>NC_073643.1:14890000-17390000 GCF_029407905.1 Bubalus kerabau
TGCAAATTCTTGGGTCACACCCCAGACGTCCTAAAACTGAAGCTCCGGGGTGTCTATCAGTCTGTATTTTAAGCCCTCGGGGAGGTGTACGCTAGTTTGAGAACCACCGTGATAGACACACTCGGAGGACAGCACAATCCTGCGTAGGAGGCCCCCACCTCGACCCTTGGTAGGAACTAACAGGGCTCCTGCAACCGGACGAGGCGAGAGATGGGGAAGGGAGGTGATGAGGGGCGTCCATCGAGTCGAAAGCCGGGACTTGGGGCCTTGTTCTGCTCCTGTACCCCGATTTTACTTACATTACCCAGGGCCTCGAGGGTGACTGACGGAGATTATCCGCCTCCCCTCCCCTGACCCCTCCAGCACCGACCCCTCCGGGCTGCCACCCTACGGCGAGAAAAGACGAGTCAAGGGAGAGTGTGCTAGAGACCGAGGAGGACAGTGCTAGACAACGAGGGTTCTAGCCAAACAGATCGGTAGCCCGCTAAACCCTTCCCTGCCCAAGCCACCCTGGGGGGCGCACACTCTGCTGGGAATTGAGGTCCCGGAAGCCCACCCTTTCCAGGCTTTCCGGACTGTCTTGCCTCGAGAAAACTACAAGTCCCAGAGTGCTCGGCGAGGGCGGGTCACGTGGGAGGGGCGGCGGGCGCGGCTAAATAGTCTCCGTCGGCCATTTTGTGGGAGAAGCCGCAGCGCCGCCTCTTCTTTCGCGTCTTCGCATCCGTTGCCGCCGCCTCTTCCTCCGCCTCCTCCTTCGCCTCTTCCTGCCTCCTCCCGGCTTCCGCCGCCGCCGCCGCCGCCGCCGCTCAAGCCGCATTCCAGCCCCGGGGCCAAGCGTCTCCGTATTTGTTTCCGTTTTTTCGCCACTACAGCCTCCTGACACGGTGATCCGGGCGGGCCCCGCAGGAATTTTATCCCCACACCGGCCTCACACTAGTATCGCATGTCCACTATCCAGAACCTCCAATCTTTCGGTAAGAGCGGGTCGCCCCGCCGCCTCCTCCCGCCCGCCGCGTCCTCCGCGCGCCTCCCGGCTGTCTAGCCGCCGCTGCCCGCCCCCGGCGGGGCCGCTCCTCCACCCCCTGCTTCGCAGGGCCCCCGGTCGCCCTCCCCGCACCCCGAGTGGGGCTTTGTCTCGGCGCCCAGAAGATGGCGACTGGGCCCCTGGCGACCCCCTCCCTGAAGACGGCCCCCGGAGCCCCGGCCGCGGACCCTGTGCCGCCCCCTGCCCGCTCCCGGACCGGCCTGCGCCTCGCTTCTGCCTCCTGCCGCCCTGTGCCGCCCCCAGACCTGCCCTGCTGCTGGCCAGGGGGACGCCGGCCCGGGCCGGGGTATCGGCGTCCATTAGCGGTCGGGGCTGTTCTGTGAGCGGCTGTCGGAGGCATTTAGTAGAAGATGCGGCGGATCAGGCCTCTGATCTGTTATAGGGTAGTGGTCCAGTTCTCTACGTGTAGTACTCTGTATTGAGATATGTGCATCTTTTTCCCAGGCAGTTACTGTTAAATGATTAGGAGGTATCTGTGAATCTTTCTGTTGTCATCAGAATGTAATCGAGATGACGCACATTTTTTATAGTGGCTATAAAATTAAGGTCTTAAAATCTCAGGATTATGTTCAACGATAATAATATCTACCTGTAAGTGTTTTTCTCTTCCGGTATTGGTGGGCATACCTGTTTAAAGTCTCATTTTGTGAGAGTACCTAAGCGGTTTCATCAACAACCTAAGCTTATGACTGCCCCCCCCCCCCCCATCCCCACCTGCAGAAAAAAAGCAGAGGCACTAGAACCTTCTTTGCTGAGTGTCTAGATTGTAGCGAACCATATATCTGGAAATTACTAACTAAAAGATATTTTCCTGCTTTGGATTTTTTTGTATTCCCTTTGCAGACCCCTTTGCTGATGCAACTAAGGGTGACGACTTACTCCCGGCAGGGACTGAGGATTACATTCATATAAGAATCCAGCAACGGAACGGCAGGAAGACACTGACTACTGTTCAGGGCATTGCGGATGATTATGACAAAAAGAAACTTGTGAAAGCTTTCAAAAAGGTAAAGGTGTTAGGAAGAAGAGATTAAAATGTAGTTATTGAAGCACACCTCTAAGTAGGATTATGGTCCACACCTTACTCGACTGTCAGTGTGGGTGAAGATGATTTGACCCAAGGAAACTATGTTCATACTCTTAATAACATCTAGGTAATCTGAGGGTGAAAATAAAATATCATTGTTATTTGATTCAGTTATGTTGAATCTACTTCTTCAGAAATTTGCCTGTAATGGTACTGTGATTGAACATCCGGAATACGGAGAGGTTATTCAGCTTCAAGGTGACCAAAGGAAAAACATTTGCCAGTTTCTCTTGGAGGTGAGTGATTGGGTGCTTTATGTACAGCCTTGAGATTGCTTCTGACATTGTACTTAAGGGTGACAAGAATTATAACTTTATCCTCTTTAGTAAGAAATCATGTGGATGAAGCACATTAATTGTACTTATTTTGAAGACAGGAGTACCAGTTTATTTTGTCATTAGAATGACCTGATCATTCCTGGGTCCACTGAGGATGTTTTGCGGCATGTCATGATATTCAAATGTGTGTTGAATTTTTATTAACAGTTCATGCCACAAATAATAGTGTTGCAGTGACCTGTTAACAATGATACTTTTTAATGACTGCTCTGTTTTCTTAGGAATGATTTTATATGTAGTGATTCTGCTAAATTTTATTTTGTAGGTTGGCATTGTCAAGGAGGAACAGCTTAAGGTTCATGGATTCTAAAATGAACCTAAATACGTGGAGGATTTCTTGAATAATTTTGTTCTCTGACCCAGTTTGGCTGCCTTGTGAAATGATTCTCTGCAGTAAATGGACTTTTCATTTATTTAATCATTCAAACTTCCATTCACACCTGCATGATTACAGAAAACATGGGGTATGTAGGCTAGTAACACATAAGAAAATTGCAGTAAGATGGTAATGAAACCTCGTATTCATCTTAACATGTTTCCAATGGAAAAGATTTTGTTTTGAGTGTTTATTTGTTTATTGTTCCGTTTATTACTTTTCACTTGATTAGATTTTTTTTGTTGTATTAAACCATGTATGTTGCAGCTTAACAATAAAAAAAAAAAAACTATGAGTGCTTTTGTGATCAGTTAGGCTCCCAAATCTAAGCAAGTAATGTACACCTATAGTTTGTCTTTCATAACTGGCGTTCTCATTTTGTTTATTCTTTCTGATTAATTTCAGATGCTGTTAAAGCTAGAGGAGAACCTTTGTTATATGTAATTTTTGTTCTTTACTCGCTGACTTAAAAATAAGAGTAGAAAAAATATAAACTCAGTCAAAACCAAGAATTTATCAGAAAGTACTGTTAAATTGTTGAGAAGAAAATGACATAGTTTAAACTTAAGTATTAGCACATAGAATTCTTTTGGTTCTTTTATTGGTTATATTACTGGTATGCCAACATAAGTCTGTCTCTAAGTGCCAGACAATAAAGTAGGTTCCTGACATAAATTTAGTCAGAGGTGCTGCCTTGCAAGTGTGGGTGGGTGGGTGGCTGGTACTACTGTTCTACAGATGGAAGAAAGACATTGCTTGGGGTTGGGCTTAACTTCCCTAGAGTGCTAGAAAGTGACAGTTGGGGTGCCAGCCAAGGGCTTCCAACCAGAGAAGTCATACTCTTTCACTAAATCCTGGTTTGTATTTGTTTCACCAGAAGAAGTAAGAACCACAGGTAATAGTGCACGGGGACTGGGAGTAGTGTGAGAAATAAGAGAATTAACGGTTCTTAGGAGATTGCTGCTGCTTATCCTCTTTTTGATTTCCAGACTTATGCTTTTTTATTGAGCCATCGTTATTTGCTTAGTTATACAAGGCTTCCCTTGTGGCTCAGATGGTAAAGAATCCGCCTGCAAGGCAGGAGACCTGGGTTCACTCCCTGGGTTGGGAAGATGCCCTGGAGAAGGGAATGGATACCTACTCCAGTATTCTTGCCTGGAGAATTGCGCAGACAGCCTGGCAGGCAGTCCAGAGAGTCGCAAAGAGTTCAAAGGACTAAGCAACTAACACTTTCACAAACTGTCCTTAAAACCA
Organism: Bubalus kerabau; assembly: GCF_029407905.1. Taxonomy (NCBI): domain Eukaryota; kingdom Metazoa; phylum Chordata; class Mammalia; order Artiodactyla; family Bovidae; genus Bubalus; species Bubalus kerabau. The sequence goes on from NC_073643.1 coordinate 14,894,101, forward strand.
GTTAGCCAAGACAGAAAAAGGCATCTACAGTAGTCACCCCTGTATCCAAGGAGTATCTATTCCAAGACCCTGAGTGGACATCTGAAACGGCAGATAGTATCAAACCCGGGAAATAGCATATACTGTGTAGATATGCTTGAGAAAGGGATGAATCAGGTCTTGCCCAGATGGAGCAGATTGAGATTCCATCTCATGGTACCCAGTATTAAACCTATGAATTGTTTATCCCTAGAATTTTCCATCTAATTTTGTTTTGGACCACAGGTAACAAACTGCAGAAAGTGAAATCTCAGATAAGGAGGGAACTGTTGGATGGACACATGCTTTTAAGCTAAATGCAGTGGGATAATGATGTGGAAAATGTCACTACATTCTGTTCCCGCTGAATTCTTGCTTCTGTTTTGATGGTACTGCTTTTGGAAAATAAAATCAGCCCCCACAGTTTACCTCTGGAGGATACTTGATAGGTTTTGTGACTTTCTCACCCCATTCTACCTCTAAGTGAGAGAGACTGGGAATATTGAGAAGTGAGTACACCAGGAAACGGTGCCAAATTTGGTAAGCTCATTCCTGAAAAACAGCAGTTTGACCAGGAAGGTCAAGAGACATGGGAGAAATCTTCTAATTTGAGAAATCTTTACTTTTCTACCTGTAACATTTTGTAACCATCCCATCTCTCATTGAGAGGTGCTGGGGAAACAGAAAAAACAATACAGCAGACACATTAACACACTGAAGTGTTGCTTCATCTGGGGAGATCCGAGGCAGTGCAGGGAAAAGAATTGTCTGTTGAGATTGATTGAACAGGGACATAGGCGGATAAGGGACAGCTTGTTAAACTGTTTCCCAGAGATAAGCTCTTGGCCTGATCCTTCGGCCTGTGAGCCCCCAGATACATGCTTGGACTTGTCACCTATAGGGCAGTCCTCATCCTTAGAGCAAGAACAGTATCGTGTACCTTTCTTGTCTTTGAGCAATACAATAGAAATAGCTACATGTTTCTACAGTTTTACTGAAACCAGTCAAAGTCAATGTCCCCTCAAGTGGGAAAGCTGTCTGACAGGGAGCCTTAGAAATAGCTAAGAGCAAAGCTCAGTGTTCTTGTCTGCTTCAAGAGCTGCAGCACTTGTCTGCAAAAGTGACGAGGTGGTATTGTGGAACAGGTGGGAGAGTACGTCCTACAGACGCAGCTACGCAGCTAAAAGGCGAGCCAAGTGGTATCTCCTTGTGCCTCTGTGGGAAGGTTGTGATCTGCAGATTTTTAGTGATCTGTACTTTGAACTATCGAGTAGAGGACTAGTAGATTTGTCCCTGAACCTCTATGCTCCGTAGAGGTTTTGGTGAAGCCAATGGGAAATTGACCTTTGGTTGATTGAGGCACGGCCTGAGTAGACTGCTGCTATAGCAACAATGCCCTCTGCCCTTGGATCTTGGCCCCACAGGAGGCAGAGGAAAACCTGGAGGTTGGGGGTGCCCTCTTCCTGTTTAGGAACTCAAGAGCTATTCTCTGAACCACCCTAGAGAGAGGGTGGCTCTCATCTTAGGGAAGGAACAGTCCTAGTCCCAATCAGATACACTTAACCAAAATAACCTGAGACGTACAGAATGGTTAACAGCCGTCTGTGTACCTTCTGTCACCAGTTGGGCTCCAGCGAAAGGAATGGGCAGTCAGGGCTTAGGCAGAATCAAGCTCATTAGATTGCCTACACAGACTTGTTCAGTGAGCCTGTGAGGTTTCCCCACATCAAGCCAGAATTGGGCGTGGGAAGGAAAGGAAGCAGGCAAGGCCCTGCTGTATCTAAAACCAAAGAAAAGTCTCACTCGCAGCGGACAGTGACCAGCTGCCCTTGCTTGACACGCAACATTGTGCTTGTCTGGGATCACGGGGGCCGAGTGAATCGGCTGGTGAATCAAGCAGGAGTAAGTCCATGTAAGGGTGCCTTCAGTACTGATGGCTCCTTTCACATGGCTATGTGGGCATTTAACTCCCTTTTCATCTGGATAGTGGAAGCTTGGAAAAAGAAAAGCCCTAAGCCAGAGGAATGGCTGTATTTCTTCACTTCTGGAAAACCATTCATGGGGGCACGAGTGCCAGCAGAGGAGGGAACTCACGCTGTCCCTGGATGTTGCTAATCCAGGCCTGTTGTGTCAGATGACAGGTGGCCTGTGGGGTTCTCTGGTCTGTTGTTTAGCCACTTAAGTCGTATCCAACTCTTTTGTGACCCCATGGTCTGTAGCCTGCCAGGCTCCTCTGCCCATGGGATTTCCCAGGCAAAAATACTGGAGTGGATTGTCATTTCCTTCTCCAGGGGCTCTTCCTGATCTAGGGATCAAACCCACGTCTCCTGCATCTCCTGCATCGGCAGGCAGGTTCTTTACCACTGAGCCACCAGGGAAGCCCTCTCTGGTCTTTATGGAGAACTTAAAGGGGAATTTATACTGGGCATTGGCGGTGAGGATGCCAGTGTGAGGTGGCCTGTTAGCTCATCAGCCTGATTTTGAATCTAGCAGGGGGAGCAGTAGATCTGTCAGTGAACTGAGGGCAGGATCTGAATCATGGTGCTTTCATCTCAAACCAGTGAACAACCTGCAGACTTCTTTTCATGCAAAAAACAATTACATAGAGATAAACACCATTCATTCAGTGCACAAAGTGGACTAAAGCTCAAAGCTAAATTCCTCTACTAGAAATCTAAGTAATCTTGATCCTCCAAGCTGGGCTTCTGCTGCAGTCCTCTGCTCTAGCCTGGAGGGTCTCTGGGCCTACAGGATGATCCAGAAGGAAGCTAGCTAACCACTAAGTTTGTCTCCATGCGTCTTTCATCCATCATCAGGACCCCAGGCCCACCTCCTCAGTTACTGGGCAAGGACCCACATACCGTCTGGAGAGTGGAGATACATCAGAAAGTACTTTAATCCACATCACCCATGACAGATTCCATGGGGAAAACATCACCAAGGATTTAGAGAATGGTATAATCTCTTGAGGGATTCTGGGTCGATTCCCCCAGAGTAGGAAATGGCAACCCACTCCAGTAGTCTTGCCTGGGAAATCCCATGGACCAAGGAGCCTGGCAGGTTACAGTCCATGGGGTTGCAGAGAGTCAAGTTGAATGCGACTGAGCACACACATAACCCCTTGAAGTAGGGAAAAGGCCCATCTACTCCTTGGTCACTAATGTCTACTCTAGGTGCCTAATTGCTATTAACTTGTTAAAAATACAGGAAACATTAACCTGATACTCAGAACTATGAGAACCACCAGCAACCTACTCAATGGATTAAGATTGTTGAAATGAAACACCATAGGGTACCAAGGGAATGAGTTTACGTAAGTAAGGACATGGAGCAACACAACTGGTTCCAAATCGGGAAAGGAGTCCGGCAGGCTGTGTGCTGTCCCCCTGCTTATTTGACTTCTATGCAGAGTACATCACGAGAAACGCTGGGCTGGAGGAAGCACAAGCTGGAATCAAGATTGACAGGAGAAATATCAATAACCTCAGATATGCAGATGACGCCACCCTTATGGCAGAAAGTGAAGAGGAACTAAAGAGCCTCTTGATGAAAGTGAAAGAAGAGAGTGAAAAAGTTGGCTTAAAGCTCAACATTCAGAAAACGAAGATCATGGCATCCGGTTCCATCACTTCATGGGAAATAGATGGGGAAACAGTGGAAACAGTGTCAGACTTTATTTTGGGGGACCTCCAAAATCACTGCAGATGGTGATTGCAGCCATGAAATTACTTGCTCCTTGGAAGAAAAGCTATGACCAACTTAGACAGCATGTTAAAAAGCAAAGACATTACTTTGCCAACAAAGGTCTGTCTAGTCAAAGATTTGGTTTTTCCAGTAGTCATGTATGGATGTGAGAGTTGGATTATAAACAAAGCTGAGTGCTGAGAATTGATGCTTTTGAACTGTGGTGTTGGAGAAGACTTGAGAGTCCCTTGGACTGCAAGGAGATCAAACTAGTCCATCCTAAAGGAAATGAGTCCCGAATATTCATTGGAAGGAGTGATGCTGAAGCTGAAACTCCAATACTTTGGCCATCTGAGGCAAAGAACTGGGAAAGACCCTGATGCTGGGAAAGATTGAAGGTGGGAGGAGAAGGGGACAACAGAGGATGAGATAGTTGGATGGCATCACTGATGGACGTAAGTTTTGGTAAACTCCAGGAGTTGGTGATGGACAGGGAGGCCTGGCGTGCTGCTGTCCATAGGGTCACAAAGAGTTGGACACGACTGAGTGACTGAACGGCTGCTGCTGCTGCTAAGTCGCTTCAGTCGTGTCCGACTCTGTGCGACCCCATAGACGGCAGCCCACCAGGCTCCCCCGTCCCTGGGATTCTCCAGGCAAGAACACTGGAGTGGGCTGCCATTTCCTTCTCCAGTGCATGAAAGTGAAAAGTGAAAGTGAATTTGCTCAGTCGTGTCTGACTCCTAGCAACCCCATGGACTGCAGCCTACCAGGCTCCTCCGTCCATGGGATTTTCCAGGCAAGATTATTGGAGTGGGGTGCCATTGCCTTCTGAACTGAACTCAAAGAGGAAGATGGTAAGAGCAAGTATGCAGTCCTTTACCACCCCCTTGTGGCCACTTGTGTTCGCTCTTGACGGTTTGTAAATTACAGAAGCTTTAAGTTGTTGCAGACATCACTAAAGCATCAGCTGACAGATTTAATTTGTCATCCCTCAAATGTTATGCAGAAAATGATCTAGCCAACAATCTTTTATCATTGCAATCCATAGAAATATATTTCGGTTTGCTTTTACCTGGGAGAGATAAGAAAATGCCTTCATAGTCTTGCCCTGGGGATGTATAAAGCCACCTTACCTATTATCTATCCCAGTGTTAATAGAAGGAATTTAATTCAAGTGTAAACAGAGACATCTGTTTATAGCCTCCAGAGAATGGATGATTAAGCTAGAAAACAACCAAGGCTTCTGCTAAATTGTCACCCATTGAGAAACAATCTGGAGTTTTACACACACAAGAGAGTGACCCAGACTTGCTCGTGAGTGTCCAGGAGTCTCCGGTGGAGGCGAGGGTCAGCAGTGGCCTGCTGCAGGGTTGGGGGCACTGAGTGCAGTGCATGCGTGGGACGTTTTGAAGGAGGTCGCCATTATCTTCATTACCTCCACCATAGTTTGGCCTCAGGTCAAACAACAGGGAGGGAACACAGTCTTGCCCATCAACAGAAAATCAGATTAAAGATTTACTGAGCATGGCCCCAACCATCAGAGCAAGACCCAGTTTCCCTCTCAGTCAGTCTCTCCCATCAGGAAGCTTCCATAAGCCTCTTATCCTTCTCTATCAGAGGGAAGACAGAATGAAAACCACAGTCACAGAAAACTAACCAAACTGATCACATGGACCACAGCCTTGTCTAACTCAGTGAAACTATGAGCCATGCCATGCAATGCAGGGCCACCCAAGACGGACAGGTCATGGTGGAGAGTTCTGACAAAACTGGAGAAGGGAATGGCAAACCACTTCAGTATTCTTGCCTCGAGAACCCCATGAACAGTATGAAAAGGCAAAAAGATAAGACTGAAAGATTAACTCCCCAGGTCGGTAGATGCCCAATATGCTACTGGAGATCAGTGGAGAAATAACTCTAGAAAGAATGAAGAGACAGAGCCAAAGCAGAAGCAACACCCAGTTATGGGTGTGACTGGTGATGGAAGTAAAGTCCGATGCTGTAAAGACCAATATTGCATAGGAACCTGGAATGGTAGGTCCCTGTGAAGTGAAGTGAAGTTGCTCAGTCATGTCCGACTCTTTGCGATCCCATGGACTGTAGCCTACCAGGCTGCTACATCCATGGAATTTTCCAGGCAAGAGTACTGGAGTGGGTTGCCATTTCCTTCTCCAGGGTTAGTTCCATGAGTCAAGGCAAATTGGAAGTGGTCAAACAGGAGATGGCAAGAGTGAACATAGACATTTTAGGAATCAGTGAACTAAAATGGACTGGAATGGGTGAATTTCACTCAGATGACCATTACATCTACTTTACACAAACACACACACCATAAGTACATAGTGCCCTCAGTTTAAACCCCTATCTTGGACCAGTACACAGGTGAGTGTGACTTTCTGGCCACTGGAGTCACACCCACTTAGAGGGTCACTTGAACACTAGCAACCTTTGTCTGGGAAAAGTAGTGACTGGGCTCCCTTAAAGCCCTGACATCTTCAGCGATGCCACTGCCTTAGGTCTAAAGAACCCAGAACACGACTCACTTGGCAGATTAACCATTAGTAATATGCTCCATTGGAGAGCCTCTGGCAGATCTCACCTTCACAAGTGAGGGAAGCCTAATGGGAGCTCAGTGGTAGCCTGGAAATTGTTCAGGGATTTGATTCTATGTGAGTTGAGGACGGCATCACAAGAGGGCATCTGACCAGAGAATCTCCCCAGAGAGGTGTTGGGAGGTTTAACTTGAGAAAATGGACTATCTCTAACAGTAGATCCTTTGACACTTCCACATTTTAACCAAGCATTGTCCCTCATCCTCTCACTTCCCTTGCAACAAAAGTAAAAAATGGCTAACCTCTTTTCAACACTTGTAGCCTAGAGTTCTGAGTACCTTTTGTACATCTGCTCATGTAATTCTCACAGACTTCATGACGCGGCATAGCTTCCCTGGCTTACCATTATAATTATCTCCCCGCAAATACCCTTGTCTCCTTTGATCTTGTCTCCTTCCTTTGCACTCATCTGTCAAAACGCTGCCCTTGTTAAACTCACCTCCTGGCTCCGTACCTGCACAGGACAGCTGGCGGCGGCTGAGGGAACAACGGTTCCGCGCCCTTTCCCTTCATCCCCATCCTCCATTTTACACAGGCGAAGGCTTTGCCTCATCCTTCACTGAGGTATCTGAAGCTCCTGCATTTTTCCATCTTCAAATCTTCTCATCTAAGGCAATGGTGTATACTCTGTGTCTTCTTTTCTGTTTATAATGGATGAAGGGTACTTGCTCCCTTTAAAACTAAACCCTCAATTTGCATCCTCTTCTCAATGAATTATCACTGTCATTACCCTCCTTTTTCTGAATCATCAATTTCTCCCTCCCTACTTGATCCTCTTTTTTTTTTTTTTTGCTTTTAAAACAAAATATTTATTTTTAATTGGAGGATAATTGCTTTAAAACATTGTGTTGGTTTCTGCCACACAGCAACATGAATCAGCCACAGGCATATGTATGCCCCCTCTCTCTGAACCTCCCTGCCACCTCCCACCCCGTCCCACTCCTCTATGTTGTCACAGAGTGCTAGTTTGAGCTCCCTACATCATACAGCAAATTCCCACTGGCTATTTTATATATGGCAATTAAATTTCCATGCTGCTCTCTCAATTTACGCCACCCTCTCCTTCCCCCACTGTGCTCACAAGTCTGTTCTCTGTCTGCGTCTCCACTGCTGCCCTGCAAATAGGTTCATCAGGGCCATGTTTCTAGATTCCATAGAGATGCATTAATACGTGATGTTTGTTTTCCTCTTTCTGACTTACTTCCTTCTGTATAATAGGCTCTAGGGTCATCCACCTCATTAGAACTGACTCAAATGTGTCCCCTTTTATGCCTGAGTAATATTCCATTGTAAATATGTACCACCCAACTGTATCCTTTTCATCAGATACAAATATCCCCTAATATTTCCCACCTTTCAAATGCAGGCATACCTCCAGAGATATTGTGGTTCTGTTCCAACCCACTGCAATAAAGTGAATATTGTAATAAAGAGAGCATCACCCTGCAGCCACTATGAAAAACAGTATGGAGGTTCCTCAAAAAGCTAAAACTAAGGTTGCCATATGATCCAGCAATCCCATTCCTGGGCAAATATCCAGACAAAACTAATTCAAAAAGATACATGAACCCCTAAGTTCATAGCAGCACTATTTACAACAGCCAAGACATGGAGACAACCCACATATCCATCAGCAGATTAGTGGATAAAGAAGATGTGATGGTTAACACACACAGTGGAATATTAGCTGGTTATAAAAGGAGTGAAATAATGCCATTTGCAGCAACATGGATGGAGATGATCATACTAAGCGAAGTCAGAGACAGAAAAAAACCATTTTATATCACTTATATACGGAATCTAAAATACAATGCAAATAAATCTATTTATGAAACAGACTCACAGAATTTTTGGATCTGTCCCCAAAAGCAAAGGCAACAAAAGTGAATATAAACAAGTGGGACTACACCAAATTAAAAAGCTTCTGTGCAGAAAAGAAAGCCAACTACAAAATTTTCGAAAAGGCAACCTACTGAGTGAGAGAAGATATTTGCAAATCATATATCAAATAAGGAGTTAATATCCAAAATATATTAAGAATTTAAACAACTTAATAGCAAAAACAATGTAATTTGTGAAATGGGCAGAAGTGAAGTGAAGTCACTCAGTCGTGTCCGACTCTTTGTGACCCCATGGACTGTAGCCTACCAGGCTCCTCTGTCCGTGGGATTTCCCAAGCAAGAATACTGGAGCGGGTCGCCATTTCCTTCTCCAGGAGATCTTCCCAACCCAGGGAAATGGGCAGAGGATCTAGATATTTTCCCAAAGACATAGAGATGGTCAACAGACACGTGCAAAGATGTTTAGAACCACTAATTATCAGGGAAATGCAAATCAAAATCACAATGGGATATAACATCATACCTGTTAGAATGGCTATTATCATAAAGACAAGAAATAACAATGTTGGAGCGGGTATAGAGAAAAGGGAACCCTCATACACTGTTAGTGGGAATGTAAATTTGTACAGCCACTATGGAAAACAGTATGCAGTTTCCTCAAAAAATTAAAAATAGAGCTACCATTGAATCTAGCAATTTCATTCCTGGATATTTATCCAAAGAAAATGAAAATAGTAATTTGAAAAGATATACGCACTTATGTTTGCTGCAGCTGAGTTTACAACAGCCAAGATATGGAAGCACCCTAAGTGTTCATCAATAGATGAACGAACAAAGCTGCTGCTTTTTAGTCGCTAAGTTGTGTCCAACTCTTTGCAACCTCATGGACTGTAGCCCGCCAGGCTCCTCTGTCCGTGGGATTTCCCAAGCAAGAATACTGGAGCAGGTTGCCATTTCCTTCTCCAGAATGGGTAAAGAAGATGTGATGAATATATACACGATGGCATCCTCCTCAAGCTACATCGCTGTCACTGCATGTGTCCCTCTCCTCAACTAGTGTATTTGGAGATAATCAGGCATTAATGTGATTCTCTGAAGACAGCGCTGCTTTTTCACTAATTCTCTGTTATAGTGTGGCAGGGATACCTTTTGTAAAGTTGGAAAAGAATAGTAGCTGCAGTACCTGCATATGGCCAATAGATGATGCTATTGACCTATTTAAATCCAGCCCTCGCAGCCCCTGAAGAAGGGCATGGCCACCCACTCCAGGATTCTTGCCTAGAGAACCTCATGGACAGGGGAGCCTGGTGGGCTACAGTTCATGGGGTCGCAAAGAGTGGGACACGACTGAAACGTCTTAGCATACATAGAACACATCAGTGGTAGTGTTAGCCGCTCAGTCGTGTCTGACTCTTTGTAACCCCATGGACTGTAGCCCACCAGGCTCCCTGGTCCGTGGGATTTCCCAGGCAAGAATCCTGGAGTGGGTTGCCATTCCCTTCTCCAGGGGATCTTCCTGACCTAGGTATGGAACCTGGGTTTCCTGCATTGCAGGTGGATTCTTCACCGTCTGACACAAGGGAATCCCTTTGCTTGTCTTGGGGTTTGTTTTAGAGAAAAGACCTGAAAGTCAGAAATGGAGAGGTTATACAAAACTGGCTAAACTCTCAAATGCTCCAGGCACTCAAGGGGGAAAAAAAAAACTTTGGTTTAAAAAGTACAGAAAAATGTCCCTCCTGGGACTTATTCCCCTTTGTCGTGATGTCTAAGTGACCGGCTCGCCATTCCCTGGAGATGCCTCCCTTGGCACAGTCACCTGGCTGGCTTGTTTTGGACTGCAGATGAGCAGGCCTCCTGGAACTCACTTTCAAGGATTAAAAAAGGGGCTTTAGTTGGGAATAATTTTCCACCAGAATGAAATTGAACATGGGAGTCATGATTTCCGAGGGAGATGTATCCTCTTTGGAGCAAGTGTAAATCACTATAACTTTCTGGAATGAAACTTGAATGAATTTCATTTTAACAAAATTACATGTTGAGGGCTTTAAATTGTTCAGATCTTCCACCTTCAGGCACTTTTTTAAAGGAAATCACCAGAGGGAAGTGTTAGGAACAATGGAAAGGTTTTGATAGTTTTTTAAAAAGGTGATATGGCAATGGGCCCATGAGCCCCGTAAGTGCCCCCAGATTTGTGGATCTAGCCATTCCTTATCCCCGTGAGATCCCTGAGAGAGCCATGTACCTAAGGCTCAAGGCACATGGAATTGCTGGGTCACTGCACCCCAGGCCTGCACCTCCCCTCACAGGTCTCCAGGGAGCCTGGCTCTTAGTTCCTAGCCCCCCATTTCCCTCTCTCAGGTCCAACTTCTGAATGAAGAACAGAGGGGCACATGAGACGAAGAGATGGCCAGGTGCCCCCTGAGACCCGTTTTCTCTGATTGAGATGAAACCGCTGGGGAGAGAGGCTGTGCTCAAAGGCATCACCTTTTAACAGCCATGTTCGGTACCATGGAATGTCACCCTCCACCCAACCACCAAAAAAACATGACTAGGCTAGAGCAGAGGCTGAGTCCCCCTGAAACACACGCACTGAAGCCTCGGGGCCCTCACCTGCCCAGGCCTTCTCTAGGTCCCTGAGCCCGGATCTGCATGTGTGTGCTTTATATTTGGATAAGAAAGCTATGGTACATATACACAATGGAGTATTTTTCCTTTCTTAAAGAATGTCTCTAAAGCTGTACAAGCATCAGGTCCCTGCAGACTGGGGATGTTCCTGCTTTAAGAAATTTGAGTTGGGAAACTGGGAAATGATCAAGCAGTGAGTATCAGGCACTGTGGCTCTCTGAAAGGAGTCATGTTAGAAGTCCTGAGAGGGGCAGGAGCAACGGGCAAGCAAAGCTTTGTCTACACAGAAATGATGAGCCTCATTAGGCAGGGGAGGGGCTACAGTGAAGGTGAAAGTGTCTCCCGGGGTTGTGATGGGGAGTAAAAGAGTAAATGAGATGATTCCATAAAGGTCTGAGCATGTGCTCTGCAGAGTCAATGGTTGCTAAACTTTATTATTTTTATTATCAGTGTAATTATGAATTATTTGCATCATTACAATGTCATGGTGAAGATCTGCTAACTCCACTTGTTGGGGGTCCCTGAAGCTTCCATGGGTCCAGTTTTAGTCATTTCTAAGTCCTGGTACAATTAAGGTTTCTTTTTCTAATTTCCATCAAAGTCTGTCTCCTTCATTGCTCTATCGTATTCTCACAATAAACTCCCATCTTTCCGAGGACAAGGACTAACTCTGGCAGGCATCATCTCACTGGCACCTCCAACAAGGTAAGGCAGGTGAGCTCAGCCCCATTTCACAGGTGAGAAGACTGTGGCTCCAGGAGCTGCTGAACCTCACGGAGAGTTCCAGAGCCAGCGTGTGACCAGAACAACCCTTGACCTAAAAGGTGCCTTTCTGATGGTCTAGTGACCTCTCTGAGCAGTTAGTTCAGCTTGGCAGTGGACCTAACAACCACCCAGCAGTTGGAATAGCATCTCTGTGGCGCCTTCCATACTGGGTTCCATGTACATATCAAAGCACCTTTCCTTCTTTCTTGATTTTGTTTCCCAACTATGTAGCCCCTCCTGTTGGTCCTCTTAGTCAGCTTTAGGCGGTTTGTGAGACCTGGACCAGTCCACCCTGTCTCTGCTCTGCACAGAAACCCAAAGCCACCGAACTGGGTGCACCCCCTCCACTCCATGCCCACACCCACAGCAGGGGTGTTATCCGGCTAAGTGCTCCTTATACCCATGAGAGGCAGGTCTGGCCCCAAGAAACCCCTTCCATCTGGTCTTTAAAAGATGGCTGTTTGAGGGGCCCAGGACAGGGAGTCTGAAAGGCATGGGGACAAATTTGATTATAAAACTGAGACCTATTCTGCATTTGCTACCCCAGACTCTGTTCACACTGGTTCTCTGTGTTTTCATTACCATACTTTTCAACATCTTTTCATCCCCTTTGCAAGAGAAAAAGAAAGGTGTCCCACAGAAGTGCAGGGGAAACTGATTACACACAAGCCCAGGAGGGAGGTTCGTTATTACCCACCTGCACTAACGACCCGAGAGGAAACAGGCGGCCCCATCTACACTGGAGTTTTACCTTTAATTAAACTTTAATTCACTCATGCCTTGTCCTTGGGGCCACATGCTGCTGGGAATCAGTGCCAAGTAAACTGGACTCAGGCCAGGGCCTCCTGGAAGAACACCCAGAGGCATCACTGAGGAAAAATAGCTTTTCCTGACTATTAAATCCAATGATCTACTCAAGGGGCCAAAGAGAACTCTTCCAAAGGAAGCCCCTGGAGCTGCCTACGGGCAAAAAAGACAGATGCTTTCAGTAAACAGCCCTACCCCAACATACACACACACACACACACACACACACACACACACACACTTAAACAAACAGCTTATACAATTACCCATTTAAATTCATCTCATCTCTGGTGGAAGCCATTGTTAATACCTTGCATTTATACAGATTTCCTTCACAGTGGGATTATACTGTGCATACTGTCTTGGAATCTGATCTTTTTAACTTCACAGCATATCGTGAACATTTCCCTATGCCATTAGACATTAAGATGTGATTGGTTACAGTCACACTGTATTTTCCATAGATGCCAGCATCAGCATATTATATATCCCATCCCACATGCTCTTTCTACAGTGTGACACTGACAGGATCTATCAAGAGGTGGGGTCTGTGTTTCCTTCTTCTCAACCCCACCAGGCTTTTGTAATTGCTGCGGCAAATAGGATGTGTCATAGATGACACTGTGTGATTTGCACAGCAGGTCATAAAAGACAATATGGCTTCTGCCTGGCTTCTCCTTCTTTCTTTTCAACCTTGGAACCAAGACTCCACATTGTGAGGAAGTCTAAGCTTCATGGAAAAGCCACACAAAACTGTTCCATCTGACATACCCAGTTGGGCTCTGGCTGATTATCAGCATCCGCCAATATGAGAGCAAACAAACCTTCATGTCATTCCAGCCTTTAATTATTCAGCTGAGGGCCCAGAAATGGACATGGAGCAGAGATAAGCCATCTCCACTCTGTCCACAAAAAACCATGAGTGATTATTAAGGATATGGTTAGATAACTAAATAGTGTTGTGTCGCATGAATACACAATAATTCCCCTTTTTTGGGCTCTTGACTGTCTCCAGTTTTTTTTTGTTGTTGTTGTTATAAATAACACTGAAATGGGTCTCCATATAGCTGATTTTTTGCCTAATTAATTATCTAGTATCTTAAAAATAAATTTAGAGACGTGCAATAACCAGGTCAAAAGGTATGATCATTTTGCCAGTAAGCAATGACTGAGTCCATTTACACTCCCACCAGTTGTATATGAGAATACGTGAAAGCTCCAGTGAGTTATTCTTAGTCACCATCCTCTGGCAACTTCACATTTCCTCTCCTCAGACGGACATCCCCAACCTCTGTTGGGCACGTTTTTAAGTCTATAATTCTGGGGTTCAGAAACAAATTACTGGATGTCATCTTGGGAGTTGCTCAAGTCCAGGAGTAGATGGGAACTGCTGGTGGTGGGAACCTGGGGCCCAGCAGCTTTGCTCAGAACAAAGGGTCCCAGGGGCTGTCAAGGCTGATCACACTACAGACCAGAGGCTTTTTCTGCCCAGATGAAGCATGAATTGTATTGCAGTTACTCCCAGCTTGAGGCAAGAGGGCTGGCCTTTTATACCCATGTCAATCACTCATCGGCTGTGGGCTGCCCTGGGCAGGCTGCGGGTATAATAGTACAGGCTGCCTGTCTGCCAGAGCGACTCTCTGAAGGGAGCAGTTGTGAACAATTAATCTTCAACACTCCCAGCTTCTGGGGTTGTGTCCAGTGGCTAGGTGGAGGCATCTGGGTGTGACACGGACAATGTCCACTACAGAGAGGATGATGCTGACAACATTTTTCATTATGAAAAGTGTAATGCTTATCTATGTGTTGGACAGTACATTTTATTCAATTAGTATTTAATTATTCAATTAGTTAAATGATAAGACCAAAGAGCAAAATAATATCAAGATTAATATAATATGGGGAGATGAATTAAAACCATCTTTAAGCCTTTTGTAGGACCTTGGTGATTCTTTTGGAGAAAATAAAAAGAAAATTAAATCCACATTGTTAAGCTGAGTCTTTCTCAGCAATGCTCAGGGTAGTGAGGCAGTCTAAGGGAATGAGGTTGAATACTGTAAATTGTGCTTGGTAGCTGAAGAGTGACACATTTACCAGGAAATCTTTGCTTCCTAAAGATGGAATGTCTGGACCATTACAGCCATTAATCACGTGTAACTGAAAGCTCATAAGAGAACAAAATGGGAGTTGAAAATTCCAAATCTAATTTGTCATTAATGGACAAAAGATTATGTCCTTCGGGACATCCATTGCAGATAAACAACCAGCACTACTGGTCCAAATCTTATTCAATTTCAATTGACTTTGCTCATTAGGAATCACAGTCCCACTGATGCAAAAACTTTACAAGCATTAAGGAGATGTTGAACCATTAACTGCTTGCTTAGAAAGACAACTCAAAGCCTTGGAGCCCAGAGTGAGCAGTGCTATTGTGGTCAGGGCAGAGGGCTGGAGGTCTGCACCACAGTGAGAGATGACCCAGCTCGGTTTTTGTGTCGAGGAGCTGAAACAAACACACGCCCATGTCCCCTATGCACACAGAGCTTACTTGTCTTCTCCAATACGACTTTAGTATTCCATCGTATGCATTAGTATAACTGCTGTGCCAGGAGACTTCTCAGGAAAGGAATGTGAAAGTTCATTCATTACGTAAACCTCTCAAAAGACACAGCAATGCCTCTGTAAGAACCATCAACAGACCACTTACTCCCTAAGATTCTTTGAATCTCTCACCTCAAAGTCCTCACCTTGCTGTTGCCACCAATTCTAAGCCATTAGTCATGTGTGAAACAGATCTCCAGTCCAGGTTTGATGCATGAGACAGGGTGCTCAGGGCTGGTGCACTGGGATGACCCTGAGGGATGAGATAGGGAGGGAGGTGGGAGGGGGGTTCAGGATGGGGAACACATGTACACCCATGGCTGATTCATGTCAATATTTATGTGACAAAACTTTACAATACTGTAAAGTAATTAGCCTCCAATTAAAATAAATAAATTAAAAAAAAATAAACCATTAGTCATGACTTTTACCCAATCCTGATCAAGCATCACACTTGAAGACCCGCTTTGATCAAACTTTCAGTTCTCATTGAGATCCAGCTTTGCCTTTGCCCCTTGGAGTCAGAGCTAAAGTCCCGTGCAGTGGTGCTGGTGTTCTCCCTTCCACAGCGAGCAATCAGTTTAGCACTGTCTTAGCAATTGGCTGTGCTGGAGATATTTGGGGAGCTTGCATTTGACGGTTTTTAATCGCTATAGCTTTTCTCAGACATAAATCTATTCTTTGCTTATCTCTCATCTTCCGTCTCTTACTCTCATTTCTTTCCCTGCCCTTAATATTGTGGTGTTTTCTATTTTACTCTAAGTGCCCTCAAAGAAAACAACATGGAGATAAACAAATTTTAAAAGTAGAGGACGGAGAAAGACAAATATCATATGATAGCACTCATGTGTGGAATTTAATTTTTCAAAAATTACATAAGTGAACTTATTTACCAAACAGAAACAGACTCACAGATTTTGAAAACAAACTGATGATTACCAAAGGGAAAACATGGAGAGAGGTATAAATTAGGAGTCTGGGATTAACATACACACACTATTAGACAGCACAGAAAGAGATAATCAGCAAGGCCCTACTGTATAGCACAGGGAACTCTACTCAATATTCTGTGATAATCTATATGGGAAAACAATTCAAAAGGGATGACATATGCGTCTGTGTAACTGAATCACTATGTTGCACACCTGAAACTGGCACATTGTAAATCAACTCTATACGCCAATAAATCTTTTTAAATGAAGATCAAACCTATACACAAATTTTGTAAATTTTAAACCAAAAAATAATAATAGGTAGAAAAATTATAGAAGTGAGTCATTATGCATCTAGCATTAAAGCTTTGAAATATATAAAACAAAAATGGTAGATATACATGGGCAAATGGACAAATCCACAATCTCTATGACAAAATTTAAAATATCAGAAACTGACAGAGTAGATACAAATGAAGAATATAGAATATTTGAATAACAATGAACAAAATACAGTAAATATTATAACCTCAAAACAAATAATACCTCCCCTTGATTCACTTTCTACACTCGGCCTCCATGGGCCCTCCCTCTGTTTCCTCACACATCACTGGTGCCTCTTTCTCAGTCCTTTGCCCGTCCCCCCACTCTCCCAGATTTACCATGTTTGTGTTACATGGTTTAGTCCTTGGGCTCTTCTTCCCTCCAACCACACTCATTCCCTAAGTGCCCTCATCTAGTCTCTTGGCTGTAAATACCAATCACCTACTGACAGTTCCGAGGGCTTTCCTGGTGGCTCAGACCCTAAAGAGTCTGCCTGCAATGCGGGAGACCTGGGTTCACTCCCTGAGTAGGGAAGCTCCTCTGAAAGAGGACATGGCAACCCACTCCAGTATTCTTGCCTAGAGAATTCCATGGACAGAGGAGCCTGGTGGGCTACACTCCACGGGGTCGTGAAGGGTCAGACACAACTGAGCGACTAACACTTTCACTTCATTGACATTTCCTAAATTTATATCTCATTCCCAGCCCTCTCTCCCAAATCCCATATTCATAGGTCCAATTAGCTACTCAAAACATCTCAAATTTAGCATTTCAGAAATTGAGTTCCAGATCTCCAGCTCCCAACCTGATCCATCTACAGTCTTTTGCATCTCAGTGAATGGCAGCTCTAGAAAGCCACTCAAGCCAAAACCCTGGCACAGTCCTGGCCTTCTCTCTACAATTATCCATCACCGAACTGTCAGGAAACCCCACTGACTCTACTTTCAAAACATATCCTCAATCCAACTAGTTCTCTTCATCTCCACTGCTGTCAGCCTGATCCAAGCCACCATCATCTCCCACTTGAACAGTGACAATAACCTCCTAACCACCTCCTGGCCGCCACTCTTGTTCCCCTACAGTCAAATCTACATAAAGTAATCACTGTTACTTCTGAAAAACTGGGATTGTGGCATCTTTCTATCCAAACCCACTTCACTAAGGGTCCAAGCCCTGCAAAGCCCTGCAAAGCCTTTCAGGAAGTGTGCACACCTGCAGGCACACACATACAGGCACACCTCCTCTCCCTCACGTTTCAAGTAGGCCTTCCCTGACCACCCTACATTAAACTGTGATCTGTGCCACCACCCTGCATTCCCCATCCTACTTTACTATTTTGGAAAACATTTGTCACTTTCCATAGCACACGTAATATTACTTTATAACTTGTTTATTCTATGTGAGTATTGCTTATCACTTGTGTCTTTTCACTTAAATGAAAACTCCACAAGGGTAAGGATCTTTACTTTGTTCACTGATAACATCCTAAGAATCTGAAACAGTGGGTGGCCGCTTAGGCTCTCACTAAATATTTGTTGAATGAATATGCACTTTTTTCATGCTAGGATGAAACATTCCCAAATTTTGACCATTAGGTCACACAGGGAATGTTGACAAATTTCAAAAAGTGGAAATTATAATGACCAAAGTACAAAATAATCGTAAGTTAATAACTAAATAGTGCTTTAAAAATCTTTCCACTTGGATATTTTAAAATACTTTTGATGTCTTTCTTTTCTTCTTCCTTTATCTCTCCCTACCTTAGCTGCCTTGTGACCTCCTAACAAATTTGTGACTCCCCAAGGACACTCTGTGTTTTGTTCTACCAACAGCCACTCCCACCCTAACACAGACCATAGCCTGTTCATGAACTCATCGGCTCAATGATCGAGAAAATTGCTGAGGAGGTGATGCACAGGTTCTGCACAGAGACAGTGAGTACTTTGATACAATCTAAGATGTGATGTGTCCTGCAGCGGGGAGTCAGGCAAAGAGCCCACACCTGGAGACTGGACTGGGCTTTTCACAATGGCTCATGAGCGCCGGTCCATCTCTGTGTAAGATGCTTATGTGGTCCCTGTGTCTCCAAGAGCAGCTGTGAGCATGGGACTTCTGATCCTCATCATGTTCTCATTCATTTTACTTTAATGAATACATTTTTAAAATTAAAGTATAACATATGTTAAGAGAAATGTATGAATCATAAAACAGATGGCTCTGCTATGGACCAAATTGTATTCTCCTCACAGAAAATTCATATCTTGAAGCCCTAATTTCCAGTGTGACTGTATTTGGACACAGGACCTATGAGATGACAAAGGTTAAATGAAGTCATAAGAGTGGGGCCCTAATTCTATAGGACTGGCATCCTTATAAGAAGGGGAAGACCTGGGCATCTATCCAGAAGGAGTGAGTGCCAGTTGCTCAGTCGTGTCTGACTCTTGGTGACTCCATGGACTATACAGTCCACGGAATTCTCTAGGCCAGAATACTGGAGTGGGTAGCCGTTCCCTTCTCCAGGGGATCTTCCGAACCCAGGGATTGAACCTAGGTTTCCCACATTGTAGGTGGATTCTTTATCAATTGAGCTACCAGGGAAGCCCTGGACATGTATCCAGAGAAAACCATAATCTGAAAGGACACAGGCACCCCAGTGGTCACTGAGGCACTGTTTACAATAGTCAAGATGGGGAAGCAACCTAAATGTCCGTCAACAGGAGGAATGAATAAAGATGTGGTACACATATACAGTGAAATATTACTCAGCCATAAAAAAGAATGGAATGCCAATTGCAGCAACATGGATGGACCTAGAGGTTATCATACTAAGTGAAGTAAGTCAGACAGAGAAAGACAAATACATGCAATTACTTGTATGTGGAATCTTAAAAAAATGGTACCAATGAAATTATTTACAAAACAGAAATTGAGTCACAGATGTAGAAAACAAACTTATGGTTACCAGGGAGTATGGGGGGAAGGAATAAATTGGGAGATTGGGACTGACATATACACACTACTAGACATAAAATAGATAACTAATAAGCACCCAAATGGGCTTCCCAGGAGTCGCTAGTGGTGACCCATCAATGTAGGAGACATAAGAGATGTGGGTTTGATCCTTTGGTTGGGAAGATCCCCTGCAGGAGGGCATGGCAACCTACTCCAGTATACTTGCCTGCAGAATCCCATGGACAGAGGAACCTGGTGGGCTACCATCCATAGACTCACAAACAGTCGGACACAACTGAAGCAACTTAGCACACGTGCAAGCAAGGATCCAGAAGCCTTCATTATCTCCCCTCCCAATCCTCTTCCTTCCAAAAGTTAGCCAATATACTAATGTCTAACATCATAGACCAGTTTTGCCTATTTGGAGTTTTTAAATAAACAGAACCATATAGGGATTAAAGTCCATTTTTCTAAATAATTCCTACTCTAAGTACCAAAAAAAAGGAAACTATAAATTATTATATTAGAAATAAAAGCACACACACACACATTAGGATTAGCAACAGAGAAACAATTATAAATATGGAAGAGTTTTCTTTTTAATGTATTCTTCCTTATAATTTTATTTATTTATTTATTGTCTATCCCAGGTCTGTGTTTCTGCGAGGGCTTTTCCCTAGTTGTGGAGAGTGGGCCTTTCGTCTGGGTGGCTTCCCTCCTTGCAGAGCAAGGGCTCTGGGCAGGTGGGTTCCCTAGTTGTGGCACATGGACTCAGTAGCTGCAGTTTCCAGGCTCTGGAGCACAGGCTCAATAGCTATGGCTCTCAGCTTAGTTGCTCCATGGCATATGAGATCTTCCCAAATCAGAGATTGAACCTGTGTCTCCTGTATAGGCAGGCAGATTCTTTATCACCGAGCCACCAAGGAAACCCTTTTGAAGAGTTTTCTAAAGGATGCATCAATGATGTGAAACTTTATATGAACAAATAAGGAAAACTAGAGCAAATGAATAATTTATAGGGGAGTATGGGTGATAAATGGAGAAGGCAATGGCACCCCACTCCAGTACTCTTGCCTGGAAAATCCCATGGACGGAGGAGCCTGGTAGGCTGCAGTCCATGGGGTCGCTAAGAGTCAGGCATGACTGAGTGACTTCACTTTCACTTTTCACTTTCATGCATTGGAGAAGGAAATGGCAACCCACTCCAGTATTCTTGCCTGGAGAATCCCAGGGACAGAGGAGCCTAGTGGGCTGCCGTCTACGGGGTTGCACAGAGTTGGACACGACTGAAGTGACTTAGCAGCAGCAGCATTATGGGTGATAAAAAGGCTCCTCTCCATGCTGGTGGTTCAGTAGAAAAGAACCTGCCTGTCAAAGCACAGGAGACCAGGGTTCGATCCCTGGAGAAGGAAATGGCAACTCATTCCAGTATTCTTGCCTGGAAAAATCCCATGGACAGAGAAGACTGGAGGGCTACAGCCCAGGGGGTCGCAAAAGTGTCGGACATGACTTAATGACTAAACAACAACAGCATAGATGATAAAAGTGATTTAAGAAAAAATAAAACAACCCAAAAAGAAAAAGCAGTCAAAGATCTACCCTAAACAAGGCAACTGGGGCTAAATAATTAAATAGAACCAGCGAATTTTCATATTACATAAATTATTCTACAGCACAGAAAAAGATGGACATCTCCCCATTTATGAACCTTGCATAAATCTGATACCAAAATCAGTGAATTAGAAGAAGGAGATCTGTTGATTTTACTTAGGAATATGGATGAAAAAGTATCCTAATAAAATATTAGCAAATTAAACTCAGCAGTGGATTGAAAGAATAATATATTGTGGGTTTATTCTAGAAATAGATGATTGAACATTAAGATATCTATTACTGCAATTCAGTACAGAGATTAAAGGGGGAAAATGTCATTATCTCACTATATGCTCATAAAATTCAATACTATTCTTACACTAATTTTTTAAAAAGCATCTCCTAGCAAAACAGATATTAAAGGAAACTTCCGTAACTTGATGATGAATATCTTCCAGAAATTTGCAGCCAGCAAAAAAGGGAGGAGGAGTCAGTCACAGCTGAATGCAAAGAAGAAGGATTTTTGGTTTTTATTTTTAAATTTTAAGTATTTATTAGTAGATAATGTCTCATGCTTAAAATTCAAAAGACATTAAAGCGTATACAGTCAAAACTTCTCTCCCAGCCCATTCTCTAGTCACCCATTTACCTGCTTTATTATTACATTCTTGGTTATCTTTCCAGAGATATCTTTCTGTGCATTTGCAAAAAAAAAAAAAAAAAAAGTGTAAGTACTTTTTATACATTGACAGAAAACACCAGCTCTCTTTAGCAGTATATAGATGGCTTCATATCAATACATAAAATGCTTCTTCATTCTTTTTTTCTGACTAAAAATTCTTACCTTGGGTAAATATATCTTAAATTTGTTCAACTAGCACTCTGCTGAGAAACAGTTAGGTTGTTCCAAACCTTTGCTATGACAAACATGCTGTGGTTAATCGGCTTTGTATGTGTGCCATTTTGTACATGTGTGAATGTGTATGTAGGACTGTGTACTAAAAAATTTGCCTCTGTCCACAGAGATGGTGTGGCTTTTGCCTTCAGCTTCTGGAGGGTTTGGGATGTGGGAGAGGTGAGACTTTTCATGGTAAGTTAGGAGAAGGAGAAATGGAAGATCGCAAGCTTCCTCTTCAGACAAATTTACATCAGAAAGCAACACATAAAGAAGTGGAGGATCCCGAATCCTTTCTTCTCTCAGGAATCCCTGGGTTCCGCCCAGGAGCATGAGTGCCCGGTTCTGAAGGCGGCACTCTACTGCCCCATGACTCTGTCATACCCTGTTCCACTTTGCTCTTGATGCGGCCACCGTTTGTCTCCACTTCTTCAACCCCTGCTCATCTCTTGCCTCAAACACCTCTGAGAATACTCTCCCCACTTCCTTGCCTTTAACCCCCTGGTGTCTACCAGGGTGCTCCCTGCCATGACTTTTTATTCTCTCACAATCCATGGTAGGGTTATTTTTTTCTCCCCACCCTCTTACCAAAAAACTCTGCTCTGTTCCTGGTGGGAATATAATTTGGGACAATCTCTATGGGGCCATCTTATTCATCTTGGCCAAATTTGCAAATGCACATATTTCTGACCCAGAAATTCTACTTACAGAGTCTTATATTTGTGAGGAGTTTAGGGCCAACTACAAGCTTAGAGGATATAGTCTCCACAAAGACCACCCTCACTTCTGACACCAACTGCAAGTTCAGAGGTTTCCCAAACCACCAGGGATTGTGACAATTCACTAGAAAAACTCACAGAATTCATTGAAAGTCATTGTACTCATGGTTACAGTTTACTGCAGTGAAAGGATGCAGATTAAGATGAGCCGAAGGAAGAGAAGCATAGGGCGGAGCCCAGGAGGGCTACAGACATGAGCTTCCAACATCCTATCCTGCATGGAGTTAGGGCACGCCCCCTCTGAACATCGCTGTGTGACAATACACTTCGAGTACCATCAACTAGGGACGCCCACTGTTCAAAGCTCTTGTAAGTTTACATGCTTGATTGTGTCATTGCCTGTATGGCTGAACTTAGTCCCCAGGTCAACTGATGATGCAAGACCCATAAGGTCTTTCTGGCGTGGCCAGCCCTACCCTAGGACTGTTGGGTGTGGCTGGCCTCCACCCTGAACAAAGACATTCCTACTACTGAAGCCCACATGCCTAGAGCCCATGCTCCACAACAAGAGAAACCACTGCAACGAGAAGCCCACATACCACTGCTAGAGAGTAGCTCCCACTCACTGTAACTAGAGAAAGCATGTATGCAACAGCAAAGACCCAGTGCAACCAAAATAAATACATAAATCTTTTTTTTTTTAAGATAAGTCTGCAACAACAACGTTTTGATAAAAATATATTTAAGGCTCACACATGTACATTGGGAGACTTTATCCTTTGCAGATATTTAATCTTAAGATGAAAAAGAACAGGTGTTAACTTAGAAATGTGTGAAGGGTAGACAGTTTTACAATATTCTTTAGGCACAAGAGCTAAAAGAAAGCTTCAGTAGAAGTCTGGTAATGTGGACACTAAAGAAAATAGAGACTTTAATGATTTCATGGGGGCGGAGGTGGTGGTGGGGTGGATGCTAGGTTGGAGAGCTTGATTCACCTGAGTGGGAAATGGCAGAACCAGAAATCTTGGACTCGCCAGCTATTGGAGATGGGGCAGGGAGGTTTAGCAGCAGATGAGGAATCTTCATGCTCTTCCTTTGAAATCTCACTTGTCTCTCTTGAGAGTGTGTTCCTTTCTGTCCTCTTTCTCTTTGGGTCTCTATCCGCCACCCTTGTTCTTCCCATTTATTTATGTCTTAACCCTATCCTTCTCCCTTCAGATTTGCTTCTCTTCCTTTTGACCCCCCTCACACTGCTCCCACCCTTGTTCATTCCAGCGACTGAACCAGCAATAGCGCTAAACAAATGACTCTGTTCTAGTCAACTGCACGTGCTAGAGCTTCAGGTTCCTAATCCTTACTTCTTAAAATTGAGTGAGATGTACTTTCTCTCTCTTTCAAAAATGTAATTTGTCTACCATTTACTTCTGAAGGGTGCATGCTCCCTTTATTCCCTGTGGATCAGAAGCTCTTGAGGAGGTAGGAGAAAGCTTCCCTCATCTGTAGTATATAAAATGACGTGCTTTTCCTTTGGGGACAATGCTTTCCTTTCTCATAGGGACCTGTGAAAACAGCAGTTCCAATAGAGTTCCTCCTTAGTGCGTGACAAACTTAAGGGCTCCCATCCCTTCTTTCCACATGCTTTTCCTTCCTTCCTCCACATTCCATGGATGTTACTAGAGGCTTTTTATCTCTGGTTTTTGCACTTCCAGATTTTCCCTTCACAGTTTCTGTTGTCCAGCTATCACTTTCTGGGGCTCTTACTGCCATGGCTATGCAGCTGGCCTAGAGGGTCAGGGAGGTTCCTGATCCCTGAGGGTAATTCCCTTCCCCTTGACATAGATGTTCAGTGAGTTGTTCAGTCTGAAAAAGTCAAGAAGCCCATTCAGTCATGTTTCCAGAACCTTACTATAAAGAGAGTTATAGAATGTCATTGTCTACAGATCTTTCGCACCTTTGATAATCTATCAAATGGAGCCAACCAGGTTGGAAGGTGGTTTTCATCTCAGTTCAGCAAATACCAGTGAGGATCTGGGCCAGTTGTTTAATTTCACTGGGCCCCAGCTGGAAAGATAATGTCTGAAGAAGCTTCCTGCTCCAGAATTTATGATTTCATCAAGTCCTTTGGTTAGCTGGCATCACAAAAAATAAAGAATATCTTGCCAACCAGCCCTTGTCTGCCTCACTCCTCCTCTGTCTAGTTCCTAAATGTAACTCAGCATTGGCACAAGGTAGGAACTCCCCAGGTCGGTAGGTGCCCAATATGCTACTGGAGATCAGTAGAGAAATAACTCCAGAAAGAATGAAGGGATGGAGCCAAAGCAAAAAAAAACACACCCACTTGTGGATGGGACTGGTGATAGAAGCAAGGCCTGATGCTGTAAAGAGCAATATTGCATAGGAACCTGGAATGTTAGGTCCACAAATCAAGGCAAATTGGAAGTGGTCAAACAGGAGATGGCAAGAGTGAA
Source organism: Bubalus kerabau (assembly GCF_029407905.1). Lineage (NCBI taxonomy): Eukaryota > Metazoa > Chordata > Mammalia > Artiodactyla > Bovidae > Bubalus > Bubalus kerabau. Next base: position 14,918,937 of record NC_073643.1, read on the forward strand.
CATCGACATTCTAGGAATCAGCAAACTAAGATGGACTGGAATGGGTGAATTTAACTCAGATGACCATTATATCTATTACTGTGGGGAGGAATCCCTTAGAAGAAATGGAGTAGCCATCATAGTCAACAAGAGTCCAAAATGCAGTACTTGGATGCAATCTCAAAAATGACAGAATGATTTCTGTTCATTTCCAAGGCAAACCATTCAATATCACAGTAATCCAAGTCTATGCCCCAACCAGTAACGCTGAAGAAGCTGAAGTTGAACGGTTCTATGAAGACCTACAAGACCTTCTAGAACTAAAACTCCCAAAAGATGTCCTTTTCATTATAGAGACTGGAATGCTAAAGTAGGAAGTCAAGAAATACCTGGAGTAATGGGCACATTTGGCCTTGGAATACGCAATGAAGCAGGGCAAAGGCTAATAAGAGTTCTGCCAAAAAAATGCACTGGTTATAGCAAACACCCTCTTCCAACAACACAGGAGAAGACTCTACACATGGACATCACCAGATGGTCAACACCGAAATCAGATTGATTATATCCTTTGCAGCCAAAGATGGAGAAGCTCTATACAGTCAGCAAAACAAGACCAGGAGCTGACTGTGGTTCAGATCATGAACTCCTTATTGCCAAATTCAGACTTAAATTGAAGAAAGTAGGGAAAACCACTAGACCATTCAGGTATGACCTAAATCAAATCCCTTATGATTATACAGTGGAAGTGAGAAATAGATTTAAGGGACTAGATCTGATAGATACGGTGCCTGATGAACTATGGACAGAGGTTCGTGACACTGTACAGGAGAAAGGGATCAAGACCATCCCCATGGAAAAGAAATGCAAAAAAGCAAAATGGCTGTCTGGGGAGGCCTTACAAACAGCTGTGAAAAGAAGAGAAGCAAAAAGCAAAGGAAAAAAGGAACATCTGAATGCAGAGTTCCAAAGAATAGCAAGGAGAGATAAGAAAGCCTTCCTCAGTGATCAATGCAAAGAAATAGAGGAAAACAACAGAAAGGGAAAGACTAGGGATCTCTTCAAGAGAATTAGAGATACCAAGGGAGCATTTCATGCAAAGATGGGCTCGATTAAGGACAGAAATGGTATGGACCTAACAGAAGCAGAAGATATTAAGAAGAGGTGGCAAGAATACACAGAACTGTAGAAAAAAGATATTCATGAGCAAGATAATCATGATGTTGTGATCACTCACCTAGAGCCAGACATCCTGGAATGTGAAGTCAAGTGGGCCTTAGAAAGCATCACTACGAACAAAGCTAGTGGAGGTGATGGAATTCCAGTTGAGCTATTTCAAATCCTAAAAGATGATGCTGTGAAAGTGCTGCACTCAATATGCCAGCAAATTTGGAAAACTCAGCAGTGGCCATGGGACTGGAAAAGGTCAGTTTTCAAGCCAATCCCAAAGAAAGGCAATGCCAAAGAATGCTCAAACTACCACACAATTGCACTCATCTCACACGCTAGTAAAGTAATGCTCCAAATTCTCCAAGCCAGACTTCAGCAATACATGAACTGCAAACTTCCAGATGTTCAAGCTGGTTTTAGAAAAGGCAGAGGAACCAGAGATCAAATTGCCAACATCTGCTGGATCATCGAAAAAGCAAGAGAATTTCAGAAAAACATCTATTTCTGCTTTATTGACTATGCCAAAGCCTTTGACTGTGTGGATCAAAATAAACTGGAAAATTCTGAAGGAGATGGGAATGCCAGACCACCTGACCTGCCTCTTGAGAAACCTATATGCAGGTCAGGAAGCAACAGTTAGAACTGGACATGGAACAACAGACTGGTTCTAAATAGAAAAAGGAGTACGTCAAGGCTGTATATTGTCACCCTGCTTATTTAATTTATATGCATAGTACATCATGAGAAATGCTGGGCTGGAGGAAGCACAAGCTGGAATCAAGATTGCTGGGAGAAATATCAATAACCTCAGATATGCAGATGACACCACCCTCATGGCCGAAAGTGAAGAAGAACTAAAAAGCTTCTTGATGAAAGTGAAAGTGGAGACTGAAAAAGTTGGCTTAAAGCTCAACATTCAGAAAATGAAGATCATGGCATCCGGTCCCATCCCTTCTGGGAAACAGATGGAGAAACAGTGGCTGACTTTATTTTCTTGGGCTCCAAAATCACTGCAGATGGTGATTGCAGCCGTGAAATTAAAAGACGCTTACTCCTTGGAAGGAAACTTATGCCCAACCTAGACAGCATATTAAAAAGCAGAGACATTACTTTGTCAACAAAGGTCTGTCTAGTCAAGGCTAAGGTTTTTCCAGTAGTCATGTATGGATGTGAGAGTTGGACTATAAAGAAAGCTGAGCACCGAGGAATTGATGTTTTTGAACTGTGGTATTGGTGAAGACTCTTGAGAGTCCCTTGGACTGCATGGAGATCGAACCCAGTTCATCCTAAAGAAGATCAGTCCTGGGTGTTCATTGGAAGGACTGATGTTGAAGCTGAAACTCCAATACTTTGACCACCTGATGCAAAGAGCTGACTCATTTGAAAAGACCCTGATGCTGGGGAAGATTCAGGCAGGAGGAGAAGGGGACGACAGAGGATGAGACGGTTGGACAGCATCACCCACTCAATGGACATGGGTTTGGGTAAACTCCAGCAGTTGGTGATGGACAGGGAGGCCTGGCGTGCTGTGGTTCATGGGGTCGCAAAGAGTCAGACACAACTGAGGGACTGAATTGAACTGAACTGAGGCAATCAATACAAGGTGATGTTTGAATGAATGAATAAAAGAACACACAGGATTTTAACAGACTATCTGGAGCTTCCTTTGTTGTGGATGTGGTAAATGATGCGATGGTCACAAAGTTATAAGGACTGGGCTTCTCTCACCTCCTCTACAGTTAAACAGGGCAGCCTTTGAGATGTTTTCCCACCCCGTCTCCACCTCAGCCTCCTCTACCTGCTAGACATCATGCCTGGGAATGAATCCTTAGAGCCCTGTGGAAAGTGTTTAACAAGACTGGATAAAACACCTTGTACTTAATAACAAGTTAGGCTACCCGCAAATTGCATCTTGTCTTTACCAATATTTGTAATTGACTTTTAGGTAAACCTGCAGCTAAACTTACCATTAGCTCTGGGAGAGGGATCTATTATCAAGTGTAAAATACAGAACATTTGGCTTGAAGTGAGCATCTTTCCCTTCTAAAAGTGGCAGCAAATATAAGACACTTAAAATCTGAGGCCCATGCCTCTAAGAAGGAAAGAGAAGTTGTCATTGCTGCATATTTGTTGATTTTTAATGTAATGGCAGAATTATTTCTTTAAAAAATGTTATTAAAGCGATGGTATGAATTACTATTGATGATGTCAAGGAATTAGGACATTCTATTAATTTTCTGCAAAAGTCACTTCACTGCACTAAAATTTATTTTATTGGACCATGTCAACTACATACCTCAGTAGATTTTCTTTTTGCCTTAGTTCCTTTTAAACTAATATTCACTTTAATAAAATGAATATTAAATACAATTAAATTATTTTTGGAACAATACACAAGGGAAAAATATTGGATGCTTTTGCAGAGGGAAGCCAGGTAGGAAAGAGTGAGAGAAAAGGCAGACTTTTTACCATACCATTTGAATTTTGAAACATGTGAAAACACTTTCTATTGTAAAAGAATGAAACTAGAACACTTTCTAACACCATACACAAAAATAAACTCAAAATGGATTAAAGATCTCAACGTAAGACCAGAAACTATAAAACTCCTAGAGGAGAACATAGGCAAAACACTCTCTGACATACATCACAGCAGGATCCTCTATGACCCACCTCCCAGAATATTGGAAATAAAAGCAAAAATAAACAAATGGGACCTAATTAACCTTAAAAGCTTCGGCACATCAAAGGAAACTCTTAGCAAGGTGAAAAGGCAGCCTTCAGAATGGGAGAAAATAATAGCAAATGAAGCAGCTGACAAACAACTAATCTCAAAAATATACAAGCAACTCCTACAGCTCAACTCCAGAAAAATAAATGACCCAATAAAAAAATGGGCCAAAGAACTAAATAGACATTTCTCCAAAGAAGACATACAGATGGCTAACAAACACATGAAAAGATGCTCAACATCACTCATTATCAGAGAAATGCAAATCAAAACCACTATGAAGTACCATTTCACGCCAGTCAGAATGGCTGCGATCCAAAAGTCTACAAGCAATAAATGCTGGAGAGGGTGTGGAGAAAAGGGAACCCTCTTACACTGTTGGTGGGAATGCAAACTAGTACAGCCACTATGGAGAACAGTGTGGAGATTCCTTAAAAAACTGGAAATAGAACTGCCTTATGATCCAGCAATCCCACTGCTGGGCATACACACTGAGGAAACCAGAATTGAAAGAGACACGTGTACCCCAATGTTCATCGCAGCACTGTTTATAATAGCCAGGACAGGGAAGCAACCTAGATGTCCATCAGCAGATGAATGGATAAGAAAGCTGTGGTACATATACACAATGGAGTACTACTCAGCCATTAAAAAGAATATATTTGAATCAGTTCTTATGAGGTGGATGAAACTGGAACCTATTATACAGAGTGAAGTAAGCCAGAAAGAAAAACACCAATACAGTATACTAACGCATATATATGGAATTTAGAAAGATGGTAACAATAACCCTGTGTACGAGACAGCAAAAGAGACACGGATGTATAGATCAGTCTTATGGACTCTGTGGGAGAGGGAGAGGGTGGGGAGATTTGGGAGAATGGCATTGAAACATGTATAATATCATGTATGAAACGAGTCACCAGTCCAGGTTCGATGCACGATACTGGATGCTTGGGGCTGGTGCACTGGGACGACCCAGAGGGAGGGTATGGGGAGGGAGGAGGGAGGAGGGTTCAGGATGGGGAGCACGGGTATACCTGTGGCGGATTCATTTCGATGTTTGGCAAAAGTTTAAAAATAAAATAAACAAAACAACAACAAAAAAGAATAATACAGGCACATAATTTAAAAATAAATAGTGTTAAAAGAAAGTTCTCTGCCCCACTGATCTCCACCCCCACCTTCGCTCTGTCCTTCTTCAGAAGTGTCTACTTTTCCACTCTTTCAGCTGCTTCTTCTCATATTTGGTCTCACATTTCTAAGAAGGATGTTCTTGTTGCCCCTTCTAGGTCTATATGTTTTACAGCATGTCAGTTCATTTCGAGTTATGGTATTTGAGAGTTTCATGCTGTTATATGTCATGACCACCTGCTTCCTCTTCTTCATCTTTGCAATACGGTTAAATCACAACTTTTTTGGTGGAACAAATAGCCAATGTAAGTATTATTCACTGGTGAGCCACGTGGCTTTATGATTTGTTTCCTTCTCTTTACAGTTTTTTATTTTCCCCCAGTTTTTGTTTGTTTCATTTTCTATGGTATTTTTTTCAAGTGATCTAAAAGATCACAAGTCTAACAATAATTTTCCCAAATGCCCAAATGCATCAGATTTCCCCTAAAATGTTTTTTATTCTGCCTATCTTGAAGATTATCAAAGATGGTTATCAGCTACAGTAACCAAGGTGATTCATTCTCTTCCTGAAAGCCTTCTTTGCTCACACTGACTTTTCACCAAGACTCTGTTACCAAAACAGTCCTACTTGGAGAAAGGTAAATTAAATTTTGTTTCCCAAGGGACACACCCTGCCTCTCCAGGGACTGCCAAAACACCCTGCCTGAATGCTTTCACCTTGAACTGCCTCTCCTGCTTCACAAGGTAAGTGGGGCTCAAGGTGCCAATATGCTTCATTCACAGCAGATCGCATGTGGATATAAGCTGGCTTCATCAGTAGTTGAGTATTTCTTTTGGTGCCCAGTATCACAGCGGATGCAAAGGATCACACATTCCCCAGCAGCAAAAACTTTGCAACACGACTCATTAGCACAGGGGTAAAACAGTTACTTGGTGCTACAAAACTTTTTCCCCTTTTCCTTCTTGATTGATAATTCTTTTGCACCTAAAATGGAGGAATCTTCGTCAAATTCTTTTTATTCTTTTTTTCTCTTTATTCTCTTACCCTGTGTGACAGATATAACATTAACATCTTACTGCCTGATCCAAGTATTTTCATAATTTTTTGGAAACTCATTTTGCCTCCAAAGTTTACTCTCTGCTTGACCTTTAACAAGTTAGTTAACCATGTTGCACTTCAGCTTCTTCATATGTAAAATGGGAATAATAATAAAACATAACTTTGTTGGGAGCACTAAACATGAAGGTCAATGTGAAGAATTTAACTTACTTCCTGACACTTTGTAAAGAGTCAATAGAAATTAGCTATTGTTTGTATATTGGAAATGATTTTTATCATCATCACCATTTTATTTGATCATAGAAGGGAATCTTAAAGCATAATTTCACCATATTTTAGTACTGAGTGTTATTATTAAAAAGCCTAATATATCTATCTGATTTTCATTCCTGTGTAAGTGAACTGTTCTCTTTCTCCCTTTCTCTCTCTCCAATCTTCTTGCCATCATCAGTGTTTTGAAAATAACATGACTTCTTTGCCTGTTTTTTCATCCATTGTGCACTTAATTTAGCATTTAGCATCTCCAATTCTGAGGGTTCTCTTGTATTACTTCTTCAATAATCTCTCCCCCTCCATTTTTTCTGCTCTACTTTTGGAACTTTTATTGAATGCTGTACTTCCAGAATTGATCCTCTTTTTCTTATATTTTCTCTCCCATTTTATCTTTTTATAATACATGTATATATTAATCCTAATATATTTCCCCATGTTTATTTTCCAAACAGTCAACTGGACTCTTCCCTTCATCTTCTGTCATATTTTAAATGCCCAACAGAACATTCCATGCACTCTAAATGTTCCTGTTTCATTGTGCTTCCTTTCTTCTTATAGATACAGTATCTTCAAGTCTCTCAGAAGTTTAATGATTCTGGGGTTTGCTGTTTATCTTTTCTTTTGCTACTCCAGGTCCACTGTCTTATTTGTTCTCTGAGTTCCTTTTTCTGACCTGTTTTTGTTATTGCTGTTGTTTTGTTTTCTCTCCCTCTATCGTGCATGTTGGCAGCTTTGTTTTGTCTTGGCTATTGGTTCATACTTAAGATTCACCATTCAGCCCAGAGCAGAGATCTTCAGTCACCACCAGGCACCAAATAAGTCATCTAAGCCAGTCTCCTAGAATCCGGACTGTTTCTAGGAGAATCTCAAAACACCCAGCTATAATCTCCTGGGATGAAGCCGTAAAATGCTCTGGCCATAAGAAAATAAATGAACCAGCCTGAACCTTTTCAGATGGCTCCTCCAGATAAGGCTCTTTCTACAAAATGTCCCCAAACACTCCTTTATGACCTCCAAGTAAAGTCCATGTCAAAGCCCAGAGGAGAAATATGATCACTACTGGCCATCTTTTCTTGAACTTCTCTATATCCTAGGGCAGTTTTCTTTCCTAAATAGACATCACAATTTACTCCAATTTTTCATTTAAAAAATTACAGTTCACTAAACTCAAAAATAGTAAAGCAAGTGAAGACGTGCTTTCTGTAGAGAAAAAGACTTTAAATACTAAGTAAAAAAAGAAAGACAGAAATAGTAAATTCTTGGCAAAATCTGAAGTTTTTTCAAAACAACATTCCTATTTTTTTGTCTTTTGTGGGGTTTTCTTAACTGCATCATGCAGCTTGCAGGATCTTAGCTCCCTGACCAGGAATTGAACCTGTGCTCTCTACAGAGAACGCGCAGAGTCCTAACCACTGGACTGCCAGGGAATTTCCAATATTCCATTTTTTTAATTTATTTTCTATTTTTAATTTATTTTTAATTGGGGGATAATTGCTTTACAATGTTGTGTTGGTTTCTGCTATACAAAAACATGAATCAGCTATAAGTATACATATAACCCCTCCTCGAAGGGCGGCGGCCAAGAGGAGTTACCCCACGTCCGAGGTCAGGGGCAGCGGCCTAGAGTACCAGACTGCGACGGCGCATGAACTGCCAAGAGGAGCTACCCCGCGTCCGAGGTCGGTGGAGGGGCGGGGGGGGGGCGGTCGAGAGGAGATACCCAGCGTCCGAGGTCAGGGGCGGCTGCGGCGGCGGCGGCGGCGGCAGCGGCGAGAGGAGCTACCCCATGCCCCTAAGCCCGAGGCCAGGGGCGGCGGCCGGGAGGAGCAACCCACACCCGAGGCCAGGGGCCGCGACGAGAGGAGTTACCCCACGTCCGAGGTCAGGCGGCCAGAGGAGATACCCCACGCCTCAAGCCCGAGGCCAGGGGCGACGGGCGGGAGGAGCTACCCCAGGCCCCTAAGCCCAAGGCCAAGGGCGGTGGCGGGGAGGAGCAACCGCATGACCGAGGCCAGGGGCGGTGGCCAGGAGGACCAACCCCACGTCCAAGGAGCCGTGGCTGCGGGGGCGCAGGAGGGCCTAGAGGAGCTATCCCACATTGAAGGTCAGGAAGGGCGGCGGTAAGGAGATACCCCTCGTCCAAGGTAAGGAGCAATGGCTGTGTTTTGCTGGAGCAGCCATGAAGAGATACCCCACGCCCAAGGTAAGAGAAACCCAAGTAAGACGGTAGGTGTTGCAAGAGGGCATCAGAGGGCAAACACACTGAAACCATACTCACAGAAAACTAGTCAATCTAATCACACTAGGACCACAGCCTTGTCTAACTCAATGAAACTAAGCCATGCCCGTGGGGCAACCCAAGACAGGCAGGTCATGGTGGAGAGATTTGACAGAATGTGGTCCACTGGAGAAGGGAATGGCAAACCACTTCAGTATTCTTGCCTTGAGAACCCCATGAACAGTATGAAAAGGCAAAATGATAGGATACTGAAAGAGAAACTCCCCAGGTCAGTAGGTGCCCAATATGCTACTGGAGATCAGTGGAGAAATAACTCCAGAAAGAATGAAGGGATGGAGCCAAAGCAAAAACAATACCCAGCTGTGGATGTGACTGGTGATAGAAGCAAGGTCCGATGCTGTAAAGAGCAATATTGCATAGGAACCTGGAATGTCAGGTCCATGAATCAAGGCAAATTGGAAGTGGTCAAAGAAGAGATGGCAAGAGTGAATGTCGACATTCTAGGAATCAGCGAACTGAAATGGACTGGAATGGGTGAATTTAACTCAGATGACCATTATATCTACTACTCCGGGCAGGAATCCCTCAGAAGAAATGGAGTGGCCATCATGGTCAACAAAAGAGTCCAAAATGCAGTACTTGGATGCAGTCTCAAAAACGACAGAATGATCTCTGTTCGTTTCCAAGGCAAACCATTCAATATCACAGTAATCCAAGTCTGTGCCCCAACCAGTAACGCTGAAGAAGCTGAAGTTGAACGGTTCTATGAAGACCTACAAGACCTTTTAGAACTAACACCCAAAAAAGATGTCCTTTTCATTATAGGGGACTGGAATGCAAAAGTAGGAAGTCAAGAAACACCTGGAGTAACAGGCAAATTTGGCCTTGGAATACGGAATGAAGCAGGGCAAAGACTAATAGAGTTTTGCCAAGAAAATGCACTGGTCATAACAAACATCCTCTTCCAACAACACAAGAGAAGACTCTACACATGGACATCACCAGATGGTCAACACCGAAATCAGATTGATTATATCCTTTGCAGCCAAAGATGGAGAAGCTCTATACAGTCAGCAAAAACAAGACCAGGAGCTGACTGTGGCTCAGACCATGAACTCCTTATTGCCAAATTCAGACTTAAATTGAAGAAAGTAGGGAAAACCACTAGACCATTCAGGTATGACCTAAATCAAATCCCTTATGATTATACAGTGGAAGTGAGAAATAGATCTAAGGGCCTAGATCTGATAGATAGAGTGCCTGATGAACTATGGAATGAGGTTCGTGACATTGTACAGGAGACAGGGATCAAGACCATCCCCGTGGAAAAGAAATGCAAAAAAGCAAAATGGCTGTCTGGAGAGGCCTTACAAATAGCTGTGAAAAGAAGAGAAGCGAAAAGCAAAGGAGAAAAGGAAAGATATAAACATCTGAATGCAGAGTTTCAAAGAATAGCAAGAAGAGATAAGAAAGCCTTCTTCAGCGATCAATGCAAAGAAATAGAGGAAAACAACAGAATGGGAAAGACTAGGGATCTCTTCAAGAAAATCAGAGATACCAAAGGAACATTTCATGCAAAGATGAGCTCGATAAAGGACAGAAATGGTATGGACCTAACAGAAGCAGAAGATATTAAGAAGAGATGGCAAGAATACACAGAAGAACTGTACAAAAAAGATCTTCACGACCCAGATAATCACGATGGTGTGATCACTGATCTAGAGCCAGACATCCTGGAATGTGAAGTCAAGTGGGCCTTAGAAAGCATCACTACGAACAAAGCTAGTGGAGGTGATGGAATTCCAGTTGAGCTATTCCAAATCCTGAAAGATGATGCTGTGAAAGTGCTGCACTCAATATGCCAGCAAATCTGGAAAACTCAGCAGTGGCCACAGGACTGGCAAAGGTCAGTTTTCATTCCAATCCCAAAGAAAGGCAATGCCAAAGAATGCTCAAACTACCGCACAATTGCACTCATCTCACATGCTAGTAAAGTAATGCTCAAAATTCTCCAAGCCAGGCTTCAGCAATATGTGAACCGTGAACTTCCTGATGTTCAAGCTGGTTTTAGAAAAGGCAGAGGAACCAGAGATCAAATTGCCAACATCTGCTGGATCATCGAAAAAGCAAGACAGTTCCAGAAAAACATCTATTTCTGCTTTATTGACTATGCCAAAGCCTTTGACTGTGTGGATCACAATAAACTGTGGAAAATTCTGGAAGAGATGGGAATACCAGACCACCTGATCTGCCTCTTGAAAAATTTGTATGCAGGTCAGGAAGCAACAGTTAGAACTTGACATGGAACAACAGACTGGTTCCAAATAGGAAAAGGAGTTCGTCAAGGCTGTATATTGTCACCCTGCTTATTTAACTTATATGCAGAGTACATCATGAGAAACGCTGGACTGGAAGAAACACAAACTGGAATCAAGATTGCTGGGAGAAATATCAATCACCTCAGATATGCAGATGACACCACCCTTGTGGCAGAAAGTGAAGAGGAACTCAAAAGCCTCTTGATGAAAGTGAAAGTGGAGAGTGAAAAAGTGGGCTTAAAGCTCAACATTCAGAAAATGAAGATCATGGCATCTGGTCCCACCACTTCATGGGAAATAGATGGGGAAACAGTGGAAACAGTGTCAGACTTTATTTTTCTGGGCTCCAAAATCACTACAGATGGTGACTGCAGCCATGAAATTAAAAGACGCTTACTCCTTGGAAGGAAAGTTATGACCAACCTCGATAGCATATTCAAAAGCAGAGACATTACTCTGCCAACAAAGGTTCGTCTAGTCAAGTCCTTGGTTTTTCCTGTGGTCATGTATGGATGTGGGAGTTGGACTGTGAAGAAGGCTGAGTGCCGAAGAATTGATGGTTTTGAACTGTGGTGTTGGAGAAGACTCTTGAGAGTCCCTTGGACTGCAAGGAGATCCAACCAGTCCATTCTGAAGGAGATCAGCCCTGGGATTTCTTTGGAAGGAATGATGCTAAAGCTGAAACTCCAGTACTTTGGCCACCTCATGCGAAGAGTTGACTCATTGGAAAAGACCCTGATGCTGGGAGGGATTGGGGGCAGGAGGAGAAGGGGACGACAGAGGATGAGATGGCTGGATGGCATCACTGACTCGATGGACGTGAGTCTCAGTGAACTCCGGGAGTTGGTGATGGACAGGGAGGCCTGGCGTGCTGTGATTCATGGGGTCGCAAAGAATCGGACACGACTGAGCGACTGATCTGATCTGAACCCCTCCTCTGGAGCCTCCCTCCCACCCCTCTAGTTCATCACAGAGCACTGAGCTGAGCTGCCCCTATTACACAGCAGCTTCCTACTAGTTATCTATTTTACACATGGGAGTCTAAATATGTAATACTACTTTACCAATTCATCCCACCCTCTCTTTCCCTCACTGTGTGCATAAGTCCATTCTCTACATCTGTGTCTCTATTCCTGCCCTGCAAATAGGTTCATCAATACCATTTTTCTAGATTCCATACATATGCACAAATGTATGATATTTATTTTTCTCTTTCTGACTTATTTCACTCTGTATGACAGACTCTAGGTCCATCCACCTCACTACAACTGACTCAGTTCCATTTGTTTTTATAGCTAATATTCCACTGTATATTTGAACCACAACTTCTTTATCCATTCATCTGTTGATGGACATCTAGGTTTCATCCATGTCCTGGCTATTATAAATAGTGCTGCAATGAACTTTGGGGTATGTGTATGGTTTTCTCGTCCCATTTTTATAAGAACCGATTAAATTCAGTTGTCACAGGAGGGAGGATTACTTTCCATCATATATCCTTTTGCAAGACTTCTGTGTGAGTGACAAGGGTGTCTATTTATTTAAATTGGCTGCCAGAGACCCCACAACTGAGCAGAAACTGAGGGTGTGGGTGCTGTGGGGCTGAACAAGTTGGGATGTCCAGGTAGGATATGGTAGAAATAGCTCATCTGAGCACCATCAGGGGTAGAGTGAGCAGGAGATGCCAGCCCCACAGGACACAGCCCCAGTGCAATGTCATAGCATAGAATCTCCTCCATGGGGCTCCCTGGGCCAGAACAAACCACATCTGGGTGCAGCGACCTCTCCCTTGGCTGCAGTTGGCTTATAGTGTAGGAGCCACTTCTGAGTTCATTGTAGAATGGAAGGTGTGGGAAGTAGAAGTCGAAGGGGTGACAGGAAGCCCCACGGGACACTGGTTACATTGTGTGGCACACTTCCGGGGGAAGCAGGTGCAGCAATTTTCCCACGAGGGCTGACAGCTGTCTTTGCAGAGGGGCAGGTCCAAGGCAGCCCTCTGTGCCCACTCTGGTCCAGCTTCTGGATCCGGGCCCCAGGTTGAGGAAGCGTCATAGAGGCAAGTGTCCTGGATGAGGGGGCGCTTGCCATCTCTCCATGGTGGCTCAAGTGACTCTGTCAGGGCAGGACATGTCCTTGTGGGCTTCCTGGAGCAGCCAGAATTCATCTTCCATGAATGGCAGAGTTCATACAGCTTGTCCTCAGAGCCTGGACCTTCCTTCTGGTGCACTGGCATCCATAGGAAACCAAGCAGGACCCTGCAGGGCCTTTCCTGGGGACACACTCCCCCCACCATGTCCCCCGCCTCTTATTTGTAGAGAGGCTTTAACCTTGAATTCCAAAGACCAATTTTAATTTTAAATTAAAATTAATTTCTCAGAGAAGTTAGAAAATGCAGAAATAAAGGAAAACAGTCGATCAAGCAAAATAATAACAGTTTAGCCATAAAACAAACTCAAGGACTTTTCATTTCTCCTCAAGGCCTTTAGATAATATTCTGACCTATATCCTTCCATTGTTTTGCAGATACTAAAACCTCTACCAGGTGGAAGAAGCTAACTGCATGCTGACCACCAGTAGGTAGACACCAGACTAGTTGGAACCAGAAGGTTGATAACTGAGATTCCCAAAACATCATACCATTATCTCACTACCAACCAGTCAGAAGGATGTGCCCAAGCTGATCATGCACCTTGCAACTCACTTTGTCTTTAAAAAACCTTGCCCGAAAGCCATCAGGGAGTTCAGATCTTTTGAGCAAGAGCTGCCCATTCTCCTTGCTTGGCCCCCAGTCGGGTACTTTGCAAGGAGTTTCCCCACAACCCCACATCAGTAGATTGGCTTTGCTGTATGTCAGGTGAACTGACCCAAGTTCGGTTCTGTAACATGCAGACACTGAGAAGGTCAGCCCTTGCCCGTAAAGTCTGTGGTTGGGTGCCCCACAGCACAGACAGCAAGACTAAAAGGAGTTACAGCCGTGTTGACATTGCCAGGCCATCTAACCCTGGATCCTGCAACCAGTAACATGATGTTGTCAAGTCCTCTAAAACCCCAGCAGGTGGAGGGTCTCTGGATACAAAATTTATTTTTAATCTTCTACCTTTTTTTTTTTTCTTCTACCTTTTCAAAAAAAATTATTTAAAATGTGAGCAACCTAATAGAAAAAAAAAATGAATAAATTATATGTACGTCCAGTTCGCCAAAACAAAAACTGCAATGGTCAATAAAATACGAAAAGATACTAAAAATACTATCAATGTTTGGATATGGTTGCAACATTCTATCTTTGCTATAAAAATAAAGGGTGGATGGACACTTTATCTTTGACAAAGGAGGCAAGAATATACAGTGGATTAAAGACAATCTCTTTAACAAGTGCTGCTGGGAAATCTGGTCAACCACTTGTAAAAGAATGAAACTAGAACACTTTCTAACACCATACACAAAAATAAACTCAAAATGGATTAAAGATCTCAACGTAAGACCAGAAACTATAAAACTCCTAGAGGAGAACATAGGCAAAACACTCTCTGACATACATCACAGCAGGATCCTCTATGGCCCACCTCCCAGAATATTGGAAATAAAAGCAAAAATAAACAAATGGGACCTAATTAACCTTAAAAGCTTCGGCACATCAAAGGAAACTCTTAGCAAGGTGAAAAGACAGCCTTCAGAATGGGAGAAGATAATAGCAAATGAAGCAACTGACAAACAACTAATCTCGAGAATATACAAGCAACTCCTACAGCTCAACTCCAGAAAAATAAATGACCCAATCACAAAACGGGCCAAAGAACTAAATAGACATTTCTCCAAAGAAGACATACAGATGGCTAACAAACACATGAAAAGATGCTCAACATCACTCATTATCAGAGAAATGCAAATATGAGGTACCATTTCACACCAGTCAGAATGGCTGCGATCCAAAAGTCTACAAGCAATAAATGCTGGAGAGGGTGTGGAGAAAAGGGAACCCTCTTACACTGTTGGTGGGAATGCAAACTAGTACAGCCACTATGGAGAACAGTGTGGAGATTCCTTAAAAAACTGGAAATAGAACTGCCTTATGATCCAGCAATCCCACTGCTGGGCATACACACTGAGGAAACCAGAAGGGAAAGAGACACATGTGCCCCAATGTTCATTGCAGCACTGTTTATAATAGCCAGGACAGGGAAGCAACCTAGATGTCCATCAGCAGATGAATGGATAAGAAAGCTGTGGTACTTATACACAATGGAGTACTACTCAGCCATTAAAAAGAATACATTTGAATCAGTTCTAATGAGGTGGATGAAACTGGAACCTATTATACAGAGTGAAGTAAGCCAGAAAGAAAAACACCAATACAGTATACTAACACATATATATGGAATTTAGAAAGATGGTAACAATAACCCTGTGTACGAGACAGCAAAAGAGACACTGATGTATAGAACAGTCTTATGGACTCTGTGAGAGAGGGAGAGGGTGGGAAGATTTGGGAGAAAGGCATTGAAACATGTAAAATATCATGTATGAAACGAGTCACCAGTCCAGGTTCGATGCACGATACTGGATGCTTGGGGCTGGTGCACTGGGATGACCCAGAGGGATGGAATGGGGAGGGAGGTGGGAGGAGGGTTCAGGATGGGGAACACATGTATACCAGTGGTGGATTCATTTTGATATTTGGCAAAACTAATACAATTATGTAAAGTTTAAAAATAAAATAAAAAAAAAATAAAGGGTGGAAAACTTTTAATTTCCCTATATCTCATATTTTCATCCATTTTGCAAAAGCCAGAAAACACCTTTGCTTGGCTCATCATGTTTTTTCTTATACCAGAAGAGCAATTTCTGGCTTACAATTTCAAAATAAAAACTAACTCAAAGAAAAAATAGGCAAAACATATTCATTTATTTAGTCCTACTGCTTGTCTTTTTTGATTCCCATTATCCATAGTCTGATTTATTTTGGTACTGAGTTCATGCTAATATCTGTGGCTGTCTGTATAATTACTGATGCCCATCTAAACTGTGATGACTTTAGAGCTTGACATTTGTATACTTAAAAACAACATAAAACTTCACAATTAAAACTAAGAATTAAATTTAATTAACTAAATTTTAAAATCAAAATTAAAATTTTAAGTTGAGTATAGTTTAGCAGACTACTACTTCTTGGCTTTGCTCCAGAATCATTTTTAAATTACATTATTCAAATGAATGCATTTCGCTCTCTTGTCTAAAAATAACAATAGGAGGCAGAGGAATTTTAAAATAGAAGAACATGAGAAAGGCTTTGATGGAATGTGGTTCATTCACCTCTGAATTTTGTCTCCTTCATGTCATCAGCTGGAGCCCAAAGAATCTATCAAAGTTCTCTCATCAACATGTAACATAACCAGCACCCCGATCATATCCAAAAACTCATCTGAGCTATTTTAAGACATTTTTAGGTCCTAAACATTCTTACTTTTGAAAGCACCATCCGTATTCTTATCAAATCTTTTAAATTGCACCCATATCTTAAATATTTATTGAATATATACATTGTCCTAGGCATTGTTCTTGGTTTACATTAGTGAACAAAACTAAAATTCCTACCTTTGGAGAGCCTATATCCTATAGTATTTACATATGGTTGACTCTGAATAACAAGGGGGTTAAGGACGCCAACCCTCACACAGTCAAAAATCTGCATAAAGCTTTTGACCCTCAAAACTTAACTTCTAATAGCCTACTGTTGACCAATAATACAGTTTATTGACACATATTTTGTATATTATATGTATTATATATTGTACTCTTACAATAAAGTAAACTGGAGAAAAGAAAACATTATTAACAAATTCTGGAGAACATTTGGAGGAAAGGGTACCCTCGTTCACTGTAGGTGGAAATGTAAACTGGTAACAGCCACTATGGAGAACAGTAAGGAGGTTCCTTTTAAAACTAAGAATAGAGCTACCATACGATCCAGTAATTACACTCCTGGGCCATGGGCATATATCCGGAAAAGGTGAAAACTCTAATTCAAAAAGATATCTGCACCCCAATGTTCATCACAGTTCCTAGCTGAGGAACTGGAGGCACGGAAAGGGTGTCACCTGCCCAAAGTCACACAAGTAGGAAATAGCAATGCCTGAATCAGTGTCGCCTAGTTACGCTGCCTGTAAGAGACAAAGGAGGAGATGACTTGCAGGACATGAAGCCTTTCTCTTTTCTGCCTGTACCAACACTTATGGTAACACTAATGAAAGAGGAGAGAAAAGAAAGGGGAAAAGCAAGACTCTCCCTGCCCAGTTCAAGGCCAGTAGCTAGCAGTTCTCCTTTTCCTTCGGGTGTGTTTCTACCCAGCACAGTGCTATAAGGAAACGGAAGAAACAGAGGATGGCCCCCAGCCTTTAAAAACTTGAGATTTCAATACTCATTACTGTCTGCATTATGATCAAGTGGGATAAAGCATTTTCTCAAGCAGTGCTTTTCCAATGGAATTCATTTTGTTTCCAAATGAACATCTAACGCGGTTAAAGAATGGAAGTTATTAAACACAGATAAACCTTACCCAGGCACTGATTTTCATTATTGTGCTTGAAACAAATATAAATGTAGCCAATTTACTCGAGATGTTGCCTCACCCCAAACTCAGATATTAAAAATCTACAGAACACCCGTGACTCAGCTCATCCATTCACAGTGTGTGTTGCTCACTTCTGGCTTTATATTTAATGTGTCACAAGAAGGGCAAACAAGACTCAGCAGCCCACAAGCATGCACTAGCACACACACACCCGTCACCTAGAGTAAGGAGCCACACTTGGGATCCTGTACATTCTGTGCCATTTCTTTCATACGAAGTTCAAAAACATGCAAAACGTATTCATGATGACAGACATCAGAACAGTGATGACCCCTGGGAGGAGGTATGAAGAAACATTCTGGAGTGATGAATATGTTCTCTATCTTGAACTCTGAGGTGTTTACACATTCCAAATTCATTGAACTAAACATTTAAGACTTGTGCATTTTACTGTATATAAAGTGTACTTCAATAAGCTCATTTTACTCTCCTCCCTCACTAGAAATCACTCATCAAGCAGAACAGTTTCACCATAATGGGGTCAGACAAGCTAGGAATTACCTTTATCACACATTAGGGGGCTCTTGGCCAAATCATTATATCTCTCTAAGCTGTAATGTTTATAAAAAGAGACTAGTCAAAAAAAAAAAAAGACTAGTCATAGTACCTACCCTTGGGTGTTCCTACCTATGCCTCTCTTAGCCCTAGACACAAACTCTAGGTTTATATTCATGAATTCATATATATACACATATTACATGTGTATTATAATATAATATTACTGTGCTGTGCTCAGTCACTCAGTCATATCCAACTCTTTGCAACCCCAGGGACTGTAGCCTGCCAGGCTCCTCTGTCCATGGGGATTCTCCAGGCAAGAATACTGGAGTGGGTTGCCATGCCCTTCTCCAGGGGATCTCCCCAACCCAGAGACTGAACCAGGTCTCCTGCACTGCAGGCAGATTCTTTACCATCTGAGCCACCCATAGATATTTTCTATATTTATATATGTGTTTAAATATACATATTTATACAATAATTTTAAAAAATGATTTCCTCCATCCTTTCTTATAATTGTATTTTATTTATTTATTTTTGGCTATGCTGGCTGTTCATGGCCGTGCAGGTTGTTTCTCTAGTTGTGATGAGCAAGGGCCGCCTTCTCACTGGGTGCGTGGGCTTCTTGTGCAGTGGCCTCCCTTGCTGTAGAGCACAGGCTCGAGGTGCAGGGCTTCAGCAGTTGTGGCGCATGGGCTCAGTAGTTGCGGTTCCTGGGCTCTAGAGCACGGGTGCAATAGTTGTGGCAAATGTGCTCAGCTGCTCCACGGCATGTGGGATCCTCTCGGACCAGGGATCAAACCCGTGTCTCCTGCATTGCAAGGGGGATTCTGTACCACTGAGTCACCAGGGATGCCCCTAAGCAACAATCTTGACAGCCCATCATTACGGGAGACAGAATCATTAGCATCCAAAACCTGTTCACAGTTCCTAAAGGCATGAAGAATTGTGTCTTCCAACAGTCCCACAAGGACCGTTTGAGCAGCTCAAGAAGGTAGACACGTGGATTTCCAAGCTTGGAAGTTGACCCTGTAGAAGTTATGGACGTAAACAGGAAAGAAGTAGAGACTGAGGGGAAGCCTGCGCGTCCAGTCAAGCCCAGGTCACTGCGTTTGGTTGTGTAGGTTGCATGCTGCATGACGTCAAGGCTGAAGTCCACGTGAATGGCATCCCATACAGCTGTGCTGGGCAGGACCATTGTGAAAGGCACCATCAGAAGCCTGAGGTCTCACCAGCTGAACCAGTTTTCCTTTTTTTGCATCAGAATCTCACCTTGGATGCCTCAGCTCTTCACCTGGTGATTTCTCAAAGAAGCAAAACCCAAAACTGCAATGGGACTTGGTTCAGTCCCTATCTGAGTGCCCTGTCACATTCAACTCCACCCAGGAATACCCCAGGAAAACATAAACCTGGCTGAGATCCTGGACACCCACAGTGGTGGAAACCCTATAATTGTACCTGAGGAGGTGGGAATTCCTGAGCTGAGTCATGCTAGTGACACACATCCCCATCATATCTAGTAGTACCAGTAACACTGATAAAACCTTTAGCTGTGCTTGTTTGGGCCTCTGATATAGCAAAATACTCTGAGAGTGCCCAGAAAAGTCAGGGACACAGGGCTGCAGACTTAGCATACAAGAATGAATCAATTATTTGCATTCTTCAAATTTGTAATACCTCAGGGAAAGAAAATCTTTTGCATAACATTTTTGCAAATTTTCCCATTCCCTCCCTACCCAAAGAGGCTAGAAAGATGTTAAAAAATGGTGAACCAAAACAAAAACAAAACTATTTTCTCCAAAAGGGCAATAATGAGTTTTACCGTCTCCCCTTAATGTTACAGCAAAAAGAGTACATTCAAGGGCTTAGAGCACCCCCTGGGAAGTTACTCTGGGGGATGCAAGGTGAGGAAGCCAGGCCTTGAGGAGTAAGCAGAAGAGATTGCTTTATTCTTCCATTAAAATCTGTTTTCTTCCTTACAGAAATGTTCATTTTAGAAAGAGAGAAAACAATTGACAGAAATGAATTCAATGGGGCAATTCATCCATTCCGGTCTCTATCTCTTTTTTTTTTTTTTTTTGGTCCTTTGGTTTTTGTTTTCTGACCATGTCGCTCAGCTTGGAGGATCTTAGTTCCCCAAACAGGGGCTGAATCTGGGCCACAAGGATGAAAGCGTCAAGTCCTAACCACTGAATCATCAGGGAATTCCCAATTTCTCTTATACTTTTATTTTTCCTTTCCTTTATTCACTTCAGTTCATTCGCTCAGTCATGTCCGACTCTTTGCAACCCCATGGATTGCAGCACACCAGGCTTCCCTGTCCGTCACCAACTCCCTGAACGTACTCAAACTCATGTCCATTGAGTAGATGATGCCATCCAACCATCTCATCCTCTGTTGTCCCCTTCTCCTCCTGCCTTCAATCTTTCCCAGCATCAGGGTCTTTTCTAATGAGTTGGTTCTTCGAATCAGGTGGCCAAAGTATTGGAGTTTCAGCTTCAGCATCAGTCCTTCCAATGAATATTCAGGACTTATTTCCTTTAGGATGGACTGGTTGGATCTCCTTGCAGTCCAAGGGACTCTCAAGGTCTTCTCCAACACCACAGTTCAAAAGCATCAATTCTTCTGTGCTCAGCTTTCTTTATGGTCCAACTCTTACATCCATACATGACTGCTGGAAAAACAATAGCCTTGACTAGATGGACCTATGTTGGTAAAGTAATTTCTCTGCTTTTTAATATACTGTCTAGGTTTGTCATAGCTTTTCTTCCAAGGAGCAAGTGTCTTTTAATTTCATGGCTGTAGTCACCATCTGCAGTGATTTTGGAGACCCAAAAATAAAGTCTCTCACTGTTTCCATTATTTCCTCATCTATTTACCATAAAGTGATGGGACTGGATGCCATGATCTTAGTTTTCTGAATGTTGAGTTTTAAGCCAACTTTTTCACTCTCCTCTTTCACTTTCATCAAGAGGCTCTTTAGTTCTTCTTTGCTTTTTGCCATAAGGGTGGTGTCATCTGCATATCTGAGGTTATTGATATTTCTCCCAGCAATCTTTATTCCAGCTTGTGCTTCACCCAGCCCAGCATTTCACATGATGTACTCAAATTTTCATAAACCTCCACATGGATCCCAGACTCACCCTGGGAAAACTGGACTAATAGCTTCTCGGGAATATGTGGATATGGGGCTAACGGGGAAAATTCTTCCTTGACAGGTTCTGCTTTTGTATTTTTAAAGTGCATGTGCTAGAGTATATGTGTGTATACATTTCGTGGTTATTATTATTTGGGGACTATTTCATGAAATCAAGTGAGACCAGATCTCTCCATAGAAATGTTCATTTCAGTCACCTCTCAGTTGCCTTAAAAAATTCATTTACCAAGTGATAAACTATCCAAACGTATATTATAAGAAGAGGAAGAGACACCAGACCCCCCCCCGCCCCCCGCTCTCTCTCTTTCTCTCTCTCATCCATGCAGGGAAGGCCATGAGAGGACACAGAGAGAAGGTGACCATCTGTAAGCCAGGAAGCGGGTTCTCACCAGAAACTAACCCTGACGGCACCTTGATCTTGGACTTCTTGCCTCCAAAACTGTGAGAAAATAAATTCCTGTTGTTTAAACCACCGAATTTGGGGCTTTCCTGGTGGTCCAGTGGTTAAGACTCCATGCTTCCATTGCAAGAGTCACGAGTTCATTCCCTGGTTGGGGAACTAAGATCCCACATGCCATGTAGCCAAAAAAAAAGAATGTACTTAGGTTTGATCCATGGTTCAGGAGGATCCCCTGTAGAAGGAAATGGCTACCCACTCTGGTATTCTTGCCTGGAGAATCCCATGGACAGAGGAGGCTGGCAGACCACAGTCCCTGGAGTCGCAAAGAGTCAGACACAACTGAGTGATTAAGCATGACAACAAGCCATCCAATGTGTCGTATTTTGTTATGGTAACCTGAGTAAACTAATACAATGGATAAATCGCAACAAAAGTGGTAGATGGGAAAGGGGATCAGAGTGACTGCATTTTATAGATTGTGTACTCTTTGGGAGTAAAATAAAGATACAGATTATCTTCATCAAGCATATATTTTATATAGCAGAGCATACATGTTAAAGACAAAAGAGTAACTAAAAGGAAGGAAAGAATATTTTTCCTCTGATCTCCACACTTCTGACCCCAAATGTGTGCAAGTTTTTTCTCAACACTAATTCTTCATATTGTCTGGATGCCCCAGAATTCAATTATGATACTAACTACCTGGAGTTAGTGCAGACTACATAGATTAAGGGCTCAGTTCTACAAGACTGCCTCTGCTTCAGATGCTAATCACAGTCTCAGGTTGTCACCCAAAGCTCTCTGATTTGCTTGGCTACTAATTGGGGGTTCCCACAACCTTCCCCTCAGGTTTAATCATTTGCTATAGGGAAACACATTTATCAATTTATTATGAAGGATATAATAATGGATACAGATGATCAGTCGGATAAATAAGTACATAAGATGAGAACCAGAAATGTTCCAGGGGCAGTGGAATTGGGATGAGCCACCCTCTTGGCACATGGATATGTTTCCCAACTCACTCCTTTTTTAATTAATTAATTTTGGCTGTGCTGGGTCTTCGCTGCTGTGTGAGCTTTTCTCTAGTTATGGCAAGTTGGGGCTATTCTAGTTGCGATGTGTGGATCCTGGACCAGGGATCAAACCTGTGTCTCTTGCAGTGGCAGGTGGATTCTTTACCAGTGAGCCACCAGAGAAGTCCCTATGATTGATGATTGACTCAATCTGCAGTCCCTCTCCTCCCAGGAGGATGGCAGGGGCTGAAAGTTCCAAGCTTCTAGTCAAGTTTGACCTTCATGGTGACCAGCCATCCATGAGTCTAGCAAGACTTGTCTCATTAGAACAAAAGATGTTTCTATCACCTAGGAACTTCCAAGGGATTTAGGAATTCTGTGTCAGGAACCAAGAGCAGGGACCAAATATATATTTCTTACTACATCACAGTAACCAACAAAAGAATAAAAATAGAATGTATATATTCAAAACTGGTGAATGGAAAACAAGGGAATAAAGAAAACTCAATTTGGAAAGGCAGGAAAGAGGGGAAAAAGAAGCAAAGACAGAGATAAAGCACAGAAAATGAAGATCACTAAATAAGATAATAGAAAATAAATAAACATGTATCAGCAGTTACAAATTTACCTTAAACATGGAGTGGTTTTAAAAAGTACATAAAACATGCATCCCAGCAGAATCCAGATAAGATGGCTTAGGGACAAACCACGTAGGGAGGTGGAATTCAGGAAATAAATAGGCAAGAAAAACAGAGAGACAAGCTGTTGCTACTCTCAGGCTGGAAATGACAGGAGGAATAAGCTTTGTCAGACCTCAGAGTATGCTTGAACCCCGAGGAGAGATCTCCATCAGCCATGGAGGGACATGGCTTCCACCAGATAATGTAGCTTAGATGGAGGAGGGCGGAACAAGAAATACTTGACCTCTTTCTCCTCCATTCTACAACTCCTGACTCCCACTGGCGACCTAACCACAAGGCAGCTGGCAACGGAGCTTGGCTGATGCAGTCTGTGGGCCAGAGCAGGGAAGAGAAGGCGGGGAATGTATCTGGGGTCAGGGCAAATGGCATGGCAATCTTCATACTGGATAGGAAGGACTTTAAGACAGTAAACATTATTAGGAATAAAGAGGAATTTTGCTTAATGGTAACAGGAACATGTCACCTGGAAGATATAACAATCCTGTACCTGTATGAAACTAACAGCATAGGCTTCTCATATAAAAATAAAACACCACAGGGATTATAAGGAGACAACAGCAAATATACTCTCATGGTGGGAGGTTTTAAAATATCTCTCCCAGAAAGTGACAGACCCAACAGATGACATTTTTCTAAGTCTATAGAAAATTTGAACAACACAAAAAGCTTCATATAATGAATGTATATCATCTTCTACTCCCAATAATTTAAAACATACAGTGTTACTGAAAATCTTACAAATGTCCTTCAGCTGGTGAATGGATAGACAGACTGTGGTATATCCATACAATGAAATACAATTCGGCAATAAAAATGAATGAATTATTGACACATGCAACCATGTGGATGAACTTCAAATGCATTATGCTAAATAAAAGTAGTCGGACTTAACAAGTCACATAGTTTATGATTTTATTTACATGACATTCTAGAGAAAGCAAAATGAAAGGAGCAGAAAACAGATTATGTGCTTTGGCGGTGAGGGAAGAGGTTGACTACAAAAGAGCAGTAGAGGTTGCTAGAATGGTTCTGACTCCATTGTGGTAGGCAGTCACTGGACTCTGCTCATTTGCTAAAACTTAAAAACTATACTCCAACACCAGGAACGTTATGCATATAAACATTTTCCAGCTGAATCCTAAAAGCATTAGTCTATTCATGCTAAGTTGCTTCAGTCACGTCTGACTCTTTGCAACCCTATGGACTGTAGTCTGCCAGGCTCCTCTGTCCATGGAACTCTCCAAGCAAGAACACTGGAGTGGATTGCCATGCTCTGCTCCAGGGGATCCACCTGACCCAGGGATCAAACCTGCGTCTCTTATGTCTCCTGCATTGGCAGGCAGGTTCCTTACACTAGTGCCATTGGGAGTCCAATAAATTATCTACACTTTTGACAAAGTACATGACCACAAAGGCAATATTAAAACTATCATACACACTAAATTCACTAACTACAGTATAATATAACTCTAAAGCAATTATAAAAATTTTGCTCCCAGGGAATTTGGGGGAGAAGGGATACATGTATATATGTGGCTGAGTCCCTTTGCTCTTCACCTGAAACTATCACAGCACTGTTAAGCTGCTATACCCCAAAACAAAATAAAAAGTTTAAAAAAAGAAAAATTTTGTTCCCAAACCTCATACTTTTGGAAACTAAGAAAAGACATTTTAAAAAAATCAATGGGTCAAAGAATATCATAATATAAATCAAAAAATATTTAGAGCTGAATAATAACAAAAATGTTCTTTATGAAAACTTGTGGAACGTAGCTGAAGTGGCATTTGAAGTAAAGAGCGTAGCCTTGGAATGTAATCTCAGGCATATATTTATAGAAGACAGGAATTTTACAAAATAATAAGCTAACCATTTTGCTCAAGAAGTTAAAAAGGACAACAAAAATTTTTAAGTAGAAAGGAGGAATTCATTTTTAAAAATTAGCTGTAATTGTAAACAAAGTCACCTTGTAGAGAAGACTGTTAATAAACTAACAATAGAACTGTGGCTATAGCCAAACAAGAAAACTATGAGAATAATGTAGGAGCCAATCAGGCAGAAAAAAAGATAATTTAAAGCCAGTCAAGTGAAGAAGGAAGTTAGGCATATTCCAACAAGGAGTGTAGAATTTCATCCCCCTAAATCAGGTGATAAAAAATGGAAAGAGATTGCAATCAAAACTGGTGCCCAAAGGGACAAGTGAAGCACTTGTTTGTAAATCTTACCCCACCTGAAAGTTTTTGACTGGGCTGCCCATGCCTGCCCAGTCCCTAGCATGGACAGGGCCCAAGTCTAAGGGAGGTTTAGTACATGTCAGTCTATGACTCAGGTAGAATTGGCCTAGAACACAAGTTCCTCAGACCCCAAAGAGGTTTTATTTTTCAGGGGTTTTAACTACCATGGTTATACTCAATGGATATAAATTTGAGCAAACCCCAGGAGATAGTGGAGAACAAAGGAGCCTGGTGTGCTACAGTGTATGGGGTCACAAAGAGTCAGACATGACTTATCCGTAAACAACAGCAACAAAATAGATAACAACATGGATAAATCTCAGGGGGGAAAACTTTTGAATGAAATAGGCAAGTGGCAAAAGAATAGTATATACAATATCAGTAAATTTTTTAAGACAGAAAAGAAATTAATTGGCAGAAGCAGATCTTTGAATGCCAGGCTGATAGACATTTTAGTAGGCAGTGAGAATTGATTGTTGAATGAATGAATCGTCAAAAGATTTTGAGCCAGAAACCCACAGCTGTGCTATAAGAATCATCCAGCAGGTTCTTAAACTGGAGTCCACAGACAAAACTCAGGGGGGCTTACATCCTTGCATGGGGCAAGGGGGTATACTTTTTTATCTTCAGGAAATGGAGTGCTTCCTTCAATTATGAATATAGTCAACAAAGCATAATGGTATTGGCAAGACCTATGATTTTGTCACCAAGAGAAATCACAGATATTTTCATGTCACATTACCCCATCACACTTTGAAATTAAACCAGGCATTAGATCTGCTACTGGACCTCATGACTTAATGAGTTAATAAAGAAATACATACAACACAAATCTGATTTTTAAAACATTTTTAAAATGCATTTCAACATAAAGATTTCCTTGCAATTCTATGTGCTTCATTTATACATTAAAAAAAAAAAAAAGATTCTGAGAATGTCCATCAGTTCACCAGACTGCAGAAAGGGTCCATGATTGCAAAAAAAAAAAAAAAGTGAAAACTAAGTAAGATGGCTAAGAGGGGAAGGTGGGGCAGATCCTTGGAGGCTGGGAAAAAGTCTGAACCAGTGATAAGAGAGCTGGAATGAGAGGGTGAAGGACAGGAGTGAACTCAATCCCCCAGGTGTCACTCATTTCCTGCCCAGACCCGGCACCTAGAACAGTGCTTGGAACACGAGGCCACTAAGTCAAATTTTTTAAATGAATGGAAAATGGAAGTGGCATGGAGGCAATTGTGAGGTGGAATATACTGGGCTGGTCCACTGAGTGGGCTTACAAGTCTAGAAAGAAAGAAGGGTCAAAGGGGTAGAAGGTGTTGCACGAAAGCTGGGGCATTCAGTGAGGTCTGGCACTGGAGTAGGTGCAGGAGGTTGGAGACTCGCAGTGAGCTACCACAGGGGAAGGATTTATTCATCTTCTGAGCCTCCACATCACTTGGAATCACGAACTGATCTAGGGTTTTAATGTCACCCATCTGGTTCTAAATTGCTTTTCTCCTTTATAAATGAGACTCTAGAGCCATTGTCCCAAAGCACATTTGTCAATCTTCCTGAATGTCTTCCACAAAAGCATGTTGTAACGAGGTTTTTCAAGCCCAGAACACGTAATGCAAGGCATGACTTGCCCTATATGATACCACCCAGGCAAGTCTTGGATCTGGGACCAGAATCATAAAATTCAAGAAGAGGCAATTGGATTTCATAATGGTTAATTTTATGTGTTAGCTTGATTGGATCTTCAAATGCTCAGCTGGTTAAACAAATACTGGCAGAATGGGGACAGTGTACTTTCTGCCTGACTGTTTTAGAGTGGGACATTAGTCTTCTCCTATCTTCAGACATGGACTCAAACTGAAACACTGAAATTACACCATCAGCTCTCCTGGTTCTCAGGCCGTCAGCCTCAGACTAGAAGCACAGCACTGGTTCTCCTGGGTTTCTAGTTTGTCAAAACCAGCAGATTCTGGGACTTCTCAGCCTTCAGAACCACATGAGTCAATTCCTCACAATAACTCCAATTCCATATATATATATATGCTCTAAATCATCCACATAAAAATGTTACATACCATAAGTTCAGAGAAAACTGTTTCTTTTGCTTTACTTAATTCATTAGAGCAGCAAAAGAACATTAAGAAACATGAGGTGATGAATTGCAGTGGGATTTAAGTTTGGTTCAAACAGTGAAGGTGAAGACTGCTTTAGAAGACAGCAGGAATTAAGGTCATCTGGGGCATATGCTCACTCACACACACACACACACACACACACACACACACCTGCTCCACTTCCTCCTTAACCACTCTTTTTTTTTTTTTCCTTAACCACTCTTCATGACCACTTCCTCACAGTGGAAGCAATTTGGCTTCCACCGTGATGCTCCATTACTCCTGGTCATCTCTAGTCTCTGTCCAAACTCCAACCATTCCCATCCACTAATGATGTATATCTCTAGCTTCAAGCTTTCAAAAATAATGGAATCATAGACAGATGCTAACTAATGTCTCCATTTCACAGGTTAAAAAAAAAAAAAAAACACCAACAACCTGAGGATCCAGAAAGTCTAGAGATGTGTTCAGGGTCATGTACCTGCTGGTAATTAGAGCTGAGACTAAGAAGTCGGGTTTCCTAAATATTAGTTTAACACTCCTTTGGATAACCCAGTTGTCCCTCTGGTCTATGAGCAACTATGAACTATCTCCAATTAGATATGCTTTGTTCAACTCAAAGACTTCAAGCTGCAACATGCAGTCAGAAAGACAGCAGTAGCTTGTAAAAATGCTGAGTCTTAAATGGAAAACTGGGGGAAAGTATGTGTCACATAAGATAGTCAAAGGGTTAATATCCTCCATTTGTGAGACACCATCCTGTCCATTTGACTTATATTTATTGAGAACTTACTAGCTGCTTGACTGTGGTAGACACTAAGAATATCATGGTGAGTAAAAATAGCATGGTTTTTACTTGCATGGGATTTACCATCTAGTAGGCAGAGACAGACTCATCAGAAATCATTGTTGGGAAAGGCAGTCACATGCAGCTTCCTGCCTCCTGCCTGGAAGGGTTGCCCTGGGCCTGGAACACTTCCTTACAAAGAGAGAAAAAGCCCTACAGCCTGTACCAGCCATACTTCTTTGTTTTGGAACATCTTCCCCTGTTCCAGGTTTGATGTGTACTTTTTTTGTTCTGCTTGAGCATGTGGCTCATTGGCCCTCAGGCATGTCCCCACCTTTTTGAATTTCAAACCCATATGCGGGAGGGGGTGTCCTTCACCTGCAGCAGAAAAGGGGTTCATACACCATCTCCCCGTCTTACTCTGGGCTGTGGAGTGAGACCCGCTGACCACAGGGGATGGATGCTGGCTGTTGAAGCTGCTCTTGCTCTGTCTCTTTCTGGGGGGGCGGGGGGGGGCGGGGGGGGGAGGCGGGCAGGGGAAGTGTTGTTCCATCCAGAGCCTGTGTAAGTTCCCTCTTTCTTGGCGACCCTGACACCTGCAAACCATGCAGTGGGTTGACACCCTGGTACTGCTGCTCCTGGTGGGAGGCAATAGGTGTCACTTGCTCCACAACTGCCATAATGAAACCACAGCGGAAGGAAAGAAAAGCCCACTGAGGGAGCATGTAACTGAAGGGTGGATGTGACTGAGCTGAGAATGAAAGTATAAACCAGAATTAGTTAGGGAAAAATAAAAGAAGAGGCAGACACTACCCTGTCCCTTAGGCAAAGGCAAAGGAAATTATGTGCAACTGGCCTATGGCAGGAGGAAATATATTTGAAAAACTGGAGACTTCCCTGGTGGGCCAATGGCTAAAACTCCACATTCCCAATGCAGCGGGTCCAGGTTCAATCCCTGGGCAGGGAACTAGATCCCACATGCCACAACTAAACACTTGCACACCGCAACTAAAGATCTCATATGCCACAACTAAGACCCTGTACAGCCAAATTAACAAATTTTAAAAATTGAAAGAAAGCTGGCGTGCCCTTGGGGCATAAAGTAAGAAGAAGGATGAGACTAAAAGAGTCAGAGAAGGGATGATTGGGACCAGACAGAGCAGGACCTTCTAGGTTATACTGAGGATTTGAGTCTGTATCGGTTGAGAAATGGCTGGCACAGAAGTGTCTGTTAAGGACAGGGCTGACACAGTGAGATTTGTCTTTTGAAAAGAGGAGGGTGGCAGCGATGGGAAAATGGATCAGAAAGGAAGGAAGTGAGACCACTGCCCACGTCCAGGAGAGAGACAAGGGTAGCTTAGACCAGTGGTTCTCAAACTGAGAGATTTCACCCCTTAGAAAACACTTGGCAATGTCTGGAGACATTTTTGGTTGTTCCACTATGTGTGGAGGGATGTCACTGGCATTTAGTGGGTGAAGATCAGGGATGTTACTAAATTATGATACACAGAACTGACCCCACAACAAAGGATTATCTGGCCTGAAATACAAATAGTGCCAAAGACCATGAAACCCTTGCTCAGACTGTGGTGGTGGTGACGATAGAGTACATATTGCAGAGATAATTAAGAGGTTAATATCCACAGTAATTAGTGGCTGATTATGAGGAATGAGGGAAAGATTATCTAAGATAACCCTCAGGTTGCTGGCTTGCCCAAGTGGATGAGCAGGGGCATCCACTGAAATGAGAAAATTTTGGAGGCGGTGATGATCTGGTGGGAGAAGATAAGGAATTCAGCTTGAAGCCTCATAAACTGAGATGCCTTTTAAGACATCCAAAGAAGTCAAACCTCCAGTTCTCTAAGTCTACAGCTCAAGGTGGGAATCCTGAGCAGGAGACATGTATTGGAGGGGCTTTTGTTAATAGAAGGCGTGGGCATGGATGAGACTACCTAAGAAGGGAGGACAGAGTGAGGAGAAAAGAGGGCCCAGGACTATTTGTTGAGAAACTCCTGGGAGAAGAACACAAACTAGCAAAAAGCTTCAAGCAGGTGGGAACAAACCAGGGCATGTCACATCCCAGAAGCTTCAGAAAGGCCTGTTTCCCCCACAGCTTCTCCAACATGGAGTATCATAGATCTTTTTTGATGCTGATGTTATAGTCACTAGTTTGTTGTATTTTTAGATTTCATATATAAGTGATATCAAACAGTACTTGGTTTCTCTCTTATTTCACTAACCACAATGCTCTCCAAGTCCATCCATGTTGCTGCAAATGGCAAAATTTTGTTATTTTTATGGGTAATATTATACACACACACATACACATCACAGTTTCCTTAACCATTCACCTGCTGATGGACACTGAGGTAGCTTCCATATCTTGGTTATTATAAGTAGTGCTGCTATGAACATTGGGCTATGTGTATCCTTTCCAACTTAGGGGAACTGCTGCATCTTATGGTAGCTTTATGTTTAGCTTTTTTGAAGAACATCCGTACTGTTTTCCACAGTAGCTGCACCAGTTTACCTTCCTATCAACAATGTATGAGGGTTCCCCTTTCTCCACATCCTCACCAACATTTGTTTTTGTGCTCTTTTTGACAATAGTCATTCACAGATAGTTTTAGCTTTGTTATTGCTTGGTTTAAAAAGTCCAATTTAAAGATATCAAAGTTTTAGGCCCAGGAAACTCTTCTCAGCTGCAGGGAAACCTTAGGGGATGTTAAGGTCAGTTATTCATCCCTTCGAGCCAGTGTTGACCCCAGGTCTAGGGGCAGCGTCAGCAGCTGTTTGTGAGTTTATGACCCCCTGGGTGCAGAAAGTCCTTCATCTTTCAGTCCTAAGCCTTGTGTTTCATTGACGCACAGCTTTCAATGAAAAGAAGCCTTGCAATTCAGCAAGTATTTACTGAATGCCCCACTCTAGACTCTGTACAAATCCTGTTCAACAGTCCATCTCCATCAGACTTAGGGTGAATGACTGGTGCCCTTGCATGCTTGTGTGTGCGCGCACCCACAAACACACACCCAGCTTGGGACCCTCCTCTTTGGGCTCAAAAGTCTCAAAAAAACAAGATCACTGTTCTCTGAAGGCCCTTTTGTCTTGTGAAGGGTTTGGCCCTACCTGCACAGGACAGAAAACCAGTGGCACACAGGCCTAGCTCCCAAGGACATAGTCGAGGTCTCAGCAACTCCTTTCAAAAATTCAGGAGCCACAAAGAGGGATGATTCAACAGAAGCTTGCTTATTATGCATCTTGCTGGGATCATTCCAAGAGTCCTTGGGGTCACTCAGAGGGGCCACAAGGTGGCCTGCTGGTGCATTAAAAACAGACTCCTGGGGCATGTGAATGGCTGCATCTTTGTCACTTTTCCTATTTGGCCTCTTCTAAGAAGTGCTTGGACTGAATTTTGGCCTATAAAAATGCAGTGAGGGAGAGCATTGCTCAGTAACTAGTGAGAATGTCCCTGGGCATAGTGAAGGCAGTTCTGCTGAACTAAGAGGGACTTCCCTCGTGGCTCCGACGACGGTAAAGCGTCTGTCTACAATGCGGGAGACCCAGGTTCGATCCCTGGGTTGGGAAGATCCCCTGGAGAAGGCAATGGCAATCCATTCCAGTACTATTGCCTGGAAAATCCCATGAACAGAGAGGAGCCTGGTAGGCTACAGTCCATGGGGTCGCAAAGAGTCGGACACGACTGAGCGACTTCACTCACTCACTCAAGAGAGAAGGACTCTGTACTACTTTGCTCTCCTGGTCCAAGCGACCCAGGGACCAGTCTGCTTACCTGTCTCACCCCCACCATTACGTGTGTTTACAGGTGTCCTCGACGTCACGGAAAGATAGAGCACACCCACAGAGTGCCTAGTCTCTACCCTGCCCTGACCCCAATTCCCCTCTACTGAGGCTTGGGTTAATACTGAAGGAAACTAACAGATAAGTCAAAAGGCTCTTGGCTTTGACATCAAAGAGGGCAGCACGTAGAAGACATCACCCCCGCCCCACTTTCCCAAGGTAGGCCCGGGCGGGATCGCTAGTGAAGAGCCAAGGCCCCGCTGCGGTTCCCAAACCTCCCCGCCCCAACTCCGCATGATAGTGAACTAGAAGAGGGAAGGTGAAGAGGTGCTTGGCCAGGACCAGGGGGCGGGCCCAGGACACGGAAGCCCCGCCCCGCCCCGCCCCAGCCCCGCCTCCGCAGGAGCCCCTGGCGCTCTGGCTGCCGGCTAGCACTGCGGCAGCGCCAGTCGCCTTCCTCCTGTCGTCTGCGCACAGGTGAGGAGAGGACCCCGCGTCTGAGCCGCTGCAGGAGTGGGAAGCTTCGTGGGGCTGAAATCTGGGAGGGAAGGAAACGGGATCGAATTCCTCAGGGGGCCGGAGGGAGGGACAGAAGTACGCGAGCCCCACGTCCTCGGGCTGTGGGGAGGTGATCCATGCGGCCCCCGGAGAGGTGGACGCGTCTTTAACCGAGCGCTTCTTCGGGTCCAAAGGAGCGCCGGGAGCTTGGATGCCTTGACTCTTGTGGGGATTCAGTCCAGAGTGGGGCCTCTTAGATCCTGGGGCGCTGGATGCCGGGGTCCCGACATCCTTTTGCAATGGTCGCCAGCCAGCAGCGACAGATACTCGTCCTGGATCTTGAAAGGGCGACCTCGGGCTCGCAAGCCGCGAACACACAAAGAAACCTCCCTTGCTGGCGTGCTTTGAAAAACAGCCCTGCCTCAGACTGTGAATGTTGATAATAGGTTGAAGATTTGTTCTGCCCCAGGAGGTGTGTACAGGTGGAAAAATCTGCAGGAGAAGCTCGACTTCTTCGAAAAATTTAATTTAAATTTTCAACAAGTCCGTTCTTCCTTTTTGCATGGAGGGAGGTGGGGGTTGGCGAGAGATAACTCTAGAATATAAGCCCAGCTTTGGGTCTGCCTGGGAAGTTCTAGGTTCATCTGGCCCCCAGAAGGCTTTCCTTTGGAAAAAGTGAAGTGGGTTTGTGCTTTAACGCGGTGCAAGTTTTCGGAACTTAAGTCAGGGACCAAGTTCGCGCCGTCATTCTATGTTCTCTCACCTGCAGCTGGAAGGAGAGATGTTCACGGTGCTGACCCGCCAACCTTGTGAGCAAGCAGGTCAGTATCACTCAGCAGGCAGCGAGTATGATTTTGTCACATCACCCAAGAATCCCAGCTTCAGCCCACAGGCTCTTTCATCCACGTCCCCAGCAAATGACGGTTTAACTTCTTTGGTGGGAGACTTAGTCTCCACCGGGCTTTCACCACCGGCATTCCACAGATAAAAGTAATTCTTTTCGTCAAAGCGACACAAAACCAGGACTAGCATGCTTGTTTCGCTTAAATGGTTTTTCCGGTTTGCATAATCCATTAATTTGGCCCTTGTGGTTTCCCTTACCCAGCTGTGTGTAAGGTCTGCTTTAGAATATTGTTGATTTTGTGATGACCTGTAAAGTACTTGGAGCTTGCCTCTCTTTCCATCCAAGTTACTGCTGGCCTGGCGCCTACTGCATCCCTTCCCCCTCCGCTCGCCCCTCCCCCCGCCCCGCGCCCAACCCCCGCCCCCGTGGTCAGCGTTGTTACCACCTTTTACTGCAGGCACATGGGTAGAATTTGCACACACACGCACACACACACATACACACACACTTCTGAGCTTGTCCTGCCTGCCTCTGGAGCACATTTTGCAGTTGCTCTGTGTGGAAGCCTAGAAGGGTCTGGCCTCTCCACTCTTGGGAGGTACCTGGTAATTACAGTGTTTGTCCAGCCCTAATGACAGCACAGCTCTAGGCTGCAGTTCCCTAAATGAATGAGACCTGGTCTAGTCCATTTTGGTCTACGATAGGCTTTTCTGCTGGAGCAAGGGTTTGCTTAAAGTAATCACAGCTTTTTACCTGAAAACTGCTGAAGCGCAGAAGACTTAGGAGGCTAGGCTCGTGGCTGTGGTCAGGAGACTGCTTACGTATCACCCCCAGTTCCGCCCCATGGACAGATGTTCTTTAGTGGTGCCCCTAAATTGGTATTCAAAATACTTTGATAGTTTAACACATATACTGTAACATCACACATGCAGACTAACTTGTTACATTCCTTCCAAAGGACAAGTTTAACTTGGCAGATTAAACTTCTACCTTGTCTTGTATATAACTGACCTGGCATATGCACTGTTTAACAGTTGATGCAAAAATTTGCCTCTGTGGATAAAATGGTTTCTGTCTGGGTCATATCCTTTGATCTGGAATCACAGAAAAGTGAGCCAAGACCCCTTCAGAGGCCCTGAAGGTTAACTCCACAGTGGCTGGCCTCCTTCCAGGTGCTATGACAAACGATTCCACAGTGAGTAACATGGTGGACAAGTCATTTAACACACTTGGGACCAGTTCTGTGGAATAAATTCCCAGAAGTGGGACTGGGAGGCAGATGGTATACACACTTGCATTTTGATACATGCTGACAAATTCCCCTCCAGTTCATTCCCAGTGACAAGGCAGGAAAATTAAGGCACCTTGGACATCAGGATGTGTGTGTGGCAGTATTTATACTGCAGGGGAATCAGGTGAGGTAGTTAAGAGTTGGCTCTTCTGAGATATTGAGACCCACTGCATGACTGACCTCCCCAAGTAATGAGCACTGTGATGTGACTGGATATTGAGGCTGAATCTAACTCTATATGGTAGTAAATACATGCTCTTTTTTTTTCTTCCAAGAAAATATCTCCTAGAAATAATGTAAAGAATAGCTTATGATGATCTAAAGGTAGATGTTCTAGAATAGGACAGGTTCTACCCCACTGCTGGTCAATAGAACTTTCTGTGATGGTAGAAATGTTCTGGAATTACACTGTCCAATATGGTAGCCACTTTTGATTACTGAACACTTAGAAAGAGCCCAGTGGGCTGCCATCTATAGGGTCACACAGAGTCGGACACGACTGACATGACTTAGCAGCAGCAGCAGCAGAAAGTGGCTAGTGCAACTGAGAAACTGAATTTTTAAATTTTATTTACTTTTAGTTAATTTAAATACTCAATTGGTGAGACATATTTGGATTCTCTGAATTCAGTGATCTTCCTGTTATGCCAGTGTTTATCATAGTTCAGCCATTTGAGTGTCACCACTTAGGTTTATGCTGTAATAGTTCTACCAAGACTATTATTTAGTCAATATTTTACTTTAATGTCTTTTTATCTTTAAAAAAATTAGGTATAAGTTATATATAGTGATAGGTAGTGGTGGTGGTAGTGGTTTAGTCGCTCAGTTGTGTCCTATTCTTTGCGACCCCATGGACTGTAGCCCACCAGGCTCCTCTGTCCATGGGATTTCCCAGGCAAGAATACTGGGGTGGGTTGCCATGCCCTCCTCCAGGGGATCTTGCGACCCAGGGATCGAACTCAGGTCTCCTACTTTGCAGGTGGATTCTTTATGCTGGTAAATGCAGGAGACTCATGTTCGATTCCTGGGTCAGGAAGATCCCCTGGAAAAGGGATAGGTTACCCACACCAGTATTCTTGGGCTTCCCTTGTGGCTCAGATGGTAAAGAAGCTGCCTGCAATGTGGGAGACCTGGGTCTGACACGACTGAGTGACTTTCACTTCCTTCATATATAGTGAAATGGATAGATCTTAAGTTGTGTCCCTAAATTTGGTATTCTCGCCTTCTGGAAGGATTATGTTTTTAGAAAATAGACAATTTATAAGAATATTTTTTAAGGGAAATTGTATCTAAAGGAGCTGGTTTGCTGTGATTTTCAGTTTTTTTCCAAAGGACTTTGGAAAGTTTTATAAATTTTGAAAAATGAACAAACTCATATACCCCACAATCCTATTTAGATATAAAAGCATTTTCATTTCCCTAGAAAGTGCCTGCCCCAAACCCCTGTGCATTTACTGTTCTGATTTCTATCACCCGCCTGTTTTAGAGCTTAACATAAATGGAATCATTTCAGAAAGTTTCTTTCCTTCTTTTCTTTTTTTTTTAAATAAATATATTTGCTACTTTATTTATGAAATTTTCATTAGCCCGCACTGGTATGTTAAGACCCAAGTAAATATTTGCTCATAATCATCTAGTTAGGAAATGTTAGCTTAAATTTAATAAGTAGAAATAATCCATTATGATACATTATATATTATCATATAATGCATATAATTATATAATTATCTTTACTTAGAGGCTATATATTTAGTTGAAGACAATTCATATGCTACATTTTTTTTTCTTTTGCATTTACATGTTATGATTAAAATATAAAATATAAATACCAGAGATTACATGACCCCTTTGGGAGGGAACATGTGGATTGGGGTCTAGTTACTCTTCATTTGTCTATGTCTTTACTATAGACACAGGGAAAATGACTGAGATTGAATTCTTACTGGGAACTCACACATCTTAGGAATTCAGACACATTACCGTTTGTTTGACAGTGTCACCACGTACTAAACTTTATAATCATTGACTGTATCTGAAATACAATACGAATGTCTTCTTATTTATTTGAGATTATTTTTAATTGAAATATTATATCACCTGCTTTAATAGAAAACTCATAATTTTCAAATATACATTGAAATAAATGTTATTGGAAATCATCTCAGGGACAACCAGTAATATGCATAACACACTTTGGGAAATACCAGAGAGCTAGACTATGCACCGGAGAAGGCAATGGCACCCCACTCCAGTACTTTTGCCTGGAAAATCCCATGGACGGAGGAGCCTGGTAGGCTGCAGTCCATGGGGTCACTAAGAGTCGGACACGACTGAGCGACTTCACTTTCACTTTTCACTTTCATGCATTGGAGAAGGAAATGGCAACCCACTCCAGTGTTCTTGCCTGGAGAATCCCAAGGACGGGGGAGCCTGGTGGGCTGCCGTCTATGGGGTCGCACAGAGTCGGACACGACTGAAGTGACTTAGCAGTAGCAGACTATGCACACTCTCCTTGCAAATGCTGTTTTAGTCCACTCTTTGGAGGAAAGATACTCAAATGGGTATTTGAGCCCAGTTGTAGTTCTAAATGTTTGGCTCTCAAAAAAAGCCAGAGGAAGTGACTTATGCATGCAGCTAAGCACCCAGTTAAGCACCAAATTCAGAGATTCTACGAAGAAGGGCAGGGCCCTGTTCCTGATTCCCCCTCATGTGTCTTCTGGGTTTCCTCATTTTAGGCCTCAAGGTCCTCTCCCGAACTCCAGCCATCATCGCCTTGGTGGTCTTGTTTTTGAGCATTGTGGTACTTATGGCTATCACACTCATCCAGACACACCAGAAGGAGGTCCTTTTTCCAGGACCAAAGGTAGGTGTGAAGGGGTTGGCACTGAAGGGAAGAAATGGGCTCTGACATCAATGATTCTCAAGCTATGAGTTAGAAGAAAATTCTTGCCCTTCCTCACCTTCAGCTGGAGCCAGGGAAAGGTGGGGTAAGGCCCAGGGAGAAAGACTGGACATGCTAGGTTTGTGGTGTCTGAGGTGACAGATTGATAGTGGTGACACCTTCTCCTAGGATGATGTGGTCTTGCTTTGACTCCTGACTGTTGGAACCAAAGCCAGACTTTGTTGCCAAGAATTATGGATGGCTACCAAAGATTTACCAGTTTGTCAGTCTCCCCAGATGACCCAACCCTGCTCATAAGCGGAGACCAGGAGACTCAGGCTCTTCTTCTGGCCTAGCCTGGGTAAACAAAATCAAGGACCTGGAAAGTCTCCTTGATCTGTGCTGCGTTACCTCTCTTGAGTCTAGAAGTATGCCATGGTCCCTCTGACTCCTCCCCGCACCGAAATTACTCAGGACCTTATGCTAAGTTCCAGAGACCTCTGTCAGCCCTCGATAAAAACCATTTGATAGATAGAAGTGTATGTAGCCCTCTGCCTTGGCTGTCAGGGTGACAGGAGGTGATCCCCTGAGGGACTGTCAAGCGAAAGGTGAAGAGAATCAGTGAGTCCTTCAATTATTTTGAGTAGAAGTCAGCAAACTTCCTCCACAAAGAGCCAGACAGTACATATTTCAGGTTTTGAGAACCATTTATAGTCTCTATTGCATAGCTTCTTTTCTTTTTCTCTTCTTATGACTCTTTAAAGCTATGAAAACCACTCTTAGATGGAGGGCCATAGGAACCATGTTATTTGAATCTCATTTAGTATTTATCTTTGACCTTGGGTCTTTTCTATATCTTCCTGCTGTTAGGGACTGTTCATAGGCTATATTTGATATAGAGGTTTTTAAAAGATAAAAAGAACCATTTTTGCCTTGACTCTGTGGTTGAGTTTGATCTACCATCCAGAGTCCACTTTGCTAAAGGAGTAGAGGAAAATCTGTTTCTTTCTTTCTGTCTGCCTTTAAATTAATTAATTAAATTTTTTCTGGCTGCAAAAAGAAGCTTGTGGGATCTTAATTCCCCAGCTAGGGCTCCAACCCAGGGTCCCAGCAGTAAGAATGCTGAGTCCTAACCACTGGACTGCCAGAGAATTTCCTAAAATCTTTTCTAGATAATGGAACTTTGTTCTTTTATATTTTACTTAAGAATCTCAGCCTCCCATGGATAACATGAATAAAAAAGAAAAAGAAAAGCCTCATGCAGCTGTCCAGTGGTGAGAGGAAAACAAATTATCTGGCTGTCCAAAGACATTAGCTAAGGCCTAGAGAAGCTGTTTTCCCA
This sequence comes from Bubalus kerabau, assembly GCF_029407905.1. Taxonomy (NCBI): domain Eukaryota; kingdom Metazoa; phylum Chordata; class Mammalia; order Artiodactyla; family Bovidae; genus Bubalus; species Bubalus kerabau. Next base: position 14,958,016 of record NC_073643.1, read on the forward strand.
AGCTCCAGGCACTGCCTTCTTCTATAAACTGTATAAAATCAGGAGTGCAACTAGAGGAAATACCATCTCCTTACTCTTTGTAAATTGCTAGTCAGTTGAGTGAGCATTTTTCCCTGAATTATCTCACTGAAATCTTGTGCCAGCTATGGAAGATGGACAAACCCTGTCACCACCATTTTGCTCAGTGGATGGTGGGACCAGAACTGAAACCTGAACACTCCTTTGCCACCGCCAGGGCTCTCTTCATTTACTTCCAACTGTTCCTTGATCCTAGGTTCTGAACAGGGAGCCCAGGAGGAGATACTGGCCTCTGATAGGAAAACATGTCCTCCTTTGCACAGGAAGGGAGGATGGGCACAGAGACAGGAAGGTACTGAATTGCAGGAGCGACCTGGGGGGCAAGGAACCATTCTTAGACCCTAGTGCCACCCTGAACGTGTGTGCTCAGTCACTTTAGTCGTGTCTGACCCTGCCACCCTATGGGCCATACCCCGCCAGGCTCCTCTGTCCATGGGATTTCCCAGGCAAGAATACTGGAGAGGGGTTCCATTTCCTCCTTCAGGGGATCTTCCCAACCCAGAGATTGAACCCATGTCTCTCACATCTCCTGCATTGGCAGGCAGGTTCTTTACCACTAATGCCACCTGGGAAGCCCAGTACCGCCCCTGGACCCCATAAATCAAAGGAACCAGCTCTAGCTGCACTCCAGGTACACCTCTCTATGGGACAAGGGAATGTGCCCACCAAGAGCCATGCTTCCCCTTCTAGAACATGCTGGGGACCCTAGAACCCAGGGTCTGTGTGGGCCTTCCCCTGAGAGCAGACCTCGCCACTGATCTGAGGGGTGGCAAAGGGGCAGCTGCTTGCAGGGAGAGTAGACAGAGCATGGGCAGAGTGTACAGTCTGAGCTAGCCCACCTTCTACAGTCAACATACAGGTGCATGAGGCTGTTCACACTGTGGATTTGCCTGTGGATGAGAAGAAGACAGGTGGGGGCGCCGGAGGGCAGGACAGGGCAGAAGTCTTCCTTTATAAAAAAGTGTCCCTTGGGCCCTTCAAATGCGAGGGATAGGCTGGTTAAGACAGTTTGGGGAGATGAGAGGTAAGTTCAAACTGGAGGGACATGGAGGAATTAGAAGACCTGAAGAGTAAACTGGGTAGAGAAAAGTGGGTCTCCGAGCAGTCTGGAGGGAGGGTGCTGTTGAAGGAGACCATGTTTAGTTCCACTGTTCAGAGGGGTTTCCCTAGTCAAAGATGCCTGTGCAAGACAGTCATCTGGGGGTGACCCCAGGAAGCACTGTGGGGGGTGGAAGTGAGACAGAAGGGAAGGGGCTTCTGTCCCAGTGGAGGGGCTGATACCCAGAGGTTACCACTGTGGGCATCTGGGACTGCCCTGGGAGCCAGTGCAGAACTCACCTCAGGGATGAAATCTGTCCCGGGCATGCAGAACACCTGCCTCGGTCATCCGAGTCCAGGGCGTATTTACACACCAGCTTCCATTAGTCATCGGTTGCGGGCTGCTCCCTGGGGGACATAAGCTCTCTAGTATTTCTGGCATAGTGTGAGCTTAGGTAGGCTGGGCCAAGGAGACAGCCTTCAGGCAGGTAGAAAGTGCATACATTAAAAAAAAAAAAGAAAGTGCATACATAAGTGGACATCACAGGGGTGAGGGAACCATCAGTGACTGTCACCCTGTAGGTAGATTATTTTCATTCCAACTTTGAAAACGAGAAAACAGAGGAACAGAAAGGGCAAATAGCTTCCTGCGATTACACAGATTAGAAGTAACATAATTGGCATAGAAGGAAGAAAAAAGCAGAGAACAAAGGCCTTAGGCAAGAGTTTGGAAGGATCGGTATGTATATCCTCATTAGCAGACACAGTTCAGAGAGGGGATTTTTAATTTCTTCAGCCCCAGCTGTAGGAGAATGACTTGTATGACATCGGAATATTGGCTCAGGGGCTCATCCTGTTTCACTGAGAGAGTTAGGTGTGAGAAAAGACAGATGTTGTGGGCCAGCTGAAGTCGAGTGGAATGACAGCCTGGAAGGGGGCCCTTCACATGCAGCTTTTCTCAGGCTGTCCAGAGACCTGTCCTTCTGTTGTGCAATGTGTGCTGGGGGTGGGAAGGGCAGTGTGGAGGTGGAGGCAGTGAATATAAAAAAAAAAATGAAAAAACATATAAATTTTTCATTGTCTGTGTTTTCATACCTTGCCTTATCTTGCCTTTGTGTGCAGCTGGTGGTTCTGAGGGGCCAGCTCCATGGTGGTCTGCCTATATAGGGGGCCCTGGAATGTTCCTCAAGACCCATATGAGAGGTCAAGATATCTGGCTATTAAATCCAATGTTGGCCCACCTGACCTTGTTTTATCTAAGTGTTCCGTTCAGTTCAGTTCAGTTGCTCAGTCATGTCAACTTTTTGCGACCCCATGGACTGCAGCATGCCAGGCCTCCCTGTCCATCACCAACTCCCAGAGTTCACCCAAACTCATGTCCATTATGTCGGTGATGCCATCCAACCATCTCTTCCTCTGTCGTCCCCTTCTCCTCCTGCCTTCAATCTTTCCCAGCATCAGGGTCTTTTCAAATGAGTCATCTCTTCGCATCAGGTGGCCAAAGTACTGGAGTTTCAGCTTCAACATCAGTCCTTCCAATGAACACTCAGGACTGATTTCCTACAGTGGAACTATTAAAACTTAGGCAGTGAGGGAAATATCCCCAGTCCCTTTATCATTGTTACTGGTTTGACCTGCTCTATCAGCCTGAGGAAGAAACATGACAACGTTGCCTTTGTTTTTCACCTACCCTGCCACTTTATTATCATTAAGTCTGATATCTGCCTCTTGAGGCTTTACCCTCCCAACCCTGTCACAGTTGCTTAGAAGCCCTGAAGCCTCTCAGTCCCATCTGATCAATATCCCAGTGTCACTGCCACTGCTGCTTGCACCCACATGGTGTCACTGTTGAAGAAGGGCATGCAGAGTCCCAGGTTTCAGGGACACTGCTTTTCTGCCACGACCTGCTCAGGTCACATCAGAGCCCAGGTTGGGTCACACAACTCTCCAAAGCACAACAACTGGACCGGGCTGTGTTAAAACCATTTCCTTCTAACCCTCATCCATTCTCAGTCGTCAGCCTGGGTATCAGATGCCCTGTGGCCCACCCTGGTTTACCTCTTGGAAAACAAGAGTTGGGTAATTGGTTTCTTCCTTTCTAGAAAGCCCTGGCTCCTTATTCACATTGGTCATTCTCCTCTCCACCCAGATCTGCACACCACTTAACTAAGAGTTTGCTTTCAAGGGTCTTTTGTCTGAACAAAGTCTGCCATACCATACCAGGCACCTTCTTACTAATCAGTCACCCTGTTAAGACTTGTTTTTCTTCAACAAATATCATATATTAATGCATCTCTATGGAATCTAGAAAGACGGTACTGATGAACCTATTTGCAGGGCAGCAATGGAGACGCAGACATAGAGAACAGATTTGTGAGCACAGAGTGGGAAGGAGAGGGTGGGACAAATGGAGAGAGCAGCATGGAAACATATACATTACCATAGGTAAAGTAGATAGCCAGCAGGAATTGGCTATATGACTCAGGGAACTCAAACTGGGGCTCTGTGACAACCTAGAGAGGTGGGATGGGGTGGGAGGTGGGAAGGAGGTTCAAGAGGGATAGGAGATATATATATATATATATATATATATATATACCTATGGGTGATTCATGCTGATGTATGGCAGAAACCAATACAATATTGTAAAGCAATTATCCTTCAATTAGAAATACATTTTAAAAAAGACTTGTTTTTCTTGGAACTCAGGGAAGTACAGGGGCTATGGGTACAGGTTTGAGAATCAGACCCCAGCTTGATCCCAAGTCTGTGACCTTGGCTAATTATTTACCTCTGTGAGCCTCAGTTTTCCCATCTGTCAAGTGGGGATGATGATAACACCTGCCTTATAAATGCGACACTAAGGCCCTTTCTGCACTGCCTGACATATTATAAGGGTTCAGCAAATGTTTATTACTATCCCTATTCTTATTATTATAGTAAGAGTAATGATGATGATGATGATAAACACACCTAAGAAAGCTGATCATGTGATCTTTGCTTTTGCTTTTCCTAGAAGCTCACACAGTCCATGACCATGGGTTAATATGGAAGACTGTTTCTTTTCGGTTGACCTACTGAGTGTGTCTTCAGTTCTGCATCAGGCCATGTTTTTTTTTTTCTGACAGTGCATTAAACAGAGGGTGACTTGCTGCTTTTCACCCAAACATCACCCACTTCATTGAACTGAATGAAATTCATTCTCCTCTTACACCTTCCTCCATGGAACCACACTGAGTTGCACTGATCTAGGCAGATGAACTCTGAAAACTGGTTGAAGACCAATTTTTCCACTTTTAAAAATGCCAGTGAAAGATGGTGGGGTGGGGGTGGATTGTATGAGTGAGAAGTAGCCCTGGGCCTCAAGGCTGCTGTCAGTACATCGGCAGGTACCCAAGGGGCTGCCACTTCTCCTGCAAATCTCAGAGCAAAGTCTCTGGCGGCACCCACTGTGGTGAAAACTAAATCCCATTTTTCTGGAGTTACAAATGAAAATGGACATTCTTCTTTCTTTCTGATCTTGGCCCAGGAACCCTAAGCGTTCTTCATGAAGGGTTGGAATAAAGAAGATTTGGGGGTAGACAGTGTGGTATCCTCTGGAGCGGCTGCCTTCTTATGCTCGCGCTCCTATCCGTACCTGGCCTGGAGGGGCCGGTGGAGGGGTAGGGAGCAGGTTGGCAGCAGAGGGAAGGAAAGCAAGCACTGACACAGAGGCTCAGACCTCTGGAGTGCCTGATTTCCTTCCATTTCAACCTGTGCTTTAACCTCATGGGGAGCCTCTGCCTGGAACAGATTGTGAACAATGCCTCCCTTGTTCGCCATAGAGGGGTGTCATGTCAGGATCCCAAGCAACACGCGTCATCAGACTGAAGAGCCCAGTTGAAGAGGCTGTTCAAGTTCAAATACCAGTGTACACAGGGTGTTCTCAATCTTAATAGAATGGAGGAGCTGGAGTAACAGTTTTTTATTTGCTCCTATTTCAAATGAAGCAAGTGTTCATGGCAGAGTTTAGAATCAGGGGATTGGTTAAATGAATTACTGTATGTCTCACAGTCAATGTGATTAATGTCTTAAAAATCATGATGTCAGTATTTTTACTGATAGGGAGAGATGTTCTTGATATACTGTTTTAGTAAGAAAAGAGCATTGGAGAAGCTTCTGTGTAGTATAATTCTGTGTTGATTTAAAAACATATGAAGCATAGGTGTATATGTAGTTGTATGCACAGAAGACCATTGGAAAAGATATATAACAAGGTGTTAAAACAGTAGTTGGGTTTGAGGAGTGTTATTCACTTTTCTTTCCTCTTTTTCTTGCTTTGTAATTTTATTTATTTTGCTTACTGGTTTTTCTATGTAGCTTGTATTTATTGAACAGCCAGTAAGCATCAGGCAGATGGTCTCCTGTTTACTTCCAAAAGGAAGTTGTCTGAAGATGATGGAATCCAGAGAGGTTAGGTCTCTTACACAATATCAGAAAAGTAGGAATCCATCCGATTTGACCTGCCTCCAGAACCCAAAGTCATCTTCCTCTCTGAGACAGGCTAGGCTAACTCAGTGGCAGAGGAATTGGGGAAAAGCTGCCACCCAGAAGCCTCTGATGCCCTGGGCTGACTCCAGCCCAACCAGATACTGACCTAGGTCAGCATAACTCATTCCTGTGCCCCTTGGCTGCTACTGCATGCTGTGTTCTGGGCAGGTCTGGTCCAGGGCCTGGGCTGGGCCACACCTTCAAGCAAAGCTCTCTGGTAACTGCCTCAAGCTGGGTGAGATGGCTGGCAATACCCTCCTGTCCATTTTTCCACACATGAGTCACCAGAGTGAGATGATATATCAACAATCTTTCGTATTTTGGTTTTTTCCTCCTTAAGTACTTCCTACCATGGTTTCCTATGCTTATTCCCAGGCAGATAGTCCTGGAAGTTTGGACAAGAAACAGTAGCAGGTGACTGACGATTCATTTTCCTCCTGAGACCCAGGTGGCTTCTGACCTCCCCCACCTCCACCCTGCGGAATCTGGATGAAGAGAAATCAGGAGATTGTCTTTGCATGCACAATCTTTGGGGTACTCATCTTTAACCTTGGCTGCATATCGGAATCACCACGGGAGCTTTAAGAACTGTTTGTGCCTGGGTCGATTGACAGAGATTCTGATTTAATGAGTCTCGGGTGTAGCCTTGGTATTGGGAGCTTCAAAAGCTCCCTAAGTGATTCCACTGTGAACCAAGGCTGAGAACTGTGGCCTAGAACACCTGACCCACCTCCGCCCCACCCCTCCCTCCAGTCTACAGAAACAAAGTTGGTTTGGAGAAAATAGTTTTTTCTTCTTGGTCAGGTTCTATATAAAGGAAGCAGTGTGGGTTAAACTCTTGGGACGACTCAGGGTTCTCAGTGGTTCTCTGGGAAAAGGGGTCCTCAGAGAGGCTGAGCCTGTAATTAACTCTCGTCCCCCCTTTTATTCAGTATGGAATTGTACTTGATGCCGGGTCTTCCAGAACCACAATCTATGTGTATCAATGGCCAGCAGAGAAGGCGAATAATACTGGAGTGGTCAGTCAAACCTTCAAATGCAACGTGAAAGGTAAGGCCCAAGGGAAGAAGGGAGAGTCCTAATGTCCTTTGGAGGCCTGCAGGGGTCCTGAAATACTGCCTGGAGGCGAGGAGTGAGCACTGGGCTGGGTGTCAGGGAAATATGAGACCTCTTGTTAGCGCTGCTACTCTTCAGTACGGTGACCTTAGGCTAGCCCCTTCCCTTCTCTGGATTTCAGATTTCTCATCTGTAAAACAGAAGGCAGGGGTGTCAAGAACTGTGACTGGTGTGATACGGATGCTGGTGAAAGACCCAAAACTCCTGTGATAAACACAGGAGAGTTTATTGCTCACACAAATGCCCGAGGATTAGCGTTTTCTTGTCCTGGTTCTCTGAGCTCCAATTTGCACAGGGTGATGTGTAGAGAGCGCCAGATGGTACCTGCTTGCACTGTGGGTTGTATTACCAAAAAGGAACCCTGAGATTGGAGAACCTGAAAGATTTATAATGGGCACCTGCCTTGCTCTGGAGGGAAACACTATCCGTATCTTCTTAGCCTGTTCATTATGCAAATATCCCTGAACAGATAGTCCAGAACAACAGCAGTGAGTGCCTCTGCTCATAAGACATGTAGAAACGTGAGAAACTCATGAAAGCAATGGCACCCCACTCCAGTACTCTTGCCTGGAAAATCCCATGGACGGAGGGCCTGATGGGCTGTAGTCCATGGGGTCACTAAGAGTCGAACACGACTGAGCGACTTCACTTTCACTTTTCACTTTCATGCATTGGAAAAGGAAATGGCAACCCACTCCAGTGTTCTTGCCTGGAGAATCCCAGGGACGGGGGAGCCTGGTGGGCTGCCGTCTATGGGGTCGCACAGAGTCAGACATGACTGAAGCGACTTAGCAGCAGCAGCAGCAGGAAAATTATATTCCAGTTGGCTGTGTATGGTGGGAGGGGAGGGTAAAAAGAGAGAGAGAGATGGACCATCTGTAAACAAACAGGCTTGTGTGGCTCTGTTCCAGTAAAGCTTTCTTTATGGACCCTGAAATTCTGAATTTCAAATAATTCTCAAATGTCACAAAATATTATTTAAAAAAATGTTCAACACCATCTAAAAATAATGCATGAATATCTCAGTTCATAGGCTGTATAAAAGAAAGTGGCGAACTGTATATGGCTAAGGAGCTGCCAACTCTGAAACAGAACGTTATCAGTGTCTTTAATGACCCTCCATGCGCTTCCTGCTTCCTCCACAATATATCCTGAATGTTATGTTGACTATTTACTTGTTCTTTTTTTATAGTTTTGTCCTTATGCATTTAGTTTTTCCTGGTTTTGGAAAAGGAATCAAGCGCATATTTATACAATTGGAAGCAAACATTTATTCTGTAATTTGCTTTGTTCACTACCACTTGGATTTTAAAATCCATCTCTGTTGCTATGAGTACCTGGTTCATTTTTCCCTGTTGAGGGATATTTGTCTTTCCCTGGTTACTAATAAGGTTAAGTATCCTTTTATATATTTATGACTATTTCTGTTTCTGTGAAATGCCTGTTCATGTCTTTTGCTCATTTTTCTACTGAATTGCTTGACATTTTCCTATTGAGTATGGAATCCTTTGTCTTTATTTCCAAATATGAATGCTTTGCTATATTATTATTATATTGTTGCTAATCTCTCTCACAGTTTATGGTTTGTCTTTTTAGTTTTTCATGATGCCTTTTGACAAATAAAAGTTCTCAATTTTTACGAAGGTACAGTTATCAGTCTTCTCCCTTTTCATTTGTTCTTTTGTATGTTTTATTTAAGAAATCCTTCCCTAACTTGAAGTCATAAAGATATTTTTCTATCAAAAGTTTTGGACTTCTCTGGCGGTCCAGTGGTTAAGGCTCCATGCTTCCACTGCAGGGGTCACGGGTTCAGGCCATGTGGCACAATCAAAACAAAAAAGTTTTATAAATTTGCCTCTTACAATTAAGTCTTTAGGCCACATAATCAAGCCCAGTTAGTGAATGTATATGTATGTGCTACCCTCTTTAGAGCACTATGATTTTTGACTTGGCCTGGATCTTCCCAACGAGTGTACACAATAGGTTACAGGGATACCCTCAGCCTAGAGGATGAGTTAGACTCTGGGCCAGTCACCCCAAGCAACTTCCTTCATTTCCCTCAATAAGCTGCTCAAATAGAATACTCTCTTGCAGATTGTGGTATAGAAAATGTTGGGAAGCAGAATTAGCTTTCCCGTAGAGAGACCAGGAGTTGTCTCTGGATAACCAGGGTGCATTCTGATCATCTGCCCTTCCACGGAGGGCAGCCAGGAGCTTGCTGACCCTGGGACATAGGTGTCACTTAGGGTCTTAAGAAGCAGACGTGTAGACAGAGGCTGGGGTGCAAGGGAGTGATGAGTGATCCACATCTGTGGAAAGGAGGCAGAAAGAGGAGGATTGCACAGAAAGAGAAGTCAGATTGCAACTCAGGCGTAGCAGAGCTCCAGCCAATTAGAGGTGCCCTGCACTGGGTGTTCTTGCCTGGAGAATCCCAGGGATGGGGGAGCGTGGTGGGCCGCCGTCTATGGGGTCGCACAGAGTCGGAGACGACTGAAGTGACTTAGCAGCAGTAGCAGCAGCAGCACTGGGTATAAATGGTCGGAAATGACTGGATGTGATTCCTCCTGTCACTGTCAGTTATTGGATGTTGCCAGCTGGGAAGAAAGTATTGACCAAGACAGTTTTCTGCAGCTAAAGAAAACCCCGAAGGAACTAACATCTGGACACTAAGCCTTTATTTGAAGGGGCATCTGTGCGGCACTTCTCTGGGCTCCTCACAATAGGGGACTTCCATGTCGTCTGAGCGCTGCTTGCATCGTTACCTGCAGCTCACCAGCAACAGCGGCCTTTCTGAAACTTCAGCCAGAGAGCCATCTCTGTTCTCCTAACTTCTGAGCTATTTCTTCACTCTGAAGCAGGCAACAGGACGCTTTTTTAGGAAAGACAGACCAGCCACTCCAAGCAGAGATGATAATGTCGGACAGTGACTAAGACGTCACCCTCATACTATGAGAGCTCTGGAGACTCATCTGAGCTCTCTGCATCTTGACTAAAATAAAAGGCAGAGTAACAGTAATACCCACCCCACAGGAATGATTTGGATTAAATGACATAATATGTATAAAGCAGGTCCATGGGATTTTTCAAGCAAGAATACTGGAGTGGGCTGCCATTTCTTCCTTCAGGGGGTCTTCCCGAGAGCCTGGCGGGCTACAGTCCATGAGGTCACAAAGAGTCAGACACAACTCAGCAACTGAGCACCAGCACATATAAAGCAGGTAGCAAAGACCTGGCATACAGTAGGCACTCAATAATACAGTAGGCACTCAATAATTGTTAGCTATTAATTACGTGGCACCACACTTTAGAATTCCCAGTGGATATTCTTGCTAAAAGGCTGTTCTAACATAGTTGTAAGATCTGCCTCTACCCCTGGGAGGACAGTTCAGCCAAGTCAGTCGTGATGGCCTCAAACTGCAGGAACAGGTGGCACTTTCGTGGGGAGGGACCCAGGCAGTCTCTCAGAGGCGGGGGCCCTTGGCCCACCCTGGATGTGATTTAGGGGAGGGGCAGGGTCATGGAGCCCACACCACATCCATAAATGGATCTTCTCTCTTTGATCACAGTAGCCTCAGGGATCCATATATACTTGGAATGACCAGAAGACCACAAACTACAGCTCAAAAAACAGAGCTGAAGTTTGGCAAGTGTCATCCACTGGAAGACAAGTGGCTTCGCCAAGCATAATTTGGGTTTCTAGTTTCTCAGTTGCAGATTTCCCCAGGACTCCCCTGCCTCGGCCAGTGTGAGGGAGTGGTGAATGTTTGCTTGCCTAGCAGTGTTTCCTGAACGCCCAGGGCCTTAGAAAAACCTTTCTCAGGGCATTCGTGGTGGGCGTCCGCCCTCAGGCGCTGCTGTTTTCTGTGAGCTCAGTGGGTGCTGCCTTAGCTCCTGGGTGCCATGCCGGTGTCTGTGGCTCTGGCTGCTTATTTTAAAGCCATTCTCTGAGGGTCACTGGTCCCTTGCCTGTCCCTCATCTCTTGTGTAGGATGCACTGCTCAGGCTTCCTGCTGCCTTTTCTCAGAGGTGACAGTCATGTTTTCCCTTTACACCAGCAGTTAAAAAATTTTCAACTCCACTGAGACTAGACTTAACCATCTCCATTGAAATACCTTAAAAAGTTGCTCTAGGGACCAGGTCACTATAGTGTTGAAAACCATCTTTTGCTCAGAACATGTCTTTTGCTCCTGTCCCACCTCAAGTAAGTCTTATGCCAGCTGTCCAACCCTCTCTTCTCAGATTGGAATAGCAGTTTTAGCTCTTTCGTTGGAGTGTCCCAGTATTCCATGAGCCTGTGAACCCAATCTCCTTTTCCCTCTGGGAGGCTTAAGGGAACCTTATGAAAATAGGTCCCTGAGGGACATGCTCAAATACCCCACATTTCAACATTCTAGCAAGGCTCCTAACCAGTTCCTGTCCAGAGATCAGCTCTTGCAGAAATATATTTTGTTTGCTCCAGATTGAACTACACAATCCCCTTCCTCTAGTGTGGTGGGCTGATCTGAAAATCTCACTGATGGATTGATTCATATACTTAATAAGTATTTATTTGGGTACTTGCTATTTGCCAATAACTGTTCTTGACACTGGGAATTCTAAAATAACCAAAATGTACAAAGTCTCTACTGTTACAGAACTTACAGTCTAATGAAGGAGAGACAGCAAACAAATGGGTATATGATGTCAGTCAGAAATGCTGTGAAGAGAAAGTAAGCCAGCTAGGTGGATAGAGAGTAATCATGCAATTTCATGGGAGAGCAAAGAAGGTGACAGCTAAGCGGAGACCAAAGTGAGATGAGGGGGTGAGCCATGCATATGTTTGAGGGAAGAGCGTGCTAGCAGAGGGCACGGCAAGAGAAAAGACCATGGGTGGCAGCGGCTCAGCATTTTCTAGGAAAAGCAAAGGGGCCAGTGTGACTGGAGCAGAACGAGTAAGAGATTCCAGTGGGAAATGAGGCTGGAGCTGTCGCAGAGGCCAGCTCAGGGAGGACCTTGAGATGCAGTAAGGGGTTTGACTTCTACTCAAATGAATTTTGTTCAAAGTATATTGGGAACCCATTAGGAGATTCTGACCAGGGAGCTAACATGAGATGACATCATTTTAACAGATCACTCTGTCAACGTAGAACATGTAGTCAAGAGACTAAGATTAGAGGCAGGGAAACCAGGGTTACTAGAGCAGTGCAAGTGGGAGGTGATGTTTGGGTGGTCTAGCCTAGACACGTGCTTCTCAACATGGGGCAATTTTGTCCCCCAGGGAACATTTGTTGATATCTGGGGACATTATTTTTAAATTATTTTTATGTACTTAATGAATTTATTTGGCTGCACCAGGTCTTAGTTGTGGCACGTGGGAATCTTAGTTCCCTGACTAGGGATCGAACCCAGGACCCCTGCGTTGGGAGCATGGAGTCTTAGCCACTGGACCACCAGGGAAGTCCCTCTGGGGACATTTTTGGTTTTCACAGCTGGGGTGTGTGGTGCTGCTGGCGTCTAGTGGTAGAGAACAAGGATGCTGCTAACCATTGCACGACTTGCAGAACAGTCCCCACAAAAAAGAACAATCCAGCCCAAAAGGTCAGTAGTGCGGAGGCTGAGAAACGCTGATTGACAATGGTTCTGGGGAAGGAGTGAGAAGTGCTGAGATTGGAGCCATATTTTGGAAGTAGAGCCAACATTTTACTATCGTTTTAATGTATGGCATCCTGGCTGATGGTACCTGAGCGTCAGTTCTGACCTGAGTGACTGTGTGCATGAAGGTACTGTCTCCTGAGAGGGGGCAACACTGGGGGTTGGGGCTGTGGCACGGATTAAGGAATCTGGTTTTGAATATATTAAGTTCGAGGTGCCAAAAAAGCATCTAAGTCAGGGGACTTTTCAGCAAACTTTCAGAAAAAGTCAGCAAACTTTTTCTGTAAAGAGCTAGAGGATAAATATTTTTCATTTGTTGGCCACGTGATCTCTGTTGTAACCATTTAACTCTCCTACTTTAGCATGAAAGCAGCCATAGACCATCTGGAGACAAATCAGTATGTATGTATTTCAAGAAGACTTGGTTTATGGACACTTGTATATGCCTAACAGGATATATACCCTAAGGACAAAAAGAACTTCAAAAAAATTTAAATTGTTTTCAATAATCCTACAGCTGGTGGTAGTGCTGGCCCTGTCACTGTCATACTGAGACTCATAAAGCAAATGAGTTATTAAGTTGGAGGGGCTGGGGAACAGGATTTTTAGCATAGGAAAAGGAAGATAAAGATACAAGATCAGTGAATTCAAGGGAAAAATTGAAGTTCTGAATTAGAAATACCACTAAGAATTCATGACATGTTTTCTCTTGAAATAAAGTTTTCTCTAGGTCTGTCTTCTGAAAAGGCTTGCAATGAGCACCCTAACTTCTAAATTTTGGATTCTAGATACCATTACTCTGGTGAAGGTGATGGCACCCCACTCCAGTACTCTTGCCTGGAAAATCCCAGGGACGGAGGAGCCTGGTGGGCTGCAGTCCATGGGGTCGCTAGGAGTTGGACATGACTGAGCGACTTCACTTTCACTTTTCACTTTCATGCATTGGGGAAGGAAATGGCAACCCACTCCAGTGTTCTTGACTGGAGAATCCCAGGGACGGAGGAGCCTGTTGGGCTGCCGTCTATGGGGTCGCACAGAGTCGGACACGACTGAAGCGACTTAGCAGCAGCAGCAGATACCATTACTTAGTAAAAGAAATCAGGATTTCTTGGAGAAATGGCAGATTCCAGATCTAGGGCAGGAAGTATATAGGTCATTGATACATCTCATTATATCAGAAAGCAGAGAAGTTCTTAAAGGTTTCTGGGATCATGTCAAAAGGACAGCTGCCAGACTGAAGAAAGCACCACTGGATAAAAATGGGCCATCAATAAGAATAATAACTGCAATATTACATATCAAACGTATCTGTAGATTCATAAGCCCTTAAAGATATTAAACAAACAAGTAAAATCCCTCATTGGTTAAGTTAAGAAGATAATGGAGGTGCAATATACTATATATATATATATATATATATATATATATATATAGCATATATATAAATTTTTTAAATTTATTTGGTCACGTGGCATGTGGGATATTAGCTCCCCAACCAGGGACTGAACCTCCGCCCCCTACATTGGAAGCGTGGAGTCAACCACTGGACTGCCAGGGAAGTCTACAATCAATATTTTTTAAGCTGGTAAATAAAGGGAAAGAATCAAGCACATATCTATCCAGCCTTCCCTGTACAAACTGTATTATAGGGTAACCAAGTAGTTAATGATGGGGAAGTTTTCTTCTTTTAAAAGCATTTTAGATAAAAAGTGAAACAAGAATGATGGCAATAAAATATCACCATTTCACAAACCCTAATAGGCTAATGGATCTAAGCAATGATCATTGCACAGAGAGAAACAACCAGATGCTTGTGCCTCTTATTGGAAATGCACATCCCTACAAATTACTCTTTCTGAAAAAGTTCAGACCTGAATCTGATTAAGCCTCTGTGTTCAGTTACCAATTTATAGAAAACACTGAAACCAAATAACATATTAAATGAACCATGGAGATGCGGTCAGCAAACTCTAGACTTTAGGAAACTATAGGACAAATGAAATTGCAAGGGAAAAAGTGTTTAATTACAAAGAAAAATTAGAAAGAGAGGGCAGAATCTATATATTAAAGGAGACTTAAATGACATGGCAACCAATTATAATGGATGGAATTTATTGGGGCCCTAATTCAAACAAATTAGATAGAGAAAGGTAGACTGCTACTGCTAAGTCACTTCAGTCGTGTCCGACTCTGTGCGACCCCATAGACAGCAGCCCACCAGGCTCCCCCATCCCTGGGATTCTCCAGGCAAGGTAGAGGGAGAGAAAATATATGAATATGGAGGAAATGTGAATCTTAATTAGATATTTAATTATATTAAGTGATTATTTTTTAAACTTTTAGATAGACTAATGAGACTATGGTTATGTTTCTTTAAAAGACGTCTTATCTTTTAATGATACATACTGAAATATTTATAGAATGAAATGATACCATGTCTGCAGTCTGCTTCATGAGGAGAGACTGGGGGAGTGCAGATGGGGCAAGATTGATCACTGTTAAAACTGGAAGATGGGTGCATGGGTTTGTTGTACTCTTCTCTCTACTTTTATTTATATTTGAAATTTCTGTAATGAGAACCTTTTTTCAAAGCAGGTCTCAGCTCATTTTTTTTCACCTTTGTAATTCTTTCCTTCTACATTTTGGGAATTGACTCATCTATGTGGCCACATGGAACTTAGCACATACACTGTTTTCAATCCCCTACAAAAACCCATTAATTTCCAGAGCTGATTTGCTTTATTTAAAAGTCGTATGGCTCTTGTTGGTTCCTGGGAATGCTAAGAAGTGATGAATGCTTGCTCTTCAGGCTCTGGGATCTCCAACTATGCGGAAAACCCCCAAGATGCCCCCAAAGCCTTTGAGGATTGCATGCAAAAAGTCAAGGGGCACATTCCAGTCGGTCTCCATGGATCCACCTGCGTTTACCTGGGGGCCACAGCTGGGATGCGATTACTGAGGTGAGAGCTCAAATGGCACAGAGGAGCGCATTGGACCAACACAGCCAGAAATGTGTTGAACCTTTCCAAGAATATAACTGTATTTCTGGGAAAGAATCCCATATTCTGCCATAAATTTAGGCTTTAAAAGTTGGGAAACTTTTAGTCTTAATATTCAGAAAGAAACAGTTCTATATTTGATTCCCTTCCCCATGGTGATTTTATTGAGAACTCTGAAAAAAAAGGAAAGTAACATGAAATCTAGTCATGGGATGTACCTCTAGTTTTCTTGAAAAGTAGAAACTGTTTTTGACCACCAGGGATTTCCCTGGTGGCTCAGTGGTAAAGAATCAGCCTGCCAGTGCAGGAGACTCAGGTTTGATCCCTGATCTGAGGAGGTCCCCTGGAGAAGGGCATAGCAACCCCCTCCAGTATTCTTGCCTGGGAAATTCCACGGACAGAGGAGCATGACAGGCCACAGTCCATTGGGTCATAAAAGAGTAGAACACAACTGAGCGACTAAATAACAATTTTAATACCTGTGCACAACCAGTTCCACTAAATGTAAGCCACTATACTACTAAGCTATTTAGCTTCTATCCGCATACAAAATGTCACCAAAATACCTGCTTTCAAATAATGGGAATTCTGTTCCTCGCCCCAAGGCCTTTGGAGTTACTATAAAAAATAAACATCTCATTTCATTCAATTAAGCAGTTCCTTCTAAATTTTCAGCCATGACTTTTAGCCCCATTGTATTGTTTTTGAATGTCCTTTCTCATTTTTTTTCTCCATGATAATATTTCCTTGACCTTGAAATAAAAGAAAAACAGTTTTTTAAAAACCCATCAAACTTAAAACTACCGAAATTAAAGGGCAGATGCTGCCCTAAACTTTGAAAATAAGGCTTTCTCCCCAAACGATGACACTCATTTGGTTGCAAAGTCACTTTGTCTATGATCCTAGGAATGTAAAATTACATGTATTTTCTTCACCACATGCAGAAACTTCAAGGGAACAAACAGAGTTGCTTTCAGATGATAATCAAAAAGATCATGAAGCACTTTCAGTTGGATTGAGCCTTTTCCCTGTAGTTTTTCTCTCATTTTTTTCTATTCATATGTCCTGGTTTATCAAGTAGAATGTGGAAGGAAGTCAGGTTTCTTTCCTTACTCTTGGATTCTGCAGTGTGTTTTCAAGATTGCTGTGTTTACCTGAAATAGAAATGATATAGAAATCCCTTCCTTCTGTCTTTTCTTTCTAATGGAAGCAAAGAACTCAATTTTGTCAACTTTGTCTTGGTTGCTTTTTTCTCCCAGTCCTCTCAGTGAGAAATCATTCAAAGGCTCTGTAATTTATAGCCATGAAAAAAGAAACATGAAATAGAAAGTTTGCCCCTTAGCGAGAAGGTGAATGTTACACTTGAATACATATTGACATTCTTTGTGACTCTTTCACAACTTCCTGATGGTGATCCATTTATTCTGAGGAACTAGTTGATATTTTAATTGCAAGAAAAGTCAAATATAGAAAAAACAATAATTTGAGTCTCTGGGATGGAAACTAATAAAACTAAGAAAATTATTCATTATTTTCCAAGCAGTGATAAATTGCTACTGAACTGGAATGGACTTCAGCTTGTAGCATTGCTCTTTTTTCTTCTTTAGCCAAGAGTGAGCCAGTGCCCCCCGAATTTCTTTAACCCTGATGAAAGGGAAAAGAGTGTCCCAAGTGAGCCTTCTTCCATAAAACGGCATAGATGAGCGATACAAATACACTATGTCATGGGTCATATGAATGCTATGTCACCACTCCTCCATGGGTCACACACTAAAGGGTTTCAATTCAGTGGCAGCCATGATGGCCATCATATCCCCTCATGCCAAAGCCCTCCCAAAGAGCAAAGCAGGGACAGCGAAAAACCCCTCTTCCTTTCCACCTCCCTCCTAAGCTCCCCATCCTTCTGGCCTGATGAGGGTTTCTTTGTATAGTGCCCCAAGTGAATACTTACGCTACTCCTATGCCTTCACTAATCTCCTTTCTTCTGCTGATCTGAGACAGAGCAACAGTGATTGAGTAGGAGGCTCTTTAGCTGGTTGCTAGACAGCAGAATAGAAACAGGTAAGGGAGGAGAGAACAAGTGATATTTTTACTGGTAGCTATTTCCCTGCTTGGCAGTTTGACAGGTAACAAGTGCAGCCTGCCTTCATGGTTGCCTGGGAAGCTTCAATTTGCAGAGGGGGTTCCTGTATCTTACCTACATCTGGAAAACGGTCTCTGCCTGAGGGAGTGGGGAGGTTATTTTAAGATTGTTGTCTGGGCACTCAGCCTTTTGTGTTCTGTGCCTTGCATAGGTTGCAAAACGAAACAGCAGCTAATGAAGTCCTTGAGAGCATTGAAAACTACTTCGAGTCTCAGCCCTTTGATTTTAGGGATGCTCAAATCATTTCTGGGCAAGAGGAAGGGATATATGGATGGATTACAGCCAACTATTTAATGGGAAATTTCCTGGAGGTGTGTGAAAACAAATGCATGGTTTTTAATCTCGCTGTTTATTCTGTCCCCTGGGGTTGGTAGCTTAAGCAGAGGTGCATGCTGACAGGGCCATCTGTCCTGTGTCATTTCTTTAGGGAAACAGCAGTGATACAATAGCCAAGAAAAGACATGTATAGCTGGGACAAAGCCTTGGATACTAAGTAAGACAAATGCACGGGGGAGGGGGAATATCATTTTACCAACCAACAAGAAATTTGAGGAGGGAGGGAGGATCTAAATCTTGCAGTAGGCCATGCGTCTTTTGAAATACAACTAGAGAATGACGCTTCCAAGAAGCCCTGTAGCCGTCAGGAATTTACAGAGCCCTCACGCGGCCTTCTTCCCACTCACTCTGTGTCCTCAGGTCTCACACTCCGGTCTCTACACTCCCTGTTCCTTTGGTGCAGAGGAAAGCTGACTCGGAAAGATAATCACCGTGTCACAGAGGGTGTAAACTGAGGGTACCTACCATGTCCAGCCCAAGACCTGTTTTCTTCTCCCTTGAATATATTTTTAGTTAAAGTTAATTAATTTAGTTAATATTTTGGAAAATTCCCGTAGAAATCCATGATTCTAGCCTCTTCTGGACTCCCTCACTCTCCAAAAGTTAGAAGAGCTGGTCATAGCAGACTCACATTCCTGCATGCCAACAACCAACTGGAACAGAGTCTATATCTCATGCATTCCCCAGATGGCCACAGTCCTCACCATTCCCTGTTGTGTACACCTAATCTACTCATTCATTTATGTTGCCTGTCCAGTCCCTGAAAGCATTTGAGTTCACCACCTGTGAAACAAAGGAGAGATTTGGCCCTGAATGCACCCCATGTCATACTTCTTAGCAATAAGAGATGGATCCTGGGTGATGAGCCCTGGCCAGTCAGAGATGGCACCTTTGGTCTTTTTTCTTGCTTCTCTTTCCAACTGCGTAGAAAAGCCTGTGGCATATGTGGGTGCATCCAAGTGGAAAGGAGACCACAGGTGCCCTGGATTTGGGTGGTGCCTCCACCCAAATATCCTTCGCAGCAGAAGAGAAGGTGGGGCTGAACACCAGTGACATCATGAAGGTGACCCTGTATGGCTATGAATACACGCTCTACACACACAGCTTCCAGTGCTATGGCCGGAACGAGGCTGAGAAGAGGTTTCTGGCAACCCTCCTTCAGGTACCTGAGCCAGGGGGCAACAGGTGTTCCCTCAGGGGTCTTGGCTGAGGGGAAGATGCCTTGCCTTCTGGGGTCTGTCCTTTCCATTCCAATTAGGAGGTGGATGGAAACAGCAGCATTTTCCTGTTAACTTGTAGGGGTCCACGCATTCTCTTTCTCTCTCTCTTTCTCTCTCTCTCTCTGATAAATTGACCATTTCCAGTGTATTTGAGTCAGAAGTCCAGGGCAATTCCAGAGCCCCAGAGGTTTTATAAATGATTCAGGACTTGGGATCCCTTTATGGACACAAACTGCTTTAAACTAGTAGCTAAAGAAGCTGGAGATTGCAGAGACTCCCCTGAGTGCAGACAAAATAATAAACCTGGTCACAGGAGAAATGCTTGCTGACAACAGAGAGGGTAGAGGACCTCCCCAGGCTCAGGCTTCTTTTAGATGAGCCTGTATTAGGCAGATTTAATGTGCTTTATATGGTGGGATCTTAGAGCAACTGAATTCCATCACATTGATCAGTAATTTATACGGTAACTAAATATGATGGCTACTTCAGACATCAGTTAGGCTGTCACTAATATAAAGTTGACATGAGTACTGTTTGTGGCAGCGAGAGCACTAGCACCATGGATGTGACCCTGGGCCCCAAACTCCAGTGCTCAGGGGACATCCATCTCGACCATGGCTGAAAAGGGAAGATGAAGATGAAAGGAGAATGAAGGGAAGGAATCTTGATCTCCTGGAAGGGCATGAGGCCAACCGGAGGCCACAGATCCTGACTTCTGAGGGGACCTGGGGCAGGGCACAGGGGCTGAGTCAGCCTCTGAATGTAGTGGACACAGCATCAGTAGGTTAACCCCCACCACTGCAGCTTACTCTGGTCATGAGGAGGGAAGCAGTATTTCCCAGCCACTAGCTGTAGAAAAATTGGATTGGTTTACAAAGAGTCATCAGTAGAACTCACATCTTCAGATCCCTGCATTTACTGAGTATTCATGCAGGGTGGATTGTGAGAATTCACCCTCCAGGTCTGGCCCTCTTCCCAAAACTTCTCTTTCAGCCTCACAGGAAAGGCTGGAGCCCCAGCACACATGTATGCCACATGTATTTTGGGGAGGGCCTGGGCACTCCTGGGAAAGACAGAGCAGGGGCCCTGCAGGCAGCCCTGAGCTACTTCTCCATGGCTCAGGAGACTTGGTGCCCAGGCCAGACTCCTAAATACACACCCCCACTCGGCCAAACCAAACCCCGCAGGGAGCTTAGTCAACCCTCTCTAACTGGGCTACTCTTTTCTCTCTCCTTTTATTTCTAGCAATACTTAAGGCCCCTTCCTCCAGCTCTGGCCCTAGAAGGGGTGCAGGGTGGGTCGGGGAGGGCAGGGCTCCTCTGGACTTCAGATGGGAGAAGGGAGGCAGGGGAAATCACCCTTTTCCCAGGGTGAATCTAGGTTTGAGAAGCTAATCTCTTAAATTTGGCTGGCCATGAGGGTGTGTGTATGTATATTTGTGCACACATTCCTATGAGATTTATTAAAGAATGACTGCCTATGTTCCTAACAGTCTACAGTAGAGAAGTGAATACTCCACCTGGGTGAGGTCTCATTTGAACTTGAGAATGCAGGTCTCAAGGTGTGAGCCCAGGTCTGGGGGCAGAGGTGGGACACCCCTGCTTCTCACTGTATATAGTCAACTCACAGGGACAGGGGGCATCGTCAACTTGCCTGATAACATGTGGATGCCTGAGAGAGTGGCTTTGCCCTCTAAGCCTTCTGACTCATGTGTGGGGCAGGATCCAGGTGTGATGAGGATCACCCACAAATGCATGTCCCGACCTGCCTAGTCAATACTTTCATGTTCCAAAGATGTGTTGCCAAACCCCAGCTTAAAGGTTCCCAAAGCCTATTGCATCATGAACGCTGCCTGAGTAATTGCTTCCAGTCCAGGTCTCAGTTCCTGGACTGAAATATAAAGTGCTACAGAGTGTGGTGAGAGTGACACCTAGATATATGAAAAGTCAAAGTGTTAATCAGTTGTGTCCAACTCTTTGCAACCCCATGGACTGTAGCCTGCCAGACTCCTCTGTCCATGGAATCCTCCAGGCAAGGATATTGGAATGGGTTGCCATTTCCTAGTCCAGGGGGTCTTTCTGATCCAGGGATCGAACTCAGGTCTCATGCATTGCAGGCAGATTCTTTACCATCTGAGCTACCAATAGATACTTTGCAAATTATTTTCTTAATTAAGGGGTCTCCAGTGACCCCAAGGCTCAAGTCTCACTCTGATAGCATGTTAGACATTAGGGACATGTATTCACTTTCTCTTCTTGTTAAGTAAGATTTTTTTCTTCTGGTTTTAAAGTAACCCATATTCGGTGAGGGGGAGGGAGAGAAAATACAGACATAAAGAATATAAATAATAAACAACAAAACTTAGAATTACCATCATTAACATATTATTGCATTTTATTCCAGTTCTTTTTTAATGCAAGAATATGTGTATTTACAAATTTGGCTTCATATGGTATATATATGGGCTTGCCAAGTGGTGCTAGTGGTAAAGAACCCGCCTGCCAATGCAAGAGACGTAAGAGACACAGGTTTGATCTCTGGGTTGGGAAGATCCTCTGGAGGAGGAAATGACAACCCACTCCAGTATTCTTGCCTGGAAAATCCCATGGATGGAGGAGCCAGGCCAGCTACAGTCCATGGGGGTTGCAAAGGGTCGAACACGACTGAGCGACTGAGCACAAGCACAGGCAGTATTCCAAACACATTATTTAAAAAGAAAAACTATGTTGGTCGTGTAGTTACAAAGGAAGTACATGACCCTTTCATGCTAATGCCCTGCAAAGACTAAATTCAGGGAAGATTTATTAAATGTTGAGGGACTAAGTAACTTGGCACATTGGCAAGTTACATTTCAGGAATGCTCTAACAAATAATTCATGATCCAAAAAGAGAACTGAATTAATCTTTACTAAGCTTCTTCTAGCCAAAAATAATTTACATTATTTTGCTTCTTCTCCAAGCCAGGCCAGAAATGACTTATTTTAATTATTAAAAAAGTAGAAGTCAGATTTGGAGGGGGAAACTAAATGATTAATTGTTGATTTTATTTTTTTTTCTTTCAATGATTATTTCAGCCATAGGGTGACCATGACGTGATATGTTACAAATTAGACATAACAACTTTTGAACACCATAGACTTTTTCACACCACTGAAGCAGAAGGGGCCCATTTGCTGCCTCCACCGTCATATTAAGATCTTTCTGTAGGACACTCATATCAGCTGAGTGTTAGACTTCTGTAGGATTCTGCATAGAATCCTACGACTGCCTTTCATTAAATGATTACATTATTTTGATGTGTACCTCAGGTTCCTCAGCAGTAAAATAAGAGAGCTGAGCTAAGTGTTTTCTGGGCCAAGATTATACTGTAGAGGATTAAAATACACTTTAGTAGCTTTGAAATTACACAGAGTTCAAATTCAATTCCTTGGAAAAGAGAGCCCATAAATTGAACCAAACACATTTTGGAATTTAGCATTAAATAAAGGGAACATTTTTCACCATAAATAGAAGACTGGATAATCATCTGGAGAAAGTAAAATCAAATCCCTACCACAATCTTAATACCAAATAAATTACAAACAGATCGAAGATTTCTATGTAACAGGGTATTTATTACATCATTGTTTTGTAATGGCACGTGATTGGAAACCAGCTAAATTTTCCTCTAGATGGGATTCCCTAAATAAAGTACAGTTGATTTGTACAGTGGAGTTCTGGGTAGCTAGCATGAAAGAAGCTAGTGTAAAACGAAGAGGTCACTCTTACATGGACAATGAAAGGAAAATCTCAGATATATTCTTAATGCAAGGGACAGAATGGTGTGTATAGAGCACTGCCATTTATGATTTAAAATTTAAAGAAAGAAAAAGAGGGGAAAAGAAAACATAATTGCACATGCATAGAAGAAGTATACACAGAATCTCTGTCAGAATGCACTATAACTGGCAACAGTGGTTACTTCCAGGGAGGGAAGCTGGGTGGATAAAGTGGGTGGGAATGAGCCTTAATTTTCACAATACCTTTATTTGTACCTTTTTACTTGTTATTTTTAGATGGATAGATAACATGCTCTTCAAAATGGTTGATTAACCTAAACGTATCTTGCTTTCTCATCAAAATGGAGTTCATAAACCCTGCTTCATGCAGCTGTGCTAAGTGCTGGAGCACAGCCTGGTATTGTGCCTGGTGCAGGGTGATAATCCCCCCTCCCCAAGTAGAGTTATCTAGACAACCTGGGACTCCCCTTCCACCGGACGTATAATGGCCTTTTTCCCATTTCTCTCTTGGCACTGGAGGGGAACAACAGTGAGGACTTGCAAAAGGAAAGTACTTGGATCTCCACAAGAGTGATTTCTAACAGCTTACTCTTTACCTACAGGATTATACCACTGAAACCACGCTCACCAACCCTTGTTACCCTCAGAATTACATCACCACCTTCACTGAGGCACAGGTGTTTGGCAGCCTGTGTACAGAGGACCTGAGACCTGAAAGATATAATCCCAACAACATCATCACTTTTGAAGGAACTGGGGACCCATCACTGTGTAGGGAAAAGGTGGCTTCCCTATTCAACTTCAGCGCTTGCCATGATCACGAAGCTTGTTCCTTTGATGGGGTGTATCAGCCAAGAGTTAAAGGGTCATTTGTGGTAAGAGCAAAACAACAGAGATTCCTTTTCCCCCTACTGATTATTTCTCACCTTCCTGTCTTTCCTCTGCTGAGGTGTTTCCCGCTTTCTTATTCCCTGCCCTGAAACCTTCATTATCTCGCATTCTGAGAAATGATTTCCTTCTGTACAACTTCCTTACAGGCTTTTGCAGGATTCTACTATACAGCCAATGCTTTCAACCTTTCAGGTAGCTTTTCTCTGCACGCCTTCAACTTGAGCACCTGGAATTTTTGCTCAAAGAATTGGAATCAGGTCAGTATTTAAAGAAAAAGCATCCATATTGGTACAAAACAGTAGAGCAGAGTAGATTTCATTTGCGCCTGTGTGTGTGTGTACGTGTGTATGTATGTTCTGAATTTGACTTTTATGCTGTTCTCCTTCACCACATCTGTAAGATTAATAAGGAACCCCACCTCACAGCTGTGTTGTGATTGGATTACTGCAGTAATTAGATTAAATGTTCTATACATGGGCACAATGTTTATAACAGTGTCTGGCATGTAACAAGCACTCTATAAACTTAAGATTGCTGTTCCATGATATTGTATGCATGCTAAGTCGCTTCAGTCCAACTCTTGTGACCCTATGAACTGTCCAGGCTCCTCTATCTATGGGATTCTCCAGGCAAGAATACTGGAGTGGGTTGCCATTTCCTTCTCCAGGGGATCTTCCCAACCCAGGGATCAAACCTGCATCTGTTATGTCTCCTGCATTGGCAGGCGCGTTCTTTACCACTCGGTTATGTTGTAAAGGGATTTTTTTTTTTAATATACGAGATGTGGTGTATATATACAATGAAGTATCACTCAGCCTTTAAGAAGAATGAAATTGTGCCATTTTTAGCAACATGAGTGGACCTGGAGGGTATTATGCTTAGTGAAATAAGTCAGACGGAGGAAGACAGATACTGTACTTTATCACACATATGTGGAATCTAAAAAATGAAACAAATGAACAGGTTTTTTGTCATTGTATTATTTTATAGTAATTTTAATGATTAAATTCTCTGGGTGATAAGATTCTTTAAAATATGACCGTGACCTAAGCTGTTCTGAAATGCGCATTTTAAAACCTGCCTCCTCCCTGTTTTTCAAACTTGCCTTCAGCTCCCACTGCTGCTGCCCCAGTTTGATGAGCAGTATGCACGCTCCTACTGCTTCTCGGCCCACTATATCTACCATTTGCTTGTAAGTGGATACAAATTCACCGAGGAGAGCTGGCCCCAAATACATTTTAAAAAGGAAGTAAGTCAAAGCACAAATTGTTTTCCTCTTCTTCCTCTCAAAAATAGATGTTTGTTTGTATGTGTGTGAAAGAAATGTAGGGGATAAGTGGGAATTGGGGATTTAAACTTGCTGAATGGGAGCCAACGAGGCTTGATCCCTGGTGAGCTTATGAGAAGAGATAATGGAGAATTTAGAGGAAGTGGTCATCAGAAACCTTCTATGTGAGCTGAGGAAGCCAAGAACTGTGGACTCGGAGCTCTGTGCGGGCAGGACTTGCTCGATCATCCTCACATTCCTAGCACTCACACAAGGCTGAGAACATAGAAGGCTCTTGGTAAATACTGTTGCGTGAATCCATAAATATATTAAGGAACTGAGACTTTTTATCCTGACAAGAAGCTTCAAATACAGTTTTGTTAAGAGGATAGTAACTAACTGATCTCCACTTTACACAAATGTCAGAGGGAGATCTATTCTTTAGAGCACAGGGATTAAGTTAGCAGCGTTAAGTAAGGATTTGATATTGGAATGAGTCTGAGGTCACTGTATTCACTTTCAAGCGTCCAGAATGGTCTGACGCTGGAATGACAGCCGACTGGTGAGGCGCCTCTGTACTTTGCTTTCAGGACTCAGCCTTGCTGCTGTGTCGATCCAGCACTCTGTTCCCCAGGTTCTTGGAGGGTTTTCTCATTTCAGGAATAGCAGATGTAAAGCCTGAAGTATGTCTGGAGTCAGTCTGTTCAATATGAGCTTCAGCAGTAATTAGATTAAAGCAAGCAACATCCAGTATTAGGCTTGTGACTTTTTTACATAGATAAAATTGAGTCAGCCGTAAAAAATAAGGATGTCTGGAGACAGATAAGGGCTGCTGGTGGCATGTACTCTCCAAGCTTTGTTTCTAATTAATCTAATTACCAGGAAAGCACATTATGATTTTCCATTAAATATCAATTTGGGGGGATACATAATTCTAGGTTTCAAGTTCCTTTCTTTTATTTATAAAGAATTTAATATCAGTCAAATCAGTATTCAAATGTGAGGATATAAAAAGACTTCAGGAGATTTGCCAAACAAAGATTTATATCCAAAATATGTGGGGGATTTCCTTGGTGGCTCAGTAGATGAGAATCCACCTGCCACTGCAGGGGACATGGGTTCAATCCCTGGTCTGGGAAGATTCCACATGCCAAGGAGCAACTAAGTCCACGCACCACAACTACTGAGCCTGTGCACCTTCGAGTCTGTGCTCCGCAACAAGAGAAGACACCACAGTGAGAGAGAGAGAGGATGGAAGATTACAAATGTGAAACATTTATACATCTCCAAAATGACCTAAAACCATGCAGGCAAAAGTTGATGGAACAACCAGATGGAACTGACACAGTCTGCTTCCCACTTAGACTGACCTTCTTTTCCTAGAAACTGGTCCTGGGTTTGGTAAAAGATACATCACCTCTTTCTTTAGCTATAGACTAATGTACCCAGTGATTGAAAAACTTCCACTGCTGTTAACTGTGCCCTCTTCACGCTGGCTGTGATGAGGCTGTGAGGATTAGTTCTCTGCAGTGTGGGAGGTTGGGCACTCAAGCCTTTGTGGTCATGATGACCAGGGTTCTAGATCAGTCTCTGCAGTTTCTGAACTTAGGCAAGTCCGTTGACCTCCTTAGGCCACAGTTCCTGGGGGTGTCTCAGGAGGGTGACCATGGTGTGTCCTGGGGATATAATCTGGGCCTCAAGTCCAGTCCAAGAAGTGAGCCATCTCCTCTACTCCACAGGTGGGGAACAGCAGCATAGCCTGGTCTCTCGGCTACATGCTCAGCCTGACCAACCAGATCCCAGCCGAAAGCCCCCTCATCCGCCTGCCCATCAAGCCATCTGCCTTCGTGGGCACCCTCTCCTTCTTTGTCGCAGTGGCCTTGCTGTGTCTGACATATCTCGTATACTTGTGTGTGTTGTCCAGGAATCAGAGGCGCTCCCAGCATGCCTTGGACAACATGGTGGACTCTGAGTGAGCCTCACAGAGTGGTTCCTAGAGCCTGAGAGCTGCCCCCAACCAGCTTGGGGAGCACCAGACAATGCAAGCAAAATGTCCATCTTCGGGAAACACAGCTAAAGTCCAATGCCTAGGTCCTGTGCCTCTCAGATACTGATTTATGTCAAAACACCTCCTGGGAGGTCCCTCAACTGTTCTGTGCACATTCCTCTGCCAGAGACCCTGCCACCCACTAGCTGACCTATTGGGGAACAGAGGAGAGACAGGCCATCAAGGTCAGCCTCCTTATTCCAAGTGTCCCACAGGAAGAGTAAGTTCAGAAGATGACAGATGAATGTGGAAGAGTTGACCTCAGGGCTCAGTTTGCATTTTCCCTCCTTCAAAAATGCCATAGTCCTCCCAGTTGGATTGGAAATTGGCAGGTGTCTAGTAAGCATCTGGTCCAATCAAATATCTCATTTTATGGCTTCCTCTCATTGGTCCTTAACTAAGAATTTCCTTAACAACCATTAATAACATTGAGCTCTCTCGGCTTGGTAGAATATTGTATCTGGGGGAAAATCCTCCTTCGCCCCCAAGGACAGTGGCCACAGCCAAGCTTCTGCCACGCAGGCAGAACCTGAAGGGCAGAGCCACACAGAACATCCACCAGAACACTACAGGCCATTCCTGAAGTAGGATTCCCTCTCAGGGCTCTGGTCATTAGATCGCCCCCTGTGTGTGTATCATTCTCGTCGCCTCCCCTTCCCACTGCTGTGTGCCCTTGTGAAATGTCTATTCCTAGCAAGGCTATCATGCTCCAGATCATTTTGCCTTTGCTAGGCTTTTGCTTAGGGTTGTCTTTCCATCACTAGCACCCTGTGTATATTTCACCCACCATTTCCACAGGCCCACCTGATGCTGTCACAGGACATCCTCTTCTCTGATTTGCTTACCAGTCACTTTCCTAGATGGTAGGCCTTTGCACACAGTAGCCATAGTTCCTGACTTTGAGGGTGGAAAGGAAGCTGCAGGGATATTTAACTCCAAAGTGGGAGGGGACTCTATCAAGTCCAATGGCTACAAAGTAAAAATCAACATTCTCTCAGATTATAGCTTGTTCACTGAGTACAGAATAAAGGAGACTTATTTTATTGTGACTTGCAGTGTGTTTGTTACTGTGCATACGGTACTCTTTCTCTTAAGGACCCAAGGTGGCATCTATGAAAAGAAGCTAAACAACTAAAAAAGTTTATTGAGCAAACTTTCCTAGTGTATTAAGAAAGTCATACATCAATATCACCTTTATTCCAAAGAGCTCAAAGTGTTTCACTTTAATAAACCTTCAGTTCCTTGAGATAACTGAGTCCAACATTTCCTTACCTTATCTGACATTGCAAAGCTTCTGAGGCTACAACCTGCCACTCACACTTTGATTCCCAACCAGAATGGCTGCTCCCATCCCAAAGTGCACCACTGTTCACAGTTTTCCCTAGACTGTGGGTTATCCTCCCACTCATCCAAACCTCCATATTTCTCAAGGTTCAATCCCAGCTCTACTTCTTTCACAAAGATTCCTTGCACACACTCATGCACGCGTGCACACACACATCATGATCTCTCTCTTGGATTACTTTTTAAAAACTACACAAATTCTCATATTGTTGCTAATCATGCAACTGGACTACAAAATTCTAATCTAATCTCAACTCACAATTTCCATGACTTCTTTAAAGGCAGAGTGTTCTCTCCAGGCTTCCCTGATAGTTTAGTTAATGAAGAATCCACCTGCAATGCAGGAGACCCCACTTCAATTCCTGGGTCGGGAAGATCCACTGGAGAAGGGATAGGCTACCCACTCCACTATTCCTGGGCTTTCCTGGTGACTCTAATGGTAAAGAATCCTCCTGCAATGCAGGAGATCTGGGTTCAATCCTTGGATTGGGAGGATCCCCTGGAGAAGGGAAAGGCTACCCACTCCAGTATTCTAGCCTGGAGAATTCCATGAACTGCATAGTCTATGAGGTCACAAAGAGTTGGAGTGACTTTCACTTTCATTTTCATTTTCTCCAAGAAAGAAAGTCATATTCAAAGCATTAGGAGGATTTGGGTAGAAATCCTCCTTAGGGCAGAAAGGGCCCTAGGGCAGCCCCTAGGAACTAAGAGTAACCCCTAGCTGACAGCCAGCATGGAAGAAGGATCTCAGTCCTACAACTGCAAGGAGTTGAACTCAGCCGCCAACCTAAGTGAACTTGGAGGCAGATCTCCTCAGAGCCTCCAATCATTTCAGCCTTGTGAGTCTCTAAGCAGAGAACCCACCCAGACTTCTGATCTCCAGAATTGTGAGGTCAGAAATGGGTGCTGTTATAGGGCACTGAGTTTGTGGCCACTTGTTACACAGCCATAAAAAATTAACACAACTACAGAACTCCAAGCTCCTAAGCTCCAAACAGGGCAAGTGCTTACATGTGAAATATGTACTGATGATAAATCACTAACTATGATTAGGTGTCACAAATTATGCTTACTCCTTTTAATAACCATGCAATAAAAACATGGGCTCAAAGGTAAAATAACACACTAGCATTACCAGCTAGTAAGCATTTTTGGAGATGGAGATTGTGACTTGAGAGTCTGGTTAAGTCTAAAATACATTTGGAAAAAACAAATAAATTTTTTTAAAAAATTGGGGAATTCCCTGGATGCCCTGTGGTTAGGACTCCACAGTTTGACTACAAGGAAACCACATTATGTCCATCATATTTCCCTTCACAAAGTCAACATCATGACAGTTGGGCATCTGACTTTAGAATTTTGTAGTCCAACATACGCATTCATATAGTTGTGTGATTTATGACAGAAGTATCTCATCAGAGCGGTAGTGAAAAATGTGGGACAATTGGATTTCCACATGGAGAAATAAAGGAAATTCAACCCTTCCTCTCACATTTTCAAAAATCATTCCCAGGGACTTTCCTCGTGGTCCAGGGGGTAAGACTCTGCCTTGCAATGCAGGGAACATGGGTTCAATCCCTGGTTGGGGAACTGAGATGCCACGTGCTGCACAGCAAGTAACTGACGCACCACAACTAGTGAGTCTGTGAACCTCAACAAAAGATCCTGCATCATACAACGAAGATCCTGTGTGCCAAAACTAAGACCTGATGCAGCCAAATAAACAAATAAGGATTTAAAAATACCATCCTCAGGTAGTAAGTGTGAAAGATAAACCTACAAAGGTTTTAGAATAGAATGTAGGGTGGAAAATGTAAGATCTTGAATAAGGAAAGGGTTTCTTAAACACTACACAAAAAGCATTAACCGTAAAAGAATACTGGATATGATGGATCACATTAGATTAATGTGATTAATTAATCTACTGGTCAAAAAACAGCATTAAGAATGAAAAAATAAGCCATAGCATGGGAAGAGGTATCTGCAAAGTATATAGCTGATTAATTGTAATGAAGAACCACAAATCAGTGAGAAGGCAGATGACCCAGTTTTTCTCAGTGGGCAAAAGATTTGAAAAGACATTTTACAAAAGAAGAAATCTAAATGTCCAATAAATATAAAAAGGTGCTCAATTTCATTAAACAGGTCAGGGCAATGCAAATTAAAACTACAAGATAGCACAATATACCCATTATTCTGGCAAATTTAAAAGTCTGACAATACCAAGTGTTAATCAAAGTATAGAAAAATGGAATTCTCATTTGCTGCTGGTGGGAATGAAAGTTAGTGCAACCACTCTGAGAACCTGTGCTATTATCTAATAATGCTGAAGACATGCATACCAGATGGCCGGAAAATTCCAGGCCAAGGTATATATCTTTGAGATATGTGTTCTAATGTATATCAGGATACATGCTTAGGAATGTTCTTACCAGCAACCAAGACTCCCATCTCATAAAACGGAAGAATAGATAGTAACATGTTGTTACTAGAAAATACCATACAGCATTAAAACAAAAGAACTACACATATATACTCAATATGGATGGATCTTAGAAACATAATGTTGAGGTTAAAAAACAAGTCATTAGGTAGGTAGGTAGAATAATTCCATTAATATAAAGCTCAAAAACAGGTAGAACTAAACAAAGAAGGTAAAATTGGTACCTTTTGTATGGAAAGAGATAAACAGGTATTTCAATCTGCTAGGGCTGCCACTGGAGAAAGCAATGGCACCCCACTCCAGTACTCTTCCTGGAAAATCCCATGGATGGAGGAGCCTGGTAGGCTGCAGTCCATGGGGTCATGAAGAGTCAGACACAACTGAGCGACTTCACTTTCACTTTTCACTTTCATGCATTGGAGAAGGAAATGGCAACTCATTCCAGTGTTCTTGCCTGGAGAATCCCAGGGACGGCGGAGCCTGGTGGGCTGCCCTCTTTGGGGTCGCACAGAGTTGGACACAACTGAAGTGACTTAGCAGCAGCAGTAGCAGGGCTGCCATAATAAACTACCACAGACTGGGTGGCTTAAACAATAGAAGTTTATTTTCTCACTCTTCTGGAAGCTAAGAAGTCTGAGATTAAGGTGCTGGTCAGTTCAGTGCCTGTGGTGAGAGCTCTCTGCTTTGTAGATGGCTACCCTTTAACTGACCTTTCCTCTGTGCTTATGCAGAAAAGGTGAGCTCTCTCTCTTTATAATCGTCTCATCATGATTAGTGAACCCCCCCTCATAACCTCATCTAACCCTAATTACCTCCCAAAGGTCCCATTCCCAAACACTACCACACTGGGGGTTATGGTTTCTACATATGACTATTGGGGGCACACAAGCAGACAGTCCATAAAAACAGGACTTATGGAGTGACAGTTCAGTTCAGTTCAGTCACTCAGTCATGTCTGACTCTTTGCGACCCCATGGACTGCAGCATGCCAGGCTTCCCTGTCCATCAGCGACTCCCAGCATCTGCTCAAACTCATGTCCATCGAGTCAGTGATGCTACCCAACCATCTCAGCCTCTGTTGTCCCCTTCTCCTCCTGCCTTCAATCTTGCTCAGCATCAGGATCTTTTCAAATGAGTCAGTTCTTCGCATCCTGTGGCCAAAGTATTGGAATTTCAGCTTCAATATCAGTCCTTCCAATGAATATTCAAGACTGATTTCCTTTAGGATGAACTGGTTGGATCTCCTTGCAGTCCAAGGGACTCTCAAGAGTCTTCTCCAACACCACAGTTCAAAAGCATCAGTTCTTCAGCACTCAGCTTTCTTTATAGTCCAACTCTCACATCTTACATGACTACTGGAAAAACCATAGCCTTGACTAGATGGACCTTTGTTGGCAAAGTAACGTCTCTGCTTTTTAATATACTGTCTAGGTTGATCATAGCTTTTCTTCCAAGGAGCAAGCGTCTTTTAATTTCATGGCTGCAGTCACCATCTGCAGTGATTTTGGAGCCCAAAAAATTAAAGTCTCTCACTGTTTGCATTGTTTCCCCATCTATTTGCCATGAAGTGATGGGACCAGATGCCATGATCTTAGTTTTCTGAACGTTGAGTTTTAAGCCAGCTTTTTCACTCTCCTCTTTCACTTTCATCAAGAGGCTCTTTAGTTCTTCTTTGCTTTCTACCATAAGGGTGGTGTCATCTTCATATCTGAGGTTATTGATATTTATCCCAGCAATCTTGATTCCAGCTTGTGCTTCATCCAAGTCAGCATTTCACATGATGTACTCTGCATATAAGTTAAATAAGCAGGGTGACAATATGCAGCCTTGATGTACTCCTTTCCCAATTTGGAAGCAGTCTGTTGTTCCCTGTTTGACAGTGAGGTTCTACAAATGGGTAGTAGTTACAGGTATTCCCTTTTTCAACCATTCATACACTTTCTGTGTGTCCTACATGACTTTTAAAAAT
Source organism: Bubalus kerabau (assembly GCF_029407905.1). Taxonomy (NCBI): domain Eukaryota; kingdom Metazoa; phylum Chordata; class Mammalia; order Artiodactyla; family Bovidae; genus Bubalus; species Bubalus kerabau. The sequence goes on from NC_073643.1 coordinate 14,990,847, forward strand.
AAAATTATAGATCTGGGCTAACTCAGGATTTGCTACCTCCATGATGTTCATAAAGTCTTTCAATCTCTTTGACCATTAGATTTTCTCATGTATAAAATGGAGATAATATCTGCCTCCTGTTACAAATTTTAAAAACAGAAAATGTAGCACTCAGCTAGTACCTGGCACAGAGTATAGCCAATGAATAAAAGTATAAAAAAGTATTTCCTTCACCCATTTATTTATTCACTCATCATACATTTACCAAGGGCTTCCCAGGTGACTCAGTGGTAAAAGAATCCACCTGCCAATGCAGGAGATGCAGGAGACTCAGGAGACATCAGTTTGATACCTGGGTCAGAAAAATCCCCTGGAGAAGAAAATGGCAACTTACTCCAGTATTCTTGCCTGGAGAATCCCACAGATAGAGGAACCTGACAGGCTACAGTCCAGTGGGTCGCAAAAAGTCAGATATGACTAAGCACGCATGCACTAACATTTTCCAAAAGTCTATCAGGTGCTAAATCTCTCACTGGGCTGAAAGACTAAGGTCGGAAGAGAAAAGAACCAACTTTCCTATTGAAACATGTGAGACACTAACACCCCCTACTGGAGCTATGGAGAAAACTCTTCCTGGTTATGCACTTATTTCCTCCCTAATTAAAGATGCTGAAAAAAAAAATTAGAGTTCAAAAATATTTTTAATTTTATAACATAATGAGATAATTGGAAATTTAAACATTTGGTAATATCAAGGAATTTCTGTTAATTTTTGTTTAGGTGAAATAATGGTATTGTGGATTTCTTTTTCAAGAATAATCCTTACTGTTTACCTACCGCTTATGAAAATAAAAACAAAAATAAACAAATGGGACCTAATCAAAATATTTTGCACAGCAAAGGAAACCATAAACAAATGAAAAGACAACCCTAAGAATTGGATAAAATATTTGCCAATGAAACAATTGACAAGAGATTTATATACAAACAGCTCAGACAACTAAATATCAACAAAACAAACAACACAATTAAAAAATGGGCAAAAGACTTAAATAGACATTTCACCAAATAAGATATATAGATGGCCAACAAACACATGAAAAGATACTCAACATCACTGCTGCTGCTGCTAAGTCGCTTCAGTCGTGTCCGACTCTGTGCGACCCCAGAGACAGCAGCCCACCAGGCTCCCCCGTCCCTGGGATTCTCCAGGCAAGAACACTGGAGTGGCTTGCCATTTCCTTTTCCAATGCATGAAAGTGAAAAGTGAAAGTGAAGTCGCTCAGGGTGTCTACTTGAAAGTTACACAGTCATGTCCGACTCCTAGCGACCCCATGGACTGCGGTCTACCAGGCTCCTCCATCCATGGGATTTTCCAGGCAAGAGTACTGGAGTGGGGTGCCATTGCTTTCTCCAACTCAACATCACTAATTATTACCAAAATGCAAATCAAAACTACAATGAAAAAAGAAACTGCAATGAAGTATCACCTCACACCAGTCAGAATGGCCATCATCAAAAAAATCTACAAACAATAAATGCTGGAGAGGGTGTGAAGAAAAGGGAACCCTCTTGCACTGATGGGAAGGTAAACTGATAAAGCCACTATGGAAAAGAGTATGGCGGTTCCTTAAAAAATTTAAAAAAATGACCCAGCAATCACACTCCTGGGCTATACCCAGGGAAAACTATAATTCAAGAGACACATGTACTCCAGTGTTCATTGCAGCACGATTTACAATAGCAAGGACTCGTGTCAAGCAACCTAAATGTCCACTGACAGAGGCAAATGGATAAAGACGCAGTACACATATAGAATAGAATATTACTCTGCCATAAAAAGGAATGAAATAGTGCCATTTGCAGAGATATGGAAAGACCTAGAGATTGTCATGGACTTCGCAGGTGGCGCTAGTGATAAATAACCTGCCTGCCAATGTAGGAGACATGAGACTCAGATTTGATCCCTAAGTGCGGAAGATCCCCTGGAGGAGGGCATGGCAACCCACTCCTGGACAATCTTGCCTGGACAATCCCCAGGCTCCACAGAGGAGCTTGGCAAACTACAGTCCATAGGGTCACAGAGAATCAGACATGACTGAAACGACTTAGCACACACACACAGATTGTCAAAAAGAGTGAAGTAAGTCGGAAAAATAAAAACAAATATCCTATAATATCACTTATATGTGGAATATAGAAAAATGATACAGATAAACTTATTTGCAAAGCAGAAAGAGAGTCACAATGTAGAGAACAAACTTATAGTTATCAAGGGGGAAGAGGAGTTGGAGGAATTGGGAGATTGGGATTGACATATATACATTTCTACGTGCACGATAGATAACCAGCGAGAACCTCCATAGCACAGGGAACTCTACTCAATAATCTGTGGTGACCTAAATGGGAAGGAAATCTTAAAAAGAGAGAATATATGTATACATATAACTGATTTACTTTGGTGTACAGCAGAAACTAATACAACATTGTAAAACAGCTATATTCCAATAAAAAGTGAAAGAAAAAACAATCACCATTTAGAAACTTTTTAAATTATTTCAAATGAACTGATATGTCTATTATAGCAGTTAGGATTTAACCCATGAAATAGAACAAGTAGGAGACACACTGATACATACAATTTCAATTTCACGAGAAATTGCTTTTGTCAGTAACTGATGTGACTGTAGGGGTTATGGAGGCAAGTCTGAAACCCACAGGACAGCCTCAGCTAGATTACCTAGGATAATTTCCCATACTTAAAAACAACTGGTTATGGTTTTAGTCACTTTAGATTAATAAATAACACAGGACTGTAGCCTAGCCACGGTGACACATAAAACTGACCATCACATTTGTGAACTGATTCAAAACAACACAGAAGGGAGAATGCAGACGGAATAGGACTGGCCCGTGGTTTGATTGTCCTTGAGGCTGGGTGATGGGTACATGGAGGTTTGCTATAGTTCTGTCTGCTTTGTGTACGTCACAATTTTCTACAATAAGAGAGTTTTAAAATATACTTTAAATCACTCAGAAACCCACTGCTTTATATTCGGTATTTTTATTTCTGGATATTTTTCTCTACATTTTTTTCACATAGTTAAGATCATACTGGAGTTACAACTTTATATCTACTTCTTTTATAGCATTTCATTACTTATTTCATTAGCACTTTCATACCTCATTAAAAATTCTTCCCAAATATCAAACAAAAGGATTAATAATTCAGGCACTGACATCACACAAACCTGGTTTGAATCCCGGTTCTTCTATTCGCTGCTGAGTGACCCTGGCCTACACTTCTTAGGTGCTCTCTATACCTCAGTTTCTTTTAATATAGTCATCTATTCGTTCAACTAATACTGTGAGTATCCTCTGAACCAGATCCTGTTCTTTTTTTTTTTTTTAATTGAAGGATAATTGCTTTACAGAATTTTGTTGTTTTGAACCAGATCCTGTTCTTGATGCTGTGGCTACACCAATTAAAAAAACAGACAAAGTCTCTGCTCTCATGGAACTGACATTACTGGAGGAAACAGACATTAAGTACATATTGTGCAGGGGATTACAACTAATCCAGAGAAAAATGAGGCATAGTAAAGGGGATAGGGAGTGCAGGGATTGCTACGTCACACAAGTCAGGAAAGTCTTGTCTGATGACATTTGAACAAAGACTTGAAGGAAGTGAAGGAGTCAGCCATTTGAAATCATTTGGTAGAAGAGCACGCTAAGCAAAGGAAATAGCATATGCAAGTAGGAGGCATTCAAGGTGCAGAAAGAAGCTAGAGTGATTGGAGGAGAACGAACAACTAGAAGACGTGGGAAATGGGGTCAGAGTTAACAGGAAACAGACTGTGCAAGATAGAGTCATTAGGTGGTTTTAAACAAAGGAGGGGCATCTGGCTTCTGGTTTAGAGGGTTTGCTCTCTAGCTGCAGTGATAAAAGTAAAGCGAAAGGGGCAAGGGCAGAAATAGGAAAATCAACTGGTAGTCAGTTAGAAACATACAGACAAAAAATGCTAGTGGCGAGGACCAGGCTAGTAGTGCTAGAGACTCTGAGCAATAGTCAGAGCCCCAAGATTTGCTGTTGTATTTATTAATATGCGGGGTGAGAGAGAGGAGTCTAGGATTATTCTAAAATTTTAGCCTAAGCAGCTAGAAATATGGGGTTGCCATTAACTGAGCAGTGAATGCATCAGAGAGAGTTAACTCTGCATTGTACCAGCACAAATCCACAAGTATGGAAAAGAGGAGAAAAGAAAACGGCAACAACAGCTTTGGCACCTGAAAGCTGATGGATCAGGGTTAATGGCTTAGCTAGCCAAGAAAGCCTAATCCTAACTCAATGAGGAAATTGAGAATCAACCTGTTTAAACAGTAGCATCTTTAAAAAGTTCAGGAGTTCGTGGTATCATGTACAGCTGGAAGCTGAGTTCGTGGATATAAAATAAAGATGGTTACAAGATTAAAACAGTTTAAAGCTGTTTAAGAATGTAGCTTCCTAATCCCTTCTCCTACTCTGCTAAAGAATGATTATCTCTCCCCGGCACAGGCAGAGGACTGGACAGCACAAGTCACAGCTGAAGTTGGAGGTATCATACCCAGAACAGCAGGATTTAGAGAACCAGACAGAGCACACACACTGTTTAGATCTCAAGTCCATCCCTCGGATTCTGTGTAACTCTCCCTCCAGACAGGACTTTGGAAAAGTTTTCCATTATGGGAAACCCAAACAGCCCAGGAAAAAGGACAAAATGTGCTGACATTTGGAGTTCCCCAGTCAGATCACTCGGTAGTGAAACTTGAGTCAAGAACTTAGAACTTACATCAGCTTTTCATCCTATTCATCAACACCCACGCTCAAAAATGAGATGATAAACAAGGACTGCCAAGTATCTAGGCAGAGCCTCATTGTACTTTTACTGGAGTGTGAGGAAGGAACACAATTAGATGTTGGTGTTCTATCAGACATCTTTACCCAGAGTCTGTCTGTTTTATTTCTACCTCCCCACTATCTTTTTTCCTTTGCCCTATTCTTTCCTAAAAAAAAAAGAAAAGAAAAACAAAGTAACATTCCAAGAGGCCCCTGGTTTTGTTGCTTTGTTCTAATCTGCCTAAAACTCACCTTCGAATCATCTTAGAACTTGACCTTTCTTCAGGATGAAAGTCTCATTGCCTTTCTCTGGATTTCAGAAACCTAGTCAGGAATAAAAATACACGGTATGGAGTGATGTGGGCCCCATCAAGCACTCCTGATGGTGTGTAAACTGGTGTCAACTTTCTGGAAAATTATTGGTAATAGGCTGTAAGATTTTAAATGAGCAATTCAACAATCTGATTTCTAGAAATTTATACTAAGGAAAAATTTTAATGTGAATACTATTAGTAGTAATGCAAACTGAACTGCTTATGAATATACCGATACAATGTCTAAAACTTGCTTCAGAATAATCATATTTAGTGGGTATATTTATATTTTCTCATATGAAAGCCACTATGTACATAGTCCCATTATAGTGTGCTGTAAATGTATAATACACACTGGATTTTGAAGACTTAATGCCAAAAAGAAAAAGTGAAATATGTCATTAATAACTTGCATATGGGACATCTATTAAAATAATATTTTGGATATATTGAAAAAAAGAAAATGTATCATTAAAATTAATTTCACCTATTTCTTTTCTCTTTGTGACATGGATGACTAGAAAAGTTTAAATCACATTTAAGTAACATTTTTAATTATAAAGGTGGCTTGTATTAATATTTGTGGTTTACTTTATGTTTCTATTGGACAGCACTGGTATCGAGTCTGTATACCACCAGTCCGACATCTCTGCAGGCTTCACATTCTTCGGATTCAACCAATCTCAGATCAAAAATATTCAGGGAAAACAAAATTCTAGAAAGTTCCAAAAGGAAAAAACTTAAATTTGCCATATGCTATAAACTATTTAGAGCAGTTGACCCAGTGGACCCTTCAACAACACTACGGTTAGGGATCCCAACTCTCTGAACAGCAAAAACAGAAAGAGTTGGCCCTCCATATCCATGAGTCTTCTATATTCAAGGTCACCAGTTATAGATTCAACCAACTATGGATCATGTAGTTGCAGTGCTGCTGCTGCTGCTGCTAAGTCGCTTCAGTCGTATCCGACTCTGTGCGACCCCATGGACTGCAGCCTACCAGGCTTCTCCGTCCATGGGATTCTCCAGGCAAGAACACTGGAATGGGTTGCCATTTCCTTCTCCAATGCATGAAAGTGGAAAGTGGAAAGTGAAAGTGAAGTCGCTCAGTCATGTCTGACTCTTAGCGACCCCATGGACTGCAGCCTACCAGGCTCCTCCATCCATGCGATTTTCCGGGCAACAGTACTGGAGTGGGGTGCCATTGCCTTCTCCCAGTATTGCAACATTTACTATTAAAAAAATCTGAATATAAGCGGATGCTTGCAGTTCAAACCCAGGTCAACTGTATTTACAACTATTTATATAGTTTTTATATTGTATTATGTATTATGAGTAATCTAGGGATAACTTAAAGTATACATACAGGAAGATGTGTGTCAGTTACATGTAAACAGTAAGTCGTTTTATATAAGATACTTGAGCCTTTGCAGATTTTGGTATCTATGGAGATCTTGGAACCAATCCTCCATGGATACCAAGGGATGACTGTATTCCTATCAATAAAACAAAATTTTGCATTAAACATAAATATGTTTGAATGATTGACCATAAATGGGTAATTATTAAAATTAGGTTATGGGTACACAGGAATTCATTATATCACATTCTCTACTTTTGTAATTTTCCATAAAAAAATTTTAAATATATGAATAAAGCTGTTTTCAAGAAGGTGTTCATTCCTGTTTATACAATAGTAAAAAGTGAGAAAAAATGTCCAGTACTTATAACAGTAAGATCAGTTCAGTCACTCAGTTGTGTCCGACTCTTTGCGACCGCACGGACTGAAGCACGCCAGGCTTCCCTGTCCTTCACCATCTCCCAGAGCTTGCTCAGACTCATGTCCATTGAGTTGGTAATGCCATCCAACCATCTCATTCTCTGTCATCCCCTTATCCTCCTGACTTCAATCTTGCCCAGCATCAGGGTCTTTTCAAATGAGTCAGTTCTTTACATCAGGTTGCCAAAGTATTGGAGTTTCAGCTTCAGCACCAGTCTGTCCAATGAATATTTGGGACTGATTTCCTTTAGGATGGACTGGTTGGATCTCCTTGCAGTCCAAGGGACTCTCAAGAGTCTTCTCCAACACCACAGTTCAAAAGCATCAATTCTTCAGCGCTCAGCTTTCTTTACAGTCTAACTCTCACATCCATACATGACTACTGGAAAAACCAAAGCTTTGACTAGACAGACCTTTGTTGGCAAAGTAATATGCTATCTAGGTTTGTCATAGCTTTTCTTCCAAGGAGCAAGCATCTTTTAATTTCATGGCTACAGTCACCATCTACAGTGATTTTGGAGCCCAAGAAAATGAAGTCTGTCACTGTTTCCATTGTTTCCCCATCTATTTGCCATGAAGTGATGGGACTGGATGCCATGATCTTAAGTTTTCTGAATGTTGAGTTTTAAGCCAACTTTTTCTCTCTCCTTTTTCACTTTCACTAAGAGACACTTTGGAAACAGTGTCAGACTTTATTTTGGGGGGCTCCAAAATCACTGCAGATGGTGATTGCAGCCATGAAATTAAAAAATGCTTACTCCTTGGAAGGCAAGTTATGACCAACCTAGATAGCATATTAAAAAGCAGAGACATTACTTTGCCAACAAAGGTCTGTCTAGTCAAGGCTATGGTTTTTCCAGTGGTCATGTATGGATCTGAGAGTTGGACTGTGAAGAAAGCTGAGCGCTGAAGAATTGATGCTTTTGAACTGTGGTGTTGGAGAAGACTCTTGAGAGTCCCTTGGACTGCAAGGAGATCTAACTAGTCCATCCTAAAGGAGATCAGTCCTGGGTGTTCATTGGAAGGACTGATGCTGAAGCTGAAACTCCAATACTTTGGCCACCTCCTGCGAAGAGTTGACTCATTGGAAAAGACCCTGATGCTGGGAGGGATTGAGGGCAGGAGGAGAAGGGGATGACAGAGGATGAGATGGCTGGATAGTATCATTGACTTGATGGACATGAGTTTGGGTGAACTCCGGGAGTTGGTGATGGACAGGGAGGCCCGGCGTGCTGAGATTCATGGGGTCACAAAGATCGGACACGACTGAGTGACTGAATTGAACTGAACTGAAGAGACATTTTAGTTCTTCATAACAATAAAAGAATGGTTAAATTAATTATGTTCACCCATGTGCTGCATGCAATCACTAAATAGTAAAAGTAACATCTAACATTTGAATTCTAATTATATTCCCGGCTTTGTGCTAAACAAATTATATCATTATATCATTTCATAGTCACAACAGTCACATAGTCACAATAAGGTAGACAAACTTCATATTCTCTGCCCTCTTTCCTTCACTCCAGATTTATATATCTAATAGCCTGCCAACTGACATCTATTAGCTGGAATATAAGGGTAAAGAACAAAACAAATCAATAGGAAAAAGTGAATTGGAAAAAACAGAAACTATCCACAGAAAAGAAAAAAATTTTTAAAAAGGAAGTTTTGATTAATTAAATTAGTTAAAACTACAGGCCCATATCACTGATGAACATGGATGCAAGAATCCACAACAAAATTCTAGCAAACAGAATTCAACAACATATTAAAAAGCTCATACACCATGATCAAGCTCAGTTTATTCCAGGGATGCAAGGATTCTTCAATATATGCAAATCAATCAGTGTGATACAACATATTAATAAACTGAAAGATAAAAACCATATGATCATCTTAATAGATGCAGAAAAAGCCTTTGACAAAATTCAGCACCCATTTATGATTAAACCTCTTCAAAAAATGGGCATAGAAGAGACTTACCTCAACATAGTAAAGGCCATATATGATAAGCCCACGGCAAACATTATTCTCAATGGTGAAAAACTGAAAGCATTCCCCCTAAGATCAGGAAGAAGACAAGGGTGCCCACTCTCAACACTATTATTCAATGTAGTTTTGGAAGTCCTAGCTACAGCAATCAGAGAAGAAAAGGAAATGAAAGGAATCCAAATTGGAAGAGAAGAAGCAAAACACTCACTGTTTGCAGATGACATGATACTTTACATAGAAAACCCTAAAGATACTATCAGAAAATTACTAGAGCTAATCAGTGAATTTAGCAAAGTCATAGGATACAAAATCAATACACAGAAATCACTTGCATTCCTATATACTAACAATGAAAAATCAGAAAGAGAAATTACGGAATCAATCCTTTACTACTGCAACAAAAAGAATAAAATATCTGGGAATAAACCTACATAAGGAGACAAAATAACTGTATACAGAAAATTATAAGACACTGAGGAAAGAAAGCAAAGATGACATAAACAGATGGAGAGATATTCCATGTTCCTGGGTAGGAAGAATCAATACTGTGAAAATGACTATACTACCAAATGCAATCTACAGATTCAATGCGATCCCTATCAAATTACCAATGGCATTTTTCACAGAACTAGAACAAAAAATTTCACAATTCATATGGGAATACAAAAGACTCCAAATAGCAAAAGCAGTCTTGAGAAATAAGAATGGAGCTGGAGGAATCAACCTTCCTGACTTCAGACTATACTACAAAGCTACAGTCATCAAGACTGTATGGTACTGGCACAAAAACAGAAATATAGACCAATGGAACAAGATAGAAAGCCCAGAGATACCTTGTTTTTGACAAAGGAGTCAAGAATATACAATGGGGCAAGGACAGTCTTTTCAATAAGTGCTGCTGGGAAAACTGGACAGCTACATGCAAAAGAATGAAATTACACATTTCCTAACACCATACACGAAGAGAAATTCAAAATCAATTAAAGACCTAAACGTAAGACCAGAAACTGTAAAACTCTTAGAGGAAAACTTAGGCAGAATACTCTATGACATAAATCAAAGCAAGATCCTCTACGACCCACCTCGTAGAGTAATGGAAATAAAAACAAAAGTATACAAATGGGACCTGTCTGGTTAAACTTAAAAGCTTTTGCATAGCAAAGCAAACTATAAGCAAGGTGAAAAGACAGCCCTCAGAATGGGAGAAAATAATAGCAATGAAACAACTGACAAAGGATTAATTTCCAAAATATACTGTCAATGGACATCTCAGACATCTATTGTTCATCTGTCAATGGACATCTAGGTTGCTTCCATGTTCTAGCTATTGTAAACAGTGCTGCAATGAACATTGGGGTACATGTGTCTTTTTCAATTTTGGTTTCCTCAGGGTATATGCCTAGGAGTGGGATTGCTGGCTCATATGGTGGTTTTATTCCTAGTTTTTTAAGAAATCTCCATACTGTCTTCCATAATGGCTGTATCAATTTATTGAGCTTATACCACTCAATACCAGAAAAACAAACAACCCAATCAAAAAGTGTGGAAAAGATACAGATGGCTAACAAACACATGAAAAGATGCTCAACATTGCTCATTATTAGAGAAATGCAAATCAAAACTACAATGAGATATCACCACACACCAATCAGAATGGCCATCATAAGAAAGTCTACAAAAAAAAAAAAAAGAAAGTCTACAAACAAAAACTGCTGGAGAGGGTGTAGAGAAGAGGGAGCCATCTTGCACTATTGGCGGGAACATAAATTGATACAGCCATTATGGAAGACAGTATAGAGATTCCTTTAAAAAGTAGGACTAAAACCACCATATGACCCAGCAATCCCACTCATAGGCATATATCCTGAGGAAACCAAATTGAAAAAGACACATGTACCCCAATGTTCATTGCAGGACTATTTACAATAGCTAGAACATGGAAGCAACCTAGATGTCCATTGACAGACAGATGGATAAAGAAGTTGTGTTACATATACACAATGGAAAATTACTCAGCCATAAAAAGAAATGCATTTGAGTCAGTTCTAATGAGGTGGATGAACCTAGAGCCTATTATACAGAGTGAAGTAAGTCAGAAAGAGAAAGATAAATATCAAATACTAACACACATATATAGAATCTAGAAAGATGGTACCAAAGAATTTATTTGCAGGGCAGCAATGGAGAAACAGACATAAACAGACCTATGGACATAGGGAGAGGGGAGGAGAGGGTAAGATGTATGGAGAGAGTAATGTGCAAACTTACATTACCATATATAAAATAGATAGCCAATGGGAATTTGCTCTATGTCTCAGGGAACTCAAACAGGGGGTCTGAATCAACTTAGAGAGTGGGATGGGGAGAGAGATGGGAGGGAGGTCCCGGGGCGGGCATATATGTGTACCTATGGCTGATTCATGTTGAGGTTTGACAGAAAACAACAAAATTCTGTAAAGCAATTATCCTTCAATTAAAAAATAAATACATTTTTAAAAGGAAGTTTTGATTAATATCCAAGAGAGATAATAGAAGATATTGCTTCTATGAGATAGCAACAATTTTTTTTTAATGCAGGTGGGATTAAGAAGAAATAACTCTTGAAAATTAATAACCTAATAACAGACATTAAAAACTAACTAGAAGGTTAGAAGATGACATTTCATCAAACCCTTAGAAAGTAGCGAAAAGACAAAGGAATGGAATCATACCAGTCAGAATCAGTTATGTTCAGTCACTCAGCCGTGTCCGACTCTTTGCGACCCCATGAACCACAGCACACCAGGCCTCCCTGTCCATCACCAACTCCCAGAGTTTACACAAACTTATGTCCATTGAGTCGGTGATGCCATCTAACCATCTCATCCTCTGTCATCCCCTTCTCCTCCTGCCTTCAATCTTTCCCAACATCAGAGTCTTTTCAAATGAGTCAGCTCTTTGCATCAGGTGGCCAAAGTACTGGAGTTTCAGCTTCAACATCAGTCCTTCCAATGAACACCCAGGACTGATCCCCTTTAGGATGGACTGGCTGGATCTCCTTGCAGTCCAAGGGACTCTCAAGAGTCTTCTCCAACACCACAGTTCAAAAGCACCAATTCTTCGGTGCTCAGCTTTCTTTATAATCCAACTCTCACATCCATACCTGACTACTGGAAAAACCATAGCCTTGACTAGACAGACCTTTGTTGACAAAGTAATGTCTCTGCTTTTCAATATGCTGTCTAGGTTGGTCATAACTTTCCTTCCAAGGAGTAAATGTCTTTTAATTTCACAGCTGCAATCACCATCTGCAGTGATTTTGGAGCCCAAGAAAATAAAGTCAGCCACTGTTTCCACTGTTTCCCCATCTGTTTCCCATGAAGTGATGGGACCGGATGCCATGATCTTCGTTTTCTGAATGTTGAGCTTTAAGCCAACTTTTTCACTCTCCTCTTTCACTTTCATTAAGAGGCTTTTTAGTTATTCTTCACTTTCTGCCACGAGGGTGGTGTCATCTGCATATCTGAGGTTATTGATATTTCTCCCAGCAATCTTGATTCCAGCTTGTGCTTCTTCCAGCCCAGCATTTCTCATGATGTACTCTGCATATAAGTTAAATAAGCAGGGTGACAATATACAGCCTTGACGTACTCCTTTTCCTGTTTGGAACCAGTCTGTTGGTCCATGTCCAGTTCTAATTGTTGCTTCCTGACCTGCATATAGGTTTCTCAAGAAGCAGGTCAGGTGGTCTGGTATTCCCATCTCTTTCAGAATTTTCCACAGTTTATTATGATCCATACAGTCAAAATGATCATCATTAAAAACTCTACAAATAACAAATGCTGGGGATGATGTGGCACAAAGGGAATCCTCCTACACTGTTGGTGGGAATGTAACTTGGTAAAGTCACTATGGAAAACAGTATGGAGGTTCCTCAGAAAACCAAAAACAGAAATATCATATGATCCAGCAATTCCACTCCTGGGCATATATCCAGACAAAACTCTAAGCCAAAAAGATACACGTACCCATATGTTCACAGTAGCACTATTCACTATAGCCAAAACATGGAAACAATCTATATGTTCATGGAGAGATGAAGGGATAAAGAAGATGTGGTACATATATACAATGGAACACTACTCAGCCATAAAAAAATAATCCTATTTGCAGCACATGGATGCAACTAGAGATTACCATACTAAGTGAAGTAAGCCATACAGAGAAAGACAAATATCATATGATATCACTTATTTATGGAATCTAAAAATATGACGCAAAGGAACCTGTCTATGAAACAGAAACAGACTCATGGACATAGACAATAGACTTGTGGTTGCCAAGGGGATGGGAGTTGGGAGTGACGGAGTGGGAGGCTGGGGTTAGCAGATGTAAGCAATTATATACAGAATGGATAAACAACAAGGTCCTACTGTATAGCACAGAGATTTATATTCAATATCCTATGATAAACCATAATGGAAAAGAATATTTTAAGAAGAATGTACATGTATGTGTAACAAAACCACTTTGCTGTACAGCAGAAATCAACACAACATTGTAAATCAAACTATATTTCAATTAAACAAAAAGGAGGGGGGAGACAAAGGAATGAAGAAAAGGAAAAGATTTTAAAGTCAAAAGAATTCTAAAACCAGTCCTCAAAGGTCCTCATTTGCATAACACAAAATCAAGGAAGACTTCCTACTAGTCTGCTAATCCTCCCATCCAGTGTCCAGCAAGAATCTGGCCTCTTTTTTATTTACCCGAAGACAAGGAAGCCCACAGCTCTTAGAACATCCACCTACCACACACTTAAATATTGAATACATTATTACAGAGACTAACTGAAGATGGATTCTGTGATAGATTAAGGACTTTATCTATACAAATGGGTTGGCAAAGGATGGTCAATTCTAGCTACTGCCTGTTTTGGTAAATAAAGTTTAGTGGAGCTGAAGGCCATCCCATGTGCCTCTGTCCTTTTACTTTTTCAGACGTGACCCTGTCTACTGATGTAGGAGCACCAGCCTTGTTCTAGTATCCCAACCAACCCTCTACTTTTGTTGTTTTTCAGTCACTAGGTCATGTCCGACTCTTTGTGACCCCGTGGACTATAGCACGCCAGGCTTCCTTGTCCTTCACAATCTCCCAGTTTGCTCAAATTCTTGTCCATTGAGTCAGTGATGCTAACTATCTCATCATCTGTGGCCTACTTCTTCTTCTGCCCTCAGTCTTTCGCTGCATCAGAACCTTTTCCAATGAGTCGGCTCTTCACATCATGTTGCCAAAATATTTGAGCTTAAACTTCAGCATCAATCCTTCTAATGAATATTCAGGATTGATTTTCTTTAGAATTGACTGGTTTGATCTCCTTACTGTCCAAGGGACTTTCAAGAGTCTTCTCCAACACCACAGTTCAAAAGCATCAATTCTTCAGTGCTCAGCTTTCTTTACAGTCCAACTCTCACATCCATACATGATAACTCGAAAAACCATAGCTTTGATTATATGGACTTTTGTCTGTAAAGTGATGTCTCTGCTTTTTAATATGCTGTCTAAGTTTGTTATAGATTTTCTTCCAAGGAGCGTCTTTTAATTTCATGGCTGCAGTCACCATCTGCAGTGATTTTGGAGCCAAAGAAAATAAAGTCTGTCACTGTTTCCATTGTTTCCCCATCTATTTGCCATGAAGTGATAGGACCAGATGCCATGATCTTCATTTTTTGAATGTTGAGTTTTAAGTCAACTTTTTCACTCTCCTCTTTCACTTTCATCAAGAGGCTCTTAAGCTCTTCTTCACTTTATCCCATGAGGGTGGTGTCATCTTCGTACCTGAGGTTATTGATATTTCTCCCAGCAATCTTGATTCCAGCTTGTGCTTCATTCAGCCCAGCATTTCGCATGATGTACTCTGCATATAAGTTAAATAAGCAGGGTAATAAAATACAACCTGACGTACTCCTTTCCCAATTTGGAACCAGTTCGTTGTTCCATGTCCAGTTCTAATTGTTGCTTCTTGACCTGCATACAGATTTCTCAGGAGGCAGGTAAGGTGGTCTGGTATTCCCATCTCTTGAAGAATTTCACAGTCTGTTGTGATCTGCACACTCAAAGGCTTTAGCATAGTCAATGAGCAGAAGTAGATGTTTTTCTAAAATTCTCTTGCTTTTTCAATGATCCAGTGGATGTTGGCAATTTGATCTCTGGTTACTCTGCCTTTTCTAAATCCAGCTTGAACATCTGAAAGTTCTCAGTTTACATGCTATTGAAGCCTCACTTGGAGAATTTTGAGCATTACTTTGCTAGCGTGTGGGATGAGTGCAATGTTCAGTAGTTTGAACATTCTTTGGCATTGCTTTTCTTTGAATGAAAACTGACTTTTTTCAGTCTTGTGGCCACTGCTGAGCCTTCCAAATTTACTGGCATATTGAATGCAGCATTTCAACAGCATCATCTTTTAGGATTTGAGATAGCTCAGCTGGAGTTCCATCACCTCCACTAGGTTTGTTCGTAGTGATGCATCCTAAGGTCCATTTGACTTTGCATTCCAGGATGTCTGGCTCTAGGTTAGTGATCACACCATGTGGTTATCTGGGTCATATTTGTATAGTTCTTCTGTGTATTCTTGTCACCTCTTCTTAGTATCTTCTGCTTCTGTTAGGTCCATACCATTTCTGTCCTTTATTGTGCCCATTTTTGCATGAAATGTTCCCTTGGTATCTGTAATTTTCTTGAAGAGATCTCTAGTCTTTCCTATTCTATTGTTTTCTTCTATTTCTTTGCAAATGGGCCTTACTTGGGTGCTTATGGGTAAGCGCCTGCATGCTAAGAGAAAAGTTATATAACCAAAAGCTGTCAATCAACTTGTTAAATAACACAGGACACAGGGAGGGATCACCACTGTAAAAAACTCAACACTATCCATTGCAGTCCTGCTTCTGGTTTCCATTTGGCCTGCTCTCCTTTTCTGGAAGCATACTTTTGCTTTTTTAAAACTAAACTTCTGGCTGTTTAAAACTGCGCTAAATCTGTTCATTGAATTATTTTCTTTGGGAGCATAAGAACAAAGGTATTGCCATTTTGCTGGTAACACTACTTCCTCTGGTACAAGTACAAACTCCATTTGCACTGGAAATTCTTTTTAAAACAATTTTTTTCTTCTGGTTGGGCCATGCAGTTTGTGAGATCTTAGATCCCTGACCAGGGATTGAACTCAGCCACCGTAGTGAAAGTGCTGAGTCCTAACCACTAGACCACAGGGAATTTCCTAAAACTATCTTGTAAAACAGAGAGCAAATCTCAGAAACATGCTCAGCAGACACATTTGCCCTGAGGCAAGTTTCAAGTACTCATATAGTTCAGCAACTCAGAAAACATTCCAGCCACTGTCAGTGCCCATAAAGCAGAAGTAAATGTTTTTCTGGCACTCTCTTGCTTTTTCAATGTGTGGATCACAACAAACTGTGGAAAATTCTTCAAGAGATGGGAATACCAGACCACCTGACCTGCCTCCTGAGAAATATGTATGCAGGTCAAGAAGCAACAATTAGAACTGGACATGGAACAACAGACTGTTTCTAAATCGAAAGGAATACGTCAAGGCTGTATATTGTCACCCTGCTTACTTAACTTATATGTAGAGTACATCATGTGAAATGCTGGGCTGGATGAAGCACAAACTGGAATCAAGATTGCCAGGAGAAATATCAATAACCTCAGATATGCAGATGACACCACCCTGATGGCAGAAAGCAAAGAAGAACTAAAGAGCCTCTTGATGAAAGTGAAAGAGGAGAGTGAAAAAGTTGGCTTAAAACTCAACATTCAGAAAACTAAGATCATGGCATCTGGTCCCATTACTTCATGGCAAATAGATGGGGAAACAGTAGAAACAGACTTTATTTTCTTGGGCTCCAAAATCACTGCAGATGGTGACTGCAGCCATGTAATTAAAAGACGCTTGCTCCTCAGAAGAAAAGTTATGACCAACCTAGACAGCATATTAAAAAGCAGAGACATTACTTTGCCAACAAAAATATGTCTAGTCAAAGCTCTGGTTTTTCCAGTAGTCATGTACGGATATGAGAGTTGGACTATAAAGAAAGCTGAGCGCCGAAGAACTGATGTTTTTGAACTGTGGTGTTGGAGAAAACTCTTGAGAGTCCCTTGGACAGCTAGGAGATCCAACCAGTCCATCCAAAAGGAAAGCAGTCCTGAATAATCATTGGACAGACTGATGCTGAAGCTGAAACTCCAATATTTTAGCTACCTGATGCAAAGAACTGACTTATTTGAAAAGACCCTGATGCTGGGCAAGATTGAAGTCAGGAGAATGGGATGACAGAGGATGAGATAGTTGGATGGCATCACCGACTCAACAGACATGAGTTTGAGTAAACTCCAGGAGTTGGTGATGGACAGGGAAGCCTGGTGTGCTTCAGTCCATGGGGTCGCAAAGAGTCAGACACGACTGAGCAACTGAAGTGAACTGAACTGGTCAGTGTAAATATAGGTCAAAGTCATTCAAGACCTTATGCATATTAGGTGTCCTGAGGAATACCCGTTAGGGGCAGCCGAAGCTCTTGCTTCCTTCCAGAATGCCTCTGACAGATTCTGATCCTTTCCACCACCAGGTGGGACATGGACAGGTATGAGAAAAAGTGAAAGTTAGTCACAAAGTCATGTCCAACTCTTTGCAATTCCATGAACTGCAGCCTGTCCCGCTTCTCTGTCCATGGAATTCTCCAGGCAAGAGTACTGGAGTGGGTTGCCATTTCCTTCCCCAGGTGATCTTCCTGACCCAGGGATCAAACCTGGGTCTCCTGCATTGCAGGCAGATTCTTTACCAACTGAGCCACTAGGAAAGCTCATAGACGGGTATAGTGGCTAAAATAGTGACCATAATGAAGAAGGTTGTTTATTAATGCTGGCATAGGAAACAATGGCAACTAATTCAATCTCAGACCCTTTTCCCCTCTTCCTGAAAATCAAAGGATGGAACTGAAAGTTCCAACCCTCTAATCACAGAGTTGGTTCTCCAGGCAACCGGTCCCCATACTACTTTTAAAAGTCACCTTATTAACATAACAAGAGACACCTTTAAAAGCTGTAATAAATACAGCTGAGTTAAAAAAAAAAAAAAAAGACACCATTATCACTCTCAACATTTAGGAAATTCCAAGTTTTAGCCATCTGAATGACAAAATAAATATTTTCCTTATAAATCACAATGTCCCACTTCTCTTCCTCCTCCCAGTATTCACCCCATTCATTCAAGGATGCCTGCATCAAACCCAGGTGAGACGCAAAGTGAATGCTTTTAGTGGTACATGACCAAATTGGTGACTGTCTCCACTGCACAGGACCAAATAATAGCTGAGTCCAGCTCCTGTAGCTTAGAAGCCAAGAACAAATTCTTCCAGCTGGCCACTCATGAGATCACCATCTGATCACCAAAACCCCACAGTAATTCCTTTGCGAAACCCCAGGCTGCTATTCTCTACAAGAAATATTATTAGGTTGGGAGATTCTGTCATGTCAACAGCCTCTACAAAGTCAGTTAGATATTAACAAAGCTCCACTTACCTTCCTTACTCTGGTGAAAACAGCACACAAAGAGGGGGACATTTTCTTTGGAAGAGATTTTGATCACACTCAAGAATTCAGCTGCTTTTACCTGCTCCAGAAGCTTGTGCTGGATTTGAAGGTTTATTAGCTTATCGGTTCATTCTGTATTTATTCAGTTATTCCCAGAGCACTGCGCAGTACATAGCTAGTGTTCTCTTTCAATACTGGGTCCAATCCTGTAATATAACGTGAGAGTACATATTTAATCCTGGTGTTAGTGAGCCTTCTATGTGACAGAATATTCTATCTCCCACAGAAAGTAAGTTTAATGGTCTAAACTTCTAATACTCAGGGGCAACAAAAGCCTCCAGCTTTGCTGTGGCCTTACTATGTTCTGATATGTTTCCCCAAGTATAGATCTGATATGTTTCCCAAGTATTTTTTTGAAATTTATTTTATTGAAGTATAGTTGATTTAGTGTTAATTTCTGCTGCACAGCAAAGCAATTCAGTTACACGTGTGTGTGTGTGCGCATGTGTGTATGTATAATAGTAAGGTCCTACTGTAGCAAACTATAATGAAAAAGAATACATATATTTTTTCAATATCCTGTGGTAAACTATGACATACATAAACTGTACTAAAATATAGTATAAATGAAAGAATATATATATCATTATAGATTATAGCTTACCACAGGATATTGAAGGTAGTTCCCTGTGCTATACAGTAGGTGCTTATTATTTATCCATTCTATGTATAATAGTTTGCAAATGCCAATCCCCTTGATCTATCAATCACCATATTTTCCCAAGTAATTTCTTGACACTGGAGCAGTCTGTAGTGGCACAGAAACCAACACTACCTCCTTGGTTGTTAAACAGAACAGACAGACCAAAAATACATTTGGAGTATTGGAGGAACTTCTAGCACTAAAAAACAAAACAAAACTGGGCATTACATCCCAAGAGTCCTGACCCACTTCAGAGCCTGTTAGCTTCTTTGTGAACTGGAAGTCAGAAGTGAGGAACCACTGGGTTAGTAAGTAAGCTTCATTTGATACTACTTAGGTTCTTGTGATTTAATAGGCCAATGTCCTCCTCATGATGGACATTTTATTCATCCATGGGTATGTAATTTCCTGTGGTTTGTGAGTTTACCTCCTGCTTTGCAACAGAAAGATTTAAAACTTCCCCATGGATGAAACCCTCAGGATATCTTCCTGTATATCATCATTTCTGTTAATTAAAAATTAGCTGTCTCAGAAAGTAAAATCTGCATGACTATTCACTGTGCAGGAAAATCAGATACAAATAAAGTAAATAGGAAAACAATATTTCTGCAAATGAATGCTACATCTGTGAAGAGTCATGTTAACTTTCTTCTTTAAGTGACTACTGCTCTCACTCCACACGACTGAAGTGACTTAGCAGCAGCAGCAGCTCTCTCACTCATTGAGAAACTTTGTTGTCTAAAATCAAAGCCTCTGGAAAACCTTGTGCTTTACATTTTATCAGTAAGAATGAAACAATTTCAATTTACTTTCCAGGGATAAAGCTTCAGAAAGGGTGTTTCTGGACAACATTTTAATAAAAACAGGATCATGGGTCCGTTTTGTTGTCTTAGGGCTGATGTTGATCACTTTAGAAAATTCTGCTCTGCTTTGTCAAAGCAATATTTCATTTGCATTTCATCTAAACTTCATATCCCCACAATCCTATAACCCTACCTCATTCTTTCATTCAGTTATATGTCCCATAACGTCTCTGGTGTGCAGTGTCCTTCATTATAATTTTATCAAGAGATCTGACTTTGCTGTACTACAGGTTTATTCCTGGTTGTCTTAGGTTGATGGGGCTTGGACCCTGTCTTGTTCAGCTTCCAGGGTTCAAACACGAAAAAATTTTAAACAGTTGTGTGAATGAAAAATGCTGCTATATCTGTAACAAAGGATGTTGCAGCCATCAATTACTGTAACTACCCCAACTATGCACCCAGAGGGGAATCACAACGGAAAAAAGAACAGCATATTGTTTCTAGACAGCCCTAGAAGGACCACAACTATAATACACTATAGCTATAATAGCTAAATTATTGCTCAGTCATGTCCAATTCTTTGCAGTCCATGGACTTGCAGCCCACCAGGTTCCTCTACCCACAGAATTTTCCAGGTAAGAATACTAGAGAGGGATGCCATTCCCTTTTCCAGAGGATCTTTCCAACCCAAGGATCGAACCCGGTATTCCACATTGCAGGCAGATTCTCCATGGTCTGAGACACGATGGGAGCCCATTATCAACGAGATAATTTCAAACAGCCCACACTCTTGCATCTTCCCACACATAAAAAAGCACTAAATTCATGAACTTCACAGGTGTTATTACAAAACTCCTGTGTATCCTGGCTCCTCCCTTACCTCTTCAGTAGTCCCTCAGAGGGATCTGAGAGGCAATCTTCCAATCTTAAGTCCTCAGAAAAGCCACCAAATACAACATTAATTCTCAACCGTTAGGTGGTATAGTTTTTTCACTTGACTGTAATATGCATTTTTCATCCCTAAATATAATATGCCAGGTAAGCATACTGTCTACCATGCCAGTTCGATTATAATTGGGATGACTTCATATCCCAGAAAGGGTACAGGAACAAGGTTGTCACGGTACTCGGTGGCTTTTACTTCACTTCTTGGAACAGGTTTAGATTTTCTTTTCCTCTTTTTAGTCCCAAACATTTTCCTCTCCTAAACTGATGCTTCCATCCCTCATGACTGAGGGGAATAAAAAACTCGAGAGACATTTACTCAGCTGAAGCTGTACAGGTAGAGAGCTCTGGCCACGTTGACATTGGCGGGTATTGTGGACACTGGGGGGAAGGGGACAGCTGCTGCCCACCCCCGCAATCCGTGGCCTGGATCCAGGACCAGCGTGCTCCTATGCTCTCAGCCTCAAACTGAAACCCGAAGCAGGGCGCCCGCCTCGCCTTTAACATTCACTTCTTGTCACAAATAGGCACTAGGGCGCGCGGCTTAAAAGGAAACATACTTTCCAAGACACTTCACGCTCACAAAACACCCGAGCTCTACCACGCTCTGCGGTCGCCATGTTTCTCGCTGGCGCCGGCTTAGATCCGCCTTTCCTTTCAGTGATTGGACGAGAAGCAACCGCGTACGGCAGGGGCGTGGCCCCGCAGGAAGAGGCTGAGGAAACTACCGGATGACGCCATCTTGGATCCTGGCATCCTCCTCGAGTTGCCCTTCCTCCTGGTGATTGGACGAGCCGGTTTTGTGTCCCGGAAGGGACGTAACCAGCCAACCAGACCTGGGGGCGGGCGTTTTCTTTTCCCTTGTTTCAAGGGTGTAACTGTATGAAATGCTCTTGCTCATTCCTGGACGACCCTGACCTTTTCGCGAGGCAGAAAAGGCTTGCTTGGAGAGTTATCTTGCATTTTAATGGAGCTTTGAAAAACCTGAAAACTGCCTGGGGCTGCTTGGGAAGGCGTCTTAAAATACTTCAAGGATGCGTTGTCATTTTTCAAAGAAAGATGGAGAGCACATTCTAGGAAGAGGGGGCTGATTACATGAAAAGTCCCGAAACTTGTACCTATTGCGATGTTAGGGGTAAGGGAGGCAGAATGCCCAGACAGAAAAAACTTAGGAAGGGGTTAGGATTCGACTATGGAGGCCTTGAATTGCTGGGGAGTTAGGACTTTATCCTGTAGACTGGGTCAGCGGTCCCCAGTCTTTTTGGCACCAGGGACCAGTTTCGGGGAGGATAACTGCTCCCCTCCTGCTGTGAGTCCTGGTTGCAGGGAATTGGGGACCCCAGGATTATGTGGTGAAAAATGGACTTTTGGAGTACCTGAAACAAGTGTGACATAATCATTTAGTGAACTCTAGAAAAATAACTGGGGAATCCCAAAGTCTTTCCCAAAGTATTCAGTGAATGACTTGGGAAGCTTGTTTATTAAATGCAAATTCTTGCTCCTCTGCAGACCTGCAGATGAAGATTCTCTGGTTGTAGAGCTAGGAAACGTGTTTGGGGGAAAAGAAATGCACAAATCATAATGGCAGAGATTTGAATGTTCACAAGCTGAACACACTCGTGTAACCACCAAAACCCAGATGAAGAAACTCACCAGCAGCTCAAAAACCCCGCTTCCCGCTCCAAGCTACTGCTGCCTGCACCAGGGGTAAAAGTGACTACTAACATAGATTAGTTTGCCTGATTTGAATTTTCTGTAAATGAAATTACAGAGCATATACTTGAGACCTATAAAACAACTAGCCTGTATTTTTAAATGTCAGTAATATGAACGACAAGGATAGGTTTATTACAGATTTTTTTAAAAAGACCAGACATAACTAAATGCAGGTTGTAACCCTTCACAAGATCATAGGCCAGGAAGGCTTTTTCATTTGCTGGGAATAACATAAATGGAACAGTTGCTGATAGTTAAATAAGGAGTGCAAATTAATAAATTACGTGGGAATTCCCTGGTGATCCAGTGGTGAGGATTCTGGGCTTTCATTCTGGGTCAAGAGTCTGGACCCTTGGTCTGGGAACTAGGATCCTGCAAGCCTTGAGGCACAGCCAAAATAATACATACATACATGTATATACATAAGTGTGTGTGTGTATGCATACACATATATACACAGATATATGATTATTATTAACTTACTGAATTTGAGTATTGTACTGATTATGTAAAGTCATGCCCTTGTTTCTGGGAAACATCACATTTAAGTGTAAAGGAACATCATGTCTGCAGTTTCCTCTCAAATGGGTCAAAAAAATTAAGCAATAGGTAAATATTAACATTTGGGAACTCGAAGTGAAATGTTAACGGGAATTACTTATACTTGTTTTGTAACTTTTCTGTAAAGTTTGAATTCTTTTAAGAAGAAAGGTTAATAAAATTAATGGGGTCACTTACGGAGAGGAAAAAAAAAATTGTACTAAGACATCAGTAACATTTAGACGAGTAGTGAAAAAAAGATGGAAGAACGTTAAAAGATGAGGTCGAAAGGACTGCAAACAGTCACAAAGGAAAGCACAGCTTCTGTGCTCTTCTGCACCCTTAAGTTTTAAGACAGCTGCTCACGCGCGGGGTCGACTAAGCCAAGCCCACGAAACCCAACAGCGAAACCATAGCCGAGCTCCAGCCGACTCCGCCATGTTTTCCCAGTGAGCATGTGTGCGCATACGTGCATACGTCCCAACCAATCGGTGCCCACGTCGGCGACTCGTTCACTACCGGGGCGGGGCGGCCTTCTACACAGGCGCAGGGTTGGGCGGGCCTTCTTCCTTCTCGCCGAACGCCGCCAACATGGTGAGTATCGCCGGCGCGGGCTCCATGTATGACCCCTATGCCGCTCCAGCTTTGCCTGGGCTGGGGGCCGGAGGCGAGCAGCGGCGCTCAGTGGATCTTAGGTATCATGCAGTGAGGTTCCCCGGGTGGGCAAGACACAAGAGTTGGGAGCTTTCAGGATGCGCGCCCGAGGAGCGCGTGGAGGACCCGGCAGGCCGGGCGCTCGCTGGGCCACGCGTGGGCGCTCTGGCCGCCTCCGCCGTATCGTTGCGGCGGCCAGTCGCCTAGCCCGCCCGCCGGGGCCGAAACAGGGCAGGGCATGGTGGTCTGGCCGTGCTGGCTTCGTAGACGGGGAGGCCAACGGGAGACTGACTTGCCACCGTTCCCTCTGGATTTCGTCCATTCTGGTTGTTCCATGGCACTTCGGCGTGTTCTCCTCAACATCCTTTTTTCCTGTTTTTAGCCGCACTATCTTTAAATTGCAAAGACTGGCAGACTGGATCGTATTTTTAATTAGTCTGGCTGTTCTCTCTCCCCCCGCCTCCCAATTTTAGGTGTTCAGGCGCTTCGTAGAGGTTGGCCGGGTGGCCTACGTCTCCTTTGGGCCTCATGCCGGGAAGCTGGTCGCGATTGTAGATGTTATTGATCAGAACAGGGTAAGTGTAAGGAAAAGTGTCACGGCTTCACATGGCAGTGTAGACGACAAAGGTAATGGTTTCAGCGGCCCTTTTAAGATAGGAGTACTATGGATGGTAGTTTTAATTAAACAGCCAGCGCAGATAGGGGTTACAGAGCAGAGGCTTGAATTGACCTGTATTACTGGGTTTGAGTAATACTTCTGTCTCTTAAACTAGGCAGTTTTAGACTAAAGGTGGGCTAAAACAGGCGCGATGTAAATCACTTATTACGTTCAAAGCGAGTTTGGAACAAAGCCATAGAACGCCCTTTCTTTCACATAGAAAGCCCTTGTTTCCTGTTGTCTCTACTGGAGCACCACAAACTAAGGGATTGAGCAAAGATAGTTTTTTTGTGGGAAATGGATTAAGGACAAAACTATATGTTGGGTTCTATGCTTAATTAACTATTACTGCTAAGTCTTTTTAACCTTTAAGAAAGCATTTAAATATAAGAATTTGAGGATTCTGAAAAGACTAATATGTAGGATATCTGCATTTTGAATGCTGTTACATTTTTATACTGAGGTCGTTGGTCGTATGTCTTCTAGGCTTTGGTGGATGGACCTTGCACTCAAGTAAGGAGACAGGCTATGCCTTTCAAATGCATGCAGCTCACTGACTTCATCCTCAAGTTCCCACACAGGTAACTATCCAACTGTCACCCCTCCCATAGTTTTGTTAATACTAGTAAAAGTTTGCTTAATTTCATTTAAAAATGTTGTTGGTTATTTTGTTTTTCTCTTTTGAGAATATAGTAAGCAGTGTGAAAGGGAGAGCCATTTAGAAGAGAGATTTGCATTGTAAAAGTAGACAGACATTGTTTACTTCTAAAATGCCCTGGGATCCGGTGGTTCTCTGGCTTTCCCTTTGTCCAGATTTCCCATTCTTTTTCTCTTGTACCCCTTTCTTTCAGGATTTGCACAACAAAGAACTTTATATATGTGTAGTTCCCTGAACATGTGTTAGTCAATTTTAGCTTTAGAACAAAAAATACTATCATCAGTTGAACTTTTCATATGTGTTGGCTAATATTTAACTTAACATCATCTCCTTATGACAGTCACCAAAGAGGTTCTCTTCCTGGCTGTTCATGAGCAATTAAGGCAGTCATTCTGTGATTCTTGACATGATGTAGGTTATGGAAGTTAAAAACTGATGTGTTGCTGTGTGGTGACGATTGTTTGCAATGTAACCTGTGCTATTACTGGTTTGCTTTATAAACATACTGGATTTTGATGTTTGAAACAAATACCAAAATGGTTACAATTCCATTTTATGGTATTTGAACACAAATCTTTAAGCATTACTGTACAGAATAAAACAAGGCATAAGGGACAACTACATTATTCTTTATGAAAAGGAAATTGCTTTCTGCTGCGCTGCTGCTAAGTCACTTCAGTCGTGTCCAACTCTATGCGACCCCAGAGACGGACGGCAGCCCACCAGGCTCCCCCATCCCTGGGATTCTCCAGGCAAGAACACTGGAGTGGGTTGCCATTTCCTTCTCCAATGCGTGAAAGTGAAGTTGCTCAGTCGTGTCCGACTCTTTGCAACCCCATGGACTGCAGCCCACCAGGCTCCTCTGTCCATGGGATTTTCCAGGCAAGAGTACTGGAGTGGGGTGCCATTGCCTTCTCCAATTGCTTTCTACTCCTCCACTATTTGAGTGATATATGCACATTATTCGAGGTGATTTTTAAGCCCAGAAAGTGGAGTGGTTGGCATATTTTTATTAAAAAATTGTGTGTTTTGAGGATATAAGACATCCTGGCTTAGTGAACACTGTTGGAACAAGTAGAAGATAACATTGTGCCTTGTGCTGTTTTCTGTGGAGACACTACAACTGGAAGTAGAAAAAACAAGGGTTCTTGTGGCATTTTTCTTGTGCTTTTTCAGAGGATGAAAAGCTGTCCTTGAATCTGTGTGACCTCAGAGCTGATTTCTTAAATCTTTGTTCTTGGTTCTTTCTAGTGCCCGCCAGAAGTATGTCCGGAAAGCCTGGGAGAAGGCAGATATCAATGCAAAGTGGGCAGCCACAAGGTGGGCCAAGAAGATTGAAGCCAGAGAGAAGGTAATGATTTAGAGTTATTTGAAGTTGGACATGTTCTGATTTTGGAGGATTAGAAGGTGGTTTGACAGAGTTCTTTTTTTTTTTAAACACAGAAAGCCAAGATGACAGATTTTGATCGTTACAAAGTCATGAAGGCAAGGAAAATGGTAAGTTTTTGTGATTGTTGTATTCCAGCCCTGAATTTATTTGTCTGGTAATTCTGTTTGCCTAAGTTTCTAGACCACAAAGTTGACATCATAGAAGTCTTAGACGTTATAAGTGTGGTCTCCTGTATCTACCTACATGTCCATACATATAGGATGGGTAAGAGTTTTGTGTGCATATATAATGAACATTTTTATTGAAATTTTTCAGAGAAACAGACTAATCAAGATTGAAGTTAAGAAACTTCAAAAGGCAGCTCTCCTGAAAGCTTCTCCCAAGAAAGCCCTTGCTGCTAAGGGGGCAGCTGCAGTAGCTGCTGCTGCCGCCAAGGTTCCAGCCAAAAAGATCACCACTGAGGGTAAGAAGGCTCCAGCCCAGAAGGCTCCTGCCCAGAAAGCTGCAGGCCAGAAGGCAGCACCTCCTCCTAAAACTCAGAAGGGTCAGAAAGCTCCATCCCAGAAAGCACCTGCTCCAAAGGCATCTGGCAAGAAAGCATGAGTGCATAAGAGGCTATTTGAATCAGAATAAAAGTTCTTTTTGACATGCTGGCAAATTATTTAATCTGTGGATTAAAGTCTTCTCGCTGGGGCTGGGTTTATGAGGCTGATTGATGGTAGGATTGTTACTATCCTCATTGGAGAAGGAATTCCCGAGTCCCACTCTGTCCAGACTCAGATACTATCAAGTCATCACACAAAGTCCTAAGTAATGTTCTTAGGGAAATCATAATTAGACCACTGGGTTAATTTTCTTTCCCTGTACAAATATACATCTCATAAATAACTAAAATCCCAGATGCTTGTGATGCTCAAGAGTAAATTTTCTTATAAAAATACACTGTAGGTAAACAAATACTACATTTTGATAGGTTGGTTACTTAGTTTCCAGTTCCCGGTCATTTCTTATTTTTGTTTAGTGGCATTAATAGGCAAGTGATACAGTGTAATAGTTGCCGTGATAGAGGAAATACAGGCAATTTTGGGTTAACTTGTCCTTCTGACAAGGACAAGGGGGGTTGTCTAAAGTGGAGTCTTCAGCTTCCACCCAGAACAGGGGTTGAGGGGAAGGGAGGTATGAATCTCAGGCATGTAGAAGACTTGCCAGAGACCACAGGACTAGGAAGCCAGGTGTTGGCTCTGTGGTGGGTGGATAGTGTGTACAAAGCCATAGAGGGATGTCTAAAATTTACATTGTGTCCTGTTGAACGAACTGAAACATGGGACAGAAGAGTTGGGAAGGTCAGGTGGTTTCAAGTTTGGCAGTACTCTTTACTCTGTAAAGGTCCAAAGCCCAAAGTGGCACTGATGAAATTATATTGAGGTTTATGAACTGCATCTTCTAGTATTCCTAGAACTGCATATTCTAGTTAGCATTCATGAGTATAAAAATTTCTGAATGCTTTTTTGTCTGAAATCTTCCCTGATAGCTCAGTTTGTAAAGAATCCATCTGCAATGCAGGAGACTATAGTTCGATCCTGGGTTGGGAAGATCTGCTGGAGAAGGGATAGGCTACCCACTCCAGTGTTGTGGCCTGGAGAATTCATGGAATGTATGGTCCTTGGCCATGTATATTTTGGGCTTCCTGGTGTCTCAGATGGTAAAGCATCTGCCTGCAATGTAGGAGACCCAGGTTCAAGCCCTGGGTCGGGAAGATCCCTGGAGAAGGAAATGGCAACCCACGCCAGCATTCTTGCCTGGAGAATCCCATGATTGGAGGAGCCTGATAGGTTACAGTCCACGGGGTCACAAAGAGTCGGACACAGTTAAGCAACATCACTTTCAGTTTTCACTTTGCTTGTCTGAAAGTAGTTATTTCCCCCTTAAGAATTTGTACTTAGCACATCTGATAGAAACTGCCCAGGTGAGCCACAGACCACACAGGTGAATGGGTGTGTGCATGGTCATTCACTTAAGTCGTGTCTGACTGTGTGACCCCATGGACTGTAACCTGCCAGGCTTCTCTGTCCATGGGATTCTCCAAGGCACGAATACTGGAATGGGTTCCCATACCCTCCTTCAGGGGATCTTACTGACCCAGGGATTGAACCCATGGTGTCTTCTGCCTCTTCTGCATTGCAGTTGGATTCTTTACAGCTGAGCCACCAGGGAAGCCCCAGAGGGATTTGCCCTGACTTCAAATGCCAATTGCAAGGCTCTCAGGCCTCTTGCAGCTGTAATTGGAGTTCACATG
Organism: Bubalus kerabau; assembly: GCF_029407905.1. Classification (NCBI taxonomy): domain Eukaryota; kingdom Metazoa; phylum Chordata; class Mammalia; order Artiodactyla; family Bovidae; genus Bubalus; species Bubalus kerabau. Next base: position 15,019,733 of record NC_073643.1, read on the forward strand.
ACTCCCTCCTTTGTTAATAGAACTAAGGCATGTTGCAGGCTTCCCAGGTGGCTCAGTGTTAATGTGTCTGCCAAGCAGGAGACTATCCCTGCAGGTTCTATCCCTGGTTCCAGAAGAGCTGGAGAAGGAACTCGGGAACATTTGTTACAGGCCTGTCACAAAAGTTAACTTGGAACATCCAAATGGAAATGCATGAGTTAAGGTGTGAGGGAAGGGGCACACAACTTACACGCCTTCTCTAGCTTGCTTCCCTCCCAGCACCTTTATGTTAGTCCTGGGAACTGCCTTCCCTTTAGAGTTTTTATGAAATTTCATTAGGTAGGCATGTTTGATTAAATCATTGGCTATTGGTGATTAGTTAGATCCCCAGCCCTTCTGCTCCAGGCAGCTCGGGAGGTGGTGGTGGTGACCAGGTCACCCACGATGGATGACTATGAAGTGGTTCCTCTGCTGAGCAGCCTCCCCCCACCCATCCCCATCTTAAGTTAGGAGACCCTAGCCACCGGTCATCTCAGTCAAAAAGGACAGTCCTACCACTCTGGAGACTCCCCAAGAATTTTAGAAGCTTCTTGTGTCAAGAACTGGACACAAATACCAAATACGTATTTCTTAAGTCATAGTATTACGCCCTGTATCTCTGTGATAATTTGCAGTTTATGAATTGACTCAGTTAATCTGTTGAATTTATAAGTTTGAAACTTTCCATTCTCAATTAGAAACTGAAGAAGAGTTTAGTAATTTGCCAAGGCCATACGGTGAAGACAATTCAAACCTAGTCAGATCTCAGATTTCATGATTTTAGGTCACAGTCCAGGCCATCAGCCACTAAGCAGGGGAGACGGGCTATATTCATTAGGTTAAGTTGCTGCTAGCAAGTGTGGGGCTTCCCTGGTGGCTCAGACGGTAAGAATCCGCCTGCAACGTGGAAAATTGTGTGCTCGATCCTTGGGTTAGGAAGATCCCCTGCAGGAAGGCATGGCCACCCATTCCAGTGTTCTTGCCTGGAGAATCCGCATGGACAGAGGAGCCTGGCGGGCTACAGTCCGTGGGGTCGCAAAGAGTTGGACAGGACTGAGCGACTAAGCACACAGCAAGTGTTAGCGCCATAACTTAAAGCATCACAAGTATAATGTGGAATCTCGGTCCTTGACGAAGTGTCAACTTGGCCTAAGCATCCACAGATACGAGCTAATCCGCGTGCAGTCATCAGGTATCTGGCTTGGGGGGAACCATGGAGAAAGGCCAGGCTCCTGGCTTCCTAGAGAGGCGCTGAGAGCGCCAGTTGGGAGCGCTTCCGCCTTGGCTACGGTCGGTGCTGGCACTCGCGCTCACCAAGTTGCCGGGAATTCCGCGATCCCATTCCCTGGTGGCGCAGTCCTCTTCATCCTGGAGCTCGCCAAGCAGAGGCCTCCGAAGCTCCGCGAGCCTGAGCCCAGCCCTCTGCTGGAGAGGAGCAATCGACCTTTCTGCCCTGAAGGGCCGGCCCTACCTCCTTCCTCTGACTCGAGGTACTCAGGGTGGGGACCGGTCACATTTGGAGTCACTTGTTTCCCAGGGTGGAGTGTTCAGATCCGAATGCGGGCTTCCCTTTTCCCCTTTTCTCCCGGGGTCAGAACTCCACTTGCATTTTGTTCTGCAGCCCTTGCAGAGGTCCAGAGGCCTGTATTACTCGACTTTCTCTGCAAAAGCTTGTTTGGGATCTTTGCCAACCATGGTCAGTAGAAGCATTCAGTGCAGACTACGTAGTAATGCCATCAAAGTGGGCCAGGGATTTTCTTAAAAGTCAAATGTTCTGCAGTCCTTGACTCTTGCTTCAGATTCTTTCTAGGAATTTCTATCCTCATCAGGCAAATTTGTAGAGCGTACAAAGGAGCAGTGGCAGCATGCAGTGAATCCCTAGCGGGGGTGCAATGAACATCCAGAGTGTCCTAAGAGTATCTTTCCTAGGGTAGTGGTGAGGAGACTGAGGGAGGAAGAGGTGGTGAGTGTGAGAAACAAGATAGGGTTAGTCTCACTGTGGTTCTTTCTCCTCATAGCTCTCCAGGTTTTTGCTTTTCCAAACAGAAAGGGCAGTGCATGAAGCTAGGGGTCATCAGCCATTCTCCAGACATGGTCCCAGGTGAGCTGAGTTTTTTTCCAGATTTCCACATTCAGAACAGATATGAAAGGGCATTACAGGACATGCCTTGGCCAGTCCTGTGCTTAGCTTTGCATCCATTAAAGAGTATGTCAAAGGAGTGTGTTAGGGGAGTTAATGAGGGAGAGTAGAATAAATTTGGAAGAATCAGGTGTGAAAAGAGGGAAGCACCAGCCTAGAAATTCTAGAAAGTGAGAATCTACATCCAGGCAGACTGCGAGGACGGTACACAGATGAACATGTTTGGCCTGACCAGGGGGCTCATTAGAAAGGCGGAACCTCATCTACTGAATCAGAATCTGCATTTGTACAATATCTGGGGAATTAGTGGGCAAGTTAAAATTTGGGGAGCTCTAGTCTGTGTGGCAATACACGGAGGAAGGCCACCTCCTGAGATTAAACAGGCATGCGCACAGGAGGACTTTGCTCTGCAGACCATGGAGTCAGGGTGCAATGAAACCCAAATTGGGAGCATTGGAGGGTGTGGATTGATAAGAGAGGTGAATTCTTGGAGGAGTGCTGAGTTTGGTGCTGAAGCCAGTACCTCTAAGTCCACTGCAAAAACTGCAGCTTGATCTGTGTTAAAAGGCTGTATTCATTGTTGGCACAAATTCATGCAGCATTAAAGGAAGTGTTCCCTCTCAAGTTTTCTTACTGATAGAAGATGATTTCAGTGAATTTCTCTCCAGAGTCCTAGACCATGCAATGAGAAAGCTGGTGTGTCATGTAATGGATGTATCATAAAATGAGAAAGCTCCATCCCAGAAACTTAAGAGCAGTGTGTATTTGGTTTATTTTTCTGGACCTTGGACCATCCACTTCTGTTTCAGCACTTAAGCCAACATCAGTTCCATGTTAGGAAAAATTTTAATATCTTTGGCGTCAGTCTTTTCTCTCCAGGGGCTTTGCCTAAAGTATGGTAGTCATGGGGGATTATGTTCCACTAAGAAACCCCCCCGGAGAAGGCAATGGCACCCCACTCCAGTATTCTTGCCTGAAAAATCCCATGGACGGAGGAGCCTGGTAGGCTGCAGTCCATGGGGTCACTAAGAGTCGAACACGACTGAGTGACTTCACTTTGACTTTTCACTTTCATGCACTGGAGAAGGAAATGGCAACCCACTCCAGTGTTCTTGCCTGGAGAATCCCAGGGACGGGGGAGCCCGGTGGGCTGCCGTCTATGGGGTCGCACAGAGTCGGACACGACTGAAGTGACACAGCAGCAGCAGCAGCAAGAAACCCCCCAACTGAGGAACTCCCTGGCAGTCCAGTGGTTAAGACTCTGGGCTTCCACTGCAGTGGGTGTGGGTTTTATCCCTGGTCGGGGAACTAAGATCCTCCGTGCTCTGTGGTGTGGCCAAACAAATCCCAAGTGACAGTGGCTTAAACAGGAAAAAAGCTTCTCTCTCACACCAGAGAAGTCTGGGAGAGGCAGTCTAGGGCGAGTGTGAGGCTCCACTATCGTCACACATGCAGGTTCTTTCTGTCTTTCTGCTCCACCATCCTAGTACTGGCTGTCCTGACCAGGGTTACTTCACAGTCTAAGGCGGCTGCCTGATCTCCAGCATTCATGTGCATTCCACCTAGAAGAGGAGATGCTAAAAATGCAAACCTCTCAGCTCTTCTCTTTTGGAAACCTCTTAGAAGTGAGCTAGATGGATGGATAGATATATTAATAATGGTCAGTCTTTGCTACAATCTCTTATGAGAAACACTTGTTATTTGGAATCATCTAGGAAGTTCCCCCAGTCTCATCTGTTGTAATAAGTGCTCAGATTTATATATTATCATGTGCCAGGTGATGTTTGCTTTACACATACTAATTCATCCCATCCTTACAAGAGCCTCATCAGCTTGGTATTGCTAGTATCACAGTTTTTTAGATGAAGAAATTGAGGCACAAAACGTTAAGTGGCTCATTAAGTTCATACGGCTAATGGCTATAGTGGTGGAACTTGAACGTCGGGAGTGTGACTGTAGAGCTGCGTTTGTCAACCTCAGCACTGCTGCTGTTTCGGGCCAGGTAATCCTTTGCTGTGGGGGACCCTCCTGTGTACTGAAGGATGTTAAGTAACATGCATGCGTGGCCTCTAACCACTAGGTGCCAGTAGCATCACCACCCCCCGGAGGTGGTGCCAACGAAAACCGTCTCCAGACACCGCCACATATTCCCTGATGAGCACAATTGCCCCCCACTGAGAACCACAGCTCTAAAGTCTCTGCTGTTTGTCATGAATCTGTGACGCCTCTGAAACCTACTTCCCGTGTAGGGGAATCAACAGCCCCATTGATTTTTTTTAAATGTATTTGTTTTATTTTTGGCTTTGCTGGGTCTTCGCTGCTGCACACAGGTTTTCCCTAGTTGCAGGGGCAGGGGCTGCTCCCCAGTGGTGTGGGCTTCTCATTGTCGTGGCTTCTCTTGTTGCAGAGCACGGGCTCTAGAGCACAGGCTCAGTAGTTGTGGTGTACGGGGTTAGTTCCCCCATGCCATGTGAAATCTTTCTGGACCAGGGCTTGAACCCCAGTCCCCTGTATTAGCAGGCAGATTCTTAACCACTGGACCACGAGGGAAGTCCCCTGTTAATTTAATAATGGAGAGGGAAGAAGTGTCAGCAAGGGAATGAAGCAGAATGATGAGAGATGGAGCTGGATGTTGAGAATCTGCATGTTGCAGAGAACAAAGAACAAAGGATACATAAGTAATTAGGTGTGGAGGGTGGAAGCCCTAAAGTGAGGGAAGATGGTCAGGACTGTGCTTTCAGCTGCTGACTCTCAAGGAAGTAGAGGCAGAATATTAACATTAAGGGTCAGCAAAGTGTCTGTTCTCCACTGTTCAGTAAGGGAGCCACTAGCTACCTAGGTGCCTATTTAGATTAAAATGAATTAAAGTTAGGAATCCAGTTCATCAGTCACACTAGCCAACTTTAGATTTCCTGGTCAAAGTGTTATCTGATTTCTTCACTGTATAGTTATTATTTTTCCCCCTGCGACTGATTAGAAATCTATTGGGAATCATTTGAAATCATGCAGATATCCTGCTTATCAACATTTCCTCCTAGATTTTGCATCTAGCAGTGGTTCTTGTCTAAACGGGTCTTTACAGTGACGGCTACAAGTCCTCTGCTGCTTCTTTGGTGGCTCTTTACCAGGACTCGCCCTCCCTGAAGTTCAGGCCCCTCCCTTTGCCTCCGTCCAGGGCTTGAGAAGAAGCCTGTTGTTTCAGGAGCCAGTGACCTTTGAGGACGTGGCCATGTACTTCACCCAGAACCAATGGGCCAGCCTGGACTCGGCGCAGAGGGCCCTGTACAGGGAGGTGATGCTGGAGAATTACGCAAACATAACTTCCTTGAGTGAGTCCTCCTTCTTCCTAAAACTCAGCTTCTGCCCTTGGGGGCTCCTGGCTTCCTCTGTAATGTATGTGGGATCTCTAATACCATCAGAATTGATGCTCCATGAGCTGAGCTCCCTGATCCTCAGTTGCAGGAGTAACTAACTACTGGAGAAAGATCTGGGTTCATTTCAGTTTTAAACAAGACTTCCCTGAAATTCTGTGGCAGTCCAGTGGTTAGGACTCCACACTGCCAAGGGTGTGGGTTCAATCCTTGATTGGGGAACTTAGATCCCACAGGTTGAGCAGTGTGGCCAAAAGCAAAAAAAAACGACTTCCTTCTTTCCCCTTGGGAATTCTCCTGGGAGGGGCTTTGCCCTGGGGTCAGAGCACTGAGAAGGTTCTATATTCGTTCCTTCACTCTTTCAGTTCCCTAGAGGAGACTGTGGCCCCATCTTCTCTGTGTGAGAGTCTCCTAAGGCCTTCTATACACACTTCCAGGGACAGTGTGGCCTTCCTGTGCTTTCAGAGCCAGAATAAGCTTCCTGGGCAAAACAGTTTGAGCCCTCCTTTCATCCCCAGAGTCTCTCCACTCTGGCCTCCCTTCGTCTCCTGGGACGTCACTGCTCTTTCCACCTGGCAAACCGGAGGGTAGACTGAGAGGGGTCCGAGGAGACTCTCCTCAACTTTCTATTCCTTTTCTGTGTCCTTCAGCAGCATTTCCATTCCCCAAACCAGATCTGATCTTCTGGCTGGAGCAAGGGGAAGAACCAGGGCGCCTGGATCCCTGGACACTGGTCGGGGGAGAGGACCCGAGAGGCACCTGCGGAGGTAAGCAGGAGAACCTGCCATTCTCTTCTCCATAGAGCTTCAGCCCCAAACTGGAAAAGACGAGTCCAGACCTTTCATTTTCTGTCATTCTTCTTTGTAAAGCTCAAGGATTTCAAACCTTTAGTGGTGCAGATAGACTTCTGTTGATTAACTTAAGAATATATACAAAACAGAGAACTTGTTTCTGTAAGGACATTTTGTATGTGTTTGTGTGTCTGTGAGAGAGAAACTGTAGCAGAAGAATGGACTTTTTATAAATCCCTAAACACTAAATTAGGAAGTAGCTTTTGAAAGAAACCGTATTTATTTGGGGGAGTGTTTTTCTACTTTTGTTAAAAAAAAATGCCGTTGGCAACTTGATAGAGATTGCATAGACTCTGTAGATGACTTTCGGCAGTATTGACTTTTGTTTTTTAAGATTTATTTATTTATGGCTGTGCTGGGTCTTCCTTGATGTGTTCAGGTTTTCTCTTTACAACGAGCAGAGGCTCCTCTTCCTTGTGGCGCAAGGCTTTTTTATTGCAGTGGCTTCTCTCGTCGCAGAGCACAGGGTCTGGAGCACAGGCTTAGTCGTTGTGGCATACAGGCTTAGTTGCTGCGAGACATGTGGGATCTTCCTGGAACAGGGATTGAACCCATGTTCCTGGCATTGGCAGGTGGATTCTTAACCACTGGACTACCAGGGAAGTCCAGTTTTGACATTTTAACAGTATTAATTCTCCCAGTTCACAAACATGGAATATTTTTCCATTTATTTGTGTCTTCTTTGGTCGTTTTCATCCATGTCTTGTAGTTTTCAGAGTAGAGATCTTTCAGCCCCTCGGTTAAATTTATTCCTAAGTATTTTAGTGTTTTTGATGCTGTTATAAATGGGATCAATTTTTTTATTTCTCAGAAAACTCATTGTTAGTGTAGAGAAAGTATTCAGATTTCTATATGTTAATTGTATATCCTGCAGCTTTACTGAATTCACTGCTTAGATTTAACTATTCTTTTTGTTGAGTCTGAAGGATTTTCTATATTTTAAATCTTGTTATGTGCAAATAGAACAAATTGTATTTCTTCCTTCCCAATTTTGGCACCTTTTATTTCTTTTCTTTCTTTCTTCTTCTTTATTTTTTTGTCTGTTTGCTTTAGCTAGGATTTTCAGCATTGTGTTAAATTGGAGTGGTGAGAGTGGATGCTCTTGTACCTAATCTTGGAGGAAAAACTTTCAACCTTTCACTCTTGAGTATGATGTTAGCTGTGGGCATTTCATTTATGGCCTTTTTTATGTTGACGTATGTTCCTTCCCTGTGGCGGTGGTTTAGTTGCTAAGTCATGTCCAACTCTTGTGACCCCATGGACAATAGCCTGCCTGGCTCCTCTGTCCATGGGCTTCTCCAGGGTTAGAATACTGGAATGGGTTGCCATTTCCTTCTCCAGGGGATCTTCTCAACCTCAGAATCAAACTAGTAACTCCTGCATTGCAGGCAGATTCTTTACCAACTGAGCTACAAGGGAAGCCCATATTCCTTCTCTACCTAATTTGTTAAGAGTTTTTATGGTGAATGAATGTTGAATTTTGTGAAATTCTTTTCCTTTACCTATTGAAAGTGACAGTCGCTCAGTTGTGTCAACTCTTTGCCACCCCATGGACTGTACAGTCCATGAAATTCTCTAGGCCAGAATACTGGAGTGGGTAGCCTTTCCCTTCTCCAGTGGATCTTCCTGACCCAGGAATCGAACTGGGGTCTCTTGCATTGCAGGCACATTCTTTACCAACTGACCTTTCAGGGTAGCCTTTAACTGTTGAGATGATCATATGATTCTTTTCTTTCATTCTATTCATGTGAAGTTTCACATCAGTTGATTTGTAGAAAACATGTTTATTTATTGGGAATGAGTGGTTTCCTTTTTTGTCTTTTGGGTGAGGGATCTTCGTTCCTCAACCAGGGAATAGAAGAACCCCTGCCCTGCTGCAGTGGAAGCACGGAGTCCTAACCACTGGGATGCCAGGGAATTCCCCTTTTTTGAAAGATAATGAATTGAAGTTAAATATAAAGAACTATCTACAGATTTGGTGGATAGTCTTTCTCATTCAGTCGCCCCTGTTCTTAAACTCCCTCAATTCCTAATGCTATTCAGAACCTCTGTAAACCAAATGCCCTTTCTTACTCACCCCAGTTCTGTCTTCATCTAGTGCCTTTAGATCGCCTCCAACACTTGAGCCCACCTTGATGTAAAAAGCTTTCCCAGGGCTCACCTGCAGTTGTCAGTGTCTCCCTTTGCCACGGCTGCACATTGTGCATTTAGCCTGTCAACAGCTTTGTCCAGTAGCACTTTGCTACAGTGATGGAAATGTTATGTATCTGCACTGTCCAATATGGGAGCCATTAGCCACATGACCACTTGAAATGTTGGTGATACAACTGAGGAACTGAATTTTTAACTTTGTTCCATTTTAATTAATAGCCACATGTGGTTAATGGCCCTAATCAGACAATGCAACCTAAAACAATTTAAAACACAGCCTCCAGCTGCCTCTTTTAGTTTCTAGATCAGATCAGATCAGATCAGATCAGTTGCTCAGTCATGTCTGACTCTTTGCGACCCCAATCGCAGCACGCCAGGCCTCCCTGTCCATCACAAACTCCCGGAGTTCACTAAAACTCACGTCCATCGAGTCAGTGATGCCATCCAGCCATCTCATCCTCTGTCGTCCCCTTCTCCTCCTGCCCCCAATCCCTCCCAGCATCAGAGTCTTTTCCAATGAGTCAACTCTTCGCATGAGGTGGCCAAAGTACTGGAGTTTCAGCTTTAGCATCATTCCTTCCAAAGAAATCCCAGGGCTGATCTCCTTCAGAATGGACTGGTTGGATCTCCTTGCAGTCCACGGGACTCTCAAGAGTCTTCTCCAACACCACAGTTCAAAAGCATCAATTCTTCGGCGCTCAGCCTTCTTCACAGTCCAACTCTCACATCCATACATGACCACAGGAAAAACCATATCAAACCGTAGTGTGCATCAGAATCACTTGCAGTGCTTGTTAAACACAGACTGCTGCACGCCACCTCCAGAAATTCTAGTTTGGTAGACTGGGGTAGGGCCTGGGAATCTGCATTTCTAATGAATGGTCTTCCCAGACCATGATGGTCCTGGGACCACACTTTGAAGACCTCTGTTCTTGAGAATCTTGAACTGTGTTTTTAAAATTCTGGGTTGCAACTCCTTAGTGAGTTGTGCTCACCATTTAAAAATTAAACTAGATTGGGCTAGACTTAAATAAAATAGACCAAACTAGTATAAAATCCGTCATATATTCATCATTCTTATTAAGGGTAGTGTTCTTCAAAACTCTTGTTTCCATGGGATCTAAACGGTGAGTCATGGCAGAAACACTTGAGAAACACTAAGCCACAAGTTTCACTTGTCAAATCCTTGGTGCCTGGAAAGGCAAACATGGCTTCTGTGTTGTAGCGCCACCAGTAAGAGTGTGGGTCCCCCTTCCCCACAAGTGGCCGTCTGCAGTCCTAGAAGGGTCTGAACCAGCCGTGTATTTTTTCCTTCCACAGTTAAGTCTCTCTCCCACTGGACAGCACACAGGTTTTGCAATTACGTTCCTTTTATGAACCCCTCACAACCCACAGTGTTACGAACCGTCCTTTCCCCAGTCAGGCTTGCAATATAAAACCTTTCTTTAAACATTACAAAATATTCTAAAACATTCAGACAGTTTCTTGCCTTGACGGGGGCCTTGAGATCCACTGTTGCAGACAGCATCTTCCAGCCCTCTGGATGCTGTGTGCTGTGAGAGCTGCTTACCCAGCTCTTTTTGCTCCAGTGTAAAGATCTTCTTCAACTATCTGCTTTCAGATGGTTGATGGAAGAAAGCTCCATCTGCTTTCTTTTCTTTTGGCCACGCATTGTGATTTGTGGGATCTTAGTTCTTGACCAGGGATTGAACCCAGGGCCACAGAAATGAGAATGCTAAGTCCTAACCACTGGATTGCCAGGGAATTCTCTCACTCTGCTTTTTTAATTGCTTCCCATTCAGCATTTTCTCCACCCTATTCCTGTTTTCTCTTCTTCCATTTGTCTCCATTAATAATTTTTGCTGTATGTACTGATTTTGTTGTCCTAATGGCATTGCTTACTTTCTCTACCTCCAATATTTTTACTTTTCCTTCAGGGTATCATCAGGAGGCTATGTCTCTCTCCAAAAGTCACATGTCCTGGTCATGGCATTAATAGTACTGCTTAATCCCTTTCTCCTTTCAGCATAACTAGGTGACTGTTTTCTTTTATTTCTTTTTTTGGATACCTTTATCATTATATAATACCCTTTTTTTTGTTACAGTCTTTGTTTTAAACTGTATTGTGTCTGGTATGAGTATTGCTACTCCAGCTTTCTTTTTATTTCCATTTCCATGGAATATCTTTTTCCATCCCTTCACTTTCAGTGTTTGTGTGTCTTTATTACTTATTTAAAATTTTTATTTCATATTAGAATACAGTTGATTAACAGTGTTGTGTTTCAGGTGTCCAGCAGAGTGATTCAGTGATATCATGTTATGTTTTCATCATGCTAGGTGGTAAAACCAAGACTGAGAACAGAGGGAAGACTGCAGAGCTGAGGATTTCAAAGGGACCAGAGTCTCACAAGTTGATAACAGAGGTGCTGCTGGTGGATGTTCCCAGGCACCTTCTCTTTGAGAACAGCTTAGAGAAGTTGCAGCTGTATGACCCAGGGAAGAAAAAGCACTCAAAGAATGGCAATTTCACAGATTTGCCAGTCCAGGATCATCCATCCTCCACTGTTGAAAGAGAAGAGATAGCCAGACAATTGCAAGGAAGCCGTGGTGTCTGCATGCATCTCATTACTAAGCAGGGCCTCCCTAGAGAACAGGTATTTTATAATTGTGGTGAGTGTGGCAGATATTTCAACCAACATTCAGACTTTCACCAGCATCAGAGAATTCACATGGACAAGAAGCCCTACAAATGCAAAGAATGTGGCAAAGCCTTCAGATACAACTCAAAAATGTCACGGCACCAGAAGATCCACACTGGGGAGAAACCATACCCTTGCCAGGAATGTGGACAAGCCTTCAGTCAAAACTCGCACCTCCTTCAGCATCAGAAACTCCACGGGGGAGAGAAGCCCTACGAATGTAAGGACTGTGGGAAAACCTTCAGCTACAACTCAAAACTTATCCGGCATCAGCGAATCCACACTGGGGAGAAACCCTTTAAGTGTAAGGAATGTGGGAAGGCCTTCAGGTGTAACTATGACCGCGTCATCCATGAGCGAATTCACACTGGGGAGAAGCCGTACGAATGTAAGGAGTGTGGGAAAAGCTTCAGTTCAAATTCAGTCCTGATTCAGCATCAGAGGATCCACACTGGAGAGAAACCTTACAAATGTAAGGAGTGCAGCAAGGCTTTCCTCCAGAGTTCGTTATTTCTCCAGCACCAGAGGTTCCACACTGGGGAAAAGCTCTATAAATGTAACAAATGTTGGAAAACGTTTAGTTGTAGCTCACGCTTTATAGTAGATCAGAGAATCCACACTGGGGAGAAACCTTATGAATGCCAGGAGTATGGGAAGGCGTTCAATCAGAAAATCACCCTGGTTCAGCACCAGCGAGTTCACACTGGGGAGAAACCTTATGAGTGTAAAGTGTGTGGGAAATCCTTCAGATGGAGCACAAGTTTCATTCACCATCAGAAACTGCACACCAGGAAGAAACCTGACCAAGTTACAAGGCCATCCCCAGTGAAGCCCTGCCGCCTCACTTCAGTCCTATCCCCTCTGTCTCCCCAACATGCGCGACCTGCCCTAGCCACTCCAGGGGCGCCTCTGTCTTGTCCACGGGCACCGCTGCTTCCTCCTTCTGTGCCTCTCTTCCTGTTGCTCCCCTCATGGGAAATGGCCATGTCTTCACCTGTCCAAGTTGTGCATTTCTTTCAGAATCATGCTTCTCCTTGGAAGTCAACTACTCATAGCCTGAACCCTTTACCTCATTCCCTATGAGCTCCTGCATGTTCCCAACTCCGTCATCCCTAGAGTGGCAAACTCCTCTGGGCTTCTGCTCATTTCTTTAAAGATATTCTTCTGGTCTCCTATAAATAAGTCATTATTGTTTTCCCAGCTCCATTTAAGTTCTCATACTTAAGGACCAAGTTTGATTACCCTCTTCTGTCCCCTGGTAGGGCTTCCCTGGTGGCTCAAATGATGAAGAATCCACCTGCAGTGCAGGATACATGAGTTCAATCCCTGGGTCAGGAACATTCCCTGGAGAAGGGAATGGCTACCCACTCTAGTATTCTTGCCTGGATAATTCCATGGCCAGAGGAGTCTAGTGGCCTACAGTCCATCAGTTCAATTCGGTCGCTCAGTCGTGTCCAAGTATTTGCAGCCCTGTGGACTGAAGCACACCAGGCTTCCCTGTCCATCACCAGCTCCCGGAGCTTACTCAGACCCATGTCCATTGAGCCAGTGATGCCATCCAACGTTTTATCCTCTGTCATCCCCTTCTCCTCCCGCCTTCAATCTTTTCCATCATCAGGGTCTTTTCTAGTGAGTCAGTTCTTCGCATCAGGTAGCCAAAGTATTGGAGTTTTAGCTTCAGCATCAGTCCTTCCAATGAATATTCAGGACTGATTTCCTTTAGGATGGACTGGTTGGATCTCCTTGCTGCCTAAGGGACTCTCAAGAGTCTTCTCCAACACCACAGTTCAAAAGCATCAATTCTTTTTTTTTTAATATAAATTTATTTATTTTAATTGGAGGCTAATTACTTTACAATATTGTATTGCTTTTGCCATACATTGACATGAATCCGCCACTGGTGTACATGTGTTCCCCATCCTGAACCCCTCTCCCACCTTCCTCCCCATCGCATCCCTCTGGGTCATCCCAATGCACCAGCCCTGAGCACCCTGTGTCATGCATCGAACCTGGACTGGCGATTCGTTTCACAAATGATAATATACATGTTTCAATGCCATTCTCCCAAACCATCCCACCCTTGCCCTCTCCCATAGAGTCCAAATTACTGTTCTATACATCTGTGTCTCTTTTGCTGTCTCACATACAGGGTCATCGTTACCATCTTTCTAAATTCTATATATATGTGTTAGAATACTATATTGGTGTTTTTCTTTCTGGCTTACTTCACTCTATATAATAGACTCCAGTTTCATCCACCTCATTAGAACTGATTCAAATGTATTCTTTTTAATGGCTGAGTAGTACTCCATTGTGTATATGTACCACAGCTTTCTTATCCATTCATCTGCTGATGGACATCTAGGTTGCTTCCATGTCCTGGCTATTATAAATAGTGCTGCGATGAACATTGGGGTACACGTGTCTCTTTCAATTCTGGTTTCCTTGGTGTGTATGTCAGCAATGGGATTGCTGGGTCATATGGCAGTTCTATTTCCAGTTTTTTAAGGAATCTCCACACTGTTCTCCATAGTGGCTGTACTAGTTTGCATTCCCACCAACAGTGTAAGAGGGTTCCCTTTTCTCCACACCCTCTCCAGCATTTATTGCTTGTAGACTTTTGGATCGCAGCCATTCTGACTGGCGTGAAATGGTACCTCATTATGGTTTTGATTTGCATTTCTCTGATAATGAGTGATGTTGAGCATCTTTTCATGTGTTTGTTAGCCATCTGCATGTCTTCTTTGGAGAAATGTCTATTTAGTTCTTTGGCCCATTTTTTGATTGGGTCATTTATTTTTCTGGAGTTGAGCTGTAGGAGTTGCTTGTATATTTTTGAGATTAGTTGTTTGTCAGTTGCTTCATTTGCTATTATCTTCTCCCATTCTGAAGGCTGTCTTTTCACCTTGCTTACAGTTTCCTTTGTTGTGCAAAAATTTTTAATTTTGATTAGGCCCCATTTGTTTATTTTTCAAAAGCATCAATTCTTATGCACTCAGCTTTCTTTATGGTCCAACTCTTACGTGCATACATGACTACTGAAAAAATCATAGCTTTGACTAGACAGACATTTGTTGGCAAAGTAATGTTTCTGCTTTTTAATATGCTGTCTAGGTTTGTCATAGCTTTTCTTCCAAAGAGCAAGCGTCTTTTAATTTCATGGCTGCAGTCACCATCTGCAGTGATTTTGGAGCCCCAAAAAATAGTCTCTCACTGTCGTCTTTGTATCTGAGGTTATTGATATTTCTCCTGGCAATCTTGATTCCAGCTTATGCTTCATCCAGTCCAACATTCCTCACGATGTACTCTGCATATAAGTTAAATAAGCAGGGTGACAATATATCGCCTTGACGTACTCCTTTCCCGATTTGAACCAGTCTGTTGTTCCATGTCCAGTTCTAACTGTTACTTCTTTACCTGCATAGATTTCTCAGGAGGAAGGTCAGGTGGTCTGGTATTCCCATCTCTTTAAAAATTTTCCACAGTTTATTGTGATCCACACAAAGGCTTTGGCATAATCAATAAAGTAGATGTTTTTCTGGAATTCTCTTGCTTTTTCAATGATCCAACGGGTGTTGGCAATTTGATCTCCAGTTCCTCTGCCTTTTCTAAATCCAGCTTGAACATCTGGAAGTTCTTGGTTCACATGCTGTTGAAGCCTAGCTAGGAGCATTTTGAGCATTACTTTGGTAGCGTGTGAGATGAGTGCACTTGTGTGGTAGTTTGAACACTTTTTGGCATTGCCTTTCTTTAGGATTGGAATAAAAACTGACCTTTTCCAGTCCTGTGGCCACTGCTGCATTTTCCAAATTTACTGGCATATTGAGTGCAGCACTTTCACAGCATCGTCTTTTACGATTTGAAATAGCTCAACTGGAATTTCATCACCTCCATTAGCTTTGTTCGTAGTGATGCTTTCTAAGGCCCACTTGACTTCACATTCCAGAATGTCTGGCTCTAGGTGAGTGATCACACCATCGTGATTGGGTCATGAAGATCTTTTTTGTATAGTTCTTCTATGTATTCTTGCTACCTCTTAATATCTTCTGCTTCTGTTAGGTTCATCCCATTTCTGTCCTTTATTGTGCCCATCTTTGCATGAAATGTTCCCTTGGTATCTGTAATTTTCTTGAACAGATCTCTAGTCTTTCCCATTCTATTTTTTTCCTTTATTTCTTTGCATTGATCCCTGAGGAAGGCTTTCTTATCTCTCCTTGCTATTCTTTGGAACTCTGCATTCAAATGGGCACATCTTTCCTTTTCTCCTTGCCTTTGACATCTCTTCTTTTCTTAGCTATTTGTAAGGCCTCCTCAGACAACCGTTTTGCCTTTTTGCATTTCTTTTTCTTGGGTATGGTCTTGATCACTGCCTCCTATACAATGTCACAAAGCTCCATCCATAGTTCTTAAGGCATTCTATCAGATCTAATCCCTTGAATCTGTTTGTCATTTCCACTGTATAATCATAAGGTATTTGCTTTAGGTCATACCTGAATGGTCTAGTGGTTTTCCCTCTGTCTTCAATTTTAAGTCTGAATTTGGCAATATGGAGTTCATGATCTGAGCCACAGTTAGCTCCTGGTCTTGTTTTTGCTGACTGTATAGAGCTTCTCCATCTTTGGCTGCAAAGAGTATAATCCACCTGATTTTGGTATTGACCATCTGCTGATGTCCATGTATAGATTCTTGGGGTTGCACAAAGAGTTGGACACGACTGAGCAAGTAACACCTTCACTTTCCCCTGGTACAAAATAGTAGTGTTTGTTCCTTTTTCTTTTTCTTTTTTTGACTGCACCATGGTGCTTACTGGATCTCAGTTCCCTGACCAGGGACTGAACGCAGGCCAAGGTAGTGAAAGCCTAGAATCCTAACCATTGGGCCACCCGGGATCTCCCAGTAGTATTTGTTCCTTTTTTTTTTTTTTTTTTTTGGCTGCTTCAAGTCTTTGTTGCAGCATATGAACTCTCAGTTGCAGCGTGTGAGATCTAGCTCCCTTACCAAGGATTGAACCTGGGCCTTCTGCATTGGGAGCACAGAGTCTTAGCCACTGGACAACCAGGGAGGTTCCAATATTTGTTCTTTATCATGCCCAGTTTTGGCCTACCATCAGTCCACTTCTGCCTTCTAATACTAGAGTTGGAAGAGTTTGTAGAACATTTTGGGTTTTAGGAGGATGGCATTACAACTGAGAAGGGCTATTGTAATTCACCAATTAGAGGAAATGCAGTCTGTGGGAGGAAGTAACCATAAAAACTATCCAGTGGTTACTTTCAGAATTTCAGGAGGGCCCTTTGGTGGGGCCAGTAGCAAAGTTCACTGTGGGGCATCTAGCCTTGGATTTCTATTACCTTGATAATGACCATTATCAGGATCTTGTGTGACCAAGCTATAGAGCAGGAAAATAATCAGTGACAAGAATATGATTGAAAAAGGATGTGGTTTTTCTGTTTGGGTTTCTTGGCTACTCCCATCCATGTCACTATTTAGCTTTAGAGCCTACTCAAGTATGTAGGTACAAAAGTGACTTGTGCCATTGAGGGCAGGCCTCTGGGTGCGTCTCTAAATTAGACACAGGGTGACCTTGTTGGCATCACACTGGGAAACACCGAAGGAAAGAGAAGCCCAGCCGTGACTTGCTGCTGCTCCTGTCTTAGAGGAGAGCCTGCTCCTGATCAGTTACCATGCCTGCCCTCAACATGTTCACATCTGCTCCATGGCCCCTATCAGTCGTTTGTAAGGGGTGGTGCTTTTTTATATTTAATTTGATTATTGTTATTGTCATCTTATGTTTTGGCCAAGCTGGGCACCATATGGGATCTTAGTTCCCCGACCAGTGATTGAACCTGAGCCTCCTTCATTGGCAGTGCAGAGACTTAACCACTGGACCACCAGGGAAGTCCTGGAGGTGGGGTGCTTTTGAATTAATTTTCGAATTAACGATTTTGATAACACAAGAGTTTAAAGGATGCTGATCTGACCAGATGTTATGATCTCACTGGCTTGATCACACTTTTCATCCAGTGGTTAGACGCCCTGTCCTTTCTCAGAATCACAGCTTCAGACAGTGTAGCGACATAGAAGTTACTTTTAAATAATTAGATGGGGATGGATACTAAGAAAATGATATGTACGTTGGGCATAAAGACTGGGTTTGGATTTTGGTTAGGTTTATTAAGATATACTTTATAGACAGTTATTTCATCCTTTTAAATATACAGTTTGGCGAGTTTTTACAAATGAATATAGTTATATAATTGAGACATAGAAAAGTTTTATTAGCCCAAAAAATTCCCTCAGCATAGGGAGAAATTTAAAAGGTTGGTAGGGTGTTAAGGATTTTTTCCTTTATTCTCATTTCTTGATAAGGTTTATGTAATACAAGAGACTGCTGCTGCTGCTAAGTCGCTTCAGTCGTGTCCGACTCTGTGCGACCCCATAGACGGCAGCCCACCAGGCTCCCCCATCCCTGGGATTCTCCAGGCAAGAACACTGGAGTGGGTTGCCATTGCCTTCTCCAATGCATGAAAGTGAAAAGTCAAAGTGAAGTCGCTCAGTCGTGTCCGACTCCCAGCGACCCCATGGACTGCAGCCTACCAGGCTCCTCTGTCCATGGGATTTTCCAGGCAAGAGTACTGGAGTGGGGTGCCATTGCCTTCTCCGATACAAGAGACTAACAGGCACAAATCAAACTTATTTACCCAACTGTGGTCAGAGCTTCCACAATATGCAAAGATGCCTTATCCAGAATCATTGTAAAGAAAAAGTCAAAATGTAGGGGAAATGACAGTAACTATGGTTTCATGATCATATTTCTGACACATGTGTTGCAGAAATCAGTACTCAAGAAACCAAGCACCACACTCGGAGAGTTGGAGAACTCAGGATTATTATTCCAGCGGGCCCAGGGGAGTTAACACTCCGAGCTCTGAGCCCCGAACAAAGTGGTTACAGAGATTTTATAGACAGACTATAGTGGGCAACACTAGCTGTTAATAGGCTGGTTTAAACTAAGGGGTTTTGCACACGGGAATAGCAGTCAAGATGGGGAGGGGGGTGCCTCACCTTTACATGGACAGGCATGATTAAGCAGCTTTGCAGGGGCTGGGCATTTGCAAAGAGCAGGACAAGGGTGAGAGTTAAGCTCCAGTTCCTAGTATTGTAAGTCCCCACTTTCTGAGACTACGTGACCTACGTGATCCAGACTTTGCAAGGAGCAAGCTGAGTTACAGAGGTGCGAAGGAGCAGGAGGTTATGTAAAATTTTAACTTTTCCTCTTCACATGCACACCTATAGAGATGTGTGTGTGTGTTGGAAATAATATATATTTATATGTAATATGTGTATGTGTGTGTGTGTATATGTATATAAATTTTGTCCTATTTATTTCTCCAAAACACCATTTAACAAGAAGGGGCTCAAGGCACCTGAGAGGATTATAACAAGGAAGGGCGGGACTAAGGACTCTTGCAGAAAAGAGGAACTTCTAAACAGATTATACCATGAGAGGAAAGCAAGAAGTGTAGAAAAAGTAAACAGATCTGCTCTGGGCTGGAAGTGGCTTTTGAGTCTTCCCAGCCAAGAGAGTTATGATTTTCTGACTTTTGGTAACTTCTGTTTTCCCATTTATTTCTTCCTTTACTCATTAATTCAACAGGCATTTAGGGTTTCCCCCTGTCGTTAATTGAACATTATTAATCAGCCTCCACAGCGCCTACTAGGTGAAGGGTGAGTAATGGGCCATTCTTTCTAACTCAGGGCTCAGGGTTGTCAGGTGTCTGGCACTTCATTAGATGTTCTAGAGTTTTTTTTTAAAGGGCCATAATGTAGCTCACAGAAAGGATAGATGTGTAAAAATAAACTTACACATAGTGTTCTTTCACAACTTTCTATTTTTTTTCTGAAAGTGAAATAACAGTATAACCAGTTGACCTCCCCCACCCCTGCCGATTTGCTTGAGGACTGCCTGCTTCCCTCCAGAAAGGTATGGGGATGTCATTTTACCTGAGTTCCGTTCTGAGACAGTTGCATTGACTGATGACTTGCTAAGTATGTTATTTAGGATCTGTTTAAGAATAGCAGAGACCCACTTGAATTAACTCAGATATACTTAATTTATTATGACTCCCGTGTGTATCCTGGCACCCAAGGGTGAGATTACAGCAGAGGGGTCTGGAGGCTGGAAACCCCATCAGAACCTCATGCAGCACTCAGGCTCAGTCTAAGCAGGCTTTGCACCTTCCATCTCTTCTCCCCTCTTTGAATTCCTGTTTTCTTCATCTCCAGGCACAGGGCAGAATTTGCTACAGGTCCCATGTTTACAGCTCCATTCTAGGGACCAACCCAAGCATAATCTCCCAGGCTTGAGTCATATTCTTAGGAAAAACAATCTTAATTGTCCAGTTTAAGTGCTCACTTCTGGCCTGCTCTCCTCTGAGGGTAGGGTGGTTCACACAATGCAATGAGCTTCTGGGGTCCTGCCCTGTGGAAAGGGAGCAAGTACCCAAAAGATATCTGTGGCCGACTTCTTTGATGGCCATCTGTTGTTTTTTTCTTCTTTTGCTGTGCCACACAACTTGTGGGATCTTAGTTTCCAACCAGGGATTGAACCCAGGCCTGGGAAAGCATAGAGTCCTAACCACTGGACCACCAGGAATTCCCTACAATCTTCCTGTCATTCCTGTAGTCCATGTCTCCTGGCAACAAAGGTAACTTCAGGGAAGCTTTGGGCAATTTATCTTTGACAATCTTCCACCGGATGCACTGACCATCCTCCGTTAACATTTCCTGGCTCATAGTGAGCTCAGTCTGTGAGTTCAAATTCTCCTTTTTGATGGCTTGTGGCTGACCAGGATTGGGGTAGATTTGCTGGTGGGCTTATGTGAAGTGACTTCCCTTATGGCTTAGCTGGTAAAGAATCTGTCCACAAGGCAGGAGACCTGGGTTTGATCCCTGGGTTGTGAAGATCCCCTGAAGAAGAGAAAGGCTACCCACTCCAGTATTCTGGCCTGGAGAATTCCATGGACTGTATAGTTCATGGGGTTGCAAAGAGTCGGACATGACTGAGCGACTTTCACTTATGTGAAGTGGGGATATGCCGCCAATGATTTCTTCTGTGCTCTATGTTCGGGGTAAACAGGTACTTCTGGTCATGGACTGAGGGAGGCTCTGTGGTTCTTGGATCTTTTTCTTTGGGATGTATGTGTGTAATTAATTCAGCAGTGGCAAGGCTGACTCTCTAGTTATAGCTCTCCATCTTGTTCATTTCTGTTTATAGTTCTCCTGCTTTTCGTTCTCTTTTCACAGTCATTCCAATGTGGAAGCTGGGTTGCTGATAAGAAAAACAAATAGTGGCATGATTTCTCCCCTACAGTAGCTTCCACTGCCTTGCCTCTGAAAGGAATAGGCCTCTGGAAGAGTATTTCCTGTGAATAACATTCGTCTGGTAGAGATTTACAGGAACATCTTTACCTGATCATGACCTGCCCTCTAGAACAAAGGCTTTGACATCAAGAAGTCTGCAACAACTAACCACGCCCCTCCCTTACCTTTCCTATAAAAGGGCTTTGCTGAGAACTTTTGGGTAGCTTGGGGTTTTTAAGGCATGGGCCACCCATCTCCTTGCTTGGCTGTGCAATAAACCTTTCTCTGTTACAGACTCTGAGATTTTGGTATTGTTTGGCCTTACAATGCGTTGGGCACATGGACTTGTGGTTCCCTAACATTTATAGGTGAAGGTTCAAAGGCCTAGCCAAGAAAAGGCTTACAGGAGCCTGGCTAGAGTTTGGTCAAGGACAGAATCTTTATCAATGGTTATGGTCACTGGACACTGATAGGGCCCACATGGCATCTCATTGTTAAGATGGCTCATTATGTTGAGCTCAAAAATAAAGAATAAAATCACAGTGAACCTTGAGACTGAGCAAACTGCCCAAACGACATTCTGTTTTCTCACTGGCGCCTACCTTCTCAAAGCTACGAGACCACCAGATTCCAGACCTCCTGCTACGTGACCACAGGACTCAACTACAGGCTAAAAATTAACCATCCTTTCAGAGAATTTTTCATTGGTGGGGTATAAGAAAGACCCTGTAAGAAAGGGAGGATGCTGGTTCTCCTTAAGGGCCAGTCACCCTCTCATTTCTCTCTAATAAATTTCCCTTTTCTTGCCTGATTGCCCGATTTGCTCTCTTTTTCTTTGCACTCGCCCTTACTGACACATTCAGTAAAAATTACTTTCTGCTCCAACCCAAGCAGTCACTGAGGCTAGGACCCTCCTTTAGCCGAGACTCAGTTCTGGATAATGGAGTGTTGTGGTAAATTTTTAGAAGCCTTGTGCCCTGCCATTAAGTGGACAGAGCAGTTAAAACTCCATGGGTGAGGCTTAGGCTGCCATGGAGTCGTAGAACAGTCATTGTTCTAAGAGTTAAGGGAGTCCAGGGATGGTGGTGAGAGATGTGAAGGGGAGTAATGCTCACATGGACTGCAAGAGAGGGGCGGTTTCACTCAGAGCTCTTTCCTCCTTACTTAGATCTGAGACTCTTCCTTTTCTCAAATCTGAGAGCCATGCAGAAAGCCAGGGGACCGTGGCCATGCTTCAGAAGGCATGGTCAGAGGGGATCTGGCTTCCTGACAGCTTTTCTTAAATTAGTGCTCAGAGAAGTCAGCGCCAGACTCAGGCCTGCCTTTGACAAGCAGTTATGGCAGGTGTAGATGAGTGTCCACCCAGGTGGGGTTGTGTTTGGGGAAATGTGGTTTAAAGTGAGATGAGATTATCCCAGTGGCAGATACCTTTGTCTACAGTTCAGTTGCTCAGTTGTGTCTGACTCTTTGTGACCCCATGGACTGCAGCACGCCAGGCTTCCCTTGTCCATCTCCAACTCCTGGAGCCTGCTCAAACTCATGTCCATTGAGTCGGTGATGCCATCCAGCCATCTCATCCTCTGTCATCCCCTTCTCCTCCTGCCTTCAATCTTTCCCAGCATCAGGGTCTTTTCAAATGAGTCACTTCTTTGCATCAGGTGGCCAAAATATTGGAGTTTCAGCTTCAGCATCAGTCCTTCCAATGAATATTCAGGACTGATTTCCTTTAGGATTGACTGGTTGGATCTCCTTGCTGCCCAAGGGACTCTCAAGAGTCTTCTCCAACACCCCTATTCAAAAGCATCAGTTCTTCAGTGCTCAGCTTTCTTTATGGTCCAATTCTCATCCATACATGACTACTGGAAAAACCATAGCTTTGACAAAATGGACTTCTTTTGGCACAGTAATGTCTATGCTTTTTAATATGCTGTCTAGGTTTGTTATAGCTTTTCTTCCAAGGAGCAAGCATCTTTTAATTTCAAGGCTGCAGTTACCATCTGCAGTGATTTTGGAGTCCAAGAAAATAAAGTCTGTCACTGTTTCCATTGTTTCCCCCATCTATTTGCCATGAAGTGATGGGACCAGATGCCATGATCTTCGTTTTTTGAATGTTGAGTTTTAAGCCAGCTTTTTTACCCTCTTTCACTATCAGGAGGCTCTTTAGCTCCTCTTCGTTTTCTGCCATAAAGGTGGTGTCATCTGCATATCTGAGGTTATTGATATTTCTCCCGGCAATCTTGATTCCAGCTTGTACTTCATCCAGCCCAGAATTTCACATGATGTACTCTGCATATAAGTTAAATGAGCAGGGTGACAATATACAGCCTTGATGTACTCCCTTCCCAGTTTTGAACCAGTGTATTGTTCCATGTCGAATTCTAACTGCTGCTTCTTGACCTGCATACAGATTTCTCAGGAGGCATGTCAGGTGGTCTGCTATTCCCATCTCTTTAAAAATTTTCCAAAGTTTGTTGTGATCCACACAGTCAAAGGCTTTGGCATAACCAATAAAGTAGATGTTTTTCTGGAATTATTTCGCTTTTTCAATGATCCGATGGATGTTGGCAATTTGATCTCCAGTTCCTCTGCCTTTTCTAAATTCAGCTTGAACATCTGGAAGTTCTTGGTCCACGTGCTGTTGAAGGTTAGCTTGGAGAATTTTGAGCATTACTTTGGTAGCGTGTGAGATGAGTGCACTTGTGTGGTAGTTTGAACATTTTTTGGCATTGCCTTTCTTTAGGATTGGAATGAAAACTGACCTTTTCCAATCCTGTGGCCACTGCTGAGTTTTCCAAATTTGCTAGCATATTGAGTGCAGCACTTTCACAGCATCATCTTTTAGGATTTGAAATAGCTCAGCTGGAATTCCAACACCACCATTAGCTTTGTTCATAGTGATGCTTCCTAAGGCCCACTTGACTTTGCATTCCAGGATGTCTGGCTCTAGGTAAGTGATCACACCATTGTGGTTATCTGGGTCATTAAGACCTTTTTTGTACTGTTCTATGAATTCTTGCCACCTCTTCTTAATATCTTCTGCTTCTGTTAGGTCCATACCATTTCTGTCCTTTATTGTGCCCATCTTTGCATGAAATGTTCCCTTGGTATCTCTAATTCTCTTGAAGAGATCTCTAGCCTTTCCCATTCTATTGTTTTCCTCTATTTCTTTGCGGAGGAAGGCTTCCTTATCTCTCCTTGCTATTCTTTGGAACTCTGCATTCAGATGGGTGTATCTTTCCTTTTCTCCTTTGCCTTTCGCTTCTCTTCTCTTCTCAGCTATGTGTAAGGCCTCCTTAGACAACCAGTGTCCCTTTTTGCTTTCTTTTTCTTGGGGATGGTTTTGATTGCCACCTCCTATAGTGTCATGAACCTCCTTCCATAGTTCTTCAGGCACTCTATCAGATCTAATCCCTTGAATCTATTTGTCACTTCCACTGTGTAATTATATGGGATTTGATTTAGGTCATACCTGAATGGTCTAGCGGTTTGTTTTCCCTACTTTCTTCAATTTAAGTCTGAATTTTGCAATAAGGAGTGCATTATCTGAGCCACAGTCAGCTCCCGGTCTTGTTTTTGCTGACTGTATAGAGCGTCTCCATCTTCGGCTACAAAGAATATAATCAATCTGATTTCGGTATTGACCACCTGGTGACGTCCATGTGTAGAGTCATCTTTTGTGTTGTTGGAAAAGGGTGTTTGCTATGACCAGTGTGTTCTCTTGGTAAAATTCTTGTTAACCTTTCTCCAGCTTCATTTTCTACTCCAAGGCCAAACTTGCCTGCTACTCCATGTATCTCTTGACTTCCTATTTTTGTATTCCAGTCCCCTGTGATGAAAAGGACATCTTTTTTTTGGTGTTAGTTCTACAACGTCTTGTAGGTCATCATAGAACCATTCAATTTCAGCTTCTTTGGCATTAGTGGTTAGGGCACAGACTTGGATTACTGTGATATTGAATGGTTTGCCTTGGAAACAAACAGAGATCATTCTGTCATTTCTGAGATACAGACAAGTACTGCATTTCAGACTCTTTTGTTGACTCTGAGGGCTACTCCATTTCTTCTAAGGGATTCTTGCCCATAGTAGTAGATATAATGGTCATCTGAGTTAAATTCACCCATTCTGGTCCATTTTAGTTCACTGATTCCTAAAATGTTGATGTCCATTCTTGCCATCTCCTGTTTGATCACTTCCAGTTTACCTTGATTCATGGTGGCTCTGATGGTAAAGCATCTGACTGCAATGAGGGAGACCTGGGTTCAATCCCTGGGTCAGGAAGATCCCCTGGAGAAGGAAATGGCAACCCACTCCAGTACTCTTGCCTGGGAAATTCCATGGATGGAGAAGCCTGGTAGGCTACAGTCCATGGGGTTGCAAAGGGGCAGACATGACTGAGTGACTTCACTTTCACTTTTTCTTTCATGGACCTAACATTCCAGGTTCCTGTGCAATATTGTTCTTTACAGCATTGGACTTTACTTCCCTCAGCAGTCACATCCACAAGTGGGTGTTGTTTTTGCTTTGGCTCCATCTGTTCATTCTTTCTGGAGTTATTTTCCACTAATCTCCAGTAGCATATTGGGCACCTACTGACCTGGGGAGTTCATCTTTCAGTATCCTATCTTTTTGCCTTTTCATACTGTTCATGGGGTTCTCAAGGCAAGAATATGAAGTGGTTTGCCATTCCTTTCTCCAGTGGACCGCGTTTTGTCAGAACTCTCCACCATGACGTCTTGGGTGGCACTACACGGCATGGCTCATAGTTTCATTGAGTTAGACAAGGCTGTGATTCATGTGATCAGTCTGGTTAGTTTTCTGTAATTGTGGTTTCCATTCTGTCTGCCCTCTGATGGAGAAGTGTAAGAGGCTTATGGGAGCTTCCTGATAGGAAAGACTGGAATCCGGGTCTTGTTCTGATGGGCGGGGCCATGCTCAGTAAATCTTTAATACAATTTTTTTGATGGGTGAGGCTATGTTCCCTCCCTGTTGTTTGGCCTGTGGCCAAACTATGGTAGGGGTAATGCAGTAATGGTGACCTCCTTCAAAAAGACTTATTCCAGCCCTGATGTATTCAGTGCCTCTGACCCAGCAGTAGGCCACCGTCAATCCACGCTTCCACCACAGATTCCTGGATACTCACAGGCAAGTCTGGCTCAGTCTCTTGTGGGGTCGCTGCCCTATCTCCTGGGTCCTGGTGTGCACAAGGTTTTGTTTGTTCCCTCCAAGAGTCTGTTTCCCCAGTCCTGTGGAAGTTCTGTAATCAAATCCCACTGGCCTCCAAGGTCAAATTCCCTGGGGGTTCTTAGTCCTTTTGCCGCATCCCCAGGTTAGGAAATCTGTGGTGGGTCCTAGAACTTTTGTAACAATGTGAAAACTTCTTTGGCATAATTGTTCTCCTGTTCCAGAGAGAATATGATTTTCAGAAGATCCATGTAATTGCTTGAGGTGGAAGCATCTACCAGTAAAATTTTCTGGGAGCTAGAAATCCACATTAGTTCACTCCTGTCTTTGGCGGCCGTGAAATTTAGATTGAGTAGAGCATGAATCTAGGAGGGACAGGAGGAGGACTGCAAATAACATGACATCAGGCACTTCAGACAATTGTTGGGGAAATACAGGAGGACTGAATAGTGCAGCAGAGGCAGTGGGCTACGGAGCCAGGCAAATTACAAAAGGGAGCTGGGCTGGAGCAATGTGTGGCAGATGCTTAATTGCAGCAGAATTTGAGTATACAGTGTGTGAAAGGCCCCCATCATAGGGCTTCCTAGATGGCAATAGTGGTAAAGAATCTGCCTGCCAATTCAGGAGACATAAGAGACATGGGTTTGATCCCTGGGTTGGGAAGATTCCCTGGAGGAGGAAACGGCAGCCCCTTCTAGTATTCTTGCCTGGAGAATCCCATGGACAGAGGAACCTGGCGGGCTACAGTCCAAGGGTCGCAAAGAGTCAGACATGACTGAGCAACTGAGCACAAAAGGTCCCATCGTGTGGCATTTGAAACAGCAAAGGAGAAGTCCCTGATACTGCAATGCCTGTGGTTACAGAAGAGAAGCCATTCCTGGTTCAGTTTCTATTCAGGGCCTCTGTCACGTAGTTGCACTAACTACAAGATGCCTTTGTAATTAAACTCTTCTGGATAGTGATGCTGAATTTCTCCAAGTTGGGCCTGGAACACACATACAATTATATGGTGGGAAAGGGCTCTAAGAATAAATGCTAATCGCTGTTTCCCTAAACTGTGCCACAGGTTGGAGCCCCAGCAGGACTTGTACCTCTAAAAACGTGAATTCATTTAATTATTAACCTTCATTTATTATTAATAGCCCTTTGTGGGGGGTACCCCCATCATACCCATATAATAGACAATGAAACAGGCAAAGCAACTTGCTGCTGATCCCCCAGTTATTAAGTGGTACAGCCAGGTTTCTGGAACTAGCTAGTTGATGCTCTCAACCCACACACATTTGGCCGCTGAAATGGTGGGCACTACTCTTCCCATTTCCAATTCTCCCACAGTGGTGTGGACACAGGACCCAGGTCGCCTGGGCACATTTGGAGCAACGGATGTACCTCAGTTATCTTGAATGGCAACAACAACTGGCATAGACCAGAGAACCCAGGGTAGTCCTCAGGACTGAAACCATTCAGCAGTTGGAACCGGAGTCCCAGGCAGATCAGTGGTGAAGAATCAGCCTGCAAATGCAGGAGATGCGGGTTTGATCCCTGGGTCTGGAAGATCTCCCTTGAGGAGGAAACGGCTACTCACTTCAGTATTCTTGCCTGGAGAATCCCATGGACAGAGGAGCCTGGTGGACTGGTACACCGTTGTCCAAATATGAGTAGGTCTAGTTCTATCCTAAACGTCCCACACGCGTCTAGGTCCTAGGAAGGGAGAGGGCTTTAAAAAGGTAGATGGAAACCATGGTTTTCCTAAGGGCTGCCCGGCCTAGGACACAAGCACGATCCCTGGCGTGGGCCTCTGAGACATGACACAGCAGGAGTCCCTCTCCCCTAACTGCACAGCCCAGACTCCAGAAGACCCATGGAGAAAATGAGGCAAACAGCTGATGAAGCTGTCCGTTAACTGCGGCCCCACCTGCGCCCTGAGGCCGAGATCTGAGTAGATTAAGGCGTCAACAGTGCCGCGACACGCCACCCCTAGTCGGCTCAGCGGTTCGAGCACAAGGGTGGAGGGACCAGCCCTAAGCGCGGCGTTACGGCGCCCACCAGTGACGTCACGGGCAAGTGCCGGCCAGAAGCCCGCCCCTTCGAGTCACGTGAGGTTGCGCCGCCCGGACCACCGAAATGCGCTGCCCAGAAGTGCGCTGGGTGCCCGCGCTCGCTTCTGTGTGGGCTGTGAGAGTGCTTCTTGGGGTTCGGAGGGGAAGAGGGTAGGTTCTGGCGAGTTTTTCGTGCCAGTCTCGTCCGGCGCCGGCTTCCTCGTTTTCCTTAGCGCCTCGTCAGCACGCTGCCCTGAACTCGCTTCTCTCTGACCGGATGCCCCGGCGTCTCGGCCTCACAGAAGCCGCAGAGATGGCTGCTGGGCCTCCTAGAGCCCCGGTCCAGACCTTTGCCACCGAGGCGTGATCCTTTTTTGTTTGAAAGAAGTTGGCCCAACAGTTCCCCGTGGCCGGTACTGAAGTTTCTGATGTTTGGGGTCTCCTGCTTGCTTGGGTGGAGAGCCTCTTGGGGTCTCCCGTCCCCTGATAGCTCTTGTGACCCTGAATATTTTACTCAATCCAAATCCAGCCACCCTTGTCTCCTCTCCATAGGCACTTTTGGGAGTCAGTGACGTGGTCCCCATAAGCACTTTTTTAGGTTTTTAAGTTTGTTCAGACCCAGCACTGTAGGGGCCGAATGCGTCATGTGTGTCTCGGTCCACTCGGTGTGAATGGTCCCAGGAGCGCTCTTGGGCAGAGGAGGCAGGTGGTGGATTGTCCCGAATACCAGCTAGAGCAATTCATGAGGAGGTGGGGACCATCAGCCAGTGGAGGGCTGGTAGAGACTCCTGCCACTGCTGGAAATGAGACGGAAGACTGTGGGCGGTTGTTGGTGATGTAGAAAAGAGACCATTGCGCTCATGGCTCTTCTTGTCTTAGCTTTTAAGGTTCTTGCTTTTCCAAACCGGGAAGAGTGCACAGAGCCAGGGGACATCAGCCATGCTCCAAACCACTTGGCCTCAGGTGAGCCTACCTTCATTTCAGTCTTAAAGGTCATGTTAGCTATCAGGTCATTATGAAGGGACTGAAAAGGCCTAAGTTGGAGAGGCTGTGGTTTCCCTCTTGAATCCATCCCCAGGGCTAAGGTTGTAAATACGTGGTGGAGGAGGTAAGAGTCTTGTGTGTAGAGTGGAGAGTTTGGATATATAGGTTTAAGTAGAAAAGGGGGGACCCATGTCAAGAAATTCCACCAGAACATGAAAATCGAGATAATTTGAGGTATTCTATAAATAAAAGTTGTGTGCAGAGATATAGAAAACAACTTTGCCTAAAGGGAAGCATGTGGGGGTGGAGTATAAATTAGGAATATGGATTAGCAACAACAAAAAAATAAGGTTGCTAGGTGAGAAACCGCTTGAGAAAAATTCTTAATTGAAGAGATTGCTCCACAAATACTAGGTGTATCCCAGAGAGACCTGCATTGTTCTTTCCATATGTGCTTTCAGACTAGGCACATAATACTGAATAATGCAGACAGGTTCTCCTTTTTCATGGAGGGTACTTTTACCAAAAACAAGTTGATATCATAAGTACCTGTTGCTCAAGTACCATGCTTCCTAACAGTGAGGGCCTCAGGTGGGCAGCATCAGGATCACTTGGGTGCTCATTAAAACCGCCATTTGCTAGGTGCTACCCTAGATCAGTAATCATCCTGGGGAGGAGGGTAGGTCGGGTCAGGAATCTTGTAGCAAGTTCTGTGGGTGATTCTTATGCACCCTCTCAAATTTGAGAAGCCTCAAAGAAGCTCCCTTTGAAGGTAGTCGTCAGGGAAGCCCTCATGGAGGTGGTCACATGAGCTTGAGACCTCATGAAAGAAGTAAAAATAGGCTGGACAACTACTGGAGAGAGAGCCAAAGCCGAGCTTTCCAGGGAGTATAGCAAATGTGTCAGCCCTGAGGTAGGGGAGAAAGCTGGGTGTATTCTAGAGACAGAGAGAGGTTAGAGGAGGTAGTTCATTGTGAGGTGGGACAGTTAGGCACGTGTTTTGGAGGTCACTGTGAAGACTCTGGTCTCACTTCTGAGTTCAATAGGAAGACCCTAAAGGATTTTAAGCAGGGCATGTGAAAGGGATGGATTTACATATCAAAAAGATTTTTGGCCCATAGTGGTGACTTGCTTGCAAGAGTATGAGTCAATTAGGAGGATGTTGCAGTCCAGGTAAGAGGTTAAGTATTGGTCTCCCTGCTCTCTCATCTTTCTTTTTTTAGTAGACTCTTTTTTTTTTTTTTCCCAGTGAGAAATTTTAGGTTCATTGTATAATGGCGCAAAAACCACAGAGTCCCCAAATGCTTTCTGGCCCCATACGTGGATAGCCCATTATCAGAGTGGTACATGAATTCAACTGATGAACCTACATTGACATAGTCACCCAGAGTCCATAGCTTGCACTAGGGTTCATTCTTGGTGTTGTACATTCTGTGGGTTACATGTGTATAAATGATGTGTATTTACTATTATCATATCATACAGTGTCTTTTCACAGGCTCTAAAAATCCTTTGTCCTGCCCTCCTTTCCTGGCAACTGTTGATCTTTTTGCTTTTTCCAAAATATTGTGTAGTTGGTATCCTACCTTTTTATGTTGGTTTCATTCACTTAGTAGTATTCTTTTCAGGTTCCTGTGTGACTTTTCATGGCTTGATAGCTTGTTTTCTTTTTAGTGCTCTATAATGCTCCATTGATTATACCACAGTTTATTCACCTACTGAAGAACCATTTGTTTGCTTCCAAGTTTGGGCAGTTGTGAATAAAGCTGCTATAAACATCTTTGTGCTTGTTTTTGTGTGGCCATAAGTTTTTAGCTCATTGGGAAGATACCAAGGAGTCTGATTGCTGGATCGTATGGTTAGAATGTGTTTATTCTGGTTTTGTAAGGAGCTGTTAAACTCTCTTCCAAAGTGACTGCAGCAGTTTGTATTTTCACCAGCAGTGAATGAGAGCTCGTGTTGCTCCACATCCTCACCAGTGTTTGGTGGTGTCAGTGTTTCGGATTTTGGTCATTCTACTAGGTGTGTTGTGGTATCTCATTGTTTTAATTTGCATTTCCCTGGACACATAAGTTGTAGAGTATCTTTTTGTATACCTGTTTGCCATCTGTATAACTTCTTTGGTGACATTTGTGTTCAGGTCTTTTGCCCACTTTTTCATTGGGTTCATTTTCCTGTTGAGTTTTTAGAGTTCTTTGTGCACTTGGGATAATAGTCCTTTCTTATGTGTGTCTCTTTAAATGTTTTCTCACTATCTGTGACTTGTATTCTCATTTCCTTGAAGTATTGTCCTTTTAGGGTACGGTTTAATTCCCCGTCATCTTTTCTTTCAAAAATGTATTTCCTTCAAAACCTTCTCAGCTCTATGATGAGTTACTTTTTTTTCAGATGACTTTAAATGAACCACAACTGCTGCATAAATCTCATTGATTTTTTTTTTTTTTTTGGTGAAGAAGTTGATTTTATTGGAATCGTAGGCAAAATTGGGGATTGACTTCTTTACAAGTTTGATTCTTCCCATTTAGAAACACTGTATAATTTATTCAGTTCCTCTTTTATTTATTTTAATAGACATTTAGTTTTCTTCATCTTGGTTTTACAGGTTTTTCTTGGGTCTGTTCTTAGCTCTTTTCATATGAATGGCATCTTATTTTCTCCCATTTTGTCTTTTAACTGTTTATGGTGATACTTAGGAAAACTAATCATTTTGGTTCATTTATCCTATATCTAGGTAACTTAATGAATTATTCTGTCAGTTTTAAATGCTTTTCATTGTCTTGGGTCTTGGATATTTTTTAAAAAGATAGCTATTTCATCTGCAAGCAAAGATATTTATGTTGCTTTTCTATATTTATGTGCCTTCTCCAATCTTTTTAAAAAAATTATTTATTTTTAATTGAAGGATAATTGCTTTACAGTATTGCATTGGTTTCTGCCAAACGTCAACATGAGTCAGCTATAGGTTTACCCATGTTCCCTCCCACTTGACCATCTCTCCACCTCCCTCCTCATCCCACCCCTCTAGGTTGTTACAGAGCCACAGTGTGAGTTCTCTGAGTCATACAGCAAATTCCTGTTGGCTATATGTTTTACATATGGTAGTGTATGTTTCCATATTGCTCCCTCCATACCTCCCAATCTCTCCTCCTCCCCTGCCTCCAGCCATGTCCATAAGTCTGTTCTCAATGTCTGTGTCTCCATTGCTTCTCTGCAAATAATTTCATCAGTACCATCTTTCTCAGATCAGATCAGTCGCTCAGTCGTGTCCGACTCTTTGCGACCCCATGAATCACAGCTCGCCAGGCCTCCCTGTCCATCACCAACTCCCGGAGTTCACTCAGACTCAACATCCATCGAGTCAGTGATGCCATCCAGCCATCTCATCCTCTGGTGTCCCCTTCTCCTCCTGCCCCCAATCCCTCCCAGCATCAGAGTCTTTTCCAATGAGTCAACTCTTCACATGAGGTGGCCAAAGTACTGGAGTTTCAGCTTTAGCATCATTCCTTCCAAAGAAATCCCAGGGCTGATCTCCTTCAGAATGGACTGGTTGCATCTCCTTGCAGTCCAAGGGACTCTCAAGAGTCTTCTCCAACACCACAGTTCAAAAGCATCAATTCTTCGGCGCTCAGCTTTCTTCACAGTCCAACTCTCACATCCATACATGACCACTGGAAAAACCATAGCCTTGACTAGACGGACCTTTGTCGGCAAAGTAATGTCTCTGCTTTTGAATATGCTATCTAGGTTGGTCATAACTTTCCTTCCAAGGAGTAAGCGTCTTTTAATTTCATGGCTGCAGTCACCATCTGCAGTGATTTTGGAGCCCCAAAAAATAAAGTCTGACACTGTTTCCACTGTTTCCCCATCTATTTCCCATGAAGTGATGGGACCAGATGCCATGATCTTCATTTTCTGAATGTTGAGCTTTAAGCCAACTTTTCCACTCTCCTCTTTCACCTTCATCAGGAGGCTTTTTAGTTCCTCTTCACTTTCTGCCATAAGGGTGGTGTCATCTGCATATCTGAGGTTATTGATATTTCTCCTGGCAATCTTGATTCCAGCTTGTGTTTTTTCCAGCCCAGCATTTCTCATGATGTACTCTGCATATAAGTTAAATAAGCAGGGTGACAATATACAGCCTTGACGTACTCCTTTCCCTATTTGGAACCAGTCTGTTGTTCCATGTCCAGTTCTAACTGTTGCTTCCTGACCTGCATATAGGTTTCTCAAGAGGCAGGTCAGGTGGTATGGTATTCCCATCTCTTTCAGAATTTTCCACAGTTTATTGTGATCCACACAGTTAAAGGCTTTGGCATAGTCAATAAAGCAGAAATGGATGTTTTTCTGGAACTCTCTTGCACATGTTGGCAATTTGATCTCTGGTTCCTCTGCCTTTCCTAAAAGCAGCTTGAACATCTGTAAGTTCACGGTTCACATATTGCTGAAGCCTGGCTTGGAGAATTTTGAGCATTACTTTACTAGCGTGTGAGATGAGTGCACTTGTGTGGTAGTTTGAGCATTCTTTGGCATTGCCTTTCTTTGGGATTGGAATGAAAACTGACCTTTTCCAGTCCTGTGGCCACTGCTGAGTTTTCCAAATTTGCTGGCATATTGAGTGCAGCACTTTCATAGCATCATCTTTCAGGATTTGAAATAGCTCAACTGGAATTCCATCACCTCCACTAGCTTTGTTCGTAGTGATGCTTTCTAAGGCCCACTTGACTTCACATTCCAGGATGTCTGGCTCTAGGTGAGTGATCACACCATCGTGATTATCTGGGTCATGAAGATCTTTTTTGTACACTTCCCATCACTTCATGGCAAATAGATGGGGAAACAATGGATACAGTGACAGACTTTATTTTTGGGGGCTCCAAAATCACTGCAGATTATGACTGAGCCATGGAATTAAAAGACACTTGCTCCTTGAAAGAAAAGCTATGACCAACCTAAACAGCATATTAAAAAGCAGACACATTACTTTGCTGACAAAGGTCCATCTAGTCAAAGCTATGATTTTTCCAGTTGTCATGTATGGAGGTGAGAGTTGGACCATAAAGAAAGGTGAGCACTGAAGAATTGATGCTTTTGAACTGTGGTTTTGGAAAAGACTCTTGAGAGTTCCTTGGACTTCAAGCAGATCCAACCAGTCTATCCTAAAGGAAATCAGTCCTGAAAGTTCATTTGAAGGACTGATGCTCAAGCTGAGGCTCCAATACTTTGGCCACTTGATGGGAAGAACTGACCCATTGGAAAAGACCCTGATGCTAGGAAAGATTGAAGGCAGGAGGAGAAGGGGACAACAGAGGACGAGATGGTTGGATGGCTGACCAACTTGATGGATATGAGTTTGAGTAAGCTCTGGGAGTTGGTGATGGATGGGGAAGCCTTGCGTGCTGCAGACCATGGGGTTGCAAAAATTTGGATTAACTGAGCCACTGAAATTATATAGCATCCCTGTTCAGGGTACATATGGCTGCAGCAAGGATTGTCTATGTGATTATCAGTCCATTCGGACAGTCACAGATCAGTTGCCTCACTGTCCCAACAGCCTTAAATGTTTCTCCCCTGTCCCAAACGGTTGCCTCAATGTGGGATCTCACCCCTCCTTCAGTTCACCCCCAGGTGCAGTCCTCTTCACACTCCTCTTTTCCCCCCGACTTCTTTTGTCCTACAGAGTTTGCATGGTTTTATATATTCTTTTCTGGTGGTCAGGTACTCCTGCTTGCTCTCAGCTGGTGTTCTGTAAGATCGTCTGTGTGTGAAGGTATATTCCTGATGAATCCATGGAGAGAGAAGTACTCCTTGTCCACTTATGCCTCCACCATCTTGGATCTCCTGAACATTCCTATTTTTAGTTTTTTAAGGAACCTCTGTACTCTTCTCCAGAGTCTGTATCAATTTACTTTCCCATCAGCAGTGTAGGGAGGCTCTCTTTTCGCCACACCCTCTCCAGCATTTATTGTTGGTAGATTTTTAGATGATGGCTCTTCTGATCAGTGTGATACCTCATTGTAGTTTTGATTTGCATCTTTTCACGTGCTTCCTGGCCATGTGTATGTCTTCCTTGGAGATGTCTGTTTAGATCTTCTGCTCATTTGTGATTCGTTTTTTTTTTTTTTTTTTTTTTTTATTGAATACATGAGCTGTTTGTAAATTTGGGACATTGATCCCTTATTGGTAATATTGCTTGCAGATATTTTCTCCCACTCTGTGGGTTTTTTCTTTGCTAAGGCTTTTGAGTGTAATTAGGTCTCATTTTTCTTCTTTCCATTACTCTGGGAGATGAATTGAAAAAGATATTGACGCGATTTATTTCAGAGTGTTCTGCCTATGTTTTCCTCTAAGAGTTTTATAGTATCTGGTCTTACATTTATTTAATCTGTTTTGAGTTTATTTTTGTAGATGGTGTTAAAGAAAGGTCTAATTTCATTTTTTAAAATGTGTAGCTGTAGTGGGACTATTTCAAAGGAGTGGCTTCTCTGCATGTAGTGGAAGCTGGTGGAGAAGGCTAGAGAGAAACTAGGGCGGGGAACATATGTGGTTGTACACATGTATTTTTGCTGAGCAGAGACAGGGAGAGTAGTTGGTGTACAGAGAATAAGGTGACAGGTTATGGGTGCCTCAGACTTCCCTGGTAACTTAGCTGGTAAAGAATCTGCCTGCAATGAAGGAGACCCTGGTTCGATTCCTGGGTCAGGAAGATCTGATGGAGAAAGAATAGACTACCCCCTCCAGTATTCTTGGGCTTCCCTGGGGGCTCAGATGGTAAATAATCTGCCTACAATGCAGGAGACCTGGCCTTGATCTCTGGGTTGGGAAGATCTCCTGGAGAAGGGAATGGCTGTGACTCCAGTATTCTGGCTTGGAGAATTCCATGGACAGAGGACCCTGGCAGGCTACAGTCTATGGGGTTGCAAAGACACCACTGAGCAACTTTTACTATGGTATGTCAGGGCAGCCCATGCTAGAGAGACAGCTCCATGGAGACGGGAACATAAGAGGTTGATACAGTTACAGCCTGGAGAGCCCCTGATGCCAGGCTTTGAGGTTTAGAGCCGCAGAGCTGAGCAGGTAGGAAGCCTTGGTGATCCACATTTGAAGGTGGGAGCCAGTGCTCTTGTCCATAGAACAGACCTGCCACAGGGCTCAGAGTCACAGACGTTGGCAGGTCCATTTCTTCCCTGAAGCTCACACTGGCCCCCTCTGACCCTCACTCAGAGCCTGAGCAGGAACCTGTTGTTTCAGGAGCCAGTGACCTTTGAGGACGTGGCCGTGTACTTCACCCAGAACCAATGGGCCAGCCTGGACTCTGCACAGAGGGCCCTGTACAGGGAGGTGATGCTGGAGAATTACGCAAATGTGGCTTCTCTCGGTAAGGTCTCTCAGTGGCCCTCTGATAGTTGATGTCTTCCTCAGATGTCTTGGGAGTTCTAGTAGTCCTCAGGGTTCTGTGGAGATGCTGGGTGGGGTTTCCCTTGGCTTTGAAGTTGGACTTTATTCCTTCCCAAGGAAGAGCGTGGTTTTGGACCCTGAGGGAAAGGACTCTTGGGGTGCCCCCGGGAGACCTCAGTTCCTCCGTCCTTGCAGTGTGGTGGATGTGGGCCCTCTCCTGTGTGCAGGAGCCTCCCAGGATATCGGTACATTCATCCTTCCTGAGGGGATGTCCTTTCTTCTGAGTCAGGGCGAGCTTGCACTTCTTCCCTGGGAAGAATCACTGTCTCCCTGATCTTTGCATGGAGTGCAGTTTGGACCCCTTCCTCAGAACCCCTGTGTGGCTCATTGGTCCCCCAGGCAGTCCCCTTCTCCCCCCAACTCAACTTGCCTGCCTTGGGGTGGGCAGTGGGATCTCAGTAACAGCTCTGGACATCTCCCCTCAACTTGTCTGTCTCTCTTTCTTGTTGGAGTAGTGTCTCCATTCCCCAGACCTGATCTGATCTCCCAGCTGGAGAGAGGGGAAGCTCCATGGGACCCCGATCCCTGGGAAGCAGAGGATTTGAGAGGCATCTGTCCAGGTGAGTAAGGGGACTTAGCACCTTCTGGTTTCGCCTTCCTGGTTTACTGGAAATGTTTCTTCTGCAGTGGAGAGCAAAGCTCCCTGTAGCTGACCCTCTGACCTGTATTGAGTTCCCATCCCAAACCTGTAAGGACAGTTTTCATGGCAGGGTGGTAGGGTTTCAGCCATACTTTAAGGAAAGTGTGATTCTGTGCATCAAACTGATTGATTTGTACCATAGCTATGATTTTATTTGCCTTTTTAGTGTTTATATCATTTTTAGTATTTTAAAGTTCCTGATGCCTTAATGTTGTGTTTTACAATGAATTTGTTTTAAATGGGGCCATAGAGGAAAGGGCAAGAATACTACCCCATTTCCACACTGAACACACACACCCACTTACCCTAAAATTTCCTGGAATCTTTGCTGATGAGTTAGTCCTGGGAGGTTTTAATTATTTGGGTTTTCTTTACTGATTCTCAGGTGGCTCAGATGGTAAAGAATCTGCCTGCAATGTGGGAGACCTAGGTTCAGTCCCTTGGTTGGGAAGATCCCCTGGAGAAGGAAATGGCAACCCACTCCAGTATTCTTGCCTGGAAAGTCCCATAGATGGAGGAACCTGGCAGTGGAGAGCAAAGAGTTGGATGCGACTGAGCAAATTCACTTTTCTTTGCTTTAGGAAGAAACTTTCCAGGCCTCACTTCTCACACATATTGTGATACTGTAAAAAGTGGTTTCTTTAGCAGTAAAACCACGGTGGCCTACAGTTCTCCAATCAACTTGTATTCCCACTGACTTTCTGAAATAATCTTTTATCCCAGAATATTATATGAAATATTTAAAAGTAGAATTGTCAGGCTGTTATTTAGAATTCAAAATTGGGGTGGTTTCCTGGCTTCCAGGTGGGGCATTGGGGTCCATCGTTTCTCTGTGTTGCTGGGCTTCTCAGCTGCTCCCCTTCATCTCACTGATGTCTTTTCCCTCCTTGGGGGTCTCCCTCTCTCTCTTTTGAAGCCTGTTTGCATTTCTCTCTGTTCCCTCTTACCTCTGCCATTCTTTTTCCCCTCCTGCTTCCTTTCCTTCCCACCCTTGAAGTTCCCATTTGCCCGCCTCACCTGCCCTGGCTCATTGCCCGGCCCGTCCTTGTAAGAGGCACTCCTGGACTGCAGTGTCATCACTTGTCCAGCTTATGCTGTTTTTCTTTTTCTCTCTTATCCTCTCTTACGGAGGCTCATAACCATCTCATGGGATATTTTTGAAATATCGCATCCTACGAGAGAAAACCAGGACCACTGCATCCCATTCCTTCCAGTTCAGTAACGAGGAAACTTGTGGTTTCTTTGGTCAGGTGGTGAGAGGGGCATCAAGACAGAAGAGCCAGCGGTAGAGCAGCAAGCCTCCGAGGGCACAGAGGCCCATGGCAGGCCCGTGGGAGGGCTTCTCACGAACGTGTCTCAGCACTTGGATTTTGAAAACAAGGCAGTGTGGCAGACTTTCAATCTGAATCCCAATCTGATACTTCGAGGTGGCATGAAGTTCTACAAATGCAAAGAATGTGGGAAGATCTTCCGATATAACTCACAGCTCCTTCGGCATCAGAGTAGGCACACTGGGGAAAAGCCTTTCAAGTGCAAGGAGTGTGGCAAAGCTTTCAAGTCCAGCCAGAACTGTATCATACATGAGAAAAATCACGTTGGCAAAGGACCCTATGAATGTAAGGAGTGTGGCAAAGGTCTGAGTTCCAAAACTGCCTTGACCCAGCATCAGAGGATCCACACGGGGGAGAAGCTCTATAAATGTAAGGAGTGTGGCAAAGGTCTGAGTTCCAACACTGCCTTGACCCAGCACCAGAGGCTACACACTGGGGAGAAGCTCTATAAGTGTAAGGAGTGTGGGAAGGCGTTCACCCAGAAGATCACCTCCATTCAGCATCAGAGAGTTCACACCGGAGAGAAGCCTTATGAGTGTAAGGTGTGTCGGAAAGCCTTCAAGTGGTACCCCAGCTTTCTTCAGCATCAGAAAAGGCACCGTGTGGAGAGGCCCATCAAGGCTTTTGGGCCGCCCCTGCTGCGTCCCCAGGGCCCCTCTGCATCCTTAGCTCCCGGGTGTCTCCCGGGCCCGGGCTCTGCTCCTGCTGTGGCCGTGGCCTTGCCACACACCGTCCTCATTCCTGCCTCCGGGCCCATGTTCATGCTGCTGCCCGCCTCTGGGGTTCTTTCTTCCCCTGTCCAAGTAGTTCGTGTTTTCCAAGGTCTTCCTCCCGCTGTGAAGCCTTCCCCAGTTATTCTGACCCCTTCTCCTCACCCCCCGTGACCTCTATCTTGGCACTTCTCTGGCTGTTACAGCAGATCTCTAACCTACCTTCAGCTTGATCTGTAGCTTTTACACTGTACCTGTGTTCCAGCTATTTGAGCATAAACCCCATTGTAATCGAGATACATCTAAAGACTGTGTTATATACAATATATTCTCTTCTGGGTAGAAAATGGAAACACTTGACTTTGATATTGGTCCCTTTCAGACTTGAACAGTAATGAGCATATCTGCATCATGGGGCTGCTCGTGGGTGAAGTGCTGGTAGGACACTGGTGAAATAGGGATGTTTGAGAGAAGATATCCCCATGTCAGGCCCCTGTGATGTGAGAGAAGCTGCCTGGGAGAAACAGGAGGCATGTGAGATCTGTCAGAGTTTAGAATTGGCCTGAGTTTCCAACCAGGGCCTTTAGAAATGAATGCAGGTGGTTCAGTGATTGAAGGTTCATGGTGTCTTCATGCAGTGGAAGTTGGGTTGCCTTTGACACAGATCATTGAGGATCTCGTATGTCTCTGCAAAAAATCATGTGGAATAACCAGTTACAAAACATGTATTGGGCTTCAAGGGTGGCTCAGGGATAAAGAATTCACCCCGAATGCAAGAGAAATGGGTTCAGTCCCTGGTCCAGGAGATCCCACATGCTATGGAGGAAGTAAGCCCCTGTGTTGCAGCTACTGAAGCCCGAGAGCCCTAGAGCCTATGCTCTGCAACAAGAGAAGCCACTGCTGTGAGAACCCTGTGTACTGCAACCAGAGAGTAGCCCCTAATTGCTGCAGGTAGAGAACAGCCTGTGCAGTAAGAAGACCCAGCACAGTCAAAAAAAAAAAATACATGTACACAGTGATAGCAATTATTTATATGATTGATAGCAATCATGTCTTGAAACATGAAAGGTTTTTTTTTTCAAAATCTTTAGTTTTGCCCTTGATATGTAGTTTCCTTTTACCTTTGGTTTCCTAAGCGCACACACACCAAAGCATTCATCTTTGCTCCACCCATTGTGTACATTTTTCTTGGTGGGCGTTCTGGTTTGCTGTTTGCATTTCCTTTTCTCCAGATAGCATAAATTATGAGTTTGGCAAATTACTAAAGAAATAGGAGCAAAAGATTTGCGGGAAATCTGAATATGCCTGTGTAATGTTTTTAAAATAATTTTTATTTATTTATTTATTTTTGTTGGCACTGGGTCTTCATTGCTGCACTGGGCTTTCTCTACTTGTGGTGTGTGGGCTTCTCATTGAAGTGGCTTCTCTTGTTGTGGAGCACAGGCTCTAAGATGTGTGGGCTCAGTAGTTGTGGCACATAGCCTTAGTTGCCCCACATTATGTGAAATCTTCCCAGACCTGGGATCAAACCTGCAGTCCACCAGGCTCCTCTGTCCTCCACTGTCTCCTGGAGTTAGCTCAAATTCTTATCCATTGATCGGTGAGGCTATTTAACCATCTAATCCTCTACCTTCTCCTTCTGCCTTCAGTCTTTTCTAGCATCAGGGTCTTTTCCAGTGAGTCAACTTAGTATCAGATGGCTAAATTATTGGAGCTTCAGCTTTAGCATCAGTCCCTCCAATGAATACTCAGGGTTGATATCCTTTAGATTGACTGGTTTGATCTCCTTGCAGGTCAAGGGACTCTCAAGAGGTTGTGACAGGTTAGTGAAGTAGAACTTTGGATTGTTCTTGCTTTTGACTTTAGATGAGGTCTTTTATAACTATGCAAAAGACTATGTGAAGTAATTCCTGGGAAAAGAACTGAGCTATGCATTACAGGCACACCTTATTTTATTGCACTTCATTATATCTGTTTTGCATATACTGTGTTTTTTACAAATTGAAGGTTTGTGACAACACTGCATTATTGGAAAATGGCTAAGATATTTTAGCAATAAAGCAATTTTTAATTAATGCTGTTCCTTTTTTTTTGACATAATACTATTAACACACTTCACAGATTGTAGCATAAACAACTTTTGTATGCACTGGGAAACCAAAAAATTCACGTGACTTGCTTTCTTGCTGTATTTGCTTTATCATGGTCCTCTGGAACCAAACCCACAATATCTCCAACATATGCCTTACTAGCACTGTTGTGCTGTGCTTAGTCACTCAGTTGTGTCCAACTCTGCGACCTCATGGACTGTACCCGCCAGGCTCCTCTCTCCATGGGGATTCTCCAGGCAAGAATACTGGAATGGGTTGCCGTGTCCTCCTCCAGGGGATTTTCCCAACTCAGGGATCAAACCTAAGTCTCCCACATTGCAGGCGGATTCTTTACCATCTGAGCAACCAAGAACACTGGAGTAGGTAGCCTTTCCCTTCTGCAGGGGATCTTCCCGATCCAGGAATTGAACTGGGGTCTTCTGCATTGCATGTGGATTCTTTCCCAGCTGAGCTACCATGGAAGCTGGTAAAGTATTAGCACAAATTTAAAGTAAATCCTTAAATGTTTATGGAGGGGGCCATACGTTTTTTTAAAGTTGTTTTTCTATCTACATGTTTCTCCATTGCAATTAGTGCTTCTTAAACTTTACCATGTGTCTCAATAACCTGCTATAGAAAGAGTAATTTTCTGGCCTAACTTTCAGAGAATCTGATTTTTAAAACAATGTTTTATGAGAGTATAGTTGATTTACAATGTTGTGTTGGTTTATGCTCTACAGCAAAGTCTGATTGTGGATATCCATGGTGATGCCCAAACCTTTAGTGTGGACCATGCTTTGAGAGAGCTGCCTTGAGCAGATGTCTGGGGGTGTACACTGATAAAGGGCTTGCCCTGTTAACTCAGTGGTCTTCAGGAAAGAGACCTCTAAAAACAGTTTTGGTGGTGTCACTTTAGAAGGAGAGAGAAAAGCAAGTGGAATTGGTCCATAAGAAAAGGGAAAGGGAAAGAGATCTGATGTGGCCTGTGGAGAGTCCTTGAGTTCTCAACTGCCAGGAAGTTCCTGAGGTGGACAGTGGCTACTTTTTGCTGTTTTTGTGGCTTATTTGCATGTTGACTGAAAGAGTGAGAAAATATTTTTTCTTATATAAAGTTAATACACTTTAAAAATAGCTCTTGGGTTAAAGAGAACACAGAGTGGATGCTGCAGATGAGTGGGACTGAACAGCAGAAGGATGAGATGTAGCATGGTCTATGGCATGTGGTAGAAGGTGGGGCTTGGAATAAGCTTTACAGTCTTGGATGCATTCTTTGTGTGAAAAGTAACTCAGTCGTGTTCTGACTCTTTGCAGCCCCATGAGCTGTAGCCCGCCAGGCTCCTCTGTCCATGGGATTTTCCACCAAGAATACTGGAGTGGGTTGCCATTTCCTTGTCCAGGGGACCTTCCTGACCCAGGGATCGAACCCAGGTCTCCTGCATTGCAGGCAGATTCTTTACCACTGATCCACCGGGAAAGTTTGAAGGCTTGCAGTTCAGAGTTGGGGATGGTGGTAGTTGTGGGAACCAAAATAATTACCCCAAAACTAAAACCAAATATAGACCTTTTCCCCCAGTAAACTTAGCAGAAATAAGATACAACGGACTTTGTTAAAGATGGCCATTGAACATAGCATTCACACCCTCCTGAAACCCCACTGAGAAAGAGATTAAAAATTAAAAGGCATAAACTCAGAAGGACAGTGAAAATAAGCTAATTATAACATTTTGGAAACTCGAAATTAGGTGAAGGAGTTATGACTAAGTACAGCTAAGAAAAGTAAATCCTAAACCATGTTGCGGGAAGCTGAGCAGTGCCTCCATGTGGCAGAAAAGGTTAAGAAAGATTCGGGTAACTTCTGAAAGTCTGCTGGCAACGCAGGAGACCTGGGTTGGATCCCGGGGTGGGGAAGATCCCCTGGAGAAGGGAATGGCTACTGACTCCAGTGTTCTTGCCTGGACATCCTATGGACAGAGAAGCCTGGAGGACTGTACAGTTCATGGGGTCGCAAAGAATTGGACATGACTTTGCAACTAACACTTTCTCTTTTCTGGAAGTGTAGGTGATGCTGGTGGGGTGAAGAACAGGAAAATCAACTCAAAGTCTTTAAGAAACACTGAAATTCCATGTCACTTCCCCACCCCTCTCTCCCTGGGAGCAGTGTAGCAGGAATTTTTGGTGTCGGGGAACAACAATAAATGTTAAGTCCTTCCCCCTGTAACCAAAACCTGCTTATCTCTTGATGCTGCTTCCCCAGCACCATCCCTCACATCACATATTCTGGGTCCTCCTTCTCTGTGAAAGTTTCAGGCCATTCTTCACCTCTCACTTTGCCCCAAAACCTCCACCTTTGAATCCTGTCATCAGGCTGGAACCTCTGGGTCACATGCCCTTTGTTCCTTGAAGATGTTAGCTCATCACCTGCTGTCACTCTGCTCAACATTAATCTTGTCTTAATTCTTGGTGTTTTCAGTGGATGAGCCTTCCAACAGCTCACCTCTCATTTTCTTTCTTACCCTTTCATTTTTCCTGAACCACTCCTTGATCATATCCTAGACCTCTTCATGATATAAAACTTCACCCCTCTGTAACCTTAGCACTTTAAAT
The DNA here is from genome assembly GCF_029407905.1 of Bubalus kerabau. Classification (NCBI taxonomy): domain Eukaryota; kingdom Metazoa; phylum Chordata; class Mammalia; order Artiodactyla; family Bovidae; genus Bubalus; species Bubalus kerabau. The sequence goes on from NC_073643.1 coordinate 15,063,357, forward strand.
ATCTTGCTCTATGACCTGTCTTTCTAATTTCTTCCTTTTAGAATCCTGATGCTAACAGTCCTTCAGCTCCCACTGTTCCCCCCTTTCACTACTCTTCACTTCCTTCATGCCTGTTCGTTCTTTATCCTGCTTAAAGTCCATGGTCAGTTATTAGAACAGTTCCTCTACATTCTCCTTTAATGGCCTTGCCCTTTTCTGGCTTTGGTATATACTCAGTTGGCACGACCCCATCTCTGACTAAATGCAGTTCTTTGCCTTTTTTGTGCCTGCATCCATGCTACCAAAAGTGGTCAGGGAAAAGCACATTGTCATGTGGAATTATCCTGCTTGAGGTTCATGATAAGTAACTTCAAGTAGGCCCTTAACACCTCCTATATCATACTGTATCTCCAGGGCTCCCTTCATTTTCCTGGTCTGCTGCTCTGTACCTCCTCTCACAAACCTCCCAGTCCCTCCTGCCCAGTCGTCACCAGCCTCAGCTGATAGATTCTGCTCTCTGCTGGGATAACTGAGCTCCAGGGAGTGGCTGTGCCTTCAGCCCTGGTGCCAGAGTGAGGAGACACAGGTGGGGCCCTTCCTCATTTCTTCTCCTTTTCAACTTGTAACATCTGACCTTCTCCCACCCACTTCTCATCTCATGTCCTAAGACAGCTCTGTCACGTTCAGCAACCTGCTTCTACTTCCTAATTCCCGGTCAGTGTGCGGTTGCAGACAACATTTTTTTTTTTTTGGTCACACTGTGAGGTTTATAGGATCTTAGTTCCCCAACCAGGAATTGAACCTGGGCCCACAGCAGTGAAAGTGCAAAGTCCTGTCCACAGGACCATCAGTGAATTCCCCAGAATCTATTTTAACATGTTTAAGCAGAAAGGGATTTGCTACAAACCACTAGGTAGCTTACAGAATTCCCAAAAAAGGAACCAAGCTGGGCTCTCACATAGGCATGCTCAGAAAAGGGACCAAGAACAGCACCAACAGGCTCCAGTGGAAACCCAGCAGCTGCTGGTGCCTGCTGCTGGACTGGCACCCTCACCACACCGAGGAGAGGGGCTAGACCTCCAGGAGGCTTGCTACATGCACTGAGAAAAACCCAAGTGCACCCACATCCATTTAAGAATCCTGACTATAGGGTCTCATGACCTTTATTTCCATCTTCCAAGTTGTACCTGCTCAATGGGAATTGGTTGAATGTGTACATCTAAGGAGCAAGGGCTTCTGGGAAATAGTTTTTGAATTCTGCCTCATAAGTGAGATTTATAAGGTGGAGCAGTCCTAAAAAAAAAAAGGGAAAGGATTTTCAAAACATTTTGGGCAGCTTTTATAAAATATCAAATATTCATTTCAGGCATAGAAAATGACCAAAATCTCTGAAGAATACACTATATTCATGGGTAGGGAAGGTCAATATCCAGATTTCAGTTTTTGCCAAGTGAATTTTTATGTTAAAAGTAATTCCAATCAAAATTTACAAGGGAAGTTGTCTGTGTGTGCGTGCATGGGTGTACGTGTGGAACCTCACAAATTGATTCTAGAATTTATACAGAAGAGCAAAGGACAAAGAATAGCTAAGACATTTTTGAAGAAGTTGGCTGATTTTGTGCTACCAGATATTAAATATATTGATAATGAAAAACAACAAAAGCAAAAACAAAGCCGACCTAAACGTAACATACACTGTAATATGATTTATGTGAGTTAAAACAGCAATAGAGTGTTTAGAAATAGACACATTTTATACACAGTTACACACATTTATACAAAGTACAGAATTATAGAGAAAGTATAGAGTGATCAGCATCAGTGGCACAGGCTGAGAAAACATACTTCCTCTCCTCTTCTTCCTCCTCTCTTCTCCTCTTACTACTTCTTTCATTCTGTCCCACATTCCAGGAACCCAGTCCCAAATGCTGCCCCTCAGTGGTCCAACACTCCCCACCTTTGCCCTATTTGTTTTCTGAAAGCAATAGTAGATATTTTGTTTCTAAAATATCTTGAATTAAAGATTCTCAAAATGCTTTACAAAATGTCTTTTTACACCTCTATAAGTAGATCAGTACAAAAAGCTTATTTTATGGCTGTTCAGAAAGAAGTTATATGATTTGCTTTAAGGTAAAAATCATATTGTCTTATTAATTTTTTTAAGATTTGTTTATAACTGTGCTAGGTCTCCATTGCTGTACTCTGGCTTTTCTCTAGTTGCAGCGAGTGGAGGCTACTCTTGTTGCGGCACGCAGGCTTCTCATTGCAGCGGCCTCACTGGGGTGGAGCAGGGGCTATAGGCTCTCAGACTTCAGTAGCTCCAGCTCGAAGGCTCTAGAGTGCTGGCTCTGTAACTGTGACGTATGGGCTTGGTTGCCATGCGGCATCTGTGATCTTCCCAGTTCAGTTCAGTTCAGTCGCTCAGTCGTGTCTGACTCTTTGCGACCCCATGAATCGTAGCATGCCAGGCCTCCCTGTCTGTCACAAACTCCCGGAGTTCACTCAGACTCAAGTCCATCGAGTCAGTGATGCCATCCAGCCATCTCATCCTCTGGCGTCCCCTTCTCCTCCTGCCCTCAATCCCTCCCAGCATCAGAGTCTTTTCCAATGAGTCAACTCTTCGCATGAGGTGGCCAAAGTACTGGAGTTTCAGCTTCAGCATCATTCCCTCCAAAGAAATCCCAGGGCTGATCTTCTTCAGAATGGACTGGTTGGATCTCCTTGCAGTCCAAGGGACTCTCAAGAGTCTTCTCCAACACCACAGCTCAAAAGCATCAATTCTTTGGCGCTCAGCCTTCTTCACAGTTCAACTCTCACATCCATACGTGACTACAGGAAAAACCATAGCCTTGACTAGACGGACCTTTGTTGGCAAAGTGATGTCTCTGCTTTTGAATATGCTATCTAGGTTGGTCATAACTTTCCTTCCAAGGAGTAAGCGTCTTTTAATTTCATGGCTGCAGTCACCATCTGCAGTGATTTTTGGAGCCCCCAAAAATAAAGTCTGACACTGTTTCCACATCTATTTCCCATGAAATGATGGGACCGGATGCAGGGATCAAACCTGTGTCCTCTTCATTAGCAGGTAGATGCTTAACCATTGCACCACCAGGGAAGGCCCCAAGTCATATTATCTTAAAAGCTAGCTAATATATAAAAGAATATCTTGCTTAAAGAAAATATTTTGAAACTTCTATTACATGAAGCCCAGTTGTAGGGCTGGCTCATCTATTTCTCATAAATGAATCAGTAATGATTGTTATTTCTACCAATCGCCTCACTAGTTACAATGTGTGTTAGTTGCTCAGTCCTGTCGGACTCTTTGTAACCCCACGGGGTGTAACCTGCCAGACTCCTCCGTCCGTGAGATTTTCCAGGCAAGAATACTGGAGTGGGTTTCCATTTCCTTCCGCAGGGGATCTCCCTGACCCAGGGAGTGAGCCCAGGTCTCCTGCACTGCAGGCAGACTCTTTACCGTCTGAGCCACCAGGACTGTCACAGGAAATTTCAGTTGGCCACAATTTTCAATTTACCCCATTACCACCTTCAGCAGGACACCTTGAATTGTTTTAGTCATGACCTGTGGCTTATGAGATTTAGTTTCCCAACCTGGGATCGAACCCGGGCCCCTAGCAGTGGAAGTGGAGAGTCCTAACCATCAGACCACCAGGGAATTCCCCTTGGATTTTAATAATGAGAAAAATATCTACTTTACTGGCACTGTTTACCATTTAACATTTAAGCACAATGCACTGAAAGTTAGATTTTTCTATATCAGGTTTGTATTTTAAAAAACTCCAGAAATGGTAAATGACCTTGCTTCAGGACAGTGACTAGAGACAGAACTGAAATATATCAATGCTCACTTTCAGCTGTAATCTTTACTTTGTAAGAAAAGCAGTCTCAGGTATAGCAGTTCTCAGTGTATCAAATAAATACATGGGATAGATGAATTTTCTTCTTGCCCTTGTTTTGCCAGCAATCTTAGCAGTTTAGTTATAATTTGTTCTTCAGTGACTATTAGCAAATTGGTTATCTAAGGAACGAGTGAAGTTCATTAGATTCTGTCAATAAAAGTGCAAATAATGAGTCTCAAAGGTATAGGCAGCAAAAATATGAAGCCAAATTGTGTCTGTTCCTAAGAAGGAGGTTTTCTTCATAGCCACTGTTCTGGGAACAGGGCAGTTTTCTTGTACCTTTTCAGCTGTCTCATTTTCCATAAACAAGATGCCTAATTATTATTTTTTTAATATTTATTTATTTGACTGCATTGAGTCTTAGTTGAGGCATACTATACCAATCTTCATTGCTTCAAGTGGGATCTTTCACTGTGGTGCACAGAATCTCTACTTGCAGCTGGAGGGCTTAGTTACTCTGAGACATGTGGGATCACAGTTCCCCAACCAGGTACTGAACCTGTGAACCATTGCAAGATATATTCTTAACCACTGGACCAGCAGGCAAGTCCTGATGCCTAATTATTTTATGAGCAGTTAACAAGAGGTGCCTACATTATCTCCACTTTTAATCTCTTGACCATATAAAGTGGCTTTTAATTTTTTTTTTTATACATGCTTTGGAGCAAAAATCTTGCCTGGAAAAACACCTAGGCCTGAATTTCACCACTTTTAATGTGTTGGTGAATATACAAACACACACACAGTGAATGTGCATGCATGCATGAATTATAATTATGCATACTCTGTCACAGAGTTCTTTTCAGTTAGCAGAACACAATGTTTGTGTCCTAGTAAACAAATCATCTGTAGTATCATGTGATATTGCACTACATGGATTTCTCTTTTTCCTGGAACTAATATCTTATTATTGAATGTTGAGGATATTTCCATTTTGAATCTCTCTAAATACTTAGATGAACATCTAGTACATATGTGATTGACACAGTTATGATATATTATTTTTTACCTCATTCCATTTCAAAGGAGTGGAATATTTCTGTTAAACTAAAGGCCTCTTTGATACCCAGCCCAAGCTTGTCCTGTTCACTGCACAACAGGCCAATAAATTAGGAGATGAGTTGTTGGGGCAAGGAATAATGATTTTAACCGGAAAGCCGGCAGGCCAGGAGTGATAGACTAGTGCCTTGTCACAAAGAACCCTCTTCCTTCAGTCAGAATTTGGGCTTCTGTTACGCAGGGAAGGGGGAGGGCTCACTGCAATGCCAGTTGCACCTTCTGTTCTTCTGTTTCACTCTTATTATTTTCCCAGAGCTGCTCTATAAATCATAAATGGCGCTGCTTTTCACGTTGAGAAAGCCAGCATCGGTGCTGCTGTCCGAGGGACACTGGAGGCAGTCATGCCGTGGGCAGCCTTGTGCGCAGGTTCTCTGTTTGTCTTTGTGGGTTATTAGTCTCTCCCCTCTTCCTCAGCAACATATTCCCTCATTAACATTGTGCTTGAGGTATGTTACTAGAGGATTCAGGAAAGTAAGGGAGTAAACCAAAAAGAGAAATATTTAGAGCTCAGGAAATGGAGGATCCAATATTCACAGAGTAGTGAAGGGATGGGGAGAGAGCTGTACACCTGTCCTAGGCAACAGCTCATTTGAAGTGGAGTAGGACAATGAAATACTGTGGGGGTTAGGCCTCCAGGAAAAAAGGACAACAGTATTCTAATTCCAGGCACATCATTATGCACTGTCAGAACACCAAAGATAAAAGAACCTAGTTAAGAGCTTCTGTGGGTGTGTGGGAGTGGGGAACACATCACAAACATCGAGGAAGTGGAATTGGAATGGTGCGAGACTTCTCAGTAGCATCATGGGATACTCCAAGAGAGTGGACGGTGCCTTAAAAATTCTGAAGAAAATTATTTTCAACCTCGAATTCCATCCCTAGCCAAACTGTCCATCAAAAGTAAATTAATGCAAGTAGAATGCTAAGTGCTAACTATAAATGTACTGAGAGTACTGAAACTGTAAATCACTTTCTGACTATTATAATAAAGATTAGTTCAGGTAAGAACCAATGGATGCTCAGTCTAGGGGGAAATTTAATGAGGATCAGAATATTTGTATAATCTTCAGTGTTTCCCTATGGAAGCTTATTAGTTGCAAGAGAAATCACAAAGTATCTACAAATTGCACAGCACCTTGACTGTATTATCAAAATTAACACCACCAAAGAGGGGCATTTGGAGATTGTATCCTTCATACGTGATGACCTGAGAAAAGCACATCACTTGTGAGTATCCTAGTAAGGGATGATTATCCCAAATCTAATCACAGGGAATCACCAGGCAAACCCAGTATGGTGTATTTCTATTCAAAAAGGTGATTCCGTGTTCTTTTAAAAATGTGTCATAAAAGACAAAGGCTGAGCAGGTATTCCAGATTAAGTGTGACTAAAGAGATATGATGCTAAATGCAATACCTGAGTGGATGGTCTATTGAAGGAAAAATAAACTGCTAAAAAGGACATTATTGCAACATTAAAATATAGAGAATAGATTAGATACAAATTGGATCAATATTAAATTTACTAAAGGTTAACTATTGTTATTATGGAAGAATATTCTAAGGAAATATACACACTGAAATATTTATGGATAAAGGGCCATGATGTATGAACATTACTTTTTAAAATTATTTAATTGGAGGCTAATTACTTTACAACATTGTAGTGGTCTTTGCCATACATTGACATGAATGAGCCATGGGTGTACATGTGTCCCCCATCCTGAACCCCCCTCCCACTTCCCTCCCCATCCCATCCCTCTGGCTTGCCCCAGTGCACCAGCTTTGAGTGCCCAGTTTCATGCATCAAACTTGGACTGGTGATCTATTTCACATGTGGTAATATACATGTTTCAATGTTATTCTCTCAAATCATCCCACCCTCGCCTTCTCCCAGAGTCCAAAAATTTGTTATTTATATCTGTGTCTCTTTTGCTGTCTTGTATATAGGGTCAATGTTACCATCGTTCTAAATTCCATATATATGCATTAATATACTGTAATTGGTCTTTTTCTTTCTGAATTACTTCACTCTGTATAATAGGCTCCAGTTTCATCCACCTCATTAGGACTGATTCAAATGTGTTCTTTTTAATAGCTGAGTAATATTCCATTGTGTATATGTACCACAGCTTTCTTATCCATTTGTCTGCCGAGGGACATCTAGGTTGCTTCCATGTCCTAGCTATTGTAAACAGTGCTGCAGTGAACACTGGGGTACACGTGTCTCTTTCAATTCTGGTTTCCTCAGTGTGTATGCCCAGCAGTGGGATTGCTGGGTCATATGGCAGTTATATTTCCAGTTTTTTTAGGGACTCTCCACACTGTATGAACATTACTCTTAAATATTTCAGAGAAAATGATTATCTCTCTCCATCCATCTACCCCTCCCTCCCTCCATCCATCCATCCATGAGAGAGAAAGAGGAGAGACAGAAAAAGAAAAAGCAGATATTAAAGAATATGGAACAAAATGCTAGTAACAGGTCAAAGTGTGTAAAAGGTAACACAAGTTTCATGTAACTATTCTTAGAACTATTCTATAAGTTGGAAATATAAAAAAAGTAATATAAACATGTTTTCAGGCATCCAAGGACCAAATAGTTTAACCATCATGTTACAAGATGTGCTTCAGAAAAATAAGGAAGCAATGTAGAAAAAAACTACAGATGATCTAGGAAATTGGAAATCCAGCACAGGAGGAGGAGAAAAGGAAGCCCCAAGAAGGCAACAGTAATCAGTCCAGATTGGAACAGAAGGATGAAGCATGGCGGGAGAGAGATCTGAGGAAAAAAAAAAAAAAAACCAGATGGGACTGATAAATTACTTGGAAGTGTTTGAGTGTTCAGAAAATTATTGTTTCACAAATCTGTGGGAGAATTTCGGGAAAAAAAAATAATAATAATAAGGAGCAATACAAAACAAAGCAAATTTCAAAAGAAAAAAAAATCCAGGCAACTATGAAGTACAGGAAAAGCCAAAAATTTAAGAAATAAAGAAAAGGTAATCATAAAACACACCATGACTTATCAGGTAATGATATTTAGTCATGATAAGTAAACACTGCATTTTTATAGTCAAAATTTGTGATATATTGGGAGAACGATGGAGTATAGTGAGATGTAAAAAATTACATCCTCAATGATCAGCATCAGAACTCAACAGGTTCTAAAAACAACCCTGTGAAGAGCAATGTAAACGTACGTGGCAGCTGCTGTCGTTTGCCCACGAAACAGCCCATCCATTTGTTCCTCTTCTGGATTTTGTTCAGCATTTCCCTCCTTCGACTGGCCATGTGTAGCAGGGGCATCCCCAGGGGGTAAACCCTGCTTGGTCCAAGCTGATCATGCTGGGCCGACACCCCTTTTACCAGCCAGGGCATGGCAGCGTGCTGCGGTTCTAGCTGATGACACACTAGGGCGGGCTTCTCAGGGTTTCACGGAGTCCATTTTACAGTCTCAACGCAAGAGACACAGCAAGTGGCCCTTAGGCGCTGTCATTTCTGGATGTGGTGCTCAGAGCTCCTGAGTCGCCTTGTGAGCCCATTCACAGCACCTTCTCTGTGGCGCTCCTCATCAGGAGGAGCTGTGCTGTGGAAGGCAGCACAACTGTCTTCCTTCTGGGTTTCCGTCCCAACCAGAGAAGCACAAAGCCTACACTGCATCTTCTCCCGTCTAGTTCATGTCCTCCCCGTTTGACTTTCTACCTACTTCGAAACCCAGGTACCTTATGGAGACATTGAGAAACAAGCTGGCAGAGACCTTCAGGGAATACCAGCCGACCCGAATTGAAAAGGCTGTTTTTTAGAGACAGTCCTCAACCATTCAATGCAGGAGGGCCCCCCAGTGGTATATTAATAGCAAATGCCTATTTAAAAAGGTTTTTATAATGATAAGATAATTATATCACTGCTGTGCTGTGCTGAGTTGTGTTCAACTCTTTGCAACCCCATGGACTGTAGCCCACCAGGCTCCTTTATCCATGGAATTCTCCAGGCAAGAATACTGGAGTGGGTTGCCATTTCCTCCTCCGGGAGTCTTCCCAATCCAGAGATCGAACCCGAGTCTCCTGAGTCTCCTGTGGTGCAGGTGGGTTCTTTATCACCAAGCCTCCTGGGAAACCCATTTGTATCATTATAGTTCCTTTTAATTTCTTGGGCAAAATTTAGTGGGTGAAGAATCAAGATAAACTTGTATTTCCTCTTGGAGGTACTTCACATGGGTAAATGAGGCCACATATTTGAAGGTTAAGGCCTGGCTCTCAGCAAAGAGCCCATGGATGGCTCTGTCTGGCAAGGCCATTGCTGGTATATAGACAACTGGAGGTCCATAGCTCAGGTTAAATATGCTCATTGGCCCATCTTATTGGGAGAATATCAGTTCAGTTCAGTTGCTCAGTCGTGTCTGACTCTTTGTGACCCCATGGATTGCAGCACGCCAGGCCTCCCTGTCCATCACCAACTCCCAGAGTTTACTCAAACTCATGTCCATTGAGTCGGTGATGCCATCCAACCATCTCATCCTCTGTCGTCCCCTTCTCCCGCCTTCATTCTTTCCCAGCATCAGGGTCTTTTCAAATGAGTCAGTTCTTCCCATCAGGTGGTCAAAATATTGGAGTTTCAGCTTCCACATCAGTCCTTCCAATGAATGTTCAGGACTGATTTCCTTTAGGATGGACTGGTTGGATCTCCTTGCTGTCCAAGGGACTCTCAAGAGTTTTCTCCAACACCACAGTTCAAATACATCAATTCTTTGGTGCTCAGCTTTCTATATAGTCCAGCTCTCACATCCATACATGACTACTGGAAAAGCCATAGCTTTGACTATATGGACCTTTGTCGGCAAAGTGATGTCTCTGCTTTTTAATACACTGTCTAGGTTTGTCATAGTTTTTCTTCCAAGGAGCAAGTGTCTTTTAATTTCATGGCTGTAGTCACTATCTGCAATGATTCTGGAGCCCAAGAAAATAAAGTCTTGTCACTGTTTGCATTTTTCCCCCATCTATTTGCCACGAAGTGATCTGTGGTAGTTAAGTTCCATAAAGTCACTGTGAACACTGAATTAGCCAATACAGAAGAACCCTTTCTCTCAGGGGAAATACAGAAGTAGGTTTCTGTGAGACTCTGGCCATAGTTTCATCAGCTAATAAAAACATGACCTTATTTTACGTGTGTTTTATTTTAGAGACAAGTTATTTAATATACATCATTGATTCATTAATACTGAACTCATGGCCAACATTATCATAACTCATGCCTGAATGAAGTTTATCTAACAGACGTATTTTCTCCATAAGGCGCATCACAGCCTTCTTGCTTTTAGGAACACTGGATTGCATTTCAGGACATAACTCTGGAGCCATCCTAAGTGGTAAAATTACTAACAAAAAGTAGCACAAAAGTGTGAACAGAGTGACATTAAATAAGACTACAGAAAAGGCATTTGTGTATAGCCTAAAGGACAAATGAAGAAGGCAGAGTCCCCTTGATCAACCTCATCTAGGAATATGCAGGGTGGGTGACTCAAGGCTTCTGCCATTCTTCACACGTCTGTGAATGACCACAAAAACACCCAGGGTATTGATTTTGGGGTTACTAGTGAATTTTATGAGTACAGAAATCCGCAAATATAGAACCTGTGAATACTAAGGATTGGCTGTATGCATCTTTTAAATATAAGAACTATTTTAAAAACGTAGCTTCAATTACCATTTTTGCTCCTAGATTCCTTAACATTATGGAGTAGCCATCACAATTCACGTTTTCCCAACTGTCTTATTAAAGCATCTTTATGAATCCATGGATTTAATCATAGCTGACATGTTTGAATTCATTTGCAAAGATTATCATGATTCATTTTATTATTTATCTTCACTATTATTATTACCCATGCTCAGACTGTCCCATCTTTGGCCACTGGGAGTTCTATTTGTCCAGGCAGCACTGGTTCCTTTTCATGAGAAATGGTCTGTAGAGAGCCTACTACGGGTGCTCACTGTGATCAGCACTGTCAGTTTCCAGTGGACAGAACTGGGAACAGGACAGAACTGGGAAACAGGAAGTACCTGTCTGTCTATGTATCTGTCTACCTATCTAGCTAGCTATCTATTAGTCATGAAATACATCATGAATTTGAACCTATGCTTCCTTTTAAGGTTCTGGATTATATGCTTTTTACTCAGTTCTTCTAATACTTGTATTTCCTTCTTCCCACAGCCAGAATCTTTGTTCTCAAAAACAACATGAATGATAAAATATCATGTAATTTTTCAGTTTTATCTGACATTGCATTACCCAAATGACAAGTCTAAAATAGCAGAACCACAGTAATATCATTACTGAAAAGTTTACTCTGTTGCTGTTTTTTAAAGTTGGAGGATAGCTGCTTTACAATATTGTATTGGTCTCTGCCACACATCAACATGATCAGCCACAGGCATACATATGTCCCCTTTCTCTTGAACCTTCCTCCCGCCTCCCACCCATCCCATCCTTCTAGGTTGTCACAGAGCACCTGATGTGAGCTCTCTGTGTCATACAACAAATTCCCACTGCCTCTGTTTTACATACGGTTATGTATATGTTTCCATGCTGCTCTCTCAATTCGTCCCTCCTTCCCCCACTGTGTCCACAATTCTGTTCTCCATCTGTGTCTCCACTGCTGGCCTGCAAATAGGTTCATCAGTACCATCTACAGTCCTTTTTGTACTTAGGATGCATCCCACTAGGGGAGCACAAATTCTTATAGCTTCTCTTTGTGTAGTTTTGCTACCAAAATGGATACACAGTTAGGTTCATTTATTTTTTTATATTTTGGGATTAATATTTTAAAATTGAATCACATAGTATCAAAGACATACATAGAAACCAAAATATATGCAAGTCTAGTTTGTATCTATCCTTGTCTCATACACTCTATACCTTTCTTTATCCTATAGAGAACCCTTAAAACCTTTTTGTGGTTTATTTGTCCATGGAAAAATAGAATTAAATCTGTATATATTTATATCCTTTATTATAGAAATGGTAGTATACACATTTTTCTGCACTTAAAATCACTTTAACAATGTATCCTGGAAATTCCTCCTTAGTAGATGGAGATACTCATTATTACAATATAGTTATATACTACTCTGTCATAAGGATGTGCATACTTTATTCAGCCAGTCCCAGATTGTGGCATTTTAGTTGTTTTCTGTCTTAGCTATTATAGAGTGTCCTTGTACACCTCTCTCTTTTTATTTTTTATTTTTTTTTTTACCTCTCTCTTTTTAAAGAAAGATTTATCTATTTATGACTGCAGTGTGATTTTTTAAGATTTATTTACGGCTGCACTGGCTCTTTGTTGCTGTGCGTGGGCTTTCTCTAGTTGCAGTGAGCAGGCGCTCCTCTTTAGTTATGGTGTCCAGACTTCTCATTGCAGTGGTTTCTCTTGTTGCAGAGCATGGGCTCTAGGCACCGTGGGCTTCAGTAATTGCAGCTCACGGCTCTAGAGCACTGGGTCAGTACCTGTGGTGCACAGGCTTAGATGTCCCTTGGCATGTGGGATCCTCCTGGACCAGGGATCAAACCCATGTCCCCTGCATTGGCAGGCGGATTCTTTACCTCTGAGCCACCAGGGAAGCTCCATATATATTTTTTATATTTGCCAGTATATATTTGAAATAGATTACAAGAAGTATGATTACTGAATCAAAGGGTAAAAGAATATATAATTTTGCTAAATATCTTCAAATTCTCTTCCGTACAGGTTATTCCATTTGCATTCCTTCTGTGTGCAAGCCTGTGTGTTCAGTCACTTTGTCTCTGACTCTTTGCCACCCTAGGGACTGTAGTCCACCAGGCTCCTCTGTCTCTGGGATTCTCCAGGCAAAAACACTGGCACGGGTTGCCGTGCCCTCCTCCAGGGGATCTTTCTGACCCAGGAATCAAACTGGTGTCTCCTGCATTGCAGGCAGATTGCTTACCCACTGAGCCACCTGGGAAACCCCTGTATTCCTTCTAGCAATATGTAAAGGTACTGGTTCTTCCAAAGTTTCATTAACTTTGGAAGTTAGTTTCAAGAGTGTACTTTTGAACTTTTTGATTTTTGCTCATCTTTTGGAAAGGCAGGAAATTATATCAGTATAATTTGCATTTCTGTTATTATTGCCCAACTTTTGGAGGAAAATACAATGTATTGGTAACATATAAAATAATACATTTCACAGAAATCTGAATCTCCTTTCTTAAAAAGTTAATGTAGCTGCACCAAATCAACATTTGCAGCTGGGGTGACTGGCTGGGACTGAGTCCAGCTGTTCACGTTAGATGGGCGTGTGGTTCCTAGTTTAATACAAACTCCACTCTGCCTCTCCCTGGATTGTAGGACCTGCCTTTCCCTGTCAGTGTTCGATCTGTCAGCCCATCCCTTGACTTGGAAAGTAGGTCTAACAGTTATCTGTTGCCAGAAAATGCGGCATCACGAGCATCACAGGCACAGAGCCGTGGTGGCCTCTATCACACTGAGCATCTGTTGCCCTGCCTCTGGGGTGGTTGGCTGGGTGGCTGTGCTGACGTTAGCTGGGCTCACTCACATGTCTGAGGGTTGGTTAGCTGTCAACTGATCCAGATGATTTTTGAATGTATGGTTATAGAGCCATACACAGAGTGTGATCCCATAAATGTGAAGCATAGCGTGTACTGGGTGGTGTGCTCTTTGTCCAGATGCCACTCATGCAGGAGCCCTCACTGCTAGGTTTATGGGGGGCTATGTCCCTGGAAAAGGTCAGTTTTCATTCCAATCCCAAAGAAAGGCAATGCCAAAAAATGCTCAAACTACCGCACAATTGCACTCATCTCACATGCTAGTAAAGTAATGCTCAAAATTCTCCAAGCCAGGCTTCAGCAATAGGTGAACCGTGAACTTCCTGATGTTCAAGCTGGTTTTAGAAAAGGCAGAGGAACCAGAGATCAAATTGCCAACATCTGCTGGACCATCGAAAAAGCAAGACAGTTCCAGAAAAACATCTATTTCTGTTTTAGTGACTATGCCAAAGCCTTTGACTGTGTGGATCACAATAAACTGTGGACAATTCTGAAAGAGATGGGAATACCAGACCACCTGATCTGCCTCTTGAGAAATTTGTATGCAGGTCAGGAAGCAACAGTTAGAACTGGACATAGAACAACAGACTGGTTCCAAATAGGAAAAGGAGTTCGTCAAGGCTGTATATTGTCACCCTGCTTATTTAACTTATATGCAGAGTACATCATGAGAAATGCTGGACTGGAAGAAACACAAGCTGGAATCAAGATTGCCAGGAGAAATATCAATAACCTCAGATATGCAGATGACACCACCCTTATGGCAGAAAGTGAAGAGGAACTAAAAAGCCTCTTGATGAAAGTGAAAGTGGAGAGTGAAAAAGTTGGCTTAAAGCTCAACATTCAGAAAACAAAGATCATGGCATCCGGTCCCATCACTTCATGGGAAATAGATGGGGAAACAGTGGAAACAGTGGCAGACTTTATTTTTCTGGGCTCCAAAATCACTGCAGATGGTGACTGCAGCCATGAAATTAAAAGACGCTTACTCCTTGGAAGGAAAGTTATGACCAACCTAGACAGCATATTCAAAAGCAGAGACATTACTTTGCCGACAAAGGTTCATCTAGTCAAGGCTATGGTTTTTCCTGTGGTCATGTATGGATGTGAGAGTTGGACTGTGAAGAAAGCTGAGCACTGAAGAATTGATGGTTTTGAACTGTGGTGTTGGAGAAGACTCTTGAGAGTCCCTTGGACTGCAAGGAGATCCAACCAGTCCATTCTGAAGGAGATCAGCCCTGGGATTTCTTTGGAAGGAATGATGCTGAGGCTGAAACTCCAGTACTTTGGCCACCTCATGTGAAGAGTTGACTCATTGGAAAAGACCCTGATGCTGGGAGGGATTGGGGGCAGGAGGAGTAGGGGACGACAGAGGATGAGATGGCTGGATGGCATCACTGACTCGATGGACGTGAGTCTGAGTGAACTCTGGGAGTTGGTGATGGACAGGGAGGCCTGGCGTGCTGCGATTCATGGGGTCGCAAAGAATCGGACACGACTGAGCGACTGATCTGATCTGATGTCCCCCTTAGAGCCATGCGTCCTGTTGTTCTCGGGGTGCTTCATCCCCTGACGACCCACCCACAGTGCTCTAGTGTCAGACATCTGCTCACTGTCAGCAAGGACTTTTGCTTCTACCAGGTCCTTTGGCTCTGTCAGAGATGGGAACATGGTCTCGTCTGCTGAACCTTGCGGTAGGGCAGAAGGACAGCAGTAGCAATCTTGAGCTGACGAGAAGAAGGCAGAGCTCCCGGGAGAGGGATTCCTGTCAGCTGACCACATCTGGACTCAGACCGAAGCTCTTCCCTGGGTCTTCAGCTGTGGGCCTGCCCTGCAGCTTCTGGACTTTCCAAGCCTCCACAATTGCACGAACCAATTTCTTTCTTTGTTATTATTGGAATATAATTGCTTTACAACATTGTGTTAGTTTCTGCTGTACAGTGACGTGAATCAGCCATATATACACACATATTCCATCCCACCCCTTTAGGTCATCACAGAGCACCGAGATGAGCTTCCTGTGCTTTATATTATAGCAAGTTCCCACTAGCTATTTATTTAACACATGGTAGTATATATATATGTCAATCCTAATCTCTCATTTCATCTCAGTTACCCCTCTCCCCCTGCCCCGTATCCAAATGTCTATTCTCTACGTCTGCATCTCTATCCCTGCCTTGAAAATAAGTTAATCTGTACCATGTTTTTAGATTCCACATAAAAGCAATAATATGCAATATTTGTTTTCTCTTTCCAACTTACTTCATTCTGTATGAGTGATTCTAGGTTCATCCACATATCTACAAATGACCTTATTTCATCCCTGTCAGTGGCTGTGTAATATTCCATTGGCTTCCCTGGTAGCTCAGCTGGTAAAGAATCCGCCTGCAATGTGGGACACCTGGGTTCAATCCCTGGATTGGGAAGACCCCTGGAGAAGGGAACAGCTACCCACTCCAGTATTCTGGCCTGGAGAATTCCACAGACTGGATAGTCCATGGGGCTGCAAAGAATCAGACATGACTGAGCAACTTTCACACACACACACATATGCATGAGCTCATTTCTTTAAAACTTTTTTAAGATGCAGTTTATATTTATTTCTTTTGGGCTGCACTGCGTCTTTGTTGCTAGTTGTGGCAAATAGGAGCTAGTCTTTGTTGTGGTGAGAGGGCTCTCATTGCAGTGGCTCCTCTTGTTGTGGAGCACGGGCTCCAGGTGTGAGGATGGACTTCTGAAATTGTGGTGCAAAGGCTTAGTTGCTCTGCAGCATGTGAAATCTTCCAGACCAGGGATTGAACCTGTGTCCCCTGCACTGGCAGGCACATTGTTATACACTGGGCCGCTAGGGAAGTCCCTGCATGAGCTAATTTCTTAGACTCTCTGTACACACACACCCTGTTCGTTGTTTCTCTAATACAGAATGTTAGCGAAGGAAGGGCTTCAGCCTGCATTGTTGCTTGTTTCCTTCTAAGGCAGTTTAAGAACAAATATGCTTCACCATGGTGAGAATTCATTTCCTGCAGTTTTACACAGATGACTATTCCTCACATAAACAAAATTCTGCCTTCATTTCTTGTCTCTTGTAACTCTATTCTTAGGATTCCATCCCTTCTCGTTCCGTGTTGCACTCTGGAGATTTCTGGAATTAACTGACAATGTGTGGTCTCAGCGCCAGGTAAGTGTTCTGTAATTTCCAGGGTTTCTCCTGGTGGGTTGAATGGGGTGGTGAGAGAGTAGGACTGATGTAAGAGAAGTCTTTTCACCCTGCCGCAAACCATTAGAGGCTCTTTGTAGTTATACCCCTCAAAGATTTAGACTTTCCCTAAGCACTATTTATTTTCAGAAACTGTCCTGGGTTCCAAGGCAGGTTCCATTCGGGCCAAACCCAATAAAAGGGATGGTGCAGCCGTAAGAATACATTGAGCCATTTTGTCTCATTGAACCTACTAGAATTTGGTTACTTATTTTTGGCTGTGTGGCATGTAGGATCTTAGTTCCCTTTCAAGGATTGAACCCACCCCCTGTGCATTGGAAACCCAGCGTTTTAACCACTGGACCACCAGGGAAATCCCACTGAACCTAGGAGGATTTATACTCAAGTCTTAAAATTGGGAGGCTCTGTGTGTCTTGGATATTCTGAGTTTTGTACCAATGGCACCACTGACACACGGGCCTGACTCATCCTCCAGGATCCCTGAGCGCACACGAGAAAGATCTCAGCAGCCAGACTCGGAAAAGGAGAGGAAGAGAGGGCACAGCAGGCAAGCTAGACTCTGCGTTCAGCGGCAGAGGCTGGGCTGCTCCTTTTCCTATCACATTATTCTGCAGATATTCCATGGAGCGTTTGTTCTAAACGTCCTCTGATTTGGCAGAGGCACCTTGGCATCACGGGGAACTGGCATCTGGGAGAAGCACTGAAGGTGCTTTGCAGTGGGGGCTGATTTCTTAAATGCTCATAAATTCTGCACGCTGTGCATACAACCAAACACATCACAAAGACACGCTCTGAAAATCCTCTTATGAATTCTTTTCAATCTGTGCCTCTGCAGAGAACACGGGCGTCATCTGAAAAATAATCACATGGCCTCCCAAACCCACAGTGGGATGAATGAGGGACTGATGGGCTTGACTCCCCATATCTAGAACCTCTCAATCCCCACGTTCCAACATTAAAACTCACTAGTGGGGGTGGAACCCACTCCAGTGTTCTTGCCTGGAGAATCCCAGGGGCGGCGGAGCCTGGTGGGCTGCCGTCTGTGGGGTCGCAGAGTCGGACTCGACTCAAGCGACTTAGCAGCAGCAGCAGTGGGGGTGGAGGGGTGAAGGGAAGAAGGGGAGAGAAGGGAGAGAAAAGGGAAATAGCCAGTCACCAGTGGAGCCTCAGTTCTTCTCTGGGGAGAGACTGATGTGAGGAAGATGAGGAAATACATCTACCACAGCATAGAGGTTTTTGAGTCAAATATATCTGGGTTCAAATCCAATTCCTACTGCTTACCAGCTGCATGACCACAGGCAAGTCACCCAAAGCCCGGAGCCTTAGCTCCCTTATGTGTACAAAGAGGGTAAGAGCTAACTACCTTGGAGAGTTGCTGCAGGCTAAGGTCATGATTGTGAAGAACACGGCACACGGTGGGGCTTCAGGAATGCTAGCTTCCTGACAGCTTTTCTTAGATGAGCACTCTGAGAAGTCAGTGCCAGACTCTGGCCTGACTTGGCTTCCCCTTTGACAAGCAGTTATGGCAGGCGTGGATGTGTGTCCACCCAGGTGGGGGTGTGCTTGAGGAAACGTGGTTTGAGGTGAGATGAGATTATCCCAGCAGGAGATACCTTTGT
The DNA here is from genome assembly GCF_029407905.1 of Bubalus kerabau. Taxonomy (NCBI): domain Eukaryota; kingdom Metazoa; phylum Chordata; class Mammalia; order Artiodactyla; family Bovidae; genus Bubalus; species Bubalus kerabau. The sequence continues at coordinate 15,081,730 of NC_073643.1, forward strand.
CTACAGAGAGAACATGATTTTCAGAAGATCCGTTTAATTGCATGAAGTGGAAGCACCCGTCACTACAATTTTCTGGGGGCTAGAAACCCACATCAGTTTCTAAAGTCAAAGTCTGCCAACAGGTAGGTCTCCTGTGCCAATTATTCACACCTGTCTTTGGGGGCCATGGAATTTAGAAGATTTTGGAAGACGCTGTTGGGATAGTAGATGAGTAGAGCATGAATCTAGGGGGGACAGGAGGAGGACTGCAAATACCATGACATCAGGCAGTTCAGACAATTGCTGGGAAAACACAGGAGGGCTGAATAGTGCAGCAGAGGCAGTGGGCTCTGGAGGCAGGGAATTCTCTGTAATGTTTCCATGGTATTTAAAGTGCTTTTCAGCTCCCAGGAGAAACTGTACAGATGTTGGTTAATAAGCTTTCCTAGCTCTGTGGCCTCTTATTACATCTAAACTTCTTTAGGTTCAGTATTCTCACTTGTAAAACGGGGAATGTAACAGTACTTACCTAAGAAATGAAGATGAAAAGCAATGATGCTTATAAAGCCTTAGCATAGTTTCTAGCACATATTAAGGTCTCATATATCTTAGTTATTATACAAAGACCATGTAAGTGACTAGTGCAACACAACAATGAATATGAATTAACTGCAACAAATTTATATTTTAAAACATATTAGTTTTTCCTTTTGGATTGCTGTTGCCATCTAGCTGTTTCTGTTTGGTTTCAGTATCTATTTATATGTGTAATTACAAAAGGGAGCTGGGCTGGAGCAATGTGAAGCAGATGCTTAATTGCAGGAGAATCTGAGTATACAGTGTGTGAAAGGCCCCCATCATAGGGCTTCCTAGGTGGCATTAGCGGTAAAGAATCTGCCTGCCAATGCAGGAGACATAAGAGACATGGGTTTGATCCCTGGGTTGCGAAGATTCCCTGGAGGAGGAAACAGCAACCCACTCCAGTATTCTTGCCTAGAAAATCCCATGGACAGAGGAGCTTGGCAGGCTACAGTACATGGGGTCGCAAAGAGTCAGACATGACTGAGCAACTGAGTGCTAAAGGTTCCATCATAGGGCATCTGAAACAGCAAAGGAGAAGTCCCTGGACACCACAGTACCTGTGGCCACAGGAGAGAAGCCATTCCTGGTTCAGTTACTAACCTGGCCCTCTGTCATGTAGTTGCACGAACTGAAGATGCCTTTGTAATTAAAACCTTTCTGGACAGAGGTGCTGAATTTCTCCAAGTTGAGCCTGGAACATACATACAGATACATGGTGGGAAGGGGCTCTAAGAATAAATGCTAATGGCTGTTTCCTAAACTGTGTCACAGATTGGAGTCCCAGCAGGACTTGTATCTCTAAAAACAACACAGTTACAAAACAGAACAGACTCACAAGCACTTATTTCGTGCCAGACACCACCGTAAACACTGTACCAATCTGTGAATTCATTTAATTATTAAACTTCAACAGCCCTTTGTGGGGGGGTACCCCCATTATACCCATATAACAGACAATGAAACAGGCAAATCCAGTTAGTGAATGGTTCAGCCAGGTTTCTGGAACTAGCTGGTTGACGTTCTCAACCCGTACACATTTGGCCTCTGAAATAGTGGGCACTACTCTTCCCATTTCCAATTCTCCCACAGCGGTGTAGACACAGGGCTCAGGCCGCGTGGGCACATCTGGAGCAATGTCCCTGTTATCTGGGATGGCAACCACAAGTAGTGTCCACTCCTGGGAAATCCTCAGGACTGGAACCATTCAGCCGCTTGCACCGGATTCCCAGGTGGGCCAGTGGTGAATTCGCCTGCAAATGCAGGAGACGCGGGTTCGATTCTTGGGTCTGGAGGATCCCCCGGAGGAGGAGATGGCTACTCACTCCAGTATTCTTACCTGGGAAATTCCATGGACAGAGGAGCCATGGGGTCGCAGAGTCGGACACTACTGAAGCGACTTAGCACACAGCACATACCTGGGCCCAGAGGCCGAGATATGAGTAGATTAAGGGGTGCCGCGACACCCAACCTCTAGTCCGCTGAGCGGCTGGAGCACAAGGGCGGAGGGACCACCCCTAGTTCGGTGTTACCGCGCCCACCAATGACGTCACGGGAAAGCGCCTGTCCGAAGCCCAGCCCCTTCGGGTTACGTGAGGTCGCGCCGCCGGAACCACCGAGATGGGCGGCCTAGAGGGATGGTGGACACCTGCGCTGGGTTCTGCATGATCGTTGAGAGAACCGTTTCTAGGGGTTATGAGGGAAAGAGGGTAAATTCTGGCTAGCTCTTCTTGCCAGTCCCGTTAGGCGCCGGCTTCCTGGTTTTCCTTAGCGCCTCGTCAGCACGCTGCCCCTGAACTCGCCTCCTTCTGACCGGATGCCCCGGCGTCTCGGCCTCACAGAAGCCGCCGAGGTGGCTGCGGGCCTCTAGAGTCCTGGTTCAGTCCCCTGCCCACCGAGGCGTGATCCTTTTTTTGTCTAAAAGAAGTTGGCCCAACAGCCCCCTGTGGCCGGTACTGAAGTTTCTGATGTTTGGGGTCTCCTGCTTGCTTGGGTGGAGAGCCTCTTGGGGTCTCCCGTCACCTGATAGCTAACGTGACCATGAATATTTCACCCAGTCCAAATCCAGCTGCCTTTGTCTCCTCCATAGGCACTTTTGGGAGTCAGTGACGTGGTCCCCATAAGCACTTTTTTAGTTTTTTAAGTTTGTTCAGACCCAGAACTGTAGGGGCCGAATTAGTCACGTGTGTCTCGGTCCGTGTGAATGGTCCCAGGAGCGCTCTTGGGCAGAGGAGGCAGGTGGTGGATTGTCCCGAATACCAGCTAGAGCAATTCATGAGGAGGTGGGGACCATCAGCCAGTGGAGGGCTGGTAGAGACTCCTGCCACTGCTGGAAATGAGACGGAAGACTGTGGGCGGTTGTTGGTGATGTAGAAAAGGGACCATTGCGCTCATGGCTCTTCTTGTCTTAGCTTTTAAGGTTCTTGCTTTTCCAAACCGGGAAGAGTGCACAGAGCCAGGGGACATCAGCCATGCTCCAAACCACTTGGCCTCAGGTGAGCCTACCTTCATTTCAGTCTTAAAGGTCACGTTAGCTATCAGGTCATTAGGAAGGGACTGAAAAGGCCTAAGTTGGCGAGGCTGTGGTTTCCCCCTGAATCCATCCCCAGGGTTAAGGTTGTAAATACGTGGTGGGGGAGGTAAGAGTCTTGTGTGTAGTGTGAAGAGTTTGGACGTATAGGTTTAAGTAGAAAAGGGGGGACTCACGTCAAGAAATTCCCTCAGAATGTGAAAATCCAGATCATGTTGTACAAATAAAAGTTGTGTGAACAGATATAGAAAACAACCTTATCTAGAGGGAAACACGTTGGGGGTGGGGGATAAATTAGGAATATGGGATTAGCAAAAAAAATAAGGTTGCTAGGTGAGAAACCGCTTGAGAAAAATTCTCAATTGAAGAGGTTGCTCCACAGATACTAGATGTATCCCAGAGAGACCTGCATTGTTCTTTCCATATGTGCTTTCAGACTAGGCACATAGTGCTAGTCTGAATAATGCAGACAAGTTCTCCTTTCTCATGGAGAGTACTTTTACCAAAAACAAGTAAGTTGATATCATAAGTACCTGTTGCTCAAGTACCGTGCTTCCTAACAGTGAGGGCCTCAGGTGGGCAGCATCAGGATCACTTGGGTGCTCATTAAAATCACTAGTTGCTAGGTACCACCCTAGATCAATAATCATCCTGGGGAGGAGGGTAGGTCGTGTCAGGAATCTGTTGTAGTAAGTTCTGTGGGTGATTCTTATGCACCCTCTCAAATTTGAGAAGCCTCAAAGAAGCTCCCTGTGAAGGTGGTCGTCAGGGAAGCCCTCATGGAGGTGGTCACATGAGCTTGAGACCTCATGAAAGAAGTAAAAATAGGCTGGAGAACTACTGGAGAGAGAGCCAAAGCTGAGCTTTCCAGGGAGTATAGCAAATGCATCAGCCCTGAGGTAGGGGAGAAAGCTGGGTGTATTCTAGAGACAAGTAAAGGTTAGAGGAACTAGTTCACTGTGAGGTGGGACAACTAGGCACAGCTAGTGTCTCGGAGGTCACTGTGAAGACTCTGGTCTCACTTCTGAGTTCAGTAGGAAGATGCTAAAGGATTGTAAGCAGGGCATGTGAAAGGAATGGATTTACGTATCAAAAAGATTTTTGGCCTATAGTGGTGAGTTGGTTGCAAAAGAATGTGAGTCATTTTGGAGGATATTACAATCCAGGTAAGAGATTAAGTGTTGCTCCCTCCCTTTTCTTTTCTTAGTAGACTTCTTTTTTTTTTTTTTTTTTTTTTTTTTAGAGAACTTTTAGGTTCATAGCATAATTAAACAAATAGCACAGAGTCCCCATATGCTTTTTGGCCCCATACATGCATAGCTCATTATCAGAGTGGTACATTAGTTCAATTGATGAACCTACATTGACACATCATAGTCACCCAGAGTCCATAGCTTGCACTAGGGTTCATTCTTGGTGTTGTACATTCTGTGGATTACATGTGTGTAATGATGTGCATTTACTATTATCATATCATACAGTGTCTTTTCACAGGCTCTAAAAATCCTGTGTCCTGCCCTCCCTTCCTGGCAACTGTCAATCTTTTTGCTTTTTCCACAATACTGTGTAGTTGGTATCATACCTTTTCATGTTGGTTTCATTCACTTAGTAGTATTCATTTCAGGTTCCTGTGTGACTTTTCATGGCTTGATAGCTTTTTAAAGCGCTGTATAATATTCCACCGACTGTACCACAGTTTATTCACCTACTGAAGGCCCATTTGGTTGCTTCCAAGGATTGGCAATTATGAATAAAACTACTGTAAGCATCCTTGTGCTTGTTTTTGTGTGGCCATAAGTTTTTAGCTCATTGGGAAGATACCAAGGAGTCTGATTGCTGGATCGTATGGTTAGAATGTGTTTATTCTGGTTTTGTAAGGAGCTGTTAAACTGTCTTCCAAAGTGACTGCAGCAGTTTGTATTTTCACCAGCAGTGAAGGAGAGCTCGTGTTGCTCCACATCCTCACCAGTGTTTGGTGGTGTCAGTGTTTCGGATTTTGGTCCTTCTACTAGGTGTGTTGTGGTATCTCATTGTTTTAATTTGCATTTCCCTGAACACATATGCTGTAGAGTATCTTTTTGTCTACCTGTTTGCTGTCTGTATAACGTCTTTGGTGAGATTTCTGTTCGGGTCTTTTGCCCATTTTTTAATCAGGTTCTTCATTTTTCTGTTGAGTTTTTAGAGTTCTTTGTGTACTTGGGATAATAGTCCTTTATTATGTATTTCTCTTTATATGTTTTCTCACTATCTATGGCTTATATTCTCATTTCCTCGAAGTATTGTCCTTTTCAGGTAGGGTTCGATTCCCTCCCATCTTTTCTTTCAAAAATGTGTTTCCTTCAAAACCTTCTCAGGTAGTCTCTCACACTTACTTTTCTCAGATGACTTTAAATGAGCCCCAGCGTCTGCATTCATCCCATTGATTTTTTTTGGTGGAGAAGTTGATTTTATTGGAATCATAGGCAAAATTGGGGATAATTGGCTTCTTTACAAGTTTGATTCTTCCCATTTAGAAACACTGCATATTCTAATTTATTCAGTTCCTGTTTTATTTATTTTAATAATCATTTAGTTTTCTTCATCTTAGTTTTGCAGGTTTTTGTTGGGTCTACTCTTAGCATTTTTCATATGAGTGGCACCTTATTTTCTCCCATTTTGTCTTTTAATCATTCATAGTGATATTTCATAAAGCTAATCATTTTGGTTCATGTATCCTACATCTGGCTAACTTAATGAATTATCTTGTCAGTTGTAAATGTTTTTCATTTATTTTCTTGGGTCTTAGATATTTTTTAGGCAAATAGCCATTTCATCTGCAAGCAAAGATATTTATGTTACTTCATTAGCTATATTTATGCTGCTTATCCAGTCTTTTACCAAAAATAGAACCTCAGCGCATGGTAAATTATCAGCCATCAGCTTTAATGGATATGCCCTGGCATTTCACTGTGAAAGTGGTATTTGCTGTTCTTTTCTGACCTTCTTCCTAAGTGTAAAAATTCTATTTGTGATCGAACCATTTTTGAAATTAATTCTTTCCCCAAATTCATATTAATCACCTTGGATCTGCCAGACATTAGGAAAAGCTACTGCTAGCTTTTACCTACTGCCAGGCACTAGGGAAAGCTACTAGGAAAACCTACTGTGCACTAGGAAAGCAATAATGAAGAAAGCAGAATCCTTGCCTCATGGTTTACATTCTGGTGAGAGGGAGATACACGATAAAAGTGTAATTTGTTAGATGATGAAAAAATAAGTGGAGAAAAATAAGGTGCAGGTACACAGGGACCATCCACAGGAGGAAGAAAATTATATCAATAGCCTAACTGTCTTAAAATAGCAAGTTCCCCTTTATTTAAGAAAACGTGTTTCCCTTAATTTGGTCGCACAGGGTCTTTGTTGTCGCCGTGCTTTCTCTAGCTGTGAGTGGGACTACTCTCTAGTTGCGGTTTGAGGGTTTCTGTGTTGCAGCGGCTTCTCTTGTCGTGGAGCACGGTCTCTAGGCACGCAGGCTTCAGTAGCTGCGGCACACGGGCTTAGTTGCTTCACGGCATGTGGAATCTTCCCAGACCAGGGATCGAACCAGTGTCCCCTGTATTGCAAGGCAGATTCTTAAAAACTAGACCACCAGGGAAGCCCAAGTTCCCCTTTAATAATGGGAATTTTTTTGGACTCATGATGCCTGGGAATATTTGAAAGCAGGTGGGAAGAACAGCCTGTCAAGGAAGATGGTACTGGGTGGGGAAGACTGTGAAGCAGCTCTGGAGATGTGAGGGAGTAAGACTTGACTTCCGGGAAGCAGAGTGAACTTCGGTTTTCCTACCAGGCTGTGGCCTCAGAATCCCTTAATGCCTTGTTGCTGAATCCGTGATTACTCACAGGACATCATGGTTCTATCTGATGTTTGGATTTGGGGCTCAAGTATTCCAGGGGCCCTGTGGACTTTGTCAGTGCCCAGTTTAAGGGTCAGCTCTCCTTTGAGAACTTTCTAAATTTGTTCTTTTATGTTCTTTTTCTTTCACTCTCTCCTTTTGAATTCCATAGTTCTGGTTTGGAAAGGACCCCCTCGTAACGGCCTGCGTGTAGAGCGAGGAGAGTAGCTAGGAGCAGTTGCAGCATTTGTCCTGGGGATGTGTTTCTTCCCTGCCTCCTCCAGCCGTTGTGAGAGTGTCCCCTTCTCCCTGTCCCCTGTGCTGTCTCCAGTGCACAGGCTGCTCTGGGGGCTGCCGGGAGAGATTGGTGCACTCAGAGAATTAGGGGCTTAGCTGAGCCCCAGTGGGTAGGTGTTTTCATTTTCATTGGCTGAAAAGAACGCTGACTGCATAGGGTAGTGAGACTCCCAGGAGGTGGAATCATCTGTGGGGTCATCAAGGTGAGAAGGTGCAGAAGTGAGGAAACCCCTTCCGGGTTGGCAGCGCAGCCTCTGTGGTCTGCATCATGCAGTCTGTCCATAGAAGCAAAGAGAGTAGCCAGTGGATGCCATTAGAGACTGTTCTTGTGTCTCAGAAGATGCAGAGGCTCTGGCTTCTAGGGTGATGTGTGCTGTTCTGAAATAGCTGATCCCTCAGTCTAGATTGGGGGAGGGGCCTCGTGTTGCCTGGAGGTAGCCTGATAAAGATGGATTGACTGTTGATTTTGGAAGTTGTGGGTGTGAAAAGATCTTCTCCAGACAGGGGTGACACCAGGTTAGGAGGAGGTTCAGGGGTTGGCTGTGTGTTTGGAGACGTTCATGAAGCCTGTGTTGGAGGCAGCTCGCTATGTGGGAGGAGCCCGGGTTTGCTGTTTGACGAGTTTGGGTTGAAGTCCCAGCTCTGTCACTTCCTGGTTGTGTGATTTTGGGCAAAGTAGTGAATTTTTCTGAACTTTAGTTTCATTCTTTGAAAAAGAGGGGTAAATAACTCTGACTTCACATTGTGTTGTTAAGAGTAAATGACAGACAAGATTTAGAAGTACCCACCCAAGAGCCTGGTGCCTAGGGTCTAGTCTATGAATATGAGTTCATGTCGCTCTTGGGATGATGGCCTGGGGAGACAGAGAGGGGTGAACTTTTGCAAGTGGGATGAAGCTCAAGACGCGGGGCAGGGGGTGTGCTGGTGCTCGGAGACAGCACACAGCCGGTCTTCTTTGAAGATGTGCAGTTCAGAGAAGAGGCCAGAATAGGCAGGCTGCAGGTTTCCTTCAAGAGAGCTGGCCTTCTGATATGGTAAGAAGGAATGAAAAGAAATTTGTGAAATATTGGGAGTGATTTTTAAAAAATTTTTATTTCATGTTGTAGTATAGTTGATTAACAATGTGTTAGTTTCAGGTATACAGCACAGCAATTCAGTTATACATTTTCAAGTATCTATACTTTTTCAAATTCTTTTCTATATCTTTTAAACATAGTAGTGTATACATGTCAGTCCCAAACTCCCAATCTTTCCCTCCCTACTGACCTTCCCCTCTGGTAACCACAAATTCATTCTCTAAGTCTGTGAGTCTGTTTCTGTTTAGTTCTTTTGTATCTTGTTTTTTTTTTTGTTTGTTTGTTTTTTTTAACATTCTACATACAAGCTACATCATATGATTTTCCCTCTCTCCATATGACTTACTTAACTCAATATGACTATCTCTAGGTCCATCCATGTTACTGCAGATGGCATAATCTTATTCTTTTTTTATGGCCAAGTATATTCCATTGTGGGTTTCCCAGGTGGCTCAGTGGTAAAGAATCCGCCTGCCAATGCAGGAGACGCAGGAGAACCCCGTGGAGAAGAAAATGGCGACCACTCCAGTATTCTTGCCTGGTAAATCCCATGGACAGAGGAGCCTGGCGGGCTGTAGCCCTTGGGGTCGCAAGAGAGTCAGGCACAACTGAATTACTAAACATCAGCAACAGCATTCCACTGTATATATGTGCCACATCTTCTTTATCCACTCCTCCATCGATGGGCATTTAGGCTGCTTCCATGTCCTGGCTGTTGTAAACAGTGCTGCACTACCCTGAACATTGGGGTGCATGTATCTGTTTGAATTATGGTTTTCTCTGGATATATGCCCAGCAGTGGGATTGCTAGATCATGTGGTAGCTCTGTTTTTAGTTTTTAAGGAAACCTCTGTACTCTTATTCACAGAGGCCGTGCCAGTGTACATTCCCATCAACGGTGTAGGGAGGTTCACTTTTCTCCACACCCTCTCCAGCATTTATTGTTTGTAGATTTTTAGGTGATGACTGTTCTGAACTGTGTGATACCTCATTGCAGTTTTGACTTGCATTTCTCTAATAGTCTCTCTAAAGATGCTGACATTTTTTTCACATGCCTCTTGGCCATATGTATGTCTTTTTTGGAGAAATGTCTGTTTGGATCTTCTGTCCATTTTTGATTGGATTTTTTTTTCATATTGAATGCATAAGCTGTTTGTAAATTTGGAAGATTAATCCTTTGTCAGTCGTATTTACAGATATTTTCTCTCACTTTGGGTTTTTGCTGTGCAAAGGCTTTTGAGTGTAATTAGGTTCCATTTGTTTACTTTTGTTTTTCTTTTCATTACTCTGGGAGACAAACTGAAAAAGATATTACTGTGATTTATGTCAAAAAGTGTTCTGCCTATGTTTTCCTCTACGAGTTTTATAGTATCCTGTCTTACATTTAGATCTTTAATCTATTTTGATTTTGTTGTTATATATTGTGTTAAAGAATGTTCTGATTTCTTTTTTTTTTTTTAACGTATAGCTGTACTGGGGCTATTTCTAAGGAGTGGCTTCTCTGTGTGTAGTGGAAGCTGGTGGGGAAGGCCGAGGAGAAACTGAGCAGGGAATATGTCCGGTGGTGTACGTGTACTTTGGCTGAGAGGAGACGGGGAGAGTAGTTGGTGTACAGAGATAAGGTGACAGGTTATGGGTACCTCAGGTCTGTGGGTCCTAGAGAGACAGCTCCATGGAGACAGGAACATAAGAGGTTAACACAGTTACAGCCTGGAGAGCCCCAGATGCCAGGCTGTGAGGTTGGGATGACAGTTTGGAGCTGCAGAGCTGAGCAAGTGGGATAGCCTTGGTGTTCCACATTTGAAGGTGGGAGCCCTGACTGAGGGCTGGGGTACTGAGTGCTTTTGTCCATAGAACAGACCTTCCACGGGGCTCAGAGTCACAGACCTTGGCAGGTCCATTTCTTCCCTGAAGCTCACACTGGCCCCCTCTGGCCCTCACTCAGAGCCTGAGCAGGAACCTGTTGTTTCAGGAGCCAGTGACCTTTGAGGACGTGGCCGTGTACTTCACCCAGAACCAATGGGCCAGCCTGGACTCTGCGCAGAGGGCCCTGTACAGGGAGGTGATGCTGGAGAATTATGCAAATGTGGTTTCCCTTGGTAAGGTCTCTCAGTGGCCCTCTGATAGTTGATGTCCTCTTCAGATGTCTTGGGAGTTCTAGTAGTCCTCAGGGTTCTGTGGAGATGCTGGGTGGGGAAATCCCAGGTTCCCTTTGCTTTGAAGTTGCACTTTATTCCTTCCCAGGGAAGAGCGTGGTTTTGGACCCTGAGGGAAAGGACTCTTGGGGTGCCCCCGGGAGACCTCAGTTCCTCCGTCCTTGCAGTGTGGTGGATGTGGGCCCTCTCCGGTGTGCAGGAGCCTCCCAGGATATCGGTACATTCATCCTTCCTGAGGGGATGTCCTTTCTTCTGAGTCAGGGCGAGCTTGCACTTCTTCCCTGGGAAGAATCACTGTCTCCCTGATCTTTGCATGGAGTGCAGTTTGGACCCCTTCCTCAGAACCCCTGTGTGGATCATTGGTCCCCCAGGCAGTCCCCTTCTCCCCTCAACTCAACTCGCCTGCCTTGGGGTGGGCAGAGGGATCTCAGTAACAGCTCTGGACGTCTCCCCTCAACTTGTCTGTCTCTCTTTCTTGTTGGAGTAGTGTCTCCATTCCCCAGACCTGATCTGATCTCCCAGCTGGAGAGAGGGGAAGCTCCATGGGACCCCGATCCCTGGGAAGCAGAGGATTTGAGAGACATCTGTCCAGGTGAGTAAGGGGACTTAGCACCTTCTGGTTTCGCCTTCCTGGTTTACTGGAAATGTTTCTTCTGCAGTGGAGAGCAAAGCTCCCTGTAGCTGACCCTCTGACCTGTATTGAGTTCCCATCCCAAACCTGTAAGGACAGTTTTCATGGCAGGGTGGTAGGGTTTCAGCCATACTTTAAGGAAAGTGTGATTCTGTGCATCAAACTGATTGATTTGTACCATAGCTGTGATTTTATTTGGCTTTTTAATATTGATACAATTTTTAGTATTTTAAAGTTCCATAATGTTGTGGTTTACAATGAATTTGTTTTAAATGGGGCCATAGAGCAAAGGGCAAGAATATTCCTCCAATACCACACTCTCAAGACACACCCACCATCCTAAAATTTCCAGTCTGCTTACCAGTCAGTCCTGGAAGGTTTTAATTACTTGGATTTTCTTTACTTTAGGAAGAAGCTTTTCAGGCCTCACTTCTCACACATTCTGTAATGTTGTGAAAAGTGATTCCTTTAGTGGTAACAGCACAGTGGCCTACAGTTCTCCAGTCACCTTATGTTCCCTCTGACTTCCTAAAAGAATCTTTTATCCCAGAATATTATGTGAAATATTTAAAGTAGAATTATCTGGCTGTTACGTAAAATTCAGAGTTGGGGGTGGTTTCCTGGCTTCCAGGTGGGGCATTGGGGTCCATCATTTCACTGTGTGTTTCCGGGCTGCTAGCTGGTCCCCTTCGTCTCACCAATGTCTTTTCCCTCCCTGAGAGTCTCCCTCTCTCTCTCTTTTGAAGCCTGTTTGCATTTCTCTCTGTTCCCTCTTACCTCTGCCATTCTTTTTCCCCTCCTGCTTCCTTTCCTTCCCACCCTTGAAGTTCCCATTTGCCCGCCTCACCTGCCCTGGCTCATTGCCCAGCCCGTCCTTGTAAGAGGCACTCCTGGACTGCAGTGTCATCACTTGTCCAGCTTATGCTGTTGTTTTTTCTTATCTCTCATCCTCCTTTATGGAAGCTCATAACCATCTCATGGGTGTATTTTAAAAACTCGCATCCTAATCCAAAAGTCTACAAGCAATAAATGCTGGAGAGGGTGTGGAGAAAAGGGAACCCTCTTACACTGTTGGTGGGAATGCAAACTAGTACAGCCACTATGGAGAACAGTGTGGAGATTCCTTAAAAAACTGGAAATAGAACTGCCTTATGATCCAGCAATCCCACTGCTGGGCATACACACTGAGGAAACCAGAAGGGAAAGAGACACGTGTATCCCAGTGTTCATCACAGCACTGTTTATAATAGCCAGGACAGGGAAGCAACCTAGATGTCCATCAGCAGATGAATGGATAAGAAAGCTGTGGTACATATACACAATGGAGTACTACTCAGCCATTAAAAAGAATACATTTGAATCAGTTCTAATGAGGTGGATGAAACTGGAGCCTATTATACAGAGTGAAGTAAGCCAGAAAGAAAAACACCAATACAGTATACTAACGCATATATATGGAATTTAGAAAGATGGTAACAATAACCCTGTGTACGAGACAGCAGAAGAGACACTGATGTATAGATCAGTCTTATGGACTCTGTGGGAGAGGCAGAGGGTGGGGAGATTTGGGAGAATGGCATTGAAACATGTATAATATGTATGAAACGAGTCGCCAGTCCAGGTTCGATGCACGATATTGGATGCTTGGGGCTGGTGCACTGGGACGACCCAGAGGGAGGGTATGGGGAGGGAGGAGGAAGGGGGGTTCAGGATGGGGAGCACGGGTATACCTGTGGTGGATTCATTTCGATGTTTGGCAAAACTAATACAATATTGTAAAGTTTAAAAATAAAATAAAATTAAAAAAAAAAAATTAAAAAATCGCATCCTATAAAAGAAAACCAGGACCACTGGATCCCGTTTCCCTTCCAGTTCAGTAACGAGGAAACTTGTGGTTTCTTTGGTCAGGTGGTGAGAGGGGCATCAAGACAGAAGAGCCAGCGGTAGAGCAGCAAGCCTCCGAGGGCACAGAGGCCCACGGCAGGCCCGTGGGAGGGCTCCTCACGAACGTGTCTCAGCACTTGGATTTTGAAAGCAAGGCAGTGTGGCAGACTTTCAGTCTGAATCCCAATCTGATACTTCGAGGCGGCATGAAGTTCTACAAATGTAAAGAATGTGGGAAGATCTTCCGATATAACTCAAAGCTCCTTCGGCATCAGAGGAGCCACACTGGGGAAAAGCCCTTCAAGTGCAAGGAGTGTGGCAAAGCTTTCAAGTCCAGCTATGACTGTATCGTACATGAGAAAAATCACGTTGGCAAAGGACCCTATGAATGTAAGGAGTGTGGCAAAGGTCTGAGTTCCAACACCGCCTTGACCCAGCATCAGAGGATCCACACGGGGGAGAAGCCCTATGCGTGTAAGGAGTGTGGCAAGGCTTTCCGCCGGAGCGCCGCCTACCTGCAGCACCAGAGGCTGCACACTGGGGAGAAGCTCTATAAATGTAAGGAGTGTTGGAAAGGTTTTGGGTGTAGGTCACTTTTTATTGTCCACCAGCGCATCCACACTGGGGAGAAACCCTACCAATGTAAGGAGTGTGGGAAGGCATTCAGCCAGAAGATCGCCTCCATCCAGCATCAGAGAGTTCACACCGGAGAGAAGCCCTATGAGTGTAAGGTGTGTGGGAAAGCCTTCAAGTGGTACGGCAGCTTTGTTCAGCATCAGAAAGTGCACCCCGTGGAGAAGAAGCCCAGCAAGGCTCTCGGGCCACCCCTGCTGCGTCCCCAGGGCCCCTCTGCATCCTTAGCTCCCGGGTGTCTCCCGGGCCCAGGCTCTGCTCCTGCTGTGGCCGTGGCCTTGTCACACGCTGTCCTCATTCCTGTCTCTGGGCCCGTGTTCATGCTGCTTCCCGCCTCTGGGGTTCTTTCTTCCCCTGTCCAAGTAGTTCGTGTCTTCCAGGGTCTTCCTCCGGCTGTGAAGCCTTCCCCAGTTATTCTGACCCCTTCTCCTCACCCCCCGTGACCTCTCTCTTGGCACTTCTCTGGCTGTTACAGCAGATCTCTAACCTACCTTCAGGTTGATCCGTAGCTTTTACACTGTACCTGTGTTCCTATTATTTCAGCATAAACTCCATTGTAATTGAGATATATTTAAAGATATATTTACCTGTGTTTATATAATATATTCTGTTTTCTTTTGGGTAGATAATGGAAACACTTGACTTCTGTATTGGTTCCTTTCAGACTTGAACAGTAATGACTGTATCTGCATCATGGGGCTGCTGTTTGGGAAGTGCTGGTAGGATGCTATGGTGAATTAGGCACCTTTGAGATAGGACTTCCCCATATAAGGCCCCTGTGATGTGACAGAAGCTGCCTGGGAGAAACAGGCATGTAAGATCTGTCAGAGTTTAGAAGTGGCATAAGCTTACAACCAGGGCCTTTAAAAATAAATGCAGGTGGTTCAGTGGCTGAAGGTGTGTATTCATGCAGGTGAAGTTGGGTTATCCTTGACATAGATTGTTGAGGATCTTGTACGTCTCTGCTAAAAATCATATGAAATAACCAGTTAGAAAACATATATGTGGCTTCCCTGGTGGCTCAGTGGTAAGGAATCCCCCTGCCAACGCAGGAGACATGGGTTTGATCCCTGGTCTGGGAAGATCCCATATGTCGTGGGGCAACTAAGCCTGTGTGTGACAACTGCTGAGCCTGCGCTCTAGAGCCTGGGAGCCAGAACTCCTGAGCCTACATGCCCCAACTCCTGAGGCCTGCGAGCCCTAGAGCATGTGCTCTGCAGCTAGAGAAGCCCGCTTCTCACTGCAGTGAGAAGCCCATGTACTGCAGCTAGAGTAGCCCCCGCTTCCTGCAACTAGAGAAGAGCCCGTGCAGGAATGAAGACCCAGCACAGTAAAAAATAAGTAAATAACAACTAAAAAAAAGTTAAAATAATTAAAAAACTGATAACAATCATTTACATGATCGAGAGCAATCAGGTCTTGAAACATGAAATTGTTTTTTATCTTTAGTTTTGCTCTTGATACCTGGCTGTTTCTTTCTTTCTTTTTTTTTTTTTAAAGCAAATGAACTTTTAAAAAATTTATTTGGCCATTCCAGGTCTTCAGTGTGGCACAGGCGCTTCTCTAGTTGTGACACACGGGCTTAGTTGCCCTGCAGTATGTGGGATCTTAGTTCCATGACCAGAGATCAAACCCAGGCCCCCTTGCTTTGGAGCTCGGAGTCTTAGCCACTCGATCACTTTGGAAAGTCCCTGGTTGTTTCCTTTTAAGTTTGATTTGTTTAGTACATGTACACCAAGACATTCATCTTTGCTCCATCCGTTATGTAAATTTTTCTTAGTGGGTATTTTGGCTTCCTATTTGCAAGTGGTGTTGGTTTCTGCACTTTTCTCCAGATAGCATAAATTATAAATATGAGTTTGGCAAATTACTAAAGAAATAGGAGCAGGCGATCTGGGGAAAATCTGAATATGCCTGTGGAATTTTTTTTTTTTTAATTTTTGTTTGCATTGGGTCTTTGTTGCTGCACATGGGCTTTCTCTAGTTGTGTATGGACTTCTCACTGCAGTGGTTTTTCTTGTTGCAGAACATGGGCTCTAGGGTGCTTTGACTCAGCACATGTGGCACATGGCCTTAGTTGCCCCACGGTATATAGAATCCTCCCAGATCAGGCATCAAACTTGTAACCCACCAGGCTCCTCTATCCCCCACTGTCACAATACATGTTAGCTCAATGCATGTTGATTGATCAGTGATCCTATCTAAACATTTCATCGTCTGCTGTCCCCTTTTCATTTTGCCTTCAGTCTTTTCCAGCATCAGGGTCTTTTCCAGTGAGTCAGCTATTCGCATCAGGTGGCCAAAATATTGGAGTTTCAGCTTCAACATTAGTCCTTCCAATTAATAGTCAGGGCTGATTTGATCATGTTGCAGTCCAAGGGACTCTCAAGAGGTTGTGACAGGTTAGTGAAGTATAATTTTGGATTGGTTGTGCTTTTGACCTTAAATGAGGTCTTTTATAACTATGCAAAGAACTATGTGAAGTAATTTCTGGGAAAAGAACTTGAGTTATGCATTATAGACACAGCTTATTTTATTGTGCTTCATTGTATCTGTTTTGCAGATACTGTGTTTTTTACAAATTGAAAGTTTGTGGCAGCACTGCATTATCATATTATAGCTAAGATATTTTACAATAAAGTATTTTTTAATTAAGGTTTTTCCTTTTTTTTTTCCTGACATGATACTGTTAGACACTTCATACACTATAGTGTAAACAACTTTTATATGCATTGGGAAACCAGAAAATTCATGTGACTTGCTTTCTTGCTGAATTTGCATTATCATGGTGGTCTGGAACCCAGCCCACAGTATCTCCAAGGTTTGCCTTTATTAACACAAATTTAAAGTAAATCCTTATTGCCAAATTCAGACTTAAATTGAAGAAAGTAGGGAAAACCACTAGACCATTCAGGTATGACCTAAATCAAATCCCGTATGATTACACAGTGGAAGTGAGAAATAGATTTAAGGGACTAGATCTGATAGATAGAATGCCTGATGAACTATGGACTGAGGTTCATGACATTGTACAGGAGACAGGGATCAAGACCATCCCCATGGAAAAGAAATGCAAAAAAGCAAAATGGCTGTCTGGGGAGGCCTTACAAACAGCTGTGAAAAGAAGAGAAGCGAAAAGGAAAGATATAAGCATCTGAATGCAGAGTTCCAAAGAATAGCAAGGAGAGATAAGAAAGCCTTCCTCAGCGATCAATGCAAAGAAATAGAGGAAAACAACAGAATGGGAAAGACTAGAGATCTCTTCAAGAAAATCAGAGATACCAAGGGAACATTTCATGCAAAGATGGGCTCAATAAAGGACAGAAATGGTATGGACCTAACAGAAGCAGAAGATATTAAGAAGAGATGGCAAGAATACACAGAAGAACTGTACAAAAAAGAGCCTCACGACCCAGATAATCATGATGGTGTGATCACTCACCTAGAGCCAGACATCCTGGAATGTGAAGTCCAGTGGGCCTTAGAAAGCATCACTATGAACAAAGCTATGGAGGTGATGGAATTCCAATTGAACTATTTCAAATCCTGAAAGTTGATGCTGTGAAAGTGCTACACTCAATATGCCAGCAAATTTGGAAAACTCAGCAGTGGCCACAGGACTGGAAAAGGTCAGTTTTCATTCCAATCCCAAAGAAAGGCAATGCCAAAGAATGCTCAAACTACTGCACAATTGCACTCATCTCACACGCTAGTAAAGTCATGCTCAAAATTCTCCAAGCCAGGCTTTAGCAGTACGTGAACCGTGAACTTCCAGATGTCAAGCTGGTGTTAGAAAAGGCAGAGGAACCAGAGATCAAATTGCCAACATCTGCTGGATCATCGAAAAAGCAAAAGAGTTCCAGAAAAACATCTATTTCTGCTTTATTGACTATGCCAAAGCCTTTGACTGTGTGGATCACAATAAACTGTGGACAATTCTGAAAGAGATGGGAATACCAGACCACCTGACCTGCCTCTTGAGAAACCTATATGCAGGTCAGGAAGCAACAGTTAGATCTGGACATGGAACAACAGACTGGTTCCAAATAGGAAAAGGAGTACGTCAAGGCTGTATATTGTCACCCTGCTTATTTAACTTATATGCAGAGTACCTCATGAGAAACGCTGGACTGGAAGAAGCACAAGCTGGACTCAAGATTGCTGGGAGAAATATCAATAACCTCAGATATGCAGATGGCACCACCCTTATGGCAGAAAGTGAAGAGGAACTAAAAAGCCTCTTGATGAAAGTGCAAGTGGAGAGTGAAAAAGTTGGCTTAAAGCTCAACATTCAGAAAACGAAGATCATGGCATCTGGTCCCATCACTTCATGGGAAATAGATGGGTAAACAGTGTCAAACTTTATTTTTGGGGGCTCCAAAATCACTGCAGATGGTGATTGCAGCCATGAAATTAAAAGACGCTTACTCCTTGGAAGGAAAATTATGACCAACCTAGATAGCATGTTCGAAAGCAGAGACATTACTTTGCCAACAAAGGTCTGTCTAGTCAAGGTTATGGTTTTTCCAGTGGTCATGTATGGATCTGAGAGTTGGACTGTGAAGAAAGCTGAGCGCCAAAGAATTGATGCTTTTGAACTGTGGTGTTGGAGAAGACTCTTGAGAGTCCCTTGGACTGCAAGGAGATCCAACCAGTCCATTCTAAAGGAGATCTGTCCTGGGTGTTCTTTGGAAGGAATGATGCTAAAGTTGAAACTCCAGTACTTTGGCCACCTCATGGGAAATGTTGACTCATTGGAAAAGACTCTGATGCTGGGAGGGATTGGGGACAGGAGGAGAAGGGGACAACAGAGGATGAGATGGCTGGATAGCATCACCGACTCGATGGACGTGAGTTTCAGTGAACTCCGGGAGTTGATGATGGACAGAGAGGCCTGGCGTGCTGCAATTCATGGGGTTGCAAAGAGTTGGACATGACTGAGCAACTGAATTGAACTGAACTCAAAGTAAATCCTTAAATGTTCATGGAAGGGGCCATACATTTTTTAAAAGTTGTTTTTCTATCTACATGTTTCTACCTTGATTAGTGCTTCTTAAATTTTGCCATGTGTCTGAAGAACCTGGTGTAAAATGAGTAATTTTCTGGCCTAACTCTCAGAGAATCTGATTTTTAAAACAATGTTTTATGAGAGTATAGTTGATTTACAATGTTGTGTTGGTTTATGCTCTACAGCAAAGTCTGATTGTGGATATCCATGGTGATGCCCAGACCTTTAGTGTGGACCACGCTTTGAGAGAGCTGCCTTGAGCAGATGTTTGGCGGTGTACACTGATAAAGGGCTGGCCCTATTTCTCAGTGGTCTTCAGGAAAGAGACCTCTACAAGTAGTTTGGGTGGTGTCAGTTTAGAAGGAGAGAGAAAAGCAAGTAGAATTGGTCCAAAGGGAAGATAAGGGAAGGGGAAAGAGATCTGATGTGGCCTGTGGAGTCCTTGAGTTCTCCACCACCAGGAAGTTCCTGAAGTGGACAGTGGCTGTTTTTTGCTGTTTTTGTTGTTTACTTGCATGTTGGCTCACAGAACATTTTTTTCTTACATAAATTAATACAGTTTAAAATAGCTCCTTGGTTAAAGAGAGCACAAAGTGGATGCTGCAGATGGTTTAGAAATGAACAACAGTAGTCAGGAGACAGCGGGGGTCTATGCGATGTGGCAGAAGGTGGAACAAAGAGCAAGGTTTACAGTCTTGGATGCATTCTTTAGAAAACTAGTTTGAAGGCTTGCAGTTCAGAAAATTTGGGCTGGTGGTAGTGGTGGGAGCCAAAAAAATTAACCAGAAACTAAAACCAAACAAATAGACCCCTCCTCCTCCAGTAAACTTTGTGGAAATAGGATTCACAATGTAGTTTTGTAAAGATGGTGGTTGAACATGTTGACATCCACACCCTTCTGAAACCCCATTAAGAAAACTAAATGAAAAATTAAAAGACATAAACTCAGGACAGTGAAAATAAGCTAATGATAACACTTTGGAAGCTTGAAATCAGATGAAAGAGTTGTGACTTGGAGCAGAGCTGAGGAAAGTAAATCCTAAGCCACGTTGCAGGGAGCTGAGCAGCGCCCTCATGTGGCAGAAAAGCTTAGGAAAGATTCAGATAACTTCTGAAAGTGTATGGGGATGCGAATGGGGCAAAGAACGGGAAAACTGGCGTAAGTCTTTAAAAAAGACTTAGATTCTGGGTCACTTCACCACCTTTCTCTCCTCGGTAGCAGTGTAGCAGGAATTTTGGGTGTCAGGGAACCACACTGAATGTTTAGTCCTTCCTGCTCTGATCAAAACCTACTCATCTCTTAAGGATGCTGCTTCCCCAGCACCATCCCTCACATCACATATTCTGGGTCCTCTTTCTCTGTGAAAGTTTCAGGCCATTCTTCACCTCTCACTTTGCCCCAAAACCTCCACCTTTGAATCCTGTCATCAGGCTGGAACCTCTGGGTCACATGCCCTTTGTTCCTTGAAGATGTTAGCTCATCACTTGCTGTCACTCTGCTCAACATTAATCTTGTCTTAATTCTTGGTGTTTTCAGTGGATGAGCCTTCCAACAGTTCACCTCTCATTTTCTTTCTTACCCTTTCATTTTACCTGAACCACTCCTTGATCATATCCTAGACCTCATGATACAAAACTTCACCCCTCTGTAACCTCAGCACTTTAAATATCTTGCTCTATGACCTGTCTTTCTAATTTCTTCCTTTTAGAATCCTGATGCTAACAGTCCTTCAGCTCCCACTGTTCCCCCCTTTCACTGCTCTTCACTTCCTTCATGCCTGTTTGTTCTTTATCCTGCTTAAAGTCCATGGTCAGTTATTAGAACAGTTCCTCTACATTCTCCTTTAATGGCCTTGCCCTTTTCTGGCTTTGGTATATACTCAGTTGGCACGACCCCGTCTCTGACTAAATGCAGTTCTTTGCCTTCTTTGTGCCTGCATCCATGCTACCAAAAGTGGTCAGGGAAAAGCACATTGTCATGTGGAATTATCCTGCTTGAGGTTCATGATAAGTAACTTCAAGTAGGCCCTTAACGCCTCCTACATCATACTGTATCACCAGGGCTCCCTTCATTTTCCTGGTCTGCTGCTCTGTACCTCCTCTCACAAGCCTCCCAGTCCCTCCTGCCCGGTCGTCACCAGCCTCAGCTGATAGATTCTGCTTTCTGCTGGGATAACTGAGCTCCAGGGAGTGGCTGTGCCTTCAGCCCTGGTGCCAGAGTGAGGAGACACAGGTGGGGCCCTCCCTTATCTCTTCCCCTTTTCAACTTGCAACATCTGACCTTCTCCAACCCATTTCTCATCTCATGTCCTAAGGCAGCTCTGTCACATTCAGCAACCCGCTTCTACTTCCTAATTCCCGGTCAGTGTACAGTTGCAGACAACAGAATCTTGTTTGGTTTTTTTTTTTTTTTGGCCACACCATGTGGCTTATAGGATCTTACTTCCCCAACCAGGAATTGAACCTGGACCCACAGTAGTGAAAGTGCAAAGTCCTGTTCACTGGACCATCACCGAATTCCCCAGAATCTATTTTAACGTGTTTAAGCA
Source organism: Bubalus kerabau (assembly GCF_029407905.1). Classification (NCBI taxonomy): domain Eukaryota; kingdom Metazoa; phylum Chordata; class Mammalia; order Artiodactyla; family Bovidae; genus Bubalus; species Bubalus kerabau. Next base: position 15,102,924 of record NC_073643.1, read on the forward strand.
GAAAGGTATTTGCTACAAACTACTAGGTAGCTTACAGAATTCCCAAAAAGGAACCAAGCTGGGCTCTCACATATGCAGATGCCCAGAAGAGGGACCAAGGACAGTACCAAGAGGCTCCAGTGGAAACCCAGCAGCTGCTGGTGCCTGCTGCTAGACTGGCACCCTCACCGCACCAAAGAGAGGGGCTAGACCTCCAGGAGGCTTGCTACATGTGCTGAGAAAAACCAGGTGCATCCACATCCATTTGAGAAGGATCCTGACTATAGGGTCTCATGACCTTTATTTCCATCTTCCAAGAAGTTGTAGCCACTCAGTGGGAATTGGCTGTATGTGTACATGTAAGGAGCAAGGACTCCAGGGAAATAATTTTTGGATTTATTCTCAGAAAGTGAGATTTATAATGTGGAGGAGTCCTGAAAAGGAGAAAGGATTTTCAAAATATTTTGGGCAGCTATAAAATATCAAATACTCTTTACAGGCATAGAAAATGACCGAAATCTCTGATGAATGTGCTATATTCATAGATAGGGAAGGTGAATATCCAGATTTTAATTTTTACCAAATGAATTTATATGTTAAAAGCAATTTCAATCAAAGTTACTAGAGGAGGGGGTTGTTGTGTGTGTTGTGCATGTGCACACATCTGCAGCCTTACAGATTAATTCTAGAATTTATACAGAAGAGCAAAGGACAAAGAATAGCCAAGCAATTTTTGAAGATGGGAGATTTTGTGATACAAGATAGATATAAAATATATTGATAATCAAAAACACGAAAGCAAAAACAAAACCGCACCCCACAACCTAAGATACACTGTAGTATGGTTTATATGAGTTAAAACAACAATAAAGTGTTTAGAAATAGATACATTTTATATAAGTAATGAAGTAGTGAATGTCGCTCAGTTGTGTCTGACTCTTTGTGACTCCATGGACTCTACAGTCCATGGAATTCTCCAGGCCAGAATACTGGAGTGCGTAGCCTTTCCCTTCTCCAGTGGATCTTCCTGACCAAGGAATCGAACCGGGATCTCCTGCATTGCAGGTGGATTCTTTACCAACTGAGCCATGAGGGAAGCCCTAGTTATACACATTTATACAAAGTGCAGAATTATAGAGAAATTACTTTTAGAGCAATCAGCATCAGTGGTGCAGCCTGAGAAAATATACTGTTCCTCTCTCCTTCCTCTATTCTCCTCTTACTAATCCTACTTCTCTTATTCTGTCCTATATTCCAGGAACCCAGTCCCAAATGTTGACCTCTCATGGTCCAGCACTCCCAACCAGTGCTCTACTTGTTTTCTGAAAACAATAGTGGGCTTTGTTTCCAAAAATACCTTGAATTAATGATTCTCAAAGTACTTTATGAAATGTGGTCTTTTAAAACCCCTGGATCAGTACAAATAGCTATTTCATGGCTGTCCAGAAAGAAGTCATATGATTTGCTTTAATCTAAGAATCATATTGTTTTATTTTAAGATGTGCTTATTTATTCTTAGCTGTGCTGGGTCTTTGTTGCTCTGTTCAGACTTTTGTCTCGTTACAGCAAGCTGGGGTTACTCTTCGTTGCAGTGCCTGGGTTCATTGCATTGCAGCAACCTCACTGGGGTGGAGCAGGGGCTATAGGCTCTCAGACTTGAGTAGCTGCAGCTCGCAGGCTCTAGAGCACTGGCTCTGTAACTGACGTGTGGGCTTGGTTGCCATGCGGCATGTGGGATCTTCCCAGAGCAGGGATCAAACCTGTGTCTTCTTCATTAGCAGGTGGATTTTTAACCACTGCGCCATCAGGGAAGCCCCCAAGTCATATTGTATTAAAAGCTAAATAATATATAAAAAAATGTATCACTTAAAGAAAACATTTTGATACTTTTATTATATGAAGCCCAATTATAAGATGGGCTCTTGTATTTCTCATAAATAATTCAGTAATGATTGTTATTTCTACCAGTCTCCTCACTAGTTACAATAGATTTGTGCTGTTAAAGGAGATTTCAGTTGGTCACAATTGTCATCTTACACCTTTGCCACCTTCTCAGTTCAGTTCAGTCACTCAGTCATGTCCAATTCTGCAACCCTGTGGACTGCCAGGCTTCCCTGTCCATCACCAGCTCCCAGAGATTGCTCAAATTCATGTCTGTCAAGTTGGTGATACCATCCAACCATCTCATCTTCTGTTGTCACCTTCTCCTCCTGCCTTCAATCTTTCCCAGCATCAGGGTCTTTTCCAGTGAGTCAGTTCTTCCCATCAGGTGGCCAAAGTATTGGAGTTTCAGCTTCAGCATCAGTCCTTCCAATGAATATTCAGGACTGATGTCCCTTAGGATTGACTGGTTTGATCTCCTTGCAGTCCAGGGGACTCTCAAAAGTCTTCTCCAACACCACAGTTCAAAAGCATCAATTCATTGATGCTCAACTTTCTTTATAGTCCAACTCTCATATCCATACATGACTACTGGAAAAATCATAGCTCTGACTAGATGGACCTTTGATGACAAAATAATGTCGCTGGTGTTTAATGTGCTGTCTAGGTTAGTCATAGCTTTACTTCCAAGGAGCAAGTGTCTTTTGATTTCATGGCTGCAGTCACCTTCTGCAGTGATTTTGGAGCCCCCAAAATAAAGTCTGTCACTGTTTCCACTGTTTCCACATCTATTTGCCATGAAGTGATGGGACTGTATGCCATGATCTTAGTTTTTTGAGTGTTGAGTTTTAAGTCAGCTTTTTCGCTCTCCTCTTTCACTTACATCAAGAGGCTCTTCAGTTCTTAGCTTTCTGCCATAAGGGTAGTGTCATCTGCATATCTGAGGCTCCTGATATTTCTCCTGGCAATCTTGATTCCTTTCCCAGTTTTGAACTAGTCCATGGCCACCTCATGTGAAGAGTTGACTCATTGGAAAAGACTCTGATGCTGGGAGGGATTGGGGGCTGGAGGAGGGGACGACAGAGGATAAGATGGCTGGATGGCATCACCAACTCGATGGACGTGAGTTTGAGTGAACTCCGGGAGTTGGTGATGGACAGGGAGGCCTGGTGTGCTGTGATTCATGGGTTCGCAAAGAGTTGGACACGACTGAGCAACTGAACTGAACTGATTCTTCCGTGTCTGGTTCTAACTGTTGCTTCTTGACCTGCATACAGATTTCTCATGAGGCAGGTCAGATGGTCTGGTATTCCTATCTCTATAAAAATTTTCCAAAGTTTGTTGTGATCCACACAGTCAAAGGCTTTGGCATAGTCAGTAAAGTAGAAGTAGATGTTTTTCTGGAATTATCTTGTTTTTTCTGTCATCCATGGGATATTGACAATTTGATCTCTGGTTCCTATGCCTTTTCTAAATCCAGCTTGAACATCTGGAAGTTCTTGGTTCACGTGCAGTTGAAGCCTAGCTTGGAGAATTTTGAGCATTACTTTGTTAGCGTGTGAAATGAGTGTAATTGTGTGGTAGTTTGCACATTCTTTGCATTGCCTTTCTTTGGGGTTGGAATGAAAACTGACCTTTTCCAGTCCTGTGGCCACTGCTGAGTTTTCCAAAATTGCTGGCATATTGAGTGCAGCACTTTCACAGCATCATCTTTTAGGATTTGAAATAGCTCAGCTGGAATTCCATCGCCTCCACTAGCTTTGTTCATGATGATGCTTCTTAAGGCCCACTTGACTTCACATTTCAGGAGGTCTGGCTCTAGGTGAGTAATCACACCATTGTGGTTATTTAGGTCATAAAGATCTTTTTTGTATAGTTCTTCTGTGTATTCTTGCCACCTCTTCTTAATATCTTCTGTTAGGACCATTTCTGTCCTTTATTGTGCCCATCTTTGCATGAAATGTTCCCTTGGTATCTCTGCTTTTCTTGAAGAGATCTCTAGTCTTTCCCATTCTGTTGTTTTCCTCTATTTCTTTGCATTGATCACTCAGGAAGGCTTTCTTATCTCTTCTGCTATTTTTTGGAACTCTGCATTCAGATGGGTATATCTTTCCTTTTCTACTTTGCCTTTAGCTCTGTTCTGTTCTTTGCTATTTGTAAGGCCTCCTCAGACAACCATTTTGCCTTTTTGCATTTCTTTTTCTTGGGGATGGTCTTGATCACTGCCTCCTATACAATGTCACGAACCTCCTTCCATAGTTCTTCAGGCACTCTATCAGATCGAATCCCTTAAATCTATTTGTCCCTTTTACTGTATAATCGTAAGGGATTTGATTTAGGTCATACCTGAATGGTTTAATGGTTTTCCCTACTTTCTTCAAGAACACCTTTAAGTTTTTCTTTTCCAATGCCGGGGGCCCAGGTGTGTGTGTTTTTTTTTAAAACACCTTCTCAAGAGCACCTTTAATTTTTTTTGGCTGTAACACTTGGCTTGTGGGATCTTAGTTCCCCAACCAGGGCTTGGTCCTGGGCCCCTTGCAGTGGGAGTTGGGATTCCTAACCTCTGGACCATCAGGGGATTCCCCTTGAATTTTAATAATGATAAACATCTACTTTCCTGGTGCTATTTGCCATGTAATATTTAAGCACAATGCACTGAAAGCTAGATTTCTCTATGTCAGGTTTGTATAAAAAGAAACTCCAGAAATGGTAAGTGACCTTGCTTAAGGACACAGCGACTAGAGACAGAACTGAAGTATTTCTCTTTTTTAGATTTGAGTTCTTCATTTTTTTTAAATTAATTTATTTACATTGGAGGGTAATTACTTTACAGTACTGTGGTGGTTTTTGCCAGACATCGACATGAATCAGCCACGGGTGCACATGTGTCCCCCCACCGTGGACCCCCCTCCCACCTTCCTCCTCACCCCCTCCCTCAAGGTTGTCCCAGAGCAAAGGCTTTGAGTGTCCTGCTGCATGCGTCAAACTTGCACTGGTTATCTGTTTTACATATGGTAATATACATGTTTCAGTGCTCTTCTCTCAAATCATCTCACCCCGCCTTCTCCCACATAGTCTGTTCTTTACATCTGTGTCTCTTTTGCTCTCCTGCATATAGGGTCATCATTACCGTCTTTCTAAATTCCATGTATATGCATTAATATACTATATTGGTGTTTCTCTTTCTGGCTTACTTCACTCTGTATAATAGGCTCCAGTTTCATCCACCTCATTAGAACTGACTCAAATGCATTCCTTATTATAGCTGAGTAATATTCTATTGTGTATATGTACCATAGCTTCCTTATGTGTTCATCTGCCAATGGACCAGGTTGCTTCCAGGTCCTGGCTATTGTAAACACTGCTGCAACGAACATTGGGGTACATGTGTCTCTTTCAGTTCTGGTTTGCTTGGTAGAATTGAAGTATTTCAATGCCCACTTTCAGCTCTAAGTTTTACTTTCTAAGAAAAATAGTCTCCATTATAGCAGGCATTTTCAGTGTATCAAATAATTACTTATATGGGATAGATAAATTTTTTTCTTGCCCTTGTTTTGCATGCAGTCTTAACAGCTTAGTTGTAATCTTTTCCTCAGTGACTACTAGCAAATTGGTTAACTATGGAAGGAGTGACATTCATTAGATTGTATCAATAAAAGTGCAAATTATGAGTCTCAAATGTATAGGCAGCAAAAACGTCTAGCCAAATTGTATCTATTCCTGAGAAGGAGGATCTTTTTATAGCACTGTTGTGCTGGGAACAGGGCAATTTTCTTGTACCTTCTCAGCACTCTCGTTTCTATAAACAAGATGCCTAATTATTGTATAATTATAAGTAATTAAGAAGAGGTATCTATATTATTTCCACTTTCAGTCTCTTGACCATATAAAGTGGCTTTTAAATGTGTTAAGTTTCTTTCTTTCTAATTAGAAAAATACATGCTTTGGAGCAAAAATCTTGCCTGGAAGTACCTAGGCCTGAATTTCACCACTTTTAACACCTTGGTGACCACACAAACACACAAAGTGAATGAGCATGCATCTGTGAATTATAACTGCACACACTCTGTCATAAGCTTTATCTAGTTAGCAGAACACCATGTAGCTGTCCTAGTCGGCAAATCATCTGTAATATCATGTTTAATAGCTACATACAGTTGCACTGCATGGATTTCTCTTCTTCCTGGAACCAGTCTCTTATTATTGAACATTTAGGATATTTCCATTTTGAATCTCCTTAAATACTTTGATGAATATCTAGTACATACATGATTGACACAGTTATGGTTTATTTATTTATTTATTTTTAGTTCATTTCTACAGTTTTCTTTAAATAAAAGAAATGGAATATTTCTGTTAAACTGAGGGCCCCTTTGATACCCAGCCCAAGCTCATCCTGCTCCCTGTAGAACAGGCCAATAAATTGAAAGATGAGTTGTTGGGGCAAGGAATAATGACTATAATTGGAAAGCCAGCAGGCCAGGAAGATGGTAGACTAGTGTCTTGTCAAAGAACCCTCTTCCTTCAGTCAGAATTCAGGCTCCTTTTACAAAGGAAAGGGGGAGGGTTCACTGCAATGCCAGTAGGCCTTGGGGACCCGTCCCTATTACACCTTCTGTTCTTCTGTTTCGCTCTTATTATTTTCCCAGAACTACTCTATAAATAAGTGGCCCTGCTTTTCATGTTGAGAAAGCCAGCATCGGTGCTGCTGTCCGAGGGACGCTGGAGGCAGTCATGCCGTGGGCAGCCTTGTGCGCAGGTTCTGTTTGTCTCTGTGGGTTATTAGTCTCTCCCCTGTTCCTCAGCAACATGTTCCCTCATTACCATTGTGCTTGAGGTATATTTCTAGCTGCTGCTACTGATACTGCTGCTAAGTCGCTTCAGTCGTGTCTGACTCTGTGCGACCCCATAGATGGCAGCCCACCAGGCTCCGCCATCCCTGGGATTCTCCAGGCAAGAATACTGGAGTGGGTTGCCAGTTCCTTCTCCAATGCACGAAAGTGAAAAGTGAAAGTGAAGTCACTCAGTTATGTCCGACTCTTAGCAACCCCACGGACTGCACCGTACCAGGCTCCTGCGTCCATGGGATTCTCCAGGCAAGAGTACTGGAGTGGGTTGCCATTGTCTTCTCCATATTACTAGAGGATTCAGCAAAATAAGGGAGTAAACCAAAAAAGAGAAATATTTAGAGCTCAGGAAACGAAGGATCCAGTATTCACAGAGTAGTGAAGGGATGGGGAGAGAGCTGTACACCTGTCCTAGGCAACAGCCTGTTTGAATTGAGTAGGACGATGAAATACTGTGGGGGTTAGGCCTCCAGGAAAAAAGGACAACAGTATTCTAATTCCAGGCACATCATTATGCACTGTCAGAACACCAAAGATAAAAGAACCTAAGAGCTTCTGCAGGTGTGTGGGAGTGAGGAATAGGTCACATACATCGAGGAAGTGGAATCGGAATGACACGAGACTTCTCAGTAGCGTCATGAGATGCTCCAGGAGAGTGGGCAGTGCCTTAAAAGTTCTGAAGAAAATTATTTTCAAACTTGAATTTAAGTCCTAGGCAAAGTGTTAGTGACTCAGTAGTGTCTGACACTTTGCGACCCCATGGACTGTAGCTCACCAGGCTCCTCTGTCCATGGGATTTTCCAGGCAAGAATACTGGAGTGGGTTGCCATGATCTCCTCTAGGGAATTTTCCCAACCCAGGGATCAAGCTCAGGTCTCCTGCATTTTAGGCGGATTCTTTACTATCTGAGTAGCCAAACTATCCATCAAGTAGAGTTAATGCAAGTAGATTCTACATTAATGCAAGTAGAATGCCAAGTGCTAACTATTTTTCTAGTTCCAGAGTTCTGGAACTAGAAAAATCATCACTTCATGACCATTATAATAAAGATTGATTCAGATAAGAGTCATCGATGGATGCTTAGTATAGGGGGAAATTTAATGAGAATTAGAGTATTGGTATAACTGTATGACCTAAATCAAATCCCTTATGATTATACACTGGAAGTGAGAAATAGATTTAAGGGCCTAGATCTGATAGATAGAGTGCCTGATGAACTATGGAATGAGGTTCGTGACTTTGTACAGGAGACAGGGATCTAGACCATCCCCATGGAAAAGAAATGCAAAAAAGCAAAATGGCTGTCTGGGGAGGCCTTACAAATAGCTGTGAAAAGAAGAGAAGCGAAAAGCAAAGGAAAAAAGGAAAAATACAAGTATCTGAATGCAGACTTCCAAAGAATGGCAAGAAGAGATAGGAAAGCCTTCCTCAGTGATCAAGGCAAAGAAATAGAGGAAAACAACAGAATGGGAAAGACTAGAGATCTCTTCAAGATAATTAGAGATACCAAGGGAACATTTCATGAAAAGATGGGCTAGATAAAGGACAGAAATGGTATGGACCTAACAGAAGCAGAAGATATTAAGAAGAGGTGGCAAGAATACACAGAAGAATGGTACAAAAAAGATCTTCACGACTCAGATAGTCACAGTGGTGTGATCACTCACCTAGAGCCAGACATCCTGGAATGTGAAGTCCAGTGGGCCTTAGAAAGCATCGCTATGAACAAAGCTAGTGGAGGTGATGGGATTCCAGTTGAGCTATTTCAAATCCTGAAAGGAGATGCTGTGAAAGTGCTGCACTCAATATGCCAGCAAATTTGGAAAACTCAGCAGTGGCCACAGGACTGGAAAAGGTCGGTTTTCATTCCAATCCCAAAGAAAGGCAATGCCAAAGAATGCTCAAACTACCGCACAATTGCACTCATCTCACATGCTAGTAAAGTCATGCTCAAAATTCTCCAAGCCAGGCTTCAGCAATATGTGAACCGTGAACTTGCTGATGTTCAAACTGGTTTTAGAAAAGGCAGAGAAACCAGAGATCAAATTGCCAACATCTGCTGGATCATGGAAAAAGCAAGAGAGTTCTGGAAAAACATCTATTTCTGCTTTATTGACTATGCCAAAGCCTTTGACTGTGTGGATCATAATAAACTGTGGACAATTCTGAAAGAGATGGGAATACCAGACCACCTGATCTGCCTCTTGAGAAATTTGTATGCAGGTCAGGAAGCAACAGTTGGAACAGGACATGGAACAGCAGACTGGTTCCACATTGGAAAAGGAGTTCGTCAAGGCTGTATATTGTCACCCTGCTTATTTAACTTATATGCAGAGTACATCATGAGAAACGCTGGACTGGAAGAAATACAAACTGGAATCAAGATTGCTGGGAGAAATATCAATAACCTCAGATATGCAGATGACACCACCCTTATGGCAGAAAGTGAAGAGGAACTCAAAAGCCTCTTGATGAAAGTGAAAGTGGAGAGTGAAAAAGTTGGCTTAAAGCTCAACATTCAGAAAACAAAGATCATGGCATCCGGTCCCATCACTTCATGGGGAATAGATGGGGAAACAGTGGAAACAGTGTCAGACTTTATTTTTTGGGGCTCCAAAATCACTGCAGATGGTGACTGCAGCCATGAAATTAAAAGACGCTTACTCCTTGGAAGGAAAGTTATGACCAACCTAGATAGCATATTCAAAAGTAGAGACATTACTTTGCCAACAAAGGTCCGTCTAGTCAAGGCTATGATTTTTCCTGTGGTCATGTATGGATGTGAGAGTTGGACTGTGAAGAAGGCTGAGCACTGAAGAATTGATGCTTTTGAACTGTGGTGTTGGAGAAGACTCTTGAGAGGCCCTTGGACTGCAAGTAGATCCAACCAGTCCATTCTGAAGGAGATCAGCCCTGGGATTTCTTTGGAAGGAATGATGCTGAGGCTGAAACTCCAGTACTTCGGCCACCTCATGCGAAGAGCTGACTCATTGGAAAAGACTCTGATGCTGGGAGGGATTGGGGGCAGGAGGAGAAGGGGATGCCAGAGGGTGAGATGGCTGGATGGCATCACTGACTCAATGGACTTGAGTCTGAGTGAACTCCGGGAGTTTGTGATGGACAGGGAGGCCTGGCGTGATGTGATTCATGGGGTTGCAAAGAGTTGGACACGACTGAGCGAATAAACTGAACTGAACTCAGTGTCTATCATGGAAAGCGTATTAGTTGCAAGAGTAATCACAAACTCTACAAATAGTACAGCATTTAGACTGGGTTATCAAACTTAACACCACCAATGGGGGGCATTTGGAGATTGTATCCTTCATACCTGATGCCCTGAGAAAAGCATGTCACTTGTGAGTATCCTAGTAAGGGATGATTATCCCGAATCTAATCCCGGGGAATCACCAGGCAAACCCAGTATGCTGTGTTTCTATTCAAAAAGGAGTTTCCATGTTCTTTCAAAAATATAATTGTCATAAAAGACAAAGACTGAGAAGGTGTTCCAGATTAAGTGTGACTGTAGAGATAAGATGCTAAATGCAATACTTGAGTGGATGCTCTATTGAAGGAAAAATAAACTGCTATAAAGGACATTATTGGGCTGACATACAACATTAAAATATAGACAATAAATTAGGTAAAATTTGGATAAAAATTAGTTTAAAATTGGTATTAAATTTACTAAAGATAATAGTATTGTAATTACATAAGAGAATATTCTAAGGAAATATACACACTGAAGTATTTATGGATAAAGGGCCATGATGTATGTAAATTACTCTTGAACATTTCAGAAAAACATGATCATCTGTCTCCTTCCATCTATCCCTCCATCCATCCATGAGAGAGAAAGAGAAGGAGCAAAAGAAAAAGGAAATACTATAGAAAATGGAGCAAAATGTTAGTAACAGGTAAATGTGGGTAAGAGATAACATGACCTTCATGGAATTAGTCTTAGTCTTACAACTATTCTACAGATTTGAAATTTAAAAGTAATATAAAATGTATTTTCAGACATCTAAGGGCTAGGTAATTTAATCATCATGTTACAAGAATATGTGTGCTTCAGAAAAAGGAGGATATTGTGTAGAAAAAAATACAGAAGATCTGGGAAATTGGAAATCCAGCACGGGAGAAGAAGAAAGGAAGCTTCAAGACAGCAACAGTAACCAGTCCAGATTGAAATAGGAGAGAGATCTGAAAAAACAAAAATGAAACTAATAGATTACCTGAAGTGTTTGACTGTTGAGAAAAAAATATTGTTTCATAGATCTGTGGGAGAATTTGGAAAGGATATTAAGGGGCAGTACAAAACAAAGCAAATTACAAAAGAAAAATCTAGGCAACTATGAGGTACAGGAAAATAAAAGAGTTGAATAAGAAACATGTAATCATAAAACACACCTTGGCTTATCAAGTAACTATTTACAACCACGATAAGCAAGCACTACATATTTTACAACCAACATTTGTGATATATTGGGAGAATGATGGTGCTGCTGCTAACTCGCTTCAGTCGTGTCCGACTCTGTGCGACCCCACAGACGGCAGCCCACCAGGCCCCCCCGTCCCTGGGATTCTCCAGGCAAGAACACTGGAGTGGGTTGCCATTTCTTTCTCCAATGCATGAAAGTGAAAAGTGAAAGTGAAGTCGCTCAGTCATGTCCAACTCTACATGACCGCATGGACTATAGCTTACCAGGCTCCCCCGTCCCTGGGATTCTCCAGGCAAGAACACTGGAGTTGAGATGTAAAAAATTACATCCTTAATGATCACACCCAGAAAATGGATTCTGTCTAAAATTAATAACTCTGTGAAGAGCAATATAAACATGTGGCAGCTACTGTTGATTGCCTACAGAACAGCCAATCTTTTTCTTCCTTCTACCCAGTTTTCAGCATTCCCTCCTTCCATTGCCCATGTGTAGCAGGGGCACCTCCAAGGGGTGAACCCTGCTTGGTCCAAGCTGATCATGCTGGGCCGACACCCCTTTTACCAGCCAGGGCATGGCAGCATGCTGCGGTTCTAGCTGATGACACACTAGGGCGGGCTTCTCAGGGTCTCACCGAGTCCATTTTTTCACTTCTAACAAAAGGCACATAGCAAATGAATCTTTCATCCATATGTTACTGTGAATGGAGTTTATGTTATTCTGGCTTTCTTGCATATGTTTATGAATGTGTATGATTTTTAAATATATATACGTATATATGTACTCGTGCCTGGAAAATCCCATGGACGGAGGAGCCTGGTGGGCTGCAGTCCATGGGGTCGCAAAGAGTCTGACACGACTGAGCAACTTCACTTTCACTTTTCACTTTCATGCATTGCAGAAGGAAATGGCAACCCACTCCAGTGTTCTTGCCTGGAGAATCCCAGGGACGGGGGAGCCTGGTGGGCTGCCGTCTATGGGGTCGCACAGAGTTGGACACGACTGAAGCGACTCAGTAGCAGCAGCACATATATATGTGTGTGTGTGTGTATGTACATGTATTCACACACAATTTTTTAACCCCCCAATGGGATCCTTCAAGAGACTAGTCCTCAAGCTTGAACTTTCTTAAGAATGATCCAGAGGACTCCATAAACACATTACCCGATGCCCTCCACAGAAATTGCCACACTTCAGGGCTTACAGCTCAGTCCTTCCAGGAACTGGTGGACAAACTCATCTGCAGTCCTGCCACCTCAGACCCTCTGAATACCCCCGATTCACGTCCGCATGCCTCCCATTTCTCTTTCCAGTCCTGGGAGCACAACCGTCTTCCTTCTAGGTTCCCCTCCCAACCAGAAAAACACAAAGCCCGCATTGCATCTTCTTCCCAGTCTAGTTAATGTCCTCAAGAAATTTGTTTCTAATAGCAAATGCCTGGTTTTATTTTTTAAATTTTTTGGCTTCAAAGAGATCTTTATAATGATAATTTTATCCTGTGCTCTGCTGTGCCCAGTTGTGTCTGACTCTTTGTGACCCCATGGACTGTAGCCCACCAGGCTCCTCTGGCCATGGGATTCCCCAGGCAAGAATACTGGAGTGGGTTGCCATTTCCTCCTCCAGGGGATCTTCCCGACCCTGGAGTCTCCCAAGTGTCCTGCCTTGCAGGTGGATTCTTTACCACTGAGCCACCTGGGAAGCCCTGTTCTATCGCTAGTAATCTCTTAATTGCTTGAGAGTTAAGGCCTGACTCTCAGCAAGATCCAATGGATGGTTCTGACTAGCAAGGCCATTGCTGAGAAGTAGACAACTGGAGGTCCATAGCTTGGTATTAAATATGCTCATTGGTGCATCTTCATTATGAGAATGTAGCAAATGCCTTTTCTCCAATTGGTCCTTGATCATTTTTGTGTTTTCTGGCTGATAATTCCCATCCCCTGCCCTGAAATAAACCATTTCTCCAAGGAGCCCTGGTTTGGGGAATAGTATTTAGAAATTGTGAGCTGGGAGCTGGGTGTCTCGAGTTAGCTTGAGCATGAATTGTCCAAGGCTGAAGTTGATGCATTTAGTCTAGTTCATGGCTGTGGGGCTGTTGGACATTTTTCTGGTTTTCCAACTCTCTTCATGCAGAAACCCAACCTGAATGATAAGGTACATCTCTGTAATCTTGGTGCTGAAAGATGGTGATGAACAGTCATCAATTGTTGGTTCTCATTTGAACTTGTAGCCATTGTGGTGGTTTTTTGTTTTTTGTTTTTAGTATAAGAAAAGAGTAAATAATCTATGGTTGACTGACATGTCTAATGCATACAGCTCTCTCATTCCAAATACCTGACTGAATGCCTGACACATTGAAGGCTTTCAATAAATGCTTTTTGAAGAAGTAAATTACAAAAGCATCTTTGTGTAAGTAGTTATTGCCTTCATCATAATTCATGCTATAACTTAATGTCACCAGAAGACTAAGCAGTAAATATATAGGGATTCATGAACTATAAATTGTAAAACAGCCCTCACTACATACTAAAATATATAGACAAATAATATCTATGGATCCTAGTTTGTTTATAAATTGAATAAGCTGCTCCCACAATGGTAGGATTACTTTAAGGACATGCAGAAAAGATTTTCTTAAAACATTAAGCAAATATACAGTTGTAGATGGGCTTCCCTGGTGGCTCAGATGGTAAAGAATGTGCCTGCAATGCAGGAGACCCGGGTTCGATCCCTGGGTTGGGAAGATCCCCTGGAGAAGGGAATGGCAACCCACTCCAGTATTCTTACCTGGAGAATTCCATGAACAGAGGGGCCTGGCGGCTACAGTCCCTGGGGTGGCAAAGAGTTGGACATGACTGGGCAACTAGCACTTTCACTTTCACATAGATAAGTGCTTGTTATTAGCAAAAGGCAAATGAACAGCATCAGAAGTGGCATGTTTAGTCTTTCCTTATTGATGAGGAAGGGGGCAAAATTAGGAATGTTTACAACTTTATTTTATTTGTGCCTAGATTTTAAGCAAGTGATATTTCTATGAAAAACTGGTGATATTTCTAAGAAAAAGTGGTGTGAGAAAGCACAATGTTAGCCATGGAAATGAAGGGAATAAAATGAAATCCTGAGTCATTTTAGATCCTTTAGCTGGGTGTATATAGGCCCCAAAACTGGTTCAGTTTGGTTATATTGGGATCAACTGAGACTTCTGACATTTCTGGTATGAGAATGATCCAGAGAAGGGATGAGCCCAGTTCAGATCTCCACCCACATTTTTATCCTATTTGAAAAAAGATTCACCAGCTATGTGTTAACAGTTTCCATATTTCATTTATCATCCTCTCTCTCTCCATATATACCCTATGCACACACATACATAAACGTATATACATGTGTATGTATGTGTGTGTGTGTATATACACACACACACACACACACACTTTTTTTTTCTGAAGCATTTGAGAGTAGTTGCATGCCTCATGTCTCTTCACTCTTAAACACTTCCATGGGCATATCCAAGAGCAAATATATTTTCTTCTGTAACATCAACATAGTTGTCAGATTCTGGAAATTTAACATTGATCCAATACTATTTTTTAATTTATACCCTGCATCCCAATATTTCCAGTTATCCCATTAATGTCATTCACAGCTGTTTTTATTCTAAGCCAGGATGGCACATTGTGTTTAGTTTTCATGTCCCTCTGTGGTCCTGTAATTTGGAACAGTTCCTCAGCCTTTCTTTATCTTTCGTGACCTTTACCTTATATAAATTTGGTTTCTATAATGTTTACTCGTTATTAGATTCAGATTATCCTTTTTGGCCAAGAATATCCTAGAAGTGATATTATGTCCTTCTCAGTGTAATTGTGGGTTGACTTCACTGTGGATGCTGTGAACACTGATCATTTGGTGAAGGTGGTGTCCATCAGCTTTTTCCACCATTAAATTCCTGTTTTTCCTTTTGTAGTTAGTAAGTACTTTTGCAGGAGATGTTCAGGGTTTATGTAAATATCCTTTTCCGTTCTTGTCTGTATCATCTCCCTGATTTTTAATCTCTCTATGTATATAATCTGTGGAACAAAAGACAGAACATGAATCAAGTTTTATAATTCTATTGAATTCTCCTTGGCAGGTGAAATGGCTGCAGAATGCCAGCAGACTTCAGACTATTAATTCAGTAGACTGACAAAAATGCCAATCAGGTGAAAGCTGCCAAGTATTTTCAAACAGAGCTATAAACAACCCCAGGGGGAGAAAGAATAAATTCAGGTTGAGACTGGAGCTCCTAAGTCTTCAGGTCACAATTGTCCTGCTACTCAGAGCCAGGAGAACCTTGGCTAAGATGACCCTCTAGTTGATCCCACAGTATTCTTAAGACTGGGAAGACCCTCCATCTCTCTGCTGAGTTGCTATTTATTTTCAAAATGTACTTAGCTTCCAAGGCTCAAGTTCTTTCCTGAGGAGAAGCTTCATCTCTTGAAGAAACTTTAGACCTGTGAGGGGTGTGTGCAGGTCACCTCCACCCTGACACCCTCCAATATTTGGCTTGAAGGGCAGAGAGGTCCCCTGCTTTCACTGGACTTCTGGGTTTGGGCTTTTCTGGCTTTACCATATTCATTTCATTGATATGGTGCCTTTTGGCCTCTCCAATGAGAACTTTCGTTTTATATTCATTGGTCATGGATCCTTGACATACCTCCTAAGAAAAAAAATGATAATTCAGAATGAAGATCCCTAGTTGGGTGATTTATTAGTGATAAACTGATGCTGGATTTTCCTAAGTATCCATGACCCCAGGATGGAATTATTCTCATAGCTAAATTAACAGTACAGTTATTTTCATTCACTTCTTCACTGGCAAGGAAAACTAATGCCTTATGGGCTTACACGGAGATTCATATACAAAGAGATTATCCATAGCATTAGTCATGAAGAAAACTGATAGCCAGAGTTCTTAAGCTAAAAAACAACTGTTATGATGGCAAGAGACTGAAACCTACTTTTATTGAAGTATAACTAGTATACAATAAAATGTGCTTATCTGGAGCATTTGATGAGTTTTGGCAATTATGTGCATACACCTGTGTGTCCTCAGCAAGACAAGATGTAGAACATCTCAGTCATCTCTGAACGTTCCCTCCTGTCCCCTTCCAGTCAACACCTTCCACCCAGAAGCGGGTATATTCTAATTTCTATCACACCTCTCCCAGCAAGGCATTCTAACCACTATTTTAACTAGTTTCTCAAATGGTTGGTTTTGCCTGTTTTTAATCTTCAAGTAAAGAGAACCATACTCTTTGGGGATTTTCTTTTTTTGGCTGTACCACAAGGCATGTGGGATATTAGTTCACCAACCAGGGATTGAACCCCAATCCTCTGCAGTGGAAGTGCAGAGTCCTAACCACTGGGCCACAAGGGAAGTCCCCTGTATGTACTCTCTTGGGGTCTAGTTTCTTAACATTGTCTGTGAGACTCATCCATTTGTTCGTTTTTAAAAATTGCTATGTAATAGTCTCCAACATTATGTTAAAGCAAATTCCAAATACATCATTCCATTCATAAATACCTCAGTAGGTAACTTTAAAAGATAGGTAGTTTTACAAACCCTATATTATCACATCTAAAAGAAATCAGCACAGATGCTCTGACATACTTCTGAACCTCTGTCTGGGGGGTGGGGAATGTTGAGGACTGTGATTCAGGCTGGATCAGGAACACAGGGAGTTGCGGGGTGGGACTTGCTCAGAGCAGAGGGGTGTGGAGTGGAAGGAAAGCATTCGTGAGCCTTTAGTGAGGTCTGGGGAAGAAAAAGGCACAAGGAATGAGGGGGTGATGTCATCCCGTGGTCCAGTTTGGGTTGTGAATACTGCAGGCTCCGGGCTTGCTAAATGTACGTGGAATAAATGAGTGACAACGTCAGTGACCTGGGATGCACAAATGCCCTGTTTTCTGCTCATTCTGCCTTTTAGTCTTGGGTTCCTAGCCTCTTAATCATATACCTTAGGAAACATTTATTCTCCTTATGTGTGTTTATTATGTTTAAAGATTCAACGAGCCTGCCTTCAGACACACAGCATCTCTCAACCCCAAATACCTTTTCTTCTCTTTGTTTAGAATGGGTCTTTATTCACATACCCACCCCCTCCTCTTGCAGGGATTTGATTTTGGCTAAAAGAGATTGGTCCCGTTCCCAGGTTATCGTGAATCTGCCTGTGTACTCTCTTTTCTTGTTCATTAAAAACCGTGCTCTCCAATTTTAATTTTCTATTCCAAAAATGGTGTGCATTGGTCCAATCCAACATGCAAATCAGTGACAGCACATTTCATGTTTTTGGTCTATTTCCCTACGCCTAGCTCTCTCTCTGCAGCCCTCCTGCTGTTTTCCTGCCTGTGTGTTCTTTTATCCTGTTGATAGCTTTCATTTTGGTCTTCCCTTCGCATCTGGCCCTTCCAGCTGGGCTGCGGTTCTGCAGTTCTGCACTGCGGTTGGACCGTTCAGCGATTGGACTCTTTCCAGTCCCCGCCAAATGCCGTCTCTTTCTGTAGCAGGAAGATGAGCTTAGGATGTCTTTCTTATGCTACCCTGGATGGTGTGTTTTGCTTTGGGTGCAAAAGCCCATACCAACTTGAAATAGCTTGATTTTCTGTTGTTGTTATTTGAGATATATAGTTGAAAAGACAGGATTCCTGTCTTCAGGAAATATAATATCATGAAAATATCAACATATAATTATATGTAAAATATATAATGGGGAATAGAGGGCATGGATGTGGTATGTGGTATATGTAGAAAAATGAGTAATTCAGCCTACCTACTCCTTGCGGGGTGAGGTAACATGCATCACTATGCTCCCAGCTAGGTATTTTTAAATTTCTTCTAAAGAAAGGAATGCACACCTTTAAAGGACTCCTTTAAAGGTGTGCATTCATGGAGCTCCTTTAGAGATCGAACGCAGGTTCGATCCCTGGGTTGGGAAGATCCCCTGGAGGAGGAAATGGCAACCCACTCCAGTATTCTTACCTGGGAAATCCCATGGACAGAGGAGCCTGGTAGGCTACAGTCCCTGGGGTCGCAAAGAGCCGGAAAGGACTTAGTGAGTCAACAACAACAGGCTGTTCTGCAGTAGCAAGCAGCCCACCCTCTTTCAGTGGCTGAAGACAGTAAAGGTTAATTTATTTGCTCATATTCAAGTCCATGGAGGATTGCTCTGAGACTGTTCTGCATCACTGTTTTCATGACAGTACGCTGGTGCCAGAGTATTCACCACCTGGCATGTTGCTGATCACTATATCAGAAGGAGAAAAGAGCACAGTAAAACTTGCACAAGCTCTTGAAGCTTTACTTACATGTAAATGGACTCACTTCTGCTCTTTTTATTGGCCCACAGGGCAAGAATATATGATCTTATAATCCAGAAGTTAATTTATGCAGAAGGGCAGAATCTGGACTTAAACCAAATCTTATGGTTCTAATGCTTTATCTCTTATAACATAGCTGTCCCAAATGATACTTGACATAGTATTGTTTCATTGACTTACTCTTTCCATAGTTTTCGATTCTGAGGCTGGAATGTTCCCTTATTTGTATTTCATCAGCATGGGCCAGATACCGCGTGTACAAAGAATTTATTTAGGGACTTCCGTGGTGGTCCAGTGATAAAGAATCACCTTCCAATGCAGGGGATGCAGGTTTCAAGCCCTGATTGGGGAACTGGTATCTCACATGCTGTGGGGCAGCTAAACCTGAGCACCGCAACTACCGAGCCAACACAGCCATAAATAAATAAATAAACAAACCTTAAAGCAATGTGATTCCAACTTTAAAAAGGAATTTATCTCTTTAGCCTACCTGTTTATTTATATACAGATATGTATATTAAATTTCTCCCTTTCCAATTTAGAAAGCTCTGTTGGAAATGAATTTTCATTAAAGTGGTACAAAATCGGAAAATAAAATATGCTTCAACACATTTTCCAAAATAATCAACACAAACCTAATGTGAGAATCAAACAATTAATACCTTCAGAATTAGCCCCAGATTATTAAAATGCAATTATACTTGGAAAAGTAACCCAGCAGGGGGGCCACGTTTATTTATTTTTTCTCATTTTCACAGTAAATTTTCTCAGTGTGCAGGGACACTGCCTCCACACTCTCCTCCTGATAGCTGAACAATACCCAGGACTCAAGGATAAGATGATTTACGACTTCCTATATTGATTTCAAAGAAACCAATCAGATACCAATCAAATACAGTCAAATACAGCTTGCAGGGGTGTTTTATGTGGCTCACAGGGTTTACAATTAAACATAGTTAGCTGCCAATACTTAAAAGTCTGACATACAGGTTTGAATTTGCAGCCTTTTTTGGAAAACTGGAAGAGCTGGCGACTCTGGTGCTATTCCCCTGTGGCAGCACTTGGCGCAGCGGCTGCCCCTTAGGGAAAGCCACGTGCCCTGTCACTGGACACGTCCCTTCCGCAGCAGGCAATCCCCCACCCGCCCCTGCCCAAAGCCTCGTCACTCCTTTGAGATTCCCAAGTGAAGACGAAGAGGAACTGAGGCCTTTCTCAACATCCTCCCGCCCCGATTCTCTGCAGCCTTCCCAGCCCCAGCTGTCAGAACTCTCTAGATGCACTGAGCTACCCTGTAGGCGGTGGTGGTTGTTCAGTCACTCAGTCATGTCCGACTCTTTGTGACCCCATGGACTGCAGCATGCCAGGCCTCCCTGGCATTCGCTGTCTCTGAGTTTGCTCAAACTCGTGTCCATTGAGTCGTAGGGGAGTCGTTGCTCCGTAGGGGGGCCTCCCTAACAGCTGCCTGCAGGGCTGAGAGCCAGACGCCAGAGCAGCAGGCACCAGCGGACTCAGCCCTGGGCAGTGTGTGCACATCCCCTTGGCTCCTCTCATGGACCTCAGGCGATGCCTGGTTCCTCTGGTCTTGGGGCCCTGGCTTGCCTCTCTGCTTCTGCTCTTGTCAAGGGACCATCTACCCCTTGTTTGGCTCCACAAGGTGCATGGGCTCTCAGAGATGGCTGCAACCTTCCCTCAGCTCATAGCCTGGCCACTTCCTCTGGCTCTGTCCACCCCTTGGGCTCCAAAGTGGGCTTGGCACTGCTGAAAACATTTATTGGCCTAAACTTTGTTATTTATTTGCATTGAAAATGTCTGAAATGGTATCTTAGCTTCAGGAAGCTGAATGAATAACTGACCAATGGGACAGAATAGAGTCTGACCCACTCATAGTCCCCTGATTTATGACAAAGGTGACCCTGCGATATAGTGGGAACAAAATGGCCTATTTTGTTTTTATTTGTTTATTTGACTGCACTGGGTCTTAGTTGCAGCATATGGGATATAGTTCCCCGACCAGGGATCAAACCCCGGGCCCCCTGCATTGGGAGCGTGGAGTCTTAGCCACCGGACCACCAGGGAAGTCCCCCAAAATGGTCTTTTTAATAAAAGTCTTGGGTCAACTGCATAGCTACATGGGTAGAGAGTCTAGTTTTACCCCTGCCTCATGTATACACAAAATGCAGGTGGATTTCAGATCCAGAATAGAAAGGCTTCTGGAAGATTACAGAGAACATCCTCACGACCCGTTTGTTTATTCCATTCCGTTTTTTCAGCCATTCAACACAAAGAGGGATTGAGAACTTACTGTATTCTGGGCTCTGTGCTGAGCAGCAGGGACGCAAGAATAAAGAAGACAGTCCCCTCTCTGAAAGAGCACAGTTTCATCGCATGAAAAGAAACTGAGGATGCCAACAAAGTTCGACAGGAGCCGGAGCAGTGTGCTGTGTGAGCCAGAGAAGGAGTACCTAGTCCAGTCCAGGGGAGTGAGGAGGAGGGCCTTCCTGGAGGAGGTGATGGGTGTATGAGGGAGGGGTTAGCCAGGAGGAATGAGGCAAAGAGATGCCAGGCTGAGAACCCAGCATCTACAAGGGCAAGGAAAAACGGGGCATAAGGATTGCCACCTATTTCTTCAAAACATGTAGACATTTGCTTGGCTTGTTTGTCGGACTCTTGCAGAGAAATATCACACGTTTATCTGTGCAGCACATTCACCATGACAGACGTGATGTGTTGTTGAGGCTGGGTCTTATCCTGGTTACACAGGTGGGCAGGCGGATTTGGAGAACTTGGGTGACTTACTGATTCCACCTAGGTGGAGACGGTGAAATTAGAATTCAGGTATTTGGATGCTTACATTTATACTCTCTGCCACACCAGGCGACTGCCGGTTCAGCTCCAGCAAAGCCCTCAGGAAGTCAGAGTCCCGTGGGCTTTATGAGCAAGAGGAAAGATGCTATGGGCAGTCTTGGACTGGGTTCAGAATTAGGCAGTTAGTGCCTTCAGGCTTCCCAGCATAGTTAAAGCTGAGGAATTGGCACAGGGAAGGATATATGGACAGGTTCACAGAGGACCAGGGCCACAGGTGTGCTGAGTCCGAAGTGTCCATTCCCCACGCGATGACTCAGGGTAGGCAGGCGGCCCTGGAAGAAAATGCACACTCGGCCGCCATGCCCAAACCTGCCACGAGGTGGCGCCCAGTTGCAGGCATAACCGGGCAACTCGGCGGTGGCTGCACCTGCACAGAGGGCCCACGAATGTAGTGGGATCTCTGACCGAAAATTGAAAGTGTGAAGCGGGCGGGGAGAACTGGACACGTGAAAGACGATGACATCTATGTGCGGGCCTTCCAGGATCTGCTGTTAGGCCTCATGAGATCTGAATGCCCCGAGACTAGCAAGGAAACCCTGCCCTGTCTGCATTTACCTCAGGGAGGGGGCACACAGCTGGGTTTGGACTCTGGAGAGCTCGCGGCACCCCTCCGCTCCCCCACAAGTGTAAACACAGCCCTGTGCCTGCAAGACCCCAGACGAGCATGGTGCGATCACCAAGGAGTGTCTAGGTTTCCTGATGGTGAAATGCCGGATGGCCTTATCAGACCTCCTCTCCTTTTCTGATGTTCCTGGCTTGCCAAGCATCGGGCAACCCGTGTGGATGACAAGCAAGGCTCCTGGCACTTTGAAACCTCAGTTTTCTCCTCTGTGATGTGGGCATGATTCCAGCTTGAGCCTCCTGGAGCATCACGTGAAAGAGTAGAACCAGGAGCACTTTGGCCATAAGTGCTTGCTGCGGCTCTACCTATGGTCCCAAGTCTCCTGGTGTGCCATTTACTCCTCCTCCTCCTCTGGGATAGCATCAGTCATGTGCCGGACACAACGCTGAATGTTTCAGCATTCAGAAACCTCCACACTGTACTTGTAGACTCCCAGCCGGCTAGCAGAAGGAGGCTTCAATCCCAGGCTGTGGCTTCAAGACTTAGCACTCTCCCCAATATCTGAGATGGCCTCTTCCAATCAAAGAGATATTGCTTCTGTGGGAGACAATGTGTCTTATTGTCCACATTTTCATTTATTAGCAGATGGAGGCTTCCAAGTCCTTTCCCCTCTGTGTCTATACAACTGCAGCCTCAAGGCTCCTCTTTGGGCTCAGTGGTAGTTCAGTCCCATCTGCTTCTCCCTCCTGGGGTGGAGTGGAAGAGAGGAGGGTGGTGGGAGGTCTGGAAAGTCAGGATGGAGAGCTCTGCTCTGGGTATGTCCTGCTGCAGGGAGAGTGGATGAGGGGAGGGGTCTCCCCACCCCAGGCACCACTTGGCTTCCTTAGGAACAATGACATTTCCAGGTATGTTCTCAGGACCTGTTTAGATCCTGTTGACTGGAGTCACGCTAAGAACAGAGAATTGGAAAATACAGGACACTCTTCCTGAGGCTGACGGCCTCCTCACCACCTCAGAGCTGTTACCTCCTGCTTTTCTCTTCTCTGAAAGGCCCCAGGGTGTCTGGGAGCCTCCCAGGTCCCAGGGCTTCATCTAGATGAGAGAGTGTTTGCACCAGCTGGGCATTGGACCAGGTACCTTTTCAGCTGTTTTGTAATTTCATGGAGGGATGCCTGTGTTAATAAGGTACCTGGTCAGCATCTGAATTTTAAATTCATTAAGAGTGAGGGCTGTGAGGGGTATTAGTCACTCAGTCATGTCTGACTCTTTGCAACTTCATGGACTGTAGCTGGCCAGGCCCCTCTGTCTGTGGGATTTCCCAGGCAAGAATACTGGGGTGGGTTGCCATTCCCTTCTCCAGGGCATCTTTCCAACTCAGGGATCAAACCGGGGTATCCTGCATTGCAGACAGATTTCTTTACAGTCTGAGCTACCAAGGAGGGGGAGGGGATGTGTTTTGTAAGCGTCTCAAGGTATGGCAGCAGAGTTGAAGGATGGGACGGTAGGCAACAGGACTGAAAGGGTGCTGGTGGCAAACGCCCCTTTCATCCTAAGGTTCTGGGATTCAGTGACCGGATCACATTCATTTGTTTTCATTAAGGTGTAAATGACTGATACGTTATACAACAATCCTTAGATTTTACCCAGGGACTATGAACAAGGCCTCTTTCAGCCACATTCTCCAGACGGCACTTCCAGAAGTGAACACAAGGAGCTGCACCGCTGTGGGAGATTTGGCTTCCCCAGCTCCCCGTCATGTACTCTAGTAACCCAGCCTCCTTCTGGGAGGAGGTGGCTTGAGAGGATCAGCCAGGCCCAGGGTGGGCCTGGAACTCTGGTTCAGGGGCCCCTCCCTTGAGTGGCTGCTCCTCCTGGGGCCCCACGGGCACCTCTGGCCAAGTGGTACAGGAAAGTTGGCCCCTATCCCTGTCACCCGGGCAACCTGGTGAGGGACTGGGAAGGAAACCTCTTCTCCTCCCAGGACAACTCCAAAGGCCAATATTTAGTCTGTGATCAGGTCCCAAGTCCCAGTTTCCAATTCAGCAAGTCGGCCCCTGGGCATAAGGGCAGTGACATCCAGGTGCCAAGAGGTTAGGGAATCAACCAAATATTTTCTAAGGGCTTTCCAGATGGACTCTAGGCAGGAAGATGAACCAGAGGTCAGGTGACTGCGTGGTGATGTTGCCGGCAGAGGAAGGCGAGGGTGGGCAGTGCGGTGGAACTCAGAGCAGCAGGCACCCTGCCTGAGCGGTCGGGGGAGAAGACAGGGAAGAACTATCCTCGGAAGGTTGATGCTTGGTGACAAGTTCAAGTTAGGCAGGTGATGAAGGCTAGAAGGGGTTCCAGACAGAGGAGCTGCTTATGTAAGCCCAGGGGAGCCCTGGGCTCAGCAAACATCCCTGCCTTTGAGAGAAGTAGCCCTGTGGACAGATGGAGCCCGAAAGGTGAGTGAGCCACTTTAGGGACATTCAGGAAAGGAAGGAATGCCCACACAACATCTGAAATCAACAGCACCAGGGACTCGCCTGGTGCCCCAGTGGTTATGACTCCATGCTTCCAATGCAGGGGGCATGGGTTCAATCCCTGATTCGGGAACGAGGATCCCACATGCCTCATGGTGTGGTTCCTCCACCCCAGATTAAGTCAACAGCACAGACAAGAAAACCAAATGCTGTCCAGAGCATCCTGTCTAGTCCCTGTGACCTGGGGGAGCAGGCAGGCCAGAGGGCGTGGGGCAGGGCTAGGCTGCCTGGGTGGTGGGGGCAGAGGTCCTTTCACACTCCATTAAACATGAATCGCTCGTGGGGTCCTTGCCATGCCCGGCCCCTTCTAAAGGTCACTGATCCGGAGTGTCTGGCACTGTGATCTGTAGCCGCAGCCAAGTGGGATGTCTCTGGTCAGAGGTCATCTCAGTGTGATGTTTACAGAGTCAGTTCCTGTGTGTGTGTGAGGGGGTCACAGCCCAAGATGGTCATGGCAGGAGGAGAAACGCAGGACTGTCAGAAGATTCCAGGGTGGCCAGGATGCTCCTTGCTCTACCAAGCCTCCCAGAGCCCCGGCAGTGGGGGGAGGGGATTAAGGAGGCACCCCCCCCCCCCACCCCACTCAGCCTTACAGCAGAAATAGCCTCCCTGAGTCCAGGCCACTCCCAGCCTGGCCCTGTGGGCCTCACAGGCAGGGCTTCCTCCTTGCTGGTCTGGTGTGGATAACGCAGGTCCGGTTACATCATTCCATCTTTCCTGAGAAGGGGCATTCCGGCAGTGATGGCCACAGCACACAGGGTCAGGGAAGGGGCAGCGGTGTCAAATGCTGATACTGAATAAGCCAGTTGCATCCACTGGGCAAATCACTCAACTTCTTGGAATCTGTAGGGGCAACATCTCCACCTTGCAGGGTTAGGGATTGAATGAGACTATGTGTATAATGCTGAGGCGCAGGCCCAGTGGAGTCCTTCCAGCCATGATCTGGCACCTCACAGAGGACCATTCTCCAGCCACCGTGGGCCAGGTGGTCAGAAAGTCTCCAGCGGCTGGCAGAAGCCTGCCCCCACCTTAGAGTCCCCAGGCTTGGCCGGCTTCCCGGGTGCCCTGCCGCCCATGGCCTGCAGGGGGCAGCAACGGGACACGCAGCCGAGTTCAGGCCTCTTCCCCACCAGGCAGTGTTTTCCTTGCCGTCTGGGATAGAAAGTTCTCCAATTGCATCAGTGAATGCAGCTTGGGTCGATTTGTTTTTAAATGGGTGACGTTTGAGATTCCTTTGTGAAAGCCCTTCACATCTGGCATCCAAAGAAAATCATCAGTCTAGACTCTCAGGCTGATAGCAGCTTGTATGACATTTGGGCCTGTTTTCCAGTAAAAGTGCCTGCCTGCTCCCAGCCCCAGCCCCCGCCCACGCTCCCGCCTTCTCTTCTTGTGACCTTTTATCTCAGCGGGAGCCCTGACTAGAAAGAGGGTTCTGGAAATGTGGTGTGTTTCTCATTAAGTTTCTGCATCCAAAAAAAAAAAAAAAAAAAAATTCACGTGATGCAAAGCTCTTTTTTCCCCCATTCTCTCTTTACCCCTATGTGTCTCCAGTAACTCCTGCTGCTTAGGTTTTATTTACTTTGAGATGATTGAAGATGGAAATTTTGTTGATACCAAGAGTTAAAAAAAAATCTGTCTCTCAGGTCTTGGTGATATGCTTGGGTCCCTTTTCTTCGCTCAGACTGGAGGTGGTCACAGAATTCCAAACAGAATTAATCCTCTCAAGGGCCTGACAGTCCCCATGGCCTTTTTTCCAAACCTGAACATTTCTTTCTTGAAAACCTGAGACTTTGACCTGGGAGACTGTATGGGTTGAGCAGGCCCAGGGTTCTGAGGGGCCCTTAAGGAGCCTCTGGTGGCTCAGATAGTAAAGACTCCGCCTGCAATGTGGAAGACCTGTGTTCGGTTCCTGGGTTGGGAAGATGCCCTGGAGGAGGGCATGGCAACCCACTCCAGTATTCTTGCCTGGAGAATCCCCATGGACAGAGGAGCCTGGCAGGCTACAGTCCACGGAGTCGCAAAGAGTCAGGCATGACTGAGTCACGAAGCACAGCACAGCACGCAAGGAGCCTCTGGGGCTGGAGGGAGTCTCCCTGCTCTCAGAAGGTCACTGCGGTGAGCCAGGCCCCCCCTTCCCTGCATATGTTGAGAGGCCTCCATCTGAGCCCAGAGGTCTGTGGCAGCAGAACTGAGACAGAGGGGGACAGACAGAGAGGGGAGGCCACAGGTCCTGATGACTCCAGGTCCCTTATATCTTCTCCAGGGACCAGTGGGCCTACGTTTTCCCTGGAGGCAGCCTCTGTGAAAGCTGAAGCCAAGGTCAGAGTGTGTGAGCTGGCATGTCTCAGAACAGGCTGACAGTGTGGGACTCCCCTGGCGTCCCAGTGGCTAGGACTCCACACTTCCACTGCCAGGGGCCAGGGTTTGAGCCCTGATCAGGGAACTAAGATCTCACAAGCCTTGAGGGGAGGCCAAAAAAAAAATTAAAAAATTAAAAGGCTCAAAATAGGCTTCGTTCCTAAAGCAGAGGCCTGTGAGAGCAGGGATTGGGTCACCCCTGTGCAGGTAAGCAGTCCAGACATGGACGTGTGAACCCAGGGTCTCTCCTCAGCTGGTCTCCGCACTCTGAACCACTGGGACGCCTCTTCCCTTGGCCCCTCACCTTGACCTCAGCAGTGGGAGGGACCAGCCTTCCATCTTCCCTCAAAGAGCAACAGGGGTGGGAACTCTGGGCCCCTGTTGATGATGATGGGTCAGCATCATCCTCTGCCTTAGGGTTGCCCCTTCGCTGTGCCCTCTCGGAGGCAGACCCCAGAGGTGCAGGCTGACGGTCGTCTCCACGCCTGGCTCTTGGCTGACTTCTCTGATTTCCTTCTTCTTCTGGGGCAACATGGCACCCTCTGTTGTCAGCAGTCAGAGAAGCCTTTAGGAGCCAGCTCTACCCGTATGAGATTCGCTTCTGAACCGCTGGGCAGAAACAAGAAGTGGGCCATCCACTTCTAATCTGACTGCCACTAGCTCCCCAGGGGACCTCAGGCAAGTCCCTTCCACCCTCTAGCTGGTCCTCATCCTTTCCACCCGGGGTTGGATCTGATGTTTGCTAAGCTCCCAGTTCCAAGAGCCTGTGGCAGGGGTCAGTGCATGACTGCTCACAGTGGCCTGTTTTTCTCAGTAAAGCTCAATGGGCCCACAGCCAAGCCCATCATTTCCATACCGTCTGGGGCTGCTTTTGCAAGGCAACAGAAGAACTGAGTCGTTGCGACAGAGGCCACATGACCCTCTGAGCCTAAGATATTTACTATCTGGCTCTTTACAGAAAGAATTCGCCAGCTTCTGGTCTATGGCTTCAATTTTATTTTATTTTCCCTAGAGTGAGGCAGAGTTGTTCCCAAAGGCACAGTCCTTTTGTTTTGTGGTGATGGGTCATTTGAATGAGGCAGAAGAAGCTCTTCCGGGATCCCGGCCAGAGAGCAGGTGAAGGAATCAGTATTAGTCAGGCCAGGCTGCTGTAACAAATACCCACAGGCTAGTTGGCTTCAACAACAGGTATTTATCTTCTCACAGTTCTGGAGGCTGGAAGGCCAAGGTCAAGATGCTCACAAATTCAGTTTTTGAGGTCTATCCTGTTGGCTTGGAGGCCACATGTCCTCCTCACATGGCCCTTCCTCGGAGCATGGGCACGGAGGGTAGAGGAGGGGGTCTGGTGTCTTATAAGTTCACTAATCCTCTTGGATTAAGGCTGTAGTCTTAATGACCTCCTTTAACCTTAATTGCCTGCTTATAGGCCTCATCTCCAAACCATAGCCACATTGGGGTTGGCACTTGGACATATGAATTCTGGGAAAACACACTTCAGTCTATAACAATTCTAACCCTTTGTTCGGGAGACTTTCTAATTATGCCTCCCTGAAAGATGGGGAGCCTACAGCTGTGGAGGGTCAGATGCTTGCTCTGGGTCTTCGGTTGGATTTTTCAGAAGCAGACCTTGAGATGAAGACTTAGGTGCTGGTGATGCGCTGAAGACAGGCTCGCTGGGGGACAGGTCAGGGGGGCAGTCTGGAGGGGCAGGGTGAGAGCTCAGGCATAGACCCGCAGCAGGTGGCTTCATCCTGCAGGGAGCACTGGGCTGTGGGTTCCCTCCTGGAGTCTGGGATGCTGGCACCCGTCAGTCATTGGCTCAAGGCTGCCTTGGGGGACGTCACCTCCCAGGCATTTCCAGTCTCTACAGGTGCGGGGAAAGCAGCTCTAGTCGCCTGAAGGCGGTCCTTGATGGGAGGTGCAGGTGTCAGAAGTAGGGGGTTGTGCAGCAGCTGTGAAAGGGATTGGAGGGGGTCTGGGCAGGGCATTGCCTGTGCGGTTACACCCTGCAAGGAGAAGTCTGAGACGACAACAAAATGTTTATCCAAGAGCACAAGGCTCAGTCTGGGAGGAAGGTCTATGCCTTTGGATTCTCACATTCCCGGCCCTGGCACACAGAAGGTGTTCAGTTAGGCCTCAGGGCTGCTTGCAGAAGAGCTGGAGTGATGGGCGACGGGCTGGGTCAGGCGTGGAGGGTCATGGCTCTCCTCACGGCTAGGGCCCCTGCCCTGAGCCTGACAGTCCAGAAAAGCTTAGGGATTGACCGGTCACCAAAACAAAGGACTTTTGTGAATGTGGGTCTCAAAGACTTTCTTCACAACACAGGGGAGGGACTTCCCTCGGGGCCTGGTGGTTAAGGTGTCAGGCTTCCACTGCAGAGGGCATGGGTTCAATTCCTGGTCAGGGAACTAAGATCTTGCATGCTGCGTGATGCAGCTAAAACACATGTGTGTGAGAGTGCACACACACACACACACACACACACACACACACACAGCACAAGGGAGTATTTTCCCAGGGGTGATGTGAGGGGACAGCCATGGAAGCATTGGGGTAGGGTGGGTGGGAGCAGGCTAATCTCAGGTAACCTGAGTAGGATTTTGTTTCTAACTTTTTTTTTTTTCAATCCACTTCAGAACAAATAGAATGGTGGCTGATTTCACATGTTTTTTGGTCAGTTTTGTCACATAGCCTTAATTTTTTTTTCCTTGGGGAGTATTGAACTGAAAAGCTATTAGAAATAATGAGAGTTCAGTAAGGCAGCCAGTCACAATATAAATGTACAAAAATCAATAGCTTTCCTATTTCCCACAGTAACCACTTAGAAAAAAAATAATGGAAAAGAAAGATCTCGCTCACAATAGAAACAAAAAATATTTATCACCTCGAAGCAAACTTGTAGGAGAAGACACACATCCTGAACCTTCGTCTCTCTGCCCCAGCCACCCCACCGTGGTGGGAGAGACAATTGTTATATAACTATGAACTCGGTTTCCTGGCCCCTACCCCTCATAGCATAGCAGGTCAGCGTTTCCTTGGCTCTCTTGGTGGGAGGTTTTTGTCTCTTTGGAGGCATTTTGAAGATATAAGCTCATGACAGCTGCTCTGGGCAGCTGCCAAAGGGCGGCTGGGCCTGCTGGTTGCCCGTTGTGGTCACTGTGTGTGGTCACCCGAGCCCAGGGCCTGGCCTGGACCAGGGAGCCATTGGACGGATGCTGTTTCCTGGAGGGCTGGTTGGCTTAGACAGGAACAGGGCTGACCACTGCTCCCACTAAGGGAGGTCTCAGTTATCAAGCTGGCTGAGCCCCCATAGGTGCGGGCACAAAAGTGATCATTGGAAGGAGTCCTTCCTTGTAACCATACTGGTGTCTTGTCTGGGATGGAGTGAGGTCAAGGAAGAAATCCCAGGAACATTCTAAGCCAGTTTTTGACTTGGGTGGAAGTGTCACATACACTGTTGTTGTTGCTTAGTCGGCAAGTTGTGTCCGACTCTTTGCTACCCCATGGACTTTAGCCCGCCAGGCTCCTCCGTCCATGGGATTTTCCAGGCAAGAATACTGGAATGTGTTGTCAATTTCTGCCTCCAGGGGATCCTCCCAACCCAGGAATCGAACCCTTGTCTCCTGCATTGGCAGGCAGATTCCTTACTGCTGAGCCACCGGGGAAGCCAGTTACATACATCAGTCAGGGTGACTTTCCTTTGTAAGGGGCGGAAAGCCTAGCTTGACCTGCTTTTCCCTCGCTATGTGCCAAAAGGATATGCAACAAAGCAAGAGGGTTCTGACCAGACCCTGGGACAAGGCAGACATCTTGACTGCCCACTACAAGCCCCTCCGACTGCCCAAGGAGCCTGCTTTGCCCATTCTTATGGTGGGTCAGCAGTGAAGGGTACCAAGCCCCTCCAAGGAGCAGCCTGACACAGCAGCTGGAAGAGAGGTGGGTCAGCACCTCAGCTGTCTTGCCCCTTGGGCAGGATGGCCCTGAAGTGTGTACTCCACGAGGTCTCCCACGGTGCCTGAATGGGACTGAGCTCAAGTTGGCCTTTAGCAGTTACCTGCTCAGTAATGTGTCTTCTTTTCCTGTCTTACTTTCCCAGTCTCCTAGTGATATGTTCTGGGATGACTGTGAAATAAACTCTTTGCATATGCATCCTTTTAGAAGGCGCCTCAACTGAAAGAGAGAGATTGATTCAGCCTCGTGTAACTGGATCCCAGGCATAGATTTGGCTTCAGGTAGGGTAGGATCCAGAGACTCATTAGAACTTGCTCTCTCTCCTCCCATTACTTGGTTCTGCTTGCTTCCCAGGCAGAATTTCTCAACACGCTGGTTCCTAGCAGGCTTATATTCTCCCAACTAAACCACCCTAGCAGAAAGAAGAAACTCCAAGCAAATCTTATTTTTCTTTACTTATTTATTTAATTTGGCTGCGCTGGGTCTTAGATGTAGCAGGTGGGATCTTTGATCTTCACTGTGGCATGTGGGCTCTTTAGTTGGGACATGTGAGATCTAGTTCCCCAACCAGGGATGGAACCCAGGCTCCCTGCATTCCGAGTGGGGACTGCCAGGCAAGTCCCCCAAGCAAATCTCAGAACTGAGAGCCACTGGTCTGGCTTGCAGTCTCTGAGCCAGCACTGAGGCCAGGCGGATGGAATGGCTTGATTGCCCAGTCCCGAGTCAGCTGCCTGTGGCTCTCTGTCAGGTGTTCTTTATCCACTCCCCTTCTCCTTCTCCCACCCACAGCACCTTATACACTGGAGAGATCAGAAGCAGGGACCAGGGACTTGTGTTTTGGAAGTAAACGAGGGCAGACACTTACCTGTGTCAACCTGCTGATGTCTGTTTGTAGAACGGAGAAGCCTTGAATGTACCTGTCCCTCTAGACTGCTGCTGCTGTTGCTAAGTCACTTCAGTTGCGTCCGACTCTGTGTGACCCCATAGACGGCAGCCCACCAGGCTCCCCTGTCCCTGGGATTCTCCAGGCAAGAACACTGGAGTGGGTTGCCATTTCCTTCTCCAACCCTCTAGACTAGACTTGCTAATTACCATCAGACAGTATTGGTGACCCATTTTCAGAGAATCTGTGGGTAAGCCAGGCCGCCATTTTCCTCAAAGTTATGAGAGAGAAACAAAAGAACATCACATCTGACATACTGCATCTGTTTTTCATACTCATGATTCCTGTGGATGAAACCAGTCTTTGATGGGAAAATAGAAGGTGAGAAGAGGGCTCGTATCTGGAGATTAACTACTGTACTAAGGCAACATCTTAGCCCTGTGTGGCTGGGATTCATTTAACATGAACCACACCTGCTCCTCTTACTAATGGGCAGACACAGAAATGAGGAGATGTTAAGTCAGGTGCTGAGAAATCAAGATAGAAATTCTGAGCCTGGACTGTTTTCACCCCTCAGCCATGGTATTGTCACTAGTTTAGAAGCTTTGTCTCAGAGAATGGGCTTCCCAGGTGGTGCTAGTGGTCAAGAACCTGCCTGCCAATGCACGAGATGTAAGAGACTTGGGTTCGATCCCTAGGTTGGGAAGATCCCCTGGAGGAGGGCACGGCAATCCACTCCAGCATTCTTGCCTGGAGAATCCCATTGACAGAGGAGTCTGGTGGGCTACGGTCCATGCATGGGGTTGCAAAGAGTCAGACTTGACTGAAGTAGAGTAGCATGCATGCGCCCTTGGAGAATGGTGTCAGAAAAGGGGTGTGTGCTCTTCTGGTTCTGTGGTTAAGATAACCCATCTTCCCACGTGTCCAAGTGCCTTGATATCGGAAAGGAGAAACTTTAAGCAAGTGGGGCACAGTTATATACACATAGTGTAAGAATTACAAGCAAACAATCAGTGCCCATGAAATGACAGAGAGCTTAATAACAAAGAATTCGTCGTGTGTTCAGACCAGGCTGGAGAAGCCGATCTGTGTAGTTCACAGTGCAGGCAGGAAGAACCAGACAGCTGGTCTCCCAAGAGCAAGGACTCTGCCTGCATGTATTATGACTTTGTGTCCAGCACCGAGCATGCCACACAGTAGGTGCTCAGCACTCACCTGGTGGGTGAATGAACAAATGGGTGCATGTTGGTGCTTTAAAAAAAAAAAAAACAATGTTACTTTCCAAATGTCTTTCCATGCCAACAAAGAAATCATTTCTACTGGCTGTATAATAGTTCCTAACAGGTCCATTTAACACTTGATTGAACTGACAGTTCTAAAGCGTTTGATATATTTAACTACTGAATTCCCTGTTTTTGAACAGTTGGATAGTTTATATCTTTGTTTTCATTTATTTGTTCAGTCGTGTCCGTCATCTTTGTGACCCCATGGACTATAGCCTGCCAGGCTCCCCTGTCCATGAGATCTTCCCAGGCAAGAATACTGGAGTGGGTTGCCATTTATGCTGTGAAAGTGCTGCACTCAATATGCCAGCAAATTTGGAAAACTCAGCAGTGGCCGCAGGACTGGAAAAGGTCAGTTTTCATTCTGATCCCAAAGAAAGGCAATTCCAAAGAATGCTCAAACTACCGCACAATTGCACTCATCTCACACGCTAGTAAAGTCATGCTCAAAATTCTCCAAGCCAGGCTTCAGCAATATGTGAACCGTGAACTTCCTGATGTTCAAGCTGGTTTTAGAAAAGGCAGAGGAACCAGAGATCAAATTGCCAACATCCGCTGGATCATAGAAAAAGCAAGAGAGTTCCAGAAAAACATCTACTTCTGCTTTATTGACTATGCCAAAGCCTTTGACTGTGTGGATCATAATAAACTGTGGAAAATTCTGAAAGAGATGGGAATACCAGACCACCTGATCTGCCTCTTGAGAAATTTGTATGCAGGTCAGGAAGCAACAGTTAGAACTGGACATGGAACAACAGATTGGTTCCAAATAGGAAAAGGAGTTCGTCAAGGCTGTATATTGTCACCCTGTTTATTTAACTTATATGCAGAGTACATCATGAGAAACGCTGGACTGGAAGAAACACAAGCTGGAATCAAGATTGCCAGGAGAAATATCAATAACCTCAGATATGCAGATGATACCACCCTTATGGCAGAAAGTGCAGAGGAACTAAAAAGCCTCCTGATGAAAGTGAAAGTGGAGAGTGAAAAAGTTGGTTTAAAGCTCAACATTAAGAAAACGAAGATCATGGCATCTGGTCCCACCACTTCATGGGAAATAGATGGGGAAACAGTGGAAACAGTGTCAGACTTTATTTTTCTGGGCTCCAAAATCACTACAGATGGTGACTGCAGCCATGAAATTAAAAGACGCTTACTCCTTGGAAGGAAAGTTATGACCAACCTAGACAGCATATTCAAAAGCAGAGACATTACTTTGCCAACAAAGGTCCGGCTAGTCAAGGCTATGGTTTTTCCTGTGGTCATGTATGGATGTGAGAGTTGGACTGTGAAGAAGGCTGAGCACCAAAGAATTGATGCTTTTGAGCTGTGGTGTTGGAGAAGACTCTTGAGAGTCCCTTGGACTGCAAGGAGATCCAACCAGTCCTTTCTGAAGGAGATCAGCCCTGGGATTTCTTTGGAGGGAATGATGCTGAAGCTGAAACTCCAGTACTTTGGCCACCTCATGCGAAGAGTTGACTCATTGGAAAAGACTCTGATGCTGGGAGGGACTGGGGGCAGGAGGAGAAGGGGATGACAGAGGATGAGATGGCTGGATGGCATCACTGACTCGATGGACATGAGTCTGAGTGAACTCCGGGAATTGGTGATGGACAGGGAGGCCTGGCGTGCTGCGATTCATGGGGTTGCAAAGAGTCCGATATGACTGAGCGACTGATCTGATCTGATCTCCAGGGAATCTTCCCAGCCCAGGGATTGATCACTGCTGCTGCTAAGTCGCTTCAGTCATGTCCGACTCTGTGCGACCCCGTAGAAGGCAGCCCACCAGGCTCCTCCGTCCCTGGGATTCTCCAGGCAAGAACACTGGAGTGGGTTGCCATTTCCTTCTCCAATGCATGAAAGTGAAAAGTGAAAGTGAAGTGTCGCTCAGTCGTGTCTGACTCTTCGCGACCCCATGGACTGCAGCCTACCAGGCTCCTCCGTCCATGGGATTTTCCAGGCAAGAGTACTGGAGTGGGGTGCCATTGCCTTCTCCGGGGATTGATCACATGTCCCCCTTATTAGCAGGCTGATTCTTTACCACTGAGTCACCAGGGAAGCCCAGTTAGTATCTTGGGAGGATATTAAACAATACTATGAGTGAAGATCCTTGCACTTAAATGTTTGCAATTTTTCAAATAATTTTCCTAAGATATATGCAGAAAAGAATTACTTGGCTAAATAGCATGCATGTTTAAAGGATTCTCCATCCCCCCTTTATTTTTGGATACACATAGCCAAATAGATATCCATGTATAATAAGAAAAAATGTCATTTACTTAAAAAACAAAACAGATTTGTCCTTGACACAGTCTTAGGCTAGACATAGCACACATTAGCACTCCGAAGCTAATTAGTTCATTTTTATGGATTCTTGTTTAAGAGAAGCGAGGCCCTGGTTGAGGTTGGAAAATCCTTTGCTTGCTGTTTATTCCCGCCATCCAGTCCTGTGAATCTCTGTTGACTCTCTGGAGGGGATGAGTGCCTTGTCTTTGGGCTGTGATGCCATGTCTTATGGAGCTCACATCTTCCTTTGCTTCCTCTCCACCCCATCACCTCATTAGTGGCTCGCACAGGATCCAGATTCCAAAAATACTTGTGGAATTAAGCATTGGCAAGAGGGTGGGAAATCCAGACTCACACACACTTGGTGGGAGTACTAATTGGTACAGCCACTTTGGAGGCAGTTTGGCAGCATCTGTTAACATGTAAAATGTACATACCCTGTGATTCAGCAATTACAGTTCTCCACATCTTCTCAAGAGAAACTCTTGCACATGTGCAGATGTTCACTGCAGCACTGATCTTGAGTGCAAAATCGAAAGCAACTCAAATGTCCATCAATAGGGGAATGTGATTGAAAACATTTCTGTCCTGTGCAGTAGTTCAAGAGGGTGAAACGGACCAGCATCTGAAAAGTGGACCCTGTGAGCCAAATCCAGGCCAGCAGACACATTCTATTCACGTTGCACAGTATTTTTGCTCCATATAATCTGCAACTGTTTTAGTAGAGCCTATTCTTGTTATCTGTGGTAGTTAGGTTCCATAAAGTCACTGTGAACACTGAATTAGGGAATATGGAACACTTACTCGCAGGGAAAATACAGGAGTAGGTTTCTGTGAGCCAGTTTTGTCAACCAGTAAATTCATAGCTTTGTTTTGTGTGTGCTTTGTTTAGAGATAAATTATTTAATATGCATTATTGATTCATTAATACTGAACTCACAGCCAACAGTATCATAACTCATGCCTGAACAAAGTTTATCTAACAGATGTATTTTCTCCATAAGCTGCATCACAGCCTTCTTGCTCTTAGGAACACTAGATTGCACTTCAGGACATAACTCCGGAGCCAAGCTAATCAGTGAACTTACCAACAAAAAGTGGCACAAAAGTGTGAACAGAGTGACATTAAATAGACCACAGAAAGGGCATTTGTGTATAGCCTGAAGGATGAATAAAGAAGGCAGAATCCCCTTGATCAACCTCATCTAGGAATTTGCAGAGTGGGTGACTCAACGCTTTTGCCATTCTTCACATGTCTGTGAATGACCACAAAAACGCTCTGGGTCAGTGAATTTTAGTGAGTACAGAAATCCACAAATAGAGAACCTGTGAATATTAAGGATTGGCTGTATGCATCTGTGAAATATAAGACCTCTTTTAAAAACGTAACCTCAATTACCATCTTTGCTCTTAGATTCCTTAACATTATAGAATAGCCATCAAAATTCACATTTTCCCAATTGTCTTATTAAAGCATCATTATGAATCCATGGATTTAATCATAGCTGACATGTTTGAATTCATTTGCAAAGATTATTATGGCTCATTTTATTATTTATCTTTAATACTATTATTACCCATGCTCAGATCGTCCCATCTTTGGCCAGTGGGACTTTTTTCAAGCTGGCATAACCCCAGTAGGCTTTGATAATTTTCTTTCTGATACAATCTGATATTTAGGATCCTTTTACTTATTTTCTGTTCCAGACCCAGAATTAGCTATTTCTCCGCAGCATTGGCTCCTTTTCGTGAGCAATGGTCCATGGGGACCCTGATGTGAGTGCTACGGGTGCTCACCGCTATCAGCACTGCCAGTTTCAACTGGGAAACACAGGAAGTACCTGTCTGTCTATGTATCTGTCTACCTATCTCATCAATCATGAAATAATGCTGAATTTGAACCTATGCTTCCTTTCAGTTTCTGGATTATATGGTTTTTACTCAGTTCTTCTAATAGTTGCATTTCCTTCTTCCCATGCCCAGAATCTGTGTTCTCAAAAACAACATGAATGAGAAAATATCATATAATTATTCAATAGTTTTATCTGACATTGCATTACCCATATGACAGGTCTAAAATAGCAGAACCACAGTAATATCATTACTGAAAACAGTTACTTTGTTGCTGTTTTTTAAAATTTATGCTTCATGGGTGGATAATTGCTTTACAATATTGTATTGGTCTCTGCCATAGAAGGGGACGACAGAGGATGAGATGGCTGGATGGCATCACCGACTCGATTGACATGAGTTTGGGTGAACTCACCCATCCCAACCTGTAGGTTGTCACAGAGCACCTGATGTGAGCTCCCTGCATCGTACAGCAAATTCCCAATGGCTCTGTTTTACATACGGTAATGTATATGTTTCCATGCTGCTCTCTCAATTCGTCCCTCCTTCCCCCACTGTGTCCACAATTCTGTTCTCTGTCTGTGTCTCCACTGCTGACCTGCAAATAGGTTCATTGGTACCATCTACAGTCCTTTTTGTACTTAGGATGCATATCCCACTGGGAGTGTGCAGTCAAATGCTTATAGCTTATCTCTGTGTAGTTTTGCTACCAAAATGGATAAACAGGTTCATTTATTTCATTTTTAATGTTTTGGGATTCATACTTTAAAATTTAATGTTGTCTTAATAGATGTAAAAGAATTACACAGCATCAAAGACATATCTAAAAAGCAAAATATGTGTAAGTAAATCTAGCTTCTGTCTATCCCTGTCTCATTTACTCTATACCTTTCTTTATCCTATAGAGAACCCTAAAAACCTTTTTGTGGTTTATTTGTCCATGGAAAAATAGAATTAAATCAGAATATATTTATATCTGTATATTTCTTCCTTTATTATTTATATCTATATATTTCTTCCTTTATTATAGAAATAGTAGAATGTGGCATTTTTCTGCTCTTAAAAATCACTTTAACAATGTATCTTGGAAATTACTCCATAGTAGGAGATAGAGACGTTCCTCATTATTACAATATAGTTATATATTACTCTATTACTCTATCATAAGGATGTATATAATTTATTCAACCAGTCCCAGACTGTGGCATTTTAGTTGTTTTCTGTCTCAGCTATTATAATTTGTGTCCTTGGACATCTCTCTCTCTCTTTTTAATATTTATTTACAACTGCACTGGGATTTTTTAAGATTTATTTATTTGGGTTTCACTGGTTCTTTGTTGCTGCACAGGGTTCTCTAGATGCGGTGAGCAGGGGCTACTCTCTAGCGATGGCGTGCAGACGTCTCATTGCCGTGGTTTCCCTTGCTGCAGAGCACGGGCTCTAGGGAGCATGGGCTTCGGTGGTTGCGGCTCCCAGCTCTAGAATGCTGGCTCAGTAGCTCTGGCACACAGGCTTAGCTGTCCTGCGGCGTGTGGGATCCTCCCAGACCAGGGATCGAACCTGCGTCCCCTGCGTTGGTAGGTGGATTCTTTACCACTGAGCCCCAGGGAAGCCCCACATATCTTTTTTTTTATAGTTTTGCCAGTATATATTTGAAACAGATTCCAAGAAGTATGATTATTAGATCAAAGAGTAAATGAATATGTAATCTTGCTAAATATCTTCAAATTTTCTTCCGTAGAGGTTGTTCCCTTTACATTCCTTCTAGCGATATGTAAAGGTGCTGGTTCTTCCAAAGCCTCATCAACAGAGTGTACTGTTGAACTTTTTGAGTTTTGCTCATCTTTTGGAGAGGTAAGAAATTGTATCTCGGTATAATTTGCATTTCTGTTATTATTGCCCAACTTTTTGGAGGAAAATACAATGTATTGGTAACATATAAATAATACATTTCATAAAAACCCTAATCTCCTTCTTTCTTAAAAAGTTAATGTAGCTGCACCAAATCAACATTTGCAGCTGGGGTGACTGGCTGGGACCGAGTCCAGCTGTTCACGTTAGATGGGCGTGTGGTTCCTAGTTTAATACAAACTCCACTCTGCCTCTCCCTGGATTGTAGGACCTGCCTTTCCCTGTCAGTGTTCGATCTGTCAGCCCATCCCTTGACTTGGAAAGTAGGTCTAACAGTTATCTGTTGCCAGAAAATGCGGCATCACGAGCATCACAGGCACAGAGCCGTGGTGGCCTCTATCACACTGAGCATCTGTTGCCCTGCTTCTGGGGTGGTTGGCTGGGTGGCTGTGCTGACGTTAGCTGGGCTCACTCACATGTCTGAGGGTTGGTTAGCTGTCAACTGATCCAGATGATTTTTGACTGTATGGTTATAGAGCCATACACAGAGTGTGATCCCATAAATGTGAAGCATAGCATGTCCTGGGTGGTGCGCTCTTTGTCCAGATGCCACTCACGCAGGAGCCCTCACTGCTAGGTTTCTGGGGGGCTATGTCCCCTTTAGAGCCATGTGTCCTGTTGTTCCCTGGGTGCCTCGTCCCCTGATGACCCACCCCCAGCGCTCTAGCCTCAGACGTCTGCTCACTGTCAGTAAGGACTTTTGCTTCTACCAGGTCCTTTGGCTCTGTCAGAGACGGGAACGTGGTCTCGTCTGTGTGAACCATGCGGTAGGGCAGAAGGACGGCAGTAGCAATGTCGAGCTGACGAGAAGGCAGAGCTCCCGGGGAGAGGGATTCCTGTCAGCTGACCACGTCTGAACTCAGACTGCAGCTCTTCCCTGGGTCTCCAGCCTGCAGGCCCGCCCTGCAGATTCTGGACTTTCCAAGCCTCCACAATTGCATGAACCAATTTCTTTCTTTGTTATTATTGGAATATAATTGCTTAGAACATTGTGTTAGTTTCTGCTGTACAATGATGTGAGTCAGCCATATGTACACATACATCCCTTTCCTCCTGGACTTCCCTCCCAACCCCTCCCCCAACCCTCATCCCATCCCTCTAGGTCGTCACAGAGCACCAAGCAGAGCTCCCTGTGCTTTATAGCAGGTTCCCACTAGCTATTCTTTTTACACATGTCAAACCTAGTTTCGCAATTCGTCTCGCTCTCCCCTTCCCCCACTGTGCCCACTTGTCTGTTCTCTACGTCTGCATCTCTATTCCTGCCTTAGAAGTGGGTTCAGCTGTACCATTTTTCTCGATTCCATATATACGCATTAATATGTGACGTTTCTTTTTCTCTTTCTGACTTACTTCATTCTGTGTGACAGACTCTAGGTCCATTCATGTGTCTACAAATGACCCTATTTAATTCCTTTTAGTGGCTGAGTAATATTCCATTGTATATATTAACATACGCATGACCTAATTTCTTAAGTCTGTCTCTCTGTACACACACACACCCTGCTGCTTCTGTTTCTCTGACTAAGGCAGAATGTTAGCGGCAGAAGGGCTTCAGCCTGGGTTGTTGCTTGTTTCCTTCTAAGGCAGCTTAAGAACAAATATACTTCCCCACTGTGAGACTTCATTTCCTTCAGCTTTATATGAACAGATGACTATTCCTCACATAAACAAAATGCTGCCTTTATTTCTTTTCTATTACAATTCTATTCTTAGGATTCCGTCCCTTCTTGTTCCAAGTTGCACTCTGGAGATTTCTGGAATTAACTGACAATGTGTGGTCGCAGCACAGTGCTCTGTAACTCCCGGGGTTTCTCCTGGTGGGTTGAATGGGGTGGTGAGAGAGTAGGACTGATGCAGAAGAAGTCTTTTCACCCTGCCGCAAACCTTTTGAGGCTCTTTGTAGTTTTACCCCTCAAAGATTTAAACCTTCCCTAAACACTATTTATTTTCAGAAACTGTCCTGGGTTCCAAGGCAGGTTCCATTCGGGCCAAACCCAATAAAAGGGATGGTGCAGCCATAAGAATACATTGAGCCATTTTGTCTCATTGAACCTACTAGAATTTAGCTATTTAGTTTTGGCTGTGCAGCACATAGGATCTTAGTTCCCTTTTAGGGATTGAACCCACCCCCCTGTGCATTGGAAGCCCGGAGTCTTAACCACTGGACCACCAAGGAAGTCCCCACGAATTTACCAGAATTTATTCTCAAGTTTCTGAATCTCAAAAGTGGGAGGCTCTGTGTGTCTTGGATATTCTGAGTTTTGTACCAATGGCACCACTGACACACGGGCCTGACTCATCCTCCAGGATCCCTGAGCGCACATGAGAAAGATCTCAGCAGCCAGACTCGGAAAAGGAGAGGAAGAGAGGGCACAGCAGGCAAGCTAGACTCTGCGTTCAGCGGCAGAGGCTGGGCTGCTCCTTTTCCTATCACATTATTCTGCAGATATTCCACAGAGCGTTTGTTCTAAACGTCCTTTGATTTGGCAGAGGCACCTTGGCATCACGGGGAACTGGCATCTGGGAGAAGCACTGAAGGTGCTTTGCAGTGGGGGCTGATTTCTTAAATGCTCATAAATTCTGCACGCTGTGCATACAACCAAACACATCACAAACACACGCTCTGAAAACCCTCTTATGAATCCTTTTCAATCTGTGCCTCTGCAGAGAACATGGGCGTCATCTGAAAAATAAATAATCACGTGATCTCCCATACCCACAGTGGGATGAACAAGGGACTGATGGGCTTGACTCTCTCATTTGGGTCTCAACCCTGGATTCCAACATTAAAAGCCCACTAGTTGGGGGAAGAGTGGAGGGGTGAGGAGAAGGAGAGAGAAGGAGAGAAAAAGCAGAAAGCCAGTCACCAGTGGAGCACCAGCTCTTTGGGGAAAGAGACTGATGTGAGGAAGGTGGGAACAAGAGCCACCACAGCATAGAAGTTTTTGAGTCAAGCATCGCTCGCTCGCTCGCTTAGTAGCTTCAGTCGTGTCCGACTCTGTGCGACCCCATAGACAGAAGCCCACCAGGCTCCCCCGTCCTTGGGATTCTCCAGGCAAGAACACTGGAGTAGGTTGCCATTTCCTTCTCCAATGCATAAAAGTGAAAAATGAAAGGGAAGTCTCTCAGTCATGTCTGACTCTTAGCGACCCCATGGACTATAGCCTACCAGGCTCCTCCATCCATGGGATTTTCCAGGCAAGAGTACTGGAGTGGGGTGCCATTGACTTCTCCATTGAGTCAAGCATACCTGGGTTTAAATCCAAGCCTTACTGCTTGCCACCTGTGTTACCAGAGGCAAGTCACCCTGAGCCTTAGCTTCCTTACTCATACAAAGCAGGTAATAGCTAACTATCTTGAAGAGTTGTTGGCAGGCTAAGATCATGATTGCGAAGAACATGGCACACAGTAGGTCTTCATGAATGTCAGCTGTTGCTTTTATTTTTATCACATGCCTGATTGTGGCCCTGTGAGGAAGGCCCCTGGGCACATCTCTACCTTCTGGGAGGGCTGTGGAGAAGGGAGAAAGAGGGAGGAGTACCTGTGATGAGTCAGTGGAGGGTGGAGAGTGGAATTCTTGACTCCTGGTCGAGGAAGTGAAGTGAAAGTCGTTCAGTCGTGTCTGACTCTTTGCAAGTCCTATACAGGACATGGAATTCTCCAGGCTAGAATACTCCCGCAGGCTGATTCTTTACCAGCTGAGCCACAAGGGAAGCCCAAGAATATTGGAATGGATAGCCTATCCCTTCTCCACTAGATCTTCCCAACCCAGGAATCGAACCAGGGTCTTCTGCGTTGCGGGAGGATTCTTTACCAACTGAGCTATTGAGGAGGCTCAGTGTAATTAAAAGGCCTGATTCTTGATAAGCCATTGCCTGAATGTTTGGAGAAACCAGATGAGCCCTGGGGCCAGGTGTTTTGTTCTCTGACCCATGGCCACCTTGCCTGGGGGAGGCAGCTGAGCGTAGGGAATATCTCGGTTTATCCTGTTGTTTTTCAGTCACTCAGTCATGTTAACTCTTTGCGACCCCATGGACTGCAGCACGCCAGGCTTCCCCATCCTTCACCATCTCCCGGAGCCTGCTCAAACTCATGTCCATTGAGTCAGTGATGCCATCCAACCATCTCATCCTCTGTTGCCCCTTCTTCTGCCTTCAATGTTTCCCAGCATCAGGGTCTTCTCTAATGAATTCACTCTTTGCCTCTACTTATCTGGGCTGTGAGTCTCTCTGGACAGAGTCCTCAGCAGGGCTTCCTGTGTCTCTCCCACATAGCCCGCAGAACAGGCACTGACCCCTGAGAGGCTGTGGCTCTGCTTAGAGCAACTTCTCTGGCCTCCATAGGACACATTTCTCTTACATTATTCAGGTGTGTGTGTGTGTGTCTAAATATAGATTAATAGGAGGTCTGCAAGGTGAAAAACTCCAAAAGAAAAATGAATCAAACAGTCACTCCACAAAGAGACCTTTCCTCTGCCCCCACCCATCTCTTCTTTCTTTTGATAAACTTGATGTTAACCCCAGCTGTTGCATCATGGTAAAATCTTGGCCTTTCCATACCATCCATGAAGGTTAGTTCAGGGTCATTTTTCCCCTAAGGGTGAAGTTATATGAAAGAACTGGGTTGCCCAAGGTGAGATAGCAGCATGGAAGTGGCAAAGTAGGGGCTTTCAGTACAGTTGGCCTGAGTTTGTGTCCTGACCTGTGACTCTGGGGCTGTGTGACCTTGTGACCCGGAGTAAATTACTCACCTGCCTTGAGCCCTAGTTTCCTCATATGTGTAAAAGATCTCAGTTTGCTTACTTTAAAAAAAAAAAACTTTTTTATTTTTAAACAGCTTTCTTGAGATATAATTTACATACCATAAAGTTCATCTATTTAATGTGCACAATTCAGTGGTTTTAAGTATATTTAAGAGTTGTACAATCATCATAATATTATAATTTTAGAACATTTTCACCATCCCTCAAAGAAAAGACTAGTTAACAGTCACTCCCCATCCCTATCCTCCCCCATCCCCTGGCTCTAGGCA
Source organism: Bubalus kerabau (assembly GCF_029407905.1). Taxonomy (NCBI): domain Eukaryota; kingdom Metazoa; phylum Chordata; class Mammalia; order Artiodactyla; family Bovidae; genus Bubalus; species Bubalus kerabau. Next base: position 15,146,926 of record NC_073643.1, read on the forward strand.
GCCACTAGAGCCACAACCATTTTCTGTCTCATTGTCTATTCTGAACATGCCATATAAACAGAATCCAGAATATGTGGTCTTTGCATTTAGCATAAAGTTTTCAGGTTTCGTCCATGCTGTAGTGTGTATCAGTACTTTATTCCTTTTCATTGATGGGTAGCATTCCATTGTATGGATATACCATATTTTATTTAGTCATTCATGAGTTGGTGGACATTTAGGTTGGTTTCACTTTATTCCTGTCTGTTTGAACTGGTGTATAGTTGATTTACAACATTCTGTTAGTTTCAAGTATATAGCAAAGTGATTCAGATATCTATAAAAGATGGGCACAATAAAGGACAGAAATGGTGTGGACCTAACAGAAGCAGAAGATATTAAGAAGAGGGGGCAAGAATACACAGAAGAACTATACAAAAAAGATCTTCACGACCAAGATAATCACAATGGTGTGATCACTCACCTAGAGCCAGACATCCTGGAATGTGAAGTCAAGTGGGCCTTAGGAAGCATCACTACGAACAAAGCTAGTGGAGGTGATGGAATTCCAGCTGAGCTATTTCAAATCCTAAAAGATGATGCTGTGAAAGTGCTGCACTTAATATGCCAGCAAATTTGGAAAACTCAGCAGTGACCACAGGACTGGAAAAGGTCAGTTTTCATTCCAATCCCAAAGAAAGGCAATGCCAAAGAATGTTCAAACTACCACACAACTGCACTCATCTCACACGCTAGTAAAGTAATGCTCAAAATTCTCCAAGCTAGGCTTCAGCTGCATGTGAACCCTGAACTTCCAAATGTTCAAGCTGGATTTAGAAAAGGCAGAGGAACCAGATATCAAATTGCCAACATCTGCTGGATCATCGAAAAAGCAAGAGAGTTCCAGAAAGACATCTACTTCTGTTTTATTGACTATGCCAAAGCCTTTGACTGTGTGGATCACAATAAACTGTGGAAAATTCTGAAAGAGATGGGAATACCAGACCACCTTACCTGCCTCCTGAGAAATCTGTATGCAGGTCAAGAAGCAACAGTTAGAACTGGGCATAGAACAACAGATTGGTTGCAAATTGGGAAAGGAGTACATCAAGGCTGTATATTGTAACTTTGCTTATTTAGCTTATATGCAGAGTACATCAGGAGAAATGCTGGACTGGATGAAGCACAAGCTGGAATCAAGATTGCCGGGAGAAATATCAATAACCTCAGATATGCAGATGGCACCACCCTTATGGCAAAAGCAAAGAAGAACTAAAGAGCCTCTTGATGAAAGTGAAAGACGAAAGTGAAAAAGTTGGCTTAAAACTCAACATTCAGAAAAGTAAGATCATGGCATCTGGTCCCATCACTTCATGGCAAATAGATGGGGAAACAGTGGAAACAGTGACAGACTTTGTTTTTTGGGGCTTCAAAATCACTGCAGATGGTGACTGCAGCCATGAAATTAAAAGATGCTTGCTCCTTGGAAGAAAAGTTATGAGCAACCTAGACAGCTTATTCAGAGAAGGCAATTGCACCCCACTCCAGTACTCTTGCCTGGAAAATCCCATGGGTGGAGGGGCCTGGTAGGCTGCAGTCCATGGGGTCTCGGATAGTCGGACACGACTGAGCGACTTCACTTTCACTTTTCGCTTTCATGTATTGGAGAAGGAAATGGCAACCCACTCCAGTGTTCTTGCCTGGAGAATCCCAGGGATGGGGGAGCCTGGTAGGCTGCTGTCTATGGGGTCGCACAGAGTCGGACACAACTGAAGCGACTTAGCAGTAGCAGCAGACAGCTTATTAAAAAGCAGAGACATTACTTTGCCAACAAAGGTCCATCTAATCAAAGCTATGGTTTTTCCAGTAGTCATATATGGATGTGAGAGTTGGACTATAAAGAAAGCTGAGCGCTGAAGAATTGATGCTTTTGAACTGTGGTGTTGGTGAAGACTCTTGAGAGTCACTTGGACTGGAAGGCGATCAAACCAGTCCATCCTAAAGAAAATCAGTCCTGAATATTCATTGGAAGGACTGATGCTGAAGCTGATACTCCAGTACTTTGGCCACCTGATGGGAAGAACTGATTCATTGGAAAAGACCCTGATGCTGGGAAAGATTGAAAGAAGGAGGAGAAGGGGATGACAGAGGATGAGATGGTTGGATGGCATCACTGACTCAATGGACATGAGTTTGAGTAAACTCCAGGAGTTAGTGATGGACAGGGAGGGGCATGCTGCAGTCCATGGGGTCACAAAGAGTCGGACACGACTGAGTGACTGAACTGAACTGATGTGTGTTTGTGTATACATGTTTTCAGATTCCTTTCCATTACAGGTTATTATAAGATACTGAATGAAGTTCCCCGTGCTATACAGTAATCTTTTTTACTTTTCTATTTTATATATAGTAGTGTGTATCTGTTGGTTTGCTTACTTTTTGTATATGCCTCACTTTTTGCAATATTTGTGTTCTGTTCAAAACTGGAATTATGATTTTAGAAAGTAAGTAAGAACTGAGCATCAGATTTTTAAGTCATCATTTTTAATCATGCCTTGGATTATATCCCCCTCTGGATCATGTCAGGGTATCAGGAAAAAGGGCAAAAATTCCCCAAGGTTTTATTATACTAGGCAGGATTGAGAAGAAGTGAAGATTTTGAAGAAAACAAGATAAATGAATGTCTCATTTTTGATGTCAAGAATCAGAGCACTGAAGGAAGAAAGATCCTAAAAAAGCTAAAAATAGTTACCATGTGATCCACCAATCCTAATTACTCCTGGGCATATGTTTGGAGAAAACTTTAATTCAAAAAGATACATGTACCTCATTGTTCATAGCAGCATTAGTCACAATAGCCAAGACATGGAAGCAACCTACCTGTCCATCAACAGATGAATGGATAAAGAAGATGTGGTATATATACAATGGAATACTACTTAGCCATAAAAAAGAATGAACTAATGCCATTTACAGCAACATGGATGGACCTAGAGATGATCAGATCAAGCAAAGTCAGAAAAAGAAAGACAATTACCATATGATGTCACTTACATGTGGAATCTAAAATATGACACAAAATGAACCTACCTACAAAGCAGAAACAGACTCACAGACATAGAGAACAGAGTTGTGGTTGCCAAGGGGGAGTGTGTTGGGGGAGGGATGGGTTGGGACTTTGGGATTAGCATATGCAAACTATTATATATGGAATGGATAAACAACAAGGTCCTGCTGTGTAGCACAGGGAACTATAGTCACTATCCTGTGATAATCCATAATGGAGAAGAATATGCGTGACTGAATCACTCTGATGTACACCAGCAACTAACACATTATATAAATCAACTATATTTCAATTTGAGCTTCCCAGGTTGCGCTAGTGGTAAAGAACCCACCTGCCAATGCAGGAGACATAAGAGATGCAGATTTGATCTCTGGGTTGGGAAGATCCCCTGGAGGAGGGCATGGCAACCCACTCCAGTATTCTTGCCTGGAGAATCCCATGGACAGAGGAGCCTGGTGGCCTACAGTCCACAGAACCGCAAAGAGTCAGACATGACTGAAGTGACTTAGCATACAGGCATGCTTAAATTAAAAAAAAAAAGATCCCATGCCACATTGAGCGTGCAGCATCATAGATCATTCTCAGCAATCTTGCAAATCTTAATTCAACCCAAACTTGTTCCTCTGCTTTTGCCCTCCTCAGAAAGAGCAACAGTGGAGGCCACTGGTGGCCAAGTACCTCACTCTGCCTTCAGCTAGAGTTTCATCCAGCAAGGCCATCGTCCCTGCACCAGAGGCATGGAGGCTGTGGAGAGCATGCAATTTGAGGAGTCCTCCACTGGTGGGTGGGATCATGGTGGGGTCGGGTGAGGTTCACAGCATTCCCTGTTGGGTGATGTCTCCTGACCACCCGCTTCTGCTGTAAGAGCCTGGGGGATGGGCTGTTATTGGGAGTGGGAGGGTGCTGAACCTGAACTCTGATGGACTTCTGCTGATATACTGGGTGGTCAGGATCATGGGGACTCTGAGGTTAGCAGATATCAGTGACCTCGAAAGGGTCCCAATATCCCCATATATAGAGCTCAGTGTACCTGATGCAGCTAATCCTAGAGAAGGGAGAAGGTGGAGCTTTTTGGATTCCAGGTGGCCTGTCAAAGCCTTCCTCAAAAAGGCTTCATTTACTGTTGGTGAGGGGTTTCTGACCCCAGAGGAGGTGCCCTAGTGCTCCTGCCTATAGCTCTTTAACCCGCGGGCCTTTTTGGAACATCTGTCAAGAAGAGCACGTAAGAAGTATCACAGAAGGACTTTGTTAAACAATGCCCTTTAAGAAACTTCTAGCTGTTGTAAGAATGACTATCATTACATTGCTCTTTGAGCATGTTTATTCCTCTCCGATAGAGTATATAGAGAAATCTCCCCCTGACAGTTGGATGCAAGTTCTTGTCACTGTTCCAAGGAGAAAATTCTCCCAGGAATGTAGTTTATGGAATCTTTCCCTAATGAGGCGGTTTTCCTGCAGGTGTTTATTGGCGAAGCCCTCCAGAGCAATATTATTCCCAAGACACTGTAATGTGGATAATATCCAACCTCTTATTCCCTTTCAAAAGGTAAACAATCTTGCTAGTTTGCTTGCTGTGGGCTGTACATGATGCTTTATCATCTTTACTAAGCAATGTGAGTTCAGGAAAAGATGAGATTTCTGTTTCTGGCAAAATGGAAGATTAGAAATTCTAAAACCCTTCTCTTATGAAACAACTGAAAATACTAGATAAAAATGCTTATGTAAGAAACACGATTTTACATGCAGGGATGACCTTGGAAGAAAATGAAGGAAGTCATCAGAGACCAGGGACGAAGTGGGTGTGGGAGGGAGGGCAGGGGTGCTGAGTGACAGTTGACATTGCCGGCTCCCCAGAGGCCCCGCAGCCAGACAGGAGGTGGGTGAGACTTCAGGCCTGGAAAGAGTCAGAGGGCCTTCTCTCCACTCAGTACAGAGTTAGGATTCACAAAGGGCTACACTTTAAAATAAAATTATTTGTCTGCATCGAGTCTTAGTTTGAGTTGAAGCTCATGGGACCTTTAGTTGTGGCATGCAAATTCTTAGTTGTGGCACATGGGATCTAGTTCCCCAACCAGGGATCGAACCCGGGCCCCCTGCATTGGGAGTGTGGAGTCTTAGCCACCGGACCACCAGGGAAGTACCAGGGCTACACTTTTAGTAAAAAAGTAAACCAGGAAAAACCCTCATTGCCAAGGAAAAATGCAAGGAAACACATCTGTCTCAGCATCGTCTTTATTCTGAGTAAGAGGGGAAAATTACCCCCTGGGAATCTATGGACCCAGGCTGGCCCTTGGGAAGGGTTGGTTATTTGTAAGATTTGAAATAAATGAGCTGAGAATTTTAATTTAATGTGGGCCCAGGATGGCTATCCCTCCCAATACATTGAAGAAGCAAATGGAGATCCTTTCTAAACTCAGAGAATCCCTCTGATGGAATTCTAATGATTAAGGGCTCACACACACATATATTAGAAAACTTAGCAGGAAACAAGGCAGCTTGAGAGAGTCAGGAGACGCCACTGTCCAGGAAAACATCTTCTTTTTCTCTGTACTGTTAGTGCTCCCAGCATTTCACTTTTTGTCATCAAATGTGAGTTTCCCCACCTCTACTTAGCAATTCTCTGACACCACCTGGGTGTCCTACAGTTTAACTCAATTCTAACCCTATTACTTGGAGACAGCATCAGATCCCACAATGAAGGGCTCAGTCCCACAAGATTGGCCCCACTTCAGCTGCCAAACAGAAGTGCAGGCTGTCCCCTGTGCTTCCGACAGTTGGACTATGAATTGGAGGTCCCCACAACCCCTTCCTTGGCTTCAGTAAAGTGTGAGAGTGGCTCAGGAGAACTCAGGAGAACAGAACTCAGGAGAACAGGCTACTCTCGCCATCACTGGTTTATTACCAAAGAATAGGACTCAGCAACAGCAAGATGGAAGGGATGCGTAGGGGCAGGTGTATGGAGAGGGGCGTGGCATATCCTGCCCTCTCCAGGGCCGCCACCTTGCAGAACCTCCACATGTTCACCATCCCAGAAGCTCTCCTGCTCCTTTGGTGAGGGTTTTCTTTCTTTCTTTTTAAATCATTTATTTATCTTTGGCTGTGCTGGGTCTTTGTTGCTGTGTGCTTTTCTTTAGTTGCGGTGAGCAGGGGCTGCTCTTTGTTGCGCCGCGTGAGCGCCTCACTGTGGTGGCTTCTCTTCCTGCGGAGCGCGGGCTCTAGGGTGCATGGGCTTCAGCAGTTGTGGCGCGTGGGCTCTGGAACGCAGGCTCGACAGCTGTGGCCCAGGGGCTTAGCTGCTCCGTGACACGTGGGAACTTCCCAGACCAGGGATCAGACCTGGATCTCCTGCCTTGTCGGACAGATTCTTTACCACTGAGCCACCAGGGAAGCCCTCGTGAGGGTTTTCTATTGAGGCCTCATCGCGTAGTCACGATTGACTAAATCATGGCCGTTGGCGACTAATTCAATTCTTCTCCCCTCCCTGGAGGTTGGAGGTCAGGAGGGGAGGAGAGGGGATATAAATGAAAATGCCAACCTTTTGCTCTCGTTGTTCCTCTGGCACCCTGCTCCCATCCTCCAGGCTTTCTAAAAGTCATTCCATAAACATAAACTTGGGTGTGGTTGAAAGGGACTTGTTAACAACAAAAGATACTAGAAGCTAATTCTTATCACTGAGGACATGCAAAGGGTTTTAGAAATTCTGCGCTAGGAAGGGATAAAAGCTAAATGTATTTCTTATAAGGCACAATGTCATCATACTATACTTTAGAAAAAGATGCAGTAAAATTTCAGAGATCAGAATTATCAGGTCCATACAGAATATGAAATAAATATTCCCACGGCTTTAAAGCATTTTTATTTATTTATTTGGCCACGTGCAGCTTGTGGGATTTTAGTTCCCCAAAAGCCGAAGTAGTGAAAGTGTTAGTTGCTCAGTTGTGTCCAACTCTTTTCGACCCCATGGACCATAGCCCTTGAGGCTCCTCTGTCCGAGGGATTTCCCAGATGAGAATACTGGAGTGGGTTGCCATTTTCTCCTCCAGGGGATCTTCCCAACCCAGGGATCAAGCCTGGGTCCCCTGCATTGCAGGTAGATTCTTTACCATCTGAACCATCGCCTACCTTTAGTTCCTCACCGAGGGATCAAACCTGTGCCCCTGCAGTAGAAGCACGATGTGTGTCTTGGGCCTTTATCTAATTCGAGTTAGCAGTGGAATGGAGCAAGAATCTGGAGTTTCTCACCCCAAAGCGCCACAGCCACTGCTCATCTTGGTGTACTCAATTCTTGCAGAGAAGTATTAAGAGTGGAGTTTAAAAAAGCCTAACCCAGGCTTGGTGACCCAGTCTTTCCTTTTGATGGGCAGGAGTGTTTACCTCTGAGAAAGCAGCCACGGGAATCCTGGATTGGGGCACAGCCTTGAGAGCCCACAGCCTGAGAAGAGTACATTGTAAATTGGTGGATGGATGTGCTCTGCCTGTGATTCAGAAAGCCTTTGCTCCACTTCTGGGTGCCTCAGCGTTTGCCTGGAGGGAATCATTAATCAGCTCGATCACCTTAATTAAAGCTCTCCAATATTTCATTGGAGATTAATATCTATTTGCAAAGAGCTGAATTTTCAACAGTTAGGTGCAATGAGCTCCAACTCTGAGTCACAGACACTCTAAATTTCATCAGCACCTCTGGGGCAGAGCCATGCTGGGGATGATTTGAAGGTCTCATGGGGCACTTTACCTGCATGGAATGATTATTCCTACTCTCCACCATCTCTACCGCTCACCTTCTACTACTCTTACTACTGTTGCAATGCACCAGGCACAGTACGAACTTCTCTTTCGTGCATTATCTCACTGAATCTTCCAACCCATGCAACAAGGTAAGACTTATTATCCCTATTTCTCAAATGAAACAGTTGAAATTTCAAAAGGTTAAGCAATGTGTCCAGCAGCAGAGCTGGTGAATATCATAGCCGGATTTGAATACAGTTTGAGTCAATGTCTTTAACCAAGATGCGAAGGTTTCATTATGTTTCTCTCATGTTTGGGGCCCCATGACATTCCCAATCCTTGACTTGGTAAAGGGATTATATCTGTTAGAATGCTTTCTGCAGCAAATACCTTAGTCAGGTCTCCATCTAACTTAAGTCATCAGGAAATATGTTGCCTCACACTCTCGGACAATAGTCCAGAGGAGGTGGGTATCAGAGAGGAAGGTAGGTGTCATCATGGTGGCTCTGGTACTGTGTCTCTGAGATAACTCTGGCTAGATCTTTCTCTTTGTGGGCTTCATCCTCAGATGGGCTTCCCTCATGGTGCTAATATAGTTGCAGCTGCTCCAGGCTTTCCTTCTGTATTCCAGAGGAGGAGAAGGAACAAACTACTCTTTAGAGTGAGGAAGGCTGTGATGTGCACAGTTTCTGGTGTCCTCTCACCTATTTTTTATGGGCTCAGTTGACCTTAAAGGTGATAGACTCTGTCATGACCATTACGTCTCCAGACGGGGCCTCTCCCCTTACCCTAGCAGCACTGCCATGGCTCACCACCAACTCCTTTGTCCTTGTCTTTTGGGGCCTAACAGGCTACCAACTAAAGCTAACTAAGTAGCTGGCCTGGTGTGTAGCTACAGTGGGAGAAATGGATCTGTGAGATACTATTCTATCTTAACATGGAAATTCTGTATTTTTAACTTGAAATGGAACTATGGGTAGACACTTGATACTGTGGCAGTGGGTGAATTATATTCAGAAAAAGATCCTTATGATGTTTGTCATTCAAAAAAATGTTTCTGGATGACTGAAACAAACTCAGTAGGTTCATAGTAAGAACACTGGACTACAGTTCAAAAGAATAAACAGAATTCTACCTGTGAGGGACTTAGCCAGAGCCTGGCATGTAGCTGTTGCTGAATAAACAGTGTCCACCATTGGCACCATCACCACCACCATGACTTCCACACTGGTGTGTTTATCAATGGTCTTGGACAATTTCCTTGAGTTTCAATTTTTGAATCAAAGAGTGTGACTGCTCTTACCTACAAAAGGGAAATTGTACCACCTTCTCTCTTCTTGCCCCTTGTTGGTTATTTTGTGTCTCACGTGTAAAAAGGCAGTGGATGTGGTCTGTCAACAGTAACGTATTCTTCAAATGGGTGGTAGTAGCTGGGTGTTTCACCAGTGCCTTGCTTTGAAGAATGAATTAATATTTTCAGGAAATGTTCACTGAGCATCCACTATTGCAGAACCCAGTGTTAGAGGTCAGTGTGGAGTTCACAGTCTCACTAGGGACAATGGATGTGACCAAGGATGTGCAATAAGTGTTATTAGATATGCCAGCCCAGCACTCTGTGGAGCTTGGTGGAGGGCAGCAACGTCAGTGTGAGTGGGACCAAGAAAGGTGTCCCGAGGCCAGGACATCGGAGCTGAGTCTGAGAGGGAAAGGGAGCTAACAGGAGGAGGTGGGCAGAGGCAGTGGGGACAGTCAGGGAGACGACGATGAGCATCACAGAACCGGACCATGTTCCTCCTGGCTGGGGTGTGGCACTGGGTGCCCTGGAGGGCAGGGAGAGGTGGGTGGTGGCAGGCCCCACAGGGCCTTGTATGCCATGCTAAGGACTGGGGACTTACCCAACAGTAAGCCCTTAGTGGTGGCATGGAAACCCACAATCAACTTAGCTGCTTTGTGGAAATGGATTGAAGAGGGAGAGACTGGAGCGCTGAGACCAAGGAGAAGGCTGTGCAGTAATTCAGCCAACAGTCATGAGGAGGGGGAAGAGAGATGGAGATATTTGGGTTTGATTTGGGAAATCAAATCAACAGGGCTTGGTGAACAACTGGATAGTGGGGTGATGGAGAGGGACCCCTGGGTGTCACCAGGTCTCTGGTTTAGGTTAGTGCCTGGAGCCAGAGAGACAGGAAAGGGAGGAGGAAGAACCAACTCTATGATGCTGAACACACAACAGGGGTCTGATGGATCCAGATGCCACTCAGGAAAACCTCCCAAGGATGGCTTTCATGAAAATCTGGATTTGAGGCTGAAGTGTCACCGTTGCTCAGAATCTCTGTGCTCCTCTCTGCGTCCTTGGTGAAGACGGCTTGGCAAACAGGACACAGCAGAGGCTCACACGGGTGCCAAGTGGACGAGTCCACAGATGCTGATAATTGGTATTCTGTCAACTGAGACAGGCAGCAGGAGGGCCATTGTGTTTTGTGGCATTTGCTTGGGGTGACTCAGAGCGATTCGAATGTCTCTTTGCTGCTTGCCGATGTGGCTGCATGGTAATGCATTCCTTTGTCTTGTCCAAATATTAATAAATATTTTGCATCAAGCTGCTGGGAGCCTTCCTGGAAGGTCTAAGGGCTTTGAGCGGGCTCCGGCTGAGGGAGACTTGATCTCTCCCGGGGAAGAAGCTGTGTCTCTGTGCTGCACACCAAGCCCCTCGGCGGAGGGTTTTAGAGCTGCTGCTGGTGAAGTGAGAGGCCTCTCATGATTCTTCCAGAGGTGGGGCCTGGCTGCTGTACCAGGGGCAGGGGCCAGCACCTCTGACTCCCGCCAGAGCTGAGCCGGGAAAGACCCAACGGTTGATGCAGGCACCTGAGGTGGAGCTGGGCATCATCCCTGGGAGCTCCGTTTGCTCCCACCTCCCCAGGCCACTCACTGCTTCGGATTGTGGACAAAGAGGTCCTGGATGGAGGGACGGAAAGCCATGAAGAGGGTGTGTTGGTCCAGGCGCCAGGCTAGGTGTGAGCTTTTGCTCATCTTTAATGTTCAAAATAGCCCCATGAGGGAGACTTTCATTCCACTTAGAGACAAAGATCTGGAAATCAGCAGATGCTAAGACCCTGTCTAGGACTCCATAGTGAGTCCAGAGCTGTGATCTCCCCGCAGGGCTGTCTGATATTAAAGCCCATGCTCTTTTCTCAATCAGATGCAAAGAAGAGAGGACAAGATCCACAGGCAGCTAGAGTGTCAGTGAGGATTCCTTGTGTAAAATGGATACAGCACCTCAAAATTCCACTCTATTCCCAGGGAATAATAAGCAAGATTCAAACTGCTGAACCAATGGAAACCATGAAAACTAAGGGCAGAGTTGGGCCCCAAATAACCTCAAAGTACTAATAAAAGGCCAGATCCAAAAGGATGATATAGCACAAGTGTTATATATTAGATTCTTGAAAGTACCATGGACTAGACCAGCTGATGCATTGTATAGGCACTTTACACATAAAATCTCATTTAATGAGCACTGCTACCCAATGAGGGGCTTCCCAGGTGGTTCAGTGGTAGAGAATCTGCCTCCCAATGCTGGAGACTCGGGTTAGATCCCTGGGTTGGGAAGAACCTCTGGTGGAGGAAATGGCAACCCACTCCAGTGTTCTTGCCTGGAAAATCCCATGGACAGAGGAGCCTGGTAGGCTGCAATCCATGGGGTCGAAAAAAGTTGGACACGACTTAATGACTGAGCATGCATGCACACATCCAATGAAGTAGACACTGTTATACCATTTATAGTCAAAAAACCAAAAAACAACCCAGGTGTAGAGAGGGTAAGTAATTGATTAAGGTCACACTACTAAGAAGAGCTGACTCATTGGAAAAGACCCTGATGCTGGGGAAGATTGAAGGCAGGAGGAGAAGGGGACGACAGAGGGTGAGATGGTTGGATGGCATCACCAACTCAATGGACATGAGTTTGGGTAAACTCCGGGAGTTGGTGATGCACAGGGAGGCCTGGCGTGCTGCGGTTCATGGGGTCGCAAAGAGTTGGACACGACTGAGTGACAGAACTGAACTGAAGGTAAGTAAACAGTGAATCCAATCTGACCCAGGACCCAGGTAGTCTGATCTGAATCCCACCCCCTTGACTACTATGAACTTGCTTGGGCAGAAAGATTAGATGGGCTCCCGTTACCATCAGGGAGGAAACAAGGATGCTCAACGTTGCTACTGTTACTTAACAACTTACAAAACAGAGGAGACAGAGCAAAGGAATAAACAGAATTAAAGCTGAGCTCATCATTACAGATGATATTATTATCACCTATTAAAAGAAAAACCCAACAGACTCAATTGAAAAACCATTTAGGATAATATAAGATTATAGTATGAGGGTCATATTTTAAAATAGCAGAATTGATTATTTTTCTATGTTAGCAATAATCACTTGTAGATTTTACTTTAAAAATCCCATTCAAAAGAGGAATACAAATATAAAAATCTTAGGGATAAACTTAACCAAGAAAAACACAGAAACAATATATAAACAGAGGACAGAAGTTTTACTCACATGAATAATTTAAGAGGCATGCCAACTTAAGAGTGGGAAGACCCAATAATTATGGATGTCAGTAATTCCCATAATAATTGCTGAGTTGCAATTCTGTTAATTCTATGTCAGTATGTTATTTTAATTGATATAATACTTATGCATGGGATGACAGTAATTTCCAAATTAATGGTTTCATACACCTCTTTTAAATATCTATATATATCTCTATATATATATGTATGTATTTTCCCCTTTGGCCACACTGTGTACCTTGTGGGATCTTATTTCCCTGACCAGGGATTGAACCCAGGCCCATGGCAGTCAAAGCGCTGAGTCCTAACCACCGGACCACCAGGGGATTCCCTATATTTTTAATATAGATCTTTCAAGAGACTTAATATGTGTTCTTGATTAAAAAATCAAATTGTACAGAAAGGTTTATAAACTGTTTCTTACTTCATCCTTCCCACCCCCACTCTTCTGAGATGAATCTTATTCATACGTTTAGCTATTTCTTTTGAAAGTTACTTCATATTTTAAAATAGATACTGATCAATTTCGGACATTCATTGTTGACCTCCTGACACATGGGGACCTAGCTCCCTTCCACTACCTCTCCATCTCTCTCCAATGGCCTAATATAATTATATCACTCTTTATGGTTTCTATGGGTTACATTGATCACTTTCGGAAATACGCTTACACTTTTTTTTTGGCTGCATCACTCAGTGGTGGGATCTCAGTTCCCTGACCATGGATTGGATCTGGGACAATCAGCATCGAAAGGACTAACCACTAGACCACCAGGAAACTCCCCAAACTGTTTCTTGTTAGGTCAGTAATAGCGTCTTCTGCCTCCTCATTTGGTGAGATGAAGGTGTTAACATCCCTACAGATCTCCTACCCCGTTTCCACTCCATTATCTGTACTTAAATGTCCACATCGTCAAGGTGGAAGATGCGTATGTTGTATTCCTTCACCCTGAGTCTTCTTGGTAGGTACATTTTTTAAGTGGAAAATTGTTTACGTAGCACTGTTGTGACTACGTAAACACTGTTCCTTGCAGAGACAACTAGTGTGTTGTGATCACGGCACCTTCCTTGAACAGGCTGCTTTTATATTTTCCTAGAGTTAAAAAGATCTTTTCTTTTGTTTTTAAATTACTTGCCTTCGGTCCAAATTCTGGGCGGTATACGCTCTCTTAAATCTCATCTCCAGACTCCAGCCTTCCAACCTCTGTTGCTGTCTGAGCTGCTTGCCCATCTCTCTGACTTCCCCTCACCCTTTCTGCTCTGTTTTGTGGGGGCCGTGTCCACTCCCTTATTTGGGGGGTTAACATCTTAGTGAATTCCTAACAGATGGGAAGTAAATTTTCTCTTTCACATAACTAAAAAATGACTCTTCATTCTAATTCCTAATGGCTTTAACTCTCATTGATTAATAATTGTCTGAATCATTTCATTCAGGGCTGCAAACTGGTTATTTTTAAATCTTTTCACTCCTTCTACATCTTTTAGCTGGCATTCTTCTGTAAAGAAGATTTTTTTTTAAAATCATCATTAGGTGTAAACTGCTACTCCTGAAAAGCAGAGGGTTGCTTAATTCTTCTCTTTTAACAACTTTCAGAATAAGGAGTTGGTGAAAGAATCACAGGTCAGGTCTTTTTTTCAGCTGTTTTGTTTTTAAATGCCAGTTGAATGCATTATATTTGTGAAAGTGAAAGTGTTACTCACTCAGTCATGTCCTACTCTCTTGCGACACTATGGACTGTAGCTTACCAGGCTCCTCTGTCCATGGGATTCTCCAGGCAAGAATACTGGAGTGGGGTAGCTATTCTCTTCTCCAGGGACCTGCCTGACCCAGGGAGTGAACCCATGTCTCCTGCATTGCAGGCAGATTCTTTACCATCAGAGCCACCACGAAAAAAACATAAAGCAGAAAAACACTGGCGACCCTTCTGTGTGGCTGATGGATACGCAATCCACTGTGACGTCCGGATTCCTTCCTGTCTGAGGATCAGAAGGACATGGAGAGTCCTGCACTGACACATTCAAATCCCAAGCCTCTGCTTCAGGACAGGTAGAGAAAGGGAACAGATCTCACCTCCTGGGAAAGCTTCGCGACCCCTCCTGTGGCATCTCACAAAGAATACCCTTAGCACCAGCTCGACCCACTGTCATTTGGGCATTTTAAAATTTCATGCTCCAGATGTTTTTAGGATAATTGCTCTGCCCAGCAAAGTCGTGTCTACCTTAGCAAAGGTGTCCTCCTCCCCGAACTCCCCTCCCCTCCCCAGCCCTGTCCTCATATGGGGGCTTGAATTAAAGGGAAAAAAAGATCCCTAATGATTCTCCAGTCCTATTTGGTTAATTTGTTGTGTTGCAGTGAATACCCCTGGGCTTGGAGTTCATTGGAGCTTTGCAGTAAAAGGAGAAAAGGAGGACATTTAAACTGTTTTGGAATCCTCTTGTCTCTTCAAGCAAAGATTGTAATTTCTGGTTCAAAGGAACTCTGGCACAGACAATCTGCCTTATTTTGATTGTCCCAGGGGAAAAAATATAACCACCACCCAAAGTGGCCTCCTTTCCTGGTGTGTGTATACATTCGCCTGCCTCTCCTTGGCTGTAGATTTAATTTCTCTCTCAACACAGCTGTGGGCCCTCTGCTGTTCCGGACCCTGGGCTAGACACAAAGAGTGTGGCCACATCTCGGGGTGGACAGTGATTTCCATACTCTCCCCCGAGGGACTTTCTTTGGGCAAGGCAAATTGCTCACAAAGGGTTTCCTCATCAGGGAAACGACAGGGTGCAGCTTGGCAGAAGTCCCGTGTGGCAGTGTCCTGCACAGTGTGGGCATCCAGCAGGCGGTCGATAAACTCACCCCGTCTTCCACAATGGCAATCCCCCAATCTCCTCTGGACCTGCAGTTCTGTGCCTCCATCTGTAAAATGGCGGGGATCAAGGGCAGTGCTTCCTGGGGAAGCAGATGGGAATTCCCTGGACTCACAGGCAGGGACTTCAGCTGCTGCTCATGAATGGGAAGAATCTGGGGAAGACTTCACCCAGAAGCCTAGCTCAGGGAATGAGGCCACCGGAACGGTGGAGCTTATTACTCCCATGATTCCCACTGGCTTTGCCATTTTTTCCTTTCAAAATGAAGTTACATTTATGCATTTCCCCCTAATAGTAAAAGAGTATGAAAAATTCAAACACTACAGAGAAAGTCCAAGTCCTTCTTTCCCATGAAGGGAAATACTATTAATAGCTGGATATAGAAATGTAACTGAGGTTCTATTACATATACGTAATCTCTGATTCTGTTCTCTCTTGAAATGTATATATTTATGTCTGTGTGACCCTGTATCACCAGCCTCTTCCCAGGTTGGCCTATATTTACATGGAATTCTGTTGTCTGGAATTCTGGACCCCCTTTTCCCTCCTAGCTGGTCTAAGGCCCTGATGCCACACACCTTCGGACTGCTTGGGGCATTCTTGCCAACTTCTCATCCTAACAAGTTTTCCCAGGAAGGAGGGCTGGAATGAGTCTGTCTCTGTGGTCGCATGTTTTCCTCTCCATGAGTACTGACCACAGTGAAACAGGTATTGTTTGTTTACTTGCTAAGTCGTGTCTGACTCTTTGCAACCCCCTGGGCTGTAGCCCTCCAGGCTCCTCTGTTGACAGGATTTTCCAGGCAAGAATACTGGAGTGGGTTGCCATACCCCCAATTAGGAGGGCACCCACATCATTACAACCCTGACTTGTGTTTTGAGCCTGCCACTATCCATGAAGTGTTTCCTCTGCTGTCCATTCCCAGAGAAGGCAAGTCTGCAAAGCTTTAAACCAGATCTCTGCTCTTCTGCTCAGGCTTCGTTTTTTTTTCCTTCCTCGTTTCATTTATGATTGGAGTATAACAGAGATGCAGGAAAGTGCACACATCTGATATTTACAATAACCCATAAATCGTATTGGAACCATCGGTATATCCACTGCCCAGGTGGAGGCGCTAGTCATAGCAGCCTCCTGGGTGCTATCTCCTCTTGGCCTCTTTTACCGCTGCCTACATGGGAGAATCTCTTCTGGCTGCCTGTGGGGCCAACAGTACCAGGAAGCGCATAGCTGGGCCAGTGCATTTCTTACCCCAGGGGTCAATTCCTCACCACCCCGACCCTCACCCCCGACCTTCTCCAGAGAAGTCACCACCCTTGAAGAACCAGCCAGCTTCTTAGTTCTTCCCATCTCCATTTTCCTGAATCTCCACTTTGGCCTGGACCCAGGTCCACATCCGAGCTCCCAGCAGCACCACCCCACCCTCTGAAGCCCCAATATAGTCCAGAAAGGGTTAAACTCAGGCGAGCACCAGCTCCACGCAGTTAATCCCGGATTCTCGGCACTGATCTCCGCGTCTGTCATTTGCATTTCTCTCTTTTGTGCGGCTTTTCTTCCTCCCCGTCTGCGGCCCGGCGCCCGCATTAGCATACGGAGCCCGGCGCGGGCTGCAGGGACCCCGCTGCGCGCCAGCCTGTGCGATCTGCAGGCGCCATCAATTTTTCAACACTTTTCTCATTTCTCATTACAGTCAGGCCCATGCGGCTCCGCACTCAACACTCCCTTCGACCGTCCTGCCGGTGAGCTGGCCAACTCGCCGGGGGCTGTCACGTCCCTCCGTTGCACGCCCTCGCTTGTTGGGGCTCCCGCCGTAATTAATCACAGTATTAATCCTGGCCAAGCTTGTCTTCCTGAATAATTGTGTCAACGCGCTCCGGTGTCTGGGCCCAACAGAAATGCGACCAACTTTGAGCACTGAACGGTATCCCTGCGCCCAGGACCGCAGTGAAGGCCTGAACTCCTTGCTTACCCCTTGGCGCGCGCACACACACGTGCAAGCACACACGTGAACGCGCGCCGGCTTGTACGGCACTTCCAGGCACAGGCTCTGCACTGAGCGGGAGCCACTAGTGAGGAGCAGAATGTTGGAGCCCACGGGAAACCGCGTTTCTTCTCAAAGTAGGCCATATTGTAGGGAAAAATGGGGCACAAGAGGATGGTCAAGTCTCGGGTTTCCTTCAGTGCCTAGACAGTCGCCAAGGCAGGGTCCTTGGCTTTGGGCAGGAAAACATTCAAGAGCAAGTGGTAGTAAAGTAAAAAAGGTTTATTTAGAGAGAGACACTGGCAGAGTGGGGATCCTCTCAGAAGGCAGGAGCAGCCCCGGGAGATACATGCTCCACAGACAGAGCTCACAAAGGTGAGAACAGGCCCTGAGGTGTGGGGGTGGTTAATTTTTAGGGGCTGGACAATTTCATAGGCTAAGGAACGGGAGGAAGTTCTAGCTCTCTTGGGGAAGCAGAGGGGATTCTAAGAGTTGGGCCACAGCCCATTTTCGGGCCTTTTATGGTTGGCCTTGGATCTGTCATGGCGCCCAGGGATGTGCCATTTAGTGTATGCTAATATAATACAGTGAGCACATAATAAGGCTCAAAGTCTCCCGGAAGTCAAGTCTTCTGCCGTCTTGGGCCTAGTAGGTCCTAACCGGTTTCGGTTGTATCTGGTCTTTAACGGTTGTGTCATACTTTTAATGGTTGTGCCCTACTTTTAATGGTTGTGCCCTACTTTTAATGGTTGTGCCCTGCCCCCTTCCTTCCTGTCTCAGAAGCATGGCCATACCATGAAGTTATCTTTAGGTGCGGAAGTGGATGGTTGTCATAGCGATGTGTGCATTATTAAGAGAGTGTTGTTCATCCCAGCAGCTAATCTTATAATGAAGCTGCCTCATTATCAGGTTGAGGCAAAATAGGCTTTTCTCTCCTTTTTGCTGGGGGGTGGGGGGGTGGGGCTGGGGTCCAACGGGGTCCCAGGTTCAGCTGCATGCTGGACCACGGAGTCCCAGCATGCATCTTTTGTTTGATTACCCTGTCCTTCTTCCCTGCTCTTCTCGGGGACATATGCAGGATGCCGGGACTAGGCAGGGCTCCTGGAACCTCTGTCTAGGGCTCGTCCCATCACCAGTGCCTGCTAGAGTTTGTGAAGCACTTAAGAGCAGCTGAGAACTGTGTTGGCCCAGGCACCTGGAGCCTGCGTGAATTAAAATTCCAGATTGGCCTGCAAACAACTGATTGCTCTGCTTTTCTTCTGCACCTGTTTCTCTTGCCTTCGCAGCCCCAGGAAATCAACCTAAAGGACCAGCTAGTGCTTTTTGTATCACCGCCACCATTTAGTGGGGACATCTTTACTTCCCAGTAGTCACTGCAATTTTGTAATTTTTAAGATTCATTAGAAGTCCATCATCACCTCAAGTTTGGGTGCCTGACGACTCTTTCCTTTATAACCAGATGTCAGTTAGTTTTAAATCATTTTGGAATTGTTTGCCTTTGCTTTCTCTGTCTTTCTTTTTTTTTTTTTTTTTTTGGTAGATTGTTACAAAGGTCTGTTGGGTTCGAGTTTAGATTTCATGCCACTTGTGAATCTCAGCTTCCCTTTTCTTTTATAATTATGCTGTTTTGAATTTTGCTCACCATTTAGGTTAGGGGAGCATTTTCTACAAAGGAAAAGGAGCAAGCGAACAAAGTAAGCTGCTACCAAGTCCACCATCCAGTGCGATGGTTGTCATGGATCTCAGAGGTGAGTGCAGAAAGGAAGCGGCTTGTCCCTTACTTGACTCGGTGTCATGGTGAGCAGAGTTGCTGCCCTTCCAGGGATGGCCCTCGGGATGCCCAGGTGCCCTCAACACTGCCTGTCTCCCGTCCACCAGTTCTTCCAGAGCCTTCAGCAGCCTGCCCTGCAGCCCTGTGAGGCTAGCATTTTGTGGTAGGTTTTTTTTCAGAGCACAGTCCATTGACGTGAGGATCACCCAGGGTCTGATTAGAAATGCAGATCCTAGAGTTCCCTGACCAACTGGAATTGCCATTTTCAACAAGTTCCTTGAGTAAATATGGTGCCCATAGATTGTTTTTTATGAGCCTCTGTTCAATTTAACAGTGTGCTTCCTTTTTCTTTGCCTCCTTTTAAAAGTAATATAGGGAGATGGTGAAGCTGGTTCAGTGAAAAGGAGAAATAATCCTGAGTTGCCAGGCTCCCTCCTCAGGAACTCCTGACATTTTTGGTTTTTAAAAATACTTCTTTTAAGAGACATTCTTCATTTATTGTTATATTGTTGTTGTTGTTTAGTTGATAGGTCTTGTCCGACTCTCTGCAACCTCACGGACTGTGCCCACCAGGCTCCTCTGTCTGTGGGATTTCCCAGGCGAAAATACTGGAGTGGTTACCATGCCCTCCTCCAGGGGATCATCCCAACCCAGGGACTGAACCCATGTCCCCTGCATTGCTAGGAGGATTCTTTACCACTGATCCAGCAGGGAAGCAGTAACTATTTATATAAACTGCTTAAAAATCTGTAATACATTGTTCTGTCACTTGCTTGCTTCCCCATGCGATGTATCTTGGTTATGGTTTCATATCAACATATTGAGATCTTCCTCATTAAAAAAAAATGGTGGTACAGTACATTTTGTATGGGACGTTTTATGGGTTTTGGTGCTATTTCTTGTCTCAAAGCCAGAGTTAGAAATGGTTCTTAAAGAGAGTTTGAGCTGATATTTAAAAGTGGCAGCCACAAGCCACCCACTGAGCCCCACACTGGGCGGCAAGTTCAGGGCACCTGGGGAAGCGGCAGAGGGCTGTTTCCTTTTGACCAGGGGATTCTCCTTTCTGAGACAGTTAAAAACGTGGGCCTCGTGGTGATTCTGTGAGTGTCAGAAGCCATCTCTATCAGGACCTCATTTTCTCCTGAGAGCTGATGGCATGGTTGTCTCCTGGGTTTGGATGCAAACCTGGGCCAGCCATGCCCTCACGGGACCTGGCTGAGGCGGGGCCTTGGTGGGTGTGCGGTCAGATGCCACAGGGGCAGAAAGTGCCTTTCCCAGCACAGCGCCACCGTGGGGGTGGGGACGGAAAAGCAGGAGCAGTGCTTCTTGGGCAACTGCCAGTCACAGCAGTCATTGTACAGAAAGGCTGATGAGAAGGAAAGCCAGCGTCTCCCGAATCGTAGTCAAACCTGAACTCAGAGTGTGAGCAGAGGGGCTGGGCAGCGCTTCTCAAAGTGCAGAAACCCTGGTGTCAGGAAATGAGGAAGCCAGTCCAGAAGGCGAGGGCACAGGGAGGATCTGGAGGAAACGAAGGACTCTCCTCCAGTCACTTGGGGAAGAAACAGTGGGATTTCACATTAGGACTGCATTGTACGAGGGATTATTTTTAATGTGTCTCATAAAGGTGGAAAAGAATAGAAGTGAAGAAAGGGTTAGTCACTCAGTCGTGTCCGATTCATTGTGACCCCATGCCCATCAGGCTCCTCTGTCCATGGGATTCTCCAGGCAAAAATACTGGAGTGGTTTGCCATTCCCTTCTCCAGGGGATCTTCCTGACCCAGGGATCAAACTCGGGTCTCCTGAGTTGCAGGTGGATTCTTTACCATCTGAGCTACCTGGGAAGCCCGTAAAGGTGGAAGGATGATATTAAAACAATGGAAATGGATATTTGTATTTTTAGTTCCCTCATTTTTACTACAGTGGTCCCCCCTCTACCCCCAAACCTTCCAAGGATTTTAGGGGACCAGCCTGAAATAATTGTTTCAGAGACAGAAGTGACAAGCAGAAAGCAGAATGTAGCCTGCCGGTTTCTTCCTGACTTTGGGCTCTGCAAACTGGGGCCCTCGGGGGATGGCGGGGACTTGGGCATAGACGAAACGCTAAGGGGACATAGCATGAGGGAGGGGGATGTTTCAGGGGAGACGGCTTCTCCCTGGGTGGGGATAAAGGGAGCCAGAAGCAAAGTGATGAAAGGATGGACTCTGGTGGTCCTAGAGAGAGGGACCCCAGCTCTGGTTTCTTGGTGTAGCTTCGGGGAAGCAGCCAAAGCCAACACCAGTCGATGAGACCTGAGAGGAGGCCTCTGTGTTCTTCCCTGGGTGGAGCCCTGGGGAGGTGGGAATGGCTATATGGAGTGTTTCAGAGGATTCTGTAACCCCCGTGTGGCCTGGCACAGAAACAGAAAAGAGGGCCTGAGTGAGCCAGAGGACAGAACACAGGGCAACTCAGCCACAGCTCCGTAGCCTGGTGGCTGGGATGTTGGGGTGGGGATGTCCCTGCTGACACCTCAGGGGGCAAGTGAAGGGCCCATTGGTTAAACCGTATCCATCCATCTGTCCTTGCTATGCCTTCACCCTGCAGAAATCCCCAGGAACCTGGACCTAAACCACATTAGTGTGAGTTTCTCTGGAAACAGATCCCGAGACAAGGATTCACCTGTGCATGCGTGCTGAGTCGCTCCAGTCGTGTCTGACTCTGTGTGACTCTGTGGACTGTGGCCCGCCAGGCTCCTCTGTCCATGGGATTCTGCAGCCAAGAATACTGGAGTGGGTTGCCATGACCTCTTCTAGGGGATCTTCCCGACCCAGGGGTGGAATTTGAGTCTTTTGTGGCTCCTGCATTGCAGGTGGATTCTTTACTGCCTGAGCCATCAGGGAGTGTAAGTAGTTTATTTGGGAGGAGATTCCAGGAAGTAGAAGTGAGGGGGTGGGAGGAGTGAGTCAGGAAAGGAGGAAAAGCCAGTGGAAGGGGCAGTGATGAGCAGGTTAGCCCTGCAGAAGCTGGGGCTCAGTTTCTCTGGGGACCCTGGGATGGTTGGGTCTCAAAATTGTCTTCCTAGATGATCTGGAGGCCAGGGCGCCCCTCCACTGAAGCAGCAGAACAGAGAGGTGTGGCGGCTCCTGCTCGACTTGGGTGCTGGCAGCATATGGGGACCATTGTGGACATGTCATCTGCCACTGGGCTAAAACCACGTGTCTGGGGAGACATGCTGTGGAGCATCTCGAGTGCCCGCTGTGCAGCCTGGGGAGGACAGGGCCCAGCAGTTGCCTGAGTTTGGGTTACCATCGCCCTGGTGGACTGAACTGGAGAGAGACATTAAGTTGGGTACTAGAAAACTCAAGAAAATTACATCTGTTAGACATTGAGATTTTATATCTGCTTTTATATGAAATACAGGGTTAATGTCAGTCTAGTATCATGGAAAGAAAATAAATTTCAGAGTCAGATCAGCAGTGGATTTGAACCCAGGTTCTGTCACTTAGTGGCTGGGTAACTGACAGTTGGTCATGTTACAGTTCTAACCTTGACTCCTGCGTGTGTCAAACCAGGAATTAGGACACTTAGCTTGCAGGTTTTGAGGGGATTAGCAGTGGCTCATGTGAAAGCCCCAGTGATTGGTTTTCAATAGGTATCATTTTACTGAAGCTCAGTTTTACATGAAAGTAGTTTACAGTTTTACATTTTATTAAATCTCCTTTACCTGCTGTTCTTCTCCTAGAATCTTCTTGTTATTGAAAAAGTTCTTAGCAAAGCGATTCTTTCTGGGTACTGTTGTAAACAGTTCCTAAAGGAGTGAACCCCAGTGTCATTGTCCTCATGGCCCTGGAGTCTGGCACAGTCATACCAGGGAAGCAGGACACTTGGAGAGTGCCTACTGTGTCCTTTCTGTCCAAGTGTGGCGCACGTTACGCTTGGGCTTGTTTTCCCGGGTGACCTTTGGGTATTAAGCATTTGACTTGGGTATTTGGTTTTGGCTTGGAAGCCGTGTAGCAGAGGAATCTCCTTCCTTTCTCCTTTCCAGTATCTCTCCCCACAAGCCAGTAAAACCTGAACGTTCTGTAGTTCACCGCTGCAAGTGGTGAGATGTGCATCTGTATTAGCAAAAGCCAAAGCAACTGCAGCTGGATGGACTGTGATCAAGGCGGAAAAAATGGGCAGTGAGGTGGCTGCACTTCCTGGTGTACAGCCCTCGTTAAAAACTGGCTGACTCTGTGGAAAGACTCTTGCAGACAGAATGTCCGCTGTCCTCAGAAGGGCTGCCCTGGGAGTGCGTTGTAGCCCTTGTGCTGAAAGCAGGGTGTTCTGGGCATCCTTGTCCCCCCATCCCCCATGATGCCCAGCATGGTGAGCCTTTGCTCCCTTGAGTGGCACTCACTTTGGGGCCACCTTGATTAACATCATAAATATCTGGGCACACTCAGAACTCTTGGTAGCCCCTCCTCAGCCACAGTGGAAGCCTCAGGCGTGCTTCTGTGAAGTCCCAGGAGTTCAGTTCCTGAATCTGGCAGGGCGTCACTTCCAGCTCCTCTTTTGAATTCATTAGCTTTCATCTGATGTCCTCAGGTTCCATTCCAGCTGGAGTCGGCCTCTCTGCTCAGTCCTTTGGCAGAATATCAACTTGGTTTTTCTGTTTTCTTTTCACCCCAGATGCTTTCTCTTAGCTGCACTACCCAGGCTTCTTGCTCTGAGGGAGTTTATCTCACTCTGTGAATCACCGTGTGTATTAGTCAGTTTTTGTTGCAATAGTGCAGCATAACAAAGAGCACACATTTATCACTTTTGCTTATTGATCTGTGGGACCTTGAAGGTGGCTGTGGGTCTCCATGGGGCTCCTTCACCTAGTACCAGTGGCTGTTAGGAGCATGCCCTTCCTGTGGCAGGTGGCAGAGGCTCAGGGGGCCAGGTTTGATGAAGTAAGTGCATTTGAAAGCCACTGCTCACCACAGCTCCACTGACATTCCACCAAGCAAAGCAAGTCATACAGCCAAGACCCCTGTGAGTAGACGGAGGTGTGCGGCCCTCCTTGTCTAGTGGGGGGCCCTGCAGAGTCATGTGGCAAAGGATGTGGGTGCTGAGGAGTAGGAAACAGCAGTCCAGTGTGCCACCTTGTGCCAGGCAGCCCTGGGCCATCTGCTAGAGCCGAGCATCTGACTTCCAAGGAGATTCATGCCCCTTTGCTGGCAAGTTGTCTTTCTGTGAATTACCAAAAGCTGCCCCTTGTGGGCAGATGGACAATCAAAGGTACTCCTTCCTATGGGATGATACAGCCCTAGTCTGGGGGGTTGGCTTGCCAAGTGGAGGATGGGCTGGAATCCAGTCGCCACTCACTCCTTGGGCAGGCACCCTGGAGCCAGGTCACCCTGCAGGTCTGTGCCTTGTGACCCTGGGCATAGCCAGGGGTGGCTCACAGGACCTGAGGAGGTACTTTTGTCACAACTGAGTTCAAGCCATGCAGGTTGGTGCAGTCTGGGGGTAGTTTTCTGTAGTTGTCAATCCAAGCCCAAAAAATGTGTGTTTTTTTTTTTCCCCCTTTTTTGACCCTACCTTCAGAAAATAAATGAAGCCTTTTCTTTCCCAGAAATAGCCTTGCCAGCCAACCACATAGGCCAAACCCAGTGTAAAAGGGACAATATGGTTGTAGACCATTCGTAATTGTAGAGTAGCCCATCTGTCTTTGAAGAAAGGCCGCCTTCTTCTTTCCCTGGGAATGACCACATAACCCACAATTACCCTCACATTCCAAAGCCAGAGGCCACGTCACACTCTCTGGATAACACAGTGATAACCGGTTCTGACAGTACAGTCTCCCGAGTGCCAAGGTCCACCCCAACCAGCCCTGCAGTGCAAGTGAAGTGGGGGGTGTCCTCCAGGATTCGTGGGGGCCAGGGGTGTGCACATGCCATGCCCACCTTTATACTTCCTGATTACCAGAAACAACACAAAATGATTGGAATTTCAGTGTGGAGGGAGACTCAGGCTTTGGCAGATGACATTATCAGTCTGCATCCTTAAACTGCCTGACACCCTCATCCTCATCCATTGTGGGTGCGGTGTCGTCTCCACCTCTTAACTTTGGGCTTGGCCATATGACTTCTTTGGGCTGGTGGTCTATGGACAGAAATGAGTGGGTACCACTTCTAAGCTCAGGCCTGGAGAGGTCTCAGACACATCAAATCTTTCTCTTATGCTCAGTGAAGACCTTCTCGGTATCTGCATCCCATTGAGTCTGGGCCCTGGAATGAACACATGTGGAGCAGAGATGGGCCAAACCTCAGGGAAGGCCAAAGCTTGGGGCAGAAACACTCAGCCAAGCCCAGCCTGGATCTGCCAACCCCAGATGACCTGGGGACCCACTGAAGCATGAGTGGAAATGCGTGATTATTGCTAAGACCTGAGGTGGTTTGCTGTCTAGCATTATTGCGGCAGCAGTTCACGAATTTGCTTGTTTCCTAATCGAATGCCACAGTATATTGACCTTGGACACGGGATGTGGCTGGGACACAGGAAGCACCCCAGCAGAAAGGCCACTCTCTTTTTTGACTTGAGGGCTGAGATCTGCCTGAAGGAGAAAGTGTGTGACTCAATTAAGATACAATTAAGATCCTCCTCCGTGGCCTCCCTTTTATCTGCTGCCCTCATTATCCTGCTCCCTTTTCTTCTCACCGTGGGAATGGTGCTGCCGTTGCATGCTGATGAGTTTGTCTGTGGCCCAACTTCTGAACTAGAGACGTCTGGGTAATTAATTTGGATTTAAGCTCCTCCAGCCAGCCCTTGATAGAACCACAACTGAGTGCATTGGAAGGCCTTGATTTCTCCTGGGCATTTTTTGGGTACTTAGAGGTCAAGAGTCATTTGATACCTGTCTATCTACAGTCAGTCTCAAAGTGAGTTTTGAAAAATGTATGAAAACGTACAGTTGTTTCAAGTGATTTAGCTTCCTCCTGGGAAACTCCCCACTGCCACCCCCATCCCCCAACATGCTCTGAAGTGTTTTGCATTTCATCTTTACATTTTGGTTACTGAGCAAGTCTCCCTCATGAATGTATGAAATATTTGCTGGGCACAAGGCTTGACTGGAGCCCAAGCAGAATATGGACGTCTTGACACAAGGCCCCTATTGAAGGAAGGTGATAAGCAGATAGGCATGAGGGCATAACTCCAAAACACAAGGGGAGATGAGCTCAAGGGAATAGTCTCATTTCGCATGTTATTGTTTCTGGATATTCAGTGTACTTTCCGACGTTTCATATTTCTTCGGCTTCTGTCTATCAGCTCTGAATCTTCTCTAAGGCCTAGTCCTCTAGATTTCATCAGGGTTAAATGAAGCCTCTCATGCTCAGAAATCGTGTACTTACTGCAATGGCCTTCAAAATGTTTGGTGTGTTCCATGGTAAGAAGTCAATTTTGCATCAGTTCCTAACACACACAGACACACACACACACGGCTTTTGTATGAGTTTAGTTTAAAGTTTCACTCTTGGTCTTAACCTGGGTTCCCCCAAAAGTAGACCTCAAGATAAGGGCTCATGTGCAGGTGGTTTATGTGGGAGGTGATGCCAGGAAAGACCAGCAGGAGAGTGAGGAAGTGGCCAGGGAAGGGAAGAGGGACGTTTGAGAATGTATTATCAAGAGGTGCTTAACCTCACTCAGGCTCTCTGGCAACAGTTTTTGTGGAAGCCATCTTCAAGTTGGCCCCCAGTGATCCTGGCCCCCCAAGTTCATGTCCCCTGTGTAACTCCCTCCCACAGTGAGCTATGTATGTGGCCCATGTGTCCAGAAAGACAGGGCAGAAATGAGTGATGCCATCCATGATGGGCAACCTCCGAGATGGCCTCAGTTATCTCCACCTCCTGAGTCCATGCCCTGTGGAAGTCCCTTTCCTGGAGGAGTAGAACTTGTAACCAGTAAGAAGTAACTCTGTTCTAACCAAAGGAATATAACAAAGGTGGTAGTTCTCACTTCCAAGATTAGGTCCCAGAAAGACTCTGGCTTTTGCCTTGGTTATGCCCTCTTGCTCTTTTCTCCACTGGCCCTGAGAACAAACCAGCCCCTGTGCTGTGAGCTACCCTATGGAGGGACCCATGTGGTGAGGACTAGTGTCTCCAGAAAACAGCCCCCAAGGCCCTGTGATCTGCCACTAGCCACGCAAGGGAACCTGGAAGGGGATCCTTCCCCAGTCGAGCCTTGCAATGACTTCAGCCCTGGCTGCAGCCTTGAGAGAGACTCCCATAGACACCAAAAGGTACCCCCTTCCCCCGACTAAGCTGTTCCCAGATTCCTGACCCATAGAAACTGTGACTTAATACATATTTAAGCTGATAAGTCTTGGGGTCATTAGTTACGCAGCTGTAGATAATTAACACAGGATCTGATTTTTGAGGCAGGGTCATAACAGACTTTCCTCTCTATACTTTGGTCTCTCTTGGATTACAGCCCTGGGGAAAGCTAGCCACAGGTTGTGAGGACACTCAAGAAGCCATATGGGCAAGCATGTGTGATGATGGATGATGTGATGTGATGAGGCCTCCTGCCAGTGGCCAGATATGTGGATGAGCCACCTTGGAAGCAGATCATGCAGGCCCAGTCAAGCCTGGGACTGACTGCAGCCCCAGCCGACATCTTGGTTACAAGCTCATGAGTGACCTGGAGCCAGACCAGCCAATCTCAAGCTGCTAGGTTTTGGGAGTGAGTTCTTATGCACTCAAAGATAATGAATACAGTGTAGAACAAGTGACTTAGGGTCTATTCTGCCCAAATGAGAGATGCCCATGTGTCAGTGGATGTGGGCTGCTTCTCAGGGGTGTTGATTCACCCCCCTGAGGGCGGAGAGGTGTTTACTGCAGAGGGAGCCTGCAGGTATAGAGATGCAGGTTCTGGCAGTTGGAAGTCAAGCCTGTGTGTACCCAAAGGTAGCGGTGAGGAGATAGGAGTCCGGGGGCTTCCTAGAGCCTGCTAACTCTCAAACTCAATTGAAATCTCACGTCTATTACTTCCATTCCCCCAGGCAAGCTTGGAGCCCCTACTTTCTTTTTAGAGCCTGGTTCCTGCAGGATGTTGTCCCTGGTAAAGGGGAGAGAAGTCAAGCATCTCTTTCTATAATAGTCCTTTCTTGGGTGCTCCCTTTGATGGGCGTTGGTGTTTCTTTTAAAAAAAAAAACAAAAAATTATTTTTATTTACTTATTTTGTTGTGCCAGGTCTTAATTGCAGCATATGGGATCTAGTTCCTCAACTAGGGATAGAACCCAGGCCCCCAGCATTGGGAGCGCAAAGTCTTAGCCACTGGACCACCAGGTAAGTCCCAGTGATGGTGTTTCTTGGGCCGACCCTGACCAGTTATTGATGCTCTCTGTGACCCAAGTCCAAAGGCCAGGCTTGCTTGTGAGGGGCTTGGGTCTGGAAGGGCCCTGCGGTCACTCCCTGATGGAGACTGACCGCTCCCACACCCCACTCAGCTTTCACCGTGGAGCCTACCTCTCAGCCTCCTGCTGCCGCCCTCCCCTGCCTGGCATGCAGCCCAGAAAGACGAGTCCAGTCCAGTCTGTGATGTCTGCTTGACCTGTGGGGGACTTAACAGCACCGTCCTCAGCAGACAGGCTGTCCCAGGTGCTCCTCTTCTGCCACGCCCCACCTCTCTAGGCATGTCCCTGCTAACGTAGGCACAGCTCATGCCTGGGACTTGAGGGGCCAGACTTGTAGGAACCCTCTTGTAGGAATCCCAGATCCTCATTTTGAAGCCTTCTTCCTTGGCTTTGAGGAGAGGTCAGGGGCAAGAATCACACTCATATCCAGCATGGCCTTCCAGTTGGCTGCACCGTGGGCCCCAGCTTCTGTTTCTGGAGGAACAGTCTTGCCCAGCGCTTGGTCATATAATAAAACCCCTTTCTCAGTGCCGATGCAACGCATCCACAAATCCTCACTTCCTCCTCCTCCGTGTCAAGGATGGGACATGCACCAGTGTGGTTGGCCAGAGGATGTGGGTTTAATGCAAAAACGGGACTCATGGAGGGAGGGCAAGGAAAGAATGGGTGCATTCCTGCTCCTAGTGCAGTTTGGCAGGGAGTGGGTGCTCACGGAGCAGGCTCAGGAAGCAGGTATACAGAGAAACAGAGGGTGGTGTCAGTCTCTGGTGCTGTGGGGGACACGGAGTGGTGGCCTGGCCTGGTCTTCAGTGGCTGCCCCCATGAGCCAGGGGCTTCCCCTTCCCGGGCACCAGGCACTGCCATCCTGCTTGCCTCTTTTCTGTGAAATGTGGGCAGACACAAGGCCCTCGCCACGCGCCCTCCCTTCCGAGGCTGCCTCAGCTTCCTCCCCTTCTCTTTCTTCCATCCATATATTTCTGTATCTACTACAAAGGTCAGAAAAACAAATCAATAAGAAGAAGGACCCAATAATCTTGAGACCTGGCTCGGGGATGGGAGGTGGGGTGGGAAGCCGCTCAATAAAATGAAAGAGAATTTAAAAATTCCCTGAACCAGGCACAGCATGGGGTCCCGATCAAAGGGCCAGGCAGCTTCAGCTTCCTGTGTGCAGGAGCTGGATGCTCTGAGCTGAGGGAGAGACGGCCCCAGGCCTTGGGCCCTTTTCCCTGCCCGCCCAGCACACACACACACGCACACGCGTGCACACGTGCACCTACCCTTCTTGGATTACCACATGATTGCTAAAGAAGATCTGAGCATGGATTTCTGGAGTCTGAGAGGCAGAGGGGAGAAGGCATCGGGAGCCCACTTAAATCCCCATCAAAGTGTGAAAGTGTTAGTTGCTAAGTCATGTCCAAGTCTTTGCGACCTCATGGACTGTAGCCTGCCAGACTCCTCTATCCATGGGATTCTCCAGACAAGAATACTGGAGTGGATTGCCATGACCTCTTCCAGGAGATCTTCCTCACCCAGGGATTGAACCCAAGTCTCCTGCGTTTCAAGGAGATTCTTTACCCTCTGAGCCGCCAGGGAAGCCCTAAATCCCCACAGTGGTCCCATTTTCCAAGGCTGTCTCCTCGTCCTATCCACGCTAGAGGGGTTAGACACCCTTTGAGGGCCAGCCAATTGTATTAAGGATGTTCCAAGTCCCTCCTGGCTTTTTTCTGAAATGACCTTGGAAAAAGGTGAGCAAATAAAAACCCATTATATGCAAAGAGCTGAATCAGCTTTTTAAAGCCCCTTCCTGTGAGTGGTAGCTCTTCCGTGAAGTCCTTCCTGATACCTACCACTCCCCCATCCCCCACCCCGGGGCTTGATTGAACATTTTCCCCTTGAAGCACCCACTGTACACCAGTACTCTCCCACCAGAGTGGGAAACATCTGCTTCCGTCTTTATCATTCTTCATCACTAGTCTGTCCCATTCTGTTCTAAGGGGACCAGTGATAAAGCAGATCACGGACAGACTTGACATCACTCCTTATTGGCAAGTGACCTTGGACAAGTGATGTAGCTTCAGTTTCCTCATCTATAAATTGGAGATGATAAGTGTAATTCTTCTTTTGAACAGTGGTTCTTCAAATATTTTAGGGTAGGTTTTCTCCTCCAGGCTCTGCTATAATATTTTTTCATTTCTTCGCTATGTTATGTAGCTTCCAAAAATCCAAAAATGTTTTGAGCAAGAATAGCATTGTCAGCATAAGGATAGAGAGTCTGCCCTTCAGGGAACCTCACTCGGATGTGTGATCTGGCATATTTGCTATCAAGTGGCTCATTGTTTGATATGATGCTTACCGTACATCCATGTAGAAAACATGAAGACTTCCCTATGTACGTAGGTGAAGGCGACATGTGTGCGTGTCCGTATTTGAATGCGTGTATGTGTATAAACATCTATGTTTCTTTATGAGTGCATGTGATTATTTTCCTGATTCTTTCCAGAGAGTTTTGAGGTGGTTTCAAGATGAAAACAGACTAGGAAATGAATCATTTGCTAATAAAATGGAATAAAGATTATGGAAAGGATGTGGAAGTAGGTACTTTAAAATGTCTGAGTTGAACAGATTAAACATGTGCAGGAAATTTGGCTCTTTTATGAAAGTTAAGGCTCTAAAACAAAGCTTTATGGTTACTTTTTGTTGTTGTTGCAAAAATGGTTTTATTTCCTGACTACTTCCCACTTGTAGTAAGTCAGAGTAATGGCAGCTAGATCCAGGGAGATGAGAAATTTAAGTAGGCTTAGGGACACGACTGAGCAACTGAACTGAACTGAACTGACTGAGGAGTTGGCAGTCAGCATGTTGATTTATGTCTTTTTTCACCTACTTTTCTTTGTTTCTTATTTATGTAACAACAAAAACAAAAATCCCATATTTGTAAGCCAGTGCCCACATTATGCCATACACAAAATTGTTAGAGGGATAAACTTTATTCTTTCCATAAACTGAAGCCCCAGAGCATTATGCCCATTGTATAGATACACTGCAATTTATTTATCCACTCTCTAATTGGTGGACATTAAAGCTGTTCCCCTGGATGGCAGAGAATCTGCCCACAGTGTGGGAGACCCAGGTTCAATCCCTGGGTCAGGAAGATCCCTTGGAGAAGGGAATGGCAGCCCACTCTGGTATTCTTGCCTGGAGAGTCCCGTGAACAGAGGATCCTGGAGGGTGACAGTTCATGAGGCCTCAAAGAGCCAAGCACCACTGAGCAGCTCACACACAAAGCTGTTTCCACTTGGGACTTTTATAAGTAAAGCTGCTATGAATATTCTCGTACAGGTCTTGTGGATTTATGTTTTCATTTCTCTTGAGTACATAAATATCAAGGGGTGAGATCGCTAGTTCATGGAACAGGCGAGTGTTTCAGTTTCACTAGAAAGCCAAGCAGTCTTCCGCAGTGACTTTCCTAGCTTACACTCCTTTGCCGTGGTGTCCAGGAGTTCCAGTTCCCACTTACCCTCACTGCCACTGGTGCTGTCCGCATTTGTTTGTAGCTGTTCTAGCGAGTCTGTAGATATCTTGCATTTTGGTCCTGGTTTTCCTTCCCTCGGCAATCAGTGACTTTGAACACTTCCATATGTGATCTGGCCATTGGAATATCTTCCTCAGCGCGCAAAGGAATGAGCTTCTGCTGTTCACAATAACTGACTAATTTCAAACACATTATGTTAAAGAAGCCAGACAAAAAGGAGAACATACTATATGATTTTGTGTCGTGTAACTTGACTGAATTCAATGATTAGTTCTTAATTTCTTGGTCTAGTCAGGGTTTTTCCTACAGAGCATCATAGAGCAAACCATAGTAATAGGTTTACTTCTTCTTTTTCAATTTGGGTGCCTTGTATTAATATTTCTTTTTCTTGCCTAATTATCATGGTTGGGACTGATCTCGGGTGGCCTCAGCTTGAAGCAGGGTTTCGGTTCCTGGCCAGAGATTAAGGTTGGGCCACAGCAGAGAGTGCTGAATCCTAGCTTCTAGACTATTGGTCAGTGACAAGGCCCTGGCCCTTTGGCTTTGCAGAAAAGAATTCCCACAAAGACAGCAAGTAGTGAAACAAAGTGTTTCTTAGAAGGAAAAGAATACAGTATGTGGATAGACACAGGGGTGGACTCAGAGAGTTGCACCTTTGTGATATTAAACAGTTTAACACAGAGTTTCTTGTGGGTGTCCTATGGCCAATCATTTTGATTTAGCTGGTTATGAATCTGTATTTGGTATATTTTGGGGTCCTCCAATATGTGTGTGCACATCTCTCAGCCAAGTTGGATTCTAGTGAAGAGGCCTATCGGAAGGTTAATATTCCACTTTTGACCTCCAAGGGTCTTATTAGTCTGGAAGGTCTTGACTTTGGGAATGGGGAATATGTGGTCTTTTATCTCCTATATGGGAAGGCTCAGCCTCTCCTATTATTCTATAATCTTCATCTCAGAGTGTGGGTCCACAGGGAACAGACTCCAGCTGTTTGCCCTGCAGCCCATCTATCTCCTGTCTCAGGACTTCTGATACTGTGTTGAATGAGGATGGCAAGAGTGGCATCCTTGTTTTGTTTTTGACCTGAGAGGAGAAGCTTTCAGCTTTTCCACATGGAGAATGATTTCAGTTATTGGTTTGTCATGTGTGGTCTCCATTGTGGTGCAGTATGTTTCCTCTATACTACTCTATTGAAAGTTTTTAATCATAAATGAATGTTGAATTTTGTCAAGTACGTTTTGTACTTTTGTGCATCTATTGAGATGATCATATGATTTTTATCCTTCCTTTTGTTCATGTGGTGTATCACACTGATTTGCAGAATATGAACCATCCTTGCGTCTCTGGAATACATCCCCTTGGGAATGGTGTATGATAAGGAGTACTTTTTATAATTTTGTAAAAAGTCATCCTTTAAGTCTGCAGAGGCATTGTGGTGAACATCGATGAAAAACTTTTCATGAGCAAAGTCTGCCTGGGTACTTGTTGAAATAGCAGTGTACGATCATTTTGGCAGAGAGACATCTCTTCCTAAAGATAGAAGCCCAACTTGGAAACATTTTTTTGCTTGTTCATTCATTCCCACTCCCCTCTTCTATCCATCCATCCATCCCTCCCCTATACAACCAATATTTTCTGTGTATTTAGACTGATGAGTGCTAAGCTCTGGGCTAGCTTCTGGAGATCAATTGGTATTTTTTTTCCTTCTAAGCTGGGGATGCAGTGGCATTTTTCTTTGTATGCTCCTGCCTCTGACTCTCCAGGACTCTGAAACATCTCTGACCAGGGTATGAAGAATACCCTTGCTTTCCTGGCTAAAGAGCACAGCTCTGCCTTTGGATGTACACATGAGCTGAGGAAAGCTCTGTAAGGCAGTGTTTTCTCAGCTTCACACTATCAGCTCCTCTCTGTCCGTGGTTAAGGAGTCTTGCTGGCTTCGGCTCATTTGTGTTGCTGCCCTGTCTGCTCTTTGGCACCAGAGGAGTCCTGGTGGATCGGGGCTAAAACAAAGCCTCCCCCCGCACCAATTTAGACTTAATTAGAGAATAATCTTGTATTCTGAAATAGATAAAAAACAAGATGGGGTAATAACCAAAGTAATGATCTCTTACATTTGTATAGCTCTTACCCACTTCTGACCATTTTTAATTTTTCTATCATAGACCAATAGGAAGGTAGGGGATAGATTTTACTATTATCATTTTTTTATTGTGGTAAAGACCATATAACATAAGTATATCCTCTTCACAGAGTTTTAAGTACACAGTGCGATATTGTCAGCTGTGGACACAGTGTTGTGTAGAATTTCTCTAGAACTTTCCACTCTGTACTCATTGAGCAGCTCCCCATGTCCTGCTCCCCGCAGTCAGTCAAGCACATTCTACTTTGTGTTTCTATGAGTTTGACTGCTTTAAATACCTCCTATGATCGGATTCATGCATTTGTCCTTTGACTGGTTGAATAATTTTCCACTGTGTGCAGATGCCACATTTTCTTCATTCATTCTACTGGTGGACTATTTAGGTAGTTCCCATCGTTTGGTTATTGTGAATAGGGCTGAATAAACATAGGGGTCCAAATATCTTTTTGAGATCGTGATTTCAGTTCTCTTGGATAAATACACGGAAGAGGGATTGCTGGATTATATGTGGTAGTTCTAAGTTTTTTGAGGAACTTCTGTAATAGGGGTGGGGTGGACACAGGCCCATTAACACCTGGCCGGTACCACTGCACCAGCGGTCAGCATTGCTATGACCAGTTTGCTCAGCCTGAGGAGCCTGAGGTCTGCTGGGTGCTGGGTGCCTGGCTCCCTCAGTGATGATGGCCAGATGGAGTCTGGGGGCCTGGCTCTGAGGGCGTCTTGGGCTGAGATTTGCCTCCTAAGCTGGGCTGGGCACTGGCGGGAGGACCCAGGCTGGGGGCTGGACCAGAACTCCTGTGCAGGGTGACTGGCCTGCGTGGGGACCCCTTCTCTAAGCCAGGGTCTGGCCCTGGGAGGGTGAAAGTTGAGTCTTGGGATCTTGAACCAGTGAAATGAGAGGTAATGATGTAGCTTTGCTTACAGATTTGTTAAGTGTTAAAAGTCGCAAGGAGGAATGGAGACCGAATTCAGTGCCTCCCTTTGCCTTATTTGTATAATCCTCAGGTCATGACCTTTAAGAATATTACAACTTTAGATAAAAAGTTGCAGAACAGAGAATAACATTTGTTTTGATGGAAGTTGAAGTTTACAGGAACATTGTGAACAAAAGGTTCCACACTAAGAAGTTTGTGACAACTAGCCATGTCCCTCCCTCACCTATAAAAGGGCTTTGCTGAGAGCCTTCAGAGTTCAGAGATTTTAAGGCAGGAGCCACCCATCTCCTTACCTGGCCGCACAGCAAGCCTTTCTCTCTTCCAACTGTGACATTTCACTATTGTTGGGTCTCTGTGCGCTTCGGACACCTAGACTTGCGTTCAGTCACACTTCCGTGTTGCTTTCCACAGTGGTCGCACCATTTAGGAAAGTGAAAAAGTCGCTCAGTCGTGTCCACCTCTTTGGGACCCCATGGACTATACAGTCCATGGAATTCTCCAGGCCAGAATACTGGAGTGGGTAGCTGTTCCTTTCTCCAGGGGATCTTCCCAACCCAGGGATTGAACCCAGGTCTCCCACATTGCAGGCAGATTCTTTACCAGCTGAGCCATCAGGGAAGCCCGGAGGTAGATATTCTTAATCTACCTCCTAAATGGTATACTAATGCACACAGGAAATCCCAATTCATTGACCAGCTAGACATAACTTCCCTGCTAACTTCTGACATTTATGGAGCCTCAACAGATGGAGTTAGCCAAGCCGTCCCAGAATTCTCTTGGGATGGGGACATTCCCATTAACTCTTGGCATCCTTGTTCACCAGCACTTCCAACCAGCTCTTCTGGGAGCTGGAAATTTAGGGAGATGGTAGGCAGTCAGTGGCCCTCTTACCAACAGGAGGGAGAGGAGGAAAAAAAGGCCCAGAGAGATAGAGTGACTCAATTAATTCTCCTGGCTGGGCCAAGAATAGATGGCAGGGCCAAGAATAGAATTTTTACGTGATCAGATGTCAGAGATTTGTCTCATAGCAACTAACCTCTTGTTGCCATGTGGGATTCTTATTTCAAAATAAAGATTTCAGTCATTTCCTATTAATCTTTTTATTATTTATCATGTAGCAATGGAGTTTCCAGAAATGAGATGATATCATGTGAGTCAAAGAGAACCAGGCTTGAAGAGAAGTGGAAAAATGATTCCTGGTTTGCTGTATGATTTTAATAACAAATGGACATGAAGCAGGTGTTTTCAAAGAAGGGCCATGGCTATAGATGGAAAGTGGGAGTGTGGGGGGCTAGTGAGGACCTCCTGCTACTCAGACTGAGAGAGCAATTGGAGACCTGGGTGGGCTAGTGCTGACGAGAGGCAGCATAAAACTGGTGGATGTAAAAAGCAGGTTGACGACTTCCCTGGTGGCCCAGTGGTTAGGAATCTGCCTGCCAGTGCAGGGGACATGGGTTTGATCCCTGGTCTAGGAAGATCCCTTGTGCCATGGAGCAGCTGAGCCTGTGTGCTGCAGTTACTGAGCCTGTACGCTCTAGAGCCCAGGCTCTGCAGCAAGAGGAGCCCCCGCATTGAGAAGCCCACACACACTGCAACTGGCGAGGAGCCCCCTTCACTGTAACTGGAGAAAGCCCGCTTGTAGCAACAAAGACCCAGCACAGCCAAAAAAAAAAACATTTATATATATAAAAAATCAGGTTGATGTTCACTAGAGCAGGAACGGACCCTTGAATGGGACAGTGAGGGAGACTGGAAACTTGGCTTGGAATAAAGGCTTGACTTGGAAGGTGAATCGACAGGCATCTGTCTAGAATAAAAACAGACATAGAGAAGACATTTGAAAGACTCTTAAGTCTTAAGGCAGAGAGAAACAGACTCTATACTGAAGGATTTAACACAATGCTTTCTGTGTAGTAGGCCTTCAACATATATTGGCTCCTTCAACATCAAAAGATATTGCGTAGTAAAAATCAAATGAATCCAGATAACCTCAGGGCAATTCTAAGCGAACATCTGTATAGTGAGTAGAAGGATCTTTGCAATAAGGATGCTAATGGCTTCTTCATTATAAAAATCATGGTAACCTTTGTAAAAGCAGGGGTGCAAAGACTCAGAGTTCCTTTCCAATCGTATTTGGTATATGATTTTCTCCTTAGTGATCTTATGAATCACCTTTCTGGAACTCTCTTGGTTTCATGTCAGACATTTAAAAAACAGTAGGATAAATGATCTCTAAGGCCAGTTCTAACTCTGAGTGAATGATTTGTATTATTAACAAATTTCTCCATAAATTGTCCTGTGTTTTTGTCATCTTGGAGTTCTCCTTGATTTACTTTAGCACCTATGATTTAACTCTGTCGATACCTGTGTAGGTTTTGATGTCAGGGGTTATGTAAAGGCAGTTCCATGACCTTTTCTAGCAGAAGACTGACCTTGGTTGACAACTTCATCAAGAACTATTCCCAGGAAGGCCTTGGCATGGATGTGAACCAATTTTTTTTTTCCTCAGAGGTCTTTGTATAGAACTATAAAAGTGAAGGTGAAAGTTAGTCGCTCAGTCGTGTCCGACTCTTTGCAACCTCTTGGACTGTAGCCTGCGAGGCTTCTCTGTCCATGGAATTTTCCAGGCGAGAATACTGGAGTGGGTTGCCCTTCCCTTCACCAGGGGATCTTCTTGCCCCAGGGATTGAACGAACCTGGCTTTCCCACATTGCGGGCAGATTCTTTATCATCTGAGCCACCAGGGAAGCTCTGAACAGAACCGTGGTAGATGGCAAACACGGGCATGGTTACTGTCCTTCCCGTATTTACAATGTGACTTTGCAACTCCTCTCACCATGACGTGGAGTTCATTTACGTACACTCTCAGCCTGAGACGGCTCTGTAGCTTAATTTGACCACTACAAAGTGGTGGCAGTGGCACGGTGCCTGTTCCGCGCATGATCAGCCGTCACGTGACAACCCAGGCTAGCAAGCTAGAGAGTGACAGTCATGTTGAGTGGAGACAAGCCATCTTAGCTGAGGCTGTTCTCAGTCAGTCAGTTCCCAGCTGACCTGGCAGCTGTCTGCAGAGGCGTGAATGAGGTGAGACCAGAAGAACCATCATCTGAGACCAGTTCAAATCGTTAAAGAATCATGGGCATTTTAAGTTGTTACGTTTTTGATGATTCGTCACATAGCAAAAGTTAACAGATAAAATCTGTAGACTGTACAAAGCCAGGAGTAAACACTGCTGGAAAATACGCACTTTGGGTGATTGTGACTTGTTGCTGTAGGTTCACCAGTTGCAATGACAATATCACTTTGGTGGAGGATGTTAATAATGGGAGAGTCTCGGCATGCATAGGGGCAGGGAGTATATGGGAAATTGCTGTACCTTCCTCTCAGTTTTGGTGTAAATGTATAACCACCCTAAAAGAAAGATCTTTTATTTTTTTTCATTAACAGATATAAAGAGTTGATTAGGGAAATGACCAATAGAATCTCCAGAATCCAGTGTAGTTGCCATGGAGGTTCAGTATGACCCTTTGTGGCAGAGAGAATGCTTTGTGCTCTGTAAACCATTTCATTTTCCTCCTGGCCATACAGGAGTACTAAATCTCCCAGTCTCCTTCCGCATGTAATGTGAGCAGAAGTAATGAGTTTCGTTTCTGCACTGGAGTCATTGAATGTTCAGTGTACTTTCCTCAGAGTCTTTCTTTACTTCATTTGCCAGCTGGATGAAACCAGGGTGACATCAAAGACCATGAGATGGAATCAGACTGCTTTGAACAGGATGCCTCAGCGGTATCCAGCTTTGATGTAAGTCATTTTATGTTTTTTGAAGCTACTGAGATTTGGAATTGTTTGTTACAGCAGCTGGCATTGTTTACCCTGACTAATACCTAGTCAGAGACAAGGCACAGTTAATGCTTTAGTGCTCTGATGAAATTTATTTTCAAGAGATTAATTATATTATTTATTGTAAATACTACAGTATAAATTACAATATAAAATACAATATAAATTAAAATTAAGTACTACATCCACATGCTTCAAAATTAAAAAGATATAATAAGGTTTGGAATGAAAAAAAAATCTTTTCATCTATTCTCTAGCCATTGAATCTTTTCTTTCAAGGCAGCGTTAGATAGTTCCTATGTTTTGTCCAGAACTATTTTGTGCATGGGCAAATAAGTGAATATATATATTCCAAATGTCTACTACATACATATATACATATGTATTTTGCAAATGGTAGCATATTTTACATATTGTTGTTTCCTTACTTAAAAAAAATTTAACACAATTTTGGAGAACTTTCC
The DNA here is from genome assembly GCF_029407905.1 of Bubalus kerabau. Lineage (NCBI taxonomy): Eukaryota > Metazoa > Chordata > Mammalia > Artiodactyla > Bovidae > Bubalus > Bubalus kerabau. The sequence continues at coordinate 15,186,143 of NC_073643.1, forward strand.
TTATAGTACACAAACAGCTTCTTTTTTCCCCCACATTGATGGACATATTATAATTTAAGTTGATTACCATTTTGTCAAATGCTGCAATGACCCTGTCCTTATACATATGCCATGGCTCACAAAAGTGTGAGTTTACCTTAGAGAAAAATGAATTGGAATGAAATAGCATTATGCATTTGTACTATTGCAGGAGGTTTCCAAATTTCCTTCACAGAGATTTTATAGTTTATGCCTCTATCAGCAATATATGAAATGCCTATTTTTCTACATTGTTTCCAATACAGTATGCTAATCAAAGTTTTGATCTTTGATGAGCTGATAACTTTTCTATTGTGAGTACATTGCGAATCTTTTCATGTGTATAAGAGTTATTGATTTTGTTTTGGTGAACTGTCTCTGTCATTTGTGCATTTTTCTATGCTATTGGGTCGTTGGTGTTTTTCCATTACTTTGAGTTGTTGGAATATCATGTTGAGAAGAAGAGGGAATCTGTCTTTAGTGCCCTCAACTAAGCATATAACTCAGAGCACTCAAACAGGAAAGTGACCATTGACAATCCATCTGGTCACAAGGAGAACAAAGGAAACTCTATCTTTGTTCAAGGTCATATCCATAGAACCTACCATAAGGGCTGGCACACAAGAAGTGCTTAATAAATATTTACTGAATTTCTAATTAACAAATGAATGATTGCCAAATGCTGGAGCTTGTTTTATTTTTCTGACACTGAATTCCTTCCAGAACTTGGTTTCTGCTTCTGCAGATGGTTTCATGGCAGGGTCTTGGGTGTGTAAAATCGGCATTAAGTATTCTTCTGTTGCATCAGCTGGAGGAGAATGCCAGGGGATGCTTAAGGAAGAGCCAAAGACCCTCCCCACAATCTCAGGGCTTTGGGATTCCATGTAGAGCTAAATGATGATGTGTATGGTGTCCAAGATGTAACCTCTCAATTCCCACTTGATCCTTCATGTTACTGTAGCAGAATGGAGTGAAACAGGAGGTACAGGCAAACTTTATCCCCCATGCCTGTTCTCCTGTGAATGCCAGTGCCTTTTTTCTCTTCCCTGATGTCAAAATCACTTCTTAGGAAAGGTTTTGCTGTTGGTAACCTTGGTTTGGGTTTCTCCAGCAGCTGTCTCTGAGACAAGGATTCATATATAAGCTATTTATTTGGAAAGTGAGGTGGGCAAGAGGGAAAGTGAATCAAAGAAAGGGAGGAGGCCAACGTAGAGTGTGCCACACTTCAGCGACTGCTGTGGGAAACTGGCCCTTCACCCCATTGAAGAAGCCGCAGTAGACACATCTCAGAGCTTATCCTACCCATAGGGTAATAGAGCCAAGGTGTCCATAACCTAACTCCAACCAGTCATCACTTTTGACCTACTGTGGAGTTTGCAAAGTAGGGGCAAAACCAAGGCAAGGAAGGTCCTCTGGCAAAGAGATGCCAGCCTTGGCAGTGGAGAGACAGGCCAGTGGGTGCTCCAGGTTTTGGGGTGAGGGCACTGATATCTATTCCAACCATTTCTACTGTAGCCTCGTGTCCAGTCTGACCCACCCCATTCCTCTAACTCATATTCCTCCCAACAGCCAGAGTGACCTTTGTAAAATGAAAATCTGATCCATTCGCTTTTCTATACGTAAGGTAAAGCACCAACCTCTTAGCAAGGCTCACAAGCTCCAGGGTGCTCCAGCTCTCCAGGCTGGTGGCTCACAAGTATCCCCTAGCCCTGCAAGTTTCAAACCTGATGCTCCCATGGCCCCCATTCACCCCTTCACTGCCCTTACGTGCCTGACGTTGTTTCCTGTTGCACTGGCCTGTCTGGTACTCATCCATCAACCTGTGATTCTCTGGCCACTTCGTCTGGTCTCTGGGTCACTCCAGCTGCTGTGAGCACCTCTAGGGCTAGGAAGGCCCATGTGGCTTCTGTACGCACAGCCCCGGCAGCTGGTGTGCTACTGGCCCTCAAGTGCTGCCTATAGAATGGACACGCAGATTTAAATGATGCAAAGAGAAGCATCAGGAGCAGGTAAGAGAAGATTTTGAGGGAAAGGGAAGAAATAGGTATTTGCTAAGCATCTACTCTTACCAGACCATACTTGAGTCTGCTTGCTAACATGCACTAAAGCCAATCTACTGATACTGAGTTGCATTGAAGGAAAGTGCAGTGTTTATTGCAGGGTGCCAAGCAAGGAGTCCAGGCAGCTAGTGTTCAAAAGACCAAACTCCCCGAAGGCTTTCAGGGAAAGGCTTTTAAAGACAGGGCAAGGGAGGAGGGTTGCAGGGTGTGTGATCAGCTCATGGATGTTCTTCTGATTGGTTGGTGGTGAGGTAATTGGGAGTCACCCATCATTAACTGTCTGGCTCCAACCAGTCGGGATCTATGTGTGTGTGGGCAGCATACAGTTCACTTCTTCCACCTGGTGGGGGTTTCAGTGTCTGAAAAACAGCTCAAAGGACAGGGCTCAGAATAGTACCTATAGTCCTTGAGGAGGACCTAAAGGTCCTTGACTTTATTTAGTGGCTAAACTGTTGTTATTTTGTCTTGCTTGACTGTTTTCCTTGCATGGTGCATTGTCTCACTTCTGATTAAATTTACTCTTGGAACTCAAGGAAGGCCTAGGAGGTTAAAGTTTTCTGTAGACAAGAGGCAGGTGGAGGACACACGGAGTGAGTCTGTACTGGGAAAGACCTAAAGGGAACAAATAGGTGTCTGCTAAGTGCCTCCAGGGAACAGGGAGCTTTGTTATCATTATTTTGTTTAATGCTCATGGTGATCCTCTTAGGATTCCCATTAGAAAAGCGAGACAGGCTAGACAAAGAGGAGTTAAATGACGCTTCCAGAGTCATACAGATGGTGAGTGTTGTAGCCACTTGCAGATGTTGACCTCATTGATGTGAAAGCCCATGATCTTTTTCAAGACGCCAGTTTGCTTGCGATTGTCCACTCTCTTTGTATGCCGTCACGTCAGTCCAGTAGGTGGGAACCTTTACTTCTTTCAGTCGGGATGCGCATCCCCTCTTTGGGGCAGTGATGCCACACGAGGATAAGGGAGAAGAAGCGCTGGAAGCCTTGACCTGCCCTGCCCCTCTTTCCTCGCCTCTTCCCTGGAGTTGCCTACAATGCTCAGAGCCTCTCATAGTTCCGAACATCAGCATTTCTGTTATCACACATTATAGGCATCAGGTCTCACTGAAACAGAGTGCTTATTGGAATTTTCCAGAAGCCTGCTTATCAAGCATCCCACACCAGAGAGGTCCCAGGTCTCTGGAAACAAACCCCTTTCCGTCGGCCTGAGATGGAATTAACCTCCTCTAGGATCCTGTGCAGCCTTGAAGAACCAGTCACGGTTGGCTCCACGTTGAGTTTCCTTGGGCTTTATTTTCTTTTTCCTCCAAGTCTTGTGGCTGTTGCATTAGGCACCAGCTCCACAAGTTGCTTAGAAACTGCTTTGTGTCAGCAGGCTCATCCAGGTCCCTGTGTGCAGGCAGCATGATAAGCACCATGATTTGTTCTTTAAATACAGACGTATAATTAAGAAAAACATTCCGATGGCTGCGAAGTCCGGCTGGCAGTGAACAGCCAGCGAGACGGGCCTCCAGGTGGAGCGGAACTGGGCATTTCAATGAGACGCCCATTCACTCCTCTCTCCGTAAACTTAGGGTGAGTGCCAATTTTAGGAGACTCACTTTTTTTTTTCTCAGCTCGCTTCTTCTCTGGCTCTGCCCACTCCTTCAGAACTAAAGATGTTACTTTAGGGGTAGATCCTTCAAGTCCATGTCTTACTATTCTGAACATGACAAAAGATGAAAAAAGAACGTGCAAATGGCCGTGGACTTCTGCTGTGCTTGTCAGCCCTGCCTCCATGCCCCCTTCTTCTGCTAACACCACTTTGATTTTGCATTGGGATACCACCACTCCCCTGCTCAAGCAGACAAGGCTCGTGAGGGTGATTCCACCCAGCTGCCAGGGGCAGAGACAGGACTCAGGCTTGGCCTGGGGAGATAGTTCAGTACTCAACAGGACCCTGGGAGCATCAGTCCTGGGACTCGGATGAAAATCTGGCAAGGTGGCATTTTATTTGTGCTAAAATCACAAGCCTGGTAGGGTAGACAAGCGGTTCTCTTTGTGGTCCTCGTGGTCATCATGTGGGGAAGACCCACTGGGAATGCAGTGAAAATAGAGAGGATGATGTTAAGAGATGGAGATCACGTTGTTGGATCTCCTGGATCCAGCCTTTTCAATGAAGTGAATCTCTTTCTTCTCTCCTCCTTTGTTTTTGCTTTACCCACTTTGACTTGGGCTTTTGTCATAGGCAGCCAAAATAGTCCTGGAAAGCAATTGTGCCAGTTCCTTACTCTGTCCACCAAAGATCTGCTTCCCACCTTCTAAACAGAGCCAGGACAGAGGACTTTGCCTTATGGGGAGTCCCACTAAGGTCCTGATACCTATAGGTGCCATAATTTCTTCTCCATGTGGACAGTGGGTGAAGGGGAGTTTGCCATGTGCTCGGGAGCCTGGACCAGGGGAAAGAAGCCTTGAAACTGTCTTTGAAGTCAGTAGAAACGTGTGTTAATAATACATGCCAGGATGTGGTGGCTGCAGAGAGACCTCAGATATGGGTTGTTGACTCCAGGAACTTTGGGGTTTTTTAAGATTATTTATTTTTAATGGAAGGATATTTGCTTTATAATATTGGTTTGATTTCTGCCATATAGCAACATGAATTAGCCATAGGTGTATATATGTCCCCTCCCTCTTGAACCTCCCTTCCAGGAACTTTGGTTTTGGGAAAGGGTGACAGATGCACGTGCAGGTAAAGCTGAAGACAGGCCCTGCAGGGAGACATAGACAGTCAGGGTCGTAGGAGTTCATGAAGGGTAGAGCGGCTGGTAGAGAGGCAGGCTTCTTAACGCTGTTGGGTCCAGGGCTGAGAGTGGTCAGTGGAGGGGAAGGCAGAAGGACAGGGTCAGCAAAACTCAGAGAGCCTCCATTTCTGGGTGAGAGGGCCCTCCTGTGGGCCTCCAGTCCCCCTCCTTTTCACACTCCTTTTTTCTCTGTGCCCCCCAAACTCTCACAGAGCAGGGCAGAGGTAGGGAGGGTGTTTTGGTGGGAATCCTTTTGTCTGCTCCTCCAGCTCTGGGAGTCCAGCACAGGGTGAGTGGGCTTTGAATTACATCAGGGCGGAAGTAGGTTAGACTGAAGGAAGAACCACGCAGGACTCCTAGAGGGTGCCTCAGTTGCCAAGGCAACATGCTGACTCTTTCCCTGGAGGAATTTTAAAATAGGTCACACGTTCCTTTTTAAGGGAGATTGGGAGTCCTGCCAGGAACGATGATGGGACCCTGTAAAAGACTCAGCTTGAGAGGTCAAATTCTGTCAAATCACAGATTTCATTTGTAGAAATCTGTACAAAAGGATGACCCTGTCTTATCGGCAGGGCTGTTCTCACGGGGGACCCGTTTACACGGTCTGGGAATGAGAGGTGGTGGTGCCAAGAACCTGTGTGGTGATGGTTTTTTGACACGCCCCCTCTAGGGGGTTTAAGCACCTGAGTGTCACCTGGGAGCGTCCACCCTTCCTTCATAGCAGACACAGGTGCCTCTTCGTGTCTTTCCTTCCAGCACTGGAGCGGAGTCCCCTTAAATATTCCTCCTCACTGCTTCCTCAGAACCTTGGATCCAGATTGGACTCTCTGATTCGCCTCCTACTAACCAGGAGATGCAGTCAGGATACTGACATTTTGGAGTCTTGGTTCTTAATCTGTAAAAATTAGGGAGCAGTTCACTTACCTGGACACACTGGGCAGAGGAGGAGATGAAATAGTGCTGAGAAATGACCTGGCCTGGTACCTGGCACAGTGGAGATACGCAGACCATGTGTATTCATCCCTTTTAGAGGGAATTACTGAACTTAGGGCCATCACACCTCTTGGTCCCAACTCCCGCGTCCCTTAGGCAGAGATGTCTTCTCTGAAGCCCCACTTCATGCAAATCTCACCTCATGCTACCTCCTGGCCTCCTTTATGCTCTTTTCTAATTTGTGCTTACTTGTGTATGATTATTTGATGAACATTTGCCCCTGAGGTAAGAATTGGAAGGCAGGGACCTTGTCTGCTGTGTTCTCTACTGTATCCCCAGTGCCTGGCATCCGGTGAAGATTTAGTAAATATTTGTTGAATGAACAAATGAATGATCAGAAACTCTGCTCAGTAGTTGCATATGTCTTTGTTTAATAAGACACAGGGGAAAGGAAGACATCTTTCTCTAATAAATGTAATTTCTCTGGGAGGAAAAATCTTTGCAAACATGAGCTCATGTGATGTAGAGAAATAATTAAATGGGCCCTTGGTGGTGAAAAAGTGAGTAACTCCTAGAGATGCATGATCTGGTTGAATTTTGCTTTCATTTGCTCTGGTTTTAACGCAGCAGCCTTCGCAGTCTGCATCTGTTGCTTCCACCTGCTGAATTCCATGGACTGGATCACATCTGTGTTACTTTAGGTTCTTGGCAGAGGGATTTCAGCTCAGAATCCATCAGATACCTGTCTGTATGTTTCTCTCTTCCTTTCTACAGGTTGTGGGTAGTGTTATCCCCTGGGCCACCTTGCTTATGCTTCCTTGGGGCTGGGCACAGTAACAGCTGTCTCCCAGCCTCAAGGCATGCACGTGTGTGCCCATGCTTGTAGCCATGTGTCAGGCACCGGGCAGACAGGGCTGGGAGGGGCATCTCCAGGAAAACAAGGGAGCCACTCTGCTGAAAATGAGGGCTGAAACTGGAGTCAGGTGGATCAAGAAGAATAACACACAGTTGGTCATTGAAGGGTCCTCCTGCCATTGAGGAGGTGAAAAACTAAGCAGAAAAAGTCAGAGGAGAGCAAGAAGACAGTGATGAGAGAATCAGGGACGCAGGATGGAAAAAGACAGTGACTCTGGTTTCTATACTGTGCCATGTAGAGGCTCAGGGTAAGCAGGGTCTCCAACTAGTTCTTGTGGCTGTCTTTACCATTCTGACTGGAGATAAACTTCTTCATCTCCACAAGCCCCAGCAAAGTTATCTTTTAATCAGCAGGACTGAAGCAGGGGTTCCTGGGAAAGTTTTTCTGGGTGAATGACATCTAGGAACTCTCTCAGAATCCCTTCAGTAATAGAGAAAGAGATAGCGTCTGAGATGCGTTACAGTCTGCTCTTCACTTCCATAGGAAGATGCTGAGTTGGAAAGAGGTTGCCCAGATAAAGAGTATTTCCCAGCCCACCTTGTACTCGTTTGTAGTCATGTGACTTGCTCTCACCAATAGAATATGAGAGGAAGTGATATGTGTTGCTGCTGGGCCAAGGCTTTTAATAAAAGAAGCATGGGCATACAGTGCCCCCTCCACACTCATTCCCCTTCTGCTGGTTGGATATGTGTGATGCTGAGGCCTCAGGGAACGCAGCAGGTAGAAAAGTTCCTGGTGTCTGAATGACCACAGAGAGGGGAGCCACCGGCAGGCTCGAACATCCTTCTGGGTACGTGAGCAAGACAAACTTTTACCGTGTCAGAACATTATACGTATGGATCTCTTTATCACAGCCTCTGGGTTTACACCGAGAAACAGAATACTCCCAGTCTGAGCCAGAGGAATGCAGGGCAGAGAAAATGATCAAAGATAGTCCCCAAATCTGTGTACATAGATTCTGGCACACTCTTGTTCATGACCAGACTCAGCAGCTGAATCTCCAAAAACATCCAAATAATCTTTAGTTGGGCTCAATGTGGTCATCCTTTTTGAGTAGGTGATCCAGTCATGGTTCAAAAAGTAAAATGTTATGAAAAGACAGATGGTGCTGCATCTCAACTTTGCCCTATCTATCCTATATCTGTGCCTCGTTTAACACACAAAGGGGTCACTATTTTTGTTAGCTTCTTTTGTATTCTTCTAGAATTTATATAAACATAAATTTTATTTATATTTATATAAATAAGCATATTTAGTATATTAAGTATAAGCATGTATATGCAGATTGCTTCATTTTATATTCTTTGTTTAACAATAAGCCTAAGACACCTTTTCATATCAATACATGACTTCTTCATTTTTTCAGAGCTATGTAGTATTCCATCAAATGACTGTCATAATTAATTTAACCTGTTCTTTCTTGATGGATGCTTGAATTGTTTCCACCCTTGTTGTTACAGACAGTGAACAAAGAGTAATCTTGAGTGCAGGAATATCAGTAGGACACATGTCTAAACATGGGATGATTTGGTCAGGATGTAAAATGCATTTATAATTTTCATGGATATCTGCTCCTGCAGATATTTGAATGTGGTTCCTGGGAAGGTCCAGCACACATTCAAGCTAGTGCTCAGTATATAATTTTTCCAGAGGTTGCCACCACCAGGCAAAGCACTCAGTTAAACAGAAGCCTGTGAGCAGAGCTCAGTCTTGGTTGCAGTATCTTAGAATACCTCCAGGGAGGAGCGCTGGTCTTTCCAGATTCCTCAAGTCTCTGCAGCCAAACTTGGTGTGTCTCTGCTCTGTTCTCTTGTAATGCAGTATGCCTGAGAGCTGTGAGATCTGAGTTGTCATTCCCCATGGGAATAGAGGCTTTCTGACGGACACAGATGGGTAGTGACTCTCAAGGGAAGTGATGTATATGGCAGAGCCTCAGAAACTGTGTGCTTCAGAACTGGGGCTCTAGACTCAGACCATTTGGGCTTGGATGTCTGGCTTCATCTTTTCTTAACTTTGTGACCTTGGACAGGTGTTTAGTCCCTTGGAAAGATCTTTGTTTCCTCAGCTATAAGAAGGGAGAGGTAATGAAAAAGTTGTTACGGGGATTATAAAAGATAATATAAATGAACATTTATCACAGTGAATGGCACGAAGTACTCCAGGTAAATGGGAGTGTTCATTGATCTGCATGAGTCAGCAAGCGTTATTGGTTCTTCTAATTGTAACTCTCTTTATGCAAGCTGTGGTTCAATGGTATTTATGGTACACCTGAGAGTTCCTGGTCTTTGTCACATTTACTCCTCTGATTCATTCTTCATGAGGACAGACTGATCTGGGACAATATTGGTGTATTTCACGTGAAGGCTTTTGGTTCAAGAGTTATCAGCTCAGATGTGAAATAAACTCAGAATCCAAAAGGAGGATAAATTCATAAGCAAATGCTCCCTCCCTCTTTTAAGCTTTTTTCAGTTTGGCCAAGTGATGTTTATGCTGTGTCAGTGCAGAGGAAACCTGAGAGCAAGACAGTTTCCCGCACACCTGCTGCTTTAAACAGATGGAATTTATGGATTGACGTCCACAGTGGATGATCCGGCTGCCACATCATTTTCACAAAGGAGCTATAATGATGTAATTGAAGATCATCTTTTCTTTCTCCCAATCAACATTTTTTAAACTATTTTGAAAGTTGAAGTATAGCTAATTTACAGTGTTTTGTTAGTTTCAGGTGTACAGCAGAGTGATTCAGTTATACATATGTATGTATCTCTCTATGTATTGTTTTTCAGATTCTTTTCCATTATAGGTTATTACAGTATACTGAATATAGTTCCCTGTGCTATACATTAGATCCTTGTCATTCATCTATTTTATATATAGTAGTATGTATCTGTTAATCTCAAACTCCTAATTTATCTCCCCCAAACCCACTGTTCTCTTGGGTAACCATAAGTTTGTTCTCTATGTCTGTGAATCTATTTCTGTTTTGTAAATAAGTTTATTTGTATCATCTTTTTAGGTTCCATGTATATATGATATCATATGATATTTATCTTTCTCTGTTTGACTTACTGAGTATTATCATCCCTAGGTTCCATCCATGTTGCTGCAAATGGCATTATTTCATTGTCTTTTTGTGGCTGAGAAATATTCCAGTGTGTATATATACTGCATCTTCTTTATGCATTCATCTGTTGATGGACATTTTGGTGACTTCCATGTCTTGGCAACTGTGAGTTGTTTGGCAGTGAATGTTGGGGTGCAGGTAGATGATCATCTGTTTATACTAAGGCTTTAGCAGTGTGCTTGAAGGATAGTATTCAATAAACATTTACTGAATAAATGAATGAGTGAATGAGCCAATGGAGAAAGACTGTTGATGAATAAGAAATAGAATACAGGAGTAAATTCATGCTTTTGAAGAGTTTCAACTTTCATTCTATTAATATTTCATGGATCACTATTTTCTCTGGTCAAGAATTTTATTCAGTAACCACTATGGAGAGAGAGCTTGCTGTGTGAAGACCTAATGCTTGGGGCTTTTGGGCCTATAAGGGTCATCAATTCTCTGTGTCATTTATTAAATTTTAAATTAGACAGTGTTTTCACCTGGCATGAATTGAGATGTCCCCAGTTATTTGACTCTAATGACTTTGCACCCGATTTCTTACTAACTTTGGAAAATGTAGCTTTGAGTATTTTCTGCCTATTATGATTGAGGTATGAAAATCATCACCAAATATAAATGAGAATGAAACACAAAATTTGAGCAATAATAAGCTGGGCCTGAATCTGACCTCAAGCATCCCACTGCTGTCAAGCACCCCACATAACGACTGGGGAGGGGACAAGCGGGGCACCTGTGAACAAGCCTGATGCTCCAAGAACTCTCCCAGCTCCAGTGGCCTCTGACCTCCCCCTAAGCCCTAGCCCCACTTCCTGCTATTACGTTGTCAACAGCTAAATGCAGCCCCGCTCAGTCCTTTTGAAGGCAGTGACCCACTCACCTTTGCATAGGAGACATGAGTGTGTTCTCAGCTTCCAGCTGCTTTCTGCCCTCGGCCACCCAGCAGGATGTGGTAAATTGGATCTGAGCATGTGTGTTCTAGCATGACCTTCGCAGCTGTGGCCTGAAGTGAGCACCCTGCCTTCATTGTCCAAAGCTATGATGTTTTCTGTTTAAATGCTACTTGTAAGGATAGAGTTTTATTTGTTTATTTTTATTATGTATTTGTTTATTCTTATTGTCCTTAGGCCAAGAAACATGTAAAACCAACATGGTTTATTTACAAAAATCCTGATTTAGGGTAAAGATGTCCAGAGAGGGTAAAGACAGCCCCCCCCCCCCACCACTGCCTTGAGCAGCGGGCACTTTTTCGTAACAGTAGGGAAAGGGGCATGTGGAAGGCGCTACAGAATTCTCCCCACACCCACATGCACGTGTCCCCACGCGCAGGGACGTGAGCAGCTGTCTCTCAGAGCATTGCCTGGGCCAGCCACCGTGCTGTGTACTCAATATAAACTTAGTTCTTCCAAGAGCCTTTCTATAAATGAAGAACCCAAGGCTCAGAGACACTGACTCATCATAGACCACCCAGTGGTGAGTGATAGGGGGTCTTATCATTCCTTCACGGGGTCTGTCACCCAGTGCAGAGACTCAGCCTGTGGACCAGATCTGGCTTTGCTTTGTATATGGTGCTTAAAAAGAATCCAAGTTAATTTGCTTCATTTACAAGCCAGGACATTTCACATAAAAAGGGTGTCTCTTGAAGAACATCTGGCCACCGTAGACTGCACACCTGCATGGTAGAATTGCCTGAGTGGCAACTTCTCCCATGTAGGGGGACCCTTCCCTGGAACCCCACAGCCCCCATGTGGCCCACTTTATGCATGGATATCCTCTGCCTGGCCCCTCAGCCATTAAGAGTTTCATACCCTTGTTCTAGGTTTCTCTGTGAGTAATGGAAGGTATGTTGTATGGGGTGGTCATGGTGGAGGAGAAGGTAGGGGGTTGGGAGATGAAGGGTGATGAGGCAGGAGACGTATTCTAGAGTGTTCTGGAACCAGCTCAACAATTCTAAGCTGTGTTAAGTACTTTGAGTCTGGACAGCTTAGGGTCAAATAAAGGGGGTGCACTAGTTCATCTCTGATTTTCCATCTGGTTCTGAGCTTCTTGTTAGGTCTTATGTACACATGCTCAGTTGCGTCTGACTCTTGTGACCCCCATGGACTGTGGCCTCCAGGCTCCTGTCTTCATGGGATTTCCCAGGCAAGAATGCTGGAGGGAGTTGCCATTTCCTTTTCCAGGGGAATCTTCCCGCCCCAGGGATTGAACCTGCGCCTCCTGTGGCTTCTACATTGGCAGAAGGATTCTTTACCACTGATCCTCCTGGGAAGCCCTGTGCCTCTCCTGTGAAACCATACACTTTCCTTATTGTGAATGAGTTTGTCATAATTCTCTGTTTTCAACTGTGAAAGAGAATGAAGTCAAGGGCTTTATGAAGAAAGAAAGAATTTCACTTTCATCGAACTTTTTCAACATCTCAGGGCCCTGTTGACTAACTGGGTCACGTTAGAAAATGAACGGTCTCCTTAGAATTTGCTGCTGTGAAGGGAGTTTTAGATGGTCAGACACTGGGACGCTTTGTCCAGTGCATGCTTTATTTTACTTAAAAAATATTGATTTTCCTGCTCCAGGTCTTAGTTGTGGCACATGGGATCTTTAGTTGGGGCAGGCAAACTCTTAGTTGTGGGATGTGGGATCTAGTTCCCTGGTCAGGGATCAAACTTGGGCACCCTGCATTGGGAATGTGTGGAGTCTTAGCCGCTGGACTGCCAGGGAAATTCCCTTGTGCACGTTTAGTGAATAGATATACCTTAGGATTCTGCCAGACATGTTTCTCCTGCCACATGGTGGCAAGAACTTTGTACAGTACACTAGCTATCCTCTTCCTTTTCCTTAGACTCCAGATTCTGCCATCTTCTGCTTGCTATAAAAGAATCAGCCCTTCTTTTGATCCTTACACCAAGCCCAAAGAGCACAATTGTGGAGCACTTAGCTGAACAGGAGGGCTTCTCTGTTGATTAGATATGGGAAGGCCATAATAAAATTTTGATGTATGGCTGTATAGCACCTAATACAGTAGGTCTGTATAGTGGTTGCTGAATTCATGAGCCTGAACATGTTAGATATGTTTTTCGACTAAGCCCCCTCAGTTATTTCAATGTACATTACTCTTACATCCATTGTCTCCTTCTACTACTCATCCTGAACTGTCTGCTTAATTCTTTTCCTTTTCTGCAGTCCAAGCATGGGTCTTTACCTTCACCCCTATTGATCGTTTTCCTGTGACTTGTTGTGTTTCCAGTTATTTGGCTGCTGATTCTTCTACTTTATCCTTGTTGATCCTGTCACCCTCACAGTCTCCACAGCCTCCCTCAGGCTGTCCCTCACCTCCGTCCTCATCCAAGGCATCGGTTCAGTTCTTAACTGGGAGTGAAGGCAAGAGTCTAGGTGAGAAATCACATGACCACCTCCTTTTCTCTTGGAGTTGTTGAATAGCAAAGAATAGAAAATGGCTCGAGCTAGATCACGAAAAGGAGGGTTTATTTTGGCACTGTGGGAGATGGTATGTGCTTTGATTTCTCTCTGCCATTTGGGTCCTCTGGTTTTTGACTTCTGCCGTGGTGCCTCTTATAGTTGCCGGCCCTGCAGGCTTGGGGTTCTGCCCGTTCACCAAGGTTCAGTGAGCATCATGGCTGCCCTCAAGGGGTTCCCTCAGACCCAGGGACCACTTGTCCTCCTAGCTCAGCTCCCTAGGTTCGTGTCCCCTTGGGATTGACCCATTCTGGTACAAATATCCATATCTGTTTCGACCATCTGTGACCAAAGGTACAATCTTATAGTTGGCTGCCTGTTCAGGACTGTGAGTGGGAGAGTTTCTCCATGTTGTGGTACAATAGAGAAGAAAATGATTACACTTACCTAGGTTTCCTTCAAAGGCCAAAAATGCTTCTGTAGTCAAAAGGGCATTCATGGGGTAGATTTTGGAGACATCAGCATTTTAAGGCTTCACAGCCTTTTGGGTAGGCCTTCTCCCTGGTTCCACAGAAGATAGAGCATCGTTCATTCAGATGTCTGTTGGAAGCCTTTTATTGGGAAGGCATTTGTTTATTCATTACTGGGGGAATACCAACAATTTGCTATTGTCCCATTCTGATCTTAATTAGAGTATTAATCAGCTACACTCTACACAATTTTGGCTAAAACATCACCATGCAATATACTAAAATTCCTAGGAACAGAGCCAATTTAGTGTGTATTAGATTTTTGCCCCAGGTTAGCATTAGGGACTTATTATTGCACTTCTCATGAAGCTATTATTATTATAAATGTGCATATTGTGCAAATTAGAATCATATTTCATTTGGAGAAAAATCTCTCTGCTCAAGTCCTAGTGACTGTGTCTTTGTTCCTGAGGGAATTCGGTGCTCATGGTGCCTCTTATGGTAGATCTAGTAAGGAATTGCCTCTGGGACACTCAGCCAGTTACCACTTCTGGAAGGACATCGGTTACCCACTGCTGCGAAAGGCTGCATTGAAGGCTCAGAGGAAGAACAGATGATGGCCATCACTGTGTCTTTGTTCAAGGAGCTTTTTGCACCCACAATGATGTGTGATAAATATTACGATGGGAAAGTACAGGAAGTGCCAAGGCTGTTATGGGCTGTCCCTGTTTGTCAAGCCAAGTCATCCCTGCTGGGCCCCTAATGTACAGAGGCCTCTGCCCTGCTCACCCTCTGTTGCACAAATCCTCTTGTCTTCCTCCCTTCCGCCTACGTCGTCGTAGTGACGTCGTGAAGTCGCTCAGTCGCGTCCGACTCTTTGCGACCCCATGAACTGTAGCCCACCAGGCTCCTCCCTCCATGGGATTCTCCAGGCAAGGGCACTGGAGTGGGCGCCACTGCCTAAGTATCTAGTGATCTCCTGTCACTACCACCGGTGCAGCCAGGGCCCCAGGCTCTACCAGGGAGTCTGAAGGGTCAAGTGACCTTATCATTCAATCTAGACATGGACTCTAAAGACAAATCAGCCCCACCCGTGAGCAAAATCCTGTGCCAGGTTTACTGAAGGAAGGGGTGAGGTAACTCAACCTCTCCAGGCCTCAGTTTCCCCCACGTGAAGTGAGAAGACATTGATTTAGTCTGGACTCAGACCCCACTCTGCCCTTCCAGCTGTGGCCCTTGGGCCCAACTCCTGTGGCTCTATGCCTCACACCCTCTCTCTGGGCTCTGAGCAGCAAGCGGGAAGATGTGAACAGAAGAGCACATGGAAGTTACATACAAAGAACCACGTGGAAGTGATTCTTCAGAACTTTGATTTAGACTCTCTTTCCAATCTTCGTGTTTTTGGCAGCACAGTTTAGTGGTTCTGGACTGTGGCTTTGGAGCCAGATAGCTGTGCTGAATCTCAGCTCTGCTAATCAGTAGCAGTAGGAATAACTTATTTCATGACCTGGGTGCTGATTTCATAGAAATGTTCAGATTGCGGAAGCTCATGGAGCTGTGTGCTGAAGTTGTGTGCATTTTCTCCGTCTATGTCACACCCTCTTCTTTTTATTAGTACCTAGAAATTAGCAAAATTCCTGGGAAAACTCCAGACTTTCAAAGGCTATGGAATTGGCAGTGTCCAAGCCAGATCTCCAAGGGGTAAAGAGCTTTCCAGCTTGTCTGGATTATAGGTAGAATAAGTAGAAAATCACACCAAGGTATAAATGTGATATGATGAGAGGACTGGGCTGACATAGAAAGTCCCAGAGAAGAGAGGGATCTAGAGGCCCAGGAGTGGTGAGCCTCTTCGGCTGAGTGGTAGGGGTGGGAGCCCTTTGTGACTGCTCCATCCCCTTCTAGAATGCAGTGCGCATCTGGAGGACTCTGGAATGCAGCGCCCATCCTGGAAGGTGTGCAGGATACGTCGCGCATCTCAGTGCCCGCTGCCTGAGGCAGCACTGTGCGTGAGATGATGGACACCCATCTCCTTTTTCTGGAGAAACTTAGTGAGCTTTGAGTCCAGTTCTATTTCTTCTGTGCAGTTGGGCTCCTCTGTTTTATCATTCTTCTTCCTATAGAGGAGACAGTTGCCATGAATCTTCAGGATACATCAGGAGACATCAATCAGGTAAAGGAGTTAAAGACCAAGTCCCAGGTGATTGACTTTTGATTTTCCTCTCCTTCTTTCTACCTTTGTAGTTCTCTGAGGACTGAGAGACTTCTGAGATCTGTATATAGAAGAGAATAAAACGATTATGTGGGAAGGGGTTAGAATGAAGATTGGGGTTTACATTTTAATCTTACAGACCATCTTTCTGGATCTTATTGAGGATTTCAGCATAAAATCCCAGTGATTCAATGGCCATCGATTAGATTGAGGGAATTCCAGAGACCTGAAGGAGAATAGTGTGCTCCAGCACTTACTCACCAGCTGCCTATATTAGATGTTTCTAGTATAAGTGTTTCCTTTGTGTTAGTGACTCGATCTCTAAAGAGCGATATTGAATTTCTGAAAGCCTATGAAGATATGCCAGAGCCCTCTTTCTGTCAGGGCGAAGAATTCTATTTGATGGAGCACCTGTTTGTAGGTCTGAGACTTTTCCTCTCTCTGTTTTCAGCTGAAGACTCAGTTCAGTTCAGTTCAGTCATTCAGTCATGTCCAACTCTTTGCGACCCCATGGACTGCGGCTGAAGAGTACCAATTGACATATCAATGAAGGAACATATTCAGAAAACCTTTCTATGAGTTTTCCGAAGAAGGAAAATTGGAAATATTTGTATCTACTTGAAAAGCAAATATCTTGTACTTCCAGTTCCAAATGAGATGGAGTAGATGCATTTCTTCTTACTCTTCCTACTTAATAGAAAAACTGGACATTATAAACAGAAGATTCTGGAAGATATGAAGAAGTGAATCAGCCAGAAACTTCAGAGCTTGAGGACCTGCACTGTTTGTAGTTCCCTGGTCTTTCTTTTTGCCTCCTTATATCCCAGACTGGATACAACCCAGTCCACCTTTCCAGAAGCTGGCAATCCAGAAATGTTGATGGGTAAAGGCAAAAATAGGGCAAGAAAAACCTCTCTTTAGCCAAAGGACCATGAAAGTTACAGCTTGGAAGGATAGAAAAATGATTTTATGATTATTACAGATTATTATCTCATCCAGTTAAACTAGACATACATTTTCCTTATCCCCATCAGCAATGGCTGAGTGGGGAGCTGAGACCCCACTCAGAGTAACTCACCTAGTACTCTCACCACTCTTATTCAGCATAGCAGTTGAAGGTTATAGTGCAGTAGGCAATAAAAGGAAATAACAGGTATACAGATTAGAAAAGAATAAAAGTATTCATAGAGGACATGATAACCCATATAGAAAATCCTCATAAATCTACCAAAAAACTTACAGAACTAATACATGAGCTGAATAAATTTGCAGGATAAAAGATCAACATGAAAAAGAAAATTGTAGTTCTATACACTAGCAACGTATGCATGGAAACTGAAATAATAAACATACCATTTATGATCACTTAAAAATATTTAGTTATAAATCCAGCAGAACTCATACATAAATTGTATGCTGAAAACTGCAAAATTTTAATGAAAGAAATTGAAGATCTAAGTAAGTGGAGAGATATATATACCATGTTCATGGATTGAAAGACTAAACAGAAAATTAATTTCTCCCCAAATTTATCTATGTATAAGTCAACATTATTCCTATTTAAATCCCAGCAAGATTTTTTGTAGAAATAGACCAATGTATTCTAAAATTTTTATGGAAAGATAATGAAATAATAGCTAAAGAAATCTTTTAAAAAAAAGTGAGAGGAATCAATCCACCTGATTTTAAGACACAATATGGCTAAACTATAACATTTTTAGAAGAAGATAAAAGAGAAACCTCGGCGGTCTCCCAATGCCCCCCTGCCCACTGTGAGGGGGTGCGGTGGGGTCCCCTGGCCTTGCAGGCCACCATTAAAATACCACTACTCTGATAATTTTTTCACTGACCCGGTGAAGGGGTGGTGAGTCCCGCGGGCTCCAAGCAGCAAGTGGTAAGCTATGAAAAACCTAGACAGTGTGTTAAAAGGCAAAGACATCACTTCACTGACACAGGTCCCTGTAGTCAAGGCTGTGGTCTTCCCAGTAGTCATGTACTGATGTGAGAGCTGGACAATGAAGAAGGCAGAGCGCTGAAAAATGGATGCTTTTGAACTGTGGTATGGGAGAACACTCTTGAGAGTCTCTTGGAAAGCAAGGAGATCAAACCAATCTTAAAGGAAATCAACCCTGAGTACTCTTTGGCAGGAACAAAGCTGAAGCTGGAGCTCCAATACTTGGGCCATGTGTTGTGAACAGCTAACTCACTGGAAAAGACCCTGATGCTGGGAAATAGTGAAGGCAGAAGGAGAAGAGGGTGATAGAAGATGAGATGGTTGGATGGCATCACTGATTCAATGGACATGAACGTAGGCAAACTCTGAGAGATGCTGAGGGACAGGGAAGCCTGGCACCCTGCAGTCCTTGGGGTTGCGAAGTGTCAGACATGATTTGGAGACTGAACAACATAGGAGAAAATATTTGGGAGCTGTAGCTGGGTGAAAAGTTCTTAGACAAAATACCCAATACGTGATTCACAAAAGAAAACAGCTGATAAATTTGACTTCATCAAAATTTAAGCTTTTGCTCTGCAGAAGACCCTGTTAAGAGGATGAAAAGACAAGCTGTATACTTGGAGAAAAGTTTTGCAAATAATATATATGACAAAGGATATGAATCAAGGATATTAAAGAAGTTTCAACACTCAATGGCAAAATCACAATCCAATTAGAAAAAGGGCAAAAACATGAAGAGATATTTTACTAAAAGGTATATACAGATGGAAAATAGACACCTGAAAAGATATTCAATATCACTAGTTGCTAGGGGAATGCAAATTAAGACCAGGAAGAGATATCACTGTCTTAGTGTTGAATAGTCAAAATAAAAAATAGTGACTATACCAAGCACTGACAGGGATGCAGAGAATCTGGTTCTTTCATAAATGACTGCTGGGAATTTAAAATCCCCACTCTGGAAAGTGGTTTGGCAGTTTCTTACAAAGGAAACATACACTTATATAACAACGCAGCAACCATACTCCTGACCATTTACCCCTGAGAACTGAATCTTATGTCCATACAAATACCATAATGTGAATGTTTAGGGCAGCTTTTTTGTTAATAGCCCAAAATAGGAACCAAATATTTTTCAAGTGGGTGAATGGCTAAACAAACTGGGGTATATCCATATCATGGAATGAGTGTCTAGTCACTCAGCTGTGTCTGACTCTCTGCGACCCCATGGACTGTAGCCTGCCAGGTTCCTCCGTCCATGGGATCCTCCAGGCAAGAATACTGGAGTGGGTAGCCATTGCCTTCTCCAGGGGATCTTTCAGACCCGGGGATGCAACCTGGGTCTCCTGCATTACTACCCATTAGTAGAAAGGAACAAACAATTGATATAACTTGGGTGGTCTTGAGAGTCCCTTGGACTGGAAGGAGATCCAACTAGTCCATTCTGAAGGAGATCAGCCCTGGGTGTTCTTTGGAAGGAATGATGCTAAAGCTGAAACTCCAGTACTTTGGCCACCTCATGCGAAGAGTTGACTCATTGGAAAAGACTCTGATGCTGGGAGGGATTGGGGGCAGGAGGATAAGGGGACAACGGAGGATGAGATGGCTGGATGGCATCACTGACTTCAGGGACGTGAGTCTGGGTGAACTCCGGGAGTTGGTGATGGACAGGGAGGCCTGGCGTGCTGCGATTCATGGGGTCGCAAAGAGTTGGACACGACTGAGCGACTGAACTGAACTGAACTGAATTGAACTGGGTGGATCTCAGAGGCATTGTGCTGAATGAAAAAAGCCAATCTCAAAAGGTCACATACTACATGATTCCATTTATATAACATTTTTGGCATGCCAAAATTATAGATAATGGAAAATGGATTAGTGTTTGCCAGGAGTTAGGGATGAGTGGGAGGAGGTCAGTACAATCATGAAGGATTAGCATGAGGGAGATTTTTGTGATGACAATGATTTTGTAGTTTGAGTGTCGTGGTGGTTACAAATATTCACACATGTGATAAAATGACATAGAGCTATATACACATGTTCCAATGTCAGCTTCCTGGCTTCGATATTGTACTATAGTTACAAATACCAAGTAACTATTGGGGGAAACTGGAAGGATTCACAAGATCTCTCTATTTCTGCAAGTTCCTGTGAATTTTTAGTTATTTCAAAATAAAAAGTTAAAAGAATGATAAAAACCAAAAGAAGCTAAAAAAACCTTATATGTTTGTATTAATGCAGTTGATTCAAATTTAGGATTACAAAGCAAACCTCAATGATCTGACATCTGTGTCTCTTTTTCCTCACACTGAGTAGCCTTATTCTCAATGACACCATCACAAGTACACATTTTTAAAAAATAGTACACATATAACAAACTCTTGGATAATCATACCAACACTCCTGTCAATGTGATTACTGAAAACAAGGATTTTGAATTTCCATCTTCAAGGTGTGTCTTTCTAGGGATGTACAGATAATTATTTTAGAATCTCTTAGAATACTTTGCCTTGGGACTAGGCTGTCAGAGGATATATATATCTATGTTCACTTGCTTAACTTTGTTTTTGATTTTAGGAATTGCATTTTTAAAATTTAATTTCATTTTGAACTTATGTAAATTATGTGCATCATTTCAGGTAAAGTCATCAAAACTGGGTATATTCAGAGAAGCCTGGATTTTATCCTATTTCCCTCTTTTTATAAGTAACCACTAAAAAACTGTATGGTTCATTCTTCTGTTTTAAAATATGTATTTGCATATACATGCATATCTTCATATCTACCCCTTTTAAGAGTTGTATACAAACTCCACCACATCGAAATCTTTACTTAGCTATTTTTCCTTAGCTACTTCCTGACACAATACTTATTTTGACAGATGTACAGCACTCCAATGTGTAGATACACCATTCTTTATTCAATCATTTTCTGCTCATGGGCATTTAAATTTTTTCTAGTTCTCTACTGTTACAGATAACATGGCAGCAAATAGTCATATGAACATATCATTCCTTATTTTTGCCAGTGTGTCTCTGGGATAAATTTGTAGACGTGCAGTTGCTGAGCCAAATCATAATTTTTATAGTTGCACAGATTGAACACTGAAGTGGAAAGCAGAATTTCAATTCTAGGGGCACGACCGTGAATTTTGACCTTTGGGTTCTTCCTCAGGGTAGCAGGATGCTCCACCATGGGGATGGGACCTGCTGTCCTCTCCAGCCCCATTGAAGTTCTAGCACTTTTTGTACCAGCCACTATCCATCTCTCTCTCTCTTTTGGCCACGCTATGCACCTTGAGAGATCTTAGTTCTCTGACCAGGCATTGAATCATGCCCTCTGCAGTGGCAGCCTGGAGTCTTAACCAGTGGACCAACACAAGGAATTTCCCATTATCCATCCCTTGATGTAACAAGACTCGTGTGTGTCCCAGGCATCATGCTTATTCAGTCCCTACATCCCAGGAAGAGAAGATTATTAGGAAAGCTGAGAAAACTGAGATTCAAGAAAGCTCTCAGAATGCAATAGCTAATAAGTGGTGGAGCCAGCTTCAAATATTGGTCAGTAGAATATTCTGCAGGATGATGGAGTGAAGGTGTTTCCTAGTACTTTTCTCCATATATTATCCAATTTCTCCAATTATTATCAACAGAGAGAACAAGAAATAGGGAATTATGACGCATTTGGAACCCAGAAAAATGATTCATGGCTTTGCCAAGAGGATGAAGCTCAAAACTGAGTGGCTGCAAGGTGTGTGTGAGCATTTGGATGAGTGTGCATTTGAGTCTGCACATAGCTCTGCTTCTTGCTTTTGTCATGCAGAATACGGGAAAGACTCAGATATGGATAGCATAGGAGCCTCAAAATGCTGGATGAGGGGACTTCCCTGGCGGTCCAGTAGTTCAGACTCTGAACTACTTAAGGGTTTCCACTGCTTATGATCAATTTCTGATTGAACAGGGATCCCCCAAGCAGTGTCGTGTGGTCCCCCCATCCCCCCAAAATGCTGGGTGAGGTGGGACACTGAAGACAGTGCTTATTTGAAAGCTGATGTAAGAGGCACTTAGGTATTTGATTCTCATCCCATTTCTGCAAGGGACCTAGAATTTAATCTTCAGAGAAACTGAATCAGAGGGGATAAGATGCAGGGCTGGGAAAGACAGCTGTGTCTTGATTTGCCTTAACAGGAAATCAGTAGGTAATATGTAAAATTGATAAATCTAGAGAGAACAGCAAATGTGTATCATTTGGAGGCATAGCAGTAAAAAATAACCCAAGATGTTAAAAATGATTGCTTAAACAGAAATAATGGAGAAGGCAATGGCACCCCACTCCAGTACTCTTGCCTGGAAAATCCCATGGATGGAGGAGCCTGGTAGGCTGCAGTCCACGGGGTCGCGAAGAGTTGAACATGACTGAGCAACTTCATTTTCACTTTTCACTTTCATGCATTGGAGAAGGAAATGGCAACCTACTCCAGTGTTCTTGCCTGGAGAATCCCAGGGACGGAGGAGCCTGGTGGGCTGCCGTCTATGGGTCACACAGAGTCGGACACGACTGAAGTGACTTAGTAGCAGCAAACAGAAATAAATATATAAACGATAAAATGGGAGATAGATGAAATAAGAATGTCAAAATGTCAAATGTCAATAATCATTGAAACTGTGTAACAAGTACTTGGAGATTCATCGTACCATTCTCTCTATTTTTGTGTATGTTTGAAAATTTCTCTAATTAAAAATTATAAAACCAAGGGCCACTTTTAATCATTATTATTAAAGCACCACTTGACTATTTTTCTTTTTATTTTTTAAATTATGAAAGTATGATAACACAGTTACAGGAGACTTGGAAAATATAGAACAAAGTTACATATAGTTATACTATATATTACAATTATTTTTATGTTGATAAATTAAGATTTTTAGTTGAAGTTTCAATATCAAACTCTCAAAAAGTAATAGAATGAGTATACAGAAAAGTAAAAGGATATAGTAGACCTGAAAACCACTATGAACCAATTCAGCATAATTAAGATTTATACAGTTTTCCCAAAACAGTAGGATATAAATTCTATTCAAGTTCCTTTAGACTATAAACTAGGAGACACTGGAACATATCCAGGGCATAAAGCAAGGTGCAAAAATTTCATTGTCTAAAGGAATTGAAATCTTACAAAATCTGTTCTCTTATTGTATTGTTGTAGCCATGCATTCCGGGAAACAAACTCACTCAGAAGGACAATGAAGATAGTAGAGTACAGTTTATTACACCTGCAGGGTCAAGGCAGAGTCTCCTCATAGCCAAGGACCCCGACCAGTTTTTGTGAAAACCTTATATACTCTAAGTGTATAAGTTTCCCTGAAACTAGTCTGAACAAAGGAAAAAGAAAGATACAATCAAAGTTAATCCATGATCATATGCCTTAAGCCTAGGTAGTTAACAGTGAACAATTATCAATGGGCCTGTGGTCATACCCCAATAAACAGAATGTATGATTCTATTTGGTTACACAGATAATTAGACTATTCTTTTAGGCGATGGAGAGCCCTGGAGCTCTTCCTTCCAGGGGCCTGGTTTTCCAGTTGGTATGTCGTTTCCATAGATAATGGGCATATAGCTCAAAAGTCCATAGTCCGGCCCAAGATGGAGTCCTGCTTTCAAGATAGAGCCTGTTCTGTTTCCTCCTTCAGTATAATTATGTTAGAAATTAATATCGAAAGATATTTGAAAATAACCCACATATTTTCAAGTGCAATGTGACATTTACCAAGAGAAATCTTTGACATAGCCATTGAAAGCCTCAATAAACTTAGAAGATTGGAAAAACACAGAGGGAAGCACCACTTGAATTTTATATACATATATACATAAGACGGGCAGGACATGGTGGAGAGATTTGACAGAATGTGGTCCACTGGATAAGGGAATGGCAAACCACTTCAGTATTCTTGCCTTGAGAACCCCATGAACAGTATGAAAAGGCAAAATGATAGGATACTGAAAGAGAAACTCCCCAGGTCAGTAGGTGCCCAATATGCTACTGGAGATCAGTGGAGAAATAACTCCAGAAAGAATGAAGGGATGGAGCCAAAGCAAAAAGAATACCCAGCTGTGGATGTGACTGGTGATAGAAGCAAGGTCCGATGCTGTGAAGAGCGATATTGCATAGGAACCTGGAATGTCAGGTCCATGAATCAAGGCAAATTGGAAGTGGTCAAACAAGAGATAGCAAGAGTGAATGTCAACATTCTAGGAATCAGCGAACTGAAATGGACTGGAATGGGTGAATTTAACTCAGATGACCATTATATCTACTACTGCGGGCAGGAATCCCTCAGAAGAAATGGAGTGGCCATCATGGTCAACAAAAGAGTCCGAAATGCAGTACTTGGATGCAATCTCAAAAACGACAGAATGATCTCTGTTCGTTTCCAAGGCAAACCATTCAATATCACAGTAATCCAAGTCTATGCCCCAACCAGTAACGCTGAAGAAGCTGAAGTTGAACGGTTCTATGAAGACCTACAAGACCTTTTAGAACTAACACCCAAAAAAGATGTCCTTTTCATTATAGGGGACTGGAATGCAAAAGTAGGAAGTCAGGAAACACCTGGAGTAACAGGCAAATTTGGCCTTGGAATATGGAATGAAGCAGGGCAAAGACTAATAGAGTTTTGCCAAGAAAATGCACTGGTCATAGCAAACACCCTCTTCCAACAACACAAGAGAAGACTCTATACATGGACATCACCAGATGGTCAACACCAAAATCAGATTGATTATATCCTTTGCAGCCAAAGATGGAGAAGCTCTATACAGTCAGCAAAAACAAGACCAGGAGCTGACTGTGGCTCAGACCATGAACTCCTTATTGCCAAATTCAGACTTAAATTGAAGAAAGTAGGGAAAACCACTAGACCATTCAGGTATGACCTAAATCAAATCCCTTATGATTATACAGTGGAAGTGAGAAATAAATTTAAGGGCCTAGATCTGATAGATAGAGTGCCTGATGAACTATGGAATCAGGTTCGTGACATTGTACAGGAGACAGGGATCAAGACCATTCCTGTGGAAAAGAAATGCAAAAAAGCAAAATGGCTGTCTGGGGAGGCCTTACAAATAGCTGTGAAAAGAAGAGAAGCGAAAAGCAAAGGAGAAAAGGAAAGATATAAACATCTGAATGCAGAGTTCCAAAGAATAGCAAGAAGAGATAAGAAAGCCTTCTTCAGCGATCAATGCAAAGAAATAGAGGAAAACAACAGAATGGGAAAGACTAGGGATCTCTTCAAGAAAATCAGAGATACCAAAGGAACATTTCATGCAAAGATGAGCTCGATAAAGGACAGAAATGGTATGGACCTAACAGAAGCAGAAGATATTAAGAAGAGATGGCAAGAATACACAGAAGAACTGTACAAAAAAGATCTTCACGACCCAGATAATCACGATGGTGTGATCACTGGCCTAGAGCCAGACATCCTGGAATGTGAAGTCAAGTGGGCCTTAGAAAGCATCACTACGAACAAAGCTAGTGGAGGTGATGGAATTCCAGTTGAGCTATTCCAAACCCTGAAAGATGATGCTGTGAAAGTGCTGCACTGAATATGCCAGCAAATTTGGAAAACTCAGCAGTGGCCACAGGACTGGAAAAGGTCAGTTTTCATTCCAATCCCAAAGAAAGGCAATGCCAAAGAATGTTCAAACTACCGCACAATTGCACTCATCTCACACGCTAGTAAAGTAATGCTCAAAATTCTCCAAGCCAGGCTTCAGCAATATGTGAACCGTGAACTTCCAGATGTTCAAGCTGGTTTTAGAAAAGGCAGAGGAACCAGAGATCAAATTGCCAACATCCGCTGGATCATGGAAAAAGCAAGAGAGTTCCAGAAAAACATCTATTTCTGCTTTATTGACTATGCCAAAGCCTTTGACTGTGTGGATCACAATAAACTGTAGAAAATTCTGAAAGAGATGGGAATACCAGACCACCTGATCTGCCTCTTGAGAAATTTGTATGCAGTCAGGAAGCAAGAGTTAGAACTGGACATGGAACAACAGACTGGTTCCAAATAGGAAAAGGAGTTCGTCAAGGCTGTATATTGTCACCCTGTTTGTTTAACTTATATGCAGAGTACATCATGAGAAACGCTGGACTGGAAGAAACACAAGCTGGAATCAAGATTGCCGGGAGAAATATCAATAACCTCAGATATGCACATGACACCACCCTTATGGCAGAAAGTGAAGAGGAACTCAAAAGCCTCTTGATGAAAGTGAAAGTGGAGAGTGAAAAAGTTGGCTTAAAGCTCAACATTCAGAAAACTAAGATCATGGCATCTGGTCCCACCACTTCATGGGAAATAGATGGGGAAACAGTGGAAACAGTGTCAGACTTTATTTTTCTGGCCTCCAAAATCACTACAGATGGTGACTGCAGCCATGAAATTAAAAGACGCTTACTCCTTGGAAGGAAAGTTATGACCAACCTAGATAGCATAATCAAAAGCAGAGACATACTTTGCCAAAAAAGGTTCGTCTAGTCAAGGCTGTGGTTTTTCCTGTGGTCATGTATGGATGTGAGAGTTGGACTGTGAAGAAAGCTGAGCGCCGAAGAATTGATGCTTTTGAGCTGTGGTGTTGGAGAAGACTCTTGAGAGTCCCTTGGACTGCAAGGAGATCCAACCAGTCCATTCTGAAGGAGATCAGCCCTGGGATTTCTTTGGAAGGAATGATGCTGAAGCTGAAACTCCAGTACTTTGGCCACCTCATGCAAAGAGTTGACTCATTGGAAAAGACTCTGATGCTGGGAGGGATTGGGGGCAGGAGGAGAAGGGGACGACAGAGGATGAGATGGCTGGATGGCATCACTGACTCGATGGACGTGAGTCTCCATGAACTCCGGGAGTTGGTGATGGACAGGGAGGCCTGGCGTGATGCGATTCATGGGGTCTCAAAGAGTCGGACACGACTGAGCGACTGATCTGTTCTGATCTGATCTGATACATACATATATGTGGCTTCCCCAATGGCTTAGCGGGTAAAGAACTTGCGTCCCATGCGGGAGATGTAGGTTTGCATCCTGGGTTGGGAAGATACCCTGGAGGTCAGGACATGGCAACCCACTCCAGTATTCTTGCCTGGAAAATCCCATGTACAGAGGAGCCTGGTCGAATGGTCTGTGGGGTCACAAAGAGTTGGACATTGCTGAAGTCACTGAGTGCTCATACATACCTACATATATATGTTTATTTATTTGTTTGACTGCACTGAGTCTTAGGCATGTGGAATCTTAAGCATATGGAATCTTTAGTTGCAGCATTCAGGTTTGTTTGTTTTAAAAGCTGTGGCATATGAGATCTAGTTCTCTGACTAGGAATTGAACCTGGCCTCCTGCATTGAGAGCACAGAGTCTCAGCCACTGGACCACCAGGGAAGTCCCACCACTTGATTTTTGAAGCTGTTTACCAGGAATACCCTGCTGGCAAAACAACAACAAACCTGATTTGTTCACTCCCGAGTCTATGGTCTCAAGGAGTCTATGGACTCCTCATCTGTACACTGAGGAGTTTGAACCAACTCCAGAGTCTGTCATATTAGGATTTAGAAGGGTGGGAGCAGACTGTGGGAATGCAGTGGGACAAGGCGGGTTGGAGGGGAGTGTATTAAGATTTCTATGAGAAAATGAGGATTAAAAGGAAAGTCAAGATTCACTGCTGTCAGGGAATTTTAAATTAAGGGTTGCTTCCACTTTTCCTTATTTTCTTCTCCAGTGCTTTGTAATCCTCTTCAGCCAATTTAGGAAATGCCTCTCTGTGCTCGGGGAGGATTGTATTTCAATAGAAGCAATATTTGATTATATGGAGGAGCTTAGCAGGGACCAGTGAATACCACTGGTGACGGTGAGCAATGAAGGAACGGGGATGAGTGTTGTGTGGCTGCGCTCTCAGCCTTAGTTAAATCGAAGGGTCCAATTTGGCCTGCTGAACAAACATATTTATGGAGGTTTATTGAACACAAAATGAATTTCTGAGACATTAATCTAAAGAGAAATTGACTGACAGAAACAGTGGTGGTGGTTAATGGAAGACAGAGTGAACAAACGAGCCAGGCCTGCCACAGCGCTTCCTTTTGTTGAGAAAATATGAGTATCTCCAGGGCTTTCATAGACTCTAATCCCTTCTTTTGAACAATATGGCCTCCAAACAGACCAAGCGAGCAAAACAGAATCCTGAAGAAGGCACAATCTAAGAGAAAACCGTCCTGAAGTCGCCATGGTTTCAGGAGGAGATGCCATCTGCTGTGGACGCATCTTCTCTTCCGCTTTTGTTTTCTTTGTGTATATGCTTGGGGAGGGGTTTGTTTTACATCAGACTGTAACCTGCCTTGTCACTCTGTGGTCCACAGGCCAACATTAGCAGCATCCCCTGAGACCTGTTAGAAATGCAGACTTTCAGGCGCAGCCCAACACCTGCTGAATTTGAATCTACATTTTAACCAGATTCCGGATGATTTGTAAGCACATTAGAGCTTGAGAGGGCTTTCCTAGTGGCTCAGATGGTAAAGAATCTGCCTGCAATGTGGGAGACCTGGGTTCAATCCCAGGGTGGGGAAGATCCCCTGGAGGAGGAAATGGACACCTGCTCCAGTATTCTTGCCTGGAGATTCCCATGGACAGAGGAGCTTGGCAGGGCTACAGTCCATGGGATTGCAAGAGTTGGACACGACTGAGCGACTAACACACGCGTGAGAGCTTGAGAAGCTCTGTTTCATCAAGTTCTCTTCTTCATGAGGGAAAAGTATGAGCAATCTAATCTTGAATAGTCCAGAAAACTGAGGACGGTCGGAATTTCTGCCCCCCCCCCCACCTCCAAATTATAAAACTAAATATGGATGCAGAAAATTTGAAACAAAACAAAGGAAAAGATAGTCATCTGTAATCTTGTGAATGTAACTTCAATGAACATTTTAGAGTGTGTCCCTCCTACGTTTATTCTAGGCATGACTGTCTTTTTAAATACAAAAGGTAATTCCTCATTTAGTCATTTAGTCATTCCATTGAGCACTTGGGAGGTACTGGGTGCTGAGAATACAGTGATGAATAAGACTGATAAGTTTCATGGGGAAACCAAAGTGTGACCATATGAGACTTAACCAGTTCCTTACTGTGGAGAGGACCCTCGAGTCTCTGACTCCCCTTGCCCAGTCTCTGACTTCTTGTTCCTCTGTATCTCTCTGGAGCTAACCCTCTGGACACTGTTATGTTCTCTTCCAAGTCTGCCCTAACTGGTGGTGTTCCCTTCATCTAGAGACTAACCCCTCTAATTCACCCTTCCTCGAGGTCTTGTTAATTATTAGGTGAGCTAACATTTATTGAGTGCTTACAGTATGCTAGGCACTGTATTAAGCGCTTTGCATGTATCATCTCCTATCCTTGCAACAACCCTATTTGGTAGATAAATCATCCTCATCTTATATTTCAGAGAGTTGCTCCAGGTCACCTAGGCAGTCAGTAACTGGCAATCACATCCCAGGGCTAGCATTGATCTGATATACTGGTTCATGCTGGAGTGTTAACGGGTAATAAGTTATGTGTCTAATCTGTGCATTTAATAGGGAACTTATAGAGAGCAGACAAGACACCTTAACCCAAAAGAAGGAACCTCTGATCTTAATGTCTTAGGAAGAGAGGAAGATCAAGCTGGGTGGGGAAAATTAGAAGAGGATCTTCTGTGTATACCCCATTTCACATCACTCAATTTTTTAGTGATCTTGTTACTTTGGTTAAATGGGAAAAGAAACCAAAAAGAAATTTCAGTTGGTGACTATAAGCCCTTTTAGAAATTTGACCTCCTACAACATTGTCTGTTTTAAATCCCTAGCCAGGCAATTGTTGGCCCAGAAGCCTCCTCCTCATTTTTAAAAAAAAAATATAAATATAGTTGCTTTGCTACAAGGCAAATTTCCCTGGTAGCTCAGTTGGTAAAGAATCTGCCTGCAGTGCAGAAGACCCAGGTTCAATCCCTGGATTGGGAAGATCCCCTGGAGAAGGAGATGGCAACCCACTCCAGTGTTCTCGCCTGGAGAATTCCATGAACAAAGGAGCCTGGTGGACTACAGTCCATGGGGTCGCAAGAGTTGGACACAACTGAGCCACTAAGCCACCACCATAGTTGATTTACAATGTTGTGTTAGTTTTAGGTGTTCAGCAAAGTGAATTTTATATATATATATAATTTATTCCTTCCTCTTTCTCTTTCCTTCTTTCCCTTTCTTTTTCTCTTCCTTCCTCCCTCTCATCCTTCCTTCCACTCATTCTTCAAGACTCAGCCTGGGGACTTCCTGCTCCTTGAAGTCTTTTGTGCATTATGGAGCCTGAGCTGCCTCGTCTCTTCTGTCTTCCCACTGTGTAGTTATAGGACTCTGAGTATGTGACTGGTCTCTCTAAGGCCCTCATCTGTGAGATGGGAATAATTCTAGGGTCTGCATTGTAGGATTGTGGTGGAAGGCTGTAGGAGATATGTTTAGCTTCATGACCAGCATATGGTAAATACTAATGGTAATTATTGCTTTTCATACTACAGCGTTTAATCTTTTTGTTTGCATGTCTGTTCTCCCCCTCCTTTGGGGCTTCCCCTGTGGTTCAAGTGGTAAAGAATCCACCTGCAATGTGGGAGACCTGGGTTCGATCCCTGGGTTGGGAAGATCCCCTGGAGAAGGGAAAGGCTACCCACTCCAGTATTCTGGCCTGGAGAATTCCGTGGACTGTATAGTCCATGGGGTTGCAATGAGTCGGACACGACTGAGCGACTTTCACTTCACTTCTCCCCCTTTGAGTGCAAAGTCACCATCTTGCTCATTTTTATGTATCTTGGTGAAGAAAGATGGATCCAAAATTGTTCAGTGAAAGTCCTGGTAGAAAAAAAGAGTCAGGGCTGGTAGAAAAAAAGAGTCAGGGCTCATATTAGATAAGAAATTAAGATGAGATTTCATTTATGGTGATATCTCATGCCCTGGGGAGGAGACACTTAGAGCTGATGGTCGGTATGAGTAAACATTTTACATGTTTTCAAAGTATTGATAAAAATCCTGAGTTGGTAAATATCCAGTGATCTTGCCTCTCCCTTTGTATTTGTTGCCATAGCAAATGGTTTGGTTATTCTTCAGGGTCAGGTTTTGTAGTTACAGGTTTAAGGAGAACTTGTTATTGGTTTAGGGGAGATTAATAGGAGAAGGCAATGGCACCCCACTCTAGTACTCTTGCCTGGAAAACCCCATGGATGGAGGAGCCTGGTAGGCTGCAGTCCATGGGGTCACTAAGTTGGACACGACTGAGCAACTTCACTTTCACTTTTCACTTTCATGTATTGGAGAAAGAAATGGCACCCACTCCAGTGTTCTTGCCTGGAGAATCCCAGGGACGGGGGAGCCTGGTGGGCTGCAGTCCGTGGGGTCGCACAGAGTTGGACATGACTGAAGTGACTTGGCAGCAGCAGCATGCTGATCAATGAGTTGGAAAATACCTATAAAATGTTAAAATGTAAAAAGATCCAGTAGTAGCATATATTAGGAGAAAAAACCTTTAGAACAAATTAATAATATTATGGTGATAGAAAAAGTGTGTGTGTGTATTTATACACACAAATAGCCTTATACATATTGAGTCATGTTGACATTGATTTGGGTGTAGACTCATCTTGATTTACTACTGCAGATGAGTGAGTGGACTCTGGTAGTTTGGGGTTGAATCTGTTCCAAAGGACTTTCTATCTGATACAAGGGATTTAAATTAGTTATAAACAAGGATTTCTTGAGACTGTCTTAAGTTGTTACCTGCTTGCCAGGTTACAGAGAAAAGTCTAGGGGTAACCTTTCCTTGGGTTTATTTTTTGTAAAATATGGGTTAGTTTGTTATAATAAAAAATTCTGGTTAATGAATTTCTTGGGGAATTTTATGCAGATAAAGAAAAATGTGAACAGAATATAACTACATATAAATTCCACAGATGTCTTAGGTTATTATTAACAAAGGAAGACTGTGTTTCTCAAAGGACTAAAAATGACCTAGGACAGTGTTAGACCTCTTAAGATTAAATAATAGCAATAGTTACTATAATTATAATGTTGAATTTCTCCTAGAGGCTCAATAATAATTGTCTCCCAGCTTCTGGTTGAACTCTCTGGCCTCTTCTGACTGACAGCTGAGTTTGAAATGGAGAACTCTCCTTCCAGATGGCCACTCTGATATAGCATCTGCAGCCTCCGAAGTTTGGGGTCATGCCTATTGCTCCAGCGTCCTGTTTAAGAAGGAAGTATTCTTGGCTTGCAGCTAGGTTGCATGCTTAAGCTTTGTTTCCTTTTAATTTATTTTTCCTTTCAGCACAGCATTATTTCCTTTGTTGGCTGCAATCCCAAATGACAAATGGGACACAAATTATATTTTGAGTATGTTCTGAGTAAAGAACCCACCTACTAATGCAGGAGACGCAGGTTTGATTCTGGGTTGGGAAGATCCCCTGGAGAAAGAAATGGCAACCCACTCTAGTATTCTGCTTGGGAAATCCCATGGATAGAGGGGTTTGACAGAGTCCATGGGGTTGCAAAGAGTCAAATGCGACTTAGTGACTAAAGAACATGTTACCTGCCAGGTCTGCCATGGCAGCCTCCTTTTCAATCAGTTTAACCAAGATTCCCAGAACTCCTCTATGAACAAAAAAGTACCTTAGACAAGTGGCCACACACACAGTCAGACCATCAGTGTCCTCTCTGAGATTTGTTCTGATCTAGTCTGAAGAGGAATGCCTTTATCCACTTGTCAATCATCATTCATCCATCCGTCATTCATTCATGAACATTAAATTTGTACTAAATGTCAGGCATCTTTGTAGGTTTTAAGGATATGAATGAGTTTCTGTTTTCAGAAAGTCCATACGTAAACAGGGAGAAAGAGCCTTGGAAACTAGGGTGACTAGTACACTGTTAGGGGTGTGCACATATGAGAGGCCTTGGTGTTATAATCTTTAAAGATTTCTTGGAAGGTAACTAATCTGCTGGAGCTCTTGGGTGGAATCAAGAACTCTGAGCTTGTCCCATTTGCTCAGTGGCAAGTCACTGGGTGAGTCGGCATAGGCAGAGAGGACAAATAGAAATATTTTCAATTGAATAGACCTGACATTCTTAGGTGTAGAATGTGTAACCAGAGAGAATTTTATAGGTGGTGCTCTTTGAAAATGGTGTGATGTGGTGGTAGACTGCTTTATAGTGAGCAGAACTTGTGACTATTTCAGGTATTTTTATCTGCAGTTTTTATCTTGTGACTCTTGGAGCAATGGTTAGGCAACGACTTAGCTTTGTCCATGACACACCAGCCTTACTCACTGGGGTCAACCTCAGAAGGGGTATTCCAGGCCTCGACCTGGTGGAGCTGGTGAGAGACTGGGAGGGGAATAGGCCTTAAAAGTGGCCGAAGAAATAAGCTTCGGAACTTCCCCGACCTGGGTTTTATTCCTAGGTCTCTACTTAACTTGGCCATGTTTCTTAATATTCTAAGTTTCAGTTTTCTTTATTTGTAAAATAGAATAAAACCTGCTTCATAGGTTTGTATTTGAGAATTAAATAAGGGGATGCAGGTTCAATTGAATTCTTCAGTAGCAGACTGGGTTGAGGATTCATGTGAAATGATTTATTAGGGAGGAGACCTAGGAAAAAGATTGTTTTTATGTAAGAAGAGAGGCAGTTATAGATATTTATTTTCCTCAGTGCCTCACTGATTTGAAATTCCATCCTTTAAATATATAACTAACCCTTTATTTTGTTTCTGTTTATCATTGTTTTAATAACTGTAGATTTATATAGCACATTTAATATGATGGAATTAATCCCCTTCATTATTGTCATTTTGGGAATATTCTGGCTATGCTTACACCTTTGTTTTTCCAGATGAACTTTATAATCATTTTTATCAAGT
Organism: Bubalus kerabau; assembly: GCF_029407905.1. NCBI lineage: Eukaryota > Metazoa > Chordata > Mammalia > Artiodactyla > Bovidae > Bubalus > Bubalus kerabau. The sequence goes on from NC_073643.1 coordinate 15,219,997, forward strand.
TTCTAGAAAAGTTAGGGATTTTGATTGAGCAGTAGTTCAATTATAGATGTAGAGAAGTGACATTTAAAAATTTTTAATCTTCCTGTAGAAGAACATAACATCCCTCTCCATATTCCTATGGTTTTTTTTAAGATCCTTTAGTACAATTTTATAGTTTTAATCTGATAGGTCATGTACTGGTTTTTTGGATTTACTCATACGTACTTTACATTAATGTGATGGGATCTGTTTTTATATTGTGATTTCTAAGTGAATTTTTTTCTTGGTGAAAAAGAAGCCTACTGATTTTCTGCACTTATTCTATAGTCGATCGCTTTATTGAATTTGCTTATTATTTCCAAAAGTTTTTCAATTGATTTTCTTGTGTTTTTGAGGAATGCAATGACAATTATACAAATAGTGGGAAGGGTGCTTTCTCATTTAGAATATTAATGCTTTTTTATTGTTTAGTGTCTTTATCTGTTTGAGACCTTTTATCAGATGCTTGTTTCACTATTAAGCAGGATATAAGTCATTGGCTTTGTGTACGTATATGTCATTAATTCTATTGAATTTCTAAAAAAATCTGGATGTTGTGCTTTTTGGAAACCTTTCAGGATTATCACATGATTTCCTCTGATTCATTAATATGAAGAGATACAATATTAAATTTCCTAATTTTGTATTGTGCTTACCTTCCTGGAATAAATCCCACTTGAATTATTTTCTAAAATATCCTAAGAGTCTATTGCTATTATATTCTGACTTTTCATATATATATTTATAAATATTGGAGTGATTTTTTTAAAAAATATCATATTTTTTTAAAATATCTGATGTCAGCACTATGTCAATGTCTTTAACAGAGTGAAGACATTTTCTTCCTTTCCTTTTTCTCTGGTGTGTCCTAGATAGCATGTGCTCTGTGTGAGCTCAGTCGCTCAGTGGTGTCTGACTCTTTGTGACCCCGTGGACTGCAGCCCGCCAGGCTCCTCCATCCATGGAATTCTCCAGGCAAGATACTGGGGTGGGTTGCCATTTCCTTCTCCAGGGGATCATCCCAAACCAGGGATTGAACCTGGGTGTTTTGTGTCTCCTGTACTGCAGGTGGATTCTTTACCCACTGAGCCATCGGGGAAGGTCCCCCCACCCCGCCCCACTCCAAATAGCATATGAGGTTTGATTTTGAAGTAACTTATTCCTGAAACAGTTTAAAACTGTCACTTTTTTTGTGGAGTAGTTTCTGACAATTTCCCCAGTTTGATCTGTGGCGATAGGAGAAAGTGAATTATTTTCAGCTTCTTCTATCAAAGGGAGTCGTCTGTGAACACTTCAGCTATTAACTGAACCTAGAATTGGCTTTTCCGGGAGGCGATTTCCTTTTCTTATGAGAGGACGCCCAGGGGCATCTGCAGCTGTATTAGCTGCCTCCCAGGTTTGGGGGATGGGAGCTCAGTGTACCAACTTGAGGACTTGGTCACCACCCACCTCTGCCTCCTCCAGGACGAAACTTCATTTAGAAGAGGAAGAAAACAGGGAGAGGGCTGGCTGCTTAAATCCTGTCCCTACTTTGCCCTCTCTGTCCCCACTTTGCCCTCCCTGTCCCCTCCCGCTAGGGGCCTTGTCACTGGATATGTAAAAATCGATATTAACCAAATGTTTTCAAAAGCCTCTTAAACATCTCCCAAAGAAAATCCCACAGGCCCAATTCTCCCTGTCTCTTTGCCCTTCAAACGTGCTTCCCTTTGGTATTCTTCATTCTGTTAATGGCACCTCCACCCACTCAGTTTCTCAAAGCAAGAGCTTAAGCTTAGCTCTCTCATTTGATACATTGACAGTATCTCTTGAATTCATCTCTTTCTCTCTCATCATTGCTGCCTCACTCCAGGTCCTTAAATCTGGTCACTTCACTATGGCATTAAGCGTTTCATCAGTCTCTTATTGCAGTCTTTTACCCTGGTGTGCTCCCGTTCATCAGGTCTCCTCCCATTCTGCCAGAGTGATCTTTTAAAAAATGATTTTGATTGTTTATCCAAGTACTATATATATATGTTTAGTTGAAAATATGAAATACAAGTCTACACTTACTATTCTGCATTTTTTTTTTAATCAAAAAAGCTTTGAATCAAAACCACAGTGAGATAGCCTGTCACACCTGTTAGAATGGCTGTTATCAAAACGACAACTAACAAGTGTTGGTGAGGACGTTTCCCTGTTGCTGTACCTCCAGAGAGGTTTGACCTTGACCCACACAAATTGCTTGAAATGTGTGTCTTCTTTAATGGCGCTGTGTAGCTTTCAAAATATACTCTGAGCGTCTTTAATGATCAACTCTGCCTGTGGCTTTTCCCTCAAGGTCTGCATCCTTCCTTTGCTTTTCCATGATGTGTTTGTTTTTGCTTTTTTCAAAAATATTTCTTTATTTCGCTGTGTCGGGTCTTAGTTGCGGCCTGCGGGATCTTTCACTGCAGAACGCAGACTCTCTAACTACAGACTCTCTAACTACGGCACGTGGGCTTAGTTGCTCCACAGCCTGGGGGATCTTAGTTCCTGGACGGAGGATTGAATCCACATCCTCTGTGTTGCGAAGCAGGTTCTTAACCCCTGGGCCACCAGAGAAACTCCCTCCGTGAGGTGCTTTGAGTGCCTGTCTCAATGCTGATGATACTGCATGGGTTCCACTCAGTTGTCTCTACTCTTTTCACGGAGCTTCCTGAGGGTGGGGACGGGCTTCTGTTAGCTTTTCATCCTGAAACATTCGAGGAACTCAGTGTTTGTTCAATAGACGTAAACAAAGCGACTGTAACCTTTCTTTCTTAGGCTTGTCACCTCAAAGTATGGTTTGTTAAAGAACTGCTCCTAGTAGGATTCACTAAAAGAGGGGAAAGCGGGACAGGAAGGGGAGAGAAGTGAGGCAAGAATGTAATTTTAGGCAAAATTAATTAATAACAGCCTCTGCCCATTCCTTTAGCTGAACCCTGGAGGGTTAATGTTCCTCAGAGTTTGTCCAAACTTAAGGCAAGAGAGTTGGGTTTTTATAATCCAACGGGCTAAGGTCTGTCCTGGGATGAGGCAACCAGCCACCCTAGTTGATTTGGGACTATCCTGGTTTTAGCATGAGAAGTCTCATTCCCAGGAATGAGGATAGTTGGCAGCACTAACAGACGCTTCCAGCTCTCTCTGCTTGCGGGAAGAGTGACTCCAGGAACCCAAAGGAGGTCCTTGGAAGAGTCACAGTCATTAGAGGCAGGGTGGGCAGAATGATGCCCCTCCCCACTAGGTGTCCACATCCTAATCCCCAGAACCTGTGACTACTTTATCTTAGATGACACAAGGGACTTTGCAGATGTGATTAAATTAAGGATCTTGAGCTGGAGAGATTATGCTGGATTATCCAAGTGGGCCCAGTATAACCACCAGGATCCTTGGAAGTGGAAGAGGGAGGCAGGAGAGTCGGAGGAGATGTGATGACAGAAGCGAGATCAGAACGATGCCGTTGCTGGCTTTGCAGGTAGAGCCGCAAGCCAAGGAATGCAGTCAGCCTCTGGAAGCTGGAAAGGCAGATGGATTCTCTTCCAGCATCTCCCAAAGGACTATAACCATGTGATGCTGATTTTAGCCCCATGAGACCTATTTTGTATTTCTGATTTCTAGAACTGTAAGATAATAAGTATATGATGTTTTTGTCTCATTTATTTATTTTTGGCTGTGCTGGGTCTTTGTTACTGTGTGGGATTTCTCTAGATGCAGAGAGTGGGGGCTATTCTCTGGTTGCGTGCTTGGGCTGCTCATTGAGGTGGTTTCTCTTACTGTGGAGGTGCGCTCTTGTGTGCTCCGGCTTCAGTGGTTGTGGCTCCCAGGCTCTAGAGCACAGGTTCAATAGTTGTGGCACACGGGCTTAGTTGTTCCGTGCTGTGTGGGAATCTTCCCAGACCAAGGATCAAACCCGTGTCTTCTGCATTGGCGGGCGGATTCTTTACCACTGAGCCATCAGGGAAGCCCAGTACATGATGTCTTAGGTCACTGAGTCTGTGGCAATTTGTTACAGAAGCAATAGGAAACTAATACAAAGGCAAAGGTTTATTAAACAAGGGAGAAGGGGTACCCCAGTGACACCTACTCCCTTTAATAAGATGTTAAGGTAACAGTTAATGAATTAGTATCGAGCTAGGGAAGTATGGCATAGTGATTAAGCTAGGGGTTCTGGAATTTGCTAATCATTGATTATATCTTGGCTTTGGGCACTTTTTAGTTTTAACATAAGTCATTCTGAACCTCAGTGCCTCATCTGTAAAATGGGAATGATAGCAAAACCTAAGAGCTGTCCTAAGGGTTAAATTAAATGAATATGGGAAGTGCCTGATGTGCAGAAAAATCTCAATGTAGGTACTGCTGGTAGCACAGGGGGATCCCACTCAGCTGTGAAAGTCTAGAGACAGCACAAGGTAGAAATCAAGCTTGGTGAACATGAGGGATTAGAATCACTTAACCTGCCCAGAGGGTACCAGGGTTTGTGTTTATATACAGTATGTACATGTGAGAGCTCTATTTGTCATCACAATGGGAATTACATCATGCTGAGTCCAAGTGTAAAGCATGTCACTGTATTTTAAATTACTTAAAAGCGGGAGGGAGTTGTTGAATATTGTACATCAGGCTCCTATGTATGTGTATTATCACTTTTCAATTCATGGTTTGTTTTTTTTAAGGATGACTTTCACCTTCTTTCTTGCTGTTTTCCTGAGGTCCATGCTAAGCCATTATACTTGGGTCAGTCTTTCTTCCCAAGGTTATCTGGCGGGTATTTTCCCAAGCCCTTTGATATGCTAAGCAGCCGTAATTCAGTTCAGTTCAGTTCAGTTCAGTCACTCAGTCATGTCCGACTCTTTGTGACCCCATGAACCGAAGCACGCCAGGCCTCCCTGTCCATCATCAACTCCCAGAGTCTACCCAAACTCATGTCTATTGAGTCAGTAATGCCATCCAACCATCTCATCCTCTCCTCCTGCACTCAATCTTTCCCAGCATCAGGGTCTTTTCCAATGAGTCAGCTCTTCGCATCAGGTGGCCAAAGTATTGGAGTTTCAGCTTCAACATCAGTCCTTCCATTGAACACCCAGGACTAATCCCCTTTAGGATGGACTCGTTGGATCTCCTTGCAGTCCAAGGGACTCTCAAGAGTCTTCTCCAGCACCACAGTTCAAAAGCATCAATTCTTCAGCGCTCAGCTTTCTTCACAGTCCAACTCTAACATCCATACATGACCACTGGAAAAACCATAGCCTTGACTAGACAGACCTTTGTTGACAAAGTAATGTCTCTGCTTTTCAATATGCTGTCTAGGTTGGTCATAACTTTTCTTCCAAGGAGTAAGCGTCTTTTAATTTCATGGCTGCAGTCACCATCTGCAGTGATTTAGGAGCCCCCCAAAAATAAGTCAGCCACTGTTTCCACTGTTTCGCCATTTATTTACCATGAGGTGATGGGGCTGGATGCCATGATCTTAGTTTTCTGAATGTTGAGCTTTAAGCCAACTTTTTCACTCTCCTCTTTCACTTTCATCAAGAGGCTCTTTAGTTCTTCTTCACTTTCTGCCATAAGGGTGGTGTCATCTGCATATCTGAGGTTATTGATATTTCTCTTGGCAGTCTTGATTCCAGCTTGTGCTTCCTCCAGCCCAGCGTTTCTCATGATATACTCTGCATAAAAGTTAAATAAGCAGGGTGACAATATACAGCCTTGATGTACTCCTTTTCCTATTTGGAACCAGTCTGTTGTTCCATGTCCAGTTCTAACTGTTGCTTCCTGACCTGCATATAGGTTTCTCAAGAGGCAGGTCAGGTGGTGTGGTATTCCCATCCCTTTCAGAATTGTCCACAGTTTATTGTGATCCACACAGTCAAAGGCTTTGGCATAGTCAATAAAGCAGATGTTTTTCTGGAACTCTCTTGCTTTTTCCATGATCCAGCAGATATTGGCAATTTGATCTCTGGTTCCTCTGCCTTTTCTAAAAGCAGCTTGAACATCAGGAAGTTCACAGTTCATGTATTGCTGAAGCCTGGCTTGGAGAATTTTGAGCATTACTTTACTAGCATGTGAGATGAGTGCAATTGTGCACTAGTTTGAGCATTTTTTGGCATTGCCTTTCATTGGGATTGGAATGAAAACTGACCTTTTCCAGTGCTGTGGCATAACTGGGGAGAGTTTAATAAACAGCCATTAAGTTGCTATTAAAAGTGGGAGGACTGGTATAACTAGTAATTTTGTAGTAATGAGTGAAGTTCAGCTGTATGTGTGTCAGATCAGGGTCAGCTCTATCTAGAAACTTACAGACTCTCTCTGTTATCTGGGTGCCTGCTGTTCAGGGTGGGTGGTTACCTTTTTAAAAAAAATTCATTTCCATTGAAGAACAACGACTAAAACTCAAATCAGCTAATGTGGAGACTCTTAAAGAGCTCTTCAAGGAGGCCAAAGCAGTTGATTATAGGAAGGAGGTGGGAACCATCCGGAAGTGGTAATTCTGTGGTCTGCCCTGTCCTTCCTCTCTGCCCGGGACACATAACACAGAGCTGTTGGGCATCCTAGCAAGGCTTTCTTCTACATTCCAGGGCTGTTTGGTCTGAATCTGCTTTACACGTGGTGCATTTTCTCCCTGGGTGCAATGGTGACAGAGAAGGGGCTGGAGCTGGGTGCGGGGGAGGAGGTTTGTCACCCCGGGGGTGGGGTGGGGGGCCCCGATGCTCGGGGAAGAAGGGAGTGGGTGTGGGAGAGCCTGCTTTGCTCTGAGGCTGCGCCAGCCCCTGGACAGGCTGAAAACCCTCTCTGAGGAGGACCGGTTAAAACAACCACCAAAGACATCAATCAAACCTTATGGGGTGCTCTTGCAGCCAAAGGGAAAGTGTCTAGATGGAAGAAGGAGGTGGGCAGCGGTGGAAAGATCAACCCGCCGCTCCTCCCTCAGAGCCTCGGGGGTGCAGCCCTCCAGCCACCCTCTCCCCCCTCCATCTGGCTGCCCTGGAGCCTGGCATCCCCCGACATCCCCCCTTCCCGCCTCCACCCCTCGCCTTGTTCCCCAGATGAACTGCCCTGTCTGTGCCTGGTCTTAGGTGGAGGCTTTCAGGGATAGAGCCGTGTTTGTCTCCACTGTGTGTTGAACTTGGCAGGTGCCTACACATCTCCATCCAAGTCAAACCACCACCTTTCAGAAGAGAGGGCTGGGCCCAGAATCCACAGCTCGGGGCGGGCCCCCGGACCAACCACTGATGGTTGGAAGCAAACGTTGTCCTTCTCCCATGCCAGCCTGCTGCTGGTGGTGCCTGGGAAGGGAAGAAACAGGCGCTCAGGGCTGGAAGGCACAGGAGGAGGCTGGATGGCTGTGGGCAGTAGGAATGAGGGCAGCTGCCCGGCCAGAGGTTCTCCAGCTCCCGAGAGCCAGCTGTTGCCTTGGAGGAACAAGCGGTTGTTGACCGCATGGATGCCACCTGGGTGAACACCTGAGTGTGCAGAAGCAGCTGGATTATGAGTTCCTATTGCTCAGGAACCGGATGTCCTAGAAAGGTCGGGAAAGATGAGTCCATTCGGGAGGTGCCTCTTCCTCTTCTCTCACTTCCCCCAGCCCTCGTGGAGCCTGTTGCTCCTGCAGAGAGAGGCTGCCCACCAGGGACCAGGAAGGACATCCTGCAGATCAGAGAGGGCAGAGAGACCTCCAGCCACAGGCTCTCATTTGAAAATCAGAGCCAGATGGTGAGGTCCCTCCTCCATTTTGCCAGTGGCCGTGGCTTCCAGGCAGTTCAGAGAAGATGTCTAGACACCATCTCCATTACATACTAGCTATGTGACTTGGGCAGACGACCTGGCCTCTCTGTACAGCACAGGGAACTAGTCTCAATGTTTTATTATAACTTATCCCTGGGTCAGGAAGATCCCCTGGAGAAGGGAATGGCAACCTACTCCAGTATTCTTGCCTGGAAAAGTGTGTGGACAGAGGAGCCTGGTGGGCTACAGTCCATGGGGTCACAAAGAGTCAGACACGACTGAGAGACTAACTTTTCCATAAGGAAAAAAAACCTGAAAAATATATTTATGTTTTAAAAAACCCTCAAAACCTAAGTGTCTGTCAGTTGATCAGTGGTTAAAGAAGATGTGGTATATATATACAATGGAATATTACTCAGTTATAAAAAAGAATGAAATCTGTTTACAACAACATGGATGGATCTGGAGGGCATATTGCTGTGTGAAATAAATCAGGCAGAGAAAGACAAAGGCTGTTTGATACCACTTATCTGTGAAATCTTAAAAACAAACAAGTAAGTGCACAGAGGCGGAGAACAGATGGTTGGCTGCCTGAGGTGGGAGTGCAGGTAGGCGAAATGGGTGAAGGAAGGCAAGAGGTGCAACCACCCAGTTATAAGATAAATCCCGGGCGTAAAACGTACAGCAGGGTGATTACAGTGGCTAATACTGCACTGCATATTTGCAAGTTTGCTGAGGGAGTGGATATTGAAAAGTTCTCATCACACACAAAAGTGTTCCCATCACAAGAAGAAATTTCTTTGTAACTCTGTGTGGGGATGGATGTTAACTAACTAGACTTATTGTGGTGGTCATTTTGTGATAGATACAAATACTGAATGATTATGTTGTACACCTGAAACTAATGTATTTTAGTCAACTATACCTCAAAAAAAAAAAACCTGAAGAAGTTACATGGAAAAAATCAGAACTTCATTAAATCTTTTAACGTTTATTGTATTGTTTACTATTTTTGATAATAGTTTTGGTGCTTGTGTGCTTAGTCTCTTAGTCGAGTCTGATTCTCTGTGACCCCATGGACGGCAGCCCGCCAGGCTCCTCTGTCCATGGGGATTCTCCAGGCAAGAATGCTGGAGTGGGGTGCCATGCCCTCCTCCAGGGGATCTTCCCAACCCCGGGATCGAACCCAGGTCTCCTGCATTGCAGGCAGGTTCTTTACCATCTGGGCCACCAGGGGCTTAAGCAGGGCTTGTTTGCAGCAAGGAGTTGGGTAGCACTGCAGACTGGCCCTGTTGTATGGGGCTTCTGGTGTGTGTCTGCTGGCTGACATGTTTAAGAGCAGAGATGAGCCTGGGGGCTGAGCCTGTGAGACAGAGAAAGAGGGCTGGTCCCAGGTCTCCTGTCCCTGTAGGCCCAGCCCCCTAACAGGGGATACAGAGTATCCATCTACCCGGTTGAGACCTGCAGTACTCATAAGGGTTTGGATTGTCCTGGAGCTCAAAGAAAAGTGTGCCCTGCCTCTCAGGAGGTGTAGAATCCTACAGGGACTGGCACTAACACAGTAGCCAAGGTGGCAGCTAATTTCTAGGACATTCAAAACGATAATAGTTTTAGATGCAGTTGAAGAGCGAAGCTGACCTTGAGCTGGAGGAGGCAAGGTTAACATTATTGGGGATGAGCCTAACAGTGTGTCAGCCAGCCCCCACGGTTCAGTGATGGCCTCGATGGGAATTATTAGAGAGCACCCATTTTGAATATTTTCGCCCTGACATACCTCCTTGCGTAGGTGTATTAATGGAGAAAGAGAGACAGAGGGAGAGAGGGAGAGGAAGCAGGCCAGAGAGAGGAAGACTCGTCTTCTTTTTAAGAGGATCAATAATTAAGGATCAATACTTTGTGCAGTGAACCTGCTGGTCACAGGCTTCTGGTTTGCAGCAGTAGCTGCTACTTACTGAGGCTGCTTCCCCAGGGGAACGCAGGAAGCTGTCACGCCGTGCCAGCTCAACTGGGCCTCTGGAGTGCCCTTGCACTGGGCGGCATTCGATAACTCATCACTGACAAAAGAGCTGCCAGACAGATGTAGGCAGACTTTTTTTTTTTTTTTTTTGGTACATACTGTATCACATTACCTTGGACAAACTGAGCTTGTCCTTAATTTGACTGCTTATCTTGGCCCCCCGCCGCAAGCCACTTCTTGGAGGATATAAGCACTGGATGCATTAACTTAGAAATGTAGACAACAAGGTCGTGCAGAACCTGTTTTTCTGGAAGGTCTCTACTGTGAAGGTCTGTGGTGTGGCAATCCAACCCTGGGACGGCACTGAAAGCCCAGAGAAGCAGAGCGGTGCTTGTCACTTTTCAGCCCCCACCTCTCCCTGCAGCCCAGCGTCCTCAGTGTCCCCTTCGCTATGGGTTAGATGGATAGATAGTGAAGTCGCTCAGTCGTGTCTGACTCTTTGCGACGCCATGAACAGTAGCCAACCAGGCTCCTCCGTCCATGGGATTTTCCAGGCAAGAGTACTGGAGGGGGTTGCCATTTCCTTCTCCAGGGAATCTTCCCGACCCAGGGATCAAACCCTGGTCTCCCACATTGTAGGCGGACGCTTTACTGTCTGAGCCACCAGGGAAGTCGCTATGGGTTAGTAGCCAGTTTCTCTTCAGTCTCTTCAAGGGTGGGGAGCTTCCCACTGTAAAACCAGCCCTGCCCCTCTTATTTATTTTTTTTTAAGTGCAATAAGAGTTTGCCTGCTTTATCATTTTAAAGCTCTGTCAATTTTATAGTAAAAAAAAAAAAATGACACATGCCAGTGTTTTATTTCGTGTTTCTTGGATCTAGAGATAGTCAATGGCTCTTTTCATACGCTTACAATAGATATTCATTGTGCTGTGTTGTAATTCTATCTTTTCTCTGCTCATTTTTTTCTATTGATGTGATATTGTTTTTAGTTATTTTTTTTTAATTGAAATATGGTTGATTTACAATGTTACCTTAGTTTCAGGTATATAGCAAAGTGACTCAGTTATATATATATTCTTTTTTAGACTCTTTTCCATTATAGGTTATTACGAGATATTGAATACAGTTCCCTGTGCTCTACGGTAGGTCCTTGTTGGTTTTCTATTTTATATATAGCAGTGGGTATTCCTTGGTGGCTCAGATTGTAAAGAGTCTGCCTGCGATGCAGGAGACCTGGGTTCAGTCCCTGGGTGGGGAAGATCCCCTGGACAAGGAAATGGCAACCCACTCCAGTATTGATGCCTGGAGAATTCCATGGACAGAGAAGCCTGGTGAGCTACAGTCCATGGGGCCGCAAAGAGTCGGACACAGCCAAGCAGCTAACACTTAACAGTGTGTATCTGTTAATCTCAGTCTCATCAATTTATCCCTCCGCCCTTTCTTTTTGGTAACCATAGGTTTGTTTTCTATGTCTGTGAGTCTCTGTTTTGTAAATACAAAGTTCATTTTTTTTTAATCCACATCTAAGTGATATCATATCATATTTGTCTTTCTCTGACTTAACTTCACTTAGCGGGATCATCTCTAGCTCTGTCCATGCTGCTGCAAATGGCATTATTTTGTTCTTTTTTATGGCTATTTCCATTGCATGTGTGTGTGTGTGTGTGTATGTATATATGTGAAACCACATCTTTTTCATCCAGTCATTTAGGTTGGAGATTTAGGTTGTTTCCATTGATGGAAAAGAGTGGGATTGCTGGATGATATTGTTTTGAAAGTTACCTTCAAAGAACTCTCTATGACTTAAAGCAATATTTATATTTTCATAGTTATTTTTAATATTTCTTTCCTAAGTTATAATTTGCCTTTTTGCTATTGTTGATTTTGATGGAAAGATATTTTTAAAATTTGTTTATTTTTTAATTGAAGGGTAATTGCTTTACAGAGTTGTTTTCTGTCAAACCTCAACATGAATCAGCTGTTAGGTATACATGTATCCCCTCCCTCTTGAACTTCCCTCCCACCTCCCTCCCCACCCCACCCCTCTAGGTTGATACAGAGCCTGATGGAAAGATATTTTTAATTTTATGGACTTGTATCTTTCTCGCTGAAATCTTTTATCCATAGAAACACCTTCGTTTTAGAAAAAGCTATCACTTACATTTTAGTCTATATTTTTACATTCTTTAAAAGTGTTTAGCCCATATTTAACACAGATGAATTTTTGTTTATTGTGAAGTCTGAATGAAATCTAACTACCCGTCCCCCTTCAGAAATGGTCATTCTCCCCAGTACCGTTTGTTCAATAATCCATGTGTCCTTCTTAGTTTATGAGCCCTATAATCTGTGCACAGCTGTGCATTTGCACAGGTCCTGATAACTTTAGACCTAGTTTTCTTGGAACAGCTTTCATCATTATAAATTTCTTCCCAGTATTGAACTGAAATCTGCCACTCTTTTACTTTTTGAGCCTTCTGTCCCTGTAGTCCCCAGATATGAGGGCCCCCGTCATGTCACTGTGTCAGAACTGTGTCAAGTAGCTCCGTGGGAAGATGGCTCAGAGTCAGAGCACCTTGCTGCCAAGCGTACTTTGCTCTCGCTGTCTTAGTGAGAGGAGTCATCCTCTATGTCATGGTGTAGCCGCTGAGAGAGTTATCTTGGTACCTCTGAGGGCAACTTTCTCAAAAAGGCTGGGATAAGGAGAGTGGCCTCCACTGTCAAGGGAAAAGCATTTTTCAAAATGTGTTGCTCTTTATTTAAAATATAAATTTATTTATTTTAATTGGAGGTTAATTACTTTACAATATTATATCGGTTTTGTCATACATCAACATGAATCCACCACAGGTATACATGTGTTCCCCATCCCGAACCCCCTCCCTCCATCCACCTGTACCATCCCTCTGGGTCGTCCCAGTGCACCAGCCCCAAGCATCCAGTATCATGCATTGAACCTGGACTGGCGATTCATTTCATATATGATATTATACATGTTTCAATGCCATTCTCCCAAATCATGCCCCTGTCTCCCTCTCCCACAGAGTCCAAAAGACTGTTCTATACATCTGTGTCTCTTTTGCTGTCTTGCATACAGGGTTATCGTTACCATCTTTCTAAATTCCATATATATGCGTTAGTATACTGTATTGCAGAGAAGGCAATGGCACCCCACTCCAGTACTTTTGCCTAGAAAATCCCATGGACGGAGGAGCCTGCTAGGCTGCAGTCCATGGGGTCGCTAGAGTCGGACACGACTGAGCGACTTCACTTTTACTTTTCACTTTCATGCATTGGAGAAGGAAATGGCAACCCACTGCAGTGTTCTTGCTTGGAGAATCCCAGGGATGGGGGAGCCTGGTGGGCTGCTGTCTATAGGGTCACACAGAGTCGGACACGACTGAAGCGACTTAGCAGCTTAGCAGCAGCATACTGTATTGGTGTTTTTCTTTCTGGCTTACTTCACTCTGTATAATAGGCTCCAGTTTCATCCACCTCATTAGAACTGATTCAAATGTATTCTTTTTAATGGCTGAGTAATACTCCATTGTGTATATGTACCACAGCTTTCTTATCCATTCATCTGCTGATGGACATCTAGGTTGCTTCCATGTCCTGGCTATTATAAACAGTGCTGCGATGAACATTGGGGTACACATGTCTCTTTTAATTCTGGTTTCCTCAGAGTGTATGCCCAGCAGTGGGCTTGCTGGGTCATAAGGCAGTTCTATTTCCATTATTTTAAGGAATCTCCATGAAATCGGCATTACCCGTGGGGAGTTGGATGGGTAGGTAGTGGTTCTGGGTTGTCAAGGGGATCAGGATATGCCACCCTAAATATACCCCTTTGGCATAAAAATTATTTTGAGTTCAAGGCATTTGATTACCTAAAACCCTCTATTTGTCTAAAAGCAGAACCTCCCCCACAAACTCAGTGGTCAGCCATACCCTCTCCAGGAACAACTCTAATCTTCTCAAAAGACAAGAAGTTGGCACCATGCTCCATCAGACCTTGTCACAAAATTATCATATTCCTATCTGTTCTCCTAAGGGTCCATTTATCTTTCTAAAAAGTCATTTGTTTTTCCATTAGCACCCTTCTGCCCTCCTCATCCCCTGTTAAGATGTTACATAAGGCCCAATTCTAACTGCAAGTCACATTTTCCCCTCCCCGTGAGTCACGGTTTTTCCCCCTTTGAACTCCTGTGTACAGCCATGAATAAATACCTGTCTTTTTTCTTGCTAATCTGGCTTTTGTCAGTTTAACTTGCACATCCCCAAGGACTAAACATAAGAGGGTAGAGAAAAAGTTTTCTTTCTCCCTGATCATCTGTAATGTGGCAGGTGCTAGAACGAGAAACTCCCGGGGCACTTTTTAGGCCGGTTTGCCGCTTTCCAGCCCATGGAAGAGACTGCGGGTGTGAATGCGGACTAGCAGAGCCACCACCTCGGTGCCTGAGCTTGTGACCCTCGGTGCTCGCACAGGATCTATCCCTGGGCGCGAACATGCAAGGACAAGTGTGGGTCCAGCAGCCACAGTCTGGTGTGAGGGGCTGTGTTTGTCCCAGGATACCAGGATCCTGGTTCTCTCCCGAATTACTGAACAAGGCGAGGCTGCTTCCTTTGTGACTAAGTAACCTCCTGGGAGTTTTGGGTAATACACTTTGGGTGGATGGCAAGTCTCAAGAGGGATATATTCAGCCAACTGTTAATGAGGCTTCTGTGTACTCAAGTAGGTAATTAGGGAAAGTAGAGAGATTCGACATGCATTTGTGGAGTGGCTCAAACCAGTTAAACCATCAAAACAGGTTGTATTAAATTAAACCAACTAAACTAGATAGTTGCTGGCTATCCCTTCCAAATCTTGTTGGGAATATTAATATTTTTATAAAATAATCCTTAAAATAACTTCCCGTAAAAGTTCCATGGTTCTCTACTGACGTGTGTGTGTGTGTGCTTCTGTCCAGTCGTGTCTGTCTCTTTGCGACCCCATGGAGTGTAACCCACCAGGCTCCTCTGTCCACGGGCTTCTCCAGGTAAGAACACTGGAGTGGATTGTCATTTCCTCCTCCAGGGGATCTTCCCGACCCAAGGATCAAACCCGCATCTCTTGCGTCTCCTGCATTGGCAGGCAGATTCTTTACCACTAGCACCACCTGCAATGGTTGTGGGGAAATGGACATTTCTGAACATTAAAGATGAGAGTGAAAAATCGGTGCAACTCCTGTATTAGCCCATGTGTAGCAAGTCGAACAACTTCACTTCTAAGAATTTGTCATATGTATTCTTAGATGTGTAAAATGATATATGTATAAAGTTAGTCATTCCTGTGTTGTTTGAAACAGCTGTGATAGGAAGTTGAATATTTAACATTGTGTGTGTGCTCAGTCATGTCCAACTCTTTGTGACCCCCATGGATCACACCCAGGCTTCTCTGTCCATGGAATTTTCCAGCAAGAATACTGGAGTGGGTTGCCATTTCCTTCTCCAGGGGATCTTCCTGACCCAGGAATTGAACCCGAGTCTCTTGAGTCACCTGCATTGGCAGGCGGATTCTTTACCACTACACTACCTGGGAAGCTCTATGATAGGAAATAACCTATTATAAATATCCCTTGAGAGGGCACTGATTAAATAAGTGTGAAAGTGAAAGTGGCTCAGTCATGTCCAACTCTTTGAGACCCCATGGACTATACAGTCCATAGAATTCTCCGGGCCAGAATACTGGAGTGAGTAGCCTTTCCCTTCTCCAGGGGATCTTCCCAGCCCAGGGATTGAACCCAGGTCTCCCACATTGCAGGCAGATTCTTTACCAGCTGAGCCACCAGGGAAGCCCAAGAGTACTGGAGTGGGTAGCCTATCCCTTCTCTAGAGGATCTTCCTGACCCAGGAATCAAACTGGGGACTCCTGCATTGCAGGCAGATTCTTTCCCAGCTGAGCCACAAAGGAAGCCCAATTAAATAAAGCATGGTGCATATATTCAACAGAATACTTTGTGGCACTGTGATTAGAAAAATACAGGTGAGGAAGTACTTCTCATAGTGATATGGAAAGATCACTACCAAAATACAACATTAGGGGAAAAATCCAGGAGCAGAAAATGTGTACTTCATGCTGCATTTTGGTAACAAAAAAGGGGATGATAAATTTGCGTTTGTTTGTATTCAGTATTTGTATCCAAAGTATCCAGTTGTAGGAGGAAAAGGCTACCCTTTATTCCTTTCTAGGATTTCTGATTTTTGAACTACATAAATGTATTGCCTAGTTAGGATATGAAATGCTGTGATTTTTTTTTAAAGTTGAAAAATCTACTCCTGTTTGTCTTGGCCGGTTAAATGCCTGTCTCTGGCCCAGTCATCATGTCTAGGGTGAGGTACTGTTTTTGGCAACCTTCACTAGAGTGAGGTTGGAGGAACGTTTCCCAGAAGAAAAGTGCTGCTCTGAGCAGCTGTAAATGCAGTGTTGCTTCTAACCAGAGCACAGAGTCAGGTGAACGCCAGAGGCAAGGGCTCGGGTTCCGGCCGAGGACTCTCTGGGCCCCGAGGGCCTCTGGAGCCCGGTGAGGCCCGGTCCCAGTGCTGCCAGGCTAGCCCACCGCCCTCCCCACCCCTCACCTGCCCGGCCCTCCACAAGCTCCTTTTTGGCTTGGATGGGGGAGCTCTCTAAAGGGATATTTGGAGCTATAAGGAGTCTCCTGCTGTGGACATCCTTATCCCCAGTCCTTCTGTTTTACTGGTATAATCAATCCTACTGTGTGGCTCAACCACACACACTTAGCAACTTCTCCGTAATCCTTTCAGTCTAGCTTGGTGGGTCCTTGCCCTCATCCTTTACTTTCCCATTGAGGACAGTCTTGCCCTCTTCTTCACAGCGAGCCTGTCACAAGCAGAACGTGAGATGGATTTGTTTGTTTGTTTTCACATGTTTGATTGGGAGAGAGTTCTCAGGACAAGG
Organism: Bubalus kerabau; assembly: GCF_029407905.1. Lineage (NCBI taxonomy): Eukaryota > Metazoa > Chordata > Mammalia > Artiodactyla > Bovidae > Bubalus > Bubalus kerabau. Next base: position 15,236,640 of record NC_073643.1, read on the forward strand.
GCCTCCTCTGTGGCTCAGATGGTAAACAATCTGCCTGCAAATCGGGAGACCTGGATTTGATCCCTGGGTCGGCAAGATCCCTTGGAGAAGGGAGTGTCTACTCACTCCAGCATTCTTGCCTAGAGAACTCCATGGGCTGAGGAGCCCGGTGGGCTTACCGTCCATGGGGTTGCAAAGAGTCAGACACGACTGAGCACTAATACTTTCACTTTCTCAGGACAAAGGAAGGGAAGGAAGTATGATGAGTCTTTGACTGATGGCTTATAGGGCCTGGTCATGCTTTACCTCCTGGCAAGACGGCTGCCGTTCAGTTGGTCAGGGACAGTTTTGCAGAGAAGGGCCCCCGGGCATCACTTGCAGCGGTAGGGAGACAGGTGGGGGCCTGGGCAGGACAGCCACAGTGTCCAGTACTGCTTTGGGTAGGTATCTTTAGGAGAACACTCTTTTCTGAGCACTTTAAAATGATGTTTACTTAATTGCTGTTTCTTCTATCCTCCCCCATTTGCCTCCCACCCAGACCAATGTGGTATTTCAAAGGGGATCCCAAACATCGTTTTGTCCGTAAATACTAATATGTATAGCTTGAATATTTGAAAGTACTTTTCATAATCGTAATAACATAACACCTAATAGAACAGTATTTTCTTCATATTATTTTATACCCAGTCTGTGTTTAGATCCCCCGAATATCTCAGATATATATTTTTAGATATTTTTGTCTAAAGCAGTATTCAGACAAGGACCCCACATCATATTTGGTTGACCATTCATCTCTAGTACCCTTCTCTCCTCTTTCTTATGGCTTTTATTTGTTGGGCAAGTCGGGGCATCTGTTTGGGAGGATGTCCTCATTCTGGTCTGAGCATCACGTCTCCGCTGTGCTGTTTAGCGTGTTTCTCTGTCCTCTGTTCTTCCAGTAAACTGGCAAATGAGGGGCATTCAGGGTGCCCGCTGCTACTGAGTTATTGTTACCTCTAGGCTTTTCTAGTGGACCGTGGTAGGAAGCAGACATTTAGAAAAATAATTTATTTTTAATTGGAGGATAATTGCTTTACAATATTGTGTTGGTTCTGCCAGCCATTACTATGAATCAGCCATAGGTATACACATGTCTCCTCCCTTGGGAACCTCCCTCCCACCCCATCCCACCACTCTAGGTGGTCACAGGGCCCCTGTTGGAGCTCCCTGCATCATACGGCAAATTCCTACTGGCTACCTGTTTTATATATGGTAATATATGTGGGAAGCAGACATTTTTTTAGAAGGAGAAATCATCTGTTTATACTGTCATTTCCCATTTAAATTTAAGATTATATGGTTTATCATTCAGTTTAAAAATTTCATAGTTGTCTCTTTTTTCTTTTGCTGAAAATTGTTAGTCTTAACAAGAATTACATAACTACTCATCCTCTCTCTGTCCTTATCTATCCATCTCTTTGTGGATTGATTGATTGACATAGATATATTTCTTTATGAATAGCTTATCAATACTATTTCAACCGCTGTTGGAGGGCCACAGATGCCTCCTCCAGCCTGGCCCAGTGCCTGACACACAGTGGGCATTTAGCCAGTAGATGAAGCGTCCAGGTCCTCCTCTAAAGGCTGAGAGGTCTGGGCACTGGGTTGGGGATGCTGACACCATCCCTGACTGCACATATGGCCTGGGACGATCGCCTCATGTTCCCGAGCTTCTGTCTGTCCATCTGTCAGGTGGATACCGAGTCCTGCAGGGTCAGATGAGACAATGGATATAAGAGCCTTTTGTACAGATAGAAACCTGTTTACAGAGCAGCAATAGAGACGTAGACATAGAGAACAGACTTATGGACAGGGATTGGGGAGGGGAGGGAGAGGGTGAGATGAATGGAGAGAGTAGCATGGAAGCATATACACTAACTTATGTAAATAGATTTGTAAATAACTTACATATTGTAAATATGTAAATAAGTTATGTAAATAGATTGTATTTATTATGTAACTTACGTAAATGAGAATTTGCTGTTTGACTCAGGGAACTCAAACTAGGGCTCTGTAATAACCTAGAGGGGTGTGAATGGGTGGGAGGGAGACTCAAGAGGGAGGGAACATATGTACCTATGGTTAATTCATGTTGATGTATGACAGAAATCAAACCAATATTGTAAAGCAATCATCAGTCAATTAAAAATAAATAAAAAAGCACCTAGACAGCAAAGGCAGTTAGAGGCCTGTGAAAAAGTTCCAAGGGGTCCTGAGCGTGGGCTGTTTTAAGGGAATCATTGTCTAAATCCTTAATCCCCATACACACATTTTTCCAGTTTGATTTGATTTTTTTTTAATTTAATTTTATTTTATTTTTTAACTTTACAATATTGTATTGGTTTTGCCATATATCAAAATGAATCTGCCACAGGTATACATGTGTTCCCCATCCTGAACCCTCCTCCCTCCCCATACCATCCCTCTGGGTCGTCCCAGTGCACCAGCCCCAAGCATCCAGTATCGTGCATCGAACCTGGACTGGCGACTCGTTTCATATATGTTATTATACATGTTTCAATGCCATTCTCCCAAATCATCCCACCCTCTCCCTCTCCCACAGAGTCCAAAAGACTGATCCATACATCAGTGTCTCTTTTGCTGTCTCATATACAGGGTTATTGTTACCATCTTTCTAAATTCCATATATATGCGTTAGTATACTGTATTGGTGTTTCAGCCATTAAAAAGAATGCATTTGAGTTAGTTCTAATGAGGTGGATGAAACTGGAGCCTATTATACAGAGTGAAGTAAGCCAGAAAGAAAAACTCCAGTTTGATTTGAATGAGAATACATTTGAATTTTTATATTAAAAAAGGGCATACCCCTCACTTACCCCTAATCTGATTAAGATATTAATATGTTGCTGCCAGGTATGAAAACCTCAGGGAGAATGGAGAAAAATAAGAGAAGGAGCCTTTACGCAGTGGTCCCCAAACTTTCGGTGCCAAGGACCAGGTTCGTGGAGGACAGCTTTTCCACAGACCAGGGAGGGAGTGGTTTTCGGGATGATTCAAACACATTGCATTTGTTGTGTGCTTCATTTCCAATCTTATGCCGCCACTGATCTGACAGGAGGTACCGGTCTGCGACCTGGAGGTTGGGGACCCCTGCTTTATTGCCCAAGATTCCATTAACTCCTGAGCTCTCTTATCTCCCCATCTTATACATTTTGTGTGTAGAGGACAAATGGTCTAAGAAACAGTGTTTTGGCCATGTTAGGATGTTCTAAATAGCCTCCGTAAGGGGAGTCAAGATAATTTTGCTTCTTGAAGGGGAGTCCAATGACAGCAAAGCGAAAAGAGCATCAGTCAGAAACACTGAATTCTAAAGAAGAAAGGGTTTTTAAAGATTTTAAAAATGTATTTAAATTTAAGCAATACTTTGCAACTACACTCAGTACTAAACCCAGGTCAGGTCTTCAGCTGAAGGAAATAGCACCACACCACAGCCCAAGCATGTAGCTTAGTGACAATGATTCATTTAAATGTAGCTGAAAGGCTTGATAAGACATTCAGGATACATCAGATAAACCCACAGATAAAAACTTTAGGCCACTTGTTTTGGATGTAGTGTATCCTATTCAGTGAGGTATTTTAAAATTCTTTTTATGAAATCATATCATGAAATAATCCAAAGATAGTTAATGCTCATTTTATTTTACCATATAAAATATTTAATCTTTTCCACCTCCTATTAACAAGAATAATGTTATTCTAGCTTCTGGACTGATTAATTTTCAGCAGAATGTACCTTTGTCTTTCATTAAATGCATATGAAAAGCTAGGTCATATTTCAATTCATTAGAAGATGGCTTTCCAATTATATTAGCTTTTTATGTTTAAAAATTATCAAAATTTGTAATGTGTATATGTTTTTTGCAGTTTTGGTCCGTTGTGTGACAGTTCAATCCAGAAGTGTTTTTTAAGACATGAAGAGCCTTACATTCATAAGAATAAAAATACATTTTAATGTATTACAATGTATAATGTACCTTTAATGTATAATGGCAATTCCCTGGTAGCTCAAACAGTAAAGAGTCTGCGTGCAATGCGGGAGACCCAGGTTCGATCCCTGGGTTGTGAACATCCCCTGGAGAAAAGAATGGCAACCCACTCCAGTATTCTCGCCTGGAAAATTCCATAGACAGAGAAGCCTGGCAGGCTACAGTCGATGGGGTCACAAAGAGTTGGACATGACTAAGTGACTTCACTTTATAGGGTGATCAATAAAAAATTCTCAGATTTTAAAAGTATGTTAAATTATATTAAAGGTTTGTGAAGGAATAGCAAAAAATATGAATTCCAGGAGAAAAATGAAAGATGTGAAATTTCTCAACAGTGAAGAAGAGATCATTCATATATTTTAAATTGGGTGGTAGTGAGCATGAAATGATCATGAGCCCAGGTTCCCTTTAATATTTTCAAAGACTGATAGTTTTATGTTTAAATGTCAATCTTTGCTGCGAGAGAAAATGATATCCCTTGCAGTCACTAAACTTAGGATGAAACTTTTAGATGTGAACTTAAAAATATGCAGTGGGGTACATAGTTTTTCAAAATTCTTTTTGAGACATGCATGTAAGCAAAAAAGTGATGACCATGGAACTGTAGGAAGGTCACTGCTGCAAAGAAACAGGCTGTCCTGTCTTCCCCTTCTTGGTTCTGCCCAGTGTACCTTCCCAGTCCATGGCCAACTTGACCATGGGATCCATCTGCCTGAGTAACTTTAGGCTAACCTGCCCACAGAATTGCTCTTTCCAGCCAACTGCTAGTTGAAAGTAATAATAATAAAAGTAGTAGTAATAAACAAAAATCCCATGGACGGAGGAGCCTGGTAGGCTGCAGTCCATGGGGTCGCTAAGAGTCGGGCAGGACTGAGCGACTTCACTTTCACTTTTCGCTTTCATGCATTGGAGAAGGAAATGGCAACCCACTCCAGTGTTCTTGCCTGGAGAATCCCAGGGATGGGGGAGCCTAGTGGGCTTCCGTCTATGGGGTCGCACAGAGTCGGACACAACTGAAGCGACTTAGCAGCAGTAATAATAAACAACACATTAGTTAGCTAGGCAGAAAGTGAAGAGGAACTAAAAAGCCTCTTGATGAACATGAAAGAGGAGAGTGAAAAAGTTGGTTTAAAGCTTAACATTCAGAAAACTAAGATCATGGCTTCTGGTCCCATCACTTCATGGCAAATAGATGGGGAAACAGTGGAAACAGTGTCGGACTTTATTTTTTGGGGCTCCAAAACCACTGCAGATGGTGACTGCAGCCATGAAATTAAAAGATGCTTACTCCTTGGAAGGAAAGTTATGACCAACCTAGATAGCATATTCAAAAGCAGAGACATTACTTTGTCAACAAAGGTCTGTCTAGTCAAGGCTATGGTTTTTCCAGTAGTCATGTATGGATGTGAGAATTGGACTGTGAAGAAAGCTGAGCACCGAAGAATTGATGGTTTTGAACTGTGGTGTTGGAGAAGACTCTTGAGAGTCCCTTGGACTGCAAGGAGATCCAACCAGTCCATTCTAAAGATCAGTCCTGGGATTTCTTTGGAAGGAATGATGCTGAAGCTGAAACTCCAATACTTTGGCCACCTCATCTGAAGAGTTGACTCATTGGAAAAGACTCTGATGCTGGGAGGGATTGGGGGCAGGAGGAGAAGGGGATGACAGAGGATGAGATAGCTGGATGGCATCACCGACTCGATGGATATGAGTTTGAGTAAACTCCGGGAGTTGGTGATGGACAGGGAGGCCTGGCATGCTGCAATTCATGGGGTCGCAAAGAGTCGGATTCGACTGAGTGACTGAACTGAACTGAACTGAACAGTCACTTTATGAAAAAACTAACCAGAAAAACCTCAGTGGCACACATCAATAAATATTTCAGGTCATGAATGTATGGTTTGGCTGGGCAGATCTGTGGATCTTGCCCAAGCTCTGTTCCTATCAGCTGGGCTCATTCATGCATCTGCAGTCACTGGGTGACTTGTCTCTCCTCCACATGATCTCTCATCTTCCAGCAGCTTAGCGCGGGCTTATTTTCATGGTAGGTAGGCAGGGTGCTCAGAGGAAGAAAAAAGCATTCACTCAGCACTGGCACGCCGTCACTTTCCCCAAACCTTACTGATCAAAGCAACTAAAGGGAAGGGGAGGGAAAGGAGGGAGGAGAGGGCACTTCTTTCTTGCCAGTAAGTAAAAATCTTTCCTTAATTCAGATTGGACCAACTTAGGTCGTATCTGCCTGCCTTATCCAATAACACTATCACGGGAAGGTTAAATGCTGATTAGGTGAGGCCTGTGAATCAATCACTGGCAGGGGAAGTGGGGCAAATTATAATTGGCTGAGACTAATCCAGGTCTCCCTCTGGAGTGAGGGTCAGCTTTTCAAACCTCATTGCCACTACTCAACGGGCCAGGAGTGGAATGGAATTTGGGTGGCCAGCCACTATGTCTACTGCCTATGCGCTATTATTGCCCTTACGTTGCAGATCAGGAAACGAAATTTTAGGGAAGAGAAAGGGAGGGAGTGTGGGGTCATGTAAAGACTTCTCCACAGCCAGCAAACAAGTGGGCTCAAGACGCAGCCCTCCAACTGGCTCATGGGGAGGCTGAGAGCTGCACTTTCCAGCGCTGGCCTTTCATCCCTGCCCTGCTTGTAGGTGGTTTATCTCCATGCTTCTTTCTGGGGTTAAGTTCTGTGATGGAGACTCTGGCTTATTCACACTCACAAGGCCAGCAAGCAGAAGGGTCCTAAACCTGAATTTGGTCACATGGCCACACCTAGCTCAAGGGAGGCCTGGGAAATTTCATCTCTAGGTGGCTAAAGTTTGGGGTGATTTTGTTCCAAAAGGTTTAATGAATGTTGAGTAACAGCACTCTGACCCGGAGTCCTTGTAAATCTACCAGCTTTACTTTCAATAACATAACGCATTGCAGCCCATCTGAACAGTTAAAATATTAACATTTTTTATTGATTCATAATGCTTTTCACAGATGCAATTAAAATAGTTTTATTATTCCTAGATACAACAAGTAGAGGATTAACAGTTAAAAATTTCGCTAGAAGTATCTTCATTCTTACTAATTCATTTTGATCTACAGCCCTTCCTCAGCTAAAACTGGACAATGAGGCTGAGGTTTATCTCCTCAGGAGTGGACTGAAATGGGCAATGGAAATGAGCCAGTGCTCAACTTTGGGTTTTGAAGCTCATCACAGAGGCAGTAACTTTGAGAGATAAAAGACTTTTAAAATTTTAGACCCTTGGGATACCAGAAGCCCAACATTTGTGCTCTTAACAAAAGTTTCTGATGGAGAGTATGATGATGAAAGAACTTGTTTTCCTACCCAAAAGGAAATAAGATCTGTAGGCTGGATCTTACTGGATCTCACTCCAGCTCAAGAGTCAGAGAGCTGGGGAGGGAAAATTATAGAAAAGTGCCGGGGTGGGCTTTTGAGCAGGGCTCTCCATCATCTCCCACACGCTCAGGCGGATCCTGGTCTGGAGATGGTTATCAGAAGGGTGGTGGAGCCAGGTCACCCAGTTTGCATCCCAGTTTTGCCGTTTTCTGCCTTCTGGTTTGGGCAGCTTCTCTCTGTGTCTGTGAAGAAGGCTGAGCGCCAAAGAATTGATGCTTTTGAACTGTGGTTTTGGAGAAGACTCTTGAGAGTCCCCTGGACTGCAAGGAGATCCAACCAGTCCTTTCTGAAGGAGATCAGCCCTGGGATTTCTTTGGAAGGAATGATGCTAAAGCTGAAACTCCAGTACTTTGGCCACCTCATGTGAAGAGTTGACTCATTGGAAAAGACCCTGATGCTGGGAGGGATTGGGGGCAGGAGGAGAAGGGGACGACAGAGGATGAGATGGCTGGATGGCATCACTGACTCGATGGACGTGAGTCTGGGTGAACTCCGGGAGTTGGTGATGGACAGGGAGGCCTGGCGTGCTGCGATTCATGGGGTCGCAAAGAGTTGGACACGACTGAGCGACTGATCTCTCTCTCTCTGTGTCTGAATTTCCTTTTCTTTAAGACAGAAATAATAATAATATCTACTGTGTATTGTTATTGTTGGGATTCAATGAATAGAAGCATATACAGTTTTTACAGCAGAGCCTGGTACATGATAAGCACCCCGTAAGTCTTGTTGTTACCCATATCTGAGAGGAGAGGGAGCGATATAGAGTTTCCTTTTATCTTTAATTTTTGAAAGCTTCAATTATAGCATATCTTCCACCTTTTTTCAGTTACATGTGACTCAGATGTTTTACACTTGAGAATTTAAAATATTTTATGAAATAAATATTCAAAGTGTATAAAACTCTTTAATTACATAAATAGGTACCGAGGATGCAGAACTTTTTCACACACATTGAGTGTACTACATGAGATTCAGAATCCGCAAGTCATGTTTGATGAAATACCTTGCAGAAATTCTAGATATAATTTCAAAAAGATTAAGTAAATTAGCATTCAAAGATGCATCCGATTCTTATAAGCAGTCTTGGCATACCTGTCATCTGCTAGTAACAGCATTTCCAAGTTGATAAGCATGGCATCCATCCATCTGTGGATACTTGCCCATTATAAAGAAACTATTCCTCAATAAAATTTGCTAGAAACACACTTTGAGGGGGAAGATTTCCATAAGCACAGAAAGAACTAATCTAACCAATTTGAAAAGAATTAGCTTTATGCTGTCTTGAAATTACAATAGCAATTGAGTCCAGTATCCGTTTGACTAGGAAGAAGGTCGTTTTCTTCGTCATCATTCCTTTCCTCCACACTCCACATGCTCGTGTGCACACACAAACATACATCCCACATCCCAGTAGGAAGCACAGCTTTCCCCCTAATCATCTTCTGCTCAGGTTGCCATAGCAACCCTTGTAGCCAAGTTTCCAGCTGAACAAGTTTCACAAAACACCAGAATATTTTCCTGCACTGCTCTCATTGGAAGAGCAGAGTCTGAATTGGGCTTAGCTGGCTCAGAGTGGCTTGAGATGAGGACAGTGGGAAAAGACCCTGAAAATACATACACCACACCAATTCTAGGTGGCGACATAGTGGAGAAGACTGCCCGTGTATTTGGGGTGACTTACCAGCAAAGGGACAGATTACACATGGGATCCTCTCTGTAGGGTTCTGGGTCCCAGGAGGTAAGGACGTCTTTATAAAGAGGTTGATCTGCTGGTGCCCAAGAGCCTGCCTGCAAACCCCTGCTCTCTTTCTGCCTTGTGACTAGCAGGATTTGAGCTGGACAGAAAGTTCCATCTCTTCTCTTTCTCAAGAAATCAAAACAAAAAAACTCCTAAAAAATTCATGGTTAAATGTCAACCAGTGTTTCTTATTGGCCTGTTTGCTGCCAGTTGCCTGCTGTTGATTTAAACCAATAGTCAGTTCCTCAGCTCCCACTGCAGTCATTCTGTGAACAGAACCCCAAGTGTGGGGACTGGGCATGAGGTCCAGAATAAGGTGAAGGTGGGGAGTTCACTTGAGAGAGCGTGACTATTAAGGCCCCCGATGCCAGAAATCTATTTAAGCCCTGTTTAGGGACAGGTAGCATCCTCTAAGAAGATACAAGATCACATGATAAGGAAAGCTTTTCAAGCTTCACAAAGTCTTTTTCCCTGGACAGTATTTCATTGGAAACTTGTTATATGTTTACAAGGATAGGGAAGATCTTGTATCTGTCTGATGGAGAAACGGTATAAACCTTGTAATAAAGCCTAAGTGACATTACAGGAAAATTTATACCTTTTATCAGAAAGCTAAAAAAGATTAAAAAGAAATGAACTAAGCTTTCTATTCAAGGGGCTATAAAAAAATAGCAAGATAAACCCAAAGTTCTTAAGAAATAGGATTCAAATCTTGGCTCTGCTCTTCATACTGGCTAAGAGACTTTGAGGAAAGTTAATTCACCTCCTTAAACTTCAGTGTCTTCAATTGTAAAATGGACATAAAAATAAAAATATCTATCTTTGCAAGTTATTGTAAGGATCAAATAATATATAACTGAAGTGCTTTGTTAATGGTATATTATTATGAAGGATTTTTTATTGACATGGAAAGGCATAGTATGTACACATAATCCCATTTTTGTAAAAAGAAAACAGTGTACATAGAAAAATCTGTACAGATGGCTACTAATATGTTAAAACTGATATCTATGTCAGTGTGCTTAACTTTTAAAAAAATTATCACACCTCCTCCAAGACTTTTCCCCCCAAATTTTGCCCTCAAATGAGATTTTAATATCACAGATATAGTGTATGTCTAGCTGGTTATGCATTGTACAACTATCTGTACTTTATATATGTAAAGAGTAAGTTTTTCTCCCCACTAGGACCAACTTTTGACCCGTTAGGAGCCATACCATCCCCATTGAGTGTGCCCAGTCTATGAATAGTAGAAATATAGCAGATATCTGTTTGTGTTTCTTTTGTATTTTCTTGTTCTTCCCACCTTATTTCTTGCTCTTCTCCTTCCTTTCCTTCTTCTGATTAACATGCATTCCTTCTGTAATTTAAAATAGCATGCTGCTGCTGCTGCTGCTGCTAAGTTGCTTCAGTTGTGTCCGACTCTGTGCGACCCCAGAGACGGCAGCCCACCAGGCTCCCCCGTCCCTGGGATTCTCCAGGCAAGAACACGGGAGTGGGTTGCCATTTCCTTCTCCAATGCATGAAAGTGAAAAATGAAAGTGCATAGTGGTTACAAAAAATAAATATGGGTGATAAACGTACTAGATACTTCAAGACCTCTTCTTTATGTATTAAAAGTCAATACAGAGGCTTCTTTGGTTGTCCAGTGGTTAAGACTTCGTGGTTCCAATGCAAGTGGTACGGGTTCAATTCCTTGTTAGGGAACAAAGATAAAAGTAAAAATTTAAAAAGTCAATACAGCTTAAAAGGTCAGATTATCCTGAAATCAAACTGCCTGAATTTGAATCCTCTCACCATCCCACATTTGCGTGACCTAGAGTGTGTTGCTTACCTTCTTGAAGCTTTAGCTAACTCATTTTCAAACCTGATATCTGCAGTGTATTTCCCTAAAGTGGCTCATACTAAATCCTCATGCCAAGTTAGTGGGTGCTGACATATTTACAAGACAGAAAATGCACATAGCTGGGGCCTCATAGATAAAATGCCTTCTGCTCTAACAAGGAGCATTTTCGACCCCATAGAAAAAGAGGAGAATTGTCCGTCATGACCCTTCTGCATCAAACTGTGTGGGTGTTTGTTTGCCGACTGCTCTTCCATCTTCCCTCAGCCTTAATTAAAAACCTAATTTCTCTATTACCATAACAATGAGTGGAACAACAACTGATTTGTCTCAGCAGATTAATTCTCCTTCTGGGAACTTGGGAGAACATTATTTATCAGAGCAGCAGACAGGGATTTTTAAATGGAAGCATCTTTCCAATACATATGCCAAGTTCAAAAAAGATGGGACTAATATTTCAACATTTGGAGGCATCTTGGAGATTCATTCACTATCATGTCCCCAGCAATGCCGGTACATGGAAGACCCTTGGTATTGTTGAGTAGATGACTGGAATTAGTATTGCCCAGATCTCACTCTTCACGAGTTTTAGCTGTTGCTTTGTTGTTCAGTCGCTAAGTTCTGTCCGACTCTTTGCAACCCCATGTACTTCAGCACAGCCGGCTTCCATGTCCTTCACTGTCTCTCAAAGTTTGCTCAGATTTATGTCTCTTGGTGTTGCTATCCAACCACCTCATTTTTTATTGCCACTTTCTCCTCTTGCCCTCAATCTTCCCCGGCATCAGCGTCTTTCCCAGTGATTCAGCTCTTCGCATCAGGTTGCCAACGTATTGGAGCTCCAGCTCCAGCAACAATCCTTCCAATGAATATTCAGGGTCGATTTCCTTTAGGATTGACTGGTTTGACCTCCGTGCTGTCCAAGGCTTCCCTAGTAGCTCAGATGGTAAAGAATCTGCCTGCAATGCCAGAGACCTGGGTTTGATCCCTGGGTTGGGAAGATCCCCTGGAGAAGGGAACAGCTACCCATTTCAGTATCCTGGCTTGGAGAATTCCATGGACAAAGGAGTCTGGCAGCTACAGCCCATGGTTCGCAAAGTTAGATGCTACTCAGCGATGTTCAGTCTGTCATTCTGTCAAGGGACTTTCAAGAATTTTCTCCAGCACCACAATTCAAATGCATCAATTCTTTGGTGCTCAACCTTGTTTATGGTCCAACTCTCACATGTATATATGACTACTGGAAAAACCATAGCTTTGACTAGACAGACCTTTGTTGGCAAAGTGATGTCTCTGCTTTTTAATATACTGCCTAGGTTTGTCATAGCTTTCTTCCCAAGGAGCAAGTGTCTTTTAATTTCATGGCTGCAGTCACCATCTCCAGTGATTTTGGAGCTTGCAAAAAGAGAATCTGCCACTGTTTCCATTGTTACCCCATCTATTTGCCATGAAATGATGAGATGCCATGATCTTAGTGTTTTGAATGTTAGGCTTTAAAACAGCTTTTTCACTCTCTTCTTTCACCCTCATCTAGAGACTTTTTAATTCCTCTTCTCTTTCTGCCATTAGAGCGGTATCATCTACATAGCTGAGGTTGTTGATATTTCTCCCGGCGGTCTTGATTCCAGCTTGTGACTCATCCAGCCTGATATTTTGCATGATATACTCTGCATATAAGTTAAACAGGATAGCAGTATATACAGCCTTGTCTTACTCCTTTCCCAATTTTGAACCAGTCATTTGCTCCATCTAAGGTTCTAACTATTGCTTCTTGACCCACATGTAGGTTTCTCAGGAGACAGGTAAGATGCTCTGGTATTCTTATCTCTTTAAGAATTTTCCACAGTTTGTTGTGATCCACACAGTCAAAAGGCTTTTGCATAGTCAATGGAGCAGAAGTGCATGTTTTCGTGGAATTCCCTTGCTTTCTCTATGCTCCAACGAATGTTGGCAATTTGATCTCTGGTTCCTCTGCTTTTTCTAAATCTGGCTTGTACATCTGACAGTTCTTGGTTCACATATTGTTGAAGCCTAGCTTGAAGGATTTTGAGCATAACCTTACTAGCATGCAAAATGAGTGCAACTATACGGTAGTTAGAACACCCTTTGGCATTGCCCTCTTTCAGGATTGGAATGAAAACTGTCCTTTTCCAGTCCTGTGGCTGTTGTTGAGTTTTCCAAATTTGCTGACATATTGAGTGCAGCACTTTGACAGCATCATCTTTCAGGATTTGAAGTAGCTCAGCTACTATTCTGTCACCTCCACTGGCTTTGTTCATAGTGATGCTTCCTAAGGCCCACTTGACTTCACACTCCAAGATGTCCAGCTCTAGGTGAGTGACCACATCATGGTTATCCAGGTCATTAAGACATTTCTTGTATATTCTTCTGTGTATTCTTGCCACCTCTTCTTAATATCTTCTGCTTCTCTTGGGTCCATACCATTTCTGTCCTTTATTGTGCCTGTCTTTGCAGGAAATGTCCCTTTGATCTCTCAAGCTGTATAAGCTGTTGCTTACACAAAGTATTTATAGGCTGTTGCAAGAATTTAATTTGTTTAGATATCCCATTAGAAGTTTTATGTATTTTCTGTTGTTGACAATTAAGAAAGAACAGGTTTATCTTCTTATGCACAATCAAAATGAACAAACTCCCCTAACATCATTTTATTTGCCAGTGGTGAAATATTTCCAAAGAATGAAAAACGTATTTCCCACATAGTCTCTGAAGCTGCTTTTTTTCCTCAGGAAATATGGCTGTGTCACGGGATATAACAGTACTGTAGGTATAAACATGTTTGAGAAGGTGAAAACACTGAATATTTTAAATTTTAAGGTAAATATTTTGATAGGTTAGAGAACTCCGTCACACATTCTTTTATAATTAATTTTTTTAAGAATCAAGAAAATTTCCCCAACATCAAAGTCGTGCTCAGAGTGAGAAAGGGTGAGAAATATCTTTTCCAAGATAGTTTTAACATCTCACAATTTCATCTTCCTTTCTCATTTTGCATATCCTAAAGTGTATTCCAAAGAATTACTGAATAGAAAGAAATGAAGTAAAATTATATATTATCAATGGAGAAAAATTTGCAACTTGAGAATCAGCACTGGGCCGATTTCTATCATTAGCCAAAACCTTCAGAGGAGAAGGAGAGGGACCGGGAAGCGGGTGGGGGAGAGCTGAATGCCCTCTTCGCCGTGTCATCTCTGATGGGTAGGATTCACTAAGTCTTATATTTTTGTGACTAGATTTTTCTGAGCTGAAAATCGCTGGTGCCAGCTATGTTTGGGCCTTTGCTTCAGGCAGTCTTAGGGTGTGCTTTAGGAACTATTTCCAATCCTAATGGGATAATTTAGCACCCAGTCTCCTAAACCTTGTACTCTGCAGCTGTGTTGAAGAGCTGTAGACTTTCAGAGCTGGGAGGTAAATAAAAGCCAAATTAAAAAAAAAACTCTCAAGAGATCCTCTAGTCCAGGTTATTAAATCTCTTTTATTTTATTTCCTTGTTGATTTCTTTTATTTTTGGCTGTGTGGGATCTTAGTTGGGGTGTGCAGCATCTTTCACCGTGACATGCAGGCTCTAGAGGGTATGGGCTTAGCAGTCGTGGTGCGAGGGCTTCATTGCGCCGTGGCGTGTGGCATCTTAGTTCCCTGCCCAAGGATCAAACCAGCATCCCCTGCATTGGAAGGTGGATTCCTAACCACTGGACCACCAGGTAAGGTCCAATTAAACCTCTTTTTAAGTAGTAGAACTTGTTTTAATGGAAGTTTATCTGGAAGTTAATCCCTTCTCTTATTGCCACCTTTTCTTACTCTCTCACTGTGTTTCCTTAGATATTCCCCGAACAAACAATCTTTCCCCAGGTATTCCTGCCAGGGTCAGCTTTCGGCAGAAGGGAAAGCAAGACATTGACTTTGAGTAGAGCCAGCCGGAGTCTGAAATCAAGGTTTAGTGTTGAGGAAAGGGAATTGACAAGAGCCAGGGCCCTCTATGTGCCTGGTGGGGAGGAGGAAAGGCCCTAGGGGGAAAGGCTGCTCAGGACTGAACTCAGTCCTAACCTTGTGATGGAAGTATTCTCAGGAAACAAAAGCAGAAAGCTAGCTAGGGCCTGGCACTCAAGGTTTTGGTTAGAGGAGGGTTGGGGTTTGTAGACCTTGGGGAACAAGACTAATTCCTGATGCTGCCAGCTGTGGTCTGAGTTTCTCATATGTCCCACCTTGGTGAGGGCTCATCTGTAGCTGGCGGTGAGACCTCCTGGCCTGTTGTCAAACAGAGCTGGAAATACTGGCACCAAAGCACCCTTGGACCCTAGCTTCTCCAAAGGGCTGTAGCTGAACAGATAGGTTTTCTAGGATGGGAAGTGGGAATGAGCAAGAGAGTAGGATTGTGGGTTTGAGTCAATAACAGAGGATCTAAGGGGTTGTAAAGATGGTGAGACAACTTTACCTGTTGAGTTGGACTTTGTGACCTTATTAAGAGCAAGTCATTCCTCTGCGGACTCTGGAAACCTCTTTTTACACAGGTTAATATTGAAATATTTTACAACCAGTCAGACGCAGGCACTGAGAGATCAGCACAGCCCTTCTTAAGGCTCTTCTACGAGGCCCCAGTCCTGCTCAGGTCTGATGGTTCAGTTTTCAAAGCTAGGTCAGCATCATTCATGAGCAGTGGGAAAAGACTTCAGGTGGGTTAAAGCTTTTTCCGGACACAGGATGTTGCCCACGTTACTTGGGGTTGTTGCCCTCTTTCTGAGTATCTCCACTCAGACCTAGAGGATGGAGCATGACAAAAGGGAGCAGGACGCTCTAGCTTGAAATCCCCAGCAGACGTTATGAGATTCAGGTTCCTGAAATCCCTTTAGGCATCAGTTTTCTTGCTTGATATGTGTGTGTGTGTGTGTGTGTGTGTGTGTGTGCACGCGTGTGTGTATGTACATAAGAGAGACAGAAACAGAGAGTGATGTGGTCCCTTCACAATCTGTCGATGATACCTACTGCTGTCATTTGCAGGGCATTTACTGTGGGCTGGACACTCTCTGAAGTGCTTTTCTTGCATTATAATCCTCGTAACAGCCCTATGTGGTAGATGTTATTTGCATTTTACACCCATGAGAACTGAAGCTCATCTAGAGCAAGATAGAACTGCAGTTTGAGCCTGGATCTATTTGATGTCAGATTCTGAGCATTTAACCACCAAAGCGCATGGACCTACAGCACGCTGTGTTCCTGCAATACTCTGCAAATTCAAGTCGTCATACAATGTGCAACCCATTTGCCTCTCTTCAAGGATAAGCAGAGTGCCAAATTATAAGCCAGTGTAACAGAGCCAATATAAGAGGGAATGATTGTATTTTGAACGGATTCATCCGTTCATGGAGTAATTCCCACAGCAGGAGCTCTCCTTGGGTACTAAGTTCAGAATTTGATGTGCTGTCTGTTTCCTTGGCGTTGTATTTATACCACCCTTTTACTCATTTGGGGCTTCCCTGGTGGTTCAGCAGTAAAGAATCTGCCTATGATGCAGGAGACACAGGTTTGGGTCCCTGGGTCAGGAAGATCCCCTGGAGAAGGAAATGGCAACCCACTCCAGTATTCTTGCCTGGGAAATCCCATGGACAGAGGAGCCCGGTGTGCTACAGTCCATGGGGTCACAAAAGAGTTGGATATGACTGAGCGGCTAAATAACAACAACACCATTACTCATTCAAAGCAGTAGGATGGTTTGTATTTATGGATCCTTTCTGAGAAGTGTAGAATCCTTCACCATTTCTCCCCAGATCCTAAAGCCTTCTATGCAAGGGTTACAATTCGTATTTCACTGATGGGAGGAAGAAAGGCACAGGGGAAGGGAAGGATCAGACCAAGGGTGCTGAATGGCGACCTATCTGGGCCTGCACTCCTGAACACAGACCCCACACTCCTGCCCAAGCATCCGTGAGTGCTCCGTGGTGCCTTCAGAAACCTACGCCTTGCTTGCGGAGGAAGACTCTTCATTTGAAAAAGTTCCTGGAGAGTCTGCACAGTAAATGTGCAGCAGCTGCCCGGTCCTGTTAAGCTCTCTGAAAAGTGATTTTTCTAGTGCCCAAGGGCATTTTTTTCTTACCCATTTCCGCACAGCCTTTCACCTACTTGCATTGCCACGGAGCCTTGATAAGAGGCAAGAATACAGCATGCTTTCAGGCGGCCCCTCGGTATTTTCCATGCCTGCCTGCAGGAGAAAGTGAACTTTTAGGTGCCAGTTGTGAATCAGCCAGGCTTCTCAACATGTCCACCCATGGCCTGGAAAATCGCAGAGCTCTACCTGGTGCTTGGAATTCTCCCGAAGCTTTGAGAGTGCTTCCCCATCAGTGCCCATGTGCTCACGGGCCCCTTCCAGGGACCAGTTAACATACTCACCTGCACTTGCAGTCTGGGAAGCCATTGCCAACAGCATGAAGAGCTCGGTGTGAATTCATCTGCTTACAAGTGTGTATGTCCCTCATTCATGAAGGCTTGGTGGCATCCTCACTGAATAAGAAAGTAGATTGGGGTGGGGGCACCTTCCCTCCTGTGAAATGAATATGCTCAGGCACCAGCCCAGGTTATGGTGGGTGCTGTCATTATTCTAACAAAACCTTCTTGTTGTTCAGTTGCTCAGTCATGACTGACTCTTTGCAGCCCCATGGACTGCAGCACACCAGGCTTCCCTGTCCTTCACTGTCCTCCTGAGTAAACTCACGTTCATTGACTCGGTAATGCTTCCTAACCATCTCATCCTCTGTTACCCCCTTCTTTTGCCCTCAGTCTTTCCCAGCATTAGGATCTGTTCCAGTGAGTCTGCTCTTCGCATCAGGTGCCAAAGTTTTGGAGCTTCAACTTCATCATCAGTGCTTCCAATGAATATTCAAGGTTGATTTCCTTTAGGACTGACTGGTTGGATCTCCTTGCAGTCCAAGGGACTCTCAAGAGTCTTCTCCAGCACCATAGTTCAAAAGCATCAATTCTTTGGTGCTCAGCCTTCTGTATGGTCCAACTCTCACATCCATACATGATCAGCTTCTTGATCAGCAAATCAGGATGCTTCCATTGACTGATGGCCCTTGACTTTCATTAAGGCTGAATGTAATGAATGTTCATGTGTAGAATGTCTTGGTGTTTTTTTGAACTACGAATAGAGAGTTCAAAATGAATAGATTTAATTTTTTTTTAATTGGAGGATAATTGCTTTACAATGTTGTGTTGGTTTCTGCCATATAGTATGAATCAGCCATAAGTATATGTCTTGGTGTTTTATAGAATTACTCCCAAAGTCACAGTTCACAGACTTTATTATGTGTTTTATTTTTTGTACGTTTCTATATAGCCAACATCATTCCACAGTGGAACTGAGTTGACATACAACAGAAGAAGATAAAATAAAATGGTAAAATATAGCTTAAAATTAGAATGCAGGTCCAGAGAAGTACAGACAGTGAATTCCTTTGTTTATTCTTATTTTCCTTTCTTATTTCATGGATCTCCAAAAGAGGCTTGCTTTTTTTTTTAACAACCAGCTAATCAGGACCTAGAAAAATAGGCAGGTAAAAAGGTAAATAATTCCTAATAGTAAATCAGGATATGCAGGCTACGAGTCTCTCTAGGTATGTGCTGGGATTGCAGCTCAGTCTTGGCTCTGAACGAAAAGGGAAAGGAGTCATTAAAAAGAATGAAATAATGCTGTTTGCAGCAACATGGATGGACCTAGAGATGGTCAGAGTGAGTGAAGTCAGTCAGACAAAGACACATATCATATGCTGTCACTTATACGTGGAATCTAAAAAGAAATGATACAAATGAACTTACTTACAAAACAGAAAAAGACTCACAGACTTAGAGAACAAAGTCGTAGTCGCCAGGGGTAAGGGTGTGGGGGGAGGGATAGTTAGGGCGTTCGGGATGGACATGTGCACTCTGCTGTATATTTAAAATGGATAAGCAACAAGGGTGCGCTGTGCAGCACAGGGAGTTCTGTTCAATGTTCTCTGGCAGCCTGGATGAGAGGGGAGTTCTGGGGAGAATGGATGCATGTATAGGTAGGACTGAGTGCCTTTGCTGCCTGCCTGGAACTGCCGCAACATTGTTAACCGCCTGTACTTCAATATAAAATTAACAGTTTAAAGAAAAAGGAAGGGGAAAGGAGCCAGTGAATATATTCCTCATCAGCAGAGAAAATACCTATCTGTTCCTCAGGAGAAGTAAAGGTTTTAGTACTTGACTCTAAGAAATGCCTCGGGTGCAAGATTCCAGAGGCGCCCTGCACTCCTGGGTGGACGGTAGCTTCTCAGAGCATTCTTTGGAGCCAAATGGGAGGTGAGGGCAAGACCAGCCTCTGGTGGCCCGGCTTCGCTCACAGATGCCAGAAGCTCTGAAGACATCCTGGCTGGCCTCCTTGTAATGTTTGTCTCTTGCTCTGGAGTGCCCTGGGTCAGGCAGCAGGGGGCACTTGGAGGCCCTGCTCCCTGAGAAGGGCCTGGTGGGCAGGTTTCTGAGCAAGGCGGCCACCCGCATGGGCTGCTGCGTGCTTGTTTTCAAACGTTGAAATGCCTCTGAAACAAGAAAGGTGGCTGGGTCTCCAGAACCAACACAGAAGCTGGGAGAGAACCCTGGAACAGGGAAGGTGGTGGGGTCCCCCATGGAGAACAGTGACGGGGCTGGGGGCTTCCACATGGGCGTCTTCTCTCCCACGTTGCCTTGGCTGGTTGATTGCCTTCTGGGTTGGTCTTCCACGGGGCAGGACGCAGTATGGCCGGAGAGAAGTCCCCCAGTGCCGTCGGACAGAGGAGGCAACTTGTGCAGGTGGGCTGGCAGTCTTCCTCCTCAGTCCCACCCTGAGGGGCAGGCTTGCCTTGGGGTGAGCCCACAGCGCTCCCCAGGGGCTCTGCCCTAGGAGGAGCTTGCCATCCCCAAGCAAGTGGACAGGTCTGGCTATGTCAGTTGAATGCCAAGGAGACTGGGGATGGTGGGAGCAGGGTGAGAGCTCTCAGGGAGAAAAATTCTAAGACATCTAAGGAGTGTGTTGCATGTGCTCTTAAGAAGGCCAACAAATGGAGCAACCTGGGTGGGAGGAGCAGAACCGATGGAACAAATAGATCAAGAAGTTTAAATAAGCAGAATAAATATCCTTGGGGAGACCAGGAAGCAGGAATAAATGTTTATGAAGAAAACTAATTAGAGATAATAGGTATGAAAAGTAGAATTAAAATAGAGCACCCAGTGTGTGGGTTGAAGAACTCAGAAGAGTCAGCTTGAGAGTGCTTGTGAGAGAGGGATGTTTGGTCCTCCTTCTTCCAGGAGGTATCAGAGAGGTAGAGGTGGAAAGAATGACAGAAAATGATGTGGAGGCTAGAATTAGAAGAGTTGCTGGTTTTTTTTTTTTTTTTATCCATAAAGCTCACACAGAGGGGAGTGAGTAAATGGAGGAGAGAAAAGAAATGTTTGAAGAAGTAATGACTGAGGATTTTATGAGATGATTAAACCCTCTGATTTGATGGATGCCTGGAATACCAAACAGGATAGGTTCACACACACACACACACACACACACAAACACACATACACAATTGTTGTTCAGTCGTAAAGTAGTGTCTCTTTGTAGCCCCACAGACTGCAGCACGCCAGCCTGCCCTGTCCTTCACTGTCTGCCAGAGTTTGCTCAAAGTCACGTCCATTGGAGTCAGTAATGCCGTCCAGCCATCTAATAAATACATCAGAGCCCGAGGAAAGCGTCCAGAGACAGAAGGCAGACCCCTACAAGAGAGTGCAGCTTCTCCACTGCCTCGTGGGAGGTTGGGAGATGATGGTGTGATGTCTGCAGAGCATGCAAGGAATCTTCCTACCTGAAATTGTGTGCCTTTCAAAGTTATTTAAATGTGAATAGGAAAAAAAGGGGTCCTCAGAGGTGGTCATTGTTGAGGAGGAGTTATGGTTGGTAGCGGTTGAGAAAGCCTGCTTTGCCTCGGGTGCCTTGTGAGGGGTTGGGAGTAGGGAGTGGCCATGGGCCAAGGCTGAACTCATGAGTTCTAATAAAAGAACGTCCATGTCCACCTGTGTGTCCTTCATCTGAATAAGATAGAGCCTGTGCCATTGCACATACACGCTGCACACAGTCCCTTTTAGAAGGAGTTTCCAGGAGGGGGAATGAGAAGTGGGGGCAGTAAGGGCGAGCACGTAACCGAGTCCAGGTAATTATCACCTCAGTGAGTAATAGCTTGAAGTGCATGGCCATCAGTTGCAGGACTGGAGTGTCAGCCCCTCTCAGCATTGCAGGGTGTTTGTGGGGTGCAGAGCAGGGAGAGATGAGAGGGGATGGGAGAGCGTCAGGCGGGGGACACACGTGGGCATGATGTTCTGTTTCTCAGAACTCAGGAGTTCAGCCTTGGTCGTGGCCACTTCCCACTGCCCAGCCCTTCACAGAGGCACCAGAGGCAGAGGAGGTTTTCTTTTTTTAAAATTGAAGTATAGTTAATTTTCAGCTTTGTGTTAGGTTCTGCTGTGTAGCGAAGCGACTCAGTTATACAGATATGTGTTCTTTTTCATATTCTTTTTCATCATGGTTTATCACAGGATACTGGATATAATTCCCTATGCTACACAGTAGGACCTTGTTGTTCATCCACCCTGTGTATAATAGTTTGTGTCTGCTAACCCCAAACTCCCGATCCATCCCTCTACCTCCCTCCCCACCCCCGGCAACCACAAGTCTGTTCTCTGTGTCTGTGAGTCTGTTACTGTCTCATAGAGAAGTTCATCTGTGTCATATTTTAGGCTCCTCATGTAAGTGATACCATAAGGTGTTTGGCTTTCTCTTTCTGACTTCCCTTAGTATGATAGTCTCGATTCATTCTTTTCTATGGCCGAGTAATATTCCATTGTGTGTATGCCACATCGTCTGTATCATTCATCTATCAGTGGACATTTAGGTTGCTTCCGTGTCTCGTCTATTATAAATAGCGCTGCTATGAACATAGCGTACACAGTGAAAGTGAAAGTCATTCGGTCGTGTCTGACTCTTTGTGACCTGATGGTCTATACAGTCCATGGAATTCTCTAGGCCAAAATACTGGAGTGGGTAGCCTTTCCCTTCTCCAGGGGATCTTCCCAACCCAGGGATTGAACCCAGGTCTCCCGCACTGCAGGTGGATTCTTTACCAACTGAGCCACAAGGGAAGCCCCCATAGAATACATACATCTTCTCAAATTAGAGTTTTGATTGAATATATGCCTAAGAGTGGGATTGCTTGATCATATGGCAACTCTAGTTTTAATTTTTAAAGGAACTTCTTCACTGTTCTCTATAGTGGCTGCATCAGTTTACAATCTTAGCAACAGGATAGAAGGGATTCCTTTCAGAGAAGTTTTTCTCAATGAGTACCAACCAAATGTTGAACATCTTTATCCTTCTCAGAAATAACAGTCTGTGAATTTTGTTCTTTTTTATTTAGTTTTTTGTTTGTTTGTTTTTTTTTTCAGAGGGAGAGATGTGGACCATTTTGTAAAAGTCTCTACTAAATCTGTTACAGGGTTGTTTCTACTTTATGTTTTGTTTTTTTGGCCCCAGGCCAATGTGGGATCTTAGTTCCCCTGACCAGAACCAGGGAGGAAGCAGCGCCCACCCCACCTCACATGCCCTGCATTGGAAGGCGAAGTCCTAACTGCTAAACCACCAGGAAAGTCTCTCTGTCTTTTAAAAGATATTTGTTTATTTGGCTGCACCAGGTCTTCCTTGCGGCATATGGGATCTAGTTCCCTGACCAGGCAACGAACCCGGGCCTCCTGCATTGGGAGCACAGAGTCTCAGCCACTGGACCACCAGGGAAGTCCCTGAATTTTGTTCTTTAAAAAAAGAAAAACTCTGGGACAAATCCATTTCAGGACTTAGGGCTGGGAAGGTCTCTTTTCTGACAAAGTGGATTGAGCTCTCCCGGGTGAGCCCTTGCCACCCCCTTGGCCTGACTTGCCAGGATGCCTCAGGCTCGGTTGTCTGGCCCTGGTGCAATCCCTCACCCTGGCTTCGTTCTTCTGTGTGGTGACTTTCCCTCTCCTCCCTCCCCATCTTTGCCCCTTCTCTTCACCTGTCCTTCTTTTCTATTTATTCCTGGACTTCATTTGTGGAAGTTGATTTTGGACACTGCTTTCGTAGCCGTTTTGCAAGCGGTCAGGCTGTGCTGGAGTCTGTGTGGGTCTGCAGTCAGGTGGTGAGGAGCTGGGCCGGGGGCAGCCCCCACACTGGCTCTGTGTGCTTGGACTAGCTGGTTCTCTTCTCTATTCCAAGTCCAGGTTCCTCATCTGCAGACGGTGGGCGCTAACGACTCGCACACCAGGGCTTGTGGGGAATGGCGATCACGCAGGCACGGAGCTTGGCACGCATGAAGTGCTCAGTGAATCTTAGCGTTGTTGTCAATACTCTTTTTTGTTCCTGTCACATCTTTTATTTTTCTCTGGAATGACACAGCAGTCCTCAGTTACATCCATGTGAATTACAGACTAGTGGCCACCAAATGGCTTGCTGTTGGACTTTTCTCTGAAAGACAGAAAGTGGTCTGGTCCATGTTTTAGAGAAATGTGTGTGTAGGTATGTTTTGTGTCTGCGTGTGTGTGTGTGTGTATATATGAAAGTGAAAGTGTTAGTTGCTCAGTTGTGTCCATCTCTTTGCAACTCTATGGGCTGCAGCACGCCAGGCTTCCCTGTCCTTCACTGTCTCCCGGAGTGAGGCAAACTGATACAGTGCTCAAACTCAAGTCCATCGAGTCGGTGATGCCATCCAACCATCTCATATATAAGCATATACGCATATATATGATATATATGTGTGTACATATAGATAGATTCAGAAAGAGAGAGAGACAGAAGGAGAGACAGTAATGTGAGCCCCACAGTGGTTGCCTGTGATTGATGCTTTGGCTTGGAGTCATCAACAGATTGAGGCTGCAGTTGGTGCTGTGGCCGTGCATGAGGCCCCAGATACTGCCCGGCTTTCTCAGTGTGTTAATGGGTGCTTTGTGAGGGACCTCTCTCCAGCATCCCCAAGCCTGCTCCCTCTCACTAGCACGATGATGGCCTTAGGCCCCTTTCTCCTACGCCTCAAACATCCCTCTTGTAATTCCATGAACAGGAAGGACTTTGAGCTTGAAGAAGGGATATTAAATAACCTATTGTAACTTCCCTTGGCTTCTAGGTGGCCCCTGCCTCATTGCCTGCCTGCTGTGGACCACCCAGCCAAGCCCAGATCTGGCCATGCTTCTTAGGTTCACATTCCTCACCGCACATCCCCCCAGCCCCTACTGTGGATCTCTGGGGGTGTGAGAGCGGATCCTGGGCTGGCCAAGGGTGAGTGCCCAGGCCCTCGGGAGGGGATCCCATGGAGGGTGGGCTGCAGAGCTGAGCACAGACTCAAGTGAGAGAGTAGTGCATAAGGCTGTGAAGGCAAAGGACTGGCCAGCAAATGCTCCCTGTCCAGCTGCCAAGTGGAATTTGCTCAAACATATGGAGGCTACAGTTTGCTGCACAGCCAGCTTCCTGGCCAGAAACTGCTGGAGAGCGGAGCCAGGCTCACTTCCAGATGGGACCAGCGCAGCTACCGTATCTCTGCTTGAATGCGCCACAGGTGTTTCAGAATCCAACATGTGCCTCCCATCCTCCCTGCCCAGCAGGTGCCTGGTGGCAGCTGGTGACCAACTCTCCCCTGGTTTTCCCTGGAGCAGGGGTCCAGCCCTCTTGAGAGGGGAAATCTTTGTTTATGGTAAACAGAATCTTTGTTATAATTTTTGGGAAGCCAGGCCTCATAATTCCATCACCTAGAATGGTGCCTGGCAGGTGGCTCAGTCACGTTAGTTGAATGAAAGGGGAGCGCTTTACAGAACGCCGGATGTCTTTTCCATGCCCAGCAAGTCTCTTCTCTGTCGAGGTCTGAGAAGGAACATTTATTTGCATGTCCCAGGCGTTGGTGGCTGTGGTTCACCCCTCCCCTAGCTGCTGTAAGGCTGCTATAGCTCACAGAAGCCCTCCTTCTCTGGAGAATTGCCTTCAGAGCCCACCTTGCCCAGAAGGTATGAATACCCCATCCAAGGCAGTCCATGAAGACTGACTGACAAGGGGTACAAAGCCCTTAACTGCTTTAGGGGGTGACTCTGGATTAGAACTTCTGCTTCAGGGCGCACTTCCGGCCTCCTCACCCCACTGGGCTCAGGATAAACTCAAGAGAGACCAGATACTTCAGCTCCTCCCCATCCTTGCCCTGCTTCCCTCTCTTCTCTGCACGGAATCACTGCCTCAGGCTCTGCTTCCAGGGAGACTCACCTAAGACATCCCCCGAGAGACTCCACTCCTGCTCTGAGCTCAGACTGCTGAGTTTGGGAGGGACTTTAGAGCTAAAACTCCTCCGTTTGGAAGGCAAGGAAACCCAGGAGTAGGGTTGAGACAGGACATCTGGCCAGGCTCGGAGGACAGGCCACTCTGGCTGTTTAACTTGGTAGCTGCCTGAGGGTGCATAAACCATACACTGTGGTGCTCTGGGGGGATTCCCTCGATCCCTGATCTGACCTCATCCCCCTCGCCCCCCAAGGTCACCAGGTCAGGGAAGCCCGGATACCTGTACCAAGAAAACTCAAGGAACTCTGTTCACAGGAAGGGGACACCGTCCTGTCCTGCCTCTCCCTGGAGAAAGGCTGCTGCCTCTTCCTTCACATGCATGGATGGGGCCAGCTCCTCCATCCCAGGATGCTCAGAGCTCACTTCTGTTAAATGAATTCTCTTTCTTGGGAAATGAAACAGCAATTTTCTTTTTTCTCTACGTAGTTTGCCATCTCTTTCTCATCTTCGTTGCAGTTTTCCCTAACTACCATGTGTGTTTTTATTGTTCTTTCAAGTCCATTGTAGCAAGTAGGCATGGCACACGTAAGTGCTTAGGCATTTGATTTCCTGCTGAAGATCTCCAAAGCAGTTGGAATAACTAAGTGGAAAGTAGAGTGGATGGAGGGAGTATCTTTTGACTTTTCTTCTGAGGAAGCAATGATGTTCACAGCCCAGGATTCTTCTCATTCCCCTGCTTATACTTGGGCTCCTCCAGAAATGTCTCTAAAAATCAGAGGCAGTTTATTGCCCTTGGAGGGGTTCCAAACTCAGATCTGGGTGACTCTTGGGTTGCATTATCAAATCTATATATCTCCTTGGATCAGATTAACTGAATACTTGCTGGGTCTCTGGGCAAGTGAAGCTCAGAGATCAGGAGAGTCCTGGGCTTCTGCACTGGCTTCCCAGGTGACTCAGCAGTAAAGAATCCACCTGCAATACAGGAGACCTGGGTTTGATCCCTGGGTTGGGAAGATCCCCTGGAGGAGGGCATGGCAACCCACTCCGGTATTCTTGCCTGGAGAATCCCATGGACAGAGGAGCCTGGCAGGCTACAGTCCCTGGGACTGCAAAGAGTCAGACATGGCTGAGCATGCATGCGTGGACTTCTGCATTGGCTAAACCTGCTTACTGACCTCGGCTGGTGGACACTCCTCCCAGCCCCAGGGTAACTGGGCTAGAGCACTGGGTGAAAGGATGTTTGACCGCACTGGGCTGCTTCCGTCAGGGAAGGAACTGCGTTTTGTCCTTCCTGGTCTTGACTCTTACTCT
The DNA here is from genome assembly GCF_029407905.1 of Bubalus kerabau. Taxonomy (NCBI): domain Eukaryota; kingdom Metazoa; phylum Chordata; class Mammalia; order Artiodactyla; family Bovidae; genus Bubalus; species Bubalus kerabau. The sequence goes on from NC_073643.1 coordinate 15,263,298, forward strand.
AGATACAGATTTGCCTTCCCTGCACTCACGCTTCTGCCAAAGCTACCACCCCTGGACTTATAGCATGCTTTATAAACTGTCACGTTTCCCAAGCTGTCACTGAGCGTGGTAACTCGGATCTACTTGTCAGACTGCAGGACCTTTGGGAAAAAGGAATTAGGGAATTTTCAAGATAGGTGGGGCCTTGGAAGTCTCCCAGCTGGGGGCCCAGAGAGGGTGAGAGATTTGTTTGAGGTCACAGAGCTGTGTGAGCAAGAACACCCGGGAGGGGGCACTATATTTTGGTGTTCTTTCCATCTAACTCAGGAAATCGTAAGCCAACCCAGAGGCTTGGTCCTGGGATTTTCTGAGTCTTAGAGCAGAAACTCCCTTAGTGGACTGGCGTCCTCACTAGCTATCACCGGACTGATCCTCGCTTGATCAATATTATGAAATAGGCTGGTGAGTCTCATCTGGGACCAGGTGGCTTTTGTCATCCCAAACCACTGGGATTAAGACTGGGGAAGTGTGGGATTTCCATAAAAATTGGGCAGCTGTTTCCGACAAAAGGGCATCTGTCTGTTTGAAAGATAAAACTCATAGATGCCCACTCTATCGGTTCATGTGAAGTCCCACATGTTTCTTTACACCGGCTGCAGGAGCTGTGAGCTTCCCTGATGCTGGGAAGGCCACACTGCCCTTTCTAGTGCCCCAGAGACCTCCGGGCTTGCCTTTACACACAGGGGCCCAGAAACCTCAGCCAACACGCAGTGGTCGTTGTCAGGCTGCCTAGGGAAAGGGCAGGAGGTGGTGGCGGAACAATCGTACAGACATGCTAAGTCGCTTCAGTTGTGTCCAAATCTTTGCGACCCCATGGACTATAGCCTGCCAGGCTCCTCTGTCCATGGGATTCTCCAGGCAAGAATACTGGAGTGGGTTGCCATGCCCTCCTCCAGGGGATCTTCCCAACCCAGGGATGGAACCCAGGTCTTTTATGTCTCCTACATTGGCAGGCAGGTTCTTTACCACTAGTACCACTTGGGAAGCCCCAGAACAATCGACTCTCCTGTAGTACATCATTTTACCCTAAATGGAAAGATTTAAGCAGCTTATTGCTTTAACTGCATAACCCATTAAAAGCAAATGCATAGTCTTATTTCCTCTTTGAGACTGAGTGCTTCATTGATGCTTGACACACCTGTCAAGGCTGTGAAGGGGAGGTGGTGAGCCTGGCACTTGGGGACTAGGGCCTGAGGACCCCTTGGCAACTGATGCCCACCCCCATGGAGCCTGAGGGTTTTGAGAGCACTGCCTGGCACTCTTGGATGGCATTTACCTGGTCACATCCTGGGGGAAGGACTGGGCAGGGCAGCAGATGTAAGCGTCTGTGCTTTCTTGGAGCTCTGCTCAGCCGGACCTTTGCATAGGTGGGGGTTGAGCATGGTATTTTGGATCTAGATGTCACAGAATCAGGGAATCTTGAGACAGTTGGGGCCTTGGAAATCTCCCAGCTAGGGGTCCAGAGAGGGTGAGAGATGTGTGTGAAGGCACGCAGCTGTGAGTGAAGAGCAGCGGGGGCACTTACCCTGTTGGGACCACTGTTGTTTTAGTGCTCTTTCCATTAACTCAGGGGGTGGCGTTTTATGGAGAGATGCGCTGTTCCTGAAGCTGGTGTGGCCCGCCTCTGGGAGGCCCAGCACTCTGGTCCAGTTAGCCCTATGGCTCCTTACAGCAGGCGCTTGTTACTCTCAACCTAAGGACTTTCTTTGGCTGCAGGGCCATGCAAGATCAGTACACAGGGCACCAGGGAGTTAACCACCCCAGGGCAGCCTTCGGCCAATGAGAGATGGGGATCGCTGTATACATACCTCATCTCTTTACCCTTTGGACCAACCACTTCTTCACTCCTTTTCTCAAAAAGTGCTCCCAGAACTGGCAGCCTAAGCATCACCTGGGAACTTGATAGAAATGTAAACTCTCAGCCCCACCCACTTCAGACCTACTGAATCAGAAACCCTGAAGGTGGGCCCACCTGACTGTTCTCATAGGCCTTCTAGGTGATTCTGGTAATGCTTAAGTTTGAGAATCTCATCTACACAGCCTCTTAGAGTCCTTCCCCAGAGTCCTGGTTGCTCCGGGGTAACCTGCTCATTATTGCACCCTGCTTGGTCTCTCTTTGCTTCTCTGCCCACTCCCCACGCCACTGCCGATGCTTTCCGAGATCATCTCTCAAAGAAAGTACTTGCACTTGAATCCCTGTTCCCTTGCTTCCAGGGGGATCCAGTTAAAACAGGTGGTACAAAGGGCCGCAAACACCCCTGAGGTTCCTTTTCTCTTTCTTACAATCGTAGTTGGTTCTGGACATAATGTGAGGTGATGCATAGCTTGTGATAAGTCCCATCCATCTGCCAACCGGGAAGCTGGTGCTTCCTACCCAGGCGCCAATCAGCATCAACATGCAGCCCCAGCACTCTGAAAAATGTACACGTCACCCAATCTCGGGAATCACTTCCTTTGTAAAAGAGCAACTAAGAGCTGCATTTTCAGCTTTGCAGCTCTAATCCAGTGGAGGAGCAGAGTCAGCCATCACGAAACACTGACTGTAAGCTGCACACTGGCAGCCCTGCAGGCGCTGTTCTTAAAACAAAGCCTTGCTGGAATTACCCGCTCCTGGTCCTTCGTGAATCAGGGACACCCTCCCAGGTACCTGACAGTGTGGTGGGCAGGAGTGGAGCCTCTAAAAGGCCAGGAGGTGTCTAGCTGGACTGAGGGCAGGGGGCCTGGGTGGGGTCTCCTGAGGAGGAGAGTTTCTGCTGCACAGCTGAGGTCCTGGGGCGTGGTGGGCCTGGGTAGAAATAAGATGCTTACTGCCTTGATTTATTGAGTGCCAGGAGGGGAGGAGATGCTTTCCCGTGGTATTGCTCATTGTCACAACAGCCTTGCATGGCGCCAGTGACTCACCCTATGATGGTTGGGTATCAAGGCTTTCCAGGCTCTTACCCTGCCATTTGTAAAAGCTCACCATTTGCTTCCCTGGTGACTCAGTGGTAAAGAAGTGAAGTGAAGTCGCTCAGTTGTGTTTGACCCTTTGTGACCCCATGGACTGTAGCCTGCCAGGCTCCTCCGTCCATGATATTTTCCAGGCAAGAATACTGGAATGGGTTGCCGTTTCCTTCTCCAGGGGATCTTCCCGACCCAGGGATCGAACCCGGGTTTCCCGCACTTCCGGCAGACTCTACCGTCTGAGCCACCAGGGAAGCCCATCAGTGGTAAAGAATCTGGTTGCAATGCAAGAGATTGCCTGCAATGCAGGAGACCCAGGTTTGATCCCTTGGTCAGGAAGATCCCTTGAAGAGAAAATGGCTGCAGTATTCTTGCCTGGGAAATACAATGGACAGAGGAGCCTAGTGGGCTACAGTCTAGGGTAACAAGTGTCAGACATGACTTAGTGACTAAACCACCACCATCATTTGCCACCCCTGCCCCCACTCCATGCCAGCTGTTTATGTGTTGTTATTTTTCAGTCGCTAAGTCATGTCTGACCCTTTGTGACCCCCTGGACTGCAGCATACCAGGCGTCCCTGCCCTTCACCGTCTCATGGAGCTTGCTCAAACTCATGTCCGTTGAGTCAGTGATCCCATCCAACCATCTCATCCTCTGTCGCCCCCCTTTTCCTCCTGCCCTCAGTCTTTCCCAGCAACAGGGTTTTTTTCCAGTGAGTCAGCTCTTTGCATCAGGTGGCCAAATTATTGGAGCTTCTGCTTTAGCATCAGTCCTTCCAGTGAATATTCAGGGCTGATTTCCTTTAGGATTGACTGGTTTGATCTCCTTGCAGCCCAAGGGACTCTCAAGAGTCTTCTCCAGCACCACTGTTCCCTCTGTATCGGTATCATGTCTAATATTGACCAATCTCATGGTTGCCAGCCTGTTCTCACAGTGAGAACAGTGAAGCAGATATTAACCTCATTGTTAATGGTTACTGTAGATCCAAGTGGATATTTCTGTTTTCTCGAGTCAATAATGACAAGGAACACATTTTAAAGGAAATAAACTCATACTAATTGCTTCCAAATATGATCGGTAAAACAGTTCTTTCTAAGAAAATACATATTTTATAATCTTGGCTTTTTTTTAACCGCTTGTTTGAGGTATATTTTATGTATCATGAAACTCACCCATTTCAAGGGTACAATTTAATGCTTTTTAGGAAATTTACAGACTTGTGCACCTGTCACCATTAATCAGTTTTACAGCATTTTCATCCCCCAATAAGATCTCTTGTGCCAACTTACTTTTAATCTGCATGCCCACCCCGGCCCCAGGCAACAAGTAGTCTACTTTCTTTCTCTATAAATGTGAACCTTGGCCATTTTAAGATGCAATATTTCTCAGCTCCTGTGTTCTCTTTTGCCCAACTGGAGACTCGACAAGAGGTAACATGATCACGGGACGATGGAAAAGGTGTGGACCAGGAGCCACGAGAAGATCAGCTCAGCTGGGACACTCCCCCGTTACGTGTGAGGGGTGGGTGAGTCCTCTTGGGGCTTAGCTTCTTCATCAATAAAGCTAGCATTACAGTAGCTTTGCAAAATTGCTGAGAGATAACTGATGTGAAAATACACTGAGAACTTAGTAGGTGGCATCATCCTGACTCAGAGGTGAGGAAAGGGAAGTTTACCTAGAAAGGGGTGAGGCTGGAGTCTATGCACAGTGTTTCTGGTCCAGAAGCTCAGGTGTTTCATAGTTCTCTGAGGTGGACAGAGGAACATAATTCTCTGCTGGGCTTAAGAATCGTTGACCTTCATTTTGAACCAAAATTCTGCGCCCTGTGGCCCCTAGCAGCTTTCCTCAGCAGGTGCAGCCAGGCTTGTTCGTGCACCTCCTCTTCATCAAGGTGGGATCCTCTCCAGCTCTGTTAGCCAATCACTCTGCACTCACCTTCCTGTGAATGCCGGGTCACTCCCATCAGAGGCCGGGCCCACTTTCTCCAACCCTGACCTTGGGGACCAGATACTAAAGTCATCCTGCCATTAGTCATTTGCCAGAGAGTCATTTGTCCTGAGCACAAAGGAGCCAGCCACAGCTCCAGCCATGTCTGGGACTTAAAACCTCCACAGTCAATACTCAGCTCAGCATATTTGCCAAAATGATTAGCTGCAGAAAGCCCCAGGCCCCTCCCTGAGATTCTGCGCTTGCCTCTTCAGGTACGAGGCATGGAGTGGGAAGCTGGGGTCTGCCCTTGATTCCATGATGAAGGCAGCACAAGGGCCCCTGTGGGTCCCCTCCCCCGCTCCGCCAGGGAGTTTACCCTTTTCCAAAATAAGTTTGGTCTGGTAAGTGTTCTAAGTTATTTTCTGCAGCCTTGTCCTTCCACCTCTCCACCCAGCACATACCATGTTCTGGGTTTATTCCCTTTATATATTTGGGTTTTATGTAAGATTTTATTCCAAAACGAATTCCACTGCTGAAAAGAATGGAAGAACACTGGGTTGGTTGCCTCCAGCTCTAGCAAATAATTTAAACATTGTAAAAAATTTCTTTCAAAAGCAAGCCCCATCCCTATGATTGATACAAAATAGCACTTGGTTGACAAGCTTTCTACAGCTTTTTTTTTTTAAGAGTCTTCCTTTTAGGATTTCACTGACAGGTGAGCTTTCAGAAATTTTATTTGGAGCAACAGATAAAGTAACAAACGCCAGGGACATCTGTGCAGCACTCTTAGCCTTCACGCTGGTTATTCTGTTTCGTTCCCAGCTGTGTCCTGCATGTAGATCATCGAGGGGCGCTCAATAAGCGGAGAGAGCCAGAGGAATGGGCTTAACGCAAAAAAGCAGAAGGTGCCTCCGTAAAGGTGCACCAACAGTTCAGGCAGGGGCCCAACTCTTCATACACTTTCAGTCAAAGGTGGGTTCAGGGTCCCCCTAGTGACTTTCCTGTGTGTGTGTGTGTGTGTGTGTGTGTGAGAGAGAGAGAGAGAGAGAGAGAGAGAGAGAGAGACAGGGCTTGGGAAGGAGGCAGAGAGAGAGCAAGGTATAGATAAAGGTCCAAAGAGAAAAATGTCCATAGAGAGATACAGTTACATAGAAACAAACACACAAAGACAGAAACCAAAGTGGGGAACAGGAACATAGATGTGGGTACAGACAGAAGCCAAAGTGGGGAACAGGAAGATAGATGTGGGTATAGGGGAGATAGAAAAATAGAAAGTCACAGAGAAACAGAAAGTGATGGGATCAATTGAAACATTTGTTGAATACAGCTTAAAAGGGACTTGGAAGAGTTCAGACACTTGTAAGCAGAACCATTAGTGGATTGTATGTAGGCAATTTGAATTAAGAATCTGTTAAAAATTAATCGGACAATTGGAGACATTTGAACAATAACTTAGTGTTTGATGATATTAACTTGACGTTTGATCATTTTTGAGTGTGTTAATGGGGTCAGAGTTGTGGTTTTCACAGAGTGCTTGTCGTTTGGAGACATCTGAAATATTTATGAGTCAAGTGATTCAGTGTCTGAGCCTGCTTCAAGATAGTGTGGGGGGAGCGGGTGGGAGGGGACGTCCACGGTTGTTTCCATAGGTTATTTTTTAAACTTTATTTATAATTTGAGGATAATTGCTTTACAGTATTGTATTGGTTTCTGCCATGTATCACCATGAATCAGCCGCAGGTGTATGTATTGTTGACGATGGGTGATGGGAACACAGAGGTTCCTGATTCTGCTACTTCTGTGTGTTTGACTTTTTCCATAGTATGAAGTTAAAAAAATATTCGTTGAATGCTTGTCCTGGGTCAGGCATTGTGTGGGGAATGAGAGAGGCAGCGAACAAAACAAAGACAGATGTGGAGATGGAGAGGAGGAGGGAGGGCAGAGGCAGACAGAAACCCAGAGAGGCAAAGAGAAGAGAGAGGAGGGGGTGCAGGCTCCAGGCCAACATGCAGAGCAGGCTTCACCCCAGTGGCGCTGACGTATTGACAAATGGCCCAGGGTTCCTCGGGCCCCCCCAGGCTTGGGTGAAAACTCAGATGATATGGGCAGTAATCACTCGACCCATCGCCAGCCAGTGGTTCCTGGCAAAACCTCCTGTACAGGTTTCCTGGGAGCCCTCTGGAAGCTCAAACCCAAGTCCACTCAGCAACCACATCGTGTCCCCAGCTCTCCCACCTCTTTCACTGCCCCTTGGACTGTTGCCTCTGTTGGGACAGAACCAGGAAATATTTGCAATGACTTATTGCTGTTTACTTTACTTCCTCACCTCCCCCTCTTTGTTCTATTAAAAAAAAAAATTCGCTTCCAACCCAGGCAAGATGGTTGTTTGGGACATTAGTCTACCATCTCCTTGGTCTGCTGGCTTTCCAAATACAGAGGCTGTTCCTTGCCCCGCCCCAACACTCTCTAGACTGGTTGGCCTGTTGTGTGGCAGGCATTAAGAGCTTGGCCTGGGGAGTATGGGCACCTCCCTCCATCCTTCCGTCTCACTGGGCACTGCGGCCTGTCCTGGGCACTGCCATGCCTACTGGACGTTGCTTCTTCTGCCAGGTTGTGGTTACCCACACCAGGAGCTGCTGGCTTGACCAATGAAAATGCTCAAGCCTGTTGTGTAACCAAGTACTCCGTGGAGGAGAGGAAGGCATCTCTCCACTCTGGCTCACAGGAGGCAGAGGAGAGGCGGAACTGGGCTGCTCTCTCTCCCTCAAGCCTCAAATTCTTCACACCACACCCCTTCCCTATGTCTCTTCCTAATGCCCTCTCCTCCAGTAATGTAGAAATGATTTCTAAAGCCATTCTCCTAGCACGCAGATGTGTGCAAAGGGTGCCCTGGTGCAAAGGCACATGTTTTGTCTTTTAGGTGTGGGAGACTCCTCTTCTTCCAGGGGGCAAGGATGCTGGCCATGACTGAGGAGCACCTGCATGGCACGGGGTCCTAAGCCCTTCACTTGTGGGGTCTCTCAATAGGCACTCTTTCCCCAAGCCTGACCTTCTCCTTTTCCTTTCCACCAAGAAGATCTCTTCTCAGAAAAGTAGTCAGGTCTGGCTGGCTTCTCCCAGTGGAATTTGCATTCTAAACCTCTGTGCTTTTCAATGGGGCTCGGGAGCATGTTTAGGGCTGAGGTCAAGAAATCTGGCTGAGGGGTAGATAGAAGGCACCTAAAGGCTGATTAAGCATTAAGGTAGGTGTTTTCATATCCTGTGAGATGAATATTATTATTTTAATAGTAATCATGTGTTCAATTCGGTTCAGTTGCTCAGTTGTGTCCAACTCTTTGTAACCCCATGGACTGCAGCATGCCAGGACTCTGTGTCCATCACCAACTCCCAGAGTTTACTCAAACTCATGTCCATTGAGTCAGTGATACCATCCAACCATCTCATCCTCTGTTGTCCCCTTCTCCTCCCATCTTCAATCTTTCCCAGCATCAGGGTCTTTTCAAATGAGTCAGCTCTTTGCATCAGGTGACCAAAGTATTGGAGTTTCAGCTTCAACATCAGTCCTTCCAATGAATATTCAGGACTCATGTCCTTTAGGATGGACTGGTTTGATCTCCTTGCTGTCCAAGGGACTCTCAAGAGTCTTCTCCAACACCACAGCTCAAAACCATCAATTCTTCAGCACTCAGCTTTCTTTATAGTCCAACTCTCACATCCATACATGACCACTGAAAAAACCATAGCTTTGAGTAGACGGACCTTTGTTGGCAAAGGAATGTCTCTGCTTTTTAATATGCTGTCTAGGTTGGTCATAACTTTACTTCCAAGGAGCAAGTGTCTTTTAATTTCATGGCTGCAGTCACCATCTGCAGTGACTTGGAGCCCCCCAAAATAAAGTCTCTCATCGTTTCCCCATCTATTTGCCATGAAGTGATGGGACCGGATGCCATGATCTTCGTTTTCTGAATGTTGAGTTTTAAGCCAACTTTTTCACTCTCCTCTTTCACTTTCATCAAGAGGCTCTTTAGCTCCTCTTCACTTTCTGCCGCGGGGCGGTGTCATCTGCATGTCTGAGGTTATTGATGTTTCTCCCGGCAGTCTTGTGTACTAGTATGATAATTATAGTAGCAACTAGCACTTATTGAGCATTTACTGTGCACCAAGGGTTGTGCTACGAGCCCTACACATACCGCATACACATTTAATTTTCACAATAATCCAGTGAGGTAGGTTGCTTTGTTCCTCCCATCTTATCAATGAGAAAGCTTTGGGGAGAGTAATGGGTGCAAATCCCACTGTATCAACACTTGACCTTGTCTTGCTCGTGTCGTCTGACCTGCGTGTTGAAGTAGGGAATGCTTGGCTATCGTGGCTCAAAGACTGTGTGTGCTGTACCTGTATAACCTTGCGAAACCTGTAATGATGAGATGCTGATGCTACTCTTATTCTCTAAGACAATGACTGACTCTGAAACAGAAAAAGAAGAGGCAGCAAAAAGGCTTTCCCTATCGTAGGCAGAGCACGTCAGCTCTATTTGAGATGCTCGGACCACCCCCTACCCGCCGCACCCTGCCACCCACCGGAGACAAGTAAATGCCTCATCCTTCTCGTTGCTTAACCAAACTGGGATCCCGTCACCCTGTCGAGCTGGATGGCTTCTGACAATCCCAAATGGGGCTTTGTGTCGCTCAGCTCTGCCAGTATTAAGATAGGTGCCACCACCGTGAGCCCCAGCTGTGGAGCTGGCTTGTGGGCAGTGGTCCTTCTCATCCAGGCTTTGTAGGTTGCGGTTGGCCTTCCTGTTGCACTCCACCCTGAAGTCAGTGCTGGTTCCTCTGTCAAATCTCTCCTCCGTTGAAGAGAATTTCCAGATGCGTGGACATGGCTTCTAGCCTAGCAGTCCCTTCCAGACATAGAAATCTGATCTCTCATCTCCTCTCTTCATTGCTCCCGTCAAATCAGGAAGAAGTACAGGGTGTTATTAGAGACTCTTAAGGTCTCCTGGGGCTTGGCTACTCGAAGTATGTCAAGTGTGTTCCATGGACCAGTGGTGTCAGCATTCCTTGTTTGACCTCCAGAACTTCAGGCCCAGCCCTCATCTGCTGAACTTCGGACTTAGATTTTTAACAAGATCCCAGGATATTAGAGTTTGAGAAGGACTGCAAAACTGGTGGTTCTCAAACTTGGCTGCACACCAGGGGAATTTCCCAAAATACCCGTTACTAGTCCCACTTCCCAGAGCTGCTCCTTTCCTTGGTCGGGAGGTGGTTCAGGTAAGGCGTTATTAAGAGGTCCTTAGGGCATCTCAGCGTGCCCCTGGGGCTGGGAACCCCTGCCTTAGAGAACTGGGTGATACCCACTCCTCATTCCGTGAATGGAAATGAGAGGAGTAGTCCCCTTGCCAGAGTCTAGCACAGGGGCGCCAAGACTGCACCCCTTGCAGGATTCTGACTTAAGCCCATCTCCTCCTCCTCCTCCTCACTCCCAGCCCAGAAGGCGCAGACAACCTTCTCTTTTGCCACAGACAAAGGGGGCCTCTATGGCATCATTTTCTGGAAAGGTGGGAGGTGGGGAGCAGTAGGGTGCTTGCCTTTGCCACAGAGAGAAAGGAGGACTTCCTTCCTGCAGGATGGGAAAGCAGAGAAGGGCTTTAGGCTTGGGCTGTTGCCTCGCCTTGCTCCTATGGGGAAAACAGAAGTCCCGGTTGTGAGAGCTCAGGGAGCGGGTGCTCAGGGCCCTCCTGGCGTCCCCCCAGCTGGTGAACTGCAGCCCTGACTAGTGAATTGCAGGAGTGTTGGGCCCTCACTGCCCCCTGTGCCCTGCCCCAAGGCCATGCCTGTTCCTGGCACTCCTGCCAGCCTGAGGATCGCTCACTGCCCAAGCCCTGAGTCTCAGCGGTTTCCTCCGCACAGCTATTTTGGGAACAGGAACTCAGACGTTTGGGTGGAAGAGGACAAGCCAAGGGCCTGGAAGCAGGCCGGCCGAGGGGAGGGCCGGCAGCTCAGAGCAGAGGCAGCCCCCACCGGCCTCCTCCAGGCCCGGTCACACGGCCCCGGGGGCTGCTGTTTGAAAGAGCCCCCATTGTCCACGCTTCAGGTTTCAAAGAACCAGACTCAAGGAGGCAAGGCCTGACTGTTTATTTGTTTTAAAAGCAAGAGGGGGCTCCGGCCAGCTTGCATTTTCAGCTCCAGAAGAGGGGTGTGCACAGGCACGCAAGCCAGACCGACTTCCCAATGTTTGTTTTTCTGACACATTGGAAACCGCGCGGTTGGGAGAAAATTCCTCTCACGTGCTGGGGCCTGCTTTCCCCGGGACGTGTCCAGCGACTGCTGTGTCAACACTGCCACGCTCAGCACGTTGCCCTCCCAGGGGGCTGATGTGATGTGTCAAGGGGAAGACACAATCCAGCCCCTCTGGGGGGCTTGTGCATGGTTCAAGGGGAGGGTGGGCATTCGAGTGGACAAGGGACTCCCATGATGCCTCAGTTGTCACCCCTCCAGAGGTCATTGCTGCGTCCCTCGGGTTCCCTGTTCCTGGGCAGGGCTGTGTTAGTGTGTGCAGCTGCTGACGGTCCTGCTCTTTCAGTGCCTGGTGGGAGGGCAATTATGGGGGTGGGGGTGAGGCAGGGGTTGAGCATGGTTCTCGGCTTCTCTAATTAACCATCTCTGGGAGGCCCCTGGCATAGGAGGAAAGGGCTTTGGCATCTCAGAGATCTAATGGAAGTGCCCATGCTGGTACATGCCAGCTGTTTTTCTAGCACTTCCTCCTTGTGGCGACCTTCCAAGGAAGGGTGCTGAGGATGGTGCAGGCACTGACCGTGAGGTGGGCATCACAGCTGCTCACTGGGTGCCCATTCCTTTCGCCAGTTTGTCCTTGGAGGCCCGCTGGGTGGTTTCAATGGTCTCTTCAGCCACAGTCTGAGGCCACATGCCCTCCCTTTGCTTTCAGGAGACGAAGGACAGCTACCCCTTCAACAGTGAATGTTTCGGATAGCGGACTTCACAGTCCAAACAGCCCTCTAGACCCCAAGTACAGCAAAGGAACCTTTTCTTTTCCTCCATGGAATGATAAACTCCAGCTCCCCTGGATGGCAGGAAGCTGCCTCCGATTCAGCATCGTGATTCCAGGCATTCCTGGGGTCAGTTCAGGATCTACAGCTTACAGTGTGCGCTGGGTGCAGCCCAGTGTGCCAGGGTGGGACTTTGTGCCTCTCCTCCTGGTTCTCCTAAACTGCTGGGCTTTGGGAGCAGTCCGTGAGTGAGTGATGATCTGCAGGGACCTGCGTGGGTGAGGAGGGAGCACCCACTGCTTTGGCTGCTGCCTGGGGGCGAGGGTGGCTTCCCCCATACAAGGAGACAGGATGCTGACAGCCTAGCTGAGGCGTGTTGCTCATGTCATTCATACTCTGGGGGTGGCCTGTGGGTGGTCTGATCTCCAAAAGGCTCCCCTGGAACCAAATCAGTCATGCTTCCCTTTGACCCTCAATACATAAACTGTTTGTTCCCATTTGCTGTGTCACCTTGAATTACCTCCTTCACCTGGCAGTTCCCAAGGCGGCGTGTGGCTCTTTCCATGGTGGTGGGTTGTTGGAAACATTGGAGCCTCCTCACGATGCCATGGCCGCGGAGAATGCTGTCCACCTCCCCCCTTTCCTCTGTACCAGTTCCCCTTACACCCTGGTGGCTCCAGCGAGGCACCTGGGTGAAATCGCCACCTTGGGGAATCCCCAGAAGGAAAGCAAAAGGTCTTTCTTCTCTCTCTCAGCTCTCCCCAGACCTCCTGAAGAGCCTGCTTCTATTTCTCTTCTCTCCGAGGATGATGGTGGTGAAGGATGATGGTGGAGAAGGTGATGATGAGGATAATGGTGATGATGTGTGTGTGTGTGCAGTGAAACACGTGGATTCTCATTCTCATCTTTAAGCTCTGCTCTCCTCCAGTCAGGCAGAAGGAAAATTTTGATTTTTGCCCCCTGACACCCATTTGCATCTATCTGTCCAGTCTCCGTCTCAGAGCCGTGTTCTTGTTTGGGGCTTCTAGCCAGGGAGTGCCGCTGCTCATAGACCCTTGACTGGAGACCGATTCTCTTCTACCTGGGAAGGTTGTCCTCTTTGACCAAGCACACAGCTTCAGGAGGGAGGTACATGGAGCAGTGAGGGAGGAAGGGGACACCCCCCTAGCCAGCCAGATGGCCCCCACATCCTTAGAGCTGTGTCCTTTAGGCTCTGGGTTCTATTGCCAGTGCTGGAGGCATCTGTGCCTCAGTGGATGATTTTGATTTTAGTTTAGTTGGTGGAGAGTCCCAACAAGAAGCCACAGGGGATAAAAAAAGGCACATTTAATTGATATGTCATGTATCAACCTGCCACAGATACGTAATTTTTGAATTAACCAGTTTCAACTCCCCTCTCAAGCTGTCCACTAGCCACCGGCAGTCATCTCGTAGTTTTGACTTTGGACACTTCGCTTCAGATCTCAGGGCCTCAATTTTCCAAGGCTGGATCATCTCTCAGGCCCCTTCCAGCTCAAAACTTCTAACACACTCGTGTTTGGGATTCTGCACAAGCCTCTGGGTGCTGAGCCCTGGCGTCCATGTGAAATACAGTGAATCCTCATCAGACTCCAATTTTCTCTAGGAATGGAGGGGAGGTCTGTTATAGATTCAGTATAATCCACTGATAATCCAAAACCCCACATTAGCCTCTGGTTTTGATCTCATGCATTAGAACTGTGAACAAGCTGCAAAATTGACCAATTTGAATTCTACCTGTCCCTTCCCCTTCTATCCTCTCAAAGACATTCTAATTTGATCAGTAATGTGGCCAAAGGGCAGACAGTAGAAGGGAGGAGAAGCCAGAGGCATGGAAAATCCCCAAACTGGATCATCCACCCCCTGGATAATGGGCAGTGACCTGAGCAGAATGCTCAATGAGCGCTCATTTCCCCCCCAAGCCAGCCCCTGTCCCCACGCTGTAATCTCCATGGCAAAATGCATTAAATTGTCCAGCTCCTTAGACAAATTCTACCATTTCTCACCCAGTTCACAGGCAGGCTAGATTTTTGAAACTGAGAAGCTAGTTAATTGTCATTTGGACGCAGCAGAATTTCAAGTACCTTACTACGGGAGTTTCCTGATGGTCCGGTGGTTTGGGACTCCGTGCTTCCACTGCCTTGGGCCCGGGTTTGATCCCTGCTTGGGGATCTAAGATCCTGCAAGCTGTGGAGTGTGGCAAAAACAAAAAACCTTACCAAAATGCCAGTCTTGGGTGGGTGGGGGGCAAGGACTCAGTGGCTCAGTAGTACAGAATACACCTGCCGGTGCAGGAGACGCAGGTTCAATCCCTGAGTCAGGAAGATCCCCTGGAGAAGGAAATGGCAACCCACTCCAGTATTCTTGCCTGGGAAATCCCACGGACAGAGAAGCCTGGAGGGCTATGGTCCCTGGGGTCGCAAAAAGTTAGACACGACTGAACAGCAGCAGCAGCATCCCATTTTACACTTTTGAGGGGGAAAATCTGATTGGTTCTTGGCCAGCCAGTTGATAAGCTGTCTTTGGACCAGATGAATGGATGCTCATTGCATGCTCTATCTGCAGTCCCTGCCTCTTTAAAACTCTGACCAGAGGTACTTAGACCGGGAGTGAACATCTAAGCTGGTTAGTGCTTGTATTAAAAAAAAACTTTAGGGCTCTATGGTGAGAGTCTAGACCAGTCATGTGGCCAGGTCCTTCCCCACCATGGACCCTGTGGCCTGCATGAGGACTACATGAGTCTCTGAAGTCCTTCAGGCTCCAGTGTCCCATGTCTTTCCTAAGCCTAGAGCCTCCTGTAGTCTCTCAGATCAAACCTCAGCAGGGATGAAGATTCACCAAGACAGAGTGCCCACATTGGGGTAAACTGGTAGCCAAGAGCCACTAAGCCAGTATTGAGATGGTAGAGAGGGCTGGGAGTTGACGGTAAATCACAAGAGTCAGTGGCCGGGACTACGTCAATTGTGACTCTAGAAAGGGATGGATAGCCAAAAAGTTGAGCTGAGGACGTGTCACTTAGCGTCCTGGCTGAGTTGGCTACCTGGATGCTTCTGGCATACAGAGTTGTGTGGCCCCATCTCGACCATCTGATTTTGCTTGGGGCTGGGGAACTTCCAGGGAAGAAGACTCAAATCCTGCCCGCAGTTGGGAGTTAGGCACCGCCCCCCCCACCCCCCATGCCCTTTACCTGCAAGCGCACCCAGCTCCCAGCTGCTGTGAGTGTGGGCTGTTATGGCTCACTGTCTTTTTCCTTCTCCAGAGGATTGCCCTTGGCTGAGCCTGAGGTTACACATCTTATCTTGAGAGGCAGCCTGTAACTGATACATGGGGACAGAAGGTCAGCTCCGGGCTTTAAACTGGGACTAAAGTTATGCTGCAGTTTAGCCTTGGGAACAGCCCAGGAGATCAGGCTGAGGCTTGTCTCCAGAGGGGACCACACCCAAGCTTAGCTTCCTCCTTGCTTCCTCCTGTTCCCTCCATCATCCTTCTCCCAAGACCTGCCTTTTGCATTTCTGTTTCAGGTTCTGCATCTAGAGATCACACCTAAATGACATTTTGCTGATTAACACTTGCATCTTAGAAATTTTGTGGGGCCCACCTATTCATATCTGTTTCTTTCATGACTTTGGGATCTTTCATCCTAACAAGGCGGATCCAATATGGTGAATTTATTAAGACTCTTAAGGAATAATGGAACCACTACTGTACTGGATAAATTCATTTAGAGCAGAAAGATTTTTTGGGGGGCAGGAAGATTTTTGGAGGGGGGGTGTTAAGGAAGATTTTAATTTGCTATCCACTGATAAATATTTGTACTGTAACAATTGAGTTAGGGAGAAAAAAAAAGAATGTATTTGTGTTATTTTGAATTGCTTCCCTAACACACAAATTAATAGAAATTGCTTAAAGACTATGGTATAGGAATTCCTATCCTAGACTTTTCCTTTATTGTTTTCCTTTTAGCTCATGTCCCATTTCATCCTCCTCCTCCTCCTCTTTTTTCCTTCTCTCCTTCACATTCACTGTTACTTTCTTGCTCTGATACTCATCTCAAAAGTTTCAGCTCCTGGAGTCATTACAATGTGTATATCTTCTCAAAGGAGCTTTGTATCACTTCTCGTCCTTCAAAAAAAAAAGATCTCAATTTCTATCATCTTAAGAAAGAAGCCCCCCCTTCCTGCTTCACCCCACCATGTTGCTGAAAAGGCACTTGCAAATTATACTTCATCAAACACTTTCTAGACCTGTGGCAAACTTTTCTTTTTGAAATCCTAGAGCAAGCCTGGGAGTATCTCCCGGAACAATAAAAGCTTATTAAGTATCCGGTGAATTATAATCGCTGGAGGCTGTGAAAAATAATAACTTATTTGGTGATCACATAATGTTTCTATTTTTTCACTATAGATTACTAGAGCCACAACTTTTCAGCTTTTTCCAGCACACTTAATTTGAGCTATCAAAGCTCCTTATCCTCACTTTCTTATTCTTTCTTTCTTTCTGTCTTTGCAAGAAAAATACAAGAAAAGGGGAATTAAATTGAGTCTTTTCATCTCATCTTATTATCAAGATTCTGTTCTACAAATTGAACATGAAATGATATCCAAAGGCGGCTTGAAGTTAGTAGGACCAGCAGGGTTCCTAGAGTCCAATTTTATCCTTTGATATAACTCTCGGGAGATTTTTTTTTTTTTTAAAGACAAAGCAAACTTGGAGAGCCAACTTCATTGGAATCAATCATAAAAGATAAGTAAGAAAATCTGGATAATGCAGAGGAGGGTCAGAACTCTTACTGTGTATCCCACAGTTTGAGAAAGTCATAGAGAGTGGATAGGCCCAGGTTGTCATTGCTGGATTTAAGTTCTTGAATAACCAGCTCCGTCCTTCCTTTCCATGCTTATGTCCCACTATTTTCTCCTTCTCTCATGTTTATTCACATTCTTCCCTTTTCTCTCTCAATGTATATGCACATATCTACACACACACACACACACGTATACAATTTAGAGAACAGTCCTGCAAATTAGGACCATATCTACATCATGAGTGTTAAGATTCAGAGTCTGTCATTAACCTTGTTTATTTCAGGGATCAGCTGAAGTTCACTAAAATTCCTAAGATATTTTCCTAGTTGATGGTGAAGGCTAGAGTTGCCAGTTAAAATATTAAAATAGAGGATGCCCAGTTAAATTTGAATTTTTTTAATGAGCAATGACTAATGACACCTCAGTCATGTCCGACTCTTTGTGACCCCATGGACTGTAGCCTACCAGGCTTCTCCGTCCATGGGATTTTCCAGGCAAGAGTACTGGAGTGGGTTGCCATTTCCTTCTCCAGAATGACACCTACTTAATACTAAAAAAAATTGTTATTTCTCTGAAATTCAACTTAACCTGAGCATCTGTAGTTTTATTTTGTTATATCTGGCAATGCTAAAGGAGGCCTCAGGTGAGGGATGCAAATGAGAGCAGTGATGTTTGGGGGAGAGGCTGAACCCAACTCGAGGCCTGGAGGTAAGAGAGTCTGTTGATGTGGCTCACAAAATCAGCTTTCTGGGGCTAGTGTGGACAGGCAGAGATGAGATGGAAAGGGTCAAGTGGCAAACATCCAGCAGAGGGCATCTTGGTGACTCCGGGCATTCATGCGATGTGGGTCTACTGTGCAACAGGCTCTGACACTGGGAGCTCACACTTCACTGTCGCAGGCCTCTCTGGGGGGTTCCTTCTGCCCTGGGAGACTGTCAGTGTGTGAGCTTGGGCAGATGGACTGCCATTCCTAGTGAGAGGCAGACACCCACTCTGTGGTCAGTTTTTCCTGGGTTTGTCTTTCTTTCTTCTTCCCAACGGCAAGTGAGAGAAAGTTCAAGGAACCCTCCTGGCCTATGTATTGGGGTTCTCCAAAGAAACAGAGCCAACAAGATCTCTATCTGTCTATATGATTGTTTTATATTTGTTCTTGTTCAGTTGCTCAATCATGCCTGACTCTTTGCAACCCCATGGACTGTAGCATGCCAGGCTTCTCTGTCCATCACCATCTCCTGGAGCTTGTTCAAACTCATGTCCATTGAGTTGGTATACCATCCAACCATCTCATCCTCTGTTGTCCCCTTCTCCTCCTGCCTTCAATCTTTCCCAGCATCAGGGTCTTTTCCAATGATTGTTTTATATATATATAAAACAATCATTTATGTATAAAACAATATATATATATAAAACAATGATCAGTGGCATTCCAATTTTCATATATATATATAAAAGATATATATGTAGATACACATACCGAATTCCTTATTGCTCAGGGGAGGTCAGTCTTTTGTTCTACTCAGATCTTCAGCTAATTGGATGAGGCCCACCCACATTTTGGAGGCCAATCTGCTTTACTCAACCAACCAATAAAAATGTTACTCTCATCCAAAAACACCCTCACAGAAACATCCAGAATAATGCTTGACCAACCATCTGGGTACCATGGCCCAGCCAAGTTGAGGCATATAGCCATCACAGACTGTTTTTAGTGTAGTTGTTGACCAGAGTCACAAGGTCATCTGTCACCTCCTATGGTGCAGTGGAACAACCAATGCTGGGCTCTTCCTGTGCAGTTCTGGGGCTAAAGCAAGAGCATAGTGTTCCCCTGGCCCTGGCTTCTTCCTGTCTCTTTCCCAGGAACTTGCCAGAGGTGCAGGCACGTGGTCAAAGATTGGAGGATTTTGAGTGTTGGTCCTCTCACCCTCAATCTTCAGCTGCTTGGAGGCATTTAGAAAAAGAGTCTACTACAATCAAGAAACCATTTACATGCAATGATTGTTATGAGTTCTTGATCATGGAAGACATTAGAAGCCAGTATCGTAGTTTGCTAGTGTATGATTTTTTTGTGCATGCTGGCAATACTGGTATTAATACTTAGCCATCAAGCCTAGGAGTTTTTCAAACTCTCATGAGGTTAATTCCTAGAAGGCCTGCTCACATAATAACTAAACGCAACCGATGAGTGTCTTTGGAAAAACAGTGGTGTTTCTCAGGCAGATATGAACAGGTCCTGATTCTCAGGAATGATTCAGACTCCTTTGTATTAGAAGTAATATTTAGTTTACATTATGAACCAATTTCAGGTTTCATACAATTAACTGATCGCCCTGACAATGTTCAGTGGTATTTCGATTTTCCTATTGGGTATTTCTCCTCTAGGTATATTGCTACATCAAAGCTTTTTAGCATTACATTGGTGAGAGTGAAAATAAAAATTATGGTCTCATCCTTAGATAAAAGCTAGTGATCAAGGCTGCCTGTAATGGTCCAGTTGTCCCAGGAGTTACAGACATTTTTAATTACTGAGATGAAAGCCAATGTTTACACTGTATTCCTAGGAAGCCACACTGTGATTCTCCTGTTTTGTGGCAATAACTTCTTCCAGTCGTTCCACGGCTGATGATTGGTTTACCTCATAGTTAGTTAATACAGTTTCCAAAAGATGGTACCACCCCTGAGTCCTAGATGGCAGGGTGTCCATTAAGTATTGGAAAATCCCAAGGTCCAGGAAATCCCAAATGAAGAACTCAGAGTATCATTTCTTGACTTTGTGTTTTCCTGTGATAATCTTCTGTTGATAAGCTTAGCAAAGTCACATTTTACAAAAGTTTTAATTCCCCAACAAGATCAACAGATTTATTGACTTTCAGTAGAGATAATGCTTAAGTGTCTCGGCTAAATTGTATTTTCAGTCTCCATAGGGTCTTACCTCACCCAGAGGCTGAGTGCTGAAATAATGCATGGGTGACTAGTTCAAGGACATCTTGTTTGATTAAACATTTAATCAATCTCTTATGCAAAACAAGAGCTCCATTTATAGATTTCAAGGGAATTAGTAAAATCATTATTGAAGGCTCTAATCAGAGGACTGACATGTTAGATTTATTTTAGAAAGGTCTTTCTCACTGTGGTGTGGAAAAACATTTAGGGGCATAAAGAGCAGCAGCAGGAAGACCAGTTGGGGGTTCTACTGCAGTCCTCTAGAAGTGTCTGAACTGGACCAGGGGTGGTAAGGTTGGTGAGGAGCCAGAAGTCTAGCCTCACACGGTGGTGCTCATGAGTCCAGCCTCACAGATCTCCTGTGATGGGGACCATAATTGACCACGGGCTCTGCGCTCGTGCTGGGCAATCCAACAGCATGCTTGTGTCAAAGCCATGCTTCCCGTGGACAGCCCTCCACCAGTTATGGAAGGTGCCAGTAATACCGATTCAGGAATATTCCCAGCAGACCATGGACTCCTCTTATGGCTGATTTTGGCTCCAGAGCTCCTGGATGGCTTTGTGGAAACTTCCTTACACTACACAGCAGTAAGGACACATCTGCCCAGCCTTCCTCCCCTCCTGCTTGCCCAGGGTCACACTGCGTTGTGAGCTGATGAATCTTCCCGCCTTGCTGGCATCCTCCACATGCTTTCTTACAGGCATTTCCCTAATCAGAATCTTTGCATGTTTACACACGCTTGGCGTCTGCTTCTTGGAGAACCTGGACTAATACAGGAGACAGTGTCAAATTTTAAAAAATGTTAGATATCTAAAAAATAGACTTGACAAAGGAACGAGGGAGAAAGATGAGTTTTCGATGCCTCCTGGTCTTCTGACCAGCAGTGGAGGAAGCACTGGCAGAGCTAGAGAACCTAAAATGAGGAGTGGGTTTAGAGTTGAGATTTGCTTTATTAAAAAAAAAATTTATTAAGAGTATAGTTGATTTACAATGCTGTGCTAGTTTCAAGTGTACAGCAAAGTGATTGTTATACATGCACATATATTCATTCATTTTCAGATTCTTTTCTCATATATGTTATCACAGAATACTGAGTAGAGTTCCCTGTGCTATACAGTAGGTCCTTGTTGGTTATCTATCTTATTATATAGAATAGTGTGTGTATGTTAATCCCAGACTCCTCATTTATCCCTCCATATTTCCCCTTTGGTAACCAAGTAAGTTTGTTTTTGATATCTGTAAGTTTGTTTCTGTTTTGCAAATAAGGTCATTTGTATCATTAAAAAAAAATTAGCTTCCATATGAGTGGAGTCATTTGATACTTATCTGTCTTTTGCTTCACTTAGTATAATCTCTAGGTCCATCCATGTTGCTACAAATGGCATTCTTTCTTTATGGCTGAGTAATATTCCACTAATATATTTACCACATCTTCTTTATTCATTCTGCTGATGGACATTTAGGTCTTGGCTATCATGAACAGTGCTGCAGTGAACATTGGGGTGCATGTATATTTTCTTTAAAAAAAATTTTATTGGCATATAGTTGATTTATAATGTGTTACTTTCAGGTGTGTAACAAAATGAACCAGTTATAAATATACATATAGCCACTCTTTTAATTTTCCCACATAATCCATTACAGAGTATCAAGTAGAATTCCCTGTGCTATGCATTAGGTTGTTATTAGTTATCTATTTTATAAATATATAGTAGTGTGTATATGTCAATCCCAAATTCTCAATTTATCTCTCCCCCTCCCCATATCTCATGGAGACCACAAGTGTACTTTCTATATCTGAAACTCTATTTCTGTTTTGTAGATAAGTTCATCTGTACCCTTTACAAAAAGAGATTCCACATATCAGTTCAGTCATTCAGTCATGTCTGACTCTTTGCGACCCCATGAACCGTAGCACGCCAGGCTTCCCTGTCTATCACCAACTCCTGGAGTTTACTCAAACTCATGTCCCTCAAGTCGGTGATGCCATCCAACCATCTCATCCTCTGCCATCCCCTTCTCCTCCTGCCCTCAATCTCTCCTAGCATCAGGGTCTTTTCAAATAAGTCAGTTCTTTTTCTCAAGTGGCCAAAGTATTGGAGCTTCAACTTCAACATCAGTCCTTCCGATGAATATTCAGGACTGATCTCCTTTAGGATGGACTGGTTGGATCTCCTTGCAGTCCAGGGGACTCTCAAGAGTTCTCCAACACATGGTTCATTTAGCATGGATCAAATCTTTTCCTACCACCTGCTGTCTTTGTGACCTTGGACAGGTTGCTTCACTTCTCCATACCTCAGTTTCTTCTGTAAAAGAGTGATGCCAAAAATGCCCATCTCCTAGGGTTGTTGTGAGGTTTGAAAAATCAGTCTTGACAATGACTGGCACATGGTCTGGGCTCAGTATCTAAGTGATTTCTAACCCTGGAGTTTGTATTTAATTTTTTTTGGTCACACCATGCAGCTTTTGGGAGCTTAGTTCCCCAACCAGATATTGAATCCAAGCCCTTGGCAGTGAGAGTGAGAAGTCTTGATCGCAGGACCACCAGGGAAGTCCCCCAGCCTGGAGTTTTTGACCTGCCTGGGTCCTTAACTGCATAGCAAGGGTGTTGGGCTAGAGGACCTTGTCAGATTCTACTGCCTAACTCATATGCAAGGATCCTTCCTCAGCACACTCTCCACTGCCACCCTAAAGCCCATGGCTTCTTCCTACATGCCCACAGTGTGCTGGGGCACCTCTGTGTGGTTCTCATGCTTGTTTTGCTCTGTCCTTTACTTGATTGTGCACAAATATCTCTAATCCACTGGATTGGAAGCTATCAGAGGGCAGGGAATATGCCACAGTCTGCCTTGTAACCCAACAGTGACCAGCATAGTTCTTAGCAGGAGCACAAAGGTGCTTGTAATAAATTAAAGTTGGCCTCTGGAGAAGGATGGTGGCAAAACTGGGAGTTATTATAATAATATTTGGGTTGAATTGTGACTCCTATCAGTCACCACGCTTAAGTACTTTTTATGTATCATCTCATCTAACTCCTATCAGCCATAAAGATAGGCATTATTATTCTCATTTTGTAGATGGAGAAAGAGAGTGAGAGGTTTAGTAGCTCAGTACTGAGTGACAGTACTGGGGTGGACACCCAGTTGGGTTGGCTTCCGAAGATACTAAATTCCCAGAGTCTTTGAGGCTCTTTCTTCCTCAGACCCTTGTAGGCTAATATGTGCTGCAGTCCACTTCCACCTTTAGTGGCCCCAAAGCCACCAAGTTGTCCCCTGCCTGCCAGTAGCACCCCTTCCCATCCATCTCGTGCAATTGTGGTTGTCATTCCAGGCTGCTCGCCACCCCCCTGCCGCCCCAGCAGCATCCCAGCACTAGCCCTCACCATCCCCATCAACTCCTTCTGCTGCCCAGGAACCTTGCCAACTCGATGCCTCAGTGCATCCGAAGGTATCAGTTACTCCAAAGGTTATTTGTCCAGGACAGTGTTCTCACTCAGGCTATTGATGCCTGGAACCCAACATGGGTGAACTTTGAGCCCAAGACAGGTTAGGCTGGAGGGGAGAGGTATAGGGGGAGCAGCAGCACCTTCTGGTCCTTCTTGAAGCAGATCTCAGACACCATTCCTTAGGGAGAAGCATCCTTTTTTTATTAGGGAGAGCTGGAAGTGAGGCATGAAACTGTTTGTATTATGCTTACTCCTGGGGGGATCTGTTAATAGAATCATAAATCTGTGAAGGCCTCAGAGCTTCTCAATTCACTGATCAGGCAACTGAACCCCAGCAAGGGTTAGTCACAATGAGACATCCAAAGTGGCTGAGTCAGGACCAGGAGGAAAGCACCATAAGGAAGGCACGTTGTCATTAGAGCTGGGCTCCCTCCCTTCCCTTCTTTTTCCTCTCACCCACTTGCTTGTCGCCTTTGCTAAGCAGGAGGCTAAATCAGAGCCATGGTTCTGAGAGGTCACGTTCCAGAGTGGGCCGGTGCTGAGGTCACCCAGCTGCGCAGTGAATCATCTGGATGGAAGGTCACCTTAAGCTCGTCCTCCTGGGGTCAGCTCCACGGGGTGCGGCCTTTGTCAACAGCTGTGGAGAAACCTGACTGATCCTGTCTCAAGATTAAAACCCCTACTGTGAGTTTTAACTTGTTTTTATTTAACTTACCTTTGGCAATCTTGCTGTGCTGCAGCCATGACAACCCCGTGGGCTGCCCTGGGAGATGCAGAAGCCCTTTACTGGGACTACTCAACTCCAAGTTTGGGGAAAAATGGGCTTATTGGAGAAAACCATTCCCCGGTGGCTCAGTGGTAAAGAACCTGCCCGCAATGCCGGAGACCTGAGTTTGATCCCTGGGTTGGGAAGATCCTCTGGAGAAGGAAATGATAACCCACTCCAGTATTCTTGCCTGGGAAATGGACAGAGGAACCTGGTGGACTACAATCTATGGGGTCGCACAGAGTAGGACACGACGGAAATGACTGAGCAGTAGAAATCTCCAGGAAGGCAGCCATTGTAAAGAAAAGTATAAATGGCCCAAATGGACTCAAAAAGCATAAAATCTATACAAACTAATAATTATGGAAAGCTCTAAAACTTATCCAAGAATTACCTGAAAGAAAACCACCAGTTCCTAGCAGGAATACGATTGAATAACTTTTTTAATTTGTAAGAAATGCATTATTCTTTTGTTATATAAATTATTGCAGAACTAAAAAGTGGGAAAAGAGCCTCCGATTCATTTCACAAGAGAAGCATAACCCTGATTACCATTCAAAAAAGAAAATTACAGGCCAATCTCATTTATGAGCATAGATGTAAAAATTCTTAATAAATGATTACAGCAACTGAAAAACATAGTGAAAAGAATATGTCAAGGGTTCTCGGAATTCAAGGATGCTTTGAAATCAGATAAACAATAAATAGAATTCACCAGTGGATCACAGAGTTAATGAAATTTATATCTATTTCTGGTGTTTGACTAGGAGGAGAATGATATTTATTCGAGGTGCTGGTTATTCCCAGTTTTTGTTCTCAGAGTTTTTTTTTTTTTATTCTTTTCTCTTCCCTTTTCTACCCAACCTGAGGCTGTTGTTCTGAGGTTGACTTCTACAGACTGTATCCGCTGGGTCATCTGTGTTTGGCTGTTGGATGTGGGCAGAAGCCTGGAAGAGAAAGAGGGGTCGGATAATTATTCTCTGCATTCCTCCCCAGCTCCTGGAGTCTCAGGGGTGGTGGTGTTCCTTTGTGGCTGCAGCGATATTTTTCCCTGCCCTTGTCTCTTCAGGCCTGGGGGTGGTAATGGATTTCCACTGTTGCTAGGTCCTGGGCGCCTCCAGCATCTTTTGTCTGTTCCCTCAGCCCTTCCCTCGCTTCTGTACTTAGTGTCCTCGTCCACGTCTGTTTGGTTAAATTCCTTTCAGTATGCCGTCTGCTTCCTGCCAGGTCTTGACTAATTTAGCATGATGAATAGTATTGACTGTAAACCAATAAGCAGCATCATATTTATTAGTGTAATTATGTTATTTGGTAGTGCAATAATGGGGGGAAGCTCTTAATTTTCTTTTTAGACAGTGTTTGGGTCAATGAGAAAATTGAATTTGAAATCACAGATGGTAGAAATAAACAATAATAAAATACAGAGTATCAAAATTAATGGAAGATAGTCAAAGCTGGTTTCCCTGGGAAATAAAGCCATAAACATATATATTAGAAACTATAAAAGAAAAAATTTTAAAATGCGTTCAGGAGGTTAGGAAAAATCATCAAGGGTAATAAATGGAGACCTGGAATTAATAAATTACAAAGCAGAAAAAGAGGAATCAGTAAATTAAAAATCTGGTTTTAATTTCTTTGACAAAACCACTTATATTAGAAATAAAATTAAAAATTAGAATGGAGAATTATACAGTGTTCTTGGGGCTTCCCTGATGGCTCAAATGGTAAAGACTTGCAGTGTTGGGGGAATCAAACCTAGGTCTCCCTGGGTCGAGAGGATCTTCTGGGGAAGGACATGGCAGCCCCCTCCAGTATTGTTGCCTGGAAAATCCCATGGACAGAGGAGCCTGGCAGGCTACAGTCCATGGGGTAGCAAAGAGTCAGATACAACGGAGAAACTAACATACAAATAGATGAAATTAAAAGGAGTTTCAAGAAATGATTGGCAAACCTAGGTGCAAATTAGACTGAAACATGGATGAAGTGATTAATTGTTTAGAAAATATAGAAATCACCAAAATTTACTTTAGAAGAGACAAGAATTCTAAACAGGCCAATAATCAGAGAAGAAGTTGAAAATGCATCATTCTCTAATCACCAGGCCCAGATGGTTTCTCAGGTAAATAATTTCAAACGTTCAAGGAACAGAGAAATCCAACACATAAACTGTCTCCAAGCACGTGGTAAAAAAGGAGGCCAAAAGTAATAGCAGCATTCAAATCAGAGCGCAGAGAAGACCTCCAGGCTCATTCGTGAATATTGATGTAAAAACTGTAAGAAAAATCAGTAACTAGAACTGAGCATTGTGTTAGCAAAATTTTGAACCATGGCTCAGCAAAATCCAGGTTCGATAAAGTCAAAGGTGGTTCAAAATTATGAAATCCTCGTTCAAAATTAGGAAAGCCTCAGTACAGTTCACCCCAATCAAAGGAGAAAAGCTGTATGTTCATTTCATGGATTAAAAAAGTCATTTGAAAAAAGATAAAATAGAAATATATAGATATCTGCTCCAAATGCTCATCTCCGTCAAAATGTCAGGTTAATAATGAAGTATTTAACAGCAGTATTGCCATTAAAACAAGTGACAAAATGTGCCTTCTGAACTGAGCATTTGGATTTTCTGGAAGTTTTAGCCTTTACAAATAAAGTGGTTTAAAAGTAAGGGATTAAAATAATGGATGGGTGGAGGGAAGCAATATTATAATTATGTCCTGATACCATGATTATAAACCTTGAATAACCCAGAAAAATCAACTGAAAAACTATTAGAGACAATAAGAAGATTCAGTAAAGTAGTTAGAAATTTAATATATAAAGTCAACAGGATTTCTTTACACAAACAGTAGATGTAATATAAAAGAAAATGTTTCATTCATAAGGGCAACAAAGATGAAATATTAATGTGTTAGAAATAAAACCTCTGCAAGACACTGGGGTTCAAATAGTCCAGTCTGATGTCCTCACATGGAACATGACACAGGAAAGGAAGGACCCTTTTCCTCCTCTCTTGTGCATGAAAAATCAACTGTCCTGGTGTGTCTGAGACTCTTCTCATTTATCAATAAACCCCTCCTGACGACGTGAAATGTCCTGATTTTGGCAATGGATGTAAATGTTGGAGGAAAAAAAATACAAAAGCTATGTGGCAACCCCCAAAATAGGGACTGAAACCAACACTCAGTTCAGTTCAGTTTAGTCGCTCAGTTGTGTCCGACTCTTTGCAACCCCATGAGTTGCAGCACACCAGGCCTCCCTGTCCATCACCAACTCCCGGAGTTCACCCAGACTCACGTCCATCGAGTCAGTGATGCCATCCAGCCATCTCATCCTCTGTCATCCCCTTCTCCTCCTGCCCCCAATCCCTCCCAGCATTAGGGTCTTTTCCAATGAGTCAGCTCTTCGCATGAGGTGGCCAACGTACTGGAGTTCCAGCTTTAGCATCATTCCTTCCAAAGAAATCCCAGGGCTGATCTCCTTCAGAAAGGACTGGTTGGATCTCCTTGCAGTCCAAGGGACTCTCAAGAGTCTTCTCCAACACCACAGTTCAAAAGCATCAATTCTTCGGTGCTCAGCCTTCTTCACAGTCCACCTCTCACATCCATACATGACCACAGGAAAAACCATAGCCTTGACTAGACGGACCTTTGTTGGCAAAGTAATGTCTCTGCTTTTGAAAATGCTATCTAGGTTGGTCATAACTTTCCTTCCAAGGAGTAAGCGTTTTTTAATTTCATGGCTGCAGTCACCATCTGCAGTGATTTTGGAGCCCCCAAAAATAAAGTCTGCCACTGTTTCCACTGTTTCCCCATCTATTTCCCATGAAGTGATGGGACCGGATGCCATGATCTTCGTTTTCTGAATGTTGAGCTTTAAGCCAACTTTTTCACTCTCCTCTTTACTTTCATCAAGAGGCCTTTTAGTTCCTCTTCACTTTCTGCCATAAGGGTGGTGTCTTAGTGTCAAATGCATACATATTTCTGAATTTGCTGTCGCTATTTTTCTCCCTACATGCTTGTGTTGGCAGCCATGATTTGGTGAATCCATAGTGACGTAAAATATATTATTGCAACCCTCCAGATGGTGGGACTTTGTGCAATGTTTGGGCATTGCAATTGTGGGTGTTAACAGTTTGTCTTTAATTTGTTTGTGGATTATCTCTTGGGCTTTGTAGGGAGATAGTGCTGGTTTTATTTTAAACAGCTTTGTAGAGAGTAATAATTCACATACCATTAAATTGACCTGTGCATGCACGTACAATTAGTCATTTTGGTATATTCATAGTTGGGCATCCATCAGCACACTCTAGTTTTGGAAACTTATTATCAACCCTTACTCATTAGCAGTCACTTTCCCACCCCAAACGCCAAACAAACTCATGTACTCTGCTGCTGCTGCTAAGTTGCTTCAGTCGTATCCGACTCTGTGTGACCCCATAGACGGCAGCCCACCAGGCTCCCCCGTCCCTGGAATTCTCCAGGCAAGAACACTGGAGTGGATTGCCATTTCCTTCTCCAATGCATGAAAGTGAAAAGTGAAAGTGAAGTCGCTCAGTCGTGTCTGACCCTCAGCGACCCCGTGGACTGCAGCCTACCAGGCTCCTCCGTCCATGGGATTCTCCAGGCAAGAGTACGGGAGTGGGGTGCCATCGCCTTCTCATGTACTCTAGGCAACCGCTAATCCACTTCTGTCTCTATAGATTTGTCTCTTCTGGACATTTCTTTAAATTGAATCATAAACAATGTGTGGTCTTTTGTGATTTCCTTCTTTCATTTTGCATAATATTTCCAAAGTTCATTCATTTTCTAGCATTTATCGATACGTCATTCCTTTTTATACTGAATAATGTTCCACTGTAAGGATATATCACATTTTAGCCACTCATTAGTTGATGTTGATTAGGTTCGTTTCTACTTTTTGGCCATTATTAGTAATGCTGCTGTGAATGCTGCTATTTGTGTACAGAATTTTCTGTGGACACATGTTTTCATTTCCCTTGTGTGTAGATTTCATTTCACCTCGGAGTGGAGATTTTAGAGACTTCTAAATATGGTATCATGTCATCTGCAAATGGTGACAGCTTTATTTCTTCCCATCCAATTTGGATGACTTTTTTTTTTTTTTTTTGTCTGATTTCTATGGTTAGGACTTCCAATACTATGTTAAATATAATTATATTTATTTTTGACTGTGCTACTCCAGCTTTTTTTCTAGTTGTGTCAAGTGGGGGCTACTCTCTGGTCGAGGTATGCAGGCTTCTCATTGCGGTGACTTCTCTTGTTGCCGAGCACAGCCTCTAGGTGCACAGGCTTTAGCAGTTGTGGTACATAGGCTTAGTTGTCCCGCGGCATGTGGGCTCTTCCTGGACCAGAGATGGAACCTGTGTCTCCTGAACTGGCAGGTGGATTCTTTACCACTGAGCCAACG
This sequence comes from Bubalus kerabau, assembly GCF_029407905.1. Classification (NCBI taxonomy): domain Eukaryota; kingdom Metazoa; phylum Chordata; class Mammalia; order Artiodactyla; family Bovidae; genus Bubalus; species Bubalus kerabau. The sequence continues at coordinate 15,292,615 of NC_073643.1, forward strand.
GGGAAGCCCTATGTTAAATATAAGTGGTGAGAGTGGACATCTTTGTCTTATTGCTGCTTTTAGAGGAAAAGCTTTCATTTTTTTCACCTTTAAGTGTGATGTTAGCTGGGTTTGTCATAAATGGCCTTTATTATGTTGAAATGTTCCCAATATACCAACTTTTTAAAAAGATTTTTTATCATAAGTCGACATTGAATTTTATCAAAAGCTTTTTCTGCATCTATTGAGATTATCATTTGATATTCATTCTTCATTTTGTTAATGTGGTTTATCACATTGATTGCTTTGTGGATATTGAACCATCAATTTTTCCCCACTTGATTGTCTGTGAAATTGAATGGAGCTTCATTTCTTGATTCAGAGGTTGCAGTGAAAATGTTCTGTGGGGGAACAAAAGGGGAAATTTCCATAACAGATATATTGGCCCCTTACACTATAATGTGGATTCTGTCAGATACTATTGACATACTTTCTATAGTGTATCAAATGATGTATCTTATTGCAAAAAAGAACGATGACAATGACTTACAGAAATTAGCTTCCAGCTCTTCAGAAATGTGTGGTACAACTTGTGTTCCAAAGCTCCCTGTGGGATCAGGCTGAAGCTGACTCAGCTGAGACCCCATGTTTTTAGCTCCTCCCCCTTCCCTGTGGTACTTTCTTCCCTTCTCCTGGGTGCTCTTGCTCAGTCACTCAGTTGTGTCCATTCTTTGTGACCCTGTGGACTATAGCCCGCCAGGCTCCTGTCCATGGGATTCTCCAGGGAAGAATACTAGAGTGGGTTGCCATTTTCTTCTCCAGGGGATCCTCCCAACCCAGGGATTGAACTCACATCTCTTGTGTCTCCTGTATTGGCAGGTGGGTTCTTTACCACTAGTGCCTATTCCTCAATAAATTAATTGGTCAAGAATACCCAGCTTCAGGTTCTGTGTCTCAGTATCCTGAGCACAGATAGACCCAGAGGGAGATTTCATCCAAAGAGTATGTGACAACTAGACCAAGAGTTGGGGCACGTGTTGGTTTCCAGATTTGTCCAGTTTGTTCCAACACAGTCATCTTGGTTGGGTCATACTCTGGAGAAGTGGAAATGTTAATGGACCCAAGATCTGAATGTTTAAAGCCCCGGCCACTTCCACCATGGAGTGCCGTTATCTGAGTAAGACACTGAAGTGGAAGCATCCTTCTCACCCTCCTGGACCACTGTCACCTGGGTGGAGCCCAGGGATGCAGGCTCAGAATAGGGGTCTCTGCAGATTCTCTGGCTTCAGCAAGCAGTGACAGTAAGCCTCAGGATTTGGGGAGAACAGTGGCGGCTGGCTCCAGAGCTACCCAGGACTGGCAGCCAAGTTGGGGTCTTGTCCTAGTCACTGTCATTAACAAGCAGAGAATGGGGCCCCTGGGACATCATGAAAAGTCAGGGTGGCATTAATGGGAAGAAGCTGCAGTCGTGTTGATGGCTGCACAGGAATGGCTGGCTTCTTCTGACTCCATGGGGCATGATGGAGCTTCTGCTTCATTGCTGAGGAGTGAGAATCACCAGGAATGAAGGAGGCACCCCTAAAAAGTTTTGCATAGACTCATTCAACAAATACTATAAAGCCGGCCCTACATCTGGCATAGTTGTCTATTAACTTGGCTCATGGTTACTGGAAACAGGCTGTGTAGCAAAAGTTCACCTTCAGGAAGGTAACTGGGAGTGTTCTCAGAAGTAACATCAGTAGGGGAGTTATGGAAGCAAGACTGGGCAGAGGGAGGTGAACAGTGATCCAGTCACTTATAGGTCCCAGCAGTTCGCAGGGAGCTCTGCAATGAAATGGCCCTTTGGAGTCATTCCAGGTTGGGACAAGAGGGCTGGGCCTTTATACCCTCAAACGTACAGGTCAGTGATGTGGGCTACCTCTGTGGAGGAGATGTAACCTTGAAAGAGGCATTCCCCTTGGCTGAAGGCTATCCCTAGAGAAGAGCTGATCTGTAAGCCAACTCTCTGAGAAGACTGAGTTGTGAGCACCTTGATCCTGAACTTATGGTCTGGGCAGCAGACTGTGTAACTTGTTATATAGACCCCAGAGGTCCAACAGCGATCACGAGAAAAACCCCTCTTTCATGGAATTGTATTCTAATGGAGGTAGACAGATCATAAACACACAGGATGAACATGGAAATCCTGTCACAGTGATCATCACTGGATGGGCAAGTTCATAAGTGATTTTCCTTTTTGTTATTCCTTTTTATGTGTACTCCCTAAGCATTCAATAATGAGTATGTATTACTTGGATAATTAAAGTATAAACATTATTTTTTTAATAAAAAATAAAAAAAAATAAAAATCTTTTGGAAGGATGTATGGGTAAGAATAGCCATAGATTAATTTTGATTGTATAGACTTAGCAGGGTAAACTTCACAGCTATTTAAATGATAAGGTGCAAGACTGGGCAGACAGAGAAAGGGACCATGCCTGATGTAACACTTTGGTCTGTGATGCAAATGACATCAACCTCTCTGAGGCTCAGTTCCCAGATCTGCAGAGTGTTGTGAATTTCAAAGCAAGTGATGTCTGCTGTGTGTCAAAGGACTTGGTACAATTCAGAGTGGAAAACAAGTGCTGATCAATGGTACTCGGTGGGGGGCAGGGGGATGATTACTATTAGTAAAATTACTAATACTTGTTCTTGGTGGTTAAAGATTTTATGTAAAAAAGAGAAAGTACCTGTATTCCAGGTAAATTAAAGAATTACATGTAAAAAACTGTCACTGCAATCCAAATGAATTTAATAATTTTGTAAAATCTATACATTGATAGTTCAGTGTCCCCAAATCAAAAATTGCTAAAATTATAGCTTTCAAAGCAATTTAACCAAAAAATAAATGTTAAGAAGTGGAATTTGGGCATCATTAGAATTCTTCTCACGAAGGCCAGATTTTTCTCTTGCAGAATCAATTTGCTTTCCTCCACTCTGATAGCAGCAGGTCCCGTGCCTCTTGTTTGGAAATTCCTCCTAAATGTCTGTTTAGAATTCTGCAGTTGCAGCCTGTCATTTCCCTCCACCCCTGCCTCATACTTTATATCACCCAAAGCTCCCCTAATAGGACCCATCTCTAGAGACATTATCTGACCTCCTCTACCCGACATCTAATAACTCGGAGAGTTTTCAGATGTTTAAAGTGTCAGACACACCATTATCCAAGGAACTATTTTACCTAGCAATTTACCAAGTTTCACAAAACCATTTTCCCAAACACTGACAGTACTTTGTGAAGGATAAGGAAGATAAGTATAGAAAATTGCAGGGATGAACCAAACATCCCATGATTTCACAGATGGATCATTACCAGACCCTCGTGAAATCTTGTTTATCTTGTTAAAGATAAATGAGTTAGAAATGGGCAAAATGGTTTTGATAAAATAACTGTATTCGGCATATGTTTACTGTGACCTTCAAAAGCACTCGGAATATCTTATGTCTTTTAGTTTCCTGATTTTCACTAGTTCCTCATGAGTAAGCCAACACTGACACATTTCTTTTTGTATATTATTTATTTATTGTCATTTGCTTTTAATTATGATATTTGTATAATTTAGAGAATCATGAAAATAGAGAAACATAAAAAGAGGGGGAAATGTTAATACACCCTTGGAACACACACAACTATTACTAAGTTTTAGGATATTTCTTTCACCTTTTTGATTCATATACATAGATATACTGCAAAATTGGGATTATGCTCTATGTTTAAGGAGGTAATTCTCCTTTTAAAATTTTCCTTTTTTAACAACAGTCAACTTATTTCCTTAAGTTATAGTCTACTTAATTCCTTAAATCATGTTCAGAAACCTAATTTTTAGAGACTATCGAGCATCTCCTATATTGAATATTTGTAATTTATTCAGTTGATTTTTAATTTTTGGACATGTAGTTTGCTTTCAGTTTTTCACTATTATAAGTACCTTCCTTATAGATATCTATCAATAAGTCTCTTTTTTGTTGGATTTCTTATTATTTTCCCAATGTAAATTCCTAGAAATGGAGTTATTAGCCAGAAGGCATGCATGTTTTTAAGGTTTTCATAAGTTAACTTACTCTTTGTGTCTCAGTGTCCATATTATAACTTGAAATAGTAATAGGACCAACCTTGCATGACTGTTGAGAGGATTAAGTGAGATCATTTATTGGGAGTTTTAGCAAACTAGCAGCAGTACACAGAGCACTGTCCTATAGTACTATCATCGTTCCATTCCACCCCGTTCCAGTCCACGCCAGTTGGTTCCTAGGCAGGCTAATTAGCTGATCCTATTCCAAGCTTGCTGAATACAAAGAAAGAACTTTAATAAGTTCCTGGGTAGCTGGCAGCTCCTGGGATGTAAAACTAGCATCTCATTCCCCTGGGAGGTCATCACTGCTTTTGCTCCATTTCCCTACCTGAGGTTTCTTGCTACAGAGATTTGTATGGGCTGAAACAGAGCCATCTGAGGGAGTGGTCAAAAGCTCGCCTATTTTCTGACTTTCCAAGCCCAGCGATTCAGTCCAGCTCTGAGAAGTCTGATCCCAAGGTTTTACTTCTCTTTGGAATCAGGAAGAGTGACTAACAAAGATGGTTTCTTATTTTTAAGGGAAAAATCTAACTTCCTGAAAATACTCCTGGAATATATGTCTACCCCCGCAGGCACACACATGTATGCTCCATGTGCATAATCAAGATTAACATCCAGTTTTCAGGAGATGGTTCCGGGGGCCACGGCCAGCCAGCCAAGTTCACTCCTCGTGGCGGCTGAGTCTGTCTCGGGAAGATGAGGAAACAAAGCCAGTAGCTGCTTAAAGAATCCCTCTCAAGGCTGTCTCTGGGATCAGAGCTCTCTGACCATAAGCTGTCTAAGGGATAATGAATTTCAAGCCACAAACTGAGGCAAAATGTAAGAAAATTCAAATCAGTTAAGTACAACTGAAGAACCAGCGTGCTGAGGGAGCGCAGTGGCTCACAAGGACAATCTCATTTCATCTTTAATTTGCATATGGTAAAGATTGATTTTCTACAGCTAATCCAAATTTATGACACATCAAGTGATATTTAAAGCACTCAATGGAGCATTTGATAGCCAAACATTTTTCCTGATTAGTACCCACTTGACCTGGTGACCCAGGGACGAATGCTGATCACCCACCCCCCCTCCTAAATGGAATCACTGCCAAGCAGTCAGCAGATAAACAGCCAGACTGCAGTCAGAGTGTCCAGCCATTTAAAAGTCTGGTGTTCTCAAAGGCTGGGGGTGGGGTGGGGGCTGGTGGGTTTGTCTTTTCAAAATTACACGTGTCAGGGATTTTATGGCTTTCACACCCCTAGCCTCATTTATGTAGATTATACTTACAGAGCATTCATAATATGCCATCTTTCTTATATATAATCTCAACAATCTTGATGGACAGGGATTCTTAATCTCAATTGACAGATGGCAAAGCTGGACCTCAGAGAAGTTAGGTAATTTCCCCAATCACCTAGCTAGCAAGTGGCAGGGCCAGGATTGAAGCTCAGTTCTGGTGAGCCCAAAGCTTAGTCTTTCCAGTTCAGCACTGTTCACTAAAGATTCATAGTTCACTGCCTTGGCTGGTAGCTGGATTTGAGCAGGAACTATCAGGAGCCTGAGTTAAGGCATGGGGGAGGGAGCAGCCAGACAGGCCAGAGGTATCTGCATAAATCTGTGAGCCAGTTATCAGGAGATTTTGATCATGGTTTTTAATTCTGTGTATTGTTTCTTCATAGCATCCATCCAGGGAGCTGTGGAGAGGGTAACACTGGTTGAAGAGCTTGTTTTAACCACCCAGCATAAACAGTTCCATCATTCCATCATTTGTGAACCTGTCACCAAAGGGGCTTCCCCAGGAATAAACTTAGCCAACCCTTAGTTTTATATCAGCAAAGATGATTTCTTCCACCAAGGTGGAATTGGACTCGTTTGTTGTTCTGCCGGTCTTCCAGAGGACGCTATCCAGGCAGCTACTCAATGGGGCTGCTCAGTGGGGCAGGATGATCCAACGCAACTCCCTCACGTGTCAGATGAATGGTTGTGGCTCTTGACTGGGCCTCACTCACCGCAGGTTTTTCACCCTTCAGCCAGCTTGCTTGAGCGTCTTCATTTATGCTCTCAGGGTTTCAAGAGGGCGAAAGCGGTAGCTGCAAGGCCACTTGAGACCCACACTTGGACCTCCAACATCATCACTTGTACTGCAGTCTACCATTAAAGCAAGATGCAAAGTACCCAGATTCAAAGAGGCAGAGAAAAAGACTCTGTCTCTTGATGGGGAGCATAGGGGCAGGCTAACAGAAGTGGGAGAAATCTACAGCCAGTTTTTACAGTCTCTCCCAGTGAGCAAATAACCCCACCTGGATAAGGAGGATGTTCTTCTCCAGTGCTCGGCAAACTTGGACATGCACATCACCTGGGTGGGGGTCTTTTAACATGTAGATTCTGACTTACTGGGTCTGGTGTGGCAGCTTTTTTTGTTCAGTTGCTAAGTCGCGTCCAACTCTTTGTGACCCCATGGACTGCAGCACACCAGGCTTCCCTGCCCTTCACTGTCTCCCAGAGTTTGCCCAAATTCATGTCCATTGAATCGATGATGCCATCCAACCATCTCATCCTCTGTTGCCCCCTTTTCCTCCTTGTCCTCAGTCTTTCCCAGCCTCAGGGTCTTTTCCAGTGAGTTGGTTCTTTGCATCAGAGAGCCAAAGTATTGGAGCTTCAGCCTCAGCCCCAGTCCTTCCAATGAATATTTAAGGTTGATTTCCTTTAGGACTGACTGGTTGCTCTGCTGCAGTCCAAGGGACTCTCAAGAGTCTTCTCTAGCACCACAGTTTGAAAGCATCAATTCCTTGGTGCTCAGCCTTCTCTATGGTCCAACTCTCACATCTGTACATGACTACTGGGAAAACCATAGCTTCGACCATATGAACCTTTGTTGGCAAAGTGGTATCTTTGCTTTTTAATATGCTGTCTAGGTTTGTCATAGCTTTCTTTCCAAGTAGCAAGCATCTTTTAATTTCTTGGCTGCAATCACTGTCCATAATGATCTTGGAGTCCACGAAAATAAAACCTGTCACTGCTTCCACTTTTCCCCCTTCTATTTGCCACGTAGTGATGCCACCAGATGCCATGATCTTAGTTTTTTGAACGTTGAGTTGTAAGCCAGCTTTTTGACTCTCCTCTTTCACCTTCATCAAGAGGCTGTTTAGTTCCTCTTTGCTTTCTGCCATTAGGGTGGTATCATCTGCATATCTGAGGTTGCTGATACTTCTCCCTGGTGTGGGGGCCTGAGTTTTCATCCTTCTAATAAGATCTCTGGGGATGCTGCTGCCACTGGGCCACAGAATATACTGAGAGCAGCCAGTTTCTAATAATGATGTGGAATAGCATTCACTCCCTTTTTTCTGCTAAGCTGGACTATCACTGGCCTGCTGATAATGTACTGGTTCTTCTAAGGGTAGAAAGCCCCCACTCTGCGCCTTTTGTTTGGAATATGAAGTCAGTGAAAGTGTCTGTGGCCATGTCTGTGTATTACGTGCATGGTTTTGTGATCACATCAGGAAAGATCACCAAATGGTAATATTAAAATGTTCACTTTGCGAAAAATGCCATCAATCTCTTTGATAGGATTTTTTAAAGGTTTTAGTTTTATATTTCATGTATTATGAGAACAGATTGCTTTGACCAGATAGATGGTTTTTGAGTCCAGAATGGGTAGAACTTGTCTGATTGTATTCAGTTCCAATTTTCTGGCGTAATAACTTCTTTCCCTACAGGGACTGTGCTTAAGACTGTCTCAGGCAGGGCTCCCGGGCTCAGGGACAGATGCTAGGGTAACAGAAACCTGGGTAAAGCCTGGGACTCTGGTCACTAGTAGCCCACACAGAGTATGGGTTCTCTTTCCAACAGAAACTAATGAAACAGTTTTTGCTGTGCTCGTTGCTTCCATCGTGTCTAACTGTTTGCAACCTCATGGACTGTAGCCCGCCAGGCTCCTCTGTCCATGGCATTCTCCAGGCAAGAATCCTGGAGTGGGTTGCCATTTTCTTCTCCAGGGGATCCTGCCAACCCAGAGATCAAACCCTCATTCTCTCTTGACTCCTGCACTGCAGGTGGATTCTTTACCTACTGAGCCACGTGGGTGCAGTTTGTATACAGTATAATGACTGTTCTGAGTTTGTGCTGATTTTTTGGCTAATATGGGAGCAAAGCAGGCGTTTATGAACAAGGGTGGCCAGTCATTCTGTTTGTTCCTTCGTTTGTTTTTGATGTCACCAAGCCATTGTATTTTTCTCCTTACCAATGTTGGTGAGCTGGGGGAAACTGAGGCAATGCATAGAGGTCTTCTTGGATAGGGCAGTGCTCCAAAATGAAAAAAAAAAAAAAGGTAAAAAGCACAGACATAGATAATCGGCCACAAATGTGCATATCTTTCTCTTTGGATGAAAATGAATCAAAATTAGGCATCAGGTCAACACCTAGAGACCGTTGTTTATTTTTTTAATAAATGTTTAAGAAATGGTTGCCCAGTTTCTTTTCAAAATGGATAGTTGAAAGCACAGGTCAGTTAGACAAGGAGGAGAAACGGTCTGGCTGTAAATTAGTAGCATGTCAGTGTTCAGAGGGACCTCAGAGAGCAATTAATTCAAGTCTGTTATTTTACAAATGGGAAAACTGAGGCTTATGACTTCCAAACTTCTACAAAGCTTGCTTCCAGTCAATCTAATTTGCTTTCTAAGCGCATAGTCACTTCAGTCATGTCTGACTCTTTGCAACCCTATGAACCTTAGACCACCACGCTCCTCAGTCCATGGGTTTCTCAGGCAAAAATTCTGGAATGGGTTGCCATTTCCTCCTTGAGGGGAACTTTCTGACCCAAGGATCAAACCAGTGTCTCTTAAGTCTCGTGCATTGGCAGGCGGGTTCTTTACCACTGGCGCCACCTGGAAGCCCAGTTGCTCTCAGTTCAGTTCAGTTCAGTTCAGTCGCTCAGTTGTGTCCGACACTCTGCAACCCCATGAATCGCAGCACGCCAGGCCTCCCTGTCCATCACCAACTCCCAGAATTTACCCAAACTCATGTCCATCGAGTCAGTGATGCCATCCAGCCATCTCATCCTCTGTCGTCCCCTTCTCCTCCTGCCCCCAATCCCTCCCAGAATCAGAGTCTTTTCCAATGAGTCAACTCTTTGCATGAGGTGGCCAAAGTATTGGAGTTTCAGCTTTAGCATCAGTCCTTCCAGTGAACACCCCGACTGATCTCCTTTAGGATGGACTGGTTGGATCTCCTTGCAGTCCAAGGGACTCTCAAGAGTCTTCTCTAACACCACAGTCCAAAAGCATCAATTCTTCGGCACTCAGCTTTCTTCACAGTCCAACTCTTACATCCATACATGACCACTGGAAAAACCACAGCCTTGACTAGATGGACCTTTGTTGGCAAAGTAATGTCTCTGCTTTTTAATATGCTATCTAGATTGGTCGTAACTTTCCTTCCAAGGAGTAAGCGTCTTTTAATTTCATGGCTGCAGTCACAATCTGCAATGATTTTTGGAGCCCCCCAAAATAAAGTCTGCCACTGTTTCCACTGTTTCCCCATCTATTTGCCATGAAGTAATGGGACCAGATGCCATGATCTTAGTTTTCTGAATGTTGAGCTTTAAGCCAACTTTTTCACTCTCCTCTTTCACTTTCATCTATAGACTCAAAAAAAAGTAGAGGCAATTTGACCTTCTGAAGTTGCTGTCATGCTATTTGCCCTGCATCTAAGATTTCTTGTTCCCTCATTGGAAACCTCTTGTCCTGCATTTGAGATTTTCCAAATCATTCGTTCAAAGTCATGAATCTGATAACAGCCCTGTTTTTCCCTTATGGTCTCTTCCATTCTATCATGAAAGTTTCTTATTTCACACTATAACATTTTCCTTAAAGTCACCCTGACAAACGAGGGAAATAAAACCCTTCCAAGGGTGGTTTTCCATCAACCTCTCTCTGTCCTGTGCTTTGTTAAAGATAGAAAGGACAATAGGAATCCAATATCATAGCCAAACCACCCACAGGCTTTCCAGAATTATACACTGAATTGGCTTCCTCTGTAAGGATCCATTCGGGTTTGCTGGAGGAGGTAGGGGAAGAAATTCCATGTATAATGCTGAACCTTTTTCCATATACCAGCCTATTTCATCACCATAACAACTTCCGCTATTTTCCCAAGGATAAAATGGAAGCTCAGAGAAGTTTAACTTCACTTGCCCAAGATTTCACACTAAGTAGAAATACCTGGCTTCGAACTCAGATCTCCAAACCCTTTGCTCTTCATTGTATACCTGTTGTTCTCAAATGCTTGCCCAGGTTGTGTTAGAGTCATTTTAGAGATTTTAAAATACAAATTCTCAGGATTCACCCTCTAGAATGATCTCATAAATCTAGGTCGGGATCTGGAAATCCAGAAATCTGGGTTGAGTCCTAGAAATATATAATTTCTGTTTTATTTCTGGGTCTATATCTGTATCAGCATCTATCAGTTAGCATTTAACACACAATAACTTGCCCCAAATTTAAAAGTTTAATGCAAACTTTTATTTAGGTAGTGGTTCTTTTGAAAAGTATTTATTTGTTTATTTAATTTTATTGGAGTATACTTGATTTTTAATGTTTTCTTAGTTTCAGGTGTACAGCAAAGTGATTCTGTTATATACATACATGTATTCATTCTTTTTCAGGTTTTTACCCATTTAGGTTGTTAAAGAATGTTGCGTAGAATTTCCTGTCCTATACAGTAGTATAGTAGGTCCTCGTTGGTTATCTGTTTTATATATAGTAGAGTGTGTATCTTGCCTGGAGAATCCCAGGGACGGGGAAGCCTGGTGGGCTGCCGTCTATGGGGTCGCACAGAGTCAGACACGACTGAAGTGACTCAGCAGGAGTAGCAGCAGCAGAGTGTGTATATGAACCCCAAGCTTCTAATTTATTCCCACCGCACACATTTCCTCTTTGGTAACCATACATTTGTTTTCAAAATCTGGAAGTCTGTTTTTGTTTTGCAAATAAGTTCATTTTTATGATTTTTAAAACTAATTTTCTGTGTGAGTGGTATCATATGATATTTGTCTTTGTCTGACTTACTTCACTTACTAGGCCCATCCATGTTGCTGCAAATGGCATAATTTCATTCTTTTTTGTGGCTGGGTAATGTTCCATTGTATATATGTACCACATCTTCTCTATCTGTTCATCTGCTAATGAACATGTAGGTTGCATCCATATCTTAACTGTTGTAAACAGTGCTGCAATGAATATTGGGGTGCACCTCTCTTTTCAAATTTTGGTTTTCTCCAGGTGTGTGCTCAGTGGTGGGATTGTTGGATCATATGGTGATTCTATTTTTAGCTTTTTAGGGAACCCCAGTACTGTTCTCCACAGTGACTGCACCAATTTACATTCTCACCAACAGTGTAGGAGGGTTCTCTTTTCTCACACCTTCTCCAGCATTTATTGTTTGTAGATTTTTTGATGATGGCCTTTCTGACTGGTGTTAGGTGATACCTCATTGTAGTTTTGATTCGCATTTCTCTAATAATTAATGATGTTGAGCATCTTTTCCTGTGCTTTTTGGCCATCTGTATGTCTTCTTTGTAGATTTTTTTTTATTTGGATCCTCTGCTCATTTTTTGATTGGGTTGTTTTGATATTGAGCTATGTGAGCTGTTTGTGTGTTTTGGAGATTAATCCCTTGTTGGTCACTTCATTTGCAAATATTTTTTTTCCTTCTGAGGGTTGTCTTTTTTGTTTTATTTATGGTTTCCTTTGCTATACAAAAGCTTTTAAGTTTAAATAGGTTCACTTTGTTTATTTTTGGTTTTGTTTTCATTACTGTATAAAATGGATCAAAAAAAAACCTTGCTGAGATTTTTGTCAAAGAGTGTTCTGCTTATGTTTTCCTCCAAGAGTTTTATAGCATCTGGCCTCACATTTAGGTCTTTGATCCATTTTGAGTATTTTGGTGTATGGTGTTAGAGGATGTTCTCATTCCATTCGTATACATGTAAGTGTTCAGTAGCTCATGATCCAGTGAGTGGGGAATTTGGACTGGCCTCTGCTGGGTGGGTCTTCTGCTGGTCTTGCTGGGCTACAGTGTCAAGAGTCCCAAGAGCAGCAGGAGAGGACAGACCCAAGGCACAAGCACTCTTCAAGCTTCTGTCACATTTGTGTCCCATTTCTGCTGTCCCGCTGGCCATTGTAAGTCAAGTGGCCAAAGCCAGAGACTAACCCAGAAGGTGCTACACAGGGGCGTGGATACCAGGAGAACAACTACTGTGACCATTTTTGTAACCCATCTATTTGCTGAAGAGAAAGAAAGAAAGAGAGATGGTTATTGAACACACATGGAGATAAAAGCTCAAATGGTATTTAAAGGTATGAAAATATTTCTGTGCTTCATTTAGCCCCCTCCATCATCATCCTCTTCTCCAGGGGTGACTACTTTTAGCTATTTGTTTTCACCTGGTGGTGTATAACTTTTTATTGTTAATTCAACAATTAAAAAAATGATTATGGTTTTATAGGTAGACAATGAATTGTTCAAAAAAATTCATTACAAACAACAGAAGCCCCCTTCTCATTTTGCTCTCCTTGGAGTCAACTGCTTTCAATTCTTTTAGCTGATTCTTTTGGTAGTTACCTCCATATACTAAATTACATATAATACACACACACATGCTTCTCACCTTTTTGGTGTTTATCATCCTCTCACTTCAGAAAATGCAGGTCTAGTTCTCTTTTATCTCCTCTCTACCTTATCAAGCCACACACTCAGTGTTCCTCAATGTTAAGACAGAAAGAATCAAGGTCTAAGATGCAGCACTTTCATCAGACATCCAAGCATGTTGTTCATTTTTTAAAGTGGCTATCATTTATTTATTAATTAATATTTATTTATTGGCTACACTGGGTCTTAGCTGCAGCATGTGAGATCTAGTGCCCTGACCAGGAATCAAACCCATGCCCCCTGCATTGGGAGCGTACTTACCTACTGGACCATCAGGGAAGTCCCTGTTTGTTTATCTTGGTGATAATGGAAGACCCAGACCCAGTCATGGAGTAAGGCATTCCTAGTGTAATTATAAAAAAAAAATTTTTGAACACCAGCTAGGTGTTGTGAAGATATGAAATGTCCCAAGCTGTGGTTCCTCACCTAGAGTTTGTGTCCAGTGTAGTAAGGGGTATTCATGAATATGGCAGGCAGGAACAAAGGGCTGGAGAAATGCACTGAAGGGAGGCATCCCTTCTAGCTGGCTCAACTGTGGAAGGTGCAGAGAAGGTAGTGTCTTGACTGGGTTTCCCTAGGCCAGCATGTGTCACTTAGGAAGCTTACATTACATGGAACGAAAAACATACTCAACATCAACAGCAGGGTAAGTTATTGATTCAAGCAACAGAAGTCCGAGTTGGGGCAGCCCTCAAGGTTGATGGATCTGGTGGCTCAGTATCTCACTAAGGAATATCCTCTGCTCCTCACATGGCCTTCCAGGGTGCTGTCTTTGTTCTAAAGCTGGTTGGTTGGATGGCTGACAGCAGCAGGGTGTGCCTTTGCTTCCCCTTTTGGGTCTAGTGGCAGACAGAGTGCTTCTGCTCCAGCTTTTTCCCAAGGAAGAGGCCTCCATTTCCATCACGTGGATGGCTTAGGTCACATGTCCACTCCTTGACCAGTGACTGTGGTCAAAGAACATAGTGTCCTGGCTGGTCTGAGTCAGCCAGGATCCACCCCTGGTGCTTAGTGGGAGGAGTCTATTCCTAGAGTGAAAACATAACAGAAGAAAATTTAGGATTCTGATAGAAATTTCAAGGTGGAGAATGGATGCTTGGGTGGCAACCAGGAATAGCCACTGTAGCAGAAAATGCCATTTTAAACAAGATGTCAGTAGGAACGGAGGCCTGAGGCTGAGAAGTATAGTCTTAGTTTGGGGAGTGGCAAGTGAGTATTCAATATGACTGCATAAAGGAGGAGAACCCTGTACCTGCCTTTACCTGGAGTATGACTTACCTCTAGGTCTTTGATCTCCTCTTCCATGAGGAAAACAGCCCTCCTGAGGTCTGTGTATCCCAGTAAGTCTCCTGCACAGACTTCAGAGGATCTGTAAACCTAATGCAATTATGTACAAAGATGTGTATGCACATATTTCTGGGGCAAGACAGTTTAAATTTACTCAGATTTTGTAAGTGGCACATGATTCTGAGTAAGTTAAAACCATAAATCAACTAAGGTCACTCATGACTAGGATCAGTGCAGAAGACTGGTAGCCTGTGCCCTTCTTCCTGATCTTCCACTCTGATTTACCCCGATCCCTGCCCACATATATCCTGGACTCAAATGCATGTCTTTTCCAACCTACTTCTATGATGTTCCATGGACTTGACCTTGTATGGACCCAATTCTTCCACATTAGCTTATTTTTTAAACAAATGAAGAAAAGGACAGCTGGTTAATAAATAGAATTGGGATATCTAGCTAAACATTTTGAAAAGATAGCCCTCATAATTTCTACACACAAAAATAGATTCCATATGGTGTAAGGGAATAAATGTAAAATATGTCAGCAAGAATATACTAGAAGATGTTATACTTGAATAATGACATCATTTTAAAATATGAAAGGAATTCCTAAATACCAGCTCAAGGACAGTTATCTTAAAAACTTACATAAGGATTAAAATCTCTGGACATCAAAAAATAACACAAGATTAAAGGGCAAATAAACTAATAAAAACACATGAAACATGTGTGACCAAGGAGTAATATAATTTATATTAAAAAGCCTTGTAAGTCAGTAACAAAAGAGGAATTCTCCAAAAAACAAATGGGCTACAGACATGAAGTTAGTTTAACAAAGGATGAATCACAAAGTGCTAATAAAAATGGGGAACACTTCCATTTTATTTATGATAGAAGAAGTAAAATGAAGACAATGAGATTTTTCTTAAAACCCTAACAATCAGTAAGGGAATGCTATAAAGAAATGAACCCCAAAATACCTGCTGATGTGCTTAAACTAGTACCACATTTTTAGAGAGGGGACTTGATTGTTTTTCAGTTCATTTCAGTTCAGTCGCTCAGTCGTGTCCAACTCTTCGTGACCCCATGAATCGCAGCACGCCAGACCTCCTTGTCCATCACCAACTCCCGGAGTTCACTCAAACTCATGTCCATCGAGTCAGTGATGCCATCCAGCCATCTCATCCTCTGTCATCCCCTTCTCCTCCTGCCCCCAATCCCTCCCAGCATTAGGGTCTTTTCTAATGAGTCAACTATTCGCATGAGGTGGCCAAAGTATTGGAGTTTCAGCTTTAGCATCATTCCTTCCAAAGAAATCCCAGGGCTGACCTCCTTTAGAATGGACTGGTTGGATCTCCTTGCAGTCCAAGGGATTCTCAAGAGTCTTCTCCAACACCACAGTTCAAAAGCATCAATTCTTCAGCGCTCAGCTTTCTTCACAGTCCAACTCTCACATCCATACATGACCACTGGAAAAACCATAGCCTTGACTAGATGGACCTTTGTTGGCAAAGTAATGTCTCTGCTTTTGAAAATGCTATCTAGGTTGGTCATAACTTTCCTTCCAAGGAGTAAGCGTCTTTTAATTTCATGGCTGCAGTTACCATCTGCAGTGATTTTGGAGCCCCCCAAAATAAAGTCTGACACTGTTTCCACTGTTTCCCCATTTATTTGCCATGAAGTGATGGGACCAGATGCCATGATCTTCGTTTTCTGAATGTTGAGCTTTAAGCCAACTTTTTCACTCTCCTCTTTCACTTTCATCAAGAGGCTTTTTAGTTCCTCTTCACTTTCTGCCATAAGGGTGGTGTCATCTGCATATCTGAGGTTATTGATATTTCTCCCGGCAATCTTGATTCCAGCTTGTGCTTCTTCCAGCCCAGCATTTCTCATGATGTACTTTGCATATAAGTTAAATAAGCAGGGTGACAATATACAGCTTTGACGTACTCCTTTTCCTATTTGGAACCAGTCTGTTGTTCCATGTCCAGTTCTAACTGTTGCTTCCTGACCTGCATACAAATTTCTCAAGAGGCAGGTCAGGTGGTCTAGTATTCCCATCTCTTTCAGAATTTTCCACAGTTTATTGTGATCCACACAGTCGAAGGCTTTAGCATAGTCAATAAAGCAGAAATAGATGTTTTTCTGGAACTCTCTTGCTTTTTCCATGATCCAGCGGATGTTGGCAATTTGATCTCTGGTTCCTCTGCCTTTTCTAAAACCAGCTTGAACATCTGGAAGTTCACGGTTCACATACTGCTGAAGCCTGGCTTGGAGAATTTTGAGCATTACTTTACTAGCATGTGAGATGAGTGCAATTGTGCAGTAATTTGAGCATTCTTTGGCATTGCCTTTCTTTGGGATTGGAATGAAAACTGCCCTTTTCCAGTCCTGTGGACACTGCTGAGTTTTCCAAATTTGCTGGCATATTCAGTGCAGCACTTTCACCGCATCATCTTTCAGGATTTGAAAGAGCTCAACTGGAATTCCATCGCCTCCACTAGCTTTGTTCATAGTGATGCTTTCTAAGGCCCACTTGACTTCACATTCCAGGATGTCTGACTCTAGGTGGGTGATCATACTATCATGATTATCTGGGTCATCAAGATCTTTTTTGTACAGTTCCTCTGTGTATTCTTGCCACCTCTTTTTAATATCTTCTGCTTCTGTTAGGTCTGTACCATCTCTGTCCTTTATCGAGCCCATCTTTGCATGAAATGTTCCCTTGGTATCTCTAATTTTCTTGAAGAGATCTCTGCTGCTGCTGCTGCTGCTAAGTCGCTTCAGTCGTGTCCGACTCTGTGCGACCCCATAGACAGCAGCCCACCAGGCTCCCCCATCCCTGGGATTCTCCGGGTAAGAACGCTGGAGTGGGTTGCCATTTCCTTCTACAATGCATGAAAGTGAAAAGTGAAAGTGAAGTCGCTCAGTTGTGTCCAACTCTTAGCAACCCCATGGGCTGCAGCCTACCAGGCTCCTCCGTCCCTGGAATTTTCCAGGCGAGAGTACTGGAGTGGGTGCCATCGCCTTCTCTGGAAGAGATCTCTAGTCTTTCCCATTCTGTTGTCTTCCTCTATTTCTTTGCATTGATTGCTGAGGAAGGCTTTCTTATCTATTCTTGCTATTCTTTGGAACTCTGCATTCAGATGCTTGTATCTTTCCTTTTCTCCTTTGCTTTTCGCTTCTCTTCTTTTCACAGCTATTTGCAAGGCTTCCCCAGACAGCCATTTTGCTTTTTTGCATTTCTTTTCAATGGGGATGGTCTTGATCCTTGTCTCCTGTACAATGTCACGAACCTCCATCCATAGTTCATCAGGCACTCTATCTATCAGATCTAGTCCCTTAAATCTATTTCTCACTTCCACTGTATAATCATAAGGGATTTGATTTAGGTCATACCTGAATGGTCTGGTGGTTTTCTGTACTTTCTTCAATTTAAGTCTGAATTTGGCAATAAGGTTCATGATCTGAGCCACAGTCAGCTCCCAGTCTTGTTTTTGTTGACTGTATAGAGCTTCTCCATCTTTGGCTGCAAAGAATATAATCAGTCAATCTGATTTCGGTGTTGACCATCTGGAGATGTCCATGTGTAGAGTCTTCTCTTGTGTTGTTGGAAGAGGGTGTTTGCTATGACCAATGCGTTCTCTTGGCAAAACTCTATTAGCCTTTGCCCTGCTTCATTCCGTATTCCAAGGCCAAATTTGCCTGTTACTCCACGTGTTTCTTGACTTCCTACTTTTGTATTCCAGTCCCCTATAATGAAACGGACATCTTTTTTGGGTGTTAGTTCTAAAAGGTCTTGGAGGTCTTCATAGAACCATTCAACTTCAGCTTCTTCAGCATTACTGGTTGGGGCATAGCCTTGGATTACTGTGATGGTTTTTAGTTAGTAACAAAAATCCTAAAAATGTGTGTTTTTTGATTTAGCAATTTCACTTTTGGAAAATTAGTCTAATGAAATAATCATTCATATAAGCACAGTTGTGAGTCCAAGGATATTTGGTTATTGTTTGTTTTTTAGAATTTTCATTGAATTTTCATTGTTGCTTTAGAATGTTGTGTTAGTTTCTGCTGTACAGCAAAATGAATCAGTTATATGTATACACATATCCCCTCTTTTTTAGATGTACTTCCATTTAGGTCACTACAGAGCACCGAGTAGAGTTCCCTGTGCTATGCAGTAGGTTCTCATTAGTTATCTATTTAGAATGCTTTTTTAAACAGTGGAGAATGGGAACATTCCACTGTTTAATAATAGGATATTGGTTCAAGAAATTACAGTGTAATTTTACATTAGAACATTGTGGCTATTACAAATAATTTTGGAGAACTATATCTGTAGACATGGAAATATGCCAATAATATATTAATAAGTGAAGAATGTGGGTTATGAGATGGAAAGTATCATGATTTTGCTCTTACAATATGTGTGTATGTACAGACACATAGAAAATGATTATCTGAGCAGCACTGTCCAATAGAAATACAAAGCAAGCCCTGTAATTCTACGTTTTCTAGTAGTCACATTAAAGAAGAAGGTGAAAAGAAACTCATATAACTGATAATATATTTTGTTTAACCAATATATCAACCACACTATAATTTCAACATGTAATCAATATAAAAATTATGAAGACATTTTACATCTCCTTGTGTGTGTGTGTGAAATCTGTAAATCTGATGTGTGTTTTCACCGTAAACACATCTCAATTCAGTCTGGCCACACGTCAAGCACTCAGTCGCCACCTGGGCCCAATGGCTACCAAATCTGGACAACACAAATTTGAATCCTATTCACCAGGTTTGAATAGCAGTTGAAAGAGTTGGTGTCCTGTATATCCTTTCTGTGATTGTGCTTTCTGGAATAATCATATATTCCTTTTTATTTCATAGAAAAAAAAATGAAGAAAATGTTCTATTTACTGAGAGAAGGGGGTAAAAAGAATAATTTTAATATGAGCCCAGGTAGAAGCAGGAGAGAGAATCGAGCATACTGACCACGTACACCCAGAGAACAGAACAGAATTTCTGAGCTCTTCGTAGATAAACTCCTGGGACACCAACCCAAGAGGATGCTTAGCTATTTTAAGAAACACTGGAATTTTGTTCAAGTAAAAATACTGATTAAAAAAATCAGCTATCACCTGGGTTTTGGAAATCAGATAATTCCTTTTTAGAGATATTCCAAGTAATTCTATGGGGGTATGATGAGAAAAACATTTAAAGCTTTTCTTCATGTGGATATTAATCTTAAATGAAAAATGTTTAGGAGAATCCTGCAATATACTCTCCAATTAAGCCAGATCGGTGGGTGGAAATGTTCCAGCAGAGATAACATAAAAATAGAATCGTCTTTCAATCACAATTTAAATTATTCAAATGTCTTCACATCAAGTGGAATTTAAGTGCATAGATAGAAATAACTTACTCTCGTCATTAGGACACGTAAGTAACAGAGGTAGTGATACTCAAGCAAGAGCAGCCACGTGAAGGAAAAGGTCAGCTGCAGAACTAACAACTTTCTTGTAAGGAAGCTTGTTTTATCAAATTTGAACCCACCAGTTAATTTTACTTCACTCCCCCACTGAACTGTAAGTTCCGCGTCTTATTTGCTGGTGCTTCCTCCAGCCTAGCACAGAGCCTGGTGTGTGGTCAGTGTTTGATTCTAATTTTATTAACAAACACTATTTAGTGAGTTTCTATTATATGTCAGACCCTGTTTTGCTTGGGATACATCAGGGAAGAAACCAGACAAAAATCCCTACTCTTATGGAACTTCCCTGCTAGAGAGGGGAAACAGACAGTAAACAATAAGCATTAAATATGCAAATTGTATAATACAGTATAAAGTGGGAAGTACAATGGAAAAAATAGAGGAGAGTCCACACGCATGTTCATATCAGCACTAGTCACAGTAGTCGAGAGGTGGAAACAACCCGAGTGTCATTGATAAATGACTAGATAAACAAGATGTGGTAGATACAGACAATGAAATATTGTTCAGACTGAAAAGGTAAGGACGTTTTGACACCTGCTACAGTGTGGATGTCATGAAAAGTGAAAGTGATAGCCACTCAGTCGTATCAGACTCTTTTCAACCCCATGGATTATACAGTCCATGTAATTCTCCAGGCCACAATACTGGTGTGGGTAGCCTTTCCCTTCTCCAGAGGATCTTCCTAACCCAGAGATCGAACCCTGGTCTCCTGCATTACAGGCAGATTCTTAACCAGCTGAGCCACAAGGGAAGCCCAGGAATACTGGAGTGGGGAGCCTATCCCATCTCCAGGGGATCTTCCTGACACAGGAATCAAACTGGGGTCTCCTGCATTGCAGGCGGATTCTTGACCAACTGAGCTATCAGGGAAAAGCCGTGGATGTCATATATTATCCATAAGGATGACCCTTAAGGACATTATGTTAAATGAAATAAGTCAGACACAGAAGGACAAATACTGTGTGATTGCACTCATATGCTGTATCTAAAATAGTCAAATTTGTAGAAACAGAAATAAAATGGTGCTTACCAGAGGCTGGGGGAAGGAGGGAGTGGGAAGTGGTTTAAAGGGTACAGAGTTTTAGTTTTGCAATGAAAAAGTTGTGGAGTTTGGATGCACAATACATTAGATATACTTTACTGAATTGTATACTTAGAAATAGTTGCAGTGTTAAATCTTATGTTCTGCATTTAAATGAAAGCACAGATTACCAGTTAGACATGACACTATTGGGTGATTGATGTAAAATGACAGTCTTTAAGGCTGGCCTCCACCTTCACATTTTTGTTGTCAAAAAATATGTTCCATGGGAGGACTTTTTTTTTTGTCCCTGTAACACAGTTTTCCAATTTTAGGTTAAGCAATCAAGGTAATTTATATTAAATAGTCTACAAACCTTGCCAATAGATAATAGATGCTCTTTTTTTTTCTTTTTTTATTATTTATTTATTTAATATAAATTTATTTATTTTAGTTGCAGGTTAAATCGCCAGTCCAGGTTCGATGCATGTTCAATTCTTAAGAAATGTCAACTAGAGTTGTTCTGTCCAAAGATTGATTCAAATTCCATTCCAAATCTTACAGAAAGTGAAATGCCACTCTGGTGTTTCTAAAAGACCCAGAGGTCACATCCAAGGGTGCACTTCTCACATTGACTTCCTGCCTCTACTGAACTAGCTCTACTTTCTGCTCTTCTTCTGAGCTGCGTCTGCTGTCCCCAGCCTACCTCAGTTAACTGTCTTCAGTACTCATCCATTTAGACACTGACACAAGGCGCTTCAGGTGTATTAGAACTTGCTGCAAGTGGGAGAGACCTCAGGACAATATGGCAGTCAGTGCTGGCAACGGAGAAGTGACTTCTGTAGTCCATGCTTCCCAACACAGTAGTACCAAGCACCCCCAGGGGCTGCAGCAAACTCGCATCTGTGCTGTAGGCTCGTCTACATTTTCAAAAGAAACAAAGCAATATTCAAAATCTGTTGGGCCCTGTACAAGCTACCAGCTCAAAGTAGTTCCCTGTTTCAACAGTAGATTGTGCTACATTCCTTTCAATGATATCTTATCTTTGTGAATCTTGGATGTTCAGGGTTGATGAGATAAAAAAGCAAGTGCCTTGTGGAAATCAACATGGAACAGGAGACACTACTATGTTTGGATATATTAAGCTGTTTGGGTTTACTGCTTAATAAAACAATGATTACATTTCTTTTGTCCCTTGGTGGGGGTGGGGAGGGGCGCCAGAAAAAATTATAGGGAGAGTAAGGGTACTGTGAGCCAAGGAAGTTTGGGAACTGATGTTGTAGCAGTTAACACTGTTGAAAAATGTCACCGGGCCATTTCTGCCATCATAAGTGCCAGCTGCTGGCCATGCTCTGTTCTGGGCTCCGTCCTTATTTCTAGCTCCTGTGGGTTTCCAGCATGGGTCACTTCAGCCTTCTTTTTTTGTTTCGGTATCCCCTCCCAGACCATGTCCTCAGGGTATGCCCTTCCATCCTTCAACAGCCTGTCAAGGTATTTCCTGCATAAAGACAGTTTCCTCCCTAACAGAAATTCTTTTCCCAGCAGATTAAAAAAATATATATATATTTTTCCTCTTCTGGTATAAATTGTTGTGATATGAGAGAAGAGACCCTGCACCGTGAGGGCATTCGGGAATAGTTAGATAAACGGGCAACTCAGAAGCATGATGGGTGATTAAAAGGAGCAAAAAGAATCTAAGCAAAGTTTGCCTACCTCAGTTGCACCCTGAACACAGACTGTGTGACCAGATGCATTTAAATCTGCCCAGGGTCCAAACACAGAACATATAACACAGATATAATCTCCTCCCTGACTCTGCAAGCTTCAAACTTTGCCTAACTTCAAAAGGCAGGATTTTATAGTGTTTTGATGCCTTATTTCCTCCTGTAATTAAATATACTGGTATAAGCTTTATGGCTTCCCTGGTGGCTCAGATGGTAAAGAATCTGCCTGCAATGCGGGAGACCCGGGTTTCATCCCTAGGTTGGGAAGATCCCCTGGAGTAGGAAATGGCAACCCACTTCAGTATTCTTGCCTGGAGAATTCCATGGACAGAGGAGCCTGGTGGGCTACAGTCCACGGGGTCACAAAGAATCGGACACAACTGAGTGACTAACACTTTCAAGCTGTGGGAGAAAAACCTGGTAATTTCATCTAGTGGGTACGTCTGTTTTCTGAATTTCTCCAGAATTAGTGAAATTTTTCTTAGTCTCCATCTTTGGGCCTGAACATCCACACCAACCATTTCTTTCCTTGCTTTGTCCTCTATTCCATTCTTATTTAAGAAGAATATCATATGATTTGCTAACTTGTGTCAGGTAGGGGATGGTGGTGGAGAAAACCTAATCTTTCATGAGAAATACTTGACCTGGCATTTGTGAAGGCTCTGCCTTCATGCCTTTGCTATGAAGTCCGATTAATGAAAATATCCGTATTCTCCTCACCTCTGCCTTGGTGCAACAGTATTCTCTTCCATATCCGTCACTGTCTAATGGTTCACAGGATCATGAAGACATGAAACTATTCCTTATTATAGTAGAAGTCTCTCCCAAGTGGGTGGTTTTTTTTTTTTTTTTTTTTTGTAGTTACTATGAAACATCTCTGGCCATAAGTCTCCTTTAAAATGGGTTTTCACCTTCTGCTCTGTGTTGCAAGAACCACCTTTTCCCTAGGATTGGTTGCATTAATTTGTGTTAATCCCCATTAATAGGCCCTCTGCACTGCTTACAACACTCTGAGAAGCCTATTTACATAAAGCCCAAGGCATACACGTGACGAGTGAGGAGGAATCTGGCATTCTTGAGGCTTCAGATGGGAGTGCCTGCTTGGAATTATTTCTTGTTCATCCATCTGGAGGACCCATGATCTGAAATTTTAGATGTGGAGACTATGTTTCATTTTCTGATATGTGCAGAGATCTCAAGAGAGCATTTTTAAAACTGAATTCTGTTCCAGGCACTGGACTACAGGCTTGTTGCAGCTGGTCCCCAAATATGGCGACCATCAAGTCCTCTCCATCCTGTAGGCGCATGTTGTTTCCTGGATGAGATGGGGCTCATTCCCCCTCCCACTGAATCTGCACTGGCCCTTTGAGTTGCTGTGACCAACACAATGTAATGGAAATGACCCTGTGCCAGTGATAGACCTAACTTTTAGCAAGTCTGGCAGTTTTTGCTTCTCTCTCGGGAGCCAGCTGCCAAATGGCAAGTCCATCTGCTCCGAGACTGCTATGTGGAAAGAAAGCCCAGGTTTCCAAATGGCAGGGGGAGGGGCAGAGAGAGAGAGAAAGAGAGAGAGAAAGAGTACTCGCTAGTTAGCAGGCTGCTGGATCGCCCGCAGCTGTTCCAGCCACCGTGGGGTGTGAGACATGGGCATGAAGGAGCCATTTTGGATGTTTCAACCCCATGGACATGACCTGGAACAGAAGAGCCACCCAACTGAGCCCAGCTTAGGTTGCAGAATCATGAGACATCATAAACTGTTTTTTTTAAGTCACTCAGTTTTGGGAAGGTGTGCTGTGTAGTAGCAGATGATGGAAACAGTGCCCAGTAAGTATTATTTCATGTAATCAATATAATAACCAGTCTTGTGAGGTACGGTTTGCTTACTCTCTTTCACAAATGAGGGGACTGAGGTTTTGAGAGTTACGTAACCTCCCCATGTCACACAGCTAGTAAATGACTGAGCTGGCACAGGATCTCAGGCTTGCTTGATTCCAGAGGCTCACATTTAACCGAAATGCCTCTCCACGGAAAATGAAAAGTCCCGTGTATGTGGTATATGATAGGGGTGTTCTCTGTTCAAAGGAAATCGGTTAAAATGCTTGGATTAACATGCTCATAGCTCCTGACTCCCGCTTCCCTTCATGTTTCCCTAAAAGAACCCCCATCGTCGGGCTTTTTATGAAGATGGATGGCAGCCATGTGAACCGTGTCTGGGTGGCAGCTGCTGACAGGGACGCGGAGGACAAGAGGGCAGCTGGAGGAGGAAGTGGCATTTGTTGAATAGCTACCATGTGCTGCCTGCTGTACATGACTGCCTGATCTAATCCTCAGGCAACCTAATAAGGATGGCACAGTGATCTCTGCTCTACAGATGAGAAAACTGAGGGGCAGAGAGGCGAGGGAACCTGCCCAAAGGAACCTGGATATAAATATCAAACACAGGATTTGCCAGCACATCTGTCCAGCTCCAGAGTCTGCAGGCTTTCTGATCTAATTAAAACTGAAGACCCAGGCTTATCCCGTATGTACAACTTTAAGATTTTTAATGTTGGAGCTGAGAGATTTTCCAGTTTTTATGATTTATTTTTCAGTGTCTTGCTTTTGCCAAAGCCAGAAGTCAACTCAGAGGGTAAAAACAGAGGAAAAGCAGTGGTGCATTTCAAAGAGAGACAAATGAGAATTAATCGAAATACCAACCTATTCAGGAAAGCAAAACGAAACAGAAAAGCCTCTTGGTGCAGCCTCCCAAGATAACCAAGTACAGCTCAGGAGTGCTGAGCTGGGGCTAATGCTAGACAGCTGGACAGATGTGGCAGTGAGGTCCAAGGACTTGGGTGCACACATTTCTCTCTACAGAATGTCAACTTGAAAAACAGTCCAACCTGGAAGTTGAAAGTTACGTGTTATTCGGTGGGAACTTTTAGGACTTCAAGCCTGGAAACAGCATCTCAGGTGACCCTGAGGGAATTGCTGTGAGGAGGCGGGGGCTGGGGGTGGGGTGAGGAGTCAGGTTATATAGTAGTTTGTAACAAAGGGCAGGTAGTCTGAATATCAAAAGTATTTTTGTGAATTAAAGAAAACCAGGTATCTCAAGTTAAGGAATTTAGCACTTTTCTATGTATAAGGTGCAAGAGCCTGGGCTCACGGAAATCATTCCTTTCCTGTGCATCTCAGCTATCCTGGGCCAGCATCCTGCATTTCCCCTCAGTGCTTGCCTTAGGGAGTGGCTGCAGCCCAGTGGCTTCTGGATGGCAGGTATTGTTCTTCCTGCTTGCCCTGGGGGGCTGGAATCGCTGATGACTGTGACCTCCTCATTTATTGATATGGCAGGAAATACTCCATTTCTCAAAAACATCTTTAGCAGAGACTGCTCATTGCTGTTGCCTGGAAAATCCCATGGATGGAGGAGCCTGGTAGGCTGCAGTCTATGGGGTCGCTAGGAGTTGGACACGACTGAGCAACTTCACTTTCACTTTCACTTTCATGCATTGGAGAAGGAAATGGCAACCCACTCCAGTGTTCTTGCCTGGAGAATCCCAGGGACGGGGGAGCTTGGTGGGCTGCCGTCTCTGGGGTCGCACAGAGTCGGACACAACTGAAGCGACTTAGCAGCAGCAGCAGCAGCAGCTTATTGCTGTGGTGGGTTTCTAAGGAACTTTTAAATGCTTCATGAGGTCAAAACCACCTCTGAAATTTTCCCCGTACCCTTATGGCCCCTTCAAAGTATAGTCGCAAAGATTCCAGTGTCCCCCAGAGCATCCATGGCCCTGTGGAATCACCTGGAGTTTCTGCCCACTTAAAGGAAGGTTGTCACCGCATCTTGGGACTTTGTCTGCTTTTGTGAGGGTTCTGTCTCTCTCTCTCCCTCCCTCCCTCTCTCTCTCTCTCCCCCTCCCTCCCTCTCTTTCTCACCTGACAGGGCTCACAGCATGCTACCCCTGTCAGCAAGCCAAGTACTGTCCTAATTCTTTTGGGTTTCCTAGTTACTTAGGAGTCAGCTGGGATAGTCAGCTAGTGCTCTCTCTGT
The DNA here is from genome assembly GCF_029407905.1 of Bubalus kerabau. Classification (NCBI taxonomy): domain Eukaryota; kingdom Metazoa; phylum Chordata; class Mammalia; order Artiodactyla; family Bovidae; genus Bubalus; species Bubalus kerabau. Next base: position 15,318,950 of record NC_073643.1, read on the forward strand.
TTCTCTTTCTCTCTCTCTCTCTCTCTCTCTCTTTCTCTCTCTCTCTCTCTCTTTCTCTCTCTCTCTCTCTCTCTCAGAATAGGGGCTGTGGGGATCAGTGTTGTTTGTGTTCTGCACAGTCTGCCGTGTCTGTTCCTGCATTCCTTTTCCTCCTGCCTGAGATCTCGGCACTCGAGGGACTCAGGCATCCATGGAATGCTCCCCCTTACTCAGACACCCAGCAGGTGTGGAGGTTCTGGAGACCTGTGCTGCCTTGGTGGCCTTGCCTTGGGAGGAAAAGCAAGACCAGCCACCCAAAGGCTGTGTCTGACCCTGGTGCTCCGCGCACCTCTCTGGTCTCTGGTTTTCTCTCACTATGACCAGGAGGCTGCAGCAGATCTCCTGAGGGGCCGTCTCTCCTCTGACATGCCAAGAACAGAGAGTCTTTTTCCCATCAGCAGATTCCCACGATGTGGAGGACCATCTCCCCCTCCAGCTCTTAAAGGCTCAGCCCTGCCGTGTTTATCTGGGGAGCCAACCACAGGGTCCTCCTGAGAGGAGCGTGCATGGGTGTGTCTGTGAGCTTACCTGAACTTTGTTCCCATACACAGGACTCTCTTGCTGTTTACACATCAGAAAGTAAGAAGGCATACATTTGAGGCTTAATCATTAGATACATGGCTGGCCCCCTCTTTCTTGCCAGGTAATTGCAGCATTTAGTTCTTCCCCAGAACTACTCTCCTGTTAAAAAGTAGAGGAAAGGAAAGGAAGACCTTATCAACCCACCCACATGTTCTGGTCAAGCTGCTTAGAGAAATAGCAAATTGAAAGTCTCGTTTGTAATTTTGTTGAAAGCAGAGCAGCAATAAGCACTCCATTGGTGCCCCTCTCCCTACCTCATAAATGTTTCTGGAAGCTGTAGACAACTGGAGCTTATGAGAAACTGCCTGAAAATATTTTTGGAGCTATGAAGTCATCTATCATACCACCAGGAGGATTGGATCTGGGGCTTCCGGCTCCATGGCCATATATAATACCGTATCTTGCTTGCTGCTCTGCACCCTGAGCTGTTAGAGCGTGTTTATTGTCCTCTCCACAGCTGCCTGAAAATGATCTATGGAACTGTCTGAAGAGGTTCTTTGGTCATCACTGCAAAGCAAGGCTCAGGCTACAGCTGAGCAGGCAGACACACATTCTCAGGTTTAAAAAGATAATGAAGGGAAGAGAGACGACATAGGGTCAAGCATTGGGAAAGTGACTTGAACAAGTCACACAATCTTTCTGAGCTTCAGATTTCTTGTATGAAAAATGGGAACAGGAATATATATATATATATATATATACACACACATATATATATTTGCCTTGCCTATCTCACGAAGTTGTTATTTTCAGGTTCAAATAAGGTAGATAAGAGCAATATATGGGTTTTGAATTGCTAGAGAAATGAGATGCTGAATTCTCAGGATAAACATGGAGAAGAGCCTGTCTTGATTGGGTCAGCTCAGAGTTACTCTTTTAAATACCCTGGTGTTTATGATCTTTCCCAAGGGATAGGTTGATTTTATTTTCTTCTTCTGTAAGGAGAGAAAATGCATCCCTAGGAAGGCTCTTAAAATTCCCTGCCCTAGGTCTGAGAGAGGCACAGCAGGGGCGGGAACATCTGGAAGCCCTGGCTGCTTTAGGGTGGTCCCCAGATGCAGTTTTGGTCACTTTATCTCTGTTCAGGAGGAAGACACTCGTGTACAAGTGTCTCATCTCATTCTCAAAGTCATTTTTCCTCTATGCCAGTATATAATAGGTACTTGTCGAATTATTTGATGAGACTCTAAGCAAAGCAACACAATAAAATGCCATTGGGAAAAGAAGATAGTTAAGTTTTAAATCAAGTTTAGGTAAGACCTAGTATAGGACATCAGTTCTGTTCACCCAAACTAATGAGTCTCATGAGGAGCTCATTCACCTTTGAAAACAGAACCACCTCAGATGAAAGTATACAGGAATCAAGGCACTTCAGAGTTGGAAGAGCCTTCGGGGTCCCATTTCATAGATAAGGAAAATAAGAGGAAGGGATTTGGCCAGAAGGCCCTGGAAGATGAAAGGTGGAGCTAAGATACAAACCCAGGTCCTTCATAACCATTGTATTTTCAGTAAACGCAGGACTGTTATTTGTCAAAACATGACTAGAGTTCCAGACCCATAGTTATAGTTCCTGATCCAGAACAACAAGCTATGGCTGATTCACTGAGGCTCAGTCATAGCCTTTTATCCATCTGGATCCCAGGGTCTGGAAGAACAGACTAGTGAGACACGGTAGGCAGGAAATATATCACAAGGCTGGCAGAGAGATAGAAAGGCCCCAAAGCATGCAGCATATAGCTCAGACAGGAGGTAGAAGGACAGGATATCCAGGCAGAGAATGAAGGAGTAGCAAGTGTCTTGGCAGGAGATTGAATGGGAGAAATGTGGGAAGACAGGAGGGTGTCACAAAGGTGGCACAGGATGAATAAGAACAAGAAAGTTCCCTAGGAACTAAGGCAGGGTGGGGAAGAAAGAAAACCAAAGCCAGAAGTAGAGTATAAAAAATCAGCCTGGTTCAAAAGAAAAAAAAAAAGAAAACCCCAAAACTCAAAAGGATGCCTCCAGGACAAGGAATGGAGTATAAGGCCAGCATAAGTCTCATGTGGGTAGAGCAGAACACCTGGCCTAGAACCCATTTAAATATCTTAGGATCTGGAAAGGACTGATCTCTGAGTCTGGAGGTGATAGTGAAAAAAAAAAGAAAGTATTGGTTGCTCAGTTATGTTTGACCCTTGGTGACCCCATGGACTATAGTCCGCCAGGCTCCTCTGTCCATGGGATTCTCCAGGCAGTAATACTGGGGTGGGTAGCCATTCCTTTCTCCAGGGGATCTTCCTGGCCCAGGAATCGAACCTAGGTCTCCTGCATTGCAGGCATATTCTTTACTGTCTGGGCCACCAGGGAGTAGCTCCAATCATGGAATCTAGAAGCCTGCAGAAGGTGAGAAGGTATATGGATCTCATTCTTCTGTGAATTGTACCCCAAACCTATTTCATCCAGAGGTGAGGAAATGAGACAAAAGGCAGATGAGTCCATGCATAAATATTGCTAAAACTCTTGTTTCCAAAACACATTCTTTAAAAAAAAATTGAGAAGTAGAGGCAAAAGATCTAACGGCTGGGGCCTTTTTTTTTTTTTTTAATTGGCGCGACATTGCACAGATAGTCCTACAGTGGACAGCAAGGAGGGGACACAGCCCTGGATGGCAAAGGAGGAAAACCAAGCCACTGGGTCTCCTCCCACTTCCAGTCCTCATCGTATTTTTGGAAATACACAGTGTAGTCAAATGTCCCATTCTCATAAAGATCTGAGCCTTGAAATCTTTGACTTTATTCACAGCTGGACTTGGGTCTAGGGTGACCATCGCTTAAGTGATTCCACGCCTTGGGGAGCCCAAGTTGGGGCTTTCATGTTCAAAGGACATGATCCATTGAAGACTTGGAATATGGACTTGCTCTGATCTTCATAGTTTTCAGTTCTCACTGCCAAAGCAAGGCTTACTTTTAAAATGTGACTGTGTTATCTTCCTTTCTTCCCCCACCACTCATATTATCAACTGTTCAAGAACAGAAGAAGACGCAACATAGGCATATTGCATGGAGCTGTGGCCACACTGGCAGAGTTTAACTCTTGGGTTTTCATGACTTTTCTTCCCAACAGGCAAACATCTCGTAAGACACACTTGCGTTAGGAAAAATAAACCATGTTGGCTGAAACTTTCAACCATGCTCTGACAGTTGGACTTGAGATAAAAGAGAAAAACTTTTCAAATCTGTATTCAGCCAGCATAGTCTGAAATTTCCAATTTGCAAAAATTCAGAGGAGGGTGCAAATTCTTTCCTTTTATTGAGAGAATGATGATGTTATTAACCACTCTCCAAGCTCAAGACATCAAGATGGGCTGGTTTAGTTCAGCACAAGAATCAGTTCTAACATTTAAGGGGGTCAAATTGGACAAGAATGGGCTTCCCTGGTGGTCAGTGGTTGAGTCTGCCTTGCAATGCAGGGGACACATGTTCAATCCGTGGTCGGGGAAGTGGGATCCCACATGTGGTGGAACAACTAAGCCTGTGGACCGCAACTAGAGAGCTTATGCGCCACAGCTAGAGAGTCCATTTGCCTCAACAAAAGATCCGGCATGGCAACTAAGACCCCACACAACCAAAAATAAATTAATAAATAAATATTTTAAAAAATCATGGAAGAAGTATTTCTGTATCACTGATAAATAGCGTAACACCACAGGGTAGGGAGAAGTTGCAGATGTAAACTACAGTTAAGAAATTATTGGAATTGGTGCTACTTGTTATTTTGTGATAAGACGAGGCATGTAGGGTGGGTGCTAAGAAAATATCGTTGGTGTGGGGGCAGCCCAGGAGGTCCTGGGGAGGCGTAACTAGTACAGAAGTTCACTCCCCGAGGAAGGGGAGAAGTGCTTCTTGTGGAAGAAAATGTGACAGAGATACGAAAAGATTAAACTCTAATTGAGCACCCACTGTGAGCTAAATGTTGTGCTAGGCATGTAGCATATACGGTTTCTCAGTTAGACATCCCATCTATGAACTCAGTAATGTTATTCCCAAGAAATGGAAACTATTAATAATAACTTAGAGAAGGAAAAGACTGTTAGAGCTCAGTGTCCCTCAGCCTCAATGGCTTGGAGCTCAGGCTGGAGTTGCCAACCAGAAGGGTTTACAGGACCCTACCTTACTCTCGGAGACAGCACACACCTGGCAGCCTTTGCCTGCCCAGATCACAAACGCTGCTTCAACTTGGAGAGTGAGCAGCTACCTGTCAGCGCAAAGCAGCATGAGCCTTGTGCGAACAGCTGGCATAACTGGCCCAACTGGACTGGACTGGGAGCTGCCTGCTTCCAGGCCCTTGAGGGGAACTCACCTTGCTGCTTGTCTCCCTGCCTGGCTCGGCTCTGCAGTGTTGAAACACTTGGGATTCAGCTCTGTTCTGTCTCCAGCCTAGCCGGGCTCTGAGCTCATCTCCCAAAGCCCACACCTTTCCATACCCTCAAAAGTAGCCTAGTGTGTTTGCCCTGAGGACTGCTTCTTCCCTTTCCCTGTATTGTCTCACATTTCAGGGTGACCCTTCTGTCCCCTCCCAACAAATAGGACATCTCACCTGGGGCCAGCAGTATCTCCTGGGACTTACTGGCCTGCTTATAGATACCCTGGCTTCCTGCATGCCATTAAGTTGGGCTGAGAAGACACCAGTGAGTGTGATCAGGAACCAGTGAAGCAGAGGAGGAAGGGATGGGATTCAAAGGGAAAGAGAGTGGTGAGAGCAGCTTGGGTCAAACCACAGACCGCGAGAAAGGCCAGATAGGGGATTTAGATATTCAGCAGGAGGATTTTATTAAAGATGTGATGGTGTTAGTATTTCATGATTGGGCTGGAAGCGAGAAGAGATTGGAAGTGTGAGAATGATGAAGCAAGTTACATAGCAACCCAAGAATGCCACCATGTGGGTCAGAACTAAGGTTTTTCTGTTTTGTTTTAAATTAATCAGGATACCTTCGACTCCACCCAACTCACACCAGTTTGTGGATTCCAGCTGATTTTATTTAAACAGTGTCACCAGATCTCTTGGATTCATAGCCAACAACTCCCAAATGATAGGTAGCCTCCTTCCTTTGTCTGTGAAGCTAACTTGGTGTGATAGAAGGAATAATTCAAGAATAATTCTTTGCACTGCTGGAATCTGAGTGCTGTTCTTTTTTAAATTTTTAATTGAAGTATAGTTGATTTATAATATCATGGTAGTTTCAAATGTATAGCACAGTGGTTCATATATATATGTACATGTGTGTGTGAATATATATGTATATGTGTGTGTGAATATATATATGTATGTGTGTGTGTGTGTGTGTGTGTGTGTGTGTATATGGCTTCCCTTGTGGCTCAGACAGTAAAGAATTTGCTTGCAATGTAGGAGACCTGGGTTCGATTCCTGTGTCAGGAGGATTCCCTGGAAAAGGAATGGCTACCCACTCCAGTATTCTTGTCTGGAGAATTCCATGGACAGAGGAACCTTGGGGGCTACAGTCCATGGGATTTCAGAGTCAGACACGACTGAACACACACACACACACACACACACACACACACACTTATTCTTCAGATTCTCTTCCCTTATAGTTATTACAAAATATTGAATATAGTTTGCTATACTATACTTGTCATATATACAGTCCTTGTTGTCTGTTTTATGTATAGTAGTTTATATATGTTAATCTCAACCTCCTAATTTATCCCTCCCCTCATCTTTCCCCTTTGGTAACCATAAGTTTGTTTTCTATGTCTGTGAGTCTCTTTTTGTTTTGGAAATAAGTTCATTTGTACCACTTTGTTAGATTCCACATATAAGTTATATCATATGATACATATTTTTCTCTGTCTGGCTAACTTCACTTAGTAGGATAATCTCTAGGTCCACTCATGTTGTTGCAAATGGCATTATTCATTCTTTTTTATGGCTGAGGAGTATTCCATTGTGTCTGTATACACCGTCTACTTTATCCATTCATCAGCTGATGGACATATAGGTTGCTTCCATGTCTTGGCTATTGTAAATAGTGCTGCAGTGAAAACTGGGATCCATGTATCTTTTCAAGTTATGTTTTTTTTTCCCAGATATATGCCCAGAAGTAGAATTTCTAGATCACATGGTGGCTCTATTTTTAGTTTTTAAAGGAACCTCCATTCTGTTCTCCAAAGTGTCTGCATCAGTTTACATTCCCAACAGTGCAGGAAGGTTCCCTTTTCTCCACACTCTCTCCAGCATCATTTGTAGACTTTTTGATGATGGCCATTCAGACTAGTGTGAGGTGATATCTCATTGTAGTTTTGATGTTCAGTTCAGTTCAGTCAGTCAGTCATGTCTGACTCTTTGCAACCCCATGAACTGCAGCATGCCATGCCTCCCTGTCCATCACCAACTCCCGGAGTCCACCCAAACCCATCTCCATCAAGTCAATGATGTCATCCAACCATCTCATCCTCTGTCGTCCCCTTCTCTTCCTGCCCTCAATCTTGCATTTCTCTAAAAATTAGCAGTGATGAACATCTTTTCATGTGCCTGTTGACCATCTGTGTGTCTTTGGAGAAATGTCTATTTAGATCTTCTGCCCATTTTTTAAATTTGTTTGATTTGATTTGAATTGTTTTTTTTTATATATATAAACTGTTTATATATCTTAGAGATTAATCCCTTGTCAGTTGCATCATTTGCAAATATTTTTTCCCATTCTGTGGATTGTCTTTTCATTTTGTTTATGGTTTCCTTTGCTGTGGAAAAGTGTTTAAGCTTAATTAGGTCACATTTGTTGACTTTGTCTTTATTTACATTACTCTAGGAGACAGATCCAAAATGATATTGCTGTAATTTATGTCAAAGAGTGTCATGCCTATCTTTTCCTCTAGGAGTTTTATAGTATCTGATCTTACATTTAGGTCTTTAGTCCATTTTGAGTTTATTTTTGGTATGATGTGAAAGAATGCTCTAATTTCATTTTTTTTTCCATGTAGCTATCCAGTTTTCACAGCACCACCTATTGAAGAGACTGTCTTTTCTCCATTGTATAGTCATGCCTCCTTTGTTTTAGATTAATTGATCTCAGGTCTGCGGGTTTGTTTCTGGGCTTTCTATCCTGTTCTGATCTTTATTTCTATGTTTGTGTCAGTATCATACAGTTTTGATTACTATAGCTTTGTAGTATAGTCTGGAGTCATGGAGCCTGATTCCTTCAACTTCATTTTTCTTTCTTAAGATTGCTTTGGCTGTTTGGGGTCTTTTGTGTTTCTATACAAATTTTTTTTTAAATGTTTATTCTACTTCTGTGAAACATATCATTGGTAATTTGATAGGGATTGCATTGAATCTGTAGATAGCCTGGGGTAGGAGAGTCATTTGGGCAATATTGATTCTTCTAATCCAAGAACACAGTATACCTTGCCATCTGTTTGTGTCTTCTTCACTTTCTCTCATCAGCATCTTATAGTTTGGAATACAGGTCTTTTTCCTCCTTAGGTAGGTTTATTCTTGGGTATTTTATTCTTTTTGATGTGATGGTGAATGAGATTTTTTTCTTAATTTCTCTTTCTTACCTTTTATTGTCAGAGAACTAAGGTTTTCTTACAAGGAGCTGAGAGATAGAGGTGGAAGCAGAAATCTCAGAAACAGCATGTAGCACATGGCTTTTGATTGGGTAATAAGGAAAGGGATTTATCATAGTAATACACTTTATTAAAACATTTCAAATCTTCAGAAAGAAACCATTTGGTATAAAATCTCCTCCACCTTCAGGCAAGGCTTCACTCAAGTTATCTCAGACACAACTTTTTATTCTTGACGTTCTCTCAACTCTCTAGAGGGCTTCAGTGTCTCACAGCCACAGATTGTAGATGTTCTGATGTTCTCCCTGCATAGTGGAAGCATGTTAATTTTCTCTTGGATACAGTGTGGCTGCAGGAGGACTGCAGATCATTTTGATAGAGTTCTACAGGCCAGTGGAAGTTATAGATCCCCACCATCACAACTCTTGGGCAGTTTACAGCCATTGGCTGACCAGAGAGTTACAAAACCCCAGCCCTCTTATTTCCAGGTGGGGCAAATTCTGTGTTTCAGTTCACTTTCCAGATCAAAGATCAGGGGATCAGATTAGAGTGAACTCCAACTGAGACCCCATCTCAGATTAGTTCTCCGCCTTCTTCCTTCACTCTCCTTTTCTTGAAGGCTTTCCCCCAATTAGTAACTTGTGCAAGAATCCCCATCTCAGGCTCTGCTTCTAGGGAACTGGAATTAAGACACCTGGGGTTTCAAAGGGGTTAATTCATGAGAGCTGAATCCACACTGTAGGTTGAAGTAAGTATAGTTTACTAAACAGAAAACATATCTATAACAACCTGTGCTTGTTGTTGAAATCCACCGAGATTGTGGAATTGTTTGTTACATAGCAGTATTGCAATATAAGGTTAACTATTAAGGCCACCTCTCCAAGCTTTTCCATCTGTAAGGTGGTAACAGCAGTACCTATTTCTAACAGATGCTGGTTCCTTGGAGCTCCTGGATCCATGAGTTTCAAAGGAAGTAACTTTTGTAAAAATGCTAAGCACAGTGCCTAGCACAATGCCCAACAGTACATGCTTCATAAATGGTGGCTTTATCAGCATCAGTAGCACTAATACAAGATTTACCCATTGGGTCATTTAAAATGACTATGGTATACACACTCTGCAGTGAGTTCTGGATTAATCTGTGGTCATGGTTTCATAAAGCTAGAGCTCGCATGATACCCAAATCAAGTGGGCTCAGATCATATTGCTCTCTGAGCTGACAACATTTTAACTTGAATTTCTTTTAGTATATCAAGTGAAGACTGCGTGAATTGCAGGTGCTAAAATCCATTACCAAATCACTCGGTCTGAGATCTGTGGACCAAGGGAATACACTACCACAATCCCCACACATCATTAAAGAGCTGATTTTCTCAAGAACATCAAGTGAGAAGAGTAAGTTAATGAGAGCAATAATAGGCTTCCAGATGAAAATTCAAGTTTTGAGAATTAGGTCATCCTAAATGGAACTCAGAAACCTGGGCCTAAAAATAGACTAATTCTCTGTGGGGTAAGAGATGAAGTTTTGGGGCCTGTGTGAGACAGAAAGTTAGAAGTGAGACCCTTGCATAAAGTCAGAATCCTGAGATATCCCACACTTACTGAAATGATTTGATGGTTAATTTTATGTGTCAGCTTGGCTGGGTCACAGTGCCAAGATATGCAGTCAAATATGATTCTGGATGTGTCTGTGCAGATGCTTTTTGGATGAGATCAACATTTAAAGCAGTGGATATTGAGTAAAGAATAATATGAGTGAGCCTTGTCCAATCAGTTGATGACCTTAATTTAAGGACAAAGGTTGATCTCAGTAAGCAAGAAGGAATTCTGCCAGCAGGTCACCTTTGGACTTCAACCTGTCCCTGGGTCCCTGGGTCTGCCAGCCTACCCTGCAGATTCTGGGCTTCCCAAGCTTCTATAATCACATGAACCAACTCCTTAAAATAAATCTCTCTCTACATATATACACATTCTGTTGGTTCTGCTTCTTTGGAGAACCCTAATACAAACAGTGAACTAGAAAGTCTATTTAGCACCAAAGGAAAGTGACCAACAAGCTTAAAAGTGAAAGTGAAAGTTGCTTAGTCATGTCTGACTCTTTGTGACCCCATGAACTGTATGGAATTCTCCAGGCCAGAATACTGGAGTGGATAGCTGTTCCCTTCTGCAGGGCATCTTCCCAACCCAGGGATCGAACCCTGGTATCCCACATTGCAGGAGGATTCTTTACCAGCTGAGCCACAAGGGAAGCCTACCAATAAGCTTAAATCTCTCTCAACTCTCCTCTGAATGGAAAATAGTCTCCTTGGGGAATTTGCATCCCTGGGGTTTCTACATATAAGGTCCAGGTTAAAATTTATCCCAGGAGACTCCAATCAAGAAATTAATAAAAAGTGATCCTTGGTAGGAAACATCTCTGAGACATCTGGAAAGAAGCAAAACTAAAACCCTTTTGGAGATGATTCCTCCTACCCCAACTTAAAGCCTTACAGGACACCCACAGATGTAGCCCACACAGTATGAACTCATAATTTCAAATTATAAAACAAGTGCTCAAAAAAATCTCCATGAGCCATAGTCAGGAGAATCAACCAACAGCAGATTTGGTCTCTTAAAAACTTCAGACAATGAAAGCATCAAATTTAGAATATAAAATAAATATGTTTAAAATAATTAAATAGAGATAGTATTCAGTTCAGTTCAGTTGCTCAGTCGTGTTCGACTCTTTGTGACCCCATGAATCGCAGCATGCCAGGCCTCCCTGTCCATCACCAACTCCCGGAGTCCACCCAAACCCATGTCCATCGGGTCGATGATGAGATAGTATTATTATACTGTTAACTTACTGTAAAGTTTCAGTTCAGTTCAATTGCTCAGTTGTGTCCAACTCTTTGCGACCCATAGACTGCAGCACGCCAGGCTTCCCTGTCCATCACCAACTCCCAGAACTTGCTCAAACTCATGTCCATCGAGTCGGTGATGCCATCCAACCATTTCATCTTCTGTCATCCCCTTCTCCTCCTGCCTTCAATCTTGCCCAGCATCAGGGTCTTTTCCAATGAGTCAGGTCTTCACATCAGACAGAGGGCAGACAGAATGAAAACCACAGTCATTGTAAAGTGTGGGGAAATTATTTAATCTCTATGCTTGAGTTTCATAATCTGACGGTGGATCCCTGAAATCTGTGTTTTTACCAGATTCCAAAGAGTTCTGGCTCTCCAGGTGGCTCAGTGGAACAGAGTCTGCCTGTCAAGCAGGAAACACGGGTTTGATCTCTGGGTCGGTAAGATCCCCTGGAGAAGGAAATGTCAACCCACTCTAATATTCTTGCCTGGGCAATCCCATGGACAGAGAAGCCTGGCAGGCTATAGTCCATGGGGTCACAAAAAGTTGGACACGACTTAGTGACTAAACCACCACCACCAAAAAGTTCTAATGCATATTCTTCCCTGAGACTCACTACCCTAGTCACGCTGGATCAGGAACTTCGTAGGACATCGCATATTCTTCTGCCTTCAGGAAGGAGGGTTATCCTTTCCATTGCCTGCCCCACTCTCCTCTGACCATGTACAATAGGTAGGAATACCTTCCCGTGAGTAGAAGTAGCAAGAGACTCAATGTGATGCTTTTACTGTTTGCTTAATGCCACCAGGAGAGATGCCATTAGGTTTGATGGGGAACCTTGGTTACCAGCCATCTGTGCTTGAGGATAAGCAAAGCAAAGGTGAGCTACTGGATCAAGGGCACAAGTGGCCTTAGACCCAAGCTCCAGGAAGAGTAGCAGTTAATCACCACTGCTGTTTAGTACAGCAGGGTTCTGACTAAATCATGTTGCCACAGTAAGGTGCCTGGAGCAAGAAGGGGACCGATTGAGGTACAAATATGAGGACTGTTTGTGCACGCGTGCTCAGTTGCTTCAGTTGTGTCTGACTCTTTGTGACCCTATGGACTGTAGCCCGCCAGGTTCCTCAGGCAAGAATACTGGAGTGGGTTACCATGCCCTCCTTCAGGGGATCTTCCCAACCTAGGGATTGAACCCGTGTCTCTTGTATCTCCTGCATTGCAGACGAGTTCTTTCAGTTCAGTTCAGTCACTCAGTCATATCCGACTCTTTGCGACCCCATGGACTGTAGCGAATTCTTTACTGCTGAGCTACAGGGGAAGCCTGAGGACAGTATGGCAGGAGGAAAATGGTCATTACTGAAAGTCTCCCGTGTAAGTCCTAACCCTTCAACAAAATATGGAGAAGAAATGGAAGAGGGAACACCAAGGTGGTTCAGGTTAGAAATAACCTGGTTACTTCTCTTAGGGAGGATGATGGGAATCCTGTCTCCACATGGGCATAGTTCAAAGCCCATGTAGATGGGCTCATTTGGCTTGGGAAGGGTGGGGATGGGAAGGGTTTTCCGAGAAGGTGAGTCTGATGATGAACTCCCCAGGGATTATAGCAAGAAAGTCAAATATGAGTTGAAGGAAGACAGAAGCAGCTACGAGAGATGGGTGGGTTGGGGAGCTTGGGAGGCAAAGATTTTCCCACATTCTCAGTTAACACCTGTGTGGTGATATGGGAGCCTCACAACACACACAGGATGGCCCAGAGGTGAACAAGTGACAGAATAATAAGGAAATCACACCCTGGGAAGCAAAGTACAAAGAGGGTGAGCAATTCACCTAGGGCCCAGGCTTATGCACACACCCAAGGAGTCAGGGAGTCCCTCCCCCAGTAGTGGGTGGTGTGTCTACCTAATGAAAGGAATTCTGTCCTCAGGATACTGGAGACACACACAGATCATGAGCAGAAGAACAGGTAGCAGGAACTGATCATTCCTCCAGCTTTTACATGTTGACAACTATTTCTCCTCCCTTTCCTTTGTCCCATTAGTGGTACACAATCTGCTCTGGGAGGGGAGGACACTTCCCACCTCCAGGATGGAAAGCAAGTGTCTCAGCACTTGCTGGCAGAGTTTGAAGAGCAAGCCCTCCCTGCCCTGAAGGAAAAGGGAACCAGTTTTTTGGTTGCTAAATGTTTGAGCTCCAGATTTTAATGAGCCAACATTTCATTGTGAAAGAAAAGAAAATAGGGCTTGTTATGGAAGCAACAAGAGTGTAGGTCAGAACCCAGAGGAACGCTGTGGGAGTAGGAGCAGCAGGTGATCCTGGATGGGGTCTTGAAGCTTCAAGATACATCCTCTGAACACCCAGAGGAGAGATGGGAGGGAGCTGAAGACCCTCAGTTTGTGATGGTGGTTAGTAATGACATCTTTACTTTGGAGACATTCCAGAATTAGTCCGACAATCCCCAGACACTAGTTTTATACGAGAAGACACCTCGTTAGCCATTCCAGGATATGAATGACATGACTATGACACCAGGGGAGACGGTGTGTTCTTTCATAGCAGTTTGCTGATGACATCGGCTTTCAACAGAGGCTTGTCTAGAGGAATGCATCACACAAACGACAGACATGAAACCCACTTGTAACTTTACCACTTTAAAGGAAGCACCACAGCAAAATAGCATCGAATCCCACAAAACAACCACCACCGCATTGAGCCCATCAGTACACAGACCACCTCAGGCCCGTTGCACTTGCTGCTCCTTTTATGAAGCATGTATGATTCCTGCTCTCATTGCATTCCTCTGTCTACCGAAATCTCAGCTCCTTAAAGAGGTCTTGCAGGACCCCTCTCAGTTGTTTCTAACTCTACTTGCATTCTCTTCGTAGCCTACATTATTCTGGTGTTATTCTGGATATTTGTTTATTTTGTGTTTCTCCTTCTAGGAGGTTAGCTTCAAGAGGGCAGAGAATTTGCTTTGTTCACCCCTCCATACCTGGCACATGGTAAACATAGTCAATTTTCGGTGAATGAATGGTCCATCTGGATAGAAAAATTTAGCCCCTCCATAAATCTAGAGTTAAAACATACGTGTATTTCAGAGTGGTTTATTTCAAGTCAGTGAGGTATCAACCCAGGCAACAGGACCCTCGGCGAGCTAAGGGGAACCAGATTTTCCCACTAAACCAGTCTTCTTTTAGAAAAGGAAAAGTGGTCTGGGAGCCTGAATTACCTGTTGGATTACCTTGTCAATTGACCTGTCAGCCATTAGTTTCTCTTTGTGTGGTTGTCAGAGCTCAAGAACATAAATCAGCTGGTGCCTGTCACTGTTCCACAGCAAGGAAATAGGGTTTGTCTTGTTACGTCTATTCTTGGCTTCCTTGTTTTCTTGCTCTATTCCGATCTTCAAATTTCAGTGTAAATTTATTTCTTTCTTTAAACCTGAAGAAATAAAAGGGTGATGTAAAATATACTTAATGCAAAAAAGTATACAATAAAGAGTAAATTTCTCTTGACCTGAAGGCGCTGGATCTTCCTCATCAGAGACATCCACTGGCATCTCATTGTGGTTGCAATTTCCACTGCCCTCATTGCAGTGAAATTAATCACTTCTTCATGTATTTTTGGCCATTTGGCCATCCTCTTCTCTAAATGACTTGCTCCAGTCCCTTGCCTGTTTTTTATTGTTTTTTTTTTTGTCTTTTTCTTATTCATTTATAGGACTTTATATTCCAGATCGGAGAAGGCAATGGCACCCCACTCCAGTACTCTTGCCTAGAAAATCCCATGGACAGAGGAGCCTGTTGGGCTGCAGTCCATGGGGTCGCTGAGGGTTGGACACGACTGAGTGACTTCACTTTCACTTTTCACTTTCATGCCTTGGAGAAGGCAATGGCAACCCACTCCAGTGTTCTTGCCTGGAGAATCCCAGGGATGAGGGAGCCTGGTGGACTGCCATTTATGGGGTCGCACAGAGTCGGACACGACTGAAGTGACTTAGCAGCAGCAGCAGCATATTCCAGATACAAGTCCTCTGTCAGTTCCAAATGGGTTTTCTCCCACTTAGTGGCTTACATTTCCTATCTTTAAAGATAATTTCATGCCCTTAAAGGTGATTTTTATAAACAAAAGTTCTTAATTTTGAGTCCTGTTTAGTCATCTTTTCTTCTATTGTCAGTAGTTTTTTTTTTGTTTTTTTTTTTTTTAATGCCTTGTTGAACCCAAGAAATGCATAAAGTTCACAAGGAAAGGGTGAGTGGAAAGACCAAAGAGGCACAGACTTTCCCACAACTTGGTTTTGAGTTTTGAAACTTAAGTTTGAAGATAAGTATACATCTGTGAAAATGTCACCATAACCACTACCAAAAATGTAACCTTCATCTCTAAAAATTTCCTACTACTTATTCATGATAAGAACATTTAACAGAAGGTCTACCTTCTTAACAAATTTCTATTTCATTAATTACTATGTGTTTATAATTTCCTTTCTCCACAATAATGAAGATATTTTCCTATGTTAACTTCTAAAGAATTTATTGCTTTGCCTTTCACATTTGGGCTTAAATCCATCTGGAATTGATTTTTATGTAGACTATGAAGTAGGGATCCACTTCATTATTTTATTGTCCCTGTGGGCTTCCCTGGTAGCTCAGATGGTAAAAAAAATCCGCCTGCAATGCCGGAGACCTGGGTTCAATCCATGGGTTGGGAAGATCCCTTGGAGGAGGGAATGGCAACCCACTCCAGTATTCTTGCCTGGAGAATCCACGTGGACAGAGGAGCCTGGAGGGCTACAGTCCATAGGGTCGCAAAGAGTCAGACGCGGCTGAGCGACTAAGCACACACACATCTCATTGTCCCAGTGCCATTTACTGAAAAGTCATTTTACTAATTCCCTGCAGTGCCGTCATAAATCAAGTATGCGTACATATATAGGTTTGTTTCCTGGTTCTCTTTTCTGTTTCATTGGTGTTTTTGTCTCTGGGAGTTGGTGATGGACCGGGAGGCCTGGTGTGCTGCAGTCCATGGGGTTGCAAAGAGTCGGACACAACTGAGCAACTGAACTGAACTGAACTGGCGTTTTTGTCTCACTCTTTACCTTAGTTGTCTATACCTCAATAATTAGAGCTTTATAATAATTCTTGTTATCTGGCAGAGCAAATCATCCTGATTTATTTATTTTTTTCTTCAAGAGTAGCTTGGTTCTTCTTTGCTCTTTGCATTTCAATAGAAATTCTAGAAAGAACTTATTGATTTTCATGGAAAGAAAAGCCATTCATATTTTGTTTGGTATATGAACTCAAAAAGAATTTATGGCTTTTATGATCCTGAGTCTTCCAATCTATGAACATGGTATGTCTGCCTTATACATATGTGTATATTGCATATGCCTATATATATTAATATATATATGCCTCTCATATACATCATCTATCCTATACATTACAGAATGGGAGGAAGAGCTATAGAATGAGATTTCATGGAGGACAGGCGCTAGGGCACTCCAGGGGCCTGGGGAACAGAAAGTAATATCTCAGTTTTTGCATTACTCTGTTCAGAAGTTGAATTCCAAGGAGCAATGTCTCATTTATGCCAACTGTTTATCTATCTCTTGGCCAGGAGCAGGTAGGGCATACTGGCTTCTCAAAAGCAATTTCAGAAGTTTTTATCAAAAGATTTGGGAATAGATGCTGGGAAGACAAAAATAACTGATGTCTACTACAGATACACAAAGGGAAATGCAGCAGGAGGGACACAGGAGCCTGGAAACGGACGAGAAAGAAAGAAAAGAGGAAAGAAGTGGAACAGGAGAGGTGGGTGGTTTGGACCAGTGTGAGCCATTTGAAATGGCAGAATATGTCAAAAATCAAGAAAAATAACTGAAGCTTTTCCTCTGCCCAAGGACAGTCTATGACTTTTGTGAGTCTCCATGGACCCCTTCACCCATTAAAAAATACTAAAAATTATATTTTGTGACAGTGCTGGTATAAAGACAAATATAATACAAGCTGGATTTTTATTATATCTTTTTAATGATTATGCTCATCCCTTTTTCTAATCTTAAAACATTTTCATAGGCCCCAGACAGTGGCATAATATATGAGTCAGCTCTGCCGCTGCCCTTTTCTCCTCTTCTTCCTCACCACTCTTCCCCAAGATGAAGCTTGCATTGCATTTACCATTTCTGTGCAGGTTCATCCAGGCACCTGGGGCACTTTGTCCCAGGATTCTCTCTGACTGCAAGGAGAAAGGCTAAAATTGCTGGGGATTTGACATCCTTATGCAGCAGCTCTTAACCAATAAGCTGGTGGCTCAGATGGTAAAGAATCTGTCTGCAGTGTAGGAGACCTGGGTTCAATCCCTAGATTAGGAAGATCCCCTGGAGAAGGGAATGGTTACCTACTCCAGTATTCTTGCCTGGAGAATCCCCAGTGGACAGAGGAGCCTGGTGGGTTAGTGTCCATGGGGTCACATAGAGTCGGACACGACGGAGCGACTGATACTTTCACTTTAAACCAATAAACAATGGGAGGTGGTATGTAAATACCCCAGCTCTTTACCCATCAGGCTGGAAACTCAGAGGCACTGACTACCTACGCAAGATTAAGCTCTGGTCTCCACAGGGGCTGCCTGTTTGAATATGGGTCTTTTATTGGTTGCTTGTCTTCCCTATTTTAATTCTCTACTGTCTTACCAGAGCTTCCTGGCATGTGCTCCCAAATAAAGCATTCACACTCAAATTTTTGTCTCAGGGTCTGCTGATGAGAGAACCCAAATTGAGACACTGCTCTTCAGGGTACCTTGTACTCGGGGACAAAACTCACTAACATGCCAGCCTTGCCACAAAATGGAAAGGGATGGTTCTTTCACTCCACAGAGGGAGGAAGAACAAAGACCCACCAATTATTTCCTTCAGAACTACCTACTTGAGGGGGCAGGCCTTGAATATTTTCCTGGTTGGCTGTAGTGAGGATATTATTCCAGATGTTTTCTTGGTCATCAGACTGTCTTAGGCCAGGCATTTTCTCTTGTTTCAATTCCATATAAAACCTTTAGCATTGGCCAGAGAATGATGGAGCATTTAATTCAATCAAAGCCTGGTGAAATCTTTCTTCCTAGTGCTTGGCTGACTGAATCACTTAGTTTATATAAACCAGCAACAGCAGGGCAAAGTACTTTGATGGTATGAAGGGTTATGGAAAGGCTAATTCATATTAACCATGTGAGTTATGTTTTCATTTACTTTAATGTGGTGGATTTGGCCACAGGGGCAGGAGGCCTCATGACTGCCCCTCAGAAAGAAATTTTAAAGGAATGTGTGTTTTTGGAAAATCACTTTTCTGTAACACATCCAGAGTTCTTTTAAAGATGCTTTAGCTTGCAAAACTTCCACTGTAGAGCCATTATTTACGTTATGAGCCAAGGCAGAGATTTTGGGAAACTTTGAAAGAGAGGAATCTAGAAGAATTCGTACACATTTTCCTAGCATATTCACTAGTGGAACAAATGTGCTTGATTCTTTATTTAAAATAACTCGTATGGTTTCCCCCACATTTGGCACATCTACCGTTTTCCTCTCCAGTGTCCCTAAGGAGTCAGATCACACACGTGATGATTTACAGCATGAGCATCAAACTCAGAAAGACCCAGGTTTGAATCCTGAGTCTATATCACTTTTATGTGACCTTGGACTAGTTGCTTAACCTCTGCATACCCCAGCTTCCTGATTTGAAGAGCGGAAATAATTATACCCACCCCATAGGCTGATGAGCTTGTGTGTGTGCTAAGTCACTTCAGTCATGTCTGACTCTGTGATGCTATGGACTGTAGCCTGCCAGGCTCCTCTGTCCATGGGATTCTCCAGGCAAGAATGCTGGAGTGGGTTGCTGTGCCCTCCTCCAGGGGAACTTCCTGACCCAGGAATTGAACCTGCATCTCTAACATCTCCTGCATTGATAGGCAGATTCATTACTGCCAGCCACTGCCTCCTGGGAAGCCCATGAAAGTGCTTAGCAGGTATTAAATACTTAATGTACTAAATATGATTATCTTTTGTTTCTTGATTTTATCCAGTGTTTCCTTAGATCATTTACAATGTTCTCAGTGAATACAAAACTGCTTCCACTCAAGGCCAGGGTACTCCTCTGTAGACGACCAACGGGTATAAAGTCTGAAGGTATAAGATCTTGCCCACATGTAAACTCCTCCCAGAAGCCTGATTCATTACCCACCCATCAGACACTCTTTGGGATGGCATGACTAGGGTGGGACTTGATCAGGTCAGAAGCTATGGTCTCTGAAAGGCCAGTGAAGGGATGAAAACTGATATCCCAGTTGGGATTTGAAGTTTTGCCTCAACTTTCTCACCTTTCTGAAAGCAAGGTAATTAGGTGAGAGATTAAGTAGAGACCTGAAGTACTGAGCGGCAGGAAAAGTAAGCTTCACTTGTGGACAGGGACCCCCCAAATACACAAAATAGGGCACATGAGGCAAAGACAAGTATAGACTGTGTTCAAAGCTCGGCACAGATTCAGCAGTGAGAAGGTTTCCTGGTGTTTGGAAACTTCTCTCTTTTTAAGACTCCCTTCCCGGACGGAACTCCGTCCCTCCCTCTTTTGTCTCTTTTTTTGTCTTTTATATTTTTTTCCTACCTCCTTTCGAAGAGTTGGGTTGCTTTTCTGGGTGCCTGATGTCCTCTGCCGGCATTCAGAAGTTGTTTTGTGGAATTTACTCTACGTTTAAATGCTCTTTTGATGAATTTGTGGGGGAGAAAGTGTTCTCCCCATCCTACTCCTCCGCCATCTTGGCTCCTCCTCCTAGGCTGTGTTCAGAGCCATCCAGAGTCCAGCAGTAGGATGATTGTCCAGGTGACTATGAACTTTGGCGTCCTAAAGAGTCAACCCAGCTGACCCAGAAGCTAAAAGTAATAATCATAAAAATGGTGACGCGTGCTATTGGTCCTTTGTTGTACGGTTTGCAGAGCATGTTCATATCCATTACTTCCATACCTCGTAGAGTGCTCACTGGAAGCTGTTGTCATGGTCACCAGCATCCACACTTGTTTCCTAGGCAGAGATGCCAAGGTAGAGCTGGCAGATGGGAGTAAGAAAACCTGGGAGGAGGTCTCCACCCCAGCCATCCTGTGTATTAGCTAAGTGACAAGGGCCAGCCACATAGCCAACTGATTTACCTGTAAAGCAGGGATGTAATAATGTCTATCACAGAGCTGTTGGAAGAATCAGTTGAGATAGGGTATGTGAGATGCTTCATAAACTTCAGAGGGCTGAGTAAATAATCTGTTATTTCACTGATGGTGCTTAATCCAGGGCCTTGCGTGTAACAAGGTCTTAATATTGAAGTCTCTCCAGAGACAATAAAACACGATAGTGTGGAATTTCAAAGCCAGATCCCTCATATAAAAATTACAAAGAAGGGAATTCCCTGGTGCTCCAGTGGTTAGGATTCTGCGCTTTCACTGCTGAGGGCTCAGGTTCAATTCCAGGTCGGGGAACTAAGATCCCACATGCCACTCGGTGTGGTCAAAAAAAAATTATAAAGAGATTTGTCAAGAACTGGTTTCTTGATAACTCCTGAGTCCTCTTTCACCCACCATTCAACTATATTTTGTATAGAAAATACAGAAAATAGTAGAGAGTAAGGAGAGAGAATTTTGAAGGTGTGTGTGTGTTTATTTTTGGAGAAAGCTGTTGCTGTGACATGAGATGTCTCACTCCACTTAAGGGAGAAATGGTAGGAAGTACTACCTTCGCCTCAGATTTAGTGAGAGGGTTTTCCATGGGGCCACTCAGAAAGCTGTGACATGCGTGGCCTGTGTTGGGAAATGTGGAAGGAAAGATCAGCGTCTTACTACAGAGCTGGCAGAGACAAAGTGGCCCAGGACAGCAAGACTGAGGAGACAGAGTCGGGTGGAGGAGGACCCTGCAAGACAGGAAGAGTGAGGTGTACTTGGGTTCCTCTCAAGAGGAGCCCCCGGAGCTGAGGATGGAGGGCTGTATCTCTCAGGGCTGTAGAAAGAGCCTCAGCTGACTTTTGGAAGAGAGAAACATCTGTTTGGAGGAAGGCAATTCCCAGTGAAGGGTTAGCAGGGAAACTCCAAGGAGCCCGCAAGAGCTCTCTGAGAAAAATGATCAGCTCCAAGCATCTGCCAGAGCAGAGAAGACAGAGCTGGTCCTGTTGCCAAGCAAGCAGGATTTCCTCTGCCCCTACTCCCCTCCTCTCCCACTGCTGACTGTTAAACCAAGAGCGTGAAGCCAAGCACGAGACCCTTCTGAATGGGAGCCCAGAGCACACAGGATGATGCCGGCACTGGCCCTAAGGGATCTCTCCCATTAGCAAGTACTAACAGAATCCTGGGATCAGACTGCCATTCACGGAGATCTTCCCTAGGCTACACCTGAATAAGCATCAGCTGACAGCTCACCTCTACCTCCTCCAGGAGGTAAACTGAGGTCCAGGAGATGACTAGAGCCACTGGGAGCAGGAGGACCCCATGGTCACAGGAAAGTCTCAACCCAGCAACGTGGCCATGGGTCCCAGGGCAAAGAGAATTCATTGGCAGGTTACAGCTGCCGTAAAAGAGCCCAGGGATGGCTGGAATGTTCTCCTTTGATCATGGGAACTGCAGCATGAATCTCCGCTCACAGCATGAGCTGCTGGGCATAAACTGTTTGGCATTTTGTGGACTGGTGGTTAAAATCCTGGCCAGATTGTTTTGGGATGCAGCCATATCTGCTATGGGTCGACGACACTCCTGAGAGACCGGAAAGAGGAAGTCTTTTAAGAATGTAAAAGAATTAGGAAAATAAGATGTGAGTGACTCAGTGGGCCTCCTGCAGTGTCCTCTCGCCTTTAACCATGCCTCCCCACGTGGGTTCACTGATAAGAGTCAGCTCAAGGGAGATGGTGAGCCTTAAATAATGCCATTTCGGCCCCTAGTCCCAGTTACATCCCAGCAGCTTCCAAAGTGAAAGAAATGCTGGTGGCTGGTGGCAATGTTCCTCCCACTCCTCCATCATCCTGGAAATATGATCTTGGAGGCAAACAGTCTCATTACTACTAGGAAGACCCGCCTGGCTACCATGTACCCCATGCATGCATTTACGTGTCTAACATCAACCTTTCCCCGTTAGTACCCTCCACGAGGTCATGGGGTGTGCCCATTAAGTTTCTCACGT
The DNA here is from genome assembly GCF_029407905.1 of Bubalus kerabau. Lineage (NCBI taxonomy): Eukaryota > Metazoa > Chordata > Mammalia > Artiodactyla > Bovidae > Bubalus > Bubalus kerabau. Next base: position 15,341,169 of record NC_073643.1, read on the forward strand.
TCCTGAGTATATGAACCTGTCTCAACCTAATTCAGCATTTGTTGTGCGTACGTGCTTGCTAAGTCACTTCAGTCGTGTCCAACTCTGCGATCAACTGCTGGATTTAAAGCAGATAGGTGAATGAAGAATCTGGCAGAGAGCTTAAGTCCTGGATTCCTAAAAGGTCTGGCTTGTATCACCACTTGTCTTGAGTTACCTTCCTGGGAAGCAGAGCATAAAAAAGTGATTGAGGGCATGTGGCTTGTTGAGAGGATTCTGCCAGGGGAAGGGGGAGAGGGAGCCGGACAGAGCAAGTGGGTGGGCTGCTGCAGGCCGCTGTACCCAGATCCCTGCGGAAGTTCTAGAACAGGAACCGCACGACAGACCTGTCTCACCTGGAGATAAAGGACCAGCTTTTTGTACCCCGTGCCAGCAGGTAACGGGCTTGCCCACTGCCCCCATGGGGAGGTGTAACCTCCTGAAGGAATCCTTTGGCCAGAGGAAACAGCTGCGATTCTTTAGCAGCCAGCACTGACAGCCACTGGGAGGTGGTGCACCAGCCTGTCGCCATCCTACCGCCCCACGCTCACTCACCCCCTCCTCCAGTGGGCATGCCCGAGCAGGTGGGTCCCAAGGTTTGAATTCTCAGAATACGAGAAAACTATGCTTTGGTCCGCTAGGCTAAGCCGCATTCACAGCCGGAGGGGTATCTGGTGCTTTCCCAGTGATCACAAAAGGGATGCTTTGTTTTCCGTTTGGCTGCCAGTCCTTTTGAACACAGAGGACTCTGTCCAAGCCCCTGAGGGGAGATGCGGGGAGCTGGAGGATTACCAAAACCTTATCCTCCTTCCCGGCCAGACACAGCCCATGTGGAAAGCAAGAGGCGTGTGATGCAGAGAAGAGTCAAAGTGACTTACAGGCTCAGCTGAGAGATGCCAGAAGCAAACGGGCGTCAGCTCCCAGCGCCTGTGCTGAAACCCTCCTCTGGCTTGGAATGGCACTCAGATCAAAATCCAAACTCCACGTGGCCAACCCTGCCTCATCTGCTCCCTGCCCACTTCTCCCATCTCATCTCCTCCAGTTTATCTGCAATCACGCCCCAGCAGCCCAGCATCTCGTCTGTTCCACAAAGGGGCAAATCTCATCACTGCCTCGGGGTCTCAGTGCTTGCTCTTCCCTCCATGTGGAATGCTTTTCTCCGTGATCCTCTCCCCAGACAGGCCATTGTTGATCGCTGTCCAAGGTGGTCCATACCCGTAACCTATCATCACCTGACCCCCCACTTCCTAGTGTTTCTCATCTTCATTTATTATCATATATATCATTTGTTTGTTGCTTTCTCCCCTCCCCATCCTCTCTCCAAAATGCAAGCTCCATGGGAACAAAGATCTTGACTAACTTACTCATGCACGGCTCACTCTTAACTCCAGCAACTACATATAGGAAAGTCTGGGAAGGGAGCTATTTATTATGAGAGCAAAGTAGGAAGAAATCATGCATTATATTTGGTAGAAGTTGAGTTTGAAGTTCCAGTGAAATATGTGGATGGAAATGCCCAGGAGACAGCTGGAGATGCCTGGCTAGACCCAGGGGAGAGTTTGAGCCTGGGATATATATTTCGAAGTCCTTCTCATAAAGCTAATAGCTAAAGTCCTGGGTGTGGATGAGAAGACAGCTCAGAGCAGAGCCTTAGGCAACACCTACCTTCTGGAGATTCGCTTTACCGCTGCCTAGAATGTTCTTCCACCTGCCATTAAGCATCCCTGTCTCAGCACTGAAGTTGCAGTTGAGAATTCCTTCCCCCCTTTCCCCACGTTTGTAGTCCCTGCCCCATTGCAAATGCAGAACAGCCACCCAGCCCCTCTGGAAGCTGCGCTCTCCTTCCTGGGAGCCTGCAGGAGGCTCTCAGGCCAGGCCAGCCTCTCGGTGCTGTGCATATGGAAGTTCAATTATGGTCCCTGGGAGGCCTATCTAGGGGGGGTGGGGGCAGAATACACAATAGAGATTGGTGCACCAGATATGAGCCTGGATCAAAGAGGAACCCAGAGTTTGTGAAGTCCTTTCATCCTTCCTGATGAAAGGTGATACATGAAGGCAAAATTATCATGATTATTTCACTGGGTTCCAACTGGAGTTGGGCTGGAGCTCCCCAGCATGGACAATAACAAGCAGCCTGTGCGAATGTCTCGGTGATACACACAGGCTGTACACAATCCAGTGTGTGTGTGTTCATCAGTAATATCACCTAAGCACAGTTTATGGGCGAGGAAGCCCTAAAGAGAATCACAAACTTGAATTCTCCTAAGCCCTATAGATACAGACATACCATGAAATATACATATTTTATAAATGTGTATTGAAAAAGCCATAAAGAGGTGGGGTGGGGGCGGGGTGGGGGGACAATAAAGGAAACAGTAAGGACGTTTGGATCTGTCAGCGTCTCTCCAGAGAGAGCCCTGAGGATATCCCATTCTTAGAATAAAGCTTTCATTTCACAGTGCATCAGTGAGAAAATTAACAAGCTCCCTCCGTCCTGTTCCATAATTCATTCTCTTTGTTTTAGATATTGAGCTGAGATGGTGACTTAAAGCCACATGAAATAGCTTTTAAATACAGACCTGGGCCTGGCAGTTTTGCCTTGCCGGTGATGGAAAACCTGCTTGGCCCATCATTAGCTGAGACGGACATCGTGTCACTTCGTCATTCAGATTTCTTTTCCATTTAACGCCGTGTCCTTCACCCGGTTGCTGGCTGAGGCACTGCAGAGGATGTGGCTTCCGGGCTGAACATTTCTCCCCTGCCATCCCAGTATTACTGTTGTGGCTGGATTTAGAGGTCCTTAGCTTGAAGCCAGGATAAGATAACAGCGATGTATGTGAGTTGGGGAGTGGAGAGCTTTTTCAGGCGCTATGTCTACCTGACCTTGCCCTCTGCTTTTCCTTCCTCAGGGAGAAGCTGACTGATGTTTTCGGCAGCTCTGCATGTCTGGGGAAAGTAGATGGCCACAGGAAGGTGACAGCTGAGGCAGGGCTCTAACAGCAGGTCCCCCAGGGTAGGTCACTTGCTGGGCTGACAATCCAGTTGATGCTGGCTTGGGTTTAGGCCCTTGCATTAATTTGGGTGCTGACATCCTGGTGACAGCAGCTGAAGGAAAGTGAGCCAGAGATCAGGGATGGGAAACCTTGAAATGACTCCCCTAAATGATGGTTGACTTGTTTTATGGCATCACACCCCCAAGGCACACGGATGCTGAGGTGTCAAGTAGGTGGACTGGGTACCTTGCTAGGTGGTCTGGGGGAGCAATAGTATTGTAGAGTTGGCCTGATGGCTTCATCATCACTGGGCTTTGTCTAGCTGGGTCTGGATATCCATTAGTCTAGATACCATTTTCACGGCTTAGTTTTTTTTTTTTAATTTTATTTTATTTTTTAACTTTACAATATTGTATTGGTTTTGCCATATATCGAAATGAATCCACCACAGGTATACATGTGTTCCCCATCCTGAACCCTCCTCCCTCCTTCCTCCCCATACCATCCCTCTGAGTCGTCCCATTGCACCAGCCCTAAGCATCCAGTATCGCACATCGACTGCTTAGTTTTTTATTCCAGCAGAAATAGAGGGTTTTCTCCCTGCCATCATGCAGGAGAGATAGAATGCAGAGGCGATGCCTCTCAAAGGCCATATCAGATTCTTGAAGAGAGTATAACAGGTTTAAGTGGGTCAGATGCCATGACTCAACAGCTTCTCCTTGATCCTTTAATCTCACATCTGAAGCCCAAGACCTCGCCAGCTTACCTGGGGCAGCACCCCCATGGTAGCAGCAGGGCTTGTCTTCAGGCAGGTTGAATAATCCACATGCTGTGCCATTCCACACTCGGTTTGAGTATCTGACCACAGGTTATTAAGTGTGAGTGATTGTTTTAACGTCAAGCAAAGTCAGGCCAGGGAAATTCTGTCCTCTGGGAAGAGAGCCACAATGACCAGGCTACCACAGAAGCCCACGAACACCAAGAACCCTCAGGATGAAAGCGTCACCCTAAGTGAGTTGGAAGGAATGCAGACAAAGAACACTACAGTCCCTGGGCTAAGAAGGGTAGGAGTGAGTTTCACCTCCATTTCTAGCAACTGCTACACAAACAAGCGCGTGCGCACATGCACGAATACACACATACAGTCCCTTCCAAAAATGCCATGGCTTCAAAGAAGAGACAGCTGCATCCCTGGCCCCTCATTCATCACCTGCTTGCTGGCCTCAGCCTGATAAGACAAATCCAGATCAAATTACCTGGCAGCTGGGAGAGCTAGGCGATAAGGAAATGCAAACTCAGTAGGAGTTCAGTAGAGTAGCAAAGATCAAATTGTACATTACATTTTCCAGGAACTAAAACCCTGTTCCCTCTGCAAAGCCTAGGGGAGGCACCTCAAGTCACTCAGCACCAAATAGGGTTCCTTGGAGAAAAACAATGCCCTTAGAAATTAAGGAAACAAAGCAACGAGAGACCAGCCCATTCCCACTGGGCCAGATGATAAGAGAATAAACACAAAAGGTAGAGATGAACACGATAAAGGAGGTGAGTGGCCAATGGCCAAAGAAACTTAGAGCAACAGAAAGAACACTGAACTGAGCAAGAGACTTGGATTCTTGTCCTATCTTGCTCTCTCTTTCTCCCTTTGAAAATGCACTCAAACCCATCAGGGATTTAGTATCTTTTGTAAATTGGTGGATTGGAGAGCTCTTCCAGCTGAGATCCCTCTGACTTGGCTTACCCTTTCAACCAGGGCATTTTCTCTGCTAAATCTCCATTTTTTACTACAAAATACTCCAGTTAAGTGTTAGTCACTCAGTCATGTCTAACTCTTTGCAACCCCATGGACTGGAGTCTTTCAGGCTCCTCTGTCCATGCGCATTTTCCAGGCAAGAATATGGAGTGGATTGCCATTCCCTTCTTCAGGGGATCTTCCCAACCCATGGATCAAACCCAGGTCTCCTGCACTACAGACAAATTCTTTACTATCCAAACTAGCAGGGAAGCTCCAGAACACTCCAGAGGTACTGTCAAAGCTTTAACTTTCTTCATCCAAAACCACCAGTTTTCTTTGGGATGTAGCATCCAGAGCTGAGCTCTCAAAAGAGCAGTGATTTCAGGAAATTTTCAAGGGTGATGGAACCATTCTGTATATTTTTTGTGGTAGTGGTTACACAAGTCCGTGCACATGTTAAAGATCATAGAACTGTACTGCAAAAGTGAATTTCTGGTGTGTAAATTTAAAATACATAAAGGTAAAATCATCAGTGATCCTCAAACATTAGATCAGACTAAATTCCTAATGAGATGAGCTCTCCTCCTTTACCAAAAACCAAAAAAAGAAGAAGGCAGGTGTGGTAAAGTGGGCCCATCCGTGGGAGGAATTGCATGGCTTGAATTCCTCGCTCCTTGCGGTAGTCACACACTTTGCCATGGCCTCTGATGACCTCCCACTTTGTCTGCACCCAGCCATGGGACTTGCTTTATCCAATGGGATGTTAGCAGAGGGGCTAACGGATGCTTGGCAGAGCACCTACGAGTTTCCACTTGCATTTCTTCTCCTGCCTTTTGTCACCCCCGTGACAACGTGCCCAGGCTAGCCTGCTTGGGTTCTGTGATGCCTCCAGCTCCTTTCTGACTCACCACCTCCATATATGCTCTTCCTGCTGCCCACATGAGTTCTCTCCCACTCCTGTTCTTCATTGAGGGCACAGCTTCAATGCTACTCCTCCAGGGAAATCTTCATGGATTTCTCATTCCAAAGTAGATAACCCCACTTTTTCTTCTTATGGCATCCTGTTTTTTTTATCTTCAAAGCCATGATGGTAATTGGTAATAACATGTAATTATTTTTTGCCTCCCTACTCTCTGAAATCCCCACCAGACTCTAAGGAACCAATCCTCTCTAGCCTGGCGCAAGGCATACTGTAGTCGTTTGTGTGTGTTCTCCTTCGTGTCTGACTCTTTGCAACCCCATGGGCTGTAGCCCACCAGGCTCCTCTGCATGGGATTCTCCAGGCAAGAATACTGGAGTGGGGTGCCCTTCCTACTCCAGGGGATGTTCCCAGCCCAGAGATCGAACTGGCATCTCTCTCTTTTAAAAAAAATTTATTTATTTTAATTGGAAGGTAATTACTTTACAATATTTTGGTGGGGTTTGCCATAAATTGACATGAATCAGCCACGGGTGTACATATGCTCTCATCCTGAATGCCCCCCCATCCTTTCCCTCTGGGTTGTCCCAGTGCACCGGCTTTGAGTGCCCTGCTTCATGCATCAAACTTGGACTGGTCATCTATTTCACATATGGTAATATACATGTTTCAATGCTATTATCTCAAATCATCCCACCCTCGCCTTTTCCCACAGAATCCAAAAATCTTTTCTTTATATCTGTGTCTCTTTTACTTTCTTGCATATAGAAAGATTACCATCTTTCTAAATTCCATATATATGCATTAATATGCTGTACTGGTGTTTTTCTTTCTGACTTACTTCACTCTGTATAATAGGCTCCACTTTCATCCACTTCATTAGAACTGACTCAAATGCATTCTTTTTTATAACTGAGTAATATTCTGTTGTGTATATATGCCACAACTTTCTTATCCATTCATCTGCTGATGGCCATCTAGGTTGCTTCCGTGTCCTGGCTATTGTAAACCGTGCTGTGATGAACACTGGGGTACATGCGTCTCTTTCATTTCTGGTTTCCTCAGTGTGTATGCCCAGCAGTGGGATTGCTGGATCATAAGGCAGTTCTATTTCCAGTTTTTTAAGGAATCTCCACACTGTTCTCCATAGTGGCTGTACTAGTTTGCATTCCCACCAACAGTGTAAGAGGTGAACTGGCATCTCTTGCATCTCCTGCATTGGCAGGTGGATTCCTTACCACTGCCTCACCTTGGAAGCATGATTTGTTAATAATTATTTACTGAATAAATAAATGAGGTTTGGAAACATGGTGGAGGAAGCGCAAGACAGACCTTGGTTAGGGGAATAACGCCTGGTCCTGCGCGGGCCCGGGAGGCAGGATGCGCCACTAGTTCACGTGCTGTCGCCCTGACAGTCACTGTCTTTATCTGACTCAAGGATGGGTCTGGGCCTAGTAGTCATGGTACAGCTACAGAATACAGGGCACATACTCCTAGAAAGCCACTAGAGGCTAAAAATTTTAGGCTTTGAACGTTAAATCAGTCATAAAGCATGACCTGAAACCCTCCTTGTGCCCAACCCTATCTACTAGAATATGCTTTCTCTCTCCCTTCCTTGAACCCAGCTCTCCCCATCCACAGTCTGGGCTGTTAAGGAGAAAGTTCCACTGAGAATGCCCATGTAACCAGGGTCCTTCTTGCCTGGTTTTGGCTCCAGCTTCCAGGCTCCTAGCCCTTGCCTCTATCTGTGATTTTGGCTCTCTCTTCCTGTCTCTGGGACTTGTGCCCACACTAAGAAGCCTCACCTTGAACTTGATCACTCCCTGAGGTCACCTTTGGCCTGGTCTCATGGGTGAAGCTGGCTGGGGCTGCCAGCGTGGTTTACCAAGTGTCCGGAGGCTCGGGCTGCACTCTGGCCAGTGTGGTTCACATCTATCGCTGCTCCTGCCAGGCCATCTGCACCAGTGGTTCTGGCCCAAAGTGGTACCACCCTGCCTTCTGTCTGTTTCCTCTGGTGCACCTCACACTTCTTCCCTCCGTAGCCTTCCTTCATTAAAAAAAAAAAAAGGAAAGTAAAAATCAGTGGGAAACCTTACACTTCCTACTATATAGGTTTGTTTGTTTCATTCATTTTATGCATTTACCTAGAGATAGGAATAGCTTAGAAGCCTGGATCTTCCTCTCTCCATTGATCCTACGCCCTGGATCTCAAATCCTCTTCAGTTCGGGCTTGAAAGACCTGGAAGACAAGAGGACAATCTGCGTGACTTAGACTTAATGAAATTGAAGTAATGAAACAGCAAGCATTGGCAAAGCCACATTTTGTGGTCAGAGAAAAACTCTAAGGGCCCAAAGGGCATTTGATAGTGGAAGACCTCCAGTGACCACAGGGGAAAGGGCGCGAGTGATCAGAATCCGTTTGGCAGCCAAGAGCCTTCATAACAATCCTCTTCCTGCCCAGCAGGAACCCTCGCCTTGCTCACCTCTGCAGGGCTGAACACAGGCCCAGGAAGACCTCAAAGACATTTTTGCAAAAAAAGAAGTAACACAGAGCCCTTATATTTCAGGAGAAAAGAGTTCCTCCTGGTTTGTCAACATTTCACAGATCTATGCAGTCACACTTAGGTACCAAAATAACAGAGCAACGGAAATAGAAGTGCTGAATTGTAACCAAGACAGAAAGTCTCCATGCTTTAAATACTGGACACTGAACAACTTCTGCCTGTAATTCCTCAGCTCAGATACAAGGAAATGGTCAATCCGGTGTGGGTGTGTTGAGACAGATGTGGAAGCAGGGTCTTCACTTTGAGGAAATGAGAGGAACACAGAACCAGGGCAGTAGAGGAGGAGGAGGTCCCAGAGCAGACCTTGGCTTCCCTCTCAAACAGATGCAGCTTCTCCTTAAGAAAAGGGGCGAGGAGGAGCCACTCAGTTAAGAGGAGGAGCCACTTAACTAGCCACTAGTTCAGGAGCCACTTAACTCCCAGGGGAGTTCGTCTACATAGATTTTGTAATTTGCCTACATCTGTTTATGTATTTTTTATAAGTACTTTTTAGAAAGTACTTAATTAAATCATTTCGTTTTGGCTGCCCTGGGTCTTCATTGCTGTACCCGGGCTTTCTCTAGTGCTGAGCAGGGGTGTACTCTTCATGGCGGTGGCTTCTCTGTTGCAGAGCATGGTCTCTAGGCTGAGAGGGCTTCTGTAGTGGTGGGGCAGGGGCTCAGTTGCCCCACTACAGGTGGGATCTTCCTGGATCAGGGATCAAACCCATGTCTCTGGCAGGTGAATTGCGCTGGCAGGTGAATTCTTAACCACTGAACCAGGGCAGTCCCTATTTATATATTTTAATTACAGCATAATAGTGAACTTTGTATGTGCCTCTCAAATAGAACTTTAAAAAACATTGAAATAGAGTTGATTTACAATGTTGTGTTAGTTTCAGGTATAGAACAAAGTGATTCAGTTATACATTATATGTCTATTCTTTTTCACAGTCTTTTCCTTTATATAATAAGTTATTACAAGACAGCAAATATAGTTCCCTGTGCTATACAGTGGGACCTTGATGATTATCTGTTTTACATATTGTAGTGTATATACAGTAATCTCAACCTCTTAATTTATCCCACCCCACCTCTCCTTTCCCCTTTGGTATCTATAAGTTTGTTTTCTGTTTCTATGAGTCTCTGTCTTGTAAATAAGTTCATTTGTATAATGAACTTGCGTGCTCAGTCATGTCTGACACTTGGCAACCCCAAGGACTGTAGCCTGCCAGGCTCCTCGGTCTGTGGGATTTCCCAGGCAAGAATACTGGAGTAGGTTATCATTTCCTTCTCCAGGGGGTCTACCTGATTCAGGGATTGAAATTGCATCTCTTGCACTGCAGGTGGATTCTTCACCTCTTAAGCTATTAGGAATTCCCAGATTCTCTATATAAGTGATACCACATCATGTTTGTCTTTGTCTGGCTTACTTCACTTACTATAATAATCTCCAGGTTGATCTATGTCACTGCAAATGGCATTATTTCATTCTTTTTGATGGCTAAGTAATATTCCATTGTAGATATATATGTGTGTGTGTGTGTGTGTGTGTGTGTGTGTGTGTGTATCACATATTCTTTATTCATCTGTCAACGGACATTTAGGTTACTTCCATATCTTGGCTATTGTAAATACTGCTACAATGAGCATTGGAGTGCATGTATCATTTCAAGTTATAATTTTCTCCAGATATATGCCCAGGGGTGAGATTGTAGGATCATATAGTCACGCCATTTTAGTTTTTTAAGGAACCTCCGTATTGTTTCCTCAAGGTGGCTGTATTGATTTACATCCCCACCAACAGTGTAGGAGAGTTCCCTTTTCTCTACACATTCTCCGGCATTTATTTGTAGACTTGTTGATGATGGCAAGTCTGACCAGTGTGAGGCAAACACCTCATTCTAGTTTTGATTTGCATTCCTCTGAAATTAGCAGTGTTGAACATCTTTTCATGTGCCTGTTGGCTATGTATATGTCTACCTCAGAGATCTTCTGCCTATTTTTTGATTGGGTTGTTTGTTTCTTTGTTATTGAGTTGCTCGAGCTGTTTGTATATTTTGGAGATTAAGCCCTTGTCAGTTGCATTGTTTGCAAATATTAAATCGAATTTTTGAAGATGATTTTTTAAATTCATTTATTTTTAATTGAAGAATAATTGCAGTATTGTGTTGGTTTTTCTGCCATGCATCAACATGAATCAGCCATAGGTATACATATGTCCCCTCCCTCTTGAGCCTCTCTCCCACCTCCCACCCCATCTCATCCCTCTAGGTTGTCACAGAGCCCTGGTTTGAGTTCCCTGAATCATACAGCAAATTCCCACTGGCAATCTATTTTATATATGTTAGTGTATATGTTTCCATGCTACTCTCTCCATTCATGCCACCCTCTCCTCCTTACCCCATGATGGTGCTTCATTGACTTCTGATCAGTGGTTCCATGTATAGGAAGTTCAAGCACAGTGGATGGGCAGTTCAGACAGATACTCTGGAAGTGGGTTGTGCCTTACACCATCCCTGATACCCTCTCAGGGAAGCAGCAGCCTTCCAGACTGCACCTGCGTAGGGCCCACTGCTCAGAGTACTGAGTATTGCAAGCAGGATTAGTTCACTGAAAAGGCTAGTTTGACTTTCAGTCACAAGGGGTGCTAAGATCAGGGCCCTGTGCCAGGGTGAAGTATGGCCTGAGTGCCAGGCATTTGTCTGGAGGGCAAGGTCTCTGGAGGCCATTCCAGGGGGCAGAGCCAGAGCCCTTGCTCAGTGAGGGGTCTCCTGAGCCCTGGCCCTGGCAGGGACTTGTCCACCCCTTCCCCCATTCTGCTTGTGTCTTCCCTCCCCTCCCCCTGCCTCCCCCAGTCACCAGCATCTAGAAAAGCTCTCTCCTTGTTTTATCTGGCAGAACCTCGGGACAATCACTGGACCGAGTTCAACTGGCCAGGAAACCAAAGCCCACAGAAAAATGCCTCATGACTCCTGCCAACCCCCTGCTCCCTCCAGGCCCAGTGCTGGACAAACAGCCCCTCCAGTCTTTGGACTGGGGAGGGGAAGGACATTCTGTATGTGGAAGCCACAGAATGGAAGTTATGTACTTTTCGGGGGCCTGCATCAGCCAGCTCAGGGCTGCTCCCATTGTGTGGTTCATGAAAGGGTTTTCACCTCCCAGGCTGGAAGGGAGTTGGTCTGTCTGCAACAAAGGCGTTTGCCTCTGTGGCTTTTGAAAAAAGAATGTGTGTGCTTGTCCAAACAGAACTTTCCTGCGTACTTGGAAGAGGGGGGCCGTCCGCCTGCCAGAAAGGAGCAAGGCTCAGTCTGGTTCAAAAGAGAAGAATTCCACCGCACAGGCCCATCAGCCACTGCCCTGCACAGCCTTCCTCTCTCACAAAGACAGTTGCTCACTGTTGCACAGCTGGCCTCCCCAGCAGTTTCCCATCGACTCCGTTTCTCTCAGTCTGGAAGCTAGGGGAGCCGATGAAGCCATTGAGGAGTGAGTGTTTTCCTGACCTGAGATCAGGAGATAAAACTTCTCCATGGTGGACGTGAGCATCTGGGCTCAGGGAATTGTGAGTACTGTGTTGGTAAACACTCTGGTGTTGCTCTTAAAATCCTTTTCTTCTCCAGTGTGGACTGCTGTATCCCCATGATAATGGAAAAACTGAGACGTGGAGATTACTTGCCCCAGGATCTGGGGCAGGGCCCTGGAAACCTGCTGGTGGATTCATCAGTGGATTGGGACAGCGTGGCCCTGCTCCAGAAGTTTGCTCTGGATTCAACCTCCTGCTTAGCCCCTGGAGCCAAGTCCAGGGCCCAGATCAGGGAGGACTCGAGCAGTGCCAATCTCAGTATGATAAACAGCACCAGTTTCTTCTGCAAAAGTGATCTGACTTAGGAGTTATTGGCAAGCATTCCCTTCCAGTGCCTGATAGCCCATTCCCTTGGGGGACTCCAGATTCCCAATGGAGTCCTTGAAAGTGAAAGTGTTAGTCACTCAGTCGTGTCTGACTCTTTGTGACCCCGTGGATATACAGGCTATGGAATTCTCCAGAACAGAATACTGGAGTGGGTAGCCATTCCCTTCTCCAGGGGATCTTCCCAACCCAGGAATCGAATCAGGGTCTCTTTCATTGCTGCTGCTGCTGCTGCTAAGTCACTTCAGTCATGTCCGACCCTGTGCAACCCCATAGACGGCAGCCCACCAGGCTTCTCCGTCCATGGGATTCTCCAGGCAAGAACACTGGAGTGGGTTGCCATTTCCTTCTCCAATGCATGAAAGTGAAAAGTGAAAGGGAAGTCGCTCAGTCGTGTCTGACTCCTAGCGACCCCATGGACTGCAGCCCACCAGGCTCCTCCATCCATGGGATTTTCCAGGCAAGAGTACTGGAGTGGGGTGCCATTGCCTTCTCTGCTCCTTCATTGCAGGCAGATTCTTTACCAGCTGATCTACAAGGGAAGCCCAAGTCCTCAAGAATCTGCCTGAATATCTGGAGACTCCAACCAAAGTCTTAGCAGGATGAACGACATTTTTGGATCTAGTTCCCAAAACTATAGTGAGTTCCAGGACAGTAAGTAAGTATTTATTAGTGCAACTGTATTAGAGAAGATTATTCAGAGTTCCATGGACAGCGAAGAGATCAAACTAGTCAATCCTAAAGGAAATCAACCCTGAATATTCATTGGAAGGACTGATGCTGAAGCTGAAACTCCAATATTTTGGCCACCCGATGTGAAGAGCCAGCTCATTGGAAAATACTCTGATGCTGGGAAGGATTGAGGACAAGAGGAGAAGGGGAAGACAGAGGATGAGATGGGTGGATGGCATCACTGATTCAATGGACATGAATCTGAGCAAACTCCTGGAGATGGTGAGGAACCAGGAAGCCTGGCGTGTTACAGTTCGTGGGGTCACAAAGAGTCAGACACGACTGAACAACTGAACAACAACAAGTGCAACTAGGAATTCTGTTAATCAAGTTAAGCAAACTTGTTTAGATATAGCAGGGAATTTTTAAGCAAAGCATGCAGGCTTACAAGTCGTTTATTGGTATCAGTAACTTCATTTGTGAATGCGGTTGCTTTGCTTTGTTTATAAGAATGTGGCTGGCTCCTTACTGCTCTGAAGATGAGTGTGTAACATAAGCACCTGGTTCAATGCCATGCACTATTTCATTCCAAGCAGAACTTTGTCATGGCTCCAGAGGTTAAAAATCAAAGCATGGTTATAGTGATAAATATGGACTCTAGATGGTGTGTTGAAAAGCAGAGAAATCACTCTGCCAACAAGAGTGCATATAGTCAAGGCCATGGTTTTGTATGGTTGTGAGAGCTGGACCTTAAAGAAAGCAGAGAGCCAAAGAATTGATGCCCTTAAACTGTGGTGCTGGAGAAGACTCTTGAGAGTCCCTTGGACAGCAAGGAGATCAAACCAGTCAATCCTAAAGGAAATCAACCCTGAATATTCATTGGAAGGACTGATGCTGAAGCTGAAGCTCCAGTATTCTGGAGCTTCACTGGACTCATTGGAAAAGTCCCTGATGCTGGGAAAGATTGAGGGAAGAAGGAGAAGAGAGCATTAGAGGATGAGATGGCTGGATGGCATCACTAATGCAATGGACATGAGCTTGGGCAAACCTCAGGAGATGGTGAGGGACAGGGAGGCCTGGTGTGTTGCAGTCCATGGGGTGCAAAGAGTCAGACATGAGTGGGTGACTGAATAGCAACAACATGGACAATAAACGAAACTTAAGGATAAGTCCTGTGTTATACCTGCTGATCTCAAGGTGGTTCATCTCCTGGGAGTCCCCAGTAGTTTATCATGGGTCTGGGGTAAAAACTTAAAAGTCAATGGTAGGAACCTACAAGTAGGGCCAGATGCTGATTCAAGAAAAGTATATAAAGTTGAAGAAACTTTATTTACTTAGTAAGGATGTGAGCTAAGAAGTTGCCATGGCATGATGTGTGTCCTCATATAATGCAGTTGGAAATATACAAGAGCATTCCTGTAGAAATATTACTGTCAGAAATAATTAAACCTGGATTTAATCAAGCATCCGGACATAACTACCAGTTTACAGGAAATTCAAGAGATAGATGAACATACTAAACAACATTAGGGACTTCCCAGGTGACTCAGAGGTAAAGAGCCTGCCTACTGATGCAGAAGATGTGGAGTCAATCCCTGGGTTGGGAAGATCCCCTGGAGGAGGAAATGGCAACCCATTTCCCAAGAATACTGGTATTCTTGCCTGGAAAATCCCATGGACAGAGAAGCCTAGTGGGCTACAGTCCATGGGGTTGCAATGAGTCCAATACAACTGAGGGACTGAGCACAAATGAATGAAACAACATTAATAAAGAAGAAAGAAGCCCATTTTTTTTTTAAAAAATGGGAAATTCTATGGGACAAAGGAGTGGATTTTTCCAACCTATCAATGAGATTCAAAACATGAGAGATGAGAAACTTCAATAGCTTAATAGAAACTTAAGAAACATATTTATGATCCAGCAATTCTGCTTCTGGGTGTATATCTGGAGAAAACTCTAATTAGAAAAGACTCATGCACCTCAGTGTTCATAACAGCACTATTCACAATAGCCAAGACATGGAGAAAACCTACATGTCCATCGACAGAGGAATGGACAAAAAAGTGGTCCATGGAATATTAGTCATAAAAGAAAGAATGAAATAGTGCCATTTGCAGCAACATGGATAGAGCTAGAGGTTATTGCTAAGTGAGATAAATCAGACAGAGAAAGACAAATGTCATATGATATCAATTATGGGTGAGATCTAAAACATGACACAGATGGCCTTATTTATAAACAGAAAGAGAGGGCTGCAGGAGTTGCAGCTCACCAGCAAGGGAATCTGGAAGGCTTGCTGCTGCCTTTCTTTGTGATGGGAGCAGTGGGTGTTCAAAGCAGCAGAGTGAGCACGAAGACCAAGGCAGATGAGGGCTGCTGGCTCCTGAGACACTGGGCCATCTGCTTCCGAGGGTGGCCTGAAAGGCTGATCTCTGCTGAAGGACTGAAATCACAAATCTAAAGTCATTGGTGTCCCTGCCCACATTCCTGCCCTACTTCTCACCCACCCTCCACTTATCCTCAAACATACACTGAACACCCAACACAGTGTTTCCTGGGGGAACAGAAGGAAGAAGGCACATGCAGACATCCTAATACACAGAGAATGGGAGAATTCATTAAATAATACCAACCCCTGAGCATCCTTGCCCACTTAAACCCACCAATCTTCCAGAGCAGATTAATGGTAACTCCTGGTGGTCACATGGAGACGGGAGGATGGAAGGGTCCTTGACCACAGCAGCTGCTTGGGAATGCTGGCCAGGCTGTCCCTCTCAGTGCTGCTTCTGACCCTTAAGCCAGGATCAGAGCAACCAGACCTGGGTCCGTGGTCTGTGCTGCCGGGCGCTCCAGCTTGGGTGGCTGATCCAGGCATGGGTGTGCGTGAGCTTCTTGGCTAGAGGCACTACTTTGCTGGACTTCGGCCTCCAGTCCGGGGACTATGTCATCTGGAAAAACCTCCAGGGGGCACACGGCACAGGCGTGCTGGCAGCAGCTGTCCCTTGTGACGCTGCTCCACACTCCTGGTTGGCGGAGTGCCTTTGAAAATGGATTCATGTTGGCTCCCGGGAATAACCATTTCCAACCTCCTAACTCTGGCCTCCCTTCCTGACCGGGGCACAGACCTGGGTAAACGCCATCCTTGCGTTTGCTGCGCTTCCAAGAACTTGCGATCACTTGCAGCCCAGCTTAGCATTGTCTCTATGACACATTCTCTGTAATTAGTTTATTTGAAGCGCTCCAAGCGATTGTTTGGTCTAATTGCAAAGGATATTTGAATGAGGATAAGTCTCTGGTGAAAGAAAAGCCTTGGTTAGAGAATATGTTTCATTCAGAAACAATCTTGTTCTACAAAGCAAGCACAGTACCTCTACCTTCTCATGAAATCGCTCCAAACAGAGCTCACACCTGTCAGACTGGTGGCTTTCAAACTGGTCTCCCTGGTCTCCTAGGTCTCTGCAGACATGCTTGAGGGGCCAACACTGGCCCTGGAGAGAGTAGAAGGTAAGAGGACATTTGAGCTTGCAGAGTCCCACAGCCCACCTTCACCTAAAAGAACTCCCTTTTCTTCCGCTACGACTAAGACCAAAAAAGATTTTTTTTTTTTCCCTCGTCTAACAAAACAAAGTTCAGTAGATAAATATTCTAACTCATTGTTGACTTACATACAGCCTTTTCTAAAAGGCCTAAAAAAGGTTTCCCTAAGATGTCTGAACATGCCGCCTGCATTTTTGTTTAATCTGTTTTGTTACCAAACCTTTCCTCCATAACTCTCATGAAGACAAACCAGCCCAATCCTGTGTGATTTTATACATAATTACAGAACTGGGGAATTTAAAGATGATTACATTTTCTGTAGTCAATCTTTATCCCCAAGTGGATGTTCAGTACCGCCAGTCAGACTGCTTCCCCTTATGGCATGCCCTGGTGGCTCACCATGCCTGCCCGGGTCAAGGATAGACTGCAAGAAGCCACCTGAACGCAGCAGGGGCTACAGGGAAAATAGTCTCTCAATGGCATGAAAGCTGACCCGTTTTCTACTGGAAATCCAGGTTAATAAATCCAGGTGGGCTCAAATATGCCCCTCCTCCACTTCTTACTGGAATATCTCCCACAGCAAAAGGGCCACACAACATTTGGTGGTGACAGGGAAAGTGGCCACACCACTGATCAGGAAGGAAATCCTGGGGCAGCAAGGAGAACTAATCGCTGCCTTCTTGTCACCATTTCTAATCACAACGATGGCAGAGTTACTGCCTCATAACCGCAAAGTACCTTCACGTTTCAGAGCCGATAAACAAACTGTGGTTGCTGCTGTCTCTTTGTGGATTCTTTAAGACTTGAGGCGAATGCATTGAAGGTAGGAGAGGACGCACTGTAGGGGTTCTTTTCAAATTTTATTTATTTATCTTGGGCAGTGCTGGGTCTTTGTTGCTGTGTGGGTTTTTCTCTAGTTGCCGTGAGTGGGGACTACTCTCCGGTTGCCGTGTGAGGGTTTCTCCCTGCGATGGCTTCTCTTGCTGCAGAGGGCTCTAGGGTGCCCGGGCTTCTGTAGTTGTGGCACGTGGGCATGGAGCATGGGCTTAGTTGCTCCACGGCATGTGGGATCTTCCCAGATCAGGGATTGAACCTGTGTATCCTGCATTGGCAGGCAGATTCTTTACCACTGAGCCACCAGGGAAGCCCCAGAAATGGCATTCTGAGAACTGTGGTATTCCCAGTGAGGAATCAGACACCCTTATCCTCTGGCCCACAGCTGGGGACAGAGCTCTCTGTGTTAAGTCAACAAATGTTTACGGAGCACAGACTTCAGGCCAAGTCCTGCCCTCACTGAGCTTGCAGGCTAGTCATAGACCAAGTCCTGTTCGGCAAACTATAAAATACAAAGCCTAAGGAAGGTGTTAATGCCATGATGGCAAATGATGCAAACACTAGAAGAGTGCTGAGGGTGGCACCCCACCCTGACGTCCAGACTGGAGGGTGTGAGCCAACCACTGTACCCCTACATTTGACTTGTGCCACAGTGCTGGTGTGGAGAAGGAAATGGCAGCCCACTCCACTCTTCTTGCCTGGAGAATCCCATGGACAGAGGAGCCTGGGGGCTACAGTCCATGGGGTCACATAGAGTCCGACATGACTGAAGCGACTTCACACGCATGCACGCACAATGCTGGTAATACTTCAGCCCTTCCAGGTAATTAACAGCCATGCAGGATGGAAGATATGGCTCAGTGGACATTGGAGGGACCCATATAGACCAACTAGATGGGGGCTTACCGGCTCCAGGTAGTGTAGACAAGATGAATGCCACGGTTAGAAGAAAGGGCAGTATCAGTGGCCTGATTCTGAGACTGAATAAACACTTAATTCCAAAATATCTTTCTGATTTGTCTTTTTTGAAGTAAAAGATTTGTCCTGTAAGACAATAATACCTTTGTCAGGGTTATTAGCATATTGGATTGATTATGGGCTAATGGAACACTATCATGCCTAGGTGTACAGAGCCGGTTGGGTTGATAGGGAAAATGTGTCACTCAGCCACTCCCACTCCTCCCCTTCCCAACCTCATCGTGAACTTTAGGTCTTTGATTTCTCCATTTTCTTGCTAAATCATCCTTTTCCTGCATATCCTTCTCAGTCAGCTTAAGGATTAGATGCTCCATCCCGGGCGGTTTACTATAAAGTTACAGAGAGGTTTTTTTTTTTTTTTTAATTTGCCTTAAAATATTTTATTGAAAGCTTTATATGAAAAACAGAAGATAGACTTGTGTCACATTGTATAATGCATTAAAAACAGCCACTATGGAGAACAGTGTGGAGATTCCTTAAAAAACTGGAAATAGAACTGCCTTATGACCCAGCAATCCCACTGCTGGGCATACACACTGAGGAAACCAGAAGGGAAAGAGACACGTGTACCCCAATGTTCATCGCAGCACTGTTTATAATAGCCAGGACATGGAAGCAACCTAGATGTCCATCAGCAGATGAATGGATAAGAAAGCTGTGGTACATATACACAATGGAGTATTACTCAGCCATTAGAAAGAATACATTTGAATCAGTTCTAATGAGGTGGATGAAACTGGAGCCTATTATACAGAGTGAAGTAAGCCAGAAAGAAAAACACCAATACAGCATACTAACGCATATATATGGAATTTAGAAAGATGGTAACAATAACCCTGTATACGAGACAGCAAAAGAGACACTGATGTATAGAACAGTCTTGGACTCTGTGGGAGAGGGACAGGGTGGGATGATTTGGGAGAATGGCATTGAAATATGTATAATATCATATATGAAATGAGTCACCAGTCCAGGTTCGATGCACGATATTGGATGCTTGGGGCTGGTGCACTGGGACGACCCAGAGGGATGGTATGGGGAGGGAGGAGGGAGGAGGGTTCAGGATGGGGAACACATGTATACCTGTGGCAGATTCACTTTGATATATGGCAAAACCAATACAATATTATAAAGTTAAATAAAATAAAATTAAAAAAATATTTATGGTTGTTGCTTCTAATTTCTCCACCAAATTAACCAGCCATGATGGAGTTAAGAGTTCGAAAGCTTATAATAAAATGGACTTTAAACATTGCAAACAAAAATCTGTACATCAGCGGTATTCCAGAAACAGGAAACTAATCTAGGCATGTGGGAAGTGAAGTCTTTAGGAGTCATGAATATCTTTTTTAAAAATTTAGTTTATTGACATGTAGTTGATTTACAGTGTTGTGTTAATTTCTGCTGTATAGCAAAGTGAGTCCATTATACATATATATGCATTCTTTTTCATATTCTTTTCCATTATGGTTTATCACCAAATACTGAATATAGTTCCGTGTGCTGTACAGTAGGACCTTGTTATTCTGTATATAATAGTTTGCATCTGCGAATCCCAAACTCTCAGTGAACCTGCAGTCAGGTCTCAGTAGGGTCAGGTGCCATCGGTGGCCTCCAGCAAACAGCTCAATCAGGGAGGTTAAGATCCCATGACCCAGCGCATTCAACAGCACATACTATGTCTGAGTCAGCTCAGTAACACATAACAACTTCACATAGATTCAGTGGCTTGAACATCTAAAATCTGGTTTCTTACAGTTTTGGAGACTAGACATCCAGGCCTGCAGGTTTGTTTCTCCTGAAGCCTCTCTCCTTGGCTTGCACTTGGCTGCCTTCTCACCATGTTCTCATGTGGTCATGCCTCTGTCTATGTCCTAGTCTCCTCTTCCTGTAAGGACACCAGTTATATTGGATTAGGGCTGGTTTTAGAAAAGGCAGAGGAACCAGAGATCAAATTGCCAACATCCGCTGGATCACGGAAAAAGCAAGAGAGTTCCAGAAAAACATCTATTTCTGCTTTATTGCCTATGCCAAAGCCTTTGACTGTGTGGATCACAATAAACTGTGGAAAATTCTTCAAGAGATGGGAATACTAGACCACCTGACCTGCCTCTTGAGAAACCTGTATGCAGGTCAGGAAGCAACAGTTAGAACTGGACATGGAACAACAGACTGGTTCCAAATAGGAAAAGGAGTCTGTCAAGGCTGTATATTGTCACCCTGCTTATTTAACTTATATGCAGAGTACATCATGAGAAACGCTGGACTGGAAGAAGCACAAGCTGGAATCAAGATTGCTGGGAGAAATATCAATAACCTCAGATATGCAGATGACACTACCCTCATGGCAGAAAGTGAAGAGGAACTCAAAAGCCTCTTGATGAAAGTGAAAGAGGAGAGTGAAAAAGTTGGCTTAAAGCTCAACATTCAGAAAACGAAGATCATGGCATCTGATCCCATCACTTCATGGGAAATAGATGGGGAAACAGTGGAAACAGTGTCAGAATTTATTTTTTTGGGCTCCAAAATCACTGCAGATGGTGATTGCAGCCATGAAATTAAAAGACACTTACTCCTTGTAAGGACAGTTATGACCAACTTCGATAGCATTTTCAAAAGCAGAGACATTACTTTGCTAACAAAGGTCTGTCTAGTCAAGGCTATGGTTTTTCCAGTGGTCATATATGGATGTGAGAGTTGGACTGTGAAGAAAGCTGAGCACTGAAGAATTGATGCTTTTGAATTGTGGTGTTGGAGAAGACTCTTGAGAGTCCCTTGGCCTGCAAGGAGATCCAACCAGTCTATTCTAAAGGAGATCAGTCCTGGGTGTTCTTTGGAAGGACTGATGCTAAAGCTGAAACTCCAATACTTTGGCCACCTCATGTGAAGAGTTGACTCATTGGAAAAGACTCTGATGCTGGGAGGGATTGAGGGCAGGAGGAGAAGGGGACGACAGACATCACCGACTCAATGGACATGAGTTTGAGTAAACTCCGGGAGTTGGTGATAGACAGGGAGGCCTGGCATGCTACAATTCATGGGGTCGCAAAGAGTCAGACACGACTGAGGGACTGAACTAAACTAATGATCCCCACTGTAATTTAATTACCTCTTTAAAGACCTCATCTCCAAATAGAGTCACATTCTCTTTGCACTGGTTGCTAGGAAGACCAGAGAGAAATTTTGTTCTGTTTTTTTTTTTTCCCCCTTCAGTGCCCAGTTTCTTCACATCTTTGATGCCGTGTACTGTAGGTATTTGTGTATGCCACAGCAAATCTGTTGTTTATTTTCCTTTATTTTTCTTTTGAATGAGAAAAGTTGATGCATTTGTACTCTCCAGCTTCATCTTGAGGCTGTAATGGACTGTTCTTTGCAGGCAAGAACATCCCAACCTCCTGAGCTTCTCTTGGTTTTTCTATCTTGGAGTTTCTCCAAGAGCCACCAGAGTTTACGCAGTCCACACAAGCACAACCCAGTTGGGGTGGGGGGCATGGGTAGACATTCCCAGGAGAAACCTTTAATCAAAGGAGGGTGGGAATTGGTACAAAAATGTCCCAACGCCCTGTTGGTCAAGTGGCCAGTTCTAAGGTGCATTCTACATGATTCTATAGATGGTCCCCAGAAAGACTGCTCCAGGTACCCATGAAATCACCAGTTTTCGTTTGCTTCAGTCCCTCATCTTTAAAAAATATATATTTATTTATTTTTGGCTGTGCTGGGTCTTGGTTGCTGCTTGGGCTTTTGTCTAGTTGCGGTGCTCAGGCTTCTCATTAAGTGGCTTCTCCTGTTGCAGAGCATGGCCTGTAAGGTGTGTGGGCTTCAGTGTTTGTGACATGTGGGCTCAGTAGTTGTGGCTCCTGGGCTCTGGAGCACAGGCTCAGTACTTGTGGCATACAGGCTTAGTTGTTCCACTGTATGTGGAATCTTCCCGGACCTGGGATCAAACCCATGTCTCCTGCGCTGGGAGGCAGATTCTTTTCCACTGAGCTGCCAGGGAAGCCCTAGTCCCTTATCTTTTTCTTCCTCATGTCTCAGCCTCCCCATTTCTTTCTACTTCCTGAAACCACCTTTTGAAAGCTGCTAGCATGTAACACTTTGTGTCAGACTTTGTTCTTCGTTTTTAGGAGAACCCAAACTCAGAGATAAATAAATTAACCATCACCACCACCACCCCCATCCCCCACCCGCCACCCACACCAACCTGGGCTTTTTAACCCCGATTTTAGAATATGCTAAATGAAACAGCCTTATGCAAACAAACAAACAAAAAAAGAAATGTAAATTCAATGTGCTTGGCTGTGAAAATGGCATCGAGATTGTCCAAGCAGGTCCCTATGCCAGGCGCTGGGTTCATGCTCTTGCAGCAGTGAGGGGCCTGATGAGATCCTGGAGTGAGGCCAGATGGTCACAAGGGATGGTGGGTACAATGCTACCTGCCGGGTGCACAACCAAACGAAAACCTCTGAGGGTGGGTCTCCTCAACTGCAGGCCTGAAGACACGTGTGTATGTGCGCACCTCACCGTTATACTAAGGAGAATTG
The DNA here is from genome assembly GCF_029407905.1 of Bubalus kerabau. NCBI lineage: Eukaryota > Metazoa > Chordata > Mammalia > Artiodactyla > Bovidae > Bubalus > Bubalus kerabau. The sequence goes on from NC_073643.1 coordinate 15,363,843, forward strand.
CATCAGAATAAATGGGAAACAAACAACTAGAAAGAAATAACTTCGCTTATGATTTTTACATCTAGCCGTTTGGTACAAATGTCTTGTACAATGTTAACATTCTCCCTTCCTTTTCTATCAAGGAAATTTCCACAGTGTTTGTTCCCAGTGGTGTGAGGCACTTCCTGTTGTAGTTTGTGAGCTGTTCACATCAACCTGATGGTTTGCTTCAGTTAATACTGCTCTTTGCACCAGGGCAAAGGCTTGGACAGTAAAGAATCTGCCTGCAGTGCAGGAGATTGGGTTCAATCACTGGATCGGAAAGATCCTCTGGAGGACGGCAAAGCAACCCACTCCAGTGTTCTTGCCTGGAGAATCCCATGAACAGAGGAGCCTGGTGGGCTACAGTCCATGGGGTCGCAAAGAGTTGAGCATCTAACAAAGAGTCCATGGGGTCAGAACGACTGAGCATCTAACACTCTGCGCCAGGCAGCAGCAATTACGCCCTATAGGATGGGATGGGATGGGTGCCTGATGACCTGGGAGTGGTGTATCCCTGTTCTGAGACCATCCCCAAGACCTGTCCTTGGTTTAGTCCATGGACCCTCGAGCCTCAGAGAATTCAGTCCACACCCGAGGCCCACTCACCCCAGCACGCCTGGTGCTGTAGCTCCCTGCTCCTCGGGCAGAAATCACAAGTGGCTGCTAACAGGAGTGGGTCCTGAGAAGGGCCAGGGCTAGAATTCTTCTCTAGAATTCTACTTGCACAGCCACGGCACCTTTCCACACTAACAGATCACAGATTAAACGAGGCCAGTGGAGTTTGGCGCCACATCATCTCTTTACCAAAATACAACAAAGGGAGGTTGAAACGGAGGAAGAGAGGAAGGAGCTGGTTCAGGAAGAACCGTGGGCCTCGTGCAGGGATGCTGTGAGGCAGGAAGGAAAGCTCTTCCAGCAGAGAGCTGGCCTTTGTCCAGCTCAGTGTCCTCACCTGTCACCGCAGGGCTTGTACCAGCTCCTCAAAGTCCTGGCCCACAGGAGATGCTCCAGGCTTTAACATGTGCGTGCCGGCGTGCTAAGTCGTGTTAGTCATGTTCGACTCTTCAACCCCATGGACTGTAGCCCGGCAGGCTCCTCTGTCAGTGGGATTCTCCAGGCAAGAATACCAGAGTGTGTGGCCATGCCTTCCTCCAGGGGATCTTCCTGACCTAGGGGTCAAACCTGTGTCTCTTATGTCTCCTGCATTGGCAGGTGGGTTCTTTACCACTGAGCCACCTGGGAAGCCCTTTGACATGTAGATTTAGCCAAATCCATGGTCACTGGAGGGTCAGAGTGTTTTGACCATGGCACTGCCGGGTCCCGTAGCTGCACTCCCCAGGACTCTGAGAGGTGTGGAGGAGGAGGTGGTGTTGCAGGGCTCACTGGGAAGGTCCCATCCTGGTGGCTCTGCCTGGCAGGCTTCCCCCGGATTCCCTTGGGGGCTGTCTGTCTTAGCAGGCTCCCAGGGAAGCCTTGCCCCGAAGAGATCCAAAACAAAGACTGTAAAAATAGAGCCAAGGCTGTCGCCACAGTGATTACAGAGGAATTGTATCAATCTACCAAAGGCAGGGCTTTCTGTGCCTCCAGCGGAGGCTCTGGCTCTGGTGGAAGGAGAGGAGACCCCGCCCCTCCACCTTTGTTCCCACCTGTGGCTAAAGCCAGGTGGGGCCCCATGAGGGACCCTCAAACAGACTCTGAGTCACAGCCATTTGCCTGACTGACATGGCCACACACCCCAAGATGAAGTTCCGGAGTGGGGGTTCCAGCTCCAGGAAGGCCAGTGGTGATGGCTCGAGGGCTGGAGAATCCGCAACAGAAGCACCTGGAGCAGCTTTAGGGCAGGGTTTAGGGGGTGGGGCTTGGTTCTGGGTGGAGAGGCGCCTCTCAGGGAAGGAAGAGACCCAGTGCTCTTGGGTCACTGCAGACACAAAAGGGAGGCATTGAGATCCAAGCGGCTACCATTGGGCATGCCCTGTGACCTTGACAAAGCTGGTCACCATTCTGAGCCCCAGAGATTTCTGCCAAAGTAGAAGGAACAGCAATGGGTCACATAGCTGCCCGCTTGTACTGAGGAGGGCAGGTGCCCAGGAGACACACACACACACACACACACACACACACACTCTCTCTCTCTTCCACCCTGCAGAAGCTCCCTGGCCAGCAGAGGTCAACTCTGACCGCACAGCTCAGAGAAGGCGGAGCCTGGGTAGAGAGAGAATAGGTCCACAGGGAGGCTTCTCGGCCTAACAGGGAAGAACAGATTCTTGAAGACGTGAACCAGCCACTCTCAAATGTCTGCTGTAGTGGGAGGGCTTGAAGCTCGTTAATCTAAAAACCAAGTGGATAATCTAACAACAACTCAGCTATTCATATTGGAATTGCGAATTCAAATGCATACACTGCCTTTCTCTGTTCCTCTGTCCCCCTAAATTCCCTCCTTATCCCAGCACCGCCGGGTCTACTGTCAGAGGCCACCAAAAAAATGCCTCCAAGGGTATTCAGATAACAAGCCGGTCCCCACTGAATTCCAAGAAATATCGTCATCCAGAATTGAGTTTTCCTCTGCTGCCAACATAAACTGTAAAACCCACCCTTCATCCCACCTCAGACATTTATACCTGTCAGTCCCTCTACCTGGGAGATTCTCCCCTTGGAGAGCCTTGTTCCTTCTCGTTATTCAGGTCACAAAGTGTCAGCTCCTCAGAGAAGCCTTTCCTGACTAGCCAGTCTAATACAGCCTCTCATCAGCCCCCCAGATCTGGCCACTTTCTGTCCCTTTATCTGTTTTCTTCGTAGCATCTGCAACTATAAGAAACCTTTTTTGGTTTTGTTTTTTCTATTTACTTGTATATGTCTGTGTCCCTCATTTAGAATGCAAGCTCCAGATATATCATTTTATTCTAGACTTGTTTTCCTTGTAGCCCATTCATTAATACACCCATTCACTGAACAAATGTAGATTGTGTTCCAGACCCCATTCTGACCAGACAAGGTCAAATCCACGATCCTTTGTAAAACAAGTCTCTCTCAACAGACTTAGTCACTGCCATTTTGAATACGTGATCCACTGCGGGACATCGTCCTTAAAATTTCTGAAAGCCCTTCTGTCTGGCTGAGTGGACTTACAGGAATACCTTAATTCTTTCAGTGTTTCATAATCACGTCCTTGATTTGATCTTACCTTGAGGTGGTGTATTAATTTGATCATCTTTTCCTTACTCAAGAGGCCAGAGAATTATAATTTTTCAAGTCAAGCCTTTCTATATTCCATCTAAAATTGACTTCCAGACCGGCCAGTTCTCTTTTGAGTCCATTTCTTTCTTGTGGTAACTTAACCATGTATAGCACTAAGAGCCAGCAGACACTTTCAACATTCTGCCTAGAGATCCTTTTGGGCTTGCCCCAAACTTCACTTGCAACATCTTCTATCTTCCAACTTAGCACAGGCATTTATCCATTATTTATCTGTTACTCTCCCCATGATGGGCACCATACTGAGCCCTTTGCATAGTGTCTGAGTCTCCTTGGGATCCAGAACAAATATCACAAAGTGGTGGTTTCAACAACAGAATTTTCTCCTCTCAAAATTGAGGAGGCCAGAGGTCCAAGATGAGGGTGTTGGTGGGGCATGCTCCCTCTGAAGGCTCTGGGGAGGATCCCCCCTCGATTCTTCCAGCTTCTGATGGTTCTTGGCGTTCCTTTGCTCGTGGCAGTATAATTCCAGTCACTGCCTCTGTCTTCACACGGTCTTGTCTCTGCATCCTGTCCTCTTCTCGTAAGCCTATCCGTCATTGGATTTAGGGTCCCCCTGAATCCCGTCTGTTTCATCTTGATTGTTAGCTAATTGCTTCTGCGAAGGTCCTGTTTCCAAGTTGAGATTAGTTACATCCTGAGGGTCCCAGTGGACATGAATTAGGGAGGGACAGTGTTCAACCCTCTACACATGGGGGTTATTACACGTCATTATTTTTTCATCAGCAGGAAAGCTGAGATCTGAAAGGAGATATACTACTTGCCCTGGCACTCAGCAGCCCACGGGCAGTGCTAAGTTGTGGACTCAGCTCAGTCTGACACCATTCCTTGCATTCTCTACTAAGTAGCAATCTCCTTCTAGAAGATCAGTCCACAAACTCAAGCGAAAAAGTTATGATATCAATAGTCACGCTAGCCCCAGACCGTAGGTACTACTGAGGCAAAAGGTCAGAGTGGGGCTGTGAATTTGTTTTTCCTTTCAGATGGGATATTCATTCTAAGAGGATAATGAGCTCATCATTGTTTTGTTCATGGAAGCAGTCATGCCAGGCGCTGTAGTTCTGTCCAAGCAGGACAAAACCATCCAACAACCATCACACAAAAGCGGGGTGCCAGGGTTCGCTTTCCTCTGGGATGCCAGTTCTAACTGGCCACCTGACTTTAAGAGGCCACTTTGCTGGGCCTCTGTGACACCAGCGCCTAGCCTTCACTGCTGGTGTTTTTCAAATGTATACAGCCCCCTTGTCCAGTTACAGGAAAGGGTCCTTGCCCATGTATGTTAATATTTGCTGGAGTGTGGGAAGGGTAGTACCGAGAATGTGCTAACCATTGACTTTTCACCCCGAAGTTAATAGTTAATATCTCCTTGTTTGACTCTGTGGCTTGTTAGCTTCGGTCAGAAAGAAAAATTTTGAAACACCAAATGGAACAGCTGTAACTTCCTTTACTTTTACTTGGTACAGTTTATTTCTGTTAAATTAGTTCAGGAGAGCTTTTCAAAACTATGCTATTTCCAAAAATATAACATACCACTATGCTGTTTACCATATAAATCTCAGAACAGGTGTTATGTGTTCAAAATAGAGGACTTTTCTTTATATGCTTGTGGTGTTTTGAAAGGTTAGAGACATCTCTTGCAGCGGTATAGAAAAAAATGTGTTTTGAAACTAATTTCAGTCATTCTTTGTAGGTAGCTCAGTGAAGAAAAGGTCCGTGGCTGTGCTGTGTGCTGGGAACACTGTGAGCTTTGGGGTCACATGCACTTTGGTTCATATTCCTGTTCCGTGACCCACTGGTCATGCAGCACTGGGCGGGTCACGTAACCTCTGAATCTCATGCTCATCTGTGTGCACCTCAAAATAGTCACTTTGTAAACGTATTGGGACTTTTAAAGGAACCTGTGCAAAAACCTGATACAGAGCAGGAGACCAGCAGATGTAACTCACCCTTCTGCCTCTTCTAGCTTTCTTGTTGCATCAGGAGCCACCATTTCTGTAGGAGTTTGGGATTAACAGATACACTCATGGCTGTGTGCATGCTGAGTCACTTCAGTCATGTCTGACTCTTTGCGACCGTGGACTGTAGCCCGCAAGGCTCCTCTGTCCATGGGATTTTGTAGGCAAGAATACTGAAGTGGGTTGGCATGCCCTCCTCCAAGGGATCTTCCCAACCCAGGGATCAAACCCATGGCTCTTACATCTCCTGCATCGACAGTTAGTTTCTTTACCATTAGGACCACCTGGGAAGCCCAACAGATACACATGACTATATGTACAATAGGTGAACAACGGGGACCTACTGTATGGCACAGGGAACTCCACTCAGTATCTTATAACAACCTATAATGGAAGAGCATCTGAAAAAGAATATGTATCTATGTGTGTAACTGAATATATATGTATCACTGAATCACTTTGCCTTACACTTGAAGCTAGCACAACATTGTAAATGAACTAAACTTCAATTAAAAAAATTAAAATTGAAGGAAAAGATCCACCATTGTGAAAATGTGGTTAGGACTTTAAAATCTCTAAAATTGAATTCCCTTCTCTTCCAGGTCTACCAGCAAAATGGAAAAGGCCCGTCTATTTCTCTCATTCCTATTTGGCCTCAGGGCAACATTCTGGAGCTAATCCAAGCCACGTGGACTCTTTCTTTCCCACTCAGGAAAGTGTCTGCATCTGAATCTCTAAATTGAATCCGGTATCTGCCACACGGATGGGTTTTACCTCTTGTGCTCCTGGAACGAAAGGAACACAGTGAAACTGGCCACAGGCTCGCTGGCTAAACCCCTCGTTTTGTGGTGGAGGTAACGAGCGCCCACAGCCTGCTCTGGTGCCCAGCCCGGATGATGTGTTTACTGTTCGGGGCCGCAGGCACATTTCCTGTTGGCCCGGCAGAGAGGTGACAGATGCCCACGATGGTGCACCAGGATTTGGTCTGCCAGCAGAGCGTGTCGAGAAGGGATTAGACTGTGGAGGGAGAGCTGTCACGGGGCGAGGCATTGTGGATAAGGTCGCCGAGCGCAGAGTCCCAAGTGCTGCTGCTGGGGCAGGGGAAGGGACGGGTCACCTTGGCCTGCCTCACCAGTCCCAACAGCAGGCATGTAGCAAGCCCTTGTGAGCTCTCCCGCGTGCCAGCTCCTGGGCCTCCAGTTGGAGGAGTGACAAGAAACTGGAAACAGCACCTCCCGGAAGGTTCTGTTTAGCACAGGACACAGCCTGGTAACCATCCAGTGCAGCACGGCAGAGCAGAGGCTGCTCTTGTTCATGGAAGCAGAAGCGCATGGTCAAGAGCAGGGCTTCTCTGGATGAACCTAAAGCCTGTTACACAGAGGCAAGTCAGAAAGAGAAAAGCAAATATCATATATTAACGCACATCTGTGGAATCTAGAAAGATGGTACTGATGATCCTGTTTGCTGGGCAGCAATGGAGACCACAGACATAGAGAACAGACTTACGGACATGGGGTGGAGGGGGAAGGAGAGGGTGAGACAAATGGAGAAAGTAGTGTGGACGCATATACACTAACATATATCAGATAGACAGCCAGTGGGAATTTGCTGTGTGATTCGGGGACCTCAAATTGGGGCTCTGTGACAACAGAGGGGTGACATGGGGTGGGAAGTGGAGGGAGACTCAAGAGCGAGGGGACATATGCATACCTATGGCTGATTCATGTTGATGTATGGCAGAAATCAACACAATATTGCAATTACCCTTCAATTAAAAATAAATAAATTAAGAAAAAAAAAGGGAGCATGGCCTCTGGAGCCTGACAGCCTGGATCCAAATCCTGCCAGGACCACTTCCTAGTCGTGTGACCTTGGACAACTTATCTGACCTCACAGAGCCTCAGTGGCTTGCATCTGTAAGCTGAAGACAATAAGAGTACCTTCCTCGTGGAGTTGTTAGAGGATTAAAAGAGTATTTTTAGAGTGTTTGGCACATCACGTAAGCGCTTTGGTGTTAACTTGGCTATAATCCTCAGGGAATCCACGGTCATTATAGGCTGAGACAGAAACCATTTTTTCCAAGCTGAAAATCAAGGCAGAACTTTCACTATTTATAAGCATATATTCTCGAAAAGTCCTACAGAAGGTGGAAGCGTTAAAGTGTGTTTGTATTTGACAGATCACCTTTCACAGATGGAATCCAAGTGTTTAATAATAGCACAGCGTCTGTTTTGCCCTTGATTCTTTCTAGCAAAGACTCTTCCATCTTCGGGAGAGCTAGAAGCACCTGCGGATCTGCAGCATACCTCCCTAGTTATAAGTAAGAATCGTGTAAGAAAGAACTGTGTGTGGTGATTCTTGGGAACAAAACTGGGAGACTCAGTGTTGCAGAGAGAGTCCACATGGGCAGAAACCAGTGCCCTTCCAGGCTGACTTTCTCAGCTTCCAGGTAGCCAGCTTCCTGTCCTAAAGTTCCCCTGCTTCCAACTCTAGACTGTACACTTCTGCTTCAGTCCTGTCCTTCACTTTGAGACCCCATGGACTGTAACCCTCCAGGCTCCTCTGTCCATGGGATTCTCCAGGCAAGAATACTTGAGCGGGTTGCCATGCCCTCCTCCAAGTGATCTTCCTGACCCAGGGATCAAATCTGTGTCTCAAATATCTCCCGCATTGGCAGGCAGGTTCTTTACCACTAGCGCCACCTGGGAAGCCCCACTCTACCCATATCCAGCTCCACACCAGCATGGAGCACGCCCTGAGCACATATGTGTAGAAGTATGTGAGCATGCACATATACTTGTGGGTGCACACACACACACACACGTATGCCAGGGTTATCCTTCCAAACTCTCCTGGCTTTAAGGAAATGACACTGTTTCTGATTAGATTTAAACAGCACCCCCAGTAATACATCCATCGGGGCCCTGAGGTCTAGACCCTATGGTCCACTGCCTGCACACACTGACCATGTCAGCATGTCCTCATTTCCAGCCCAGCACCCTCCTACCTGACCAGAAGACAGAATTCCCCCCAGGCTCCGCAGGTCACAGCCTGTAGTTTCCCTCTGCCTCCGTACTGGAAATCCAATCAGACCAGTTCCAAGCCCTGGGACCTCAGCCAGGGTGGATGGCCAGGCAGCCCTGGGCACCTGGCCAGGTGAGGCCATCACTCTGCCCCTCTGCAGCGCAGCCTCTCCTTAGGCCCCACACGCACCTGTTTTCCTCCAGACTCATTTACAAACAGCACTTTCCCCCTCCAGGGAGGCATCCCGTGGTGTGCAGTGACGGAGGTGTGGACCTTGAGTCCGAGACTATTCTGGTTGTCACACCTCGGGGAGGTCCCATAGCATCTGGGGCCTGATTTTTTTCTTGCACATATTAAGTGTCCTAGAAAGTTGTGTGGGAGGAAGCACTGTAAATTTTTAGAGAAAACAGTCCTTCTTTGCCCTTTCTATTTCTCAACCTCCTCCCTTTCCACCCTTGCCCCTCATAACACCCTCTCTGTGTCGGAAACCATTTTCATGAATTGTCGATTCCTCTGGCCACGTGTTTCTGGTTACTGATCCCTCTGGGATAGATTGACGTGAACAGTTCAAGGAGGAGAGGATGAGGACCGTGAGCTCCTCAAGAGCCGGACTGTGTGCTGACCACCCCCATCCCGACTGCCAGTCCCTAGCCCAGTGCCTGGTTGAGTGAACGAACGAGCAAATGAATGAATGGAAAATGGGTTTTCTGCTTAGTATGGCAGAGGCATCCCATGCTAACCAGACCAAAGGCTGTCTGGTCACATGACTGCAGGATCCCACGGAGGTGAGCGCCATTGCAAAGACTGGCAGAGAAGTGTGATGCAGAAGTGCCCTGCTTCTGTCCTGCTCATTCTGACCCTCACTGCATCCCCCCGCAGCCAGGACTCTTTCCCTGAGTCCACCATCTATCATGGAAGCCAGATGCTTCCATCAGAACATGATGGTTATATTCACCCACCTACTCCCCATCACTGAGTCCGAGTAGCCCTGCACACCAGAACTTCTCTCTCTCAGCTGCTGCCACTATTTTAGCCATCGTCATCTCTTGCCTTGTTCATTATACAGTTCTAACCTCCCAACCCCCTCCCCACTTGTTCAACCAGAGTAATCATTTATGGTGGAAGCAGGTCATGCCTGCTCCTTGCTGAGAATCCTTCAGTGACTTCCCATTACACTTAGAACTCAAGATAACATTTTGAGGATAAAATAAAAAACTCCTTAGTACAATGTCTAAGTTAGAGTAATGCTTAAGTGCCATAATAAATGGAACAAAAGATTACGTAACAGTTGAAACACAAGAGAAATTTACTTCACAGCACCAGAACAGTCCATGAGAATGGCCCTAGTCAGCTAGCAGCTATCCCCCCCAGGGTTTAGGGACCAGAGTTTCTTCTCTTTTGCCCTCCAGCATCTTCCTGTCATAGACATCTACTTCTAGCTGGAAGGATGGAAAGGAGGGCATATGGAGAAGGTGGACCTGCTTCTTCAAAGTCTTGGCCTAGAGTTAACATGTGTCACTGATTTATAGTCAAGTTGTTGTTGTTTAGTCGCTAAGTTGTGTCCTACTCTGAGTTGCCATAGACTGTAGCCCTCCAGGCTCCTCTGTCCGTAGGGATTCTCCAGGCAAGAATATGGGAGTGGGGTGCCATGCCCTCCTCCAGGGGGTCTTCCCAGCCCAGATCAAACTTATGTCTCCTGCTTTGCAGGCAGATTCTTTACCACTGAGCCACCAGGGAAGCCCTTATAGTTACATGGCCACATCTAAATACAAGGGACTTAGGAATCCAGTGGTGTCTGGACTGGACAGACTTTTCCTAGGAACAAGTCTGTGCTCTGGAAGCATGATCTTCGGTGGGAGCTGGCCATCTCTAAATGTGGGGCACACAGGGCTACGAATCCTCTGGTCTGCTTTTCCGACTGCATTTGAGGCCACCAGCATACCTTGCACAATCAGTGGCTGCTCTTCTCCTTTGTCACTGGACCCCCCTCTCTAGGTCCCTCAAGGCTCTTCCGCCATGACGCCCTCTTTACAGTTTCTTGAGCACACCATCCATCTTCCTGCCTTAGGGTCTTCATACATCTTGATCTACTGCAGAGTTTTCCTCTTCCTTCTACACTCACCCTTCTGATTTTGCTGAACAAACTCTTTTAACAATTCCTTTAGTTTCAATGTAAAAGTATCGTCTTCAGAGAGGCATTTCCTGAGCTCCTCCACATACAAACTTATATCTGTATAAAATAGTGTCTCATGGGCCATATTCTTTCTCTTTCTAAAGCACATGTAGCTAAGACTTTCTTCGTGTGGAGCTTCATTAATGCTCATTTTCTCCTGTGGGACTCCCTCAGAGTAAGAACCTGTTAGATTTGTTCATCACTTAGGTTATGCTTGGGTTATGTACCCAAGACCCAGGTCACTGCCCTAACTGTTGGTTGAATGAATGGATCTATGAATGAGTGAGTACATTGCCTTGTTTTCAGAAATATGAAATTAAATTAATTAAGTTCAGAAGACAGGGTAGAGACTTTCCTGGGGGGCCAGTAGCTAAGATTCAGCACTTCCAGTGCAGGGGGCCCAGATTTGATCCCTTGTCAGGGAACTAGATCCCACATGCTGCAACTAAGCCCTGGAGCAGCAGAATACATAATACATATTATTAATAAAAAAGAAGGCAGAGTAATCATGTATTTGTTTAGCATTGATCATATGCCGTCCCTTAGCTAATCTGAAATCCTTACTCACGTTATCTAATTTCATCCTCAGACCAACTTTTAAAGATGAGTGTCTTCTCTCCGACATACATCACAGCAGGATCCTCTATGACCCACCTCCCAGAATATTGGAAATAAAAGCAAAAATAAACAAATGCGACCTAATTAAACTTAAAAGCTTCTGCAAAACAAAGGAAACTATAAGCAAGGTGAAAAGACAGCCTTCACAATGGGAGAAAATAATAGCAAATGAAGCAGCTGACAAACAGCTAATCTCAAAAATATACAAGCAATTCCTACAGCTCAATTCCAGAAAAATAAACGACCCAATCAAAAAATGGGCCAAAGAACTAAATAGACATTTCTCCAAAGAAGACATACAGATGGCTAACAAACACATGAAAAGATGCTCAACATCACTCATTATCAGAGAAATGCAAATCAAAACCACTATGAGGTACCATTTCATGCCAGTCAGAATGGCTGCGATCCGAATGGCTGCGATCCAAAAGTCTACAAGAAATAAATGCTGGAGAGGATGTGGAGAAAATGGAACCCTCCTACACTGTTGGTGGGAATGCAAACTAGTACAGCCACTATGGAGAATAGTGTGGAGATTTCTTAAAAACCTGGAAATAGATCTGCCTTATGATCCAGCAATCCCACTGCTGGGCATACACACTGAGGAAACCAGAATTGAAAGAAACACATGTACCCCAATGTTCATCGCAGCACTGTTTATAATAGCCAGGACATGGAAGCAACCTAGATGTCCATCAGCAGATGAATGGATAAGAAAGCTGTGGTACATATACACAATGGAGTATTACTCAGCCATTAAAAAGAATACATTTGAATCAGTTCTAATGAGGTGGATGAAACTGGAGCCTATTATACAGAGTGAAGTAAGCCAGAAAGAAAAACACCAATACAGTGTACTAACGCATATATATGGAATTTAGAAAGATGGTAACAATAACCCTGTATACGAGACGGCAAAAGAGACACTGATGTATAGAACAGTCTTTTGGACTCTGTGGGAGAGGGAGAGGGTGAGATGATTTGGGAGAATGGCATTGAAATATGTATAATATCATATATGAAACGAGTCGCCAGACCAGGTTCAATGCACGATACTGGATGCTTGGGGCTGGTGCACTGGGACGATCCAGAAGGATGGTATGGGGAGGGAGGAGGGAGGAGGGTTCAGGATGGGGAACACGTGTATGCCTGTGGCGGATTCATTTCGATATATGGCAGAACCAATACAATATTGTAAAGTTTAAAAATAAAAGAAAAGAAAAAAAAGAAAAGAAATGAGTGTCTTTAACTCATTTCTCTATGAAGAATCTGAAGCTCATAGTTCCTGAGCATTTTGCTGCACTTCCAACAGCCAACATGTGGCAAAGGCTGGGTTCCTGCCCACACTACCAGGTCTTAAAGCAGAAGCCTCTCTGGGGTGTTAGAGAGAGTGCCTGGAAGAAAAATTTGACCAGTAGGAAGTTCAGATCAAGGACACCGCTTTAGGGCCTGGGCTCTTAGCCCACTTCCTGACCTCTCAGCTCTATTTTCTTTCTTTCTGTGTAGACAGGTGCTGGAATGTGAGTTTCTTTTTTCTCTTCGTATTTAAATATGTTCTAGTCAAATTTAAGTATTTCTATATTCCCACCCCCTCACCCACAAAAACTCTCCCATCCATGTCTTTCATATTCCAGGAAGTACACATTCTAACAGGACCTTTTTCTGTGAAGTGTGACCATTCAGAAAAGCAACTAATAAACAAGTACAGGCTTAGCCACTGAGGCCTGAGGGCTCGGAGGCCAAACAAATCCGAATTCTCTATCAAGATTTCCCTGGAGCCCCAGGGTTAGTGAAGAAAAGAGGCACTGACTCGGGGGCAGAAAAATACTACCAAACCGCAGAGAGAAAAGGACCTGTGGCGTACAAGCAGTATTTTAGTCTGAGTCTTTACCAGGTGGCTCAGCAATGGAGAACCCACCTGCCAATGGAGGAGACTCGGGTTCGATCCCTAGGTCAGGGAGATCCCCTGGAGGAGGGCACGGCAACCCAGTCCAGTATTCTTGCCTGGAGAATCCCAGGGACAGAGGAGCCTGGCGGGAAGACACAACTGAATGACTAAGGCCTCACGCTTCCTGTTGGCAACTTGTGCTCCAGGTTCTGCAACCTTGAGTTGGTAGAGATAGCTGCAGAGATTTAGTCTTCTCATCCTTTGTTCTTTTTTTCCCATTATTTTCTCCTCCATAGCATTTATTCATGCTCTGTTTATGGGACAGGTTGCATTTTCCCCCTTGTGTTGTTCTTAGCAGACATTGGTAATTTGCAATGCAAAGGGTTAGGGACTCATACCTGCAGTTTCTGGCAATTGCATTCTGGGAGCTGATGCTCTTGTTTTTAGAAATGTTCACATAGACAATCTCTGCTGTTGGTTATCTCCCAGCATCACTTTCCTCCTTTTTTCTTTTAGTCCATTAAGAAGCTAAAATCAGTGGCTTGCAATGAAATGCCAGCCTCAAGAAACAAGGTATATTCCCTTAGAAAAGACAGCTGAAAATCAGGGACCCTATTGCAGGCTTCTTCTGGGACCTAGCAACGTTCCTTCGATTGCATTCTACAGATATTGCCTGAACATGTAGGCATGGAGACACAGGGGCATAACACCACTCAAGAAGTCACACTTCTATGACTTTACCCCATATGCCAACTGTGGTAGGATGTGGTAGATCTCAGAATTCATTCATTAGTCCATAAACGGGTATTGAGTCCCCTGTGGTGTGCCTAAAACTTCTCTCAGTTTTACCTGAATCACACTAAATGGTCTGGATATCGTCCTTCTTTTACGACTCTCTGTTCCGTGTCCTGGCTGTTGTAAACAGCGCTGCAGTGAACCTTAGGGTACGTGTGTTTTTTAGAACTGTGGCTGATTTGGGTTGTCGGATGGCAGAAACTGACACACATCGTAAATCAGTTACCCTACAATTAAAAAATCAGCTGAAAATAAAGAATCTCTAGCCCATACAGAAGAAAGGTGTATAGGACTCATGAGCTTGGCACTGGTACCCAGTCCCACTTGTGGTTACAGTGGGAGAGAATACTTCCGATTGCCACGATTCAGAAATCTGTATGCGTAGGCCATACGTCAAGTGTCCGATCAACCTCGTAGGTCCAAGTTCCCCTAATTTCCTCTCCCATAACCTGCCCAATGAGGAGTTTTGAAAGGATGAAGTAACAAAGACACAGGTGTACCCAGATCACAGCTGGGCAAAGAGCCTATGACAGGCCCTGAGAGTTTTCAAACTGATTTTTTTTTTTTTTTTACTGTGAAATATAGTTTACTGAACTACTAGATTAAAAGGCAGAGGAACCAGAGGTGAAATTGCCAACATTTGTTGGATCATAGAGAAAGCAAGGGAATTCCAGAGAAACATCTATTTCAGCTTCATTGACTATGAGAAAGCCTATGACTGTATGGATCACAGGAAACTGGAAAATTCTTAAATAGATGGGAATAAGATCACCTTACTTGTCTCTTGATAAACCTATATGCAGGTCAAGAAGCAACAATTAGAATTTTACATGGAACAATGGAATGGTTCCAAATTGGGAAAGGAGTATGACAAGGCTGTATATTGTCATCCTGCTTATTTAACTTCTGTGCAGAGTATATCATGCAAAATCTGGGCTGGATGAGTCACAAGCTGGAACCAAGACTGCCAGGAGAAATATCAACAACCTCAGATACACAGATGATACCACTCTAATGGCAGAAAGTGAAGAGGAACTAAAGAGTCTCTTGAGGGTGAAAGAAGAGAGTGAAAAAGCTGGCTTAAAACCCAACATTCAAAAAACTAAGATCATGGCATCTGGACCCATCACTTCATGGCAAATAGATGGGGAAAAATGGAAACAGTGACAGATTCTTTTTTTTTTCTTGGGCTCCAAAATCACTGTGGACGGTGCCTGCAGCCATGAAATTAAAAGACACTTGCTCCTTGGAAAGAAAGCCATGACAAACCTAGACAGCATATTAAAAAGCAGAGACATCACTTTGCTGACAAAGGTTTGTATCATCAAAGCTATGGTTTTTCCAATAGTTATGTACAGATGTGAGAGTTGGACCATAAAGAAGGCTGAGCACTGGAGAAGTGATGCTTTCTAATTGGAGTGCTGGAGAAGACTCTTGAGAGTCCCTTGGACTGCAAGGAGATCAAACCAATCAATCCTAAAGGAAATCAACCGTGACTATTCATTGGAAGGACTGATGCTGAAGCTCCAGTACTTTGGCCACCTGATGTGAAGAGTCAACTCATTGGAAAAGACCCTGGTGCTGGGAAAGATTGAAGGCAAAAGAAGGGGGCAGCAGAGAATGATCACCATCATTAATGGACGTCACCACTTTAATGGACATGGATTTGCACAAACTCCAAGAGATGGTGAAGGACAAGGGATCCTGGTGTGTTGCAGTCCATGGGGTTGCAAAGAGTCGGACATGACTTAGCAACGGAGTGACGACAACTGCAAGATTAAATAGAATCTAGAAAAGAAAAGGAAGGCACACACAAAGGAGGAGAGTTTGCACTCTTCCTTACGGAAGCATGAATTTTGAGGATGTGCACAGGATTAGGAAGCCAGCAAGGGCTGATTGAGGCTAGCACCCATGTGGGCCTTTGCATCCCTAGTTCTGAGGTGGGGCAGAGAAGGGTGAAGACCTGCATGAGAGCCTTTGGAAGAGGAGCGCAGTCCTCGAATGTACCCTCCTTCATCCTCCAGTGCCTCCCACACAACACTGAACAGAAGATGGGGTGATGGAAATCCTGCTCTCAGGGTTGGGCTGCCGGCAAAGGTGGCGAGACACACTCGCTGATAAACAGCACCATCATGGAAGACACTTGCCTTGCTGGAGTTCTTGCAGCATGCCAGGCTCTGTGCGAGGCACCAGAAAATGCATTCCCTCGTTTTATTCTCTGATCCAGTGGTTGAGTCCCATGGGCTTCTCCTCACAGCTCATGGGTAAGGATCAGCTCTTATAAGTCTTGGAGCTCCAGAACAAAGTGTTATGTCCATGGTTGTACTTGTGTGTGCTAAGTCACTTCAGTCATGTCTGATTCTTTGCAATTCTATAGACTGCAGCCCACCTGGCTCCTCTGTCTATGGGATTCTCCAGGCAAGAATACTGGAGTGGGTTGCCATGCCCTCCTCCATGCAATCCTCCCTACCCAGGGATCGAACCCACGTCACCTGCGGCTCCTGCATTGCAGGTGAATTCTTAACACTGAGCCACCAGGGAGGCCCCATGTCCATGGGAGGTGCAAGTACATATTCATGTGCTGCTGTTTGAAAGATAAATGTGCCTCTGAACAGAACATGAGATGTGGGGGGATGGTATTAACCAAATGGCTGTCCTCATGTCACTGACACAGCCCCTGGCCTGGAGTCCTGAATTCTAGGCTCCAGTTCTGCCCCTAACAAATTAGACAACTTTCAGCCAATTATTTCCCTGACTCTGTGACTTTATGAGATTCCCCTCATCTCCTTGCCCACCTACAGGAACGCAACAATTCCGTCCCCAGCAGTTCAGTTCTGTGAACACAGAGTGAGTAGAAATGAATTAGTGTCATCTCCCAGTCTGGAGTTTCCAAAATTATCACACTGTCACAAGAACAAAATTAGTCAGCGCCCAAGTGAGCCGTTAAATTAACACCCCATGAACTTACACTCTTCACTTGATTCATGAGACAGTTTACAATTTTGAACACCGTTCTTGGGGAGGGAAACTAAAGCAGGGCTTGTCTGGAACTTTCAAGATTGCTTTCTGGGGTCACCTGGCTGGTGCACGTACTCTGATGTCTCTCACACATTGCTCCGTCCACTGACCCTGTTGTCAGGCTTAGTAACTCGTGGTGAAAGTGAAGGTGACTTTCTATAACTGGGATTCCACGCCCATGTGGTATGAGAATTTGGTGACTCCGTTAGAACGAGGTTGCTCCTTGCACTGCGTCTTTGAAGCAGTGAAAGACTGGAACTCAGATTCAGGGAAAGACAGCTCACACACTCCAGGGGACTGCCAGCCTTGAGGTTCTCAAAACTCGTGTTAAGTGACCAAAATCATCTTCCTTCACCCAGAGGCTTGTTCTGATGGGCAGTGTGTGCAGCAGGTAACAGGCCACCCAGGAGGTGGCTCAGGAACTGAACTAGCTGTCCAGAGCATCACTCCTGACCTTCTCTTGATCTAGCACATGGGATGGGAGGGTCACCCCCGGTTTAAAAACCTGTATGTGTTCAAATATCATATGGTATCACTTACATGTGGACTCTAAAGAAATGGTACTTATTTACAAAACAGAAATAGATTCACAGACATAGAAGACAAATGATGGTTTCCAAAGGGGATGTTTAGGGGTGTGGGGGGAGTAGAAGAGAGAAATTAAGAGCAGAGTATTAACCACACACTCCCCCCACCCCCCCCCCCCAAAAAAAAAACCAAAGGCTATTTCCCATTGTGCTTCAGTGGGAGCCTAACATCCTATCTCTTAGTCGAACTAGCTCAGCCCTGCCTTCCACTGTCTTGCTGTGAGCTGAATATCTGACCTTGGCCCTGCCAGCCCTCCCCTGCCCTGCTCAGTGTTACAAGAACCCACCGTGCAATCGATGGGTACATAGGATTTGTCCCCTCTTTGCTCTGCTTTGAGGCATGTCTCTGCATCAACTACATCTTCTCCATGGGCTCCACTCACATCTTTGCTCTGGCCACACCTCCCCGACCCTTGCTCCTCCAGCCCCTGGGGTGACAGCGGCTTCCCTCTGTCCGTGGTCCATGGGTGGCCTCAGTGTCTGCCTCGTGACCTCTCAGCTTTTCCCTTCACTGTAGTCCCTGCACCAAACTCCTGGCATAGGACCTGTCTTCCTGGCTGGACCCTTCTGATACACTGGCCTTCTTTTTATTTCTTGAATGGCCATGCTCCTCGCTCCTTCTGTTGTCCCCTGCAAAGATCCAAATTCACTCCACGTTTCATCAAGACCATCCCTCCTTTCTCAAGCCTGGCCAGCCCAGAGCTGCCTCTGCTTCAGATTCCTGGAGAGGGGTTTCTTTCCCAGGCAGACAAGGCCCTGGGGCTTGAGCCCAAGGTTACAGGGAGCCAGCTGACATCTACCTTCCTGAATTCTGAAAAAGCCCAGAGACACCAGCACTCGCGTGAAAGGTCACTGCTCATTTTAATCAGCGCGCGTTGATCTGCATGGCTAGGCTGTGGCCTTCGGTCAGGATTTCCTGTGCGGCAGCTTTTCTCTCCTCTTGGATAACAGTGATATTTGCTGCAAGCATCTAATAGAGCCTGAAATGAGCCCGGCAAGTTGTTTACCCTTCTCCAGAGCGGCACTAGGCTCCGTGTGCTGTTTATCCAGTGCTGTCCTTGTGTGTTTATTAAGTTAGCCCTTGCACTTCCAGAGTGTGCTATAGGCTCTGTAAATATTTTATTAGCCTTCGTAATTAGTTGTTACATTTCACACTCCTGCTGGGAAGTGGGTCAGTGTGACAGTCACCGTTTCACGGCAGAGGTGGAGGGGAGCCACCCAGAGATGGGAAAGAGGACTTGAATCTGGGGGCCAAGGGGAAAGCCCTTTCTGCCAGTTAAAGGCAGGAACTTTGTTGGATGGAGATGATGGGGATCTGATGGTCCAAACAGTGAACAGTGAGAATAACTCTCCATCACCTGTGAAACAGGGGGTGCTGCCTCGACAGGACTATGTTGGGAACTGAGAAAATACAGCAAAGACACATGGTACACAGATGCATAGGCATACAGCAGGCGCTGATAGCCCCAGTTCCCTCTGCCCCATCCCGCACTCTCTGCCCCCCCTCATTACTACCCCGAGGAAGCTTGATTTAATCTCCCTTGGAGTGGACTGTGGAAAGGGGATGCCAAAATAGCCTGCTTCTGTGATGTGTGTGTTCTGAAAATGAGACATGAACAATCCCTTGTTTTTTTTTCAATATTTATGTATGTATTTATTTGGCTGCTCCAGGTCTTAGTTGGGGCAAGCAGGGTCTTTAGTCGAGGCATACAAACACTTAGTTGCAGCATGTGAGGTCTAGTTCCCTAACCAGGAATTGAACCAGGGCCCCCTGCATTGGGAACACAGAGTCTTAGCCACCGGACCACCAGGGAAGTCCTAGAAAAATCTCTTATTGAAGAGGATTGATATTTTCTTCATAGTCAAATAAATGCTAGGTTTTAAACATATGATTTAAAAAAATCATATAGAGCTATTAAATTGTTGGTTGTGATATTTAAATCCTTTTTACATTGCTTATTTCTAGGTCTTTGATATACCAAATAATGACAGAGATGTAATAAAATTTACTCTCATTGTGATTTTGTTAAGTTCTCCCTTTATTTCTAGGCATTTTTGTTCTATGTATTTTCAACTTTCTTTTTAAACACTTCATTTTTATGAACGAACAAATGGAAGTTTCCTAAGAATGTAAATAATTTTACGTTTTTCAATAATTTTATGTTTATTATTATGTCTAATATGAAATATTATATTCATAATTGTGCTGAATCTAATGCTATCTTAAATGTTCTAATTCAACCTAAAGTCACAAATTTGAAAGAAATATTTAATGCACATTTTATTTTATCTAATTTTATTGTTGAGTTCCAATAAAACTTTATTTATAAAGACAAGTAGTGGACCCGATAGATAGACAGATAAATAGAGATAGAGATATATACATGGATATATACAAACAGAAAATGTTAATACACATTTAAAATTTGAATTCAAGGTTTTCAATTATAATTAGCCAAATTCTTATACATACCTAAAATACCAAATATAAAATGATTCCCTGTTAACAACAACAAAAAAATCAGTAGAATGATTTTTATTTCTTATACCTTTGTATCCTTAATTCTAAATCTTACTGTGGGTTTAAAGATGCCTACCTGTTAAAGAAGTTAAATTCTGCTCCAGGTAATTTCTTATTAGAGATTTCTTACTAGAGATTTTTTGCTAGGACATGATACCCGGAGCCACAAAACCCAGAGCAGTCCCTCTCCCCCTGTCGTATGGAATCCCTCTTTACTGGTTTGAACCATGTGCGACTGGCAAGGTGTCAAAGATGTTTGGATATTAGTTCAACTTAATGAAAACATTTATATTGTGGGCTTCAAAACACAAGCAGCATTGTTATAGCTCTTATTACCTAATTCTCCAGGTCACACTCTTCTTCCATTTATCTAAAATGACGTTTGAGTGATCTTGTGCCATCTTTAGAAAGTCGCTTTTTAGGAGGTCATTGGACATTCCTTATCCCCCGACCAAGGGTCAAACAATACCTTCTAACTTCAGTGTATGCACAATTTCTGTATTCTTTATTGGTACAGTAAATGAATCAATAATAACCAATACGATAGCAGAGTGAATAATGGGATTCAACAGACAATGTGTTCTGTCCTGGTCATTTTCACATCAGGTTTTTAGTCCAGAGATATCTATCCTCTCCAGAGGTTATTGCTTCAATCTTCCCTGGCTGCTGTCCACGCTTGGCTGTCAGCCTTCTGGGGAGGATTGGGAGAAGAACATCGTGGAGTGCTTCCCCTGCTCAGCACACACGTTCCCTGAATTCTGTACCATCCCTGACTGTATCTTGTGTCCTCGGCATTCTGAGTCCTTCTCAGTCAGCCTACACAGGAGGAGGCAGATTCCCTCTGAGGGGGGAGGTTCCCTGGCACTGACCTGCAGAAAAGTATAGCGAAGGTACAGCCATCTTTAACTGGCTCCCCGGCCCCCTCTAGGGCTGCCCTTTGCTGTCCTTGGTGCTTTAAAGAAACAAAAATGTATTTTAGCACGTGGGAGCTTCTTTGTGGCATGTGGAGTCTTTAGTTCCAGCGTGTGGGCTCTAGTTCCCCGATCAGGAATCGAACCCAGGCCGCTTGCATTGGGGGCGCGGAGTCTTAGCCACTGGAACTCCAGGGACGTCCCTGTCGAGTCCAGGTTCTGTAGAATGAATCGGCTCTACCATGCTTCACCCACATTTTGGTTTCCAAGCCTCTATTGCAGACTTTTCCTCGGTTGCTGTTTCCTCCCCTGTTCCTTTGACCTTGTGGGCTTTTTTCCTTTTTAAAATTCATTCACTCTTCTTTGTAACTCTCTCTTCAGATCATTGATCTCATTTCCCTTCTCTTTTTAAAAATTAATCTTTATTGGAGCATAGCTGATTTACAATGTTATGTTTCAGGTGTATAGCAAAGTGCATCAGTTATACACAAACATGTATCCACCCTTTTTTAGGTTCTTTTCCCATATAGGTCATTACAGAGTATTGAGTAGAATTCCCTGTCCTATACAGTAGGTCCTTATTAGTTATCTATTTTATATATACTGGTGTGTATATGTCAGTCCAATCTCCCAGGTTATCCCCGTGCTTCTCCCTTAGTAACCATAAGTTTGTTTTCTACATCTGTGACTTTATTTCTGTTTTGTGAATAGATTCATTTGTACCATTTTTTAAGATTCCACTCATTTGACTTTCTTTAATGGTTTACTTCTTCCACCATGAATTCTTGTTTTTTAATATAAATTTATTTATTTTAATTGGAGGCTAATTACTTTACAATATTGTATTGGTTTTGCCATACATCAACATGAATCTGCCACGGGTGTACACGTGTTCCCCATCCTGAACCCCCCTCCCACCTCCCTCCCCACCATCCCTCTGGGTCATCCCAGTGCACCAGCCCCGAGCATCCTGTATCATGCATCAAACCTGGACTGGTGATTCGTTTCACATATGATATTATACATGTTCAATGCCATTCTCCCAAATCATCCCACCCTCGCCCTCTCTCATAGAGTCCAAAAGACTGTTGTATACATCAGTGTCTCTTTTGCTGTCTCGTATACAGGGTTATTGTTACCATCTTTCTAAATTCCATATATATGCGTTAGTATACTGTATTGGTGTTTTTCTTTCTGGCTTACTTCACTCTGTATAATCATGAATTCTTCTTAGATAGGATACTGAAAGAGCTTCCCACACCACATGGTAGATGATTGAAAAGAGACTCATACTAACATGCAACTTGTCAACTTATCTGGTTACCTGCATGACAGCAAACATCCAGCCAGAGCCTCGGCGGAGAATCCAGGCTGGTGAGCCCCCTGTTCATCCGGGTCTCCCCGCGGTACTCGACAGCTGGTGTACACTGAACTCGCAGCTTCAGACACCATACCTGCGTTAACACCTCTGTATGTCTGAAGCTTCAGCTGCCTCGGCTCACACCTCCTCCCCACCCCTCTTCTAATCTTCTCCTTAAAGGCCTGGTTCAGACTATACCTTCAGCGAGCCCCATCTCTCTTCCCCTGATTGGGATCAGCCTCTTGCTGGTCCCCCTCCCCTTGCTGCACGCCACGCTGTGATTAGTGCTGGACTGGGAGTGTCTCCTCCGGGCAGGAAGCACCGCCCGGCCGAAACGCACACCCGCTGGCTGGTCCCTGACAAAGCCGGGCTTGCTTCATAGGTTGGCCTTTATCTCCCTTTGTTTCCTGAGCAGGTTTCTAGTATGGGGCTTGGCCCTGTTCTCCAGAGCATAAGGGACACAAGGGACATTCAGTCATCTGTCCGTGAAAACTGCTCAGGAATGCCGCCCCACCCTGCGGGGGATTCCAGCATCCCACAGAGCCAGGGGCCCCCAGGTCTCAGACCTTGGGGGTCTGGAGACCCACAGACTCATCTTATTAGCCTGTAAAAACCAGACTGACTGGGTATCCTGTACCAGCTGGGTGAGTCCACACTGCAGAGCTCACCTCCTGCCCACCATCCCTCTGAGATCATGAGAAAAGCAAGGGCTGAGGTGACGCAGCAGAAAGAGAAGGGCCACACCTTTGACTAATAATAAACTCAGTTAGATAATCAATTCCAAAAAAATTATATAAACACTGCCCTGCCCCACCTTGGCCTCTCCCATGAATATTGCAATAGAGCTTTACAAAGTATCTAAGAAATGTTCCCCAATCCCTGGAAAAATCTCTTAAGTATATAATCTCATTTGATGCCAGGAGGATGGGTTCTGGAAAACTTTTAGGACTTGTCTCTCTTGGGGAGGGACTCTCACAGAAGAACTCTGTGGAGTCTCATGACTTTGGGGTTGCCTGAGCTTGTGATTCATGATCTAGATCCAGTAACCAATCCCCGAGGCAGGTATTACCATCCCCACTTGACAAATAAAGAACCGGAGACTCAGAGAGGGCAGGTGTTGCCTCCCATGGACTGAGGGTTGATGCTCAGACCCTGGGGCTCCGTATCCTGGGCTCTTTTCTACCATCCTGGGCTGCTTCCCTGACGAGTGAAAAGAAGAGGAGGGAGAAGCCAGAGACTCTAGTTCTGCCCTCCCTACCCTTCTCTGTGGTGGTTCTGAATTTCCAAAGCACATGGATTGCGACACGCACCCCTTGGGCGCTTCACCATTTCACTGGGTTCTCGTGTGCAGACCATTGGATTAGAGGCGCTGTTAGACCTTGGACAGCCCTACCCAGGGAAGAAAATTGAAGGCCACTGCCCACTGTGTGACATGGCACACAAGACACGGAACTTGTCTCAGTCCTCAGCTTCAAAAATTAAAATCTTCTAATCCGAGACTTAGCTTTTGACCTCTAACAAGGAGAGTAAATAAGCAAACCCAGACAAAACAAGCACTGCAGAGAGTCACAGAAGCCCAGTCTAGCATTTCAGCAATTAGGGGTACTTGTCCATAAAGCACTTAAAAATCCATTTAGACCATCCAAGTCGGTTCAAGCTCTTTAATCTTGGATAAAGTAAACAAGACTGTTTTTAAGTTGGTTGGGTTTTTCTTTTTTTTTTTTTTTCTATTTTAAAGCAAACATATTGGGAGAGAAAAAAATCAGACATTCAAGGTCAGACCTTTGGACCCCAGTAATGTATAACAGCTGCAGAGGCTGGTCAGACCTTTTGGTGATATTTTCAGGCTGCCAATGCCAGCTCACCCTTTCGTAGACTGAAAAACAACACATCTCCTTGAAGTACACGTCTCTTTTCATTTGTGGCTTGGAAATCCCTTAAGGGCAGGGCCCAGACATTATTCTGCACCCCACAAAGTGCACCTCAGCCCCTGGGGTCTTCCCAGGCCGACCGCTGGAAGGAGTGGAGGCTGTGCCGTCGTTGTTCATCGCTGGCCGTGGCTGGATCTCACCACAGCCCGTCGGCAGCCCACTCTGCAGCTGGACCAGCCCCCTTCCAATTTTGAACCGCTTCAAGGGGCTCTGTGACCCTTGTTTTGCACTCTTTGCTTCTCCTCCTGGAGCACCCTGCCAGCCTCCTGCCCCTAGCCCGCCTCACTCAGCTGAAGGGACAGCCCAAAGGAGCTTGTCCTGATCTCCTTGGGACTTCCCGGCTTGGTTTTCCGGCCCCTGGTCTCTTGGCAGGGAGTTCAGCACTGATTTGTTCCATGTCTGTTTCCCCCGCAAGCTCCATGAAGGCAGGGACAGCTTGTGCTTTGCCGCTGTAACCCCCGTGCCGAGCACAGGGCCCGCTGGCGTGGGGCTGAGGGGAGGAGAATATCTTAGATATCAAGAGCACCACCCGGACGTGTGTGCTCAGTCCTGTCTGACTGTTTGCGACCCCGTGGACTGTAGCCCGCTAGACTTCTCCGTCCATGGGATTCTCCAGGCAAAAATACTGGAGGGGGTTGTCATTTCCTTCTCCAGGGGGATTTTCCTGACCCAGAGATTGAACCCATGTCTCCTGCATTGCAGGCGGGTCCTTTTCCGCTGAGACATCAGGGAAGCCCATTAAGAGCACTAGCTCCATGAATCTCAACCTCTTCTCCTTTCCAGTCAAAGGTCTTCAATCATAGAGTACCCTTTAACCAACGTGGCTCGACCAACTGATTAGTCAGCCAAGGCGGCAGATCTCCCAGATGAGAGGGTGTGGCTCCCCAGGGCCGAGGGAGAAACGTGGTGTGCTAGTACCCGGAACAAGCTGTACCTATGAGATGGTTCCCCAGAGCAGGAGGTGGGATGTGGCCAGAGGGTAGAAAGCCACACCCGTGGCCACTTGGAGAAGTTATTGGCCGTCACAGCGACGGAGCAGACCTGCACTCACACCTTCACTCCTCTGGATTCTTGTTGGACTGTAAACACACCCAAGGAACATCCCACCCAGAGGATGAGACTCTGTCGACTGGCTTTCATGCTCTGTGGGCTGCTGGTGGCTCCTGGGCTGTTTCCTCTTTTCACTTCCAGGCTGTGCTTGTGTGAGGCTCCCTGCTTCGGAGGTAGCTAGCTCTGTGGCGGGGAAGCAGGAAGATTCGCCTCTAGTTTGAGGTGGACATCGCCACTCGAGTTTCCATCAGAGCTGTGGCTGGAAATATAGGTGGGTCGAGAGGATGTGTCGTGGGGTACCACCGGCATCAACCACCACCGTGTTGCTCTGCGTCTGCCATTCCCCTGCAGGCTTGCTGCAGAAGATTGATTAATGGGTCTAGCCCAAAGGACACTGGCTTGGAAGGTACTGCCTTTCTTGGGGCTCCTTGAGAAAAGGACCACCGTCTTCCATCTCCCTTCTGGCCTCTGTCTTTGTCATATCCGCCCTCCTGCAGAGCGCTCCCATGTGATGGAGGTGAGTGGTCAAGCTCGCCTGGCCCCAGGCATAGAAGAGAGCTGCTGTATAAGAGAGCATTTCCGGCGACCATCCTAGGATAGCTCCACTGCTCCCCTGCCCAGGCTGGGCCACACCCGACCCTGGGTCAGGACACTCGCAGGCTGAGCTCAGTGCCCCTGTGCTGCCCCGACTGGCGAACTTGTCCCGTGTGTCTCCGCGTGTGCACCTTTAGCATCACCATGTGTCTCGTTTCTGCACCTAAGACCTAGTGTCATGCTCAGGACACAGGGGTTCTTTGCAAACCCTTGTGGAGGCAAAGGAGAGACAGCGGGTGGGGAGGAGGAGGGAAGTCCGTTGCTAGGAGACGAAATGAAATGATTCACTTGTGTCCCAGTTGCCAGAGTTAAGTCATCTGACCCATGCGGGGAATTCCCAGAACTAACCATTTAAAGCAATACTTGGCTGCAATCTGTTGCAAAATACAGTCCTGACTTAGGCACTTGATTTTGCCTCTATTATTTTTTTGAGAAAGAGATACTCCAAGAGCCAGTGACTCAGACCTCCAGGTGACTTGGCTGTGGTTTCTTATGAGTCAGACTTACCCGACAGTCGAGGACAGAGGTGAACAGGAAACAGGCCGAGAAAAGTCAGAGAAGCAGAGTCAAGACAGACGTCGAGGAGGCTTCCGGCAGCTCTCCTGGGTTGGAGGGCACACAGGGAACCCCTAGACACTCATGGACAAGGAGGTGTGGCTGAGACCCCTTCAGCTGGAAGGTTCCCCTCAGGTAGCTGTCCAGGAGGACGGGTTATAAAGGTCCTGGGGTTATGGCCACTTGCGGTGGGCTGCTTCCCATTTATTTGTCCAGGTAAAGAGAAAAAACAAGACATGAGCCCTGATAGCTTCATAATCTCTGGATTCTCCCTCCTACTCACGGCCCTGCGTCCTTTCTCATGGCAATCCTGATATTTGCTGAATATGAACCAGTTGACATCACTGTGTGAATGGAGAGAAAGAAAAAGTTGGCCCAAGTGCAAGGGCTCAAAGACAAAGACAACTTTGAACAGAAGAAGCTGCCATAAGCCTGGTCCCCTGCTCACTGGGCCCCCGCAGCCGTCTGGGCTCGGGTGACCTGTGGCCCTCAGATGTATACCGTCTAAAGCAAGCGGGAGAGCAGAAACGTAAGGGACTCTGATGACACAAATCGCTGAATGCTGTGCACAGGAACTAACACATCACCTTTGTGATTCTGTACACAGTGTACAAAGCAATTTCCCCACATACCTCATAATCTAACAAGCCTGCAGTTGTTATTACTGTTTAAGACGCAGGAACTGAGACACAGAGAAGTTAAGTGACATGCCCTCATTCACACAGCTGTCACAGGTGGATCCTGGCATTGAACTCAGGTTGTCTGGGTCCATCGCAAGAACTGTTCTCTGGACCCTGCAGCAGATTCCCACCAGCTACCCTATGGACTGTACCCCACCAGGCTCCCTCTGTCCATGGGATTTCCCAGGCAAGAATACTGGCGTGGGTTGCCATGCCCGCCTCCAGGGGATCTTCCTGACCCAGGGATGGAACCCTCATCTCTTACATCTCCTATATTGGCAGGTGGATTCTTTACCACTAGCAGCACCTGGGATGCCCTTTACCTGCGATAGCCTCCCTTACCTCACCTCTGCCTCCTGAGCAGCAGTGTTTATACCTGAATCCCAGCACGTCCATGATGATAGCAGGTAATATAAAACTTGGAGAAACACCCCTTGCAGCCACTAAGAGAGCCTGGTTCTGATAATTCTGTTAACATCTAGAGCAAAGAGAGTGAACATTTTAGGTGATATATAAAAGACTCGAGAAAGAACTTTGGAGTGTATGAGTATTACTTAAATTTCACGGAGCACATAGTGCTAAAATTGGGAGAAGACAGCTTAACAAGGGAGATGGGGGCTCTTTCCAAGCTAGGAAGAGACCAGGACCAAAGATGCAAGGATCCAGGAACGAGGGAGCCCGAAGACATCTTAACAAAAAGCTCCATGTGCTGCACTGGCTACCCGGCGCCTGGCCTCCCAGTCCTGGAGAGTGTGGGTACCATGGGGCATTCAAGGAGGACAGAGTGCTCAGGACCCGGTGCCCCAGGTAGGACCGTCCCTGCTCACACAAGATTGTTCCGGAGAAGAGGAGGCCCCATGTGCTCCAAGGCCACTTCAGAGGCAGTGTGAAGGTGTGCTGGGGTCAGCAGGGCTCTCCCAAGATGCTGGGCCGGTCAGCACAGGGAAGAGCTTGAGTTTGAGGTGTCTGTTAGAGCCTGGGACACTGAGCAGGATCCTGGCTCCACACAGGCGAGTGCCAACGACTCTCAAATGTCTTATTTTCAGCCCAGACCTCACTTCCTAGTTTAGACTTACTAAGTGACATCATGCACTTAGGTATGTCATAGAAATCTCAAACTTAATTGATTTAGAATGGAACTCGTAACCCATTTGTCTCAAATTGCTGACTCAGACCAGACTCGGAACATTATCCCTGGGTTTCTCTTTCCTCCTGGCTCCCCCATTGAGTCCATGACCTTGTCCTATTGCGCTCCCAAATCTGTTTATTTCTTTCCACCTCCAAGTCCACGTCCGTGGTCCTAGCTCCCACTTGGATCATCGACGCCTTACGCTTAGTGCTCTGTTCTCACAGAGCAGTTGGAACGACCCAGAGCCGAGGGCCCTCTGTCCCTGCGTATTTGTTGCCTCAGCCACAGGGAAGTGAGTAGGGAAGACCAGGACTGGACAGGCAAACAGTTTGATCAGTGGTGTTGCCTTTGGGATAAACCATTCCCAAAGAAGCCTTCATGGCTCCTTCATCTCAAGAGTGACCCTGGAGGGGAAGGGATAGTTAGGGAGTTCGGGATGGACATGTACACACTGCTATATTTAAAGTAGAGAACCAACAAGGACCTACTGTACAGCACAGGGAGCTCTGCTCCTTATGTGGCAGCTTGGAGGGGAGTTTGGGGGACAATGGATACATATATATGTATGGCTGAGTCCCTTTGCTGTCTACCTGAAACTGTCTCAACATTGTTGATCAACCAAATTGCTTTGTCATGTCTGACTCTGTGCGACCCCACGAACCGTACCCCACCAGGCCCCTCTGTCCATGGCATTCTCCAGGCAAGAATGCTGGAGTGGGTTACCATGCCCTCCTGCAGGGGATCTTCCCAACCCAGGGATTGAACCCATGTCTCTTATGTCTCCTGCACTGGCAGATGGCTAGTGCCACCTGATCAGCTAAATTCCAGTATGAAATAAAAAGTTTAAAAAAAAAAAAAAGTGACCTTGGAAAGCCAGGGGATGGAGAGAGGATTTGGGCTTCTAAATGAGAAAGGTGTTCTTTAATTCCCAGCTGTGCCCCTCACGAGGGGTGGCCTTGTAAAATCTACCCAACTCTCTGAGTCTCTGGTGCCACTAAGAACAGGGGTCCTGGTATCTACTTCATAGGGATTTTGTGGAGATTAAATAAAATCACAGAAAGAAAGCCCCTCATTCAAGGGTCAGCACATGGTAGATCCCAGTCGGGAGGCTTGGTATTTCTAACATCCTGCCCACTGGGTTCTCAGGCCCCGGAGAGGAGACACTATAATTAGGCTATTCTGCTGTGGAATTCCTCAGTGCCTCGTGCCTCTCTTTTTTCCTTCCATTGTCTCTCCCTTCCTTTCCCACCCACGGTTTGAAGCTGACTGTTCTGTCTGCAGGAAGTGTGTTAAATGAGACAATGTTTGTGTTCACGCCTCATTCCAGGGCTTTGCCAGCATGCTCTTCTCTTCTGGTCCTTGGGGAGTGTTGGAAATGTGGTCAGGTGTGCCTGTTGACCATGTTACAGGCACAGCTCACACAGTTGTTAGAAGATAAATTTCATTTGCAGAAAATAGCATGAGTGGTATATTCAAATGGGCATGGATTTCAGAGGTCAGTCATGTTGAAAATGCTTGATAAATGAGCATCTAACATAGCGCTTGGCATTGGAAACACCTAGCCCACAGGTCCAGTCTAGCCCACCACCTCTTTTTTTTAATTAATTTGTATGTGTTTATTTTTGTCTGTGCTGGGTCTTTGTTGCTTTGTGAGGGCTTTCTCTGGTTGCAGCAAGTGGGGGCCCCTGGCTAGCTGTGGTGCACAGGCTGCTCATTGCGGTGGCTTCTCTTGTTGCGGAGCATGGGCTCTAGGCGCTCGGGCTTCAGTAGTCGCCACACGCAGGCTCAATAGCTGTGGCTTGCAGACTCTAGAGCGCAGGCTCAGTAGTTGTGGTACACGGGCTTAGTTGCTCCACGGCATGTGGAACCTTCCCAGCCAAGGGATCCAACCCGTGACCCCTGCATTGGCAGGTAGATTCTTACCCACTACTCCACTAAGGAGGTCCTACCGTTTTTATAAATAAAGTTTTATTAGGACACAGATACACCCATGCATTTGCATATTCTCTGTTGGCTGCTTTCATGCCATAGCAGCAGAGTTCAGTGGCTGCACCTTCCTGTCAATTCCTTTGTTTTCATCTAGAAGCTAGAGGGCTGTTGTAGACCCAGGGCATTATAGCCATGATGGTTATGGGGTACCACCAGCAGCTGGTTATTTAATGTGTCAGTTGGGATTAAATTCTGCTACATTAAAAAAAATTGTAATGGCTTAAACATGGTAGAAGCTGATTTATCTCTCATATAAAAGTCTGAAGATAGGCAATCCAGGGCTGTTTGAACCTAGATTCAAAAGACTCAGGGACCTGGGCTCTCTTACCTTGCCACTTTCCCTACAAGGAGACCTTCCTTCTCACGGTCCAAGATGGTGGCCAAAGTTCCAGCCATCGCATTCTCATTCCAAGTAGCTGGAAAAAGAACAGGATAAAGAAAAAGGAGCAAAGCGTGTGCAACCGTTCTTTTTAAGGACAGTTCCCAGCAGCTGCCACTGGACACAGTTGCTCTGGTTGGTCACACCGGCACGCTTAGTTGTAAGGGAGGCTGGGAAGTGGAGCATTAATCCATGTGGCTATATGCCCAGATGAAAATTGAGGGGTTCTTTTTACTAAGGAGAATGGAGAGAACAGATACTGGAGGAAAACAAGTGGATGTGAGTCCCTTAGGATAGCTTTAGCTATAAATTGCCAAAGCCCAGTCTTCAGTGGTTGAAGCTGCTAAGACTTTTATCCTTTAATTATCAAGAAATCCAGAGGTAGCTGGTTTAAGGTTTGCCCCAGTACTTCACCATGTCACGAAGCACCCACGAAGCGAGGCTCTGCCTCTGTAGTGTGCTGGCTTTACTTCCCATGGCTTTACTACCCACCGGGCCCAATGACTGAGAAGAGCAGCGGGCAGACCACCTCTGGATCTGTTCTTCTGGTGACAAGTCGGCTGCTGCAGATCCTTTATACCCAGCCCCGAAGATAGGAGGGAAGAGCTGATGGAGAGGGCTTCCTTCCTGTGGTGGAGTTCTTGTATTGGGTTGGCCAAAAATTCATTCCATAAGATGTTATGGAAAAGCCTGAAGGAACTTTTGGGGGCAATCTAATATTTCCCCAGAAGTTCCTAGAAGCTTCCCCTTCCATCTCCTTTGCCAGTCCTGGTTTTCATGCCCACCTCTGGATTAGTCACCAGCAAAATGAAACAGGATTGCCATGATTGGCTCACATGACTTGTTATCTGAACAAAATCAGGGCCCCGATAGCAGGGAAGAAAAAGGAAACGAGTTGTGAGTGGAAATGCATTAGATCAACCCACTATTGGGGCTTTCCAGGTAGCTCAGTGGTAAAGAATCTGCCTGCCAGTGCAGGAGACACAGGTTCCATCCCTGGGTCAGGAAGATCACCTGTAGAAGGAAATGGCAACCCACTTTAGTTTTCTTGCCTGGAGAGTCCCATGGACAGAGCCTGGCAGGCTACAGTCCATGGGTTCGCAAAGAGTCGGACAGGATGAGCAACTAAACCTCAAGAACTACAACCCTTTATTATCTGGGGAGAGAGTGAAATATTAATTGTTTCCCCCTGCCTCTAGAAACATAACAGTTCAGTTATTCCTGGCTAAAAGGCAAGGAGTAAATTGAATTTGGATCATATTCTCAAGCTTCTTAGAGCAGCTATTTATTATCAATACGTTCTGTATCGTTACAAAATCTGGAATTAGAGGTAAAATCCACTCCATAAATCTTTAGGTTTCAGCTTTCAGCTCAGGATGCTGCAGAGTGCTGCCTCCCCAGCGCTCAGAGCTATTTTCAGGTGGATGTTCTGGACAGAAAAGCAGCTTCCTAAAAATAATCTTGCAGTGGCAACCCTACATCTCCCAGAATGGATGCACCTTATCTTGTTGATCAGGTCTGCAGTCTTAAGGCCATCCTCCCTAACCGGACCGCTGGTGGTAATGAGATTAAATTCCTCTCCCCTGAAAATGGTGCTCATCTTCCAGCAGAGCCCCAGCCGTGCTTTGCAATGCTACCCATCAAGCCCGATCACTGAGAGGAGCAATGGGCAGGCCACCTCTGGATTTGCAATGGAGAGCCGGAGGCTGAACGTGAGGCCAGTGGGCTCAGCTCCTTCCCCCAGTGAAAAGAAAATGGAAAGTGATGTTCCTTTATTAAAGTATGACTGAGGCACAGTAAACAGCATGTATCAAAAAGGTAGGTTGATACATTCTGATATCTAGATCCTGCAGTGAAACCATCCCACAATCAAGACAATGAACATGGCAACCACTCCTGAAGGCTCCCTGCTGACCCTCATAACCTCTTCTCTCACATCTCTACACTCCCTCCCTGAGCAAGCTCTCACTGAAGATAAGGTTGCATTTTCAAGAGTTTTATACGAATGGAATTTATATATATTCTTCTTTGACTTGTTTCTCTCAGCATAATTATTCTAGAATTTCTTGTTGTTGTATAAATAGTTCATTCCTTTTGATTGCTGAATAGTGTTCATTGTGTGGATATGCCACAACTTGTTTATCCACTTACCAGTTAATAGATGTTTGAATTTTTTCCAATATTTGACTATTACAAATAAAGTACACATTCAATACAAGTTTTTGTACGAATATACACTTCTTTTGTCTCGGATAAATGCCTAGAAATGGAGTAGCCCAACTGTTTTCAAAAGCGACTGGACCAATTAACATATCCAACAGCAGGGTCCGAGTTCCTTCACACCCTCACCAACACCTCATAGGGTAGGTTTTTTTAATTGGATGCGTTTTAATAGATGTGTAGCTATATGTCATTATGGTTTCATTTGAATTTCCATAGAGACTAATGATGTTGAGAATCCTCTGAGGTGCTCATTTGAGATCGATGTATCTGTCTTTCATGAAGTCCCTGTTTAGATCAACCTGGGTCTCCTGCATTGCAGGCAGATTCTTTACTGTCTAAGCCACCAGGGAAGCCCAATTCAGATCTGTTACCCGCTTTAAAATCTTTTACCCACTTTGTCTTCTTATTAAATTATGAGACTTATACATATATATATGGCATATAAGTTACTTATTAGAAAAAATGTTTTGCAAGTACTTTATATCAGTCTTTGGGTTGTATTTTTATTCTTCCAATAGTGTCCTTCTAAGAGAAGAAATTTTTGATTTAGATGTTAATTTTATTAAATTTAATTTTTAGTGTCATATCTAAGACATATCTAACTCATGATCAAAAAATGGTTTATGTTTTCTTCTAGAACTTTAATATTTTTAAGTTTTGCATTTATATCTATCATCCATTTTGAGTTCATATTTGTATATGATAGAAGGTATGGATTCAGGTTCATCATTTGTGTGTATGCGTGTGTGTTTTCTAATTGTTAAGTACCTTCCATTGAAAAGACTAATCTTTCTCCACACTGCATGTAACTTTAGTTAAAAATCAGTGATCACATATGTTTGGGTCAGTTTCTGGGCTCTCTCTTCTGTTTCATTGATTTATTTGTCTAATTTGAGACCAGTGCCACATTATCTTGCTAACTAGCTCTATTAAGTCTTGAAGTCTGGTAGTGCTTACCACCTTTGTGCTATTGTTTAGCTGCTAAGTCATGTCCAGCTGTTTTGCAATCCCATGGGCTGTAGCCCGCCAGGCTCCTCTGTCCATGGGATTTCCCAGGCAAGAATATGGAAGTGCGTTGCCATTTTCTTCTTCAGGGGATTTTCCCAGCCCAGGGATCAAACCCACATTTCCTGCACTGGCAGGCAGGTTCTTTACCATTGAGCCTCCAGAAAAGCACATCCATTTTGTTCTTTTCCAAAGTTTTTTTTGGCTATTCTAGGTTCTCTGCATTTCCACGAGAATTTTGAATCGGGATGTCATTTTCTATAAAAAGTCTGCCAGCATATTAATAGAGATGATGTTAAATCTGTAGATCAGTCTAGGAATAATATTAACCTTGACAATGTAGAGTCTTCTAACCCATGAATAAAGTTCAGCTCTCCATTTATTTGGAAATTCTTTAATTTCTTGAGCAATGTTATTTATAGTTTTCAGCATACAGACCTTCATATCTTTTGTCAGAGTTGTCCCTAAGTATTTCATACTTTTTGGTGCTGTTTTACGTGGCATTTTTGCTTCAGTTTCCAATTATTTGTTGCTAGTATATAGATTTACAGTTGATTTTTTACTTTGATATTATACAGTGTAAATTTGCTAAGTCCATTTATCAGTTCAAGTAGCTTTTTCTTGCATTGTTTTGGGTAACCTCTGGAGACAATCATGTCATTGTGAGTAAAGATAATTTTCTTTTTTCCGTTCCAATTTGTATCTCTTTTATTCCTCCTTTCTGCATTTTTACATTGACTGAGACCTCTAGTACAGTGTTGAGTAAAAGTTATGAGAGCAGATTTTCTTGCCTGCTCAGACGTCTCCAGCTCTTTTTCAGCCCTGGATGCTCACTTTAGCTCTTGTCTTTGCTCTCTTAAGCCCTCCTTAGTCATTGTCCATCTCCTGGTATTGGATTTGACTCTACCCATGATCTGTTGTGGTGGTGGTGGTGGTGGGAGTTTAGTTGCTAAGTCACGTCTGACTTTTGTGACCCCATGGGCTGTAGCCCGCCAGGCTCCTCTGTCCGTGGGATTTCCCAGGCAAAAATATGGGGGTGAGTTGCCATTTCCTTCTTCAGGGGATCTTCCTGACCCAGGGATTGAACCCTTGTCACCTACATTGCAGGTGATATCCTGCATTGATGTGTTTTATCCAATCCTGATTTCTTTTCTAGGTAGAACTTGACTCTCTACACTCCCTACTTAAGTTAGTGTTCCCAAACAGACTGTCTTCCACGTATCTTTGTTTTTCCGGCATCCCAGACCTGATGTCTCAGAGAGAAGAAACCTGGTATAAACAGAGAGGGACTCCAACAACTCAAAGTTTCCATGGCCACTTTACAGGTTTTCCAAAAGCTGGATGGGGGTATTTTTTAACAGGTCCTCCGAGAGCAAGGTGTAAAGTGAGAGCACGCCCTGAGGCTGGTGTTTGGAGTTCAACTCACTCGTTCCTTGTGAAAGAGAAACAAGTCATGAGACTGCTTCTGGCAGGAGGCCAGAGCAAAGGGAAGAGAGTGGATGGTAGAAATAGAACCGCATGAGGCTGGCACATCTGTTGTAGTTGGATTCCCCCAGAGATGAGAATCTGACATGGGCGTATGGGGCTTGTGTGTGTGTGTGTGTGTGTGTGTGTGTATATGTGTGTGTGTGTGTGTACTCAGTCACATCCAACTGTTTGTGACCCTGTGGACTGTAGCCGACCAGGCTCCTCTGTCAGTAGGATTCTCCAGGCAAGAATCCTGGAGTGGGTTGACATTTCCTTCTCCAGGGGATCTTCCCGACTCAGGGACCAAACCCAAGTATCTTATGTCTCCTGCATTGGCAGGTGGATTGTTTACCAAGGTACCACCTGGGAAGCCCAGAGTGGAAGGAATGCCTCAGAAAAGGAAATAGGCTTGAATCTACCCACTCGTTTCACTAATCATCAGCAAAGGACTGTGGTGGAGAAGTGAACTCCCAGGAACTCCCAGCCTATCCTTCTGTGAGGCCTCGTGGGTTCCAGCAGCCCAAGGAGCCCTCCAGAAGAATACTGGAGGCGCTGGCTGTCGGCCGTGCCAATATGAGGTGGACAGGGAGCACACGAGGGTGGGAGACAGGAGTCTCAGGGTTTGTGGACCGAGCATTGATGTGGTCCACGTGCACTTATTTCAGCAGAGGACACAGGCTCAGACTTACAGACGGCCTCCCCTGACCAAGCACAGATGCTGGGGACACAAGCTCCTCACCTTGGGCTCTTTCCCCCAGCCCTGGTGTGGATGTGGTCAGCGAGCTCAGCGCCTGCCTGTTACATTCCAGCACTCAGCCTCTGCTCTGGTTTGTGTGTTCCCCGAATCTTCATCAGAGTGTGTTTACGGGTGTGATCTCATTGTCAGCAAATCAGCATCAGACCCTAAACCTGCAGCCCCAGAAAAGCTCAGCAGGCCTCCTCTGTGTTGCTGCCACCGCTGAGGACCTCCTTAGGGTCCTACTGCCTCTGGAGTCTACTTGAAATATTTCCGCCTTCATTAGCTCGGACGGCGAGCCCAGCTCCTTTGCCCATTTCCACAAAGAGCCCACTGATACTCAGGGCTCAGCTGGGGTTCAGCCAACCTAGCTGATGCCATGGTGCAGAGCACAGCCCATTAGCATCCGGCCACTTCCTTTTCTTCTTTCTCCGCTTCCCTCTGGGGATCACGGTTCAGTCCTCTGTTGGGCCTTGCACCTCATATCGTGAGGCTTAAGCTCGCCCCTGGGCTCCCAACACCACTCCAGTGGCCCATCAGGCTAGTTCTTCCACATAAATATGATGCTCCTGCTAGGAGAATTATGGGGAATATCAAGCTCCCTTCCACAAGCCTGCTTTTTAAACAGATTCCTTTTTTCTCCTTCGTGTGTCTTTGTTGTTCAGTCACTCAGTCGTCTCTGACTCTTTGCAACCCCATGAACTGCAGCACGCCAGGCTTCCCTGTCCTTCACTATCTCCCTGAATTTGCTCAAACTCATGTCTGCTGAGTCAGTGATGCCATCCAACCATCTCATCCTCTGTCGCCCCCTTCTCCTTTTGCCTTCAATCTTTCCCAGCAACAGGGTTTTTTCCAATGAGTCGGCTCTTCGCATCAAGGTAGCCAAAGTGTTGGAGCTTCAGCTTCAGCATCAGTCCTTGCAATGAATATTCAGGGTCGATTTCCTTCAGAATTGACTGGTTTGATCTCCATTGTGTATCTTACCCTGTAGATTCTTGCCGCATCAACATTATATATGAATGTGTTTATTTACTTACTAACATATTTTTATTTCTCTGTCATTGTTCTAGATGTGTGTCTTATAAATCACTTATGTTTGGATGCAACGTGGGTTCTTTGCTTTTATTTGTTATTGTATTTGTTATGAAGATGGACATTGTGGGTCTTATTTCTTTCATCTTGGTTTATGCAATCCATTTGGCATTTTTAGGCCTCTTGGCTTTTTTTCTTCCTGTGTGCATGCATGCTAAGTCACTTCAGTCGTGTTGGACTCTGTGCAACCCCATGGACTGTGGCCTTCCAGGCTCCTCTATCCATAGGGATTCTCCAGGCAAGAATACTGGATCTTCCCGACCCAGGGATCAAACCCACATCTCTTAGGTCTCTTACATTGGGAAGCCCTTTTGTTCTTCCAACCTTTGGCCAAATGTTTTGTGTATTTGTTCTTTTTACCCAAGTGATTTGAAAAGCGGTGAATTCTGTGTTTACTGGGTTAATGGTTATCGCTATATTTCAAAAAGTGATCGCTCCTGTGTCCTTACATCAGTGTCAAGAACGCTACCAGCCCTGGTGACCCTCTCCAGGGAAAGTGACAGACCTATACCCTTGCCTATCCTTCCCACTCATGTCCACCTCCCAATTCCCAAGATTTTTTTTGATACAACTTTGGCTTTCAAATACAAGCTAATGATACTGTTTAATTATCAATCTTTTTCTTTTTACAATTATTTTCATATTTGAGCAGGGGCTCCTCTCTCCTTGTGACGTGTGGGTTTCTCATTGCAGTGGCTTCTCTTGTGGCGCACAGGCTTAGTTTCTCTGCAGCATAAGGGATCTTTCCGGACCTGGGACTGAACTCATGTTCCCCGCATTGGTAGGTGGATTCTTAACCACTGGACTACCAAGTCCCTCGAGCTTTTTTTTTTTCCCATTATAGGTTATTACAAGGTATTGAATATAGTTCCCTATGCTCTACTGTGTTGCTTATCTATTTTCTATAGAGCAATGTGTATCTGCTATTCCCAAACTCCTAATTTATCCCTATCCCCCTTTGGTATCCATAAGTTTCTTTTCTTTGTGTGTAAGTCTATTTCTGTCTTATAAATAAATTCATTTGAATCATTTTGTTTTAGATCCCACATATAAGTGATATCATATGATACTTGTCATTGATTTACTTCACTTAGTATGATCCTATCTAGGTCCATCCATGTTGCTGCAAATGGCATTATTTCATTCTTTTTTATGGTTGAATAATTATATATAAAATATTTGGACATGACTTAGCGACTGAACAACAACTACCACATCTTTTAACTCTGTCAGTGCTCACCCCATGTCTTTTGTGTTTATTTTCCTCATGCTTGAGTTCTGTATTACGATTTGTTTCTAAAATCACTGGACTACTTTTTTGAGAAAACAGAATGAAGAAAAAGAAGTGAGTTGCATCCTTCCTGAGACCTTGTCTGTGTGGGAATTCCTCTTCCCTTTGCCTTGCCCCCATAACTGTTTAACTGCCACTTGTCACATTACTTCATTTGCTTCTGATCAAAAAAGTAAAAAGAAGTAAGTTGTCAATGTGATCGTTTTGTTTTTTTCTACATGGTTCCTTGTAAGATTATTTTTCTTACTCTTAAATTTTTAAAAAAATGTTCCAAGATATTTCTAAGTGTGTATTGTTCCTTTATATTAATTTCTCTGACACTTGGTAAGCTCTTTTATTCTGAAGGTTCTAGTCTTTCCAGCTCAGGAAAATAGCTTTTATTATATATCCTGAATCAATAGTTCATGACATTTATCTTTTTGCTCACCATCTCAATCTTTCTACAGAGGAAATCTTTTTACCTTTCTGAGTAATCAGATAATTTATCAAACCATCTTTCAGAATCAGTGAGTCTCTTTTCTGCCTTATCCACTATGCTATTCATGCTGTCTGGGATGGTTTTCTAAGGAACGCATGTTTTTCATCAGAAAGTAATCTATCCTGATTTCAGGTTTCCCAGCTTTGCACAGCGCAGTGTCCTCTTGACTCTTACTGAGCATACAAATTAGAGGATTTTGTCTCCGGGAGATGCTGTTCTCAGGCTGTGACTTGTCTGCACGTCTGTGTACCTCCAGCCCCTGCAGGAGGTCTGGAGATGCTTGTGTAAGTCGTGGCTGCATTGTGCCCAGGAAATGGGGAAGGCCAACTGGGGAGAGACGGATGAGGTGGGAAGTTCACTGTGAGCGGAAGGCTTCTCTTCACAACACTCAGCAACCCCAAGTTTCCCAGAGTCCTCCAGTCTCCTCTTAGGATCACTGGCAACCTAGGCAATCCTGTTTGCTTAACTGTGCTGATCAAAGCACACGAGGGCGGGTGGCGCACCCCACAGCCACTCGCTTCAGGTGATGAGCGCTGATAATTTGCTCAGTCATTCATTCATTCAATAAATACTCACTGAGCACCTCTGTACCAAGTCTGGTTCTACACACTGAAAACATGATGGCAAAGTTGGTTCTCTGCCCACAGTGCTTTTATTAGAGTAGGGTGATAGACTGTACAAGAAATATCATAGTATAATATATATTTAATATATAAATATGTATAAATATATATTTATACATAAACACATATAATATATATTTCTATTTCTTAGTGGCTCAGACAGTAACAAATCTGCCTGCAATGCAGAAGACCTGAGTTTGATCCCTGGGTTGGGAAGATCCCCTGGAGAAGGGCATCTTCTGCCCTGCTCCAGGGCAACCTGCTCCAGTAGTCTTGCCTGGAGAATCCACATGGACAGAGGAGCCTGGCAGGCTACAGTCCATGGGCTCACAAAGAGTTGGACATGAATGAATGACTAACACTAACAGTTAACTATAAGTATATATAAATAAATATAAATGTATAATGTATATTTTTATAATAATATATTAACTATATATTAATAAAATATAAATTATATGTATTTATAAATAAAATAAATGAATTATGAAATAATAAAAATAAAATGAATAATAAAACAATAAATTATAAAATATAAAATAAATTATAGCATTCTAATATATTATTTATTAATTTATATGACTATATTTATGAAAATATAAATAAAACAATCAAATAGGAAAGAATTACAAATACTATGAAAAAAGAAATCCAAGAGTAAACATCTTGAGAAAGAAAAAGTACTGTTTTAGTGAGGATGATCTGGAAAGACCTTGAGCAGCAACTGGAATAAAGTGAGGAAGCGAGTCCAGAGGATGTCTGGGGGAGTGGTGCAGGTGGAGGGGCAGCAAGTGCAAAGGCCCTGAGGCAGTAGAGCCATGGGGCTCCTAAAGGAAAACAAGGAGACCAGTGCGGCCGAGACTGCATGTGGGAACGCAGCAGGACAGGGACGAGTGGTGCGGTCAGCGTGCTACATGGTACTTGCTTTATTAGACAGTCCTGCATGCATCTGGACCATCCTTGGGCTTCTCATGAGACAGCTGCATCCTTCAAGATGCAAGGCATATCTCTTGACCAATCAGGGACATTTGTTGTTGTTTAGTCGCTCAGTTGTGTCTGACTCTTTGCAGCCCCATGGACTGTAGCACACAAGGCTTCCCTGTCCTTCACCATCTCCTGGAATTTGTTCAAACTCATGTCCATTGAGTTGATGATGTCATCGAACCATCTCATCCTTTGTCATCCCCTTCTCCTTCTGCCCTCAGTCTTTCCCAGCATCAGGGTCTTTTCCAATGGGTCAGCTCTTCTTATCAGGTGGCCAAAGTATTGGAGCTTCAGCATCAGTCCTTCCAACATGCCTTCTAGGAAATAGCATCTCAGTAGCCCAGCCCCAGCATGTGGGGTTGGAATTATTCCTGCTGTGCTACAAGCCTGTGATAAATCCTCTGGCTACCAAAGGGCTCCCCAGACCCCATGTCAGCCTTTCACTCATAGCATTGTGTTGGGTCAGCCGCCCACCTTCCGTTGTCTATAGCCTCATGCTGAGCTTCAGGCTTCTTGGCCTGAGCCCTGAAACTGCTCAGGGCCCACCACACCCTTGCGGGCCCACATGATCCTGTGCACTGTGGCTGAAGCAGGGCTAGGTAGCCTGGTTAGTGGACTCATCTCCCTGTGGGCTCAGGCCTCTCCAGCTTAGAGCACCACCTACGGCCTCTGCTGTTCTGGACTCTTCTAAGGTCTACCAGAGTCTGGGTCGTCCCGGCAGTCCTC
Organism: Bubalus kerabau; assembly: GCF_029407905.1. Taxonomy (NCBI): domain Eukaryota; kingdom Metazoa; phylum Chordata; class Mammalia; order Artiodactyla; family Bovidae; genus Bubalus; species Bubalus kerabau. Next base: position 15,404,898 of record NC_073643.1, read on the forward strand.
TGATCTACAGTCCTGTCCTTCACCACAGCCCTCATTCTCCCATTCTTCCCATGCCTTCTCTGTCTCCCATAAGCCTGTGTTTCTGAGGTCTGATTGTGTCCTACTCCAAGCCCGTCTGCATTTTTACAACTCACCCCCCACCCTGCTGTGCATCCAGGCTGGGTGATAAAAGGGAACAAAATCGCATCCAGATCTTTTATAAGCAAAGAAACTTGTAATTAGGTGGAAACACAAGGTTATTTTTTCAAAGACATGTTACTAAGATTGGGCAGTCATGTGCCTCCCTCTGTCCCAGGAGACCCAGCCACTGAATGAGACCTTTCTTAAAGGTCTGGGGCTTTCTGAAAGTTTGGTTTATGTAATTCATAAACGTAACCCTAACCTTGAAATTTTATAACTCCAATATTTGCTTGAGACTACTGTTGACAAGCACATCTTTACTCAGACTAAATAGATGGATAAATAGCTATTGATTTCCATCAAGATAGATTTATGTCAAGAAATTTTTCCTTTGTGCTCATTTTGCCAAAATCTATATGGATTTCTCATCAAAATCTTTTGACCAGTCATGCTAAATGTTAAACTCTTTTCCAAACCACCTGGCATTTTATCAAATGAGCAATACCTGAATGAGTTATAGGGTCAACATACCACAAAAATTATCTTCTATAGTAATACAGAGTTTTCTCTTACATGTCATTTTTAAGAAGACAGGGTATTTCTGTGGCTTATGAATAAACTGAATTGCTGAAATGTTTGTTACTTGCCACTCACCTGTACCTATACAGGCACCTGTCAACCAGCACAGTCTACACTGTCAAGCCACACAGCGGTATTAATTGATCATTCCGTAGGCTGTATCTCAGAGAAGCTAAGCCCAGTGTAATGTGAGAGCAGGATGGCAGGTGGCTCAGGCACATCTGAGCTGGCATGAGCTTGTTGACCTCTACTATGCCTTCCACTCTGATATAGCCAGTAGTAACAACACAACGGGTGCTACAGAGACTCTTGACAGTCCCTTGGACAGTAGGGAGATCAAACCAGTCAATCCGAAAAGAAATCAACCCTGAATATTCATTGGAAGGACTGATGCTGAAGCTGAAGCTCCAATACTTTGGTCATCTGATGCAAACTGACTCATGGAAAAGACCCTGATGCTGGAAAAGATTGAGGGCAGGAGAAGGGGGTGGCAGAGGATGAGATGGTGGGATAACATCATTGACTCAATGGACATGAGTCTGAGCAAACGCAGGGAGATTGTGAAGGACAGGGAAGCCTGGCGTACTGCATTCCATGGCGTTTCAAAGAGTTGGAGCTGACTTAGCTACTGAACAACACCCACAGCGCAACGCACTTGCAGAGACTCAGAAGTACCTTTAAGGGCTATCTTGACTTTATATCACCTTCCAGAAAGAATGATCTTCATAAGTCCAGTTGGCTTGAACTGATTCAACAATGATTGTTGTGTGTGGAAGAAAAAGATTCAAACCGAACATCCCCAGGGAGGCTGGACACTTCTGCCTAGTCTTTGGAGCCAGCCCACAGTGGATTGTGAAAATTTAATCTTTGATAATTGTGAACAGTAGCTGCTTCAACCAGTTAACTTTCGAAGATGAATTGACTCAGGATGTTCTAAAATTCATGACATAAGCAGTAATTTCTCAAAACTTTTTCTTGGTCGTAGAAGGAGCACAAATTATTAATGTCCAACTTAAGGAGCAGCCGTTCACAGGCTACAGATTCCATGTGTGAAATTTAAATCTCTGAGCAGCGACTGCTGGTACTGGGAAAAGTGTACCTTCGGTAATCCCACAAGTCCAGCTGTCCCTGTCTTATTTACAGCAGGGACTGTGAGAAATTCTCACATGGCATGTGTTTTGTCCCCCTGATGGCAATGTAAGCAAAGTAGGGATCCCAACACCAGCAATTACATTTCAGTGGCACAAGCCTGCGTGCGTGAATGCTCAGGCGCGTAGTCATGTCCGACTCTTTGTGACCCCATGGACTGTAGCCCGCCAGGCTCCTCTGTCATGGGATTCTCCAGGCAAAAGTACTGGAGTGGATTGCCATACCCTCCTCCAGGGGATCTTTCTGACCCAGGGATTGAACCCATGTCTCTTAGGTCTCCTGTGTTGAAGCTCTTTACTCCAACGTGGGTTCTTTACCACTATGCCATCTGGGAAGCCAAAAATATGTCCACACCCTGCTCCTCCGAACTGCAGGGGTCATACGTATGCTCTGGGATGGTTGTCCTTTCCTCTTGTCTGGTCCCTTTGTTGATGCTCACTGACCAGGAAGTCGCTTAAGGGTGATGCCACCAATTCCTTCCTTCTGGCAGGACCCAGTTGTCTTGATTTGATTCTCCCCAGATTCACGCAAAATCTTACGTGCCTATTTAGGTATCTTGTCCACTTTTCTATAACAACAACTATTTCTTATTGATCTAAAACACACATACACACACACACATATCTACTCTGGCTAATAATCCCTTTTGTGTTCAATATATTGCAAGTATTTCTTCTGCCTGTAATTTTTGCCATCTAACTTTGTTTATGGTATTTTTTATTGTTCAGAAAATTTTCATTTTTATCAGATGAATTTTCTTAATCTCCCATCACTGTGGCCCTTTGGAGTTTGTTTCTTGCTTATGAAGGCCTTTATCCAAACACTGTTTTTTGCTGAAGATGAATGGACCTGTGCCTTATTCTAATACCATTACTTTTTTGTTGCTAAGATTTAAGTTCTTAATCCTCTTCAGTTATATTTCTGTGCATGGTGTGGTGTAGGAGTGTAATATTGTTTCTTTCCAACACCTTTATTGAATGGTCCAGTCTTTTCTCCACTTTTCAGCAAATGCTATCACAGAAAGATTCAAATATGAGGAGACATTGCACGCAGTGAGTCCCTGAATGTAGAATACTTGCAGACTATTCTGAAAATGCACTCCCTATACGAAGCTAAATATATTGATATGTAACAAACATTATGTAGTTATTTCTTCACCTGTTTCCCACCTTGTTCCAGAAAGGATTGTGCGCAGGGTTTGCATTAGAAGTAGCCAGTGCAGTAGAGTGCTAGCTGGGCTTAGTTTGCATCACCTGTGTCCCTCAACCGAGCTCTTGTGTGTCGGGTCCTGCCTTGGGGGGACTTGACCTGGACAGGCTCTCGTTGCAGGGCTCTCTGCTTGGCCTCCTGGTGTATGCAGTGAGAGCATGGAAGCAGTCACAGGAAAAGAGCGAAAATATGTCCTTGACTGTCATTGGGTGAAGCAAGTAGGGGGAGGAGAGAGGCTTAGCAGTTTCCTTTTCATTTTGCCACATGGGGCTTTAAGGAGGGAAAAAAGCTCAGAGCATGTCACATGGATCCAGGAGGCAGAAAAGAAAAAGAGCACAGAGTGAGGCAGAGCCCCTCCCAACCGAGGGCAGAGAACAACCCGGGAATGCCTTCCTGCCCCGGGGCCAGCTGCACCTGCTATATTTGGGGTCAGTCTCCTGGAGGCAATGCCTCTGCAGGATTCACCCAGGGAATTCCTGGGAATTTCCACCCACTTCCTCTCCTCCAAATGGCTGCAAGAGGCTTTTCACTCTGATGGCATCTGTGTTTGCATTTGGGTTTAGGATACCTTGTTAACTTACCCAGGCTTCTTGGAGAATCCACAGCCATCAGCATCTTTTTAGGAATGCAAGTGAAATTTCCTTGTATGTGCTCTTTGTGTGTGTGTGTGCTGTTTTATTGTTGTTGTATTTAAAAAAAATAACCATGTTGAAGATGTGAGGGCCATGACTCAGTACTAACTGCAGATATATAAGGAAGGGAGAAATAGTCTTGCAGACAAATGCGTGTAATTGATGAGACTGGTTGTGCTTCTGTGAAAATGTGTCCTGTCGGGCCCCAAGGGGGAGGGAGCAAACATCTTTCAGTTCACATCAGGAGGAGGAGAGGGGTGAGGTCAGGAAGGGGGCTCTGGAGAGGTGACCTGGTCATGGTTCTCACTTCCGCTGTCCCTGCCAGGAAGGATGCTCACCCTCCATTTCCTGCCTGAGCAAACCCTTTCCTGGTAAATATCACCCTTTGTTGCAAGACTGCCAAGCAGACCTCATCTTCACTCTGCCATAGCCCTTGAAACATCTGAACCCGTCACAGAGCCCCCACTCTCCAAGCCTATAAGACAGAGAGAGGTGACCATGAGGTAAAGGGACGTCGCCCTGACCCCTTGCTTCCAGGACCGCTCTGGCATCAGTGGAGGGAGCCTGAGCTGTGAGACAGACACCGATCAGGAGCTCTGCAGGGGAGTCAGTGATATGGGTGGAAGGGAGGGGCCCAGAAGACAGCTGTTTCATGACCAGGCTGGGTAGGGCTCTGCATTAAAGATTACAAAAGTTAACAATAATACATAAGTGTGAGATCCTAACGCCGTGCAGAAACTCTGTAAATTCCACAGCAGCCCTCTGAAGTTTGTATTATTGCCTCCATTTTACAGATGATGAAACTGGGGTGCAGAGAAGCTCAGAGGCTAAGTTTTGAATTCAGATCCACATCCTCCTTCCACAAGTTCCTCCCATTCTACGGCGCACGCGGACTGCAGAGTTACATTTCAGAACGGCAGTTCTCAGCCTTCCCCGTGCTGCCGCATTGTCTGCATTCCAAGGCTAGCCCATCAGTAACTCCCCAGATTTCACATGAGGATTCTTCACCCAAGAGGCTGAGAGGGGGCCGTGTCCCCACCTCTGCACCCCTCTGCAGGGAGGCCCACCTGTCAGATTTAGGAGGGGATGCATGCCTCGTTGAAGCTCCCCAGAAATTCTCAACTGTCCTCCAAGCCACTTGAGAAGCACTGATTCAGTTAAGCCAGTAACCAGGGTGGCATAATTTCTACCTACATAACTGCCATTTCCCTTCCCAGGGACAATTTTGGATTAACACCAGACCCTCCCTTCTGCAAACTTTTATTCCTTGATTCCTTTTAATGTGGAATTTTATCAAAGAACTACACTTTTCATCTAGTACACCAGCATCCAGGGCCAGTGGAGGTATAGATGGTGGGATAAGAGGAGACGGGGGCTCTGGGGTCACTCGGGGACAGAAAGGGAAGCATTTAAAGACTGGAAAAGGTGTGAACTGGGTTGGGGAGAGGCTTTGCCGCAGTGACGAGAGGACAGAAGGACCCGCAGCAGATGGTGATGGTGTTCCAGTCATGGCTCATCTGACTGCCCCGGAGGATTCCTGCAGCCAGTGGATGGCCATGCTGCTGATGGCTTCCAGTGCCTCTCAGCCTGAGGGCACCCTCTGTCCACAGGCACAGGCTGACTCCACAGAGAGATCAGGCAGGAAGGAATTGGGGAGTAGAAAATACCCCAGAAAGTCTCTCAGCCCAGGAGGGATAGGAGCTAGTGAATGGAAACTTCAGTGTTCTCTGCCTCAGTGAGAAATTCTGAGGTGTGTTCTGTACTGGTTCCCAGAGGTCCCAACGTGATTGAGTCCCACTCACTCACAGAGGCGACATGCAGTCAACACCTCCTGAATTGTCTTCTTTTCCTTCTCTGTCTCACTTCCCCCATCCCTCTTTCCTGCTTCCGGGGACCCTCGCCCACATAAGCCACCAGCACCCAGGTTTTTGCCTTGGGATCTGATCTGGGGAGACCCAAATGATGACAGACACCTGTGTCAACATTTTCAGTCCAGGCCCTCTCTCAGGCTTCCGTTCCACACACCAGGTACCCCCACAACACCCCATCACACCCCGACCAGACTCCACATCTTACTGTAGGAACGAACTTCTCCGCCTCCATCTAACAAGTCAAATAATGGCATGGAGGATCTTTTCTAGACTATCACCTCCTCCTGAGAGCTTAACTCCAGTGACCCAGTTTGGATAAAATGAAAACCAGAATTGGGCCTTTTACTCGTGTATTGGGGAAGAAAGATCTGTCCTTTCCAGCTGCAAGAAATGCTGGCTGCCTTTTGTGGATGTAAAGGCGGGTCCCGCTAAGAATGGCTGATGCCATTAGGGCCCCACTGTCATAGGTGTGGGTGTCACCTCTTCTTGGGCACCAGCCACTCACCACTGCATCTCTGCCTAGGGGCTTTCTCAAAAATCTCAGCAGGCTACGTTCCCTGAGTGCCAGAGAATTAATGCTCCCTATGAGCAGCCTTCCTCCAAAGACCAGTGGAATTGTGCCCTCGCCCCTCGAGCAGGGTAGCACTGAAGTGTGTGCCCCCCACGGTTCCAGACAGATGCCCTCGGGGAGAGCGGTTCCGTGCCGCACCATTGTCTTGCTGTCTTCCCTTCTCTGCTCACTTCCTCACACCCCTACTGGTACTTCCTGCATTTCCCAAATGACATTCAGATCCCTGCCTTGGGGTCTGCTTTGGGAGAACCCATATTAAAAGGAGACAACTCCAAAAACAGACATACAATGACAGAAGTGGGGGAAAACTTATTCTTCATCATCATTTGAACTCTCCATCAAGCAGTGCCTGAGGCGATGTGTAGTTTTATATTTTATGTTTTGCTTAAACAAATCTAATTTTGCATGTGCGTCCGTTGCAATACTGAGTCTAATAGATATGGCTAAAGTCCTACAACAGCCAGTGAACATTGCAGATCTTTCACAATGCAGTTTTAGGTTCTCCAGCGTTCTCTCCAACCCCCAGTCACAGACTGAAATCCTTTTTGTCCTTGAGAAAGCTAAAGCCATCCCCACCAGCTTGGTGCACCACTCCCTTCCCTGTTTGACCAAACACCAGCCATCCTGCAGGGCTCTGTTCTGAAGCCTCCTTTGTCCTTCTTGCTGCACTAAAGTCTCCTCCATTTTTCTGTGTAGGATATTCTTCCTCCTTCATGACCCTTTCCGTGTCCCTCTCACATTTGTAACAGGAAGAAGTATTGCTCACTCAGTTACCAGCGGCGTCAGACAGAGGCTTTAGGGGGCTGCTCTGCCTTTGTTTCTTGGTCTGGGTACTGGTTCTTCACCTGTGTTCACTTTGTGAAGCTTACATAGGCTTCCAGTGTGTACACTGTCTGCCTGTATGCTGTATGTCAACAAGAGAGTGTGTTTAAAGATAAAATATCAAAAGTCCAAAGTCCTTCTGGCAAAGGGAAAGTCTTTTTTCTGCCAAGAACTAGGGTACATTTCGTTGTACAACTTTGGGGTTAGGAGATGGGTCACCGGTTTGCCTTGAAACAGGAAGAAAAGCGCTGGTGCTTCCTTGAGTGGAGAGGGCGTGGTGGGGAGCAGCTCTAACCCCACGATGTCACTGCTACCCAGCAACTCTCAGCTCTCTATGCATTGTCTGAGCTGGAGGGTGCAGGAGCGGGTATTTTTTGGGGCTGTGGTAAAGTGGCTTGGTTCCAGGTGTCTACTGACACGATGAAATGTGCTAAGTACACATGGTTCAGGAGCTGGCAGTAAAGAGATCCAAGAGAGAATGAATTCTAGATTGAGCATTCGTCACTGGGAGGACGCCGACTGTATGCAGACACGAAATTGGGTGTTGAAGCAAGTTTAGTTCCTACCACTGGGGCCTGGGCATAATGCAGTTGTCTCAGTAGGTCTTTTCTCCTTTATTGTTCTATCAGTTTCTTGAGGTTGAAGGCAGCAACTGGCTGTATAGATCAGTGGATGGATGGATGGTTGGATGGTGGATAGATGGAAAGATGGATGGGCAGATAGATCAGTTATCCTTGTAACTGCCCTTTATTTCCTCAATTCTCAGCATGAAGAAGATACTCAATAAATTTCTCTTTGCATGAATTAATGGAAAATTGAAAAAGATGAGGGACTTGGGATTTTTTGGATAACCCAGAGCTCTTCGCAGGTGGTGCTAGTGGTAAAGAATCCACCTGCCAACTCAGAAGATGCAGGTTTGATCCCTGGATTGGGAAGATCCCCAAAGGAGGGCAGGACAGCCCACTCCAGTATTCTTGCCTGGGAAAACCCATGGACAGAGGAGCCTGGAGGGCTATGGTCCATGGGGCTGCAGGCTACAACTTAACAACTTAGTATGCACACTCCTACTGTAGAAGCAGATGAACAGTGTATATGAAGAACACATTCTCCAGTTGAGAGCTAGGTTAAAATCTCAGTTTTACCACTTAGCACTAATTTATGCAACCATGGACGAGTCACAGCTTATTTGGACTTCGGTCTCTTTATCTACAGAATAGGTGGCTGAGGACAGACATACTTTTATTAACTGTCAATGCTTTTTCAGGTTTCTTTGTTGGGAGGGTCATTTTCAGGACTTTCATTCTCAGATGACACAGCTAACCTGAATGGTATAAATTCTCTGTCCTTGAATGCCTCTCCCATCTGGCATAGCTGTAACCATCATCAAGAGTGTCAAAGTGCAAATGGTCATAGATTTAAATGCATGCAGAGGGGTAAGTGATTCAGGACCCCTTCAGTTCCTACAAAGAGAACAGGCTTTCTTTGGTGGGAGGACACTGGGATTTTCAGTGGTGTGGAGAGAGGATGCAGAAAGGGGACTGGGGCTTTCAGTGGCTTTGTGTCGGACCCATCAGAAAGGACACTCGTGCCTCCCTTGTTGACTGCCACTGCTTCAGGTGGTTGTCATTTGTGTTCCTGTCTCCTTGAAGTGGGCAGGTGTTGCCTGAACTTTGGAGAGGAATATACTAGGTGGCTCAATGGATAAAGAATCTGTCTGCAATGCAGGAGACTCAAGAGACATGGGTTTGATCCCTGGGTTGGAAAGATCCCCTGGAGTAGCACGTGGCAACCCACTCCAGTATTCTTGCCTGGAGAATTCCGTGGACAGAGGAGCCTGGCGGGCTGCAGTACACTGGGTCGCAAAGAATCGGACATGCCTGAAGCAACTGAACATGTACACACCCCAGGTGTGAAATGTGTCTTCTCAGAAGTAACCCTGCAAGAGGCACACTGGGCCCTCCTCTGAGCACCCCACTGTGGGGGGTGTGATGTTTGCCAGATGTACCCCCTCAGCATCTCTGCAGTAGCTGCCCGCCACCCCCAGTAGCAGGCCATTACATTACCCTGCACATCACGCCTCCGAATGTGGCTGTGGGTAAGAGTTCCCTAGCAGTTTTATTGAAAGGCAGATCCTGGTTCAGAGGGTTGGGGCAGGGCCTGAGATCTGGCATTTCTGACAAGCTCCCCAGAGACTGATGAGACTGCTGGGTCATGGCCCCCACTTTGCTGATCAAGGCTACAGATCCTTCTTAAATTAATGAAAGAATACATGACGAGCATAATTTATCAGATTTCTGTTGTGTCCATCATCAGCCCCAGGTCTTTCATCTACTAGGAGACTCTTAACCTGTCTGCCCCTCCCAGGAAATTGCGGTCTGTTACTTACAGCCAGCTGTCCGACTGGAAGCCAGGATTGGTGTCTTCAGCCACGTGGTCCCATCTCTGCTTCTGGGCAGCAGTGGCCTGCCCCTGGCTCCCCCCACCCCCAGCCTGTGCCCCATAACTCACCAGGTAACATTTGATGTGAAGATGAAAGGACCGGCACACCTGGGTGACACCCCACTCCTCCAGCTCCACTTCCTCAACATCAATCACTCCCACCCTCTCATCGATCCAGGTTAAAAGCCAGGCTTTTAAACCCAGCTCTCACTGCAACAAATTCTGGTTCACAGCTGACCCCACGGCCAGCTCTGCTGTCCCAAGGAAAGGTGGTAGGACCAGCCCAGTGGTCACTTCTTCCTTCTGGGGGCCACTCAGTGTCTAGGTGACTGTCGTTCCCTTCCTGAGACCCCTGGTGCTGCACGGGGAGTGTCTGGGAATGGGAGGGGGAGGACCCCATGCATCCTCAGGTGTGCTGGGCAGCCCACTGCCTGCCAGGTGGTCGGTCTCAGGGCGGCCTCCTGGCACATGTTCTGTTCCCAGTCCCTGGTGATGGGATATGTTACCTGTGGAGTCGTGCTGTGCTGTGCTTAGACACTCAGTCATGTCCTAATCTTTGCAACCCCATGGACTGTAGCCTGCCAGGCCCCTCTGTCCATGGAATTCTTCAGGCAAGAATACTGGAGTGGATAGCCTATCCCTTCTCCAGGTGATCTTCCCGACCCAGAAATTGAACTGGAGTTTTCTCCATTGCAGACAGATTCTTTACCAGCTGAGCTACCAGGGAAGCCGGTGGAGTTGAAACAGACATGAATTAAAGGCTTGGCCTCCTGTTTCCATGGCTTCTCTCTGCACAAGAGCCTTCATCAGAAGGAACTGCTGAGGCTGAGGACACCTCCTCATCTCTAGCATTAGCCAGAGTTTCACCTTCCAAGTTCCCTCTGCTGCATTCTCCTGGGTATGGGGAGTGTTCTCTTTCTGGAGGACTTTGGTGCCCTCTGAACACAACTGAGAATTCCTGAGGACATTTGGAATCAGCAATTCAGCTCATATTTATTGAGCACCTAATAACTCATTAGAAAAGACCCTGATGCTGGGAAAGATTGAAGGGGAAAGGAGAAGCGGGTGGCAGAGGATAAGATGGTTAGACAGCACCACGACTCAGTGGACATGAATTTGGGCTATGGGAGATAGTGAAAGACAGGGGAAGCCTGATGGGCTACAGTCCACAAAGAGTTAGACACAACTTAGTGACTGAAGAGCAACAACACAAGTCCTAAGGACAGCCATACTGCTGAGGCTATGGGGGTCCACAAAACACAGACGCCCCTGCTCTCCTAGAGCAGATGTTCTCCTGGGCCAGGAAAGGAAACAAACAAGTCAATAAATAATCAAGATATTTTCAGATAGTGACAAAGCTGCAGAGAAAAACGAGGAGATGCAACACAGGGACTTTAGGGGGTCAGGGGACACCTTTATGAAGAGGTGATGTTTGAATCAGTACCCAAACAGTGAGGAGCCAGCCACGCAAACCCCTGGATGCAAAACAGAGCATGTCACCAACCAAGGGAAGGAAGAGGCGGGAAGACACTTTGAATCCTCCAGGATGAGAGAGAAGAGCAGCAGGGTTGGAGCGTGGGAGTGAGGGAGGTGGGTCTGAAGAGCCAGGAACAACGCATCAAGTAGGACCTTGTGGTCTTCTCTAATGCAGTGAGAATCCCCAGGGGTATTTAGGTTGGGGGAAACGTGATGGGACTTAATATTTTAAAGAACACACTGGCTGCCTTATGCAGGAAGAACAGAGACGGCGGGGCACAAAAACAAATCAGAGGGCCATTCTCGGGAGATCTGATGACGGCTTGAAGAAAGGGAAGTGGCTGGAGTTAGAAATGTGGACAAAGAAACTCACTGGAACCTCCACTGGGTGGCAGCTTTACCACCCTACCCCCTACAAACTCTGCAAAGATGCCCAAGTGCAGGAAGTTATCAGCCCTAGACCCAGACTCCCTAGAAGCTAGAAGCTCCTCCTAGCACTCTGGCTCCATGAGACTGTCCCCCACCATCTAAGTGCAAAAATTCCAACCTCTGGCCACAAGGCACCTTTCTACTGACTTCTGCTACTCAGATCAGAAACAACCAATAAATAAGCCTCAATGTGCTTTGTTTGCGGGACTTCCCTGGTAACTCAGACGGTAAAGGATCCGCCTGCAATGCAGGAGATGCAGGTTCAGCCCCTGGGTCGGAGATCCCCTGGAGAAGGGAATGGCTACCCACTCCAGTATTCTTGGCTGGAGAATTCCATGGACCGAGGAGCCTGGTGGGCTTCAGTCCGTGGGGTTGCAGAGTCGGACACAAATGAGCAACTAACACTTTCACTTTCACACTTTATTTTCACTAAATATTTTGTCTCCATCTTCAACTGCCTGAAAGTTTGTAGCTGAATGGGAGCCTAAAATGTATTCAGTCCAGTGTGTCCAGGTCTGGACCCTCAAGGTGAAGTTTCTGAGTGGAGAGCTGCTTGACTGTCTTTATTCCTTTATTGCACCAGTGTTTGCTGACAGCACGTCATCTGTGTCCCTGCCCTTTGTGACCACTGGGCTCAGCGATGCCACTGTCATTTACAGAGACCAAAACCCATTCCAGGTTTCCCTGGGTGAGGCATTCATCATGAATGTAAGAAAGTTGTAAGGGAGTGGGCCTGTGACCACTTCCATTACTACATTCTCTGCTACTTCAGGATGAATTCTAAAGGGCCAGGGAGATAACAGAAACTCTAAAACAGAATTGTGGCACCCACACAAGGGGGAGTTTTTGTTGTTGTTTGGTCACTCAGTCATGTCAGACGCTTTGCGACCACACAGACCATAGCCCTCTAAGCTCCTCTGTCCGTGGGATTTCCCAGGCAAGAATACTGGAATGGGTTCCTCCTCCAGGTGATCTTCCCAACCCAGGAATTCAACCCTTGTCTCCCGCTCTGCAGGCAGATTCTTTACTCTTCAGCCACTGGGGAAGCCCAACAAGGGAGAATGGAAGTGTTTCAAGCTATGGAAGCCTTATCTGAACTGTAGTTAACTCACTTGAATGTTGATAAAGGAACTAGTGAGAAAGATGGGATTTCCTGGAATTCTTGACAATTTTCCTCTATTGTATAGAGTGTTAGTTCTGGTAGGAATGAACAAGCTTGCTTCTTTCATTTCAAGGAAGAGGAAACAGAAGCCCGGGGAGAGAAAGGAACGTGCACAAAGTAAAACAAATTGGTGTCTGTCTCAGCCAAGTTTACTCCCTGAAGCAGAACCTGGGACCTGGGCTTGCTTGGCAATTGCATGATTTGGGAGATTGGTCCTAAGGAACAGGAGCGGAGTGCTGGGAAAAGGAAAGGATGCCAGCTTCTGTCCCTAGGGGTCAAGGGTTTCACCATGGGAGGCTCACTCCCTGTACTCCTGGCTGTGGGCAGCAGAGCAGCTGACCCAGGACAGGCAGGTGGGATGGACCCATTGCTGTCCTGATGGTGAGGTGCCCCAGCGCTTCTGACCATCACTGACCGATGCGGAAGCCGTGGCCACTGGCCTTGTGCATAGGGTGAAAGGCAGCTTAGAATATGGAATTCAAATGCACAAGTATTAATGCTTGTTGTGAAACACTGCTTTTCGAATAGGACTGCCAGAATTCCAGACTATGGAAAGACAGAGTACACATGTAACAATACACAAGAAAATAAAAATGGACAATTTCAGCCCTGACTCACTCAGTATCTCACATATCCGTCTACTCACTGCTGCTCACTTGCTGGGCACACTGCCCAGGGTTAACACTTTACATGCCAAGACAGAGCAATCCTTTTTTATTCTTTCTGTCTCTGTCTTATTTTTTAAAAAACTATTTGAATGCCCTGGAGCTGCTAGTTTTTTCTTTATTTTGGCTGTGCTGGGTCTTATTTGCTGCATGCAGGCCTTCTCCAGTTGCGAGTGGGGGCTACTCTCTAGCTGTGGTGTGCAGGCTTCTCGTTATTGTGGAGCGGAGACTCTAGAGCACAGGCTCAGTAGTCTCGGTCCATAGGCTCAGTTACTCGGCAGCATGTGGAATCTTCCCCGACCAGGAATCCAACCTGTGTCCCTTGTATTGGCAAGCAGATTCTCAACCATTGGACCACCAGGGAAGTCCCTTTCTCGTCCTTTTCACTGATCACTCGGGGTACGGGGCTGATAGCCAAGTGAGCCCCAGCAGAGTTCTGCAAGTCCTCCAGTTTTCTCAGCTCCTAGCCCTCCTCATTGGCTCAAGGATCCTCTCTCACCATCACCTTGGGAAACGTCTACACAGAATAAATGAAACTCCCATAGAGAAGTCACAGCCCTTCCCTCAAACACCCACATTTTTATCATGATTGGGCGACATTCTTAAACACTCAGAATTCATCATCTTCAATTCATGGTTGTATCATAGGAATATCTGTAAACTTTTTAGGAATGAGCAGTGTCGTTTTGTGTCACAACTAATGGAGACTTCACTTTTATCAACCAGAGGACACAGCTGACCTTATCCACTCTTCTCATTTGTCACTCGTCTCGATACCTAAAATAATAACAGCCAGCTTAAACTACTCCATCTTCTGCCAGCTTCGACCCTGAGAAAGTTTCTTTCTGTTACTGAACTAAACCCTTTGACCTGGTTCTAACTCTTGGGGCTACACGGGAAAACCCCAGCCCTCTGGCCGCCTTTTTCATGTCTGATGGAAACTGCTGTGTTCTCTGTTATTCTAGACTTACTTTCTTCTAAAGACACAATAACCTACCACGGTACCAGCCTCTCCTTGAAACTCAATGCTAGAATTGTCTCAAAGAAGTAGACGGCTTAATGGAGGTGATCTTAAATATATTATATCATAAATATGAATTCAGAGAGGACTTCCTATGTCCTTATTCCACCGCTACACTCCAATGCAAATGGAGACGTGGGATATCGTTATAATGACATTGTGTGGTTAGGTGTCTGAGCAGCTGGCTTATAGTTCATGGTCCTTTACAGAACAGTTTTGAATAATGCAGCTAATCCTAAAATGTTATTAAAACATCAGATTAGCCTCTGGGACAGTACAAGGTGACCTGGTCAGTTGTAGCACAGAATCCTGAATGCATAAAAATAAATAATTTTTTTTTTTTTAAAAAGGGCTTACCGTCACAGCCATGCAAGGATCTATATCAAACTCTCCTCTTTCTTTTAGGAGGTGTCAAATTCACATATTTGTTTATTGACCTGAGCCTTGCCCAGTTATAAGAAAATGTTTTGCAGCAACTTCCATAAATATATACACGATTTCAAATAATGTCAGTGAGACAAAGGGAGAAATCAGAAGTACCAGCAAGTGGATCAGTGCACACAGTGAGAGTCCAAAGGTCCAGCGCAGTTGATAGACCCTATGCAAATTGCGTGAATTTCGATCCAGATATCTGAGGTCAAAGGAAAATGAACTAAATTGAAGATGGTGTTGTTATAAAGTAAGTGGACAGATTTGAGTTATGAATTTGAGGGAAAGCCAGTGAGACCTGCCAATGAATTGTGTGTTGCGTATGAGGGAAAAAGAAGAACTGAAATGAACCACGTTCTTGGCATCATAAACCCCATGGAGGGTGGTGACATGGAGTACCATTGATAGGGATAGAATAGGATAATTATACACATAGTTGTAGAAGTCCCAGTAGGGGACTATAGGTAGAGAAGGAAACCTAGGAAACTTTGGGAGGCCTTTGTAAGTCAATGATAGCACAGGAAAGCTATTGGAACATTATTCAATGAAGCAGTCTTGCTTAATTATAAAACCATAAACAAAACCACAAGATATGCCACTAGATGGAGGAAAAGTCACCACCCTTCTACTAATAGGAAAATCCTAGTTTGACCTCATGAAAGTGAAAAGTGAAGTCGCTCAGTTGTGTCTGACCCTTTGCGACCCCGTGGACTGTAGCCCACCAGGCTCCTCCGTCCATGGGATTTTCCAGGCAAGAATACTGGAGTGGGTTGCCATTTCCTTCTCCAGGGGCTCTTCCCGACCAGGGGTTGAACCCAGGTCTATTTCCTACCTAATATAAAGGAGGAGCTAGTGAAGGAGGTGTTAACGATGTGTGCCTTAATGTCTGCGTCTACATCTACCTGAAGAAGGCGGTCTTTTCCCCTCCCCTGTTTTCCATCATAAATTGTAGCCCACTCAATCTTCAGGGCAGAGCTGCCTTGCCTGCCCGTTTGCGTCTCTTACAAGCATCCTATATTAATAAATCTACTTCTTGCCTATCACCTTGCGTCTCTCTGAATTCCTACTGCTTTGAGACACAAAGAACCTGAGCCTCAGTAAGTCCGGACATCAGGTGAGTGATTCTAATTAAAAATTGTGGGTTCAAGTCCCAAACTGGGTTTTGGCCGGGTTTGAGTCCTGGCCATGGGGGTTTGAGTCCCAAGCAGGGTTTTGGCCAGGTTTGAGTCCCAGCATATGGGTTCAAGTCTCAATCTGAGGTAAATGGTCTCACCATGGCTATGACTTAGAGGGGATAGTTGTGAGTGGGATGGGGGGGTCACCTCTGGTTGTCTTGGAACATGTGAAGTTTGAGATGTCTAATAGACAAGGATGTGGAGGTATTGAGATGGTTGAATATATGAGTCTAAAACTCAGAGGAAATATCAGGTCTGTTGATTAAAATGTGCATGTTGTCAACACATGCATTTTATTTACACACTTGAAGCCGGAGGAGACCACCGATAGAGAGGGATCAAAGAAAGAGCCTTGGTCACTCCAGCTTTTAGAGATCAGGAAAGAAGCAGGCAGCCAATTAAGGAGACTGGGAACGTGTGGGTGGTAGAATAAGAAAAGAAGAAGAGCGTGTTATCTCAGTATCAGAAGTCCTCTGTCAGGGAGGGGAGCAGTGAGTGTGATCAGGTGCCACCAAGAGGTTGGGTGAGGACAGGAAATTGACCTTCAGCTTTGGCAAGATGTAGGTCAAAGGCAGCCTTAGTAAAAGTGCTGTTGGTGAGGGCAAATGAGACTAAAATGTGGCTGGAGCGACTGAGGTGAAAATGGAAGCGAGGAATTTGAAAGATTGGTTCAGGATGGGGAACGTATGTATACCTGTGGCGGATTCATTTTGATATTTGGCAAAACTAATACAATTATGTAAAGTTTAAAAATAAAATAAAATAAAATAAAAATAATAATCTTTAGGTCCAAAAAAAAGATATTTCAGGGACTTTAGCTGTGACTGGGAACAGAGAAATAGGAAAGCTGAAAAAACATGCCAGATCAAGAGGGGTTTATTCAAGGAGGGAGATTTTAAGATAGAATACATGCGATGCCTAATTGAAAGGGAGAGAGTGTCAGCGCAGGACAGAATGGGGATAATCCCAGTATGCAAATCCTTGAGTTTAGAGAGAGATGGGAAAGTGAAAGTGAAAGTTGCTCAGCTGCATCCAACCCTTTGCAACCCCATGGAAACTATGCAGTCCATGGAATTCTCCAGGCCAGAATACTGGAGTGGGTAGCCTATCCTTCTCCAGTGGATCTTCCCGACCCAGGAATCGAACCGGAGTCCCCTGCATTGTAGGTGGATTCTTTACCAACTGAGCTATCAGGAAAGCCCCAGAGGGGGATGGGATGCAAGGTTAAATTCAGGACTTAGAAAAGGACACAAGCTTTCCGATATCACAATGAGGTACAAACACAACGTGGCAGACCAAAAGGTGGAAAGACAAGGTCCTTTAGTGCTAAAGTTTTTCTCTATGAAGTCAGAATTGAGGTTCTGCCTGAGGCTTAGGGGGTGAGTAGCTTCTGGAGTCTCGAGAAGTAAAGTGTCTGTTTGTGAGGGTGGAAAAGTACATTTACTGGGGAAGAGTAGTAGAAGTGTCTGGAAGGGTGGCGTGCCGTTGTGAGGTCTAAGGTCATAAATTTAAAGTGATATAATTTTCTCCAGTAATATGGAGCTTCTTGGGTGCAAACATAGCTTAAGCAGAAATCTGGGCTTCACCAGATTGTTTTTCCAGGAGTCATTATGAAGGGATAGAGGGACAAAGAGTTTACAGGGGGTGATCATACTGTGCTGTCCCTGTCACCGAAGTGGGTCAGGAGCGAAGGATGGTGACAGAAGGTAAAGGCAAAGACTTAGAAGTTTCAGGAAAGTCAGATATTTTCTGCTATGAGAGAACCAGAACAATGAGACAGAAGGAAAGGTGATGCTGATCAGATAGTTGGGTATTCACCGTGGAGAATTTGGTCATGATTCTTTTGTTATGGAATACAAATTCTAGACTAGAAAAAGACCGTGTGAGTTGGGTGGCTGAGGTTTAGTGACAAAGAAATCAACAAAATTCACAGCTGTCTGAAAAGGCATGGACTTAATAGAAACAATAAAAATTCAAGATAAAATGCTAAATGATCTCAGCATGGGAGTTTACTGCAGTGCGATGGAAGGGAGATAGCACAGCAACTAGAGAAATAAAAACATGCCAAAGTTATGTTCTTATTTGAAAGAGGATATAAACATTTATTAACTTTAAATATGGATAGAAAAAAATATGATTGAATATTTTTACTTGAAAAGTAAAGGTAACCACTAGAAGATGAGAAGTAATATATAAGTTCTCAAATCATTAAATTGGAAAAGGATCAAATGAAATGCAGTCAGTCCACTAAAAACCAGAATCAGGGGAAAAGAGAACACATACGATGTTAAAATATAAAACTAAAATAAGAGGGCAGGACAAAGTTTGTAATTGTGTATTTCAGATTTTTATCTTGTCCATTTTTTTTTTTCTTGATCAGATTTGCCAGAGGTTTATCTTTTTGTTGGTCTTTTCAAAGAACAAGTTTAAGCTTTATTGGCTATGCGTTCTTTCATTTTCTAGTCTTTAATTTCTCCTTTTATCTTTATCAAATTCCCTGACTTCTTTGAAACTATTCTGTAGAGCCGCTAGATAATTTTCTGGGTCGTGTGCTTTGTCATGCTCACTGCTACCTTCACATCAAGTCTAGCTCCCCACGTGGCTGCAAGATGACGACTGCTGCCCTTTGAGACGGTCTGCTTCCTTGTTCATACCCACCAGGAGACAGTGAAAATATCTGGTGTTTCTTTTTGGCTTCAAAATTTATTTATTTATTTTTATAACTTTTTAATTGAAGTATAGTTGATTTATAGAACAGCATAGTGACTCATATATATGTGTATATATATATACACAAATATAGTAAAATTAGGGTGAATTTATTGATTTTACAGCTATAAATGATGCCATCCAAAACTGGGATAAATCATTTCATGTGTATATGGAAATTTCCTTAAATGCAAGGTTGTAACTTATCAAAATCTTGTTGAAATGACATGTATCACCAACCTGATTGGTTATAAATATTTACATTATTTAAATGCACTAACCAAGTAAATCTTCCTTCATACCAAGGGTGTGGATATCACTGTATCACGGAAGTTGAATGTTGTATAAGAGCTGCATGTGTTTTATATATATATATTTTTTTCAGATTATTTTCCCTTATACCTTATTACAAAATATTGAGGATGGTTCCCTATACTATGCAGTAAGTCCTTATTGGTTATGTATTTTATATATAGTAGAATATGTATGTTAATCCCAACCTCCTAATTTATCCCTCTAACACCTTTCCCCTTTGGAAACCATAGGTTTATTTTTTATCTCTGTGAGTCTCTTTCTGTTCTGTAAATAAATTCATTTGTATAATTTTTTTTAGAGTCAATATACAAACTATATCGAATGATATTTGTCTTTTTCTGTCTGGCTTACTTAATATGATAATCTCTAGGTTCATCCATGTTGCTGCAAATGGCATTATTTCATTCTTTGTATGGCTGAGTAATGTTACACATCTTCCCGACCCATTTGTCTGTTGGTGGACATTTAGGCTGCTTCCGTGTCTTATCTGTTGTAAACAGTGGTGCGTGTATCTTTTCACAGTATGATTTTCTCCAGATATATGCCCAGGAATGAGATTTCCAGATCACACAGTGGCTCTATTTTTAGTTTTTTGACGAACCTCCATGCTGTTCTCCATCGTGGCTGTACCGACCTGCAGTACCACCAACAGTGTAGGTTCCTTTTTCTCCAAACCCTCTCCCATGTTTATTATTTATAGACTTTTTGATGATGGCTGTTCTGACTAGTAAGAGATGATACTTCATTGTAGTTTTGATTTGCATTTCTTTAATAGTTAGTGATGCCATGTATCTTTTTATGTGTTTGGTCATCTGTGTATCTTCTTTGGAGAAATGTCTATTTAGGTCTTCTGTCCATTTTTTTTTTTAATTGGGTTGTTTGTTTTTTTGGTATTGAGTTGTATAAGCTGTATATGCTGCTGCTGCTGCTGCTGCTAAGTTGCTTCAGTCATGTCCAACTCTGTGCAACCCCATGGACAGCAGCCCACCAGGCTCCTCTGCCCATGGAATACTGGAGGCAGGAATACTGGAGTGGGTTGCCATTTCCTTCTCCTAAGCTGTATATGTTGGAGATTAATTCCTTATCAGTTGCATCATTTGCAAATATTTTCTTCCATTCTGTGGGTTGTCTTTTCATTTCGTTTAGGTTTGCTTTGCTCTGCAAAAGCCTATAAGTTTAGATAGATCCCATTTGGTTTATTTTTGTTCTTGTTTCCATTGCTGCAGGTGACAGGTCCAGAAAGATATTGCTGTGATTTACATCAAAGTATCCTGCCTATGTTTTCCTCTAGGAGTTTTATAGTATCTGGTCTTATATTTAGGTCTTTAATCTATTTTGAGTTTATTTTTGTGTATGGTGTTAGAAAATGTTCTAATTTCATTTTTCACATGTAACTTTCCCAGCACCACTTGCTGAAGAGACTGTCCTCCATTGTATAGTCTCGCCTCTTTTGTTATAGATTAACTGACCATAGGTGTGTGTGGATTTATGTCTGGCCTTTGTATCCTGTTCCACTGGTCTATATTTCTGGTTTTGTGCCAGAACCATACTGTTTTGATGACCGTTGCTTTGTAGTATAGTCTGAAGTCAGGGAACCCAATTCCTCCACCTTCCTTTTTCTTTCTCAAGATTGCTTTGGCTGGTAGGGATCTTTTGTGTTTCCATACAAATTAAAAAAAAATTTTTTTTTTGTTCTAGTTCTGTGAAAAATACCATTGGTAATTTGATAAATTTCATTTGAATCTGTCGATGACCTTGGGTAGTATAGTCATTTTGACAATAAAATACTTCTTCTAATCTGATTAGACCAACTGGGACCACGTGCCCTTCCCTGGATCAATAATAGACGCCAGAGGCTGTATGTACTGCTTGAGATGAATCAAGATTCCTCTATGGAATTAGGAGTTGGGAAAACTTGAGCAAAATTGGGGATTTGTTCGAAAGGAGGAAGAAGAGGAATGAATGATGAATAAATAATTAGTCTTAGCTGCTACAGTGATTGTAGCACTCACAGACAAAAAAAAAACCTGAACCAATTACGCAAGGTCACAGAACAGTTACGTGATAGAACAGAGGATCCATGTAGGGTCTGTGTCATGGCCCACACGCCACCCTGCAGAGCAGTGCTGGATATATTTTGTCATTCAGTAGCACAGTGCCACTCAAGTGGTTATCACCTCACTTCTGATTAATATTAACATGCTGATTAGCTAATAAGGCAAAATAGCAATGAACTTGCTCTGATCATCTTTCTGTGTAAGCAACTTCTGGTTATCTGTTGTACAGAACACATTATGTTACTTTTCCCTGCCAGCCTTTCCTTTTATGTTAAATATATGATTTTTATCCTCAGAAGGGGGATTATCTCAGAGCAGAATTGGCAAGGTTAAACACTATCTATAAAACACATTCAGCTATGCCTTGAAATGAATTACATAATATATCAGCCATCTACCTAGCTTTCAAAACCCTGCAAATGCATTTCTGTTCGGTATGGGTGAGTATTTTATATTTTGCCTCCCTTCCCGTGAAGGTAAAAATGACCTTGGTTCTTAGGAAGTGAAGATATATTGAACGGGTTAGGATCAACACAGTTCCATTTCATTTAGTCTCCACTAAAATTGCAAGGAGTGAAAATAGAGATTGAATTTATTTTACTATATATTGCCTCATTTGAACTTCAGTAAGGCATTAGCTTCTAAAGAAAACCCTCCCCCTCCCATAATCTCTTATTGATGGCATGTTAAGGAAATTGCCTTGACTTTATTGATTCTGAGCTACGAGGTACAATGTACCTGGCGGTGTGTTAAACTGAGACAAGTGTGCTGGGCTGGCTACAGCTGAAGGATGGGATTTTCTGGCAGCACAGCACTCTGGCCTGACCCAGCACCCACGGCTCTTCCCCCTTGGAGAGGGGAATGATGGAATGTGGGCCCCGTCACAGCCTTCTCTCCACGACCTTGCTGTAAGAGACGGTGCCCTGGGAGCACAGGAGACTCGTGACACAGAGGAAACAGCAGGACAAGACTCCCACCAGCTGAAGCCCTCTGAGTGTCCAGCAGCTTGGGGGTGGTGGGGCAGGAAGCGCCTTCAGATATCTCCCCAAGTGGCCCAGAAGCCATGTGTCCTGGCCAGGCTGCTTAATTTCTCGGAGCCTCAGAGTCTTCAACTGTAAAACGGTTGTAGCAGTGTGAAAAAACGTTATTTTGACTACTGTAGCGTCCCTTTTGGGCTTCTGAAGTGGTGGTTGGTAGTAAAGAACCTGGCTGCTAATACAAGAGACGTAAGAGACATGGGTTCAAGCCCTGGGTCGGGAAGATCCTCCAACGAAGGGCATGACCACCCACTCCAGTATTCTTGCCTGGAGAATCCCAGGGACAGAGGAGCCGGGGGTGGTTACAGTCCATGGGGTTGCAAAGAGTAGGACATAAGTGACTTAGCATGCACAGCATCTCTATTACGTATTTTTTCAGGAAACACTGTGATGGGTCACCCTCGGTAGGGAGGGAGAGAACCCCAGAAAGTGGTCTGCATGGAGACAGTGAGGCAAGGTGGCAGCTAACACACCCTGGACTCAAAGGGTATCAGAGATGTGTGGGGATGGGAGAGAACCACGTAAGCAATGGAGATGGGATCTGGAGGGGGAGAGAGCAATGCCAGGGCTGGGCTGGTTTAGACAAGGTTTTAAGGTCAAGAAAATCTAGTATCATCTTATGCTGTTTGTAATGAAAAGCTTTCTGCCGCTTCCAAACTTGGATAAGGTCTGCCACTCACATGAAAGGTGGTTTAAGGAGAGAGGCCAGGCGCGGGACAAGGAAGAAGGTGAGGCCAGATCAGAGGGGATGTGGCCCTGGAAGGCAAGTGGGGGTGAAAACAGGGGTTGAGAAGTCACATGAGGGAGCGTCATGGACATCTCAGTGTGGGCTGTGTCCTGTCTCGGGGGCAGAACCGTCTCTGTTTAGATGTCAAAGGATAAACAGGACAGCTGATAACTGTGCTCCATGGGAACGGAACTCCAGCCTTGGCGGGGTTACGGTGAGGCTTATGTTTAACAACTACATTTCCTGAGTCTAACTGCCCCCTTCCCTCTCTCCCACCTCCCATTCTTTTTGAAGATGGGTCCTACTGACAGTAATCATTATTCAAGACCTGCCCCGAGCCAATGAAGTCAAGATGAGCTCCAGGTTTACCATGGTGGCCATGGGAGTGAGCCTCCAGTTGCTCTGCCTCATTCCCCAGTCCTCACTCCGCTTCATTTCTGTTGAACAAACTTATCCATCTATTCCCCCCTCCGCCCCTCTGCTGCCCGACGTCGGCTCTTACTTCAGCCTCCCACCAAAAAATCCTCACTGAGCCTCCCGTTAACACTCGCCATCCCCTGTTGCTAACTTGATCCCCAGGACCCACATCCCCTCTTTCGGCCCTATGTGCCTGAGCCAGCAGGCCCCAGGAAGTAGTCAGTATCTGTGTGTACCCATCAGAGAGACGCTATTTTGTTGGCTGATTCCCACCCAGCACCACTGGGTCCCGGTGGAGAGTGAGGCCCCAGCGGGCACACCAGCTGCCTCCATGGATGTATGTTCAGAAAGGAGAAAGTTTATCTTCAGTAGAGGGTGCCTGGGGGTGTCAGGTCACAGGTGCTCTAGAAAAGCCAAGTGTATCTTTGTCAGCATCCCCTCCCTTTCCATACACAGCCATCCTCTAATCCCTCTCATTCCCCAGCTTTTATTTGCATTCCTTCCCCAGAATCTACCCCTCGCTTGCTGACCAGTTGACTTAATGGATGAAAGCACCATGGGAGACCCTTCCTCTATAAAGAGGGATTTTACTTCTGTAAAAAGGGACACAGAAAGGGACTCATGGAATGATGTAAAGGGTAGAGTGTCTGCCACCAGCAAGGGAATGTTTAGGACTGTGTATTTAGCGTTAACAATGCAAAGCGACTTTTACCTGCTGACCCTGCCAACCATCCCCAAAAGGAAGAGAAGAAGGATCTCTATCACCTTCTATGTCCTTGCAGCCCAGCCCAGTGTCACACAGAGTGGAGTGACTGTCCCAGACCATCCCAGGCTCAGGGGGCACGAGCTGGTGAATGAACTTGTCCACCCTGAGCACCCTCAAACCACGGATAAAAGCCTGCCCAAGCGCGAAAGAAGGGTAGTGACCCTTCCCTCTGAGGGTGATAATGATTCACTTTCTCAAGACTGAGAGGTCAGAGGGAAACCTAGGCAAAACAAATGAACCTCTTTCTTCTGGTTATTGAGTGACTTCCATGCCTGAACTCTGGGTACTGCCCTAACCAAGATTGTCCTTTTTTTCCCATCTCAGCCAAAAGTGGAAGGAGTTGAGGATAGGAATGATATGGGTCAGGGAGAAAAGAAACCTGCGAGGGCAGCAGAAAGCCCATGCTCTCTCGCATGTGTTCAGCAAACAGGCATTTATGAATAAACTTCAATTCAAGGTGACACTCGGCATTACACAGGCCATGAGCCAGTGGCTCAGAGGCCCCCGGTGGAAGTGAGAGCAGCCGGCCAGTGAGGCGGGTAATGAGGGGCCGCCACTCCCAGGAGGGCTCACACCCTTTCTAAGAGCAGCCGCCTCTTCTCAGCACCAGCCAATTATTGCCAAGCAGTTGTGAGAGTCCCCTGTGGCTAGACCTTCTGATTTTTTTCCCAAGAAAAGCCAGAAACATAAATTTTCATATAGAAATGCCTGTTTTGAAACACTGGAAATCAGAAAATTTCAAACACCATACTGGTCAATTACATCTATATCTGCTGGTGGATCCACTCCTGTTGTCTGATGCAGAACAGTGGTTCTCCAGCTTAAGTAAGCATTACAGTCTGTCACAGCCCGTGGTGAAACACAGAGCTCGCTGGGCTCCAGCACCAGACTCTCTGAGTCAGCAGTTCTGGACCAGAGCCTGAAAGTTGCTTTTCTAACAAGATTCCATGAAATGCTGATGTGCCTGGTCCTGGGACCACACTGTGAGATCCGCTTCTGTTGTTAGTAACCAGGGTTGCCAGAAGGGGCCTGTCTTCAGGGTGTGTTTTTATTTTAGTTTACTTTATTTTTTAAATTTTGTTGAAGTATAGCTGATTTATAATGTGTTGATTTCCTCTGTACTGCGAAGTAACTCAGTTATACAAATATATATATATACACACATACATATATATATACACACACACATATATATATTCTTTTTCATTGTGGTTTATCACAGGATACTGAATATAGTTCCCTGTGCTATACTAGAACCTTGTTGTTTTTCCATCCTATATATAATAATAGTTTGTATCTGCTAAGTCCGAACTCCTAATCCTTCCCATGGGTTTCCGTGGTGGCTCAGTGGTAAAGAATCTGCCTGCCAAGCAGAAGACTCGGGTTTGACCCTTAGGTCAGGAAGATCCCCATGCAGGAGGAAATGGCAACCCACTCCACTATTCTTGCCTGGGAAATCCCATGAACAGAGGAGTCTGTGAGCTACAGTTCGTGGGATCACAAGAGTCGGATACAACTTAGCAACTAAAAATAACAACAACCCTTCCCATCCCCACTTCCTGCCCCTCCCCCAACCGTGAGTCTGTCCTTTATGTCTGAGTGTGTTTCTGTTTTGTAGATACGTTCATTTGTGTCTTACCTTAGATTCCACATGTAAGTGGTATCCCATAGTGTTTGTCTTTCTATTTCTGACTTGTTTCGCTTAGTATGGTCATCTCTAGGTCCATCTATGTTGCTGCAAATGGCGTTATTTCATTTGGCCACCTCATGCGAAGAGTTGACTCATTAGAAAAGACTCTGATGCTGGGAGGGATTGGGGGCAGGAGGAGAAGGGGATGACAGAGGATGAAATGGCTGGATGGCATCACTGACTCGATGGACGTGAGTCTGAGTGAACTCCGGGAGTTGGTGATGGACAGGGAGGCCTGGCGTGCTGCGGTTCATGGGGTCGCAAAGAGTCGGACACGACAGCGACTGAACTGAACTGAATAGTCCATTGTGTATATATACTATATCTTCTTTATCCATTTATCTGTTGATAAACATTCAGGTTATTGCCATGTCTTGGCTAATGTGAACAGAGCTGCTATGAACACAGGAGTGCATGTATCTTTTTGGATTATGGTTTTCTCTGGGTATATGCCCGGGAGTGGGGTTGTTGTGTTGCATGACAACTCTATTTTTCAGGTTTTGAGGAACCTCCATCCTGTTTTCCATAGTGCCTGCACCAATTTACATTCATGGCATATTTAAAAAATAGGAGCAGAAGGCTCTAGTTTGGGAGGTCTTTCATTTCCTGATTATATTTTCCTGGCAAGGTCTGTGCCTGAAGCATCACTTTGTCTTCCCTCGAGTCTCAAACCAGAAGATGTTCTCCTGTAGAATCTTAAGGGCTACAATGAAACTGCATTCGATCATTATTAATACTAGCCAAAATCCAATATAAGTCCTTTTGGTGTCAGGGGTTCTGCATAGTTGCACTAATTGCCTGGAGCTCAAAACACATTTTTAACCTCTTCTGCCTTCAGAGAATAAGTTCCAGCTAGGCCAGGGGAAATTTAGAAACTATTGGGGTTCTCATTAGGGCATGAGAGCACATTTCTGGTAACTCAGGAGGGTTTCAAGAAGCAGCACATGTTTATTTCTCCAAGAGGGCTGTACTTATCCAGAATTTCCTGTGTGACTTGAGTCTTTTCAAACCCGGCATCACAGAGCTGACCAGATCTTCTGTCCATCACAAGGCCTGACTAGCAAGCAGTAGCCCTCCTTCCTCTAGTTTCCACAGAGAGGCACAGAGGTGGCTGAAGACCAAGATTATACAGTGGCCCAGAAAACTTGAGCTGTGGGCATCTGCTGTCCTAAGAGATCTACTGTTGGGGCTCCAAGGTGACAGCCCAGTGCACCTCTCATGATGAGGGACCTCGGAACGTAATCCCCCAAGTTCCTAATGCCCTCTTTGTCATCCCAATGCCTGCGTGTCTTGTCCTTGAAATCTGTCAATGTGTCTTCACCGGTAAGTCACAAAAATGGAAGACTGGCAGGCAACTCTTAGGATTGCAATGCACATCACTGGCATCTGAGAAAAACCACCATGTGGGGTGGGATGTCACAGGGCAGGTGAGCATTAGCAACCATAAAGATGGTGGCCACAAGGCTGGGCCTCTCAAGAAAGCTCAGACTCAGTTCCTTTAAGTGAAGAGGGTGGTTCCTGGCATGGAACTTTATCTGCCCCAGGAAACAAGCACAGCCCTGCTGAGACACCACTTTTGGCAGCCTGCCACCAGTGCCCAGGCTTCTCAAGTCACTCACCACGTCTCACCCCTCCACCAGTCCCTCTGGGCTTCGTTAGGTCTTAGTCCCTTTCACATGGGTTCTGGGGGTAGGTGGGTTTGCCCCATTATTTACTGTGCTGAATCCTTCCTGCTGGAGTCCAAGCTCATTTCCCCTGCCTGAAATCAGGAAGACTGGATTTGTTAGAACTGTTCAGAGACCTGAGCCCCATCTGTAACATGTGTACAGGGATAACTGAGGATTAAATTGGACAGTAGCCTCGAAGTCCTTGGCAAGCCGGACAGCTACATGTCAAAAGACCCACTGATGGGTCCATACTGATGACCTATGTCCTTGCTGTGCCATCATGCCATGAAAGTTGTTCTCCTCAAAGGGTCTGAGATCATGGTAAAACCGACTGGTGCTGTTTCATGGGGTGCTCCAAAGAGCTCTGGCACCATAGTCCTTTATGTCTCAGTGCAGAGAAGATTTCAGCAAGAGTGAAGTGGTCGATAAGGTGATTTATTAGAATAGGACGCTTGTGAGGTTTATAAGTGGGTGGGTGAGAAATGCCATGCCCTGAGAACTTAGTGGGCTACAGTTTTACAATCAAAGAAAAAGTAGGGAGGGGGAGAAGACCTTCTTTGTCTTTCTTGAGTAGGCATCGTGTTTCTATCGTCAGCTCCTCCCCCAGGTAGGGCAGGGAGGTTTACTTGTCCCTCCCGGTACGGTCAGTCCAGGACTCATTGTTGTTATTCAGCCTCTAAGTTGTGTCCGACTCTTTGCAACCCCACGGACTGCACCACACCAGGCTTCTCTGTCCTTCGCTGTCTCCCAGAGTCTGCTCAAATTGAGTCCACTTGAGTGGGTGGACATGGTGAGTGATTTGAGAAGCTATCCAACCATCTCGTCCTCTGTCGCTCCTTTCTCCTCCTACCCTCAGTCTTTCCCAGCATCAAGGTCTTTTCCAGTGAGTCAACTCTTTGCATCAGGTGACCAAAGTATTGGAGTTTCAGTTTCAGCATCGGTCCTTCCAGTGAATTTTCAGGGTTGATTTCCTTCAGGGTTGACTGGTTTGATCTCCTTGCTTTCCCAGGGACTCTCAACAGTCTTCTCTAGCACTCCAATTCAAGAGCATCAATTCTCTGGTGCTCTGCCTTCTTTATGGTCCAACTCTCACATGACTACTGGAAAACCTATAGGTTTGACTATACTGACCTTTGTCAGCAAAGTGATGTCTCTCCTTTTTAATATGCTGTCAAAGTTTGTCATAGCTTTCCTGCCAAGAACCAAATGTCTTTTAATTTCATGGCTACAGGTACCGTCTGCAGAAATTTTGGAGTCCAAGAAAATAAAACCTGTCACTATTTCCACTTTTTCCCTTTCTCAGTTCAGTTCAGTTGCTCAGTTGTGTCCGACTCTTTGTGACCCCATGAATCGCAGCACACCAGGCCTCCCTGTCCATCACCATCTCCCAGAGTTCACTCAAACTCACATCCATCAAGTCGGTGATGCCATCCAGCCATCTCATCCTCTGTCGTCCCCTTCTTCTCCTGCCCCCAATCCCTCCCAGCATCAGGGTCTTTTCCAGTGAGTCAGCTCTTCACATGAGGTGGCCAAAGTACTGGAGTTTCAGCTTTAGCATCATTCCTTCCAAAGAACACCCAGGGCTGATCTCCTTTAGAATGGACTGGTTGGATCTCCTTGCAGTCCTAGGGACTCTCAAGAGTCTTCTCCAACACCACAGTTCAAAAGCATCAATTCTTCGGTGCTCAGCTTTCTTCACAGTCCAACTCTAACATCCATACATGACCACTGGAAAAACCATAGACTTGACTAGACGGACCTTTGTTAGCAAAGTAATGTCTCTGCTTTTCAATATGCTATCTAGGTCGGTCATAACTTTTCTTCCAAGGAGTAAGCATCTTTTAGTTTCATGGCTGAAGTCACCATCTGCAGTGATTATTGAGCCCAAAAAATAAAGTCTGACACTGTTTCCACTGTTTCCCCATCTATTTCCCATGAAGTGATGGGACCAGACGCCATGATCTTCGTTTTCTGAATGTTGAGCTTTAAGCCAACTTTTTCACTCTCCTCTTTCACTTTCATCAAGAGGCTTTTGAGTTCCTCTTCACTTTCTGCCATAAGGGTGGTGTCATCTGCATATCTGAGGTTATTGATATTTCTCCCAGCAATCTTGATTCCAGCTTGTGCTTCTTCCAGCCCAGCATTTCTCATGATGTATTCTGCAACCCACTCCAGTACTCTTGCCTGGAAAATCCCATGGACAGAGAAGCCTGGTAGGCTGCAGTCCATGGGGTGGCCAAGAGTCGGACATGACTGAGCGACTTCACCTTCACTTTTCACTTTCATGCATTGGAGAAGGAAATGGCAACCCACTCCAGTGTTCTTGCCTGGAGAATCCCAGGGACGGCAGAGCCTGGTGGGCTGCCATCTATGGGGTCGCACAGAGTCGGACACGACTGAAGTGACTTAGCAGCAGCAACTATGCATATAAGTTAATTAAACAGGGTGACAATAAACAGCCTTGACGTACTCCTTTTCCTGTTTGGAACCAGTCAGTTGTTCCATGTCCAGTTCTAACTGTTGCTTCCTGACCTGCATATAGGTTTCTCAAGAGGCAGGTCAGGTGGTCTGGTATTCCCATCTCTTTCAGAATTTCCCACAGTTTATTGTGATCCACACAGTCAAAGGCTTTGGCATAGTCAATAAAGCAAAAATAGATGTTTTTCTGGAACTCTCTTGCTTTTTCCATGATCCAGCGGATGTTGGCAATTTGATCTCTGGTTCCTCTGCCTTTTCTAAAACCAGCTTGAACGTCTGGAAGTTCATGTTTCATGTATTGCTGAAGCCTGGCTTGAAGAATTTTGAGCCTTACTTTACTAGCGTGTGAGATGAGTGCAATTGTGCAGTAGTTTGAGCATTCTTTGGCATTGCCTTTCTTTGGGATTGGAATGAAAACTGACCTTTTCCAGCCCTGTGGACACTGCTGGGTTTTCCAAATTTGCTGGCATATTGAGTGCAGCACTTTCACAGCATCATCTTTCCGGATTTGAAAGAGCTCAACTGGAATTCCATCACCTCCACTAGCTTTGTTCGTAGTGATGCTTTCTAAGGCCCACTTGACTTCACATTCCAGGATGTCTGGCTCTAGGTGAGCGATCATACCATAGTGATTATCTGGGTCATGAAGATCTTTTTTGTACAGTTCTTCTGTGTATTCTTGCTACCTCTTCTTAATATCTTCTGCTTCTGTTAGGTCCATACCATTTCTGTCCTTTATCGAGCCTGTCTTTGCATGAAATGTTCCCTTGGTATCTCTAATTTTCTTTGATGGGACCAGTTGCTATGCTCTTAATTTTTTGAATGTTGAGTTTCAAGTCAGCTTTTTCACTCTTCTCTTTCACCCTCCTCAAGAGGCTCTTTACTTCCTCTTCACTTTCTGCCATTAGAGTGGTATCATCTGCCTGTCTGAGGTTGTTGCTATTTCTCTCGGCAATCTTGGTTCCAGCTTGTGATTCATCCAGCCCAGAATTTTGTATGATATACTCTGCATATAAGTTAAATAAGCAGGGTGA
Source organism: Bubalus kerabau (assembly GCF_029407905.1). NCBI lineage: Eukaryota > Metazoa > Chordata > Mammalia > Artiodactyla > Bovidae > Bubalus > Bubalus kerabau. The sequence goes on from NC_073643.1 coordinate 15,435,544, forward strand.
CAGTATGCAAGCTTGACATACTCCTTACCCAATTTTGAACCAATTCATTGTTCCATGTCTGATTCTAACCGTTGCTTTTTGACCCACATATAGGTTTCTTAGGAGACAGGTAAGGTGGTCTGGTATTCCCATCTCTTTAAGAATTTTCCACAGTTTGTTGTGATCCACATGGTCAGAGGCTTTTGTGTAGTCAATGAACCAGAAATAGATGTTTTTCTGGAATTCTCTTGCTTTCTTTATAATAAAATGAATGTTGGAAATTTGATCTCTGGTTCCTTTGCCTTTTCTAAACCCAGCTTGAACATCTGGAAAGTCTCTGTTCATGTACTGCTGAAGACTTGCTTGGAGAATTTTGAGCATTACCTTGCTAGCGTGTGAATTCTTTGGCACTGGAATGAAAATCTTTGGGATTGGAATGAAAACTGACCTTTTCTAGTCCTATGGCCACTGCTGAATTTTCCGAATTTGCTAGCATTTTGTGTGCAGCACTTTAACAGCATCATCTTTAAGGATTTGAAATAGCTCAGCTGGAATTCCATCACCTTCACTAGCTTCGTTTGTAGTATTGCTTCCTAAGGCCCCCTCAACTTCACAGTCCAGGATGCCTGGCTCTAGGTGAGTGATCACACCATTGTGGTTATCCAGGTCATTAAGACGTTTTTTTGTATAGTTCCTCTTTGTATTCTTGCCACCTCTTCTTAATCTCTTCTGCTTCTGTTAGGTCCTTACCATTTCTGTCCTTTATCATGCCCATCCTTGCATGAAATACTCCCTTGATATTCCCAATTTTCTTGAAGAGGTCTCTAGTTTTTCCCATTCTATTGTTTTCCTCTATTTCTTTGCATTGGTTACTTAAGAAGGGTTTCTTTTTCTTTTTTTTTTAATCTCTCCTTGCTATTCTCTGCAACTCTGCATTCAGTTGGGTATATCTTTGGATTTCTCCCTTGCCGCTCACTTCTCTTCTCAGCTATTTGTAAAGCCTCCTCAGACAACCACTTTGCCTTCTTGTATTTCTTTTTCTTGGGGATGGTTTTGGTCACTGCCTCCTGTACAGTGTTATGAACCTCCATCCATAGTACTTCAGGCACTGTGTCTACCAGATCTAATTCCTTGAATCTATTTTTCACCTCCACTGTATAATCATAAAGGATTTCATTTAGGTCATACCTGAATGGCCTAGTGGCTTTCCCTAATTTCTTCAACTTAAGTCTGAATTTTGCAATAAGGAGCTTATGATCTGAGCCCCAGTCGGCTCCAGGTCTTGTTTTTGCTGACTGTATAGAGCTTCTCCATCTTTGGCTGCAAAGAATATAATCAACTGATTTCGGTATTGACCGCCTGGTGATATCCATGTTGTAGAGCCAAGAGATCTCTGGAGTAAGAGGCAAGTTTGGCCTTGGAGTACAAAATGAAGCAGGGCAAAGGGTAACAGAGTTTTGCCAAGACGCACTGGTTATAGCAAACACCCTCTTTCAACAGCACAAGAGACGACTCTACATAAGGATCTTCATAGCACTTTGGAAAAATATTTTCAGGTCTCAGTACAGTGAGGGTCTTTCATTTTGAATCACCCTTACATAAATTATAGTTTTTTTTCTGTACCCAGAGCTTGTTTGGGGGTTTATTAACTTGATGACACCACTGGGCAGGGTGTAGGCCTTATTTTCTTCTATTGTTTTATTATTCGGGGGGCGTTGTGCAAAGAACATGTCTCAGGGGCCAAAGAAGATGTTTTGAGGGTTGTTAACTCACTGAGCCCATTGGGCAGGGTGTGGGGCTCATGGCACCGCTGTCTTATCGTTTGGGGGCCTGTCTTGTGCTTCTGTTATGTGGCTCTGTTGCTAAGCAAGCCTGCTTGGTGTGGTTAAGCAAAACTGCTTTCTCGAGTAATCATTAACTTACAGGGGTCTCCCAAATTTTTATACTTACAATCCCCTAGTGGGATTAACTGTTTAATCACCTATTTTGCCCCTTCATTCTGTCCCTATCAATGGGATAGAGCCTTGCTTCTCAAGGTGTGGCAGACAGAGCAACAGCCAGGACTTCCCCTGGGCACTTCTTAGGATTGCAGACTCTGGAGCCCTGCCCCTGACCTCTGACTCAGAACCGCCGGGTCTGAAAAGCTCCAGGTGATCCCTGTGCAGGAGAATCGCTGGGGGAGGCCCTTCCCCTTCCTGTCTTCCCCAGCCTGTTCTCTGGACTGCTTTAGCACATTGGAATGCTTAGCACATTTGCTGCAAGTTTTACACTTCACTTGTTTGCATCTAAGAAAAGAAAAGAATGGGAGCCTGAAGCCTGCAAGGGACCTGGAGGTGCACAGATCACAGATTGGGCTCGAGCCCAGCTGTGTCGCTGAGTAGTGAGGGGACATTAGGCAAGTAGCTTCACCGCTCTTTTTTTTTTTTAATTTATTTTTTTGAAGTTTAGTTGACTTACCATGTTGTGTTAATTTTCACTGTACAGCAAAGTGATTCAATTATACATAATATATACATTCTTTTTCATCTTCTTTTCCATTGCGGTTTATTACAGGATATTGGCTGTAGTGCCCTGTGCTCTACATTAGGGCCTTATTGTTTATCTGGTCTATATAGAAAAGCTTATGTCTGCTCACCCCAGCCTCCCACTCCAACTCTCTCCCTCAGCCGCCTCCCCCTTGGCAACCGCAGGTCTGTTCTTTATGTCTGAGCTTCACCACTCTTGAGTCTTTATTTTTCCGCAATGTAAAGGATCCTGTTGCAGTGAAAAAGAGGGAAAAGTTGTCTTTTTTCTCTTGCCCTTTCCAGAGTTCTTTCTTACTTCAGCTGTTCCTGCTCACTTGTCGGTAATCAAGACTAATCTGATATGTAAATTACATCCTGTACCTATCACCCTCAAAGTAGCATGAGCTACTTCTGCACCTATTATCTTTTAACTCTATGATAATCACATCCCATGTTTGGTGCTCGAAATTACAGCGCTCTCTTTGCAGACCACTTTTTGAAGTTCTCCTTTTTGCATCACAGAATGGAGACCCCAGTACAAATTCAAATAGGCTACCTGACACCAGCCTATAACTGTTTTTGAAACAATGCAAGAGGAAATGAAGGTCTGTCTTGTCAAAGCTATCATTTTTCTGGTAGTCATGTATGGATGTGAGAGTTGGACTATAAAGAAAGCTGAGTGCTGAAGAATTGATGCTTTTGAACTGTGGTGTTGGAGAAGACTCTTGAGAGTCCCTTGGACTGCAAGGAGATCCAACCAGTCCAACCTAAAGGAAATATGTCCTGAATATTCATTGGAAGGACTGATGCTGAAGCTGAAACTCCAATACTTTGGCCACCTGATGGGAAGAACTGACTCATTGGAAAAGACCCTGATGCTGGGAAAGATTGAAGGCAGGAGGTGAAGGGGACGACAGAGGATGAGATGGTTGGATGGCATCACTGACTCAATGGACATAAGTTTGAGCAAGCTCCAGGAGTGATGGACAGGGAAGCCTGGTGTGCTACAGTCCATGGGGTCACGAAGAGTCAGACACAACTGAGCAGCTGAACTGAACTGAAGAGGAAAAAGAATACAAGATCCTTAGACTTTTTGTTCCTCATCATCAACCCCTGACTGTGAGCCCTCATCATTATAATCCACCAGGTTCCTCATGAAAAAGGGGCGGGGGCACAGTTCTTGAGGCAAGAATACCAGAGTGGGTTACCATGCCCTCCTGCAGGGGATATTCCCGACCCAGGGATCGAACCGGTGTCTCGTGTGTTTCCTGCATTGGCAGATGAGTTCTTTCCCACTAGCGCTAGCTGGGAAGCCCCTTGAGGGCTTGAGCCCCCCTTCGACCCGCTGAGAGTTAAAGCCACATTTCTATTTCCTCCAAACTCTGTCTCTGTATTTTTTTATTCAACTTCGGTGAGCAGAGACGGCCAAGATTTTGGCTGCAACAATCCTTTCTACCTCACAAGGTTGTTGTGAGATGAAGTAGTTAAAACTTCTAACTCTATGCCAAGCACACAGTAGGCATGCAAAAAAAAAAAAAAGACACACCCAAGGCCTAGCTTAGTGCTTGGCCTGCGGTATTTAGGAAATTTGGTTGAAATGAATTCAGCTGAAGCAGGTTGACTTTTGGCCTCCAAGGAAACAGAATGTCTGCACGGTGGGGAGGGAGTTGCAGAAATGTCCATTTCTTCCCTCTGATGGTTTTCACATCGAATCTTCAGCTGTCCACAGGTAAAAGTATTTTTCCCTGCCTTTCGAGGGTCAAGAGGCTGGATGGAGACATGCAGGGACAGAGAGCAGGGACAGAGGCCAGGTGGCCCTGGCATTTGGAACTCACAGACTGACCTCCAGACTTCAAAGCAAGTGTAACAACTGGGGAGCTGTGCCAAATTCAGCCCTGACTTCTATTTCGTTTGGGCTGGACAGGGTTTAACTTTTTTTTTTTTTTAATTACTTGAAGAGTTTAAAAAATCTGGAGAATTTCAGGGGAAAAAAAAATCTGATTTTCTGACTTTTCTTAAAAATACTGACATCCTGAAACTCCCACTGCCTGGCAATGCTTGGCTGGAGCAGAGATGGCTGCTCCCTGGCAGGGCCTCCCCTCACTGCTTTGTCACAGACCACACCCTCCCCTCTGGTCACGCTTCACCCACACATGTCCTTGTTTGGCCTCAACCATTATCTTCCTGGCCTGTCCTTAACTGATACCTGGAAAAAAAAACAGAAGACACTAGGGTATTTGAGAAAGACTTTGACGCTGTAATCCATGGAATGAGGTTTTGAATACACTGAGTCATCCTTTCAAGGGCCAGATCCAGTACCTTAATGTCTCTCAGTATGTGAGCACTTAGTTTATGCCAAGGTCTTTGCATGATGATAAAATTATCCTTTGGATGATTTTATCCTTACCATGGTTCTGTGAAGTGAGTCCCATTTTATGGATGAGAAAAGGGGTGTATCTGTGGCCCCAAACCACATAGACCACAGAGCCAGGACATAAAGGTGCATCTGGAAGACCCAATGGTTCCTAAGCCCTTGGCTGTAGGCTTAGCTTCACATAGGTGCACATAGAGGGTTGCAAGATGTTAAACCAGGTGAGTTAGCTCCGGGGAAGGTAAGAGAATTCTTGGCTAAACCACAAAGTAACCCTGAGGCCTTCCATCCCCCTTCTCAGATCCCTGAACTCCCCAGGCTCCTCAATAGCACCAACCGTCCCAAGCAACCTGACACAGGGACATCCAGGCAGAGAGGCCGTGGTCCAAAGCATTGCAGGTAAAATGTAAAAGGACTTTCCTGGTGGCTCAGTTGGTAAAGAATCTGCCTGCTGATGCAGGAGACCTGGGTTGGATCCCTGGGTCAGGAAGATCCCCTGGAGAAGGGAATGGCAACCCACTCCAGTATGCTTGCCTGGGAAATCCCATGGACAGAGGAGCCTGGCAGGCTACAGTCATGGGGTCACAAAAGAGTTGGACATGACTGAATGACTAATCCACCACCACCACCACATATAACTCCAGTTCATCATTTTCACCACTTGGGAGCATACAGTTTTGTGGCATTAAGTACAATCATACTGTTGTACAACCATCCATCTTCAGAACCTCTTCATCTTCCCCAAGTTCTGTACCCATAAAACAGTAATTCCTCTAACTTGAGGTCCCAGGGGTGGTCAGATTCACCAGTTCCTCTTGAGCAGATATCCCTGTTTACATTTTACGTCTCACACAATAGGGAAATGAGCACAGAGGTGCCATTTTGGTTCATTCATTCATTCCTTCCAGCCAGCGAGCCTAAGCGCGAACTCCAGAATAATTGCCTTCTGTTGCTTGCTATGAACTACAGGGAGACAGGAGAAACATAAAAACGCCTCAGTAACTCCTCAGCTACATTTTTCACAGGGCTGTGGGAGAGCTGGCAACAAGGAGAAAGGATGTATTTTTGAAAGGATAAAGCCCCCTTATTACAGTGTTACAGAAAATTCCTGCTGCTACAGTTTCCTTCAGGAAAACTCCAGGCGCTGCCAGTACCGGTGTAGGTAAAACAATGAAGACAGTCTGAAGCCTTGTTTTCAAAGCCAAGAACAAGCTTCAGGAGTGCCAGGAAATGTCACCATAAAAGTCCGGGGAGATGGAAGCGTCCTGGAGACCACACCGATAGAGCTTTTATCGGCGCTGTTGTGTCACGTGCACCCTGCCTGGCTCTCCTTATGGAAGGGGGGTCCCTTGCAAGGGAAGAGCCTTCTTCTGGTCACTTCTTAGCCGTTAATGGCTGCGTGACTGATGGGCTGAAAGCATTCAAAGTCAAGAACTTTTATTCCGTTTTTCTGTGTGTGTGAAGCAGAGGCGCCTGTATCATTCCTTCAGTATTCTCCCGAGAAGACGTGGGTGCTCAGCTGAAGTGAGGTTGCCTTTCTCAGTTTCTGCACTCCTCACACTTGGAGCCGGATAATTCCTTGTAACCAGGAGCTGCCGCCTGCCCTGCAGGAAGGTTAGCAGCACCCCTCACTACTCAATTCTGGTGGCAGTGCCCCCACCCACAACTTGTGCTTATCACAACCAAAAACATCTCCAGCAGTTGCCACATGTGCCCTGTGAGTAGGCTTGCCGGCTTTAGGAAAGAGGATGGGAAGAAGGGAGGAAGGAGGGAGGAAAGGACAGGAGAAGGAAAGAAGCAAAAAGGATGCCTAGTCATATGTGAATTTCAGCTAAGCAAGGACTCATTTTATTTTAATATTTGGGACATACTTATACTAAAAACGTATTCAGTAAAATTTTTTAAAAATTGGAGTGTAGTTGCTTTACAATATTGTGGTAACATCTGCTGTACAATGAAGTGAATCGGCTATACATATGCACATATCCCCTCCCTTTTGAGCCTCCTTTCCACTCACCCCACCTCACCCCTCTGGTCATCACAGAGCTCCGTCCAAGCTGAGCACCCTGTGCTGCACAGCGGCTTCCCACTAGCTATCTGTTTTGCACAGGGTGGTGTATATAAGTCCAGGCTACTCTCTCACTTCATCCCACCCACTCCTTCCCCCACTGGCTCCACAAGTCTGTTCTCTGTTCCTGCCCTGCAAATAGATTCATCGGCACCATTCTTCTGGATTCCCCATGCATGTGTTAATATACGATATTGTTTGTCTTTTTCTGACTTTCTTCACTCTGTATGACAGACTCTGGGTTCACCCACATCACTGCAAATGACCCAATTTCTTTCCTTTTTATGGCTGAGTAACATTCCATTGTATATATGTACCACATCTTTATCCATTCATCTGTTGATGGACTTTTAAGTTGCTTCCGTGTCCTGGCTATTGTAAATAGTGCTGCAGTGAACGCTGGGATACATGTGTCTTTACAAAAGTATTCGTTGCTTATGTGAAGTCCAGATGTAATAGGGAATCCTGGGTTTTATCTGGGAACCCTATGTGGGGGACAGCATCAGCTCCAGTTGAGAACTACTGCTTAGGGTAACCAACGGGACTGGTCTGACTAGGACTGTCCTTTTTTTTTTTTTAATTAGAGGATACTTGCTTTACAATATTGTGTTGATTTCTGTCATACATCAGCATGAATCAGCCACAGGTATACACATGCCCCCTCCCTCCTGAGCCTCCCTCCCGTCTCCCACCCCATCCTACTCCTCTAGGATGTCGCAGAGTACTGGATTGAGCTCCCTGTGTCATACTGCAGATTTCCACTGACTGTCTATTTTACATACAAGTCCCCACTGTCTATTTCATGTATATGTTTCTATGCTACTCTCTCCATTTGTCCCATCTTCTCCTCGTCCTGGTTTTAGCATTACAAGTTCAGCATCCCAGGAAACCCCTCAATCCCAGGCAAACTCAGAACACTGGGCACCCTGGAAGCTTCAGGCTCCATCTTTTGTGCTGGTTTCACCTGCAAGGCTCCCTCAGGCTCCCCAAGCCCCTGGGAGATGCCAGTACTTTCAGTGAATGGAGAGGCTTCACTGCGGGACTGACAGGGCCCTCCATGGGAACTGCTAAATGGTCCTATTTCTGTTGAATGGTTGATTCGCAAACACAACCAAAGCATTACCAATAATGGCTTGAGCCAGCCTTCAAAGTGGCCTATTGATTTTGACGACCTCAGAATAGATTATTCTTCCCAGAAAACAACATCCATATCCCAGACATTTCATCTTAAATATCCCAGTGCTGGGAACTAATGGGACTCCCCCACCAGCCAGTGTGACTACAAATGTGCTTTGGTTTTCCTATAAATCCTCAAGATGGAGTTTCCGTGGGTTGTTATTGCCCTAATTCAGTTGTATTGACCTATCTCCCCCTGCGTCCTGGGGGGAATGCCTAGTAACAACTAAGCAACACAGATTTTTTTTTTTTTTTTTCTTTTCCCCTGTCATTTTATATTGGGCAAGACAGCGAATCAACGCAGGGGCAGGGGAGGAGGGTGTTCCAGAAGATTCTTCTATACTAATACATTGGTTGCTCTCCATGGTGTTTCTCAGTCCACTGCAGACCCTATAACTCACTCTATAATTTTTTTTTTCCCCCACAAAACTCCAGACTTAAGACACTATGAAAAGAAAATTCATTTTTGGTTTCTTGAGCCCATCAGGTTCCTAGTTGCTATAATGGGCACCTGACCGCTGTGTTTGTTGGTGGTGCTACGTGCCTGCTAAGTCACTCAGTTGTGTCCAACTCTTTGTGATTATGGACCGTAGCCCGCCAGGCTTCTCTGTCTATGGGGGTTCTCCAGGCAAGAATAATGGAGTGGGTTGCCATGCCGTCCTCCAGGGAATCTTCCCGACCCAGGGATCCAACCCACATCTCTTACATCTGCCTGCACTGGCAGGCGGGTTCTTTACCACTAGTGCCATCTGGAAGCCCGTCGGTGGTGGTGGCTGGGGGTAAAAATGAAGTGTTCTTTAAGAAATCAAAAATGAGGCCTTTCCCCAAGAATTTAACTGAAAAAGTTCATGTTCGATGGCAGTGACTAACCTGGTAAATGTGCTACTAAGAAGTCTGGGAACAGCTCACAGCTCCCATCAGGACATCTGGACATAGTCTCGGAGAGGCAGGATGTGGCATGATGGCACAGAGTTCAGGAGACCCCCCACAGTGGCCAGGAGGACCTCTGTGCATAGCTCTGCCTGTTTCTAGCTTGAAGTCAGTCCGTTGCTGTGGACCTTGGCAAATGCTACATATCAAGACTTTTTTTTTTTTTTCCCCTGAGAGCCATGTGTTAAACATTTACTAGTTCACCATTGAATGGAAGTATGCTTATTATTTTTCTTAAATATTTATTTACCTATTTGGCTGACCAGGTCTTATTTGAGGCTCGAGGGCTCCTTGCTCTTCACTGCGGCTTGTGGGGTCTTTAGTTGAGGCATGTGAGATCTAGTTCCCTGACCAGGAATCGAAGCTGGGCCCTGTGCGTTGGGAGCACAGAGTTTTACCCACTGGACCACTTGAGAAGTACCCTGGAGGTATAGTTAATTCCTTCAGTCCAGCGCATTGAGTTTGACCATGTCTGGAGAAGGACATTATAAACAGCCTGGAAGTGAACTAGGAGACTTGGGCACTTTCTTATCAGTACATAGCTGGGGCCTTACCCTTGAAGACATGCATCCCCTCATCCAGGGATTATACTCAGCTTTTGCTTTACAGAGCTTTCTGGATCTTGAGATTGTGACTAGAAAATTATAGACTGATAGAAGCAAGTTTTCATAGCCATATATTAACATTGGGAAGGTAAGTGAATTCTGGCTCTTGCCATGGGCGAGCCCTCACCAGCTCCTCCATGTGAGAGCTGAGATGGAGCTAGAGAAGGCTGCAGCCAGGACTGCAGGAATCATGACTGGCTGTGTTATTACAGGGTTCAGGGGAAGGGGGAGCCCTGCGAAGCCAGAAACTGCAGCAACCCGAGGAGGCAGCCAGCAGGAAGGTGGCCAAGATAGTCACCATATTGAGGGTTGTATCTTAGGGACTTGTATGGGGTGGGTCAGATGGTAAAAGCATCTGCCTACAATGAGGGAGACCTGGGTTTGATCCCTGGGTCGGGAAGATCCCCTGGAGAAGGTGATGGCACCCCACTCCAGTACTCTTGCCTGGAAAATCCCATGGACGGAGGAGCCTGGTAGGCTCCAGCCCATGGGGTCACAAGGAGTCGGACACGACAGAGTGACTTCACTTTAACTTTTCAGGTGGGAAACAAGCAGCAGGAGGAGGACTGGACGTTCCTATTTGGGTCTGGAGGCAGGTCAGCTCGCTTGGGTGGGTGACCACTGGCTAAACCAGATTGGCCTTCAGAAGGCTCCAGTGAAATGGTGCATTTATTGGCCTGGTAGCACAGTCCTTGGTCCTCCCCTGTGTGAAAGGATTGCACGTGTGTGCTAAGTCATTTCAGTCGGGTCTGATTCTTCGCGACCCTATGGACTATAGCCCGCCAGGCTCCTCTGTCCATAGGATTCTCTAGGCAAGAACACTGTAGTGGGTCACCATACCCTCCTCCAGAGGATCTTCTCGACCCAGGGATCAAACCTCCATCTCTTATGTCTCCTGTGTTGGCAGGTGGGTTATTACCACTGGCGCCTCCTGGGAAGCCCTTAGTAGAAGGATTAGGTCTTCGGATTAGCTAATGGCAGGCCAGCCTCAGGGGTCAGAAAGTGGTGTCTCCTGCCTGAACTGCTCTTAGTATGTTTTTACACACACTGCAATCTCTTATCCATCAATTATTAAAAAGCTAAGTGACTTTCATCTCCAGCTGTCTTCTCTTCCCATCAGGATATAATTCAGAAGATGGACAACTTGGGTTTGATTGTTTTACATCCAGGATTCAAACTTTTAGCTCTCAAATCCTTGTTCAAATCCTGAGCATGAGCAGCAGGGCGTGAAGCACAGGCCTCTGTAAAGCCGGGGTGGGTGGCGGGGGGAGATAGAACATAGATACATAAGACAAACAGGCAGGTGCGGCCATGTCATCCCACCATCCTCAAGTGACCCGTTTACCTGGGGGCTAAGAACCTCCTGGTAAAGGAATTTGAACAATGCCAGAGTTCTGATACATAAACAAGGCATGTTTTGTGACTTGAAGGTAAGTCCCATAAGGCTTATCCACAGAGGCAAGAGAAGTGCCAAGCATGTTGCAATTATCACACAAAAGAATAATCCCATACACAGCCTTCCTGGGACCAGGTATTGTTCTAGGCATCATACATAAGTCAACTCAAGTTAACCAGTAACAACCTCATAGGGAAGTGTAGCATATGTTTTGGGTGCCACATCAAGGCCCCTTGTCTCACCCCAGATTTTAGTCCACTGTAGTGGGGGACTTTCTTCTTGGATGAGACCCTTCAGCTGTGTGCCCAGATTTGACCCTCTCTGCCTCTGAGACCCACTGAAGCTGCAGAAGCCAACTCAGCCTTCTGAAGGGCAGGGCAGGGCAGGTGGTCCCTAGTACCTGGCTCCCACTCTGGGCAGCTCTCCAATAATGGGGGGAGGTGCGGGGTTGCAGCTGTGGATAAATGGTCCTGCCCCTGCCCCTTCAGGAAGACAGTTCCGGCGGGGTGGTGGTGTGTTCTGCACACTTCTCAGACCCTGATAACATACCCTCGTGTTGGGCCTTCCCTTCTTCCCAGCTCATCTTCCTGCCCCTCCACCCCTGCCTTCTGGATTGCTTTGGTTGTTCTGTTGCTCAGTTGTGTCTGACTCTTTGTGACCCCATGGACTGGAGCGTGCCAGGCTTCCCTGTCCTTCACCATGGGAAGCTCTCCAATAAAGGGGGACGGGGTTGCTCAAACTCATGTCCATTGAGTTGATGATGCCATCCAACCATCTCATCCTCTGTTGCCCCTTTCTCCTCCTGTCTTCAGTCTTTCCCAGCATCAGGGTCTTTTCCAATGGATCAGCTCTTGGCATCAGGTGGCCAAAAGTGACTTCCTGGGGTCACTTTGCAAATTAACGACCCACACCTAAGTCCCTGTCTCAACCCTGCTTGCAGGGAGACCCAAAGCAAGATAAAGAGATTCCATAGATATGATTATTTTATAGATTATCAGTCCACAATGAATATTTGTTGCTGACTGATTGAATGAATGAACGTGAGGTTGGGAGGGGAGGAGGGTGACTTGAGGTGGCTGTGACAGAGGAGTCACTAAACTTGCCACCCCACCTACCACCACCACCACCAAAATTAGAGCAAGTAGCCTTGCTGCACACCCCATGGCCCCTGTCACAGAGGACAGCCCAGGGAGCCGATCCTCTTCTCTCTTCACACAGGCTGGGGCTGCAAGGGCCGGAGTGAGCTGCAGACATCTGCTTCTGAAGTCCTTTCCTGGGCTGCTGTAGAGCATTGGGAGTCACGTTCAATATCTTGTAATAACCTGGAATGGAAAAGAATCTGAAAAAGAATAGATACACATATATATGTGTGAGAGTCCCTTGGACAGCAAGGAAATCAAATCAGTCCATCTTAAAGGAAATCAACCCGGATTATTTTATTGGACTGATGGTAAAGCTGAAGCACCAATACTTTGGCCACATGATGCCAAGAGCTGACTTACCGGAAAAGACCCTGATGCTGGGAAAGATCGAAGGCGGGAGGAGAAGGGGACGACAGAGGATGAGATGGCTGGACAACATCACCGACTCGATGGACATGAGTTTGAGCAAACTCTGGGAGTTGGCGATGGGCACAGAAGCCTGGCATGCTGCAGTCCGTGGTGTCACAAAGAGTCAGATACGACTTAGCGATTAAACAACAATATATGTATAACTGAATCACTTTGCTGTATACCTGAAAGTAACAGCTTTGTAAAGCAAGTACACTTCAATTCTTTTTTTTAAAAAATGAGAGGCTTCCCAAGAGTGTCCACTCATCAGAAGCCTGGATGGGAGCACTGGAATTTCTACATGTGGCCAGCAGTACCCACAGCAGGTCCGAGCTTGGCAAAGGATGCTGACGACCCAGTCACCACCAATATCCTGGTCTGACTCATAAGCCCACTGAACTGTTCTTAACTCCCAGGAGAACCTTGAGATGGGGCTTGCAAAAGACTGGAATTCCGGTGAGCAATTTATGTGGCATAATTTCCCCTGTGAATAGTGAGGCTTAGGGACAAGCTGGTTACAATGCTCTGACTTAAGGAAACACACCTTGAGTTCCTCATGCAGCCCTCTCTGATGGAAGTATGACTACAGTTTCTGAAGATGGGCGGCCCGAGCTGGAATCTCAGTCTGGCCACCTGCTAGGCGTGTGCAGGGACGTTTCTGTAATACATTTGGCCCTTTTGTAAAATTGATATAATATTCATGATTGCCAGGAGATTTGTCATGAGGATTAAATGAGATTCTGCATTTAGAGCACTTAGCACACAGAGCAATCACTCAATACCCGTTAGAGAATATTTTATCATCGGCACCCAATTTCTCCACTTTATCCCGTTTTCTCAATTCTCAACCAAAGGTATGCTAGTGAATTTCAATCATGGTATCTGGCCATCCAGCGTCTCAACCGCCTTTTTAATTTGAGGAGTCCGCTCTCATTTTGAGCTCTCATTGTCCTGGATCCGTGGTGCCCATTGTAGAGGATAACAAAAACTGGAGCTTCCAGCAGCCTTTGCAGCCGGGGCACAAGCCACCTGCAGGAGCCCCCAGTGCTGTGCCTGCGCTGGGCCTTGACTCCGGCGCTGGAAGCAGGAACGGTTTGGTTCCTCCTCTCCCTCTCTGCTGCAGGTTGAAGTTTGTGACGTGGAGGTGGCAGCGATGCCACCCAGGGTTCAGTGGGGGCAGCAGGAGTTCCCCCAGCCTCCTCCTGCCACGTGATTCTGGGTGTTGCTCCAGGCTGCTTATCCCCCAGCTCAGGCATCTGCCTTCCAACCGATTTTCTAGCTGCTCAGGATTCTTTCCATCAAACTCTCTTCTGCTCCCATTGATGAAGGCTGGCCTCTGATGCACGTGACTCGGCACCGTTGCCCCAGCCCAGGCTCACAGCGCCTGTCCCTGTCCGTGCCTCGCTGAGTCCCCGGCAGTCCTGCATTTCTAAACCCGAAGCCAACACAAGCCATAACTCACGAAGCCCTGATGACTTCTTGCCTGTGTTACGGAGACAGTTCTCCCCTCCACCCAGCCCCCACACTACCGTCAGATCAGTGCTTGTAGGACACAGATCTGGACCCACCACCCCTTCCTCACCGGCTCCTCTGAATCTTCCAAGTACTGATGGCACCCAGTACTGTTCTGACTACTTCCCTGTTCCATCTCCTTCCACCACTCACCCTCTCTCAATGCCCAGACAGACACAATGCCCCATGTCCCACCACGTCCCACCAGACACATCATGTCCCACCACTTGTATCTCAAGGCACCTGCCAAACACGAAGTGCTACTCATCCTTTGATTGGCCTTGGATTAATTCTATCCTGAGATGATGCTGGAAGAACATGGGCTTGGAATGAAAAGACTTGAGCCCAGATTCCAGCTCCCCGCTTGACTTCTTTCTGCAGAGCCTTTGGTTCTTCATTTACCTTCCACAGATTTTGCCACGTGCCAGCAAAAGCATCTGGCTCAGGGGAGCACACCGCAGGAGCTCAGTAAATGCTAATTCCTTCTCTCCTCCTGGTGCCGAGTCAGCCTGAACCTCTCACCAATTTCTCCTCCAGGAAAAAGGCCTCGTGGGCCCACCAGGCTGGGCTGGCATGTGCAGTGCCTCATTAGGAGATGCAGAGAGCCTGGAAATCAAAAAAGCTGGCACAGAGGACACAGCAGGGCTGCCTCTTCCGAGTCCTTTGCGGTCACACGTGACCATGGAGAACAGCACCGTGAAGAGGACGTGTGTAACAGTAGCTCAAGTCAATGCACACACCCTTCCAAAAACGCCCTGAGGCAGCACAGCCTTTGGCAGCCTGCCCCCCCCACCCCCCAACACACACACTTTTTTTCACTAATCATGGCAATGATTTGTCCAAAAAAAAAAAAAAAAAAAAATCACATAGCAAAGGAAGCCAAAGGAATGTTGGTGCCTGTCCCCAGAAGCCACACATGTCTATTTTTGGTTCCCAGTAAAGCCTAGGACCCTGTAATTAGTGTAATAACATGCTCTCTTCGTGGGGACAGATGACACAGTTGACCCCCGGTCCCCATCCATCTGGGCACAGGACATGTGCCGTGGGTTGTTTTGCCAGCTGTGGACTTGGATTGCTTGTCGGTGCCTTCTCATCTTGTTTGGTCTGGGACCAGGCATTGGCAGGAAGGTAGGGTAAGATGAGTGTGGGGTCCACTGGACCTCTGAAGAAGGAATGGGCAGATGTGAAGTCTGGGGGCATCGTGGATGAGATTTGCATGAAATGTGGCCAAGGAGTCACTTCTGTAAGGACCAGATGGCTCCCAACCCTTTTAGTAATCAAACCCCTCACCTTGGTCTTTCCAACCTGAGACCGGTGGACTCAGTTCCGGCTCCCTCCTCAACCACTTCCTAGTCTTGGGAGCTGACTCGACTGCCAGGCCACCCTCAGGACGCTGCCAAGTCCAGCCTCCTGGTCAGATGTCAAATATAAACTCTCAGACCAGCCTCCCTGAGCATAGTGAAGCCCGGTTACCCCTCGGTGGGCAGCTGTGGAACACTGTTCCCTACTGCTCTTGATGAGTGTGAGGTCAGCTGGACCTCTGAGGAAAGTGGCAGAATACGAGTTCCCAAACTCCTCTGGTTCTTTGTTATCGCTGCATCCTCAGGCACCATCTTCTGGAGACTGTATCCTGCCCCCCTGGCCTCCCCCCACCGCACTTTCTCCTCTCCCCTCTCTCCTGCTTGATTCTTCCTGACGCCCACCGCTGTCTCAAATTATCCTACTTTTTATTATTGAAATAAAGTTGATTTACAATGTTTCAGGTGTACAGCAAAGTGATTCCATTTTACATATATATTCATATGTATATATGTATATTTCAGATTCTTTTCATTATAGATTATTGCAAGACATTGAATACGTTTCCCTGTGCTATATAGTAGGTAGGTCTTTGTTGATCTCTTGTACATAGTAGTGTGTCGCTGTTAAACCCAAATTCCCAATTGGGGAATGAGCAGTATGGGGACACGTAAGGAAGAAACAGTATCAGGTCACCTCAGTGTAAAGCTTTTCTGAACACTCTTCCCTAAATAGCATTGTCCTGCCACCTGGAACCTCCCCTTTGCCCACTCCATCGTCACCCCATCATCTTGATGGTCTCTCTGGTTCCAGTCGGCTCCCCTCCTGGTTTGGACTTGGGTTCCTACCCCCCAGGGAGCCAGGCTTTCCAGTGTTCCCTTTCAGTGTTACAATTCTGTGGCCCCTGCCTACCCTCCAGTCATTTGTTCCCTAAGCCTGGGTGTCATTTTGCCAGCCCCACGAAAAGTACAAAGAAAGCTCTTACCAAACCTCACCGTCCTCACTTGTAAAGTACAGACGATCTCAGGCCCCTTCTGGTTACTCCTGTATGCGTGTCTATGTGCGTGTTGTGTATAAGCGTGTAGAGACAGGTGTGTGCATACGCGTAACAGCCCTCTTTTATGAAAGTCTTCACAACCTACAATTATATAAACCTTAGTCATGCACCTTGTAGCATTCAGCCTTTATGATAAACTGAATACAGGTGGGCCGTTGTAGCTACTCACATCCTGACCTTCTGACATTGGGGCAGTGATGTCACTGTGACCTCACCTGCGTGCCTGGTAAGCAGAGGCACTGGGAGTGTGTGTGCCTTTCAGAGAACAGGTAAGTGGGGTTCTCTTCCCACAAATTCTCTGAGCCCATATATTCCTGTGGTTAAGAACTCAGGCTCTGCATCAGATCCATCCGAATTTGCATCTTAGCTCGGCTGTCCAGTGGCTGTGTACTCTTAGTTTTTAATTTGAACTATGGTTGATTTACAATGTTGTGATAGATTCAGGTGTACAGGAAAGTGATTCAGTTACGTACATACAATATACCTTTCAGATTCTTTCCCTTTATAGGTTATTATAAGAGGGTGACTGTAGTTCCCTGGGCTATGCCTGTCCTTGTTTTTTGCCTATTTTATATATAGCACCATGTATATGCACTTCCCAGGTGGCTCAGACGGTAAAGCATCTGTCTACAATGTGGGAGACCTGGGTTCGATCCCTGGGTCAGGAAGACTCCCTGGAGAAGGTAATGACAACCCACTCCAGTACTCTTGCCTAGAAAATCCCATGGACAGAGGAGCCTGGGGTCCATGGGGTCACAAAGAGTCGGACACAACTGAGCGACTTCACTTTCACCATGTATATGCTGATCCTAAACTCCTAATTTATCCCTCTGTGCCCCCTTCCCTTCGGTAACCACAAGTTTTTTCCTATGTCTGAGAGTCTGTTTTGTAGATAAGTTAATTGTGTCATTTGTTATCCTTTTATAAAAATACTTATTGTTTTTGGCTGTGCAGGGTCTTTGTTGCTGTGCACGGGCTTTGTCTAGTTGCAGCGAGCAGGAGTTGCTTTCTAGTTGCAAGGTTCAGGCCTCTCCATCGTGGCTTCTTTTATTGTGGAGCATGGGCTCTAGAGCACGCGACCTTCGCTTAGTTACCCCGTGGCGTATGCGATCTTCCCAGACCAGGGATCAAACCTGTATCCTCTGCATCAACAGGCAGATTCTCAACCACTGGACCACACGGGAAATCTCAGTCACATTTTACATTGCACGTATAAGTGATTCTTATTTGTCTTTCTCTGTCTGACTCCACTTTGTATGATCATCTCTGGATCCATCCATGTTGCTCCAATGGCATTATTTCCTTCCATTTTATAGCTGAGTACTAATCCACTGTAGACATGGACCATGTCTTCTTCATCCATTCATCTGTCAATGGACGTTTAGGTTGCTTCCATGTCCTGGTTATTGTAAATAGTTCTGGGAACACTGAGGTGCATGTGTCTTCTCAAATTATGGTTTTCTCCAGATATGCGCCCAGGAATGGCATTGCTGGGTCACATAGTAGTTCTATTTTTAGTTTTGTGAGGAACCTCCGTATTGTTTTCCGTAGTGGCACACCAGTTTACATTCCCACCAACAGTGTGTAGAGGGTTCCTTTTTCACCATACCTTCTCTACCACTTATTATTTGTAGACTTTTTGATGATGGCTATTCTGAATGGTGACATCAAGTTACTTAACCTTTCTGAGCCTGAGTCTTATCCTCTGGGACATGAGGAAATTAATAATATATATATATATCACAATGTGGACTTCCCTGGTGGCTCAGACAATAAAGAATCTGCCTGCAATGTGGGAGACCCGGGTTCGATCCCTGGGTCAGAAAAATCTCCTGGAGAAGGGAATAACTACCCACTCCAGTATTCTTGCCTGGAGAATTCCAGGGACAGAGGAAACTGGCTGGCTACAGACCATGGGGTCGCAGAGAGTCGAACACGACTGAGTGACTAACATACATATCACAATGTATTCATGAGAATTACATGAGTTAGTCCATTGAAGGGCTCAGCACAGACCTGGTACACAGAACCCAGTAAATAATATTATTATTTAAATTAATATTGATATTAGTACATACTGATTCCCACAAAGTGCTTCTTGCTACATAGATCTGAATATTTTTAATTTTTAAAATCCAGTAGCAATACATCAGAGAAGGCAATGGCAACCCACTCCAGTACTCTTGGCTGGAAAATCCCATGGACGGAGGAGCCTGGTGGGCTACAGTCCATGGGGTCACGAAGAGTCAGACACGACTGAGTGACTTCCCTTTCACTTTCCACTTTCATGCATTGGAGAAGGAAATGGCAACCCACTCCAGTGTTCTTGCCTGGAGAATCCCAGGGACGGGGGAGCCTGGTGGGCTGCCGTCTATGGGGTCACACAGAGTCGGACACGACTGACGTGACTTAGCAGCAGCAATACATCATTCCTAGTGGAAAGTATGAATCGGAGCTGAGGTCAGATGAGCAAGATCAGGAAGGACATTGCAGAAGTCTGATGGCAGGAAAGGTAGCACCTCGTGAAACATTTCTGTGGTCTTCCAGATGGTAGCAATGCCTGCGATTCACGCATAACTGACACAGAGTGAATCGTGTGTCGATACACAGAGCTGCCCACAGGAATAGTTGAGAGGTCTCTTTAAAGGAGCGCCAACCCATAAAAGGCCATAAATTGAGAATGAATTGTAGCAAGAACCTTGGCTTTCAACAGAGGACACATTTCCTGCACAGGCCTGCTGTAAACACTTAGGGTTCACGTGAAAATAGCGTTAGGCTAAAGTTACCCTCAGAGAAGGAAATGTCAACCCACTCCAGTACTCTTGCCTGGAAAATCCCATGGACGGAGGAGCCTGGAAGGCTGCAGTCCATGGGGTCGCACAGAGTTGGACATGACTGAAGTGACTTAGCAGCAGCAGCAGCAGCAGCAGCAGCAGCAGCAAAGTTACCCTCAGCCCAGCCCCTTTGCAGTCAGAGGTTTGGGAGGAATCTTCTTCCATGGCCTAGACAACCAGCTGCTGCCTGGGCATAGTTCCTGGGGGAGAACCTCTCCCCAGCCCTGAGTGAATGAAATGTCCACATGTGAAAGGGTTACCTAGAAGGCTGACAGAACGCACTTCTCCAGCCAGCCCACAGAAGAGAAGAGTCTCAGTCCACTGGGCTTGGTTTCTAAGTGACTATTGACTTGCATCCCCTGTAGCCTCGGGGAGCCTTCTCTCTGAGACATCTGGTCCCTCGTAACCTATTGCATCTTTTAGACGTAAATGGGAGAGTGAAGGTTTAAACATCTTAGGAGGAAATCCAAAGGGAGACGTAAAGGACCCAAGAAAGAATTCTAACCCAAGACTGGGAGCCCCAAGTCCTGGTTCTGCCTCTTGCCATAGTGATATCCACGACCCACCATCCACCAGCCAGTCAGGGTGAAGCTTAGGGCTAGGGTTTCGAAGCCAAGCTGACCCTCCACCTGTGGGTATGCTCAGGGGGAATGCAAGTTTCCAAGGTAGGGAGGGTGAGATAACCCAGAAGCCCTTCATACCCTAAGCTTCTGCTTCCCTTCTCTCCCCTGGGCTCCATCTGTTAAATGTGGAGCCCAGCAGACCTCTCCTGGTCACACAGTCTCAACAGGAGAGCTGTTACCCCTAAGCGGGCAAAAAATGAAGAGGGTCTTGAAAAAATTCTTAATCTTTAGATATAAAGCACAGATGGCTTCCTAGGTGGCGCTAAAGAACCCGGCTGACTTAAGAGACACAGGCTCCATCCCTGGGTCAGGAAGATCCCCTGGAGGAGGAAATGGCAACCCACTCTAGTATTCTTGCCTGGAGAATCCCATGGACAGAGGAGCCTAGGGGCTACAGTCCATGGGGTTGCAGAGTCAGACACTACTGAAGCGACCAAGCACACACACAAAGCACATTTCTACATGCAGCATGGAAATAGATATGCAATACATAGAATAAATGTTAATACCACACATGCAGCCTGTTTCGTTGCTTGGGGTCCCTCAGAGGGTGGATAAAAGAGGTTCTCCCTCTTTGTAAAGCCCCAGGTCTTCTTTAATCTAAGAGGTCACCAGACACTCAGACTTTCCAGCCAAGCCTTATCCTTAAGCCATTTCTCTGCTCACTTAAAAAAAAAAAAAATGTGCCCAGGTCACTGAATGCCATGACTTTAGCCTTGAAGTTGGGAATGGGATCTGTCCATGGCAGCACCCAGCAGAAGTGTCCACCGTCAGACAGACAGGTTAACTCTGGGAATACACGCTGAGTGCCTTTAGCATCTAGTCTCTCCCAGGCAGAAGTCTGTCAAGTCCAGCCATTTCTGAAGTAGAGCCTTGCACTTGGGGGTAGCCATTTATCATCCAATCAAGGTTACTTCGGAGAGTGAGAGTGGGTGCTGTTAATAAATACATCTGGACCCTGGAGTTCCTGGGACTGCCCCAGGTGAACTAGGGCATCTTACTGAGACATATCAATGAAGAGAGTCTGCGATGTTCTCGTCATTCACCCTTCACAGATGGCCCAGGTTGGCCATGCATGACAGTTTTGGTTGTCACGTGGACCTGGGGCATCCTGGCATTGAGTGAGTGGGACCAGAGATACTCTGCCTCCAATGTACAAAAGAGTCTCAGAAAACAGAAAGTGTCTGGTCCCAAATGCCAATTACTACTGAGAAATATTGATTGATATGATGGGATCAAACCAGTCAATCCTAAAGGAAATCAGCCCTGAATATTCATTGGAAGGACTGATGCTGAAGCTGAAGCTCCAATACTTTGGCCACTTGATGCAAAGAACTGACTGACTGGAAAAGACCCTGATGCTGGGGAAGACTGAAGGCGGTGGAGAAGGGGACGACAGAGGATGAGATGGTTGGATGGCATTACTGACTCTATAGACATGAGTTTGAGCAAGCTGAGAGTTGGTGATGGACAGGGAAGCTTGGCATGCTGCAGTCCATGGGGTCGCAAAGAGTTGGACATGACTGAGTGATTGAACTAAACTGATGGTGGGATGATAATAATTTTAAATTATAATAGAAAACTCAGGGTGACAATCTCAGATGCCTCCAGGGCCAGTGAAGGATTGAAGGATTTATGCCCCTTCCTGTGTGCGTGTGTCAGTCGCTTAGTTGTGTCCAACTCTGTGCAGCCTCATGGATTGGAGCCCACCAGGCTCCTCTGTCCATGGAATTCTCCAGGCAAGAATACTGGAATGGGTTGCCATTTCCTTTTCCAGGGGATCTTCCTGACCCAGGGATCGAACCTGGGTCTCCTGCATTGCAGGCAGATTCTTTACCATCTGAGCTATAGGAAAGTCCCACTCTTTAAGAGACACCATCAAATAAGACCTTTTAGGCACTGAATTTGGCTTTTGGTCTTGAGACTGTGGCCTTTTAATAAAAATCTCAGTGATCAGAAAAGCTGTTTATGATATACTAAGTGACAACAAAAGACTGCTAATTAGTATGATTTCATTTTACACAGACACATATATGTATGTGTGTACATACACATATACATGTGTTATCTCTACACATATATGGAGAGAGGTACTTTCGCATATCATATACATAGAATATATATGTGTGCATGTGCAAAACTTCTGGAAGAGTATGGAATGAGATAGAGGGTAGCAAAAGGAGTAGATGACTCAAAGCTTAAGGATTTTCCCCTTTAAGATTTTCTAGAGCTGTGGGGAAATACGGAGCTTTTTAACAGAGATTGGCAGCTGCTTAGGACGGAGGTCCCCTGGGAATAGTCTATGAAAAGAAACAGCAGCCTCAAGTGTAGGGTCTGTGCCTCGATTGTCATCACGTCCCACATGATTTTTCCTAACCCTCAATCAGACTTCTGATGGACGTCAGTCCACACCCCTGGGCACGGCCTCCTGGCCCACAGGAATTGGAACAATGTTGTGGGTGGTGGGGGTGCAGACTGGTGGGGAGCAGGGGCGACCTGGCTGCAAACGAGCAAACCATTCCCCACCCGCTTGCTCTTCCATGAGGAAAAACGCATGGCTCGGGCCACCAGGACAATCCTTTCTGGGCTCCAAAAGAGAAAGAAATTCACTAAACACGACATCACCAGCACAAGGAGCGGAGAAGGTTTGCCAAGAGCCCAGCCCTGTCCTGACCCGGACAGCAGCTGAGTAGTTAAGAACAGGACCAGGCACAGGATTTCCGCGACAGAGGGAAAGCCCCACCTGCCTCAGGCGTCCTCTGATGACTGTAAAATAATCTGAATGCAGCCCTGGAGCCCCATTTTACTGATGAAGAAACTGAGGCCCAAGGAGGCTAAGTCCCTCAGTGAGCCCGTGTCAGGTGTCAGGTCTAGACTTGCCAGTGTCATGGTCCTTAGCTTCCCATGCTCACCCATCATGGCACACACCTCCCAGAAGAAGCTCAGATGGTGGTGTGGTGGGTGGTGTAGCCATTGCTGCTGGTTCTCCTTGGGGATGATGTCCACAGGTGAGCAGGGCTCTGGAAGTCATCCTTCTGAGACAGGATCTAGACTGACCATCCAGTTTATCAGCTGTGCCACTGACCTACACATCAGGCAGAAATTTCCCCCTGCTCCTGGCTACAGGGGTATTTGTCTAGTGGCTTTGCTGATGGTCACTGTGCTCTCACATTTCTGAGGCCTGCCCTGGACCACTGGTCTGACTCTGCTCCAGTCCACTTAGTCTCTCGTCATCCGGCAGCCTAGCCTGGGCTTGTTCATAGGACTGGACTGGTTTCCAAGAGAGAAAAATCTACACAGCCTCTTGAGTCCTAGGCTCAGACTTGGCACGATGCCACATCTGCCACTTTCTGTTGGCTAAAACAGGTCATGAGGTCAACCCCGATACAGGAGGTAGGGGAAAGGCTTCATCTCCTGAAGGCAAGAGCTACAGGATCATTGCAAAGAGGTATATGGTTATAGTGAGAGAAGTTTGTTATGGCAAATAATATAGCACAGTCAGCTTAACACCAGCCCAGTTAGTATCCATGTCATGCTTCCCCAAGAAGGTTCTCACTACTGCCCTCCCCGTCCAACCCAGGTTGCCATACACAGCCTGACCAGGGAGATGATGACAGCCAGTCCTCATCCCATTTTCTGCACCCTGTATCTAATTGGCTGCTTCAGTTCTTCCAGAAACTTTAGCCCTCTACATACACACGCAACTGATTAGGGTCAGACAACCCATTGCCTCTGCTTTGAAGGACTTGACCTCAGTTAGATCCCAATCTACTGGGTTGGCCGAAAAGTTCATTCGGGTTTTTCCATAAGATGTTATGGATTAACAGACACAAAATATAGTATTTTTATTTATTTTACATAAAATAAATAAGCAATGAGGATTTACTATATAACACAGGGAAGTATATTCAAAATCCTATAATAATCTCTAATGGAAAATAATCTGAAATGCATATGTATAGTGGTGATGGTTTAGTCACTAAGTCATGTAACCCCATGGACTGTAGCCCACCAGGCTCCTCTGTCCATGGGTTTCTCCAGGCGAGAATACTGGAGTGGGTTGCCATTTCTTTGTCCAACATATGTGTGTATGTACATACATATACTCTTATGTATATATATGTATATATATATGAGCTTCAGTGATGGTTCAGGCAGTAAAGAATCTGCCTGCAATGCAGGAGGTACAGGTTTGATCCCTGGGTTGGAAAGATCCCCTGAAGGAGGGCATGGCAACCCACTCCAGTATTCTTGCCTGGAGGATCCCATGGACAGAGGAGCCTGGCGGGCTACAGTCCATAGGGTCACAAAGAGTCAGACATGACTGAGTGACTAAC
Source organism: Bubalus kerabau (assembly GCF_029407905.1). Taxonomy (NCBI): domain Eukaryota; kingdom Metazoa; phylum Chordata; class Mammalia; order Artiodactyla; family Bovidae; genus Bubalus; species Bubalus kerabau. The sequence continues at coordinate 15,459,785 of NC_073643.1, forward strand.
ACACTGAAAGAGAGTAAGGAGGTGCGCGTTGGCTCCCTGGCAGTGTTCACCCAGCACGCCCATTTATCTTCATTGAGATTCAGGAGTTATTTACCGCATTCCCATGGGTGCAGCGCCAGCTGGAGCCAAACTTGGTCATCGTTTCCTCAGCAATTGTGTATTACATTCTAGCTGATGGTACATACAGCGATATAAATTGTTCACCAATAAACATGTCTCTTAAGAGCCTTATTTATCTTTGGGAAGCTTCATGAAATAATCATACAGATTCATCATGCCGTACTCTGCCCTTAGACTTTATAGGAGATTCCCCATTAACTTTAATGGGAAAGGTTGTTAGATGTCTTCTCCCCCCTCCCTTAGCATAGATCAAGGTTAGTGCGTGGCTAATAAAAGACATATTTTTTCAAGAGACCTACTGGGTCCTTTCTACCCACCTCCCCAGTGACTGCAAAAATGTGTTCTCCCAGGATGGTTTCTCATGTTTTGCCTTCTTCACAGTGGAGTGACTTACCCTCCAGTCTTTTGACCTCAAGCCCCACTTCCCAATACCTATTGGCCTCATGCTGGGAAAATCTTCCTGCCTTAAAACTCCAGAATTCTTTGTCTCCTCCACCCAATGTCTTTCCACCCACTGTTAACCACTGCCAACCTGTTCCAACCATGCTCACCGGAAATCGCGGCTAGCTTTCTTTTCTGTTGGTGTGCCGAGCTACTGGATGATGCTTCAGCCTCTGTCTTCCTCCTTTCTGTACTCGTCCAAAGGATCGGATCCTTCAGGCTTCCTCCCTTGGTTAGAATATGTCACTTTCTACCTTCTCATTTTCCACTGGTTCATTTATTTGTTTGGAACTAGCTCTTTTTATTGTTATTATTTTATTTATTTGTCCGTCAGGTCTTAGTTGTGGTTTGTGGACTCAGTAGCTGTGACATGTAGTTGCCCTAGGGCATGTGGGATCTTAGTTCCCCAACCAGGGATCAAACCCATATTCCCTGCATTGGAAGGTGGTTTCTTAACCACTGGACCACCAGGGCAGTCCCTGGAATTGGCTCTTATATTAGGGTAAAGGTTAAGCTGTTGTACCAAAAAGACTCCCAAGAAACTGTGGCTTAAAAAAAGATTGTTTTCTGTCTCAAATAACAGTCCTGGGGAAGTGGCAGGGGGCAGATCTGCTCCCCCAGTCATCTCAGAACCTCAGCATCCTCTATCATTCCCTTCACAGTTCTTGGCTCATGGGCACAGCCAGGTCATCGGCATATCTGACATCAATGTTTGAGCTTGTGGGCTAGGAGAAGAGGGAAGATGTTGTCTCTTGTGACTGGCCCTCACCTCAAGGGGATACTTCCACTCACCTCCTCTCTGCCCATACTCATCCCAGAGATGCATCCAGCTGCCCCACACCTGCTGTGAATTCTGCTACTGTGTGTGAGAATGGGGGACAGTGAACGCTTGTGTCTCCGGCGCTCTCCCCTGCATCTGTGCATGGTTGCCCCAAATCAAACATGGTTGAAACAAAACCTTTCCTCGGAATAAGACACATGAAGAAGAAAGAAGTAAAAACCAAAGAGCTGAGCAGTGGTCTCTGCCACCATGCCTCAAATCTTCCTAAACTGAAACACTTTCCTTAAAGTTAACATAGGACATGACCTTCGTAGAAAGAGACCATGCTTGGCTTCTTTCTCACCTACAGCAGACCTGAACCATCAGCAGATACTGTGGATTCTTCCTGGACTGTGTGTTTGGAATCGAATACACCTTCCTTCACCTCCACTACCAATCCAACCATCAACTCTCTACTGGATGATATATAGAGCCTACTAATTATTGGAATTCTGCATTTATACACTCAACAGAGCAGCCAGAGTGGTCCTTTTGAAACAAATCAGAACAGGTCACATCTCAGCTCAAAATTATCCAGTGACTCCCATCTCGAATCAGGAGTAAAAGCCAAAATATTTATAGTAACCTACAAGGCCAACATCTGATCTTATCTCTCATCAGTCTGCCCCACCTTTCTGCTGCTGCCCAGACCCTCCAGGTCTGTTTCAGCTTCACTGGCTTCCTTGCTGTTTCTAAAACACGCGGACCACACCTTGTGTCGGGGCTTTGCACTCGGCTCTTCCCTGTGCCTGGTTGCCTTTCCCTGAGGTATACACTGGGCTCCTCCCTCACCTCCTGCAGGACCAATGTCACCTTCTCAGTGAGATTTTCCCCTGACTAACCCACACAGAATGGCAACACCATATCCAGTTTTGTGCTGAGAAAAGTTTATCTAGCCCTTTACTGTGGCTTTACCTTTACTTCCCTGGTGGCTCAGAGGGTAAAGCGTCTGCCTGCAATGCTGGAGACCCAGGTTCAATCCCTGGGGTGGGAAGATCCCCTGGAGAAGGAAATGGCAACCCACTCCAGTATTCTTGCCTGGAGAATCCCATGGACTGAGGAGCCTGGTATGCTACAGTCCATGGGGTCACAAAGAATCAGACACGACTGAGCGATTTCACTTTCTTTTCTTTTTTTTTTACTGTACTTTAGTTTTTGTTTCTTTAGCTCTTATCACTACCTGATATATTACTTGTTACTTGCTTGCTTGTTAATAGTGTGTGTGCCCCAGTAAACTGTGAGTGAGATGAGGGTGCACATTTTCACTGTCATATCTCTACCATCCAGAATACCTTAAGCACTCACTAAGGTATGAATGAATGTGAATGAATGGGTGGATAAATGAAAAGGCAAAGGATGTAGACAACTCCCACAAGAGAAAGCACATCATAATCAAGCATATGGGTAAATGTTCCTTATCACTTGCACTAATTGTCTACATCAGAGCTTACTATCAGGAGAGGGTGGGATGCTGTCCAGACAGCATGGAACAGTAATTCCTTAATTGAAACAATTGGAGGGGTTGACGAGACAGAAAACGTGCCATGCTAGGAGGTTCTGGAAGAGAATCAAATCTGGCAGGTGCCAGGGGCAGGCAAGGAGATTCTACCCAGCTGTAAAAATCAGTGAAAACAAGGGCTTCCCTGGTGGCTCAGTGGTAAAGAATCTGCCTGTCAACGCAGGAGACAAGGGTTTGATCCCTGGTTGGGGAAGACCCCACATGCTGCAGAGCAACTAAGCCCATGTGCCACAACTATTGAGCCTGAGCTCTAGAGCCAGGGAACTGCAGCTACTGAGCCCTCATGCCCTAGAGCCTGCACTCCGCAACAAGAGAAGCCACCGCGATGAGAAGCCCACGCAGTACTGCTAGAGAGGAGGCCCTCTTCATGCAACTAGAGAAAAGCCCTCACAGCACCAAAGAGCCAGCACAGCCAAAAATAAAGAAATAAAATATTAAATAAAAAAAGAGAGAATCAGTGAAAACAGATTGAGGGTTAAGTTGGGGGCTGTAGGGATGTCTTAGAAGGTTAAAGCCAACAGGGCATGGTGGATTGCTAGATCTTCTTGGACTGAAGGGTCGCAGAGAGGAAGACAGTAACAACCCAAGAAATGTAACTGAGGCAGATTTAGGGTACTGTAAAAATGAATAACACGAATTTGTATTACAGTCGCCAGTGTGAGAGAAATTGGAAAGGAAGTGGTACCATCACATGCGGCTGGTGACATAAATTAGTTCAATCCTTTTGGAAGATGAGATGTATCAAGAAGAAAAAAAAAGAGTATGCCTTTCATTCCAGTAGACGCATCTCCTGTATTTTATTCTAAGGAAGAATTTAATAGAAGAAACTAACTATAAATTCAGAGACATTCACACAGCAGTCAGCATCATAGCCAAACACTGAAAACGATCCAAATGCTCATTAAGACGGAATGACTAAATAAATGATGGTCTAGTAACTCGGTGGAATATCTGTCGTAAAGCTCTAGAAATTAATTATGAAATCATAGAGCCACACTAATGACGCTCATGACAATGTCAAGTAAAAACCAAACTACAAGTTGCAGACTACTGGTTGCAGATCTTTGAAACTATATGAACAGCATGGCTAAGACTGAAGGAGAATATGCAAAAATAAATGTGTTGATGGAAAGAGGATTTTATTCTTTCACTAAAGCTGACTTTAATTACTATAATTTGATACTAATAAGCTTTTGATGAAAGAAAATCACTTTTACATAAAAATGGAGGGAAGACACTTCTCTTGGTGGCCAGCCAACTACTCCTGTCCCGTGGAATCCACTAGAGCCAGGCGTCACTGAAGAACCTGGGGAGGCAGCCTTCTGCCCAGAGCACCGTCCAGCCTGGCCACAGTGAGCGCTTGACCTGTCTTACCTACTGGGTCTAGGGCAGAGAACCACTGGGATGCTGAGTGTGGATGCCCGCTTGGGGTTCCTGTGGTTGTTCTGCATTTCCTGCCTGTGACCAAGGAGACCTGCTGGAGACATGGACTTCACGAGGATGCTTCCTGCTTTCCAGGCTAAACACTGAGCAGCAGCCCCAGGCTTCAAGGCCAGGATGGGAAAGACAGCCTCCCTGAGTTAGCAGCTGAGTAACCTTCTGCCTCCAGAGGAGAGCTGGGGGCTTCTAGCAGTCATTTAATTAGTCTCCGAGCCCGCGGGCACCTTGCTCAGTTCGACCATAGTGTAAGAGCCAAAGGGGCGTCCTGTCTGCCTTTTACAACTTGTCTCCTTTAATAGCTCACTTTTGCAGACTCCTCCACACCCCGCGATGAAAGCCACATTGTCTCACAGAGACAACACTCGTCCAGGTCAGATCCATCTGTTGCCTTGACTCTGGGCAAAGCTACATTGACTTCCCTGGTGGCTCAACTGGTAAAGAATCTGCCTGCAATGCAAGAGACCTGGATTTGATCCCTGGTCAAAGATCCCCTGGAGAAGGAAAAGGCTACCCACTCCAATATTCTGGCCTGGAGAATTCCGTGGACTGTATCGTCCATGGGGTCACAAAGAGTCGGACACGATTGAGTGACTTTCTCAGCAGCAGCAGCAGCCATAAAAATAGCTGTCAGCATTTGCCCGAATCTTCTCCACAGAAAAATACTCTCTGACCTCCTGCAATCATGCTCATCTGAAAAACAAAGTGGTGTCCCACAGCTTGAGCCACCTGAAATTCCTACTAGTTTAATGGTTTTCTACAACACTGCTGTTTTACCATCCAACCTTCCATTCTTCCTGTTAACCAGAGCAGAAGGTAATCACGTATCACCATTGCCTGAGCCTTAAACTCCACCCACCCATTTAATCTTCACAACAGTTCTATGTAGGAGATACTGCTATGATCCCCATTTAACAGATGAGAAAACTGAGGCAGAGCCAACTGAGTAAGTGGGCCAAGGTCACACTGCAACTGGCAGAACTGGGCTTTGCACTACTTGGGTTCCCTTCCGGGAACTGCCCACATCACTACTTCCCTGCCTTCCTCCACAGAATTACTGACACTCCAGAGGAAGAGCACAGCTTTCAGGATAGAAAAGCCTCCAGAATTCAGTTTGCCTTCTAAAGTATTTCTGAGTTGTGGAGAATTCACTTAAGCACAATCATTAAGTCCCACTGATGATCTGCCTGCTTCAGGGGAGGCGAAACAGCTTCCAGCAATGTTTCAGCCCAGCAAACTTTTTGGTTAATAGTCTCAAATCTAGTCCCATGCTCTGAGAAGAAAGTGGAGGGGGGAGGGGTGTCTGACACTGAAAGAGAAGTTTGGCTGTGAACATTAGACTTCTTTCTTTTTTAATATTTATTTATTTGCTTGTACCAGGTCTTGGTTGCAGCAGGTGGGATCTAGTTCCCTGGCCAGGGATCGAACCCAGGCCCCCTGCATCGGGAACATGGAGTCTTAGCAACTGGACCGCCAGGGAAGTCCTTAAACTTCTTTTAAAAAATTAAGACCTTCAGTTTTAATATTTTTATTGGAGTATAGCTGATTTACAATGTTGTGTTAATTTCTACTCTACAGGAAAGTGATTCAGTTATACATACATGTACATTTTAAAAAAAATATTCTCTTCCACTATGGTTTATCATAGGGTATTTCTTATTGGAATATAATTACTTTACAATGTTCTGTTATACCAAAGGATATTTCATATAGTATAGTAGGACTTTGTTGTTTATCCATTCTATGTATAAAAACTTAACATCTGCCAACCCCAACCTCCCACTCCATCCCTCCCCCACCTCCTCCCCCTTGGCACCCGCAAGTCTGTTCTCTATGTATGTGAATCTCTTTCTGTTTCATAGATAGGCCATTTGTGTCATATTTTACATTCCCCATAAAAGAGATAGCATTTGGTATTTATTTGTCTTTCTCTCTCTGACTTACTGCACTTACTGCGATCATCTCTAGTTGCATCCACGTTGCTGCAAATGGCATTTCATTCTTTTCTACAGCTGAGTAGTTTTCCAAAGTATGTATGTACCACGTCCTCTTTATCCGTTGATTTGCCGATGGACATTTAGGTGGCTTCCTCATCTTGGCTCTGTGGACAGTGCTGCCGTGAACATAGGGGTGCCTGTATCTTTTTGAATTATAGTTTTTCCTGGGTATGTGCCCAGGGGTGGGATAGCTGGATCATATGGTTACTTTGTTTTTAGTTTTATGAGGAATTGTTTTCCATAGAGGCTGTACCAACTTACATTTGGGGTGGGGTCTTTCCCTTCAGCAGGTGGAAGGGGGATATGAAATTATGGGAGTGATACACGGGTCTCACTTTCACTGTAACTTACACTTATAACCACAGGCAGGTAAAGAAGGAAGAATACCCAGTTCCAGTCCCCAAAAACAAAACCATAAAATTTCCTGTTCAAAGACCTCTGCTATTTCCCAGTAACTGGGAGATCAAGCTGTGGTCCCCCCCACTTTACACCCAGAGCCCTGTCTGGTCCACTGCGCCTCCTTCCCCAGTCTCGGCTCATGAGGACTGCACCCCCCACCGCAGGCCACAGTACTCCATTTAGCCGCCATCTCTGTGCCTGCGCCCTCTGCACCCTCTGCACCCTCACCAGAAAGGCCGCCTTGCCTTTCTCTGGCCTACTACTTATTTTCAAGACCTATTAAGCTGCTACACCTCTGTAGCTCTCTTCTCTTATCTCACCTTCTGCTTCCGGCTCCCAAGTTAGTCATCCTTTCCTTTGAGCTCCAGGATACACCATGTTAGTTTTGTTTAAACCTTCCCTGCATGATCTTATAATTGTTGGTTGCCATCCCATCTCCCTTACTCTAGCAGGAGCAACCGGAAGACAGCCACGCCTCTCTCGTCCTTATCTCTCACACCCCTTCCTACCTCCTTTCCTCGAGGCTCTTGAGTCAAGTCCTGTGACCATATGGGGAGGATTCTTAAATCTGTAGGTAATGTAATGAATAAGAGGAAGCTTTTAGAAATCTAGATGACAGTAGATACTTTTGGAAGCTGAGGCACAGAATGCTGTGTGCTAAGGGACTCAAGGACAAATGATCCAGGACATGATCTGGCGTGATGGTACCTGGAATGCAGCCGACTGTCTCTGACTGCTCTGAAATCAAGCCTTCCATTGGCCCTGATTCTCGTGTTCCTACACACAAGGTTGAGTTTGTACTTGTAATCCCTTCCCAAGGAGGCTGTAACTGTCACCATTTCCCTAAATGATCCACAGGGGCAACCTCCCTTAGCATAGAGGGTAGGTGTTCATTCAAGAGACTGGGAGAATTGGAAAATATAACTGGCTGGGTTGGGTCGCCCTCGGGTCCCCTGGCCTTGACTGGTCTCTGCTGCCCTTGTGCAGGCTTCCCGTCGCACTCCACCCCCTCCCCTCCCTGCACCTCCTCACTCTCTTCTGCAGGATCACTCCCTGGGCCAGTTGGTCCACCCTCCCTGACTGCATGATAAAGGACAGTGTTCACAGCACCTGCAGTTTCGACGATGCAGGTCACTCTTCTGAGTCATCTGTCCCTGTGTTATCAAACACACCGCATTCTGAGAGCTTGCGTCTGAAAGTGTCACTGGCTATTCACATTTCTGAAAGGCTCCCCTTGCAGGTTTATTTTAGGGTAGACATCTGGCCTTCTGGCAGAAAGGTCCTCTTCATATGTTAATAGGGTTTGACACAGAAGCTTCAAGAAAAGAGATAGGAGTTGGCCTATTCGATCTACCCCAGGATATTTGCCTCTCTTGAAATAATTCATCCCTGGAAAGCAGCCAGGAACATCAGTGGAGACTTGCCCATTTGGATTCCATGGGGCCAAAATGCCTTCATTTCCTGTTTCAGTTTGAGGCTGAAATCACCAGCTTCACTTAAACAGAGGTGACCATCATGATCCTTCAGGCAGAAATCCTTCCTTAACTTGGAAAGCAGGAGCCACTTAGGAGTATTTGTGTCTTAGGCACGTCACCTCCATGGAATGATCCACAATATCTTTACGAACCTCCTCTCCCGCTCTGTGTTTCTGAACTTCACTAAGATGTATGTTCTAGCAGTAACTCACTGCAGAGCGTTCATGTGTGCTATTCATGGTTATTCACGTGTACTACCCATGTGTGCTGTGAAAGTCATTCAGTCGTGTCCGACTCTTTCAACCCCAGTGACTGTAGCCCACCAGGCTCCTCTGTCCATGGGATTCTCCAGGCATGGAGTGAGTAGCCATTCCTCTGTCCATTTCCATCTGCCACATTGCAGGCAGATTCTTTGCCATCTGAGCCACCAGGGAAGCCCATCCATAAGTCACAACAAAAGGAAACTACCTCTGTACTCTGTGAATCAGTAGCCACCTGCCACGTGTGCCTGTCTAAACTTAAGCTTCCTTATCTAAACTAAGGTTACAAATGCAGATTCTTGTCTGTACTCATCACACATCAAGGGCTCAGCAGCCACACGTGTCTGGTGGCTGCTGTGTCAGATAGTGTGTGCTAGAGAAATCTCCTACAATGGCAGAAAGTTCTCGTGGGTGTTTCCCAAACTACTCCTCTTTGGACAGAGAGAACCTCTGTGTGCTGTTACATTTCCACAAGTGAGTCCCAGTTTATCATGAAGTACATCCTCCAAGTCAGCGAAGACACCAAACAGCACCCCTCTCTCCCTACAGAGTTGATAGTCATGAACAGCAACTGTGGATTGACTAGGTGCCCGGTATTCTACTCACAGCGGCTTCCCCACGACTCCAAGGTGTGGGCGCGCTTTTAAGCGTAATGAGAAATTCTGGTGACGAGAATGTTCTCCCCTTCATTATTAAGTAATGTGTTGGGAAGAAATGCTTTAATACGCTGCTCAAGGTAAAGGCTGACACTCCAGGCTCATGCCCAAGGAATAAAAGGCATTTGTCAAATTATAACGGTTTTTTTTTCCCCTGCTGGGGAGTGGACAGAGGACAGAAAAAGGCAGCATCAGGAGGGTAGAAGCAAGAGGCGCACATGGAGCTCCTCGATCTCTTTATTTTATTTTAATATTTATTTATGTTTTTGGCTACATCAGGTCTTAGTTGAGGCACATGGATCTTCACTGAAGCGTGTGAACATAGTCACCCTGTGGCATGTGGGATCTTATTTCCCTAACCAGGGATCGAACCCATGTCCCCTGCATTGCAAGGCAAGTTCTTAACCACTGGACCACCACAGAAGTCCCTCCTCTATCTCTTTAGGAAACCTATGTGATGTAGGAAGGACCCTCACGTATAGGCCTGGGGGCAGCAATGCAGGGAGGCAGGACTTTCAGGGTGGCCTGGGGTCTCCCAGAAAGGAAACCAGGAAGATAGCAGCTCAGTGCTGGAGTCTGCCTCTCGTGGGCTGTGAGAGGTTGCTTAAACCTCAGTGTTCTGACCTGCAGAATGGGGCCGGCGCCAGCTAACACAGACGTTTGCTTGAGGTCAGCACGGAGGGGGAGGGGGGACTCCATTAGTGCCATCTCCCAGGCCACCAGTGCCTCCATGGCCTGACTGGGACAGGCACCAACAGAGCTACCTAGGTGGCACTTTCACTCCACACCCAAACTCTACAGAGCTGCCCAGGCTGGGGAGGGGCTTGTCTGTGCCCCTCCAAGAAAGAAAGGATAGTTTCTCCCACCGCTGCACCCGTAAGCCTGGGTGTGGCTGGGAGAGGAACCGGGATGAAATCTGCCCGCTTGGGTGCTCCCAGCCCCCTGAGCAGAGGAGACTTGCAGCACTCTGAGATGCTTGATGCTCCCGGGAAGCAGGAAGTTTGTCTGGCTTTGCAATTCCATGTGCCGTGGAGCGGGAGCCCCAGCGCTCCCTGACATATTGCGCTTTAAACCTGTCACAGTAAATAGTCAGGAATTAATACACCAACTCCCTGAGTCTGGCAGTGCAATTTGCCATCTAAATTGTTACCTTCCACAGAGCGGTACATAAACAAAACGAGCAGGTCGCCGGGACTTTTCAGCAGACCTGGCACTCACCGGGAAATAGGTTCTTCACCAAAAGGAGGGAGGGGAAGGGACGGCAGGAAGTTGGCATCTCCCAGGTTCCTGCTGCCTGCCAAGCAGGGGGCAGGTGCCTAGCAGGCTCTGCCTTGTTTATCTCTACAGCCACCCTGAGAGGCAGGAATTACTGTTCCCCTCTTGCCAAGGAGGAAAGTGAAGGTCAGAGTCATTTGCTCAAGGTCACAAAGCTGGGGGATTAAGGAGTCACCCTCAGCCTGGGTGGTTCTGACCCGTGTCACCCCCCTCCACTGAATCAGATCTTAAAACAGTTCTGGGGGAAGAGTCAACGTGAGGTATGGGAGCTGTTCAGCCTGAAGAGGGACGGTAGACAGACCTCTGCCCACCCCCAGAGGCGGTCCTTCGACCCTTTCTGTGCATGCCTACCCCAGCAGTGGGTTCCTCCAGTTCCACACCCGCCACTCACTTGGGAGGACTGTCTACAGGCTGCCACAGCCCTCTGCCCACAAGAGCAAAAAGCTCTGCATGCCTGGAAGTTTCTGACCTCCCAGGAGTCCCTTAGCCAAGGACTGACTGACTGGGAACGAGGAAAGCCCATAAACTCTGAGGTGTGATCTTGCAGAGCTGTGCCTGGGTTCACAGCCCTGCTCCCTCAGCCCTCTCCCTCTGGGAGCACCACCCAAATAAATCCATTTCCCACGATCCCTGTCTCTGAGCCTGCGTCTGAGAAACTCACCCTAAGTCAGAGGGTTTCCTCCCTGAAGACAGCCGACTCGGATCTGGGGCAGAGTTGTCGGAACAATTCAGGTCTCTCCTCCTTCATTAATAAGTCACTGGGGGCCAGTAATTCTCTGTGCCCACCGCAGTGCCTGCACAAGAATCTTTGCCTGTTGATGAGTACACACTGGTAAAAACCTGTGCCTTTGGATGTATGATGAGTCATAATTTGAACCAAGATCCATAAATGCAGATTTTTTTATTTTTTATTGAAGCATAGGTGATTTATAATGTGTTAATTTCTGCTGTACAGCAAAGTGACTCAGTTATACATATATATGAGCTTCCCAGGTGGCTCAGTAGATAAAGAATCCACCTGCAATGCAGGAGATGCAGGACACGTGGGTTCAGTCCCTGAGTCAGGAAGATCCGCTGGAGGAGGGCATGGCAACCCACTCCAGTATCATTGCCTGGAGAATCCCATGGACAGAGGAGCCTGGTGGGTTACAGTCCATAGAGTCTCAAAGAGTCAGACACGACTGAAGTGACTGAGCACAGCGCACACATTCTTTTTAACATTCTTCTCCATTATGGTTTATTACAGGATATTTAGTTCCCTGTGCTATACAGTAGGATCTTGTTGTTTATCGATCCTAATTTGCATCTGGTGATCCCAAATTCCCAGTCCATCCCTTGGCAACAATAAGTCTGCTCTCTCTGTGAGTCTGTTTTGTAGAGAAGTTCATTTGTGTGATATTTTAGATTCTACATACAAGTAATAGCATCTGGCATTTGTCTTTCTCTTTCTGACTTAACTTTACTTAGTATGATAATCTCTAGTTCCATCCAGGTTGCTGCAAAAGCCATTATTTCATTCTTTTTATGGCTCAGTAATATTCTATTGTATGTATGTACAGCATCTTCTTTATTCATTCCTCTGTCGGTGGACACTTAGTTGTTTCCATGTCTTGGCTGTTGTAAATAGTGCTGCAATGAACACAAAGGTACATGTATCTTTTTGGAATTTTGCTTTTGTCCGGATGTATGCACAGGAGTGGGATCGCTGGATCATATGGTAATTCTACTTTTAGTTTTTTGAGGAAACTCCATACTGTTTTCCATAGTGGCTATACCAAGGTATACTCCAGCCAACAGTGTAAGAGAGTTCCCTTTTCTCCATACGCTCTCCATCTTTTATCATTGTTTGTAGACTTCTTAATGATGGCCATTCTGACCACTGTGAGGTAGCTCCTCATTCTAGTTTTTATCTGCATTTCTCTAATAATTAGCAACATTGAACATCTTTTCATGTGCTTTTGGCCATCTGTATGTCTTCTTTGAAGAAATGTCTATTCAGGTCTTCTGCTCATTTTTCAATTGAGTTTTTGTTGTTGTTCTGTTGTATGAGCTGCTTATTTATTTTGGAAACTAAGCCCTTGTCGGTCACATCTTTGCAAATATTTTCTCTCATTCCTTAGGTTGTCTTTTTGTTTTGTTTATGGTTTCCTTTGCTGTGCAAAAGCTTGTAAGTTTGCTTAGGTCCCATTTGTTTATTTGTGTTTTTATTTCTATTGCCTTGGGAGACTGACCTAAGAAAACATTGGTATGTTTTATGTCAGAGAATGTTTTGCCTATGAGCTCTTCTAGGAGTTTTATGGTGTCAGAAGTGCAGATTTTTCAAAATAAATTCATTTATTTTTAGTTGGAGGATAATTGCTTTACAATATTATGTTGGTTTCTGCCATATATCAAAAAATATGGAAGACTTCACGAATCTGCGTGTCATCTTTGCACAGGGCCCCTGCTAATCTTCTCTGTATTGGTCCAATTTTAGTATATGTGCTGCCAAAGCGAGCACAAAAGTGCATATTTTTAAAACCTCACCCATAAAAGGTGTCCCCTCTTCCCAGAAGGATCTTAATCCGACTGGTACGTCCCATTCACCCAACTTGGGATACAAACCAGTCGTCTCTCTTCTATTCTCTGATCACCCAGCTCCCGCCTTCCCACATCATCTGGAAGAAAATTCCTTCCCTGGACATTCTCTATCCCCATTTCCCAGTATCCTTGGGCCTTACAAACTTGAGAGGTCAGTCTTGCCTTGAAATGGCTGGTGGAGAGAGCGAGAGTCTGCCCAGTCTTGTTCCTGGTAATCGCATCTGCGGCTGCCACATGGTATCATCACAGAAGACTGGTCCTGAAGGGGTGGGCAGACTCGGGGTCAGAGCCACACTGCCCCACTGTGCAGGCTGCCCCCCGGCTCCAGAAATGCAGTGCTCACACACAGCCATGTGGCCCTAGAATACAAACATGCCGTCTGCAGCTGGTTCAGCTGTGCACAGCAGCCTGGCTCACACAAACCTCCCCACAGCTGGGATGCCTCAGCTAGGGCTCCAGGGTGGCAGTTCTTTGATGCACATTCACATATGCTTAGCCTGCTCTGTGTGTGCAGTGGGAGGAACATCCAACCGCAGCTCCCACCCTGCCTTCCTACCCGCCCTGCTCCTCACCCCCCACACTCACCAGCCTCTAGACTCCAATGCTGGTGAGCCAGGCTCACCAGCTCAGGCCTCCCTTCCTCGTGGTGAGCTCACCTTTGGGCCCCTGGGTGTCCTCTGGTCAAGGAGCTCAGTCAGGATGGCCCAGTTCCCCAGGAGGTCCTAACCTCTCTGAGCATCAGCAGTCATCTCCCCTCGACTCCCCCGTTACTTAGCTTCCACCTTCCCACCTAGGAAGCCTGTCGTTCAGTCACTTGTCATGTCCAACTCTTTGCGGCCCCATTGGCTGCAGCATGTCAGGCTTCCCTGTCCTTCACCATCTGCCGGAGCTTGCTCAAACTCATGTCTATCAAGTCGGTGATGCCATCCAACCATCTCGTCCTCTGTCGTCCCCTTCTCCTCCTTTTGCCTTCAATTTTTCCTAGCATCAGGATCTTTTCCAATGAGTCAGTTCTTCGCATCGTATTGGAGCTTCAGCTTCAGCATCAGTCCTTTCAATGAATATTCAGGACTGATTTCCTTTAGGGTTGACTGGTTGCAAGGTTCATCTCCTTGCAGTCCAAGGGACTCTCGAGAGTCTTCTCCAACACCACAGTCAGTTCAAAAGCATCAATTCTTCGGCTCTCAGGAAACCTGAGACTGAATTTTGTCTTCCTCAGAATTTGTATGTTGAAATTGTAATCTCTAGTTCCCCACACTTTGACCTTTTTGAGGGATTTTGTTTGTTTCTAAAATATTTATCTATTTGCCTGTGTCTGGTCTTAGTAGAGACCTTAGAAGATCTTTGATCTTCTTTGCAGCATGTGGGATCTTTAAATTGCTGGCATGCAAACACTTACTTGTGACATGGGGGATCTGTCCCCTGACCAGGGATCAAACCCAGGCCCCCTGCATTGGGAGCTCAGAGTTTTAGCTACGGGACCACCAGGGAAGCCCCAGCTGCGACCTTTTATGGAGATTGGGCCTTGAAAGATGTAATGAAGGTGAAAGTAAGGCATATAGCGGACCCTACTTTAGCTTGACTGGTGGCATCCTTATAACAGGAAGTGGTTAGACTATAGACCTGGACAAGGAAAAGCCGTGTGAGAACAGAGGCAGAGGGTGGCCAACTACAAACGCGGAGAGAGAGAAGGCAGCCCAGCTGACACCTTTCTCTTGGACTTCTGGCCTCCAGAATGGTGAGGAAAACTGTGAAATTAATTAATTTCTGTTGTTCAGGCCACCCACCCTGAAGTGCTTTGTTAGGGCTGTCCTAGCAGAGGAACAGAAAGCCCCTTGCAAACTTTCCCACCATCTCCCCTCTCTGCCTCCCCAGGGGTTTAAGGGCCAGCCTTGTTCTGATGCAAAAGGTGGTCACTTTTCCCCTCGGACAACACCGCCTCCTCATCTGATGAAGAGGAACTTCGTGATGAAGAGGAACCATTCTCATGCTCGCAGTGGCTTCCCACATCCCCCAGCCAGAAAAGGGGCTGGCAGCTGCTCGCCTACAACATTTCATTTCCGTAATCAAAGCTACGCAGCTGCCCCCACCAGCATCCCGCTCCCCAACTCTGGCCTGAGAGCTTTTGTCTTGTCTTGCGCCGTGAAGCCGCAGCGTGAGTCCCCCTAATGCCGTAGCAGGGTAACGGCACTCCTCGCTGCTTTGTTTCACCTTCCAGAATTGGAGAGGGTATCTACAGAATGGTATTTTCCCCCAAAAATAAAAATTTGCTGCCTGGAAGGTAGTCACTGCCCTCATAGACAGAAAAGAACACGCATTTCCTTTCCCTCATGTGCAGAGCTACCTCGAACGCCCCGGGGACTTCCCCCCCAGAGGGATCCAAAGCCACGCTGGACCCCGGAGATGGGAGCCACTGTTAATTTGGTTCCCTGGGTCACACAGAAAGGGAAGGCGGTGGCGCAGGCAGAGAGAGAGAGGCTGGTGCTTCCTGTCCGCTCACAGGGCTGCCGTACACTTTACATTTCCCAAAGGCCGTAATTATTTCCTGGAGAAGAAATTCAAATGACCCAGATAGTTAATTCAGTGAGACTGGCCCAAAAAAGTATTTACCTAAAAGACAGTTTTGTCAAAAAGAACATCACAACATGGTCAGGGTTTGCCTTCCCCTAGATCTTAGGAGTTCCCTCTGCACGGAGGACAGAGGAGGCCCAGCAGAAACCTGTCTCTGACTGCCTCCATCTCCTCTTCTATGTCCATCTCCGACCTCCTAGGACCCCCTTTTCCAGCCTCCAAGGCCCCAGGTTCTCCCCACCCCCATGTCTGCACCTCAGTCTCACAGTGACCGCCCCCTTCTGTTTACCTGGTACAAATACTCCATCCCTCAGTACAGGGAGCTCAGCTCTGAGTCAGGAGGAAACTCACTGGTGAAATTAATTCACCCAGAAGCTACTGTGTGGCCAACCGTGTTCAGGGCCCCTGGATGAGGGAGAGTTAGATGGGAGCCAAGCTGTCACTGGACGCGTAAGAAAATGGAGCTGAGGGGCTCCACAAAAGCACAATGCTATTGGTGAAAGGTATCCTGTTTGATGGGGCTTCCCAGGTGGCGCTAGTGGTAAAGAACATGCCTGCCAATGCAGGAGACATAGGAGATGTGGGTTCGACCCCTGGGTGGGGGAGATCCCCTGGAGGGGAGGGCATGGCAACCCACTTGCCTGGAGAATCCCAGGGACAGAGGAACGTGGCAGGCTACAGTTCATGGGGTCGCAAAGAGGCAGACGCGACTGAATGACTAACACACACGCATGCATTGTGTTTGCATCCTGACTGCATAAGCCTCAGCTTTCTCCTCGGCAAAACCAGAATAGCAGGACCTCACTTGCAAGGATATTTTTGTGCTTAGTTGGAAAGGATCAAACTTCTGTGGGGATGAAGAAATGGGGTAAAATGTCCAGTGAGAGTAAGGCAGGAAGCCGGAGACCACAGGGGGCCCATTTGCGAACTCCATGCGTTTAGTGCTGCGTGGAGGACAGTCCTCGGGCCAAACCAGGACTCTTCTCCAGCCTCCTTGGGGCTCCAAGAGTAAGCCCAGCGTCTCTGAGTTTGGTCTGCACCTCCCCACACTCTGGAGTGTTACAAGCATAGCTCGAGATCAACAGGACCCCTGGTTTCCGAGTGTCAGTCTGGCCTCCCCAATTGGAACACAAGCCCCTTGTCTGTTACAGGGCATCACTGTCTGCCCTGCAGACGGGGGCACAGAGCAGCTACAGAGCAGCCCCTCAGTAAATATTTGCAGATTGTCTGCCGGGAATGAGGTTTGACGTAGGCCAACCGCCTCAAGAGACCTCCTGCCACCTCTCGGCCTGTGGCTGCCTCTCAGACCTTGAGGCCACAGACAGGATGTGACTTCTACCAACCGTGGACAGAAGAAGCCTCTCCTTGGTATCATGAGGGGAGGAGGCACCAGGCTGGTGTCCCAAGGGCAGCAGGGCCTCGTGGAGAGCCCTGTGTACACTGCCCGGGCTTGGCATCCCCCACCCCGGGGGCATGGGGAAGGGTCCGGGGAAAGCTGACTTTCCTTGCTGACCAGAGCACCAGCACCCAAGCTGTTGGTGGCAGGGCCCACGGGAGAAAGGGCGGAAGGGAGGGCAGGAAAGCCCAGCCGAGCCCCGCACTCGGCGGTGACGTGGAGCCCTGGCCACGCCCGGCCACCCAGCTGCTCCCGTCGGGGAACCAGCTTCCTTTTGTGGTCTGACCCTGGCTGCCCGCCAGGACTTCCACAAGA
This sequence comes from Bubalus kerabau, assembly GCF_029407905.1. NCBI lineage: Eukaryota > Metazoa > Chordata > Mammalia > Artiodactyla > Bovidae > Bubalus > Bubalus kerabau. Next base: position 15,477,046 of record NC_073643.1, read on the forward strand.
GCCTTGTGATGTGCACTTTTGAAATGTGTCGGTGGCGCGGAATGGCATGTCTAACTCGTGTTTGATGCCCGTCTGCGTTTATGTCTCTTTCCCACGCCCACGGATGCAGACGGGCTGTGTGTGGGAGCCATGGTGTCCGGCGGTCCTGAGCCCTGGCTGTGTGGCTGGACACACTTCCTTTTACCCTCAACCTGCCCTCCGTCAGGGGGTGGTTCCCTCGGAGGAGGAGGACAAAGAAGATGAAAGGGGGGGGGGGGGTGAGGGGGTAGGCTATACTTGATATCAGCTGCTGAACTTTGCATGAAGTTATTTTTAACTTCATGACAATTTCCTGAGCTGCTATAGCCCCCATTTTACAGGTGGGGAAACTGAGGCTCAGAGAGGTTACATCTCTGGTGTGGAACAGCACAGCCAGGGCATGGTGGAGCAGAGACTCGACTCCAGCCCTTCTCCCTCAGCAACCAGGCTCTGCCCAGACACGGCCACGTCTCTTAGGAGGATCGCTCTTTCCAGAATCTGCCTCCTTAAATGTGGAGGTGGCGGCCGTCACTCCCCACATTTCTACTGCCTGCACCCGCCTCGCACATGACCACTGGCATCCAGAGTTTGAGAAGAACTGAGATAGGCCAGGTCTGCTCACTCCAAGTTCAGGGTTTGCTTCAAGGGTGTCTGTCTTAATTTGAGTTGTTAGTTCTCATGGTATGTCTGTCAAACTACAGAAATAACCGTGATTACTCTTTTCCCGTGATTTTCTTGTTTCTCTACTGTATTATTATTTTTTTCTTTGGTCTGACTCCAAAGCTTATATTTATTTGCTCTTTCAGCAAGAAAAAAAAGAAAGAAAATAGTGTGTACATGTCAGTTCTAATCTCCCAGTTCATCACCCCTTCTCCTTCCCTTGCTGTGTCCACAAGTCCATGCTCTACATCCGAGTCTCTATTCCTGCAGACGGGTTCATCAGTACTGTTTTCCCGGATTCCACATACATGCATTAATACATGGTATTTGTTTTTCTATTTCTGGCTCACTTCACTCTGTATGACAGACGCTAGGTCCATCCACGTCTCCACAAATGATCCAGTTTTGTTCCTTTTTTTGTCTGAATAATATCCCATTGTATATATGTACCACATCTCTTTGATCCATTCATCTGTTGATGAAAATAATAACTTGCGGGAGCCCTCTGCCCAGTGCAGGGAACTCAGTTCAGTGTCCCGTGATGCCCCCATTGAGAAAGATGGGGGCTGTATTTATCAATTACGGCAGCTCCTGCTCGGCACTCGTAGAGACACACTTTGACTCCAGTAAGGTCCCTGGGTGGTCTCTGGGCAACCCAGACGAGAATGAGGTGTGACGCCTTCCATGGCAGTGACGGAGTCCAGCCTGTTCACAGCCCTGGGAGAAAACGGCTGTAACTGTACAAACCCTTTCTTGGGGGTGGGTGTTGCCCTAAGGATTGGAATCGGAGACCACCTGGGTCACTGGAAGGCCACCCCTAGAAAGCTACAGGCAAGCAGTGGGAGAAGTGGCACAGGATAGGTAAAACAACACAGGGGTGTTGACGGGCAGGGCACTGACGTGGGCACTTGGGGTGCTCTGGGAAGCTGTGTCGACAGACCTCAGAGTTGTGCCATCCAGGAGATGAGGTGGCTGGAGGATTTATCCCCAGTCGTTGGCTCAGGTCTGCTCCCGAAGCCAAATGCACTTGGGGTCAAAGTCCTCAGGCAGAGCCAGGCATGCCTGGGATCAGAACCTGCATCTGTTGACTAATGAGCGCTGAGGGAGTGTGGGCAGGGGGCCACCATAGTGGTGCCATGCCAGACACCCAGGATGCAGCCCAGGGCGCTTGGCCTCTCCCCCTCCTCTTCCTTATGGGTTTAGATGGGCACGATGCTATCAGAGGAGTTCTTGGTCACCTGGTCTGTTTGCATACATGCCTTCTTGGGCCAGGGAAGAAGGAATCAGGAGTCACTTCCCAGTTTGGGGAAGCCTGAGGGAGGTATAGGTGAGGCCCTTGGGGTCGTCATCAGTTGAAGGGAAAACAAAGGGGACTGACCCAGAGATGCCTCAATGCACTGGGCACAGAAGCTAAGACCTTGGTGGCCCACCCGCAGAGTGAGAGGTCTGCAATGAACGCCTGCAGTAATCCTAGGGACTGCAGTCTCTTCATGGGAGTGGGCCACTAGAAGCGGAGATGACCATGAGGCACAATCAGCCGTGGCTTCTCTTGCAAGCTCAGTGAGGTGCCGGAGCATGAGAAGGAAGACGGCATCCTTGCAGACTCGGGGCAGAGGGAGAGGGGGAACAGGGCTGCGTCACATGCCTTCTCATCAGCAAAGCCACTGCCGATCGTCCTTCTTCCCTCTGTCTCTGTGTCTGTCTGGTTTCTCTCTGCTTCTCCCTGTGGACTTCTGTCCCTTGATTCTGTGTGTGTCTGAGATGCTCACCATCACCTCCTGTCTCCACCCTCTCTCTTCCTTCTCTCTCTTCACCTCTCCCTCATCTCCTTAGGAGACCTGGGTACCCCTGCGGGAAGGCTTCGAGTTTCCGTGCAGGGAGCTGCATAAAGAACTGGCCTCAGGGCACCGGGCGTACATATCCAAGTGGCATGCTGCCTGTGGAGGCAGTGGACCTGGGCCTGAGAGCCCCATCCATTGCCAAAGGTCACTCCCCGCGTCAGGCACTCAGACACGGGCAGCCTTCCCTTCACGCATCTCCTTTTAGCCATGATCAACATTTCAAAAGCGATCGCACAGGCCTACAGTAGGTTCCTATAATTCACCCAAGGGTTGCGCCTGCCTGCCGCTGGGAGACAAGCCGCATTCTTCTCTCCGAATGAGCTATTTTTAAGACCGCTCTTCCCCCCTCCCTCCTTCCAGTTCCATTGCCGGCCAAGCACTGAATTAGATTCTTTCTTCATTTTGTAGGCTCCCCCTCTCTGGTATTATATAAAACCATTTCAGCCCTTAAGGAGTTGGCATCTGACATCCACAGCTTCTGGATCCCCAGAACAGAGAAGGGAAGGCATAAACAGAAGGGAGGGAAAGAAATGTTCTCTTTCCGCGCCAGCAACATGAATCGTCAGAGAGTTAAATAGCAACAAAGTATTTGGTGTTAATCTTTAATATTCCCAGGAACTTGTCACCTCCTCCTTCAGTCCCAGAGCTGCTGTGCTCTGAGTGATTCTGGCGCCTCTCACAAGATATCACACCTTCTATTATGCTCTAAAAAAAGTACCCACCAGAGGGGAGTTCGTAGTGATTAGACTGCCGAAAAAAAAGGCAAGGTGCTCATCGCTGTTTACAAGGAAGTAACTGAAAAGGATGAGCCATGGGTTCCTTTGCTGTCAGTCTTCTCTATTTTAAGCAGACCCTTCCCTGAGCTCATCCTTTGATGCGATCCCTCCCCGTTCCTAGGCTCCAGAGCTGGGGGTGGTGTTTGACAAATATCTAGGGATGCAGGTGACATTTGGGGGCACAACTCAGAGTCTGTGCAAGCTGGCAGTGACAGAGTCAGGAGTACATAGGTGAACTAAAGCCAAGGGAGCAGATGAGATAAATAGTGTAAGATGATTGTGTAGACAACCAAGGAAACAGGGATGCGACCGAGTCCTCAGGTACTTCTACATTTAATGATGGGCAGAGTAAGAGAATTGGAGAAATGGACCATAAAGTATGGATGTGAGAGTTGGACCATAAAGAAGGCTGAGCACCGAAATTGATGCTTTTGAATTGAGGTATTGGAGAAGACTCTTGAGAGTCCCTTGGACTGCAAGGAGGTGAAACCAATCAATCCTAAAGGAATCAGTCCTGAATATACATTGGAAGGACTGATGCTAAAGCTGAAGCTCCAATACTTCAGCCACCTGATGCAAAGAGCTGACTCATCAGAAAAGACCTTGATGCTGGGAAAGATTCAAGGCAAAAGGAGAAGGGGGTGACAGAGGAAGAGGTGATTGGATGGCATCACTGACTCAATTTGTGCAAACTCTGGGAGTTGGTGATGGACATGGAAGCCTGGTGTGCTGCAGTCCATGGGGTCACAAAGAGTAGGACTTGACTGAGGGACTGAACAGCAACAGTAAGGGGATCCCCAAAAGTAGACTGAAAACCATTGGAGGTAGCAGGGTGTTGTGTCCCAGAAGCCAAAAAACACCCTGGAGCATGGTCCTTCACCAGTGGGAACAGGAGTCCATGAATAAATGCCCAACTTCCTCCTCAAGTGGGTGGCGTCCCCCTTGCCCACAGAGGCAACCTGCTCAAGTGAACTCACCCTAGATGAGCTTCCTTCCCTCCCCTGTCCCACTTCCCCAAACCTCTCCTAGCTCGATCTGCTTTGGGGGACCCTCTACTAAGGGAGCCTCTGTGAGCTCCCTGAGGGTGTTACAATGACGCTGTTTCTATGACTCCACGCTTCTGTTCAGGGCAGGCTAATGCCTGAGCCTTCCCACAGGGCTCCAGCTGCAGATCAAGGGATTTATTACGAAACACAGAGGCCTGTATCTCCAGGTCACATCTTCCCCGCTCCTGCCGGCTCTGGCTATGACAGATCAGACTGCTCCCTAAATTTAATGCCCTGCTGAGCTACGACAACAACCACCACCACCAAGAAAAAAGGAAAAAGGGAAAGGAAGAAAGAAAGAAACCTCACCAGACACTCCTAAGAAAATAAATAAAATCTATGTCTCTGATGGCAAGGTCAGGAGATATTTTATTTTCACACATTTATGCTGCACCTTCACAGGCTGAACCCATGAATTCTCAGTCTTTATCTTGAAATATATATATTAAATGGGCATTAAACTGAGTGATAGTGATCGCTTCTCACAAGAGCCTCAGGTCTCGTTGGGAGGAAGCAGTTGGCAATGCTGGGCCCATGAGGCAGGAAGGCAGCTCTCCCCGGGGGTACTGGGGGCCGTGCTTCTGGTCCTTCCTTGGAGCCAGTCCTGCTCATCACCTGCTTGCCTCGACTGAGCCGTTGGAAAATCAAGCCACACAGGGAGCCTTTCAGGCCTCACTCTACCCAGCATTTATTTATTTTTAAAAAATATTTCTTTTATTTACTGTTTATTTATTTGGCTGCTCCGGGTCTTAGTTGTGGCACACCAGGTCTTTGAGCTTCACTGCAGTGTGTGGGGCCTTGGGGCTTCCCTGCTGGCTCAGTGGTAAAGAATCCTGCCAGTGCAGGAGACTCGGGTTCGATCCCTGAGTCAGGAAGATGCCCTGGAGAAGGAAATGGCAACCCACTCCAGTATTCTTGCCTGGGAAATCTCATGGACAGAGGAGCCTGGTGGGCTACAGTTCCTGGGGTTGCAAAGAGACACGACTTAGTGACTGAACACAACTAAACACCAACAACAATGTGGGATCTGAGTTGCAGCATGCAGGATCTAGTTCCCTGGCCAGGGATCGAACCTGTGCCCCCTGCATTCGGAGTGAGGAATCTTAGCCACTGGCCCACCAGGGAAGTCCCTCCCTGGCCTCTAAAGGAAGCACTGTTTCTTGGAACTGCCTTCCTGAGGACAAACAGCACTGAAGCAAGAAGTTGCTTTGAGGTTGAACTTTAGTGCTTCCAGTATTGCTTCAATCCAGATTTAAAAGTTTGGCTTACCACGTGAAGTCTGTGTCCACGTTCTAGAAAGACAAAGCAGGACAGAGAGAATGGTAATGAGCTAAAGAATAAGCCTGCTTCATCTCGCTCCCCATTTGTATCAAGAAAATTTATGGTGATGCTTAACCTTTTTTGGGTCAAGGACACCTGAGATGCCGAGGAAAGCTCTGGACCTCATCCCCAGAAACATACACATTTACCCAAACATGGGGAGTGCCACCCACCCTTCCACCAGCCCTCAGAGGAAGCACCTCTGCTAAACAAGGAGGAGGAAGATGGGTGGAAGTAAGAAGGAACAAGAAGAAGAAAGAAAAGAGGACAAGAAGAAGGAACGCTTGAATGGCACTTTATAGTTTAAAGTCACCTTCACATATGTTCACTGGTGCATGCCACGGGCAATGGCACCCCGCTCCAGTACTCTTGCCTGGAAAATCCCATGGACGGAGGAGCCTGGTGGGCTGCAGTCCATGGGGTCGCTAAGAGTCGGACACGACTGAGCGACTTCACTTTCACTTTTCACTTTCATGCGTTGGAGAAGGAAATGGCAACCCACTCCAGTGTTCTTGCCTGGAGAATCCCAGGGACAGGGGAGCCTGGTGGGTTGCCGTCTATGGGGTCGCACAGAGTCAGACACGACTGAAGCGACTTAGCAGCAGCAGCATCACACCACGGGATAATGGTAGGCCAGGTCATCCAGCCATAGGAAGACATCGGAGGGGCTTCCATCCCCAACCTGGGGATGAAAATGGCTCCAAGGCATCTTGAAAGAGGGGCTTCCAAATTGAGATCCTGAAAGATGAGTGGGAATCCAGCAACCAAGAGAGGAAGAGAGAGGATTCAAGGCTGAAAGACAAGCAGGTGGAAAGGTCTGGAGGTAAGGGAAATGGAAAGATAGGGGTGGGTTAGAGTCTATTTAGGCTTCGTTAATGATTCGCGATTGACTGATTAAGGCTGATGAGGGGGGAAAGGAGCACGAAGGCCCTGCTTGGTCAGCCAAGTGGTGGGAAGTCACGGTTGGGGGCAAGGGTACCGCTTGTGCCGACTGGCAGTCAGAAACCTGTAGAATAAATTAATAAAATATTTATGAATTTTATAAATATGTTGCAACCATAAAATCCTGACCCATAGGCCTGGAAGAGACTTCAGAGAGCGTCTGAGCCGGTATCTTCACTGGCACATGTTTCCAGCCACAGGTAGTGAGGTTGCAGAGGTAGGGACCAGCCAGGCTCTGGAGATTCTGGAACGCTCATCCTAGCAACGGTGTGCTTGATGGACTGATGGGAAACCACACTGAAGAAAGATGGCAGCAAGAGTGATTTTCCTTTAAGCCTTGGGCATCAGAAGAAACTGAGTCCCTAACTGTGGCCTTCAGCAGGTCACATCACCACTGCAGGACTCCCCGTTGCTACCTGTAAGAGGGGAGATCTTGACATTTATCTCAGGTGTGAAATGGGACAGCATCTCAATGCCTGGCATGCAGTAGGTGCGTCACAAACGTTTGCTTCTTTGTGACATCCCCAGTCTGCCTCCCCACCCACTCTACCTCTGCCTTCTGAAGACGCTCTTACTGGAACCCCAGCTCATGGTTTTCCCGCCTCTCTAAGCCCACCCTCTCCCATCCTTAGTTCAGAACCCTTGCTCACCTCTTGGCTTCCCTCCATGGGGCCAGTGCGTCCAAGAAGCATATAAATGTGCATGGCCGGGGCTGACGATGCGATTGTCTGACTGGATGTTTTCGGTTGACATGTAGAAGCCTGTAAGGACTGCCTCCCATCCCATTTTAAGACAGCACACTGGCTCAGATATGTTAGGAAGACGCCTCTCATATATTAATTATGCACCTAGTAATTACACAGGAGGGTTCTGGCAGCATTATAGGAAGGGATGGGCAACTGAGCAGCCAGAGGAAGGAATGATGAGTTCGGCTTTTGCCTCACACTCGAGTCCAGTCTGAATTCCAGAAAAGACTTTCCCCCATCCTCTACCTGCAAGGGATGGGATTGTCCAGCCCCTGGCGTGGTGGGCCAGCTGAACTGCTTGTGTGGTGGGGCTGGTGTTCAGTCACTTCAGTCGTGTCCCACTCTTTGTGAACCCATGGACTGTGGCCTGCCAGGTTCCTCTGTCCTTGGGATTCTCCAGACAAGAATACTGGAGTGGGTTGTTATTCCCTTCTGCAGGAGATCTTCCCAACCTAGGGATTGAACCTGCATCTTTTAAGTTTCCTGCATTGCAAGGCGTGATCTTTACCACTAGCGCCACCTGGGCTGGAGGTGAAGAGAAATAAAGAGCATCTATGTTCCTGACCCTAGGACCCACCAACTGTCCGAAGCACCCCCTTTTTAAGAACAGCTTCAGGAAGAGCCAGGGGAAGGTCATCCCCACACTCAGTGTCCACTTCCCATCATGGGTGCATTACTGCACAGAAGAGAAATGGTCATCTGAAAGCTAAGGAAGTGTGTGTGCAAATCTACTTTGCACGCACGAGGAAGAGAGAGGCTAGGGGGCTTGGAAACCCAGAGCTTGGGCCCAGGACGACGACCCATTCCACCTGGCTCACAACCCCAGGAGCCCCTCTCTGTATCCAGGAACCCTCTGTACCCCCCAGAAAACCCTTCAGGCCCCAGCTCCAGAGGAGCCAGCCCACACCCTGGGAGACCATTACCCTCTGGAATCAGCAATGATGCCTTCCCAGGAGTGATCAGCAACCAGCAACTGCCAAGGAAAGGCCCCCAGGTCACCTAATGGTGAAAAGTTGACAGGCATCCAAGGACAATCCACACTTCCATTCCACGCCCCACCCCCCACCCCCACCGAGGATTTGGCAACTGTATCCAAGATTCCCATCTGCGGCCCTGGACCTCCTTGGGGAGGATGAATCTGTAAAAATATATGTGGCTCAAAAATATGTGGTTATTACTTTACAAGGTGGTGCTATTGAATAGCTCATTTATCCTGAGAAAAAAGTGGGCCAACTGAGTGGCTTCAGGCAATTTGAAACAATCTAATGGAATCTTTTAATGTGTTTAATAAGATTTTTAGTAATCTAAGGAATACATGTTCATGGTAAGAAGATGAAAAATAACTCTTGCACATAAATGACACACAGGTCCACAAAGGTACATGCCCAAGAATGTTCTCTGCAACATTGTTTAAGATAGCAAGTAAACAGAAGCTACTTAAATGTCCAGCAATGTGGAAAGGGTTGCGTAAACAAAGGTTCACTTTTGTGGCATGGAGAACAACTTAGTGCTAGAGTCAGACATAGGACAATATACACAGTACGGAAAAGCTGCTTAAAACTCCACGTATGGAAAAATTACAAAGTTTCATGCATTTACAGAGAAAAAGAGTCTGGAAAGAAACCCACTCAATGGATATGTATTACCCCGAGGAGGAGCTAGGGAAGGGTGAGAGAAGTGGAGGCCTTTGTTTTGACTTATGTACATCTGAATTCTTTGGAAGTCTTAGTTTTCTAACTCAAAATAAAGAAAATGAGAAAACCCACATTAGCAATAAATAAAGAAAAACTGTGTATAATACAAACCTAGAAATAACCCTATTGAGTATACATGTCCTCTTCCAGGTTTCACTACACAAATAAGATTGTCTTCATAGCTTAAATTTGCCTTAAAACAATATGCATTACTTTCCAAGTCTATAAGCGAACATTGTGTTTTTAAGGACTGCCTTCTAGATCACTGCCTATTTAAACAATTTCTTATTAGTAGGCATTTAGGTTGCTTCTAATTTCTTTCTTTCTTTCTCTTTCAAACAAAAACAATGCAGTAATGAGCCTACTTAATACTAGATCATTGCGCATAATCACAGTTATGTCCTTAGAACTAATTCCTAGAAGTAAAATTATTGGGTTAAAGGGTAGGTGTATTTTAAGGTTCTTAACGCTTATGGCAAAATCACCCTCCAGAAAGGTCACAAGGTCTATAATCCCTTATCCACAAAACTCTGAAAACTGAAAATGCTTTACTAAGTTTAACAACTAAACTCATTTGGTGGCAGACCCTGACCTGCATGGACACAAGGCCATTTAAAGCCTTTCATTTCTCCCACATAGTATGAGTATTTATACATTTCATGCAGGCACATAAATGTGTGTATTGCCCTGGTTCCTACAGGGAGTGTTATATGATGTACAATTTATACATTGTGTTGCCTTTCAAAAATCTGGAAAATTCTAAATTCCAACACATTCCTGTCCCCAAGGGTTTCTGGTAATGGATTATGGACCGGTGTTAATTTATGCTCCCCTGGCAGTGCTGTTCTCTTCATGTGCTCACCAATACTCAATTTTACAAGTTGTTTTCATCTTTGCCAACCTGATTTTTAACAAACAGAAATGAGGTGGGGCACTTCTTCCAAGTGATCTGGCCATTTGAATGCCTCCTCACTTAGCCTGTGGGCTTCCCTGGTGGCTCAGAGGGTAAAGCGTCTGCCTGCAATGCAGGAGACCTGGGTTCAATCCCTGGGTCAGGAAGATCCCCTGGAGAAGGAAATGGCAACCCACTCCAGTACTCTTGCCTGGAAAATCCCATGGACAGAGAAGCCTGGTAGACAGCAGTCCATGGGATCGCAAAGAGGCGGACACGACTGAGCGACTTCACTTTCTTTCACTTTCACTTAGCCTGTAAGCTGCTGTCTATACTTCTGAGTACATTGGCTCCAGCAGCACCCCTTGGTGAGGCCTTGGGCCTCTGCACCTTAAAAATACAGTGTTTGAGGGACTTCCTTGGTGGTGCGAAATTCCCAGGTGGCACCAGTGATAAAGAACCTGCCTGCCAGTGCAGGAGACCTGAGAGACATGGGCTAAATCCCTGGGTTGGGAAGATCCCCTAGAGGAGGGGATGGCAACCCACTCCAACATTCCTTCCTGGAGAATCCCATGGACAGAGGAGCCTGGTGGTCTACAGCCCATAGGGACACAAAGAGTTGGACACAACTGAAGCAAATTTTTTGGGCTCCAAAATCACTGCAGATGGTGATTGCAGCCATGAAATTAAAAGATGCTTACTCCTTGGAAGGAAAGTTATGACCAACCTAGATAACATATTAAAAAGCAGAGACATTACTTTGCCAACAAAAGTCCATCTAGTCAAGGCTATGGTTTTTTCGGTGGTCATGTATGGATGTGAGAGTTGGACTGTGAAGAAAGCTGAGCACTGAAGAATTGATGCTTTTGAACTGTGGTGTTGGAGAAGACTCTCGAGAGTCCCTTGGACTTCAAGGAGATCCAACCAGTCCCTCCTAAAGGAGATCAGTTCTGGGTGTTCATTGGAAGGACTGATGCTGAGGCTCAAACTCCAATACTTTGGCCACCTCATGCAAAGAGTTGATTCATTGGAAAGGACCCTGATGCTGGGAGGGCTTAGGGGCAGAAGGAGAAGGGGACAACAGAGGATAAGATGGTTGGATGGCATCACCGACTCAATGGACATGAGTTTGGGTAAACTCCGGGAGTTGGTGATGGACAGAGAGGCCTGGCATACTGCGATTCATGGGGTCACAGAGTCGGACACAACTGAGCGACTGAACTGAACTGAACTGAACGGAAGCAAATTAGCACACACACACACGGTGGTGCAGTGGTTAGGAATCTGCCATGCAGTGCAGGGACACAGGTTCTATCCCTGATCGGGGAAAAAAGACCCCACATGGGGCAGAGCAACTGAGTCTGAGAGCCTCACAACTAGAGAGTCCATGAGCTGCAACAAAAGATCCCCCAGGCCACAACTAAGACAAATAAATAGAATAATTTTAAAAACTATGTATATAATGTTTGTTTAGTGACTTGAAAAGAAGTGCATGATATATTATTTTAAGGCAAATTTAAGCATCTTATTTGCATAGTAAGACTTGGAAGAGGACATACGCACTAACCAGGGTTGCTTCTAGGTTTGGATTATAGATCGTTTTTCCGTGTTTATCCGTGCTGCTGACACCTCTCCACACCCTCTCAGGGACCACTGGCCCAAATGCCCCACATCAGCACTTCCTCTGCCTTTATGGGAATTTTCTCACCCTCAGCCTCCTTCCTGGTCTCTGGGTATTACTTCCTGCAGGCAAGAAGGGACACCATTCTCAGCTAACTCATCCAGTCATCAGTTGGAGGAGTGATCCTACAGCAGAGAAATGGGACCCCTGGTAACACCAGGGTTACTCCAAGAAAATCCCTCGTTTCCATGAGGCCTGAGTCTCTGATGGGGTTGCTGGGTCCCTGTAGATTCTAGTGAAGCCTCACTCTGATCATAACCCACGCCTCTGCCACTGAGGCCAACCCTCCTTACCAGAGTCATTCTGCCCATGGGGTTATATTCTCTACCACTGTCATTTACACCAGTCAAAATGACCGTGGAATTGTACATAGAGCCGTGTGTGCTTAGTCACTCGGTCGTGTCCGACTCTTTGCGACCCCATGTACTGTAGCCCACCAGGCTTCTCTGTCCATGGGATTCTCCAGGCAAGGATACTGGAGTGGGTTGCCATGCCCTCCTCCTGGGTATCTTCCCAACCCAGGGATCAAACCCAGGTCTCCCACATTGCAGGTGGATTCTTTACCAGCTGAGCCACCAGAAAAGCTGACAGAGCCATTTAGGGAGATTGATCCCAGCACCTGGTATCCCTGGGGTCAAGAAGGCTATAGGAAGCCCAGGAGACTGACTCCAGGGAGTCCCTGGGGGGTGGGGAGTGCTGGGAACAAGAGATACCAGCAGGAACATGATCTCCAGGACCAAGGATTGTCACTGCTGCCTTGGGCGTTTCAGAGCTGATGGCTTTGCCTGCCTCACCCATATACCTTCGAAGCTGAGAAACAGCCCCGGGCTGATGCACGCGGATTCCCACCTCGGGCCCAAGTCCTGAGCCCGTCATGCAATCACCGCAGGCTAGGCCAAGGTATTGGGAACAAAAGTGCAGGGGCTGCCATCAGGGGTGCGTCCCAGAGGCGCCTCCTGGGCCTGGGGAAGGGCCATCTGAATCCTGATAAAGCACATCCCTGAGAACATGCAGCTGCCACCAGTGTAGACAGCAACAGCAACAACAAACAGTCTAGATGCAGAGCCTTCCAGAAGACAGATGCAATCATCCATGTCCTCGGGACAAACAGTATCTGATCTCCCCAGACCACGGAAGCTGGCTTTGAGAAGTGAACCAACGGGATATGCAGGTATTTCTAAAAACAGCATATTTTCATGGCTCTTAATCTGGGGGTACTAACTGGGTTCCTACTTTGGCTCTAGCACTTCGGTAAAGCTATTTAAATTTCCCATACTTTTGTCATCTGTAGAGTGGAGATGGTTATTAGGGTCAAAGAGATCATATGGGTAAGGTCCAAGAAACAGTGCCGACTGTGTAGCGCGCACTCAGTAAATGCAAGCTGCTGCTGTTGTTGTTTTATTATTACTTTGAATGGTTATTAATATTATACTAGATGAAGAATAAACATGTCTTTGATCAGGAGCGTGAAAGCTCGCTAGGGAAAGCAGTAGAGGAGAGAACAAGAAACAAAGAAGGAGTCAAGGCTGGAATTCTGATTGCCAGACCACACAGAATCTCTCCTTTCTTCTGGTTAATAAAATGAATATGAGATGATGCAGAGAAAGAGGCTGAGTCCCAAGATACACGGCAACTCTGGGAACTGCAAGGAAACCCTCCCCCAGGACTCTGGAGTGCAGTGAGCCCTTAACCTGCAGATGCAAAACCCCTGACCCAGGGACATGCTGGTGGCTTAGGGCAAGTCATTAAGAGGGGAAGAGCATATGCAGAAAGAAAAAGTTTGGAAAGAGAATTTTTGTTTAAAACTGCAAAACTTAAAGGCACTTAGAAAAAGTCAGAAGACTGAAAGGTCTTAAAAGGGAACAGAGACCTGAGACATCTGCCTCTTGCCCTGAAGTGGTCTTAGCACTTTCCCCAAGAGAAAAGCAGGAGCAAAGATGGAGTGCGTCAGTGAGACGTCGCTGTCTCTATAATTTTTGCCTCTCCATGGCCAGCCCATCCAGGGTTGGGGATGGGAGGGCCAGGGCCTGTGGTCTGAAGCTTCCCCCCATCATGGAGAGACAGTCAGGCTGGAACCCTGGTGAGGGGGCTCAGGGAAGAGGGAGGCGCTGGTGGTGGGTCTGAAGTGGGAGGGGTTCAGGGGTCGTGTAATGGACAAGCATCCGCTTGATCAGTCTTAGGTGTGCCTCTCCACTCGGGGCGGCAGCTCTGGGCCCTGTGTGGACAGCCTTGCCCACCACCCACACTCCATGGGAACCAACCACAGAGGCAGAGAAGTATCTGTGGCCCACTTATTCATACCAGTTTTCGAAGCTGCAGGACTTGACTTGCTGCTCTATAAATGTCAGTTATGCCCACCCTTGGTAAAACCGGTGAGAAACACAATGCCAAAGAAGGCAGAGGCTCTGGGGCTGAAGAGATACCAACCGTGGCTTCAACCCACCCATTTTAGGGAATAAGAGACCTTCTTGGGGTTAAGGGCATATCATCAAAGAGTTGTGAAGGATTAGCTCAGGCTAACAAAAAGTTCATGAACTTCCAAGCTAGAGTTCTAAAATGAAATGGCAAAAGGGAGAGGGACCCACGACATTCCTACTTCTTTTCTGTGGGTATATATGGGGGTATGGCTGTACACGTATGAATGCATACATATGCAAATACAAAAGAGTGAATATTTGCTGAACATTGATTCAGTTTGATTTATCACTATATATGTGAACACAGTATATAGAGAAAAAGGACTGGGAGCAATTATACCCAAAATGTCATTAATGGGATTCTGCAAGGTTGGACTACAGGGAATCCTTTTCTTTTTGTGAATTTCTCAAACTTCCAATGTCCTGGGTTTTATTTCAGTTTTCTTAGAGAAGATGTTAGATCTCAATGCCCTGTCTCCCAGGGGGGTTCCTTGACCTTGTACAAACATACCCACCTTGTCCCAAGCAACCTCGTGTCAACCATGTGTGAGGGGGCACAGGCGCTGAGTCTGAAAAAGTCCTGCTGTGTCTTTCTCCCACTCTGACTGCTCACAAAACAAAAATGAGTTTTTCCATGGTAACCTCCAGCCTCCTCAGTTAGACACAGAGGCCACACTGGCAACTCTTAAATAACTAGCAGCTTCATGCTCTGCTCCTCTTCGTAGATAGGACTCGAGAGAAAAGTCTGGAACAACAGTCACCACGCTGTTGTGACTAGGTTGGTTCAAACTGGCCACTGTTATCTGGGTGGTGAGATCAAAGATGACTGCTATCTTTTTTCTTTACATTCTTAGAACATGAATTTTTAAAATTATATATTTAACAATTGGCTTTATTTTAGAGGGGTTAAGAGAAGGTAAAACCTTGTTGCTTCTCCCTGTCCTCAGGAGAAAAATTCAGTCTCTTTTTGCAGTTCATAAGGCCCCACATGATCTTGTCCCTGACGAGTTAGTGACATTTTAAATGTTTGGTTGAACCATATGACGGTGCAGTTTTTCTTAGTCGAAGATGTTCCGTTATGGGCAACTTTATGTGCTTGAGTTCACCCAGGACCCTCATCCTCAACCAGATGCTGCCCCCTTGGCCTGCAAAACCCAACCGCTGTCTATTCCCATCTTTCCCTGCCTTGACTCACCCCTTCTGCCTTTCTAAATAACTGCCCTTTCTTCAAGTCTTCCAGTCTGTCATTAAGCACCCCTCCTCTGAGCTTCCCAAGCATCCGTCCTCATTCACTCATTCAGTCGCTCAAAAATCATTATTAAGCACCAATCACATGCCCACCGAATGCCAGGCAGTAGGGACACGGTGATGACAAAGTCAGTGACCCTGGGTCATAGTACACTAGAGTCCCGTCGGCTTCTTCTTGCTCATCTCCTCTACCAGAGCCCGAATGCTTCCATGTCTTGTACACCGTGATCAGCCACGGCTCCACGTACCTGACACGTAATAATCACATCCTCGTTGAATGAAAAATAAATGGATTGCTCAAATTTGTCAAAGTAGCGTATAACCGATTTCGTTTCTCTTCTGTTCTAGTCTTTTTTTTTTTTTTTAAGGTAATTACTCTCACAATTTATCATCTGACAAAAGGAAGCAGCTGATAAAAGAAGCCCTCCTTTGTTCTGGACTTCCTGGCCGGGTCTCACAAGTCCTGTTTGCTTTGACCGCCTCTGGAGTGTTTGCCTAGTGAGGTCAGGGAAGGGAAGGAGAACACCGCCCGCCTGTTGTCCGAGCCGCAGGAAGCCAGCTGCAAGCTCCGCTCGGGAGAGGGGGTGGGGATGCGAGGGGTGGGAGAACAAACCCCAGCCTGGGGAGAGCGTGCCCTCCACAGCTAGACCAGCTTCAGGACCTGCCCAGCAAAAGCTGCCCGTACGTGTTCAGGTCCTAGCATTGAAGGCCAGATGTGGAAACTAAGACCCCAAGCAGTCAGCACTTGATGAGATCACAGAGCCCCGGGACAAGGTCAGAGGCTCAAATCCTAACTTGAAGTCTGCATTTTCCTGGAACAGAGCTGGAGGTGGGACAGAAAGGTATCTAAAACTCCTAGCTCCTGGCTGCCGCTCAAACCACATGACTTTGGGCCACCCACCCACGCACCCCCATTCACTAAGCATCTATTATGCTCCGGCACCTGTCTTGGTAGGCAGCAGTGGGAGAGGCAAATTCCCACCCTTGACAATCCCCACAGTGGGAGTACTGTCTGACTGGTGGCGTCCATAAAGTTGTGCAACTCACCTGGGTGACTCAGAACTGGAGGATCTGGAGCCTTAGAAGGGGGAGGTGGCCTCTCCAACCTGCCCCTCCCTGAAGCAGAGGTTCTGCTCCCTGAGTCCCGCCTCCTCACGGAGAAGCTTTTACTTGGTGGAAGCCTGCAGTAGCCCTGAGAACCCAGACGGCCCAGCAGAGGGGACAGAAACACTCCAGTTGTTGACCATCTACAGCGGGCCAGGCCCTATGCCAAGGCCTACACACGCAGTGTTCTTTGATCTTCAATACAGTTCTTTACAGATTAAGAGACCGAAGCTTTAAAGAGAGGGTGGAGAGGACTGAGTTCTGAAGTGTCCGCCGTGAGGCCCCCAGCACTGCTTTGCTTCCTTGCATTCATTAAACATTAGCACAGGGCTCCCAAGCATGCCTTCTGTAGCACGTGGTCCGAGGCACTTCTGTTTGCCCATACTGGACAGCACAGGTTTTAGAGGACGCGTCCATCGTCTCAGACAGCCCTATTAAACAGCAGTGAACTAAGCAGTGAGCAGCAGGCCGCTCATAAAAGCACTTTGCCACCCTCTGCACCTTCTACTCTCATCCCTTCCAAAAGTGGCCATGGAGTAGAGGACGTTGCAGGTGCTCAATAAATATTTCTGAAATAAATGATGAGGATCTGGTCCGAGGAGCAAGAAGGAAGTGGCTGCAGTAGTGAAAGTAAGCCTGATTTAATCAAGAAATGTTCACTACGTGATGGAGAGCTTGGGCAGACCGAAAGGTCCTTCCTTCATCACCCATCCCCACCCATGAAAACACAGAAATGAATGGTGATATAGTTTATTGGAGCAATAAAGTCCATACCTACCCATCACTGCTTCCAATGACTCATGTCTGCCCATGTGCACTTGCAGTAAAGGATTTCAACTGGACCAAAGAGTGCTTAGCTCTGATGCAGGCAAAAGCACCTGTTAAAGTGAGCTAGGATCCTGGAGTTCCTGGAACTCGGTTCCTTTATGGTGCTGATGGGGAAACTGGGGCTTGGTCTGTGGTCACACAGCTAGGTAGAGGCAAAGCTATTCTCCTGCCCACTTGCCACCTGGAATTTAGGCCAGCATGAGAGCAGACACTCCTTGTCAGGACCAAGGAGCAAGAAACTCAGGTGGCTAAAGAGCCAAGGTTGAGATCAAGTAGATGAAGAAACCAAGGACAAAATAAGACAGTCAGCTGGGGACAACCCTACAGCAGTAGGGTCAACCAGTGCATGTTAAGAAGGGGATGGCAATTGGAAGGAAGAGCCAAGTCTGCAGCCTCCCCTGTTGGAGAGGATAATGGGAACAGTCACTCTTGCACACTGCTGATGAGACTGCATATTGGTCAGAGGACACTTTAACATTGTCTAGTGGTGCTGGTGGTAAAGAAACCACCAGCCAGTGCTGGAGATGTAAGAGATGTGTGTTCGATCCCTGGGTCAGGAAGATTCCCCTGGAGAAGGAAATGGCAACCCACTCCAGTATTCTTGCCTGGAGAATCCCATGGACACAAGAACCTGGCGGGTTACAGTCCCTGGAGTCTCAAAGAATTAGACACGACTGAAGCAACTTAGTAGTAGAATTTAAAATAAGCATCCTCATGACTCAGAAATCTCACTACTTCTCTAGAGAACTATCTGCACGTGTGCACAGAGACACATACAAAACTTCATGGCAGTTATTTCCTACTATCATGAGAAACTAGCAAAAATGTAAATGTCCAACCACAGAGATAGATCCATCAAAAGCAGTATATCAAACTAGGAATAAAACCACCATATGACCCAGCAATCCCACTCCTAGATATATACCCTGAGGAAACCAAAATTGAAAAAGACACATGTACCCCACTGTTCACTGCAGCACTATTTACAATAGCTGGAACATGGAAGCAACCTAGATGTCTATCAACAGATGAATGGGTAAAGAAGCAGTATTACTCAGCTATAAAAAGGAACACATTTGAGTCAGTTCTGATGAGGTGGACGAACCTGGAACCCATTATACAGAGTGAAGTGAGTCAGAAAGAGAAAGGTAAATATCGTATTCTAATGCACATATATGGAATCTACAAAAATGGTGCTGAAGAATTTATTTACAGGGCAGCAATGGAGAAACAGACATAGAGAATAGGCTTATGGACACGGGGAGAGGGGAGGAGAGGGTGAGATGTATCGAAAGAGTAACATGGAAACTTACATTACCATATGTAAAATAGATAGCCAACAGGAATTTGCTATTTAGCTCAGGAAACTCAAACAGGGGCTCTGTAACAATCTAGAGGGGTGGGACTGGGAGGGAGATGGGAGGGAGGTTCAAAAGGGAGGGGATATATGTGTACCTATGGCTGATTCATGTTGAGGTTTGACAGAAAACAAAGTTCTATAAAGCAACTATCCTTCAATAAAAAAATCAAAAAGAGAAAAAAAGCAATATATCTACATTAGGGAATACTGCAAAGCAATTAAGTAGAGCATAGAGGATCCATTCAGGGCCACCACACCACACACCATATCTTTGTTTTTTTAAAACCTTTTTATTTTGTATTGGGATACAGCTGATTAATAATATTGCGATAGCTTCAGGTGGACAGCGAAGGGACTCAGCCATCATATATACAGGTATCCATTCTCCCCCAAACCCCCCTCCCATCCAGGCTGCCACGTAAGACTGAGCAGAATTCCATGTGCTGTACAGTAGGTCCTTGTTGGTTATCCATTTTAAATATTGCAGACACACCCCATCTTTGAATGAATTAGAAAAAGATAGTCCCCTTTGGGTAGACCAGTCAGAGAAAGGGAGCCCTTCCTTTGTGCTAAGTCAGCAGAGATGGACTGAGTTTCAGCCTCCCTCATGCCTTCTGGGCTGTGAAACCAAAGAGACAGCTCTGAGTTCAGTCCTTCCAGCCTGAACGACCACATCAAATGGAAAAACAAGTTGTAGAATAGTGTGCCGAAGAGAATGCCTGTGATAAATTTGAACACACATTCTTTATATTTTCTATGAGGACATACATACATACTGAGCACGTTAATGAGTAGAAAAAAGACTGGGGAGGGCACACATCTTCCTGCAACAACCCTTTAATTCTTCAGCGGGAAGGGGGCACAGTGTGCCAAAGTGAACTTTAATCTCATCCAAAGTGTTTTGATTTAACGTTTCAAAGGAGAATGCATGTCTCTATAATTTGTACCATTAACTTTTAAATTAAAAAATAAAAAAATGGGAAGGTGGGCTTTTGAGACAGAAGAAGAAATATATGTCCTCCTTGGTGACACCCACACCTCCATCACTAGTAGATTTAAAGCATCTTGCTCCATGAGCCAAAAACCCCACACCAGTCTTCTCTAGACCTTGATGTGTGCTCATGTGCTCAGTCACTAAGTCGTGTCCAACTCCTTGCGACCCCCTGGACTGTAGCCCTCCAGGCTCCTCTGTCTGTGGGATTTTTCAGGCAAGAATAGTGGAGTGGATTGCCATTTCCTCCTCCAGGAGATCTTCCTGACCCAGGGATTGAACCTGAATCTCCTGAGTCTCCTGCATTGCAAGGGTATCCTTTTTTGCTAAACCATGGGGGAAGCCCTAGATCTCAATACTGAACTCATTTGAGGGAGTGCAGAGGGGCTGAGAGCTCAGATTGGATGCAAGAAGTTTTTAAAAATAAGAGGAAGGTGACCCTAGTGAGTCTCTCTCGGTCTCTCTCTCTGAGGTGCGCCTACAGGCAACCTTAGTGACTTCAGCTGGGCAGACATGGGGGAAGGAGGTGGGAGTGTCGCTTTCCTCCATCTTCTCCTAGAGGCGGCCTCTCCCCAGAGCAGGGAGCACCCCTCTGCCCTGGTGGAACGTGGTGAGACAGTCAACACAGCAACTTGTGCAAGATCAAAAGGGCCCTCAGATGACTTTGGGGGGTTCATCACACTGAAAAGAAGGTGAGGGAAGTTGACTGGTCTTGAAATTGTTTTTTAATGGTTTGATTTCACGGTCTTCTTGTTACTTAAGCACCATTCATCTTCCTTCAAATCTCTAGCCAGGGCTTCACAGGGCTTGGCAGCTCAATTTCCTCTCAGCCTCCCAGATGAGACAGAAGGGTCCACCGGTCACTTATCTAAGCAAAGCACTTTGGGAGCCATTAGAACTTGTGCCACCTGGCAGACTGTCCTGAACCAGAGAGGAGAAATCAAGCCCGCCTCACCATATGAGACTCAGGTAAGTTGATCTCTTCTTCCCATCCCTCCCTGACTGCCCCAGTGTAGACCGGTTGTAAACACAAGGGAGGAGGAGTCAGGCAAAGGAAGACCATCTTTTCTGTCCATTCAAGTCCTTTGAGCCACACATCTAGGCAGCAGTGGCAGAGGAGAAATCACGGCATTGGATAGAAGGGTGGTGTTTCTATCAGGACCCAGCTGTGTTTAATCCTTGAAAGTGGCCAGAAAGTTATGGACTCTGCTAAGATCAGTTACAGAGAAGGCAATGGCACCCTACTCCAGTACTCTTGCCTGGAAAATCCCATGGGCAGAGGAACCTGCTAGGCTGCAGTCCATGGGGTCGCTAAAGAGTCGGACATGACTGAGCGACTTCACTTTGACTTTTCGGTTTCATGCATTGGAGAAGGAAATGGCAACCCACTCCAGTGTTCTTGCCTGGAGAATCCCAGGGACGGGGGAGCCTGGTGGGCTGCCGTCTATGGGGTCGCACAGAGTTGGACATGACTGAAGTGACTTAGCAGTAGCAGTAAGATCAGTTAAAGATCAAGAAAAGGAGATATCACAGAGCACAGCAATGAGTAACGAAAAAACTGTCTCGTCTTTCTGTCTCTACCACACTGAGTGCTCCCAATGAACCACTTACATTTGGATTCTCTTAGTTGACCTATTTTCCCTAATCCTTTTGAGCCATACGAAGCTAATTTTTCTGTACCCTTTTACTGACAAGTAACAAAACCAGAGCTCTTGGTTTCTCTCACCGCTTTGCCTGTATCTCCTTGGCTCATCCTCTCCTACAGCAGACAGGCTTTCTCTGGGTGGCTGAGAATTAGCCTTCTTCTTCCTTCCTTCCTTCCACCTTCTTCTTCAACTTCAACTCCTTTCTGATCCATAACCCCTGGGACAGGGTCCTTCTCCAACTCCAACTGAAAAATCTCAGAGACGGACCCTGATTGGTTTTGTTTGGGTCACATGATCCCCCAGTAAGGGGTCAGAGTCTCGTGACTGTCATACCCCCTCCCAGGTCATGTGTTTGGAGTTGGGGATGTGCAAGTCCCCAGAGTAAGGCTGGGGCATGCCAGAAACAAAGTATTGTGGAGGGCTCATGTGATACCAAGGGACATCTGCAGTAAGCAGCGCTTCCACTCTTCTGATGTCTTGGAACTCCTGTCTCTCTACTTAGTTTTAGATTTACTTTCTTGTTATTGCTGTTATTCAGTCACTCAGTCATGTCCAACTCTTTGCAACACCATGGACTGCAGCACACCAGGCTTCCCTGTCCTTCACTATCTCTCAGAGTTTGCTCAAACTCATGTCCATTGAGTTGGTGATGCCATCCAACCATCTCATCCTCCATCACCCCCTTCTCCTCCTGCCCTCAATCTTTCCCAGCATCAGGGTCTTTCCCAGTGAGTTGACCCTTGGCATCAGGTGGCCCAAGGATTGGAACTTCAGATTTATTTCCTTACTGACTTTTGGCTGTGCTGGGTGTTCATTGCTGTGCTTGGGCTTTCTCTTTGTGGCAAGCGGGGGCTAATCTTCCTTGCAGTGTGGGGGCTTCTCACTGCAGTGTCTTCTCTTGTTGTGAAGCACAGGCTCTTGACCTGAGGGCTTCAGTAGTTGCAGCGTGTGGGCTCAGGCGCTCTGGCGCACGGGCTTGGCTGCTCCACGGCATGTGGGCCCTTCCGGGGCCGGGGATCAAACCAGTGTCTCTTGCATTGTAAGGTGGGTTGTTATTCACTGTACCACCAGAGAAGCCCTCCACTTACTTTTAAAAGATAGTTTAAATCTTATGAGTTTTAAAAGCCCCTTTTAACAGAATCAGGCAATTATGAAACAAAATAAAAATTAGTGATAGAAATGTCCATATTTTAGCTTCCTCTTCCCTAAAAGTTATAAAGGCCCATTTGTTAAAAAAAAAAAAACAAACAAAAAACACCTCTTGCCTTTTTCCTTGTTCTTTCTTTTGACAATAGCCAGGGCTCTTAGAAAAGACGAATTCTCTTTTTCAGTGAAATTTTGCAGTTATTCATATTTTAAAATATTTGGAAAATTTAAGTCATATTCCAATATCTAACCAGGACATTCAAAAGAATCAATTGATCCTCAATCCATCCTCCACCCCCCCCCCCCCCAGAGACCTCTGGTTTGGTCTTTAGTTCAAGGTGTGTGTATGCTCAGTCCCTCAGTCATGTCAGAATCTTTATGACCCCACAGACTTCAGCCAGCCAGCCTCCTCTGTCCATGAGATTTTCCAGGCAAGAGTACTGGAGTGGGTTGCCATTTCCTCCTCAAGTTCATTCAAGGTAGCAAAGATTAACTACTAGAACTTCAGGAACTTTAGAGATGTACAGAATAGCATATTTCTAAACTTCCCCCTTGCTTTTGCAAGACCGATCTCAAAAGCTGTGTTCTCTCTGACCAGCCACCCATTCCAACCTAAGTGGAACTGATCACGTCCACTTATGTTCCCTACCATTGTTCTGAAGTCCACCAGTCATAACAGGAAGACTGTCATGGTGGGGGTAATGGGGGCCATGTTTGTTAATCTCTCCCTTCCTTCCAGGCTGTGGGTTTCTTAGGTTTGTGTCTGAATCACCTCTGTGTTCTCTACATACATCTGAGGGTGTGGCACAGTGGCAATCTCTGGGATGGATGGATGGATGGATGGATGAATGGATGGAAGGATGGACAGATGGATGATGAAATTCCTCTTGATGTTGAGAGGGTAGGTGATTAACGAGTATGAGAGCCTAAGGATGTGCTAGTGATCCATTTTGATGTGGCATTTCCACGAGACTTACAATAAGTGAGTAAATGATGATAACTGAGAAAATAACGTTCCTGACTACAGAGGACCCCATGGTCAATCTTGAGCCTCAGGTAGGTTCTCCAGGAGCCTGAGTCATTTAGTCCATCTCTGCTTGACTTAGTTGTACAGGGCCCTGCCTCTTCCCTCGGCAGCCATGGACCACACCCTCAGTGCACACCTGTGAGCTGCCACCAGGCATGACTGCCACTCCCGCTCCCTCCTCTGCCAGAGCAGAGGCTCCTGGAGCTGGCATGCTGCCCCCGCAGTAGTGCCGAGCCTTGGGGAACACTGCCCTCCTGTCTCCTGGTGACAGCCAGGGCTCTGCAGAGCCCCAGAGGCAAGAAAGCAAAGCTCCCCAGAGGCCCCCTGCTCCCTGCTCCCTGGAAGGCATCCCCGGGGATCCAGGGCAGGCAGAGGATTGTCTCTGGGCTGGCTTCCCTCCCACTTGATGGTGGCTCTGAGCAGGGGATGGGGAGAGGGTGGGATGCCATGTGCCAGTGTTAGCCCAGAGGACGGCTCCCCTGAGACTGCGCTGTTCCCCAGCCCTGCACGGAATCTCTGCGTTGCTTCTCCTCCAAGTTCTCTAGAAGCAGCGGTCCCCTCCCCCTCCCCCAGGACCGCAGGGTAGGCAGTGCCCAGCCGTGTTGAGGCTGTGCTGATTTGCAACTCCGCTGAGTTGATGTCAGAGGCATGGTTGTGGCTTGCCTGTTTTCTCTCCCTGGGCAGCTCATCCCCAGTGCAGATCTTACCTCGCTCCGAGCCTACATCTTCAGGGAGGAGCTGTCCCAGGGGCCTTGCACAAGCACCCCAAACTCAGCCTGTCCCAAAGCTCATCTTCCCCCACCCCTGGTCCTCATGCTCCCTCAGGCAGTGTTGTGTGAACCATGACAGCCCCCCTCCTCCCAGCCCACTGCTGCACCCAGCCATTCACAAAGCACAGCTGATGCTTTCCTCCCACCCCCAACAAACTTTAAACTTTTTATTTTGTGTTGGGGTATAGCTGATTATCAATGGTGTGAGTTTCAGGTGAATGGCAAAGGGACTCAGCCATACGTATACATCTATCCATTCTCCGCAAAACCCCCTCCCGTCCAGGCTGCCTCGTAACATTGTGGTGCTACCTCTTGACCCACTCAGACCCATCCTCACCTCACTCCCCCCTCCCTCCATCCCCATTGCCCGCTTTGGTCTAGGTGGGTCACCTCTTATCTGGCTAGGGACTCCGCTACTGGTCTCCCCCACCCACTGGCTCCTGCCTGACTCTATGGCCAGACGTCTACCTGTTGGTGTGCAACATTTTCCCTGGTGATTTTCCAGAAACATAGTTTTCTATCACCCTCCTGCTCAAAGTCTTTGGAAGGTTTGCCCGAGTTCTCCGAAAACTCCACAAGTTCCCCTGTGCTGGGCAGGAGGTCTTATTGAAATCTGGTCCCTCCTTTTCTCTCGAGCTCACCTCTGGTCAGTCAAATCCCAGGGAGAAGGGCAGTTAGGCAGAACAGTCACAGGGAGAGCAATAACTTCTGGGCCCACAGCTTCACCCGTTTTAAAGGTCATCCAGGCAGAAGATGCTGCCATCCTTGTCAGGGAAGCCAGTCAAAGTGGAAGGCTCCTTGCTGCCGCTGTAAAGGGCAACAGCGTATGCCCCAAGCTCCTGCTCATACACCTCTCAGGAGAGCACCTTTCAGGATTCCAGGCTCACAGGAAGGTCCTCTCTCTCTCCTCCGCCCAATCTGAGTAATGGAGTAATGACTGATGTTCACTAAGCTCCTATTGTGTGATCCAGGTACCAGGCTATGCCCTGTCCCATTTGCTTCGCTGCAGCCCTATAAGGCACTGCAATCATGACCCTCATTTTACAATGGACCTGCTGCAGTCCCAGAAGTCAAGTTGCTTGCTCAAAGTCACACAGACGGAGAGGGGCAGAGCTGGGATATGGAACCGTGGGTGTGCCCTACACCACTGGGCCAGTGATATTTCTTAGGTTTCAGAGGCCAAAGCCCTTCCAAGTGCAGCGTGAGAAGGGCTCTCCACAGTGTGGCTTTTATTCTTCCGTGTGTACTTCTCACGTGTAAGGAGCAGCTGATTTGGCATCCCCTCTGCCCGCTTTGGGGATGTAGGCATCCTATTGAAGAGAAAAGATTCAGAAATATCTTGGTGGTGAGTTGCAGCTTGGCCCAATAGAAGAACTTGTCTTGACCAAATATGGGGAGAAAAAGAGGAAGCTCAACTTATTGTTGTTGTTCAGTTGCTCAGTCGTGTCCGACTCTTTGTGACCCCATGGACTGCAGCACGCCAGGCCTCCCTGTCCATCACCAACTCCTGGAGCTTGCTCAAACTCATGTGCACTGAGTCGGTGATGTCATCCGACCCTCTCATCCTCTGTCACCCTCTTCTCCTCTTATCCTGAATCTTTCCCAGCATCAGGGTCTTTTCTAATGAATTGGCTCATCAGGTGGCCAAAGTACTGGAGCTTCTAGCTTCAGCATCAGTCCTTCCAGTGAACATTCAGGGTTGATTTCTCTTTAGGATTGCTCTGTTTAGTCACTCTGATCTCAGAGGCTGCAGGCAAGGAATCTCAGTTCAGAAAATCACCTCCCACATGCCCAGAAATGAATTCCACTGTGAATTTACGGCCACTTCCAGGATTCCACCAGGGGCGGGAAAGAGTGTATTCCACATCTCAGGGATGGCAGCTGAGATGTGGGATCCTGTGTCTCCCCTTCAATGTGAAGAAAGCCTCATCATCTCCTCAGGACAATAGGAGGTGAGACCAGAGCCCAAAGGATGCTGCGCAAGGAGAGTTGTGGGAAGGGTCGAGTAGGAAGCGCTGTGTTAGACGTGAAGACCAGCACGTGGGAGCAGAGATGAGAGTTCCTAGATGCAAGTGATGCCTTAAAAAGTGAACCTCTCCAGCTGCCTATCTCAACCCTGTGGCTCCTCTTTGTCTGTCTAGCTTCAGATTTAAGGTCAGTGGAAACACACAGCACAGGTTATTCAGAAACTACCTCTATGGATGCAGCTGCTTCCTTCACAGTGGACACATGGAATCTGACCTGCGTTCTTCTCCCATCCTGGGCAGCCCAGAGGAGTTGGGATTGAGGACTGGGGATGTGCAGGAGTGGATCCCGACTGCCGGGCAGTCCGTGCATGGTGACTATGTATTCCTGACATTCCAGAGAACGCCTCTTCCTCAAGATTTATGACTTCATTTTGTTTTAATGCTTTCTGTCAAAATTCTAAGAAGCCATAGTGATGGGTGGGTAGCACAGAGAGGGGCAGAAAGCGCTAGTGGAAACAGCCCAGATGAAGGTTTAACGGGAAGAACACCTTGATGAGTGAGTGTCTACTGAGCACATACCATGTATGCTATGTGTGCTAAGTTGCTTCAGTCATGTCTGACTCTTTGCGACCCTATGAACTAGAACCCTCCAGGCTCCTCTGTCTGTGGGATTCTCCAGGAAAGAATACTGGAGTGGGTTTCCATGCTCTCCTCCAAGGGATCTTCCTGACCAAGGGTCAAACCCATGGTTCTTATGGCTTCTGCACTGGCAGGTGGGTTATTTACCACCAGCACCACCTGGGAAGCCCTTGCCCTCCTCGCTTATTCCCAGGGAGGCAGAGGTCAGAGCCACACCCCCTTAAAGGACACTGAAGGCTCTAGCAATGCCTGCCCTCCCTGGGAGGATGAACGTTGGCAGTCCTTCCAACTGGGGGGCAGAGAGTAACGTCTCAGAGGAGCCCCGGTTCATGCCAACCCCTCCCCGACTAGTAGTAAAGCTTCAGAAAAACCAGCCCGTGAGCTAACCCAGGGTGGGGAGAGACCAGGCACTGCCGTTTTATTCTATCCTGTCTAACCCCTGTGTGTCCTCAAGGGTAAGACATGTTTCTGACTCTGCTGATGGCTGCCCGACTTCATCCCTCTGACACCAAGGTGTTCTCCCCATAGGCCACCTGGAAAATGAAAGTGTTAGTCACTCAGTCCTTGCGACCCCATGGACAGTAGCCCGCCAGGCTCCTCTGCCCATGGCAAGAACACTAGAGCAGGCTGCCATTCCTTTCTCCGGATCATCTTCCGACCCGGGGATCGAACCCAGGTCTCCTACACTGCAGTCAGATTCTTTACTGTCTGAGCCACCAGGGAAGCCCCCAGGCCACCCGGAACCTCCTCCAGAACAGCTGAAAAGCCCCCGCCTTGAGGAGCTTGGTGTCCACCGCAGGCCCTCCTCCCATTTCCACTTTGTCTACCCCAGTCTCTCCTTTGAAATAAATGTATTCCATCTGAAGGTACAAAATGGATGAAACAGTTGTTTTTAAATGCTGATTTCATGCCCCTCCCAAAGGCACTCTTTTGTTCTCCTGTTTAATTTTTACATCGCATCAGCAATAACAAACTCTAGGGCGGGCGCATCAAAGGAAACTGATAATTGCTCACTGTACATTTTATTTGGTTCATTACTTTGTTAACACCTGATTCTGAAAAATACTCCCTCTGAACCGGCATAAAAATTATTAGCAACAAAGAGATCCTTTTTTGCATAGAAATAGGTTTATTACCTGCCACCTGCAGTGAGTGTGTGAGATTGGCTTTGTGGCAGCATTCAGCAAGCACCTTTCCACCTGCCTCCAGGTAAACAAACATCTTATAACCTAAGGGTTATAACCTAAGGATTCTGTTTTGCTTTGCAGAAATGTACCCATGTTGTCCTGGTGTGGGGTTCCAGGTGGGTGGGAAATAGTAGAGTACCAGGGACATGGGGTTGAAAAGCGGGCCTGGGGCAGCCCCAAGAAGGCGATAAGGTATAGGATGTCCTAAGAGCTAGGTGAGGGGGAGCACACTGGGAAACCACCGAATCACTGAGTGTGTGAGATTCATTCCACGTTTATGAGAGAGTGTTATTTGCTCAGTCGTGTCCGACACTTTAAGATCCTATGGACTGTAGCCTACCAGGCCCCTCTGTGGAATTCTCCAGGCAAGAATACTAGAGTGGGTTGCCATTTCCTTCTGCAGGGGATCTTCCTGACTCAGGGATCGATTCTGGATCTTCCCACGTTGTAGGTGGATTCTTTACCGTCTGAGCCACCAGCACTTCCTATGTGCACGGTCAGCAGCGGAATTCCAATGTATGTAAGTAGTGGGTGGTGGATACACCCGGATGCCTCCTAACATCTTTAAATTCCCTTCCTGTGTTTGGGGAAATTCCCTGGCTCATGATTGCACATTCCCACCCCTCCCCTCCCGCCCCCACCAAGGCCTCCTTAAGAGAGAAACTATTTAGAATGCCTCTTGCTTCTCAGGTGCAGGTAAGAGACAGCCTTCACCAATGTGACACCCACTGGAGACTTTGATTGGGAAGCTAATGTCATAAAGACATGGAACCCATTCTGCTGAGCATAGCGGCCAAGTAGCCAGCTAGCTCCCAGTGACCAAGGTTCCAAGGCGCCTCCGAGCCCCGCACGCAGGTACGTGAACATGATGTTTGTGTCCAGGGATGTCTTCTATCTGTGATAGAATCTGGCCACTCTTCTTTGCTACTGGGCGTTCAGGTTTGTTCCTCTGGGCCTCTCAGAATCTCTGGGTTGTTGATATACCTGAACAAATGCATTTTCTGCTGAAACTGGCTCAAATGGGTTTCTGACGTTTGCATCTGGGAACCCATGTACTCATAGCTCTATACATTGCAAACGTCAGATGCCCAAAGGGCATTTGTTGGTTTGTGAAACCTAAAACCCCCAGGAGTCTGTAGTCTCAGATATGGCCAGACAGGGACTAGGACTAGCTGCATAATTTGCGAAAGAAAATAAAACTGCTAGTTGCTCATTTGTGTCCGACTGTGACCCCACGGACGGTAGCCCGCCAGGCTCCTCTGTCCATGGAATTCTCCAGGCAAGAATACTGGAGTGGGTGGCCATTTCCTACTCTAAGTGATCTTCTTGACCCAGGGATTGAACCCACGCGTCTCACATCTCCTGCACTGGCAGGTGACTTCTTTACTGTAGCCACCAGGAAAGTCTAGGAAATTTGCAAGGCCCAGCACAAAATGAAAGTTCAAGACCCTTTTCCAAAGAGTGCTGAGAATTTCAAGATGATGGTGTAAGAGCATGAAACCAGGTTCAGGGTCCTTCTAAGGGCAGGGCTCTTGGTGGCAGCACAGACAGCATGCCCACAACGCGGGCTCTGCTCCAGGATGCCTGTGTCTTCCTCATCCTCCTCCTTGGTTCTGTCAAGTCCCATCTGACCCGCTGCCTGCCCACGCACTCCGGAGTTCCAGAGGGAAGGCTGGATTCCCACAGTTAAGGCTCAGAGCCCAGTTGCATCTGCAGCGTGTCCAGGCACGCTGACCACCACTGCACTGATGGGCCCGGTATGCGGCCTGTGGTCTTAGCTCGGGCTCCCAGCCTCCGCGGGGAGGATGGGTGTGCGGGGGATTTCTAGAGGACGTGCTCCCAGGGGAGACCTGTGGGGAAGCAGGGGAGGGGAGGAAATGAAGCAAAGGTGGGATCCCTCACAGAGGCCCTCGGAGGGGCTCCAGAGCATGAGCGATGCCTCGGAGTTGCCTGCACCTGGGACAGGGAGGCTGGCTTTTCAACACTCCCTGTGTACACCCCGCAGGCACTGATGAAGGGCCATGCCCTGTGTGGGCGAGCACGTCTTCCCAGACTTTCTGTGCACATGGACAACGTGGGCCCCTAGACTGAGGAACAGCTTCTATAAAAGACACATAGGGGCGTACTCCTGGAGGTCAACACTGAAGTGAAGGGAGGGGTCCTGGAGTGGTACAGGAAGTCTAGAGCCCTGGACTAGGGGACATTCCAGAGTCCTGACCCTACCTGAAGTGGCCCTGAGAAGATGCTGACGTGAGAGACCCCACATTTCCACTGGGAATGTTCATGCCGGGGAGTCAGGAAATACCAGGTGATGGGGCCAGTGGGGACTAGAAGATCATGCATATTACCCTGACATTTAAAAAATTCATCTTAGCCTACCTATGCTATGCTATGCTAAGTCACTTCAGTCGTGTCTGACTCTGTGTGACCCCATAGACGGCAGCCTACCAGGCTCCCCTGTCCCTGGGATTCTCCAGGCAAGAACACTGGAGTGGGTTGCCATTTCCTTCTCCAATTTAGCCTACCTAAGTAATGCAAAACTCAGATTCCCTCTTTTGAAATGAATGAATTGCATAACAGTGTTTTGTAAGAACTCTGTGAGCTTCTGAGTCTGTCACTGGAAAAATCTTTGCACAGACTCTGCTCATCTCTTCTGACACCTGCACTTGGTCATAGGTGACTACGGATGGGTCTTGAGATGTGCATATCATTAGATTCATTAAGGACAGGGTCCCAGAAGAATAGGATTAATTATTAAGAAGGAAATTTATGAATGCATTTTAATAACAGACTTGTTGAAGTACAATTCACATACCATACACTTTCCCTATTTAAAAGGTAGAATTCAGTCACTTTTAGTCTATTTAGTAAAACTGAGCAATGACTGCCACAGTCAACTTTAGAAAAGTTTTCATCAAAAAGATAAAACTTCTGTCAAAAAAGAAACCCCAGACCCATTAGTATTCTTTATGCCCAGTTAGGGATTTGGAAATCCTTATTCCTAAGCAAAAAATGTTTAGGAATAGTGGACCATCCCTCTAGTTCCTAATTTCAGGAAACATCCAGAAAACCCTCTGGGAAAGAATAGCTCTAGAAAGTCCCCCATTATGTACACGCGGTTGGGAGAATCATGCCTTTGAGTGCCTTTCTTTTTTTAATATTCATTTATTTGCTGTGCCAGGTCTTAGTCGCTGCACATGGGATCTTCAGTTGTGGCATGTGAACTCCTAGTTGGGGAATGTGGGAGCTAGTTCCCTGACCAGGGATCGAACCTGGTCCCTCTGCACTGGGAGTGTGGAGTCTTAGCCACTGGGCTACTAGGGAGGTGCACTTAATTGCCTTTCTGATCATCAGACTCAGTGACAGGCACATCAACAGGAAAAAAAAAAAAAAAAAAGGAAAGACTCTATTAACCCAGTCAGGCCATGGCAGTAAGTCAGGTGCCGGTCACAGTCCAAGAGAAACGTGAGCATTTGCATCCCCGGCTATCTCCAGAGCACACGGGGCAGAGGTGTGGCCAGTTCCCTTCCTCATCACCAAGGGGACCTCAGGTCATTCCTAACGAGGTCCTGCATCTCCAAATTCCAGCTTGGACAAAACCAGGCGCTCCTTACACAGGCAGCTGGCCGTGCTGGCTGAACCAATTTATACACTTCTATTTAAAAAAAAGAAGAAAAGGGAAAAAAAAGCCACCTTTT
The DNA here is from genome assembly GCF_029407905.1 of Bubalus kerabau. Lineage (NCBI taxonomy): Eukaryota > Metazoa > Chordata > Mammalia > Artiodactyla > Bovidae > Bubalus > Bubalus kerabau. Next base: position 15,508,690 of record NC_073643.1, read on the forward strand.
AGGAGAAGCAAAGGGGCAAAGGAGCATCCAGCTAAGCATGTTACCAAATCTTTAAGAAATAAACAGCATTACTAAGGAATGTGCGTCTGATCAAACATTTTTTTTTCATTCTTCTGAGACAAAGAATTTAGAAAAAATTACCTATGACACTCAAGGTTATTAAGTCAATTAATCATACACCTGCATGTAACTCTGGTGGAATAAAGATCTCGGCTGGAGTGTGGTGTGACCGAGCGAGGTCTGCTGAGTAAACAGCCATGTGGAGCCCTTTCCACTGGAACCTGAGAGTCAGGCAGCGAAAAGAAGACATATTCTGCACATCATATCGGCCCCATTAGGAGGCCCCTGTGATCACATTATTATGTGCTTTGTCTTCAGAGACTTCCCGGTCTTTTTCACCCATAAGCAGAAAAAGTCGTCTCCATCTCATTACCAGGCTCCGGGAGCCCGTTCCCTCTGATGTGCCTCCCTCCCTCACTTTGGAGCTCGACTTCCTTGAGATCTCTCATTGTCACCTTTATTATAATGGAGTCTTACAATCCCACGGCTCGTGACACCCAGGGGAGGAGTATTCTGATGAGGAGGGTGGGGGTGCCCGGAGGAGCCGTCTGTGATGGAAGCTTCCACAGAGACAACTCGGCAGACAGGCAGGAAGAAGGAAGGACTCGTGGGGGAGATGAGTGTCTCACCACCCAATTGCCCTCCCCTGGTCCCGGGCAAGAAAAAAGAGAGCAAGGCCACAGACAGGATCCATGAAAGCGGCCCCTGCCTGGTTTTAGTGGCAGCAGGCAGGAATATTCGCTTCTCAGGTAGAGGCATCAGAGTTTGGAGTACACAGAGGCAGATGAGTAAACAGAGGTGATGCCTTTTCTTTGTGATGTATGTGGGCAGAAGGAGCCCAAAAGGCCCCTGGGAGGAAAGAATGATAGCTGGTTTCCTTTTCTCTCACTGAACAGTCTCTGATTCAATCGTAGGACAGTTAACCAGGCCGATGGAACATGATGAGTGTCTTTCATGCCAAGAGGCTGGCCCTCCGTGGCTGTTACTTAATTAAAAGAAGGTCAAAGATCATGGAGTATGCTTCACCCACATTTAGGGGACAGAATGGGCCTAGAATATCATAGAAAAGGACAGAAGTGCAAGAGCAATATTTTTAGAAGCAAATCTGAGGGATGCCAAACAGAAATACAGCAACAAATCAAAAAAGGTAGAATTCTTCTAGTTTATCTACTTTGGCCAAGACAACAGAATTGAATGAAGTTCATGTGCAGATGTGAATTTTGTGACATATTTAGCATTCTATGGATGACTATAGATCATGTCTATCTATATTTATATCTATCTATCCAACTATCTATGTATATCAGGTTTCTATCCATCTATCTACCTATATTTATAACTATCTCTCCACCTATCTATATATCCACCTATCTATCTTTGTATTTTTCTCCCTAAGAGTGAGCAACTATCAAGACAAAAACAAACTGAAAATGTACACTGCAATGTGCTGAGTTGCCGAAGGACCCCACAGATTTATGAAATTGTTTGTGGCACTCTCGATCTTTTTCATTACTTTCTGTGGCTGCAATGAAAGACTCACCGCACTCTTGAGAGATTGGGTCCAAGTCCACAAGAAAACGCGCACAAGTTCCTCTGCCATTTTGAACAGAACAAAAGGGAAAACATGAAGAGCTGTGAGAAAGGAAGAAAATATACACTCTGAGCTGAGATAAACTATGGGCTCAGTAAGGAAAAAAGATACAGGAGGCTATTGCAGATAGAAAGATGCTGCAGCAGGAACCTCTTCTGCTCATAAGGGAGGTAAAGGCCAAGTTAAGAGGGAAGCCAAGAGACCCATGGTAGTCTCCCAAGAGGAAACAGGTTGGGTCAGTGAAACACAATACCTCACTCAGAGTAACCTGAGGGCAGTTTCAGTGTCAGGGTGATTCTGGGAGAGGTCACGGTGCAGGAAAATCACGATGAAGGTAAAAGGTAAAAGTTGATGAATAGCCACTAGGATAGGGACTTCCCTGGTGGTCCAGTGGCTAAGACTGCACTCCCGAGGCAGAGAGCCTGTGTTCAGTCCCTGGTCAGGGAATATGCTGTGACTAAATATCCTAACTAAAGATCCCATGCACTACAACTGAGACCTGGTGCAACCAGATAAATAATTTTTTTTTTTTTTTTTCAAAAAAAGTATATCCACTAGGATAAATTCTAGTGGGTTAAAGATGCAAACTAATGATTTTTTTTTTTTTAAAGATTTGTTTATTTACGGCTGCCCTGGGTCTTTGTTGCTGCAAGAGGGCTTTCTCTAGTTGCAGCAAGTGGGGGCTGGCTACTTTTTTTGCAGTGGCTTCTCATTTTGGTGGCTTCTCTTGTTGCAGAGCACAGGCTCTAGGTGCTTGGGCTCAGCAGTTGCAGCGTCTGAGCACAGTAGTTGTGGCACATGGGTCTAGTTGCTCTGAGACTTGTGGGATCTTCCTGGTCAGGGATGGAACCCATGTCCCCTGCATTGGCAGGTGGATTCTTAACCACTGGACCACCAGGGAAGCCCCAAAATTTTTTAAAAGAATTATCAGAACACGTATAATTCTTCTTCTATATCTTGGAATGGAGAAAAGCATTTCTCACCATGACTCAAAATTCAGACAGGACAAAAGAGAAGATGGATGAATTTGTCTACATAAAACTTAAAACTTCTGAATGGTGCCCCCCCACCCCCCGCCAAAAAAAGGAGAAGGAAGACATGGAAAGAAGAAAACACAAAAACAGGGAAAAAAAGACGATTGGAAAAATATTCATATCACAAAGAGCTAATCTTCCTATTACAGAGTGATTTTTATAGAAATTGAGACTAATAGGCAAAAGATATGACCGTCAATTCACAGAAATATAAATAAAATAGCTCAAATGTATGAATGTATGTTCGACTTCACTCACAAGTGAAATGCAAATCCAAAAGACATTGAGATATCATTTATACATTTCCAAAATTCTGATGACAGGCTGTCCAACTGGTTTCTCCCAGAAGCAGACCCTAAGACAAATATTGTAATGTAGGTAGTTCATTTGGGAGGTGAGGGCAGAAAACACCCGTAGGGAGGTAAGGAGGAAAGAGAAGGATGTTATGAATGGTGTGTCCTGAAGGCAAGCCCGGAGCTCAGTTGGAGAGCCATGGACACGGTGCAGAACACCCTCCAGGCTTGTCCCCTCTGAATGAGAAGTGAAGTGAAGTGAAAGTTGCTCAGTCATGTCCGACTCTTTGCGACCCCCAGGGCTATACTGTTCATGGAATTCTCCAGGCCACAATATTGGAGTAGGTAGCCTTTCCCTTCTCCAGGAGATCTTCCCAACCCAGGGATTGAACCCTGGTCTCCCACATTGCAGGTGGATTCTTTACCAGCTGAGCCACAAGGGAAGCCCAAGAACACTGGAGTGGGTAGCCTCTCCCTTCTCCAGCGGATCTTCCCAACCCAGGAATTGAACTGGGGTCTAACCCAGGAATCGAACCAGGGTCTCCTGCATTGCAGGCGGATTCTTTACCAACTGAGCTATCAGGGAAGCCCTAAGAATGAGAAGCTGGGGTGTTTATACATCAACTCCCTGTCACTGGCTGATGACTGCTCGTGGAGAAGGAACTCTCAGGAATTTCTGCCCTGTCCACCCCCGAGGCTTTCACACAGGTCAAGCCTCTTTCCTGGGGCCAGAAAAAAGCCCCGAGGCAGAGTTGCAGCTGCAGGTCTAGAGAAGACCTCCCAGAGGGCGTGGGTAGGGCACAGCAGCATCTTTCCCAGACCATCCATCAGTGAAGCTGCCAGGTCACAGGCATTCTCATTGCTGGTGAGAACAGACTGGACACTGTTCCAACACTGGGAGTGCCAGTTAGTTATTGGAAACCTCACAATATTTAGGCTTCCTAGGTGGCACAGTGATAAAAGAATCCGCCTGCTGATGCAGGAGATGCGGGAGATGCGGGTTCAATCCCTGAGTCAGGAAGATCCCCTGGAGAAGGAAATGGTACCCCACTCCAGTATTCTAGTCTGGAGAACCCCATGGACAGGGGCGGCCTGCCGGCTATAGTCCTTGGGGTCGCAAGAGTCAGACACGACTGAGCATGCGTGCATGCACTGCTCTCCGGGTACATTTACCCTTTGACTCAGCAGCCCCACTTCCAGGAACTTACCTGACAGTTTAGGTTTGCAGCTGTCATGAAAGACACATGTGTAGATTCATTTTGATATATGGCAAAACCAATACAATATGGTAAAGTTAAATAAAATTAAATAAAAAAAAAAAAGAAAGACACGTGTAAGATGATTTCTGCAGCGCTATTTGTAATGACAAACTCTTGGACACAATCTAATGTCCATCACTGGGAAGGGGAGAGTTAAAGCTTTTTTTCAAAGTACAGTTGCTGTACAATATTATATAAGTTACAGGTGTACAATAGAGTGATTCACAATTTTTTAAAGGTTATACCCCACTTATAGTAATTATAAAATACTGACTATACTCCGTGTGTTGTACACTGCATCCTTGTAGCTAATTTCAGTTGAACCTCTTACTCCCCCAACTCAGTGTTGCCCCTCCCCTCTTCCCTTGCCCTTCTAGTCACCACTAGTTTGTCCTCTATATTTGTGAACCTGACTCTTTTTTGTTACATTCACTAGTTTCTTGTCTCTTTTCAGATTCCACATATAAGTGATACCCTACAGTATGTGTCTTTCTGTAGCTTAAAAACCAATTGAGGCAGTTCTCTGAGTAGTGGATGTGGTGACATTTCCAAGATGGATTGTTAAGTGACAAAGGGAAAGTGCAAGAAGATGATATACCTTTTGTGTAAAAAGGGAGGTAGAAGACAAATAACACCAACGTGTATCTGTTTATATATGCATAGAGAAACTGGCAGGATACAGCAGAGATTAATGAGAGAGTTAAGGGACTTTCCTGGTGGTACCGTGGTTAAGACTGCGCTTCTGCTGCAGGGGGCACGGGTTCGATCCCTGGTCAGGGAACTAAGATCCCACATACTGCCTGGTGTGGCCAAAAATAAGTACATTTTTAAAAAGAGAGTTAAAGCGAGGGTTATGGTGATGGTGACTGGTGGACAGGGTAAAATATATTTCAAACATGTGAATCTATTATTCAAAAGTTAAATTTAGCAATGCTGATGAACACGGATATCTGAGGGGCATGGAACTATGTGGCACTTTTGCATAATTATGTGTTATGGATTTCTGATTTGTCTGAATGTTTTGCATGGTGCATGCATTGCTTTGCCATGTGAAAGACAGTAGCGATACAATGACTAGGTGCAAACTAGGGAGACAGACAACAGCCAAAGATGCACGACAGTGGCAACACTGATCGGAGCAGGTGTTGAACTAAAAGGAACAGAAAATGACTGGCTGGCTAAAGCAGAGAAAGAACATATTTTTTTTAAACCTTTTAATTTTGTACTTGGGTATAAATGATTCACAATGTTGTGAGAGTTTCAAGTGGCCAGCAAAGGGTCTCAGCCATACATATACATGTATCTATTCTCCCCCAAACTCCCCTCCCATCCAGGCTGCCACATAACATGGAGCAGAGTTCCCTGTGCTACACAGTAGGCCCTTGTCCATTATCCACTCCCTAACTATCCCTTTCTCCCATCCTTTCCCCCAGCAACCATAAATTCATTCTCTAAGTCTGGTAGTCTCTTTCTGTTTTGTAAGTAAGTTCATTTGTCCCATCTCTAGAAAAAGAACCTATTTGAAGGCTATTGGATAGTTCTCAATATCACAGAGAAGGCAGAAGCAACAGGTTCAAAATAAAAGCTGAAGCCCGAGGAGGCGGGGAACCATTACTTACAGACGCATCTGATGAGGACACTTGCCACGGCCCCCGCTGGACCTGGTTTCCTCTGCTGTCCCTGGGGGAGCCGGAAGTCAGGCCAGAAAGTTCAGTTGAACCACAAAGATAGGACAGTGTTTAGATGTTATCATAAGATATGGGGCAGGTCACCAGGCAGAAATGTCAAAGCTGATGACCCAGAACTGGGCCAGGTGAGAACATGAAAGGGATGAGAGCTTGAGAATGGAGACAGATCCTTGGAGAGGAGGCCAGAGGGGCTGGAGTCACTCCATATCCTAGGGAGAGGTGGAGTGCTCTGGCAGGTGAGTTGCTACAAAACTCCTCAGAAATGTCCACAACAGGGCCACCTTTAATCACTGACAGGACCCGGAGAGCAAAAGCCAGGTGATGACAGTAACCAATCTGTTAAGAAATATCACATTCCCCTTACGCTCCTCCGTGCGAGGAAGGAATCAAGCCACCCTCCTTGCAGCCCCAGCTGGGACATTTTGGCCTTTGACTGAAGATAGAAGAAATTGAGACCGTGTTTTGCAACTTAGTGACAAGAAGACTTTGTAAGATGACAAAGACCAGGAAGGTCATGGGTGCTCACTTCATGCGGGATCCAGTGGTAACAGTGGAACCAACCCCATGAAGGAGGCTTAAGGGGATGTCGGGCAGGGGTGGACAAAAAAGTTTGCTTTTAAGATTCACCACTGGAGACTCAGTTAAGCTGAGTTGAGTAGAAAGTGGACTTTACTGCTGCAGTCCCTAAAATATTTTAACCTGCTTCTTCACGTCATTTGCTCTAGTTTCAAATTCCCAAGCAGAGAATCTGATTGGCTGAGCGCTGGCATCATGCACATGATCGAGCTGCCACGGCCCACGTTGCCCACAATATACTACCTGATGAATGTCCCTGATTGAGGAAAACGGTTCAGAAAGTGATGGGCAAAAATGGACACATATGCACTATGATTGGAGGCTCTGCATTCACTTCTGATGGGTACTAGACCCTGCTGAGTGGGGGTGAGAAGAGAGGGTTCCAAGAAGAGTAACATAGACCCTGCCCTCAGTGAAGTGGAGCCCTACTATTATAGCACCTACAGCCTAAAAGTACCTTTCATCTAAAACTTAATCGCTTAAAAAGCTCTTTTATGTCCATTACATTTGCCCTTGACAACGGCACCGTGAGACAACTCCCCAGTGTTCACCATGGTGGCTGGCATGTAGTAGGTATTCGATAAACATTTGCTAAATGGATGGATGAGTAAAGGAATAGATGGGGAAGGAAGAATGAAATCCAAACTGTGGCAAAAGTACAGCCTTTGCAGTTGCAGTCTGGTTCAGCACTGCCCAATGGAACTGGTGATGGCTCTTGATCTGTGCTGTGCAATATAGTAGCTGTGTATGGCTACTGAGTGCTTGTAATGTGCTAACGAGACTGAGGAATGAAAATTTAATTTTACTTTAACTTTAATTCACTTAAATCTAAATAGCCACCCACACTGAATGGCTACTGCACTGGAGAGTACAGAGTTCAAATTCCAGCTCTGTTTATCTAGCTTATAAACTGAGTCAATGGAAGTTACCATTTGGATGACTGACTCTCACCAGCACTGTTTTTACTGCCACTATTAAGAGGATGCCAGGACTCAGAGAGGCTGAGGGGTCTGTCCAGGTTGCCACACTGGTGCACCAGAGTGGGATTTGTGTCTCCTATTGTCTTTCCTGCAGGGCCTTTCTTATTACCACGTTAAGCAAGGGCCTGAATACCCCAGAAGGGTAGGAAGAATCATCTGTCCACTGAAAAATGAGTCCTCTGCAAATGTGTGTGACTAGTATTCACATTCACATAGATTCCACAGTGGTTAATAAAACATACATTTGTTTAAAAACATTACTGATATTATAGTAGCTTTTATTATTATGTAGATTCTTAATCAACAGATACTAAAAGTACGGCTACTCTCATGTGAGGTATCTTAGAATTCTTTAACATTGAAAAGCCATCCTCATCCTCTTTGTTGAAAATGTCATTAGCACCTGCTTCTTAAAACATAAAGAAAAGACAAGACATGGGATACATACCCGTAAAAGAATCTAGTATCTAGAGAAAACAGTGATGCAAGAGACCTCATAAATCAGTATATATTCCAGGTACATTTGCTAGGAAAAAACCACATGAATGGTGGTTTTGACCAAATGGGGTTTACTTAAACTCAGTTAATAGAAAAGATCAATGTATAATTCCTGAAAGGATTCTGTAACAATCAGCAACTATGAGTAATAAAGCTGAGTTTAGTTTTAAAAAACAAATCACACACATTCAGAATAGGTACAGCAAAGCTTTCAGGCAGATTCTGTAAAAGATTTCAGAGTTTTAGAAGAGTGGCCCTCAATAGTGTGAATATAACCCAAATGGTGCCTGTGAGGATCTACTGGGATGAGGAAATAAAATATCTGCATTGACTGCATATACTATATTGACTTTTTATCCTAAAAAAGAAACCAAGCTTCATTGATATTTGATATATGTATTGACAGTACATTATATAATTTAAATACACATCTAGAGAGCTTATGCCCCCAAATTATTTTCCTAATCAGATGGCATAATTTAAAATATTTAGAAATTTTTATTTTAGAAGACAAGCTCAGGCTAACCTGCAATATGATGTGATTATTAAAAATAAGACAAATATGGAATCACCTTAGCTATATTAGTTAGCTTTTCTCCTTAACAAACCACCCCCAAATGAGTTGGTTTATAACAACCTTTTTTTTTTTTTTAAATTTTAGAACCTGCACAATGTTCCTCATTCTAATGTAAGAATACGGGTTCTGAAAACTAAGTCGTATGAGCAAAGGTTGAAAGAATCGGGGTCGTGATGCTACGCAAAGAGAACTTTCACAGGAAAGACGAGTATGTGTGTGAGACACTTACAATCTTGATTTCTTATAGCTTAGATTCTAATACAGTTTATAGTGGAAGGAAAAATATTTTGAATGGATGATCCCTTGAAGCAACAGAAATTAAAGCATGTTTTTTTCTTTCTCTAATTGATTTTACAAATACAGAACTATATGATTTCAGAGAGGTCCATTTGTGTGGAACGACACAGTCGGCTAACAGAAGAATTACCGGAAAATCCCAAAGGAGATGGATTTATTTCATACTTATCAACTTTTCTCATTTTTATGAGAATTGGCTATTTCTTTCTCCTCTTTTTATGAGAGAAACAATACAGTCTTTGTTTCTATTTCTACCCCCCTCCCAATTCAAATTCTATAAATGTAAATGTAAAATATGGGCAGATTTGAAAATGGATTATGAAGAAAATGCTTTCGCATAAACAAAAGGAAGATGGAGTAAAACGCACGTCTGTCACTGCATGAGAAATGGTGTGGCAAATACACAGTACTTTTGTCTAGAGAATGGTGGTGACTCAGAGGATCGTGGTCCACCTGAAAGAATGTGTAGAGTAAAATTATATTTAAACAAAAACCCATGCAAATGCTGTGTCCCTTCTGGATCTACCTGGAACAGTGTTCTGTTCCAATAATTTTATATCCTCTCCTAGAAATAAAATTTCTGCGAAGCTAAATCAAAATGCTATTTAAAAGATCTATGCCTTGTTATAGAAACTAATCTACTTTATTGTAAGATTTAGAATTAAAATTTAAGATCATCCAATAAAATAAATTTGAATAACCAACAACCTTGAAAATTTGTATCAGTGATAACATTTATATATTTTTTTGGCTTTTAAACAAACAACAAACTAAGCCTGCAGTGAAAACAGAAATGTCATTTCTTTCGGTAGCATTATTGGGAGAAAACTCAGAAATGACTGTATCCTTACTCAAAGAGAATTTTTTTTTTTTTTTGGTCAAGTGGTTAAAAAAATCAATCTATATGTTTTCCCACTTTTCTAGGCTTAAAGTTATTTTTTGCTGAGTGGTGCAAAAGGGAAAATGGACATTTGCTTCTGGCACTGTGACCTTCTCCAGGCCCTGTCCACACTGCCCTCTCTGATTCAGTGTATTTCTGGAACACACTTGTGATATAACCAGCAACCGTTCTCCATAAACACTCAACTTAACAGCAAATGAGAGTTAAAAAAAAAAAAAAAGTCTCTCTTTCTCATCAATGAAGAGTGCCACACTACAAACACATTTCCTTTTTTTTGTAAGATGATTTTAAAAAAGAGATTAATTATCTTTAAAAGATGGGGTACAGCTCATCCCTGTTATTTTCCTTCTGGTTATACACATGAATACACTAATTTTTGTTTTAAAACCAATAGAGTTCTTAACTATTATGAACTATTGCTGATTTTTAAAAAGAAATCTATAGCTGGTCCATACATTTTCCAACTAAGACATAGCATCAAACCTCCATATGTTTAAGAAAGCTATATATACCTGTATACTTACACACTTATAAACATACACACAGATCCAACTGCACCCTTACCCACAGATGACTAAACCATTTGAGATATGTTGGTAGGGGATGGGGAAAAGAGGCTGGGGAGCATTTTTTTTTTTTTTTACAATAGGCACGCATAATATTTACTGAACAAGACATTTTGCTCTGTATTTTTTTTTTAATCTGGGGGGGAATCATTTTATTTAGACTTTCTATGGCATGGGTTACTCAGTTCACAGCAGAGGCACCTGCAGCAAATTAATTTGTTGTAGCACATTAATTATCTCATAGCTTCTATTTAGGCTGCAGCTGTTGCTATTATGTTCATAATATTTTTTATCACCACTGTATACAACAGGTTATGGCAATAATAGAAATCCCTATTTTTTTTTTTGCCACCCCCCCCTCCCCCCGCCCTCCTGTTGTTTCCCTGTTTCTGTGTCAGAAGGGAAGGCTGGAAGAAATTTAGGCAAATTAAGCCCCACAGCACACTATAATTTTCTATTTCTGAACCGATTTGTGAGAGAATGGGTAACTGAAATTAGCAAAGGATCACCCCACACAAAGATGGCGCGTGCAGAATTTGTGAAAGCGAAAAAGAAGACGAAGGAGAAGCAACAGAGGGGCGGAATACTGCAGTGCTGGGGTGGTGAGTGTTTGGATGGGGGCGGGGAAAATGCTGCAGTTTTCATGAAATAATAAGGTGGGGGAAAAAAAGGCATACAAAGAGTAGGTTTTTCATTGTTTGTAAAATATAAACACAGATGAATTCTGTCTTTGGTTTGTTCATGCTTTTCACTCTGCACAGCAGGGATGTTCTTAAGAAGTTGCCCTCTGCGAAATTTCACTAAATGGGAACCGTGGACCCTGCATGATGGGATTATAATCACACCAGCCACTCCTTTTACATAATTTTTTGTTTAAGATCCAGTAAGACTCCCTGTTTTTAATATATATAAAGCGATAGACCTGGATATGTCGATAAACTGAGGGTTTGCGTCCCCATAGCCTAAGTGCAAGCTAAAACAAAAAACCCGGTGGTATCACATCTACAAATCTCAATGGATTCAAAAACAATATGAAAATTTTTTTAGCTGACAAGAACATGTCTGCTGCCTGCAGCCTCTGCAATAGCTCACCATGTTGCCTACTAACCGAAAGATCAAAAATTATCGATTTCATGGCGCTGCGTGCTCTGGAAAGGAAAAGCTACTTTAAAATTTGCATTGTTTAAGAAATGAGTTAAAAGAAAAGAATTATTTTCTTTTTCCTGAACAGTTTGGAATGTGCAAATGGCATGTTATAATCTTATCCATGATTTACTATAATTCCATTATTTTTAGCAGCTGGAGTCCAGAAATGATTTTTTTCGATGAATTTAGGATTTTGCCGCAGTATACATCTGCAGTCCCAGAATCCTCCGGTAAGTTAATCCTTCTTTCGATGGGAAACGCCTTTAACCTTCTCGTGAATGAAATATCTGCAACCATTTTGAAATTTTTAATAGAGGAGAGTGTGTGTATATGTGTGTGTTTGTGGGGAGGGGGGCGGTTTATGTCTCCAAAGCATGATTTTATAGCAATGCAGCGGTATTTGTCTTAGTTCTTAGAAACATTGAGAAACATACCTTTGTGCTCTTTGAATATCATGGATGATGTCTCCATTACTTCTCCTTACACTTTCTATCTATGGTAGCATTAGAAAGTACTTCCTTAGTATGGCAAAGACTGTTGTGTCAAACTAGTGAAGGCCTGCAGAACACATAACTCCAAGCACGAAAAGTGTGCCTGGCACATCTGAAGCGGCCATGAACATAACTACCACGGCTGCTGCCACGCCACCACCATGGCCATCGCCTCCCACCACCTTCACTGCCCCTCCCTCGTTCCGCAGTGCACACCAGACACAAGCTTTCCACAGTGACTTTCTGCCGAATTTGCCCAGTGGGTTCCTAGATGACTTCTGTGTGTGAGAATAGCCAACCATGTAGTCTGACATGAGGTATTTACAACTACTTAGCCTGTTCAGCTGGAAAGAAATCAAAAGATAACACCGAACCCTGAGATGATGGATTGCAAATCAAAAGCCCCAATCCATAAAGAGCCCACTTGATGAACTGCTAAATGAAAAGGCTGATTCTAATTTCTGTCCAGTCTTTGCAGGTTGTCTGAAAAGAAAAATTTTTGAGCCAGCCTTCTTAGAGAGTTGGCATTCATTGTTTATAAGCGTATGGAATATTATTTCGTCTTACCTTTCTGCGGGGAGAGGATTCTTCCCAAGGAGATTCAGATTGTCCAGAAGAGACCACACCCTCGTTTCACTGTTTTCTACTGTTTCTGTTTCTTTTCAAGGAGGGCTTATTAACAATCACAGTTATACATTCATTTAGGGGTCCTCATCAAAAGGAGCCAAGCATCCATTTCTTTCTCTCTAAAGGAAGCTCATTGTTTTAGCGCTCAATAAATGTTTAATTAGTGGATCTGATAGATTTAACCATCTTGAAAAGTAAACGGGCCTTCTTGACAATGTCGCCTTGATCAGCGTTTCTGTCCGAACTGCAAAAACAATCTGGGCATTTATTTCTTTGCCTAAAAGGTGATTCAAAGGCATATATTTTAGTGAAGGGACGCTGTACCTTCCTTCAGCTTCCATGGAGCCACTGCTGAGTGTGCCAACGGTCTGTTATCATGACAAGCAATACTTTCTCTGTTAAACCAGCTGGAGACCCTTTTGGTTTCTAGGAACACAGCCTGAAATTTAGGACCATTTGTCCTCTGCAGTTTCACAAAATGGATTAATTTATGTCAAACTCAAGTGACTGGCTTTGGAAGGAAAATGTGTAAGAAGATAACCAAGTATTTTTTATGAATGTATGACCCAAGTTCAGTTGTTAAACATCATTTTTACAAAATCATTTCACCAACTCCTCAGCTATTTTGATGCTTGTATTTCTTGTTGGTTTAATGATAATATTTGTCTTCATTTCAGAGAAGCTATTCATCTCATATTTTTGGTGAGACGATTGGAACAATTTTTATTTGGGGGGGATAAGCAAATAAAAATTCAGAGCAATTTGTTAAATTCAACTAATTTGTCTGAGTGCTAGTTACCCAGTAGTTCTTCAGTACACTTAAATGTGACGTGAAAAATAGCTTGTTGCATTGTTGCAAATTTTTACATTTCCTTTACTAACATGTATTTGCTTGAAGTATTACTAGGGATTTTAAATATTAATTATAAATTTAGATTAAGGTATCTAAATTATAGAGAAATACTTCAATTATTTTGTCATCTAAAAAGAGAAATACAAATATAGGAAAGTTTTTATCTTTTAGATGTTCTAATGGTGTAAATATTTCTTAATCAGTTTTAATGGTGTGCCTTGTTCAGCAAAACAAAAAGTAAAACCTGAACACAGAAAAAGGAAACCTCTGTTAAAAAATTAATATTTATTACTCATCTGATTTTACATATATGACTTTAATCAACTGCATATTCTTTAACTCCATATATGAAGATTAAAATTGGGGATCAGTACCTGAAAAATGCCATTGATACTTAAAAGTTTATATTAGAAACACTGCTTTGATAAAGTATCTTTTTCTGCTCAATCAGTTCAAATTGTGACCAGATGATTAACCACAACCATCCTCGACTCTTAATTCTACAGAACTACTAGCAAAGACACAAATGAGAAAGTCATTGTAGACAATGGATCTCATTGTACATCATTTGAGTCTGCGGACTTTTTCCACTGCAGGGGCCCACTACAGCTATGGTACTAGACAGCAGTTAACATTATCACTGGTATATAATAAAATATCATTAAGATAGGGGGAAAATTGAATTTTTAAAGAACATGTTGGCCCTGAAGCATTAGCTATACCTAAAACTGCACAAGCTACTCCACAATTGAATCAGAGGGTTTCCGGCGGTACCTATGTATAAAGACCTATTGTTTGCATGCATTAATTACAAGGATAAAAGCCTCAAGATAACTTTCACTGTTGCTTTTTGTACTCTCTCCATTGTTTTGGAGGAAAAATAAGCATCTAACAATAGACTAGAGAAAGTGAATCGATCATAATTGTTTCAGCTTTGACAAACACCAAACCTGCTGATTACAATGGAGACATTTCCAAGGGAAAAGAAGACCCAACTCCAGCCTATTCAAACGAATTAGACAATTTTTTGAAGGATACAAAATGAGTTTTAAAAATTAGAAGCTGCCTAATGGACAGCTCTTTCCATAAACAACGAACTTGGATTTCTCAAATAAGTAATACCCTAGAAATGAACTTAGAATGAAAGAAAAATCCACCCCTCCAATATACTGATATGTAGTAGCAAAGTGGAACCAGTTAAAAATGGAAACTAAGAATTAACCTAGTTGGCAGGGCTGTGGAGCTCGTCTATGCCTATCAGACATTTGTTCAGTTAGGGACTCCTAAGGACTTGTTGAATTGCGGGCTAGGCGCCTATCCTAACGAGAGTTCGCAGCCTTCACGAGCGGGGAAAGCCGGCGGCTCGGCTGGGTGCTTCATTCCCAGATTCAAGATGAACAGCTGGTAGGGATGCGAGATCCACGATCCGGACCGTGGGGGGGCTCTGAGGTGATGTGCGGCTCGGCTGCGAGCCAAGTCCTGCAGAGAGCTTGGGGCCCAGACTGCAACGGCAGCGGAAGCACGAACGCGCCGGGGTCCCCTGACCGGGAGCACGGCGGCGGCAGCGCCTGGCAGAGTCCAGAGCGGGTGGGCCCAGACCTCAGCTCCGGCATCGCCGCCACCTCCCTGGCCCTGAACTTTCACCCTCCCGGGACGTGTGCCGCCTGCCCTGCAGGGCCGGGGTCCCGATGCCGCCTCCCGCGGGTAGCCGGCAGCGCGCTGCCAGCCCCGCATCTGTTCTCATGGCCCGGGGCATGCGCGAGGCCGGGGCGTCGGGCTCGGGACAGTGGAGAATACCGGTGTCGCCCTCCCTCCAGCCCACCCCGGCTCGCAGAGACCCGCGCCTCCCTGACTCGGACTACCGCGCCCTGGCGGGCCGCCCTCCAGTCCCGCGCGGCGGGGCAGCGCCAGCCTCAACCTGGGAGAGCGCCCGCAAAGAGCGCGGGCGCCCCACCCCTGCCCCGGGCTGGAGGACGGCGGCGGCGGCGGCGGCGGCGGCGGCGGCGGGCGGCTCCGTGGCGCGGGGACTACTTTCCGCCGCGCGCCCGCGCCCCGCCCCTTGTCCCCGCGCGGCGGAACGCTCCGCGCTACGCCGCTGGCGGCAGGATACAGTGAATCCAGCGCGACTTATAAGAGCTCCTTGTGCGGCGCCATTTTAAGCCTCTCGGTCTGTGGCAGCCGTGCTAGCCCGGCCCCGGGAGCGAAGAGCGAGGGGAGGCGGAGACGGAGCAAGGTCCGAGGAGCAGCTCCGGTCCCCGTCAAGCCGCCAACGCAGGCCGAGGACGGTCGGACTCCCGCCGCGGGAGGAACCTGTTCCCCTGAGGTGCTTGGGCGCTCCTTTCCTTACCCGTCTGGGGCTGCTCCCTTTCCCGCTTCGGAGCCAAACTTCGTCGCGGGCGCGCGGTCCCGGCGGCGGCTGGGAGCCGGACCCGGCGCAGCCCGAGGCCCCGGGGTGGGGAGCGGAGAGGGGCGTGTGGGCTGGGGGCGCCGGGGAGGCGGCAGAGGCGGACCGCGCCCGGGGGGCGGAGGGCGGCGGCCGGGCCCGGTTCCGGTCGCGCGGCTCCTTCGGGGGCCCCGGGGGTGCCGCTTTTGGGGAGGGGGCGCCGCGAGGGCGCGTCCGGGAGGTCGGGTGGCCAGCGGGGTGGGCGGGTGGGTGGAGGGGGCTGTGGTTTCCGTCCCGGGCTCAGGCCGCTGCTGAGTTTGGGGGAGGGACCCTGCGCCTCGGGATGCGCCGGGGCCGGGGTGGGGGGCGGGGTGGGGACGGGGGACTCCGCCTTCCCGGCCTCCGCGGGGAGTTGGGGTGCGGGCGCTGGGCCTGGGACGCCACGTGAGGTCCTATCTCCAGGTTCCGTCTTTCGTGCTTAAGGACAAATTTTTTCGAGGGTTAATAAGAGGTTAGTGATTTTTAATGGCCTGCCGGTGTGAGTGCGCTCGTTTAAATCGGAGCAACTTTAAACCTTAGAGGATCCAAACTGTTAGTGCAGACCGTGCGATGCGCCAGGAGGATTTGCACAGATAAAAATACATGTCTTGCACCTACATTTTCTTGTACGGTGCAGGTGAGTGAAAGCGGGCGTGCTAGGGAGGTCCTGGGAAAAATAAGGGCGAGGGCGGCTGGCTTACTGTCTCTTATCAAGTGACCCAAAGGACTCAGCCTGCGACTGCTTCGAGAATTGTGTTCCTGGAGATTCTTTATTCAAATAGTTTCACGGCAACTAAACTTGATTTTGAGAGCACTTTCCAGCGGGGTGGATTTTCCCCTCGCTACGAAATGGCCCGCAGGAAATTCAAGCGTTGCAACTTCGTTCCGTGTTTTGTCTGGAGAGAGGACTTGGAACTGAGACTTTCAAAGTTCGCTTTTCACAGCCTTCTCCTGAGTCCACTAAACTTGAAAGCTTTGCCAGTCGGGTGTAGCTGTTTGCTTCGTTTTCTTTTCGGTGTTGGAGGGAACATTGTCTCCTACTTTGTATCTTCCAGACATCTGTGGTCTCCCCCCACCCCCACCCCGGGTTTGTGAGTGGTGAATGAAGGGAGACTGGTCTGCTGGTATGCAGAGGTCGGCAAAAGGAAATCGAGGAGTGGTTTTAGTGAAACGAGAGCTTTGTGTCGTGAATAGTGGTGGCTTAGACTAGACAGCAGCTTGAAGAGACGGCTCGCCTTTGATAAAGTCTGGGCTGCTGTTTTTCAGATGGCCAAGTTATAAGTATTTTGTCTGGAACTTGGGAAGCCGTTTCCTTCTGTCTCTTGGTGTACATTCAGTACCTTCGGCTATCTTCCTGTTAACGTGTTGTCTTAAGAGATACTGGACATAGCTTGACTTTTTTTTTGTTGTTAATGTTTCTGTTTAATATCTGCTTAGATTAGTGACAAACATTTGTTTGGGAGGCATTTTTTTCGGTCTGAACTAAGGTGGCCGCTACATTTATTTTATTTTTACATTTAAGCGCACAAATCTCTGGGTTAAAAAAAAAAAGGTGCCATAATGTTTGCGAATATCTTTTCATAAAATTTGATTAATTTGCGTCCAGTATTCATTACTTTGACCTAGTCTTTGTTCTGAAGGCCATGTACGAGGCCCTAAAGTGATTGCAACAGTAATTTGAAAAACTTCCAGGAGACTATTCTATAGGATTAAAGGAATGCTGAGACTATTCAAGTCTGAAGTCCTTGAGGGGGGAATTAAAAAACTGTGCTGCAAAGTTTAGTTAGTATAGCATGTAACTTAGAGTCCTTGCGGAGTTCTAGGCTGATTTTCCCAGAAGCTAGAGCAGTCATTTAAAGTTGCTTTCAAGAAAAACCAAATTTTAAAAGGTGGCTTAAAAAAAGTAAAACATTTAGTAGTGTTAAAGTGTCAGTGTCCAGAAGTTTTCTTTTTAAACATATACTTTACCAAGATAATTATGTAGATTCCAGTATTAAAACTGAAACCGGATTGAGCTTCTTACTGTTACTAGTGATAAATGGAATAAAATTATCCATATAAATGAAGTTGTATATTTTTCTTTTCATATACACTTCCCTCCTCCACTCCCCAAATAGGAAGAGAAAACTTGAAGTAGGCTAATTTCTCTGAGTGTTTTGAGATTTGGTTCTTGGGAAAGCTATATGCAGACAGCCTGTTTCATTGTTGGGAGGAGTGGAAAGAAGAGTGTATTGTTGAAACTAGGGACATGGAGAATTCAAAAATTTGAATCTCACTCTTTTATACTTGTAAGTAGCAGTGAAATTAAAATCCCAGAGATAGGTTGTTTGTAGTATCTTCAGCCAAATGAAACTTTTGTGTTGTTGAAATGAAACAATACAGCATCCAGTTATAATGAGATTTTGTTTCTCTTTTATGGTTTACTAGTTGCTGATAATAACTGCAGAGGAGTAGGTGGTAAATTTTAAGTATGTACTTTGAGCTTGGTTGGAAGCGTGCTTGATTGCCAGCCCAGGGCAGAAAGGATGAATGCTTTTAGAGCAGGACAAACTTGTAATAAAAAGTATTAACAACTGTTTCGTGCTGCATGTTGACTTGTGACTTTGGTTGTGAAAACACTAGTTGTATTAACTTAGTTGTATTCTTGTAGCTCTCTTTTTGTTGGGAATACGATATCTTTTGTTGAAACAGTTTGAGTAAAAGCATTTTTGTATCTTAAAAGTAAGTAGTAAAACAGAGACTAGTAGCTACTTGTGTTAGTCCAGAGCTTGTATCTTTTGCCTCTTGGACCCTCATTGAGAGAAGACTGATTTGCAAAATCATTCTTCATTCTTTTAACAGATTATTGTTTATGTAATACTGTTCTAATTGTGTCTTGATAGATAACCAGGCTAATGGGCTAAAATAAATGTATACTTTGTAAGTTCCAGGAAAGGAAAATATGTGATTTGTTGTATTGCTTGAAAATGAATAGGAGTTACCTTGTGTAGTTCTTAATCACTTAAACTCTGGAGAAAGTTCTTTATTTCCTCTGTTTACTTAAGAATGCTGCTTTTGTGTTGTATGCAAGTCTGAGCTTGACCAGGTTTGAAATCTAGATACTTCTGTTGAGGCCTGAACCGTGTATCCCTGAAGCATGTATTTAAATTTGCTCCCTAAGGAAAAAGAAGCTCTTATAAAAGAATCAGTCATGTTAGCAACCCTTTTTAGAGATTAACTATCTTGCTAATTGTGAGCATCTTTTGTTTTAAAAGATACTATTCTCTAGCCTCAACGTCTCCTCAAACCTGATGCAGCTGAGTGACAATAGCGTCAGGGCATGTTTTCATTGCATGCTTTGGTCACATTGAGTGCCCTCCAGTGGATATAATGTAATGCTGGTGATTTTTTCCCCCCATAAAATTTGTGTGAAATATATTTATGAATAGTTTTGGTGAGAAAGCATCAGTCAAGAAAACTTTTTAATTCTAGAATAGGATGTTCATATTATTATTGCTAGTTAAAAGATTGGCTCTAGAACATGTCATCTCAGCCATTATTTGCAGGAGAAAGGTCAAAGTTAAATCAGGAGTTAAATTCTGTCACTTTTTGTAGGAAGTTCTGCTTAAATATAATTATAAACCAAAAACTTAGTCTAAACATCCTAGTATCTGGGCTTCCCCGATGGCTCAGATGGTAAAGAATCCACCTGTGATGCAGGAGACCCAGGTTCAGTGCTTGGGTTGGAAAGATACCCTATAGGAGAGAATGGCTATCCACTCCAGTGCTCTTGCCTGGAGAATCCCATGGACAGAGGAGCCTGGCGCGCTGCAACCCATAGGGTCAGAAAGAGTCAGACGTGGCTGAGCGACCTAAAACTGAGCCATATTAATGAATTTTAGAAACTAAGATTCTCAGATAAAGTTAACAAAAAAGTGAATTATCAATTTGTCTAAAATTTCTTATACAATAAAACTGAAGTAAGTCTTCAACCTGGTTACATTTTCAATATTATGTCTGTTAAGAATTGGTTATCAACAAAGAATATTATGTCTGTTAAGAATTGGTTATCAACAAAGCTGGTTGAGTCAACTTATGTGAACTCCAGAGTATAATGCGTAGTGACTACAGGCATTTGTGTAGAGTATACATTTGTATAGTGCTTTGATGCACTATTCCCATATTTTGACCTTTAAATTCTTCAATAAAAACTCCTCCACACTCCTGTGTTACAGTTCTTGCTATTTCTCTTAGTAGCATTATTTTATGAAAATGCTTATTTCAAATCAGATTCTGATTAATAACAGGAATAAAACCCATTTAAAAATAGCTTTTAGAAGTCAAATGGTCATTTTTATGGAAAACACTCAGCTTAGAAAAAATGTTTTTACCTTTGTATGTTTTCCATAAATAGGTGGTTGAAATGAAGTTTAAAAGTTAATTGATTGAGTAGGGAGGGAAAATGACCATATCACTTACTGCTCCATTTTGCTCTGGAATTTAGTATGATTTTGTGGAAACATTGATAATGATTTTCGACTATTTAAGAAATGTATTATTGTTATATCTTTTTAAAAACATAAGGCAAGAATGCCTCAGCTGTTTTATATTTCAGAATGGGTTGTGATCCTTCATAAAGGATCATGTATGGAATAAGTAATGTCCAAGTCCGTAACTATTATTTTCATCATTTACTGAATCAAGGTCAAATAGCTTGTGTTCCAGTTTCAAAGATTTTTATGAGAAGAGAGTAGATTTGAAAGTTCTCTTGAAAACTGTGTACATCTTTAAAAAAAAAAATTCTGCCTGTTAGGGACCTAATTCATCTCTTGAAATTGGCCACTTGTCTTCATGCAACAATTTGACAAACAATATAAGTGACTAAGATCTCTGTCACAAACCATATAGGATTGATCTTGCATCCCAGTGGGAGTAGCTACTCGGTATCTCCAAGCGGTATGGGCTCACTGGGCCCCTGTGAACTACAACAAATTAAGAGAACATATGTCCCATCTAAGCCAATCTTCAGCTGCAGCCATTGTGTGGAAAGCAGTTTAGGTTTCCACATCATCTGAATTTTTTCTTTCTTCTAAGAGAAGCAGGAAATATGGATTAATGTGCATCTCATGATTTGCACCAATGGGGCTTGGTGGCTTAGCAGTAAAGAATCTGCCTGGGATGCAGGAGTTGCACAAGCTGTGGGTTTGATCCCTGAGTTGGGAAGATCTCCTGGAGGAGAAAATGGCAACCCACTCCATTATTCTTGCCTGGAGAATCCCATGGACAGAGGAGACTGGTTGGCTAAAGTCCATAGGGTCACAAAGAGTCTGACACTACTGAAGCAATGTAGCACACACATGATTTGCACATGTTGGTAGGTGAAATTCATGTTTTAAGACATTTTAACACAAATTAAATACACCTATTGGCAGGATCTGCCAGTTTGTGACATCTGCAGTGAACCATTTGGAGTTTAATGATGATTCTATTAAGTGACTGAAGGTAGTACAATTCTGTATCTTTGTCTCTATATATACATATTGACACAACTGAGTGAGTAACATTTTTACTTTCATAACTTAGTAAATAAAGATTTGATAAACCATTAGGTTCATATTTGGCATTTTAAGAATGCCTTGTATCAATTGACTATATAAACAGATTAGGAACTTAAAGCAGGTTCATATCATTAACTCTGTGAAACCTGGGAAACCTGCACTTAAAAAGCTTAAGAATTAAGATGGATTGGATCAAGGAAAAAGAGAAGAAAGAACAGACTTGTTCATCACTTGATCATCTTAAGTATAGTTTTTAAAGTGTTTTCTTGAAAGAGGTCTTAAAACTTAACATTGAAGGTGCTTAAAATGCTGGACAAATTCTGGCTGTGTGTAAACAATCATATCAGCCTGAAGTTTTATTGATGTCTTTAAGTCACATCCTGGTTTTCAGCTCAAGTCTGCATTTCTGTGATGATCTATTTTTCAGACTAGATTTAAAACTGAAAAGCAAAGTTTAGATAATGAAAAATTAATTGAATGTTAGTTTTTTTTTTTAAGTAATAGCTTACTCCTATTTGATCAGAATATATTTTAAAATTTTTTATGAGTATAGTTGCTGTACCATGTTGTGTACCGTGGAGTGAATCAGCCGTACGTACACGTATATCCCCTCTGTTTTTGGATTTATTTCCCATTTAGGTCACCACAGAGCATTAAGTAGAGCTCCCTGAGCTGTATAGTCTATTCTCATTAGTTGTCCCTTCTATACATAGTAGTATTATCTATTTTGTACATAGTAGGAGAAGGCAATGGCACCCCACTCCAGTACTGTTGCCTGGAAAATCCCAGGGACGGAGGAGCCTGGTGGGCTGCAGTCCATGGGGTCGCCAAGAGTCGGACATGGCTGAGCGACTTCACTTTCACTTTCCACTTTCATGCATTGGAGAAGGAAATGGCAACCCACTCCAGTGTTCTTGCCTGGAGAATCCCAGGGACGGGGGAGCCTGCTGGGCTGCCGTCTCTGGGGTCGCACAGAGTCGGACACGACTGAAGTGACTTAGCAGCAGCAGCAGTGCAGTCCCAATCTCCCAATCCATTGCATCCCCTGGTCAGAATAAATTTAGGCAGGCAGTCAAATAGATATTGGTCAAGTCTTTTGCTGCTAGGGCAAGATTCTTCATTTCCAAAGTTTGAAAAGTTGTATATTTAGTCTTTAGATTACATGTTTAAGTGGCCTACTATGTTTGTACTGAAAGTACAAACCATAAGCCAGCATTGGTTTTAAAAAGTATCATCTGAAAATAGTGCTGCTGACTGCAATTGTGTTTATATGATATGATATAGAATGCAAGCCAAACTGAGCAGTGGACTTTTCAGAACACGTTTGTCCCAAGGTGCTCACCCCTTGGCCTGTTCCACAATCCCCATATAACTTTACAGAACCACTGTAAAATTTTTCTTGTAACAGTCCAGAAAATTCCGGCCTCTGATTTCTTTTGAACTTGTTGAAAAGCGTCCCCAACCCCCAGATAGTTTGAAAAGTGTGATATATGGATGGATGCTGTTAAGGTGAAGCTGCTTCATAGCAATGCCAATTTGCTCCCCTATTTATTTCCATCTGTTTCTTCATTAACATTCCCATTTTTTTACTTGTAATTTCATAACTCTCGTTGCTGGACTGATTTTCCTTTTAACTGATTTAACAGGTGTGTTAGTTAAAAAATCTGGGGGTTGGGGAGATATTTTTAACCTGTTTAATTTGAAGTTCATCAGTCCACATGGCACACAGGTGATAGCTGTGGTAAATCTTGTCTTTCATGCTGGCGGCTGATCTGACTTGGAAGTAAAAGATGTGCATGTGCTACAGGGTGCCTGCTAAGTTGCTCTGAACAGGTTTATGATGACTGAAATACTTGACATGTATTTAGTCATACTTTATTGTACGTTATCTGTATAAAAATGTGAGAAGTTAGATTTACTGCAAACTTTCTTAAATGCAATTTGAAGGTGATCTTAATGATTTTAATTTGCTTCATGGAGGGGTGGCTGTTGTAAAAGCCTCCCCCCTCCCCCCAACCCCGAAGTATAATTCAGTGGTTTGCAGAGAAGGGTGTAGAGAATGAGTATGTCTTTGGAGTTATCTGTGTATTAGATGAATGACACGTGTACCTGAGGAACACCGGTTTCTTGGAAACATTTCTCAATCCAGTTAACTCTGGATGTTTCTGAGTGGTATCCTTTCTCTTGTGTAGAAGTGCTGAGGTAGACACTTAGAATCTTTCCTGAGCCACTGAAAGAATGTAGCAATGTCAAACATTACTTTATATTCAACAGTTCATTTAGATACAAAGTGGAAGTCGCTCAGTCTTGTCTTACTCTTTGCGTATATAATCCATGGAATTCTCCAGGCCACAATACTGGGTGGGTAGCCTTTCCCTTCTCCAGGGGATCTTCCCAACCTAGGAATTAAACCCAGATTTCCCGCATTGCAGGTGGATTCTTTACCAGCTGAGCCACAAGGGAAAGTAGACAATAAATGTTACATAGGGAACATAGTAAGTTGATGTACTACTCTCTAGATACATTCATAAATTTAGTCTTTCTGGTACTTTGCTTTATTTTAAAGTTGTTTCATTTAAAGTTCATTTAGTTGGAAAAGCCACATGATATGAAATGAGGTTTATATTGTTCTGACTTTTAGTTATAGATGTCCTCTGTGATCCATTTACAAGGTAAAATTCATGTTATATATGATAGTTGTCCCTAGGTCACTATTTTCTGCCTTAATTCTGCTGTCATTTTTTCATAGGTCCTAAATCAGAGTGCCAGCCAGTCTATTCCCCATAGAATGAAAAGAGGCTAGATTAGGAGATGAGAAATCTGGGAGTAATTCATAAGGCAGAGTAATGATAATTAAAATACTGAAATAGATATTTTCTTTTGTAAGAATACTTATATTCTTGAATCATGCTTGAAGAATGCCCTGACTGTATGCTGAAGGGCCTTAGGCTTCTCCTTATTGCCATTATACACCAGATCATATTACATTTCTCTTCAAAGTGCGAAGATAGGAAGACTGTTTAACCTTTTCTTTGCTCCTCAAACTAACCCCCATTCCCCCATGAGAAACTAAGTAAGCAGGAATTCCTTCGCCTTCTATTATCAGTCTGCATGGAGGATCCATCGTTATAATGAAGCGTTATATTCTAGTCAGAGGCCAGTCCTGACACATGACTTTTGTAGGACTTGCTTCTTTTAGTTATGCTTCTGTTCTGTATGTATTACCCTTATCTTCCCAGGTTTGGATCCCATTGCTGTTTTGGCTCTCCATTTCCCACATTTTATCATCTCTTGGAATCCATTCACTGTCTGTCTAGAACTCATAGTCTTCAGCACATGCTTTTTATTGTCAGTCTTTTCTGAGAATGTTTTCTTTTTCTTGCTCCAGCTATAGCCTAGCTTCTCCCCATAATGCTACTGACCTTGCAGCTCTCTCAGGTGGTGAGGGTTTCCTCTTCCTGTGCACCTTTTATTGGTGAACCAGAAGGTGGAGGAAGTGTCCTCTTTGTTCCTCATTGTCACTTCTTGACCATTCTTTTCCAAAACTTTCAGCTTTGACTCTCATGCTATCAAATTATTACCACCTACTACTCTCGTTATCTTAAGTCATTACCAACTTTCCTGGTTTATTCCCCTACTTCCTTGAACACTTGTCTTCTGGCTCACTGTCATCTTATTTTTGTTATAATTCTTGGTAATACCAATATTTGTGTAGACAAGTGCTACTCAAAATGTCCCACACTCTGAGAACTGTTACAGTATGAATTGCAGTAAATAGTTTGTGCCAGAAAGTAACTCAGCTCTGTCACTAAGTTCAGTGTTTAGTTCACCTGACTTTTTTTTTGGTACCAAAATTTTTTTGATGAAAGAAGCAGTATGTTGGTTTATATAATCTGGCACAAGCTCCGTAGGGTGTTGTGGTCTGGTGCTTTGAGTAACATTGATATAGAGAGTGCCTCCAATACTCTGACCTCTTAGTTCCTTGGTTTCCTCTCCTCCAGTAACCTTATTTTTCTGTCTGATTCAGCCACCCTAATTCCAACAGCTCTTCAGTGACAGATAACTTCACTCTGTCAAAGCTTTTCAGTATCCCTCACCCTCACTTCTACTCAGCTCTCAACAACCTTGTCCCTCCCTGACTTCATGCCCAGTGGTCTTTGGTCTCTGAGTTCATCTTTCCTTATGACTGTGTCTTTTCCTTCTCAAACCTCCCAATACTTCCTCCCCCATATGTCTCCTTTGCTTTCTGTTTCACAAAGCATGTCGAATAATTGGAAGATTTCCTGTATGCTCTCACATCTATGACTGTGCCGTTCACCTTCTCTGTCATTTATGGACAAACTGTAGTGTTCAGAGGTGAGGACAACCAGCTCATTTCTATACTAGATCCCATGCCCTCTTGCTCTCAAGAATATAACTCTTCCTACTTTCTCTTGCATCCTTGATTTTTCCTTCTGTGAGTTTGCATGATCTTTGTCCCCGTTTTAAAAAAATCTTTTCTTCTTGTTTCCCCTTTCATGCACCCAGTCTGCTTCTCTTTTGAGTAAGACACCTTGAAACAATTGCTTGGATACACTCTCACCCCTTTTCAACTTCTACCAGTGACCACCACTGTATAAATCTCTCATCCTCATCACACTTAACCTCTCAGTAGCACTTGGCACAGTTGCTTGAGACACGTTTCACTTGGCTTCTAGGCCACCATATCTGCTAGCAGGTTTTTTCCCTGCCTTACTGGTGGTTCCTCCTTACTCTTTGCTCTTTCTGTTATGTCTCATCCGTACATTGGAATGGCTGAAACTTCAGCACTTGGATCTCTCGTTTTTCATTGTCAAAATACACTCGAGTCTCATAGCTTTAAACATAGTATTTAACCTGTTTGCTGACGGTTTCCAGATTTATATCCTTAGCCTGAGTTTCTGCCCTGAACTATAGGTCATGATAGCCAACGTTTCCCCCAACATTTTGGATGTCTTAAGAAGCATCTCAAATGTAATGTATCTAAAACTGAGCTCCCAATTTCTCCTAAGGCTGCTTGAGTTAGTATGTCCTAAAATGCACCTTTTTAGTTACACCAAAAACCTTGCTGTTCTTGACTGTCTTTCTGTCACTGTACCCTGTCTGAAAATTGTCTGTTCTTCTAATATAGATGCAAAATTCAGCCATTTCTTACTATGCCGTTTCATAGCCATGCCATCCTAGGGTTACTGAAGAGGTCTTACTGGTCTTCCTGCTTACATTTGTTCCCTTTAAATGTAATCTCAACATAGTGACCAGAATAATCCTTTTAAAGCAATGATCATAGAACTTTTCTGTTCAAAAACCTCCAGGGGCTTATGGTCTCATTCTGTAAAAGCACACTCTCCTGTGTGTTTAGACTATTCTCTCTATCACCTACTTCTTTCCTCCTGTCACTCATCAAAGAAATAAAACTGAAAGGATTTAAGAAAGGAGTGGAAACCAGGAAAATAACGACAGCAGTCATGCCGGTGACACAGGTGGTGGTGACTTAGGTCAGGTGGCACTGGGCACAGAAGAGCTAGGTTGGAGGGATGCTTAGGAGGTGCAGGCTCTGTAAACCCAGTTCTTCATTAATTTCCTACCTCCTTTCTTGCTTGTTTTTCTTTAGCCTTCAACACTGTCTAACATCATAGATATTTTACCATTTTTTCCTCCTCTTTTTTTTTTTTCACCTCCTAGAACATAAGCTCTAGAAAGACAGGGATTATTGTCTATTTCCTCACTTTTTGCTTTCTTCCCAGTGCCTAGAATCATAGTGTACACTAGTTGATTAGTGAATATGTGTTGAGTGAATGACTTTTAAATCTTCTCACCTCACTTTGGATCTTTCCCAGTAGCACATAAGTATATTCCATCTTTGCAGAGGTGGTTCTTTACTGTCATTTATGGCTCCCGTTAGATTGAGTTCTTCCCGATTCACGCATTTTCACTTTACCATCTTCTTTTACTTGGTTTGTTGCACTTAATCATATTCTGAAGTAACCTGTGTTTACTTGCTTCTTTTCTCCTTTCACGATCTTGTTCTGGTTTGTATACCTGGTACTCAGAACAGTGTATGGAAGTTCTAGATGCTAATAAATATTGGTTGAATAGGTGAATATTCTGGAATTGGATGACTTTTGTTTCTTTGCAGCTAATGCCCCTTTAATTTCTCTGCTCCCTTTCACACTCTGAAAGACATATCCTGTGGATATGGTCTTCATCTTTCATCTCCTATTTCAGTTTGTGTTTGGCTTTTATTATCAGTGAACCTCCTTTTGCTGAACTCATTATTGGACCTCCATGTTGACCAATGAAAGAGATACTTTTTACCTTTAGTCTTGCTGGGTCACTTTAGCATTTGGTGCATTTTTGTTTTTGAACTTGCCTTTGGAACAGGAGTGTCCAGTAGAACTTTCTGTGATAATGGAAATGTTCTACATCTGTGAGGTTGATATGGTAGCCACCAGCTACATGTGACTCTTGAGCACTTGAAATGTGGTAATGTGACTGAGCTAAATTTTAATAAAAATTTAAATAGCCGTGTGTGACTAATGGCTATTTTTTCTCACATACTCCAAGCTCAGGAAGTATCACAGCCTAATTGCGCAATCCAAATGCCTAGGAGTCATTTTTTTTTTCATCCCACCCCCAACCCCCTGTGTCTACATGTTCATTATCTACGTCTGTGTCTCTAATCCTGCTCTGCAGTCTGTACCATTTTTCTAGGTGCCACATATATGCATTAAAATACAGCATTTGTTTTTTTCTTCCTGACTTGCTTCACTCTGTATGATAGACTCCTAGGTCCATCCTCTTTACAAATTTCCCAATTTTTTTCATTTTTATGGCTAAGTAATATTCTACTGTATAAATGCACCACAACTTCTTTATCCATTCATCTGTCGATGGACACTTTGGTTGTTTCCATGTCCTGGCTATTGTAAATAGTGCTGCAGCGAACGTTGGGGTACATTTGTCTTTTTTTATTGGAATATAATTGCTTTACAATGTTGTGTTAGTGTCTCCTGTACAGTGAAGTGGATCAGCTATATGTATAAATATATCTCCTCTCCCCCGACTTCCTCAAACCCCTCATCTCTTCCTTCTAGGTCATCACAGAGCTAGCACCAAGCCAAGCTTTTTGTGCTTTATAGCAGATTCCCACTAGCTTGCTATTTTACGGGCTTCCCTGGTGACTTAGTGGTAAAGAATCTGCTTGCCAATGTAGGAGACCTGAGTTCAATCCCCAGTTTGGAAAGATTCCCTGGAGAAGAAAATAGCAACCCAGTTCAGTATTTTTGCCTGGGAAATGCCTTGGACAGAGGAGCATGGTGAGCTACAGTCCATGGGGGTCACAAAGAGACATGGCTTAGCGACTAAACAGCAACATCTGTTTTACACATGGTGCTGTGTATATGTCAGTCCTAGTCTCCCAATTCGTCTCACTCTCCCCTTTCATCCCTGATGTTCACACTTCCGTTCTCTTACGTCTGCAACTCTATTCCTGCCTTGGAAATAGGTTCATCTGTACCTTTTTTGTAGATTACACATTTATGTGTTAATGTACAATATTGATTTTCTGACTTCACTCTATATGACAGACTCTAGGTTCATCTACATCTCTACAAATGACTATTGAATTCTTTTCAGTGGCTGAGTCATATTCCACTGTATACATGTAACACATCTTTCTCCATTAATCTGTCATTGGCCATTTGGGTTGTTTGCATGTCCTGACTAGTGTAAATAATGCTGCAGTGAACATTGGGGTACATGTGTCTTTTTGAATTATTATTTTTTCAGGGTATATGCCCAGGAGTGGGATTGTTGGAGTCATATGTTGGTTGTGTTTTTTAGTTTTTAAAGGGACCACCATACTGTTCTCCATGGTGCCTATGTCAGTTTACATTCCCACCAACAGTGCAGCACGGTTCCCTTGTCTCCACACTCTCTTCAGGATTGGTAGACTTTTTGATGATGGCCATTCTGACTGGTATGAGGTGAATACGTCCTTGTAGTTTTTATTTGCATTTCTCTAATCATTAGTGATGTCAAGCATCTTTCCATTCACCTCTTGGCCATCTGTATGTATTCTTTGGAGAAATGTCTATTTAGGTCTTTTGCTCACTTCTTGATTGTTTATATGTGTGTGTGTGTATATATATATATATATAATTTTAAATTTAACCTTTTTGCTTGTTTTTGCTTGTGCTGGGTCTTTGTTGCTGTGTGTGGACTTCTCATTGCTGGGGTTTCTCTTGTTGTGGAGCGTGGGCTTTAGGGCACATAGGCTTCAATAGTTGTGTCTTTCAGGCTCTTGAGAACAGGCTCAGTAGTTGTAACACATGGGCTTAGTTGCTTCATGGCATATGAGATATTCCTGGACTAGGGATCGGACACATGTCTCTTGCATTGACAGGCAGATTATTTACCACTGAGCCACCAAGGAAGCCCTGTTTTGTTTTGTTTTGTTTTTTAATTGAGCTACATGACCTGTTTGTGTATTTTGGAGATTAATCCTTTTGTCAGTTGGCTTTGCAAATATTTTCTTCCTTTGTGAGGATTGTCTTTTCATCTTGTTTATTAGGAGTCATCTTTATTTTTTTTTTTTTATTTTATATTATTTTTAAACTTTACAATATTGTATTAGTTTTGCCAAATATCGAAATGAATCCGCCACAGGTATACCTGTGTTCCCCATCCTGAACCCTCTTCCCTCCTCCCTCCCCATACCCTCCCTCTGGGTCATCCCAGTGCAGCAGCCCCAAGCATCCAGTATCGTGCATCGAACCTGGACTGGTGACTCGTTTCATACATGATATTATACATGTTTAAATGCCATTCTCCCAAATCTCCCCACCCTCTGCCTCTCCCACAGAGTCCATAAGACTGATCTATACATCAGTGTCTCTTTTGCTGTCTCGTACACAGGGTTATTGTTACCATCTTTCTAAATTCCATATATATGCGTTAGTATACTGTATTGGTGTTTTTCTTTCTGGCTTACTTCACTCTGTATAATAGGCTCCAGTTTCATCCACCTCATTAGAACAGATTCAAATGTATTCTTTTTAATGGCTGAGTAATACTCCATTGTGTATATGTACCACAGCTTTCTTATCCATTCATCTGCTGATGGACATCTAGGTTGCTTCCATGTCCTGGCTATTATAAACAGTGCTGCGATGAACATTGGGGTACATGTGTTTCTTTCAATTCTGGTTTCCTCAGTGTGTATGCCCAGCAGTGGGATTGCTGGATCATAAGGCAGTTCTATTTCCAGTTTTTTAAGGAATCTCCACACTGTTCTCCATAGTGGCTGTACTAGTTTGCATTCCCACCAACAGTGTAAGAGGGTTCCCTTTTCTCCACACCCTCTCCAGCATTTATTGCTTGTAGACTTTTGGATCGCAGCCATTCTGACTGGCGTGAAATGGTACCTCATAGTGGTTTTGATTTGCATTTCTCTGATAATGAGTGATGTTGAGCATCTTTTCATGTGTTTGTTAGCCATCTGTATGTCTTCTTTGGAGAAATGTCTATTTAGTTCTTTGGCCCATTTTTTGATTGGGTCATTTATTTTTCTGGTGTTGAGCTGTAGGAGTTGCTTGTATATTTTTGAGATTAGTTGTTTGTCAGTTGCTTCATTTGCTATTATTTTCTAGGAGTCATCTTTAATTCCTCTCATCTACTGCAGTCAGTCCATCAGTAGAGCCTCTTTTTTCTGTCTCCAAAGTATTTCTCTAATCGAGCTACTGTTTGTGCCCAGTGCTGGTAGCCTAGCCTAAGCCACCATCTGTCACTGGACATTGCTTTACCGGTTTACCTTTTTCCTGTTACCCTTTCAGTTTTTTTTATTATAGCCAAGGTCAGTTTTGAAGAACTCAAATAGGATCTTGTTCACCTGCTTTATAACCCTTCATGGATTTCCAGTGGCATTTAGAATAAGAAATCCTTTTTTTTTTTTTAAGGGCTGAAAAGCTCTACATGGTCTGGCTACTTTCAACCTCATTATAATTACTCTTTCCCACTATTATCAAACTACTGTGGTTGTAAAAGATAGTCCTAACAGTTCTGGAATTGTGCACATTATTTCTGATTTCTGGAATATTCCTGCTCTGCTCCTTATGTGCTGGCTCCTGTGCATCTTTAGGTCTCAGCTTGAAGGCTCCCTTGAAGGCCGCCACAGAAGCCTGTGGCTGCTCTTCACGCAGGGCCTTCACTTGTCCCAGTGTGGTTTCCACTGCCTTCTCCCACTTGTCACTCAACTACACACTTGTGATTGTTACAGGTTACATACTTGTTACACTTGTTACACACTTGTTACACTCCTTGTAATTGTTTATTCAGTTGTCTGTGTCTCTGTCAAGAATGTAAGGACCATGTCTGTTGTCTGTTTTATATCGCCGCTATATCCTCAGAATCTGTTCTTCTTCTTGGCATATAGCAGTTGCATAACAAATTTGTTGAATATATGAAATCTCTCCATTCATTGCATTTATGCTATTGTTATTGCTGTATGCTAGAACTATTGAGTAAATGAAAAAATTATGGAAAAGATTTCTTGTGGGACAGAAAATCTCTTAACCTCACAATTTGGTAAATTGAGAAGACAAAGAACATAATATACCAATTGGGCATTTGTATATAGCTCCAGGTTTTGACTCACTCTCCAGTATATTTTTGGACTCACAATAGAACAGCAGTTTAGAGTTCCTTGAAGTTCTTTGTATTGAGGTACCAGAGTAACATATTGAAAGTAAATGCTTCCTAGCTTATTCTTCTATATAATATTCTCTTCTTCCTAAATGTATGAAAACCTCGTAATTAGGCGACCTAATACTATGGTAAGGCTGTCGAAGGCAGCAGGAGGTCCTTCTGCTTGGAAGAGTGCCATGCTGTTGCTGTGCATGGTGGGGGGCAAAAGTTGGCTAAAGATTAAGTCAGAGTATGTGCTGTCTTAATGAATAGATGGTTCTCAAGGAACTGCTGCTAGGGTTACTCTGTGGAGTCAGGTTTATGTTTTGTTTTTGCGGGTTTTTTTTAGCTTGGGTTACTGTTATACATGGAGTTGAATCATAGTTTGTCTCTATCTGTAGCCCTTTGCTCTGGGAGTAGCAGCATTGGCCACGTCCTTTCCAGCCCAGCTGATAGAAAACCATGGGGCTGGAGCCAGGTAATCTGTGTTTTTTAAAGTTCCAGGTTAGAACCTTTGGGAGGACCAATTTAAATGGTTCTGCAAGCAAGATTGGAGATCTTTTTGGTTAAAAAAACAATTTTAAAGGGGGAAATTGGATGAAGGCAGTCAAAAAAGGTACAGACTTGCAGTTACAAATAAGTGCTGGGGATGTAATGTACGACACGATTAACTCTGCTGTCTGTTATATGTGGAAGTTGTTAAGAGAGTAAATCCTAGGTTCTCATCACCAGAAGAAATTTTTTTCTATTAATTCTGTATCTGTATATGAGGTGATGGATGTTTGCTAAATATACTGTAATAATCCTTTCATGATGTGTGTAAATGAAATCATATTATGTATCTTGCACAGTATGTATTAGTTATATCTCAATAAAACTAGAAGAAAAAAATTAGAAACTTTGGGAGAAAATATAAAAATAGCTGTTTGAAGGTACCGGAGAATGGTCAAAAGAAGACAGAATTTTGAGGAGTTGTGTGACCCATGAAAGAAGGGACACACTCACTTGGTGACATCCATATTTCTAAGGCTTCCCTAGTGAGAACTACGACCAGTGTTTCTAGTGAAGTCTAGAACTCATGTAGTATCAGACGATGGAGCTCAGGGTTGCCAGGATGGCTGGAAATTGAGGGTAGGGGATAGGTAGATTCAGAGTGAAGGGAGTCCCAGAGGGAAGCTTCAGAATCTGTGTGTAAACTTGTATGTGTGTGGAGCGGGGGCGATTTCAAGGAGCTCATTTTAAAGCAGTACATGGAACACTGAGAAGTATGAGCAGAGATTTCAGCTTCCACCCTCACTGTGAAGAAGAGTTTGGAGTTTGAATCCTACCAAATTAGGGGGTCTTGGTAAACACTTCATGCTTTTCATTTGAAACCAGAGAACAATCACACTTGAGGACTAAAGATGTTTCCCAGGATTAAGGTAATTCACCCTAAGTCTAAGGGTAAAATCTGAGATAGATCACTTCTAATAATGTGTGAAACCAAGCTCTATAAAATTAAGATGATTTGACTGTCTTAAAGAATGTTTAAAAGAAGACTCCAGAAACCAGAGTTTCCACAATATATCCAATACACAATATCAGATATATAATATACAATCTGTAGTTACTAGACATGTGAAAAATTAAGGAAAAAAAAATTGCCAAAGATCAAGAGGAAAAAAGAATGCTGAAATAAACCAGATGTTAGAATTTGCAGACAAAAATAAGATGAGGGATAGGACCAACATACAATTTGTAACAGCTATAAATGAAATAAAATGTTTTTAAAAAGACTGTCAAACTGGGTTAGAAAAGGACAATATCCAACTTCCTATTCAGTGTATGTTGTTGTTCAGTCGCCAAGTCGTGCCTGACTCTTTGTGACCCCATGAACTGCAGCACAGTTCATAGTGAAGGCTTCCCTGTCCTTCACTTTTCTCCGAGTTTGCTCAAAGTCATGCCCATTAAGTCAGTGATGCCATCCCACCATCTCATTCTCTGTCACCCCCTTCTCCTCTTGCCCTCAATCTTTCTCAGAATCAGGGTCCCCTCTGATGGCCCGGTTCTTGCCCCAAAGTATTGGAGCTTCAGCTTCAGCATCAATCCTTCCAGTGAATTTTCAATATATGAGGCAATTAATTAAAAGAGTCAAAAGGTAAAAGAATTAGCAGAAATATATCAAACAATATATAAAAAACAAAAGTTACAGTATTTGTATCAAAGTCAGCTCGCTATAAGGAATTTATTTGATCCGTATGCTTATGTCTACATTCATTTTTATCTCTGTGGTACATTGTTTAAAAATGCTTTAGGAAACACATTTGGTATGAACATACATAATACAGGTGACTTTGAAGAAAACGGGTTTGAATCACATGCATCAACTGAAAAACTTTTTTCCGCCAGTAAATATAGTGCCTATATTTTGATTTTACAGATTTTTGAATAAAATGTGAGGAAAAGTTTCTGTCAGATTAGAGATCACAATATGTGGAATTAAAAAAAAAAAAAAAGACTAGTGTTTGAATCTTGATTCTGTGTCATCCTTGGATGAGTCATTTATCAATTCCTATGTTTCTGAGGTGTAGAGATAACAATATTCATATTTTCCACCATGTGGAGATTGGTTCCCTAACCCCCACCTCTTAATGTTTTCAAAAATGTTCATTGAACATTTTCTGAAAGTACCAGGTGCATAACTGTTGAAAAATTAAACTAAATGGCATAGAAAGTTGGAATTATTAAGACAGTAATATTCTTAACATTCCTCTGTATAAAGATGTTTATTAACTTATAATGAGAAATAAATACACACTATTGGGGGAAAAGTAAATGAAAAAATAAATCATTCTGTCTATGTTGATAGCACTAGAAATTGTTTCTAGAGAGTTAAAAAATAATTCTAGGTAACACATAATTTATGTATTATCATCACATCCTCTTCAGACACTGTCACCATTGGCCAAACATGTGGGTCTAAGTGCTATATTAATAATGACCATTATTAATTAATAACAGTGGCTAACATTGAAGAAAAATGCATGAATATGTTGAACTGTATTTCGGTTTTAGCATGTACCTGCTCTTAATGGCCTGAAATGGTTTTTCTAAAACAGATGGTCTTGATGTGGCTTTCATGTCATTTGGTCCAGTTTCATTTTTTAAAGTAATACTTATTTTTGAAGATACTTTTGGGAAAGCAGTGTGTGAATACTCTTAGTAGCCCACTTAGAAACCCTTTCTGCTGCTGTTCTTCACATTTAGGTTTAATTCAAAAGTAAACTCACTTGCCCCCTGGTTTGTTCTCAGTGAAAGTAAGTAATAAATGGGGTTGGTCAGTTATTGCCTGCCACCTCACCTGCCTTTCAGGGCCTGCAAACTAAGAATGATTTTTACACTTTTTAATGCCTAAAGATAATATCTCAGGTGATAATATCTCATGACACATGAAATTTACAAAATTCAGATTTGCACTTTCCATGAATAAAGTTTTATTGGAACCTAGCCTTGTTTGTTGGGAGAAGGCAATGGCACCCCACTCCAGTACTGTTGCCTGGAAAATCCCATGGACAGAGGATCCTGGTGGGCTGCAGTCCATGGGGTCGCTAAGAGTCAGACACGACTGAGCGACTTCACTTTCACTTTCCACTTTCATGCATTGGAGAAGGAAATGGCAACCCACTCCAGTGTTCTTGCCTGGAGAATCCCATGGACGGAGAAGCCTGGTGGGCTGCAGTCCATGGGGTCGCAAAGAGTCGGACACGACTGAAGCGACTTAGCAGCAGCAGCAGCCTTGCTTGTTAGTGTGCATATTGTCTGTGGTTGCTTTCTTACTGCAGTAGCAGAGTTTAATAGTTGCTACAGAGAGCTTCTGGCCTACAGAACCCTAAAGTATTCACTGTCTGGCCTTTAACAGAAAAAGTTTGCCGACTTCTGTTCTAGGTGAGATAGATTGTTCACAAGTGAATCCTTCATGTTCCTAAAAGCATTAAGTCTCTTAGATTATATATAATTGTTGTTGGCTTAGAGCCTCTATTTTACATTTTAGTTGTTATCCTGCCTACTTTAGAACATTTTTCTTATTTTTAGCATATTCAGTCCGTTAAGTAAGAGCTTGATCTGTGCTAAGCATTTTAGAAACAGTGAGAAACTCATGGAAGAGTCCCAGGCCCTCTCAAAGTTCACTTACTGAGCTTACTTTTTTTTTTTTAATTTCATTTATTTATTTTTAAAGATCAGTGTGCTGGTATGGTGGCTAAGGGAAACTCTTGTAACAAGTTGGAGAAGAGGAAGGTTATGGGATATAAAGCAATGCATCAAATTGCTTATGGAAGCCATTGAGTACTTGCCATTTATTCTGCTGGTAGCCTGAATTTAGAGATTAACATCTGGAAATTTTCTTGAAGTAAAATCTTCCATTTTCTTACTATAATATAGTCATATTTGATGATCCTGCATTTTTCTTGTCAGCATTTGTTCTAGGCACGAAGTATGGAGTATGTAGTGATGCCGTGGTTACTGTGCAAAGATTGTAGTTCTTTAGTCTTACTTATGATACTTTTATTTAAAAATTGTTAACCCTTGCTCTTAACTGCAGCAGTAATTGTTAAATACTAATTTTTACAACTTTTGGGGTGGGGATGGGATGCATGATTTGATTGAAAAGGGATGTGACTGAGCTAAACAAACTTGAATTTGAGGGTTGGTTTTTTTTTTTTTCTTAATAGTTTTTTTTCTTAATAGTTTTATTTATTTATTGGTCTTCCTTGGGTCTTAGTCGAAGTGTGCAGGCTCCAGAATTCGGGCTCAGTAGTTGAGACTCATGGTCTCACTGGCTTAGTAGCTCCACGGCATGTGGGATCTTAGTGCCCCAACAAGGGATTGAACCCATGTCCCCTGCCTTGTGTGGTGGATTCTTAACCACTGGACTGCTAGGGAAGCCCCCTGGATTTGAGTTTTAACTGAGCAGTTTACTAGCTATACTCTTATTAACTGCTGCTAGTCATTTTTTTTCATCTGATGGTTGGGGGAATGTTACCTACTTTATGTGGTTGCTGGGAAGAGTTCGTGAGATGACACTTGTCTGAGAACTGAAGTTGCTAGGCATTTAATTATGCTACCTTATTAAATATTTCTAGGGCAGAGTTAGATGTTTACCTGATACTATAAGGAAACACACTAAAGCTGTAAAAGATACTTTTAAAGGTAATATAAATAATTTAATCAAGTATCTGACATTATTTTGTGGTGAAGTTGATTTTTAGAGTATCTCCACTTTAGTAGAATAATTGAATGAAAAAACTCTTAGATTAATTTACTAAAAATAGAAATTTATTGATACAATAAAAATGACATTTGGCTAAATAATTTTTAAAATTGCTGTAAGTTTGATTTCCTTTCTTTTAGAAAACGTTTATTTTTCCTAAGATAAAAAAATAATGTCTTATAAAAAAATTAAATTTATTTTTTTATTGAAGGACAATTGCTTTACAGAATTGTGTTGTTTTCTATCAACCTTAACATGAATCAGCCATAGGTACACATATATCCCCTTCGTTTTGAGCCTCTCTCCCATCTCTCCCCCATCCCACCCCTCTAGGTTGATACAGAGCCCCTGTTTGAGTTTCTTGAGCCATACAGCAAATTCCTGTCAGCTAGTTGTCTTACATATGGTAATATAAGTTTCCATATATCTCACTCTCTCCTCCCCTCTTCCCATGTCCAGAAGTCTATTCTCTATGTCTGTTTCTCCATTGCTGCCCTGTAAATAAATTCTTCAGCACCATTTTTCTAGATTCTATATATGTGTGTTAGAATACGATATTTATCTTTCTCTTTATGACTCACTTCACTATAATAGGTTCTAGGTTTATCCACCTCAATAATGTCTTTTTTAAAAAGCAGTTTGTGTCTTGAGGTGCTAATGATCAGCTGAGTAGTTTCCACATTTCTTTTGCAGAAAGTCCATTTTATAGATCACTTAGTTTTTATGTTTAGAAACATATACTTAGTGTTTGGCTAACAGTGTGCTAAATGATAGCTGTTTTCTTGGACAAAGTATCATTTCTAATACCAATATATTATTTCTAAACATTTTCTTTTGGAAGTGTGTGTGAGAAGTCTATCTAAAAGTATGTAAATAGCTTGTGTATTAGATACATGTTGTATTTTTTTCTGTGTTTTTTTAATGGCTTCATAGTAATCCTCTATCCCCCTCACCTGGATGATTTACGGTAGTCTCCTAACTCTTCTCCCAGCTTTTCTTTTGCCCCTCATGATCTTTTCTTTTCCATATAGACACTGCTGCTGTGTGACCCCATAGAGGGCAACCCACCAGGCTCCGCTGTCCCTGGAATTCTCCAGGCAAGAACACTGGAGTGGGTTGCCCTTTCCTTCTCCAATGCGTGAAAGTGAAGTCGTGTCCGACTCTTAGCAGCCCCATGGACTGCAGCCCACCAGGCTCCTCCATCCATGGGATTTTCCGGGCAGGAATACTGGAGTGGGTCGCCAGTGCCTTCTCCAGTATAGACACTAGAGTGAACTTAAATCTGGAATCACAGGTGTTAGTTACTCTGTTGGCTTCCCAGTATACCTTTTATCGACATGGCCCCTACCTCTTGTCATGATTCCACAGGGGACCTTTCAGTGCTATTTCTTTACAGGTCTTTGCTTTTTTTGCACTGGCTTTCTGCACAGGAGTGTTCTGCCCCATCTTCACCTGGCTAGCTCCTCCTGTATTCCTGTCACTTCCTCTCTCAGCACTCTTTCTTAACTAGTCACCAGCCACTCGCTAGTTACTCTAGTCTTACCTTGTTTATTGTCTTCACAGCAGTTCTCAGTCTTTAAATTGTCTTGTTTTTATTGCTTAACTCTCTAATAGAATGTAGGCTTTCCTAGACTATGACCTTGACTCTGACTCTTATTCACTGTTATGCAATGCTAGTAACATAAAAGGTACTTAAATATTTGTTCAGTAGATGAATATACATTCTGTCCAGTGGATACATTATTCACTCTCTTGTTGGTGAGCATTTGGTTAATTTCCAGCTTTATGAATGCTTCACTGTGCAGACCTTTTGGCATGCTGCTGTGAATATCCTGCAGAATACATTTCTATTATAAAGTGGTATTTTTATGTGAAAGAGTGTTTACATTTATATTTAATGAATAGTGCCAACTTACTGTCCAAAAACCTTCTGCCAGTTTAAATATATCCATATCATCAGTATTATTAATCTTTTTGCTCTTAACAATCTGATAAGCAGAAAAAAAATGAATTTAAGCTCTTGTGTATATTTTTTGCTGTTTATTTTTCCTTCAGCGGTGGTTCCTGCCCTTCCTCTGCTATATTTACTGATTTCTCCTCAGTTCTTTGTGTGCTATGGGTATTAGCCTATAATCATGTTTCACTTATGGTGTTCAATATGTCATTTTTAAAAGTACTTCATGCATGGTTGTTTATTTTGGGAGGGGGGGGGGCTTGGAATTTTTTAAGTTTTTCACTCAGACAGACACATACAGTCCTGTCTTTACTTTTTGATTTCAGAGTTCAGAGTCATGCTTCTTACCATATTGGGCTTCTTACCATAGTTTTATTTCCATGTATACCACCCTTCATGTGTATACCATATTTTGTCTCATTGATTTTATTTATTTATTTATTTATTTGCCTGTAAATATTTGTCTTGTGTAGATTTAATATAGCCAAGTAAGGATTTAAAAATAGTATTTTTTTACAAGGAAAAAAAGTCCTTTTCTCCTCGTATTATTAATCAAATAGTCCAGCTGTCTCCCACAGTTGAAATATTGCCTTTTACATTTATTAAATTGCCGCATTATGTCTGGATGTTTTCTGATTACTGTAGTCTCTTAACCATTCCTGCCCCCAATAATATACATTGTTTAATTGCTGTGGCTGTTGATTTATATTGAGTTTTAGTATCTGATAGAATTGGTTCTTTTTTATCATTATTTCAGTCTTTTTTAATTACCTTCATACTTCCATTTCAAATGAATTTAGGAATCATTTTCACTCCTAAGGAAATCATTATTTTGTTGGAAATACACTGACTTTATGAACTATGAGAAAACTGGCCTGTTTATACAGTACAAACAAATTCTAGTTAGGAATAAGGCAGCTTTCCATTTGATTTTTATGTACTTTTTTTTGTTTTTTATTGTTGCAATTATGAGTGAACTCTTTCTGTGATATGTTTTTCTGACTATCCTAAATGTATATAGAAATATAGTTTGTATATAATTTAGTAACTTTCACTAAAAATTTAATTGAATTATGTTTTCTGTGCAGCTTTATCAGACTCTGAAATTCACTTAAAATGGGTATAAAAGTGTCTCTAGAATGTTAGCAAAGAGTGTCCTTAGTATAAAAGTATTAGGCAGTCATTTTGTGAACTTTGAGAAACAGAATTTTCAGTTTCAGGATGTAATGCAAACATTTTCCCACAGATTTCCCACATACATACAATTTCTAGCCTTTTAAAATGACTTATAGCCTTGTTTAGCTTTTGTGACAGCTACCGTTGCAGGTAGATGGACATAGTTATCTTATCCTTATATTTGAGACTTGAGTTTGTAAAGCTCAGCTGATTTAACAAGAGTTTCTATAAAATACTTGTATCTTTTTTGGGTGTTTTTCAGTCACTAAGTCGTGTCTGACTCTTCGCAACCCCATGAACTGCAAGGCCAGGCTTCCCTGACCTTCACTATCTTCCTGAGTTTGCTCAAACTCATGTCTATTGAGTCAGTGATGCCATCCAACCATCTCATCCTCTGTTGCCCTCTTCTTCTCTTGGCCCTCAGTCTTTCCCAGCATCAGGGTCTTTCTCAGGTAAGTTGGCTTTCCACATCAGATGGCCAAAATATTAGAGGTTCAGCTTCAGCACCAGTCCTTCCAATGAGTATTCAGGGTTGATTTGCTTTAGGATTGACTGTTCTCCTTGCAGTCCAAGGGACTCTTCAAGAGTCTTTTCCAGCACCACAGTTCAAAAGCATTAGTTCTTTGGCACTTAGCCTTTATGTCCAGCTCCCACATCCATACACGACTACTGGAAATAGCTTTGACTGTGGACCTTGGTTGGCAAAGGGATGTCTCTGCTTTTTAATGCACTATGTTTGTCATAGCTTTTCCTCCAAGGAGTGA
Source organism: Bubalus kerabau (assembly GCF_029407905.1). NCBI lineage: Eukaryota > Metazoa > Chordata > Mammalia > Artiodactyla > Bovidae > Bubalus > Bubalus kerabau. The sequence goes on from NC_073643.1 coordinate 15,549,929, forward strand.
GTGTCTTTTAATTTCATGGCTGCAGTTACCATCCACAGTGATATCGGAGCTCAAGAAAATGAAGTCTGACACTGTTTCCCCTTTTTCCCCATCTATTTGCCATGAAGTGATAGGACCAGATGCTGTTATCTTAGTTTTTTGAATCTTGAGTTTCAAGTAGGCTTTTTCACTCTCCTCTTTCACCCTCATCAAGAGGCTCTTGAGTTCCTCTTCACTTCCTGCCTTCAAAGTGGTTATCATCTGGATATCTAAGGTTGTTGACATTTCTCCCAGCAATCTTGATTCCAGCTTGTGAGTCACCCAGCCCAGCATTTCGTATGATGTATTCTGCATATAAGTTAAATAAACAGAGTGACAATATACAGCCTTGACATACTCCTTTCCCAGTTTTTGTTCCATGTCCAGTTCTAAATGTTGCTTCTAGACCTGCATACAGCTTTCTCAGGAGGCAAGTGAGGTGGTCTGGTATTCCCATCTCTTGAAGAATATTCCAGTTTGTTTTGATCTACACTGTCAAAGGCTTTAGCGTAGTCAGTGAAGCAGATTTTATTTTTTGGTATTCCCTTGCTTTTTCTGTGATCCATTGAATGTTGGCAATTTGATCTCTGGTTCTCTGCCTTTTCTAAATCCAGCTTGAACATCTGGAAGTTCTTAGTTCATATACTGCTGAAGCCTAGCCTGAAGGATTTTGAGCATAATCTTGCTAGCATGTGAAATGAGTGCAATTATCCAGTAGTTTGAACATTCTTTGACATTGCTTTCCTTTGGAAATTGGAATGAGAACTGACCTTTCCCAGTCCTGTGACCACTGCTGAGTTCTCCAAATTTGCTGGCATATTGAGTGCAGCACTTTAACAGCATCATCTTTTAGGATTTGAAATAGCTTACCTGGAAATCCATCACCTCCACTAGCTTTCTTCATAGCAATGCTTTATAAGGCCCACTTGATTTCACGCTGCAAAGATGTCTGGCTCTAGGTGAGTGACTGCAGCATCGTGGTTATCTGGGTCATTAAGAGCTTTTTACAGGTCTTCTGTGTATTCTTGCCACCTCTTCTTAATCTCTTCTACTTCTGTTAGGTCCTTGCCATTTTTGTCCTTTATTGTGCCTATCTTTGGTAATTCCATTTTAATGAATTTTAAAAGGTTAACATACAAAGTTATTCTTTTTTTTAAAAAAAAATGTTTTGGTTTATATTGGAGTACAGCTGATTAACAATGTTGTGATATCTCAGGTGAACAGTGAAAGGACTCAGCCATTCATAAAAGTATCCATTCTCCCCTAAAGTCCCCTCCCATCCAGGCTGCTACATGACATTGAGCAGAGTTCCTGTGCTATGCACTAGGTCCTCCTTAGTTATCCATTTTAAATAGAGCAGTGTGTACATATCCATCCCAAACTCCCTATCCCTTCCCCCGGGAATCCTTCCCTCTAGTAACCGTAAGTTCATTCTCTATGTCTGTGAGACTCTGTTTATAAACAGAGGTAGTCTTATTTTAAAATCATATTTGGAGTTTAAATCATATCATCTGAAATGCTGATGTATAGCTTGTTCTTGTTTTATTTAGTTATTTTTGCTATGTAAAGTGTGGAGAGTAATATAGTAAATACCATGAACTCACTACCCAGATTAACAGATGTAATTTTGCTGTGTTTGATTAAACACACACACACTGCTAATGAGTTGAAGCCATTTTTAATATCCTTTCCTTTCCTATTCCTTTTACCCCTGGGTATTAAGAAACTGGTGTATATTCTTTATACTTTTACTACATAAACAGTTATTTTAACTTGTGTAAGATTATACTTGGAAATTATAAAATGTACTATTGTAGATAAAGCTATTCTGTATGCATTTTGAAATAGCTATATTTTAAAATATCAATCTTGAATGCACACCAGTGTTTGCAGCAGCACTGTGCACAACAGTCAAGACACGGAAGTGTCCACTGACAGACACACACACACAGTGGGCTGCTGCTGCTGCTGCTAAGTCGCTTCAGTCGTGTCCGACTCTGTGCGACCCCATAGCCGGCAGCCCACCAGGCTCCCCCGTCCCTGGGATTCTCCAGGCAAGAACACTGGAGTGGGTTGCCATTTCCTTCTCCAATGCGTGAAAGTGAAGTCTCTCAGTCGTGTCCGACTCCTAGCAACCCCATGGACTACTTAACCATAAAAAAGAATGAAATAATGTCATTTGCTGCAACATGGATAGATTTAGAGATTATCATACTAAGTAAGTTAAAGAAAAATGATTTGATACAAATCAACTTATTTATAAAACAGAAGCAGACTCACAAGCATAGAAAAGAAAACTGGTTACCAAAGGGGAAAGGGGAGAGGGAGGGAATAGTTAGAAATAATGGGATTAACATATATACACTGCTTTATATAAAATAGATAAACAATAAGAATTTACTATATAGTACAACTATATTCAGTATCTTATAACCTATAATGGAAAAGAATCTGAAACTGTATGCCTGAAATGAACATATTTTAAATCAAGTATAATAATAAAATTTTTAAATTCAAAAACAAATAAAATTGAGATAAAATTAATAAAAATGAAAATAAAAACAAAATTGAAAAAATCAGTCTCTTTGGTAGCTTATATTTTAGTATAAGCTGGAGAAAAAGTTTCTACTTTATGTAGTAGTTTGTTCTTAGAGTAGATAAAGTGAAAATTTGTCTTGAAAAACATTTTTTTCTCCCCTAGAGGATCAGGACTGTATTAGGATTGTGTTACTGACCAAAGATTCTGTGTGAAGTTAGTCATCATTGAGACTAACAACATATACATGTAAAGGATAAAAGCCAAAATTGAATTGTTTTAAGTAGTAAATTCATATTCTCAGACACACGTAGTTGGTTTAACTTGCTATATCAGTGATTATCCCGGTGACTCCTTACACATAACATACACATGTAGTGCATAAAAATGCAAAAGAACTACATAAAAGTCTAGCAAGACAAATGGCTACATGTAGGGAGGGAAATGAAGCATTTAATTTTAATCTCAGAACTTAGAACTTGTAGGGAGGGGGGTTGGGGTATACATGAGATAGGTGGATGTAGCTATTAAAAGTTGTCTGAGAAAGCAGCCGGTGCTTGGTAGGCCCTTGGGGTAAGCTGGTCACTAGTACAGTGCCTTCTTTGGTGACTATCAGTTTATGCTGCATCAATATTTTCAAGCTATGTATCAAAACTTTAAAACTTAAAAGTTCTTATTTAACCCAGTAGTTGAAGCAATCCTTGGGTGGAAGGGAAATGAAAATAAGAGAATGAATTTATATGCAAAGACATTTTTTCAACTTTGAATAGCAAGGTAAATAGGAAACACAAACTAGATATTCAGGAATCTGGAGGTGTGGTTATAATATAGACTCATGATAAAGTACAGATAATATTTAGTAAAGAGTCTACAACAAAAGGAACTGACTTTTCTATTTTTGTTAAAAATACCTAATAGTAAATTTAATAGAAAACCAAATATAGCAAAATGTCATTATTTTAGGAACACCAAAGAAAAATACTGTTTGGCTTCCTTGGTGGCTCAGTGGTAAAGATCCCATGTGCAGTGCAGGAGCCGCACAAGCCATGGGTTTGATCCTTGGGTTGGGAACATCCCCTGGAGAAGGAAATGGCAGCCCACTCCAGTATTCTTGCCTGGAGAATCCCATGGACAGAGGACCCTGGGGGGCTGCAGTCCATGGGGTCACAAAGAGTTGGACATGACTAAAGTGACTTTAGTCAAGTTAAGTAGTCAAGCTTACTCCTTGGAAGAAAAGTTATGACCAACCTAGGTAGCATATTGAAAAGCAGAGACATTACTTTGCCAACAAAGGTCCGTCTAGTCAAGGCTATGGTTTATCCAGTGGTCATGTATGGGCAAAGTCACTGAAAGTGACTTTGCACACACATGTATTATTTTATGGATGAGATAGAGAAGACAGGAAAATGATCAGGAATATCCTGATTTCCCCTTGCCACAGTTCAGATTTATAATAGCGATTTTTGTACTGTGACATTAATGTAGGTGTTTCAGAGGAAGGAGCGAAAGTCTCATTAAATGTTAAGTTTTTATTGCCCATTTTGAAAAGGCCCCTCCCAGGACACATGCACAGACACACACACACACACACACCCCCTCCCAGGATGGATGGATGGATGAACACACACCACCGCCACCCCCCACTTCTGGGAGTAAAAGCAGAAAGGAAACTAGAATAAGTTGTGATTTAAACATTTTAGCGTTGAATAAAAAGTGCTTAAACAGGAAGATTTGAGGAGACTGTATAAATTTTTAAATGGCAAGGTATTGGTGACAGTTAATAAAAATGCATATGTATGTGCTTTTAGATTTACAAAATAGACTTTACTACAAACTATATTTTTTAAATCCCCGAAAATATATGAAAAGTTTATCAACTTTCTTACTAGATTATTGGAGAAGCGAATTGTTAGCATGAACTGCCAGTAATTTAGTATAAACTGATTTTATAATAGATGTTTTATTTTTATGTAGCAAAGTTACTTTAAGTAGTGGTCAAACTTTTTGAAATCCAAGGTAATCAAGATAATTTTGTATTGATAGATGAAATCTGTATTGTGTTACAATTTCCTCGGTCTAGGTTTTGACCGAGGACCACTTTTAGTACAGAAGGTGAAGTGGAGCCTCCAACCATCATTTTGAAGTTAAACTTTAAGGCTAATCTTTTGTATTTAGAATGTGATATATAAGAAAATATCCTTGTTTTTTATAGCTTCATAACGTACTGATGTATGTAATTTGCTTTAAAATCATCCTGTAGGAAGACACCAATATGGCCTGATACTAACAGTTGTTAAGTATAGGTGTTTTGTGCAGTAGAAAGTTGGGTCTGCCTTAGTGCATATTTGAAAATCTTCATAATAAAAAAAAGAAAAACCTAGCATGCTTAGGTACCCTTGCTAGAAAACTGAAGGAAAAATTCAGTTGAAGTATTGAATCAATAAGTAATTCAGTACTTATCGGATTGCTAAGTATTCAGTAGTAATACTTTGAATAAGGTATGGTTCAGAATGAACTTTATCCTTAGATTGAAATTATATGTATTAGATATAAGATGAATTTTGAGATGTTCTTTATAAAATGTATCATTAGAAAAAGAGCATATATTAAGCAAAAAGAGAAAAATAAAAAAAGGATGCATGTGTCCACTACGCCATTAGACTGGGTAAGTTGGTGATCCCCTGGCACCCTCTTTCTTTGTCAGAGCACTCTTGGTGGTGATAAAGCTGGCAGGAAATGAAGCATTCTAAATGTAGTCTATAGTTAGAGGTCACTTGCCTCTAGGAACATTTAGTACTTCATTTTTTTTTTTTGAAAAGCATCATACTCCCTTTATCTTGATCGGTACACAGTGGGCTTTTCCACATTTTTCTTTCTCATATTTCTTTTTGAAGTGCATGTCAGTTGAAGCCTTGATCCCAAGTTGATTCTCTTGCTTCTTTCCTTATATTCTGTGTTTTTCCTTTATGCTCTATAGTTTTTCACAATTTCAGTTTTTTACTGAACTTAAAATTTTTAATTTTATATTCAAATATAGCCAATTAACAATGTCGTGATAGTTTCATGTGGAGAGCAAAGGGACTCAGCCATAGCATGTACATGTATCCGCTGTCCCTGAACTTTTCATTCTTATTTATTCTCTGCCATCTTTATGAGGGTAATAAAGTGAAACATTGTTTCCCTCCCCACTTTACGCCCGTTTTAAAGTTCTGTTTCTCTGGAGTCTTTTTTCAGGAAGTCTTTGGTAAGCCTTAGTTGATTAGGCACTCTAGGCCCTTAATGATTGGCAGGGTGTAGTGGAGGCAAGCCAACCCTTGGCTGAAAGCTCTGCCTAGAGGAAGAATAAGGAAAGCTTTTTGTTGAGGCAAGATTCTGCCCTAGTTTTCTGGTCAGTATATTCAGTTGTTTAGTAAATGATTCTCAGGTTTTAGGTAAGTCTAGATTTGTCTGAAAAATAGTGCGAGGGTGAATTAGTATATACTGCTGCTTATGTATATACTCGTTTTCATTCCTACTTCTACTTTTTACTTCTTTACTTTCTGATTGACACTTGGCCTCCCACACTTCAGAGGGTTGCCATAAAGAGTAAAAATAATGTTTATGTGTGTTGCATACTGTGTAAGTTTGAAAGTGCTAGAATAAAATTGTACTAAGAAGTCCCCAACATACAAACTCATCTATTTTAAGTTTGGAACAAAGACATTAAAATGTCTTTTACATAATGACTTTGGAAATCATGGTCAGGTTACTAGGTCAGCCCACATACATTTTACCCAGTAACACGGCTAATATGTTTTGCTTTTGTATCAAGAAAAAAACACTATAAAATGTTTTTTCTTAATGCCAGATATATCAAAGCACTTCTTAAACTGTGGCAACTGTAGATTTGAGTAGTTGGTTTCTGAGCCCTGTGGCATTGGCCAGAGGAGGAGCTCAGTGTGCAACATATAAGTCCCCTTCCCTAGTAATATATTGGGAGCTGGAATGGGGAACCCATTTTTTCCAAGGGGTGGGAAAGAAATGGTTAAATAACCAGTCTCAGATAGGCAAAAGATAAGGAGCTAAAATACAGCCAGAAGTGGACAAAGAACCTAGGTTTCTTCCATCATTGTATTTCTTACCATGTGGTTTACAGATTGCTTTCTGCATATTAGAATGTTCATTAAAAATGCAAGTTTCTACACCCCAGTTCCATCCTATTGAATGGAAGCATGGAACACATAATCCTGCTTGGTACTTGATTTTAAAATATAGGTTTCTTATTGACAGGAATGACTTTGTTAATTTCTGACCTTCATTTTGCCTTCTAAGTAAACTGTCGATTGTTTCTACTGTGGATGATAAAACAATTGTATCCACAACTCTTGTCACCTTTAGGTGTCAAGTGATATTTGTGGTTATAAAAATCCAGTTTTGGAAGAGCAATTCCAGGATAATCAACACATACTTCCTGTACATAAGACAGAAAATAGGACTTTAAAGTAAGTTTCCAGCTGCATTAAACACATTTAAACTTTTTTGTACATTGATAAAAAACACAGTTCACATTTAAATATCTAGTCCACATTGGTAATTTACATCTAATATTTAATTTGTAGTACAAAGTGAACTTGTTAAGGGACAGACTTTGTAATGAAGGAAATTTTGTTAGGAATATCTGGAGACTATGAGCTCTTAAACTGGTCTCATTTGCAAATAGCTGCATAATTCAGCATTTTCCTGAATATTACACAAAAAAGCCAAAATGCAAACATAAAATTAGATGCTAAGATTTTTAATATATATGTGAATGATTTTTATATTGATGAAAGTATTCCAGACAGTAATACTTGTGTGTATAATAAATTGTTGCTATAAATTTGAACTTAGAAAAGTTTAGAAAATGGTGCTTCTAATTTTGTGTTACAGACTAATTTGAAAAGTAATGTTACTTCTTAGTAAACCGTCTGAAATCTGTTCTGATCCAGTCACCACAGTCTGCTTTATGATGCTATTTTAGATGGCATTGTATTATATCAGAAGACAGTAACAGTTGACTTGTTCAGTGAAATTTGGTGTTTTAAAAATCCCATTGGACCTCTGTTGTCCAAAGATGACCTATGATTTTTTTTTTTGTGAAAGAAGTTAAAAAGGGAGAGGAGAGGACTTTTGAAACCCAAGGAAGGGTTGATTTTGAATAGCCTTTTCCCCCTGGCTTTCATTACTAGAGTGCTTATACTTTCTTTGTATTTATACTGAAAAAGAGGTGGTTATTACAGTTTAAGTGAAAACTTAAAAGTTTGGCAGTGATAGAGCTGTGGTTGAAGTATGTAGAGGAGATCATGTCTGTGTTTCACTATATCACATGGTAAAAGAGGATTTGGGGCTTTTTGTGGATGTAGTCCGTGATGTTTGACAGACTATCCTAGTGACTTATAAGTATTAAAATAAACAATTTTAAATACTAATGACTTTGATTAACTCTTTTAGGGTCTCTGAAGTACACCATACTACCTTTTTGAAAATCTTGCGTGGACAATGGCTACCCAAGGTTTGTATTGTAGTCTTTAGTTACTGAAACTGGGGCTCTGTTTCGTTGCCATTAACCCAGTCTGGCTCAGATTCCCCTGCTTTCCTCTCTCCCTGCTTACTTGTCAGGCTACCTTTTGCTCCATTTTCTGCCCACTTCTCCTAATGGCTTGGTGAAATAGCAAACAAGCCACCCGCAGGAATCTAGTCTGGATGACTGCTTCTGGAGCCTGGATGCAGTACCATTCTTCACTGATTCAGTGAGTAACTGTTAGGTGGTCTCCTAAGAGTATAGATTTTTCATCCCTGAGCTGATCCTGGCCATCATTCTGTTATCCTTTGCTGTCTTTCAGACTTTATTTCTGAAAAGATTTCAGTGGGTCATATCACAGATTTTTATTTTCAAATTAAGATAACATTTTCCTGGTAGTAGTATTGATGCTGTTTGATTTTTTTTTTTTAATAGCTGATTTGATGGAACTGGACATGGCCATGGAGCCAGACAGAAAAGCAGCCGTCAGTCACTGGCAGCAGCAGTCTTACCTGGACTCTGGAATCCATTCTGGTGCCACCACCACAGCTCCTTCTCTGAGCGGTAAAGGCAATCCTGAGGAAGAGGATGTGGATACCACCCAAGTCCTGTATGAGTGGGAACAGGGGTTTTCTCAGTCCTTCACTCAAGAACAAGTAGCTGGTAAGAATATTACTACCTTACTCAAAGTTAGGGTGCAGTTTTGAGAACTGCATAGTTACTCTTATAAAAGTTAGCATACAACAGCTTAAATCAAACAGCGTGGTAAAGAAAAGGGAGTGATTGCAGCATCAGCTTGACTGTTGGGGTTAATGCTGAGCTATGGAGATTTGACTGTTGAATTCACCTTTTCCAGATATCGATGGACAGTATGCAATGACTCGAGCTCAGAGGGTGAGAGCTGCTATGTTCCCTGAGACGCTAGATGAGGGCATGCAGATCCCATCTACACAGTTTGATGCCGCTCATCCCACTAACGTCCAGCGTCTGGCTGAACCATCACAGATGCTGAAACATGCAGTTGTAAACTTAATTAACTATCAAGATGATGCAGAACTTGCCACACGTGCAATCCCTGAATTGACAAAATTGCTGAATGATGAGGACCAGGTAAGTAGAGACATGGCCAACTTTTTAATCTGCTTTGAAGGAAACTCCCAAGGAAGTAGTCTTAAAATGTCTACCTTAACTTCAGTATTTGAAAACTGAAAACTAATGTTTCTTAATTCGTGTATATTATAGGTGGTGGTTAATAAGGCTGCAGTTATGGTCCATCAGCTTTCTAAAAAGGAAGCTTCGAGACACGCCATCATGCGTTCTCCTCAGATGGTGTCTGCTATTGTACGCACCATGCAGAACACGAACGATGTGGAGACAGCTCGCTGCACTGCTGGGACCTTGCACAATCTTTCCCACCATCGTGAGGGCTTGCTGGCCATCTTTAAATCTGGGGGCATTCCTGCCCTGGTGAAGATGCTCGGGTAAGAAAACATGGTCAGAATGCTCCAAGCTCAGGAGGAGGAGAGTACAATCATACCATTTCTGATGAGACTTTTTTCCTTCTTCCCAGTTCACCAGTGGATTCTGTATTGTTTTATGCCATTACAACTCTCCACAACCTTTTATTGCATCAGGAAGGAGCTAAAATGGCCGTGCGTTTAGCTGGCGGGCTGCAGAAAATGGTTGCCTTGCTCAACAAAACGAATGTTAAATTCTTGGCTATTACAACAGATTGTCTTCAGATTCTAGCTTACGGCAATCAAGAAAGCAAGGTAAAAGAATTATTCTGAATGTGGTTGTCACGGAGCCTTGGAGACCCCCAGTGTCATGTCCTTCTATAGATTTTTGCAGATTTATTGTATGCCTTATACTCTGTATGTATCTCAGAGAAGTTGGACATCTCTGTTTACTGTTTGAGTTGGTGTGTACACTGTACTAGGTGATAGGGACATAGCATGCAGGCTGCTCTTAAAGCTTTCATTGTCGAGTGGAAGAGAGACATTGAAATAATAAGCTACTTTATTTAGTTCAAGTTTTAGGAGGAAGTAGAAGGGCTATATGAGAGCATGTAAGTGAACCAGACCCTGTTTTGAGGGTTTATGCAGATTTCTTGGAGAAAGTGATGGATGAGTTCAGCTCTTATGGATGAGAAGGGATTGACTAAGGTGAATGAAGGTTAGGGAGAGGAAATGGCGTCTGTGACAGTTCTCCTGAGGGAGGGAGGACCAGGTGAGGTTTGGAAATTCAGGAAATACAGAGAGTAAGGAAGAGAAGGGGTGTGAGATAAGACTGTTGAGATAGGGCAGATCCTGCAGGGCTTAGTGGAACATGTTAAAAGAATAATGGGAAACAGTTCTTAGCAGAAGCATACAGTGAAAAGATTTGTCTTTGGAAATCAGGGTAGAGTCAGGAGGTGGGGTATGCAGGGAAGGAAAGGTGGGGAAAAATATTTAATGCTGTCTCTTTTTGAGGTGGATATGATGAGGAAAGGCAAAGAGACAAAGCATATATTAGGAGTTTTTATTAATAAGTGCCCATTCTGGTTCAGATTTCCATGCAACAAGTCAGCTGTGACATAACTTTTGTATCTGGGCATTACTGTTCACAACAACATGGATTTTGTTTTTTTTTCCTTTTACTATGATCAGTGTGGGAAGAATAATACTGGGTCAGAGTTTATATATTTTGGGGAGAACTGAGGTACACGAATGTGAGTGAAATTTTGTAGCAGCAGGGCTTAAATATGACCCCAGTCTGGGGGTCTAGTTAATGACGACCAGGTATACATTTATGTCACTACGCTGCTGAGATTCTTGTATAATAAAATCAGTTGGTAATAAAGGCTTTTCTCGGGCATTTGATCAAGATTCCATGATTAACAATATATACACATCTTTCTAGCTCATCATCCTGGCTAGTGGTGGACCTCAAGCTCTAGTGAATATAATGAGGACCTACACTTATGAGAAGCTACTGTGGACCACAAGCAGAGTGCTGAAGGTGCTGTCTGTCTGCTCCAGTAACAAGCCGGCTATTGTAGAAGCTGGTAAGTGTACTTGGCTATTCTGAGTTCTCATGCGTGCAGCATATGTAGTTCTCATTAGATTGCCTTTCTTAGGAAAAGGGTGATCAAACTGACCTTCACAGGTTGAAAGTAATGGTTGTATTCAGCTTGAAGCCAAAGTTGCATTCAGACAAAGGACGTGTTCTGCTTGACACCTTCTTTGGTGCTGTTCAAGCCTAGTTCAGGCAGAGATCATATTACCAAAAACAATGGCTGATAATAGGCTTGATAACAGCTATTCCAGAAATACCTGAAATGTTTGTTTAAAAAAAAAATACAGATTTTTAGGCTTACTGAATCAGAATTCCTGGAGTATTGAAGTGACGAGAGTCAGTAATAGCTGGAAATGCATGGGACTGGAGGCCTAGGAATGTCGATTATAAGAAGTTTCCCATTGGGGAGGGAGGTGGGAGGGGTTTCAGGATGGGGAACACATGTACACCCATGGCTGATTCATGTCAGTATATGGTGAAAACCACTACAATATTGTAAAGTTAATTAGCCTCCAATTAAATTAAAAAAAATTTCCCAGGTTATTCTGATGCTCATTTATTCTGAAAATATTCAGCCCCTATGTTTCAAGCTGGTATGCAGTGGGCAACAAAATAGGTATGGTCCCCGTATTTATTCTTGTATAATAAAATCAGGCTGGTGAAGGAGACAGAAATATGCAAAAAGATGGGGTGATTACAAATTGGAATGTGTTACGAGAGAAATGAACAGCAAATAGTGATACAGAGTTAATGGGGCAGGAATGTCCTTCTGTAAGAGGTGGATGTTAAATGAAATCACAGAAGGAGAAGGCTTCATGTATATGAGAAGTAAGGATTAAGTGCAATCCAGATGGTCCAAAAGGTAGGAAAGAAATCGTTGTGTTCTAGGTGCTGAAGAGGAAGTCTGTGTAACTAGAACCTAGTGAGTAGTGGGATGAATAGCTCAGGATGAGGGTGATGGGCCAGAGCCAGGCAGGCCTGTGTTGTGCCGGACTTTCTAGGTCCCTGGATGATGTTTATTCGTGCTTTATTGCAGCTTTGGAAACACAGGTGTTGAATGCTTAGGTCCATTTGAGATGAAGTGCAAATCCTAAAGGGTTCCTGAAGGTTATGCTAAAGAATTCAGTCTTGATCTTATAATGAGAAGCTGTTGTTGGCTACAGCATCACAGTGAGGTGTTTGGAATATTAATATTAGCATCATGTGACAGTTTGACCAAAGGCAAGCAGACCAGGCTTCTGGGATGTGTTACAGACTTTTAGGAATGAAATCATTTGATATTAAAAATATGTAGCAAAGGATGAATGTTATTTAGGGAGTTGATATCTGTGAAGTGACTAAAAGGTCAGTAGGTAGCTGGAAATGTTTGCTTCTGGAATGCTAGGGAAGACTGGGTGGGGATAGAGATTAGGGAGTTCCTTTCTTAGTGGATGTGGGTAAGGGCTGTAGGGAAGTCAGGGGGCCACCTCAAAGCCATCTTCACCCTGGGCATGCTCAGTCAGAATATGTGTGTGTTTAAGTCTCTGCAGGCAGTTCTGAGAGGCATCTGGAATTAAGATCCACTCTCTCAGAGTTGATGGTTCTAGTAGAGGGAGAGAAGGGAGACAGGAACCAAGTCGTTTTGAAACTACTGAGCATCAGCCTTGTGCACTCTGTTAGCAGCTGGAGCTACTATGAGGAAGGCACCAGATAGGGAGGGTCTGGTCTGAGTGGTGGGCTCCATTATAGCTGTGGAAAATGCTGTGAAGGAAAAGTACAAGGTGTGTGGGAATAGCAGCAAGTTGACCCAGTCTAATTGAGGAAATAAAACAGACCTGAAAAGATAAACAAGGAGACAAGGGAACTGTATCCCACTGCATTTGGGTAAAGAACCTGCCTGCCAGTGCAGGAGACATGAGACACAGGTTTGATTCCTGAGTGGGGAAGATCCCCTGAAGAAGGAAATGGCAGCCTACTCCAGTATTCTTGCCTGGGGAATTGCATGGATGGAGGAGCCTGGTGGGCTACAGTTCATAGAGTTGCAAAGAGTCGGACACAACTGAAGCGACTTAGCATGCATAGCATTATATGGCTGACCTAACCTAATTGAGGAAATAAAACAGATCTGAAAAGATAAACAAGGAGACAAGGGAAAGTATATCCCACTGCATTTAGAAGTGATTTCAATGGGAGAGAGATGGTGAAGTTAAGCTAGCCAGTGTGTGGGGAATCGAGCTTCCATTTAGACTCCTGCAGTGTAAACGTCCTTCATTAGGGTCCTAAACAATAGGAGGTTGTGAATCTTGGAAGAGCATCTTTTGCCTTTAATACAGTCCCGAGAGTAAGCATTCTGGTGCTGCCTTTTTAGACTGTTTCCACCCTGTGAGTTTACATTAGCTCCTTCAGGGATTTGCTCGGATGGCACCTTCACAGTCAGGGGTCCTGGTTCCCCTACTTTAAATTGTAGCCCCCTCTTTTGTCTTTGTTGTTTGTACACTTAACACCATTTGACATATAGTTTTAGCTTTCTAATAGTATATTTGTTTATTTTGTGCTTCCAACTAGACCACAAGCTCTATGAAAGTATGATTTTTAGACTGTTTGCCTCACTGATACAGCTCCAATGCAAAACAGGGCCTGGTATTAAATATTCTTGAAATGACTGGATGAAAGGAAATAAGTAATAGGACTATTACCTACAGGGAGACTGTGGAGATAATGATGGCTTTTCTGCACAGGGAAGAAACAATAAATACATAACACAAGTTGTCACTAGCTGAGGTGAACTAGAAAAGAGGGAAACTGAGCAGCATTCTAGAAAATGAAAGAAAATAAAGGACTTAGATGGAGGGGATAAGCTTGGGCAACAAAGAAGGATACCCTCTGAGACTAAAGAAGACACTTAGTACTGATAGGAATTGTGAGCTAATGGCCATCACCTTAGATGCTTTTTAATCTTTTTAGGTGGAATGCAAGCTTTAGGACTTCACCTGACAGATCCAAGTCAGCGCCTTGTTCAGAACTGCCTTTGGACTCTAAGGAATCTTTCAGATGCTGCAACTAAACAGGTACATTCAGAGTAAATTGGTACCTTACTGGTAAGTGTCAAGCTGAATATGTACTGAGTGTCCGTTTTCATCTCCACAGGAAGGGATGGAAGGTCTTCTTGGGACTCTTGTTCAGCTTCTGGGCTCAGATGATATCAATGTGGTCACCTGTGCAGCTGGAATTCTTTCTAATCTCACTTGCAATAATTATAAGAACAAGATGATGGTGTGCCAAGTGGGTGGCATAGAGGCCCTTGTGCGCACGGTCCTCCGTGCTGGGGACAGGGAAGACATCACTGAGCCTGCCATCTGTGCCCTTCGTCATCTGACCAGCCGGCACCAGGAGGCTGAGATGGCCCAGAACGCTGTTCGCCTTCACTACGGGCTACCTGTGGTGGTTAAACTCCTACATCCACCATCCCACTGGCCTCTGATCAAGGTAAACTGTCCAAAGTTGAAGGTTGCAGAATTGAAAACAGACTACGTCTGACTATTACTAGCAGCCAGTCTCTGCACTGGGGACTGACTGACAAGGAGTTGTAAATGGGAAATACGGGTGGGATGAGGGTAGGGGTTTGAGGTGTTTGTGTAGGCAGTTTTACTGCCAGGTGATAGTGATAGATGCAGTGTGGTAGGCATTTTAGACTAAGAACATGATTTTGTTGTATGCCAGTTCTTTATTCTTTCTTCTTATCTGCAGGCTACTGTTGGATTGATTCGAAATCTTGCCCTTTGTCCAGCAAATCATGCACCTTTGCGCGAGCAGGGTGCCATTCCACGACTAGTTCAGTTGCTGGTTCGTGCACATCAGGATACCCAGCGTCGTACATCTATGGGTGGAACACAGCAGCAGTTTGTGGTAGGTAAATCTTAGTAGTGACCCCTGGCCTTTTAAAAGGAATGCGTAAATCCATAGGCTCCTGAACTACTTCGGTCATTGGCTTCCTCCATTCTTTAGCTTCCTGAAGGGCTGCTTGCTACTGGCTTAAAGAACCACCATGTGTCTGTGGCTGTGGAGAATGAAAGGAGTAACATGGCCCCTGGTGATACCTCCCTTGACATATCCTTCACATCGCTGCCTCCTCAATCTTACAAAGGGAGTGTGGGGTGTGATTTACTGCTGTGGGGTCTCATCTTGTCCATACAAAAGGTTCACCTGTCCAAAGTAGCAGAGGCATTAATTTGAATCCAAGTCTGTCTGATTTCAGAGCCTGTTATCCCCCACTGCAGTTCTACCTATAAACATACATTGTTAAAAATTTATTTTTAATGGGAGTATAATTTCTGTACAATGTTGTGGTGATTTCTGTTGTCCAATAGCATGGATCAGCTATGAGTATACCCACATCCCCTCCCTCTTGAGCCCCCTCACCCCCAGCCCTCAGGCTGAGCTCCCTATGGTATTCAGGCATATTCCCACTAGTTAGCTGTTTTACATGCGGTAGCATATATACGTTAGTGCTGCTTTCTCAGTTCATCCCACCTGCTCCTTCCCGTTAGGTCCACCAGTTCTTCTCTATCTCTGTTCTTGCCCTGCAGATACATTCATCAGTACCATTTTTCTAGATTCTATATATGCATTAATGTACGATGTTTTTCTCTTTCTGACTTCTTTCACTCTGTATGACAGACTCTAGGTTCATCCACCTCACTACAACTGATTCAGTTTCATTCCTTTTAAGGCTAATATTTCACCGTATATGTCTACCACAGCTGTTTTATCCATTCATCTATTGATGGACATCTAGGTTGCTTGCATGTCCTGGCTATTGTAAATAGTGCTTCTATGAACATTGGGATACAAGTGTCCTTTTGAATTACAGTTTTTTCAGGGTATATGCCCAGTAGTGGGATTGCTGGGTCATACGGTAGTAATAGTCATATTTTTAAAATGAATCTCCAAAAAAATTAAATAAATAAATAAATAAATAAAATGAATCTCCATTCTCTTCTCCACAATGGTTGTATCAATTTATGTTTCCACAAACCATGTAGGAAGATTCCCTTTTCTCCATATCCTCTCCAGCATTTATTGTTTGTAGATACCTATAAATATTTAACACATCTTTTACTGTCTCTTCCAAGAGTGGTTTAAACTACTTCCATGGACTTATAAGAATATCAACAAGAATATGTGGTAGTATTTCTGGGATCTTTACTTGTAATCTTAGCCTGAAATTTTTAATAGTCTGAAACTTTGATGTCAAGTTTTCAGTCTTAAAAGTAGCTTCATTATTAAGTAAAGATACTTTTGATTCCCCAGCATGTGTTTTAAGACTCAGAGTCTTTTACTTAATCAGGTTAGAGAACAAGACTTGACACAATAGATCTTGAGACGTCGCTAGTTACAATTAGGATGCACTCATAGGGCGCTTGGGCTTTCTCCACTCAGTACTTTGGATATCAGCCAGTCTCCATGAGGTGGCTTAACAGAATGCAAAGGGTACCTTTTAAAATCTCTTCTCTGGGAAGAAAGGAGCTTTTGTGTCATAATAAAAGTAAAGTTGGATATAAAAGCTGTAGCAAAGTTATAACCTTTCTTAAAACTCAGAAAGAGGGAAAGCAGACTGTAGCTGTTTTGCAAAAGCTAACTTCCTTATTCTATATAGGCCATCAGTTGAGTAGTCTTGGAGGAGGTGAGTGGATTTTCTCCTGCCAACTCAGTAGATTTTTAGCAGTAGGTGGTAAAACTTAGCTGAATTTTCACCAAATACACATAGGTGTACAAAGATTGAGGGAGTACCTGAAGGAAAACACTGACACAGTGTTTGCACATCACTTTCCCATCTTGGTGTCTCCTTTTTTCCCTTTACCCAGAGTGCTGGGTGCCTTGTTGGGAAGAGAGTGATCTTTGGGAGTCAGAGGTACATTGAAGCTGTGCTTTGCAGTGCACAGTTTTGGAGGTGCTGCTTGGAATTAGTGCTGACAAGAGGCTACTTTCACAAAGTTGACACTCAGTTAGTGGATCCATCTTCATTCCTGAACTTACTTGCAAATTCTGGTGAATAACTAGTGATTACTACTCAGAACAGGAAAGCCTTTCAAGCATATAAACTTTAGAGAGCACAATCCCCTATTAACGATATTTCTTTTGGTAGGAGGGAGTCCGCATGGAAGAAATAGTTGAAGGTTGTACTGGAGCCCTTCACATCCTAGCTCGGGATGTTCACAACCGAATCGTTATCAGAGGACTAAATACCATTCCATTGTTTGTGCAGGTATGTTTGTTTTAAGTGAGGTGTTCTATATGTCAGTAAAATTTCAGGATTTTAAAGATAAGCAAAGTATAAGGAAATTAGGGGCCAAAATAGTAGATATTATTTCATCTACTATCACCGTTTATAAAATGGCTGTGCTGCTCATGCTATTTGTCAAGTACAAAAAATAGAAAGTGTGTCATGTCCTTTTAGTTGAATCCATTTATGAAAACACCTTTCGTTTTTCTTGGGCAGTAGAGAGGGAGAAGCACTGGGACTAGAGCCTCAGGAGGAGGAGGGCTCCACTCTGCTCTCAGGTGTGCTCGGTTAGAAGGGATGGAAGCTGCCTGGGCTGCCGCAGCACAAACCCCTCGTCACTTCTGGGTTTTCCAAATCTTAATTTGAATAGTACTCAGGAGAAGAGGCTTGTAGCTAAAAATGCTCCAGAAAACCACTGCTGCCAAGCATCAAACACTCACGAACATAAACTCAAGAGTGTATGATTTAATGCAGGCTTCCTGTTTAATACAAGTGGTGCAGATACCACTGACGCTGTGAACTGGGACTGTTTATACCACAGTGGGGTGCTCGCCATGTTTTCCCTTTGGATTTGATTAGGTTTCATGTGTGTTTTCTCCTCAGCTGCTTTATTCTCCTATTGAAAATATCCAAAGAGTAGCTGCAGGGGTCCTCTGTGAACTTGCTCAGGACAAGGAAGCTGCAGAAGCTATTGAAGCCGAGGGAGCCACAGCTCCTCTGACAGAACTACTTCATTCTAGGAATGAGGGTGTGGGTAAGTAGGAAAGGAGTCAGAGCCTTTAGCTTCTGTACAGTGAAGCCTCAGCTTTTCCTCAAGGACCATTTTTCCTTCCTCTCCCAGCAACATATGCAGCTGCTGTTTTGTTCCGAATGTCTGAGGACAAGCCACAGGATTATAAGAAACGGCTTTCGGTTGAGCTGACCAGTTCTCTCTTCAGAACGGAGCCAATGGCTTGGAATGAGGTAGGCAGTGTGAGCACATTTATTTGATGGTTCGCTAGAGCACCAAGGCAGTTTATGGTTTCCTCTCAAACGACTCGGTGCACATTCATTTGCATTGACTATGTCCTTGGCTTGAATATTCATTCTTTACACTAGCTTAGCAACTGCTATAAGGAAAAACTACAGCTTTATACAGCCTGTTTAGAACAAACAAGTTAGAATTTGTAAGGGAGATAGATGAAAAAGTTAACAGATTAAAAAACACTTTTGAAAGTTGTTAGGAAAGGGGCAGTCGATTAAACGTTGTTAGTTGGAGGTCAGTGTATCAGTACTTTTAAAATATACTGTTTTTCACCTACTTTTCTACTTGAATTTCTATTAATTTGTTCAGTATTTGTCCTTGATACAAATTGAAATAGTCAAACCACCCTGAAAGTTGATGGAGTTATTGTACATAATCATAAGGTGGATTATAAAGAGAGAGGCTATATACTGTTAGGAAAAAAGAAGCAAACTGCTAAACAGTAATAGTAATATATTAATTGGATGTTGAATAGATAATCTCAACCATTCCAACTTGAGCTCTGAACATCCTCACCCAGCCCTTTCTCCAGACCTGTTCCACAGTTAATGGCAACTTAGTTCTTCTAGCTGTGCAGGCTCTAGGGATCTTTTCATAACACATCCTGTCAGCAACTCCTATTGAGGGTAGAAACAAAACACCTATTTTGTTTCCTGTTATATTTCTAGCACCTAATAAGTACTTGGTAATATATTTGCAGAAAGAATAAATTACAAAGTATTTCTGTGATTGTGTACATCTGTATTTTGAAGTAATTCTGCACTTTGTAAGTAGTTCTACAATGTTTGAGTTCTTTATTCCTTTTGTAATCTGAGAATAAGTATGTTTTCAAAATATCAGAGAGTATCCTTTGAGTTGAGAATTTCCATTTTGCTTCCTTGCCTGTACCTGTTCATCTAGACTGCTGATCTTGGACTTGATATTGGTGCCCAGGGAGAACCTCTTGGATATCGCCAGGATGGTATGTATCTCATATTTCTCGATTATCTCCAGATCAAGCTAAAGGTCCAGAGCTTTGTCAGAAGAGCTGTTTTGCTGGTCTTGGGAGGACCTGTTGGCAGGAAAGTAGTGGTAGCAATTAAAGGCAGTTCTTAAATTCTAGAGTCAGCAGTAATATCTTTATTTGTGCACAGGGAATTCTGAGCCACACACCAAGCAAGCACTGGATCATACCAATAAGTGTGTGTCACTGCTGCCAGACCTCTGCAGTACAGTGTGTTACAAGTTGCCTGGCTTTCTATTCAATTTTTCGTTCAGAGAACCCTTATATAATACCTGTGTCTATAATTCTAGACTCAGATCTGGGATGTGTATTTACATGGCTTTTCAGAAAAAAACTGAAAATCTAAGCAATTCAAATTTGGGTATATACTGTTTATCTTACAATCTTACCTGTTTTTTCCTAGTTAATACACTTAAAGCTCATAAGCTTCTTACCTTGACAGGTATATAAATATTAAGCCTTTGGATAAAAACATACAAAGGTTTCATAGGAAAGTGGCACGTTTTCTTAGTACTTCTGTGGGTATCACCTAGACTTTATAACAAATACATAGCTGTTGCCACTGCTCAGCAACCGGTCTCTGCCCAGGAAAAGGCCAGACGTCCAGGACTGGAACCTGCTGGTCTGCCTTTGGTGGAAACAGACCCTGTGCCTCCTTGTGTGGTCTGACACTGGGTAGTTACTCAGCTTAAGAAAGCAAGAAGGTGGAGAGGCTAGAAGGAATGCTTTCTGACACATTTGCTATCCTGGGATCCCCCTAACTCTGTGCTCACGTCATGTCTTCTCTGTCTTCTCTCTCTCTTTCTCCCCCCTCACCCACCGTGTTGCTGCCCCAACTCCCAGATCCCAGCTATCGTTCTTTTCACTCTGGTGGGTACGGCCAGGACGCCTTGGGGATGGACCCCATGATGGAACATGAGATGGGCGGCCACCACCCTGGTGCTGACTATCCAGTTGACGGGCTGCCAGATCTGGGGCATGCCCAGGACCTCATGGATGGGCTGCCCCCAGGCGACAGCAATCAGCTGGCCTGGTTTGATACTGACCTGTAAATCATCCTTTAGGTAAGAAGTTAAACAAGCCAGTTTGGGTAAAATACTTTTACTCTGCCTACAGAACTTCAGAAAGACTTGGTTGGTAGGGTGGGAGTGGTTTAGGGCTATTTGTAAATCTGCCACAAAAAAAAGATACGTACTTTTAAAGATGTCTTGGAACATTTGAATGTTCTCAGATTTCTGGTTGTTAGGTGGTCATGTGTGGAAGTTATTAACTTTAATGTTTTTTGCCACAGCTTTTGCAACTTAATACTCAGATGAGTAACATTTGCTGTTTTAAACATTAATAGCAGCCTTTCTCTCTTTATACAGCTGTATTGTCTGAACTTGCATTGTGATTGGCCTGTAGAGTTGCTGAGAGGGCTCGAGGGGTGGGCTGGTATCTCAGAAAGTGCCTGACACACTAACCAAGCTGAGTTTCCTATGGGAACAATTGAAGTAAACTTTTTGTTCTGGTCCTTTTTGGTCGAGGAGTTACAATACAAATGGATTTTGGGAGTGACTCAAGAAGTGAAGAATGCACAAGAATGGATCACAAGATGGAATTTATCAAACTCTAGCCTTGCTTGTTAAAATTTTTTTTTTTAATATCTGTAATGGTACTGACTTTGCTTGCTTTGAAGTAGCTTTTTTTTTTTTTTTTTTGCAGTAACTGTTAGTTTTTTAAGTCTTGTAGTGTTAAGTTATAGTGAATACTGCTACAGCAATTTCTAATTTTTAAGAATCGAGTAATGGTGTAGAAACACTAATTCATAATCACTCTAATTGTAATCTGATAAAGTGTAACATTGTGTAGCCTTTTTGTATAAAATAGACAAATAGAAATGGTCCAATTAGTTTCCTTTTTAATATGCTTAAAATAAGCAGGTGGATCTATTTCACGTTTTTGATCAAAAACTTTATTTGGGATATGTATGGGTAGGTAAGTCAGTAAGAGGTGTTATTTGGAACCTTGTTTTGGACAGTTTACCAGTTGCCTTTTATCCCAAAGTTGTTGTAACCTGCTGTGATACAATGCTTCAAGAGAAAATGCGGTTATAAAAATGGTTCAGAATTAAACTTTTAATTCATTCGATTGTGTCACCTTTTTTTCCTTGTCACTAAGCGGTCTGTGAGGGTAATAAGAAGTTTTCCTCAGGATGAAGTTGAACTGAGTAAACAGATAGTGATATAATTTAAGTTGTAATGATGGAAGAACCTTACTGCTAATAGATGGAATTGTTCTGTCAAATTTCTTACACTGGGTCCTGGGTTTTTAAAGTGCACCAAAATGTTTTAGCTTTGCACATTTAGCTGTGTAGGAGGAGAGTGTCCACCACCTCTAACTGAAGGACTCTGGGCTTAGAGCCTATGGCCAAGACGCCTTCAGCCTGGCTGCAGGTATGTATATAATTCTATTCGATTGACCAGAGGCCTCACGCTTCAAAGGCATCTAGTTCTTGGCGACATAGAACAAAGTGTTAGTCAGTTGTGTCTGACTCTCTGCAACCCTGTGGACTGTAGCCCACCAGGCTCCTCTGTCCGTGGGGTTCTGAACTCCAAATAAGCTTCCCGCCCCCAACCCCAAACTCCATCACGTGGTCTCATTCCTTTAAGGTAATAATGATGAAGAATTACCCACCTGGATTTGGACTTCAAGCACCTTCACAGAAGTGTGACTCATTTGGAGCGGGGAATTCCTTCAACTCCACTTTGAACTGATAATTAAGATGCTTTACCTGTCGATGTTTATCTGAACATAATCAGAGCGAACTAGAATGGGCCTTCTTCCATTGCTCTCTGCCAGGTGAGCCTGTCATCCTGGTGGTAGGTCTGACAAGTTTTTAGTTCATCCCTGAGGGCAGAGTCAGTATACCTATTAGAACTTGTGTTTTGGGGCTTTAAAAAGAGTGAAAGTGTTTGTACTGAGAGAGAGCTGTTTCTGATTGTGTATTTAAACATGTACTTAGTTCCTTGTTGTTGGATGAGGACCCTGTATAAATTCTTCCCTGTGGTCTAATTGGGATGAGAGGGAAAACGTGTGTGTATTTGGTGAAGGGGCAGTTCTGCTTCCAGTGCATGACACAGAGAACGAAGGCAGCACCGCACGAGCTGTTCGCAGGTCAGAGTGAAGATCTTCGTAGTCAGCTCAGCCTCTAACATCAAGAACCACAGCAGGGTGTTTTATTTAAAGAACTTTTTAAAACCATAAAATATTTCAGAACTCTGCCTAAAATCATCATAGTTTTGAAGTTCCATGTAGAAACTTAATATGAAGGTTAATCTGATTCAGCAACGTAGCTCTGCAGTGTACTGAAAAGGACAAAGGGACGAGAACACCCAGGACACTTGTGAAAAAGGAGATAAGAGGACGTGTTCTATAAGCTGTTGAGGCATGACTGTAAAACTTGAGGTAAAGCTAGAGGTAGTTAACATTATTGACTGGAGATGTATCAACACATTTTTAGAGAGGGATAGAATTAACATCACTGTCAGAAACTGTTAGAGCATACAACTTAAGATTGTCATTATTCACATTTTGTTCTGTTCGCTTTTTGTTCCAACTCTGTATTATAAATGTAAAATTTTCAAAATTTTGAGCAACATATATACTAGTGTCTCAGAAGATGAGAGTTCTTCAGAATATAGTTCTGATTAAGACAATGTAAATATCATACCAACAAAAAACCTTAGTGATTGATTCTAATACAGAAAGAAAAAAGAAAACTCAAGATTCTGGAGAATGCTTCTTTGCTTCTGCAGAAAAATGGTTTGAAGACAACATTTCACAAAAATCAGAAGACTAAAAAGATGTGTCAGGTGTAACTACTGAATGTAATAACCTACAAAATGTTAGTGAAACAACAGAATTTTTAGCCAGTCAAAAGAAAAATTGCCAGCCATGAGTGGTTTTTAGTTTCTGAAAGAAAAAAAAATCACATGGTCAGTAATGAGTTACTACTGTTATTGGCACGTGAATAGAAGTGTACACTAAGGGAGCAGAATAAGATGAAGACAATAGACACTTGAAAGGTAGCACTGGAGGTCATGTGAAAAAGAGGGACTTTTCAGTAAAGTGTGGAACAGGTATGCAGCCATTTGGATAAAATTGAAGTTAATGCAGGAAGAAAATCCATAATCAACAAAGTATAGAAGCCCACACCAGATGCCCATGTGTCTGGTAACTGCAAGAGAACAGCCACAATGCAGTAAAATACAACGTTAACAGTACGGGTATATCTTAGATTGATACTAAGCAAAAGCAAGTCACCAAGGCATGCTGTAGAAGCGTATAGGTACAAAAAAGGGGCAACTATCTTAAGCAAACCATCCACAGATGGTAAAATGAAAAAGCAAAAAAATATTTACCAAAAAAATCAGAATAGTGATTGATTACCTGGAGATGGAGGTACGTGGGACGTTTGATCCCATTGCAGTGACCGCCACTGAGCTGAAAAATAAAGCTTTTTCCATGTTGGAGGAGGTGTTTGAGACCTGAGGCTTTGGTCTGGTTATTTGAATCCTTGATAGTGAAAGATCTTGGGGTAAATATGCTCTTGCATTTTTGTCTTGATTAGTGCAGTAAAAGCAGAAGATCTGCCCGTGCTGTATAGTTCATAAGCCAACAGCAAGCGGAGTCGCGCACTGCAGGTGTTCTGTTCTGGTAGGTGAGAACCTACTGCCTTGCTTGAGTGAGCACCTGGCAAATGCGGTTAGAAAACAATGGCGGCGGGGGTGTGTCCTTTTTCTTAGCATCAGATGTGGTGTCCATGCCACCGCCCCATCTGGTGAGGAAGCTAGAGGGAGGGGTGACAGGCCTCTGCCACCTCAGCATCATGCCTCTGAGAGGTGGAGGTCGGGTGAAAAAGGCCAGCCTTCTTCCATGTCATATCAAGACCCTCACCCTGCCCAGGTCCTGATTCTGGGCCGAGGCTGCTATGGTTGCCACTTCCCTCCCTCTGCTTATCCAAGCTTGAGGCTGTTGGGGCCAAAGCCTCCTCACGTTTGGTGAGTCTTGTCCCCCAGCTCCAGAGCTCTCCCCAGGGACCAAGCCTCCCCCTCCCTCCAGTTCCTTCCTGAGGCTCCTACCTCACTCAGCCTAAGTCCCCGTATCAGAGAGACTGACTGCTACGTAGTTTTCTGTGGTTTGAGTAAGGAGAAAACGGCATTTTGCTTCAAGTGGGGGCAGAAGAGACCCAGACCTTTGACAAGAGCCTTGGCCAGCAGAGCCCCCACTTTCTGACCTGTGCCACAGGGCTGACACCTGCCCTGCAATCCCAGAACTGACTTAAGAACCTCATGAGGTGACATGGTGACCTCACAGTAATACGGGAGGCATAAACAGGTAGACAAGTACCAAGAACCGTAAGAAGTAAATCCCACTGCTGCTGCTTAGCTGCCAGATTCTGCCCAGGGGACCTCCCAGGCCAAAGTCACCCCAGATGTTCCCAGAGGGCCAGCTCCCTGGGTGTGTGCTCAGGCTGTAAGCTGAGGCAAGGTCTCAAAGCTCGGGCCTGCCGTGAGTGGAGAGAAGGCAGCCTGTGGCCTTGCAAGTCCTCTCCACGCACGGCGTGCTGCTGATGCCTTTGCACTTAGCTCTGTTACGCCTTTCCTCCCTGGGGCGCTCAGCCAGTGGACTGTAGTCAATTGGCAAATAGCTGAAGCTCGGAGGGGCTAGGAAGGGGAAGACCAGTAGGTACCTGGGATGTTGCCAGAATCCTAAGGGCCCTGATGGGTGGCCAGCAGCCAGTTCTCAGAGCCTGGGAAGCCACAAAGGGGTGTGGGCCTCCCATGCGGGGCAGGAAGGGTTACCGCCGTCAACATCCTCCT
This sequence comes from Bubalus kerabau, assembly GCF_029407905.1. Classification (NCBI taxonomy): domain Eukaryota; kingdom Metazoa; phylum Chordata; class Mammalia; order Artiodactyla; family Bovidae; genus Bubalus; species Bubalus kerabau. The sequence continues at coordinate 15,575,232 of NC_073643.1, forward strand.
TGCCCACCCAGACAGTTCATGTCCCCTACCTCAGCTCAGCAGGGCTGGGGCTCTTGCTTTCCATAAGGTGCCTTTGTGAGAAGGGACATAAAGGATCCTCTAACTCCAGGAGGACAGAAGAGCTTCACACCAGGGTGCACAACGTGGCATGGGCTAGCTTCAGTGCCTGACACCGTGGGTTGAGCACCCTTGGTGGACAGAAGCCCTGCTAGGGACTGTCTTCTCACCTTGTGCCTATTCTGATATGCCTTTCCTCAGAGAAGCAAGGCTGGGGACTCGCATCCATGCATGGTCCACTTAGCATGGTTTTGGAATGTTAAAGCTCTCCTGTTTCACCTTAAGCAGCAGAGAGTCCCTGCTCAACGCAGAAGCATAAAGAAGATTCCATTGCTCTGAAATACCTTCTGGGAGGACTCGGCCCAGAACTCCAGGGTGGTTCCCTCCAAGATCTGAGTGAAATGAGAGAACAGTTTGCCTGGGCAAACAGAACTGTGCCTGTTCCCTGCAGCAGAGGGGCAAAGCAACAGGAGCTGAAGGCCAGGCCTCCTTCGACTCCCTCACCCTTGGAGCACAGGCACATCCAGGCAGGCCAGGGCCCCTGGGGTGCACAGCCGGGTGATGGGCATGCTGCCCAGCAGGACTTCCTGTGGGGCCTCCTCATGTGGGCACTAGGGAGGCTGGAGCAAAAGAAATTGCCTGCTCCGGGGTGCAGGTCCCCCTTACACCCCAGCTACTCACAGCTCGGCTCTGGATATCCCACTGCTAGACAAACAGGCTCTGGAGTCAGAGTCCTAAGGTTGAGGCTCTGGAGTCAGAGTCCTAAGTTCAACCTGACAGCGGGGCCTTGGGCAGGTGGACTGGCTCTGAGCTTCGATTTTCTCTGCTATGAGATGGAGACAAGGTGGTGTGCTTGGCAGGTGGTGGGGTTTAAATATGGTGAGTTACATCCATGCCTTTGGGGAGGGGGGCGCAGAGCAGCTGTTCACTGCAAAGCCACATGGAAGTGGGCACACTGCCCGTATCACAGTGGCAGATGAGGCTGGTGGTGACAGTGTGGCCAGCTGCCCGTGACACAGTAGAGGGGGCCTCCCTGGTGGCTCTGATGGTTAAGAATCCTGCAATGCAGGAGACCTGGGTTGCAAAGATCCCTTGGAGAAGGGAATGGCTACCCACTCCAGTATTCTTGCCTGGAGAATCCCATGCCCATGTAGCTCCTACCCCTGCCTGCCCTGCCCATCCTGCCTGCATAGGGGCTGGGGACGGGGCTCCTCTGTCTGAGAACTCTGGAGCACTGCCGCTGCTGATCCAGTCTAGCCCTTTCATTCTGCAGTTTGAGGAAACAGATCCCAGAGAGGAGGCCAAGGAATGTTCTCAATTTGCTCACCTGGTTCCAGCCACCCAGGACCCCCCTCCCCCCACCCCCCCCTTCCCCCCCCCCCCCAGTGCCGCGGTCCGAGCACCCCTCCGCAGTGCCGGGGGCGTTAAGGGTATATGTGTGAGGAAGAAGCTGGAAAGGTTTTGAGGTGGTGGTCACTGGTAGAAGGTGAGGGGAAGGAGTCAACCTTGATGCCTTCATCCCACTTAGGTGAGCAGACAGACCTGCAAGGAAGCCAGCATTCCTTGAGCATGCTGCATTCCTTTAGGCAAAGTGTCAACTACCTGCTCCTGTGAGTGGAGTCTTGCCCATTTCTCCCCAGGATTCCTAGAATCAGTTCATCCCTGAAATGAAAAGCCAGGCAGGTAAAATAAAACAAGCTTCCAAAGGCTTGCTCTAGATCTGCAGCTGGAAGAGCATTCCTGTCTCATCCCGCCTGGTAAATCTCTGGAGGAGACAGGCTGGGAGATGCCCGCAGCTTCCCTCCACTTTGATGAGCGCAGGTAGCGCTGGCTTGAGCAGAGGCCTATGTGGCCCACACACGGGGAGAGCATTCTGAGAACGTCGAGCAAACCTGGGTTCCCAGATGCAGCCAACAGGCACCGAGAGGGCTCGTTCTGAGTGGGTTTTCTAGGGCTGGAGTCAGAGCATCTCAGCCAGAGGTTCTGGATTCAGCTGACTTTATTGGATCCACACAGAGCTGTGGGTGACCTGTGGAGTGTGTGTAGCCGGGGGTGGCGGCCGCAGAGGACTGTGCTGAGTGCCTTCTTGCCTAGTGTCCAGCAGCTTGGAGGATCTCCAGGGCCAAGGACGCCACTGCGCTGTTGGCCGATGACCTGTGAGAAAAAGCAAAGTAAACATTTAGGCATTTCCAAGGTTAAATGCCCCCATCTTCCAAAGGGGCTGGCCTTTTCACCTGAGTACCTGATGAACCAGCTGCTTCCCAAAGCTGCCCTGAGCATCATTTTGAAAAGCTCAGACAGGCTCCCCAGGCTCTAGGGGTGGAGGTGAGGACCCCAAAGCCCCCAGTCCCACCATAGCAAGCCCCCTAAGCTATGCCTGAGCTCCTGGCCCTGCCACCACTTGGCGTTGAGCTGCTTTGGACAGACTGCACCGATGCCGAGTTGCAAGAGCGAGTCAGGCAGACGGCAGCCAGAGCCTGTCAGCCCAGAGCCCACAAGGAGCCTGCCTGGCGCCAGCCTGCAGCTGACTTGTGCCAACCAGCAGAGATCCCAGACGCTCCATGGTGCTCCTTCCTGGCCAATCAGCCAGCAACTCGGGATTTCTCATTCTCATAGGTGTGGATGTGCAATTAAGACCTTAATGTGGAATCTTTGTTACTGGAGCCGATTGTCTGACACACACACTTGTGCCTTAACAACTGTCACCAAAGCAGAGAATGGTGCATGGCCATGCCCCCAGAAGTGTAAAAGTAGCCGGTGGCACACTCCTGACTACATGGTAGGCGAGCTGCTGCCTAGCAGTGGGACTGGGGGCTGCGAAGAAGAGGTGGGGTGCAGGGGAATGGGGCCACGTATTCCTGCTCTGCACATCAGGGGTCTCTCTGAAAGGAAGGAATGCACTTGAACTGCTCTTGGCTCAGGCCAGGCTACTCCAGTGGAGCCATGAGCCCATCCCACCCACCAGAGCGGCACCGAGTGCCAGTGACCAGCAAGGGAGACGCACCCACCGTCAGGCCCCATCAGGGCTGAGGACGCTGCTGTCCCTGGGGACGGACCCACCTGGCCCAGGAGCCACCGTCCACACTTTACACCACAGGGGCCGCCAGGCAAGAAGGGCCGCTCCCATCAAGGTCAGCCTGTCCCTCCCCTCAGCTCACAGAAAGCACAAGAAAGGCGGGAGAGGCCAGGAGGTGCTGCCCCACCCAGGATTAATGCAGCAGTGCTGGGTGGAGCTGAGCCTCCTCCACAGAAGCACCATCTCCCCAGTACCTCAACCACATGTTCTCCAATGAACGCAATACTCAAAACACCAGGAAGCAGGTTCCATACAACCTCGTGATTCTGAAGAAAAGCTACCAGCAAAGGCTGGGCACCCCTTAGCAGGTGGGGCCTGGGTGACCCATCCACCAGGAGGGAGGGCGCACAGTGGGCAGTGTCAGGTGGGAGGGTGATGGTCCCTGGTGTGTAGGGGAAACGAGGAGGAGAGGAAAAAGAAATGGGAGAGTGTTTGCCAAGCCTACTCACCCCCCGGCCGGGGCCAGCCCCTCCAGAGCCCGCAGGAGGTTCCCTGCGCTCTTGAGACTCTCCAGGTGCTTCTCGTTGGAGGTGATCTGCAAGGGAGGAGGGAAGAGCAGTCAGCAGCTCCATCCTGACCCACGACCTGTTCGCTGGGCATCCTGAGTCTCTGGCTGCCCATGTTACTGGGCAGTGAGCCCCGGGGTGCTGCTGATCACAGAGGCACCCTTGGGGGTGAGCAGGAGGGAGTCCACTGCAGTTGGACAAGTGCCAGGTCAGGATGGGGTGCTTCCTGTTGGCCCCTTAGGAGGCTGTGTGTTCTGGGAGCTGAACACTTCAGGGAAAGCAAATCATGGGTGAACAAACTTGCCAGCTGTCAGTTCCACGACCCTGCTGGCCTTGTGTCCCAAGCCCAACACAGCCTCTTTCCTACAGCCAGAAGTGTGATTCTGGGTTTCCAGTGATCTCGGGGGTGGGGGGGGGGAGCTGTGTGTGGATGTGCTGCGAGAAGGAAGAGGCACTAACAGCTGAACCGGGGCAACACCCCTGCCCAGGTACCCTGGGAGATGTGCCCTTGTCAACTTCCTGGGAGAAACAGGAGACACACTCAGGCACCCTTGAGCCTGCAGCACCACGGGCAGAATCCTAAACCCTCAGGGCTGGAAGGGACTCAGAGAGAGGCCGCCCCAGCCCCACTCCCAGAGACTCCCTGATCCAGACCCTGAAGTGCATGCCCTACGGACAGAGAAGAGAAGGCTTTAGGAATGAACCCTGGCTTTAGTATTAGAGTTGTTTCTCTTGATTCATCATCCATGTCCCATTTTTATCTGTTATTCTTCAAATATTTTCTAATAAACACTTCGGTGGCACTTCACATTTCAGCAGACTGCAGTTTCCTGTACATTTTCTCACACCTCCCTCTCAGCAGCCTGACCTCACAAGGTAAGCACGTACTGTGCTTTATAGATGAGGTAACAGAGGCTTAGTGAGACGAGGGGCCGCGATGGCAGCACACAGGGAGCTGGCCCCTAATCCCACCTGAGGCTGGAACCAGGCTGAGCTTGGCTGCTCCCACTGTTCTTTTGTCTTCCTACCTGATCATAGCAACCAGGGCTGGAGTATCATCTCTCCATTTCTTAACCAATCACAGATGCGGATAGGAAGGTCATGGGGGTAATTAGACCTTTATGTGGACTCTGAATTGCATGTGAATGAATCTGAGCCTCCGTGGAGATCCTATCCCACTTCCTGAGTGTGTAGACACCAGCTGCCAGCTCAACTGCATCAGGTGTAATTTCTGCAAAGATTCGCATCTTAAAAGAGCTGCGTGCGAATCCGATCTGAAATTACACCCAGCTTGATGAGTTCAGAAGGCTGCTGTGGTTCAGTAGGTCTGAAGCAAGCACAAACTTAGCCGGAAACGATCTTCAGCAAGGATTCCCATCTAATTTTTCTCAAAACTGTGCCTCATACGGTTCAGGTGAGCTATATCCAAACCCGCTGCTCTACTAACCCTGCCATGCGTCATGTGTAAGAGGCTGAGCCCCACTCGCAAAGAAATAGCACGGGTACGTTTACTCATGAGGCTATTTGGAAAGTGCAAATAGAAACCTACGGTGGAAATTACATGATCAAAGGAAGAGGCCAAAATAGCATCATGTGCAGCTGACATAAAGGCCAAGCATAAATAAAGCCGGAAGAATTGAAAGCTATGCAGTCTGGCTGCCTAAACTCTTACTAGCACATCAACTCTTATCCCACCTATAAAGATGAGTTCATTAGAAAATAAAATTTTAAATAATATCAGTCAGAGGTTCTAATTCTGGGAAAGACAGAGAAAACACACGCCACTCTTCTTATCCATTTAAAACCGGAACAGAATACACAGAGCAGCTCTCTGAGATTACAGAAAAGTGAGCAGCACCAGCAGCGGGGACGGAGGCCAGAGCACCGCTGCTGCTCTCCCTCTGGCGCAGCCCACCTCGACCTCAGCACACCCAAACCCCGGACGCGAGCACTGAGGGGCAGAGGGGAGGGCTCCGGGAGAAGCCAGGCTTCAGGAAGGGGAAAGGAAATGTCTAAAAGCTCCAAGAGTGCAGATGAAAGCCCCTTTCCTTTTCCTTGGTTCTCTTCCGCCCCAGGCAGCGGGCAGTTCTGTGGGGGCAGCAACAGGAGCCATCAGCCAAAACTCCCCTCTGTTCTCCCAGTGTTTGGCCCAGACATGACAAGTGTGGACGTGTGTAGTCAGTGGCCAGACAGAAAATGAGAGACCCAGGGAACCAGAAAGTATTAGGGAGGTGACAGAGAAGAGCTTGACAAAGCTGAAGCGCCAATACTTTGGCCACCTGATGCAAGAGCCGACTCGTTGGAAAAGCCCCTGATGCTGGGAAAGATTCAGGGTAGGAGAAGGGGGTGGCAGAGGATGAGAGGGTTGGACGGCATCATCGACTCAATGGACATGAGTTTATTAGGGTTAGGGTGACAGAGGGTTAGGGGTTAGAGTTAGGGTAAATAACAAAGATAACTAAAGTATTTCCAGTCACTTGGAAATTAAACAACACACCCTTAAATAATCCAAGGATCAAAGAAGACATCCCAAGGAAAATTAGAAAGTATTCTGAGCTGCAAGATGTCTATACAATATATCAAAGTCTTGGGGGGGGGGGGTAGGTGCAGCTAAAGCAGTGCTTAAAGAGAACTTTATGGTACTAAATACTTAACATAAAAAAAGAGAAAGGTCCAAGTCAATAATCCAGGCATTCATGTTAAGAAACTAGAAAAAGAGCAAAACAAACCCAAAGACGGAAGGAAAAAAAGAGCAGAAATCAAGAGTAATGTCGTAAATGTAGGCCCAAATATATCAACATCTATATTAAGTGTAATTTACGAAGTGCTACAAATAAAAGACTAACATTTTTAGACTGGATATAAGCAAAATAAAATGCGACCATGTGATGTGTACCAACATACCTTAAATACAAGGGCAAAGAACTACTGAAGTTTTAAGAATGAAAAAAGATATGTCACACAAATTGTAACCAAAGAAAGCTGGTGCAGTTATAGTAATATCAAAGTCAGCTTTAAGCCAATAATTATAACTAAGAATAAACAGAGACATATATTTATAAAAAGATCAACTGATCAGGAAGATACACCAAGTCTGATTTCTAAATGTACCATAATTAAGAATAGAGAGAGACATATTTATAAAAAGATCAACTGATCAGGAAGATATACCAAGTCGAAATTCTAAATGTACCTAATAACAGCCTCAGAATATGTTTAAAGAAATGACAGAACCAAAGTGAGGCAAATCCATAATTACGGTGGCACACTTGTCAATCTCTCCCAACATGTACACGAAAATCAGAAGGGATGTGGATGTTTTACACGAGATGAACAAACCTGACCTTATAGACATATAAAGAAAAATTCATTTAACAACTGCAGAATGTATGTTCTTTTCAAATGTACATGTAAAGTTTTCAAAATATATTTACTGTCATAAAGCAAGTTCTGACAAATTTCAAAGGTATAACTAGCAAAATGTCAGGATCTGTACATTAAAACCTACAAAATGCTGATAAAAATTTTTTTAATGAAATAAATGGATATATTTACTATGTTCATGAATTAGAAGACAATATAGTACATATATTGATTTCCCCAAAATACAGGTTTAATGCAATTCGTATCATAATCCCAACAGGATTTTTTACAGACCCACACAAATACTATCAAAGTTTTGACAAGTGTGCGAAGGTAACCTGAATCGGGGAACATTTTTAACAAACAATGCTGGAACAAACGGACACCTCTATGTAAAAACCTGCCCCTAAGCACTTATTTACACCTCAAATAAAACGTCATTCAAGGGGCTTCCCTGGTGGTCCAGTGGTTAGGACTCCAAACTCGCACTGCTGAGGGTCTGGGTTCAGTCTCTGGTCGGAGCTACAATTCCATAAGCTGTGTGGCATGGCCCAAAACAGAAATGATTCAAAATGGATCATGGATCTGAATGTAAAATGTAAAACAAACAAAAAACTTCTTGAAGAAAATATAGGAGAATACATATATGACCTTAGGTTTGCTGATGAGTTTTCACAACACAAAATCACAGTCCCAGAAAGAAAAACACTGACAAATTGGACTTTATCAGTGTTTACAACTTTGCCCTTTATATATTTACAATGGAATTTTATTTAGCCATAAAAAGAATGAAATACTGCCATTTGCAACAAAATGAATGGACCTAGAGATGGTCATACTAAGTGAAGTAAGCCAGACAGAGAAAGACAATATCGTATGATGTTGCTTCTATGTAGAATCTAAAAGATATAAATGAAAGAAAACAAACTTACATGGTTAGCAGAGGGGGTGGGAGGGGTTGGGATAAATTAGGAGTTTGGGATTTGCAGATACAAATTGGCATATAGAGAATGGATAACCAACTAGGTCCTACTATATACCACAGGGAACTATATACTCAGTACCTTGAAATACACTATAATGGAAAAGAATAAATACAGATTTATGCACGTATAACTGAGTCACTTTGCTATATATTTGAAACCAACACAATATGGTAAATCAACTATACTTCAATTTAAAAAAAAATTTTTTTAAAGCCTTTGCTCTTTGCAGAAGATTGATAAGAGAGTACACGTGCTGTGTTTTGCTCAATTGCTTCAGTCGTGTCTGACTCTGCGACCCCATGGACTGTAGCCCTCCAGGCTCCTCTGTCCATGGGATTCTCCAGGCAAGAATACTGGAGTGGGTTGCCATGCCCTCCTCCAGGGGATCTTCCCAACTCAGGGATTGAACCCATGGCTCCTGTGTCTCCTGCACTGCTGGCGGATGCTTGGGAAGCCCCTAGGACAAAGCAAAGTGAAAGTGAAGTCGCTCAGTCGTGTCCGACTCTTTGCGACCCCATGGACTGTAGCCCACCAGGCTCCTCCGTCCATGGGATTCTCCAGGCAAGAGTACCACCGGAGTGGGCTGCCATTTCCTTCTCTGGGGATCTTCCCAACCCAGGGGTCAAATCCAGGTCTCCTGCATTGCAGGCAGATGCTTTACCCTCTGAGCCACCAGGGAAGCCATAAGACTAGGAGGAAATATTTGCAAATTACATATCTGATAAAGGACTTTTATCCAGAACATGTAAAAGAAATTCTTAAAGTTCAACAAGAGAACTTTATAAACGGGCAGAAAATCTGAATAGACAATCCGTCACAGAAGGTATTGTAGATGACAAATGAACATGTGAAGGGATACTTGGCATCAGTCGTCACTAGGGAAATGCACATTCAAACTGCAGTGTATACCACTACACACCTAGATCCATAAAAACTGACAATAATCAATGCTAGCCAGGATGCAGAGTAAGAAAAACTCTCATTCATTGCTGCAGGATTGCAAAATGGCACCACCATCATGGAAGAGAGTTTGGTGATCTGTATAAAACTGAACATAGTTGTACCATACAATCCAGCAGTTGTGCTCTTAGGTATTTACTCAAGAGCAATGAAAACTTGTGTCCACAGGAAAACCCGTGTGCAAAGTCTGTGGCAGCTTTATTCAAAATCACTAAAAAGAAAAAGGAACCAAGATGACCTTCAATAGAAAAATGGAAAAACAACTAGCAAGCCTTCATGCCTTACTAGGTACCAGGTCTGATTGGATTCTTAGAATGAGATGCTAGTAAAGATAAGTCTGGATACTTTTTGAAAAGATAAGAATTTTAATTTGCCTTGCTAAATTAATTTGTAATAAATATTAGGATTTTAAGTGGCCTAGACATGAGTGATTCCTTTCTCCAAGAGCTTGGTTTTCTCTTTGGCCACCACAGATTATAAATTATGATGACCTATCAGGGAAGGCCCATTATGATGGGCACCAACCTTCTTTTAAAACATTCCACTGCCTTTATCAGACAGTGTGGCCTTTAACCTTGTATGTTCTCAGGACTTAAACTTTGTTAAAAGCGAATTGTGAGTCTGCTTAGAGGTCATCCCGCCTCGTTCTCTTCCGAGCCACCTTAGCAGGGGATGTTCTGGGCACATTGAGACCCATACTCAGTAAGGCAGGTGGGAAAGTGACACTTGTCCACAGAGATGCTGAGTTCAGGGCTGAGCTGCTGCTAGACAGCTTCTCATGGGTCTGATCACTGCAGTCAAGAGCGAGCAATGCAGTGACTAAGAAATCAGTAATGCAAGAGGACACTGCAAAGAGTGTCAGCACAGTGCCTTCCTCCTGCAGTTAGTATTTCCATTAGAAGTCGGTTAATGCCCATTAGCCAAGACAAGGAAACAGTTTTATTTTGCAATAATTGTCTATGGCAGAGAGTAGATTTTATTTGGAAACATCAAATGGCTGATGTTCATTTCCTGCAAACAAAGGATGCCTGCCTCACATTTCTCCTGCTGCTAAGATGTCTGACTGGTAGCTGGATGGCTAAAATCCATCAAAGTGGAGACATGAATGTACTAAATACGTGCAGTTCACCTGGCAGACAGGCATCCATTCAAAACATAGGGTCTTAAAGGGAAAGATTATAAAAAAGTTGTGAATCCGAGTTTAGAATGAAGATCAACTTGGAAAGACAATTCCCCACATCAGTTTAATTGAGAGTATATAAACAAGCAGATGATGGACTCTGGGTAAACACCCTACTTTATTCAACCTTCTGCTACGTCCCTGGAACATGAGTTGTGTCAGAGAGCATTCAGGAATCACTTGGTGTAACCAAAACACCAAAAGGAGAGGCTTGTATCCCACAGAATCATCCCTCATGTTCCCCACCAGGCTCATAAATTGTAAGGGAGGGGCTTTTATTTTTTCCCTTCTTTTCTTAGCACACTCACCCTCCAGGACAGAGTTTGTGTTGGCTTCCTTTCTGGATTTCAGCTTCCCAAATGCAAACCAACACAAGAAGCCATCTCTGGCCCCGGGTAACGGCAGGAGCCTGAGTGGTAACCTCCTCAGTGTGCAGGGGCAGCTGAGGGGACAGTGGCTCACCCGGGCCGAGTGGCCACCAGGTGACAAAGTCCGGCCTGCTGACAACCTTCCTTAAAACGTGGAAGTCAGCACGTACTTCATGCTGCATCCTGGTGATACAGTGTGAACTGACGCTCGTGGACCTGACTCACAGCATCGCCCTCGTGCAGCTCGTAAAAGCTCGGGCGCGGCTTCCCTGCCTGGATGTGGTTTCAGGTGTGGAGCGCCGTGGCTGCCAGGACGCAGGTACGGGCAGGCCGCGGGCCTCTGTTACCAGTGGGAAATAATGCATGTCTGTCTCTCCACTGGGACTGAATGTGTGTGGCAAAGGGAAGCCAAGTTAACCTTATTTTCTTATTCGTGAGTTCCTCTAGACAGGCCCAGGCAACCCAGACAGACCAGAAAAAACCCAGCAGACGGCGCCGAGGAGCACGCGCGGCCCAGGTGCTCTGCACACACGGGAGGGTTATTCTAATTCCGCGGCCTTCAGATCTCACAGGCACGAGCCCAAACAAGCAGGAAACTGACACCTCGACTTCCGAGGGCTTCCGTTTCAAACATAAACCTCTTCATCGGCCCCTTTATTTTGCACTTTTAACATACACTTTGTCTCCTCTTGGAGTGTGAAGGTTTTTAAGTTACTTCAAAGCCATGTCTGTCCAACCCTTGCACATCGAGACATGCTACCCGCTGGCCTTCAGACGCTGGGACGGAATCTGCGAAGAGCCCCTGGTCAGCGGTCTGGCAGTCCCTCCCCGCTTTCCACCTGCTGTTGCACGCTCATTCTGGGTCGCTCCAGACGTTTCTTGACCTGCCCTGCACATCCACGTTTAAAGCGAGACTACGGGAACACTCGCTGGTCCGTTCCCGGGCCCCTGTGCGCCCTGTGTCTTCCATGAGACGCTGAGGGCACCTGGAGCACAAGGGAGTGATTCTCACATGTGGCCTCTGTGTCTTTTCTGGAGTTTGCTCAGAAATGTGATGTCATATTCCTCAACACAAGCAAGCGAGGCTCCTTCTGAATGGCGCTTAGTCATTGGGATGATCTCAGGGAAGTCGAGGGCACCCTCCTCTGGGATCCATAGGCTCCCCAACTTGGCCCGACACCTCCATTCTCCCCTCTAGACTCCCGTCTGGATCTGTGGGCCCCTGCTAAGCCCAGAGTCCATGAGGATGGTAGGCTGAGGACGTGAATGTTTTTCTTTTTCACCCCTCAAGACATGACTCTTTTCTCGAAGAAAATTATCCATACCTACCCCCCTTCATTGTGGACCAGCCAGTTCTCTCAGCTCTCTCCAGGGCAGTAAAAATGCCCTTATTGCTGGGAAACTGGTCATAATTACATCAGTTTCTGGCCATTAAATCCAGTAAGTTTAAAATGCTGAATGCAATATAGCTGGTTTGGGAAAACTTTTAGACCCGATTCAACTAACTACAATAGCCTAGGTCCAAAATAAGTGAGGAAAAGTCAGTTTTAATTGGCAAATAGGCCGGATTGTGGACTTCTCGTGGGTAAAAGAATTAACAGATTGGCCCAAAGAAAGTTCTGGTGAGACACAGGATCAGGACACACCATTTTCCCCACACGACCCCGGGAGAACAGGTGTCTGAGGCAGTGGCGCTGGGATGTCAGCCACGGGACGTGGCGGGAAGTTCCCCACGAGAGAAAACTCTCCAGGTAGGAACCGTGCTGTGACTGGGTTACGAGGAGTGAGAACGAGGGTCGTAAGAAGCGAGCAACCATGAGTGGACGCTATTTGTACTTGAGCCAAATGAATCGCAGCTGATCCTTAGGAATGTTCCATGGGGTCACACTGAGGGAGTCCATTTGACGATGCAATCCCTGAGTGTACAGTGTGGGGTGGGGTGTGTGTGTGTGTGTGTGTGTGTGTGTGTGTGTGTGTGCTAATGGCAGGGCTTTGAGGGGGAGAAGGAGTAGGCAGAGTGACTTAATGAGGGCCTGTTTCCAGCCCTTTCTCTGAATTTCCTATCGGATGGCAGGGAAATGGGAGACGGTGGGGGGGGGGTGTTGCAAAGTGAATGATAGCAAATCAGTAAGACTTAATAGGCCCCCCAATTTGCTTCTTCCCCAATCCTCACTCCACCACGTGAGGACCCAGTCAGCCCCTAAACTGCTCTGTTGTGACTCAGCCATCATAAATAAGAACAGTCAGGAAAATGTGCACCCTGGAATGTTGGGTAAAAAGCAGAAAATATAAAAAACAGTGTGTGGAACGTGACCCCGACTCTACAAAATGAGCATGGGGCCACGGTAAGCATGAAGTCTCCAGTGTTATAAACCTGACTCCCAAGGTCCTCAAGTCTGCTGAGAGGTGGGCAGAAGAGAAAGCACAGTCCGACCTGAGCTGAGGACACAGGGAGCCCCCGCAGCAGTGACAGGTGCGACGAGCACGAGCAGGACTGTGCTCGGCGGACAGTGTCCTGAGCGCCTGCCACGCGCCAAGGCCCTGGTGAGATTCTGGGGACCCAGCTGGGTGTGCGTCAAGGCAGAGCTGCCACTGTGAGAGACACGGCGAAAGAGGAAACAGAAAATCCTTCAGAAACTCAAGACTGAGCTACCATTTGATCCTGCGATCCCACCCTGGGCCTGTATCCACCCCAGTGTTCACAGCAGCCCTATTCACAGCAGCCAAGACACGGAAGCAACCTCAATGTCCATCAGCAGACGAATGGGCAAAGAAGCTGTGACGCATGTAGTGGAACATCTGTCGTAAAAAGGAAGGAGACAACGCTGTCTGCCGCAACATGGATGGACCTCTAGTTGATCACACTGAGTGAAGTAAGCCAAATATCATATGGTATCACTTATATGTGGAATCTAAAAAAGTGATACAAATGAACTTACTTATAAAACAGAAATAGATTCACAAACACAGAAAACAAACTCATGCTTCCCAAAGGGGAAAGAGCAGGAAGGGATTAATGGGGAATTTAAGAGAGAGAGTCACACTGTTCCATATAATGGACAAACGGCAAGGGCCTGCACAGCCCAGGGAACTATATTCACTGCTGTGTGACGACCAGTGACGGAAAAGACTGAAAAAGAATATGTATGTATGTATATACATGGGCTTTGCTGCTGGCTCAGATGATAAAAAAAAAAATCTGCCTGCAGTGTGGAAGATCCAGGTTCGATTCCTGGGTCAGAAAGATCCCCTGGAGAAGTATTCTTGCCTGGAGAATCCCATGGACAGAGAAGCCTGGAGGGCTCCAGTCCATAGGGTCGCAAAGATTCGGACACGACTGAGCAACTAACACTTTGACTTTTCACATATCTGTGTGTATATATACACACACACACATACATACATAACTGAATCACTTTGCTGTACACCTGAAACACTGTACATGAAACATGCTTCAATGAAAAAAGCAGACAGGATACTCTGAGACAGTGGTGGGTGTTAAGGAGAATCAAGAAGGGGAAAGGGGAGAGGAGAAAGTGAGGAAGGGGGTGGCTGGGTGGGCAGGATACAGGAGATAACGCCTGAGGACGCAGCAATAAGAAAGAACCAGACACAAGAATCTGGGGACTCATATTCTGCCAAGGGGCAAGAAGACCAGTCACACGGGTCCCGAGGTGGGAAGGACCCTGGTGGGGACCTGGAGGCAGAAGAAATAGGGACCTGCTAGAAACAGGGACCCTCTGGAAGCAGGGAGCTAGTGAGGAGGGGCTGCAAAAACGGTCCAGGTGAAGGCGGTGGGGACCAGCGACCCACGGACCCTTTTGAGGGAAATGAGAGGGAAGGCTGTACCTTGGACTTCAAGCTATAGAAACAGAGCCCTTGAGATTTCTATCAGAAATAAAGCAATTCATGGCTTCCCTGGTGGTTCAGATGGTAAAGAATCTGCCTGCAATGTGGGAGACCTGGGTTCAATCCCTGGGTTGGGAAGATCCCCTGGAGAAAGAAATGGCACCCCACTCCAGTATTCTTGCCTAGGGAAAACCATGGCCAGAGGAACCTGGCAGGCTACGGTCATAAATAAATATTTAGAAAAAAGAATTCATTCTTGGGACTTCCCTGGTGGTCCAGTGGTTAAGAATGCACCTGCCAATGCAGAGGATGGGGGTCCAATTCCTGGTCCAGGAAGATCACACATGCACTGAGGCAGCCAAGCCCACATGCCCCAGAACCCACGCTCCACAACGAGAAGCCGTCGCAATGAGAAGCTCACACAACGCAACTAGAGAGTAACCCCCGCCGCTCGCTCCAGCTAGAGAAAGCCCACGCGTGGCAACAAAGACCCAGTGCAGCCAAAAAAATAGTAAAAATAAAGAATAAATTTTTTTTAAAAAAAGAAAGCAATTCAGAGACTTTTCCAAGAGGAGGAGGACAGGGCAGGCCTGGAGAGCTAGATCTGAAAACGGGGAAGATGGATTACTACACAGTAATTCTCAGAGCGCTGAGTTTATCAGTAGATAAACTACTATCACTAGCCAGCTTGTGAACAGACTTAGTAGATGAGCGTTTTATGTTTTTGGTAAGTGAGTACTTTTTAAACACAGGATGAAACTGTCACCTACATGTGTGACGTCTTTGACCTTTTCCTAAAACACATGTCACAAATGGGGGAGGGCCAGTGGTCACGCTGGCTGTAAGCTCTGCTCACAGTTACAGGCTGTGCTGAGCAGGAACCCCTTGGCTCCCGTGAACCCACCGCATTCACAAGGATAAAAGGAGACTTGGGGGTGTCATGGGGTTGGGCCGAGTACCTTGTCCCCCCAGGCCCTGGGGACAGCCATGAGTAACAGTTCCAGAGGCATCAAGTTGGGTTTGTGTGGAGGTGGACAGATGGCCTCAGGGCACGAGGGGCAAGGCAGCCAGGAAGGCAGGTGCGGGGCGGCGCTCAGGCTGGGGGCAGAGCAGCACCTGCAGTCAGCAAGAGTGTGGCCTCGGGGAGCACCCTGCTTTGTGGGGGACTCCGGTACCCTGGCAGCATCCTCGACAGGCGTTAGAACAAGGCAGATTCGGTCAGGCTGAGCTGTGGAGACACCTGAGCGAAGCAAGAGTCCACTTCACTTCCTCTCCTGTGTCCTTGCCCTCCAAACGTTCCCTTCTGCTCTGGGACTCTCTAAGGACACATTAGGGGCAGCTGAAACTTCCTCACGTGGAGAAAACTGGGAGGAAGATGAAACGGGAAGGAAAATTAAAGCACATTTGGCTGATATGATTAAAACCATCAGGCACCAATTAGTCCAAATTTAGGCCAGACACTGACTGGGGGACAGCTGAAAACTCCCCTGTGGCTGTTACGTTCGTGGACGGCCGTGATCAAACAGTCCCTCTGGACGCATTCCACTAATGACCGCTCCGCTGAGATCTCGCCCTCCCCTCTGGCAGGCCAGACCACCGTGGTTCTCTGTGAGGCCTTCTGAGAAAGGCTGGCCCCACAAAGTGGGGGGTGGCGGGGAGAACTGGTGAAGTTCCTAGATTTCCACCTTAGAGAGAGAGGTCAGCTGTCAGCTGAGCCCAAAGCATCCATTCTACACAGCGGAGTGGTGATAGGAAGGGAGGGTGTGTGTGTGCGTGTGTGAGACAGAGTGTGCGTGTGCGTGTGCGTGGTGGGAGGGGAAAACTTGGAAAGCTCCCAGGACAAGTCCACTGACCCAAACACTCCCGACTCTGGGCGACCCCGAGGGACCACACAGAGCCAGGCGGAGGTGGTACGTGCAGGAACAACTTCCAGGACAAGCGTCCAACTTGCCTTGGGATAAAATTAACTGAAGCCAGGTCTCAGAGGCTTCCGGGGCAACATCAAAGAGCCGGGATGTTCTGCTACAAAAGGCTTTGGCAGGATGACCTCTGGCCGGCGCCGCCCTCATCCTCGTGGGCCCCCGGTGAAGGTGGGGGAGCTGGGGCTGGTGACAGGACAGGGTTGGGGTCCTGGACTCAAGGGACGGGTGACCACTCATCACGTGGCCTCCTTCTGGGCTGCCCTGGGCACTTTCACAGGGAGTCGGAGCCTGTGTCCCCGTGAGTCTCCAGTGGGGGGAGGGGGACAAGAAAAGCCTCCGACTCTCCCACGCTTCTCTGCAGAGCAGATGGGGGACACAGAAAGGGCCTTGCGGAGTCGGGTCCTCGAGCTCTGAGACCAAGAGACCACTCCACCCCCAACCCAGGCGAGCGACCACGGGGCAATTCTCAGGAGCAGGGAGTTGGACACAGGCTGGACCCGTTTGTCCCCACTTTGCTTAAGGGCACCGAGGACAAGGTCACGCCTCTCAGAAGCTGCATCGCCCAAGAGGAACCCTTTTGGAGCTCTCAGATGAGGGGTATTCATGACTTAAAGTGCTTCATGGACCCTGGTTCAGAGGGAGAAGTATCCTAAGGAGGTTTTCACTGGGCAGAGGCAGGAAAATAAACTGACATGGAGAAAGGGGAAACTTGCCATGGAGAGGAGGAGAGGCGCTCCTGCCCCACTAACTGAAGTGCTGCCCCACCTGTCCCCAAACGCGCCCCTGTGTCCCGGTCCCCTCACCACTCTCTCCAGACCCCGCTCTCCCAGAGCCACGGCGATGCCCGCAGCAGGGTGGTGCTGCCTCGGCACCTTCTGAGAAGAGGGTGTGCCAGGCGTGTGAGTGAATGAGTGTGCTCATGTGTGTGTGTGGGGTGGGGCAGTTAAGGTTTTAAAAACGAATCTTCACTAGTGAGAACCTACTGTATACCACAGGGAACTCGAAACCCCCAAAAGAGGGGATATATGTATGCTGATTCACTCTGCTGTACAGCAGAAAACAACAGAATGTCATAAAGCAACTATGCTCCAATAAAAATTAAAACTATAATAAAAGGTTTTTTTTAAAAAAGACAAAACCAAATAAATTAATCTTCGAGTCCCTTATCCTGAAATGGTGAACACAACAGGTGGCAAAATGGCAGTGAGTCCACATACTTAACACAGTCGCTTCCGCATGACTTTTAGGTCTTGACAGCAGTCGGTGTGAGAAGTCCTTTACCTGCCTGACCATGACGGACTCAGAGCAACAGGGGTCCTTTGGCGCCTCTCATTCCACAGAGGAGGAAACTGCCCATCCAAGAGGCCAGGTGGCTAGCCTCTGTCTACCTGACTCAGAGCCCCTGACCTCAACCATCAAGAGACGCTGGGGGAGAAAGAAGGGGCCAGGTCAGGGCTGTGAGCCGAGTTGTCTACAAGATCACCGAAGGCTGGAGAGCAGGAGTCACACAGCTGCTGCTGCGACTGGCTCACCGGCTCCCTGGCGCCGTCCCTTCCTTCACATCAGTGTGTCTACGCAGGGGGCGATCTGTCCCCCAGAGGACATCTGGCAACGCTGGGAGACATTTTTGTTGTTACCCATGGGGGTGGGGGGCTGCGGGGCATCTGGTGAGGAGAGGCCAGAATGCAGTGCACAGGGCTGCCCTGCCATAAAGAATCATCTGACTCAAATGTCAACAGCACTGGGGCTGAGAAACCCCGGCTTCTGGATCCTGGCTGAGGTAGATCATGCTGCCTTCTCATGCTATACTAGGATGCTTGAGGAAATTCAGGAGGTTACTGCACTTTTTTAAAAAACATACAAAACTGAGTCCTGGACCGGCCTTTGTCACAGTACATGATGCCCTTCCTTTTGTGGTACCCAGGTCTGTGGACATCACTGGGATGCATCCCACCCAGGATGCACTTGTGCTGCAGGCCCCTCCCTGCAAGGCTTCCTAATGCAAGGCAGCCCCGGAGGAGCATCCTCGAAGCCCCACATGCCACCATCCCTGAATGTGGCTCCAGGAAGTAAAGCGTTTCCCTGTAGCTGCTGCCAGCCCAGGAGCAAGACCTCGTATGCAGCTCACAGAGGCCAGCCCCTCAGCGGCTCTCTGGACCAAACTGCTCACCAGTTACACTGACTCATGCAGCCAGGGGAGAGGTTTTATATCAGACCAGGCTGGCACTCAACTGTCATAGGTAGTTCTTTTTTACCCATAAGACCAACATGAGTGAGAATTTAAGTTAAGCAAGCTTGATCACATTCTTCTGAAATTAGTTTTGTATGATTTTTGGAAAAGTTTGAGATTCCGGAAGAAAATCTGTGATGGGCATGATGTTCTTATTCTGTACTTAGAGTATCATCACTTGATCATCATTCCAAGGTGTCACTTAGAAATGGATAAGTCCCTCCTCCTCCATTAACTTAACTAATAATTTCAATGCAAATTCATGAATAAAGACCATGGGCTGTAGGAAATCTACATGTCACTCAACATGTCCTTCTGCAGAAAATTCTAGGAACTGATGGTCCTCTGCAAATGCGGTCTTCTAATATCTGGATGAGACAGCTTTAGGAGGATGTAAGCTCCCTTACTTTAAGGCTATTATGAAGCCACGGTCCGTTTCACTCCATGACAAAAATGGCAGCATGATCCACTGTTACCTTGATGAGATGCTCTGGTTCATGATCATGAAACATGAGTTAAGATGATGGGGATTCTGGGACTGTTTTAAGGAAATGCAACTTTCTGACAAATTCTTTCATAGAATACCTATCTACTGGATCTTCATAGGATTCCTTTAAAGAGTACAATCTCCATGCCTCTTAAAGTTATTCAGATGGGAAGCATTAGCTGTTACGGTTTCCTGTAACATTAAATGACTTAATAAATAAAAGTGTGGAGTCAAGTTCTTCAACATAACTCTAGTTGAAAGGGTGTCAGAGAAATTCCTTGACTCTTCAGGGGCCCATCGTTTTCTAACCTCACTACTACTATCTCTAGTTTGAACTGTTATGTGTGAAAACTACAGGCTTTTCTGAACTCGTGGGAATATAATAAACATTAGAATAAACACACATACATGTATTACTGTCAGCAGCCCAGGATAATCAGAGACTAGGTTCTTAGCAAACGCAGAGGCCAGAAGGTCATTCAGAGAAAAACTGGTCTGTAATACACAAAAAACTACCTCCTCAAAGACGTGAGTGAGTGTGTGTGTGTGGGGGGCAGCGGTCAGAGAAAGAGGTGAGGATGAGGCAGTCCGATGGGGGAGGATACAAAGCCCAACCAGGAGAGGGTTTGAGGGCCGGGGCTGGACATTCAGGTGAGGTACTCACTGTCCTCATCATATTGCACCCAGCTGAGGGCCCATGACCTTGGAGCAAGCCCATGAGGGCTCCACAACCCAACCTGTCCACTCCTCTTCCCACCGAACCCAAAGAATCGCTCCACACTTGTGTCAGCTCTTGAGTCCTGGGAGTCAGGAAGTGCAAATACAGATCTTGAGCCCTTTCCCTTCCCTCCATCATCTCTTTTCTAGCTTTTGTTGTCTCTGAATATACAGAGGTGGAGGAATCAATGCTCTGAAGCTGGTCATGGCAGAGGCGAACACATACTGTGCTTTTACTCCGTGCCCAGTCCTGCTGTTCTCAGAGCTTAGAAACAAATTCGCTCATTCTATGAATGAACAAATTCCCATTTAATACACCAAGAGATCATGGCACATAAAGTTTATATTTCTGAGGAAGTCATTAAAAACCTTAGAGAACTGAAATTGAAGTCCATAAAAATGACGAAACTTCGAGAAGAGAGTGCATTTTTGTCTCCTATTTACTCATTTTATATTATTAAGGCAACTGCAAAAATTATTGTAATAATTCTTAGTTTGTAGAATAACCATCTTTCTAATTTTTTAACCATCTATATCACATGCAACTTTTACCTAGTTGATATAGGACTTTTACAACTGTTTTTTAAAGTTCTTTTCTACAACCTCTTTCTATATCTTTATCAGTTTCACTCTGTCTGCACATATTAATTTTTAACAGCTTTACTGAGGCTTGATTGACATGATAATCTACACAGACACAGTTGTACGATTTGCTAAACTGTACATATGTATGTGAAAGTGTTAGTTGCCCAGTCGTGACTGATTCTTTGTGACCCTGTGGACTGTAGCCTGCCAGCTCCTCTGTCCATGGGATTCTCCAGGCAAGAATACTGGAGTGAGTTGCCATGCTCTCCTCCAGGGGATCTTCCCAATCTGGGGATCGAACTTGCATTGGCAGGCAGATTCTTTATGGGAAGCTCCTAATAGTTCTGTGTGGAATTGCCTGAGACACCTGTGCCCTGCGCTGCCCACTAAACTGGCTCGGAGGCCATACCCACATCCAATGGGCCGAAGTAGGGTGAATTAGGTCATCCCATGATCCTCACGAGAAAGACACAGGCCCACGGCACAGCATGCGGTGCTCGGTGAACGCCTGCAAGAAGAACTCATCTACTGCTTCCTAAGAAGGCTGTTAGGACAGTGTTTGACAGAGCAGAGTGCCTGCCCGGTATCTACTATCTGGCCTTTGGGGTCACGAGGTTGGTGACTCTCCTCCCTTCACCTCCTGCCAGGGCAGAGACAATCTACCGGTTGCAAAGGACAATTTAATAGCACTTTGTCTGGAGTGACAGTAAAGCACGGGCATGGTTTCTGCCTTTGAAAAGCATTTGTCTTCTTTGACCTGATATTTAGGCGATTTTGAAACAAACCATTAAGTACACAGAAACAAAACATGAGATCAAAAGATCAAACTTAAAAAGAATGCCTACAAGATCAAAGCCTCCTGTTCATCGTCTCTTGCTGCAGGAGTGTCTAGTGGAGGGAGAAGATGTTTCTTTGGAGAAATATTCTTTTCAAACAAAGATTAGAAACCGGCTTTAAGGGGATGGCCAAGGGGTGGAGAGAGGAAGGGTGGGGAAGAAGCAAGAACGGCATTGAAAGCAAAGCTTCCGGCTGCTAGTTTGGACAAGTTGGCGCATCCAGCAGATGTTGGAAAGCTCCAGAGACAGCCCAGTGCTGGCAGACCTGCTCAGAACTGTTCGTAACATTGGTGGGGTCCGTGGAGACGCCATCTGCCCAGGAAACAAGAGGCTCTGCGGTGTCCTCGGACCAAGATTGACCCAGCCACTCTGTCACCCGCCTACGAGCAGAGCAAGCGGGTAGGGAGCTGTCCTTGTTGGCCACGGGCTTTGCCACGGCTGTATTCAGGAAGCAACACCAATGCAGAGAGGACTTAGAACCAGCCCCTTTCCCAGCCCCCGAGTCCAGGGTTCCACAATGACAGAACATGTAACAAGGGCCTGGCTTAGCATCTGGGAGAGAAAGTGAGACAGAAAAGCTATCTGTGAACAGCAGACCCTCCCCCCGTGGCTGACCACACTGTGTGCATTCCAGCTCACTGACTAGCTGCATCCTCTCATACTCCTCCAGATGTCTGGTGGTGATAAACGTGGGGCAGGCTTGGAATGCTTAACCAACCCCAAGAGAACCCAAGAAGCCCCTCCTACAACTCCAGGGAATCCCTGTGTTCCAAGGACCTGACCGCGAGCCAGCCCTTCACTTCAGGTTCTCATCCGCACTATCCACCTGGCCCGAGGCAAGGCTCAAAGCTTTGGACTTTTCCCTTGCTTCTGTGGGCCAGCCCAGGTCAAAGCCCCATCCCTGCACCTTCCCTTGGCTGACAGGGGAGATCAGGGGGGCAGAGAAAGAATAAAGGCTCGAGACAAACTCCCTGGAAGGTCAGAGCTGAAGAGCACTTTGTCCTCCTTTTTTATCCAATCTTGACACAAACTTGACTACATAAAATCAAATTCTGCACGGAAGCCACTGATATGAACAGAATCAAAAGGTAAAAACCGATAAACTGGGAGAATAGTTGCGACACCTTTCACAAAGGGCTCCCTTCCCTAATAAAGAGCTCCAAGAAATCAGTAAGAAGAGGGTCAACTTCTAAACAACGGGCAAAGCATATGAAAACATAGGTCATAAGAAAGCAAACTTACGTGGCTTCTAGACAGGAAGCCGTGCTTAGTCTCACTTACAGGAAGCAGAATACAAATGAAAACTATGGCAAAATATCGTTTCCACTCCCTCTGGCAAAGATGAAACAACCGAGGGGGAGCAGACAAGAAGGGCGGGGTGTGCGGAGTCAGTGGAGGAGGTGGACAGCCAACACGTCCCTCCAGAGCATCTCTGCAGGGATGGCCAGAACAGGGACTGCGCTGGCTGCCTCCCGAGTGGAGAATTTGGAGACTGGAAACCACCAGGACTGGAAGAGAATGTTCACTCCATATTCTTTTCATCAACTGAAATTTGAACCTGAAATGGCCTCAAAGCTGAACTTGTTTTGCCAATGACTAGGGAAAGAATGGCTTTTCTGGGACCTCGTTTTGACGGATGGACTGACATGCCACACTGAACCAGAGACTGTCTTCAGAGGTCGGTGTGGAACAATTTCCTTTAGAAAGACAACAGATCAGTGCATTTGGGAAGGTCTTTCATACGCTATCTTCCTGAATCCTTGAATAACCCTGTGAGGTGGGCACTGTTTTCATCTTGGCTTTTTGGAGGCAGTGAGTGCAGCTCAGAGAGGGAAGTTCCCGAGCCTGGATGTGGCCGGAAATTCATGTGTGAGCCTCAGGGAAGTTGCATTTTCACATGAAAGCCTGCCCTAAGTAGTGGGGGAAGCGCACGGGACAGTGAGCAGGGGCGGCTGGCAGGCTGAGCTGTGATGAGCAGTGGAGGGCCCCACTTGGGTGCAGCTCCAAGGCCTGTCCAGACCTTCAGCAGAGGGGGCGGGGCCTCGGCAGCACCTGAGGCTGTGGCCTCAGCCATGGTTAAGGAGGCAGGGCGGCTGGGGCCAGGTTCCGAGTGCCCACTCACAGCAGGGCAGGAGCACAGGTGTGGGGCACGGCTTCCTGCCAAACTGCAGGGCATCTTCCTTCTACTCCCCGCTGAGGCCCTCTCACCCTCGGGGCCACTGTCTCTCTCCACCCCAGCTCTCCTTGCCTGGTGCCTTCAGCCCCTCTGAAGACCTTCACACTGGGAGGGTCAGGTATCCAGGAGGCAGAGGTCACACTGCTCCCCAGGGATGTTCAGCATCTTTATCCAGCTGCATCTCTCTAGGGCCTAAGACGCAAGGCCTGGACTGTACGTCTCGGGGGAAGGGTGCCGAGATTCCATCCTGTAATGCCCCTATTCACTGCTGGTGCCAACCACCCACAGAAGCTGGCAGAGGCCGAGGTGCCAGGCACTCCCTGCACATCTGAGGAGCTCACAGGGGAGCCTCGTCAAAATCTCCAGCGGACACCAAAAGGTCAGGGTGGGGGCTGCACCTGAGGGGAGCAAGGAGGGTAGCTGAGGAGGGGAGCCAGGAGGGGAGCATGGAGGCGGGCTGAGGGGAAGGGGGTGGGGAAGGGGGGAGGAGGGGAGCAGAGGAGGGGGGCGAGGAAGGGAGCGTGGAGGGGAGCTGAGGAGGGGGGCGGGGAGGGGGGCCGAGAAGGGGGTGAAGGAGGGGAGCAGAGGAGGTTCACTGCCCAGGCAAGGCCGGGAGCTGAGAAAGGCTAAGGAAAGGGCTCAGGGACCATCAAGTAGGAAGCAATGGTTCCCGTTTCACTTGGTGGAAGGAAGGAAAGGGGGACTAAATGGTGAGGAGAGGGCTATGACTTCCTGCTGGCTCAAGAATCAAAACGATGTGAAGAGAAAAGATGACATGGCTTCCTCCATTCTCTGCCCTGCGGTGTGACTGGCTGTGTATATGATGCTTATCTTCCTACTGATTTTTCTCCGTCCAAAATTCAGAAACAAAATAAGATCAGCTGGGGTCGCTTGGGGGTGACAGCTGCTTGTGCAGTTTCACTCTGCAGAGAACAGGGCACAGAGCTGTGACTGACGGGGGCACATTTTAGACTCTCTGTTCACCCCTCAGATGCCAGAGCTCTCTGGGGGGGTCTGAGCATCTCCAGATAGAGAGCTGGTCTTCTGGCTAGAGATCTGGGTCTCGTGAAATCAGAGTTTTTCTCTTAACCAAATCATCCCAGGAAGAGCCTCAAACCTTCGTAGGATGATACTGACATTTGCTGGAGTCCAAACACAGGAACAAGGAGAGTCATCGGCAAGTCCTGCACTGGAGCCAAAGCCGTGTTTGCTCATAAAGTTTGGTCCAGTGAATCTTATATTTATTAGGGCTACACGTGGGAGCACTTGAGGACAGAGAGTGTGAGCCTTGTTTTCTTAAACTGAACTGAACCTTCTTTTGGCTCTTGGTCCTATAAGCCTGAGTAACATAAGGTGACTGAGTTGAGGGTCCTTTGCCTTCAGGGTGCTTGACTCTGAAGTGGGTGTGGAAAGACCCATAGGGAACACAGCGAATTCCTTGACAAAGATAAGAATCATATTAAAATCCAGTCTGAGTCTGGTTATTCTTTGCACCTAGTTTTGTGGGAAAACTGAACTTCAAGTGATTTCACAAAAGGAAAGAAAAAAAAAAAGAAATGCAGCATGTGTGATCATAAACAGCCCATCTTTTGTTTTTTCTTCCTTCCTAACTGAGCCCTTGGAGAACAGGAGGTGGTTTCTGCATGTCTGAGCCAGTGGCTTGAGTCTGCTCACTGAGACTTCAGGGTGCGTCTGCTGGGAGCTTCTTGGAAAGGTCCCTGGGCAGGACTTGGAGACACCGTGGAGGGTCGGCACTGCAGTGAATGCCCTGCTTCATCATTGTTGTTCAGTCGCTAAGCTGTGTCTGACTCTTCGAGACCTCATGGACTGCAATACGTCAGGCCTCCCTGTCCCTCACCATCTCAAACTCATGTCCTTTGCCTTAGTGATGCCATCTAACCGTCTCATCCTGTGTCGTCCCCTTCTCCTCCTGCCCTCAATCTTTCCCAGCATCAGAGTCTTTGCCAATGTGTCGGCTCTTCACATCAGGTGGCCAAAGTACTGGAGCTTCAGCATCGGTCCCTCCAGTGAATATTCAGGTTTGATTTCCTTTAGGATTGCCTGCTTTGATCTTCTTGCAGTCCAAGGGACTCTCAAGAGCCTTCTCCAGCACCAGAGTTTGAAAGCATCAATTCTGAGCCCTACCTTCTTTATGGTCTAACTCTCACATCTGTACATGACTACCGGAAATACCATAACTTTGACTATCCGAACCTTAATTGGCAAAGTGATGTCTTTGCTTTTTAACACACTGTCTACAGCCCAAGAAAGCAGCTCACAGAAGGAGGGCAGCTGCCCGAGCAGCATGCAGAGCCTGAGGACCCCGTGCACCTCTGAGCTCCCTTCCAGGAGGCTCAGCGCCCTCCCTGCCCGCTTACACAGTGTGCTCCGGGCTTTTGTGACTTGCTGGTAACATAGTCACTAGTGCCTAGCATATGACGCTGAGCATGCTTTGAGGACCTCAACTTGTCATGCCCCCGTGTAACTGCAGCCAGAGAAGTGCCAGCCCTGCTCCTTGAACTGCTTGTGGCTGTGTTTACCCGGTTAAGAAGCCTCGTCAGAGTAATTGTCTGAATGGCCACCACTGCCAGCCTAGTCTTGAAATGTGATGGTCAAACCTGACGAACCTTTGGGTCCCCCTTTGTTCTGGTTCATGGGAGAGCAGGGTCTCCCAAGCTGGGCCCCCATCTGACTGTCAGGGACCCACAGCACCAAGCACCCTGGGTGTGGAGGGGGCTCCGCGTCAGGGAGCACTGCTGTGAGGGCAGGGGCATCAGCAGCCAGGCCACTTGTGAGGCTTCCGACCTTGTGCTGTTCTAGGTGATCACCCACGCATTTACACACGCTTTTAGTTAACCTATTTAAATTGCTTTCCTTCCTTACTGCTGCTGTTATGGCGATTATAAACCACATACTTAAAATGGCCTTAATTTTGTAATAACACCCATTACCTGACTGCAAGGACTATTGAAAAATCATGGCTACTGCTTACTGAGTATACTGTTTCAGGTATGTGAGGAGAAGACACAATGAAATGACTGGAATCAATGATTAAATCCCCAGGGAATTCTTAATTAGCTTTTATAATCATCTGTACCCAACACCCAGAGCAATAATCATAAATACTGCCACAGAATTCCCTGAGAAATTTAGCTTATTGAAAATGTCTACAAAGTACAAAGGGACTTTAATTCGACCTGGTGACTCGACCCTGACAAGAGGCCAAGGCTGGGGTTAACATGGCAAGCACCAGAGCCTGAGTGGGACCTCTGCAGCCCCTCTCAGAGGCTCAGGCTGAGGGGGAGGCGGGCCCACAGCTGACAGAGGAGGAATCTGGGGGCATGTTTAGCCACCTGTCCCCCTTGTACAGAGGAAACAGAGCTGGGACGGGCAGGCAGAAGCCCGAGGAGGGGAGTGCTAACGCTCGGGACGGGTCCCGACCCTCGCCTTCTCCATTAGCGCAACCTCAGTGCGGCACCCGCCCTGGTCCAGGCCCCCCGCGTGTTACACAGGGATGATGGCGGCGATGAAGATGGCGTGGTCGCCACGGTGACTGCTGTGCTCGCTGCACATGCACTCTGTACCAGGCGCGTTATACGTGTGTACTCACCGCATCAGCCCACGGCGTAACGCAGGGCGTGATTATCACCTCCGGGTAGCAGACGGGGAAACCGAGGCAGGAGTCCAGTACTTCCGCCCTGCTGGGAAGTGCGGGGCTGGGGCGTGCCCTCACAGCGTGGTTTCCGGTGACACTGCCTCTCTCCTAGGCTTCGCGGTCTCCCCCGGCTCTCACTCAACAAGCCCTGCTGGTGGTATTCGTGGCAGTGGTATCAGTGACGGATGCGCTTGCGCTGGGAAGCGCTGGGGGCGGCCCCAGTCATTGGACCGCGGACTACGGCTGAGGTACTGAGCGCCCGGGAGGCAACATTATAGAAACCGGGTGCCGCCCAGCACTATCCGACCTCCTCGAGGTCATGGCTCCCGTGGGGAAGGGCTGTGGCACACGCAAGCTATTTCTTCATACTCTGGACTACCAATACCCTTCTAAGCTCTTGCCTGTCAGCAGGAACCCAGGAGCTGCAATTCCCAGACTCCCTTTCCAGTTGGTGGTGCATTCGATCTTGCTGGTGAGACCAGTCAGGTAGAAAGAAGCCGTGATTCACTGGGAACAGCTCAGGCAAATGCCTGGGGATTAGCATTTGGCAGGTGTGAGGTGGGTGGAGAAGGCTTCATGGTGGAGATGACACCTGACTGCAGCTTGAAGGGTGAGATGGAGTTTGTGAGCTGGAGAGGAAGCAAAACAGCTCCCTATAGAGAGGACAGCGGAACCAAGGCATGCTGGCATGAACGGTGTGGTGAGTCCAGGACCCAGCTCGGGTCGGGGTATGGATGGTGGGGTCTACAGAGGCGGTGCTGAGAGGCCTAGGGGGAGACTACCGGGGGCCAGCTCTGACAGGCCTCGTGCACCATGCAAAAGAGTGTGCACCTGACTTTGTGAGCAGCAGAGAATCACGAGAATTAGGGGAAAGGAAGTGACTTCAGGTTAACAGGATCAGCAGCAGTGATGGCAGAAGTCCCTCCTTTTGTGAAAATGTGCTGAAATGCGGGGCAGTACACAAATAAGACTGCGTATTAAAAAGCAAAGACATTACTTCACTGACAAAGGTCCATATAGTTAAACTATGGTTTTTCCAGGAGTCATGTATGGATGTGAGAGTTGGACCATAAAGAAGGCTTTGTGCTGAAGAATTGATGCTTTTGAATTGTGGTGTTGGAGAAGACTCTTGAGAGTCCCTTGGACTGCAAGGAGCTCAAACCAGTCAATCCTAGAAGAAATCAACCATGAATACTCATTGGAAGGACTGATGCTGAAGCATGAACCTGTACCATGAACTGGTGTGCTTTCTCCAATATCTGAGGTGCTTTCTGATGGACCGTTCACTGCTGCTTTCCAAAGCAAACTGCCCTGCCAAGCACAGCCTCTCACTGCAAGAGGCTGAGGACAGTCAGGCCATGAGAAGTTTTTGGATGGCAGAGTGCATGATCATACGGAAAAAGAGCATGAACTTCAGCTCATTATCCCAAATGTGAAGGACAAGAAAGATGCTCTCCTGGCAATGTAATGTCCACACCTATAGCAGACATGGGCCAAAGGTCTAAGACAAATCAATACGCTCTCAGTCAACAACTGACTCGGCAGCACTTTGCCTTCTGGGTTTACAGCAGGCAAAAAGCTGCCCATCTCTACTTAGGATATCACATCTAACACTGGATTCTGCTAACAGACACCCAAAGAATATCACAGACTTTACACAGCAGCTGACAATCAGCTTAAAATGCAAGACATTAAAAATAATATTTGGTTTAGAAGGCTAATATATAAACTCAAACCAGAAAGCTACTGAGACACTTTCGAAATTTAGCTTTTGGGTTTCTGATGGATGAACTATTTCAGTTTTTCTGTCAGTAAGGGGCGAGAACAATGGGACTCAAAGGACAAAAGTAGTAGTTTTTGCTGCAGCCAGGAAATTAAAACAAGCTTGCTCCTTGGAAGAAACCTATGACAAACCTAGACAGTGTATTAAAAAGCTGTCACTTTGCTGACAAAGGTCCGGATAGTCAAAGCTATGGTTTTTCCAGTAGTCATGTATGAATGTGAGAGTTGGCCCATAAAGAAGGCTGAGTGCTGAAGAACTGATGCTTTTGAACTGTGGTGTTGGAGAAGATGCTTGAGACTCCCTTGGACTGCAAGGAGATCAAACCAGTCAATCCTAAAGGAAATCAACCCTGAATATTTATTGGAAGGACTGATTCTGAAGCTGAATCTCCAATACTGTGGCCACCTGATGCAAGCTGACTCACTGAAAAAGACCCTGATGCTTGGAAAGACTGGGCAGGAGGAGAAGAGGGAGACAGAGGATGGGATGGTTAGATGGCATCACTGACTTAATAGACACGAGCTTGAGCAAATTCTGGGAGATAGTGAAGGATAGGGAAGCCTGGTGTGCTGCAGTCCAAGAGGCTGCAAAGAGTCGGACACGACTTGGCAACTGAACAACAATTCATGCCCACATTGGTCAGTCTCCAGAAGTGAGAGATAACTTCAATGTTATGCCTGGTCCACTCATATTTTCTTGTCTTTAACATAAATAAATTCTCCAGAATTAGTGCTGTTTAGAAATATTTGGATCTTCCTATTCTCATTTTCTCCTCTTAAATTAAAAAAAATAAGATTTTGGTCTAGAAATAAGAAATAAAGGTCCCATCTTCCATAGTTACACCCTCTGTCACTGAAGAGTCAATCATTTAACAACCAGATTCTTCTTCTGCAAACTGTACATTAGAGGAGGGAAATTTTCAGGCATATGGGAGTCCTCTAATCAGAGAGGGTCTGATGGAAAAATATTCAAAATATCTCAGAACTGGCATGGCAGGGGAGCCAGAGTGCACACCATGGCACCTGCCAAGTGGTGCTTGTCTGGGTGTTTGGGTTTGATCTCAGCCTGGGGTGAAACATCAGTCCAGCTCTTCAGAGAATCACCGTGGGGCATAAGGAGCCTCAACAATTCAATGAGTGGGTGGGGTCCAACATTTATAAAAATGGCTTCCACAGTTCTCCCTTCTGTATCTACACCCCTGATTATGCGGCCCTGCGGCTCCTCTCAAGAGGTGGAGTCTGTTTTCCATTCGTGACTCCAGACTGGCCCTGTGACTCGCTTTGGCCAATGGGATGTGAAGGAACCCATATTGTACCAGTTCCAAGCCCTGGCTTGGAGGGGTTTTGCACACATCCCTTGGCCCTCGTAGAGAATAAGCCCAGGTGAGCTTGCTGGATAAGAGGCCGCATGGGGCAGAACAGGCCCCACTGTCCCAGCCAAGGCCCTGGATAGATGAGTCCATTCAGCGGTCCTGCAGTGCCGCCATGCTGACCTGCAGCAGAGCAGGGCTGCACGAGACACCCAAGCAAGGCCAGCAAAGCAATCACCAGTACCTCCCAGCCTAAAGGGCTGACTTGCAGAATCATGAGCTATGGCTATGGCCCTTGCTTTAAGTCAGGTTTCGGGGTGACTGGTTAATGCAGCCATATTTAACTGATGCAACTGGGAGGGTCTCCTAGTTGGGGAGGCTCTTAACCTTCC
This sequence comes from Bubalus kerabau, assembly GCF_029407905.1. NCBI lineage: Eukaryota > Metazoa > Chordata > Mammalia > Artiodactyla > Bovidae > Bubalus > Bubalus kerabau. Next base: position 15,605,669 of record NC_073643.1, read on the forward strand.
ATGATTCTTTGCTCAGGAAGAATGGTTTATAATCACAGTGAATGTATTATTTTTGTGCTGCTTTACTTCCAACCATCATAGCCTGCAACTTTCCCCACACTGCTCATCTGTATTTATTATAATAATTTCTGACTATAAAATATTCCACTGAAGGAATATATCATTTACCTAATTGTGCCCATGTTGATAGGCTTTTAGATTGCTTATAATTTCTGATAATTAGAAATGATTTTATACATAGAACATTTCCCATGTTCCAAATGATTTCTTTAGGGTAGATTCTTAGGAACAGAATTACCAAGTCAAGGTTATTAACGATAGCGCGGCCCTTGAAGCGCGCCATCAGATGCCTCCCATGTGGACTGAGCACCTTCAGCGACGGCAGCAGGGTGTGAGCACCGGTGACATCACACACTTGCCAGCACTGGATTTATTTTTTAGGAGGTGCAAATTTAGTAGAAGAAAAACTGAAAAAATGGGAGCTTTGATTACATTTCCTTGACTGGATGAACGCCTGGGGCAACCATGGAGCTGTCTGATTTATATATCACTGGATAAACAAGGTTGGCATAAAACTCTGAAAATGCAGAGAATTAAGGAAGAGGTAAATGTTACTCAGATATTTATTTCTCAGACATTTACAGCAGCTCTAAATTGTGAAAACTGTTGGGTACTGGCTTTTCTAAATGAATTTTTAGAGGAGCAATCTTCATCACTACAGATATAATATTTGCCTATGTATGTGTCACTCTCCTATGTATGTGTAAATGTATGTTTTCAATGGGCACTATTTAACATAATCATATAGAATCTACAATAAATTTTCACTGATTTCTATATTAAAGTTAACTAGTGATTGCAGAACACTCCCCAGATAACAGGAGCACAGCTGGGAGAAGCTTTGTCTTAAACTAAGGATGTCCACATGCAGCCACCAGACAGCGTGGTGAGGCCACATCACTTCCACAGCGCACGCAGAGGGGGACGTGAAAGCCGCATGTAGGTCTCAGCTAGGAGAATCTACAGTGACATCTTCCCAGGCATGATACAAGTGATTCGTGGCTAACAGTACGTAAAACACTGACATTTATAACAAGAATTAATTTTCTCTTCTTAGAAAACAAATTTGAGATCCAAGGTTACCACCAAGAAACATTGCGTTCACTTTCTTGCATGCTGGCAGGCTCCTGTGCGTGGCAAATTAAGGGGTGGGTTATAGCTAATGCTCCAGGAACTCAGTATAACTTTCAGCTGATCACATGCACACAAGAACAAGGAAATCCCAGAAGATTCTGAGCTTGTGTACATGCCACACCAAGACCAAGTCTATATCAAGACTGGAAGAAAAAGTCAAATACAGAGGTGGTTACAATAGCTAGGACATGGAAGCAACCTAGATGCCCACTGACAGATGAATGCATAAGGAAGTGTTGGTACATATACACACCAGAATAATACTCAGCTATAAGAAGGAACACATCCAAGTCAGTTCTAATGAGGTGCATGAACCTAAAGGCTAGTATATAGAGTTAAGTAAGTCAGAAAGAGAAAGACAAATATCATATATTAACACACATATATGGAATCTTGAAAGATGGTACTGACGATCCTCTGTGCAGGGCAGCAAAGGAGACACCGACATAAAGAACAGACTTTTGGACTCAGTGGGGGAAGGAGAGGGTGGGATGATTTGGGAGAACAGCACTGAAACATACACATTTCCTTATGGAAAGCAGATAGCTAGCGGGGCTTTGCTGTATGACTCAGGGAACCCAAAGCCGGTGCTGTGTGACAACCTAGAGGGGCGGGATGGGGAGGGGTGTGAGATTCATGCTGACATATGGCAAAAACCATCACAATAGTGTAAGATAATTATCCTCTAATTAAAAATAAAATTTAAAAATATGCAGGTGGACACCTACTTGTGTATCTAATAGACATCTCAGCTTTAACATATTGAGCAAGTGAACACCTCATGTTGCCCTCCAAATCTACTCTACTTGCAGTCATTTTTGACTCCTTTCTTTTTCTCACACCCCAAATCCAATCTGTTAGGAAATCCACTTCTGTCTCCAAAACATACTGAAAATCTGACCACACTGCACCGCCCCGTCGTCAGCACCCTGGGCCACGCCACAGGTGTCTGTCCTCGAGACTGGAATAAGCGACCTGACCTCACCTCCAGTGTTCTCCTCATCATCTCTCCTTTGCCCACGCTGGCCCTGCTGTTCCTTGAACCTCCTGGTTTTTGAGTGAGTCCAGTACACTCTCATCTCAGGGTCTCTGCACCTGCCATTTCCTCTGCCCAGAGTTCTTCTCCCAGACACCAACACGGATTACTCCCCCACCTCCTTCAATTCTTTACACAAACGTCACCTTCCCAACTGCAGCCAACCCTCTTCGTACCTTATACTCCCATCCCTCTTTGTTACTTTCCCCAAGCACGGAGTAGTTTCTGCCACACTGTAGAATTCACAGTACACTGTAGAATACCATGCCCTGGACTTGCTGCTGACTGTCAGCTTCCCTCTGCTACAATGTAAAGTCTACAAGAGTGGGAATTTATGTCCATTCTGTTTCACCAATGCATTTCCAGGTCTTGGAACAAAGTCAAATACATAGTAGGTAAAAGTATTTGTTGAATTGACTTATTTTTCTACCCTTTAATTTTAGACACTGGGATCAGGGATAAGAAAGAGAGGAATTATGAAACCCTCAACTTCAAAAAAGGTCATGTTGATTTGCAGCTGCAAAGCAATTAAAGATGGTGTTAACAGCACCACAACCCAGGGCTGGGTGTGGAGCAGTGTTCCTGCCCTTGGCTGGACAACAGAAAAGCTGGAAGCACCAGAATGCTCTAACTGAACATCAGTCCCAGCGAGGTTCTGGTGTTCAGATCTCACAAGACTGACAGAACACTTCCTGGACTGAATGTAATCAAATTTTGACCATTTCTCGGATTTTTGGGGGCTTCTGTCTGACCTAGGATGGCAGGGATCTGAAGTCACAATAAGGAAGTAACTGAATCCAGACTGAAAAGGAGAGTCATAGAAGTGTTTGGTGTGATGGACTCAGGGACTTGTCTAAGGTCACACCACCATATGGATGGAACAGGACCCAGGAAGGGTCCGAGAAGGCAGCTGTATTTCACTCCAAAATGAAAAGGCATGATTTTGGAATCATTGATTGATCAGGGATCATCTGCACTGCTGGATACCTTTGATAGTTGAGACTGAGCTGAGTGAAATGGGGAGAAATCAATACCCACAGGGATGGTGCCGCTGATGTGCAGAATGTTACATTAAGTAGATTTTTTTTCTCTCTCTTAACCGACTGGCATTTTATTTCATTCTCAAGTGAAACGCTATTCAATCTCTTAAGATTAGGGGAGATGTGCATTTCAACATAACGACAGAACAGAGTGGAGTGCATCTTTCCCCCAAACCCAAGATACCTCCTAATTAGCTCTGAGTTATCCATCAGGAACTGGTGTAACATGTGATCACTAATTGATTAATGGCACAGAGACAGCTGAAAAGTTTCGACACCAACACTAACTTATTTACGTTTTAGCCAGACAACAGCTCAAGCTCTGGCTAGAACAGTTGATCATGATCTGCAGAAACAAGGGTCCTCTGTTCAGAGTACTTGCAAAGGAATGCATCTGGGTAAATGCATCTTTACCTATCTATTAACACAAATGAAGAAATGTGAAAAAACATAAAATCAAGAGATGGGCTGCCACTTAGCAGACATTGTCAGTTATGTTATCACTGAATGATTTCACAATCAAAATACGTACAAGTACAAAGCATGTCTGTGAAAACTAAGCTTGAATTCATGATGAATGGAACATCACTTGACTAGGGGCACTCTAGTTCTAAGAGCTACTTGATGCTGACTACCTACAGGGAATCTCAGTTTAATAATCGAAAACAATCTTGGCCTCTTGATTAACAGGTAGTTTTATAATATTAACACATTAAAATTTTCTATTTAAGATCCACACTGAAGCCCAGGCTTAACCATAATGAATGGTCGAGCGGAGGATGTCAGAGTCACAGCAAGAACAGGAGAAATTTATAATCATTCGAATACTTGGATGAAGAAAGTGGGCATTTCACGTGTTCTCACAAGAAGCTACTTTTATGAACAGAAGTGTTATGAAGAATGCTTGGCTAGTGGAGAAGTGAACAGATGTATTTTAAGAGTTTGACTATCAGTTTAAAACATGTTTAGCTTTTCTCTCAGAGATAAACAGAGTTTTCTCCAGTTCATGGTTGAGTGGAAACAAAATGGTATTTGAATCAGGGCTCAGTTGTTTCAGCAAGCTAGTAGACAGGGCTTTTCCTGTGTCTCGAATCCATAACAAGAGAGGGAACAGGGAGGCCGGTGGAGGCCATGCTGCCATTGTGGCTTATAAATGTCTGGTGGGCCTCTAAACGACAAATACGAAAGGACAGAGGGCTGGCGGGGATGACGCAGTGAGACTGTTCTCTGATAACCAAGCCTGTGGTTGAAAGAGGTTGTTTTATGAAAACTTGCCATGTTGTGATAAGCCACTTACTTTAACTATTTCCAAAGTACTTGAAATACTTAGAATATTGCTTTGCTGTAACATAGATTTATTTTCTTCCTAATTATTCTCCTAAAAGTTCAGATTCCAAATTGCCAAAATAAAAGTCCTTATTTAAACTGAACAGAGAATTTTAAAATGAAGACAAATAATAAAAAGCTATGACTCCAAATAAAAAATTCATGATGAATGTTGGGGAGTGTGGATAATCTCAAACATTCCAGTGATTTTTGTTAACAAAGCAGCTATCTTTGCTCTCTCTATGTCAAATTTTAGATAAACACGTTTATTTAATATTAAAAATGTAAATTATTTATACCTGATTTTATATAGACATGAGAATTTCATATTAAAGAATTCATTTTCTTGAAATGAAATATACTAGAACAGTCTATAGCAAAAGATTAGAAGACAGAATTAAGCATTTATGTCAGAAGACCAAAATCAATATCATGCTCATAATCTGCAAAAACAGTAAACATTCAAATACAAACGAGCAAGTGTTATTATTGTTCTTAAGTCATAATCTTTAAAAATGATAGCATCGGCTCTGATCATCATTGTTTGGCTCATAACTGGTTTTGACACTGTCTTCTCTTCAGGGTTTGAGAGAAAAGATTTTCCTACTCTTGAAAAACATTTAAAGAACTTCCAGTTCAGGAGCCTACAACTGTGATATTTCATTCTGCCTAAATCAAGATTAAATCATTGAAGATGGCATACCAAGAAGTAAAACTCTAGGGAGGCTATTAAAAATTTAGCATTTCTAGTTCATGCTGGAGTGTTAATTCCACTTCCCAAAGAGAACGAGAGAAGTGGTAGTCATTCAAATTAAGATCCTGTGATGGCGGAATTATGCCACCCCACTTTATATTAGAGCACATTTGGAGTAACATGCAAATGTGAGGCAGTGAAGTTAGGGAGGTGTCAAGCTTGATTTCTCCCTAACTTATTTCTTCACAGTAAAATCCAGACAACCAACTTCCAACAATTCACAAACGGAAGTGAGTCTCTGCCCACGTGTCTAGCGGTGTCCTGGGAGATGTGGGGCTCTCTGGGCAGGGAGCGGCGATGGCCTTCGCGACCACGGCTGCCAGAGCGTCTTTCCTGCAATGCAGTTTCCTTTGATGGAGTCTGTAACTCAGGGTCGCCTTGAATAGCAAACTCTGTGGCTACACCTGTGCTCCCAGATATGTCAAGCTGGGGAGGAGGCAGCCTACTGAAGCACCTGGGACTGAATCTGGTAGAGGATACAGTGGATGGCAGGGGATACAGTGCATGGCAGAGGATACAGTGAGAAGTGGCGGCTGAGAGGTGTTCAAAATCCCCAAGAACCCCCTCGTCCCTGAACTGGGAAGGGGGATGGACATCCTGCAGGCATGTCCAGTGGATGCACTGCTCGTATTTGTCACTGAAGAGAGGGACACCTTTGAAGGCCTGGAACATGTAAGTAGGGTTACCCAGTATGATGTATAAAATCGTAAACAATCTGCCCGGGGTTTTCCTCTTCAAAAGAACACTGACTTGGGGACTTCTCTGGTGGTCCTCTGGACTTCTCCAGAGGCTAAGACACTGCGCTCCCAATGCAGGGGGCCCAGGTTCAATCCCTGGTCCGGGAACTAGGTCCTACATGCCTTAACTGAGTTCGCATGCTGCAACTAAAGACCCCACAATGAAGACTGAAGATTCCACATGTCGCAGCTAAGATCAGGTGTAGCCAAACACATAAATAAATATCTTTAAAAGAGAGAGAGAACACGGACTTGCTTGCTCAGTAGCAACAGGAACTTTTAACATGGACAAACGTGACACTTGGATTCTTCGTGTTTAGCAGCAAGCCGCCAAGATCAACCCTGACTGACGTGAGCAGAGAAAGATACTAGGAACTCACAGTTTTGCAGGGAGTTGAAAGCTGTGAGGCTAAGCTTTCAGGGACAAAGTCCATACCAATTACCACCACTGCTACAAGGGACCCCACCCTGCACCAGGGCCACCGCTGACTGGGAAGGTCGCTAGCCCACAGCCATGACTGGCAGCAGCCCTGCTTCTGTTTGGCAGAGTCAGGGAGTCAGTCCCACCAACTGGGAGCCCGTCACTTCTCCACTGAGAGCACACTCGCCACCCCTTGCTTCTCATGTCACTAGCCCCCATGTCACTGTGCCATGAGGGAATCTGAGAGGTAGAGCTGAAACCCCTGCCTGCAGCCCAGTTGCAAGGGACACCAGAACAGAAGTACAACCTATCACCACTCGGGGTAGTCTTGGCAGCTTCCTGCCAAGAGTTACAAGCTGAGGTGTGCGTGCTCAGTTGTGTTTCAATCTGTGACCCCATGGACTGCAGCTTGCCAGGCTCCTCTGTCCATGGCACTGTCCAGGCAAGAATACTGGAGTGGGTTGCCATGCCCTCCTCCAGGGGGATCTTCCCGACCCAGGGATTGAACCTGTGTCTCTTACATCTCCTGCATTGGCAGGTGGATTCTTTACCATGAGAGCCACCCAGGAAGTCCAACATTCTCTAATATGGAGAGGGGTACACAGGCTGGGACATCAAAACCACAGGGCTGGGCCCAGAGAGGCAAGATTTCCACCTGGAGGGAAATTCCAGCCCTCTGTAAAGGTGGGTTCCTTTGTTTCTTTTAAATATATTAATATTTTTCCTGATGATAAAGGTGCCTTGGGAGAGACTTCCATTTCTAACGTGAAAGCCTACGCTGAAAATTCTCACACTGTAACAGCCTAGATGTGCTGGTAATATAATCCACATTTTCTTAACTGAATAGCAGAACTAGCAAAGAAGTTAGGGAAATTCCCAGTGGGAAAACACAAGGAAGGAATTAGAACCTGAAGCTGTGGCAGCTGCTTCAGACATGCTCATCTTGGTACCCAAAGGCTTGAGTTTCCACTTCCCTTGTCATACTAGGCCAAGGTCCCACTTTCCGTCCTCATGTGCTGAGGAAACTCAACCTTATATTAACCTCATCGTGAACTAAATCTCACTGTACAAAAAAGTTCTTGGATTGGCACCAATCTGTAGTTCATGCTTTGAGGAGCACTGCATTTAGATTTCATTAAATCAATTATACCTGCCAACTTTTTAAAGATAATTACTAAATAAAACAAATGGAATGTATTTATCTTTCAAACTAGCAGAAGAAAAAGGTGTGTGTGTCACACACACTTACTTTTCAATTTATTAGAAGCTAGGAAAAAAGGGGTGGGGGAGAATCAGAAAAACACAAAATACTGGGTTGGCCAAAAAGTTCATTCAGGTATGTCTGTAAGATCGTATATGAAATACCTGAACGAACTTTTTGGCCAACTCAATAAAATGGTAGAAAAAATTAACTCTAAACATGATTGCAATAAATGCAAATAGAATAAATGGATAAGACAGATATTGTCAGATCAGATAAAAATAACAACAAAATCTAACTTTAAATTATTTACATGAAACTCACCTAAGAGCAGAGAAAGCGGAATAAGGCTGAGAGTAAAGGGAAAAATGGAATGACAAGTGGGATGGCCAACATTATGTTTCCACCGGGCTAGGCCACAGAAACCCAGATATTTTGTCAAACACTACTCACAATGTTTCTGTGACGGCATTCTTTAGATGAGGTTAATATTCAAATTAGTAGACTGTGGGTAAAGCAGATTACCTTCCAGAAGGAGGGAAGGACACATCTCCCCAGCTGAAGTCCTTAGAAGAAAAAGGCTGAATTCCCCAGAAGAAGAGAGGATTCTGCCAGCAGACTGCCTCTGGACTCAAAACGCAACTTCCCTGGGTCTCCAGCCTCCTTGCATACTGGGCTCACCACATGTCCAAAACTGCATAAGTCAATTACTTAAAATAAACCTCTCTCTATACACATACTGTTGGTTCTACATCTCTGGAGAACCCTGACGAATACAATGAGCAAAAGAAGGGTAAAACAGACCTCAAGGTAAAAAGCATAAGGTCAACATAAGGGTAGGGGAGTAGAGGGCCAAACTGTTAGGTATAAAGTAAGCTATGAGGCTACATTGTACAACATGGGGAATCTAGCTGATAATTTATAATAACTATAAATTGATTATAACCTTTAAAATTGTGAATCACTATATTATACACCTATGCTGTGGGTGCTGTGCTTAGTCGCTCAGTGTCCAGCTCTTTGCGACCCTATGGACTGTAGCCCACTAGGCTCCTCTGTCCATGGGGATTCTCCAGGCAAGAATACTGGAGTGGGCTGCCAGCCCTCCTCCAGGGGATCTTCCCAACCCAGGGATGAAACCCAGGTCTCCCGCATTGCAGGTGGACTCTTCACCATCTGAGCCACCAGGGTAGTATTGTACAGCAACTACAACTTTTTTTAAAAAAGCCGTGAAGATGAGGAAGGCCTGAACATACTGATAAAAGACCAGTTCTCTAGGAAATCTGCCAGGAACTTAACAACTGGGATATGCATACCCATGAACACTACAACCCTAAATATACAAAGTAGAAATGATTCAACTGTAAGAAGATACTGAAATCTATAATCACAGTGAGAAATGTCTACTGGGAAGCCAAAAACATTGTAAGACGATAAAGATAGGAAAGTAACAGCATGAACAAGATAAACAGTAGCTCAGTAGTGTCCGACAATCTGTGACCCCACAGACTGCAGCACACCAGGCCTCCCTGTCCATCACCAACTCCCGGAGCTTGCTCAAACTCATGTCCATTGAGTTGGTGATGCCACCCATCATCCTCTGTTGGCCCCTTCTTCTCCCACCTTCAATCTTTTCCAGCATCAGGGTCTTTTCCAGTGAGTCAGTTCTTCACATCAGGTGGCCAAAGTATTGGAGTTTCAGCCTCAGTCCTTCCAATGAATATTCAGAACTGATTTCCTTTAGGATGGACTGGTTGGATCTCCTTGCAGTCCAAGGAACTCTCAAGAGTCTTCTCCAACACCACAGTTCAAAAGCATCAATTCTTCAGCGCTCAGCTTTCTATATAGTCCAACTCTCACATCCATACAAGACTACTGGAAAAACCATAGCTTTGACTAGATGGACCTTTGTTGGCAAAGTAATGTCTCTGCTTTTTAATATGCTATCTAGGTTGGTCATAGCTTTTCTTTCAAGGAGCAAGTATCTTTTAATTTCATGGCTGCAGTCACCATCTGCAGTGATTTTGGAGCCCCAAAAAATAAAGTTTGTCACTGTTTCCCTTGTTTCCCCATCTATTTGCCATGAAGTGATGGGACCAGATGCCATGATCTTCGTTTCTTGAATGTTGAGTTCTAAGCCAGGTGTTTCACTCTCCTCTTTCACTTTTATCAAGAGGCTCTTCAGTTCCTCTTCACTTTCTGCCATAAGGGTGGTGTCATCTGTGTATCTGAGGTTATTGATATTTATCCTGGCAATCTTGATTCCAGCTTGTGCTTCATCCAGTCCAGCGTTTCTCATCATGTACTCTGCATAGAAGTTAAGTAAGCAGGGTGATAATATACAGCCTTGATGGACTCCTTTCCCAGTTTGGAACCAATCTGTTGTTCCATGTCCAGTTCTAACTGTTGCTTCTTGACCTACATACAGATTTCTATAAAATTCTGTGAAAAGTGAAAGTGAAAGTCACTCAGTCATGTATGACTCTTTGCAACCCCATGGACTATACAGTCCATGGAATTCTCTAGGCCAGGATACTGGAGTGGGTAACCTTTCCCTTCTCCAGGGAGCTTCCCAACCCTGGGATAGAACCCAGGTCTCCCTCATTGTGGGTGGATTCTTTACCAGCTGAGTCACAAGGGAAGCCCATAAAATTCTGTACCCTACAGGTAAAAATGTACAGTTGGTTTTCAAACATGTGGAAAAAAACTTAAAAAAATTGACCACATACTGGCTACAAAAATAGTCTCAATGAATAGCTAATGAGTATTATCAGCTAGATGGTATTTTCTGACCTATGAAACTATTAAAATAGAAAAAAATTTAAAGATACTTTTAAAATGCATAAATTTGGAATATTTAAAATATACTGCTAAATGCCACAAGGGTGACTACAGAGAACACAGAGTGTATTTAATGGAACACAGAACATATTTAGATTCAAAAAAGGATAGAAAGACGACATTTGGAATTCACAGTTTTTAGCTAAAGACTACTGAAAGGATGAAGTCTTTAGTGTTGTTATTGGCTTTCCCTGTAGCTCAGTTGGTAAGGAATCTGCCTGCAATGCAGCAGACCTGGGTTAGATTCCTGAGTTGGGAAGATCCCCTGGAGAAGGAAATGGCAACTCACTCCAGTATTCTTGCCTGGAGAATCCCATGGACAGAGGTGCCTAGGAGGTTACAGTCCACGGGGTCGCAAGAGTGGGACGTGACTTAGCAACTAAACCAGCACAGTGCTTTTATTAGAAAATAGATTTTTAAGTTAATGTGAAAGATGAAATCAGAAAGAAAAGCAAGGAGGAGATTATCACAAAGGTGAGGAGAGTGGGACTTCCCCAGTGGTTAAGGATCCCGCTTGCAGTACAGGGTACATGGGTTTGATCCCTGGTCAGGGAACTAGGACCCCACATACCATGGAGCAGCTAAGCCCACATTCTGCAACTACTGAAGCCCGTGTGTTCTGGAACCCACACGCCACAACTGCTGAGCCTGCACACCCAGCACAACCAGAGAGTCCACACACCACAATGAAAGACGCCATATGGTGCAACGAAGAACCTGTATGTCACAACTAAGACCTGATGAAGCCAAATAAACCATTTTTTTTTTTTTAATGAGGAGAGAGGTTACATTTAGCAAGAGAGCAGAATGTATTGGGAAGGCTATACGAGGGATTGACAATGTTGGTTTCCTACACTGCATCACAGTTACCCATCTGTTTTATATTATTACTCTTTAAACCATGCAGTTATTCATATTCCCTTCTGTATAAAAGATATTTTGCAATAAAGGAGCTAAACTAAGAAAACATTTGAGTTAAAAGTGCAACACTTACACAAATAATAGCAAACAAAATCCAGCTTCATGCTCTTTATGAGACATTTCTAAAACATGGATATGGAAAGGCTGCAGGGAAAATGTGGGAAAAGACCTCCCAGTAAAGTAATAGAGAAATCGATTGAAATTTTGGTGGTCCATGGCTAAGACTCAGCACTTCCAATGCAGAGGGCCCAAGTTCCATTCCTGGTTAGGGAACTAGATCCCACACGCGGCAGCTAAGAGTTCCCATGCCGCTGCTAAGGACGGTGCACGCCCCAACTAAGACCTGACACAGTCAAATACATAAATAAGAAAAATAATAAATCTAAAGAAAATAGAACTGTAGGAGCAAAGATGTGTGAAAAAACACACACATCCACAAAGTCAAGAGACAGTTCTTAAAGACCAACTGAGTAGACAAACCTCAGGAGAAAATGAGAGAAGACAAAAAACACCATTAGGAATCAAAAGAGGTCCATAATTACAGACACAGCAAAGATGAAAAGCAGTAAGGCGCTCAGTGGCTATGTGTCCCATGGGCAAATTATTCAACCTCTACAATGCTTTGGTTTCATCATCTGTAAATTAGCCTTATCTAAAGTACCAATCACACATGATTGTTGTGAAAATTAAACTGGTTACTGTATGTAAAATGCTTAGATCAGTTCTTGGCAACAAATGTGATAATAACCAACACATCCAGTGCTCCCCAAGTGTTAGCTGTTGCTCCCACTGTGGGCACTTATTTGTTATTTCCCCTTAGCCAGTTGGACTATTTTCTTAGTATTTTCTAGGAACATCTTTTGATTCTGTAGATCTTATTTAACTGCAACATTTCCTATTTCATTAACTTCTACTCTTATATCTAGCATTTCCCTCCTTCTGCTTTCTTCAGGCTTAATCTGTTATTTTTACAAACTTCTTTAACTGAACATTTAGCACATTTGTTTTCAGTGCGTTTTGCTTTCAAAATTTGTTCTTAATGCTAAAAATGTGCTTCTAGCTAAGGTACCAAAGTGCTGCTTAGGTTAAGCTACATAATTTTATTACTTCAGTTCTATAGTGGTTTTAAAACAAGCCCAGGAGTTCTCTGATAATCCTCCTATCAAAAGATGGTGGCTAATTTCCTGCTTCCTTTAGCCTCACTGACTGAACTTACATGGAAAGAAGTCATGGTGAGTGACTCCTAAAGCTAGGTCATAACAGGTGTGCAGTTACTGCAAAGCTCTACTGAGACGACCACTGTTAGAACCAGCCGCCATCTACTGGGGAAGCCCAGGCTGTGTGAAGAGGGTGTGCACCAGCGCTCCAGCTGCTGACAGTGACTAGCCAGCGCCAGACGCAAGAGCAGGGCTCCAGATGACTCCAATCCCAGCCTGGGAGACGTGCCAGCGATGACCCGTGGACAGAGGGGCAGAGACACGTTGACTCTACAGAGTCCAAGCCAAACTACAGACCCGTCAACAAAATAAATGTTATATTTTTAGGCCACCAAGTTTCAGGGTGGTTTGTTTTGTGGCAACAGACAAGCAGAACTGTTCCATTTAAAATTTTAACAGTATGAAATTATTTTACAGCCATGAATTACTTAAGAATATGTATTCCATAGTTTCCAAACAAAGCATGGTGGTGGTGGCGGTCATTTCTAATTTAATTTAACTGTGGTTAGAAATGTGGTCTGACCAATACAGTATATTAACGCATATATATGGAATTTAGAAAGATGGTAACAATAACCCTGTGTACGAGACAGCAAAAGAGACACTGATGTATAGAACAGTCTTATGGACTCTGTGGGAGAGGGAGAGGGTGGGAAGATTTGGGAGAATGGCATTGAAACATGTAAAATATCATGTATGAAATGAGTTGCCAGTCCAGGTTCGATGCACGATACTGGATGCTTGGGGCTGGTGCACTGGGACGACCCAGAGGGATGGAATGGGGAGGGAGGAGGGAGGAGGGTTCAGGATGGGGAACACATGTATACCTGTGGTGGATTCATTTTGATATTTGGCAAATCTAATACAGTTATGTTAAGTTTAAAAATAAAATAAAATTAAAAAAAAAAAAAAGAAAAACCATATTAAAAAAAAAAATACTGTACATAAAAAAAAAAAAAAAAAAAAAAAAAAGAAATGTGGTCTGAGTATATAGTTTAAATTTGTTAAGAAATTTTGTAATAATCTGTGAGCCTAATTGTTCCATGTGTCCTTGTAAAGAATACATCTTCGGTCAGTGCAAGCTTTCATAAATATATGTATTTGTGCATATATATTATGAATATGTATGTATATATCACACACATATGTACAAATACACACACACACATATATATGAAAACACAGATTTAATGGAAATTATATATAAGTCAACATTAGATAAGTGGTTTTCAAACTTTTTGTTCTCATGACCCCTTACAATATTTTTAAAAATGGAGACTTTGTTTATGTGGGGTATATTTATTAATGATCAGTGTGTTCTCTTGACAAAACTCTGTTAGCCTTTGCCCTGCTTCATTTTATACTCCCAAATTTGCCTGTTACTCCAAATATCTCTTAACTTTCTACTTTTGCATTCCAATCCCCTATGATGAAAGGACATCTTTTTTTGGTGTTAGTTCTAGAAGGTCTTAGAGATCTTCAGAGAACTGTTCAACATCTGTTTCTTTGGCATCAGTGGTTGGGGCATAGACTTGGATTACTGTGATGTTGAATGGTTTGCCTTGGAAACAAATCAAGATCATTCAGTTATTTTTGAGCTTGCACCCAAGTACTGCCGTTTTGGACTCTTGTTGACTATGAGGGCAACTCCATCTCTTCTCAGGGATCTCTCCCCACAGTAGTAGATATAATAGTCATCTGAATTACATTTGCCCATTCTTGTCCATTTTAGTTCATTGACTTCTAAAATGTCCGTGTTCCCACTTGCCACCTCCTGCTTGATCACATCCGATTTACAGTGATTCATGAACCTAATATTTCAGGTGCCTAGGAAATACTGTTCTTTACAGCATCAGACTTTACTTTCCCCACTGGACCCATTCACAGCTGGGTGCCATTTCTGCTTTGGTCCAGCCTCTTCATTCTTTCTGGAGCAGGTATTTCTCCTCTCTTCCCCAGTAGCATATTACTACCGACATGGGGGGCTCATCTTCTGGTGTCATATCTTTTTTGCCTTTTCATACTGTTCAAGGGCTTCTCAAGGCAAGAATATTGAAGTGGTCTGCCATTCCCTTCTCCAGTGGACCATGTTTTGTAATAAAAAATATTTATTAATATTTATGATACTGTAAATTAAAGCTGAGACATTTAAAACATTTGTAAATTCATTAAAAATTATCATGATAAAACCATGCATATTAGCAAACGTTTTACTTTTAAAAAATGCATTTTTCAAACCAAGAAAGTTTAGCAACAAGAGTGCCACTGTTCTGCACTTTTGAAAATTCTTTAATGTCTGGTGTACAAAAAGACAGTTGGACTTTGATATCTGCTTCTGCATTCAATCTGCTGGGTATATTATTTTGGTCGAAGAACATGAAGAAAATTTAGCCTCACACAGATACAAAACTGGAAAATGGAGAAGTATCATAGTTGTCTTTCCAAGGAACTGTCAATATTCTTTTTTAACACCATACCAAAAGACAACAGGTGGTAGTTTCTTAAGGATAACTGTGACAAGAAGTGGAAATCATATCAGTAAACTTTTCATATTCTATTACATTGAAACTGTTTGGCTTACCACATACTTTAAATATGTCTTTTACTACATAAAGTTTTGTAATAACATGTGTTCGTCACCTTGAAGACATTGTTCTACTGAGTTGAAAAGATGTATCCAAGTGTTGACACATTTCATTATTTAATACCAAGAAAAAGTCTTATCCATGAATACCACAACTGATCTCATCAAAAAAGTCTTCAAATATTGGGAAGCTATCAAACTCTTCAATGGTGATGACTCATTTCTAAAATTCTAATTTTTCTTGAAAACTCACTCTGTGACAATAAATATGTCAATGATCTTTTCAGAAGTGACAGACATGGGACTTCCCTGATGGTTCAGTGGTTAAGAATCTACCTGCCAAAGCAGAGGACAGGGGACATGGGTACAATCCCTGGTCCAGGAAGATCCCACATGCCATGGAGCAACTACGCCCGTGCACCCCAACTACTGAATCCCATGAACCATAGACTCCATGCTCCACAATAAGAGAAGCCACTGAAGTGAGAAGCATGCACACCACAACTAGAGAAAATCTGTACGCAACACCAAAGACCCATTACAGTCAAAAGTACATAAATACGCAGTTCAGTTCAGTCGCTCAGTCGTGTCCAACTCTTTGCGACCCCATGGACTGCAGCACGCCAGGCCTCCCGGCCCATCACTAACTCCTGGAGTTTACACAAACTCATGTCCACTGAGTCGGTGATGCCATCCAACCATCTCATCCTTTGTCGTCCTCTTCTCCTCCTGCCCTCAATCTTTCCCAGCATCAGGGTCTTTTCCAATAAGTCAGCTCTTCGCATGAGGTGGCCAAAGTACTGGAGTTTCAGCCTCAGCATCAGTCCTTCCAATGAACACCCAGAACTGATCTCCTTTAGGATGGACTGGTTGGATTTCCTTGCAGTCCAAGGGACTCTCAAGAGTCTTCTCCAACACCACAGTTCAAAAGCATCAATTCTTCGGTGCTCAGCTTTCTTTATAGTCCAACTCTCACATCCATACATGACTACTGGAAAAATCATAGCCTTGACTAGATGGACCTTTCTTGGCAAAGTAATATCTCTGCTTTTATCTCAGAGTAATATCTCAACCTAGACAATATGCTGTCTAGGTTGGTCATAACTTTCCTTCCAAGGAGTAAGCGTCTTTTAATTTCATGGCTGCAATCACCATCTGCAGTGATTTTGGAGCCCAGAAAAATCAAGTCAGCCACTGTTTCCACATATATTTGCATGAAGTGATGGGACTGGATGTCATGATCTTCGTTTTCTGAATGTTGAGTTTTAAGCCAACTTTTTCACTCTCCTCTTTCACTTTTATCAAGAGGCTCTTTAGTTCTTCTTCACTTTCTGCCATAAGGGTAATGTTATCTGTATATATGAGGTTATTGATATTTCTTCCGGCAATCTTGATTCCAGCTTGTGCTTCATTCAGCCCAGTGTTTCTCATGATGCACTCTGCAGATGAGTTAAATAAGCAGGGTGACAATATAGAGTCTTGACATACTTCTTTCCTGATTTGGAATGTACTTCTTTCCCTGTTACTCCAGTTGTCCAGTTCTAACTGTTGCTTCCTGACCTGTGTACAGATTTCTCAAGAGGCAGGTCAGGTGGTCTGGTATTTCCATCTTTTTCAGAATTTTCCACAGTTTATTGTGATCCATACAGTCAAAGGCTTTGGCATAGTCAATAAAACAGAAATGGATGTTTTTCTGATTGGTACGAAAGTACTGTGGTTTTTGCACTGTTGAAATTTGCCATCTAATACTGGAATACATTCTTAAATAAATGTGGTTATGTTATACATTATTTTAATATGCATTTCTCACTTTATGGTTTTTTTTGCTAATGATATTATTTTCTGTGTATTTTATATTTACTTTAGACTATGGAAATGATGTTAGACAAAAAAGCATATTTGAGTGATTTTCTTATTTGAGTTCAAAATGGTTTATAAAGCAGAGGCGACAACTCGCAACACCAACAACACATTTGGACCAGGAACTGCTAAAGAATGTACAGTGTGGTGGTGGTTCAAGAAACTTTGCAAAGGAGACAAGAGCCTTGAAGATGAGAAGTGTCTGCCGTTGGAAGTTGACAATGACAATTGAGAGCCATCATCGAAGCTGATCTTCCTACAACTACACAAGAAGTTGCTGAAGAACTCAATGTCGACCATTCTACAGTTGTTCGGCATTTGAAGCAAACTGGAAAGGTGAAAAAGCTTGATAAGTGGGTGCCTCATGAGCTGACCAAAAACGGTAAAAATCGTCATTCTGAGGTGTCATTTTCTCTTATTCTACACAACAACAACAAATCATTTCTTGATCGGATTGTGATGTGTGACAAAAAGTGGATTGTATGTGACAACCAAAGATGACCAGCTCAGTAGACGGACTGAGAAGAAACTCCGAAGGACTTCCCAAAGCCAAACTTGCACCAAGAAAGGTCACAGTCACTGTTTGGTGGTCGCCTGCCTGTCTGATCCACTACAGCTCTCTGAATCCAATGAAACCGTTACATCTGAGAAGTATGCTCAGTAAATCAATGAGGTGCACTGAAAACCGCAAGGCCTGCGGCCAGCATTGGTCAACAGAAAGGGCCCGACTCTACTCCACAACAACACCCAACGGCACGTCGCACAACCAGCGATTTGAAAGTAGAACGAATCGGGCCACAAAGTTTTGCCTCATCCGCCATATCCACCTGACCTCTCGCCAACCAATGACCACTTCCTCAAGCATTTCGACAACTTTTTGCAGGGAAAACACTTCCACAACCAGCAAGAGGCAGAATGCTTTCCAAGAGTTTGTCAAATCCTGAAGCATGGATTTTTACGCTTCAAGAGTAAACTTATTTCTCATTGGCAAAAATGTGTTGATTGTAATGATTCCTATTTTGATTAATAAAGATGTGTTTGAGCCTAGGATGATGATTTAAAATTCACAATTCAAAAACCACAATTACTTTTGTACCAACCTAATAAATAAGTAAAATTTTTAAAAATATTAAGAAAAAAGAAGTGACAGACTTCATTCATTTTGTGAGAAAATGACTGCCAAATGCTCAAGTCTCATCAGTTTGTCGGTAGTTGCTCTTCTGAGTAAAAATGGTGTTTTCAACTTCCGGAATGGCTGTGTGAGGAGCTCCATCAGCCATTCCCAGCAAAACAAGCATAATTGGAAGAAATTATTATTTTAAAGTGTCTAAAATTGTCTTAAGGGATTACAGCAAATGAAGAAACTGTTATTTAAGAAAACCTACTAACACTGAGCAAGAACAGTGAAAGTCTGTGGCATTTCAACCATGTGGCATTTCAACCA
The DNA here is from genome assembly GCF_029407905.1 of Bubalus kerabau. Lineage (NCBI taxonomy): Eukaryota > Metazoa > Chordata > Mammalia > Artiodactyla > Bovidae > Bubalus > Bubalus kerabau. The sequence continues at coordinate 15,624,245 of NC_073643.1, forward strand.
CTCCATCCCTCACCCTTTCAGCTCAGTATCATGGAGACTCTGCTCCAGGCTGGTACATCAAGAATACAGGGCTCTTTTTCACTTAAGGGCTATGATACACCCCAACAGGGGCAAGCCGCCTGTGTTTTTATCTTACCCAACTATGTGCTGCAGAGGCTAAATTCCTGACAAATCAGAGCTGAGAGGCTAGAGGTGCCCTTTCTCCACCTGGCTCCCACTCAGAGAGCAGATGATTTATGTCAAGTCGCCAGGACAACTGGTGCCCCAATGGCCCTCGCCCCAGTTTGTTCATAAGAGGTTCCATTCCAGAATATGTAAGCTGAGAAGGCCAGGGGCTATAGTCTCCCACCCAACACTAGCCATAAAACAAGGATGCCATTCTAAGAGAAACTGGTCACCGTCCCCTCTCCCAGGTCCAGATCTGTAACTTAAGAGAGTTTGCCCAGGAGAAGAGGCAGGATATAAGAACAAAGCATGCCAAAGCTCTTCCCAGATGAACTGACTTTATTTGGAACTGAGAAAATACAAGGCTAAGGATGCTCTCAAAAACAAATGAACCTTTGGTAGTAGGCAAGCAAGGGAAGGCAAGTAGCTGCATTGCAGCAACAAGCTGAACTGCAGGCCAGCTTCTTTGCCAGAATCAAGGAAACAGGTGGCTCAGAGAAGCCCTCCTAGGGTCAGAACAAATCTCAAGACTAAAAAAACTTCCCTGTGAAGGGGCCCAGATTTATTTGGATTGTTCTGTGGAGCAATTTTTTTTTCCCCCAGAGCACCTTGAAAACAGAGACAGTAATCAGTTATTAATAAAGGATCATGGCTGGATATTGTACCAAAAATGGAGACAGCTTACTGGAAAGATTAGGAAAAGAGAGCCTGCTAAAATCATGATCACCCCAGGATGACTGTGAAGTATATCCAAGGCTGCACTTCTGAGAAAGCTTCAAGAAAGGCTTTATACTGTGGAGTTACAAGAAACAGACTCCACTACCATAACTTGCCAATCACTGAACAAATAAGCAAGTGACTGACAATGACAAGCTCCGAGGGAAGGGGGACCAGTAACCAGAGTTGCTACAATTCGTTATCCTAAATGGGGCTTCCCTGGTGGTTTAGACAGTAAAGAATCCACCCAAAATGCAGGAGACCCAGTTCGATCCATGGGTTGGGAAGATCCTCTGGAGAAGAGAATGGCTACCCACTACAGTATTCTTGCCTGGAGAATTCCATGGACAGAGGAGCCTGGCAGGCTACAGTCTGTGGGGTAGCAAAGAGTAGAACACGACTGAGCAACTAACACTTTCACTTATCTTAAATACCAGTTACCAACAAGAAATTATGCATATGCAAACAGAAAAATAAATATGACCCAAACAGGAAGAAAAAGCAGACAACAGAAACCATGACCAGACTCGGATATTAGATTTAACAGACATAAACTTCAAAGCAGCATTATAAATATGCTCAAAGATGGTATCAAAATCATGATTAAAGAAGTAAAGCAAAATATGATGACAATGTCTCATCAAATAGAGAATATCAATACAGAGAAATTTTTTAAAAAATTAATTCTGGTGTTGAAAAGTATAAAAGTGATACAGAAAGTTCACTAGAGACCCTCAGCAGTAGATTTCAAAGGGCAGAAAACAGACTCTGTAAACTTGAAGTTATATCGATAGAGATTCTACAGTCAAAACAACAGAGTGAAGAAACACGAAGAGGACTTGATTGTAAGATGGCAGAGTAGAAACAGCCTGAGTTTACCTCCTCTCATGGGCACACCGAAATTACAAAACAAAAGAATTACAGAACAACTATCAACAAAAAAAAAGACTGGAACCTATAAGAAAAGCTCTTCCGCAACCAAAGATATAAGGAAGGAATCGCAACAAGATGGGCAGGAAGGGAACTGACGTAGTATAGTCAAGACCCATATGCCTGGCTGGGCAATCCACAAATGGGAGAATAATGACCACTGCAGAACTTCTCCCCAAGGAGGAAAAGGGCCTGAGCCCCACAGCAGGCTCCCCAGCACGGGGGTCCTGCCTCAGCAGGGCAAGCCCCCAGAATGTTTGGCTCTGAAGGCCAGCAGGACTTACTTTGAGGAGACTCAGAGGGTTGTGAGAAATAAAGACGCCACTATTAAAGAAAGCACACACAATCTCATGCGGGCAGAAGCAGCCATATGAAAGGAGATTGTGTTAGAACTACCTGCTGGTCTTGGAGTGTCTCCTGGAGAAGCAAGGGGCAACTGGAGCTCGCCCTGGGACACAGACACTGGTGGCAGCCACTCAGCGAGCTCGTTCTACCACACGGGCATGGTGCTGACAAGCGGCGTTTTGGAGCCCTCCCTTTAGCTAAGCAGTCTCAGGGCCCAGCGCTTATCCACCCAGTATGCAGGCCCCAGAACTAGTATCTCTCAGGCCAAACAACTACTGGGTGGAGACAGAGCCCCAGCTCATCAGGAGGCAGCCGCCTGGAGACACCCTAAGCCCTTAGCCAGCCCAATGAGAGGGTCCAGGACTGGAGCCCACAGACCAGTCAAGGCACTGGACCCAGGACCCCCAGGACCCTCAGGGCCCTGCAGCCAGAGACTCGAACCCAGCTCCACAGAACATTTCCCACAAAATTAGAACAAATACCATTAAAATTTCTATGAAAACTCAAATGACCCTGAATAGCTGAAATGAGCTTGAGAAATAACAGAGCTGGAGGTTTCACACCCCCTGACTTCAGATTATACTACAAAGCTACAGTAATCAAAACAGTATAGTATGGGCACAAAAATAGACACACAGATCAATGAAACAGAACAGAGAGCTCAGAAATAAATCCATATACTTATAATTAATCTATGGCAAAGGAGGCAAGAATACACAATGGAAAAAAGACAGTCTCTTCAATAAGTGGCACTGGGAAAACTAGACAGCTATATATAAAAATTAAATTATAGTATTTTCTAATACCATACACAAAAATAAACTCAAAATGGATTAAACACCTAAATATAAGTCCCAAACCCATAAAACCCCTAGAAGAAAACATAGGCAGAACACTGACACAAATCATAGCAACATTTTTTTTTTTAAATCTGTCTCCTAAGGCAAAGGAAACAAGCAAAAATAAATAACTGGGACCTAATTAAACTTAAAAGATTTTGCACAGCACAGGATACCATCAGCAAAGGGAAAAGACAACCTAATACATGGGAGAAAATATTTGCAAATGGTACTCATCTCACATGCTAGTAAAGTAATGCTCAAAATTCTCCAAGCCAGGCTTCAGCAATACGTGAACCGTGAACTTCCTGATGTTCAAGCTGGTTTTAGAAAAGGCAGAGGAACCAGACATCAAATTGCCAACATCCGCTGGATCATGGAAAAAGCAAGAGAGTTCCAGAAAAACATCTAAGTCTGCTTTATTGACTATGCCAAAGCCTTCGACTGTGTGGATCACAATAAACTGTGGAAAATTCTGAAAGAGATGGGAATACCAGACCACCTGATCTGCCTCTTGAGAAATTTGTATGCAGGTCAGGAAGCAACAGTTAGAACTAGACATGGAACAACAGACTGGTTCCAAATAGGAAAAGGAGTACGTCAAGGCTGTATATTGTCACCCTGCTTATTTAACTTCTATGCAGAGTACATCATGAGAAACGTTGGACTTGAAGAAACACAAGCTGGAATCAAGATTGCCGGGAGAAATATCAATAACCTCAGATATGCAGATGACACCACCCTTATGGCAGAAAGTGAAGAGGAACTCAAAAGCCTCTTGATGAACGTGAAAGTGGAGAGTGAAAAAGTTGGCTTAAAGCTCAACATTCAGAAAATGAAGATTATGGCATCCGGTCCCATCACTTCATGGGAAATAGATGGGGAAACAGTGGAAACAGTGTCAGACTTTATTTTGGGGGGCTCCAAAATCACTGCAGATGGTGACTGCAGCCATGAAATTAAAAGGCGCTTACTCCTTGGAAGGAAAGTTATGACCAACCTAGACAGCATATTGAAAAGCAGAGACATTACTTTGCCAACAAAGGTCCATCTAGTCAAGGCTATGGTTTTTCCAGTGGTCATGTATGGATGTGAGAGTTGGACTGTGAAGAAGGCTGAGCGCCGAAGAATTGATGCTTTTGAAATGTGGTGTTGAAGAAGACTCTTGAGAGTTCCTTGGACTGCAAGGAGATCCAACCAGTCCATTGTGAAGGAGATCAGCCCTGGGATTTCTTTGGAAGGAATGATGCTGAAGCTGAAATTCCAGTACTTTGGCCACCTCACGCGAAGAGTTGACTCATTGGAAAGACTCTGAGGCTGGGAGGGATTGGGGGCAGGAGGAGAAGGGGACGCCAGAGGATGAGATGGTTGGATGGCATCACTGACTCGATGGACGTGAGTCTGGGTGAACTCTGGGAGTTGGTGATGGACAGGGAGGCCTGGCGTGCTGTGATTCATGGGGTCACAAAGAGTCGGAGACGACTGAACGACTGAACTGAACTGAACTGAAGACCTTTAAGAGATTAATATCTAAAATACATAAACAGCTCATACAAGTTAATGTAAAAAAACCAACCCAATTAAAAATGGGCAGAAAATTTGAAAAGACATTTTTCCAAAGAAGACATCCAGATGGCCCACAGGCATATGAGAAGATACTCAACATCACTAATCATCAGAGAAATGCAAATCAAAACCACTATGATGAATGACTACCATCAAAAAGACCACAAATAACACAAATATTGGTAAGGATGAGGAGATAAGGGAACCCTTACACACTGCTGGTGGGAATGTAAATTAGTGTAGCCACTGTATAAACAGTATAGAGGTTTCTGAAAACATTAAAAGTAGAACTACCATATGACCCAGCAATTCTACTCCTGGCTATATATCCAAAGAACGTGAATGCTGATTTGAAAGGCTATATGCATCCCGATATCCATTATTTACAACAATCAAGAAACCTAAGTATCTACCAACAGGTAAATGAATAAAGAAGATGTGGTACACACACACACACACACACACACACACACACACACACACACACACACAATGGAATACTACTCAGCCATAAAAAATAACTAAATCTTGTCATCTGCAGCAATGTGGATGAACTTGGAGGGTATTAAGCTAAGTGAAATAAGTTAGACAAAGACAAATACTATATGGTATCACTTACATGTGGGATCTAAACAGTAAAACAAACTAGCGAATATGACAAAAAAGAAAGAGACTCAGATACAGCAAACAAACTAGTGGGTATCACTGGAAACAGGGAAGGGGTGAGGGACAAAATAGGTGGGAGGGGATCAAGAGATATAAACTACTATGTATAAAAGCAATATGCTACAGGATATACTGGACAGCACAAGGAATACAGCCAATATTTTCACAATAACTATAAATGGAGTATAACCTTTAAAAATTGTGAATCACTATGTTGTGCCCCTGAAATATAATATCGTATATCAACTACACTTCAATTAAGAAAAAAACCAGAATCAGACTCACAGATACAGAAAACAAACTCGTGGTTACCAAAAGGGAGAGGGAAATGGGAGGGACAAATTATGAACGTAGGAATGAGATACAAACTATATATAAAATAGATGGACAAGAAGCACATACTGAACAGCTCCGCAAATGACAGTCACTACCTTCTAATAACATATATAATTCTACACCTAAAACTAAATTAATATTGTAAACCAGCTACACTTCAATAAAACACAACAAAACTAGAATTGTGTGCCTTTTCCCCACAATGGATGTACAAGCTCCATGAAGGCAGGAATCTTTCTTTTTTTGGTTCATCACCAGATGCCAGCATGTACAACAGTATCTTGTACATAACAGGCAACTCAAATCTTTCTTAAGTGAGTAAGTTAACATCTTGCAATATTTCTCTTTTCTTTTGCTCTTTGGCCCATATATTTTTCTATGAAATTTAATAAACCTTTTCTAAAAAATTAATACTCCCTTTAAACATTTACATGTTTATATGACTGAATATTTTAATGTAAAGTAGGCAATTACATCTACTCTCTCAGCAATCCAAACTCACTTCTGATTTTGAAACACTATCATTTCACTTTTTAGCCATCCCCCTAGAGCTAGTGAAAGTTGCTCAGCCATGTCCAACTTTTTACAACCCCATGGACTATACAGTCCATGGAATTCTCCAGGGCAGGGTACTGGAGTGGGTAGCCTATCCCTTCTCCAGGGGATCTTCCCAACCCAGGGATTGAACCTAGGCCTCCCACATTGCAGGCGGATTCTTTACCGGCTGAGCCACCAGGGAAGCCCAGTTAGTTATTTATACAGGTAAATAATCTCACACAAGGGCTTGTTAAACTTCTGTGACAGAAGAGAAGGTGACACAGCCCAGTTCCAGCCCAATGTCCCCCCACCCCACCACTGACAAAGACACCGCCACCATTTTTTTTCCTGGTCAAACACACATTCTTCTAAACAAAAAATTACTGATTTTATCATAGTAGGAACCTCAGGATAAATGGCTGACACTCAACAGAATTGGAATTCTGATGAAGAAATGTACCAAAATACTCCAGAGGCTGTTCTGATTTATCACCCACTGCCATCTAACCCATAGACTGCAGCTCTGCCACCCAACTAGAATAACTTTCCGTGATGACAGACAAGAAGGACTTACTTTCTGGTCTTGCAGTTGGGAAAGTTGCTGCCGACTCCTTTCCTCTGATACCTGTTTCCTGTTAACTCACACATGCTGCAGGGAATGAGTCACTGGACCTCCCTTCTCCTGTAGATGCAGCTTTATTGACCCTTTAACTAATGGCTATATCCTATGCTGATGTCCCAGGGACGGAGATAAATTATTAATGTGTTTTAAGGCAAAAATGGCTCACAACTCTTTATCTTCTCTCTGGAGAAAATCCTAATGAAGGAAAATACAGGTGGAAAAAAATAAGACAGGAAAAAACAACCTCCTGTTCTCTGTTCTTCTATTCCATGAGTGGGTAAATGCTAAGTGGTAGTAGACAGGGTTTTGTTTTCCTGGAGCAGAGACTTGAGAGGGTATTTTTAAAATGTGGGTCTCAAAACATAATTTCAGTTTGTAGTGTAAGTTTGATGCTATAATTTAAGAAGTCCATATCTGTTTGAACTGGATTTTTTTTTTTTTTTAATGGTTGTTTGCACATTTTCATAAAAATGAATACTTGGGTTTGGTTTTGTATGCAGTAAGTATGCAGTTTTATCTAGCTTTTAGTTCAGAACTTTATATTATAAATAGTACTGGGAGAAATGCCACAAATGAAGATTTGTTTGTAGCTGCCTAACACTAGTTAGGATACTGTGCTCGATGTTGGTAGTAAGAAAAGTCGGGGAGGGTTTGTGATAGGCCCTGCGGGAAATCTTGATGAACAGGGTCAGCTGGCCATCTGAGCCATCTCAGAGAGATGGCGGAAGGCAAATGGCAGTGTGGTCTGTGGGGTCAGAAGAAATCTAGAAAAACAACTTGGACACTGTTGATTGACACTGTGTCCAATTACAGCTTTCAAAGAAAACAGGCAGCATTTGGAATGAAGAGGCCTTAATCAGTGATGTCTCCGTAACTGGTAGATGACTGATTCATTTAGAAAACTTAATTCCAAGTGCATTAATTTTGTTCTAAAAAGAATGATAGAGGGGTCAGTACCACTGGATCTATTAAGATGGATTCTGAGGAATAAAGGATTGTGTCTGAAAAGGTATGTTTAGCTGAAACAGTTCTGTGAAAATGAGTTTAGATATTCATTGTGTGATTTCTAGAAATAGGTCCCTTTTTAACTTGAACACGATGTTAAAACTAGTTCAGGATGGCCCCAGAGACGTTTAAGTGGCCATCTGGAGACTGTGGCAGCCTTTGGAATGGAGCTGCACATTATGTTTCTTTCTCAGGTGTCCACAGGCATCTCTTTGCGGGGGGCGGGGGAGCTCTGTGGACTAGCACAAGGGGGTGCTCATGATTGCAATTTATACTGTAAACCAGACAATTTCCATCATAAGAGCTATTAGGACATCTTGTTTCTGCTGAGCTCTCAATGGCTCAAAGGATTTAAAAGTGCTTTTCATGGCATATATGCATGGTCATATCGTAACTTAGCAAGAATGAGTTAGGTGTTCTGTTGCTGTTGTTCAGTTGCTAAGTCATGTTAGGTGTTTAAATGCTATCAACCTGGGGAGAGCCCAGATCAAAAGGGAGAAGCTGCTGGTCTGTGGCTGTCTCAAAATCAAGGTTCTGTTAAACAAGAAGAAACCCATGCATACATCCTTTTACTAGACTAAATATATTCTGGTATGTGGTCAAAGCACATACATCTCCTACCTGCCAAGATGCATGCCAACATACCACCATATTCATTTTTCAAACATCTATTGTTTACCAGGTACTTGATGCTTTTCTAAATACTTTCTATGTATTAGGTCATGCAAACTTCCTAAGAGCTATATGAAATAGGTACTGCTATTAACCAAGTAACAGATCTGGAAACTGAGGTCAGAGAGGTTAAATAAGTTTCCTTAAATCACTGAATTGATAAGAGGTGGAGCCTAAGTCACTGAATAAATGGAGAGCTCAAGCTTTTACCTGTGGATTCCATAATGGTTTCTTCATGTATATAGATACAAAACTTTCTCATATTGTTGTTCAGTCATGCAGCCATGTCCAATTCTTTTCAACTCCATGGACTGCAGCATGCCAGGCCTCCCTGTCCCTCAACATCTCCCGGAGTTTCCAAGTTCATATTCATTGCATCGGTGATACTGTCCAGCCATCTCATCCTCTGATACCCTCTTCTCCTTCTGCCCGCAATCTTTCCCAGCATGAGGGACTTTTCCAATGAGTCATCTGTTCACATCAGATGACCAAAATACTAGAGCTTCAGATTCAGCATCAGCCCTTCCAGTGAATATTCAGGGTTGATCTCCCTCTTTAGATTGACTGGTTCAATCTCCTTGCTGTCCAAGGGACTTTCAGGAGTAATCTCTAGCAGCACAGTTTGAAGGCGTCAATTCCCTGGCATTCTGCATTCTTTACAGTGCAGTTCTCACAAAACTTTCTCATAACTTACTGTTAATAAAACTCAGTAGTGATATAAATATGCGAAATTTCAAATGTTTCAGAGTTTAAACAAAAATAAACTTGAATTTCCTTTACATTGTAGAATGGGCCACAAGTGATTAGAAAATCTGCTGTTTGAATTCTGATTCCTGCTCTGCAGCTTACTAGTTATGAGACTTAAAGGAGATTCTCCTAGTTGTTTTGAGCCTCTGTTTCCCCAACTATAAAAGTACAGATTTCTTGGGAGGTTTAAGGGCAATAAACATAAAACCTCCATCTCATTGTGGATACTCAACAAAAGGTAGCCATAATGACTACGAGATAATCTAGTGCAAAGTCCTATGTAAACCATGCTGCATGAATCCAGAGGGTATCACTATTATTACCCTGATGATGACGATGAATGTGATAATACACATCAACTGTTGGAATCACAGCGTATTTTTATTTTTCAGTAACAAGGAGAGTGGTTGAGTCCCCAGGAGCCTCATGCATCTAGCATAAAGTCCTCTGCATCTGTAGAACCAAAGGGATCCCCACCAACCTTGCCCAGCCCTACAACCCAGGCTGGGCACTGCAAATAGCTGTCACCTGCCATGGTCCTGGACCAAAATGCTTCTCAGTTTTGAACAGGCTACTGAATTGGTCCTAAGAAGCCTGTCCTTCAAATAAGGCATCAAGGCAAAACACATTTGGGGATTCAGTAATTTATATCTGCTATTATATCTTACTGCCATTTTTTTTTTTAAAGTCTGGAAACAGTCAATGAACTTTAACTGCCAGGTCTCACTTCTTCCCTTTAAAATACAGCAAATTTGGACCCTGAGAAGGTTCTTCCTCCCAAGATTTCACATTTCCATGACTACTTCAGAGGGTTCCTATACAATAAGATGAGAGGTATTACTGCTACAGGTATTAAGCAACAGGTAATAACAGAGGTATTAACAGGGTGGTAACAGTCTTCTGGAGAAGGAAATGGCAACCCACTCCAGTATTCTTGCCTGGAAAATCCCATAGATGGAGGAGCCTGACGGGTTACAGTCCACAGGGGTTGCAAGAGTCGGACATGACTTAGTGACTAAACCAACAACAGCCTTGAAAAACCCTTTTCTAGTCTCCTGTGTCTTTTACAAAATCAGCATCCGTGTACAGAGAGCTGGGTATAAAACATTTAACAACTCTTGCATACAGAAGCCTGGCTCCCTCACAGCCAGTCAGACCCGCCCCCTGCCACTCTAAAAGCTGGGTTGGGGGTGTTGCAGGTAAATTTTCCATGGCATTCCCTTTGCTCTGAGTCCCTTGTTTGAATCTTTGTGGACAGTGTTTCTTAAAGTGAGGTACCTGCTACAACCGGGCCTACTGTAAGGCAGTGTCTCTCAAGGCACTGGCTACAGACCACCTGCATCAGAACCGCTTTGAACTGGATAAAAAGCAGAGCCTGATCTTAGACCTAATAAGCCAGAATCTCTGGTAGGGATCAAGAATGTGCATTTCTTCAAGGCTCCTGGGTGATCCCCACAAACACTGAAGTCTGGGAACCACCAGAGAAAGACATGGCAGATGCTTCCTTCTGGCCATATCACCCAGGGCTCAGCATACCTGCTGGACTACATCACAACCATCTGAAAACCAGAGTGGAGATTTTTTACTTCACTTAAAAAGAAACAGAAATCAATGTATACCAAAGACTTACAGGATGACATTTTGAAAATTAAGGTGGAAAGGACACATGGTAGATGGCTATCTATATACTGGGATAAGGGGAAGAATTCTTAAGCAAGGTTCCAAAGGTACACACCAAAAACAAACAACAGATACTTTTCTGGTTAATGAAGAGCATCATAGGAAGAGTTGACAAGCACGACAGGTATAGAGATCATATTTGCCATCTTTAGATCTAAATATCTAGAACACATAAGTGATCCCTGCAGATCAACCAGAAAAGGCCAAGGGTGCCAGCAGAACAGTGAGCAAAGGACAGGAATAGAAAATTCACAAAAGCACTTATTTTCAGAGAAACACACATTACATTTACAAGTCATTACTTGACACCCATTAAAATGGATGTAAGTGCCTGACAAACAGAAAGTTGGGTAAAACCAAATCCTGCAAGGATGTGCAGAAGCCAAGAGTCCTAAAAAACACTGTTGGAGAGAGTTTAACCTGGTGCAGCCAGGCTGTCAAATCAAGTCAAGCTGTCTTTCAGTACATCTTGAAAGACAGCCTGCCCGTGCCCTCAGTGTGGTCCTGCAAGTCCATCTGAGATCTGTTAATATATTCCAGAGGCAAAGAACTACATGGATATATAGTAACACGAGTAACGTTTTATAATGTTGGGGGAAAAAGCATAAAAAAAGAGTACTATCAACAGTACAGTGTCATCTGTGTAAGTTAAAAATATACCCAAAAGAGCTCTCTGTGCGTGAGTGGAAATTGGAGAAGAAAAAACTAAATCCTGACTTCTAGCTGAATAACAACAAACTACAACAAAACATGGGCCAGGTAAGTCGATTTAAAGCACCAGTTCAGGTTCGATCCAGGATACAGGATGCTCGGGGCTGGTGCACTGGGACTACCCAGAGGGATGGTACGGAGAGGGAGGTGGGAGGGGGGTTCACGATGGGGAACACGTGTACACCCGTGGCGATTCATGCTGATGTATGGCAAAACCAATACAATATTGTAAAGTAATTAGCTTCCAATTGAAATAAATAAATTTAAATTTAAAAAAAAATAAAAAGAGAAACGACAAAAATGAACATTGCTGTTAATCAGGATTTACAGTACTGACTAAATACTCTTGTGGGCTCAGCACTCCTGTACTACAGGAAGTTAATCCTTCATCACCTGGCAGGGGGCTGATGCTGGCTGGAATCCTGCAGCCGTGCCCGTGGCTCTGCCTCCTCACCACCCACCAGGCAGGGCTGGGTGCGGGTGTGCTAAGAATCCCCTGATACCCCTTCCCAATTTCACTCCCATGAGCACTCAAAGATGTTGTAAAAGGCAGGTATGATGATGTAGGGGCTTTGTGTTAGGATTATTTTTACTCAGTCACCAAAAAAGTAACAAGAAAAATAACTGCAATTCCAAGAGAAAATGGACAGACTTCAGAATTTAAAACACAGAAAAATAGGGGGAAAAAAAAGAAGATTTGAAAGGTTTCCCCTTTCTGGTGGATGGTGCAGGTTATTACTTCCTGGGTCCCTAAGGAGGGGAATAGAGCAAAGCCTGCGCCTGCTTCTCTCAAGCTGTTCCATGATCGGGCAGCATTTCGGTTCTTATGCTTCCAGGAACGATACCTATCAGTGCAGGTTTGGCCCCACAGGAAGCCAGGTCGACCACAGACCTGGGTTCTGAGACTGCAGCTATTTCATCTGGGGCCACAGCATCAGGAAGGCAGCCCTTTCTCTTTCTTTCAATTCAGTGAGCGGGTTCTGAGAACCTCTGGCGCATGTGGCCTGTGCTCGAGACACAAGGGAACACAAAGAGATGGGGGCATGGCCGCTGGGGAGGCGATATCTAGTTGGCGTCACTGTAACTCTTATTACTCAACACTCATCAATTCTCTGCAGAATCAGAAAGCTAAGCTGAGCAACAGGGGTACCACAGAACATCTTAGGAGATCCTTCACCAAATTTAGTGCATTTATGGAGTATCTACTCCATGTACTTTGTGACCCCATGGACTGTATCCCGCCAGGCTCCTCTGTCCATGGAATTCTCTAGACAAGAATACTGGTGTGGGTTGCCATTTCCTCCTCCAGGGGAGGGTCTCCTGCACTGCAGGCAGATTCTCTACCACTGAGCCACCAGGAAGGCCCACTCCACACACAGAGTTATGCAAAGGCATGAGATGTAGGAGGGTGGATACAAAAGATTTAATAGGAACTCAATAGCCGGAGGCAACAGGGCACAGAGAACTACCATCAGGTACAGAGGGTTAAGTGTCATTTAGGGGACCAACCACGCAGTGTGAAGACAGCAGAGGGCTGCTGACGGTTAGTGAGAGAGCAGAAAGGGCCATGGGTCGTGAAGGATGGATGAGACCGGACCAGTGAAAAGAACAACGGGGGAACAGTGTGAGCAAAAGCAAAGGTTTGAGGGACTTCCCTGGTGGTCCAGTGGCTAAAACTCTGTGTTCCCAAAGCAAGGGGCCCGGGTTTGATCACTAGTCAGGGAACTAGATTCCCACATGCCACGTGCTACAAGGAAGACTGAAGGTCCTGTATACTGCAACTAAGACTCAGTGCAGCCAAATAAATAAAAATAAGGAAATATATATAAGCAAAGGCGTGAAGTGAAAGGTACCCTCCCTCTCTGGGTAGCATTTTTCTCTTCACTTTCTCAAAAGTAATATAAGGGCATCTTCCTCCTTTACTCTGTGCACCACGATCTTAGAGGAGTCACCTTTGGGTTTCCTGTTTTCCAACCAGCATCTCATGATAAAATGCGTGTGTTTCCCTTTTGCATGACGGAAACCTTGTACTAAAACTATAGATTGGGAAAACATTAGCACCACGAGAATAAAAACAAACCATCATCCTTTCAAAGGTGGTAATCAGCCAAATGAGATCACCTAACTAGCAGGAAGAAAGGGAATGACCAGTAGGGTTTGTTACAGTTGCAAGAATGTCCCTCCTTTCTTCACAGCATAAACTACAATCTTCTGATGGTTTAAATGATATGTTTTTCATTAAAATACAGCTTGACACTGTACACTCAGCTGGACCCTGGTGACTGTAAGATGGGTATCATGGCAGGATTTTCCCAAGAATGCCCAAGGTAGAACCCTCTTTCCAAAAAGTGAGTGTCAGTTTGTTCACTCAGAAAAATGAGAACATCTAGAAGAAGCTCAGGAGGTCGGGATGTCCCAGGAAGTTGCAAGAATTAAGATGGACTATATGTGGGTTAGAGAGAGAAACTTTTCAAAAAATATTTACACTTAAATATAAATTATTCATTGGTTTCTTAAAAGAAAGGTTAAGAGTTAAACTCCAACTAAATATAAAAAACAAATCAGATTTTATGTTACATTATGTAAAGCAGACACTTTCAATACAAATACTCATCCATTCAGCAAATTCTACAATTTGTCACAGTCTTGGTTACAAATGATTTTTAGAGACACAAACTGCATGTGAGGAGTGGTTCCTGGCACTGAAGGAGGTGTTTGTAATGAAATGATACATTTTATTTTACACAGTGTGTACACATATAATTGCCTTGTATACATGCATATACGTCTGTACATATCTATACAGATAAATGTATATGTTTATATTTGTTGTTCAGTCGCTCACTTGTGTCCAACTCTGTGACCCCATGGGCTGCAGCAAGCCAGGTTTCCCTGTCCTTCACCATCTCCTGAAGTTTGCTCAAATTCATGTCCAACATGTTTACACAGGGGCTTTCCAGGTGGTGCTAGTGATAAAGAACCTGCCAATGCAGGAGACATAAGAGATGTGGGCTCTACCCCTGGGTTGGGAAGATTACCGTGGAGCAGGGCACAGCAACCCAATCCTGTATTCTTGTCTGGAGAATCTCATGGACAGAGGAGCCTGGAGGGCTACAGTCCGTAGGTTGCAAAGAATAGGATACAACTGAAGCAACTTTGGCATGCATGCACAAGCTTATAAAGACATATAAAATAATGCTTTTATGTGTGTGATAAAATAAAGCCGAGTCTTTCTCATGCTGCAATAAAAATCACTGTACACAATGACTAGGCTCCCGGACCCCCCCACTAGTTGGGGCTGTTTGCTTTAGCACAGCTGGGGCTCCCCAGTAACAGACTGCTCTGATCTGTGCTCTCCTTCTCTCTGCAGGCAGCAAATTCACAGCATTCGGATCACGGGAGGTACCATTACACCTCACAAATTAATATGGACAACTCCTCAAATTCGATCCTTGAATACAAGTTTGAAGCTAATTCCTGCAAGAATTTCATTATTAACTGAAGTGCAATTTAGAATCTGTGATTGAAACGCCTGCCGGCTACAATTCCCAATTCTCTTCTTCTACTAGATGACCCTGCATTTGTTAGAAAATGTATTAACCTTAAGTTAAAGGAAGTTCCATTTGTGTGCTTGTATATACACAAGAACACGCATATAGTAGATTACTATATCCTTCCTCCTCTGTTGGAAACAAAGGTAAAAAGAAACATATTACGCTTCTTCAGGCAAAAGAAGCTCACAGTCAACAGGATACGAGTTTGGGGACTCTGGAATAAAAGAAAAGCTCACCGGCAATCTGCATTTTGGTGGTCACATGCAAAATCCACTTGACAGAAGTTTCAGGCTGTTTTTAACGACATCTCTTCTTTCCTTTCTCCCTAAGTCGCTTCACTCTGACTGGTAGGCTTTATTTCAAGGTCACTAGACACGGTGACAGCGTCTGATGCTTTGGGAGGGACACAGTGAAGGCCACGGACAGGGGCATGTGAGCCAGACTAGCACCCAGAGGGACCACCAACCCAGAGGCCATGTCCCCACCCCACCCTGCTCACCCCATCGAGAGCCAGGCCTTTAGAGCCCAGGGCACATGTCCCAGGATGGCAGCACCAATCTACACTCCCAGAAACAGTGCACAAGGGCTCCCTTTAGTCCACATCCTTGCCAGCATTTGATGTCATCTGGATAATAGCTCTCCTAACAAGCATGAGGTGATATTGTGGTTTTGATTTGTCTTTCCCTGATGATTAGTGATGCTGAGCATCTTTTTACTATCTTTGGGAAAATATCTAATTGAATCTTTTGATGCTTTACTCATTTGTTAATAGGGTTGTTTCTGTTTGTTTGCTGATGAGTTGCATGAGTCCTTCATATATTTGGAACTGTTGTTGCTATTGTTGTTTAGTCACTTAGTCCTTTGCAAGCCCATGGACTGTAGCCCACCAGGCTCCTCTGTCTGTGGGATTTCCCAGGCAAGAATACTGAAGTGGGTTGCCATTTCCTCTGCTAGGGGATCTTCCTGGCCCAGGGATCAAACCTGCGTCTCCTGTGTCTCCTGCACTGGCAGGCAGATTCTTTATCTGCTGAGCCATCATGAAAGCCCAATGTTTTAGGTGAGGGCTCTGAAATGAATGCAGGCTCTTGATCAACTGATTTAGGAATAACTATATAAAACAGCTCAGTGTTTGTTAACATTGCATTTATATATTAGGCTATCTTGGTGTTTTCAAGCGTTTGATAAGGTGGACCAGCACTGAAGTTCTGCTTTTGGGAGAGTTTATTTATATTTGGTGAAATGAGAATTTAAAAAAGAACTTTAGACTTAAACCCCTGGTTTCTAGAAAGGGAAGAAAAAGGGCAAGCTAGCACCTTCCATCTTTATCCTTACATCCTGAGCAACCTGCTAAAAGATGATGACCACAGGGGACTTTGTTCAGAAACAAACTGCACCAAATCTCTGGCCTATTTACCTCATTATAGCAAGGGCACTTTCTAATCACACCAACAAATTGCTTCAATGACCGTTTCTAATTTGCTCTTCCTTCAGATACTTTTCTCACTTTTCTCTGTAAAAACTCTACTTCCTTTCATGCCCATTTGCCCTCATGTTGGCACCAGGTCCCCAGCCACCTGCCTTCTCTGTCTTCTCCAGCACATCTCCCCTCCAGGACCCACTAAGAGAAGCTGCTTCAGAGTTCCTGATCATTAACATAATTAACACCTTTTCATTGTGGAAGAGACCGGCAGTCACCTTTCAAGTGCAGCAATTATGGAAATAATCACGCAGATGTGTGGTAATTTCATAGTAACTGTGCACCTATGGCATACTGGAGGAGGCCGGGAGGGTTCCAACCTGCTTGGGTATGCAGTGATGCTAATTAGTGTGATAACTTGCATTTAGGCGGCGCCATTCTGCCCCAGCCACCTAAACCGGTGTACAATTATGTACAATTAACAGTCACCTATAAAGAGTGACAACATTCAGAACACAAGAGCCATCTTTTCAGAAAGGAACACAAGCAGAGGAAAGCTCGGGGACAGGCTGGCATTTCTTTTCCTGGGGAGAAGACGCCCCTGGTGAGTCAGCAGTGATGGGTCAGACATGATACTCAGACTTCTCGCTTCTTCCAGTCTTTTAGGAGATGAAGATGGCACAGATGAAAACTTGGCATGCCTGAGCCTGAGGCTGGAGGGAAAGGTAGATATGCCAGACACCAGAACCCTGCAGGAGGCAAAGTCGTCTGGATAGTTTGGGACGGTCACTCTAGGAAGACACCACTGAACAGGATACACATGGCATTCTGCAGTAAAAGACAAAGCTCCTGTTCCTGCAGAATGGGATGAGAGTTGGGGTTTCACAGCAGCATGCGTAAACAGGAACTGTGTGCACACTTCAAGTCCACAGAGCGATATGGTTTCTGGAGATGGAAAAGCGACCATCAGGGTCACCAAATGACAAACCGTTAACATCAGCGACAGAGCCGGGCCAGCTCTACTGTCAGACCACAGACGGACAGAGAAGCACATTCACTCTGGCCCCTGTGTTTCCAGAGGGATGCTGGTGAATGAGACGGCAGACAAAAGAGCCCGGAGAGGTGGAGTGTCTGGAAACCAGCATGCAGCCGGATGAGCAAAGAGGCAGCTCAGAGGAGGAGACGTGAGATGCTGAGAGAGCGGAGATGTTACTGCAGTATACAGAAGTGTCTGCTGTTTCAAGAGGCTGGACGTAGTTTATCTTATTACCAGTTAGATAAGATTCCACTGGTGGAAGTTACAGAGAGGAAGTTGCATAAAAGGTATATATGCAAATCCAACATAAAGTCTTGAAAGATGCTAGGCTTCCGAACACGGGATTTACTCAGACAGAAACTGAACAATCTCTTATGGTTTGTGGGTGGAGGAACTGATTGTGGGCAGAGGTGAGGGTAATTTACTCAGACAGAAACTGAACAATCTCTTATGGTTTGTGGGTGGAGGAACTGATTGTGGGCAGAGGTGAGGGTAAGGCTGCCTCTGGGGCTCAGTCAAGGAGAGTGAGGCCTGCAGAGTGGATGGCTAGATGGCGCCGAACAACTGGAAGACCACAGCCATGCTTCTGTGTGGGGGTCAGACACACAGTCTTCCTTGGTTCCCTGTTATTTGATTGCTTTACTTTTTAAAAATTAGCAGAGGGTAAAACGCACTTTCCTGTGACTAGTTCTATGAATTCTGGCATGTAAGTGGCATGTTTACCATCACCACAATCAAGATACAGAGCGAATCCCTCACCAAAGGCAATTGCCTTCTGCCATCCCTTTTCCCAAACCCCGGTAACCACTGATCACTTCCCCATAGCTTTGCCATATTGAGAGTGTCAGATAAACAGAGTCCTACTCTATGGAACCTTTAGACACATTGGCTTCTCTCACTCAGGACAACGCCTCTGAGATGCATCCAAGTGAGAGGCTCTGTGTATCTCCAGTTCAAATTCTTAAGCAGACGATGTTGGGGAACATCCATTGCCTATTTTGCCTACTTTGAAATTTCTGCTTTTTTCAGGTTTTTCAAATTTCTTGCCTTAATCTGGGAAGCAGTGAATCCGGTTTAAGAAAATTATAGTACCTGGTGCCTCTAGTGATCTTTTCTTTCTGAAATCTTTTTCTTTCTGCTGGCGTTCAATTTTAAAGGAAACTGAATTCTAGAAAAATAAAAAACTGTAAAAAACCCATATGCTACAGATCAGTACATATATACATGGATAAGGAAATGAAATTTTTCCTCTACAACTTTTGCCTTTAGAGGAACACACCATTAACAGTTTGATGACTATTATTTACAGAGCATTTCTAAGCTTATTTGGTCATATATATTCAATATTTATAAAAATGGGATCTTACTAAAAATACAGTTGTATAATTCAATACCACAAACATCTTTTCCTAACTATAAGTAGTTCCATCTCATTATTTTTATGTACTGCATGGTATTCTATTATACAGATGGGCCAACCATTTACATAATAGATGCCCTATTGATGAACATTAGATTATTTTGAAGTTTTCACTAATGCAATGTAACAATAAACACCTTTGTTTATATATCTTAGGATTTAAAACTGTTTGAATGAAAAAATAAAGCTCTTCATAAGAGTATTTACTGGAAGAACACATTAGATTTGAAAAATGGCATTTCATTAAGGAATAAAATACAGAAACAGGAGATTATTAAAACATAAGCACCAGAATTCAAGTTCTCTACTTGTACGAGCACGAAGATGTTTCAGATTAATATCAGCTTAATTGGCCTCCTCGCCACAGACCCAGAGATTCCTCTTTAGACAGTTAAATGCGCTTCTCCCCTGAAGCTAAGAGCTGCTTCCTGCCACCGATTTTACAATCCTGCTGTCACTGAGCTTTCTGGACTCGGTGCATTAGAGTCGATGCCAGAGGTTAGACCTTGCCAGCCCAAGGATGCTCAGCATCTCTTGAAGGCCTGCGTGCCTATTTCCTCCTTGTTCCATTCAGTCGACTTCTGTCTTCTCCCCACATGCCTCCTGGGACTAATTTTGCCTTCCCAAGGAAATTGATCCTATACTGACTTTTTAAAAGTGAGTTTTATGAATTATCGGACAATTGAACACATCTGGACCTTTCCCAAGGCTAGCCACTGTTCACATAGGACCCCAGTTACCCAGGGAATGCTTACTTAGGCAGTTTTTATAGGCAAAACCAGTAAGGTGAGGTCTAACTATTTGCCTACTTGGTCCTACAAGTAGTGGACCATCAAGGTGAGGGGTGACTGGAGAGTTAGAGGCTCAGAGCCAAGTCACAGGCTGGGAGATCCAATTTACCCCCAAGTCATCTAAAAACCCCCAAGAACCCTCCACCCTCAGCACTGTGTGGCTTCAAAGGACTTTCATGCCCACAGCTTCACTTGGGCTCCATTACAATCTCAAGGCATTATAGTCTCTATAGTCTCAGTAGAGCTAAGCCTATGAAAGCAGTTCAGCCACAGCCATGGAAGTAGTCTGGGCTCCTGGGCTTTTATTAAGCCACACTGTTATGCTCACAAAGGTCATAGAGAGATGAGGTGAGGAGGCCACAAGGAGTGGCCCGTCTGTCTCTCTCTCACACACACACACTGCAGTTACCCAAAGCCTAAGGAGTCTGCTCGTTTTCTCTGTCATACACACACACACACACACAATTTTCTCTGACACACACACACACACACACACACACACACACGGGCTATTACTAAACTCGCTAATGAACTCTTTCAGGCACAGCAGCCATTTGTGTGAAAGAAGGGAGTTGCCGCCGGTCTGACTTAGGTAGCTATTAGTTCTGCAGGTCCGGCCTGCAACCATTCATTAGGGTAAGAGATCTAGCACTGTGTGCCAGGGTGGCAGGGAGCTCCTCTGGGCCAATAGTTGAGAAAATGGCACAGCAGTGATGCGTGTAAGGGACTCACCAAGGGATCAGAAACATTTGGGTGAGTCAATTCAAACTGGGCATCTACTCCAGGGTTCCTGACAGCTAACCTACTCCAATTAATTACCTGAAGAAAATGGAGTGTTCTTGGGATAATAATGGGTGCCATTATAGAATAAAACTCGACTGTTTAATATTAGTTCCTTGCCTTTAGATCCAGAGGAGAAGGTAAAAACTTGAGGAAGAATGTCTTCCTGAGGTTATTCCCATGCTCTTCTTTGCTCTCCATATTCCTAACCCAAGGTTAACAAAAGTGTCACTACATCATTTAGGGTACCTCTGCTTCTCCTTTTTCTATAGTAACTTACACACTTTATGTAGTTTATAGAATCAAGGTGAAAATGACCCTTTTCTCTGCAAGCCACTTCCCTCATCATTAATACCTTTGCCAAAACCAGAGGATCTCTAAAGTTATTTGAGACAAATTTCTTAGCATTTTGTTTTATCCCCTTGGATTTAATGAGAGTTCCCTAATAATGTAACTGGTCTCTGGTTAACTGTCAATAACTTCAGAGCCTTCTTTAGTACCTTATGAAGAGCAAGTGATGGGTGAGGATTTGTTAATATGGAATGGGTAGATATATGATTAGAAGGAAACATATCATAGTTATAACCAGCAATTTATCTGGGACTATGCTATAATTTTTCTTTCCTCTTAAGCATCTTTCCAAGTTTTCTATAAGATAAAATAGCTTTTAAAGATAAAATGAAATGTAAAAATATATATGCTGTAGCAGTGCAAGATCATTTTTGTTGTTGTTTAGTCACTCAGTCTTGTCTGACTCTGTGACTTCATGGACTGCAGCATGCCAGGCTTCCCTGTCCTTCCCTATCTCCCAGAATTTGTTCAAAACTCATGTCCATCGAGTCAGTGATACCATCCAACCATCTCAACCTCTGTCGCCCCTTCTCCTCCTGCCCTCAATCTTTTCCAGCATCAGCATCTTTCCCAATGAGGCAGCTTTTTGCATCAGGTGGCCAAAGTGTTGGAGCTTCAGCTTCAGCATCAGTCCTTCCAATGAATATTCAGGGTTGATTTCCTTTAGGATTGACTAGTTTGATCTCCCTGCTGTCCAAAGGACTCTCAAGAGTCTTTTCCAGCACCACGGTTTGAAAGCATCAATTCTTCGGCCTTCTATACAGTCAAACTCTCACATCTGTACACTGACTACTAGAAAAACCATAGATTTGACTATATGGACCTTTGTCAGCAAAGCGAAGCTTCCTCTTTTTTAATATGCTGTCCAGGTTTAGATCTTGGAATGCTGGATCTTAAAAGCTCATGAGGCTTTCTTTCCACCTACTGGAAATCTGAGCTGGACCACTGTATGGCCTGGAGCATGGGAACAATTCCTCTAGGAAGCAGAGATTCTCCGGCAAAGAGGGAAAAAATAAAATGCAAACCAGCAAGCCAATGTTTCCATTTCAACGCTGATCAACTCCAGAAGCACCAATGACAAAGACGATCTGGGGGCCACATCAACGTTTATGAATTATTCCAATTAAATATTCAAGTGATTTTAGGAAAAATTCTGGAAAATAGTCAAGTCTGAGCAAGAATCCACTTGATTTCATCATGATTAATGACACTGATATAAAAGGACTGTATGAAGAGCTTCCCGCCTTTTCAATGTCTGTACTGGTCAGAAGCCAGAACTCTCGGCTGCTCAACGGACCAAGCCTACACTGCACTGCTTAGAAGGCCAGATGGTGTAGCAAGCAAGATAAGAACAGTTTAAGATCCTTTCTTTAAGAAGGTTGGCACCAACCTTTAAACCAACTTTAATCAATCTTCAAAACCATTTGCTAGTCATCTCAGCTGAAATTTCTGAAACAAATTTTTCTTTTTTTCCTTTCTCCAGCAAAGCACTGAAGCACTGAAACCCAGAGGGCAGGCAAATAACACACTTCTGGATGAGTTTCACATGACTGTGATGAATCCAGACAACACGACAGAGAATCTTTCCTGAAAGTCCCATTGCAGACTGTATCAGAGTCAGAATAAATGGTGAGGATATCACCTGGAAACGTTTCGGATCAAGTCACTAAACTGAAACAAGCAGACAAGTGTGACCCGGAAAATTTCAAACTGCAGACTGGCTGCCAGTGGCATCTATGGAAATTACTGTTACCACAGTGAAACCCGATGGTGCACACGGCACAGCAACAGGCCTGCGTTCAGAGATGGGAGCTGGTGATACACAGTCACCACTCATTTCTATTTGTGGCTGTGACAGCTTTTACATCCTTTTCAGTGGAGACGCAGTATCAATCACGGAAAAATTAGTGCTGAGAAGCTGGACAGCCAATCAGCACTGGGGGGTCTATACTGGGCCTCTAGGGAAAGAGAGTTGAAAACGGCAGATGTTTCATACCCACCTTGGCCTGCATTACTCTCTTTTTAGGGCTTCCCTGGTGGCTCAGATGGTAAAGCGTCTGCCCGCAATGTGGGAGACCTGGGTTCGATCCCTGGGCTGGGAAGATCCCCTGGAGAAGGAAACAGCAACCCACTCCAGTATTCTTGCCTGGAAAATCCCATGGACAGAGAAGCTGGTAAACTATAGTCCATGGGGTCGCTAAGAGTCAGACACGACTCAGCAACTTCACTTTCTTTTCTTTCTAGTATTTTTAAAATTCTGACTTTTTTTTTTAATTATAGTTGCTTTATAATGTTGTGTTAACTTCTATTGTATAGCAAAGTCAATCAGCTATATATACACACATATTCCCCCCACCCCAGCTTTTGGGTTTCCTTCCCATTTAGGTCACCACAGAGCTTTGAGTAGAGTTCCCTGTGATTTCTAGTAAGATCTCATTAGCATTTTACACATAGTATAAAAATCTCAGTCTCTCAAATTCACCCCTCTGTTCCCCCTTGGTATCTATGGGTCCCTTCTCTATGGCTGTGTCTCTACTGCTGCTTGGTAAATAAGATGATCTATGCTGATTTTTTCAGATTCCACATATGTGCATTAATATACAATATTTGTTTTTCTCTTTCTGACTTACTTCACTGTGTGTGACAGTCTCTAGGTTCAGCCATGTCTCTACAAATGACCCAATTTTGTTCCTTCTTATGGCTGAGTATTCCACTGTATATATATACATTACATCTTCTTTATCCACTTACCTGTTGATGGACATTTAGGTTGCTTCCATATCCTGGCTATTGTAAACAGTGCTGCAGAGAACACTGGGGTGCACATGCATTTTTGAATTATGTTTTTCTTCGGGTATGCCTAGGAGTGGGATTGAAATTCTGAAATCTTTCATATCTTACCTAATGATAACTAAGGGTGGGGCCATCTTGCGATTAAATTTTCCTTTTCTTTTTTTTTTGTCTAAAACAGATCCTATAGTTTCCTTTTATCATCCATGCAGTCTGAACTGAACTGCATCTATTCTTCATCTATTTGCTATATAGGATATATAGACCGAGTCAGGATGCTGGTTATTCAGGACAGGCATACCAAGTAAAAAATATGTGTCTGTCTATATTTATTTGTGCTTGTATAAATATATGGTCCAAAGAGAAAAACAGCCCATAAAAAATTCCCCAAAGTCATTAGGGAGGTATAATAATTTAGAGCTGAAGGAACCAAGGATATCAGACAGGACACCCTTTCTTTGATTGTAAGTGGCACATCTGGTGGCACCTCAGTGGAGAACATTAAGAATGCAGGCTGCTGGGCACCATGACTAGAGATTGGGATTCGCCTGGTCTGGACTAGGGTCTCATCGACTCTAAAGCAGCTGGGCCATGGACTGGCACTTGGGAACCACTGATCCAAGTGAAATACTTAGTGCCAAGTTATTAAAGCTTTCAGGCCTGGCTTTCCCATTTTAATGGCCAGGTGCTATTTATTATAACATAATAAGATCCTGAGAGGAGAACAGAAGTCCACAGGACAGGCTAACTGAAGAAAACACATACAAAGCGGCAAAACTGAGAGTAGGAGATGGTCACATTTGCAAAATTGCTTCTTCCCCTCTGGTCGGTTATTAGAAGTGTTGCCATGGTGATGGGAAGAGGGCAGAACTAGAGGTTTGTGAAAGGGGTTGCAAATTGGAGAGGGCTTAACCTACAGAAACCTTTGTTGAAATGATCCCTCTGAACTGGGTTGAGAGGCTCTCCTCTCATTTGGAGGTCTATCAAGTCACTAAACATTCTATTAGCCACTGTGTTTCATTCCCCCCATCACACTGGAGGGGCCCAAAGCCTTGGCTACAAAGAAACGGTGTCCTATTTGATATCCTAGCTTCCTTCAGTTCTAAATTCTTGGACTTCCAAGATGACTGGGTTTGTTTTTTTGGTTTTTTTTTTTTTTAATGTTTTTCTGTTTGGACTGTATATTTATATAAGCACAAATAAATACAGACAAATATTCTTTTTTACCTGGTACACCTACTTTAAGCCTCTTTGGAGGCTTCATGCTTGTCTATAAATGTATGTAAGCATGAGCTACGGAGAGCAACACTAATGTGGGCTCTGAGAGTGCTTCTCTGCTACTCTTTCGCTCAACTTCCACACACTTTCCAAATAGGTAGCAGGAAGGCCCCTTGTGTGGCTACATGCCATTTAAACAAAGGAAGAGTCCTGGGTCTTTGAAGAAAGACATGTAAGATGGATATATTAGTATCAGAATGGATTTGAATTTTGTGGAAAAGAAATAACCACAAATAGTTTCTTTAAAGTTTCATGTTTAACTTATGTTTTGATTCACCCTTTGAATGAGGAAAGAAGATATGAATAAACGGGGAAGAAAAAACTGAATGGGGCTCTGGAATGTCACAGCTGTAGGTGAAAGGGAGAGTCAAAACGACAGCTCATTTCCTAAGGACAGAAATTTTAAAGCAGGACAAAAATTTATAAAGTTGATAGTGAAGGAGAGAAAGGTCTACAAAGGTAAATTGTTATTTACATGAAACTGATAGTTATACATATGAGCGAAACAAAACTTTGATAAATTTAAACTGATTTCTTTAAAGATGCTTTTAACAATGGCACAAGATTCTTTATAATTGTGTTCTTTGCAAGGCAAGTGGTACAAGTAAGTTACAAAAACATAGTAGTTAGTATACTTATTAAGAGTGGAGTTTTACTCCCAGCTAACGAAGTCCAGGACCAGATGGCTTCACAGGTGCATTCTAACAACATTTACAGAAGAGTTAACATGTCTCTTCTCAAACTACTGAGTAATATTTGGGAAGAAGGAATGCTTCTGAGCTCATCCTATGAGGCCATCATCACCCAGACACCAAAACCAGGCAAAGATATCACAAAAAATAAAATTACAGGCCAAAATCACTGATGAAAATAGATGCAAAAATTCTCAAACAAATTTGAGAAAAACAAACTCAACAATACATTAAAAGGATAACACACCACAACCAAGTGGGATTTATTCCAGGGATGCAATACTAATTCAAAATCTGCAAACTGATCAATGTGAATACACATTAACAAATCAAAGAATAAAAACCATATGGTCATCTCAACAGAGGCAGAAAAAGCATTTGACAAAACTCAATATCCATTTATGATAAAGACTCTCTATAAAGTGGGTATAGAAGAAACATATGTCAAATTAATAAAGGCTATGAATGATAAGCCCATAGCTAACATCATACTCAACTGTGAAAAACTGAAAGCATTTCCTCTAAGATCAGGAACAAGACAAGGATTCCCACTCTTGTCACTTTTATTCAACACAGAACTGAAAGCCTTAAGAATCAGACAAGTAAAAAGAATCCAAATTAGAAAGGAAGAAGTATAACTGTCCCTACTTGTAGATGATATGAGGGTATATATAGACAATCCTAAAGATCCTACCAGAAAAATACTAGAAGTCATCAGTGAATTCAGCAAAGTTTCAGGGTACAAAATTAATACACATAAATCTGTGGCATTTCTACATTAAGGAGGCGCTATCAGAAAGAGAAATTAACAAAAAACCCTTTTACCTCGTTGCAGCCGAGAAAGCAACATGGGTCACCAGCACCTCTACTGGAGCCATCCGAGAAAATTCGGCCAGGGTTCTCGCTCTTGCCGGGTCTGCTCAAACCGGCACAGTCTGATCCGGAAATACGGCCTCAATATGTGCCGCCAGTGTTTCCGCCAGTATGCGAAGGACATCGGCTTCATTAAGTTGGACTAACCAAACTTCCTTAGATGGCTCATCCAGCACATCAACCTCAGGCAGAAATAATACTAGCTCTTTGTATATAAAATAAAAGTTTTCAAAACTTCAAAAAAAAAAATCCCATTTACAATCAGATCAAATAGAATAAAATACCCATGAATAAATCTAACTAAAGAGGTTAAAGACATATACTCTGAAAACAGACATTACTGAAAGAGATTGAAAAAGACAAACAGAAGAAAAGGTATGCCACGATCACTGACTGGAAGAATATTGTTGAAATGCTAGTACTACACAAGGTAATTTACAGATTCAGTGGAATCCCCATCAAAATACCAATGACATTTTTCACAGGACTAGAATAAACAATTCTGAAATACATATGGAAACACAAAAGACTCAGAAGAGCCAAAACAATCTTGAGAAAGAATAAAGCTGGAGGCATCATGCTCCCTGATTTCAAACTACACTACAAAGCTACAGTCATCAAATCAGTGTGGCACTGGCACAAAAACAGATACATAGATGATTGGAATATAACAGCTCAGAAATAAATCTGCACTTACATGGGCAATTAGTCTACAACAAAGGAGGCAAGAATATACAATGGGGAAAACATAATCTCTTCAATAAACGGTGCTGAGAAAACTGGACAGCTACATGAAAAGAAGCAAATTTGACTATTTTTTCTTCACTGTATACAAAAATAAACTCAAAATGGATTAAAAACTTAAACATAAGACCTGAAACCATAAAACTTCTAGAAAAAAACACAGGCAGTATGCTCTCTGACATTGGTCTTAGCAATATTTTTTAGAAATGTCTACTTGTGCAAAGGAAACAAAAGCAAAAATAGACAAATAGGATTACATTAAACCAGAAAGCTTTTGCAGAGCAAAGGAAACTATCAACAAATGGAAAGGCAGCCTACTGAATGGAGGAAGATATTTGTGAAGAATATATCTGATAAGGAGCTAATATCCAAAATAAAGAAAGAACTCATACAATTCAACACTCCAACAAACTTCCAATAAAAAATGGGTAGATCTGAATTTTAGATCTGAATAGACATTTTTCCAAAAAAGATGTACAGATGGCCAGCAGGTACATGAAAAGATCAACATCATCAGGGAAATGAAAATAAAAACCATGAGATACTATCTCACACCTGTTAGAATGGTTATTATCAAAAAGACAGCCAATAACAAGTGTTGGCAAGGATGTGGAGAAAAGAGAACCTTCATGCATTGTTGGTGGGAATGTAAATTGGTGCATCCACTATGAAAAACAGTATGGAGATTCCTCAATAAAACTAAAAACAGAAATACAATACAATCCAGCAATTCCACTACTGGGTCTTTATCCAGAGAAAACCAAAACACTAATTTCAAAAGACATATGCATCCCTATGTTCACCACAGCATTATTTACAATAGTCAAGATACACAAGCACCCTAAATGCCCACTGATAAATGAATAAAGAAGATGTGATACGTAGACACACACCCACATGTGCTCACACACAGACATACAGTGGGATATTACTCAGCTGTAAGAAGAATGAAATCTTGCCATTTGTGACAATACGTATGAACTGAGAAGGTATCATTCCAACCGAAGTCAGTCAGGTAGAGAAAGGAAAATACTCTATGATTTCACCTATATGTAAAATCTAAGGAAAAAATGACTTAACAAAATAGAAACAGACCTATACGTACAGAGAACAAAGCTAGTTTCCAGAGGGGAAGGAGGCTTGGGGGGGAGGGTGGTTAGGAATTAAGAGGTACAAACTTTCAGTTGCAAGATAAACAAGTCAGGGGTATGATATGTACAATGAGGAGAATATGGTCAATTATTATGTTATGTCTTTGTAAAAAAAATAATTTTTTAAAAGACAGCAAAAAAAAACAAAGTAAGAGGGAGTTTTAAATTAGCTGAATTTGAGTTAGGAACCAAGGCTTGAAGCATATAATGCTGGTTGCCTTCAAAGATGATCTGAGTGTAAAGAGTCACATTTCAGGACCAGGGACACAGTAGGACTGATGCCTTCAGTGACTCTGAATACTTATCAATCTCTCTTTTATTTAATAAATAAATTATTTAAGAAAGTTAATAAATTTCTTTTATTTATTAAATAAATAAGTAGTTAGATGAGAATACTTTCATCTTCATATTATCACTAAGTTTAATGGGATTGGAAATTACAAAAATATTTCTTAGTGTTAGCTGATGTTTCTTGGGGACAGACTAAAAAAATACAAGAAACAGTATCGTAAACTGAAATACTTTTTCCCTTCTGTAAAGAAGTTACAACCACTAATGACAGAAAATGTAAGAAAATTACAGCCTGTAAGGTATATAAGCAAAGGACTGTTTTGTTAAGGAGTACTGTGCATAATGCTGACCTACACCACAGAAGTTAGTGATGACGAACCAGGCGTGTCCTGGAGGCGCAAGGGATCTAAGACTGCTGTATGTCACACATGTGAGGACAGAAGGGAAGTGAAAGTTGCTCCATGGAATTTTCCAGGCCAGAATACTGGAATGGGTAGCCATTCCCTTCTCCAGGGGATGTTCCCAACCCAGGGATCGAACCCAGGTCTCCCACATTGTAGGAAGATTCTTCACCGTGTGAGCCACCACGGAAGTCTAAGAGTACTGGAGTGGGTAGCCTATCCCTTCTCCAGTGGAACTTCCCAATCCAGGAATCAAACTGGGGTCTCCTGCATTGCAGGTGGATTCTTTACCAGCTGAGCTGCAGAGCTGCATGGTGTACACATAAGGACAGAAAGGATGATTTGGTCTTTGAATAGCACACAACTTTCTTGTCTGAAATTATTTATTTTAGATATTTTTTAAATGTCCATTCAAAGCTTCTCAAGCAATATGGGGAAAAAAAGGAACCCATACAAAAAATGGTCTAATTCTTGTAAAGAAATATTTCACCAGAAAATTAGAGGGGGTGGGGGGAACACCCTGTAAGCCTGTTCTAGAACAAGGCAGACAGAGAAAGAGAAAGAGACAGGAAGGCAGAGAGAGAGGAAGCGAGAGAGAGAGGTAGGGAGGCTGAGGAGAGAAAGAGATGCTATAAGGAGACAAGAGGGAACCACTTCTGCCAGCTGACTGCAGAGCATTTGCCACAAAAATGGTGAGCCTGTCCTCCACCCAGACTCCCTCAGCTCTCCAGGGAGGCCAGGCAGGGAAGGTGAGTGGGAGAATCAGGGCTCAGCTCCCTCCCCTGCAACCCTCGGAGTACCAGCCTCAGGCACTCCCAGCAGGACCCCAGTACCAGGAAAACCCCCACAATAAGGAAACTGCCTCTGGAGGAAGATACTTTCTGTCCAAAAGAAAAAGAGCTCTGGGAAAATAACATGCAGTAAGGGGTCCTCCTTAAGTTTAAAGCTGGTAAGAAAACATACCAGAAAATGAAGGTGAGAGAACTTCAACTCCCTGGAACATTCTCCACTGTTCCTAGGGTTCAGCTGACGGAGCTGTCAGGGGAGTGTCCTATGGATGTGGGTCCCCTGTTGCTTCTGAACAAGCAAGAAGCCACTTCTACCAGCTCTCAAGAAGGAGTCAATGCACTGAAGGTTTCAGAAGTCAGCTTGCTGGTACAGTCAGGTGTGGGGCTGGAGGCGAAACTATTGCATCCCAAAGCCACTCTACAGATGCCTGTGGGCTGCCCCTTCTTTGGCCAGGCTGCTAACTCCCCCAGGTTAGGTTCCTAGCGTTTGTACTTACAGAGCCTGGCGATGGGTGGGCCAGGCAGGGTGGGGTCTCCAGGCAGACCACTAGAGGGCTTTTTCTAAAGATCTTACTCATTTTATTACATATGAAAAGTTGTCCTGCATTAATTATACCCTGATATGTACCGAACAATGATGGCTGGATAAAGTCGCTCCCATTATTATCAACATTACAGAATTTGAAACGAGGAGGAAACATGTTGGTTGAAGAAGAATGACCCTTGCTAAAGGAGCCTTCAAACCGAACTGCTGCTGCTGTTCAGTCGCTAAGCCGTGTCTGACTCTTTGCAACCCCATGGACTGAAGCATGCCAGGCTTCCCTATCCTTCACCATTTCCTGGAGTTTGCTCAAACCCATGCTCATTGTGTGAATGATGCCATCCAACCATCTCATCCTCTGTTATATCGTGATTTTTTTTTTCCTCATCTTTAAATTTCTGGTTTTCAGGCATGTTATGTCCATAATAAAAAATAAAACTGACATTGTTTTGACAGACTCTCTGTAGAGGCTGGAGGCGGGGGAGGGGATCAGGAATAAGCGTGGCGTTCACCCCGCTCTGCTGCTGGTAGGGCCTGGGTGAAGAAGGGGGCTCCTCACTTTCCCTGTTCCAGGGGGTGGGGATGGGAGAAGGGCTGATACCTGAGGGCAGAGCAACACCAACCACCCTTTCCAGGACAGGAAAAAGTACACACACATACACATACATGTGCACAGATGCAAGCACATCGTGTACACGCATGGAACTGTGAGGTCTTGAGACCCAGAATTCACCACCATTATCAGCACCGACAGCGAAAACTGCACCATACTTTACAGTCGACAAGTCCCCCTTCACACGATGTCCTCATTTCATAAAGGTGGAATTATTGAAGCCACTTAGTCTGTCTCAACCCAGAGCGCCAACCCAAATCTGGTTCCTCTCCCGCTGTCTGGGCTCCGGGCCCAGCCCCCCAAGTTTGCCATCCTAAAAGAAACCGTAGGATCTCTAGCAGCTCTGAGAGCCTGATTACTAGGGGTCATGGAGAGCCACAGGGAGAACAGGGGAATCTCTGAAAACCTGGGGGAAAGCTGATGCGGGTTCACGGTCCCCCACCCTCCCTCCTCTCAGAGGCAGAGAGGTTTCTCAAATGGAACAAAGAAATTTCTTTGCCAAGAGAGCTTTTATGTTCACCTTCGAAAGAGCATTTCTGCTTCTCCAGAAACAGCCCATCAGAGGAGCACCTTCTTTGAAAGGGAGGAAGTAAACAAGAAGAGAGACAGTCTCTGGGGCCCCGGTTTTGCTCCAATAGGATCTGAGTGCCTCGAATCAGGGGTATCTGCCCCTGGAATTCCAGTTTCTTGCCCCTGACTACATCCAGGGCTGCAGAAGTGGCAGAAGGGCACCAGAACACATTCTGCTGCTCAGAGATTGAGCTTTGAACATTCTAGCCATGATGGGGAAAGAACCATTATAGTACCCCCAGGATGTATATGGAAATTCCCAGATGCTTGAACAAAAATACCAGATCTTGTCTGGCAGAACCAACACAATACTGCAGAGCAATTATCCTTCAATTAAAAATAAATACATTGAAAAAAAAAAAAAAACACACCAGATCTTAATTCCTGGATTACATGGGCTCCTCAGGATTGGCCTTGCCCATGAGGAGCTAGCTGTCTTGATCTGAACACGTTCCTCATGAGCTTGGCTACATATTTCCTCTACAGCTCACCTCTCTGATTAAAACTTGAAGACTGCTGTTAAAATACCCATGTGACCTGATGGAATAATAAATAGCCATTATGAATGAAATCCCAGTTGCCTGGACATTAGGAAGCCCTGCAGTGCCCAGGGGGACTCCAGGGCAGAGGGACCATGTGCTCTGGAGAAGCTGGGGGTGCCTGCAGTCAGCTGGCCTAAGTCTCCAAGGGACACTGCCAGTGCTCTACCCAACCCCCCGGGGCTCTTTTCCCAGCTCTGCAGAGCCCCTCCCAGCCCGCACTCCCAGAGGGTGGTGAGTGCCTAGGAGTCATGTGCCACAGGATGGCTCTTGCCAGTGACTGACTGACTGGAGGGCCACGGATGAGAGCCCAGTGCCCCAGTCTCAAATGGGGACAAATTCAGGTGCATAAATAACATTCGGTGTCCCCTGTGAAATGAGGATGGACCACCCCACCATCAGAGCTCTGCCTGAGATCCCACTGTTGTCCACCTTTCTCCCCTTCCCCATCCTGGGCCTCCCAACCCCTTACAGGTTTCTCCAGGGAGCACTCTCAATGAATTCCTTGTACCAGCATCCCCACCTCAAAGCTAGCTTGTGAAGGACCCACCCTAAGACAGAGTTCCTGACTGCAAAGGACTAGTGGAACAGGGCAACACAACCAATCCCACTCTTCAATTTTTGATTGGGCACCAGTTCAGTTGCCCCTGAGAGCAAACGTGCTCAGCTGCTCAGTCACGTTTGACTCTTTGTGACACCCATGGACGGGAGCCTGCCAGGCTCCTCTTCTCCAGGCAAGAATACTGGAGTGGGTTGCCATCCCCTCCTGCAGGGGATCTTCCCAACCCCAGGATCCAACCCACATCTCTTACATCTCCTGGATTGGCAGGCAGGTCCTTTACCTCTAGCGCCTTTAGAATAAAGGTGGGAATTATATTTTGAATTTAGAATTCTCCGAGCAGCTAAAGGAAAACAGCTTTGTCGACACAGCAGCTTTGCTTACCAGCGAATTTAATCACATTCAGAGCTCAACATCCATCTAGTGCGGTTGCTTAACTCTTGTGGGCAATGGGGCTGGGAATGGCTGCTGTTGTCTCAAAGGTGATTAATATTATTTGCATAAATTTGTAGAGGCACTTATCACAAAGTCTCCACCTAAGCAGTGCATGAAAATCAGCATAATATTAACCAAAAGAGGAAATTAAAAAAGAAAATGTCACCAGAAATTTCAGCTTATCAATCTTCATTCCTCCCCTTTTAACACTGTTTCACTGCTGCTTGTATCATATTTGCATAATTAAATTGCTGGGAGCATGTGTTTTAATTTGGATGGAAAGTATATATTATTTCTACTGTGTAAAAATTATTTGATGTTTGGGTGAGTTTTTAATGCTCACTCTTCAAATTACTAAAGGCAGAAAAATAGTTTTGTTCTTCTGTTCTTTTTTTTTTCTTTCCCATAACCTATTTGACCATGAGGTACTCAGATACTGCTAGAAGCTTGCAAGTACAGAAGTAAGGCCAAAGTAAGGCAAACAGGCCTCAAGGTGAGAGAGTGTGTGTGTTGGGGGGTGGGGGGGCGGTGCCTGGGTCAGCCTGCCCACTCCCCAGGCTCTTATTTCAGTTTTGTCATGAGTCAGCTGTGTGACCTTGGAGTAGGCAGTCATTTCTCTCTTTCTCATTCATTCATGCATCCATTCAAGAAATATCTATGGGGGACTTCCCTGGTGGTCTAGTGGTTGAGAATCCACCTTGCAACGCAGGGAACACCGGTTCAATCCCTGGTCCAGGAAGATCCCACATGCCATGGGGCAACCTAAGTCCGAGCACTGCAGCTACTGAAGTCTGTGTGCCCTGGAGCCCGTGCTCTGAGACAAGAGAAGCCACCACAAGAAGCAGCCTGACCACCGCAACTACAGAGCAACCCTGCTTACTGCGACTAGAGGAAGCCCGTGCACAGCAACGAACACCCATCACAGCCAAAAATAAAAATAAAAAAAAAAACCTACTGATGTGTACTCTGAATCAACAAGTGGTTGACTAGATCTACACTGTGATACAGTAGTGACTAGCCACATGTGGCTTTTAAAGTATAAATCTAAATTAATAAAATTAAATAACACCTAAAACTCAGTTCCACTAGACACATATGGAGCTCAAGAGCTACATATGACTAGTGGCTGCTGTATTGGGCAGTATAATATAGAGCTTTTCCAATTGCAAATTATTCTACTCGACGCTGCTGAACTACATGACCACTCAATGTCTTTTTATCTCAAATGTTCTCTGATTAAAATGATGGGAAAATAAGCCCAAGTTCATAGTGGTAACCACTTGTGCAAGACTGGAGCTTCTGCTGTTTTCTAGGTGTTCACTGGAGCCTTTTATAGAACTGGGTGGATTGAGGGGGAGATAGGAGACAGAGGGACAAGCTTCCCGTCGTGAAGGACATCAGAGCCAGGAGAGGAGACACACACGGGCACAAACAGTACACGGCAAGTGGGGGTAAGAGCGTGGTTCCTAAGCTGAGGACAGGACCAGTCTCCTCAAACTTCCAGATAGAAGTCTGGCTGTTGAGTCATCGTACGTGGGAACATCCCAGACTGGTGTCACGAGTGGCAGTCCCTTTGGATTAAGAGCCTATCTGTTCTCCAGCGTGTGAGCCCTTAATTCTCCCGTGAGTGCCATGGATATACCATGAAGATGTTAGGATCCTTCAGCATCGGCAGCTGTGTTTCAGAATAAGCAGCAAAAGAGGAACGAGGAGACTGATATGTGCTTGTCTTCTGTGGCCAGGCCCTGCGATGGTGTGACAGTTTACATTATGTTCAACAACTGTTCACTGGGCCTTGGCCATGTGACTTGACTTGGCCGATGGAATGTTAGGGAACGCGACAGAGGCAGAGGCCAGGAATGTACTCAGATGGTTGCGTTTGGTCTTTCGTGATTCTGCCACTGCCAGGAGGAGGCCTTGTTCAGACCGGTCCACTGGCCATGAGGAATGGAGTGGGGCTGATCCAAACTGTGGGCTGGGCCAGACCTAGCTGAGTCTCAACTAGATCAGAGAAACCCAGATGACTTGCAATCTCGTGGTCAAGAAACAAATGCTTATTGATGCAATGCTACAGAGTTCTGCAGTGGTTTGTTGCATTACTGCCCTGTGCGTTACTGTCTTAATATGTGGCCATTACAGATGGTGACCAGAGGGCTAGGCCTGGTTCAGAAAAAGTACTACAGAGAAAGTACTGTGACTTTGTTTCGAAGCTGCAATCTTTGGAGAAGCTGGCCTAGCGGCACCCCTGATGAAAACAGATGGGGGGGAAATACGGATAACCACAAGTTTACCTCCACCATGAAAACCTGCCCGACTCAGAACAGCACCCTACAGAGAGGAACCCTGACGCTGGGGCCGTCACTAGTGCTGTATCATGACTGATTTCACGACTGCACAAAAACACAAGTGCCCAGGTCATCCTCACTGAGCACACTCCATGCCTCTACCGTCGATTCCTCATACCTGAGAGGGTGGGGGAAACTTCGAAGACAAGCTCATCCCTCAAATCCCCATTTCCTCTTTTCTCTTGCACCAATGTTACCATCAGACATTCTAGGGATTGCATCACAAGTGCAAAGTCGTGTGAGACTTTGCACCCAGGAGAACAGAAATGCATGAGCGGCAGACACGAGTCACCCTCCTCGCTGGCCCTGCATTCCATGATCCGCTCCCAGTGGGGCAGGCACCCCTCTCATCTCTGCCCTCGGACTCAAGGCTACTCTTCCTGAGGGTCATGGGAGGAAGTGGGCTACATCTTCAGGTGGAGGCTAACGGGAAAAGGCCAAGACCTAAAGCACCTATAAGATCACCTGAAAGAAGAACATTCCCTAAGCCATTCAGAAACAAGTTTCACTATCTTAAGAACCAAGAAAGCACAAAAATTGAGCAGATGTGTTAAATCAAGTAATTTTTGGAGGAAAAATGCAAACCTGTTTTTTAAAATGGTGGATGAAATAGAAGAAACTGCCAGAATGGTTTAATATGTCTCTCTGCCTCCATTTAGGCTCTTGGTCACCGCTGAGTACAGGACCGTAGGAGGAGTGGATGTTAACGAGGTGAAGGTTCACAGTCAGGTTTCCAGGTGCACTTTCGTGCATGGGGACAGGCCAGTGCAGCCAGTCGTATCAGAAACAGCCACAGGGCGCTCCCATCCAGGGGCAAGGGACAGGCGTGGACAGGAGAAGGTCGCCCGGGACACTGGCACGCCTGCACGGCAATCTAAAGCTTCCATTTCGACTTGCTGCCGAGCTGAGGCTTCTAACAGACCTTCCTTGTCTGTGTTGCCATCAAAGCTGATTCAGAGGCCCCTGATAATTAGAATGTTGCTACTCTGATTAGAGCTAAAGCCATATAAGAAATACGCAAGCAGCCTAATAAAGAGGCAGAGGAACAAAAAGCAAACCACCGACAAGCTGTGGTCTTGTTTCAATTTGCATCCTACGAGTTCTGGTCGCACAGTAGTCATCTATAACGATGAATGTGCTTCTGCCACCTTGCAGCCTCTTCCACAGCCAGGAGCTAATTATCTTTTTCTTTCCCACTGGGAACCCCAGGAGAAGATTACTGATGGGACGGAAAAGGGAAGCGAGGAGCCGCAGCAGGGCTCACGTGCCCTTCTCTTCACTTTTACACAGTTTACGTGATAAACAGTGACTCAGACATTGGAGAAGGAAATGGCAACCCACTCCAGTGTTCTTGCCTGGAGAATCCCAGGGACGGGGGAGCCTGGTGGGCTGCAGTCCATGGGGTCGCACAGAGTCGGACACGACTGATGCGACTTGGCAGCAGCAGATGCGACTCAGACTGCACTTTGGGCATCTTTAGGTTAGCTTATATATGTGTATGAATGTAAACATATTTATATATTTTACACTTTAAACAAGAGAATATTGGTTAATGTGCAAGTCTGATAAGCTTCTATATACTTGCCCACGTGTATTCTTTATTATAACAGCACTGCAGCAACTAGCTCGGGTAGAGGGTAAACCTGACTTCAAGCAGCTCATCAGAACAATATTAATGCTGAAAGTATCCCTCTTCCTGTTCATACAAGAGAGAGATGGGAGTGGGGGTGGGGGAAGAACCTGCAGGGATTGCAGGAGGGCAGCCCTGGGGCTTTCCGGTGATTTGGGGAAGCCCAGAGACCCTCAGTGTCCCTACACAAAGCACAGGCCTGACCCAACCATCTAGAGAGGAAGCAAGGAGGGTCCAGTGGGCACCTGTGTCTGCAGATGGTAATCCTTCAGCCAGGGCGCGTGTGACCCACGGCAGCCTCCTCACTCAACCGCCTGGACCCACCTGCTGGAGGCCCCTGCTCCCCGCTGACCCTGCGGTCTGTGCTCAGGAGCTGCCCTGAGCGGGTTCCGCACACTTGGTTGCATATGACTTGCACCCTTGTCATGTTTTCTCATGCTGTAGTTTTCGTAACTCAGTTCAAAGCTCTCTTCCCCACCAGGCTGTGAGCTCCTTGGAGGTGAGGGGATTTTTTTTATTTTATTTTTAAACCTGAAACACTGTATTAGTTTTGCCAAACATCAAAACGAATCCGCCACAGGTATGTAATATCATGTATGAAACGAGTTGCCAGTCCAGGTTCAATGCACGATACTGGATGCTTGGGGCTGGTGCACTGGGACAACCCAGAGGGATGGTGTGGGGAGGGAGGAGGGAGGAGGGTTCAGGATGGGGAGCACATGTATACCTGTGGCGGATTTTTTTTTTTTAACTGATGTTTTATTCCTAGTACCTGGCTCACTCTCTTGCAGACTTTCAATTCTCCTTCTCACTCCCCACTTCATTCTTTCCTCCATGCTTCCGCCCTCCCTCCCTCTCGATCACTGAGTGTCTGCTATGTACAGTCCACACACTCTGATAACTGCTGGTGGATGTGAATAGCACAGTTCATCAAAGACCATCCAGTCTATGTGCCAAAACAAAGCACAATCATGCCATGAAATGTTACTGGGGAAGACAAAGATGTTACCTGATCTTGGTTAGAAAAGACTGCAAACTGAGCCTGCAGAGACAGGAGAGATTCGCCCGGGGAAAAAGGTGAGCACGGGAGCGGGGGCTGGGAGGGGACACAGCTCCAGGGATAGGGAATGCCTCAAGGGTGAGCAAGAGTCTGGCCAGCGAGGAGAGCTATCAGGGTCCAGAAGAGCCGCAGTGAGAGTACGAGGAGGGTTAGGGCAGAAGTTAGAGGGACTTCTCAAGCCAAGCTCAAGACTCCAGTTTATCCTGAGCGCACTGGGGACCTGCCAATGGGCTTTCAGCAGGGAAGGAAGGTGTTTTCATGAGGTGATCAATCAGTGCTTACCAAGTGGGTCATCTGATTCACCGAGGACATGCTTTCACTGGGATGGTCCTTGTCACCTTCAACGTGACACGCCACTCAAGTCTGGACACATTATGACATCAGGATTTAATTTTACCGGCCTCTCCAAAGTTCCTATTGTCTCTTTCTTGTACTTGTCACACAATTAACACTAGATTTCCTCTTTCACAGCATTAATCCCATCCTTTCTGGCTACTGAAGTCCTTGGTCCTCCTCCTCTCCAGGAGGTGAGCTCTGCAAGCACCCACTCAGCGCTTCTACGAGTGCTCAGACACGGGGCTGGGGAGAGCAAGTCATTCCTCAGTCGTTCAGTCGTGTGCAACTCTTTGTGACCCCATCGACTGCAGCACACCAGGCTTCCCACTTCACCATCTCCCGGAGTTTGCTCAAACCCATGCCTATTGAGTCAGTGATGCTATCCAACCATCTGCTCCTCTATCGTCCCCTTCTCCTCCTGTCCTCAATTTTTCCCAGCATCGGGGCAGGAGGCGCCTCTATACCAGATGTGGGGAGGGAGCAAGGGTGCCTGAAATGGCATTAAACTAAGCCTGAATCTTGCCACTGAATGCTTTCCAGCTTAGATTAGTATTTTCAAGCTGATGTTCATTTTCATCGTGGATGACTTTTCATAATAACTGCAAAATGAATAAGGAATAAGAACATTTTCATGTATGCTGTGGCAAATAACTCTCAGGTAAAACATGACAAGCAGTGATGCTATATCCCTGAGTTCTCTTCTTCTAAAATAATTCACTTTAAAAGCCATTTCCCCAGGGTTCTGGAGTACACAGCAGTGAACCTGACGAGAGAGTGAGCCAGTTGTGTGAATCGGGGGCTCTGTCACGTATACTCATTGTCTTTTCTGATGAGCTTCCAACTATTCTCATGGCTTAAAAATAACCTATAATACATGAGTCATTACTCGGGATTATCTTCAAAGAATTCCAATTACAGAATTTAGTCACTGGAATCTCCCCCTTTTTAGACATAGGAACAAGTATCTAGGCAAAAAAATAAAAAATCATAGGATTCACAAGTCAAGATTTATACTTTTCTTTTTTTTTTAATAGAACAGGCGCTAAATAAAAGTCTCATTCCCTGCAGCTCTAGCTGAGTTCAAAGGCACACTGTACCAGCTTTAAAGTTTATCCCAGGAATAGACGCAAAGTTACACTTGTTCTAACTAGCCTTGCTGTGTGTCTGTTGCTTTCAAGTCCTTAGCATACTAAATGCTTCTTCAGTTTTGGACAAATCATAAAATAAAAATATTTCTAACTGTGCATATTTCTAGTTTAGAGTTCATGGTCTAAGGAAAAGGGAGACCCTAACAGCCTATATTGGCTTCCCTGGTGGCTCAGATGGTAAAAAGTCTGCCTGTAATGCAGGAGACCCAGGTTTGATCCCTGGGTCGGGAAGATCCCCTACAGAAGGAAATGGCAACCCGCTCCAGTGTTCTTGCTTGGAAAATCCCATGGATGGAGGAGCCTGGCAGGCTTGGCGGGCTACAGTCCATGGGGTCGCAAAGAGTTGGACATGACTGAGTGACTAACATACATCCTTTGACAGCCTATAACGTTGCAGGAAACAACACAGATAGTTTCCCTGGCTCTCAAAACGTCAAGAGGCAGCCAAGCTGCTGCCAACTGAGGCTCTGATTCATCTGGCCAACTTCATTCTTCCTCTTCTCTTTCACGTATTCAACACTCATCTAGAAAGGGAAACCCTCCTACACGGTTGGTGGAAATGTAAATTGGTGTAGCTACTATGCCCAACAGTATGGAGGTTCCTTAAAAACCACATGATCCTGCAATCCCACACCTGGGCATGTATACACACACACACACAACAGAAGAAATCAATGAACTCATGCCATCTGCAGCAACATGGATGGACCCAGAGATCATCATGCCAAGTGAAGTAATTCAGACAGAAAGACAAATATCATGAGATATCACTTATACACAGAATCTAACAATTCCATGTGCAAGTGATACAAACGAACTTATACAAATGATATGATTTGAACTTATTTGCAAAACAGAAATAGACTCCCAGACATAGAAAACAAACTTATGGTTACCAAAGGGGACTGGGAGAGCAGGAGGGATAAATTAGGGATTTGGGATTAACAGATACATACTAATGCTTATATATATATAAATAGATAAACAAGGGCCTACTGTATAGCATAGGGAACCTTATTCAATATCTTGTAATAACATATAATGGAAAAGAATCTGAAAAAGTGTGTGTGTGTGTGTATATATATATATATATAATTGAGTCCCTTTGCTATACACTTGAAACACTGTAAATCAACTATACTTCAATAAAAACATTAAGAAAACCTCCATCTAAAACTTCCTTCTCTTCCCTATACATGGATCTCCCTTCTCTGCCTCCACATTCTTGCTCATGCTCTTCCTGTCTCTGGAAGGTTCCTCCTTCCATATCTGCATGTCTATACCATACACGTATATATCAGACTCTTCTCTGATACCACCTTCTCTAAGCAGTCCTAGTATCTCCAGGAAAAAAAGGAGGCCCTTCTCCCAAAGGAATCATCCCAGTGCATACATGTTGCCCTGCTCCTGCCATCTACTCTGGGCTCACTGAGGGCAGCATAAATACAAGGTAATCCCTAGTGTAGAGCTTGACTTATAACAGGCAT
Source organism: Bubalus kerabau (assembly GCF_029407905.1). NCBI lineage: Eukaryota > Metazoa > Chordata > Mammalia > Artiodactyla > Bovidae > Bubalus > Bubalus kerabau. The sequence continues at coordinate 15,665,403 of NC_073643.1, forward strand.
TAGAATCTGTTCCCTACATGAGCAGTTCGGTATTAGAAAGTCATGAACAGGCAGATTTGCTGATTCAATAAACTAAATGGATCAAAAGGAGGTGAAAAGAAGAAAAAGATGGGGCATATCTGGGAGACCAGAGGATCCCTGGGGGTCAGGCCATGCCAAGGGCAACAGAAGATGGAAGGCTGAACTACTGAATGGACCACATATACCGCCCCCCACCCCAACTGTATCATTTATAGAGCCTCGTCTTCTCACCACAACATCCTTCCGTCTCTCTGTCCATACCTAATACAGCTCCTGGAAGGCAGTCACAGGCTCTTGTGACTTGACCAGGGGCAAAAGATAATGCATGCTCAGAAACTGCAGGTCTCTGGGGTCATCCTCAAAGAAGCCTTAGCTATGCAGGTTGGTTCCTGGGAGCCAGCCTCTAAGTCCATTCAGCTTGGGATGATTTAAGCCAAACTCTGAGTCTTCTTCAGAGGTCAGCATGGAACTTCCCCATTCGCCAACAACCAACATTTCTTGAGCAGACAGCTGAGAGGGACCTGTAATAGTACTGTATTAGTATTACTAGTAGCTGTAATAATAAGAATCAGCTTCAAAGTGCTGTCCCTCAGGTAGAACTGAAGCCTAAGAAAGGCAAAAGCAGGCTTCAGAACAGGCAAACAGGAATGGGGCCTTTTCTACCCTCACCCCATTTATCAAATACAAACATAAGGCCAATTTCCCCTTGGAGCACTGGGCACGCACACAAGGCACGTAAGTTTTCCCTCAGATGGGGCCTTCTATGGAATGTAGAGCCCAGGGTACCTCATTCCTACTGTCAATGACACAGAATAATTTTTCTTTATGTAGGTTTTCCGCCATGAAGTAAAGGAAGTATCACCATGGTGCCCCTGTCAAGGTCACGATACCCTTCTGAAAAATAAGTCCTCAATTACTTTGACCATCATGCCATTATTAATATGGACATAAATCCCCTATGCTATTTCATGGGTATATTTCCAGGCACATGATATATATTTTATAATTTCATATTACATCATGATAAATGTGATTGGTAAGAGTCATTCCTTCACAAACACAGATCTTGTCCATATTTTATGCAAACTTACTATTCATCATATTTAGTGCCCTCATATTTAATCTAAAAAGATAATGAAAGTGTAAGCTGAAGGATTCATTTTATAAAATTCTAACATAGCTATTTCTCTCCCCCTACAGAGGGGCAGCCTGTCCCTGACCTTCTGTTTTTTCTTTTCTTTTTCAAGTCATGGGCCTTTTTAAGACTAAAAGTTATGGATCCATCCTTCAGAATAACACCAGAGTTTTCATGTAACTAGTGATACTTCACTGCAATTTTGTTTCTTTAAGATGAATACAATGTAGAAATAATTGGTATAAAGAATTATATATTAGGTTGGCCAAGAAACTCATTTGGGTTTTTCTGTAAGATGTTAAGTAAGTAAGTAAGTGAAATCGCTCAGTCATGTCTGACTCTTTGTGACCCCATGGACACCAGGCTCCTCCATCCATGGGATTTTCTAGGCAAGAGTACTGGAGTGGGTTGCCATTTCCTTCTCCAGGAAACTTCCCAACCCAGGGATCAAATCCAGTTCTCCCACACTGTAGATAGACGCTTTAGAAAAAATAAAAACAAACTTTTTGGTCAACCCACTTTATTTTTTCATGTTTACTATGCATATAAACCAAAAAGTAATCCTGTTGCAGAATAAATTTCAGTTTGAAGGTTTACTGTTATAAATAGCTTGTGTGTGTGTGTAGTTAGGTTTTAACAGTAATGAAAGCTAAGCCTGCATCAAGCAACTCCAGAATTGTGTAGTATTCCTTTTCAACAAATTCATGGCTCACTCTTTACTATGGCTTTCAAGAAGTATCTTCGTGTTTGGCAAGGTCTGCGTCAATGGAGGTGCCTCTGTCATCACAGAAAAGATCCAGAAGTTCGAATTTCCAAGTCTCAAAGGTGTTGGGTACTGTTGCCAGCTGTGTGCGATTTCTTTCTGCAGAGAAGTTAATGAGACTTTGTCCTCGTGGAGACTGAGCTGCAGGGCCTCTTCCTCCAGAGCAGGGAGGTTCACTAGATATTTGCCTCCATCCTGCTCTTCCAGGATGAAAGCCCAGTTATGAGAACTCAGGGTTTCTCAGGAGCATCAGTGGCGGCGTGTGTGTGTGTATGTGTGTGTGCGCGTGCGCGCACGCGTGCGCACGCTCATGTGCTCAGTCACGTACCACTCTTTGTGACTCCATGGACTGGCAAGTGTAGGACCTCATAATGAAAAATTTCCCTCATTCATCTGGCAAAAATAAAAACAAAACCTCTAAGGACATCACACGATAAACTTTTCCCTCCCAGCTGGCTCTCAGAGTGGCCACCCCTTTTGGCTAAGCCTCCCGAGAGTCATCTTCTGGACAGCCAGCAAGCCTCTGAGTTGGAGAGGAACGTCACAGCCTGCATCACCACCTGACACCCGCTTTAGAAGCTCGTAAGTCAAGGCCTCGGCTCTCCGAAGAAACAACTTAGCCTGGTGGGAAGTACTTTGGTGGGACTGTTGGCAAAAGGCTGGGAACCAGAGCACATGGAGGCAGAGACCAAGGGTCCTTCCTGCTGCACAAAAGGAGTCAAACCAGGAGCTCTCTGGTGGAAACCACACACCTCTAATGGACAAAAGCCATGGACTGGTCTTCCAGAAATACACCACGGATTTCACCCAGTTGCAACTGATGAAAAATGGGATAACTGCCAATTTCGCAAAGATGTATTCTGAAATAATTTGAAATTTCAGGTGTTTGGCAAGTCACTGCTTCATTCTTTCTCTTCTTATTCCAGTTACAAGGTGTAGATATCTCCTGTCTGCCATCCACCCCCAAGGACTGCTACATATATACTGATACAGGACACAGTCATACATATGTACATTATTGTATTGCTCAGTCGTGTGTGACTCTTTGTGACCCCATGGGCTATAGCCCACCAGATCCTCTGTCTATGGGATTTCCCAGGCAAGAATACCGGAGTGGTAGCCATTCCCTTCTCCAGGGGATCTTCCCAGCCCAGGGAGCAAGCCTGGGTCTTCTGCACTGCAGGCAGATTCTTTACCATCTGAGCCACCAGGGAAGCCCTTATAATATACACAATTATATATATATATATATATACACACACACACACACACACACACACACACACACATATATATATATATAATATCTATGGCATTTAAATTTTATATGGAGAAGCAACTAGGAAAAACATCTTACATTTCCTTGGGTACAAAATAAGAATAAAAGGACAAACACTGCTGCAGTGTATTTGAGAGTGCTGAGATGTCTCCCGACTGCTCCCATATCTAGCTGAGGCCCTGTACTCCTACTCAGCTGCAGGCATCCTCCGGCTCGGCTCTGGGCTACCACCTGGACTCAGAGCCCACTGCCTCCCTCCCCGCCGGGTGTTCCAGTTGTCACTGTAGCCACAGCGGATGGTGAGGCCACACCTACGCCGCCCCTGTGAGGGCACACACTGGTCCCACTCCCTTCATGCTTTCTTGAATAATATTTATAACAGTATTTTCTCAGAGTATGAGAAGGGATTGGCCATTCAAAAATGACAACTCAGAAGTTTGTATCAAGTTCTGGTGGCCCTCTAGGGGTTTTAGCTGGTCCCTGCTGACTAGCGCTTTCCCATCCCCCGTCACATTGCTGGGACAAGCCCCAACCACCGCCCCCCCCACCCCCCCCACCCGCCGACCTCTTTTAGGTAGCAGTTCGCTCTCCCCAGGCTCTGATTCCAGGCTTAGGACTCTCCAGACACAAAGAGGAAGCCAAAAGCACTTAACACCACGGTAACCTCCCCTCCCAGAAAAGCACACTTTTGATGTGCCCAGCAGAGCAACTTGGCTCCTCTTTGCTTAACTTCCTCCTTTAGACTAGGTTCCCAGCCTCTGCAGAGCCTCAAAGCCAAACAGGAAGCTGTGTGGCATGGAGGAAGGCAGGTGACTTGACAGGGAATGAGAAAGCTCCTTAACAAGGAGCCTTAACAAGGCCTGCCTGTTAGACTGGGAGCTCTTTGAGGTCAAGATGCAATAAGTACTCTTTTATTGTACTTTATCTGCTTTTAATGGAGGAAACCAGAGAGAGCGGGCATACGGTTTTCAAATCTCAAGCAAAACAGATCTGTAGCATCTTCCACCCAATGAGTCAGAATGGTGCCCATGGGCCTTGAAATCTGCCTTCTGCTCTTTCCTTCCAATGCGTTTCTTCAACTGACTTGCCTTCCAAGCTAGTAGTATCCAGCAGCCTTCTCTGGGCTTAAAGAATCTCAGACACCATCTGACTTCAACCTCCCCCAAGCCTCCCGTCTCCCACTTACTCTGTGAAGTTCTAAGTGTGGCACCCATTGCTCCTGGACCGCCCCACCTCGGAAGCCTCTTTGGACATCAGGTTCCCACTGGCTAGAACAAGCAGGGTCTGTCTTCACTAAGCAGTAACCTGCTTCACTGAGTACAAACCAGATAAGGCTCTCAGAGAGCCAATGAAATAGGCACGCGTCTGTACTGATGTATTTGGTTAACAATCCGGTGTAAGAGACTGTTAATATGAAGCCAATTATAACTACAGCAAAACAACTTTCCATCTTACTTCTATAGAGTAACACCTATTACATGAATGAAAATAATGCCAGACGAACTATCAGACAGTCTCCACCATGGCTCCACCTAAATCTCGGGAGCTTAGCACCCTGGAAGTTTATAATCATCTTCTGTAACCGACAGCTCAGTGCCAGCTTCAAAGGTGGCCTGATGCCTCCAAGGCACATGCGCCTTCCATCTTGCGGCTCAACTGCCTCACAGCCCTGTGTATCCCGCTAACAAAGAGGGCGTGGAAAAGACGCCTCTGTCTCCTAAGCAGCCCCAACTCACAGACCACAAACATATGCTACCTACACCCCACTGGCTAGAACCTGAGCGCAAGGCACACTGGGATATGTAGTCCAGCCGTGAGGCACGTGAGAGGAAGTCTACGGTCGGCGCCTCACAGGCACCCCCATAACCCTCCTCCTCCCATCAGTCCACTGTGAGTGAGCACAGCCTGTGCTGGGGTCATGATCTCATGGGCAGAGGCCTTCTGAGACCATGAGGACCAATCCCCTTTCACTGAAGGCCTGAGGGACTTGGCAGGGGCTTCTCCTTTCTCAAGCTTTACCGTCAGCCATCTTCATAGACTGCCTCCATCACAAACCAGCCTCTCTGGCCATTTGAGGCATGTGCATGGAAAATGGTTTTCAACCAGCTCTCCCATTTATGGGTCATGTTTGTCTGTAATTCTCATTTCTGTTCAAGTTTCTTCTTAATTTTACTTTCTAATTAACAACGTGCGGTAATAGGCCTCCTGACTGGGAGCTCTTTGAGGTCAAGACACAATAGAGTGCTCTTTTATTGTAACTTTATCTGCTTTTAAAAGGAGGGAACCAGAAAGGAGCATAACAGAGGCCAACCTGTAAAAGGGCCCTAGAAGCTCAGGAAACAAGGGCCTCACTTTGAGACAGAGAAGGAAAGCTCTGCCAGGTTCAGGCCAGCTCGCCAAAAAAACCTGTGTTTACTACAGTATAACGTATTAATCACAGATATATGGAATTGCAGGCGAGGACTACTGACTGTGCTCTCAAGAGTACAGGCAAACACTTGCTGTCCATTATATTTCGGAAACAAATCCACAGTGGCTCAGTGACCCCACCCCTCCCTCGTGAATCCCTCACCCCTGGTGATCTGGGTCACCATCGTTCCTTACCCCCATGGCATCAAGGCTCTGCCATGCTCCTATTACATTCCACATTCTCCAAGGAGTTGCTCTCAGCTCCCTGTCACCTTGGAAAGACACTAGAAAACTCCTATTTTCCCAAGGAACTAACTGTGATAAGGGTAAAGACATCACTTTTCCAAGACTGCATGCCTATTAATGAGAGCTCATTTCCCAAAGAAACATCTCTAGTGAAATCCATAGTGGAATTGTAGGAAATGATGATGAGCTTCAGGGAAGCCCTGAAGGGCAGAGATATTGTGAGGTGAAAAGGCATTCTCAATATGCTTCAAACACCCCCAAACATGGTAGCCTTTGGACCACCCACATCTACACTACCCCTGGAAGACAGATCCAGTCCAGTCCTGAGTTGAATCCCCATCTTCAAACCCAAGAATGCCCTCGGGCTTAGCAAAAGTCCTGCAGAACCTGACATCTGCGAACAGTACAATTATTGTACCCATCTTGAAGATTCAGTGATTTGTGTGTGTGTGTTATCATCTCTACAGATACATCCTTAATAGAGATACTGGGGGTAGAAAGTCTTCAGGGAAATAGTCACAATCAATCAGCACTTCCTTGTTGTAAGAGAGCTGATTGTCAAGACTGTTGTTTGGGAAAAATATTTTAGAAGGTCTCAAATCAAACTGCATAATCAGCACTCATGTTTTATGCAAATTAGAATACATATTCTTACGCTGCATCAGAGGACCTAGTCATCCCAGCCCTGTCTCTCTCAGGGAAAGCATCTGCCAGCCAACATTCAGAGCACTAACTCACAGACCATGGAACAGTGCGTTGCCACAGATTAGACTTGTTATAAATTTATAATGATTTCATATAAAAACATTACATTTTAATAGTTTCCAGAAATGACAGGATAGGGCTGGTATAAATGTTTAACTAGCAGTGTCTCACATTTCACACTTTGTTTATTTCATTACCGGGTATGCTAAAATGAAACTGCTAGCTTAAAAACAAAAATGTCATCAAATTCAAAACAGAAAACTTATGATGAACAAAATACTCTCGGTAAGGCAGATTTTAAGCCTGGAGGAGCTCTCACAGCCTCTTTTAGATAAACACCTGGATACTGCATTTAACTATCTAGTCATTTTTCCATACAGGTAATATTTAAAAATCACTCTTAACCTGGCTCTCAGAATTAGATTTGTGTCCCTACTGAAGGCCACCATGGAGGGGTCCTGTCCCCTGGTGTTCTCTGTGCTGAACTGCTTAGGAGTTCTACTGTGACTTTACGCACAGTATTTCTATGCTAAAGGAAAGAGGATCACTCTAAACACGTCAGGCCTTGTGAACGGAGATGAGGCTGTGACAGGCTCTGGGTGTGTCTGACATACAGACCAGACCTGAAGCTGTCTGGCAGGAATGCATCTGACCTCTTATTGTCAGCTTTGCCCTATTATCCTGATACTCTCTTTTGAATTCTTAGTGATTCTGACCTTTCTTTTCTGATACAATCACTCACAGAAGTCCGAGAACGCAGTGGTATTCCAGATCACAGCAGTGGAAACCATATGCTACTTATTTATTAACTGTAGATGAACCAGATTGAAACCTCCATGCCATACCGGCCAGTGCAAAAGGGCAGTTATAGGATAGTATGTTTAGCTGGACTCCCCTTTCTGGGATTTTTAACTTTCACAGGCATTTTTGCAGTGTTTGAATGATTATGACTAAAGGTCAGATGTTATTTGTACAATTGGAAAATAAAGATTTAATTTTGCTAGCTATGAAAAAAGAATGTTCCTCTGGTCTAGGTGGTCCACAAGGAAGACAGGGTCAGGGTAGAAGGTGAAACCAGGCAAAACCCATGAGAACCAAGAGCTTGGGAGCAGCTTCAAGTGGCGAGTACAAGTCCTAAGTAAGGGACAAGCCAGGGGGAGCAGAAGCTAAAAAGAAGGGGACAGGCTGGGAAGTGGGGTACAAGGTAGAATGCTTCCTAATGGCTTTGCCCAATGCCCAGCATAGAGAGTGGCACAAAGCAGGGCTCAGCACGTTTGCTGAATGTGGTCAGGAAACAGGGGTGGCTTGGGAATCAGTCTGCTGCCTGCCAATCCAATGTGCTATCCACTCTCACTTAGGCTGTCCCCCCAACAGGGGACATGCCAATCTAATTAATGCCACTTAGTTGAGGCTGCTGTAGCCGGTGTCACGGCAGATCCAAAGATAAATATCAACAAAAACCATAGAGCTGACAGGTAGAGAGTGCCTCCCACGTGCTGGGCACTGTTCTGACTGCTTCTGCAGCAGTAACTCACCTGATCCTCTCAAGGAGAGAGCGTTATTAGACCCCAAATCACAGATGAAGGCACCAGGACACTGCTGGTTAAGCCACCTGAGGTCACAGGGTTAGTAAGTGGAGCCAGTTTGCAAATGAGCTATTTTGGCTCTGGGGCCCATGATGTTTGTCATTACACCACACTGCCTCCTACACAATCTCTAGCCACAGGGCCAAATCTACCACGAAGGAGTGGGCTCTGCAGGACAGCTTGTGGCTTGAGTCCGTCCAGGGAGGAACAGGTGCCAAGTTTACAAAAACCATTCATTTACCCAGACAAACCACAGGTCCAGTGTAATTCTGGGTGCTAGGGGCTTCCCAAGTGGTGCAGTAGTGAAGAATCCACCTGCCAATGCAGGAGATACAAGAGACGCGGGATCCATCCCTGGGTTGGGAAGATCCCCTGGGGTAGAAAATGGTAACCCAGTATTCTTGCCTGGAGAGTCCCATGGACAGCAGAGCCTGGTAGGCTACAGTCCACGGGGTCAAAAAGAGTCAGACACGACTGATCATGCACGCACCTAATGCACCTAGGGACACAGAAAAGGTGTGAAAAGCAGACCTTATAGTTCATATATGCTAGTGCGGGAGATACTCAATAGAAAATAAACAAGCATATAGACAAGGCACATGAAGACGATGAGTGTAATGGTGAGAAAGCAAGCTGGGTCAGGCGTCCGAGGGCACAGGGGCATCTTGTTCACTGAGGGTACCCAGGGGAGGCCCCTCTGACCAGGTGATTCCTGAGTCAAGACCTAAAAGGAGGCAGAAGGCCATGTGGGATTGGGTTGTGTTTGAGGACCAGCAGGTGCGTCGGGATTGGAAAGAGCAAGTATAAAAGTGGCAGGAAGCGCTGAGATGTGCCAGGAGTGGAGCAGGCCAAATTTTGGGGGCCTCGCAGGTAAGGGAAATGCTGGGGTTTTCCTCTGAGATGGGCATTTTTTGTTTTTGTTTGTTTTGAGAAAAGGCAATTATAAGAGAAAAGATAGAGTTAGAATTTATGATTGAATTAGAGACTGACATATTCAGGCTACTGATAAAACAGCGAGACATATTCAGGCTACTGATAAAACAGCGAGATCAGTTAGACACTCACATCAGCAACAGATTGATAAAACAGGTCCCTGGAGGATTTTGCCAAATCTTCCTTTTTACTTTTTAAAAATTGTGATTAAAATACACATAACACACAATTTACCACCTTAATCATTTAAGGTGTACAATTTCTTCCTTATTTGGAATAAGTGTGATACAATAGACACTACTCACAACAGTTAAGATGTTAAGTTAAATCTGGATTCAAATCCTGGATGTCCCATGTACTCACCTGGCTTCCTGTGCCTCTGTTTTCTCACCTGGGGAAAATACAGTATTCCTACCTCCCCTCCAAGGGCGGCTCTAACTTTGGCCAGGTCAACGACTCAGCTTAGTGGTCAGCTGAGAAAACACCCAATACACTGTTGGCTTCTGTGTCATTATTCAGAGGGTGGTCAAGACAGTAACAAGAACTTCCCTGGTGGCTCAGATGGTAAAGAATCTGCCTGTGATGCAGGAGACCTGGGTTCAATCCCTGGGTCGAGAAGATCCCCTGGAGAAGGGAATGGTTACCTACTCCCATATTCTTGCCTGGAGAATTCCATGGACAGAGGAGCCTGGCAGGTCCATGGGGTTGCAAAGAGTTGGGCACGACTGAGTGACTTTCACTTTCACTGTTTTCAAGACAGTAACTTTGAAGAAAACTGTCTCCTAGTCTTTGGAGTCACCAGAAGGTCCCACACTTAGCAGCAGTGAGCACGCCAGCTTCACTAGGGCTCAGGAGCTCAGGAAAACGAAGCCGGACTCTGGCTGCACTGTCCCTGGGAAGTTTCTGGGTGGTGATAGGTCTCCTGTGTAGGGTGCTGCAGCTGTGGCCCTGACACTAGTCGCCACCCTCAGGCCTTTGTCACGGTGACGGAGGCCGCCAGCCTGCGCGCCACCTCGCAGTGGACTCTGGGAGCCTTGTTGCCCATCCCCAGGATCGGGCCTCAGGATGCCCTGGGGCCACTGATGAGATGATACCAGAGGCTCCAGCTCTCAGTGGCCTGGCAATTAAGCCTAACAAGGCACAAGGAGCTCCTCGGGGGGCACACGGAGGTGCTCACAGTAATTGGCCATGGGCCTCGGCTTCCCCAGGGGCTGGGGATTATGCGTCAGCAGCAGGGAGGGGCCCAGGAAGGGTCAAGACCTTGAGGGAGGCCAGATGGGAGCAGCTTCATGCATAAGTCATGAGCGGCCCGCTGACTGCTCCATGCACTCTGGGGCAGACACAGAGAGGCCGGGCCCTGACGTGGGGAAGCAGTCAGCAGAGACTCCCCCCACCCCACCCAGGGCTGGGAGTCTGCTGGGGCCTGGGCTGCCTCCTAGCATCTGACTGTGGCTGCAGGAACACTGACTTCAGAGCCCCAGGCTCTTGCAGAGGCAGGCAATAAAAACACGGGCATCCTGCAGAGTATGTTCGGATTTGGCTGCCGCTGGAGACCTCGGCAGAAGGTGTGGGTCCCTGACAAGAAGGATGTGTGTTCTCAGACAGACACAGCCTTGACTGAGCAAAGAAGAAGGATGTAAGTGTAGAATATGGTAGGCATGTACGTCTAGGTGCTGGATATTTACAAAGACACTTGCTGTTTCCAAAATATATATCCGCGTGTGTGTGCACCTGTAGGTATGTCTTTTATCCACGGCTTTCTCTGGGCTGTAACAAGGGATGCAGTGCACTATGATAAACTTCATGCAAAACTACCCCCGGTAATCCTCATTTAAGGACCGTGACAGGTAAGTCAGCACTCGGCTTTGAGGTGTTACATGACTTGTCCAAGGACACACGGCAGGTAAGTGACAGAGGAAGGTCTGAACCTGCTAGCTACGCTCCAGTGTCTTCCCTTAGGCCAGCCACTGGGCTGTGACTGTCTAAAAGGGCTCACTCGACACTCCCCCATCCCCAGAGGCCAGCCTCTGCGCCTGAACTGATGGCGCAGCAAGCCTGCTGAGCCCCTGACCTCAGCCAGACCCAAAGCTGGGCCCTCCATCCTTGTACTGCATTACTAATGCGTGAGCAGGCAGATATGACCATGTTAGCAGATAAAACAGCTATCCTACTTTCTACTAGCCTGTTTCACAGCGTTCTTTAACCAGTATTCTCTTGCTGATATTTCCCTTCTAGTGCTGCTCAGAGTCTCTTCTCTTGTGAATTCTTTACTAGATAAAACAGCGTTTAGAGACAGAAACCCTAAACAGTTGAGTCAGTTTTGGATGTCATTATCACCTTCAAATATAAGAAAAATTAAAAAAGATCTGTCATCAGGTCTTCCAGAAACAAAGAGACAGACAGGAATTAAGAGTTCCAATCCCCTTCTCAGCAAGCATAACCGAAAGTTTGGAATTGGCAAAGACAGACTAGATTCTGAAAAGGGAGTCTCTCAGACTCAAATTGTGTTGTGTTAACTACCCATTCTGGATTTTCAGAGGTCACGTCTAGACCATGTAAGTATCACCTCTAAAACTCCCTGGGGACCACGTTAAAGTGCAAACTCGGATTTAACAGGCACAGGGTGGGGTCTGAGATTCTGCATTTCAAATAAACTTCCAGGTAATGAAATTGCTGAAGGTCTGGGATCCTGTTCGGAGTAGCAATGGGCTGGAGGTCCTGTCAACACCACACACCAGCAAGCTGTCCCCAAGACAGCACATCTTGAGTGTTTTCACTAGACACAATTCTGATTCCCAAAGTGCTTTTTCAAAATAAACAAATGGGACCCAATTAAACGTAAAAGCTTTTTGCACAGCAAAGAAAACCATTGACAAAATGAAAAGACAACCTACTGTACAGGAGAAAATACCTGCATATGACATTACCATAAAGAAGGCAGAGAGCCGAGAATAACTGATGTTTTTGAACTGTGGTGCTGGAGAAGACTCTTGAGAGTCCCTTGAACAGCAAGGAGATCAAACCAGTCAATCCTAAAGGAAATCAACTCATTAGAAGGACTGACACTGAAGCTTCAATACTTTGGCCACCTGATTTGAACAGCGAACTCACTGGAAAAGAACCTGATGTTGGGAAAGATTGAGGGCAAAAGGAGGAAGGCAACAGAGGATGAAATGGTTGTTGGATGGCATCACTGATTCAATGGATACAAACATGGGCAAACTCTGGGAGATGGTGAGGGGCAGGCAGGCCTGGCGAGGGGCAGGCAGGCCTGGCGAGGGGCAGGCAGGCCTGGTGTGCCGCAGTCCATGAGGTCACAAAGAGTCAGACTTGACTCAGCGAGTGAACACATGCACACGCATGACCAAGAAGGTGTTAATTCTCAAAAATACATAAACAGTTCATACATCTCAACATCTGAAGCACAAGCAACCTGGTTTTAAAAATGGGCAGAAGACCTGAATAGACATTTTCCCAAAGAGGACATGCAGATGGCTAAGAGGCACATGAAAAGCAGCTCAAAACCTCCCAGTTATCAGGGAAATGCAAACCTAAAAAAGGAGATCAAAAAGACCACAAATAACAAATGCTGCTGAGGATGCAGAGAAAAGGAAACCCTCATACACTGTTGGTGAGAATGTAAATTGGTGCCGTCACTGTGGAAAACAGTATGGAGGCTTCTCAAAAGAACTAAAAATAGAACTACCACAGGATCCAGCAATTCCACTCTGGGGTATATATTTAAAAAAAAATCCAAGACACTAATTGGGAAAGACACATGCACCCCAATGTTCACGGCAGCATTATTTACACTTGCCAAGGCATGGAAGCAATCTAAGTGTCCATCAACAGAAAAATGGATACAGAAGATGTGATACACACACATACACACACACAATGGAATATCACTCAGCCGTAAAAAAAAGAATGAAATTTTGCCATTTGCAACAACATGGATGGATATGTAGGGTACTACACTATGTGAAATAAGTCACATACTGTATGATACCACTTATATGTGGAATCTAAAAAATACAACGACCTAGTGAATGAAGCAAAAAAGAAACAGACTCACAGATATAGAGAAAGAAGTAGCTGTTGCCAGTGGGAAGAGGGGAGGGGCAGGGGAGTAAGGGGCACATCCCATGATGTATAAAACAAGCTACAGGGATGTACGGTACAACTACAGGGAATACAGCCAGTACTTTAAAATAACTGTAAATGGAGCATAACCTTTAAAATGATGAATCACTATACTGTACACCTGTGCAATACTTACATAACACTGTTTACCAACTACGCTTCAATTTTTAAAAAGTGCCCTCTGCTGAGTCATCTCAGTGTCTGTTCTGGAAAATCTGTTTGTCCTGTATCAGGGCCTGTCACGAGTGAACGCATCTTCACTTCACAGCAAACAGTAACACTTGCCTCATTTAAGAGAGAAAAGAAGGAAATAAATTTACACTTATGCAGAGGTCCTAGAAGCAAACTGCTGTCCTTGAAGGGTGTGGGGAACGCATCCCCACACTACAGCTGAGTGTCCCATCCTGTCCTCTGTGCCAGGAGGCTACTGAGGTGGGTGGATCCCCAGACCTGCTAAACACCACTCCCATGAAGAGCTGTGGGGCTTCCTGGACCTGTCCACAATTCTGAACATTTCCCTCGCTCTGTGTGCACAAAGAATTCTTCAAGTTGGTTTCATAAACAATTCACTTGGCTTTTTGTCAGAGTTTATTCTGGTATTCAATCCCTCTACTGGGTTTTAAAATTTGAAAGTTATGTTTTTGTTTTATGGATGCAATAGTCTTTAAAGTCTTTGTGAGAATACCAATTAGAATTTTTTTTTAAGTCTTCTTTCTTATATATATTTCCCCCCCTGTGGCCACCGGCTCATCGGGTTCACCTGGGGCCATTCTTGGGCCAAAGACTCCCCTCAAATGTCCAGCGATTCTTCTTTGTCTGTCTGTCTTCATAAATGAAGACCTCATGAGTAAGTACTGGGCCCTCAGGAATTTTTAGGAGCTCACTTTGAGTTCCTTGGGAGATCTGCTCCTGAAGGATGCTGTGGAAAGCTGTGGGCAGCCTTGCCCTGGGGTGGGTGAGAGAGATAGGAATGAAGACCTAACTTGAGAGGAGCATCCACTCTGGTGGAGGGCAGCCAAAGAGAGAGACCAGGGCAGTCCGGCCTGGAAGTCCGTTACTGGTGCGCACACCACACAGGGCAGCCTGGGGAAGATCCTGTGATGAGCAGCTCCGAGGTGTGGGTTGGGTCTGGGCCCTGCCCTTCCTCTGAGCCTGGAATTCTTCCAGAGCATCTCAGTATTCCCACTTCTTTCCCCATGGTGGGCTTTGGTCTCCTAAATTCTGAATACTTTTTCTGTTAATTAACTGTGTCTTCTAGAAATTTCCCAAATTAGGCATCTATTACTGAGACTTTACCTTGTTTCCAGTGAGACTGATTGTGTTTTCACCTAATTTTATACTTATTTTGATCATTTCAATGATTTGCAGAGGCAATCAAGGTAAACACATGAATTTTCTCACTGTTGTAATTTAAAATCTCAGCTTGTTTAGAAAATGTATGTCAATATACATGTATGTTTATGTGTCTATGTGTATACACATAGACACATATATGTTTAACATCAACTATGGTAATGTATGGATAAGTTTAAGGACGCCCTTATTTTCTTCTTTTTACTGTTATGTATTTCCCAAGTCATAGTCCCTTTCTTTGATACTGTAATTTTTTATAACAATTTCACATATCATAAAATTCACCATTTTAAAGTCTACAACTCGGCGGTTTCTAGTACAGTCACAAAGGTGTATCACCACCACCATGACTGATTTTAGAACACCTTCATTGTTCCCTTCAAAACCCCATATCCATTAGCAGTCACTCTCCATTCCCTGTTCTCTCCTGCCCCTGGCAAACACCAACATTTCTGTCTCTTTAGATTAGTCTATTCTAGTATTTCTCAAAAATGGAAATCATATAGTGTGTGGCATTTTTCATCTAACTTCTCTTACTTGGCAAAATGTGTTCCGGGTTCATCTATGTGGTAGTGTGTATCAGTATTTCCTTTTCATGGGTGAATAATATTTCATTGCATGGCTATATTACATTTATTTATCCATTCATCAGCTGATAGACAGATTGGTTCCACTTTTTGGCTATTACAAACAATGCTGCTATGAACTTCATGTCCAAACTGTGTATTACTTTTATAATTTAAAAAATACTACTTTAGAAAAATTACAAAGTATCTTTTCAAAAATAGTCAATAAGTCAAACCTTTTAATAATGTAAACTGGCTTTGCTCCTATTACTCAAAAGTATTTGATTTTACTATAGAGAATCCCTTGGACAGAGGAGACTGGCAGGCTACAGTCCGTAGGGTCACAGAGAGTTGGATACTACTGAAGTGACTTAGCGTGCACACATACATTTAAAACCTTTCTAATACCTGCAAATACTTAGGTTTAATAAATTTTCTAGAAGTAAGCATACATTCTTGCATTAACTGGTAGTCAACTAATAAATTTAACCTTCATTTCAACATGGTAAGAGTACACTGATGTATGCTAACAACTTCCATGGTATCTCTTACCATAGTTGTTACCATAGAAGTTAACAACTTCTATGGTATTTCATGAGATCAGAAAAGTAGGTCTTCCTTTTAAGAATATCATCTTAGAATATATTTCATTCTGTCACGTACAACATCCAGAAAACAATATTTGTGTGCTGAATTAAAACCTACCCAAACCGTGAAAAAAGAGGGAAAAAAATCTATTTTGCTGCCCACTCGTGGAGTGCAACCTTTAGAAAGGGATTATTTCCATTACATTTTCATCAGGGACTGGCAAAGAAACGTATATCATGTTATTACAGAGCCTGGAAATGTAATGACTTCCAGGTTGCTAGGCAACACTGCGATGTTAAAGGCCCCAGTATCTGTGATCTCTAGAGACACTCTCAAATTTCATTAAAACCTCATAACCATTATACAGAAAGTCCATGTGGAGTTTATAAACAGACTTAGTTTCTTTTTTTTTTTTTTATAAACAGACTTAGTTTCTTAACATAATGAAGAAATAAAAAAATGCAAATGGCATCAAACTTTTCTGGGACTTAAAAACCAAATATTTTGGAGACCCAATTAATGAAACCTACATTGTTTCTTGGGGGTTCACAGAAATAAAGTACTATCAGTTTAGAATGAATGAAGTAGTTCATATCCTGAAAACATCGTACTGTGAAGAACTTAGTGACTTTCTTTGAAGAATGGATAAATATGTTCTGGGTATAAATCAGGAAGGGAGGCAAGGTTAATAGGAAATGAGAGTCCCAATCATTATCTGCTTCAAGCAGGGTCATGACAGTGGCATGTTTGCAACTGAAACAGGAATGTAAGATGCTACAGGAAATAATTCTCAGGAACACTTTTCATACATTTCTTTCCTTCAGCAATGGTGTCAGAAAAAGCCAATCCCTGAAACAGGAAAAGTTGTGACAGGTCTCAGTCCCACATGTGGTCACTGGGATGCTGGTCTAGGATTTGCGGCTCAGCTCACTAAGATGCTCATGAGAATTGGTCTCTGTACCCCACATGGGGGGCCACCTAGCCTCCTCATCCATCTCCTGAAGTTCTAAGTAAAAATATATAGTGGAAAGGGATTGTGTGGTTTGGTCAGTCTTATCCATCCCACAAATCAAAACACAGGAAGATCAAAGTACTGACATAGATCAGAAGGGTCATTTATTGTGATGGTTGATTTTAAAGGCAAATTCTTAAGCAGAAACTATGCCAGCATGTGAGATCATCAGATTTGCAAATTTAAACTGGCGGTTACAGAGTGGCTTAGGGTTCTTATGATCCAAATTTTCATTTTCAAAACCCAGCCCCCAGGAACTTGGAGCACGGATATCTTTACTGACAGACTGGATTGGCGGTTCTCTCTCATGTGTGTGTATACACACACACATGCTTCATCCAGGCTTAGGCACAATTTTTTATTAGCATATCTGTGATATACAAGTCAACTGCAAAGTGAAAATTCAAATCTTGCAAAAATATATGGGACTTCATTAAATCATTGCTGGCAATGGTGGAAGAACCACATCCAAAGCCTTGGATGAGGGAAGGTCTGACAGATCAACAAGACTGGATGGTCACCAGCTAAAGAAGAGAAAAAAGGGCAGGAGCTTCAAAGGGAAATGCTAATTTGAGTAGCAATGGAAAATAAATGAAGACCTTAACCAGCTGTATATATATATAAAAAAAAAGACACCATTTTATGATGATGCTGAGAAGGTTAAAAATATGAAGGCTGTTATACCACCATGCAATGTCAATAATGTGAGATGACACACGAAAATGCCTAGAACTGCTGGTACAGCCCAATGTGATGGAGTGAAAGGGTCCAGCTACAGGTTCTGGGGGGTAGCTGAACACTCAGAATAAGACCAACCCTCTGCTGACTCCCATGGGCAGGGGGCTGAGGGGTCCCCTCTGTGTCCCGGCTGGAGTCAGGAGAAGACCCAGAACTCTGAAGGTGCCAGCAAGGTCCCTGCCTCTTGCTCAGTCTCACCCACTCTGTCCACACCATCTCACCACCCACATTTCATCCTAGTTTACGCTGACCACTAAGCGGAGCCTTGGTCACCCCTCTTGCCCTGGACGCACACTCACAAGGCTCTCTGCAGCCCCTGCTCCGGCTCCCTGCTCACCCCTCCTCTTGACCTCTGTCCACTGTGCCCTCTGGACAGTCAACAGCACCATCTCAACCTCTTCCAGGATGTTCCCTTCACTTGCTGGCTCTAATGAAAACACCAAGCTTCTTCTCCAAGACAGTACCTCCCTTGCAGGCATCTCTTGACCCCCAGCCTGGAGGTGGCTCCGTGGTCCTCCCTGCTGCTTCCTGACCATTTTCCACCCTGCTTTCAGAATTCCCCAGCTTTAAATCTAATGTCACCAGAGCGTGGCACCTGCTACTCTCCCCTGTTGCAGCTCTCTAGGGATCACTCCGTCCCCAGCTCTCTGTCCTTGTCCCCAGCACCACGCGTGTCACAGTGCTTGGCAACATTTTGTTTGTAAAGAGGGTTCTTCTAGTACCACTCAGGTCTCTGGCTTTCCCTCTCATGACCTTGTTTCCCTCACGTCTCAGACACTTGCTCGTGTGGTTTTACCTGAGACCTGACCTTTGCAGTTACCTGGCAGCCCTCCAGAATCCACACACAAGCAGCTTGCGCTCTGATCACCACCTTTCACCATTTCTGCCCCCAGTCCGAACATCTCTCACTTGGAATTCCAGTGCTGGAGCCCCCACAGCCAGCTAGACATTCCCACTTGGATGTCTGGTAGGCTTCTCAACCATAACACGTCCCAAACTCTGCTCTCGATTTCCCTCCATCCCCCAGATAAGCTCCTCTTGGGTTTTGCCCGTTGAGGTTTTGAGTTAAAGCTAAAACTGAAATCACCTTTGACTTTTCTTTTTGCCTCACAGCTCATATCCAATCTTCTGCAAATTCTATTGGTTCTACTTTCAAGATTTATCCAAAATCTAACTGCCCCAGCCCTGACCAGGACTCCCTGGGTGCCACTAACCCACTAGCATCTCTCACCCTGCACTTGCTTCAGTGACTTCTCTTGGGTGTGGCACCACCCCTCAGCCCCAAACACTCCACAGGTCCCTGCTCACTCGGGATAAAGGCCTGAGTGAGAACACAAGTACCGTATGACCCTGTAATCCCACTCCTGGGCATACATCATGATCTTTGCAAGGATAACCTCCCCCCTCCACCAAAGCCCTTCCCATCATCTCCCTCCTGCCTGATAAATCTATTCCTTGCTCATTTTGCTTTGGACACACAGCCCACTCTGGGGCTCCCAGCACACACTGGGGAGGCACCTGTCCTGCAGACTTAGTAAATGCTGGCCCCTGTCTAGCGTGCCCTGCTCCACTAGCCCCCTGACTTCCTTTAGGCCATTACTGAGGTGTCATCTCGCTGAGACCTTCCCTGGTCACACCGACTCGAGTAGCAGGTGTCCCACTGCACTTTCTTTCTTTCCTTCAATGATCTTCTCCTTAGTGCTTTTATTATCTAAAGTATGAATAGTTTATTTTGCAATTGCAGTTATCCTCTCACTCTCCCCAGTAGGCTCCAGCAGGGCAGTGTTCCTAGTCTGTGCTGGTCACAGTTCTATCCCCAGGACTGAGCGGGCACTTCATAACTTGTTGCTGACTCAGTGGTCACTCTTAGTGAAGACTCTTCCTTTTGTATAGTATTACAAAAGGCTATGTAACTCCTTATAAGAATGCCCTCAAAATGTAGTTAAAAGACAAAATTAATTAACTTAAATAAATTTCAGTTTCATTTATTGAGATCAAGCCCTAGTCAAACATTTTGTCATTATTTACCAAAGTTGTCAGGTGGCCAGTTTACGTGAAGCTACATGAAGTGGTTAGTTTTCCAGAATTACTTACTCCAGAACAAAAAGGAACTCCTGTGTTGCAAATCATTTATCTTAAAGATGGTCAAATATTTCTGGTGATCAATTTAAAAACACCTGCTTATACAAAACAACAATAAGAGTTCATAACTCACCTTTAAATTCAACTTTTTTCTAACAGCCTGAATTTAAAATACTCTCTCAAAGGAACCCTCCTACACTACTGTTGGGAATGTAAATTGGTACAGCCACTATGAAGAACAGTACGGAGGTTCCTTAAAAAAATAAAAACAGAACTACTGTATGACCCTGTAATCCCACTCCTGGGCATATATCTGAAGAAAAACATGACCTGAAAGGATGCACGCACCCCAGTGCTCACTGCAGCATTGTTTACAACAGCCAAGACACGGAAGCAGCCCAAATGTCCATCGGCAGAGACACGGATAAAGAAGATGTGGTACATATATACAATGGAATATTACTCAGCCATTGAAAAGAATGAAATAATGTCATTTGCAGCAACATGGCTGGACCTAGAGAGTGTCATACTGAGTGATATAAGTCAGGGAAGGAGAAATATCACATGACATCCCTTATATGAGGAATCTACAAAGAAACAATACAAAAATGAACTTATTGACAAAATAGAAAGAGACTCACAGACTTATAAAATGAACTTATGGTTGCCAGGCGGAAGGGGTAGTTAGGGAGATGGTCATGTACACACTGCTGTATTTCAAATGGATAACCAACAGCACAGGGAACTCTGCTCAGTGTTATGTGGCAGTCTGGATGGGAGGGGAGTTTGGGGGAGAATGAATACAGGGATGTGTATGGCTGAGTCCCTTTGCCGTCCACCTGAAACTATCACAACACTGCTAATCAGTTGTACCCCAATACAAAATAAGAAGTTTAAAAAAATATGATACTCTCACAAATATTTTAAATATCAACTGAAATTAATTTATCTTCAGTTTTTTCTATAATTATTTAAAAAACTGAAAATCCAAAACCCAATTCTGATTCTTTGTTATGTACAGCTTAACAACTTGAAAACAACACTTTAGAATAAAGGAAGGTATTCCTATGAATCCAACACAGACATTAACCATTCTTCCAGTGGACAGAGTTCATTTATTAAAGTCAGAGGAAGGCACACAGAGAAATATCAGCGTGACACCCCTTTGTGTGAATAAAGTATATACAGAAACTTGAAAAATATGGTAAAATGACAATTCTGATAATTCTTGATCAAGCAGGTGTTCATCATATTACTCGCCCAACTTTTGTGTGGTTTTTATAACAGAAAGGTGAGTAAAAATATCATCCATGGCAATGGGAACTTGAAAGAGGAGAGGGCCCTTGGAGAAAGAATTTTATTTGACAGAAGAATTTCAGCTGGTGAGTAGAGAGCTGAATCTTCTGATATAAAAAAAAGTCAAAAAAGAAAGGAAGTGATGCTGCCCAGGGCCCACAGACATCAGATGGAGAAAGAAGACAGGAAGGACCCCAGCCTGGTCATGAGGAGCCTCCAAGTGGAAGGGTGCAGTGGGTGGGGGGCGAGATGAGTAGAGGAATCAGGAGGAGAATGAGACCTGCTCAGAGTGGATTTCACAGATGCCTTCTCTGCTACTTGCACATCCTCAGGAAACCTACAGCAAGGATCCACACACTTCCTCGGGCTCTTTGAGGTGGATGTGGTTTCACTCTCAGAAACACAGAAGTTTTGGTCCTAAGAATGAGGCAGTAAATGGTGACCTTATTCCACTGGCCATAAGCTTCCTGATTCTGTGTTGCTCAAAATCTCAGGAAACTAAGGAAAAACTTTTTAGGCAAGATGTTTCTTTGTTGGAAAGATACAGCTAAATTAAAGAGTTCTCAATAACTTGTGAGTCCTATGGCAATCATGGGCAGAGATGCTCAACCATAAATGGTGTATATGGATTCAGGGAAAGATCCGTCTTGGAAACTCCTGAGAGAATCCTCTCAGTCTCAGGAAAATGTTCTAAGGGATGAGATTTCACAAGAATGGATGACAGTGGCTTTTTATGCCTTTGGGTACATAGTGTTTCTCTAAAAATTTTCACAACAATCTCCCCACGTTTTTCTCCTTTAGGAAAATAAGCCAAGAAAAGAAGGATTTACCATAAGAAAAATTAGCTAGGAGAGGGGGAGAGAGAGAGAGAGAGGTATCATTTTGCCTTTTGCTCCACCTGAAGGAATAGTTCTTCACTTTTCTAATAGCAATTAGGTCCCTTCTGATTCGACATCTACAACTTATCCTGCTACTGAAATAGAAAACGAACGGCTTCAGAATTCCTCCTTTTCTTATTTGGTATCCTCAGAGCTTTGAAAACTCTGTACTTGAAGATACTACTGTTACACCCATTTTTAGCAACACAACATCTCTGTTCTTATGGTGAAAATGAAAGGGCGAGGGGGCCCACATGAGAATTTGGAAGAGAAATGATGGTGAGCATACAGCAAGATTTTCTGAAAGGCACAGGGAAAAGGGTCCCCAAGGAGTGGATATTTGTAATAATCTTTAATACTAATCCATTCATGACTACAAGACTGGATTAGAATGAATGAATCAGTCTTTTCCAGTGGTCATGTATGGATGTGAGAGCTGGACCATAAAGAAGGCTGAGCACCAAAGAATTGATGCTTTTGAACTGTGGTGTTGGAGAAGACTCTTGGGAGTCCCTTGGACTGCAAGGAGATCCAACCAGTCCATCCTAAAGGAAATCAGTCCTGAATATTCATTCGAGGGACTGATGCTGAAGCTGAAACTCCGATACTTTGGCCACTTGATGCAAAGAGCTGACTCATTTGAAAAGACCCTGGTGCTGGGAAAGATTGAAGGTGGGAGGAGAAGGGGACAACAGAGGATGAGATGGTTGGATGGCATCACCAACTCAATGGACATGAGTTTGAGTGAACTCCAGCAGTTGGTGATGGACAGGGAGGCCTGGCGTGCTGCAGTCCATGGAGTCGCAAAGAGTTGGACACAACTGAGCAACTGAACTGAACTGAATACTAATCATCTTCAGAGAGTGACCCCAAGTCCCACTCCTCCCACCTCTGCTGCACCAGGCAGATGGGTGGGTGGGCAGGTGAATGTGGCCCCAGCATCTCACCATCACCCTGTTGTGGACCATGCTCTTCTTTCACAGAGTAGTCAACAGCACACATTTAAGCCAGTTTTATAGAACAAGCTTGTGGTGGTTTGTATGTAGCCAACATTTTGAGCATTAGAGTAAGCTAGCTTTAATTAAGAGACAGGTATTTAATTTGCAATCATTACACTGAAAAAACTCCCACTGATTATCAAGTTTAGGGGACAGATAAACTTGCAGCCATGAAATTAAAAGATGATTTCTCCTTGGAAGGAAAGTTATGACCAACCTAGATAGCATTTTCAAAAGCAGAGACATTACTTTGCCAACAAAGGTCCGTCTAGTCAAGGCTATGGTTTTTCCAGTGGTCATGTATGGATGTGAGAGTTGGACTGTGAAGAAAGCTGAGCACCAAAAAATTGATGCTTTTGAACTGTGGTGTTGGAGAAGACTCTTGAGAGTCCCTTGGACTGCAAGGAGATCCAATCAGTCCATTCTAAAGGAGATAAGTCCTGTGTGTTCATTGGAAGGACTGATGCTGAAGCTGAAATTCCAATACTTTGGCCACCTCATGCGAAGAGTTGACTCATTGGAAAAGACTCTGATGCTGGGAGGGATTCGGGGAAGGAGAAGGGGACGACAGAGGATGAGATGGCTGGATGGTATCACTGACTCGATGGACATGAGTTTGAGTGAACTTTGGGAGTTGGTGATGGACAGGGAGGCCTGGCGTGCTGCGATTCATGGGGTCGCAAAGAGTCAGACACGACTGAGCAACTGAACTGAACTGACTGAAACTTGGAAGAGATCTGAAGGGTTTCTATCACAGTAAAGCTGGAGTGCAAAGTATAATTATAAAACCACCAAACTTCCTGGTAAATGACAGTTACATAATTAAATCCTTAGGTTTCCTCAACTTTTTTTCAATGTTCTAAATACAGACTAAATAAGGAAGAGCACCCTGGGGGCAAAACATATCCCAATGCCATCAGTACAAATTAAACATCCTATTTCTTTCATCTGTTAGTGAAAATTCTGCTTTTACAAAGTTACTAGTCACAAGACTGGGAGTTTAAACAGATATTTCAAGAAAGGGCCTTTTGTGTAACTCATAGGGAGGAAACTGCCATAATATTCCCAAGACAGCTCTCTAGTAACCACATTGTACCTGTTACAGACACACTCATTGCTGCTGCTGCTGCTAAGTCACGTCAGTCGTGTCTGACTCTGTGTGACCCCATAGACAGCAGCCCACGAGGCTCTGCCATCCCTGGGATTCTCCAGGCAAGAATACTGGAGTGGGTTGCCATTTCCTTCTTCAATGCATGAAAGTGAAAAGTGAAAGTGAATTCACTCAGTCGTGTCCGACTCTTCACAACCCCTTCACAACTGTAGCCTACCAGGCTTCTCGGTCCATGGGATTTCCCAGGCGAGAGTACTGGAGTGGGTTGCCATTGCCTTCTCTTCGACACACCCATTACTGGGCCCTAGAAATGGCAGGGCCAAAGTGTACTTGGAGTCACCCTTTCTGAAATCCTCCAGGCTCACTTGGGCTTGGGGAAAAGTGGGCACTCCTCAATGAGGGCTTAAAAGGAGACGGTCTCACAGAGTAGAACTTTCCATAAGTGTTTTACAGATTCAGTGCAATCTCTTTGAAAATTCCCATGGCATTTTTCACAGATATAAAGAACTCTAAAATTTGTATGGAACCACAAAAGACCCCAAGCAGCCACAGAAATCTTGAAGAAGAGCAACAAAGCTAGAGGCATCACACTCCCTGGTTTCAAACTATATTACAAGTATATAGCAATCAAGACAGTATGGTACTAGCAGAAAAACACACAGATTAATGGAATAGAATAGAGAGCCCAGAAATAAACCCATGCCTATACGGTGAATTAGTTTTTGACATAGGAACCAAGAATATAAGGCAGAGAAAGATCAGTCTCTTCAATAAATGGAGCTGGGAAAACTGGACACATGAAAAAGAATGAAACTGAACCACTATCTTACACCATACACAAAAACTAACTCAAAACGGATTGAAGACTTGAACATAAGAGCTAAAACCATCAAACTCTTGGGAGAAAACATAAGCAGTAAGCTCCTTGACTCTGGTCTTAGAGATGATGTTTTGGATCTGATATGGAAAGTGAAGGCAACAAAAGCAAAAACAAACAAGTGAGACTACGACAAAGCAAAAAGCTTCCGCACGATGAAGGGAACCATCAACAGAATGAAAGAGCAACCTACCTTATGGGAAAAAAATACCTGCAAATCATATGTCTGACAAGGGATTAATATCCAATATATAGAAAGAATTCATACAAGTGAATAATAAAAAACCTTACCAATCCAATTAAAAATTAAACAATTAAAAAATGGGCAGAAGATCTGCATAGACAGTTTTCCACAGAAGACATACAGAAAACCAACAGGTACATGAAAATACACTCACCATTATTAAAAATCAGGGAAATGCAAATCAAAACTACAATGAGATATCAACTCACACATGTCAGAATGGGTATTATCAAAAAGAAAAATAACAAGTATTGGCAAAGACGTGGAAAACGTGGAACACTAGTCACTGTTGGTGGGAATATAATTTGGTGCAACCACCCTGGCAAACAGTGAGGAGGTTCCTCAAAAATTTAAAAATACAACTTCCTTAAGATCCAGAAATTCTACCTCTGGGTATTCATCCAAAGAAAACAAAAACATTCGTTCAAAAAGATATATACACCCCAATGTTCACTGCAGCATTATTTACAACAGCCAAGATATGGAAACAATCTAAATGTCCAAGAATAGAAGAAGATGTGATACATACACATATACAATGGAATATTATTGCCATAAAAAAGAATGAAATCTTGCCATTCGTGACAACATGGATGGACCGACCTTGAGAGAATTACGCTAAATGAAGTAAGCCAAGCATAGAAAGACCAGTTCCACATAATCTCACTTATATGTGGAATCTTAAAAGAAAAAAAGAAAGAAAAGGCCAAACTCATAGAATCAGAGAAGAGATAAGTGGTGAGGGCTGGGGAGTGGGTCAAAATTGGTGAGGAGATTAAAAGGTACAAATTTCCAGTTATGAAATAAGTAAGTTATGGGGATGTGATGTATAGCACAGTGACTATAGTTAATGATATTATACTGTATATTTGAAAACTGCTAAGATAGTAAACATTAAAAGTTCTAATCACAAGAAAAATGTGTAACTATGTATGTGATACATGTTAACTCTACTTATTATGGGGATCATTTTGTGATATATACAAAAATCAAATCACTATCTTACATACCTAAAACTAATCTAATGTTATATGTCAGTTTTGCCTCAATTAGGAAAAACAAAAAGAGAAGTGCTCTTGGAAGGAATGTGCACTTAATGTCCTTTAAGGTAGGTCCTTAAGGAGCTTTTCTTTTCAACTTCTTACAAACAGAAGGCTGCAATTAACAGGCCTCCTTAATCCAGTTACTGAATCAGGTAACATCTTGACTGATCCCTGTCTCTCTATCAAATCTGGTTCCTCCAGTCCAAGTAGGAGAGCCTGAGAAGCTGGCCCCCTTAAGATTTAAGGATTTAAGTACAGGAAATTTGTCACATTCTTTCTTTCTCCCGGGTTCCGATCTTCCATGCATCTGCCTATCCAGTCTCATCCATTCCTCAGAAACCTGAAGGCAATACAGTGGAGGGGACTGAAGTGTCAGGCTGGGGACCAACTGAATGCCTATCAAAGTGCCGCTCAGTCTCACCTGTGCATCTATAAAGCACTCAAACGAGCAGACAATATACAATGAAGAGCAAAAATGAACACTCTCCCACAACAAAAGTAGAGATTATCTTATAGACATTTCTTACTCAGCTCAGTGGCTGCTTATTAAATTCCAACCGCAGGCCAGGCGCTATGAGAAAGCCTTATTTCACAGTAAACGTAATTTGAACTCAATTGAGGTGCTACCACTGTCCTTTGGTTTCAGAGACTAGAACTTCCTAATTCTAACAACTTGTCTAAACTCCAAATGTCTGGTCCCCTCTGGCCCGTCTTGGTCCTTTCTCATGTCTGTCTGTCTAGCCCTGTGGGTTTCAGG
This sequence comes from Bubalus kerabau, assembly GCF_029407905.1. Lineage (NCBI taxonomy): Eukaryota > Metazoa > Chordata > Mammalia > Artiodactyla > Bovidae > Bubalus > Bubalus kerabau. The sequence continues at coordinate 15,692,166 of NC_073643.1, forward strand.
GCCATTTTTCAGGATGTGCTTCCTCCTGGTCCATGCATGGATGACCAACACATCCTCCACACTCAGCTCAAACACCATGTCCTGCTCAATTTCCTCCCCCAAGGGGCTGTTTCTGTGGAACTCTGCTTGGCTCCTCTACACAGTACCAATCAGATTCTGCTTCATAATGAAGCTCGTGTTTTTGTCTCACTCCAGTTAGCGATCCTTGAGGACAGGGAGCAGGAAGATTATTCTTTACTTTCTTAGTATCCCCAGTGTAGTGCAGGCACAGAGTAATAACTCTTATTTTCCCACAATGAAGAATGAATCTCTTAGGTGCCTTCCTGATAGAAACTCAGTCAGACTCAGCTTACTGAATGCCCTCAGAGTCCAGACCAGTACTGGGCAGAGCAGTGGCAAAGCAGTCAGCTACTTGGCAAGGGTACAGGTGAGGCTCAGTTGAACTTGGTTGATGCCAGCCCTGCCGATTCCCAGTTGGTGGCCTACGGAGTGTTATATAAGTTCTCTGAGCCTTAGTTTTTAACCTACAAATGGGAACAATCACTGGAGCTGGTCTTTAAGAGTGCTGTGAAGATTAAATGAGGTGATGCATCAAAAGTTCTTATCACAGTTAGAAACATTATTGGCTGACCACTGCAACACACTAAAGATACAAAAACGAACAAGATCGCATCACTACCCTGAACAAGGGTAAGGTGTGAAGGTGAGAATAAACAGTCAGTTGACAGTACAGATCCATGGCAGCCACGGAGGTGAAGACAGGAAGCAGTGAGAGAGAGAGGGCAGGAAGGCTCACATCAGCTGGGGAGTGGGCACTGGCACCATACACCTCTTTGCATCATCTGCTGCTGTTTCTCTCCAAACATACTGAAATCAGTACCAAGTTTAAACAGTTGAGCCTCAGGATAGGCAAGCTCAAGACCCAGAATTCCTGATTGTGTGTTTTGCATCACCTGAATCCAACACTGATTGATTCAGGGATAATTTAGAAAGTTTTCAGATGATAAAGCACTTACCACAGACGGCTGGCAAACTTTATATTATGTTTACTACAATTTAAAAAAAAAGGATGAGCAGCACCAGAAACTACTTTTAATTTCACATACACAGATAAAGTCACTAGGGTTCAACTTTTCTCCCACAGACAAAACCTACCTGGTCCTATAGGGGGCAGGTCAGAAACTATAAGGAAATCATTTCAGACTGTGAAATTAACTAAAAGATGGTATAGTCTGGTTCCTTTGACTAAGCTGGTATCTAATTGTTTTCTGCATGATTAAATTAATCTGGTTTTAGAAAATGATGTAATTTATTTCAGAGACAAGTCCATAATCTCCCATCTGCAAATCTAAAATCTAGAAAGGTCTGAAAATCAATTTTTTTTTGTAAGTTTCATTTAAAAACATATTTGGTGACAAAACCTGACTTCCATGGAGTCACATATAATTTTTATTTGCCCACTTAGTGTGAATGTTCATATATTTTGGGACAGAAATATTACCATGCTTGACAACAGTGGTGCCCGTGACCCCTATAGGATCATGTCATGTATAGCCTAAGAAACCATGCCAAGAAGACCTGAAAATTGTAAATTCCAAGCTAAACCTCATCCTAAGATTTTCAAATAAGAGATGGTGGATCTCTATAAAATTAATCGTATCAGATAGGAGGTCAATATACCCCCAAGCTTTTGTAATTCAACACTAAATACACAATTTTGCCACATCTACAGATCACTCATGTTACTACATTTTCTAGTACTTGATTTCACATTGACGTGCCTTTTTTAACTGAATAAAACTATTTTAAAAAAGAAATCTCTCTACTGAAAAAGGTGGTCATCTGAGAGGCTTACTCTATTAAAAAAGGAAGATTCAAGAGGTGTTAAAGACACAGTAGTACCAAACTGAGAGTTTCACCTTTAAATTCCCAGAAAGAGCAAAATGAAATGGAAGAGGAAATACCTGCTTTATTATATGATTCAGTGTCATCTAGTGCTAGGCTGGATTACCATGCCAAGCTCTACTGTGCCCAGAAATATTTATCCTACACGTTGGGAATCTCACCTAAACTGTGTTATGCAGGGAGCCACTCCACTAGACAGGAAGCACTGCCAGGGTTGGGAGGTCTTGCCTATTACACAAAGGTAAAATGTTGCAGCAAGAAGGGTAACTCTCTCTCTCTCCTTTAGTTCTGTCACCCATAATCTGCCATGGAGATTCTGCTCCATCCTGTACTGCAGATGTTTATCAAATTAACACAAAATCTGTCTTGTGGACAACTCTCTGGAGCATCCACAGCCTCTGCTGCCAAAGGCTCCCTCACAACAACTGGATCTAGAAGTGACCACACACAGACAAGCCAAAACATGGCACAACCTAATGAGCCTACTCCTCAGCTAACTTCACCAACAGCTACTGTAAACAATGGCCTTTAAAACCAGCAGAACAAGATTTGTTGTAAAAAGTCTTCAAAAGGACCTTCAGGTAAACATCAGCTGTACACATTTTTAAAAACAAAACATAAAAGGTGCAAAAGGGGATTTTTTTTCCCTAAAGTACAATACTGGAAGTTAGAAATACTGTGAGTTTGAAAATCTCCACTTTGCAGCTGCTAAAAATTTAAAAAAATAATAACCACACATTGATTTAACAAAGTGATCGAAACTAACATCACCAGTAAACGGCAAATAGACATCATGAGCTTCTGGATCTGATGGATTTCTTCTGGGACTTACCTGAATCAAGCTGTCCAGAACACAGCAGAGAGACCTAAATGGAGGGGAAATGCTACAAAATACCTGGCCCATTCTTCAGAAACCTCATGAAAGACAAAGAACGGCTACAGAACTATCCCGGATTAAGCACATCTGTCTATTAAAATACATGATGCTGGACTGGAATCTATACTGGAAAACAAGCTATACAGGACATTATGGGGACAGGTGACAAAGTTGGAATATGGATGGCAGATTAGTAAAAGATTTGTATCAATGTTAAATTTCCTGACTTTGATAACTATAGTTAAGAGAACATTCATTTCATTAGGAAATACACACTCACATATTAAGGGATAAGCACAAACAATATGTCTAACTCTCTCATAGTTCAGCAAAAATTCTGTGTACATACAAATAGATATGTGGAATATGATAAATGTTAACAGTAGGTGACTACAGGGAAAGGAAATCATGAGTTCTTGAAAGGAGGTCAAAAAACCTGACTACTCCCCGTCTCCTGGCTCCCACTGAGGCCGCCCGCCCAGTTTCTGTGTGGACTCACCATTCTTCTGAGAATCCTCAACAGAAGCTTCTGGTCCTTTGGGTCCTCTTTGGATGTCAGTAAATCAGCGAAGGTCTCTGCATTTTCAGGAGACAGGCTCTCTGGGTTTTCCCCTCCATACAACTGAACCAGTATAGACAGACACTTGGATGAAACTTCAAAAATTTCCGGATCCTCGTTAGGAAGCTGAAAATTAACAAACAGGACTTCATCAGCTTCAATGAAGATGATGTTTGTATTCCTCAAGAATTACAGCTTAAAAGATAGAATGTCAGTCTGAGTACAAAGTTTAATTAATTGAATATTCTTGTGAATGGATCTTTTTCAAAATGTAAAGAGTAACTCAAACAAGACTAACAGCACAAAATCAGAAGGAAATTCTACAGTCTTTTCTTTAATCCATAGTGATGAATGACCTGTGACAAGCAAAGGACCAATTATACATTACATGCATATTTACACATGCATATGTTCATACAGGAGCGTGTGTGTCTATGGGTGTGGAAACACTGATTTTTCTAAGGCACAACTCTTACATTCTTGTTGACATAGCTTGTTTAGGAAAATCCACTTCCTAGAAGATATTAAGAAATTGTTTGAACTGTTTCCAAATCATTATTGACTAAACAGGTGGGAGAGAAAGTATTGTTTCTATATTACAAGGTATATTATGAAATAATAATCATACCATAGCATTTTGATCTTTTAATTTTTAAAGTTTTACTTCTAATAGCTTTGTTGAGATACAATTCCTAGGTCATACAACTTAGTGATTTCATGTGTATCCATCATTCAATGATTTTTTTAGTATATTCAGAGTTGTGCAAACACCACCAGAACCAATTTTAGAATTTTTTTTTCTTTTTTTTTTAGAATTTTTTCATTTTAATTGAAAAAGAAACCCTGTATCATCTCCTCCTCCCTACCCAGTCAGTGCTAACCTGCTTTCTTTGGATCTGCCTGTTGTAGACATTTCAGATACTTGAAATCATATAAAATATGATCCTTTGTGACTGACTTCTTTCTCTTAGCATATTTTCAGGATTCACCCACGCTGTAGCACGCATCAGCATTTCATTTCTTTTTATCATGCAATGGATATGCCACATTTTGTTTGTCCATTCATCAGCTGATGGACATTTGAGTTGTTTTCACTTTTGACCAGTATGAATAGTACTGCTGTGAACATGTGTGTATACATTTTTGTGCACACATGTTTTGTTTCTCAGGTATATACTTGGAAGTGAAATTGCTGAGTCATACAATAAGTAACTCTATGTTTAACTTTCTGAGGAATCGCCAGACTGTTTTTCAAAGCCGCCATTAGCACCAGCCAAGCATGAGAGTTTCAGGTTGCCCACCTCCTCACCAACACTCGTCATTACCTATCTTCTTAATTACAGACACCCTAGTGTGTGTGGACCGCCACCCATGGCGGTCTTTTATCTGTACTTCCCTGATGGTTAGTGATGCTGAGCATCTTTTCACGTGCATTTTGGTCATTTGTGTATCTTCTTTGGAGAAATGTTTACTCAGATCTTTTCTCATTTTTAAAACTAGGTCATTTGTCTTATTATAATTAAGTTTAAGTATTCTTTATATATTTTAAATACAATTCCCTTTATGTATTTTAGATATAATTCCCTCAGCAGATACACATTTCAAAATTGTTTTCCCATTCTGTGGATTGTCTTTTCACTTTCTTGACAGTGTCCTTTGAAGCACAAAATATTTTTTATTTTGATAAAGTCCAATTTACCTTTCATTTTATTGCTTGTGATTTTGGTGTCAAACCTGAGAAACCATTGCCTATTTCAAAGTCCTGAGATTTACACTTCTAAGAATTTTTATTGTGTTAGCGCACATTTTTCCTTCTAAGAACTTTATAGTTAACTTTTACATTTAAGTCTTTCCATTTTAATCTTTGCATATAAGTAGAGAACCAACTTCATTCTTTTGCATGTGAATGAATCTTATTTTGAGACATTGGCAGGTTCATATGCCATTATAAGAAATAATACAGAGAGATACCATACACACTTCATCCGACCTCCCCAATGGAAACATCTTGCATAACTATAGTACAAGATCACAACCAGGAAATTAACCTATATATTAAGACAGCCACTCCTGCTTTTTAAAAATTAATATTTTCACCATATATACTTTGCCACCTTTTACTTTCAACCTGCCTGTATCATTATATTTGAAGTGAGATTTTTGTAGACAACATACTGTTGGATCGTGTTTTGTTATCCCCTCTAGTCATTTCTATCTTTTACTTGGTGCCTTTAGATCATTTAATTTTTAAGATAAATAACATAAAAATGCTAGGGCTTAAGTCTAACATACAATTTTATTACTTGTCTTCTATTTATTCCCCATCTACTTTCCTGATCCTTTTTTTTTTTTAACCTTCCTGTGGGTTATCTGAACATTTTATGTTTTTGATAAGAATTATTAAATTCTCTTTTACTCCCAGTATTAGTTCCTTAGGGCTGACATAAAAAGTACCACAAACTGGGTGGCATAAACAACAGAAATGTATTACCTCACAGCTCTGGAAGCTAGAAGCTTAAAAATCAAAGAGCAGGACCTTGCTGCCTCTGAAACTCAAAGAAGAATATTCCCTTGCTTCTTTCTGGCATCTGGTGATTTTCTGGAAATTCCAGGCATTCCTTAGCTTGTGGCTGCATAACTCCTATCTCTGCCCCCGTCATCCCATGGAATTCTCCTGAGTCTCTTGTCTTCACATGGTTGTCTTCTAATGAAAACGCTAGTCATAGTGGAGTAGCGATGCACTCTTACTTGAGTCTGACCTCATCTGGAATGTCAGTGTTTTCAAATAAGGTTTAACATTCTGAGGTGCTGGGAGTTAGGACTTCAACATCTCATTTTTGGGGGGAGGGGACACAATTCAACCTGTTACACTGCCTATCAACTTTGTCTCTTTTGGGCTCAGCTGTTTGTTTACCTTGGTTTCTCTGCTTCAGGCTATCAGGCTTCCCCAAATGTCTGGTGGTCCCTGGCATCCTACTTTATGAATGAAAGAGTGGGCAGATTAGTACAGGCAGATGGCTCCAACTTCCTTTGCATTTGTGTATATCTGTTTCTTCATGCTGCTTTCCCTGTGATTTCTTCAAATCTTCTCTGTGATTTCTTCAAACTCTGAAATGCTTCTAAGTAATGACCCCATCTTAGAAATCACACCAGATAGCTGGCTCATCCTCTTCACAGTGCAGACCCTGAGATATTAAGCTGGAAGAAAGCTGAGCACAATGACTAAGGCAAGGGGCTTGACTGGCCTGCCAGTTCTAAAAGCTCGTCTTCAATAGCCTGGTAGGAGTCTAGGGCCCTCAGCAGTTTTCCACTTGAAGTTTACAGATCAACAGCATCTGTTCCCACCTTCTGGTGAGTTTTCTCCTCTGTATGTTCTGGGTAATAGGTTTCTTCACTAGATTTTGATTCAGTTCCATCTGCTTTCTATCATTGAGTAACTGCATGAGATTTCTTTTCCATTAAGAGCTTCTTCCGCTCTCCCATGATTATATTTGAGGCTTTCTCTATTTTCATAACTTTTGAATAGCCAGTGAGACAGGCACAGGTATTCACGCTTCTACTTCAATCTACTGTAACATCTCTTCATTTATGAGTTACTTTAGTTCCATTGTTGAACTGATGGGAGGATGCTTATCATAAGTAGTAACTCCAAAGATGGCTTATTTGTTGGATTCTTGTAAAATTGATGTTGTGTTGCGTGTGTGTGACCCTTGCCCCACCACTACAAAAAAGATGGTGATGGTATAAAATCTCCCTGGAATAACAGAATAAGGATATACCCAACTGTCTGAAGAAACAAACTGCTAGAAAAATACACGAAACAATGGTTTTTAAGATACGAGGCCACGTAGGACAGTGATGACAAATAACTGAGGTGAGCTCCACTCCTCTCCCAGGTTAGAGGCTTACGGAGGTCTCCAGGCCTAAGAGAGACAGCGACTGAGGTGGGTACCAGCAGATTTTTTAAGCTGAGGAGACAGAGTGAAAAGTCTCAGAAAATCAAGCAGCTAGAGTTCATAGGCCCAAGTACTAGAGAGAAGACAGCAAGGGAAAGCTCACACTGAAGAAACTAGTAGCCTGGATGGTATTTTATCTACTAGAGAAAATGAATTTGTGGTTATTTTTTTTTTTTTTTTTTAATTTTATTTTATTTTTAAACTTTACATAACTGTATTAGATTTGCCAAATATCAAAATGAATCCGCCACAGGTATACATGTGAATTTGTGGTTAAAAACCTTTCTACCAAGACAACTATAAGCTTAGATGGCATTTATGGCAAATTCTACCAAAGATTCAAGGAAGATGTAATACCAAGTCTATACATATTTTTTCAGAAAGCTAAAGAAAATGGACAGTTCCAAACTCATTCTGTGTGGCCAATATTTCAGTTCAGTTCAGTTGCTCAGTCATGTCCTACTCTTTGCAACTCCATGGACCACAGCATGCTAGGCTTCCTGGTCCTTCACCAACTCCCGGAGCTTTCTCAGGCTCATATCCATTGAGTCAGTGATACCATCCAACCATCTCACCCTCTGTCATCCCTTTCTCCTTCTGCATTCAATCCTTCCCAGCAGCAGGGTTTTTCCAAGGAGTCAGTTCTTCACATCAGGTGGCCAAAGTATTGGAGTTTCAGCTTCAACATCAGTCCTTCCAATGGAATATTCAGGACTGATTTCCTTTAGGACAGACTGGTTGGATCTCCTTGCAGTCCAAGGGACTCTCAAGAGTCTTCTCCTACGCCACAGTTCAAAAGCAACATTTCTTCAGCACTCAGCTTTCTTTGTAGCCCAACTCTCACATCCATACATGACCACTGGAAAAACCATACCTTTGACTAGACAGACCTTTGTCGGCAAAGAAATGTCTCTACTTTTTAATATGCTGTCTAGGTTGGCATAACTTTCCTTCCAAGGAGTAAGCGTCTTTTAATTTCATGGCTGCAGTCACCATCTGCAGTGATTTTGGAGCCCAGAAAAATAAAGTCTCTCACTGTTCCCACTGTTTCCCCATCTATTTGCCATGAGGTGATGGGACTGGATGCCATGATCTTAGTCTTTTGAATGTTGAGGTTTATTAATTTAAATTTATTTATTTTAATTAGAGGCTAATAACTTTACAATGTTGTATTGGTTTTGCCATACATCAACATGAATCCGCCATGGGAACACGTGCACATGAATGTTGAGTTTTAAGCCAACTTTTTCACTCTCCTCTTTCACTTTCATCCAGAGGCTCTTTAGTTCTTATTTGCTTTCGGCCATAATGGTGGTGTCATATGCATATCTGAGGTTACTGATATTTCTCCCGGTAATTTTGTTTCCAGCTTGTGCTTCATCAAGCCTGGCATTTCACATGATGTACCCTGCATATAAGTTAAATAAGCACGGTGACAATATACAGCCTTGATGTACTCCTTTCTTGATTTGGAACCAGTCTGTTGTTCCATGTCCAGTTCTAACTGTTGCTTCCTGACCTGCATGTAGAGTTCTCAGGAGGTAGGTAAGGTAGTCTGGTATTCCCATCTCTTTTAAGAATTTTCCACAGTTTGTTGTGATCCACACAGTCAAAAGCTTCAGCATAGTCAATAAAGCAGGAGTAGATGTTTTTCTGGAACTCTCTTGCTTTTTTGATGATCCAGTGGATGTTGGCAATTTGATCTCTGGTTCCTCTGACTTTTCTAAAACCAGCTTGAACATATGGAAGTTCACGGTTCACATACTGTTGAAGTCTGGCTTAGAGAATTTTGAGTATTACTTTGCTAGCGTGTAAGATAAGTGCAATTGTGTGGTAGTTTGAACATTTTTTGGCATTGCCTTTCTTTTGGATTGGAATGAAAACTGACCTTTTCCAGTCCTGTGGCCACTGCTGAGTTTTCCAAATTTGCTGGCATATTGAGTGCAGCGTTTTCATAGCATCATCTTTTAGGATTTGAAATAGCTCAAGTGGAATTCCATCACCTCCACTAGCTTTGTTTGTGAGATGCTTCCTAAGGCCCACTTGACTTTGCACTCCAGGATGTCTGGCTCTAGGTGGGTGATCACACCACCATCGTTATCTGGGTCAGGAAGATCTTTTTTGTATAGTTCTTCTGTGTATTCTTGCCACCTCTTCTTTATATCTTCTTTTAGGTCCATACCATTTCTCTCCTTTATTGTGCTCATCTTTGTATGAAATTTTGCACTGGTCACTGAGGAAGGCTTTCTTATCTCTCCTTGCTATTCTTTGGAACTCTGCATTCAAATGGTTATACCTTTCCTTTTCTCCTTTGCCTTTTGCTTCTTTTCATTTCTCAACTATTTGTAAGGCCTCCTCAGGCAACCATTTTGCCTTTTTGCATTTCTTTTTTGGGGGGATGATCTTGATCACTGCCTCCTGTACAATGTCACGAACCTCTGTCCATAGTTCTTCAGGCACTCTGTCTATCAGATCTAATCCCCTGAATTTATTTGTCACTTCCACTGTATAATAGTAAGGGATTTGATTTAGGTCATACTGGAATGGTCTAGTGGCCAGTATTACTCTGATGCCACAATCAGACAAACACATTCCAAGAAAAGACAATTTCTGACCAATAGCCCTTATGAATATAAATGCAAAAACTTCCACAAAGTGTTCACAAACCAAATTCAGCAATATATTAAAGGATTATACATCACGACCAAGTGGAATTTATCATAAGAATGAAAGGCTAGTTTAGCATCTAAAAATCAATCAATGTTCTGTGCAACAGGAATAGAATAAAAGACAAAAATTATATGAGCCTTTCAATGGTCACAGAATAAGCATTTGACAAAATTAAAAACCTTTTTAGTATTAAAAAACACTCAACAAATTATAAATAGAAGACAACTTTCTCAAATTGATAAAGGGTATCTGGGGAAAAATTTACAGCTAACACCATACTTACATGGTTTAAGATCATGAACAAGACAGATGTCCATTCTTGCCATTTATATTCACCATTATATTGGAAGTTTCAGTTATGGCAATTAAGCAAGGAAAATAAGTAGAAATCACCTAGAAAGGAAACCTCTATTTGCAGATGACATACTCTTACATACAGAAAATACTAGTGAATCCATTAAAGAATTATCAAAAATAAACAAGTTCACCAAAGGGGCAGAATATGAGATCCATATTCAAAAATCAATTGTATGCCTGCACACTAGCAATGAAGAATGTAAAAAGGAAACAAAGAAAACAACTGCATTAGAATAGCATCAAAAAGAATATTTAAAACTGAAGTTAAAAGAAGCACATGACTTGAAAGCTGAAACATTCTAGGAAATGTTAAAGAAGGTACATAAACAGCAAAACATGTCACGTTCAAGGATCAGAAGAGTTAATATTATTAGGTTGTCAATATGCCCAAACTGATCTGCAGATAAAAAGCATTCAGAGCTGCAGCTAGATTATTTTTGCAGAAATTTGATAAGCTGATCTTAAAATTCATTAGAAATGCAAGAGACTAATAGCCAAAATGATCTTAAAAAAGAAGAATAAATTTGGAAGGCTCACATTTCCCAATTTCAAATTCTGCTGCAAAGCTACCATAATCCAGTCAATGTAGTACTGGCATAAGAATATAAAAAGATCAGTGGAATAGAATTTAGAGTCCCAAATTCAACAATTACATTTATGGTAAACTGATTTTTGACAAGCATACCAAGACAATTTAATGGGGGGAAAATAGCCTTTTTAAACAAATTGTGCTGAGACAAGTAGGTATCCACACGCAGAAGAATGCAGTTAGACCCATACCTCACACCTCATCCAAAAACTGTCTCCAAATGGATCAAATATCTAAATATAAGAGCCAAACATATGGCATCACCAACTTGATGGACATGAGTTTGAGCAAGCTCTGGGAGTCGGTGATGGACAGGGAAGCCTCGTGGGCTGCAGTCCACAGGGTTGCAAAGAGTTGGACACGACTGAGCAACTGAACTGAAATAAAACATACAAAACTTTTAGAAGAAAATATAAAAGTAATTACACCTTCGTGACTTTGGGTTAGGCAATGCTCCTTGCATATAACACCAGAAGCACAAGAACAACAACAAAACTGATTAACGATTTCATCTCCATATATGAAGAAAATGAAAAGATCACCCACAGAACAAGGGAAAATTACTGTAAATCTAATACATAATAAGGGATGTGTATACACACTAAATATAAAATATCTTACAACTCAGGACGAATAACTTAATTTTTTAAAGGGCAAAGAAAAAAAGACATTTTTACCAAAAAGGTATACAAATGGGCAATAAGCACAGGAAAAGATATTCAACATCATTAGCCATCAGATCAGATCAGATCAGTCGCTCAGTCGTGTCCGACTCTTTGCGACCCCATGAATCGCAGCACGCCAGGCCTCCCTGTCCATCACCAACTCCGGAGTTCACTCAGACTCACGTCCATCGAGTCAGTGATACCATCCAGCCATCTCATCCTCTGTCGTCCCCTTCTCCTCCTGCCCCCAATCCCTCCCAGCATCAGAGTCTTTTCCAATGAGTCAACTCTTCGCATGAGGTGGCCAAAGTACTGGAGTTTCAGCTTTAGCATCATTCCTTCCAAAGAAATCCTAGGGCTGATCTCCTTCAGAATGGACTGGTTGGATCTCCTTGCAGTCCAAGGCACTCTCAAGAGTCTTCTCCAACACCACAGTTCAAAAGCATCAATTCTTCGGTGCTCAGCCTTCTTCACAGTCCAACTCTCACATCCATACATGACCACAAGAAAAACCACAGCCTTGACTAGATGAACCTTTGTTGGCAAAGTAATGTCTCTGCTTTTGAATATGCTATCTAGGTTGGTCATAACTTGCCTCCCAAGGAGTAAGCGCCTTTTAATTTCATGGCTGCAGTCACCATCTGCAGTGATTTTGGAGCCCAGAAAAATAAAGTCTGAAACTGTTTCCACTGTTTCCCCATCTATTTCCCATGAAGTGATGGGACCGGATGCTATGATCTTCGTTTTCTGAATGTTGAGCTTGAAGCCAACTTTTTCACTCTCTACTTTCACTTTCATCAAGAGGCTTTTGAGTTCCTCTTCACTTTCTGCCATAAGGGTGGTGTCATCTGCATATCTGAGGTTATTGAGATTTTTCCCGGCAATCTTGATTCCAGCATGTGTTTCTTCCAGTCCAGCGTTTCTCATGATGTGCTCTGCATATAAGTTAAATAAAAAGGGTGACAATATACAGCCTTGATGTACTCCTTTTCCTATTTGCAACCAATCTGTTGTTTCATGTCCAATTCTAACTGTTGCTTCCTGACCTGCATAAAAATTTCTCAAGAGGCAGATCAGGTGGTCTGGTATTCCCATCTCTTTCAGAATTTTCCACAGTTTATTGTGATCCACACAATCAAAGGCTTTGGCATAGTCAATAAAGCAGAAATAGATGTTTTTCTGGAACTTTCTTCATTTTTCCATGATCCAGCGGATGTTGGCAATTTGATCTCTGGTTCCTCTGCCTTTTCTAAAACCAGCTTGAACATCAGGGAATTCACGGTTCACATATTGCTGAAGCCTGGCTTGGAGAATTTTGAGCATTACTTTACTAGCATGTGAGATGAGTGCAATTGTGTGGTAGTTTGAGCATTCTTTGGAACTGCCTTTCTTTGGGATTGGAATGAAAACTGACCTTTTCCAGTCCTGTGGCCACTGCTGAGTTTTCCAAATTTGCTGGCATATTGAGTGCAGCACTTTCACAGCATCATCTTCTAGGATTTGAAATAGCTCAACTGGAATTCCATCACCTCCACTAGCTTTGTTCGTAGTGATGCTTTCTAAGGCCCACTTGACTTCGCATTCCAGGATGTCTGGCTCTAGGTCAGATTATCTGGGTCATGAAGATCTTTTTTGTACAGTTCTTCTGTGTATTCTTGCCATCTCTTCTTAATATCTTCTGCTTCTGTTAGGTCCATACCATTTCTGTCCTTTATCGAGCTCATCTTTGCATGAAATGTTCCTTTGGTATCTCTGATTTTCTTGAAGAGATCGTTAGTCTTTCCCATTCTGTTGTTTTCCTCTATTTCTTTGCATTGATCGCTGAAGAAGGCTTTCTTATCTCTTCTTGCTATTCTTTGGAACTCTGCATTCAGATGTTTATATCTTTCCTTTTCTCCTTTGCTTTTCACTTCTCTTCTTTTCACAGCTATTTGTAAGGCCTCCCCAGACAGCCATTTTGCTTTTTTGCATTTCTTTTCCATGGGGATGGTCTTGATGCCTGTCTCCCGTACAATGTCACAAACCTCATTCCATAGTTCATCAGGCACTCTATCTATCAGATCTAGGCCCTTAAATCTATTTCTCACTTCCACTGTATAATCATAAGGGATTTGATTTAGGTCATACCTGAATGGTCTAGTGGTTTTCCCTACTTTCTTCAATTTAAGTCTGAATTTGGCAATAAGGAGTTCATGGTCTGAGCCACAGTCAGCTCCTGGTCTTGTTTTTGCTGACTGTATAGAGCTTCTCCATCTTTGGCTGCAAAGAATATGATCAATCTGATTTCGGTGTTGACCATCTGGTGATGTCCATGTATAGAGTCTTCTCTTGTGTTGTTGGAAGAGGGTGTTTGTTATGACCAGTGCATTTTCTTGGCAAAACTCTATTAGTCTTTGCCCTGCTTCATTCTGTATTCCAAGGCCAAATTTGCCTGTTACTCCAGGTGTTTCTTGACTTCCTACTTTTGCATTCCAGTCCCCTATAATGAAAAGGACATCTTTTTTGGGTGTTAGTTCTAAAAGGTCTTGTAGGTCTTTACAGAACTGTTGAACTTCAGCTTCTTCAGCGTTACTGGTTGGGGCATAGACTTGGATTACTGTGATATTGAATGGTTTGCCTTGGAAACGAACAGAGATCATTCTGTCGTTTTTGAGATTGCATCCAAGTACTGCATTTTGGACTCTTTTGTTGACCATGATGGCCACTCCATTTCTTCTGAGGGATTCCTGCCCGCAGTAGTAGATATAATGGTCATCTGAGTTAAATTCACCCATTCCAGTCCATTTCAGTTCGCTGATTCCTAGAATGTCGACATTCACTCTTGCCATCTCTTGTTTGACCACTTCCAATTTGCCTTGATTCATGGACCTGACATTCCAGGTTCCTATGCAACATTGCTCTTTACAGCATTGGATCTTGCTTCTATCACCAGTCACATCCACAGCTGGGTATTCTTTTTGCTTTGGCTCCATCCCTTCATTCTTTCTGGAGTTATTTCTCCACTGATCTCCAGTAGCATATTGGGCACCTACTGACCTGGGGAGTTTCTCTTTCAGTATCCTATCATTTTGCCTTTTCACACTGTTCATGGGGTTCTCAAGGCAAGAATACTGAAGTGGTTTGCCATTCCCTCTCCAGTGGACCACATTCTGTGAGATCTCTCCACCATGACCCACCCATCTTGGGTTGCCCCACGGGCATGGCTTTGTTTCATTGAGTTAGACAAGGCTGTGGTCCTAGTGTGATTAGATTGACTGGTTTTCTGTGAGTATGGTTTCAGTGTGTTTGCCCTCTGATGCCCTCTTGCAACACCTACCGTCTTACTTGGGTAAGACGGTAGCCATCAGGGAAAAGCAAATCAAAACCACCTTGAGATACCACTTCACACCCACTATGATGCTATAATTAAAAATACAGATAATGACAAGTGTCGGCGAGGGTGTGGGGAAACTAGAACCTTCATACACTGCTGGTGCTAATGGTAGCTTTGGGAAACACTGTATTTTCTCCAAAGGTTAAACATAGACTGACCTTAGGACTGAGCACTTCCACTCCTAGATACATACTCAAGAAAGCATATATTTACACAAAAGCTTGTACACAATTGCTAAAAGCAGCCTTAATTCAAAATTGCCAAAAAGTGTAAACAACCCAAATGCCCATCAATAAATGGATAAACAAATACTGTATATCCATACAGTGGAAGACTATTCACCAAAAGAAAGAAGGAAGTACTTTTATTGCAAGCTAGAAACATGAGTGGACCTCAGAAATACATCATACTCAGAGAAAGGCCACATGTTATACAGTTCCATATACAAGAAATAACCAGAACAGGCCAATCTACAAAAACAGAAAGCAAATCAGTGAGTGACAAGGGTTTGGAGGGGAGACTATGGGGAGTGACTTTTCATGAGTATGAAATTCCTTGGTGGGGTGACAAAGATGTTCCGTGATCCGATAACGGTGATGATGCACGACTCTGAAAATACACTACACAGCAGTGAATTGTACACTTTAGAGGGGTTAAAGGTGTGCATTATTTCTTGATACATCTTTTTCAAAAAACCAGTAACAACTCTGCACAGTCTTCAAGAATATCAAAGAGCAGGGAATACTTACTTCCCAATTCATCTGCTAAAATCAACATTACCCCGATACCAAAACAAGACAAAAACCATATAAAAAAGTAAACTACAAAACAACATCCCTCATGAAAACAGATGCACAAATTCTAAACAAAATTATAGCAACTCCAAGCCAACAAAATATGACAAGGATAATGATAAAATAACATCTCTTGACAAAATGGGGTGTATCCCTGGAATACAGGTCAGTTTAACGTTCAAAAAAATCAGTCAGTGTAACATATCATATGTATTAATTTCCAAGGGTTGCCATCATAATGAGGGACCACAAACTGAGAGGGCTAAAAAACAAAAACTGATCTTCTTGTAGTTCTGGAGACTAGAAGTCTCATATCAAGGAGGGGACACGCCTGGAGGCTTCCCTTCTGAATCCTTCCTGCATGAAGCATGAATCCTTCCTGCCTCCTCCAGCCTCTGAGAGCCCCAGACGTGCCTTGCCTGTGGCAGCGGAACTCCAGTCTCTGCTTCCATCATCACGCGTATTCTCCCTTGTGTCTCTGGCTTCGTATGGCCATCTTCTTACAAGGACACCAGTAATAGTGGGTCAGGGAGCCCTCACTATTCCAGGGTGACCTCATCTTAACCAATTATGTACGTGATCCTACTTCCAACTAAGGTCACATTCTGAGGTACTGGGGGGTGAGGGTTTTAACACATCTTTGTTAAAGGATACAGTCAATCCATAATATCATATTAATAATTTAAAAAGAAAAACCACAATCATCTCAATAGAAAAAGTATTTAACAATATGTAACACCTGTTTCTAACAAAAACTCGGCAAACAAGGAGTAGAAGGTGATAAAAACATGTCCGAGACTGAATGCCTCACCCTAATCGAGAAGACAGAGAGGAACATCAGCTCTCACCACTTCCACTCAACAGGGGAGGTTCTGGCCAGTACAGCTGGGCCAAAATGAATAAACAAACAAATAAATAAATATAAGAAATTCAGATTGGAAAAGAAGACTTAACTGCTTATTTGCAGAAGATATGATTCTCAATGTAGAAAATTCAGTGGAATTCACAAATAATCCACTAGAGTCCAAAAATGAGTTTAAAGGTTACAAGCAAAAACACGAAATGGAAAAGATAAATGCAACCCAAAGCTCATAGCAGCAATATTTGCTATTGCCAAGATACAAAAGAAACCTACGTGTCCATCAACAGATGAATGGATAAAGAAGATGCACTATACACACACACACACACACACACACACACACACACAGATATATACACACACATACACTAATGGAATACTACTTGGCCACACAAAAAATGACATTTGCCATTTGCAGCAAACTGGATGGACTTGGAGGGCATTATGCTCAATGAAATAAGTCAGAGAAAGGAAATACAGTATGACATCACTTTTATGCGGAATCTTAAAAATACAACAGACTAGTCAATACAACAAAAAAGCAGACTCACAAATATGGAGAAAAACTAGTGAAAAAACTAGTGTTTACCAATGGGGAAAGGGTAGGGATGAGAGCCAATATATGAGTGAGAAATTCAGAGGTACAAACTATTCTATATGAAATAAGTTACAAGGATATATTGTACAATGTGGGGAATATAACCAATGCTGCTGCTGCTGCTGCTAAGTCGCTTCAGTCGTGTCCGACTCTGTGCGACCCCATAGACGGCAGCCCACCAGGCTTCCCTGTCCCTGGGATTCTCCAGGCAAGAACACCAGAGTGGGTTGCCATTTCCTTCTCCAGTGCATGAAAATGAAAAGAGAAAGTGAAGTCGCTCAGTCGTGTCCGACTCTTCGCGACCCCATGGACTACAGCCTACCAGGCTCCTATATCCATGGGATTTTCCAGGCAAGAGTACTGGAGTGGGGTGCCATCGCCTTCTCCGATATAACCAATATTTTACAATAAATATAAATGGAGTACAACCTTTAAAAATTATGAATCACTATATTGTATACCTATACTATGAGATCAATATAATACTGCATAGCAACTACAATAAAAATTTTTTTAAAAATTTTAAGGGAAATAATCAGATGTGAGTATATTTGCATGTACAAAGTTATTCACTGCATTGCTGTAACTGAAAAAACTAAAAACTACCTAAATGTCCATCAATAAATAGGTACTCACAAAAAAAACAAATAATATCATGTACCATAACATCCAAAAAACCGAAATATTCAGGACAAGTCTGAAAAAGATGAAAGACCTATACACTTAAAAAGACAAAATATTGTTGAGATAATTAAAGAGGACCCAAATAAGTGAAGGGATACACCACATTCATGAGTGGGAAGGCAATTTTCTTAAAATGCCATTGTCTCCAAATTAAGACTAAACGTAATCCCAGTCGAAATCCCAATAGGGTTTTTTGTTTGTTTGTTTGTTTGTTTTGGTAGAAATCAATAAGTTGATTCTAAGTTTTTATATTATACACATATATATCTGTCGGAACTTTCTCTTCATTCTTGTTTTGTCTTCCCTTTATGACTCTTAATACTCTCCAACTGCTGAAACACTTTCCCCACTTAAGACGTGCAAGCTCACCTTCCTTGTAAATGCTCTAGTCTTCCCTTCCTTATCAAAAAAATAATTAATTACTTTGGCTGTGCTGGGTCTGAGTTGTGGCATGCGGGATCTTTTTAGTTTCGGGATATTTTAGTTGTGGGCTTCCCTGGTGGCTCAGATGGTAAAGAATCTGCTTTCAGTGCAACAGACCCAGGTTCGATCCCTGGGTTGGGACGATCCCCTGGATAAGGAAATGACAACCTACTCCAGTGTGCTTGCCTGGGAAATGCCATGGACAGAGAAGCCTGGCAGGGGTCCGTGGACTCACAAAGAGTTGGACACAGCTGAGCGACTAACACTTCACTCTAGTTGCAGCATGCAGACTCCTCAGCTGCAGCATGGGGGTCTAGCTCCCTAAGCAGGGATGGAACCAGGGCGCCCTGCATTGGGAGTGCGGAGTCTTAGTCACGGGACCACCAAGGAAATCCCCTGATCTACTTTTCTTTTCCTTTTGTTCTTCCTTTAAATTCTTAGACAGTATTCTTAAATTGTCATTAATAACACTGTGGTGTTTTTATTATCTATTTTCTCATACTATAATCACTTTTTAAATTGCGATGAAGTCTGTCAAACATAAAGATCTATGAAGTATTGCAAGATAATTACTGATGATCCAACAAATGCAGTTTTAAGCTCCTCTGCATACCCTTAACTCTCCTCCAAATCCTGATTTATCCAGTATACTGAGTTTATCAGTAACTGTTTTTTAAGTTGCAGGTCTATTGGTAACAATGTCTTGTGTGTGTGTGTGTGTGTGTGTGTGTGTGTGTGTGTGTGTGTAAATGATTATTTAATTTAACAGATACTTCAAAGTTCATCATTATTTCTCAGACCTTTTATAAAGCACTCCATCATCTTCTGGTTTCTATTAATACTCCTGAATGATCCACTGTCAGAATGACTGGAATGTTGATTGGCAATCTGCTTTTCTCTTTGACCTTTGTAAAAAAAAGTCTTCTTGACTTCGTCATCTTCATTATCCATTTAGCTTTGCTCAATATGCTATTTTGTCTTTTCATTGGATTTTTATATTATATAATTATGGT
This sequence comes from Bubalus kerabau, assembly GCF_029407905.1. Classification (NCBI taxonomy): domain Eukaryota; kingdom Metazoa; phylum Chordata; class Mammalia; order Artiodactyla; family Bovidae; genus Bubalus; species Bubalus kerabau. Next base: position 15,711,491 of record NC_073643.1, read on the forward strand.
TTTCTTTTTTGAACTTTTGTTCTTTGAATGTCTCCTAGAGCATTTTTACAAGCCTTGACCCTTGACTGAATTTTTGTTTTTCTAAATTATATTTCTTTTTGATTTTTTAAATTATTGAAAGATTATAACACATTTGTGGGAGACTTGGCAAACAGAACAAAGTTACACATAGTTACACTATATATTACAATTATTTTTTAAGTAGATAAATTCAGATTTTTATTTGAAGTTTCAGTACCAAACTCTCAAAACTTAATAGAATGGACAGAAAAGTAGAAGGACAGAGTAGACCTAAAGAGCAATGAACCAATTCAACATTATTAAGACTTATACAATTTTCACAGGCTTGCCTGATGGCTCAGATGGTAAAGAATCCCCATGCCATGCGGGAGACCTGGGTTTGATCCCTGGGTTGGGAAGATCCCCTGGAAGCGGGCATGGCAACCCACTCCAGTATTCTTGCCTGGAGAATCCCCATAGACAGAGGAGCCTGGCAGGTTACAGTCCATGGGGTTGCAAAGAGTCAGACACAGCTGAGCAACTAAGCACAGCACAGCATGCAATGTTTACACACCCAGTAGGATACACATTTTATTCAAACTCTCATAGATTATAAACCAGGAGACACTGGAATACAACCAGGGACATAAAACAGGTGCAAAAATTTCACAGTCTAAAGGTATTGAAATTATACAGTCTGCTCTCGTATCACTGTGGAATTATGTAGAAATCAGTATCAAACAATATGCGACATTTACCAAGAGAGATCCTTGACTTTAGCCATTAAAAGCTTCAATAAAGATAGAAAACTGAAAAAACACAGAGGGTAACTACAGAGAAAAAGCTTTGAAATGAGCAATTAATATCAAAGATACTTAACCCCATGTATTTGGAAATTAAATGTCTACTTTTAAATGATGGGAGTATCTAAGAAACCATAAAAAGGAAAAGTAGAAAATAATGTGTAACAGAATAAAAATGAAAAGAGAATTTATCAGAATTTATTGAATGCTAAAGTTGCTCAAGGCTATGGTTTTTCCAGTGGTCATGTATGGATGTGAGAGTTGGACTGTGAAGAAAGCTTACCACCGAAGAATTGATGCTTTGGAACTGTGGTGTTAGAGAAGACTCTTGAAAGTCCCCTGGACTGCAAGGAGATCCAACCAGTCCATTCTGAAGGAGATCAGCCCTGGGTGTTCTTTGGAAGGAATAATGCTAAAGCTGAAACTCCAGTACTTTGGCCACCTCATGCGAAGAGTTGACTCACTGGAAAAGACTCTGATGCTGGGAGGGATTGAGGGCAGGAGGAGAAGGGGACGCCAGAGGATGAGATGGCTGGATGGCATCACTGACTCGATGGACGGGAGTCTGAGTGAACACCGGGAGTTGGTGATGGACAGGGAGGCCTGGCGTGCTGCGATTCATGGGGTCGCAAAGAGTGGGACACGACTGAGCGACTGAACTGAACTGAAAGTTGCTCAGTGTAACCAAATACAATGTGGAATCTTAAATAAGGTATGAAAACAAATAATGGACAGTAGCATAAAATTTTGTGAAATTTCAAGAAAAATCTGTACTTCAGTTAATACTGTATCACATGTTAATTTTGTTGTTGTTTTACAACATACTATTTCTTGTATTTTCAGAATTAGATTAGAAGTTTCAAGCCTCATTGAAATTTTTTTTAAAAAATCCCTAAAATAACAAGCCTTCTAGACTTTAGCAGTAATACTAGATGCCAGAATAAATGGAATTATATCAAAATTTTGAGTGAATACAAATTAGAAATCTAGCATTCTAGTCATACTTAATTAAACAAGTGGAACCAAAATGTCATAAATTTTTTAGCTGAGCAAAAATTCATAAGTTTTCTAAAATATATATATTATACATATTATTTACATATATGTACACAAAAGCTTTTCTGCTTACTACACTTAATAAAGTCTTGAGAAATAACAACTGAAAAAAGAGAGAAATTGGAAAACATAAACTAAATCACATCTGGAGATTTGGAGGAAAAAAAAAACCAATACCTGTGCATTTTATATTTTTGAGAAAAGTTACAAGATAATTCCAATATGCATCTGAATTTTAAAAAGTGATTACAGGTTCTATTAAATTGTAGTTTCATGTTACAGAATTCTATTATATTCTGGTTGACCGATCATGATGCAATGGTATTAAAATGAATAATAGTTACATAATCACAATAGTAAAAGATATTTATTAGTTTTCACAATGAATAGCCAGACAAGAAATAAAAGATAATTACAACTGCAAGCCATAATAGGAACATAATTAACCTAACAATATAAAATAATTACATCTAATTTGGGGAGTTAGTAGAGTGATGTGTTAAGTGGACACACACAAGGCACTTGTTGCAGAGTTCCCTGTGCAATATAGTATATTCTCATCGATTTTATTTTATACATAGTATCAATAGTGTATATGTGTCAACTCCAGTCTGCCAATTCACCACCCTCATTCCCTCCACATACCTGCTCTCTACATCTGTGTCTCTATATCTGCTCTACAAATAAGAACATCTATGCATTTTTCTAGATTTCACATACATGCATTAATCCTGAGCATATACTGAGAGAAACCATACTTCAAAAAACATACAAGCACCTCGATGTTCATAGTAGCGCTATTTATAATAGTCAAGACGTGGAAGCAACCTAAATGTCCATCAACCGAGGAATGGATAAAGATACGGTACACATTACTCAGCCATAAAAATGAACGAACTGGTCATTTGTACAGACATGGATGAACCTAGACACTGTTTATACAAAGTGAAGTCAGAAAGAGAAAGATAAATATCCCTAAAATTTTAAAGATGGGCAATTTCCTGGGTACCTCTGTAATGACCCTCACTAACTCACAAAAGGCAAATACAAGACTCACTATAACAAATGACAATGGCCGGAAAAAGTAAGAAGGAAGGTAGTATATAATAGTTTCTGCAACAGACCGTCATAATTTATTATGACCATCAAATAATGCAGAAAGAGATCTGAATTTTAAAAAATGTATTATAGAATTATAGTTTAGAATTCTGCAAAAATGACTGTTTGCTGAATTCAGGATATTGAAAAATACCTGGAGTCCTCTTTATGCTAAAATAACCCCCTTCTGCAAAGCTTGTATTTAAATAGAAGAGGTTTGAGGTAGAGAATATACTCCAAAGGAAAATGCATAGGCGATAATACATTCATCTCTAAAAATGGATTTTATTTTCAATAAATGAACGGATATTTTATAGTAAAATTACCAAGCTAATAAAATTAAAAAACCACTTCCTAACAGTAAAAACTTGCCAAACCAGGCAATTTTTACAACTGGAAGAAGAAAATTCTCTGCATAAAACTGGTTAATCATAGTTATGGCTTTATTATCCAGACAATGCGCATAAATTCCACACGGCAAAGTCTCAGCTTCACAAACTAATGGTTCATTTATTGAAAGAGACGGATCCAGAATTAAAATGAGACCGCTGGTCTGAAGCATCACGCTGCAGGATTCTGTTGCCCCCAGAAGCAGCTTTGCTGGGAGGCTCTGCCCCTTGCACGCCTGTGACCTGTGACACTGCAGGAGACTCACTCATCGGAGCTGAAGTGGTATGCTTCCCACCGACAGTGCTGTCGGGCCAGCTCACTTTGGAGCTACAGTGAAATTGCTGGAAATACCCTGGGGTCCATTATTTCAGCACATTAATGAGGCTGTTCACAAAGAGAGTTTATTACAGTAAGAGATAGATGTTTATTAGATCAGTGATACGATTACAGAACATGCTGTATGGGAAGGGCCTCTGGGAGCCGTAGGCAGGATAATTTTGCAGGCATTAAACAAAACAAAAAAGCCAAACATCGTTATCAAAACTGTTAACTTCACTGCATCACAGTCACGGCTAAATATCCATACTACTAAATATCAACATTATTTTTCTGCTTCAAAAATGATGTGCAGACAGGCTTTCTGAATTTGTATAAAATCAAAAGTTTTTTTTTTTTTTTTCCAGGGTGGCAAAAATAAAACAAACTCACAGTGTTTACTGCTCATCTTTTAAATACAGTTCATTTCTAAAGGCACCTGGGAATTACGTTTGGAGGTGGTAGCCAGGATGGTTTTTCACCGCATGTTAATACATCACTGAGTAATAAAGACAAGACCACCATCGGTAGGGACACAACAGAGAGAGAACACAGTGATGGTGGCAGTCACTATGTGCCAAGGGCTGTGACAAGAGTGCTTCACACATTGTTCCTTTAGCTTTCCTAAAACCCCATGAGGTGTTACAATTTCCTCCTTTTTTTGACATGGAAATGGAGACTTACTAACTTGCCCAAAGCCTTTCATCTGGTAACCGATGAAGCCAACTCAACCACAACTAAATGAATGGGTGTTCAGAGATGACCCAACTGCATCACGGAAATACAGGGCGTCTTGCCAAACAGCCTCATGTGCACGTGTGTTCAGCTGTGTCTGACTTTTCTGGGACCCTATGGACTGTACTCCACCAGGCTCCTTTGTCCATAGAATTTTTCCAGGCAAGAATCCCAGAGTCGGTTGCCATTTCCTCCTCCAGGAGATCTTCCTGACTCGGGGATCTAACCCGGATCTCCTGCTTCTCCTGCATTGGCAGGCACATTCTTTTCCACTGTGCCACCCCAGACAGCCTCACATGGACTGTCAAATCAACCAGCTAATATAGTTTTGTTTCTCCCTTTAAGAGATGTAACCATTTCCCTTTTTGTTGCTATCACCTATAAATACAGAGTTCAGTTATCACTAGGCTATCAGCCCCGTGGAAGACAAAGCAATAGCAGTTTCCACAGTTTAAAATATCTAGCATACACTGTAGGAGGCCTAGACATTAAAGACCAACACTGACAGAGTAAAATGCAACCAGTATGACACTGAAGTAGATATAAATTACATATATACACACACATACACACACACACATCAAGTTATGTTATCCACAACACCTCTTGACTTTATATGGAGTTTTCATCATCACCCCAAATGTCTTGATCATGACTATTTCTACTTGATGAATCAGTGGAGAAAAGCTGTCTTTTCACACTGAAAATGCTAGTTTCTCTGGAGGATCACACAACGTAAAAGGAAGGCTCTTCTGGTAATCCCTGGGCGGGGTGGGGAGGTGCTGGGTCATATCAGAACAGCTCTTCTGCTTGGCGGCTACCACTCACCTTCTTTCCTGTGCTATAAAAGAATCACTATGGTTTCATCCCCTTTAGTTTTATTAGGAAGATTTCCAATTAGGTCAAAGAGATGCTATTTTCACAGGACATGCTTTCCTATTGTCTCTTAGAACACAAACTACTTCCAATTATGTAATGATTGTGATGCAAAGAACAAATAGAACCAACTGTATTCAAAGAAATGTATTTTCATAAGACATATGTAGGTGCTACCCCCACTAACCTAACAATTATATGCCAAAGGATAAAAAACAAAATCTTAATAGTATGTGATGTTTGAAATCTTTTACAAATATACTATCACATAGATGTCCACCCTACTCCTAACAACAAAATAATAATCCTGCTGCTGCTGCTGCTGCTGCTGCTAAGTTGCTTCAGTCGTGTCTGACTCTGTGCGACCCCAGAGACGGCAGCCCACCAGGCTCCCCCGTCCCTGGGATTCTCCAGGTAAGAACACTGGAGTGGGTTGCCATTTCCTTCGCCAATGCATGAAAGTGAAAAGTGAAAGTGAAGTCGCCCAGTCGTGTCCGACTCTTCACGACCCCATGGGCTGCAGCCTACCAGGCTCCTCCGTCCATGGGATTTTCCAGGCAAGAGTACTGGAGTGGAGTGCTACTGCCTTCTCCAATAATCCTGACTAAACCAAATACCGAAAGGTAGAAAACAATCAATCATGAAAGTACCAGAAGAAAATACAGATGAATATATTTATATTCTTGGAATGGGAAGACCTTTTAAAAGATGACATAAAATCCAAAAGTCATAAAGAAAAACTCATAAAAATGACTACTAAATGAAAACTACCTTTAGAGCTAAAGTACCAAAAAAATTAGAAATACAGAAAGAAAATAAAAGGTATATTTGTTATGACAAAATAATAAACATCTTACTAGACAAAGAATTCTTAAAAATCAACAGAAAAGAGTAAACTAAACAGAAAATAAATCAGCAAAGAATACACTAAAGGAATTTATAGAAAAAGATATACCAGTGGCTAACAAACCCACCAAAGATGTTAAATTACATTAAAAATTAAATAAATACAAAACACCAAAGACATACAAAATGTCATCTACAAGAAAAGCAAAATGATGTAAGTTCATAAAACTCAGTATCAGCAAGGCTGTAGGGAAATGGGTAGCCTTTCTTTTAGTGAGAATGAAAACGGCAGTCTACCTTTTAAGGATGGCAATGTGGCAACACATATTAAAATTTTAAATTTACAGCCTTTTCAACTAGTATATTAGACAGGATTCTCCAGAGAAAGAGCCAACAGGAGATATAAAATTATGCAGAAAGAGATTTATTATGAAGGACTGGCTCCCATAATTATAGAGGCTGAAAAGTTCCATGGATTTGCCATCCAAGAGCTCGAAGCCCAGGAAAGCTGATGGTATAATTCTTATCCAAATCCAAAGGCCCTGAAAACCAGGGGAGCCAATGGAGCAAACTCTAGTCTGAGCCTGAAGACCCAGGATCCGGGAGTTCCAATGCATGATGGCAGCAGATGGACATCCCAGCTCAGACGCACAGCAAACGTGCCTTCCTCGGCCTTTGTGTTCTTTGCAGGCCATCAAACAGTTGAGTGAGGGCTATTTGCATCAATAAGGACAATCTGCTTTACTGAATTTACTGTTCAAATGCTAATCTCTTCCAGAAACACCCTCAAAGGCACACCAGAAACAATGTTTCACCTGCCCATAAATCAAGATTATCAAATAATTTTTTTTTAATTTTTCATTCATACTTTTTGGCATCATATATGTGAGGTTCCAGTATAAAAAACATATTATTATATTATTGTTTTACATTTTGGTACTTTATATTTTCCCAGTGTTAATGCTCAAAGTGTTTTGAACTTGATTTTTAAACAATTACTAGTACAGGAAAAATGAGGTTAGCTATCAAATATTCAATTTGTTTTTCTCTCAGTGATAAATTAAGAGAAACTGATAACTGGGTAACTCATTGAATTGTCTGTATTTGCAGTGTTTCTGCATGATGGATTTTGTAATTATCTTGGTCTCCACATTCCAAACAGCTTTGAGGTTTCATTTACATGAAATGTGAGTTTCCTATTTTTGCCTCAAGTGTATCTTTAATTATGAGCGAAACCACGCTTATTTCAAAAAAAAAAGTTATGAGCTGAAAACTTAACCCTTCAATTCACACTAACAGAAAAGAAAGACAGGAAAAGCTCAACAAAAGAGCTTATCCTCACATTTACTTCTCTGTAAAATGAGTGTTTGTCTACTGCACTTGAAAGTCTACAGTCCAACAGGCATGCTCGTGATGGCAGAATGATGACAGGAAGTGCAGTCTATATGGCAAGCCTTTAGTGCTGTCCCACTGTTGTTCCTGAAGATGGTTCAGTTCCAAGGATAGACAGACATTATGGAAACCTGACTACTAATGACCCTAGGGAATCCAATCAAAATGAAAATAAAAATAACGAATAGAAGGTACGCACACAGGCACACAATCCACAACAATACACATTCCTAAGAAGTATGCTAACAAGTTCAAATCAGTCAAGGCTGATGAGTCTCAATCTATTTTACCAGATCATGCAGACATGGCCCAAAAATAAGTCTAAAATGGTTAGGATTCAAGTGAGAATAAGTCCTAACTTTGAACTAAATACCAATACAATTACTTCCTGGCCCAAGTGATACCTTACAAGTAGGAACATGGAACTGCATACAACAAAGATTCCTTGAAAATATTTTTGGAAAAATATTACACCTTTTCTGCTACTGATACTAAGTATTTTTCATTCTCTCTTGAGTGAATTTTAGAATGATAGAAAGGGCCAGAAGAACTCCTCTGGTCCAATTACTGACTTGTAAGTGACAAATGGTCATTTCAACTCCCTGGTGAATCTTTCGCATAAACTAGATGAAATGGCTGTGCTGGGCCATCGTATAAGGACATGTTAGAGCCCGTCTGCCCAAAATGTCCCGCTTGGGAAGGGGGACCAGGGAGTCATGCTCTTTGACAGTAATTAGAGAGCAGGCCCAGGGGCTGCTGCCTGTGACATGTCTACTCAAAAGGGCATCAAGAATGGATTATTACTCAACTCTAAAAAAAGAATGAAATATTGCCATTTGTAGCAAACTGGATAGACCCAGAGCTCATCTTACTAGGTGAGGTAAGTCAGACAGATAAAGACAAATATCACCTGCTGTTGCTCATATGTGGAATCTAAGAAAAAGATACAAATGACCTTATTTACAAACCAGAAACAGATCCACAGACATAGAAAGCAAAGTTACAGTTAGCAAAGGGAAAAGAGGGCAGGGGGAGGGGATAAATTAGGAATCTGGAATTAACATGTACATAGTACTAAATAGACAAACAATAAGCACCTACTGTATAGCACAGGGAACTATACTCAATACTTTGTAACAACCTATAGATGAAAAGAATCTGAAAAAGGAATATATATATATGTATATATGAATCACTGTGCCGTACACCTGAAACTGATACAATGCTGTAAATCAACTGTACTGCAATAAAAAAGGAACAATATCTTTAAAAAGAATTAATTGATTAGCAAATCATGCCCCCCCCAAAAAACCTTTCTGTACATCAAAAAAAAAAAAAAATCTTCACCTGTTTTCTTCCTAAAATAAATCACTATTCTTATCATTCATGGATGCAACATAGGTGCCAAGACATGTAACTTACTGAGTCTCAAAGTAGAAGAACAACATTTTTAAATTCAAAATGAACTTTTATGCTCTGTTGAGACATACCTAGCTGCTTATTTTGGAGGACTGAAATACAGTTTATTATAGCAGTACAGGGTCAATTTATTGCCACAGGAAATCCAACCAAATTGCTCATCGCCTCCACAGAACAGAACAGTATGTTGACCTTTACTGGCAGAATTAAAGAGTGAATTCTGTTGTAACAGCTACTGTGAGAAACTTAAGAGTTGCAGAGCTGGTGAATATTTATGAAGTTTTCCTACTGAGCTGGCCACTGGCAGAGAGGATGGAGAGATACCTGCTTCTGAATCATCTAAGAAGCGTAACTCCAAGGTGGAGTTACCTGTCAGATCTGACTCAGATTTCAAATCCTAAATTTAGCAGGGATGTGGGGGGGGGGTGTGTGTGGAAACCTCACTGTTTACTAAAAATGATACAGTGCATTAGGAAAAACGCTCAAGATTCTGAAGCTAAAATTACACTCCAGGTACAATTCTCCATCTGATGGAGAGAATGTCAGCTATCTCGAGAGTGGAAAGAGCCAGACCAAGCAGCTCCCTTGCTGAACTTCCATGCCTCACACCCTACACTCTGAGCAGAGCAAGAAGACCCTTTGGTCCCCACTGGTGCAGTGTGACAGCTCCCTCCAAGGCCACCTTCTGGACACTCCTGAGTGGAGAATGCTTCCAAGGCCGAGGCTGAACATCTGCTGTTCTGTGCCCCCTCGGGAGGATCCTTGTCCCACCTCATTACACTAAACCTTTCTGTTTTATGACTCACACCCTAAACCAAAATTTTAATGAAAAAAAAATTCCAAGAAATACCCTGTTAAATCTTTGGTATAAATCATTTCACGCCAGTCAGAATGGCTGCGATCCAAAAGTCTACAAGCAATAAATGCTGGAGAGGGTGTGGAGAAAAGGGAACCCTCTTACACTGTTGGTGGGAATGCAAACTAGTATAGCCACTATGGAGAACAGTGTGGAGATTCCTTAAAAAACTGGAAATAGAACTGCCTTATGATTCAGCAATCCCACTGCTGGGCATACACTCTGAGGAAACCAGAATTGAAAGAGACACGTGTACCCCAATGTTCATTGCAGCACTGTTTATAATAGCCAGGACATGGAAGCAACCTAGATGTCCATCAGCAGATGAATGGATAAGAAAGCTGTGGTACATATACACAATGGAGTATTACTCAGCCATTAAAAAGAATACATGTGAATCAGTTCTAATGAGGTGGATGAAACTGGAGCCTATTATACAGAGTGAAGTAAGCCAGAAAGAAAAACACCAATACAGTATACTAACGCATATATATGGAATTTAGAAAGATGGTAACAATAACCCTGTGTATGAGACAGCAAAAGAGACACTGATGTATAGAACAGTCTTTTGGACTCTGTGTGAGAGGGAGAGGGTGGGATGATTTGGGAGAATGGCATTGAAACATGTATAATATATATGAAATGAGTCACCAGTCCAGGTTCAATGCACGATACTGGATGCTTGGGGCTGGTGCACTGGGACGACCCAGAGGGATGGTATGGGGAGGGAGGAGGGTTCAGGATGGGGAACACATGTGAACACATCTGACTACCTGTGGTGGATTCATTTCGATATTTGGCAAAACCAATACAATATTGTAAAGTTTAAAAATAAAATAAAATTTAAAAAAAATAAATCTTTGGTATAAATCACCCCACCCTCCCTTCTTTTGGTGTCCTTTATATACACATATGTACAGCATGACTTAAATCAGCTCTTATTACAATTTTGTTTCCTAACTAAGTTTTGGCACTTGTTATATCTTATCCATGTACTCCACAATTATTTATTGAGAGCTTGTGGGGGCCAAGCATTTTGAAAGTTGCTGGTAATAAAGCTGGGAAATGGACAAGTGACTTCTAGTCAAGACAGAGTGTGACTTCAAATTTTGCACCAACTGTATAACCACTGAAAGAAGAAAAAAAAAAATTAAGATACAGAAAAATATCTTTGTGGACCACAAATGAAACAAACACACAGAAGCTTGAGGTCCAAAAGCTGTTAGAAGCAGCAACTAGGAACACCAGTATAACTGGGGCCAGAACCCATGTGGGGCTAGGACAAAAGTCAGGCTCAGAATGTGAAGTGGAGGCTGGCGTTCCCTGTCCACCAGAGGAAGCTGAAATAGCTGTTCCAGCCTTGGGGCTTCCACGAATAAATGAAGCTGCTCTACTGAAAACAGCAGCAACAGAACCTATGCCAAACCCTCGACAGGCCCGGTGTCTAGATTTGTGATACATCCAGTATCACCATAATATGGGAATTAGGGGACCCGGAGCAGTCAAGGTAACCACAGCAAGCCATTCACACAGAGAAAAGGAACAGCAGCCTCATACAGCACAAATAACTTCTACTCTTCATGAGTCTGACTAGGAAGGAAGCCTAAAATGAAGACGACCACTGAACACAAAGACTACCAGAATTCACTCTGGAAGAAATGATAATAATAGAGTAACTTCAAAGGGACTTTATTTTTTAAAGCTTCCTTCAAGCATAATTAGCAGGCAAAAAAACTGTACATATTTATAACATATAGCAATCAAGATAAGAAACATATCCACAAACCTCAAAAGTATCTTTCCACCAATACATCACCATTTTGATTATAATAACTTCACGTACATCTTGACATGAGGTAGTGTTAAACCCTTCAACTTAATTTTCTTCCATAGTTGCCTTGGCTATACTAAGATTCTTTGTATTCCATGAACATTTTAGAACAAATTAAACAATTTCTACAATACCAATTCTCCTGAAAAAAATTCCCAGAAACACAAAATCTTCTAAGACTGAATCATGAAGAAGCAGAAAATTGAACAGAACTGTAACTAACAAGGAGACTGAATAGTATTAAGTCTCTGCAGACCACAGCAGAGCTGAGACACTACAGGAGGAAGTGGAGGCATACAAACAAGGCCGGCTCCTTGGCCACACAAAGTCAAAGTGCTAGTTGCTCAATCGTGTCTGACTCTGTGACCCATGAAACGTAGCCCACCAGGCTCCTCTGTCCATGGGATTTTCCAGGCAAGAATAATGGAGTGGGTTGCCATTCCCTCCTCCAGGGCATCTTCCTGACTCAGGGATTGAACCCGGCTTGCCTGCATTGCAGGCAGATTCATTACTGCCTGAGCCACCAGGGTCCTCAGCTATACCTCAAACACCAATTCAGCTACCCATGCCAGATGCCAACTGAGATAATGCCATTTTTTAAAAGTCTATTTTTCCTTTTATTTATTTATATTTTTGGCCACACCTTGCAGGATCTTAGTGTCCCAAACACTTCAGGGTTTCACTAATGGATTATGTCAAACATTTTAAAAAGAACTAATACTAATTCTTCTCAAACTTTTCCCAAAATTTGAAGAGAAGGGAACATCTAACATATTCCATGAGTCCAGCATTATCCTGAATCTAAATCCAGAAAAAGACATTATAAAAAATAGAACTACAGATGAATAACCCTGATGACCCCTGATGCAAAACTCTTCAACAAAACTCTGGAAAACCAAGCTCATCAGCATATTAAAAGTATCAAATGCCATGAACAAGTGGGCTTTACTCCTGGAATGCAAGGATGGTTCGGTATATGAAAATCAATCAAAATAATACACAGCAATATTACCCAAAGCAATCTACATATTTGATGCAATCCTTCTCAAAATCCCAATAAAGTTTTTTTGCAGAAATAGAAAACCCCATCCAAAAATCCATATGTAACTTCAAATGACCCAAAATAGCCAAAGCAATCTTGAAAAGAGAGAACATGGCTGGACTTCTAGATTTTGAAATTTACTCTACAATGATCATACACATGTGGTAACAGCATAAAGACTGACATACAGACCAACAAAGAGAGATCCCAGGAATAAACCCCCACATATGTAGTTAAATAATTTTTAACAAGGGTATGAAGACCATTTAATGGGAAAAAACAATCTTTTCAACAAATAGTTCTGAGAAAACTGGATATGCACATTCAAAAAGAATGAAGTTGGACCCTTATCTAACACCACACACAAAAATAAACTCAAAGTTAATGAAACACCTAAATGTAAGACCTAAAACTGTAAAATTCTGGGAAGAAACATAGGGAAAAAACCATGATACCAGATTTGGCAATGATTTCTTGGATATGACCCAAAACGTACAGGCAACAAATGAGAAATTAGGCAAATCATGAAAATTTATGAAGTTTTTAAAACTGTCCAGCAAAAGACATTATCAGCAGAGTAAAAAGGCAACCCACAGAATGTCATAAAGTATTTTCATAACATATTTGATAATGGATTAACATTCAGAATATACAGGGAGTTTCTAATACTCAACAAAAAAACAAACAACATAATTAAAAACTGGGCAAGTAACTTGATTAGAATTACCATAGGATCTAGTAATTTCATTTCTGGCTATAGTCAAAAAAGTTGGTGCAGAGTCTCCAAAAGATATTTGTACATCCATGTTCGCGGTAGCGTTATTCACAATAGCTAAAACTGGAAAGCCACCCAAGTGTGTCCAGCAATAGATGAATGAATAAGCAAAATGTGGCCTAGACATACAACAGAATATTATTCAGCCTTAAAAAGGGAGGAAATTCTGACGTATGTTAATACAGATGAACCTTGAGGATATTATGACAAAAGAAATAAGCCATTCACAAACTGGCAAGTGTTATATGACTCTACTTATATGAGGTGATTAGAATAGTCAAAATCACAGAGAGAAAACAGAACGGTGGTTGATAAGGGCTGTGAGGAGTGGGGATTGGACAGTTATTTAGTAGGTAGAATTTAAGTTTAAAAGATGAGAAGGATAACAGGTGTGATGACTGCACAACATTATGAATGTATTTAATACCAGTGAACTATGCACTTAAAATGATTATGCTATGCTATGCTAAGTTGCTTCAGTCGTGTCTGACTCTGTGCGACCCCATAGACGGCAGCCCACCAGGCTCCGTCGTCCCTGGGATTCTCCAGGCAAGAACACTGGAGTGGGATGCCATTTCCTTCTCCGGTGCATGAAAAGAGAAAAGTGAAAGTGAAGTCGCTCAGTCGTGTCCGACTCTTAGCGACCCCATGGACTGCAGCCTTCCAGGCTCCTCCATCCATGGGATTTTCCAGGCAAGAGTACTGGAGTGGGGAGGGTGAATTTTGCCCTTCTTCCTTGCCCCAAATAATGTAGTTAGTTATTCCCTCCACAGGCTCCATGGAACTGAGAAGTATAGCCCAGAATTTTCTGCATTGCACTGACTCAACATTCAAAAAACTGTATCATGGCATGCAGTCCCACCACTTAATGAAAGATAAGGGAAAAGTGGGAACGGTGATAGATTTTATTTTCTTGGGCTCCAAAATCACTGCAGACGATGACTGTAGCCATGAAATGAAAAGACACTTGCTCTTTGGAAGAAAACCTATGACAAACCTCTGCATACTAAGAAGCAGAGACATCACTTTGCCAACAAAGGTCTTTCTAGTCAAAGCTATGATTTTTCCAGTAATCATGTATGGATGTGAGAGTTGGACCATAAAGAAGGCTGCGTGCCAAAGAACTGATGCTTTCGAATTGTGATATTGGAGAAGACTCCTGAAAGTCCCCTGGACAGCAAGGAGATCAAACTAATCAATCCTAAAGGAAATCAACCCTAAATATTCATTGGAAGGGCTGATGTTGAAGCTGAAGCTCCAATGCTTTGGCCATCTCATAGGAAAAGACTCTGATTTGGGAAAGACTGAGGGCAAGGGAAGAGGATGACAGAGGATGAGATGGTTGGATGGCATCACTGATTCAATGGACATGAGTTTGAGCAGATTCCAGGAGAGAGTGAAGGACAGGAAAGCCTGGCATGCTGCAGTCCACAGGGTCGCAAAGAGTTGGGTACGACTCAGCAACTGCACAGCAACAACAACACTGTGTGATAAGCTGGCATGTTTGTGTACGCAATGGCCGCTCCTTGATCTTATGCAGGATGCTTATGAAGGGATGTTGAGCATCTTGTATATTATCAACTGCAGAGTATATGCTGGATCTCTGTAATTAAAAATTTTTTTGTCAGGAGGCTACAAGTTTACAAGAAGAACTGCCAGACATTTCACTAAAAAAAAAAAACGTTATCCAGCAAATATTTTAGGAGATCAATAGTGGAGATATCAGATGAGGACTGCAATCCTACCCAAGCGGCAGAGTCCGTGTCGCAGCAGATGAGAAAGGCATGGCTAATATGAAAAGTATAAGCCAGGCTAAAGACTGGCAACTTTGGCATATAATAAGGAAAAATTTAAGACCAGTTATCTCTTATAAATTTGAAAATACCTATGTTAATATAGGGAAAAGGAATCTGTAGCATATATTTTTAAATAGCAATTAATTACCTATTTACAAAATTCATCCTGGAAGTACAGCCTGACTTTTTATTTAAAAAAAAAAAAAATTTCAGGTCAAGCAATTACTTTGATTTATCTTTTCTTCAGGAGATACAGTCAAATTGTTACATCTCTGATTGGCCATATCTTATACTATAGTTACCAAATGAGGGTTCAAAGATCCCATTGAAATTATGCATTATGTAGAGAACTTAGAATATAGGTAAGCCTATGCATTTTTCTGGGAAGAGAGTCTAGAATCATCATATTCTCTAACCAGACTTAAAATCATTGTCTTATTCTCATAGTTCATTATGATTCCATAGGGTATAGTATAAGTATGGTTTGACAGGTTTCATATTCCCTGAAGGATAAGTATGCTTACATTCACAGGACCCTATCTGAAAAGAACCTCAAAAGCTAACAAGTTCATTCTCCTTCCTTTAGGCAAAATACCTCTACAATTACCCAAGTCCAATGACAACTAAAAGTGTGCTTATTTTTCCCTGTGGGAAAGCAATTCCAACACCTCATTCTGTAACTTATTACATTTTTTAACAACCATTGTAAAATTTATCTTTGGTCTGTACGTGCTCCAGTTGAGGCCCTCAATAGCTTTATGTCTGTTTTTCTTTACTTTATACATAGATATAAATGTGTATTATCTTTTCCAGAGAAGATAAATTGAATGTTTGCTGCAGGCTATTTTTAAAGCTAATGACTTCAGTGATAAATATGTATGTATACAAGAGTTCACATACCTTGGGTAAATGTTTGGCCAACGTACTAGAACCTAAGTGTGATTAAGTTACTAGTAATAAGAGTTCAGAGTTCCAAAGGCTGGTGAAAATATCTCAGAGGACACACTGCAGCAAGAAGGGACTGTATCAATTTACATTCCCACCAACAGTACAAAAGGGTTCCCTTTCCTCTTCATCCTCTCCAGCATTTATTGTTTATAAATTTTCAGATAATGGCCATTCAGACTGGTATGAGGTGACACCTGATTATAGTTTTGACTTGCAGTTCTCTAACAATGAGAGATGTTGAGTATATTTTCATGTGTTTGTTGGCCATCTGGTATGTCTTCTTTGGAGAAATGTCTCTTTAGGTCTTTGTCCATTTTTGGATATAGTTGTTTGTTTTTCTGATATTGAGCAGTATGGAGATCTCTCAAAAAGTAGGAATAAAACTACCATATAACCCAGCAATCCCACTACTAGGCATATGCCCTAAGAAAACCATAACTGAAAAAGACACATGTACCCCAATGGTCATTGCAGCACTATTTACAATAGCCAGGACATGGAAACGACCTAGATGTCCACTGAAAGTTGAATGGATAAAGAAGTAGTGGTATATATATACACACACATATATATACGTATATGTATGTATATATATATATGTAGGTATATATGTATACATGCTATGCTATGCTAAGTCACTTCAGTCATGTCCGACTCTGTGTGACCCCATAGACGGCAGCCCACCAGGCTTCCCCATCCCTGGGATTCTCCAGGCAAGGACACTGGAGTGGGTTGCCATTTCCTTCTCCAATGCATGAAAGTGAAAAGAGAAAGTGAAGTCGCTCAGTCGTGTCCGACTCTTAGCGACCCCATGGACTGCAGCCTTCCAGGCTCCTCCATCCATGGGATTTTCCAGGCAAGAGTACTGGAGTGGGGTGCCATTGCCTTTACCTATATTCGATGGAATATTTCTCAACCATAAAAAGGAATGAATTTGAATCAGTTGAACTGAGGTGCATGAACCTAAGACCTGTTACACACAGTGAAGTAAGAAAGAGAAAAACAAATATTGTATATTTAAGGCATATACATGGAATCTAAAAAGATGGTACCAATGAATCTATTTGCAGGGCAGAAGCAGAGACACAGATGTAGAGAATGGAATAGTGGACAAAGTTGGGGGAAGGAAAGGCTGGGAAGAACTCAGACAGTCGCACTGAAACATATACATCACCACGTGTAAAACAGATAGCTAGTGGGGAGTTGCTATATAAAACAGGGAGCTCGGCTTAGTGCTCTGTGAGGACCAAGGGGGTGTGATGGGGAGGGAAGAACGGAGGCTCAAATGAGAGAGGATGTATGTATACTTATGACTGATTCACGTGGCTGTATGGCAGAAACTGGTACAATATTGTAAAGCAATTATCCTCCAATTAAAAAAAATTTTTTTAATCTTAAAAAGCAAACAAATAAACAACAACACAAAAAGAAGGGGCTCTCCTGTTTTTTCTGGCAGCTGTACTGCTGGCCAGAAGTGTGAAATGTGATGGCATCTGACAGAGATCTGACCTCTCTCTGGGCCCACAGTATGGGCCCCTCTGTGGCCCCGTCCTAGCCTGGCCTGTGATCACAAATCCACTGTTCCCCCACACCCCCCACCCCCAGGGGTATCATGCACTCCAGGCTTTCCAGGGCACTGGCATCCCCACTTCCCCTGTCTATCCTCTTCTCTGAGTTTGTCTCCTGTGATCCTCCTACACACCCTCCAGGCCTCCCACCACCGTCAGAACCCTGCCTCCCCCCGTGCGTCTACCCACTGGCTACAATGCACCTGCAGTGTGAAGGGTTGCTTCCTGCTTGCCCAGGGACTGTTGACCAGCTCTGGCTGGGGCAACCCAGCAGATCTGTCCACTGTCCTGTGGGCTGTAGTCACACCATCTCCAGTGAGGTCTGATCCACAGCCTGCGGGGAGAAGTCAGTCAGTTCAGTCACTCAAGTCGTGTCCGACTCTTTGCAACCCCATGGACTGTAGCATGCTAGGCTTCCCTGTCCATCACCAACTCCCAGAGCTTGCTCAAACTCATGTCCATCAAGTTGGTGATGCCATCCAACCATTTCATCCTCTTTCATCCCCTTCTCCTCCTGTCCTCAATCTTTCCCAGCATCAGGGTCTTTTCCAGTTAGTCAGTTCTTCATATCAGGTGGCCAAAGTATTGGAGTTTCAGCTTCAGCATCAGTCCTTCCAATGAATATTCAGGACTGATCTCCTTTAGGATGGACTGGTTGAATCTCCTTGTAGTCCAAGGGACTCTCAAGAGTCTTCTTCAACACCACAGTTCAAAGGCATCAATTCTTCAGTGCTCAGCTTTCTTTATAGTCCAACTCTCACATCTATACATGACTACTGGAAAAAACCACAGCTTTGACCAGACAGACCTTTGTTGGGATTACTTTTTTTTTTTTTACTTTTATATTACTTTTTAATATACTGTCTAAGGAGCAAGCGTGTTTTAATTACATAGCTGCAGTCACCATCTGCAGTGATTTTGGAGCCCAAAAATATAAAGTCTCTCACTGTTTCCATTGTTTCCCCATCTATTTGCCATGAAGTGATGGGACCAGATGCCATGATCTTAGTTTTCTGAATGTTGAGTTTAAAGCCAAATTTTTCACTCTTGTCTTTAACGTTCATGAAGAGGCTCTTTAGTTCTTCGCTTTCTGCCATAAGGGTGGTGTCATCTGCATATCTGAGGTTATTGATATTTCTCCCGGCAATCTTGATTCCAGCTTGTGCTTCATCCAGCCTGTCATTTTGCATGATGTACTCTGCATATGAGTTAAATAAGCAGGGTGACAATATATAGCCTTGAAGTACTCCCTTCCCAATTTGGAACCAGTCTATTGTTCCATGTCCAGTTCTAACTGTTGCTTCTTGACCCTTCAAGTCTGTCCTTCCTTGGGTATTCTCCCTCAGCTTTTGAATAACTTATAGGGTTCTTTGTAAAACTTACATTTACTCTCAATTATTGTTTAATAAGTCTTTATATTGAAATTCTCCTGTTTAAATCACTATGTGTTTTTTGTCTTTTGGTGGGATCCAGAGAGATACAATCATAAGATCTTTGTGCTCATTAAGAATATTTGTTAACAGTGTATTTTTAATTGTTTTCATTTTTCCTTCTAGTGTAACTGTATTATGGTTAAAATATGTTGTCTATACAATTCCTACTTATTGATATTCTTCTGATATTTATTGATATTCTTTTAACCTAATGCATGGTAAAGTGCTTCCAGAAATTCGAAAAGGAGGTACAGTCTCAATTTTCAGATATGTTTCTATTAATCTTTTTAAAGTTTTCATATCCTCTATGCTGCTGCTGCTTAGTCACTTCAGTTGTGTCCGACTCTGTGCGACCCCATAGACGGCAGTCCACCAAGCTCCCCCGTCCCTGGGATTCTCCAGGCAAGAACACTGGAGTGGGTTGCCATTTCCTTCTCCAGTGCATGAAAGTGAAAAGTGAAAGCGAAGTCGCCCAGTCGCATCCGACTCTTCGCGACCCCATGGACTGCAGCCCACCAGGCTCCTCCATCCATGGGATTTTCCAGGCAAGAGTACTGGAGTGGGTTGCCATTGCCTTCTCCAAGAGATAGGTTAGATCTCTCACTACTGTGTTTTAAAAATATTTTTCCCTGTATGTTCTGGTTTTTCTCCCTTTTTAGAGTTCTATGCTCTGTATTTGACACAGAAAGTTCATAATTATATCTTCCTGTGCATTTTATTCTTTACCATTGTAGAGTGCTTCTCTTTGTCCTGATAAAGCTTCCTTTGCTTTGCATTAAACCCTACATCTAATTTAGGAAAACATTTAGAAAGAAAATACACAATAAGACAATAAAATTAAGACTAAAGATAAGCTTAAGAATAAATCTAGTTGGAATAAATTCAACTGTTAAAAGAAAGCAAATCTCAGAACGTGGGAAATGCCAAAATCCATCCATAAGAGACATATGTGAAAAAGAGAATCCTAGAAGTTTACCTGAAATAGATTCTTCATCTGCTTTGAGCTATTTTTATTGTTTAAATCTTATATGCTATTGATGTAAGTATTATCCTACAGATCACATATTGCATCAGTTATATTTAATGAGGATGTTCTGAATCTTTTATACATCCATAAAGACAGCATGATTTGGGTTAGCCTTCCCTCTGTTCACTGGAGCCCCATTTGTATTTCCAAAATATATAAAGAGCTCACACAACTCAATAACAAACAACAACCCAAGCAAAAAATGGGCAGAACACCTAAATACACATTTCTCCAAAGACATACAGATGGCCGAAAGGCACAAGAAAAGATGCTCAACATTGCTAATTATCAGGGAAATGCAAGTCAAACAGATAATGAGATTCATTTGCTCCAAACTCCAAGTCTCCATCAGGTTCTCTTCACATACTTTGTAGTCTTGTGCAGTCTCTTGTGTAATTTCACATATTTCCTTCTATTTCTATGGAGACAGCAGTGCTTCTGCATTTTAGGGGAATCCTGCACGCCAAGTAACTCTAATATGTCTTTCTGAAAGAGAACTGATCCCCACAATGGATTTCTTCTTCCTTCTTGGAATTCATTGATTTTTTTTTTTTAACCTCATACCCATGAAGAAGAATTTGAGACTCAGTCTTACTTAGATATCCACTTAAACGAATCATAAGTCACTGGGAGTTAAAGCAGAAATTTAGTATTTCTAGGCTAAACATTGTTCTAACATTTCTTTTGGTTCCAGTTTTGAAAGGAATCAAAATAGCAGAGAAACTCAAGACATCACGAGACTAACATAATCACTTCACCCTCAGCAACGGCCCAAGAGACGCACGAGCAGGTGCGTGAGCTCTTACCAGCGGGATGAGCAGGCTGACGAGGTCTATGAGAGGCTTGCCAAGCAGCAGCAGGTCTTCCGCGGCCTGAGTGCTCCCTCCTGAGCCAGATTTCTGTGCCTGAACAGGTAGAGGAGAGGGGAAGGGTCTTGGAGATTAGTCAGCTTGGCTACGGGAGACCAGTGAACACCTGATGGCGGCCGGGGAGGCCTCTAACCGCAGGCCCCCAGGAGAAGTGTCGTGCGGTCACCATGTGGCAAAGAGAGCACACGCTGCCACCAGCTCAGGCCACAGAGCGGTGTGGGTGATAAACCAACAGCAAGGGTGGCCACTGGCAGGATGATATTGATGTTGACAGACCCTGGGGGGCAAGCACTTTTTCTTCTGAACCATCCTGAGAGACAGTGAGGTCATCCCCATTTTTCAGGGGAGAAAATTGAAGTTCAGAGAGGTTGAGTAGTGTGTCTGAAGTCCCACAGATAATGGATGACTTAGCTGGAGGATGAATCCAGGCTAAATGACTCCAGATAACCCAAGCTCGCTTCTTCTGGGCACTTCTATGCACCTTTTATGATGCAAACCAAATCCATTCTACTGTGTTCTCCAACTCTATACGCACACATCTGCTTGAATAACATCTAAAATATTTATCGAACGAATAGGCTTTGGACTGGGGCTTCCCTGGTGACTCAGTAGGAAAGAATCCACCTGCAATGCAGGAGACGTGGCAGGAGCCACTGGTTTGATCCCTGGGCTGGGAAGATCCCCTGCAGAAGGAAATGGCAACCCACTCCAACATTCTGGCCTGGGAAATCCCATGGACAGAGGAACCTGGTGGGCTACAGTCCATGGGGTCGCAGAGCTGGACACAAATGAGTGATTAACAACATCAACAAGACTTTGGACTACTGCATGAAGAGGCTCAGATACGGGTCTACAGTGCCTAGGAAGAATGCAATGAAATAAGAATTGAGAAAGGAGTGGCTTTAAGCATGTCTTTTTCCAGGAGTTTTATATAAACTGTCTCATTCTAGAGGAGATTTCTATGAGAGATGAGTAATTTTAAACTGAGAAAAGTCACTGATTATTGTGTTTGCTATAGTATATACACTTTTCATTTGCATATACGCTCTCTGTTTTTAATTTTACTCAGAACAAAACTACTAGGTAATGACCTTTGCCAGAGCCTTTGGAGTAGGCTGCCCCACCTCAGGTCCAGAGTAATCTGGACCCTAGGGCCCCTCTCATAAATGTCAAGGCTCCTTCTGCCTCCAGGCCTATGGATGGAATCTGGGTTGCCTGCTTTCCTTGGTTCAAAAGGACATTATGGAAAATAAGACATCTGCCTTTTAACAGCTTACACTGCTCTACAGCCAAGGGGGATGACAGTAATCAGTAGCTCGGAGTTTTGTCCCACCTCTCCCCTAGCTCTATCTCAACCCCTGGCCTCTACCAGAAAGGTGGGACTTTCTCCCAGAAAACAGATTTGTAGCACTACCCTAGGTCTGAACCTTTGTGAGGCTTGGCTGTTGATCTTGCCTTCTGAAGCATGATGTAAGGCAGAATACTGACCTTTTCACATTAGCACATTAGCCTTTAGAGAAGACGACTGTCTCTTGGAAAAGATAAGGTAGTCCTGCGAGCCAGCACCTACACAGCAAAGGGCACCGTGCCACTGCTTCCTTTCCAAACACATGTAAGCAAGGAGACACGTCCACAAACACAAGCACACACTGTGGGACTCTTTCCACCCGGATGGCCAGTGGCCCTCCAGATCCCCCACAATCTACAGTCATTTCTTATTGTCACCAAGAAACATCCCAACCCTGCCTGCCGGTATTTGGGTACCAACTCCCTGCAGAGATACCAAGGGTTCCAGAAAGGGATTGCTACAGCTTTACACAGAGGGAGGAGCACATCAGGGATGCACCTGAAATTCATCTCTCCCAAGGTACAGGTCCACAGCAGAAGCTTTGTGTGCTAAGTGCATCACATGCGGGGAGCTGAGCAACAAACCCGAGGCCCAGCTAGCCTCTCTCAGGGTCTCTCTAGCTCCCCAACAGCACACACTCTCAGTCAGCCTTTCGATTCCCAGATCCATGGCCTTATGTGTGCATGTTACAGAGGGATCTATTTTTAATATTTATTTATATATTTGGCTATGCTGGGTCTTAGTTGTGGCATGTGGGACCTTTAGTTGCAGCATGTGAACGCTTGGTTGCGGCATGTGGGATCTACTTCCCTGACCAGGGATCGAATCCAGGCCCTTTTCATTGGGAGTGCAAAGTCTTAGCCATTGGACTACCAGGGAAGTCCCCAGAAGTCTAAGTCACTCAGTCATGTCCGACTCTTTGTGACGCCATGGACTATAGAATTCTCCACAGTCCATGGAATTCTCCAGGCCAGAATACTGCAGTGGTAGCCTTTCCCTTCTCCAGGACATCTTCCCAACCCAGGGATCAAACCCAGGTCTCCTGCACTGCAGGCAGATTTTTCACCTGCTGAGCCACAGGGAAGCCCAAGAATACTGGAGTGGGTAGCCCATCCCCTCTCCAGTGGGCCTTCTTGACCTAGGAATCAAACCAGGGTCTCCTGCATTGCAGGTGCATTCTTTACCAACTGAGCTATCAGGGATGCCCAGAGGGCTCTTTTAACAGCAAGAAGCACCCCGCCTCTGCCACGATGTCACTGCTGTTCTCCCTGTGCAGTGCTCTGCCTTTGCCTGTGGTCCCCCGACCCCTGCCCACAACTCACTGCTCCAGGCACTGCTGGGTGGCAACTGACCCCACTCCTGGCCATCCTGGGTTCTTGGTCCCCCCAGCTGTCACAGCCTGAACAAGAGGAGATGGCAAACTGAGCCAGGTGCTACCAGTAAAATCTACTGGATTTGGTGAAGGATTGGAGGAGGAATATGAAAAAGGGAAATTTTAAGAATAACTCCCAGGTTTCTAGTATGGCAGGATGAGAGTGGTGGGGCTTGCGAGCAGGAGGATGGTGTGGGAGGTGGATCCTGAGCTCTGCTTTGGACATGCTGAATTTGAGGGGACCATGGGACATTCTAGTAGTCCTGTTTAGGAAACTACTGGATATATTAAGAATAGATCTCAGATAAGATCCCTAGGTTGTAGATATGTAAAATGTGGGAATGACAACTTGTGAGCCATATGTAATATTAAATGGGAATATATTAATAGCATTACCTAAAATGAGATGAAGGGATTCAGCTAACTTATTGGCATTAAAAAAGGCCAGGGAGGATATAACCCTATTACATCTAACATTACTACATGAGTCTAGCACACAGCGGGCAAGTAAGAACCCACCTGCCGATGCAGGAGATGTAAGAGACATGGGTTTGACCCCTGGGTCGGGAAGATCCCCAGGAAGAGAAAATGGCAACCCACTCCAGTATTCTTGCCTGGAGAATTTCATGGACAGAGGAGCTTGGTGGGCTACAGTCCATGGTGTTGCAAAGAGTCAGACACAACTGAGCATTTGAGACACAACAAGGCATTTGTAGAGAACAAGAGACAGTCAGTTCTTCCGGCAATTGCTGTCTGATGTCCTAAGCAGGTTAAAATTAAGCATAACCAGCAGTGGTGTGGCCAGACCAACCCAAGTCAGACCTCAGTGTGCTTCCCAAACACCATCACTCACATGCTTGCCGTGCACAGATGATACAACTCAGTCCCAGGCTGTAGAACCTCGCAATTTCATTAAAAGAATGGCAGGCTTTACTATGGTAAACAGTATGGAGGTTCTTCAAAAAACTAGAGTTGCCGCATGATCCAGCAATCTCACTCCTAGACATATACCCAGACGAAACTATAGATACATGCATCCCTATGTTCACAGCAGCGCTGTTTACAATAGCCAAGACATGGAAGCAATCTAAGTGACCACCAACAGATGAATGGTTAAAGAAGATGTGGTACGTATATACCATGGAATACAATTCGGCCATAAAAATTGCCATTTGCAGCAACACGAATAGATCTAGAGATTACCATACTGAGTGAAGTCACCAAAAGAAAGATAAATACATGATATTGTTTATATTTGAAATATAAACTACAACACAGGTGAACCTAGCTATGAAACAGAAATAGAATCACGGACACAGAGAACAGACTGGTGGTTGCCATGGGGGAGGATGGGAGTGGTTATGGATCGGGAGTGTGGGATTAGCAGATGCAAACTATTACGTACAGAATGGATAAACAGCAAGGTCCTAGTGTATAGCACAGGGAACTATATTCAGCATCTAGGGATAAACCACAATGTAAAGGAATATATATAACTAAGTCACTGCTATACAGCAGAAATTAACACAGTCTTATAAATTAACTATACTTTAATTAAAAAAAAAAACCAATGGTAAGCTTTCCACTGCACTAAAGGCAGAATGTGGAAACTGCTACAGTGGACGTGGAAATAAAGCTGAGGTGGGACTGGGGAACGGTGACAGGACTTCATCGGTGGACGGTGGGGTGAGGTCTACAGGGGAGGACATGCACAGCGCGTGCTTCAGGTGCTGGCATCTGCTGGGGAAAGGCCTGGAGTGCTGAGGTGCGGGAGCCCCATGGAAAAGGCCAAGGTGACTGTTTGGTGGAGGTACAGGAAGCACAAAGGAATGGCAGGCGAGGCTGGAAAACCACCCTGGGGCTGATCGTTCAAGGCCTGGAGTGTCTTGCCAAGAAAATGATCTTGTGATGAGATGAAGAGATATCATCAGTTTTCAAAGGGAGGGAGACGCATGCTGAGGACCATGGGCTACAACAGACGAATCTCACTTGCATTCAACCATGAGACAGAAGAGGTCGCAAGAATACGAAGAACTGTACAAAAAAGGTTTTAATGACCCAGATAACCACGATGGGGTGGTCACTCACCTAGAGCCAGACATTCTGGAACGTGAAGTCAAGTGAGCCATAGGAAGCATTACTCTGAACAAAGCTAGTGGACATGATAGAATTCAGCTGAGCTATTTCAAATCCTAAAAGATGATGCTGTGAAAGTGCTATACTCGCAGTGCCTCAGCCACACTGGGTCTGCCCCCGCTCACGGTGCGTGTAGCCTCCCTGCCCACACTGCTCGGGCTCTAGGTTGTTCCGCCGGGAACAATCAGAGGCTGGCCCTGGGCTGACCTCCCAAGTCCAAGCCACTCAGGTTCAGGCACTCGGGTAGTCCTCAGAGGCGCAGACTCGGTTGGGCCTGCGTTTTGTGCTCTTCCCAGGTCCGAGCAGCTCAGGTGATGAGGTGTTGTTCTAACGCATATATATGGAATTTAGAAAGATGGTAACAATGACCCTGTGTATGAGACAGCAAAAGAGACACTGATGTATAGAACAGTCTTATGGACTCTGTGGGAGAGGGAGAGGGTGCGAAGATTTGGGAGAATGGCATTGAAACATGTAAAATATCATGTATGAAACGAGTTGCCAGTCCAGGTTCGATGCACGATACTGGATGCTTGGGGCTGGTGCACTGGGACGACCCAGAGGGATAGTATGGGGAGGGAGGAGGGAGGAGGGTTCAGGATGGGGAACACATATATACCTGTGGCGGATTCATTTTGATATTTGGCAAAATTAATACAAGTATGTAAAGTTTAAAAATAAAATAAAATTAAAAAAAAGAAAGTGCTATACTCAATATGCCAGAAAATTTGGAAAATTCAGCAGTGGCCGCCACAGGACTGGAAAAGGTCAGTTTTCATTCCAATCCCAAAGAAAGGCACCACCAAAGACTGTTCAAACTACTGTATAATTGCACTCATTTCACATGCTAGCAAGGTAATGCTCAAAATTCTTCAACCTAGGCTTCAACAGTATGTGAACCAAGAACTTCCAGATGTACAAGTTGGATTTAGAAAAGGCAGAGGAACCAGAGATCAAATTGCCAACATATGCTAGATCATAGAAAAACTCAAAAATATACAATTCCAGAAAAATAAATGATCCAATCAAAAATGGGCCATAGAACTAAACAGACATTTCTTCAAAGAAGAAAAAGCAAGGGAATTTTTTAAAAAGACATCTAACTCCCGTTCATTGACTACACTAAAGCTTTTGACAGGGTGGATCATAACAATCTGTGGAAAATCCTTAGAGATGGGAATTTACCAGACCACCTTACCTAGCTCCAGGACACAAATGTATGCAGGACAAGAAGTAACAATTAGAACTGGACATGGAACAAGGGACTGGTTCAAAATTGGGAAAGAAGTACATCAAGGCTATATAATATAGTCACTCTGCGTATTTAACTTTTATGTAGAATACATTATGCAAAATGTCGGGCTGGACGAATCCTAAGCTAGAATCAAGAATGCTGGGAGAAATATTAACAACCTCAGATATGTAGATACCACTCTAATGGCAGAAAGAAAAGAAGAACTAAAGAGCCTCTTGATGAGGGTGAAAGAGGAGAGTGAAAAGCTGGCTTAAAACTCAACACTAAAAAAGCTAAGATCATGGCATCCAGTCCCATCATTTCTTGACAAATAGATGGGGGATAAGTAGAAGCAGTGACAAATCTTATTTTCTTGAGTTTTCAAAATCACCGCAGACAGTGACTGCAGCCACAGAATTAAAAGATGCTTGGTCCTTGGAAGAAAAGCTATGACAAACCTAGACAGCATGTTAAAAAGAAGAGACATCACTTTGCCAACAAAAATTCATATAGTCAAAGCAATGGGTTTTTCCAGTAGTCATGTGCGAATGTGAGAGTTGAACCATAAAGAAGGCAGAGCACTGAAGAATTGAAGCTTTTGAATTGTGGTGCTGGAGAAGACTCTTGAGACGCCCTTGGACAGCAAAGATATCAAACCAGTTAATCCTAAAGGAAATCAACCTTAAATATTCATTGGAAGGACTGATGCTGAAGCTGAAGCTCCAATACTTTGGCCACGTAATGCAAAGAGCTGACTCACTGGAAATGACCCTGATACTGGGAAAGATTAAGGACAGGAAGAGAAGGGGGTGACAGAGGATGAGATGGTTGGATGGCATCACTGACTCAATAGACATGAGTTTGACCAAACTCCAGGAGATAATGAAGGACAGAGAAACCTGGTGTGCTGCCATTGATGTGGTTGCAAAGAGTTGGACACGACTTCAGTTGGTGACTGAACAACCAGACAGGGGCAAGCTCATGGGGAAAACAGCAGGGAGAAAGCCGTGGAGGAGTCGAACCGGCAACTTCAAGAGATACTGAAATAGAGGGACTTCCCTGGTGACCCAGTGGTTAAGACTCCATGCTTCCAATGCAGAGAGCATGGGTTTGATTCCTGGTCTGGAAGCTAAGATCCCACAAGCGGCACAGAATGAACAAAAATAAATAAAAATGACTTTCTTACAGAGAGAGAGATACTGAAATAGGGTAAAGCCCCCATCCCAACAGCCTTCACTTGAGTGTGCGATGAAGGAGGACTCAGGGGCCACATTTCAGTCTTAGGGCAACACTGACACATCTACTAATGGAAACCAGTTTAACCACCCGCCTCTCGAGTAATGCGTGAAGTTTCTCCCATCACTCCAGAAATGACAGACAAGGGCCAGACTGGGAAGTCAGGTGACCTGGATTTTGGTACTGAATATCTTCCTTCCTTAACCCCCAAACTTGGTGAGTTCCCTGCACCCCTGTTCCCTCTGCAGGACCCTGGACACGGTTCAAGGTGATGATTTGCTCCACTATCTGCATGCTGATGGTCTTACCAAAATGAACCTCCCTGACACTCAACAACCTTCCTCTCTTGATGCCTGTGCCAAGATCATGGGGGCCAAGCCCTGGGCTAGGCTCACAAATGCAAAATAAAACCATACATTAATACCTCATAAGCCTGCTAGGAGTTGGTTTACTCCATAAATACAAACTGAGTGCCTTCCCTAGTGTTGGGACACAGACATGAGAACATCACAGCCCCCACGAACCCTCTGTAAACAGGAAGGGGAGGTGAGTGTCTTCCCTCTTATTGCTATTAATAACATAGTGACCAATCATGGCTTACTTTCCCTGGGCCAAGTATATGTACTTTCAGTTCAGTTCAGTCGCTCAGTCATGTCCGACTCTTTGTGACCCCGTGGACTGCAGCATACCAGGCTTCCCTGTCCATCATCAACTCTCAGAGACTGCTCAAACTCATGTCCATCAAGTTGGTGATGCCATTCAACCATCTCATCCTCTGTTGTCCCCTTCTCCTCCTGTCTTCAGTTTTTCCCAGCATCAGGGTCTTTTCCAATGAATCAGTTCTTCACATCAGGTGGCCAAAGTATTGGAGTTTCAGCTTCAGCATCAGTTCTTCCAATGAATATTCAGGACTGATTTCCTTTAGGATGGACTGGTTGGATCTCCTTGCAGTCCAAGGGACTCTCAAGAGTCTTCTCTGACACCACACTTTAAAAGCATCAATCTTCAGCGCTCAACTTCTTTAGAGTCCAACTCTCACATCCATACATGACTACTGGAAAAACCAAAGCTTTGACTAGATGGACCTTTGTATGCAAAGTAACATCTCTGTTTTTTAATATGCTGTCTGGGTTGGTCATAGCTTTTCTTCCAAGAAGCAAGCGTCTTTTAATATCATGGCTGCAGTTACAATCTACAGTGAATTTGGAGCCCAAGAAAAAGAATTCTCTCACTATCACCATTGTTTCCTGCCTATTTGCCATGAAGTGAGGGGACTAGATACCATGATCTTAGTTTTTTGAATGTTGAGTTTTAAGCCAACTTTTTTACTCTCCTCTTTCACTTTCATCAAGAGGCTCTTTAGTTCTTCACTTTCTGCCTTAAGGGTGGTGTTGTCTGTGTATCTGAGGTTATTGATATTTCTCCTGGCAATAAATATGTCCTTTATATTTACATATCTTGTGTTCTCTCACTTAAGTCCCTTGCTGAGTAGTTGGTATCATGTCTGCTTTACAGATGAGGAAACTGACACTCAGATGAAATAACAAGCCCAGCAACTCACAGGTGAAAGTAGTGTGGCTGGGATCTGAATCCAAGGTATTCTCACCTGCAAAGCCCATGGGACACCCCACCCCACCCCACCCCACCCCGGTGAGCTGGGCACACATATTTGTCTCTGCTTCTGTATCTTTGGCATAGTACTCCTCAAGGCAAGTTGGGGGCAGAGTCTGGGCTCCTAAGAGACATTCTGACATCTCCCTCCCAACTCCTCACCTCCCCGGTACACATGCCTATTGTCATATCCTTCTCCTCCCTGAAAAGGAGACAGGTGCCTCAAAATCTAAACACTATTATCATTTTAAACACTGACAACAGTCAAGTTGTAGTTTTAAGAGGTTAGTGTTAAGAGTAGAAATGGGTTTTGAATGCAGAAGAATCCCATGTGTGGAGCATGTTTACAGATGGAAGAGGTGACTTATGCTTCAAAAGAACCTACAGCTCAGTATTGTAGAAGGATGTGTCTGTCTTTGATGCCAACTCCATTTCTTTACCCAATTCTTTTCCTAATTCAATTTCAAGGAGTCTACCACTTTCAGACAGATACCAGGTACCATGGAGATCAAAGTTGGTTGTCAAGGTCAAAAGCAATACATGGCAGCTATTACAGGGAAAGATTTAGAACAATGACAGCAATAAAACATTAGACTGGCGCTAAAAAAAAAAAAAAGAAAAAGAAACAGTGATGTATTGGTATACTAGCAAATTGAAAAAAGAAAATTAGAAAATAATTTGCATTAAGGAATTTTAAACACCCTTGAATGTCTACCTGATGACTTGAAATAAATGATTTCTATTGTTCTAGAATTAAAAAAAAATTTTTTTAATGTCTGATCCTTTTTATCCATAATACACAATCTCTTACAGATTGATACCATCAAAGTATTCTCTGAGAGACATCTACACCTTGAAGAATTACATAAAGCTACCACTGTGGAAACTGAAACAAGAAATGATGCTCTCTGATGAGACATTTATTAGAAAAAAGAGGGAAAACTAAGAGAAATCCATAATTCAGGATTCTGTGAGTACTTAGCCAAGCTTTACTGTTCATTTAGAGCAATTACAGATGAGCAAATAAAACAAGCAGGTATTTCAAAGGCCAATTTCACCTACCGGCTTTACAAGTCTGGGTTAAAACTTACTGACCATCATCTTTGCTGAGGGGCTCCTGGAATTATTTATTAAGCCACGTGAAACAAGTTAAATACTTCACCAGCTTCACTGTGGACAAAACACGCCATTTATCATAATGATGAGTAAGAGAGACTAAACCAGGGTTGAGGGACTCATTCTTGGCTCATGCTACTATGACTCTTGGCAAGGTATGAGAACGGTCTGCTTCCAACCTTAGCTTCTGCATCTATCCAGGCTGGTATGCTACCGTGACACACAGCACTTGCGACTTAACTGGGACTCCAAATACAACAATGAATTCCTATTGGCCATGTCCTAACATGTGACCTGAGTATCAGCTGATTCAGCTGGTTAGAGAAAGCATGAAAGGAGACAGGCATGTGGTGAGAGCTAACACTTGGCCCAGAAAGTACCTGATGAACTCATATGCCCTTCCTGTCTCAGACCACAGTGCCAGGTTACAGTCTGGGGCAACCCGACTTTTCCATGGCCACTAAATACACACCTCTAGTCCTCAAAAGCATCTTGCAATTTCACATTATTGGTCATAAGAGAAAGTAAGTGCGAGGTACATGCATGCACATGTGTGTCTATGCACATATATTCATATTACATGTATGTGCATGTGTGTGCATGCCTGATAACTCAATCCACTACTCCTCACTAGCTAACTCGTACTGCTGGAGGGGGTGGGAGCACCATCTCCGGACAGCCAAGACTGCATAGTGCGTGGCCAACCCCACAGTGAGAATGACCTCTTGAGTTGCTGGCAGTTCCCTAGTAAGTTCCCACTAAGTCTTGTCTTTGGCCCCTCCTGCTTTCTTTTCATATTCAAATTAGCTGTCTGACATTGGTCACCCAAAGATGACTGTCAAATCATATGCTCTTTTTCAAACTGAAAGACACATTAGAGGACGATGAGAGAAGAGAATGATGAGCATGTGGGACGTGGGGCAGGGTTGTTGGAAAGGCGGGGGAAGGGGTCCTCTACCTGCAGAGCCAGCCGCACGACCCCAGAGGTGTAGGTCAGCATGCCGTGCAGAATGTCCAGCAGGGAGAACAGCAAGGCGGCTGCAGTGTCGTTGTTGCTTTTGTTGTCCACATCCAAACACAGTGTGGCAGTCTCAGTGAACAGGCTGCAGACGTGACGGACCAGTCCTGAGAGTAAAACAGGAGAAGGGCAAAACTGTCATCATAGAACATAAGAATAACGTGCCACATGAAGCCAACAGAACAGGCACATGTATTCCATAAACTCTGAACAGTCCCTCAACTATATCTGTTGTAGACACACCTGGGAAAGGTTTTGAAAATGCAGGTCCCCACCCCCACTCCCAGAGAGACTGCCTAGGAGCCTGAGGCCTAGGAATATACTTGCTAAAAAGCACCCCAGGTGATTCTGATGGGAGGGTTCCCCAGATTACACTTTGAAAAACACTATCCTACATGGACAGGTTTCACAGGGACAGAAGAGTCGCTGACACTGGAAGAAAACGTGTTGGGTGTGAACATCCTGTCCCCAGGTTCTGTTTAAAGGCACAGTTCTTCATGGGATGGCTTGGTGACACAGGTGAAGCTGAGGATCTATCAGGATTGACAAATAACTGGGTCACCTCAAGAAGATAAAGCAAGGAAGTGCTTTTTTCCACATGCATTCTAAAAATTATGAAATGTAACATAATGATTTCAAGCCATGTGAAATTGAGAAATTGCCAGGTTCTATCATTTTGTCTCCGCAAACTTCGTATTTACTGTGTGGTTGGTCTTCATCAACTTTTAGTTTGATGTACTTGTTACAACAAATACATTTAAGCTGGTGTTCTGTATTGTTTTTGTTATGTAAAATTACACTTTGAATTCCCCAAATGATTCAGATGCAAAAGTGATGAAAAGACAACATGAAATGTCATAAATCGAAATGGTGAGGGGGTCCTTCCGTCTGAAGAGATCATCATCGTCTGAATGTTCTAGAAAAAGTGAATCTTCAAATATAACTATTCTATACAAGAAAACTGGGAAAAAAACAGGGTAAGGAAATATGACATGTGTTGTAAGCTGGACCTGCAATCCATTTATTTATTGGACGTGCCATCAATTATTGGACCTGCAATCCATTTGTCCCTACTTCTCAGATGATCAACTGGACGGAAGCGCTGCCAAGCACAGCCATCCAAGCTCTGCTATCTTTCCCAAACACTGCACACTGTCATTTCCAGTAAGCCAAGCTGGTTTTCCTAGACAAGTGAAAAGTAATTAGACTACAAAGCAATTAATTCTGTCACTAAAGACAGAAAGAAACCAAAATTACAGGGCATCAATCAAGGTTGTACTCCTTGTGGTAAAAACTGGCACAGTCACAAAGTTGAAAATAAATATATTTGAAGGGAAAGGAATCTGCTAATGAATTAATAGCAAAATTTCTCTACTGAAAGACAAGGTTTGATAGTACAAGTCATCAAAGACACGTGGTAAAGAAGAGCAATCGTTAAGACATGTGCATCACACTGGCAGGCATTCTCCAGTGAGTTACAAGGCATCGCTCAAGGGCATGCTATGAATCAGCTCTTGGTGTTTGTGAGCTGCAGGGAGAGTAGAAGGGCTTTAAAAAGAGGTTGCTGGGATGGGGTGGGGAGAAAGACTGGGGGTAAGGGATAGTTTGGGAGTTTGGGATGGATATGTACATGCTCCTATATTTAAAATGGATAACCAAGGAGGACCTACAGTGTAGCACAGGGAGCTCTGCTCAATGTTATGTGGCAGCCCGGATGGGAGGGGGGTTTTGGGGGAGAATGGATACATGTATATGTATGCCTGAGTCCCTTCATTATTCACCAGAAACTATCACACCAGTGTCTGTTAATCAGGACTACTCAAATACAAAATACAAAGGCTTTTTAAGAGAGTTCAGTTCATGGAGAAGGCAATGGCAAGCCACTCCAGTACTCTTGCCTGGAAAATCCCATGGATGGAGGAGCCTGGTAGGCTGCAGTCCATGGGGTCGCTACGAGTCGGACGCAGCTGAGCGACTTCTCTTTCACTTTTCACTTGCACGCAATGGAGAAGGAAATGGCAACCCACTCCAGTGTTCTTGCCTGGAGAATCCCAGGGACGGGGGAGCCTGGTGGGCTGCCGTCTATGGGGTCGCACAGAGTCGGACACGACTGATGCGACTTAGCAGCAGCAGCAGCAGGAGTATTTATACCAGAGAAATCTGCAATTGCTAAAAGGCAGGATTACTTCCAGAGACCTGCTTTCCCGGAATATTACTGTGTATTTTGAACCTCTCTCTCTACTGTTTGACTTAAAGTTTGAGAAGAGAAATTGACTTCTGTATTCAACACTCAAAAGACCAAGTTCTGAGATCTTTTTATCTAATAAATATATAATGAAACACCAAAAAAAAAAGAAAAAAAAGAAGAGTTCAGTTCAGTATTTGGTAAACACACGCTGCAGGAGAAGATGTCTTCCTTTGTGGAGTTCCCAATCTCTGTGACACAGCATGCTGATGGTCAGAGGAGCAGGGGACCCGGCGATGTGAACAGCAGAGAAGGACACAGTCCGTCAGAAGGAGGCACTGACTGCCGGATACCCATCAGCATGCTGCCTGACTCAGACGAAACAGATGATGAACAACTGTGCTCTTCCTGAGTTTCATTCCATCTTCAAGGAAGGAGTGCAAACAATGAATGCAATCAAATCCCTACAGGGCTGGACTCTCCAGCTTATTGTGTGAAGGAAAAAAGACAATGAACACCAAGCTCTGACTACAAACACAGAAGTCACCTCCTGTCATGGAAGGTGCTCATATGAGATTAGAAATGAAGTATGACCTAAATATTTCTTCACAACCGTGATAATGCCAGCAAAGCCCATTGATATGATGTAAGAGGCCTATCTCAGTCAGTGCTCTTCACAGAACTTTCACTGAAGATGAAAACTCACATTTTTCTTATTTGAACTATGAAAACAAAGAAAGCCACGAGAAATTTTAGAAAAATGAATCCTTATCACCCTCTTCAATAATTATCAACCGTTTGCCATTGTCTTAAGTCTCCTTCAACCTCTAACAGTCCTTTCCCTACCTTCAATTTTTCATGCCATTTATTTGTTGGACAAATGAGGATATTTTCCCTATAGATGTTCTTGTAGTACTGCTCCTGTAACCGTGCATTTCCTGTAAACTGGTAATTAGACCAAGAGACTAGACTTCCTTCAGGTTTGATTATTTAGGCAATAATACTTGGAGCTGGGCATTCTGTATCCCCTGTAGCATTGTATCTGGAGGGATATACTGTCTGTCTGTTCCACCCTTAATAATGTTAAAATTGACCTAGGGGTTCAGGGATTGTTAGCCCAACCCATCCAGTATAAACTTCCCCACCAAATATTATCTACTAATGCCCAATGTGAAGAGGAACTAAAAAGCCTCTTGATGAAAGTGAAAGTGGAGAGTGAAAAAGTTGGCTTAAAGCTGAACATTCAGAAAACGAAGATCATGGCATCCAGTCCCATCACTTCATGGGAAATAGATGGGGAAACAGTGGAAACAGTGTCAGACTTTATTTTTCTGGGCTCCAAAATCACTGCAGATGGTGACTGCAGCCATGAAATTAAAAGACGCTTACTCCTTGGAAGGAAAGTTATGACCAACCTAGATAGCATATTCAAAAGCAGAGACATTACTTTGCCAACAAAGGTTCGTCTAGTCAAGGCTATGGTTTTTCCTGTGGTCAGGTATGGATGTGAGAATTGGACCGTGAAGAAGGCTGAGTGCTGAAGAACTGATGCTTTTGAACTGTGGTGTTGGAGAAGACTCTTGAGAGTCCCTTGGACTGCAAGGAGACCCAACCATTCTGAAGGAGATCAGCCCTGGGATTTCTTTGGAAGGAATGATGCTAAAGCTGAAACTCCAGTACTTTGGCCACCTCATGCGAAGAGTTGACTCATTGGAAAAGACTCTGATGCTGGGAGGGATTGGGGGCAAGAGGAGAAGGGGACGACAGAGGATGAGATGGCTGGATGGCATCACGGACTCGATGGATGTGAGTCTGAGTGAACTCCGGGAGTTGGTGATAGACAGGGAGGCCTGGCGTGCTGCGATTCATGGGGTCGCAAAGAGTTGGACACGATTGAGCAACTGATCTGATCTGATCTGAATGCCCAATGTCCAGTCCCATTATTTCATTAGACATGGCAATACAGAATTTTCAAATTCTATCAGTCCTTCTTTATTTTTTGAGCTGGTTTTCTTCTGTAAAGAACGTTCGTCAACTGATTTGGATATCATAAAATGTGGTTTGTAAAGGAAGGGCAAGGTAGATGCTTGATAAATGTTTCTTTGTTATCATCTGCCAGTTTATTGCATGGCAACCCACTCCAGTATTCTTGCCTGGAGAATCCCCAAGGACAGAGGAACCTGGTGGGCTGCAGTCCATGGGATCGCAGAGTCGGACACGACTGAGCGACTAAGCACAGCCTGTTTCCAGAAGTGATTTTGGGGTGTTTGGAGGTCCCAAATGTGACCAAAGTGGCTAGAGATTACTGAAGTTACTAATCAGTTCACTATGGAGCATCATTGTGAATGTAATAGATTTTTAAATAACATATTTTATGAATATTAATTGATTTCAATCATCATTCTTTTATGGTAAACTGTTCCATCTTTGGTCACTGAGAGCCCTTTCAAGTGTCCTACCTTCTGCTAAGATAATATGTCCCAAGTTCAACTTATGAATTACTGCCTAAGACTGGGCATTAGCTACTTCTCCAAGGAATCCTGGTTTCTTTTAATGAGAAGGGTATTCAGAGACCATGGTCTGAGAGAAACACTCATTACTACTGGGCCACTGATTAAGTGGACAGAGATAAGTATACACCTTTTAGACAGAGAAAAAAATAATGAGTTCATGCAGATATTTCCAATTTCAGATTCCAGAAATGGACCCTCATCTATGAGGTTAAATGATTTTCAACAAGGAAATTCTTTAGAAAAATGAAATATTTTCAATCAAAGAGAATAGATCTGTTTGAGAGAAAAAAAGGTGCTTGACCACTATCTCACATAGTATGGGGAATACATGTATACCTGTGGTGGATTCATTTTGATATTTGGCAAAACTAATACAGTTATGTAAAGTTTAAAAGTAAAATAAAATTAAAAAAAAAAAAGATAGCAAAAAAAAAACAAACAGTATATTGCATGAGGAATCAGGGCAAGAAGGTAGGAAGTGTGGAATCTGAATTTTATTCATGAAAGAGTGGCTTGATAAATTATTTTAGGTGTTGAGAAAAAAACAGAGTAAAATGAAATTCTTAGTTTAAAATGGGAGAAATGAAGTTTTATTTAAAAGGGATTGAAATAAAAAGATTTGCTTTCAAAAAAAAAAAATTAATCTCAGGCAAACCTCAAATCTAAACATAAAAGCTAAAATTTTTAAAGTTTCAGAAGAAAATGGAAGATCTTCATAACTAAGAGGTAGGCAAGATTTTTTAGGACTCAAAAAGTCCTTTCATCATTCGAAAGTGGATAAATTACACTGCATCAAAAATTAAAACTTGTGCAAATTAAGAGACACTATTAAAAAATGCATGCTAAGTCGCTTCAGTTGTGTCCAACTCTTTGCAATGCTATGGACCTTAGCCCACCAGGCTCCTCTGTCCATGAGATCCTCTACACAGGACTACTGGAGTGAGTTGCCATGCCCTCCTCCAGGGGATCTTCCCAACTCAGGGATGAAACCTGCATTTTCTGTCTTCTGAATTGGGAGGGGGGTTCTTTACCACTAGAGTTAA
Organism: Bubalus kerabau; assembly: GCF_029407905.1. Classification (NCBI taxonomy): domain Eukaryota; kingdom Metazoa; phylum Chordata; class Mammalia; order Artiodactyla; family Bovidae; genus Bubalus; species Bubalus kerabau. The sequence continues at coordinate 15,749,378 of NC_073643.1, forward strand.
GAAAAAGACAAGCCAAAGACTAGGAGAAAAATTTATAAATTACATATCTAAGAACTTATATTCAGAACATATAAACAATTCCTAAACTCAATAATAAAAAACTGAAATATCCAATTTTTAAAATGGGTAATAGCCTCGAACACTTAGTTTACAAAAGATAATGTCAAAAAGCACATGAAAAGTGTTAAACATCGTTAGTCATCTGGAAAATGAAAATGAAAGTCACAGTGAGATACCACCACACAAACAGAAATAATTAGAATGAAAAACAAAACAAACAAAACCTGACAACACCAAATGGTGGTGCGAGTGCAGAATGACCAGAACTCACAGGCATGGCTAATGGGAAACAGTTAACAGTTTTTTTTAAAAAACAAATTTTTTATTTTTTACCATATTATCTAGCAATTCTACTCTTAGGGAATTCTCCAAGTAAAATGAAAACATATATTCACAAAAAGACTTATTAGACCTGTAGTCAAAATAGCCCCACGATGGAAATAGCCCAGCTGTCCACCAACAGGAGAACAGATAAACAAACAGAGATCCATTCATACAATGGAGTACTCCTCAGCAATAAAAGGAATGAGCCACTGAACCCCACGACATGGCTGAATCTCAAAAAACAAATGGGGCCAAGAGACAGACACCAGAAACAAGTGAGGTGTATAAATTCAGTTGTAAGAATACGTTTCAAGGAAAACTCATCTATATTGATTGAAAAGAGAATAGCAGGTGCTTCTGAGGGAGGGGCAGGACAGAACTTTCTAAGGTGACAGAAATGTTCTGTACTTTAATGAGGTGTTGGTTACAGAAATGTAAGCGTTTCTCAGAAATGCATATATATGATATATATAATATATAAGGTATAAATATAAGATGTTTGTGTCACTGTATATAAACCATACCTGAACGTTTTTAAAATCTATTTTGAATTGGAGGATAATTGCCTGTATTGGTTTCTGCTGTACAACAACATGAGTCAGCTTTAAGTATACATGTGTCCCTCCTGTCTTAAGCCTCCCTCTACCCACCCCTCTGGGCCGTCACAGAGCGCTGGCCTGAGCTCCCTGTGCTCTACAGCAGCTCCCCTTCGCTGTCTCCTTTACACATAGTGGTGTGTGTATACATCAAAGCTACTCTCTTACCCTCTCTTTCCCCTGCTATGTCCACAAGACCATTCTCTGCATCTGTGTTTCTATTCCTACCCCACAGAAGGTTCATCAATATACCACTTTTCTAGATCCATATATGTGCATGGGCTTCCCTCCCTGGCGGCTCAGATGGTAAAGCAGCCATCTGCAATGCGGGAGACCTGGGTTCGATCCCTGGGTTGGGAAGATCCCCTGGAGAAGGGCCTGGCACCCCACTCCAGTACTCTTGCCTGGAGAATCCCCATGGACAGGGGAGCCTGGCGGGCTACAGACCACTAGGTTGCAAAGAGTCAGACACGACTGAGCGACAAAGCACCTGTGTATGTGCATTGATACACAATATCTGTTTTTCTCTTTTTGACTTGCTTCACTCTGTGTAACAGGCTCTAGTTAAAACAGCTAAAAGTAAAATTGATTGGGATAGACTGGGCAGGGTGGAGGAAGTCAAGGGAAGCAGGGTGTGTGGCCCCACCAGGATGAGAGCAGTGTTTAACTAAGCACCGGCTTTCTGCTTGGCACTGGGCCTTCACCAGGCTTTTTACATGTCACATTTCATCTGAATTCTCTAACAGCTCCAGGAGAGCTTATTATCCAGATGCTGTTGTCTCCACTTTGTATAAGGGAAAGCAAAACCTCATGGCATTTAAGTAACCAGTTCAAGGTCACCAAGAAAGCAGAAGTCACCAAGTGATCTGGACCTGCATATAACTCTTGAGGTCCATGGACTTTTATAAATACCACGGAGCCTCTGGGAGCAGCCAGTGGGGGAACTGAGACCAGAAAGTCAGAGAGAGGAGGCCTTTGCAGTTTGGCCATGACCAAGTGCTGGTATGCTGGGAAACAAGAAGGAGGAAACGTGACTTAACAAGCGTGATTTGTGACTTTGTGGCAACAGTGAGGTGCGGCCAAAAAGCCCCGAAAGAGAAAAACCAGACTCTCACTGGAAGAAGTGAGCAAGCAAGTTTTCTAGGAACAATAAGTTAGTTTTCAAGATATACTGAGTTTTGAGATAATGTCCAGATGCCAGAGTCCAAAGGTAGTTGGAAATGAAGGCACAGAAACTGGGTAGCAGTCAGACTGGAAAAAGAGAGGTGGTAGATGACCAGAGAGGGTGGGAAAGTTCCCAAGGGCGAGTAGACCCTAGACAGGAAAGGGATTTATAGGAGAAATGGAGGCAAAGGTGCCAACATAACAGATGCCACGATAACGTAATGCCACAGGTATCAATGAATGAGTAGAATCAATAAGAAAAAGGGTGTCAAGGCTGTAGAGTTGACACAGTTTGAAGCCTGAGAAAAGTTCACCGATTGGCTCATTTCCAGGTCCCTGATGACTCGTTGGTAAAGTCCGTAGGGTCCTATGCCCTGAAGTCAGACTTCAAGTTGCCAAAGCTTCCGTGTTACATCTCCCCACATACCACATAGGTTTTGACATATTTGCTTCCATTCTATCCAGAATTTCCCCATAGAGGGAGTTAGGAAATAGAGTTTCTTGGAAGGAAGGGGAGTGTAGACTGGCATTTGCATGAAGCTGACCACACCAGTTGCCCAACCACTGTGAGGGCCGAGGAGGGAGCCCCTGAGTCCCCAAGCCTGACCCACGGGACCCAAGGATAAGACTGTTAGCAGAGCGCTGTGAACGACCTCACACAGGACACATTTTCCTAAAGTGAAGGAATACATCTAAGGAGGTGGTGAAGGGAAGGAAAGGAAAGTGACATTCCCTATGTCTCCACTTTCCTTCTCCCCAGTCAAGAGAAAGATCCCCTGCCTCCAAAGAGATGGAAGGAAGTCCCAGGACACTGCCAGAGTTGTGTTCTCCAGAATGAGGTGGGAACCACCATCAGCAGGCACATGGGTTTCACTCTCTCGTCTACCTCCCTCCCAAGAAGGCTGAGGACAATACAGTGGAGGCAGAGGCCTGAGCCCCTGGGAGTGGCCTAGCCATGCCTTTTGTTGTTGTCTTGGGAGGGGGTTTCCTCTCCTTTTCACTCAGGCCCCTGACAGAGATACACTTATGACAAACCTAGACAGCATATGAGAGACATCACTTTGTTGACAAAGGTCCATATAGTCAAAGCTATGATTTTTCCAGTAGTCATATAAGGATGTGAGAGTTGGACCATAAAGAAGGCTGAGCGCCAATGAATTGATGCTTTCCAACTGTGGTGCTGGAGAAGACTCCTGAGAGTCCCTTGGACTGCAGGATCAAACCAATCAATTCTAAAAGAAATCAACCCTGAAAATTCATTGGAAGGACTGATGCTGAAGCTGAAGCTTCAGCACTCTGGCCAACTGGTGCAAAGAACTGACCCATTGGAAAAGACCCTGATCCTGGGAAAGACATCAGGCAAAAGCAAGAGGATAAAGGGGCAGCAGACGATGAGATGGTTGGATGGCATCATTAACTCAATGGACATGAGTCTGAGCAAACTCTGGCAGACAGAAGGACAGGGAAGCCTGGCATGCTGCAGTCCATGGGGTTGCAAAGAGCTGGACACGACCTCGCGACTAAACAAGAACCACCACCACCCTGGCTTAGGTCAGCTCTGCTTCAGACCTCCTGGGGCAAATGCACAGGCCCCTGCTGTATCCCCTGCCATCCCCCTCAGGCTAGATGGCTTCCATCTTCGTGCAAGGAAGAGAAGGTACTCCTGCATGAAGGGGTTAAGATACAAGAGTGAAATTTCAAAACAGAGGCAAATATACAGGGAAAGCCACAGTCAACTGTATCTCACAGACAACTCTGTTTCTTGCAGTCAGCTGTTTCTCGGGCAGCAGGTGGACCTAGTATAGGATGCGGGGCTAAGAACAAGGTTTCTGTGCCTTGCCCGCCTATCATCTCCCTTGGAGATCCTATACAAAGACACTGAGGATAGCATTCTATCATTTCCCAGTTCTCTGGCCAGATGACATCTTAATATTCTATCCCAACATCTCTGAAAGAAATAACAATTAAGTTAAAAAATGCAAGAACTATTTCACATGGATCATAACCAACTCTTTAAAAAAAGAATCCAAGAATTATTCTGCATTAAGGCATCTGGTCCCATCACTTCACAGCAAATAGATGAAGAAACAATGGAAACAGTGTCAGACTTTATTTTGGGTGGCTCCAAAATCACTGCAGATGGTGACCGCAGCCATGAAATTAAAAGACAATTGCTCCTTGGAAGAAAAGCTATGACCAACCTAGACAGCATATTAAAAAGCAGAGACACTACTTTGCCAACAAAGGTCCATCTAGTCAAAGCTATGGTTTTTCTAGTAGTCATATATGGATGTGAGAGCTGGACTATAAAGAAAGCTGAGTGCTGGAGAACTGATGCTTCTAAACTGTGGTTTTGGAGAAGACTCGAGAGTCCCTTGGACTGCAAGGAGATCCAACCAGTCAATTCTAAAGGAAATCAGTCCTGAAGCTCCAATACTTTGGCCGCCTGATGCGAAGAACTGACTCACTGGAAAAGACCCTGATGCTGGGAAAGATTGAAGGTGGGAGGAGAAGGGGATGACAGAGGATGAGATGGTTGGACGGCATCACCAACTCGATAGATATGAGTTTGAGCAGGCTCTGGGAGTTGGTGATGGACAGGAAAGCCTGGCGTGCTGCAGTCCATGGGGTCATAGAGTTGGACACGACTGAACAACTGAACTGAATTATAAGCAGATCTCTAAAGGAGCCATCCCCATAAGTTCTTTCCAAGTATTTAATGTTTCAGAAATATTAACATGCATGAGCTGCTTCCAACTTTGGTCACTCCAGCCAAGGTCATTTTGTCCTTATTATACTATTACTTTCTCAAAATCTGTTGGAGCAGAGAACAAATGTGAGAGTACACTTTGAAATTCCAAGCTTTTGAAAGTACTTTTTCTTCTATCATTAATGATTTGAAAACAACATTCTAAATCCAAGGGTAACCTCCCCAGATAGAGGCTTCCTTGCAGATAATCCCACATTTACATCAAACAAACATGAGGTCATTTCCACTAGGGTCCATCAGAGTCAACCTGAATAGACAATCTGGAAGAGGAGTATAAAAACATCTCAATGCACGATACTGGATGCTTGGGGCTAGTGCACTGGGACGACCCAGAGGGATGGTATGGGGAGGGAGGAGGGTTCAGGATGGGGAACACATGTATACCTGTGGCGGATTCATTTTGATATTTGGCAAAACTAATACAATTTTGTAAAGTTTAAAAAAAAATAAAATAAAATAGCAGCCAAGAGTCACCATAAAAAAAAAAAATCTGTGCAATTCAATGTGGGGAAATGGTTTCATTTTTCCCAAGTTGACCAATGCTTAACCACCAAAACCACCAGAGTCACACCACGTCAGCTGAGGTAAAAGTCTTCTTTTAAACATTGAGGGTGAAAGTGGTGATGTCGTTCTGAACACAATGGAGGATAAACGGAGATGTCTGTGAACGGCAGGTTCTAGGCCAAAGTGAAGGAGCTGCCACCCACACACACAAATAGCCCCAGAGGAAAATATGTCCAAACTTTTCTGAGGTTAAGAATGGCTGAGCCATCTCAGAGTTGGCCTTTGCCTCTGTTATTCCAGTCTGTGAATCTTTGTCCAATGTGCCTACACAGGCTGGCAGAGGGGCTTCCTAAGAGGCCCTGGGGGTCCACACTGCGCCCAGGGCCAGTCCAACACCTGGTCCCGGCCTTCATCCTCCTCCTGCGTTGGCCCTCTCAATTCTGACTCCTCCATCCTGGAGCTCTGGTCCACTTTCACCTTTGGAGTCCACTCTCACCTTAAGCCCTCACCCCACACCAGTCACTCCCAAACACTGAGGGCCCCTGAGAGTCTGGCTTTCTCCAGTCAGGAAAGGGATACTGAATACATCTTGCTTCATGAGGACAACTAGCCAATTCATAATCCTGTGCTCTGAAATTACTACCTCACTGAACTTGAAACGCAAAGTACCTCACAGGCAGGGACCTCTCAAACACGATGGACACTAACGTTTAAATGACATTTTTTCTGCGGAAAACCTGAAGGGATACTATTCAGGGCATTCTTTTTGAACTACTTTCCTATGAAAACTCTATATATTATAGAGTCAATCTTAAAAACAAAACTCACTCCAGTTCCCCTGAGTCCACAGTGATCCCTAGCTCCTCCTGTGATTAGCAATAGAATCACTTAGTTCCACAGATAAACAAGACTGAATTGAACTGTTCCAAGTTTCTGATTCAAAGATCATGGCATCTGGTCCCATCACTTCATGGGAAATATATGGGGAAACAGTGGAAACAGTGTTAGAATTTATTTTGGGGGGCTCCAAAATCACTGCAAATGGTGACTGCAGCCATGAAATTAAAAGATGCTTACTCCTTGGAAGAAAAGTTATGACCAACCTAGATAGCATATTCAAAAGCAGAGACATTACTTTGCCAACAAAGGTCCATTTAGTCAAGGCTATGGTTTTTCCAGTGGTCATGTATGGATGAGAGAGTTGGACTGTGAAGAGGGTTGAGCGCCAAAGAATGATGCTTTTGAACTGTGGTGCTGGAGAAGACTCTTGAGAGTTCCTTGGACTGCAAAGAGATCCAACCAGTGCATTCTGAAGGAGATCAGCCCTGGGTGTTCTTTGGAAGGAATGATGCTAAAGCTGAAACTCCAGTACCTTGGCCACCTCATGCGAAGAGTTGACTCATTGGAGAAGACTCTGATGCTGGGAGGGATTGGGGGCAGGAGGAAAAGGGGATGACAGAGGATGAGATGGTGGGATGGCATCACCGACTCGATGGACATGAGTTTGAGTGAACTCCGGGAAATGGTGATGGACAGGGAGGCCTGGCGTATGCAATTCATGGGGTCACAAAGAGTTGGACACGACTGACTGAACTGAACTGAACTGAAGTTTCTGATTTATTCTGGCCACCTGTCTCATGGGCTACAATGTGCTTTTCTGATTTAAACAGAGACACTGAATTTCAGCAACAGGTAAACCTATTTTTCTGTGTGGCCAAAAATGAGGGTCTAGTTGCATACTTGAGAGGTAAAAGTTTTGGGCAGAACGAACTCAATTATAAAAACTACTGAAAGGAGAAGTTTAACACACTTAAGGGATTTATGCACTGAGGCACATGAGAATTTTGATTACTCAGAGATAGCTAAAGAAGCTTAGGATTAATTTAAGCAAGTACACCTGGAGCAATTTCGGAATGTGAGAATATACAGAAGTGGATGCCAATTTCATACCTGAAACATATGATACAATGTCATTTATGACTAATACTAACTTTTATTAACTCAGAGGGGCAGAAAGTTTCCAAGTTTTATCAGGAAATTAATGGGAAAAGAACAATGGATCATTCAGGCCCAAGACCCAGGAAAGTGCTGGAAGAGAGTGGGATGGAGGAGCAGGGAGGGAGTGGGGAGATCTAAGGTCCTCCTGCAAAGCCTGAGAGCTTTGTCTAATTCAGCTCCAATAACAACACAGCATTTGCAGAATTATGGAAGGGCTTTTATGAGTGGGACCCTAAGCCAGAGATATGCTCTTGAGGGCCCAGAAGATTGCTTCCCCTGCCATCCATCTCCGAGCTGGTAAGAGTGACATGCATCAGTCACTCAAACACTGGGTCATTTGCAGTACTTGGCGCACTTGTGATGTAAATTTCATTGTGCCAGACAATGATGGGAAAAAACTCAAAAAAAAAAAAAAAGTTCCTTTCCTTCAAGGCCCATTAAAAAGACATCCATATGTGATTTTTCGAGTTTTCAGCTAGTCCTAGACTTTTGTATTTCTACAGAGTAGAATTATTTTATCGTGCTGTTTCTGGAAAATATGACTAACAGTTTTGAAGCTACTAATTTTATGTCGAGATTTAAAGTTCATAATTGTTATCTTTGGAAAATATTATTTGATCTACACTATGTCCAATTCAACTTAATAAAATCATTTTATAACAGGGGAAAAAAAGATAACCACATGTGAAACACATGAGAGAATAAAACACTAGCTTGTAGCTACCAGTTAGAGAGCAAGGATCAACGGAAGGATGGGGCAAGCATTTATAGGGAGGGAGGGATGGGAAGTGACCTTGGGAAGACAGCAGGGTTTGGACAGGCAGGAGGGAGGAGGAGGACCTCACTAGTTCTAGCCAAGAAAGACAAGAAAGATTTCCAGTTGCGATCTGAACATGCCATAGTCAAGTGATTATGTGAGGCTAGAATATAGAGCCTGTGAAAAAGAAGCTGTAGTCAGATTCCCAAGGCAGGAGACCCTAGATTTTATCCTATAAGCAATCCAAAGTGGCACAGGTTTCTGCCATTGGTTTTGTTATTATAAAAGCAATATATACTCATTATGGACAAATTAACATTTTTCTTGTTTTTTCTTAAACTCTGTAAATATTCAAATAATACAACTATATGTATTTGTATATAAAATGTATGACACAGACGATTAAAACTTCCCAAACATTCCATTTCCTCAAAACTCATGTTAAGAGCTTGTTACAGTCTTTCTAGGCATGTGAAATATACATAAACACATACATACATACATGCATGGAATAGATTGTGTAGCTTGCTTTTTTTCACTGAAGAATCTACCAGAGACATCTTCCCACATTATACAAAGTGCTAACTTGCTCTATTAAATAGAATATGCAAAAAAAAAAAAGAATATGCAGACAGCATCTCATTTTTAAAATAAAATTCCATAATAAAGTCAATCCCAAGGAGAAGCTAAAAAGTTTGGCTATCGCCTGGCTGCTGTGCACTCTGCACAAGGTGACTGTGTCCCAGCGCTGTGTTCTTCCCCTGGAGTTCCAGAGGCAGGGCAAGGAAGGAGAGAGCTTCATCTCTTGGGAGAATACACTTTAACATCTGAAACAGGAGAATAGCAGTGGTGATGGATCATCTCAGGGACCGAGGATGCAGGGCCACAGCAAGAAAGGAAAGGAAAACGATGGGCAGAAAAGAGAAACTGGGAGAACGGCTTCCAGTGCCACCTGTGGGCCCCTGGTTCCTCCAGCTGTTTCTGGGGCCCAGGAATGACTCTGCCTTGAGTTCTATCACTCACCCTCGCACTTGCAGAACTCTCACTCTTCCTGTGGCTAGTTTGAGTTGTTTCTGATACTCTGTTAAGAGTCCTAACCAATACAGTGACTGGGACTTTTTGTTTAAAGTCTTCTTTTAATGGGATACATTAGAAGTCTTGCAACTGTCAACCTTCACATTACTCAGTTCAGTTGCTCAGTCATGTCCAACTCTTTGCGACCCCATGGACTGCAGCATGCCAGGCTTCCTTGTCCATCACCAACTCCCGGAGCTTGCTCAAACTCATGTCCATCGAGTCGGTGATGCCATCCAACTATCTCATCCTCTGTTGTCCCCTTCTCCTCCCGCCTTCAATCCTTCCCAGGATCAGGATCTTTTCTAGTGAGTCAGTTCTTCGCATCAGGTGGCCAAAGTATTGGAGTTTCAGCTTCAGCATCAGTCTCTCCAATGAATATTCAGGACTGATTTCCATTAGGGTGGACTGGCTGGATCTTTTTGCAGTCCAAGGGACTCTCAAGAGTCTTCTCCAACATCACACTCCAAAAGCATCAGTTCTTCAGGGCTCAGCTTTCTTTGTAGTCCAACTCTCACATCCATACATGACTACTGGAAAAACCATAGCTTTGACTGGACAGACCTTTTTCTGCAAAGTAATGTCTCTGCTTTTTCACATGCTCTGTAGGTTTGTCAAAGCTTTTCTTTCAAGGAACAAGCGTCTTTTAATTTCACGGCTGCAGTCATCACCTGCACTTATCCTGGAGACAGAAAATAAAATGTCACTGATTCCATTGTTTCTCCACCTGTTTGCCATGAAGTGACAGGACCGGATGCCATTATCTTCATTGTTTGAATGTTGAGTTTCAAGCCAACTTTTTCACTCTCCTCTTTCACTTTCATCAAGAGGCTCTTCAGTTCTTCTTCACTTTCTGCCATAAGGGTGGTGTCATCTGCGTATCTGTGGTTATTGATATTTCTCTTGGGAATCTTGATTCCAGTCTGTGCTATATCCAGCCCGGCATTTCACATGATGTACTCTGCATATGAGTTAAATAAACAGGGTGACAATATACAGCCTTGACATACTCCTTTCCCAATTTGGAACCAGGCCGTTGTTCCATGTCCAGTTCTAACTGTTGCTTCTTGACCTGCATACAGATTTCTCAGGAGGCAGGTAAGGTGGACTGGTATTCCCATCTCTTTCAGAATTTTCCACAGTTTATTGTGACCCACACAGTCAAAGGCTTTAGCGTAGTCAATAAAGCAGAAGTAGATGTTTTTCTGGAACTCTCTTGCTTTTTCTATGAACCAGTGAATGTTGGCAATTTGATCTCTGGTTTTTGATGTTCAAAAACACAAGGGAATACCCATAAGGATAACAGCTGATCTTTCAATAGAAACTCTTCAAGCCAGGAGGGAATGGCAAGACATACTTAAAATGATGAAAGAAAATAACCTACAGCCCAGATTACTGTACCCAGCAAGGATCTCATTCAAGTATGAAGGAGAAATCAAAAGCTTTTCAGACAAGCAAAAGCCGAGAGAATTCTGCACCACCAAACCAGCTCTCCAACAAATACTAAAGGATATTCTCTAGACAGGAAACACAAAAACGGTGTATAAATTCGAACCCAAAACAATAAAGTAAATGGCAACGGGATCATATTTATCAGTAATTACCTTAAACGTAAATGGGTTGAATGCCCCAACCAAAAGACAAAGGCTGGCTGAATGGATACAAAAACAAGACCCCTACATATGTTGTCTACAAGAGACCCACCTCAAAACAGGGGACACATACAGACTGAAAGTGAAGGGCTGGAAAAAGATTTTCCAAGCAAATAGGGACCAAAAGAAAGCAGGAGTAGCAATACTCATATCAGATACAATAGACTTTAAAACAAAGGCTGTGAAAAGAGACAAAGAAGGACACTACATAATGATCAAAGGATCAATCCAAGAAGAAGATACAACAATTATAAATATATATGCACCCAACACGGGAGCACCGCAGTATGTAAGACAAATGCTAACAAGTATGAAAGGGGAAATTAACAATAACAATAATAGTGGGAGACTTTAATACCCCACTCACACCTATGGATAGATCAACTAAACAGAAAATTAACAAGGAAACACAAACTTTAAATGATACAATAGACCAGTTAGACCTAATTGATATCTATAGGACATTTCATCCCCAAACAATGAATTTCACCTTTTTCTCAAGCGCACATGGAACCTTCTCCAGGATAGATCACATCCTGGGCCATAAAGCTAGCCTTGGTAAATTCAAAAAAATAGAAATCATTCCAAGCATCTTTTCTGACCACAATGCAGTAAGATTAGATCTCAATTACAGGAGAAAAACTATTAAAAATTCCAACATATGGAGGCTGAACAACACGCTGCTGAATAACCAACAAATCACAGAAGAAATCAAAAAAGAAATCAAAATTTGCATAGAAATGAATGAAAATGAAAACACAACAACCCAAAACCTGTGGGACACGGTAAAAGCAGTCCTAAGGGGAAAGTTCATAGCAATACAGGCACACCTCAAGAAACAAGAAAAAAGTCAAATAAATAACCTAACTCTACACCTAAAGCAACTAGAAAAGGAAGAAATGAAGAACCCCAGGGCTACTAGAAGGAAAGAAATCTTAAAACTTAGAGCAGAAATAAATGCAAAAGAAACAAAAGAGATCATAGCAAAAATCAACAAAACCAAAAGCTGGTTTTTTGAAAGGATAAATAAAATTGACAAACCATTAGCCAGACTCATCAAGAAACAAAGGGAGAAAAATCAAATCAATAAAATTAGAAATGAAAATGGAGAGATCACAACAGACAACACAGAAATACAAAGGATCATTAAGAGAGTACTATCAACAATTATATGCCAATAAAATGGACAACGTGGAAGAAATGGACAAATTCTTAGAAAAGTACAACTTTCCAAAACTCGACCAGGAAGAAATAGAAAATCTTAACAGACCTATCACAAGCACGGTAATTGAAACTGTAATCAAAAATCTTCCAGCAAACAAAAGCCCAGGTCCAGACGGCTTCACAGCTGAATTCTACCAAAAATTTAGAGAAGAGCTAACACCTATCCTACTCAAACTCTTCCAGAAACTTGCAGAGGAAGGTAAACTTCCAAACTCATTCTATGAGGCCACCATCACCCTAATACCAAAACCTGACAAAGATCCCACAAAAAAAGAAAACTACAGGCCAATATCACTGATGAACATAGATGCAAAAATCCTTAACAAAATTCTAGCAATCAGAATCCAACAACACATTAAAAAGATCATACACCATGATCAAGTGGGCTTTATCCCAGGGATGCAAGGATTCTTCAATATCCGCAAATCAATCAATGTAATACACCACATTAACAAATTGAAAAATAAAAACCATATGATTATCTCAATAGATGCAGAGAAAGCCTTTGACAAAATTCAACATCCATTTATGATAAAAACTCTCCAGAAAGCAGGAAGAGAAGGAACATACCTCAACATAATCAAAGCTATATGACAAACCCACAGCAAACATTATCCTCAATGGTGAAAAACTGAAAGCATTTCCTCTAAAGTCAGGAACAAGACAAGGGTGCCCACTTTCACCATTACTATTCAACATAGTTTTGGAAGTTTTGGCCACAGCAATCAGAGCAGAAAAAGAAATCAAAGGAATCCAAATTGGAAAAGAAGAAGTAAAGCTCTCACTGTTTGCAGATGACATGATCCTCTACATAGAAAACCCTAAAGACTCCACCAGAAAATTACTAGAACTAATCAATGACTATAGTAAAGTTGCAGGATATAAAATCAACACACAGAAATCCCTTGCATTCCTATACACTAATAATGAGAAAACAGAAAGAGAAATTAAGGAAACAATTCCATTCACCATTGCAACGGAAACAATAAAATACTTAGGAATATATCTACCTAAAGAAACTAAAGACCTATATATAGAAAACTATAAAACACTGGTGAAAGAAATCAAAGAGGACACTAATAGATGGAGAAATATACCATGTTCATGGATTGGAAGAATCAATATAGTGAAAATGAGTATACTACCCAAAGCAATTTATAGATTCAATGCAATCCCTATCAAGCTACCAACAGTATTCTTCACAGAACTAGATCAAATAATTTCACAATTTGTATGGAAATACAAAAAACCTTGAATAGCCAAAGCGATCTTGAGAAAGAAGAATGGAACTGGAGGAATCAACCTGCCTGACTTCAGGCTCTACTACAAAGCCACAGTTATCAAGACAGTATGGTACTGGCACAAAGACAGAAATATAGATCAATGGAACAAAATAGAAAGCCCAGAGATAAATTCCACGCACATATGGACACCTTATCTTTGACAAAGGAGGCAAGAATATACAATGGATTAAAGACAATCTAACAAGTGGTGCTGGGAAATCTGGTCAACCACTTGTAAAAGAATGAAACTAGAACACTTTTTAACACCATACACAAAAATAAACTCAAAATGGATTAAAGGCAAATCTAATACAGTTATGTAAAGTTTAAAAATAAAATAAAATTTAAAAAAAAAAAAAAAAAAGACCAGAAACTATAAAACTCCTAGAGGAGAACATAGGCAAAACACTCTCTGACATACATCACAGCAGGATCCTCTATGACCCACCTCCCAGAATATTGGAAATAAAAGCAAAAATAAACAAATGGGACCTAATTAACCTTAAAAGCTTCTGCACATCAAAGGAAACTATTAGCAAGGTGAAAAGGCAGCCTTCAGAATGGGAGAAGATAATAGCAAATGAAGCAACTGACAAACAACTAATCTCGAGAATATACAAGCAACTCCTACAGCTCAACTCCAGAAAAATAAATGACCCAATCAAAAGATGGGCCAAAGAACTAAATAGACATTTCTCTAAAGAAGACATACAGATGGCTAACAAACACATGAAAAGATGCTTAACATCATTCATTATTAGAGAAATGCAAATCAAAACCACTATGAGGTACCATTTCACACCAGTCAGAATGGCTGCGATCCAAAAGTCTACAAGTAATAAATGCTGGAGAGGGTGTGGAGAAAAGGGAACCCTCTTACACTGTTGGTGGGAATGCAAACTAGTACAGCCACTATGGAGAACAGTGTGGAGATTCCTTAAAAAAACTGGAAATAGAACTGCCTTATGATCCAGCAATCCCACTGCTGGGCATACACAGTGAGGAAACCAGAAGGGAAAGAGACACGTGTACCCCAATGTTCATCGCAGCACTGTTTATAATAGCCAGGACATGGAAGCAACCTAAATGTCCATCAGCAGATGAATGGATAAGAAAGCGGTGGTACATATACACAATGGAGTATTACTCAGCTATTAAAAAGAATACATTTGAATCAGTTCTAATGAGGTGGATGAAACTGGAGCCGATTATACAGAGTGAAGTAAGCCAGAAAGAAAAACACCAATACAGTATACTAATGCATATATATGGAATTTAGAAAGATGGTAACAATAACCCTGTGTACGAGACGGCAAAAGCAGCATTGATGTATAGAACAGTCTTATGGACTCTGTGGGAGAGGGAGAGGGTGGGAAGATTTGGGAGAATGGCATTGAAACATGTAAAATATCATATATGAAACAAGTTGCCAGTCCAGGTTCGATGCACGATACTGGATGCTTGGGGCTGGTGCACTGGGACGACCCAGAGGGATGGTATGGGGAGGGAGGAGGGAGCAGGGAGGAGGGTTCAGGATGGGGAACACATGTATACCTGTGGCGGATTCATTTTGATATTTGGCAAAACTAATACAATTATGTAAAGTTTAAAAATAAAATAAAATTAAAAAAAAAAAAAACATCTCTTCTTGACTCCATGCATTATCACTGTCCTGCTTCCCTTTCTTTCAATTTGTATTTATTTTTATTTTTATCAGAGTCTCATTGTACTCCCAGGTCATCCTTCTCTCCCCAGAGGCAACTAGCTTTGTTTTCACTTGATCATTTTATTATTTATCTCTGTCTTACTAAATAACACACTTGCATTTTTTTTTAATTTTTTTTTATTATTTTATTTTTAAAAATTTAAAATGAATCCGCCACAGGTATACATGTGTTCCCCATCCTGAACCCTTCTCCCTCCTCCCTCCCCATACCATCCCTCTGGGTCGTCCCAGTGCACCAGCCCCAAGCATCCAGTATCGTGCATCGAACCTGGACTGACGACTCGTTCCATATATGATATTTTACGCATTTCAATGCCATTCTCCCAAATCATCCCACCCTCGCCCTCTCCCACAGAGTCCAAAAGACTGTTCTATATACATCAGTGTCTCTTTTGCTGTCTCTTATACACGGTTATTGTTACCATCTTTCTAAATTCCATATATATGCGTTAGTATACTGTATTGGTGTTTTTCTTTCTGGCTTACTTCACTCTGTATAATAGGCTCCAGTTTCATCCGCCTCATTAGAACTGATTCAAATGTATTCTTTTTAATGGCTGAGTAATACTCCATTGTGTATATGTACCACAGCTTTCTTGCATTTTTTAAAATTTAGACATTATCTGATGACTTCCTGCCATGCAGTGATGAAATAAATGCAGCTGTCTTTCCCCACCCCCACCTCACAGGCACAAAATTCCCCTATGATTATCTCTTACTTTTTTATAAAAAATTATTTATTTATTTATCAACATGTGGTATCTCTTAGTTGAAGCATGTGGCATCTAGTTCCCTGACCAGGGATTGAACCCAGGCCGCCTGCATTGGGAGTGCAGAGTCTTAGCCACTGGACCACCAGAAAAGTCCCTATCTCTTACTTTTAATCAAACTATGTTCTATGATTACAGTGCTATGACTGTAAACATTATTCCTAAATAAATCATAAAGAAAACTATGATTATTTTTCCTTTTCTGGGCAACTTCTGATTTCCCCTGGAGTTAATAAATTAACAGATTTGACTCTTATTTTGATGGTATTCTGAAAATGTGGTAGGAGAAATAGTACCCCCTCTCCCCCAAGATACCCGTGCCCTAATCCCGCAAACTGTGAATGTTACCTTATAATGGCAAAAGGGACTATGTAGACATGATTAAGTTAAGGATCTCATGATGGGGAGATTATCCTGGATTATCCAAGTGGTCCAACATAATCATAACGGTTTTCATAAGAGGCAGGAGGGAGATGGGAGCTAGTAGTAGGATACATGATGATAGCAGCGAGAGGCTGGAGTGAGCGGCCACAAGCCAAGGGATGCCGCAGCTTCCAGCAGCTCTTCAGCGTGGGTTTTCAAGGAAGGGAAACAGAAGCCTCCCGAAGGAGGAAAGCCCTGCCAAGAGATGACTTCAGACTTCTGGCCTCCAGAATTGTAACAGAATACATTTTTGTCTTGTTGTAAGACATAAAATCCGCAGCTTTGTTACTATGGCAACAAGAAACCAATACCCAGAGGGAACAAAAGTTCCTTTGTCTTGGCTAGTCTGTCATCTTTACCAAGAAGCCCTCAGCCACTGTGCCTACCAATGAGATGCCCTTTTGAGCTCACATCAACAGACCAAAACCTCAGAGAACCCGATTTGAGAACGTTAGAGATATTCTATATCCCATACATTGTTCTGTGGGGGAAAGCTCATGAATTGGTTCATTTGTGGTTGGTCAAAAATGGAGAGCAAAACTCTTGTCATTCAAATAATAGCAGAAAAAGCACAACTGACTGGAAGCCTGGAGACGTGCATCCCGGTCTCAGCCCTCCAGAATTTAACAGAGTGACTGTGCTCAACCCACTCCTTCTCACTGGGCCTTAATTTCCTTATTAGAAAATGATGACGAAGGAGCGCTAGGTGACATCTGAAGGTTCTGTTAGCTGATAATTTGTAATCATTAGTCACAAATGTAGCAAAGGAATATTGCTTTTCTCTAAACCTATTAAAACTCGACATGAAAAATTATTTTCATACATTACAATAAAGACTCATGATAACAAACTGTGACTATTAGTACAATAAGTAAATCAATACATCAAAACTCTAAACTAACATTTAGATATTAGAACTAGCCAGAGAAACAGTAAAAACAGCAAAAACCTATATGGCTCTTAGTCATGTGCCAGGTACTGTTCTTCATGCTTTAAACGTTATCTAACCAAAAAGCTCCTTAACAGCCCCATTTCACAGATGATGAAGCTGAGGATGAGAAAGATGAGGTGCCTCTGCCAAGGCCATCTGGTTGCATGGTCTGCACTACTATGTACTATGAAAGAATGCTATTCTGTAACTGAAATGACTGGAAAGGGAAAAAGAGGAAAATACAACTATTCAGTCTAATAAATGAATGCAAAAAAAAAAAACACACCCCCAGATTTATTTCAAAAAGTACAGATAAAGATAAAGTTAATGGGGAGGGTTTTACATACCAAGTTGAATCTCTCCCACAGAGAAACAGAAAGGGCTATAGCATAAGCAAACAAAAAGAAGGGAGAGAAAATCGCCATGGCACCAAGACACTCTGCCTTGAAAATCAATTTGCT
Organism: Bubalus kerabau; assembly: GCF_029407905.1. NCBI lineage: Eukaryota > Metazoa > Chordata > Mammalia > Artiodactyla > Bovidae > Bubalus > Bubalus kerabau. The sequence goes on from NC_073643.1 coordinate 15,767,095, forward strand.
TCATTAAAATCTTATTTTGTGAAAGTTATTTCAGCATCTGTATATAGCAGGTCTATTATCCCATGACAGTCTTCCACATCAGTGACATCTTTCCGCATTAGTTAATTAACAGGTGCCACTCACAGAGCCAGCCCATTAGCTGACGGTGCAGGAGATGCAGAGCAATATTATGCATTCAGCACCAGTACTGTCAAGTAAACGACAACAATCAGTAGGGAATGCATTTCATTTTCCATTTTCTGGTGGAGAAAATAAACATTAGGGAAGAATCTGATATGCAGCTTTTTATATATCACATTTCTGAAAAATCTGAAGTCATGTTGGAAATCAATTCAAGATATAAGAGAACTTGTAAAGACTCAAATATGAATGTAAAAGATGAGGCTGGAAGAAATAACCATAGGAAAAAAATATATGAGAAAGACTGGTTAGAAACAGAACACACTATTCATTCTTTACCCCCTTGCACTTGACCTCTTCATGGCTCTTGACACATCTGATCTTTTGAAAAAGCTGCCTTCTTCTTGGTTTACAGGACATCCCACTCTTCTGGGTTTCCTCCCCACCCACTCCTTTTCAGTTGCCTGAAGCATTTTTCTCCTCTCCCCACAATCAAGGCGTGTACCTATCTGATGAGGAGTCTGTCTTCCCTACTAGCCCATATATTCTCCAAGAGCAGGAAACATCCATTTGGGCTATTCCTCTCTCACTTAAGCCTCACACAGTCCCTGGCTCACACTTGGCACTCAACAAACATGTGTGGAGTAACTGACATTACAAGAAAATCGAGTGATGAAGGATTCATTCTAGAAATTCAGAGCTGATTAATCATTAGAAAACCCATTAATAAAAGATGCACTTAGCAGTGTGTGGGAATAAACAAATACCACCCCAATGAGAACAAGCAGAGGCTATTCAGAACCCACTAAAGCAAAGGAGTCAGCAACCATCAGTTGCATTTGGCAAAGACACAAAGACAGGCAGGGGAGAGGAAAAGCTTTATTTTTTTTTTTTAAGTTTCTTTTTTTTTTAATTTTAATTGGAGGCTAATTACTTTTACAATATTGTGGTGGGTTTGCCATACGTTCACATGAATAAGCCATGGGTGTACATGTGTTCCCCATCCTGACCCTCCCTATCTCACCTCTCAGGGTCATGCCAGTGCACCAGCCCTGAGCCCCCTGTCTCATGCATCAAACCTGGACTGGCGATCTATTTCACATATGTTAATATGCATGTTTCAATGCTATTCTCTCAAATCATCCTACCCTCACCTTCTCCCACAGAGTCCAACAGTCTGTTCTTTACATCTGTGTCTCTTTTGCTGTCTCACATATAGGGTTGTCGTTACTGTGTTTCTAAATTCCATATATATGCATTAATATACTGTATTGATGTTTTGCTGACTTACTTCACTCTGTATAACAGGCTCCAATTTCATCCACCTCATTAGAACTGATTCAAATGCATTCTTTTTAATGGCTGAGTAATATTCCATTGTGTATATGTACCACAGATTTCTTATCCATTCGTCTGCTGATGGACATCTAGGTTGCTTCCATGTCCTGGCTATTAGAAACAATGCTGCAATGAACATTGGGGTACACGTGTCTCTTTCAATTCTGGTTTCCCAGATGTGATATCCAGCAGTGGGATTGCTGGGTTGTATAACAGTTCTATTTCCAGCTTTTTAAGGAATCTCCACACTGTTCTCCATAGTGGCTGTACTAGTCTGCATTCACCCCAACAGTGTAAGAGGGTTCTAATTCCTCTGCACCCTCTCTAGCATTTATTGTTTGTAGGCTTTTTGATAGCAGCCATTCTGACTGGCGTGAGATGGTTCCTCATTGTGGTTTTAATTTGAATTTTTCTGATAATAAGTGATGTTGAGCATCTTTTCATGTGTTTGTTAGCCATTTGCATGTCTTCTCTGGAGAAATGTCTGCTTAGTTCTTTGGCCCATTTTTTGATTGGGTCACTTATTTTTCTGGAACTGAGCTGTAGGAGCTGCTTGTATATTTTTGAGATGAACTCTTTGTCAGGGAAAGCTTTAAATGAAAAGACAGGAAGGCTTCGCGAGTGTACTGATTGGAGGTTGTTGGCACGGGGAGGCTGGGGGTGGCAAGGTCCCTTGTTATTGTTTGGGAGAGGATATTTGGCTTTCTATGGCTGGTCCTGAGTTGGAAGCAGGGGGAAAAATTAAGGAAGTTAAGTCCTGACTGATCTGGGATACAGAGGTGGTGGTTTGGCATTTGGGACTGGATGGTGCAGAGGTTGTGGGTCAGAAGTATATGTTCAGATAGGATCTGATCACTGCCCAGTCAACAGTCGAGATATGTGGATTCAGGTCAGGAACAAGAGGATGCCCACACTCACAATTTTCATTAAAAATTCTGTTGGGAAACAACAAGGACCTACTGTATAGCACAGAGAACTATATTTAATATCTTGTAACAACTTATAATGGAAAAGAACCTTAAAAAGAATAAATACATATGTATATACACAATACACACACACAGAATTGAATCATTTTGCTCTATACCTGAAACAAACACAAAATCGTATACAAACTATACTTCAATTTAAAAAATAAAAATTCTATTGGATAATCTAGGCAAGGTAACAATAATAATAGTTAACTACTTTGGTCGTTAACAGGCTTCTTTAAAAGTCTGCATAGGGAAGAGACTAATGAGATTTAAAACCATTAAGTAGAACTCTATATACTGACATAGAAATATGTCTATGGCATATTATATGGAACACCCAGTTAATAAATAATATAGAATAATAGTATGTATACTATAGGCATTTAAGAGTAATTTTTTCTTGAACACTTCATATTTTTTAGCACAGTGCTATTTTACACACTTTACACACATCTTCCCCAGTCCTCCGTGGCCACCCATACCTTCCAGAGGCACCCTCATCCTTCACTCCTGCCTCTGAGCGTTGTTCCTACTGTTCTTTCAAGCCAAGGTGGTCCATCCTCATCTACCCTAAAGCCTCCACTTCACTCAGCAGGCACATTTGCACTCACACTTCCTTCTCCTTTGGGAGCTTCCAATTATGTCAACCACCCCTCCAATATCATCTTGCTGCTGCTGCTGCTGCTGCTAAGTCGCTTCAGTCGTGTCCAACTCTGTGCAACCCCATAGACGGCAGCCCACCAGGCTCCCCGGTCCCTTGGATTCTCCAGGCAAGAACACTGGAGTGGGTTGCCATTTCCTTCTCCAATGCATGAAAGTGAAAAGTCAAAGTGAAGTCGCTCAGTCATGTCCGACTCCTAGCGACCCCATGGACTACAGCCCACCAGGCTCCTCCGTCCATGGGATTTTCCAGGCAAGAGTACTGGAGTGGGGTGCCATTGCCTTCTCCATCATCTTGCAGTGCTAGTTATCTATTTGCATAAGGTGCTTCTCCCCAACTAGACAGCACATTCCTCAAAGAAAGAACTTACAATGGAATGAAAAGTACACTTAAAAATATTGGAATGTATATAGTTGAATTGAACAGGGTGCTTTCTGTGAGCCCCATAATGTCTATCAGGGCATTGGAAATACAGGTTTTCAGGAAATACTTACTTGTTCAGAAACTGCATAGATAAATGAATATGTAAATTAATTTAGATAAGAAGACAATAAAATCACTGGCACTTGAGGGTATGGACTACATCTTCTGCATCACTTTACCCAGAGGCCACTTCAGTGGCTAACACCTACTAGCACTTAATAAACATCTGTGTGAATGACAGTAAGAAAAGTAAGTAAACAGAGGCAGGAAACAAGACTTAGGTGAAGGTTATGAATAACCACAGATTAGAATTTGTTGAGAAAAGGAAAACGTTCAGTGTAAGAGACTAATAGCCACTTAGAAGATGGAACTGAAGACACGATTCTATTTACAACAGCAACAAAAGAAGATGAGATACTTAGGAATAAATATAACAAGGACTTTGCAAGGTCTACATGAACAAACTCATAAAACACTATCAAAGGACACAGAACCTGACAGATGGACAAACTGAGTCCTAACATGTTTCTAGACAGAAAAGCTCAAAATCATAAAAATGTTGATTTTTCCTAAATTCACCTATAAATTCAAAGTAACTTCAATAAGAATAAGCAATCAATGTGTTTTTTGAAACTAGACAGGCTAATTACAAAGTAATGGAGAAAAAAAAAAACAAAATAGCAAGGAACCTTTTAAAAAAGGTAAAATAACTAGAAGCAAGAATTATCCCAATCAAACATTTAAATACATAACAATACTACAAAAATTATAAGTTTGGCATTGACATTTGAGTAAATTAACCTAAAGGCAAAAATGAAGAGGTCTGAAATCAACACAAAAATACACAGAAATTCAATATGAGTTCATTTCAGATCAATTCAGATCAATGGAGAAAAGATGGAATATTCACTTAATAGTACTGGCATTACTGAGTAGTCATAAATCCTACTCTCACCATTTAAAAATCAAATAAATTCCAGGTGAATCAATGACTTAATAACCAAAACTAAATCCATAAAAATAACAGAATAAAACAGAACTTGTAAGTTTAGAGTTGAGAAAGTATTTAATGTAACACAAAACTTGGAAGCCTATAAACTATATAAAAATCTCTTATTTCCATAGTAAAATATAACATTAATAAACAACATTAAAAGTCAAACATGTATAATATCATATACGAAACGAATCACCAGTCCAGGTTCGATGCATGATACAGGATGCTCGGGGCTGGTGCACTGGGATGACCCAGAGGGATGGTATGGGGAGGGAGGTGGGAGCGGGGTTCAGGATGGGGAACACATGGACACCGGTGGAGGATTCATGTTGATGCATGGCAAAACCAATACAATATTGTAAAGTAACTAGCCTCCAATTAAAATAAATAAATTTAAATTAAAAAAAAAGTCAAACAACAAAGCAGCAAATACCTGCATAACACATCACTGGGTCAATCTTCATTTATTTGTAAAGAACACTGACAAGCCAATAAGAAAATGTTAAAATCATAGAAGAAAAGCGGTCAAAGGAAATGAACAGATACACTTTTCAAACAGAAACACAAATGACTCTTGAATAAAGGAAGAGGTACTTGTAATAAGTAAACTCCTAAATTTAAACAGAGAGGACTCTGACATCCAGTCATGATGCTGTAACTGGTATCAAATTAGTCCTTCTACCATAAATAATGTTAAGGCTAGACAAAATGAATGACACAATTGTTTTTCAGATGTGAGACAAGGAGTACAGGACTCTGATTCCTGAAGAGAGGGAAAATGCATGAAATGAGCTCTGTAGTCACCCTGGCATTCTACCTAGAGAAACTTTCCAAACTAAGCACAGGGTGGTAGGGCCCCAGGAGAGCATGGCAGACCACTGTGCTGAGGAGCAGGAGAATAAAGCTAGGGTTTGCTGAGGCAACCAGAGCTTGCCTAGCAGACTACTGAAGAGGGTGGAGCTGCCCAGGAAAAAAGCTTCAGAAATCTGCATCATGGTACCCTGAAGTTTTTGGCCAAATACTGCCATGTTCACTGGATGAGATTCCAGGAAATGTGATACAGAACAGCACCTTGGAAGCTGGGGGTTGACAGAGAGTATGAAGATTGCATGGAGCTGGGAGAACACGAATTCTGACAATTCAGAGAAGACAGGCCTTGTCAAACAGACTGAGTATTCAACTGAGACCTCAGAAAAGCCACACCTTACTGATAACAAAAATTTAAAACAAGCCTTGAAACAATCAAGCAGAACCAGCAGTAAATACAATGATAGCCAATAAAGAAGTCAACATTCTCTAAAGGAAGACAACAAAATTCAGATTCACGATACAGCCTTCAGAACCAGGCAATGGTAGCTGTTTTTGCATATATGATCATATATGCAAAAAATCATGGAAATGTAACCAATAACCAAGAAAAGAAACATCAAGAGTACACAGGGTTTTAAAGCAGCAAATGAAAATATATTGAAAGACATAAAAGAAAGTATGATCATAATGAATTAAGAATCACAATTCTTCAAGAAAGAAAACCTAAAAACAAAATGGAAATTCTAAAATTAAAACAGTACATTAGTGGAAATGAAACATTCATCAGGTGCAACCAAAAGTAGACTAAAGGGCTTCCCTGGTGGCTCAGAGGTCACAAATCCACCTGCCAAAAACAGGAGACACGGGTTCAAGAAGATCTCTGGTCCGGGAGGATCCCACATACTGCAGAGCAACTAAGGTCAGGCACCGCAACCCTTGAGCCTGTGCTCCAGAGCCCGGGAGCTGCAGCTACTAAAGCCTGCGTGCTCTGGCATTCATGCTCTGAAAAAGGAGAAGCCACTACAATGAGAAGCCCGTGCACTGCAACCTGGGAAAAGCCCGTGAAGCAACAAGTACACAGCACAGTCAAAAATAAATACATTTATTCTTTCATAAAAGCTAACCAGAAACGGCAGCAAAAAACACCAGTAAGCAATAAGACAGATCTACAGAAATTATCCAATTTGAAAAAAAAGAAAAAAACAAAATTAAACTTAAGGTCAATGATTTTTATAGACTACTATATCCAACAACCACAGAAAATGCATTCCTTAACAGCACACATGAAATCAAGGCAGACCACATGCCAGTTCAAAATAATAATCTTCAAAAATTTCAAAAAGCAGAAATCTTACAGAGTTCAATTCTTTCAACACAATTGGAAATAAACTAGAAATCAGTAATAATAATGTATTTAGAAAACTCCCAATATGGAAATTAAACAATATACTTCTAAAATACCCATGGATTGAAGAGGGAATGAGGGAAATTAGAAAATATGTCAAAATGTTTCAAGGAACACAACAGTGTTTAGAAAAGATTTGTAGCTCTAAATGTAAGTAAAGAAGAAAGCTTTAAAAATCAATTCTATAAATTCCCATCTTAGGAATCTTGGGGGGAAAACATCAATTAAGCCGAAATGAATGAAACAAAAGACAAACATTAGAGAGTTTCTTCTCTTAAAGACTAGTTAATTGATTAAAAACCCAACAAAATTGAAGGAAAAGAAAAAACACAAATTGAAACCACAATGGAACACTATTCTTTAATGAGAAGTAACAAAATACTGACATACAACACAACACTGATAAACCTCAAAAACTGTTCAGTTAAAAAAAAGCCAGATGCAAAAAACTATACTACCTTGGCATGCATGAGAGTGTGCTAAGTTGCTTCACGTTGTGTCCGACTCGGTGCGATCCTATGAACTGTAGCCTGCTAGGCTCTTCTGTCCAGAAGGAAACGGCAACCCACTTCAGTGTTCTTGTCTGGAGAATCCCAGGAATGGGGGAGCCTAGTGGGCTTCCGTCTACGGGGTCGCAGAGAGTCGGACACGACTGAAGCGACTTAGCAGCAGCAGCAGGAAAGAATACTGGAGTGGGTAGTCATTCTATTCTCCAGGGGATCTTCCCGACCTAGGGATCGAACCTGTGACTCCTGCAGATTCTTTACTATCTGAGCCACTAGGGAACTCTATACTAACTTTATACTACCTTGGATGGTACCATTTATGTGAAATGTTAAAAAAAAAAAAAAAACCTCTAGAAACCAAAAGCTCAAATGGGAAATATAGCCCAACAAAAATTTGCCCTAAATTTCACACCTCTGTATTATATTGTATTATCAAATTTAATGACAATTTAAATATCAAGCTTAATTAAAACTGACTCCATTACATGTTCTTACCATGGAATCACTTCACTCATTCATTCTGATATTCTCTTGCCAATACTTTTTTTAAGTTTGTGTTCTTGCAAGAAGTCTCTCAGTCGCGTCTGACTCTTTGCAACCCCATGGACTGGGGTGGGTTGCCATTTCCTTCTCCAGGGGATCTTCCTGACCCAGGGATCAAACCTGGGTCTCCCACACTGCAGGCAGACTCTTTACCATCTGAGCCACCAAGAAAGCCCTTTATTAAGTTAGAACTCAATAAATATGAGTAAAGTGCAATTGAACACTGTTTTTTGTGGGTTTTTTTTTTTAAAGATTTTTGGCCATGCCATATGGTTTGCAGAATCTTAGTTCCCTGACCAGGGATCGAATCCATGACCTTGGCAATAAAAGCATAAAGTCCTAACCACTGGGCCACCAGGAAATTCCCTCAAATTTTTTTTAATTGATGAAAACTCTTTTGTTGGGAAGTATCACAGGAACCTCAATATAAAAAACAGATGAGAACAGAGGTGCTCCATGGAAAGAAGAGAAAGAAAGATGTCTTGCTTATGATCTACCCTTAAATTCCCTCTTCCAACCATGCACCTTCCCCGTACAGTAGTCTGGGTAATCATAAGATGACTACACCAAAGACCAAAGAAAATAAATTTCTGCAAAACCTTTGAAGCACCACAACAGAATACTGATATTTCTTGGCAAGTGGCAGCTTTTTTCCTGTGTGTAGGTTGCTGAGGCAAGACATCTTGGGCAATTTTTTCTTCATTTGAACAGAATATGCAGTGGGCTTCCCTCGTAGCTCAGTCTGTAAAGAATCTGCCTGCAGTGCAGGAGACCTGGGTTCAATCCCTGGATCGGGAAGATTCCCCTGGAGATGAAAATGGCAACCCACGCCAGAATCCTTGCCTGGAAAATCCCAAGGACAGAGGAGCCTGGTGGGCTGCAGTCCATGAGGTCACCAACAGTCAGGCACGACTGAGCGACTAACACTTTCACTTTTCACTTTCTTGCAGGGGGCTCATAGCCTGGATACAACAAACTGTAAGATGCAAAGGGTAGGAGTTCAGATTTAAACTTCTATGTAAAGTAGTTAAAACTTGAGCTTTTCAGTTGTCCAATTTCACTTTTGGCTTTAGATGTCCACAAAAGAGAATGTACTGACATTTTAATTAACGGTCTAATTCAACAAAATCTTGCCAGCTTTATGTTGAAGACAAAGGTACATTCATGGGGGAGAATAAAATAACAAGTGCACGGCACTGAAGGATGAAGAATAAGGTTGTTTGTGACCAGAGACCCCTGCCTAGGAACCCACCACCCCAGTCCTACCCACCTATGCTCAGGCTGAAGGACCAAGCCCTCCAGTCCCTGTAACCACAGTGGACCACAGGCCATGGCCCAGAGTCTCCTCAGAGGTTTCACCCATCTCTCTGCCTAGAAGTTTTCTACATGGGGATTCAGCTCCCCACAGGAGTATACCTCCATACATAGAGCCTCTGGACCTTTTGTAGTTGCCTGATCTTGTTGCATAGCTCCATCTGCCTCTGCAAAAACATTTATGCTCTGAAATTTGTTCTGCCATCTAATTTTATGAACACATTAATTCTTCCATTCCGTGCTGCTTTCATTTGAACTCCCTGAGTTGAATACATAGTCCATGTACCTTCCTTTTTCTTATTTATTAATAGAAGAGTTCAAATCCCTTATCTTCAATCTGAGAAGAGATTAACTGAAAAACAAGGTGTGAATACATAGCTTTCCCTGAGCCATTATTTTCTAAATACTCTGCCACTGTAGTTCCAACATTTTATTATTAAATTTTGCTGTATTTTGATGTAATCAAAAGAATGTTGGCATATAAGTAAATTATGAGGCATAATACTATAATAAAATATACACATAAATGTTATATTGAACTTAAAAAATTAGGATATTACTAACTTCATTTAATCTGCCTCGATAAGCCTCGCTAGATATACCCAGTATTTTGGATTTTGAATGGTTTATTCCTTTAGCTCTGCTTTCACAGTCCTATTACACATACATATCCCTAAACGTATTATTTTTTTTTTTGAGCTTTATAAAATTGGCTATTATATGACAGATAGAATTGTGCAGCCTGCTTTTTTCTCATTTAATATGGGTTGGTGCATATAGCTATGAGACATTCATTTCATTGCTGGAAAATATTCCAGTATATGGTTTTACCACATTCACCTATTGAGATTCATTTGGGTTGTTCCATGCTATGAATATTTCTGTACATTTCCTTTGACTCAAATATGCAAGAACTTCTCTAAGATATATTTGCAGAAGAGAAACTGCTCAAAGGATATACAAATGTTCAACTTTATAAGATAGTATAACTACTGTCCACAGTGGAATTATGAGTGTACACAGTCATCCACAGTGTTCACTTTGATCCATAACTTTAGCAGTAACCTAGAGTCAATCTAATAGCATAAAAATGGTATCTCATTGAGAATTTAACTTGTATTTCCCTATTATTAAGTAAGCTGGAATCAAGATTTCTGGGAGAAATATCAGCAACCTCAGATATGCAGGTGATACTAGACCTAATGGCAGAAAGTGAACAGGAAGTAAATGAGGGTTAAAGAGGAGAGTGAAAAAGCTGGCTTAAAATTCAACGTTCAAAAAACTAAGATCATGGCCTCCAATCCCATCACTGTTTGGCAAATAGATGAGGAAAAAGTAGAAGCCGTGACAGATTTTATTTTCTTGGTCTCCAAAATCACTGCAGATGGTGAAATTAAAGATGCTTACTCCTTAAAAGGAAAGCCATGACAAACCTAGACAGCATATTAAAAAGCAGAGACATCACTTTGTCAACAAAGGTCCATATAGTCAAGTGAGTGAAAGTTGCTCAGTCATGTCCGACTCTTTGCGATGCCATGGACTATACAGTCCATGGAATTCTCCAGGCCAGAATACTGAAGTGGGTAGCCACTTTCTTCTCCAGCTGATCTTCCCAACCCAGGAATCGAACCCACATCTGCATTGCATGCAGATTCTCTACCAGCTGAGCCACCTGGGAAGCCCCTATACAGTCAAAGCTATGATTTTTTCAGTAGTCATGTACCTATTTGAGAGCTGGACCCTAAAGAAGGCTGACTGCGAAAGAACTGATGCTTTCAAACTGACGCTTTCAGATTGAGGGCAGGAGGAGAAAAAGGCAACAGAGGATGCGATGGTTAGATAGCATCATCGACTCAATGGCCATGAATTAGAGCAAACTCTAGGAGACAGTGAAGGACAGAGGAGACTGGCATGTCCATGGAGTATGCAAAGCGTTGGATATCACTTAGCAACTGAACAACGATTATTAAAAAAAAAAACTGCTATTTTCACATTTATTTGCCATTTATCTCTTCAATAAGCACTTATTCATTTCTTTTGTTTAATTTCCTAGTATGCTGTTTGTCTTTCTTGATTCTCACTGAACTGAGGGAGTTCTTCAAATACACAGGGAACTAACCCTATGTCAATTACATATGTCAGAAACAGCTCCCCTGGGTTTATGCTTTGTCTTTTTACTTCATATATGGTGTCTTACAAAGGACAAATTTGTAAAACCTTACGGCACTCAACATTTCTTCTGAAAGTTTTAAAGTTTACTCTTTTATATTTAAATATATAAAACATATGGACCTGATTTTTGTGAATGGTATGAAGTAGAGACCCAATTTCTTTTTATCCCTCATCTTAAAAAGCTATTATTATAAGACCATTTATTAAATATTTACATCATTTCTCCAAAGATTTAGAATGCCACTTCTGTCACAGAACAAGCAGGGCTCTATTTCTGAGCAATCTGTCTGTTCCATGGGTGTATTTGACCATATATGAACTAAAACTCTGCTGTCTTAATTAGTATTTGACTATATATGGCCTTTCTTCTTCAATATAAAATCCTGGAATCAGATAACCAACTTTTTTACTGTCAGGGGAAGCACACTGACTGAAGCCGCCCACCCTGGCCAGGCACCCTAGTAACCATTTGCATGAGCTGTTTCACAACAGGAGGTCCTGGTAAGGAACACAGAACTAATACGCCTCCACCAACTGGAAGAGTTCGGGAAAGGTCAAAAGGAGACACCACATGTCCAAACACCTCCCAGAATCCTCCTCTCTGGCATCCACCTTGGCTGAACAAGGCATGCCCCACCAGGAAGGACTGGGAGTCAGGATGATTGGCTAAGGACAACCCAGAAACTAATCCCATCACCATAAAACCCGAGACTGCAAGCCACATGGCAGAGCTGTTCTCCTGGCTTCCCTTACCCTACTGCTCTCCACCTGGGTGCTCTTTCCCAATAAAATCTCTTGCTTTGTCAGCACATGTGTCTCCTCTGAGTTCATAAACCAGTTTGGCAGACTACTGGTATCTTTGCTATCATTACAAGGTCTTCTAATTCATGAACAACATACATTTCTCCATTTATTTTTTCTAATATCATTCAATAAAGTTTTATAATTGTCCACATAAAGGTTTTGTACACATTTATTTAATGTATTGGGACTTCACTTTTTATTTATTTTTATTTATATGCTCTCTTAAGTGTTATCTTTTAAAATTCTATTTTTATATATAGAATAATTTTTTATATAAATCTTAAATTAAGCCAATTTGCTGCTGCTATTGCTAAGTCGCTTCAGTCATGTCTGACTCTGTGCAACCCCACAGACAGCAGCCCACCAGGCTCCCCCATCCCTGGGATTCTCCAGGCAAGAACACTGGAGTGGGTTGCCATTTCCTTCTCCAATGCATGAAAGTGAAAAGTGAAAGTGAAGTCGCTCAGTCGTGTCCAACCCTTAGTGACCCCATGGACTGAAGCCTACCAGGCTCCTCCGTCCATGGGGGTTTCCAGGCAAGAGTACTGGAGCGGATTGCCATTTCCTTCTCCGGCCAATTTGCTAATTCCCTTTATTTCTAGTACTTTTCTTATAGTGGGCTTTCCAGGTAGAAAACTGTAATCTATAGATAGCAATAATTTGTTTCTTTAAAACTGTTATACTTTTTATATTCTTTAAACATCATTATGTGCTGAATACAGGCTTACTCTGTATATGGGCAATGATCTTGTTCCTGATTTTCAGAAGTAATGCCTCTTATGCATTATCTTAAAATTTAGGTATGCTGAATATTTTTAGTAAATACCCTCCATCAAAGTTAAGGAAGTCTCCTTCTGTTTTTATTTGGAGGGGTTTTTCTCCTTTTAATCCTAAAGGGATGTTGAATTTTATCAAATGGCTTTCTGCATCGATTGAAGTTATATTTTTTTCTCTTTAGTCTGTGAAAATGGTTAGTGACATTTTACAGATTTTTCAAATGCAAAACCATTCTTAGATTACCAGGTAAAAATCTGTATGTTTATACTGTGTTTTCTCTTTTATATTTCACTGAACTGTAGTGTTGGAGAAGACTCTTGAGAGTGCCTTGGACTGCAAGGAGATCCAACCAGTCCATTCTGAAGCAGATCAGCCCTGGGATTTCTTTGGAAGGAATGATGCTAAAGCTGAAACTCCAGTACTTTGGCCACCTCATGCGAAGAGTTGACTCATTGGAAAAGACTCTGATGCTGGGAGGGATTGGGGGCAGGAGGAGAAGGGGACGACAGAGGATGAGATGGCCGGATGGCATCACTGACTCGATGGACATGAGTCGGAGTGAACTCCGGGAGTTGGTGATGGACAGGGAGGCCTGGCGTGCTGCGATTCATGGGGTCGCAAAGAGTCGGACACGACTGAGCGACTTAACTGAACTGAACTGAATCCTGTTTGCCATCTGTATTCATATATGAGATTGATCTGTAATTTTTTTGTTAATGTACTGTCCTAGGCTAGTTTCAGTATGAAGTTATACTGACCTCACAGAATGAGTTGGGATAATTAACTGTTATTCTGTTCAATGGTGAAAAGTGTAAGATTTAAATTATCTGGCCTTGAACTTCTGTAGAACTCCCATTTAAAACCATCTGAGCTTGACGTATCCTTTCTAGGAAGGTTTTTTAATTTCTTAAACAGTTATAGACAGGGAGCACCACTGATTTACATATATTGAGTAAATTTTTCAAAAGTACTAGATTTGGATGATAAATTAAATATTTAGGCTAGTTATAATACAATTCAGACTTTCCATATCTTGAATCAAGTTTGGTAAGTTTTCTTTTTCTGAGAGTTCTTCTGTTTTCAAACTTATTGGCATAACATTTCCATAATATTCTTTTATTGTTTCTTCAGTAGCTGCTCTCTTTTATTCTTAATACTATTTATTTATACCTTCTCTCCTTTTCCCTGATGAGGCTTTCCTGAGTTTGATCAATCTTATTAGTCGTTTCAAAGATCCATGTGTTTGGTTTGGCTGATGTTCTCTACTGTATTAATGAACTTTCCGGCTTCATTAACTGCTGCTTTTAATTATCTCCTTCCCTTGGGGTTATTTTTTTCTTTCCTTTTTATAACTCGAGTTGGACCCTAGCTCATTAATTTTCCTCTTATCTCTTTTTCTCTACTGAAACCATTTAAAATAGTGGTTCTCAATCCTGGCTGACACCCTGATATCTAGAAAATATCAATGCCAGGGTCCCAATATACAAAAACTCTAATTTCTTTAGTCTAAGGTGGGGCCAGGGTATCAGCTTCCATATTTGAGTTCCTATCATCTATTTCTGGTGATAGGAGGGCTGAGGTGGGTATAGAGGGCAAGAAGAGACCAAGCTGAGCAAAGGTAGAAAACATTTCTTCAGGAATCAGGGAGACAGAGTGAGAGCCTGCATGCATCCTGCAGCCAATTTCCAGGATCAGGCCAACTGAGAAATTCCCAAAAGTGTTGGTGATAGCCCAGAACCCTCGATCCAGCATATTTTTTAAAAGAGAAAACTATAGACACATAAAAATTAGCAACTGCCTGGAGCTAAGGGTGAGTGTGCAAATTCACTGCAAAGGAGTACAACGAAACTGGGGTGATGAAAATGGTCCACATCTTGATTATGGTGGCAGTTTCACAACTGTACACTCATCATATTGCCTGCTTAATTAGTACATTTTATCCCATGCAAATTATATCTCAATAAATCTGGTTAGCTGTTTGAACAAACTCCACATGCATAAAACATTTCAGAGATTACTTGCGCAAATAATCATGACTTCAGCTCTTCTTTACACTGTGGGAATACCAAGATCTAAAGCTGGCCTGAGAAACGGGGAAGATGGCATTGGTTTCAGAACCTGCAGTTCATGGTTGTCCGATCTTGTTTTGCAAGGCACCTTACCTTCCTCAAGAGTTCCTCACCAACATTAAGGAAGCAGTCTAGAAGAGCTCTAAAGGTCCTATCCACCCTAAAATTCTCTCCAAAAATTCCTGCTAATTTCACAGGATAACTTTTTTTTTTTTTTTTAAGAAATTATCTATTTAGGCTAGAATGTTGAAAAAGATTAAAGACACTGAGTTCTGAATTGCTGAACAATTAACCTAAATAATGATATCTCTTTTTCACATTACATTTACCTTAAAAATATAATATAAATGTAATTAGTACACATGCTTTATGAATCATCTGGGGTTTTTGGTCTGTTAAGAAAAGAAGAAACTTGATGATTAACAGCTGACATCTGAAAAGTTCTAAAAATGACATACAATAGCTCTATGTTCTTCAGGGGGGAAAAAAACTGAAGTTTGCTTATGATATAAATACATTTTAAAAGCAAGGATTCTGAAAAGACGAGCTAGAGCTAGATATACTGAATCCAGAACCACAACACTCAGAACTAGTCATTTGAATCATTGCTTTGGTTTCAGCAAAATGAAAAGGCCATTTGGGGTGAGTCAAACTAGACAAAAACAAGGCAAACAAAAGAAAAACACTCCACTAAAGTAGAGGTATGTTTTTAAAATTCTTATTTTGGGTCATTTGAGCAGGTATCCTGCTGGTCAGGCAGAGAATGCTCACCCCTTTCACAATGATATGATCTTCTCTTCCTTCCCTAACATCGCTGCTCAAATATCATCTTAAAAGGGGAGCATTCCTCAATCATCTTGTAGGCAACCCCAATCTCCCATGTACTATCCCCTTATTCTGTAATGATCTGACATACACTTGATACACAAATTATTTACTGTCTCTCTCCTCTAGAATGTAAGTGCTGTTACGCCAGAAGCCTCTGTTTTAACCAATGATATAACCAGTGCCTAAAATAATAGTGGGAAATAGCCACTCTCAACAATATTTAAATAAACGAATGTGTGAATGACTATGTGGATGGATATCAAAGACATTTCTGCTATTTTGGACTATAAAATAGCTCGGGTCTTCAGACTGATATATGCAAATATGAAAATGTAAAGCATTACCCTGAATTTCATTTTCCATTAATGTCTGATTACCCACTGATTAAATCTGACAAGCTACAGAGAGAGAAAAATCATTATTAGATCCCAACCTATCATCTATAACAATCTAAATGTAACTAATGATTCATTTTATTATACATAAATGCTTTTAGAGGGAAAAAAATATATGGCCACAATCTTACTGTAAAAATTTTGAATGAACTCTGCTCTATGTTTTAACATAGCTAAATATATAGTTATACTTTCCTCTCAAAATGTAAACTATAAACATATATTTAGAGATTGTTTCATTTGTAGAAAGATAATCTAATCACAGGTTGTAATATAAAATCCACTGAGTTGTTGCTATTATAGATATATGTGCACATATACACCTATTTTTATATATATATATTTATATATGTATATACACACATATGGAGAAGGCAATGGCAACCCAGTACTCCAGTACTCTTGCCTGGAAAATCCCATGGACGGAGGAGCCTGGTAGACTGTAGTCCACAGGGTCACGAAAAGTCGGACACACCTAAGTGACTTCACTTTCACTTTTCACTTTCATGCATTGGAGAAGGAAATGGCAACCCACTCCAATGTTCTTGCCTGGAGAATCCCAGGGACGGCGGAGCCTGGTGGGCTGCCATCTGTGGGGTCGCACAGAGTCGGACATGACTGAAGCAACTTAGCAGCAGCAGCATACACACATATAGTTTTTACACACATTCACACACATACCCCTTAACGGGAGGCAAATGAGCATTTTCTCAGTGACGCTTATGTGCCATATTAATTCTTGATACAACTAAATGATAATATTATCCACATTTTACAGATAAGGGAGCAGTTCACACATGTGCCCTAGCTGGGTGCTCAAGGTCACACTGCTATTATGTAGCACCATCAAATGACAAACCAATCTGACTTACTGAATCTAAGGCATTCAATACTCAATGTTAACCTATCATCTGCATATACAAAAACAGTTTTTTAGAAAACCTTTTTATTGCTTTAGACAAAAAAGTGTATAAATATCATAAGTGTACACCTAGATAAATTTTCCCAATCTGAAAATACCCATGTAAACAGCCTGAGAACGGGAAATCACCATCACCCAGAATCCTCTTGTTCGCCCTCCAGACATCATCCTCCACCCAAAAGTCATTACTGCGCTGACTTCCAAAACCAAGGATTACCTGCCTGGTTTTGCAGTCTAGAGAATTAGAATCACACGAGACCCGTTCATACTGCACTAAAAGTAGCTGTAGTTCCTTATTCTCACTGCTGCTCAGCATCACAATGTGTGAATATGCCAAAGTGTATGTAAGCATTCTAAAGCTGATGAGCACTTGAGTAGCTTTTCATTTTTCTGTTATAAATACTGTACTATGAACATCTTTGTACATGCCTCTCAGTCATGTCTTAAGAGCTTTCAGTGTAGACAGTCTATCCATTAAATTTATTCCTAGTTACGTGAACTTTTTTGCCTATTCATATAGTCCATGGGGTTCTCACGGCAAGTATACTGGAGTGGTTTGCCATTCCCTTCTCCAGTGGATCATGTTTTTCATTACATTCTTTGTAGCTGAAGATGGAAAAGCTGTATAAGTCAGCAAAAACAAGACCTGGAGCTGACTGAGGCTCAGACCATCAGCTCCTTATAGCAAAATTCAGGCTTAAACTAAAGAAAGCAGGGAATACCACTAGGCCAGTGAGGTATGACTTAAACCAAATCCCCTCTGAATACATAGTGGAGGAGACAAACAGATTCAAGGGATTAGATCTAGTAAACAGAGTGCCTGAAGAACTATGGACAGAGGTTCATAATACTGCAGAGGAGGCAGCGAACAAAGCCATCCCAAAGCAGAAGAAACACAAGAAGGCACAGTGACTGTCTGAGGAGGCCTTACCAACAGCTGAACAAAGAAGAGAAGCAAAAAGCAAGGGAGATAGAGAAAGGTACACCCAACTAAATGCAGAGCTCCAGAGAATAGCAAGGAGAGATAAGGCCTTCTTCAATGAACAATGCAAAGAAATAGAGGAAAACAAGAGAAAGGGAAAGACTAAAGATCTCTTCAAGAAAACTGAAAAAATAAGAGGAACATTTCATCCAAAAATGGGCACAGAAATGGTATGGACCTAATAGAAGCAGAAGACAGGGCAAGAAGAGATGGCAAGAATACACAGAGGAACTGTACAAAAAAGATCTTAATGATCGATAACCATGATGGTGTGATCACTCACCTAGAGCCAGACATTCTGGAGTGTGAAATCAAGCAGGCTTTAGGAAGCTCTGCTGCCATGAAAGATAGTGAAGGTGATGGAATTTCAGCAGAGGTATTTAAAATCCTAAAAGATGATGCTATTAAAGTGCTGTACCCAATATGTCAGCAAATTTGTACTCAATTATGTCAGCACTGGAAAACCCAGCAGTGGCCACAGGACTGGAAAAGTTCAATCTTAATCCTAATTTCCAAGAAGGGCAGTATTAAAGAATGTTCAAACTACCAGACAATTGCACCCATCTCCCATGCTAGTAAGGTTTTACTTAAAATCCTTCAAGCTAGGCTTCAGCATTATGTGAACTGAGAACTTCCAGATGTTCAAGCTAGGTTTAGAAAAGACAGAGGAGCCAGAGATTAAATTGCCAACATTCCACAGATCATAGAGAAAGCAAGGGAATTACAGAAAAACTACTACCTCTGTTTCACTGACTACGCTAAAGTCTATGACAGTGCAGATCATAACAAACTGTGGAAAACTCTTAAAGAGATGGGAATACCAGACTGTCTCACCTGTCTCCTGAGAAACCTGTATGCAGGTCAAGAAGCAACAGTTAGAACCTTATGGAACAACTGACTGGTTTCAAAATTGAGAAAGGAGTAGGGCAAGGCTGTCTATTGTCACCCTGTTTACTTAACTTATGCACAGAGCACATCATGCGAAATGCTGGAATGGATGAGTTACAAGCTTGGCAGGAGAAATATCAACAACTTCAGATATGCAGAAAATATCACTTTAATGGCAGAAACTGAAGAGGAACTAAAGAGCCTAAAAGTGAACTTTTAGTAAAGAGGAGCTAAAGTGAAGAGGAACTAAAGATGAGGATGAAAGAGGAGAGTGATAAAGTCAATTTAAAACTAAATCTAAAAAAAATGAAGATTAGGCATCCAGTTCCATCACTTCATGGCAAATAGAAAGGGAAAAGGTAGCAGCAGTGACAGTTCCTCTTCTTGGGCTCTAAAATCACTGCGGACAGTAACTGCAACCATGAAATTGGAAGATGATTGCTCCTAGGAAGGAAAGTTATGACAAACCTAGACAGTGTATTGAAATGCAAAGACACCACTTTGCCAACAGAGGTCCATATAGTCAAGACTATGGTCTTTCCAGTAGTCATGTACGGATGTGAGAGCTGGACCATAAGGAAGGCTGAGTGCTGAAGAATTGATGCTTTTGAACACTGGTGCTGGAGAAGGCTCTTGAGAGTCCCTTGGACAGCAAGGAAATCAAACCAGTCAATCTTAAAGGAAATCAACCCTCAATACTCATTGGAAGGACTGATACTAAAGCTCCAATACGTCAGCCACCTCATGGGAAGAGCTGACTCACTGGAAAAAACCCCAACACTGGGAAAGATTGAAGGCAGTAGAAGAGGGCATCAGAGGATGAGATGGTTGGGTGGCATCACTGATGCAATGGACATGAACTTGGGCAAACTCTAGGAGATGGTAAGGGACAGGGAAGCCTGGCGTGCTACAACTTGGTGACTGAACAACATTAGCTGATTAACAATGTTGTGATAATTTCAGGTGAAGAGCAATGGACTCAGCCACACATATACATGTATCCATTCTCCCATGAACTACCCTCCCATCCATGCTGCCACATAACATTGAGCAGAGTTCCCTCTGCTATATAGCAAGTCCTTGTTTGCTACCTGTTTTAGATACAGCAGTGTGTACAGGTTGATCCTAAACTCCCCAAGGAGAAGGTATAAAACTGAGCACAAAAATTAACTACTATAAAGACAGCATTTTGAAAAGGGATGTTTGAGAAAGTCTCCAGCATCATCTGATAGAGTTTTTCTCTACCATAATTTGTCCTAATATTTGCTGGAAAAGCTCAAATCTATACCAGAAGAAAAATTACATGAAGAAAGAAGGTCTTTAAATGAAAAATGCAGAATATAAAATATGAGCCATGACCGTTTTATCACACTATACACAAATTAATATTTGAGATCTACATATAGAGGGAAAATAATAAAACTTGGAAGAAAGCACAGAAAAAAGTCTTCCTGACTACGGCACAGGTGAAAATGTTTTCAACAAGGCATTAACTATACAACAAAGAGCATTAACTTCAACAAAAAGCAGTAACTATAAAAATATGAACTATATTTCATTAAAGTAAGAACATTTACTATAAACTCTTAGAGGAAAACATAGAACACTCGATGACATAAATCAAAGCAAGATCCTCTATGCCCACCTCCTAGAGTAAGGGAAAGAAAAACAAAAGTAAACAAGTGGGGCCTGGTTAAACTTACAAGCTTTTGCACAGCAAAGGAAACTATAAGCAAGGTGAAAAGACTACCCTCAGAATGGGAGAAAATACTAGCAAATCAAACAACTGAAAAAGGATTAATTTCCAAAATATACAAGCAGCTCATACAACTCAATGCCAGAAAAACAAACAACCCCATAAAAAAAGTAGGAAAAAAACCTGAACAGACATTTCTCCAAAGAGGACATACAGATGGCTCAGAAACACATGAAAAGATGCTCAACATCACTCATCATTAGAGAAATGCAAATCAAAACTACAGTGAGAGGTCACATCACACTGGTCAGAATGGCCATCATCAGAAATTCTACAAAGAGAGGGTGTGGAGAAAAGGGAACGCTCTTGCACTGTTGGTGGGAATGTAAATTGATACAGCCACTAAGGAAGATGGTATGGAGATTTCTTAAAAAACTAGGAATAAAACCACCATATGACCCAGCAATCCCATGCCTAGGCATATACCCTGAGGAAACCAAATTGAAAGAGATATGTGTATCCCATTGTTCACTGGCAGCACTATTTACAATAGGACATGGAAGCAACCCAGAAGCCCACTGACAGATGAATGGATAAAGAAGTTGTGGTACATATACACAATGGACTATTACTCAGTCATAAAAAGGAACGCACTTCAGTCAGTTCTAATGAGGTGGATGAACCTAGAATCTATTATACAGAGTGAAGTGAGTCAGAAAAAGAAAGATAAATACTATATTCTAATGCATATATACGGAATCTAGAAAAATGGTACTGAAGAATTTATTTACAGGACAACAGTGGAGAAACAGACATGGAGAACAGACTTATGGACATGGGGAGAGGGGAGGAGAGGGTGAGATGCATGGAAAGAGTAACATGGAAACTTACATTACCATATGTAAAATAGATAGCTGTATTTTGCTGAATGGCTCAGGAAACTCAAACAGGGGCTCTGTATCAACCTAGAGGGGTGGGGTGGGCAAGGAGATGGGAGGGGGTTTTAAAAGGGAGGGGATTTCAAAAGGGAGGGGATATATGTATACCTATGGCTGATTCATGCTGAGGTTTGACAGAAAACAGCAAAATTCTGTAAAGCAATTATCCTTCAATAAAAAATAAATTAGAAAAAAAAAAAGAACATTTGCTCATTAAGTTCATCACCTAGGGGTATAAAGGTACACTACAAAACTGAAGAAACTATTTGCAATGCATACATCCAACAAAGGACTCTGACTTACAATATATAAAGAAACCTCTAACTCAATAAGAAAAACACAAATCAACATTAGAACCAAGTCAAAGATAATGCAAGACAGAAGAGTGGATATGCAAATAGCCAATCAGTACATAAAAATATTACAGAATCAAACACTACTACAAAATCAAACACATACTACTATGCACCAACAGAAAGACTAAAATTAAAAGACGGAGACCAAATACATGGAGCAACTGGAATTCTCTTACATGGCCAGTTAACATACAAATTAGCATAACGCTTGAGAAAATGATTCTAGACACATGTATGTATGTCTATGTGCCTGTGTGTGGGCAAGCATGGCTCTGTATGCATCCAAAACAAATGAGAAGATATGTCCACAACCAATACAATATTGTAAAGTTAAAAAATAAAATTAAATTAAAAAAATGAAAAAAAAAGATATGTCCACAAAAAGATACATACAAGAATGTTCACAGCAGCTTCATTCGTAACAGACGTAACTGAAAGTAAGCCTAATGTTCATCAGTAGGAACAGAAAGACTGTAATGCATTAGTACAATGGGATACTAAGTAGAAATTTTTTAAGTTAAAAAAAAAGCTTATGAAAGAAACAATGCAGTCTCATCGAAATTATGCCATGAAAGTTGTTTTTGTTTAGTCACCCAGTCGTGTCCGACTCTTTGCAACCCCATTGACTGCAGCACGCCAGGCTTCCCTGTCCTTGTCCATCTCACTGAGCTTGCTCAAACTCATGTCCATCGAGTCAGTGACGCCATCCAACCATCTCATCCTCTACCGTCCCCTTATCCTCCTGCCTTCAATGCTTCCCAGCATCAGGGACTTTTCAATGAGTCAGCTTTTCGCATTGGATGACCAGAATACTGGAGCTTCAGCTTCATCATTGGTCCTTCCAGTGAGTATTCAGGGTGGATTTCCCTTAGGATTGACTGGTTTGAAATCTGGCCATGAAAGTAGCCAGACACAGAAGTGCACATACTCTGTATTTCTTTTATATGAAGTTCATGAGCAGACTAAACTAATCAATGGTGATAGGAATAAGAATGCTGATGAGACTACAGACTAAACTAATCAATGGTGATAGGAATAAAAATGCTGATGAGCCCTGCATATGGATGGGCACGGGCTGGGAAGGGATGTGAAGGAATTTCCTGATGTAGTAAAAATGCTCTGTATCTGGATCTTGTGTTGGTTTCATATCTTTATACATATGTAAAAATTCATTAAGTGGTATGTTTAAAAATTAGTATAGTTTATTACTACCTGGTAAAGCTAAGTAAAAGGTAAATGAAATATGACCCCCAAATGGAGACTATTTTCACACCTACTTAAATGTTTTCCACATAAACCTCAACAGGTCTTGAATTTATAGAAGAATGTGATGGGTCCCAATTAGTTTGTAAGAATAGGCAATGGTCTGGAAAAATGAAACTTTACTAGACAAATTATTGTTTTAAATATTTGCATAACTGCCATACGGTTCTGAAAATAAGTATAATTTAGGAAGCAGAGTCAATGGTGCATTTTCTCCAGGCAGATCTGTGCACTGTGATGAGGTTTACTTTTCAGCTGTAACAGCCATTAAAACCAAGTATCAAAACTAATCAAACCAGAAGCAGAAAAAAAAAAAGATAAGCCACAGACCGGGAGAAAATATTTGCAAAACACATATCTGAGAAAAGACTTGTATCCAAAATACAGAAAGACTCCTTAGAGCTCAACAATAAGACAACAAACAACCCAATTAAAAAACAGGCAAAAGATCTGAACGCATACTTCATCAAAGAAAATACACACAGATGCCAAATAAGCATATGAAAAGATGCTCCACATCATGTGTCATTAGGGAATTGCAAATTAAAACAGCAAGACACCACCAAAAACTTACTGGAATAGTGAAAATTCAAAACACTGACACCAAATGCTGGTGAGAACATGGAGCAACAATTCTCCTGCGTGGCTGGTAGGAATGTAAAGTAGTACAGCCACTGTGGAAGACAGTTTGGCACTTTCTTACAAAATTAAACACAAGCTTCCCAGATGACCCAATTTTTCTCCTTAGTATTTACTAGAATGAACTGAAAACGTAGGGCCACACAAAAACCTGCACCTGGATATTTGTAGCAGACTCATTCATAATAACCAAAACTGAGAAGAAACAAAGATATTTTTCAATAACTAAGTGCATAAACAAACTGTGGTAGTCCAGTGTAATGCTAAATGACAATATATGGCAAACACAATGGAATGTTATTCAGCAATAAAAAGGAATGAGCTGTATCAAGCTAAAAAAAGACATGGAGGAACCTTAAAATGTGTATCATTAGGTAAAACAAATCAGTATGATAAAGGCTGCATTTGGATTCTTCCAAATAGATGACATTCTTTCTGGAAAAGGTAAAAGTTGGAAGATATTACAAAGTCAGAGCTTGGGGTGGGAGTGATGGGGAGATGAATAGGTGGAGCAAATGATTTTTAGAGCAGTGAAACTATTCTGTAGGATACTGTAATAGTAGACATATGATGACATATACCTGGCAAAACCCATAAAACTGTATAATACAAAGTACATAAAATTGTACAATACAATCTGTAAACTGCTCTACTGTAAAAGGCTAAATCACATTTTCAAAAATAATAAAGCACATTTGATTAAAATCTAAAAGGTATTTCATACCATTAAAATGAATAATATGAGTTTTAAATAATGTCTATTTCATTTGAAGCTCATTGTAAGGAGAAGCTCTCCCTTCTCCAATCCCCACCCCAGGACACACAAGCACCCACTGTGATCCATACTGTTTTGGGGAGAAGCATGAGGGGAGAGACTGCCTCTAAAGGAGCTAGACTTTGAACAGCTGGCAGATTAGAACACTTGCTAGCACCATACACAAAAATAAACTCAAAATGGATGATAGACCTGAATGCAAGGCCAGACACTATAAAACTCTCAGAGGAAAACAGGCAGCATCATGTAAATGTAAAATGAAAAGACAACCCTTAGAATGGGGGAAAACATTTACAAAGAAAGCAACTGACAAAAGATTAATCTCCAAAATATATAAGCAGCTCATGTAGCTCAATAAAAAAAAAAAAAAATTCCATCAAAAAATGGGTGGAAGACCTAAACAGACATTTCTCCAAGAAGACATACAGATGGCTAATAAACACATTAAAAGATGCTCAACAATGCTCATTATTAAAGAAATGTGAACCAAAACTATAAAGAGGTATCACCTCACACCAGTCAGAACGGCCATCATCAAAAAATTTACAACAATAACTGCTGGAGAAAGTGTGGAGAAAAGGAAACCCTCCCGCACTGTTGGTGTGAGTGTAAATTAAAACTACCATATGGAGAACAATATGGGGGTTCCTTAAGAAACTAGGAGTAAAACTACCACATGGCCCAGTAATCCCACTATTTGGCATCCACCCTAAGAAAACCATAACTGGAAAAGGTACACGCACCCCAGTGTTCACTGCAGCACTATTTACAACAGCTGGGACACAGAAGCAACCTAGATGTCCACTGAGAGATGCATGGATAAAGATGTGGTACATATATACAAAGGCATATTTGCCTATTTAAGGGAATGGAATTAGGTCATTTGCAGTGATATGGACGGGCCTACAGTCTGTCATACAGAGTGAAGTCAGAAAAACAAACACCATATATTAACACATGTATACAGAATCTAGAAAAATGGTACTGATGAACCTATTTGCAGAGCAGGAGTAGAGACAGAGATGTATAGAATGGACTTGTGTGGGGGGTGGGGGGAGGAGAAGAGGGTGGGATGAATGGGGAAAGCATTGACCATATATACACTACCAGGCATAAAATAGATAGCCAGTGGAAAGTTTCAGTATAGCACAGGGAGCTCAGCTTGGTGCTCTCTGAGGACCGAAGAATTGATGCTTTTGAACTGTGGTATTGGAGAAGACTCTAGCGAGTCCCTTGGACTGCACAGAGATCCAACCAGTCCATCCTAAAGGAAATCAGTCCTGAATATCCGTTGGAAGGACTGATGCTGAAGCTGAAACTCCAATACTTTGGTCACCTGATGGGAAGAACTGACTCATCTGAAAAGACCCTGATGCTGGGAAAGATTGAAGGTGGGAGGAGAAGGGGACAAGAGAGGATGAGATGGTTGGATGGCATCACCAATGCGATGGACATGAGTTTCAGTAAACTCCGGCAGTTGGTGATAGACAGGGAGGCCTGGTGTGCTGCAGTCCATGGGGTCGCACATGACTGAGTGACTGAACTGAACTGATGACCTAGAGCGATGGGATGGGGGTGGCGGGAAGGAAGGCTCAAGAGGGAAGGGATAATATGTATACTTAAAGATGATTCACATTGTTGTACAGTAGAAACCAACACAGCACTGAAAGGCAATTATACTCCAATTAAAAAACAAATTAAAAAAACAAAAATAAGTTCCACTTCCATGTTGCCATTCTGAAAGCTCTCTCTATGGGCTCTCTGGATGTGGATGACTCATTTTGCTCAAGGGACATTCACCTTTTCAGGCAGAGACCCTGGTTCAGAGTTGTTCAAGGCTAGACAGCATGGTTCTCAGAAAACGTGCCACTTCGGGTCTCACATCTTATTATTGTAATTAATGCCATTATTTTCATTACTGAAACTGTCGACTTAAAAAAAAATATTTACAACTTAAAACTTGAGGTTTATGTTTTATGTGGTGGGAATTTTTAGGACTTCAAGCCTGGAGACAGCATCTCAAGTAACCCTGAAACAACTGCTCCCGGGACCTGAGGGGAGGAACCAGGTTATACAGAAGTTTTGCAACAAAGGGCAAGTAGTCTGAATATCAAAAGATTATTCTTAATTAGAGGAAGCCAGATATTTCAAGTTAAGGAATTTAGCGCTTTCTATGTATGGGAAGATGCAAGAGTCTGGGCTCACTGAAATTATTCCTTTCATATGCATCTCAGCTATCTGGAGCCAGTATCCTGAGTTTTTCACATCCTGCGCTTCCTCGAGGCTCACCCTAGGGAGTGGCTGCAGTCTGATGCTGTGAGATCGCAGGTATTCCTTTCCTTCCTGAGTGCCATTACGGTTCAGGAGCTCACAGTGGAGGGCTGGAAGTGCTGACGACTGTGACCTCCTTGTTCACTGATATGACAGGAAATACTCAATTTCTCAGACCTACTCTCTCTCTTCTCACCTCATCTTCTCATGAGCATACACCACATGCAATTATCTTTAATGTAACTTTCAAGAGCTTTTGCTCATTCATTCTTTTACTGATTCATTTAATAAATATTTATGGAGTAAAGATGACATGCTAGAAAAATCTGAATGAATATTCTTTTATTCAATAACAAATACCTGATCAAGCTGAGTAAAAACCTTTTGGATGGACCATGCTGTCAACCTTGACATGACTATGATGACTAAGCATAGTATGGTCACTCCACCAATCTGATTACTGCTTTAATTTTGCAACAGGGACCTATCCCAAATTAGTCTTTATTTCAAATAAAATAACTCATCTTTTTATTATTTGAAACATCTTTAAAGTAAGTATCAGATTTTCCGTATCAGTTATGTATCAGAGCACTAGGGTGAATGCCATCCCCAGGCAGAGGGCTCAGTTGGTGGAAGCCCAGGTTTAAAGAATGCATGGCTGGGCTGGTGGTCCAGTAGTTAAGAATCCACCTTGCAACTCAGGGGACATGGGTTTGATCCCTGATCTGGGAAGATCCCACATGCTGAGGAGGAACTAAGCCCATGTGTCACAACTACCGAGTTCGTGCTCTAGAGCCCACAAGCTACAACTATACTGAAGCCTGTGTGCATAGAGCCTGTGCTCCAAAACAAGAAAGAAGCCACCACGATAAGAAGCCCATGCACCACACCTGCTGCAACTAGAGAATGCCCACATGTAGCAATGAAGACTCACCACTGCCATAAATTTTGTGTATCTTTAAAAAAGAAAAGACTCCACGGCTTTATTCTCTGGGCAGAGAGACACTCTGCCTCAACACTGGCCAGATGTCTCAAAAATAAAATACCCTGCCACTGTTTACCAAGGACATCAAAGGAGAAGATACTGACTGATGTTTGCAAAAGAGGACCGTGAGCCATCGGTAAGTAATATTACCCTCAGAGAAAGAGACAGTGTTCCAGTCAATTTCATCAATAGCAAATGAAACTTAAGCAAAAGCTTGGCTCCAAATGAGATGTGGAAGAGACCACCCAACAGTGCTCTGACCAAACACTTGCAGCTCTGAAGACAGGAGTGAGCCAGAACAGGGAGCAAAGAGCCTCAGCTAGCAACCTCACATCTCAGGGTCATTCAGTTGTTTTCCAGCTGGGGGAGCCCAGGTAAAGTTTCTGCACCTGTTGGCCTTGCTTTCATCATACGTACAAGAGGTTTGAATAAATGATTTTTAGGAACAGTCCAACTCTAAATCCTCTGTGATTCACATAGAAGTTACTGAATGACATGGAAAGAAACTAAACCTAAATCAGAACAACTGTCTCCAACAGGAAAGGAAGTCTTCTGGGCATGGTGCAGGGGAAGAGCTCTTAGGAGGGAGGAGAGGACAAACTATAATGCCCAGAAAGACTCAACTGTGGTGGAAAATGTTATCAGAATGAAAAATAAAAGCCCTGTTATTTATTCAGCTAGGTACAGCTAACATCCAAGAGACATCTAGAAAAAAAAGACTGGCTTAAGTCCAAAATTCAGTGTTTATATAGACAGAAGATCATATTGTCTGCCAATCACTAGTGGATTTATGTATCTGTAAATGGAAAGACAGAAAGAGCTGATTGCTTACATTTTACTGAAAATGATAACAGCATATCATTGCTCTTTGGGGACTCATTTTTTTTAAGCGTGCAAAATTCTACAGGCTTTAACAATAAAATGCACATAAAGACATTTGAAATCTAAGCGATCTCTTGACATTTGACTAAAAGTCAAAGCAGTGGACCACAAGACAAATAGAATACTTCACCCATGAAGGGTGACTATTAGCTGTGTTTCATGGTCTGTAAATGACTTATTAAACTCCTCTATAAAGTTTTATTACTGTTCTAAACCCATTAATAACTGTCCTCACTTTAAATGTCCTACTGTTTGCGGAATATGCCAGCAGCGGGCTGCAATAATGGCTGCCTGGCATTAGATTTTTCCTCTAAAACTAAGGATATAAAAGAGAAGGCGTTAGACACACTATGCAACACTGATTATATCATTTAAAAGAAAACAGAAAGAGCCAGATGTTAGTTGTCTCTCTTTGTATGGGTATAACCTGCTTGATTCCACATTTCCATCTTTAGTTCCTGAGTGTCAGCAGCCTAGACAGAAGGGAATAAAAGTGAATGTGTGTTCAGCACATTGGGAAAGCACTTAACAGAGAAAACAATTTACATCTTAATAGCTTTCTTTCATTACATTGACTCCTCCTCTGCTGTTCATCTTAGAGGTTGCAGGAATATTTGCAAACTATTGGCAAGTATAAAGAGAATCACAAAATTTCTAGGGCTGTCAGGATCTCTAGAGGCCATAAGCCAACCTCCCATCTGCACTGGAATCACTTCTCTGCTTGGTCTCCCTTAGAGACTGATGGCACTCAGTTTGTCCTGAAGTTGACCTCTCCCTACTTGTCTTCAAACTGTTGGAAAGAACTGTCCTATGCTGAACAAGAAGTGACTGCCGTGGAACTTTCCCTAAGACCCAATGTCCTGCCTACTGGAACAGCTCACAGCATGAATCTCCTCCTGTTTCCCATGACACACCCAAAGACGGCCCTGGAAGCTCTCCTTGGCCATCTAGCTTACAAGCCGCACTTCCCAGCATCCTCTGCTGCTCCTTAGCAGGAAGGGTTTCCATCGGCCTCTCCATCTTGGATGCCTAAGCGAAGGAGCTTCTGGTTTTATCTGCAACATTTCTTTAAAATTTCCCCCAGAAGTAAACTCAACATCCCTCCTTACACAGAGGAGACATCAATGCCCCAGATTGGGCCATCAGAGAGTAGCCTGTTTCCGGAAAGCACTGTGGTCGAGAACTTGAAGTGCATACGAACATAGAGGGAAAAGAGAGACAAGAAAATCAGACTAAATTCATGGAAACCTCAACAGTAAGACACAGGACAAACACAAATATAGAGAACATTCTACTCATTTTCAACACTCCATACATTTAAAATGGGTAAAGTGGGAACGTTAATATGAATTTCTTTTCCCTGGCTTGTGTCTGATAGGAAATTTTCAGGATCTTCTGATTCTACAGCTTCAAGGAAGTTACTTCCAAAGTGAACTTGCTATCTCGTGAAATACATACATTAAAAAAAAACTTTTTTTTAATTTAGTCTTTGCTGCCAAAATAATTGCTACTCTCAAAATATTCATGCCCTTTGTTGAAAACTGTGGCATCTCTGCTGAAAAGTGGCTGCCCAGTCAGACTTTCCAATGCCCAAAACTCCATCCTCACATAGCCCAGAAACCAGACGTCACTGATCAATGTGAGCAAGAGGGACATGTGTCATTTTCAGCTGGGGTTTTTTGTTAATTTTGGTAAAAATAATATCTAACATAAAACTATTATAACCATACAATTCAGTGACACTAAGTACATTCATAGTGTTGTGTAACCAATGCCACAATTGCCAGACCACCTTCACCATCGCAAACAGAATCCCTGTACCCATTAAATGAAAGTCCTCACTTCCCGCTTCTCCCAGCCTGTGCTAACCGCTATTTCACTCTCTGCTCCTATGCATTTGTCTATTCCAGGTACCGCACATAAGTAAAATCATACACAATGTGTCCTTTTTGTGTCTGGCTTCTAACATTTAGTGTAATATTTTTAAGGTTTATCTACATTGCAGCATGAATCAGAATTTTATTTCTTTTTATGACTGAATAGTACTCTGCTATACGTCTATCTCACATTTGCTATCCATTCATCTGGAGATGGGCTTGCGAATTATTTCTGCCTTTTAGCTATTGTGAATAATGCTGCAATGAATATTCATGTGTAATTTATCTGTTTAAGGCTCTGTTCCACTTCTTTTGGGCATATACCTAGGAGGGGAATTACCAGATCATATGGTAATTCTATGCTTAAATTTTGAGGAATCACTACTGTCTTCCATAGCAGTCATACTATTTCACATGGCCACCAGCAATGTGTGAGGGTTCCAATTTCTCCACAACTCACCAACACTCATTATTTTCTTTTCTTAATAAAAAAAAAAAGTTGTGATCCTAATAAATTTGAAGAAGTATCTCATTATAGTTTTGATTTGTATATCCATAATGGAGAAGGAAATGGCAACCCACTCCAGTGTTCTTGCCTGGAGAATCCCAGGGACGGGGGAGCCTGGTGGGCTGCCATCTATGGGGTCGCACAGAGTTGGACATGACTGACGTGACTTAGCAGCAGCAGCAGCAATGACAAATAATGCTGTGCATCCTTTCATGTGTTTATTGGCTATGTGGTTGGTTTTTTTGGTTTGTTTTTAGAAATATCTATATGAGTCCTTTGCCTCCTTTTGAATTAGGCTGCTTGTTTTTTTGCTGTCAAATGTTCTCGCCACAAAAAGGAAATAGTAATTATGTCCTGTGATATAATTGTGTATCAAATCAACACAGTATATATGTAAACTATATCTCAATAAAAAAGAAAGAGAAAGGAAAGAGTGGGATGGAGGGAGCACAGAAAGAAGGAAAAAAGGATTCTACAAATAAATATCCATTTATAAATAAAAAGAACAATGGCCATTCAGAATGGCCATTATTAAAAAGTCTGCAAAATAATAAAGAAGAGAAAGCGTATGGAGATAAGGGAACCCTGCTAAACTGTTGGTGACAATGTAGACTGGTACAGCTACTATGGAAAGCATTATGGAGGTTCTTTAAAAAACTAAAAATAGGATTACCATATCATCCAGCAATTCCACTCTTAGGCACATAGCCCATGTGTGTGCGCTTGGTCGCTCAGTCGTGTCTGACTCCTCTGTGACCCCATAGACTGTAATCCACCGGCCCCTCTGTTCATAGAATTTTCCAGGCAAGATTACTGGACTGGGTTGCCATTTCCTCCTCCAGGGGATCTTCCTAACCCAGGGACTGAACCCATGTTTCTAGCATCTCCTGCACTGGCAGGCAGATTCTTCACCACTGCACCATCTGAGAAGCCCCAGTCATGTATTCAGAGGAAACTCTTATTTGAACAGATACATGCACCCCAGAGTTCACAGCAACACTATTCACAACAGCCAAGACATGGAAGCAACCTAAACACCATCCACATATAAATGAATCAAGAAGAGGCGGTATGTTACACACATACACACACACACACACGAACACTACTCAGTCATTAAAAATAGAATGAAATAATGCCATTTGCAGCAACATGACCTAGAGACTGTCATACTAAGTAAAGTCAGGCAAAAGACAAATATATCACATCACTTATCTGTGGAATATGAAATATGATACAAATGAACCAAAGTTCAAAATAGAAACATTCACAGACATAGAAAACAAACTTACGGTTACCAGAGGAGAAAGGGGTAAGGGGATGAATTAGGAGTCTGGGATTGGAAGATGCAAGCTACTGTGTATAAAATAAATAACAAGGTCCTACTGCATGGCACAAGGAACATAGTCAATATCTTATAATAAACTATAATGGAAAAGAACATGAAAAAGTACATGTGTGTGTATATATTGGATTGGCCATAAAGTTCGCTCGGGCTTTCCATATGCTGTATGGGAAAATCCAAATGAACATTTTGGTCAACCCAATGTGTATAACAATCACTTTGCTGTACACCTGAAATTAACACAACATTGTAAATTAACTATACTTCCATTTTTTAAAAAGGGGGCTCTAAGATCATATTTGTGAATTTTTCAGTACACTGTATTATAACCTACTGGAGTGGGAAAGTTATGATTTAAAATGTCTGATGCTGCCTTAGAATCTAGTAACTTATCTTGGGCTTCACTTTTCTTACTCTAATGATCTGCTTATATGGCCCCATGAGAGGGCTGCTCAGCTATTTTTAGTACTTATTTTCAAATACTTATGCTAAGTTTACTAATTATACATGACAAACCTGCATATATTATCATTTAATCCTCAAACCAAAGCTATGAAATGGGTGCCATTATCCTAAAGAGATCTCACCAAATAAACTGTAGACCTAGGATTCAAACCCAGCTATTTCAATGACCACACCATGTTACTTTCTTCCACTCACATGCTAACTTCTTAACTTTCTCCCTAAATAATGGATTCATAACCTTCCTTTTTTCTTGGAAGATAACTTTAAAAATCTAAGAATTCATAGGAGGCTCAATGCATTGTATGCTATTTCCCAACACTATTATCGATTCGCACCCGCTATAATTTGTCCCTCCTTCCCATTTTTAACATGTTTTTAATCTGACCTTGCAAAGAGCTTGTTAAATGTCTTTTTCTTTTCTTTCCTTGAAAACCTTTTCTGATAAGTGATCATATGGCTTGGATATCTCAAAGTATTTCAGATTAAGAAGCCTAAGTGAGCGCTGGTCAGTAGACACTTACGAAGGGGAGTGAAGACATGCAGGCCAGTCAATCTTAATGGAATACTGAAGAAGGAAAAGTGGACAGTTCAATCTATCCAACACATAATTCTTCATATTTCAAGATTAAGGTAAGACAAAATAAAAGAAACGAGTAAAGAATCATTGCTTGTAAGTCTGTAGCTCCCCAAAATGGCTCTGCAGAAGCCCAGATTACGTTCTCAGTCTCTGCCCATGGCTTTTATCATGCTTCAAAGCAACAGGATCTGCTCCTTGGAGATGACTTAGCTGGATTCCAAAAGTGGAGAAGAACTGGAGAAGAATTGATGAAAAAAATCAGTGAGCAGCTCAAATTGTACCCACTTTGGCGGCCTAAGAAGAATCCAGCGAATGGATATCAGGTTCTCAACACACACACATGGAGGGAAGAGACCTGTGGAACCGCACTGCAGATGAGTGCAGGCAACACATGTGGCCCCGCTTCTCCTGGGTGAGACCGGGAGCAGGTGCAGAGACGCAGAGCACTTACTCCAGACACGGAACCTGAGCACCTCTCTGGGTGTCAGTGCACATCTACTAAACAACTACCATGCCTCAGCAACTGCGCCGGAGTTACCGCCGTGAATGGGAGAGGCAGGTTCTAGTCTCTGGGGGGCTTTCATCCTAGCAGATGGCATGGACATTAACCAACTAATTCTATAGCTCATGTTTTCATTAAAAGGGAAATGTGTGCAACAAAGGCGAATACGGGGTATCACGGAAGGTTTTCTGGAGGAAATGGTGTTTGAACTGAGCACTGACGGAAGAAGGTAAGAAGGATGGGGAACGGTGGGTGGGGCTGCACAGAGCGGATAGCAGCACAGCACCTGACGGAACCAGAGACAAGCTGGCTGTGGCCACAGCGCAGACAGAAGAGGAGGCGGTGGCGCGAGAGGCAGCTGGTGAAATAAGAGCTGTTTGTTATGGTAATGATTCCAGTCTTGCTCCCAGGAGCAGCAGAAAGCTAGCAGAGCGAGTAATGTGGTAAGATTTGCCCCCTCAAATGATCATTCTGGCAGTCACTACATGAAAAATAGATCAAAGGGTTGTCATCTTCTCCAAGATTCTCCTGTTCCCAAGGTCAGTCCTACACAAATCATGAAACTATGCTCAATGTCCTTAACTTTTGGGGAATTGCAAATCAACACCATGTGTGACATCACTTTACACCATTAGGATAGCCATAATGAAAAAGGACTCAAGACAACAAAGAGTGGAAAGAGTATGGAGAAACTGGAATCCTCATAACATTGTTGGTGGAAATTTTCAATGGTGTAGCCACTCTGGAAAACAGTGTGATGGGGAAAATGGAAAGGGAAAAGGTGAAAGTAGTGACAGATTTTATTTTCCTGGGCCGGCTGCAAATTTACTCCAGACAGTGACGATAGCCATGACATTAGAAGACCCCTTGGAAGGAAAACTGACAATCCTGCTGCTGCTGCTAAGTCGCTTCAGTAGTGTCCGAATCTGTGCGACCCTCCAGACGGCAGCCCACCAGGCTCCCCAGTCCCTGGGATTCTCCAGGCAAGAACACTGGAGTGGATTGACAATCCTAGACAGCCTATTAAAAAGCAGAGGCATCACTTTGCTGACAAATGTCTATACAGTCAAAGCTATGGTTTTTCTAGTAGTCATGTACAAATAAGAGAGTTGGACCATAAAGAAGGCCGCGTGCCGAAAAACTGATGCTTTCCAATTGGGGTGCTGAAGAAGACTCTTGACAGTCCTCTGGACAGCAAGGAGATCAAATCAGTCAATCCTAAAGGCAATCAACTCTGAATATTCATTGGAAAGACTGATACTGAAGCTCCAATACCTTGGTCACCTGATGCCAAGAGCCCACTCACTGGAAAAGACCCTGATGCTGGGAAAGATTGAGGGCAAGAGGAGAAGGGGGCAACAGAGGATGAGATGGTTGGATGGCATCTGACCCAATGGACAAGAATTTCAGCAAACTTTGGAAGAATAGTGGAGGACAGAGGAGCCTGGCATGTTGCGGTCCATGGGGTCACAAAGAGTTGAACAGGACTTAGCGAATGAACATCACCACCTTACTGAACAATGTCTTGTCAAATTCAAGCAATGCCCATTCTCTGTTCAGTTAAAGTTCAATATTTTTGACAGCATTCATATCTTATATATTCCCACTATATTCATTTAAAATGAGAACAATTTCTAAAAGTAACAGCTGGGTTAAACCTACTCATTGCATAAGAATTTACTTCAGATTCAAAACTTCACACAGATATGAAGCTAATAGGGGCAGTTTGTTAATGCAAAGTTTTAGTGATACCAAGGTAGTGAGAAATAAGAAAAGTTCAAACATGTGATGAAAAAGTGAAAGTGGTAGTCACTCAGTCGTGTCCAACTCTTGAGACCTGATAGGCTGCAGCCCGCCAGGCTCCTCTGCACATGGAATTCTCCAGACAAGAATACTGGAGTGGGTTGCCATGCCCTCCTCTAGGGCATCTTCCTGACCCAGAGTAAGTAGGTAGTCAGTAATTACCAACCAGTCTCCTCAACTTCGGTTCAAACTGAACTGCAGTCTGGCCACGTTTCCAAATCGCTCTGGACAACACTGACCCTGTGCTCCCCAAACGCACAGCCAGCTCTGCTGGTTTTTCCTCTCTCCTCGCTGTCTCCTCTGCTGTGGCTGCACAGCCTCCCTGCTGCTCCCCTCCCACCAGGCAGGCTCCCACCCTGGATTCACACCTACTGTTCTCTCCACCCACCTTCGCCCAGGTATCTGCACGGCTGCTTCCTCACTTCCTTCCAGCTTTTACTTAATCATCACCTTCACAGTGATGCCTTCCTTGCCTCCCCAGGGTGGGATTTCAACCTCACCTCCATGCAGACACCTCTAGCCCCCTTTTTCTTATTTCTTCTAAATTAGTGTTTATCATCATGTGACATCTAACATTATCTAACATAAACTTTCTTGTTCATTGTTTTGGTTGTGGTTTATTTTTTTCCATCAGAATGGAAGCGCCATGCAGGCAGAAATCTTGCCAGTTTTGTTCATTTTGTTCATTGTTCATTCTTCACACCAAGAACAAGGCCTGGTATATAAATATTTGTTGACAGACTGAATGAACACGATAAGAGTGGGAAATCATCTGTTTTGTAAATAAAATCTTAGAGACACAGTCATGCTCATCCCTTTATGTATTTATTCTCTATGGTAATTTTTGTGCTTATAGGAGCAGAATTAAGTAAGATGTATGTATTTATTATGATTTTTAGATTAAGCCCTTAGGGCAAATATTCCATTTTTTCTTCATGCATCTTCACGCTACTATGAAGGCAGTAATCTCTTCTGAATATATTCATTTAAATTTAATTTTCAGTTTTTCTTGAGTTGAATCATAACTTAACAACTAAATTTTACAAATATGTTGATGTGAAGATTTGAGAGCAGTTTTGGGAGAATTTGAGTTAGGTACTGTACAAGAGGGGCTGGAAAACCATGGCCAGGGGGTTGGCCACCTAATTTTGTAAAGAAAACTTATGGACACAGGGCCATAACCGCTCACCTCTGGATTCTCTGTCCTGCTGCCTGCCATACTGGCAGTATTGAGCAGTAGTGGCAAAGATCACATGGCCTTACAAGCCCAAAATATTTACTATCTGGTCCTTTACACAAATGTTTGCCAACTTCGCCTCTTTAACATCATTCTGAACATTATCCTTACACGTAAAAGAATCGAAGAGAGCTATTAAGCACACCGTCAAAGCCCAAACAACTCTCACAGTAATTTTCCGGTCTCTTGAGGAAACACCAACTTAGGCAGTTTTATAATATACCTAGCAAGACATGAGTGTTTTGATTTCTAACACACCACGAACCCATGAGGACAAGCGTAATTTCCATCCACGGTCCTTTGGAGGTGCTGCGGTTTTTGGCTGCTGCAGTGTGTCACGCAAACCCGTCACGCTGGCAGCTCTGCTGTACGACTGAAGCTGGGACTGATATCCTTTATCAGAGGTCACTGCCCAGGAATGAGCCGGCATCCGATTTTAAATGCTAATAACAGTAACATTTTTTCAAATATAAACAAAAGGTCTTACTTTGTTTTTTAATTATTTCCCTAAACACTTCATTTAAAAATGAAAATGTTAAAGCAAAAAACCTGGATGATACAACGCAGTTACACACCGGTGACGTGTCGATGACCCTACCTCTCAGAGTCTGCGTGCTTGTGGGGTGCGCAGATGCTGTGCTGGGGTTCTCACCTGTACTACCCACCGCACCTCATGGAGTCTGAGATGCCAGAGATCATAAGGAACCACATCATTTTACGTACTGCTAACAAAGAAAAAATGCTGCCACTTACACGGCACACATGTTATCACTTAGAACTGCATCTTGCACTCATGCGAGTGCTCTGAGACATACTGTGATACGGACTTTCTCATACATTGCCTTTATGACACACAAAAAGGGATGTCTAAGTACATTTAATTGGTTGAGTTTTTCTTAAAAGTTCTTCCCATTTGGAGACTGACTCCTCTTATTTGTCAACCTGGAATCGTCCAACATCTGTACTGTTTAAGTTCTGCTCCATCAGAACATGGATGCAGGACAGTACTATGATGCCTCTCTTCCGAGGTGTCTGGGTTCACTTACAGGACACTCATACTCATTCCACAAGGCTCAACACACACATGCCAGCAGCAGAAACTACACTGGGACTGCCATCGGGATAGCAGTGTTGATGTAATTATTTCAGAGATACTAAAAGGTAAGGCGGGAAAACGTATGCTTTAGAATTCATCCCTCCACTAACTGTTAGTATGTGGTCCAACAATGAAATTCAGTCAGACACTCGCCTAACACAGTACCATACTGAAGCACTTAAAGGCAGGAATAATCATTTCCACTTCATCTGCACTACAGCTCACTTACAACAGGATGATTTTCAAAGTATTAATGTTACAAGTAACTGTAATGTTTGGAATAGGGAATTTAATTCTGTATGAAATGTAATGAATATATACATTGATGACTGAGCCAGAATTGATCCAAAATAAAAACTAACAAGAAGACTTTATTCAAACCAACCACAAACATTCAAGCCCATACAGTGGCAGATCATTAGTGACTCCTCATGTGGCCACACCCCACTGAATCTTAACACACTCTGGGCTGGCAAACACTCAACAGATCTCTTACCCAACTTTGGAAAAAGCAGCCGCACACTGAGTAGCCAAGAAGTCTGTAGAGCAACAGAGTATAATGAAAAGACAGACCTGGCGTATCTCTGGAGAATGGAAACAGACTTTCCGCAGTCACACGCCTCTCCTTCCCACTAACCACTAGTAAGGGCCAGGAAAGTGATCCCAGCCTCAGTGTACCCCTGGAACCCCACACTTACCCGCTTCCTCGCCCCACCACACTTGCACCCTAACCACCTTTCTTAAGACCGCCTGGGCTCCTGATGATTTTGTTCTAGCATGCAGTAAACTTCCTTGTGAATCTTTTGACCTTGAAGGGCTTAGTCTTATTCTTTGGTAGGAAAGGTCTATAGTTTTTAATTCACAGCCTAAGGAATTAGTCTAGGGCTTCCCAGGTGGTGCTAGTGGCAAAGAACCTGCCTGCCAATGCAGGAGACATAAGAGACATGAGTTCAATCTCTGGGTCAGAAAGATCCCCTGGAGCCGGAAATGGCAACCCACTCCTGAAAAAAATCCCATAGACAGAGGAGTATGGCAGACCACAGTTCATGGGGTTGCAAAGGTCTGGACACAACTGAAGTGACTTAGCACAGCATGCACAGGACATGGTTGAAATGCTATGGAAGGTCTAGGCTAGCATCTGGTTTCAGGCTGATGTAACTTTACTTAGGTCCATAGTAAGGCACCACCTAGTAGCTAGGCTGGAATCCTTACATCCCCCATGAGCGTAATCTCTGCTATATCAATCCAGCTCTCAACCTTATGGCATCTGCTCTATCCTTTTTCTAGGCCTAAAAGAATCCTGTTCTGCGCGTGTCCACTGTAGCCCAGCCCTCACAAAGGACCTGTGTGAAACCTCCATGTAGACTTCTGGGCCCGACCCCTCTTTGCATCTTTCTCTTAGACTCTGCCCTGTGAACCTTCACTAGTTCTTATCCCCGAACACTGAACTCGTTCTCCCTAACTGAGCAAGACCTTGGTATTCTTCTTGGACCCTGCTTCCATAAACAGACAAAAAACAAAGAGAACAAAAACAAAGAATGTTATGAGGTTCACCTCGTGTTTCCCTTCTCAAGGCTCAGAACCCAATGTTGCCTATTTTCCAGTGACTGAAAACAACACGTTTGGTTGAATTTTCCTGTTGTTCTGGTGGGAGGGCATGTTAGTATCAGTTACTGTCAAGACAGAAATCCCATATGCACTTTCCCAAGTATACATATTAAATCGTGAAAATTGACCATATATTAGCTACAAGAAAACCTTAATAAATTCCAAAAAGACAAAATACTACTGCTGAAACTTGCTGACCATAGTGCAATAAAACTAGAAAGAACAAAATTAATAAAACAAAATACACCCTCACTGCTAAACAATTACTGGCTCAAAGAAGGAACGTAAACCAAAACTGAAATATATGTAGAAAACAAAAAGGATGGATGCACTACAGATCAGAATCCAATACTGGAAGAAGATTCATAGCTTTAAATATTTTAGTGATTAAGCAAAAAGGAGATAAATGAGTTAAGCATTTTATTCAAAAAGACAGAAAAAGAATGAAAAAACAACTTCATTCACAAGGAATGAATCAGTAGATAAAAGAAAAAAAATTTTTTTTAAACTAGGACTAATATGCAAATTTCCAAACTGGCCTAAAAATTTTATGCACATTTGTATATGTACACAAATGCACACATAATAGTTAAAACCACTATCTTAACTAATCAATAAAATTACAAAACTGCAAATACATATATAATATATTTTTTGGAGTATGTGTATTATATATAATATATAGATATATATGTATATGTAAATATATATATATATTTAAATACATATATAAAATATATATAAAAAATGGAAGCAGGAAGTTAACTTCTGAAACCTAAGAAAATAAAAGAATTATAAGAAGCTATTCTGTCCAAGTCTATAGATTTGAAAGTGTGTGTGAAATGAAGACCTTCTAGGAAAATATAATATCCTATAACTGACTCTATAAAAGATGGGAAATGAAAAAAGATTTATTATCACTGTAGAAACAGAAAATGGTGTCAAAGAGCTATCACAGCTACCGGACCTTCAGGAAAGAGAACCAGCCATATGGCTTCACAAGGGAATTCTATAAAACTTTTAAAAGATAATATCTAAGATATCTAAACTGTACCAATGCCCAAGGAAGAAAGAAAACTTCCTTACAAAAAGAAGCAATATAGCAATAACACCAAAATCCAGCAAAAAAGAAAGAAACAAGAAACAAAACTATAGATCAATCACACTTATGAACAGCAATGGAAAATCCTGAATAAAAGATTAACAAAAACCTGAAGCAGCATAATTAAAGAATATTATATCACAATTAACTGTGCTTACTGATCCAAACACTCTATTAAATATAATCCATGACATGAATAGATCCAAGGAAAAATCATTTGATCATTTCCAGAGGGGTCAAAAGTCATCATTATTTATTTATTATTATTAATTCTTGATTGCAAAAGATAAAATGTAACACTTCCTTAACCAGAAAAAAAGATTCTGAGGCAATACCAAGATATCCTCTATATCATTCTCATTGAATCTTGCAATTGGACTAGAGAGAAAAAGTAGAACTATAAAAATTAAAGACTGTTTCTATTTGCATTCGTTATTATTACATAACCAGAAAATAAAGAGAATCATCTAAGCCATCACTATGGAAAGTAATAAGAGAATAAACCTAGGGACAAAGTTAATAAATAGAAATAAAAAAAACTTTCAAACACATACTTAAAAAATAATTGAGAACTATACTGGTAGAAAATTCCTTATTTCCGATAGCAAGTAAAAAAGGATAAAATACCTGGGGAGAGATAAACAGGAAGAAATACATATGGCCTAAATAAAGAAAACTATAAAGAAAGTAAGTCAAACAAATGGGAAAACATAATATGCTCTTAGATCCAGAGACAAGTAATCTCATGTGCCCTGATGGAAGTATAAACTGGCAGGCTGCTTACAACAACCTGTCACTACCCATGGAAATTACAAACGCATATACCCTTTGAGAAGGAAATGGCAACCCACTCCAGTGTTCTTGCCTGGAGAAGCCCGGGAACGGGGGCACCTGATGGGCGGTCGTCTATGGGGTTGCACAGAGTCAGACACAGCTGAAGTGACTTAGCAGCAGCAGATACCCCTTGATCTAGTTATTCTAACCCCAGGAATTTACTCTGTAGATAGTCCTGCTCCCATGCGAAGGTATGTGTGCTTAAGGTTATTCATTGCAGAACTGCCTGCAGAAGCAAAAGATTGGAAATTACTCATATCCATTAGATTACTGGTTTAGAAACAGTGGAAACAGTGGCTGCCTTTATTTTTCTGGGCTCCAAAATCACTGCAGATGGTGATTGCAGCCATGAAATTAAAAGACGCTTACTCCTTGGAAGCAAAGTTATGAGACCAACCTAGACAGCATATTAAAAAGCAGAGACATTACTTTGTCAACAAAGATCCGTCTAGTCAAGGCTATGGTTTTTCCAGTAGTCATGTATGGATGTGAGAGTTGAACTATAAAGAAAGCTGAGCGCCGGAGAATTGATGCTTTTGAACTGTGGTGTTGGAGAAGACTCTTGAGAGCCCCTTGGACTGCAAGGAGATCCAACCAGTCCATCCTAAAGGAGATCAGTCCTGAGTGTTCATTGGAAGGACTGATGCTGAAGCTGAAACTCCAATACTTTGGCCACCTGATGTGAAGAACTGACTCAATGGAAAAGACCTTGATGCTGGGAAAGATTGAAGGCGGGAGGAGAAGGGGACGACAGAGGATGAGATGGCTGGATGGCATCACCGACTCAATGGACATGAGTTTAAGTAAACTCCGGGAGTTGCTGATGGACAGGGAGGCCTGGCGCACTGCAGTTCAAGGGGTCACAAAGAGTCGGACACAACTGAGCGACTGAACTGAACCCATAAAACAGAATAGGATGCTGCTATATAAAAGGATAAATGTTTCAATGTACTAAAATCCCTCAACTCTTGGCAATATTTATTATCGTTGAAAATGCACATTCCTCTTAAGGCAGAAAAAAAACATTTCCAACATTTAGGTATAGTGACCAATAGAAACACAACTCTAAATGTTGGGGGGGGTGATCAGAACTGTGACTTAAAGATTTTATCCACTGATCTTGCATTTTTTTTATTCATTGATCCTATTCAAATCTTATTTTCATGAACATTCAAATGAGACATTTTAATTATACAAAAGTAGTAAACACTGTGTTTAAGATGTAACAATATTACCAACTTGATCGATAGATTGAATGTCGCTAAGTTGCTTCAGTCGTGTCCGACTCTGTGTGACCCCATAGACGGCAGCCCACCAGGCTCCCCCATCCCTGGGATTCTCCAGGCAAGAACACTGGAGTGGGTTGCCATTTCCTTCTCCAATGCATGAAAGTGAAAAGTGAAAGTGAAGTCGCTCAGTCGTGTCCGACTCTTAGCAACCCCATGGACTGCAGCCTACCAGGCTCCTCCGTCCACGGGATTTTCCAGGCAAGAGTACTGGAGTGGGGTGCCATTGCTGTCTCCAATCCCAATCAAAGTCCAAGCAAGTTATTTTATGAGTATCAACAAGCTGATTCTAAAGTTTATATTAAGGAGAAGAATAAAGGTAAAGGACTGATGCCACCTGACTTCAAGACTTACCTTAAAGCTACAGTCATCAAGACAGTGGGTACTGGTGAAAGTATAAAGCAAACAGGTCAATGGAAGAGAAGAGAGAGCCCAGTAACAGACTTGGATAAATACAGTTAAATGACCTTTGACAAAGGAGCAAAGGCAACACAATGAAGCAAAGACAGTCTCCCCTAACAGCAACATACCAAAAAAAAAAAAAAATCTACCTTATACCCTTCACAAAAATTAATTCACAATGGATCACAGGCCTAATTGTAAAAATTCAGAACTACAAAACTCCTAGAGGATAATGCAGGAGAAAACCTAGATGACATTGGGTATGGTGAAGACTTTTGAGATAATAACACCAGGGACACAATTCATAAAAAAAAAAATTCACAAACTGGACTTAACTAAAATTAAAACTGTGGCTTTCCAAAATAATTAACACACAAGCCACAGATTGGGAGAAAATATTTGAAAAAGACACATCTGATAAAGAACTTTATCCAATATATGCAAAGAACTCTTGAAACCCAAGAGCAAGAAGAAAAAATAATCCAATTAAAAATTAAGTTACAGATCTTAGCAGAGACCTCCACCAGAGAAGATATACAAATGGGAAACAAGAATATAAGAAAATGCTTCACATCATATATACCATCAGGGAAAGGGAAATTAAAACAAGGAGCTACCATGACACACTTAACAGAACATCCAGAATCCAGAACACTGACAACACCCAATGCTGGCAAGGGTTCTGAGGAACAGAAACTCTCATTCACTTT
This sequence comes from Bubalus kerabau, assembly GCF_029407905.1. Classification (NCBI taxonomy): domain Eukaryota; kingdom Metazoa; phylum Chordata; class Mammalia; order Artiodactyla; family Bovidae; genus Bubalus; species Bubalus kerabau. The sequence goes on from NC_073643.1 coordinate 15,811,180, forward strand.
GGGAATGCACAGCGGTACAGCCACACTGGAAGATGGTTTGGCATCCCTTAAAAAAATGAAACAATTAGCATACTGTTAGCAAATGCACTCTTTGGTATTTACCTAAAGGAGTTCAAAACTTATGTCCACACAAAAATCATAATACATATATTTATAGCAGCTTTATTCATAATTGCCAAAATCCAGAAGCAACCAAGATGTCCTTCATTAGGTAAATGGATTAACAAAGCTGCAGTACTTCCAAACAATAGAGAATTTTATTCAGTACAAAAATGAAATGAGCCATCAAACCATGAAAACACATGGAAGAACCTTAAATAAATATTACTAAGTGAAAGAAGCCAATCTGAAAAGGTGACATACTGTATGATTCTAACTTTATGATGTTCTGGAAGGGGCAAAACTATGTAGACAGTGAAAAGATCAGTGCTTGTAGAAGGCAGCGGAGATGAACAGGTAGAGCATAGAGGACGGTTAAGGCGATGAAAATCCACTGTACAATATAATAACGATGGATATATGTCATTACGCATGCATGCTCAGGCACTTCAGCTGCATCTGACTCTCTGCGAGGCTCCTGTGTCCATGGGATTTTCCCGGCAAGAATACTAGAGTGGGTTGCTATGCCCCCCTCCAGGAGATGGTCCTGACCAAGGGACTGAACTTGGTCTCCTGTGCCCCCTGCACTGCAGGTGAGTACCTTATTATTGAGTCATTGGGGAAGCCCCAAATGTCATTATACATTTGTCCAAACACAGAGAAAGTACAATATCAAGAGTGAGCCTGAATCTAAACTATGAACTTTGGGTGATTATGATATTAGTGTACATTTATCTTTGGCAAAAAAAAAAAAAAACCACTTTGATGAGTGATATTGATAATGGAGTATGCTCTGCATGTGTGGGGTCAGGGTTATATGGGAAATTTCTGTACTGCCCTCCCAATTTGGTTTCAAAACCTAAAACAAACAAACAAAAAAAAATGAACTCTTCAATTGAGCTCTTTAAAAACTTTTAAAAGTTTTCATTTCAGTATTATAGATATGCATAAGATGTAAAATAAAGCCACCCTCAACTCATCCAGTCTCATCTTCCAAGGTGATTTTGACCATATATGTTTATATTTTGATTGGCAGCAAAGTCTACATAGGATGCTTACATTTCCATTTCTTGATCTATCATCTGTGGAGTGCCTATTGATTTTGTGCCATGAATGAGAATGAATTAACTCTGAGATACTATCACAATCCAACCAGACTTCCCATTTGTGCTGGTAATATTATCATTATTTGTAGAACTTTAAGCATCTATTTTGATTGATCAACTCTAAGTAGTACTTGTTAACTGTCTACTCGGAGAAGGCAAGGGCACCCCACTCCAGTACTCTTGCCTGGGAAATCCCATGGACGGAGGAGCCTGGTAGGCTGCAGTCCATGGGGTCGCTGAGGGTTGGACACGACTGAGCGACTTCACTTTCACTTTTCACTTTCATGCATTGGAGAAGGAAATGGCAACCCACTCCAGTGTTCTTGCCTGGAGAATCCCAGGGACGGGGGAGCCTGGTGGGCTGCCGTCTGTGGGGTCGCACAGAGTCGGACACGACTGAAGCGACTTAGCAGCAGCAACTGTCTACTATGTGAGATGAGGAAACTTATAAATAGGCAAAATTCAACATAATCAAAGATGAATTCTAAGAAGCATTTACCTTGTTCGTAAAGTAGCTTCATATTCGAATCTTTGCAGGCAACCAGATTGTTGAGCAATGCAACCACACTTTGCATGGTGTTACCCAGAATGTTCTCCTGATGTTCCTGCAACAGAGTACCATTTTCATCATAACTGTACAGAAACAGAGTAACATCATTACATCATAATACAGACAAATGGTCACATGACCGACCTCCCTTCATTCTTTGCACAAGGTTGGGTGATTATCTTTTTCCACTCGGATGGGGCAAAATTCCTCTGTGTTAAGGTCCCATCGTTGAGTCAGGTGAGCTGGGAGGCAGCGTGAACCACTCAGGGCACCAGCATGGTTGCATGCTGTCCCCTGCCCACGCGCTGAGGGACAACCACTCTGCCCTCGGGGCTTCTGATGGGCAACTTCTCTGACTAAAGATCTAGTACGTGGAACTTATGAAACCACACCTGAAAGTGACTTTGAGATCACAAAAGATAAACTTCTTAAAGAAACATTTCTGCAGTTTTGAGAGTCGATTGTTACTGCTTTTTCCTTCCTCACTCTTACACACGGCTGGTGATGTTGAATATGACTCACTGCAGCACTGCTTGAGTGCACTGCACTATACAGGGGCCTGAAAGAGTGAACTCCGCTTTCCCTAACGCTTCACAGCTCATAGCAGGGTGTGACTTTGGTCCAATTTCTCATTGACAAGACACAAAAGATAACTTCTTTCTAACTTTTTAAGGGATCCCAAAGATTTTCTTTTGAAATACTTTTAGAGTCACAGCAGAGTTGTAAAGACAGCATACAGAGTCTCCATACACCCTTCACCCAGTTTCCCCTGTTAGCATAATCCAACCAATGCACGTTGATCGAAACTAAGGTACCACTGGTATGGTGCTAATAACAAAACTAAAGACTATTCAAATGTCACATTTTCTGCTAACATCCTCTTCTGTTCCAGGGTCCAGTCCAGGATCCCATGTTGCACTGAGAATTAAGTCTTTTTTACAACTTTTATTTACAAAGTGCCCACTGTTCTAGGCACTTGGCTTATATCAGTGAATAAAACAGACCAAAATTTTAAAAAAATTTCCAAAAAAGCAGCCCCACCCTTGTGGAATTTACATGTAGCAGTGGGGGAAGACAATAATTACATTCTATGTTAAAGGATGAAACACACTGTAGGAGGAGACAGAACAGGGGACAGCAGTTTGGGGGTGCTGTAGGGGAAGGTTACAACTTTAAACAAAGCAAGTAAGGGACACCTCCTTCAGAAGACGACATATGGACTATACTTTTATTACACTGCCAGGTTCTATTTGCTTGTTCTAGAATAGTCACATCAATGTTCATGCAGCCTGGCATTTTGCATGATGTACTCTGCATATAAGTTAAATAAGTAGGATGACAATATACAGCCTTGACATACTCCTTTTCCGATCTGGAACCAGTCTGTTGTTCCATGTCCAGTTCTAACTGTAGCTTCTTGACCTGCAGACAGATTTCTCAGGAGGCAGATCAGGTGGTCTGGTATTCCCATCTCTTTCAGAATTTTCCACGGTTTGTTGTGATCCACACAGTCAAAGGCTTTGGCATAGGCAATAAAGCAGAAGTAGATGTTTTTCTGGAACTCTCTTGCTTTTTTGATGACCTAGCAGATGTTGGCAAGATGATCTCTGGTTCCTCTGCCTTTTTTGAATCCAGCTTGAACATATGGAAGTTCATGGTTCATGTACTGTTGAAGCCTGGCTTGGAGAATTTTGAGCATTACTTTCCTAGCGTGTGAGATGAGTGCAATTGTGTGGTAGTTTGAATATTCTCTGGCATTGCCTTTCTTTGGGATTGGAATGAAAACGGACCTTTTCCAGTCCTGTGGCCACTTCTGAGCTTTCCAAATTTGCTGGCATATTGAGTACAGCACTATCACAGCATCATCTTTAGGATCTGAAATAGCTCAATTGGAATTCCACGACCTTCACTAGCTTTGTTTGTAGTGATGCTTCCTAAGGCCCAGTTGACTTTGCATTCCAGGATGTCTGGCTCTATGTGAGTGATCACCCCGTGATTATCTGGGTCATGAAGATCTTTTCTGTATAGTTCCTCTGTGTATTCTTGCTACCTTTTCTTAATATCTTCTGCTTCTGTTAGGTCCATACCATTTTGGTCCTTTATTTTGCTCATATTTGCATGAAATGTTCCCTTGGTATCTCTAATTTTCTTGACGAGATCTCTAGTCTTTCCCACTCTATTGTTTTCCTCATTTCTTTGCATTGATTGCTGAGGAAATCGTTCTTATCTCTCCTTACTATTCTTTGGAATTTGGCATTCAAATGCATATACCTTTCTTTTCCTCCTTTGCCTTTAACTTCTCTTCTTTTCTTGGCTATTTGTAAAGCCTCATCAAGCAACCATCTTGCCTTTTTGCATTTCTTTTTCTTGGGGATGGTCTTGATCACAACCTCCTGTACAATGCCTCCGTCCATAGTTCTTCAGGCACACTGTCTATCAGATCTAATCCCTTGAATCTCTTTGTCACTTCCACTGTATAATTGTAAGGGATTTGATTTAGGTCATACCTGAATTGTCTAGTGGTTTTCCCTACTTTCTTCAATTTAAGTCTGAATTTGACAATAAGGCGTTCATGATCTGAGCCACAGTCAGCTCCTGGTCTTGTTTTTGCTGACTGTATAGAGCTTCTCCATCTTTGGCTGCAAAGAATATAACCAATCTGATTTCAGTTTTGACCATCAGGTCATCAATAACCTCAGATACGCAGATGACACCATCCTTACGTCAGAAAGTGAAGAACTAAAGAGCCTCTTGATGAAAGTGAAAGAGGAGAGTGTTGGGTTAAAACTCAACATTCAGAAAACTAAGATCATGGCATCCGGTCCCAACACTTCATGGCAAACGGATGGGGAAACAATGGAAACAGTAAGAGACTTTATTTTGGGGGGCTCCAAAATCACTGCAGATGGTAACTGCAGCCATGAAATTAAAAGACGCTTGCTCCTTGGAAGAAAAGCTATGACCAACCTAGACAGTATATTAGAAAACAGAGACATTACTTTACCAACAAAGGTCTGTCTAGTCAAAGTTATGGTTTTTCCAGTACTCATGTATGCATGTGAGAGTTGGACCATAAAGAAAGCTGAGGACCGAAGAATTGATGCTTTTGAACTGTGGTGTTGGAGAAGACTCTTGAGAGGAGTCTGCAAGGAGATCTTCAAGGAGATCAAACCAGTCCATCCTAAAGGAAATGAGTCCTGAGTATTCTTTGGAAGGACTATGCTGAAGTTAAAAACTCCAGTACTTTGACCACATGATGCAAAGAACCAACTCATTAGAAAAGACCCTGATGCTGGGAAAGATTGAAGTCAGGAGGGGAAGGGGATGACAGAGGATGAGATGGTTGGATGGCATCATCGACGTGATGGACATGAGTTTGAGTAGGCTCCAGGAGGTGGTGATGGACAGGGAAGCCTGATGTGCTGCAGTCCATGGGGTCACAAAGAGTCGGACACAACTGAGCGACTGAACTGAATTGACGTCAGTGTCTCCAGTGTTAGTGGTCTATGAGTGACATCCTCATCTGAATTTAGTATCAGTTTGATGATACCCTTTGTCCTTTCATTTTATTCCACAAACATTTATTGTGCATCTACTATCTACTTCTGGGTGAGATGGTAGAACTCCCTAGTATTTAATAAAAGCAACTGGGATCAGTGTATTTTTACTGGTAAATCTTCAAATATTTTTTTCAAAAACATCTTAGCATCTATACTGATCCAAATTTATGTCCATTTTCCAAGAAAATCATCTAAAATGTCCCAAGTTTTCAAACATACTGTAACAGAATCATACAAAACTCTCTCTCCTATCTTTACCTATCTTCTCTGAGCTGACTGACATCACCTTTTACACTATCTCCTCCCTCTTCTTGATCAGGCTCACCAAAGCCTTGCCTATATTACTGGTCTTTTCAGGGAGCCAGCTTTCCATTTTAGTCAAGAATCTACACTTGTGACTTTGAGTTGGTCACCAGAAATGTACACAATTCCTACTTCCCTTGCCTAGATATGTAGGAGGATGGCCCTTTCCTGCCCACTCATACTTAGAGTTGCCCCAAAGACTGGCTTTGGCCAATTGGACTCATTTGGGCAGAAGTTTTAAAGGCTAGAGATGGCTTCACTGTCCTATCCTTCCTCTGCCTTGTGACCAGTCTGGAGGGAAGATGTGCCAATAGCCCAGGCCTCAGAATGAGGACATTCAGCAGAGCTGCTCAGAGTCCCTTGAGTAACACATGGTTTCAAAAAGCTCACACACACAAAAAAAAATCAACACGTCTTCCCCATCCTGAACCCCCCTCCCACTTCCCTCCCCATACCATCCCTCTGGGTCATCCCAGTACACCAGCCCCAAGCATCCTGTATCCTGCATCAAAGCTGGACTGGCGATTTGTTTCTTATATGATATTATACATGTTACAATGCCATTCTCCCAAATCATCCCACCCTCTCCCTCTCCCACAGAATCCAAAAGACTGTTCTATACATCTATGTCTCTTTTGCTGTCTCGCATACAGGGTTATCATTACCATCTTTCTAAATTCCATATATAGGTGTTTTTCTTTCTGGCTTACTTCACTCTGTATAATCGGCTCCAGTTTCATCCACCTCATTAGAACTGATTCAAATGCATTCTATTTTTAATGGCTGAGTAATACTCCATTGTGTATATGGACCACAGCTTTCTTATCCATTCATCTGCTGATGGACATCTAGGTTGCTTCCCATGGCGGATTCATGTTGATGTATGGCAAAACCAATACAATATTGTAAAGTAATTAGCCTCCAATTAAAATAAATAAATTTTAAAAAAATCAACACAGCATCGGGCTCTAAACTGCAGTCAACAGACATATACATCCCACCAATGGGAGTCACTCTATTTCTTGAGCCTAATCATCTATAAAAGGTCTGCTTTCCAAATATCAATGCCTGGAAAGTTCTATTCTTTAGAAACACAGGTATTAAAGTGGATGTTCATGTTTGACTGTTTCACTGACACCAGTTTAAGAATATTAATGTGGAAGCAATGGGCTACCACCAATTTCATCTAATTATTCTTACAATTGGTTGGAGGGAAAGGGTGATTAATAAGCACCAAGATGACATGACAAGTTATTCATGATAAAGTAGCTAACGACACAAAGGAAACTTATTCTTGTGAAGAATAAAGACAGTAATAAATCTCTTCTTTTGTTTCCATTTGGTAAAATTATACCAGTCCTTGTTCAAAGGCCAGTCTGTTGGAAAATATAGGTCAGTTTTACTAGAGATAAATCCACTGTTCCTTTCATAAACATATTTTTGTGACTATACATGACTTTTCTATGCTCTTGGAAGTATTTTTGGCTTTTTGTAAAGTCAATGCTTCAGTTTTTCCTGGTGTTCAAAAGTGAGAGTCACTTGTTGATAAAGGCATTTTCTTTAAGTACAAAAGCCAACTTTTCAAACCTCCATCACCCCTGAGTACTAAAGAGCCCAGGACCGTACCCCAGCCAATTAAGTCCTGAGACTCTCGGCCTGGAGTTTGCAGTCACTGCAGAAGGAGGGCCTCTGCCAGCCCCACAGTGCTGCATCTGCAGAAGGGCACAAAGGTGCACTCTGCCTATCAAGAGACCCCACTAACCTTATCACTGGAAATGCTCAGGGCACAATATCTGATGCAGAGAACAGAGACCAAAGACCCTATAACCAGACTGAGAGACATGGCTCCTTTTCCATTTCAGGCATTATTCAAAACACTTTAATTTCTTTGCTATTGATTTTTAAACCATTCACAGACCATGAACTTTGTTCGATATAAAACAGGGGCTCTGTTAAAACTATATTCACTTCTTCCTTCTTGTACCTACAAGAATACTTCTTACTTAGTTTGAAAGAGATAAACCATAGAACATAGTGACCGTGCCTGCTCAAGGCAACGACGTGGTTCTCTAGGGGAAATCAGACAGTAACTGCTGTGGCCTGGAACTTAATTTCCCCAAAAAACAATGCTCAAGACATGAGAAGAGCAGATGAGAAGGTGTAAATGTGAATTAAGCACACTTCTATTAATTTCTATCAAGTTGAGCTATTTCACTTCTCTTAGCAACTTAAATAAGATTTGTTACTACAGTTCACAACCACATTCATAGCCCACAGGGGATAAGTTATGCTATGAAAAACACTGTATTTCTTTCAAAGCCAGAGTAGAGAATTATATGAAGGGAGAAGACATCAGGGTAAATATGTGGGGACCCTGAAAGATTAGTGTAAAGAGGAAAGAAACCACAAGTTTGAGTCAAAGACCACAGGCCAGAGATGGAGGGGAGGGATAACGCTGATTAAAGGCTGTGTCTTCATTAGATGTTCCTCTAAGACAGCCCCTCTCCCTAAAAAGAGTCCCACAGCTCACTAACAAAACAAGGGGTCCACACCACTGATGCCCCAACACATGCAGTAAGAGCAGTGTAAGGACAGGGAAACATTTAGTGACCCACAACAGGGCCTCTGGCACGGGGTCAGGGGCCGGGACACCAGCAGCTTCTGTGCTGATGGCGGCAGAGCAGCCACATGAGCCCAAGCATGCACAAGGCAGAAGTGAAAATATGCTGATAAGGGACTACACGCTATAGCCCGTACCTCAAGCCCTCTACCTGTATCATCTCATTTAATCCTCACCAAAACTCCGAAGTGACTACAAATCTCCCCTTCTCACAGATAAGGGCTCTGAGGTTAAGGAGGAGAAGTGTCACTCACCAAAGATCACCGAGCTTCTTGATGGTGAGGCTGGGATTCAATCTAGGAGATGGAAGGTGACCCTTTACCACCAAGCAATGCTGCCGAGTGACAACACTGACGGAGCAGGAGGGCGGAGCGCAGGACCTCAGGGTCCCTCGGCAGCCCACCCCAGGTTAACCAACACGACAAGAGGGCCAGGGACATAAAGGACTCTGGAGCAGGGGGCAGGAGGGCGGAGCGCAGGACCTCAGGGTCCCTCGGCAGCCCACCCCAGGTTAACCAACACGACATGAGGGCCAGGGACGTAAAGGACTCTGGAGCAGGGGGCAGGAGGGCACAGCGCAGGACCTCAGGGTCCCTCGGCAGCCCACCCCAGGTTAACCAACACGACATGAGGGCCAGGGACGTAAAGGACTCTGGAGCAGGGGGCAGGAGGGCGGAGCGCAGGACCTCAGGGTCCCTCGGCAGCCCACCCCAGGTTAACCAACACGACAAGAGGGCCAGGGACATAAAGGACTCTGGAGCAGGGGGCAGGAGGGCAGAGCGCAGGACCTCAGGGTCCCTCGGCAGCCCACCCCAGGTTAACCAACACAAGAGGGCCAGGGACGTAAAGGACTCTGGAGCAGGGGGCGGAAAGAGGAGAGAAAGGCTGCTTTGAAGCTGCTTTTCTAACACTGCCCTCTAACTTCTCCGGCTACAATATGCCCAGCGCTGTGTTACCACCACTGGGACCTCCTGGCTTCAAAAGATCCCTTAATATGGACGGCCTATCATGAGATATGCAACCCGGAAAGCAAGATGTAGGTATTTGGCAACTACAGGACAGAAGAATGAGCGTACCACACCCAAGAATGAGGTTACACAGTGGCCCCACAGTCGACAGTCACAGGACTGAGACACTCAGCCTCAGCATTGGCTGAGGGGCAAGAATGGAAGCTGAGCTCACGGGAGAAGGAGAAGCCTGCACTACCCTCCCACAAAGACACCCAAGACGATCCTACTGCACTTGAGGATTATGATGAAAATCGTCGACCCCTCCGTCCAGAACCCAATAAGGAGAGCTGACCTAATTTGTGTGCCCAACACCATCGTGTACGGACATTTAATAAACAGGGCACTTGAGAGTTCTAATAAAACATAGCGTTTGCCAGTAGAGATAATTAGAATTGAAGCCGCAAAATTCTAGTGTTTGGCAACATAGATGAAACAACTTCATTAAGATGTACAGCTTCAGCAAATGAAAGGCAGGAGAGCACTGGACCCTGAAGAATCAGCCTTCTTGAAACTAATTGCTTCAGTGCTTAAAGAGGACAGCTCTGTAACACCAAGGGCACAGCAAGGAAATGCCGCTGGAAAGCAATCAGCCTTCCCAAAGTGCTCTCACTTGTAAACACAGCGTTAGACTCCATTCCAGCATATGAAGGTGGAAGTAGCACTGGAAGACTTCAGATGAAAATGCTGGGCTGGGGTCTCAACAGTCAAGGTAGGAGATACCTCTAATGATCAACAGTAACAATGAACCATAGTCACTCTCTTCTGCCCTTGGTGTGGGCTGGAACTCAAAAGACAACGTACCAGAAGACAAGAACCAATCCTGCGAGGTTAGGAAGGAGCCACTGAAAGAATGAGAAGTAGAAGCACACGCAAATGACACACACGTGACATCCACCATCTCTCTGAAATGAACGCACAGCATATCCCATTCAGCGCACATGTTCGGATGACATTTCAGGGTGGGGTGGGGGGCGGGCTTATGTTGCTGTCCCACCTGTCCCTGGACTGTGCAGGCACTTGCACTTGGTACAGAGGTGTCGCCACAGGACACAGGGTGGCATCAACCCACGATCCTTTTCATATCTTCTCCTGCATGGCCAGACTCCTAGAGATCTGGAGCCTGCAGAGGAGCCTGCATCATGGAACCGTATACACTACCATATGTAACATAGACAGCCAGAGGGAATTCGCTGTATGACTCACGGAGCTGAAACCCGGAGCTCTGTGACAAGCTGGAGGGCTGGGGTGGGAGGAGATTCAAGAGGGAGGGGACATAAGTATACCTGTGGCTGATTCATGGTGAGGGATGGCAGAAACCAACACAATATTTGTAACGTAATTGCCCTCCAATTAAAAAGTTTAAAAACTTTTTTTGGAAAAAGGGGCCTGCAGAGCACCCAAACAACACTGAGTCACGTGTGGGGAGGACACTTTCATATTTCTGAGCTTTCCTCAAGGCTGTTTCACCAGCAGTGCTAACTCGATGGAATCTAAACTGAGCTGGCTCCTTTGCCCTTACTCTTCCTCTTTTCTGTTTTCCATTTTAATGAACCCTCCAATCTGCCCGGCTACCCAGCCATGCATCTTCGAATCACCAGAGACGACTGCCTCTACTCTTGTCTCCCACATCCAACCAGCCACAGCGGCCCCCTGGTTTTCCCAGAGCCCCTCTTCAATCTGCTTTCCAACCCCACTGCCATCTCTTAATGTGTCTCTATCCCTGGCCTCACTGTCCTGATGGCTGACAGCCGCTGCTTTTGAAAGCGGCAGAGAGTCATTTCCCCTCCCCGGGCTGACATCTGGGGCCGAGGGGTCTGGGGAGTGAGTGCGCCAGAGGTTACAGTAGGTCCAGGACGGAGGGAGAGCCAGTGATTCCCACAGTCCAGTTTGTTCAAAGTCCCGGCGGGATCCCAAGGCCTGAGAGTGGGAGAAAACCACAAGAACCAGGAGATGACAGAGCAAGGCAGATCCAAGGCCTTGGGCACAGAGTAATTTAAAATGAACTCACTCATGTACCTCATAAATATGTGTGAGTATTAGTCGCTCAGTTGTGTCTGACTCTTTGGGACCCCATGGACTGTAGACTGCGCCAGGCTCTTCTGTCCATAGAATTTTCCCTCATACATATACACATGGGATTTCCTGGGAAGAAAGGACAGGATTTGGGGGTCCAAAGTGGGCCTGTCTGGGGTGTGAGGGAGCTGGTGCTGGGCCTCTGCTTTGCCAGCTGTAAAGCAGTCACCCAGCTCCTCTCTGCCCTGTGGTCAGGGTTTCGCGGGACTTAGCAGGCTCCGAAGAGACTCGGTGGGGTCGGGGGAGGGGACCTGGAAAGGGTCTTCTTCCATCTGTAGACAAAACCATATGGGGCTCTCGGCCTAAGAGTCTGGAGGCATAAAATTAACTCCCTTCTTTTAGTTGGCTCTCCCTCCATCTTTCTGGTTAGGGACATGAGAGAGAAGAGCTTCAGATGCATTTTAAATGTGACTGACAGGTACGGTGGAGGCCCTCTAGCAGTAAATACAAGTTATTATTAGTGATGCGTTCCAGCTAGCGCAGACAGGGGTCTGGGTCAACTGGAGCCATCTGTCAATCGGTGTGCCCACGCGGCTCGAGGGTCCTGGTCTGTGTAACACCCTGGCAGTGCGCTGCGGACGCCCTTCCAGCAGGTGAACACGTCACTTAGTTTCCACGGCCATGCCCTCTCACATTATTTAGGCTTCCAGCAGGAAGATTCCGTCCTCTGGGCTCCCAGTAGGGCCCAAGGCCTCAAGGCAGATGTAGTGGGCCAGGGCCGATGCTGTTCAGGCAGGAGAACCCCGGCCACGGAGCCAAAGACAAGAGGCCAGGACCATGCCCCCAGGGATGGATCGTGTCCCCTTTGTGTGTCTGCCTGCAGTGTTGACAGACAGGCCCCTCCTGACCCACAACATGCTCGCTAAGCTAACTGCAGGCTGGCAGCAGGGGGACAGAGGAGAAAGAAAAAACACAAGTGTGCGTCCAGACACAAAACCCTTCCTGCCTTCTTCTAGCATCCCTGCCACAGTCCAAAGTGAAAACAACAATAATGGTAATAAAAAACAATAATAAAGGTTTGGCAAACAGATTTATTCTTTAAAATTCAGGCCAGATGTCATCTGCTGTGGCTGGGGGGGCGGTGGGCAGGGGAGGCCACCTTTCTTGTGTATTTCCACCACCATCCTGTGCCTGCCTTCATCACAACACCTGCCACAACCCCCTGAGCCCTCTGGGGGCAGAACTGGGACTTTTAGCCAGGTTTCCAGAGCCAAGGTATGGTGGCTGGTATGCAGAGGCCTCTGGTAAATTACGGAAGTGCTCCATCTTGCTTATATGATGAACACAGCTGGGGAAGTGATATATGGCTTGTGGGATGCTCCTTCGAGAAATGAACTTGTCAGCAACTAGAAACCGCCTTCAATCAAACAATCAATACATATTTATGGAGCACCTAAAATTTGCTATTTAATGGTGTGAAACAGAACTATACAAGGATAAAAAATGATCTCTCTCAAAATGTTTTCAATCAGTATCTTATTTACTTTTGAATAATGTTTGCAATAAGGGAAACATTCAGATCTTTTGACTTCAAATGAAATTCATAAGAATCTCTCACACTCGCATCCAAATGGAAAATGTACACTCTGAAATTTTGAAAGACCTTGACACAGTTTTAATAGGACCCTCCATTAAAGGTAACTGCTCACCAATAGAAATAAGTGTCCCATTTGAAAGAAAGAAAATATTACATAAGGCAAAAATGAATGAAAAGATCAGCACACAGAATTATCAAAAGACAATTTTCAACTATAGATCTCTTGACTGTGGGAGTTTTCCATGTGTTGGTACTCATAGATCCTGTCTCAAAGTAGTACTAGTGAGTCCTACAGGAAAAAGAAATTAGTGGGAATTGACTGGAAGCTTATTTAAACCTACAGTTTTGAGGCACATGAAGGAACAATGCAATAAGCAAAAAGAAAACTGAGCTTAAAAAAAAAAAAAAAAAAAGAGCTTCTTGGCCTGCCCCATTATTCACCAGCTGGCAAACCTGGAACAAAGCAAGAATCTTACTACCAGACTTTGGAAGAATCTTAAGAGAATCTTCTAGGTCAATCATTTGATTTTAAACATAAAGAAAGAGAAGCCCTGCGAAAAGAACAGAGGAACAGAGCCTGGACTGAAACTCAGAAGTGCATCCTCCTTTTCCATTACCTCGTTTTGCCCTCACCACTTGAAAAATCAAACCAGGGAACGGATGAGGAAGATGTGGTACATATACTACTCAGCCATAGAAAAGAATGAAATCATGTCATTTGCAGCAACATGGATGCAACCAGAGATCATCATACTAAGTGAAGAAGTCAGAGACAGACAAATATATCACTTATTTATAGAATCTAAAATATGACACAAATGAACCTACCTATGAAACAGATTCTCAGACACAGATGACAGACTTGTAGCTGCCAGGGGCTGGGGAGGCACAGAGGGAGAGTTTGGAGTTAGCATATGCAAACTATTTATATAGACTAGAGAAACAACAAGGCCCATAAAGTAGGTACAGCACAGGGAACTATATTCAATGTCCTTGAATTGAATTCAATTCAATGTCCCATTATGATAAATCATAATGGGAAAGAATACAAAAAAGAATGTATATATAATCAAATCACTTTGTCGTACAGCAAAAAACTGGCACAACATTGTAAATCAACTATACTTTAATAAAAATAATAAAGATCACATCAGGGTATGCAGAATCAAGGAGGTAGCTTTTAAAACGGATAAAATTTGTGTGCACACTGCACAAGTAATACTTGAAGCGTTGCTGCCGGGGGCTGTAGACCCAGTTGTCCTTAACACCTTCTTTGACAGGTCAGCTCTTATCCTTGAACAGCAAGTGGTAGGTGGGCTACCATTGAGCTATGAGAAACCTTAACAAAATGCCTAGTGACCCCGAGGCCCCCAAAGCAAATACTTCCTGATCTGATGGGATTTTTCAACCAGTTTTTGTTGCAGAGGGCCATCTCTAAAGAGAAGATGGAAGAACCAAGCCACTTCACATAGCATAAATGTTCAACAAGGAGCACCTTTTCCCAAAAAGTTATTCTGAGCATGTAACAAATCCGACACCAGGGAAAGTGCAAACATATATATGTGATGTTTAAAAATCAGCAGCATAAGGCAGTCCTGATCTCTGTCACTCACCCTAGAATTTGCTGCACTGGGTATTTTATGCATGATCACACTTCTGTTATCAATCTCCATAATGGAGGGCAATCAGTTTTCCTTTTCTTAGACTCTAGTTAATAACAGCAATACTTGAATAAACACATTGAAAAATTCGATAAGCTCATTTTGGGGCCACACAGTGATAAAAACTATAACATCTTGGAGAATAACTTGGCAGTATGAAACGGGATAAAATCATTTCAGGAATTTTTCATCTCCTAGATGGGATTTTGTGCCCTTATTGGCATTTTAAAAAATTAACTGGAGTTGGAAGATTCCCTAGATTCAAGCATAAACTGGGCAATGTTAATGTGGGTCATGCTGGACCACCATAGGGGGATCAAAGGGTCTTTTGCTGGGTAAAGGTTTGAGAGAAAGGATCAATAAACCAGCAGACCCTGAACATAAGCAGGGCATGGGCTGGGCAAGAGGAGATTGACCAACTTGACCAGGGGAGAAAGTGACGGTAAACTGGTCAGTGTCCACTTCTGAAGTCGAAAAGAGAATAAGAACTTAAATTAATTCCATACACCAAGCCAGACTGGAGGTTTAAGAGCCTTGAGACATCAGCCGACCCTCCCCTTTATTATCTAGTCTGGGACAACACCCTTGGAAGCCCTGGCTCTATGCTAGGCATCCTAGCCTCATCCACAGAGTGCCCATTTGGTCATGGCATTGTTTCTGCATGAATGCAACAGTCCCACCAGTCCAGGAGAAGTCCCTGGAGCTCAGAAATGAGGAGGGGAAAGGGAAAGCTATGGTGTTTTCGTATTTTTAACTCTTATAGCTTATAGCTCTTATAGCTCAACCCTTCAGCTTGAAGGGCTTAGATGTCAAATTGGCATCATTAAATTTTTCTCATGCAAGTCTGAGGGAAAAAAAAACAGAAAGCAGAATGAGTCCTAAGAACAAGGGGAGGGTAGAAGGATGGGAGGGAGGGTGGATAGAAGGGAGACAGACCAGGGAGGGAGAGAGGATGGGGAGGAAGAAAAGAGAGTCAGAAAATATTTTCCCAAGAAGAAAAGTGAACCCAGGAGAGCTGAGCTGGGGGTGTAAGCCCTCATCTGCAAGTGTCAGATCGAGAAGTCTCTGCATCACCAGGCAGCTGCTCACCTCCACCCGGAATGAAAAGTGAGTCATAGGCCCAGCACAAGTCCAGCCTCCGGGTGCCTCCCAGTAAACCCTGACCAGTGTTTCAGAGAGAGGAGTTCAACAAAACATGGGCCCTGCTCCCAGCAGGGCTCTGCCTTCCACCGGAGAGGCCAAGAGCAATGACTCTGAGCCACCTCGTCCAAGTCACTGTCACCAGATCCAACAAGGGCAGAGAAAGAGGCAAAACCTCAGGCAGCTGGAAACATGCTGTCTAAAGCCATACAGATGACAGGGAGCCTTTCCCCTAGGGCGGCTCTGAGGGGCAGAGCGCCCAGCGGCTGCCTCATCAGGTGCAGGGCTGTGAGCTCCACTGCAAGCCAGCAGCAGCAGGGGCTGGGGAAAGGGGGGCAAGCACTGCCTTTTGAGGATGCAGAAATGATTCCCGGGAAGAAATGATCTGCCTGGAGACTCGAGCTAAGGTCTTTCTGCTCCCTAACATCCTTTGACGTTAAACCCAATGCTATGTCTTTACAGCTTGAATGAGAGGTTAAACAATGTCAAATGATAACAATTTCTAAGCTTTGTGATTATAATCCAAAACCGTTCTGCACCATCTCAAATATTTCTTAGTGGATTATGGCAAAGATCAAACCAGTCGATCCTAAAGGAAATCAACCCTGAATATTCATTGGAAGGACTGATGCTGAAGCTCCAATACTCTGGCCACCTGATGCGAAGAGTCGACTCATTAGAAAAGATCCTGAGGCTGGGAAAAATTGACGGCAGGAGGAGAAGGGGACAATAGAGGACGAGATGGTTGGATGGCATCACCAACTCAATGGACACGAGTCTAAGCAAGCTCTGGGAGATGGTGAAGGACAGGGAGGCCTGGCGTGCTGCAGTTCGTGGGGTCGCAAATAGTCAACATGACTGAGTGACTGAACAACAAATGGCAAAGAACACTTAATCAGTTTTAGCACTAGACTGGCATTGCCCATTCACCCATTCCCAGAATGCTCACTGATCAACCCAAGAACAACATTAAGTTGTGATATAAAGTGAAAAGAAAAATTCTCAGAATCTTGCTTTTCTTTAGACCCCTAAAAGGATCCCACAGAGCAGAATCCAGCTGAGTTACTATGAAGACCAACTTTGACACATAAATGTTGGAAGGCAGGGAGAAAAGAGTATGTTTATGAATTACTGTCCTCTTAATCACAGGGTTTTATAACACAGAAAACAAAACTGACTTGAAGAGAATAAACAAATGATTCTAAGATACCACACTGAAGAAAAAAAGGTTTTAATGTGACACTGCATAAATTTTAAAACATACAAATTCATACACTCACACAGACACACACACAAACTATGTTTACCAAGTACTATGTGAACAATTTGTTGGTTATTCATCATTTTAAGTAGTTTGCCCAACTGATATCCTCCTGTATTACAGAAATAGAGTATATTATTTTGAAGAAGGTAAAAAATGGAAAATCTCCTCCACACACAACTGAATGTCACTCCTTCAACAATCTGTACTGAAGACCAGTATACACAAGGTCCGCCCTGGATCCTGATGAAGCGCCCCAAACGTGCCCCAAGACACCTGCCAATGGGTAGCTGCATATCCAGTGGGTGGGCAGGGCAGACAGAACAGGCTAAGGGGCAGTGTGCCATGTCGAAGGCAAGTCCCGCTCTTAGCATCCCAGGAAGTGAGACCTTGAAACACTGAGATGATGAGAGAAGACTTTAGGAAGGAGATTTTATTTAATTTTTTTTTAAATTTTTTTATTATTATTTTTTTTTACTTTACAATATTGTATTGGTTTTGCCATACATCAACATGCATCCGCCACAGGTGTACACGTGTTCCCCATCCTGAACGCCCCTCCCACCTCCCTCCCCATACCATCCCTCTGGGTCATCCCAGTGCACCAGCCTAGGAAGGAGATTTTAGAATGGAGCTGGGCAGGAAGAAACAGCAGCCTTGTGGAGGTCTAGAACCTGAGGAAGAGCAGAGACCTGTAACTTAGGAACATGCAGTTGAGTGACATCAGATGTTACAAGCACACACTGAGGTCCATCACTCTCAACACTCAGCTAAGAGTGTTGCCACATGTAACATGCACTCATGCTCAGTCCTGCCTGATTCTTTGTAACCCCCTGGACTGCAGCCCGCCAGGCTCCACTGCCCATGGAATTTTCCAGGCAAGAATACTGGAGTGGGTTGCCATTTCCTCCTCCCGGCGATCTTCCTGATTCAGGGACTGAATCTGCGTTTCATGTCTCCTGCGTTGGCAGGCGTATTCTTTGCCACTGAGCCACTTGGGAAGCCCCTAGACTTTTGCAATCCACACTAAATCTTGCTTTATACGAAGTGCCCAGGATACTGATTTCTTGAGGATTCACTGGAATTAAAAGCAAACTAGAAATACACGGTCACAATGACTCATGGATATGAGTTACATCATCTCTGCACACAGTGGGGAGGAGTGGTGACAGGTCACCCTCATGGGCAGCCCACAGGGCTCACTCCAGCTCAGCTCAGCTCAGCTCTGATCATCCTTCATCACCTGGCCTCCACCCTGTGGACTCCTGACTTCAGACCAAGTCTAAATTCACTACATTCTACCTCTCTGGCTGGAAAGGTCAACTCTCACCCTTTAGTTACAGGAAACAGAGGGGGGCAATTTCTTCTGGAGGTTTTTTAAGGCAAACAGATTCCTAACTGTCCTTCTACCATGAGCAGAAGGCTAACACTACTACTGATTCTGTTACTATCTACAAATATGATTTAGCCGTGGATACAGTTGATGGTACAGGGATAACCAGAGGGATTCTTATGAATTCTCAGAGCCTCTGCACTTCAGGGACAGTCATCAGTATGTCTGAGTTTTTGTTTTCAACTATAACACCGAACTTCTGTCTGAAAACTCTCAGATAATGATGCATACGGCTTTCAAGAGATGAGGTTAGAAAGAGGATATATGATATTCTAGATGTGAGATGCCGATATCAAATAGCAGAAATGAAAGAACATATTATTAGCTATTTTTGTTTTTTAATGGAACTTGCCCACTTCTGTGCGCTCCCCAGAAATGCCTCAGAGTTGCGCTGTGGCCAGAAGCCTAAATGAGGTCTCAGAAAAGATAATGGAGCTTTAATGATGGAAATAGTAAGAAAATTAAATCTAATCATGTTCCATTAAGCATACTCTTAGCTCCCATTTTTACCAAATTATTTTATGATGATTTCGCCTCTGTCTATTGTAACAACCTTTTACAGCAATTTGATTTGCAAGCATAAACAAGTCTCGTTTATTTTCTACTATGAAACCCAGTGGGATTAATAAGATGAGATGGATCCTCTAAAATTTTACCCATTCTAGCAATCAGGAAGTAACCATTCAGAGAGATGAATATTTTGTTTTATATTTATTTGGGAGGAAAATGTTACACTCTAATTAGAGTCATATTCAACAGTAATGTATTACCTGCTTAGACAACGTTCAGCCAGGCAGCTCCTCCTAGACCAGACTTGAAAGGGAGCCACAGTCATCCCCCCATCAGGAGCTGGTGGCTCCCACGCTACTGGCCACTTCACCCTCTCAGGCCTTCAGCCCCCACGCCTGCCCCCCTCCCGCTCTGTGATGTGCTGCTATCCTGTTTGGAGTCTTGTGTTATTAATGACCAGACGTGCAGGACTGTCTGCTTCCAGCGAAACACTCCTGCGAGCCAGCTAGTTGTGAGTCCTCGAGCGCTTGAGTTGTGAACAATCACACGATCTGTTGAGGGGCACGCAAATGACTATCAACAATCACGCATCCTGTCATGGGACACGCAGAGGAAGATGGGAGAGGCTGTTCATTCTGGACTCTGCAGAGAACAGAAGTGCCTGTCCAAATAGGCAGGTGGGGCTTCAAATATTCTTTCCAAAGCATGTTTACTTGCACAATGTGTCATGATGAAAAAGATGTAAATTCTTAACTAGAATCACAACTTGCTAATTAAATGAGTCTTGGGGCCAAATCCTGACGGACACTATCAAGAAATAAAGAATTTGGGAGGAAAAATTCTTATTTAGAAAGAATGGTATCCATGGAAGAAGAGGTTGGGGGAATAGTATATGATCACCAGACATAAATTTATACCAGTTTTCTATTCTAACTTTGTATTAAGGTCTGAAGAGAAAGAACAAAAAACAGAAAAGACAAGATAACAAGGAAACAATTTCAACTAGAGATCATAAAATGTAATAAGTTCATAATGATTACTAATATGCAAACACCCAAGGGACTTCCCTGGTGGCCCAGTGGCTACGACTCCACACTCCCAATACAAGGGGGCCAGGTTCGATCCCTGCTCAGGGAACTAGATCCCACATGCCACAACTAAAGTTCCCACATGCCGTAATGAAAACCCAGCAAAGCCAAACAAATACACAAAAATAAATATTTTCAAAAATATGTAAATACCCAATAACATAGCCACAACTTCCAGAAATCAGGATAAATGAATACAAACACATGGAAACACACTAAGAATATGTTACTACAGACCACCTCCTTTCATCTAAGCTAGGACACTGGTGTGGCAATGCACAACAGCACGCTCTATGAACTGTATCTTAGAGCTGAATGTCAAATTCTAACCTCTATAGCGAATGAGAGAACAATTTCCAAGCATACACAGAGAATTCATGAAAATTCACCATAGCAGGCAGAAAGAAAACGTCGATAAATTTTGCCCCAAATAAAAATTCTTCAGTGCAATTATTCGATACTATTAATTAATTTAAAAACCAGTTTTTCTTAAATGCCATTTTTTAAACCCTTAAGGGAAATATAGACCCAAACTGCAAAGTTTTATGAAAATAATGGTAAAGAAAACATAAAATATTAGTATCTATGGAATACTGCTCAATTTATCAGAGAGAAATATGCAGCATTAGATACCTACAACAACAACAAAAAATACATATATACTCAATTTTAAAAGCTAAGGAAAACATGAAGTTACCAAGACAAAGCAAAAGGATGAAATTCAAAAAGATAAAAGAATTTAATGAATGAATTTAATTTAATGAATTTACTTCTGTCTCGAGTAGGATATAATACGTCACACAGACCAAAAATATCACTTTAAAACAACCAGAAAACTCCAGAAAAATTACAAAATCAAATCTGTACAGATAACAGAGAGCTACAAGAGCACCAAGAAGTGAACTAAAATTCCAGAAAGTACAAAACTTTTCCAGGATGAACTGATGCTTCCAAATATTTTCCTCCCAGGGGCTTTGCTGGTTCTGGATGCTGGCTGAAAGTTAGTTCAGTACCTACTAAAGACATGAGAAACCAGCAACAATTTTAAAGGTTGTGTCAAGGCTATGGTTTTTCCAGTGGTCATGTATGGATGTGAGAGTTGGACTGTGAAGAAGGCTGAGCACAGAAGAATTGATGCTTTTGAACTGTGGTGTTGGAGAAGACTCTTGAGAGTCCCTTGGACTGCAAGGAGACCCAACCAGTCCATTCTGAAGGAGATCAGCCCTGGGATTTCTTTGGAAGGACTGATGCTAAAGCTGAAACTCCAGTATCTGGCCACCTCATGCGAAGAGCTGACTCACTGGAAAAGCCTCTGATGCTGGGGCGGCTGTGACAATTTCTTAAAATGACAATGAAGCTTTGCAGCATCACTGGGTTCTCCCATCCACAAATGATTTCTCTGTAGCTTGCCATTCTGTTTTGAGAGCATTTTACCCACGGAAGTTCTTTCAAACTTGGAGTCAGTCTTCTCAAACCCTGCTACTCCTTTATCAACTAAGTCCTCTGTTGTCATTTAACAGTCTTCTCAGCATCTTCACCAGGAGTAGATTCCATCTCAAGAAACCACTTTCTCTGCTCACCCCAAGAAGGAACTTCTCAGCTGTGGAAGTTTAATCATGAGATTGCAGCAATTCTATCACATCTTTAAGCTCCACTTCTAGTTCTCTTGCTGTTTATGCTACATCAGCAGTTACTTCTCCCACTGAGTTATGAACTTAGTCATCCATGAGGGTTGGAACCAACTTCTTTCAAACTCCTGTTCATATTGGTATTTTGACCTCTTCCCATGAATCATGAATGATCTTAGTGGCATCCAGAGTGGTAAATCTTTTCCAGGTTTTCAAATGACTTTTGCCCAGACCCTTCAGAAAGATCACTACCTATGGCAGTTACAGCCCTATGAAATGCATTTTATAAAGAGTAAGACTTAACAGATGTTCACAAGGGGTCTCAGCAGGGCTACAGTCAAGGTGTTGAGAGGGCCAAATTCCTTCTGGATGCTCAAGAGAAAAATTTCCTTGTACCAACCAGGTTCTAAAGGCCTCCTGCATTTCTTGGTTTATATTCCCTTTTTCACATCACTTCAACCTCTTTCACCATCATACCTCCTTTTCTGACTCTACTGCCTCCCTTCTTCCCTTATAAAACCTTTGTGATTACACTGGACCACTCAGATACTCCACAATAGTCTCTCCATCTCAAGAGCCTTAACCCCATCTGCAAAGTCCCTTTTTATCAGGCACGCGGACGCACGCTCGGTCACTGAGTCATGTCCAACTCTTTGCGACACCATGGACTGTAGCCCGCCAGGCTCCTCTGTCCATGGGCTTTCCCAGGCAAGAATACTGGAGTGGGTTGCCATTTCCTCCTCCAGTGGATCTTTCCCACCCAGGGTTCCAACCTGTGTCTCCTACACTGACAGGCAGATTCTTCACCACTGAGCCACCTGGGAAGCCCTGCCTTTTGTCATAAAGGGTAACATATTCACAGGTCCTGAGCATTAGGAAGCGGATGCCTTGGGGCTGGGGAATATGACTGCCAACCACAGGAGAAGGGGAGGAACAGCTATGGGTCAGCAACTATCAGAGTTTGCCATCCTCTATCTATATTCCCCCACCACTCATCAGGTTCATTCCCTCCCCTCTACAAGTGTTATAGAGGAAAGGAAAACAAGTGCTTTCTTTGTATTTGACTATGAAAAAAAAGACTGTCTTCTAAAAACTAAAGTAAATAAATAAAGACTTAAAAGTTGAAACTACTCCTTGATCCATGGGCGGCAGAATCGATGTTGTGTTAGCAGGCATGAGAACAATGTTACTCTGGTTGTACATCTCCATCAAAGCTCTTGGGTGACTAGGTGCATTGTCAATGAGCAGTAACGTATTTTGAAATGAAAATTTTTTCCTGAGGTCTCAACAGTAGGCATAAAAAAATTTAGCAAACCACATTGGAAACAGATGTGCTGTCATCCAGGCTTTCCTGTTGCATTTATAGAGCACAGGCCAAAGACTCAGCCTAATCCTTAAGGGCCCTAGGATTTTTGAAATGGTAAATGAGCACTGGCTTTACCTTAAAGTCACCAGCTTCATCAGCTCCTAACAAGACAGTCCGTCTGTCCTCTGAAGCTTTCAAGTCAGGCACTGACTTCTCTCGAGTTATGAAAGTCCCAGATGACATCTTCTTCCAGGAGAAGGCTGTTCTGTCTACGTTGAAAATCTATTGATTCTTCTGGGTAACTTGCTGCAGCTTCTACATCAGCACTTGCCGCTTCATCTTGCACTTCTATGTTACAAAGATGTTAAACCCCATGAACCATCTCTGCTAGCTTCAAATTTTTCTTCTGCAGCTTTCTCACCTCTCTCAGCCTTCCTTGAACTCAGGAGCATTCGGATATGACTCTGGGTTAGGCTCTGGCTTAAGGGAATGTTGTCGTTAGTTTTATCTTCCATCCAGACCATTCATACATTCTCCACATCAGCAATTAAGCAGCTTACTTTCTTAGCATTCATGTGTTCAGTGGAGTAGCACTTCTAATATTCTTCAAGAACATTTCCTTTGCATTCACAACTTGGCTACCTGTTTGACAAGAGGCCCAACTTTCAACCCATCACAGGGTTCAGCACGCTTTCCTCACAAGCTCAGTCATGTCTAGCTTTTGATTTAAAGTTGAGAGATGTGTGACTCGTCCTTCCACCTGAACACTTAGAGGCCACTGTAAGATTATTAACTGACCTAACTTCAATATTGTCTTCTCAGGGAACAGAGAGGCTTGAAGAGAGGGAAAGAGATGGGGGAGCCACTGGTCACTGGAGCAGTCGGAAGACTCACAACATTTTATCAATCAAGTTTACGATCTTCCATGTGCATGGCTGGTGATATCCCAAAACAATTACAACAGCAACAGCAAAGATCACTGATCACTGTAACAAGTAAAATAACAAAAAAAGTTTGAAATAGTGTGAGAATGACCAAAATGTGACACAAAGACAGTGAAGTCAGCAAAAAGAAAAAATAAATGCTACTGGAAAAATGGCGCTGATAAGATGTGCTCCCACCGAGTCACAGACTTTTATTCTCTAACTCTATTTACATTTGATTAAAATTTTATTTCCACAATTATCACTTGGTGTTTCCCTGCTGAACTTTTTCAATCTCTTTTCTGATCATCCACTTTTGTATTAATAAAACATCCCGTGGGTTTATCATTGGGAGATGATGAGGATACACAACTACACATTTTGCTGTCTAAGCCTGAACTGACATACAGTGACAAACCACCAATAGACTTTGCAATAGGCCACTCATTGTCATGTAGCATCTGTTATTCACTTAGTGAAGTGTTGATTAAAGAGCCAGCAGAGAATTGTGTACTTAATGCAATTGCTCACAGTTTATATACCACCATAAGTGAAATCTCAGTTGTTGCTAGGAAACTTGAGTTACTTAACTAAACCATGGTAATTAAAATGCATGCATACTGGAATCATGCAAAGAAATTTACTTCATATCTAAATCAGAAATGATACAGAGAGACACACACCCTGACCTTCTCCAGGGGATCTTCCCAACCCAGGGGTTGAACTCAGGTCGCCTGCATTGCAGGTGGATTCTTTATCATCTGAGCCACCAGGGAAGCTCAGAAACAAACACAGAATACACTAAATGTTAAGTCCAATTATCTCTGGGTACACAGTTATAGCTAATTTCTATTCTTTGGGCTTTTCTGTGTATTTTAGTTTTTATACAATGAAGATCTAAATGTAACACCTGTACAAAAGGGAAAATCAATTATTTTATGTAAAGGACAACAGTAAGTGATGCTAGTGGTAAAGAACCCGCCTGCCAATGACATAAGAGACACAGGTTCGATTCCTGCATGGAGAAGATCCCCTGGAGAAGGGAATAGCAATCCATTCCAGTATCCTTGCCTGGAAAATTTCATGGACAGAGGAGCCTGGCAGGCTACAGTCCATGGGGCTGCAAAGAATAGAACATGACCGAAGCAACTTAGCACACACAGTAAGTTTTTTAAACTGGTGATCTAGGATGTTATCGTTTTCTGGTATAGAACATGTAGAGTTTTCAACTCATACAAACCAGCAGAGATCAGAACATGATGATTTTTTTTGATGAATTTCCTTTGCTAAATACTGATTAAATGTCACAGTGACGAATTGATCTAATGCCAGTAAATATGTTCTAGTTTTTTTCCTTTTCCAGTGAACAGACTATCACATTTACTTCCTCTTTCAAGTTCTTTGACTCCTAAAGCAGTGATGGGTTTCATAAATATACTGTAACATTTAACGAGGGTGGGGGGGATGTCATTGCTCATTTCTCTACATATTTACATCATAAAAATTATGACATAAATTATTTGTGCTCAATAATATAAGTGCAGTGAGTTTGCCTGAGAAAATATCAAAGGAAAAATGTGGATTGTGCATATCAACAAGTATACAAACATGTACGTACTTTGTACACACATGGTCAAGGCACAAAACAACACAAAGAAACAGAAACTCGTACTACCCTTGGCTTGGCTTAGGAGTTTATCAAACTCTATCCACAGATCATGGCAAGTGTTTTACTCTAGAATGGCCCCTCAATTTGAAATGTAAAAGAGGAAATACATGCAGAAATAACAGTGTACAAAATAATATTACCATTAAGTTGACTACTTACACAATTGTTTTCTGGTAGACCCATTAACAGTCCCACCCTAGTTTTTTGGTGAGTGTATTTTTCTTAAGCAATTAATATCATTAATTTCATTAATGATGGACAAACTAGCCACACACAAAAAAGGACATTCAGTTGCCACTGAGTAATACAGCACCGTAAATCCACACTGCAAAACGTGAATGTTGCCACAGGCCACTAAAGTCCAAATTTGTTTTTGCTCTTTAACTAAACCCAAGTCATGCATGCAAGATACAAGCCAAACTGCATGACTCAGTTGACATTTTTAATTTTTTTGGGGGGGGGGAGGTGTTTCTCAAGAATTAACCATTAGCACTGACCATGACTCCATGTAAGTGGGATTTTAATGTCTAATCTATTAGCGAACAACGTGGTCCTCTAGGTAGCACATCAATTCCAAGGCTTCATCATAAGGAATTCATTACAAATACTGACATATGGAACATTCTATGAAGATATTGAACAGATTAAATTCTTCCTGGGAAGACATCATTCATCTCTAGGTCATAAACCATTCTGCAGCTAGGCTGACCTAAAGAAAGGTATGCTGGCATAATAAAAGGTAAGGAATTTTATTTACAGATAGGTTTTGGAAAGGGGCCACTTGCAATGCCAATCTCAGTAGAACAAAAGGTTCCCCAATGATATGCTTTTTGTCTCCCTACCCATCCTCATTTCCACGAACTAATGTCTCATATAATGGAGGCTTCCGTTTCTCTCAGACACAATGAGTCACATAACAATCCCTTAGAAGAAACAACAGGCTTGTGTTACTGAACTTTTTCTTGTAGACCCCAACTGCCTAGGCTCTAATGAGCAAAGTTTTCTGAAAAGGAAATCTCTGAAAAGTCCCTGCAGAGAAATCAGACATCTTGGTGCCTCTCTTAATCCATTCTAGTGGTGATAATAATCATCATGGAGGAGGAAAGGGCAATCCTGGAAATGTGGCATTCTTCTCTCCCCAACAGGAACTGGCACGACAGGGTAGATTTCAATGCCTCATCTCATTTGAGCAAAACCATTATTATTCATTAAATACGTAAGGCTAACAGAAAGGATACAAATGAAAATTAGAAAAAGAATGTAGAGACTGACACATTATCCTCATTTCTACGTTCATAACATAATTACTGAGCATCTATTCTGTCACCAGATGCTATTCTTGTGCTAACCATATTCATACTATAATCTCATGTCCAGGGAAGCCCTGACCTACAGTGGCTGTAGAGCTGAGTCATCATAGTGTGAGAAAGTAATTCCTCATATGCCACTAAAAGTCTATTCATTTTTCTTCCTAAGAAAGCCAGAATTTACAGAACTTAAACAACCTTAATAGAGAAGGTCCAGGTTTTTAATTTTCTATAAAATTGATTTTTAGTAAAAATATATAACAGTACTAAAACATCTGAAGAGGAAGAATGAGGAAAAGATGAAGTGAAAGTCTAAATTTTTAAGTGTGGAACTTTCACTAAAATAGAGGTTAAATAAATTTAAGTGAGCGAGAAAGTTTGGGACGAGACCTGAATATGCATATCTCTTCACATCATGTTAAAAGTGGCTTCTTCCAAACCGTGGAGATGGATGGGCTACTTACAACACAGGGCAGAAATGAATATTCAATAGTAACAGAGACAGCAGACTAATGGTGAACAATACAGACTCTGAAGCAAGAGGGAACCAAGTCTTACTAGCCTGTGATCCTGGACAAGTACTTAACCTCTCTGTGTCTCCTCGTTCTTCACTGCTACAGTCAGGGAGCGGGGAAGAGGAAAGCTGCTTCGTCAGGTTGTTAGGAGGATTAGAAGTCAACATGCATAAAGTACCTTGTATATACCAAACACCCTAAGTATGTGTTAAATCATTCAATATTGGAGAAAAACAATTTTAGATCTTTATTTCAAATCACACTCCTAAGTGAATTTTAAGTAGATTCAAAAGTCTAATGTTAAAAAATAAAATCACGACCATAAGACAGAGAGAGAAATGTTTTTCAAATTAGAAGTGGAGAAAGTATTTTAAAGTCTAAAATCAAAATCAAACTCTTAAAATATATAGAAATGACTTCAAAATTATTTAAAACATCTGTCTAAAAATCAACAAATACAACTGAAAATCAAATGACAAACTAAGCAAATATTTAGGTCATATGTGACAAAATTAATGTAATTAACATATAAAGAGCTCTTATACTAAGAAAATGATAGGTATGTATATCCAAAAATGGGCAAAGGCTATGAATAGGCAATCAATAGAAAAAGTAAATAAAATTTCTAGTAATGTCACCCATTCTTCCAGGTGCTGGGGTTTCAGTGCTGAAGATGAGAGAGTGTTCCTACTCTCATGGAGCTTAAATGTTTCTGAGTGAAGACACAAAACTGATAAAGAATCAAGAAATATTTCAAAAAGTGTAAAGGGCTATATTAAGAACTAAAATCGTGTGATCTGACAGTGACTAAGTAAATACCAGGTTGGTGGGAAGAAGAACCTCCCACGAAATTAGATTTAAACTTGAATGATGTGTGGGTTTACCAGCCATATCAAGGTGAGGGGAAAGCATTTCAGGGAAATGGTCCCAAGTGGATATTAGCTTGACAATGTAAAAACAAGACAACCGCCGTGGTTGAAGTAGATGATGGGGTGGGTGGCGAGAGGTGCAAGGAAGAGATGATGTGGCCTTGGTGAGTCTGAATAAAGAGGTCTGGTTTTATTTCCAGTTGGATGTGACGCCCTGGCATGTTTTAAACTAGAGACGGATATATATCATTTTCATCTAGGAAGGTAAAAGCCGGCTGCTATTTGGAGCACAGATGCTAAGAAAAAGAAACGTTGAAGCACAGAAATAAGCCGGGACACATGGGCCATCCAGGTAAGCTAGGACAGTGACCTGGATACAGTGGTGGTAACAGAGATGGAAAAAGTAGGCAAATGACATATGTTTGGGAGAAGAATAAAAGAAAATACAATCTGGGATCGTCGTACATGGATGAAGAGAGGTAAACTGTACAGAGATGGAGAAAACTACAGAAGCAAGAGTTGGGGTATGGGTAAGGAAGGGCAGTGGGCTCAGAATGTAAAGGCCTCTTTGGCTACATGAAGTCTGAGATACTTCTAAGGCACCTATATGGAGATTTCCAATGTGCGGTTGAACACCAGACTCTGACTCCAAAGGAAAGATGAAAGTTGGACATAAGATCTGGAAGTCTGCAGCGGATACTGAGAATGCTATCCGATGAGGCGTGATACACTGATCAGGTCAGATGACAGGGGCACACTCAAAAGGACTCAGCAGAAAATACCGAGTGAAGGGAGTCGTCACAGGTGTGCAGACAGCCAGCAGGGCGGTGAGGCACCCAGGGGCCAGCAGAGACCACCCTTAGGCCCCAAGTGACAAGGCAAAGGACCGTGTTGCCACAGCCCAGGAGGAGCTGGAGTCACAGAGGAGGGGACCCCAGACAGGAACTGAAGTTATAATGGAATTCAGCCACTGCCAGGACAATCCACTAAGGCGGGAGGCAATGAGGAAAGGGAGTGCCTGACCTTGTTCTCCTCCCGTCCCCTTCACCCTGATCAGGCCAGCACCGACTACTGGCAGAACCCAAAAGAAGCCTGAAGCCAAGGGGACCAGGTGCCCACAGGCTGGGCGCATGAGGGAGCACAAGGGATGGACAGAATGTTAGAATTAAGACAGCCGAGGTATTGAGTGGCTAGCCACATGAAAACAAAAGTCACCAACAATGGTGACGGCAGTAGCCACAGGAAGAAAGCAAGTGAGCTAGACCCCGGGGCAAGCTTGCTCAGCATGGGCAGTACTGACATTTGCAGCTAAGGAGCCCCGTGTTGTGGGGCCTGTCCTGCGTCTTACTAGTAGCATCCCTGAACTCCACCTCAAGACAGAGGCAGCAGCACACCCGAGTCCTCCTCACAGCCCCTCAGGTTGGTGGCCAGGCTTAAGAAAAGCAGACTGCTCCATTAGGATTTGGGAGTGAAATCCACCGAGTGCCCCTGTTTTCAGGCAGCACAGAGGTGACTAGGAAGGGGTGTCCCACACAGAGGTTCTGCTGTCTCCCCCAACCCGGTGGTAGGGCACCATGGAAAAGCCTTAAGGGACTAACGTCCCTGCACCATCCATCGACAACCCAAGACCTCACTCTTCTTCTGTAGCTGGACTGTCCTGAAGGATTCTTGGGGACAACTCAACAGGGTTCAAGGCTTCTTTTCTCCATGTGGACCACACAGAGGGGCTTTTCTTCCTTAGGATCAAAACCTGCAGGGCTTTGCACCAGTCAACATGGCAAATTGAACATCTATCTTTTATAGCTTAAGAAAAATGTAGTTTTCTAGACTTAATTCCCTTTCCCTGCCCTTCCTTCCATAGCATACCCCAGGCTGGGTTCTTTAGACAGACAGTCCAGTCTCCCGTATAGACAAGTCCTGGTGACACCCACCAATGAACTCAGTCAGTGGCCAACTTGTGTCGTCCTCTGCCTTCACCGCCCAGGCCACAGACACTGAGGTTCGGAGGGGCAGTTTTCTGGGCAGGTAAGAAGACAGCACCACCCGCAGGCAAACATTCCACTCTGGTGACCTTCCCTAGATCATTAGTTTATCACTAGACCACTGAAAAGGGGCCAGAAAAAGAAACACACTCCTCAAAACACAAACTGAAGAGATTTATGGGGAGGGGAGCGGAGGATCTCCACAGAGGTAAAGGCTGCAATTCATAATGTAATGAGTGTCAAAAAGGGAAAAATAAAAACATGCTTCTTGAAATGTAGACCCCTAAATTAAAAAAATAATGGCAACTTCCTTTAAAAAAAAAACTCATTTCCAAGCATGATTTTCACTACTGGCAATCCCTGACTCCCCAAAAAACTCAAGTTAATGAACCTTAAGAGTCCCAAGGCCTCTGAGGGCTGAGTGGACCCACTGAACATGACAGGAATCCTCAATATGCAAAACTAATCAAGATTCACCCGGGTCCCAGGTGACCTCACTCCCACCCTGAGCTGCCTCCATCACAGGGAGAAAGGCCTGGCTTCATTTCAGCTGCAACCCCTACCATCCATCTCAACAGTTTTACAGCAATACACGCTTTCTACACTAAACCTTCTGAAATATTAGTTGTAGCTCAACTGCAGCTATGGAAAACTATAACACATTTTATAGCGAAGTAAAAGAAAATCCCAGTGATTCAACAGATACAGAGCATCTGAGGAGACCAGACAGGGGGAGAGAGATGTATGTGATCAATCTCCCGGAGCACATGAGTAATGTATTTCTAACAGAAGCCTGTCGTGGAGAGCAAAATGAATCATCTTTACTATGAAACCTAGAAATGGCCAGAGTAACGATGGCATAACAGGAAGTACTAACATGTAAGTCATGAGGGCCAGCCGTCAGGATAACAAGACCATGGTTTCTGCTTCAACCGATTTAGATCAAGAATCACCATGTGAATTTTAATGTAAGAAAACATCAAATATCTGTGGATATCTGTATCACCTACCAAATACATAAACATGGAAAGATCCAGGCAGATGTCCAAGTCAGTCTCATCTGCTGCTTCTACCAAGACTGCTCTGTGGTGTTCCTCATGACCATTTACCTGGCAGGCTTATTATAAACTCTGGTGAACAGTATTCCCTTAGCAGGACCACACACTTAGTAGGTTAACACAGAAGTGTTATTTTGCAGTTTTGGAGGTCAGAACTCCAAGGCAGGTCTCCCTGAACTGACGTCAAGATGTCAGCAGAGCTCCATTTCTTCCTGGAAGTCATCTCCTTCCATTTTCCAGTTTTGGGAGGCTGCAGCATCCCTTGGGCTGGGGCCCCTGGGCCAGCAGGGGCTACCCAGTTCCTACACATCTCATCAGGTTACTCTGAAAACTCCTCCTGCCTCCTCCTTGAACAGGTAAGAATCCCGTGATTATACAAGGCCCACTTGGATAAGCCAAGAAAATGTCAACTTTAATTCCATCTACAATCTTAGATTCCCACTGCATGTGCACAGGTTTTAGGAATTAGAATGTGGACATCTCAGTGGGGAGGCAACATTTTTCCTACCATGAGTGCAAACTCTCTCAACACCATCCTACCCACAGCATAGGAGAGAATCTACATTAACACATAAAAAGCTTGCTCAGAGAAGGCATTTTTAAAATGGGAATGTCAGTGAGTAATAACTACTGGTTACTACCTACAAAAATAAAAAGTATTGGAAGAGGAGCTAAGATGGCGGAGGAATAGGATGGGGAGACCACTTTCTCCCCCACAAATTCATCAAAAGAACATTTAAACGCTGAGTAAATTCCACAAAACAACTTCTGAATGCTGGCAGAGGACATCAGGCACCCAGAAAAGCAGCCCATTGTCTTCGAAAGGAGGTAGAAAAAATATACAAGACAAAAAAAGAGACAAAAGAGGGAGGGACGGAGCCCCATCCCGGGAAGGGAGTCTTAAAAAAAGAGCAGTTTCAAAACACCAGGAAACACTCTCACTGCTGAGTCTGTGTGGAGCCTTGGAAGCACAGAGGGCAACATAACAGGGAGGAAAAATAAATAAATAATTAAAACCCATAGATTATGAGCCCAACGGTAACTCCCCCAGCTGAGAAGCAGCGCAGACGCCTGCACCCGCCACTAGCAGGCAGGGGCTGGGCAGGGAGGCCCGGGCTGCATCGCCTAGATTAAGGATCGGGCCTGAATGCCCCGAGCACTATCTGAGCGAACTAACTTGGGCTAGCAAACCAGACTGTGGGATAACTACCATGTGAAAAGCCAGCCCTAACCTAAGACACCACCAGGCTGGCGCACAGAACGAAGGACTGAACAGAGATAGCCAGCTACACACCATCCTCCTCCGGTGACAGGCTGCCAGAGCCGGAAGAGGGCAATCGCAGCCCCAGAGAGACATTATCTACAAAACTGCAAGCAGGCTTCTTTGCTAACTAAGACTTCTTGGGGTTCTGGACAGTCAACATCCTCCTGAGAAGGTGCGCCAGTTGT
Organism: Bubalus kerabau; assembly: GCF_029407905.1. Classification (NCBI taxonomy): domain Eukaryota; kingdom Metazoa; phylum Chordata; class Mammalia; order Artiodactyla; family Bovidae; genus Bubalus; species Bubalus kerabau. The sequence continues at coordinate 15,843,797 of NC_073643.1, forward strand.
ACACCCAGAAAACTGAGCGGCAGGGAAGGGGGAGGCGATAAGTCGCAGCGACCGCGCTCCCCAAACACTTCACCTGAGCTGCTTGGACCTGGGAACGGCACAAAACGCAGGCCCAACCGACTCTGCGCCTCTGAGGACCACCCGAGTGCCTGAACCTGAGCGGCTTAGACCTGGGAGGTGCATGCAGCCCAGGGCCGGCCTCAGACAGTTCCCGGTGGAGCAACCTAGAGCCCGAGCAGTGTGGGCAGGGAGGGTACACGCGCCGTGAGCGGGGGCAGGCCCAGTGTGGCTGAGGCACTGCGAGCACACGCCAGTGTTATTTGTTTGCAGCATCCCTCCCTCCCCACAGCGCGTGAGCCTAAAAAAAAAAAGAAAAAAAAGTGTCCACCACCGCCCCCTTTGTGTCAGGGCGGAAATCAGACACTGAAGAGACCAGCAAACAGAAGAAGCTAAAACAGAGGGAATCGCCTTGGAAGTGACAGGTGCAATATATTAAAACCCCATCGTTAGTACCGACTACATAGGAAGGGGCCTATAGATCTTGAGAAACATAAGCCAGACCAAGGAACTATCAGAAAATGAACTGACCCCACAATACCCACAATACCACCAGAGAAAGTCCTAGATATATTTTTACTATTTTTACAAATATTCTTTCTTTTTTTTTTTTAATTAAAAAAAAAAATCTTAAGTCCTCTATTACTCCTTTAATTTTCACTTTTATAACGTACTATTACTTTGCAAAAAAAAAAAAAAAGACGCTATTTTTTTAAAAGCAAACTTCATATATATTTTTTTAATAATTTTTGTGACTTTGTTTTTCTCTTTCTTTTTCTTCTTATTTTCTTTAACATTGTATTTTTGAAATTCCAAACTCTACTCTAGATTTTTAATTTTTGCTTTTTGGTATTTGTTATCAATTTTGTACCTTTAAGAACCCAATCTTTAGTACCCATTTTTACTTGGGAGCGAGATTACTGGCTTGACTGCTCTCTCCCCCTTTGGACTCTCCTTATTCCCCACCAGGTCTCCTCCCTAACCCCTCTCTTCTCTACCCAATTCTGTGAATTTCTGTGTGTTCCAGATGGTGGAGAACACTTAGGGAACTGATTACTGGCTGGAATTGTCTCTCTCCTTTTGATTCCCCGCTTTTATCCTCCTGGCCACCTCTGTCTCCTTCTTCCCTCTTCTCTTCTCTGTATAACTCCATGAACATCTCTGAGCGGTCCAGTTGTGGAGTGCACATAGGGAACTGATTACTGGCTAGCCTGCTCTCTCCTCTATTGATTCCACCTCATCTCATTTGAGTCACCTCTAACTCCCTCCTCCCTCTTCTCTTCTCCCTGTAACTCTGTGAACCTCTCTGGGTGTCCCTCACTGTGGAGAAACTTTTCATCTTTAACCTAGATGTTTTATCAATGGTGCTGTATAGAAGGAGAAGTTTTGAGACTACTGTAAAAATAAAACTGAAAACCACAAGCAGGAGGCTTAAGTCCAAACCCTGACTCCAGGGAACTCCTGACTCCAGGGAACATTAATTGACAGGAGCGCCTCAAACGCCTCCATACCTACACTGAAACCAAGCACCACCCAAGGGCCAACAAGTTCCAGGGCAAGACATACCACGCAATTTTTCCAGCAACACCGGAACACAGCCCTGAGCTCCAATATACAGGCTGCCCAAGTTACTTCAAAACCATAGACATCTCATAACTCATTACTGGACACTTCATTGCACTCCAGAGAGAAGAAATCCAGCTCCACCCACCAGAACACTGACACAAGCTTCCCTAACCAGGAAACCTTGACAAGCCACCTGTACAAACCCACCCACAGTGAGGAAACTTCACAATAAAGAGAACACCACAAACTGCCAGAATACATAAAGGACACCCCAAACTCAGCAATATAAACAAGATGAAGAGACAGAGGAATACCCAGCAGGTAAAGGAACAGGATAAATGCCCACCAAACCAAACCAAAGAGGAAGAGACAGGGAATCTACCTGATAAAGAATTCCGAATAATGATAGTGAAAATGATCCAAAATCTTGAATTCAAAATGGAATCACAGATAAACAGTCTGGAGACAAGGATTGAGAAGATGCAAGAAAGGTTTAACAAGGACCTAGAAGAAATAAAAAAGAGTCAATATGTAATGAATAATCCAATAAATGAGATCAAAAACACTCTGGAGGCAACAAATAGTAGAATAACAGAGGCAGAAGATAGGATTAGTGAATTAGAAGATAGAATGGTAGAAATAAATGAATCAGAGAGGAAAAAAGGAAAACAAATTAAAAGAAATGAGGACAATCTCAGAGACCTCCAGGACAATATTAAACGCTACAACATTCGAATCATAGGAGTCCCAGAAGAAGAAGACAAAAAAAAAGACCATGAGAAAATACTTGAGGAGATAATAGTTGAAAACTTCCCTAAAATGGGGAAGGAAATAATCACCCAAGTCCAAGAAACCCAGAGAGTCCCAAATAGGATAAACCCAAGGCGAAACACCCCAAGACACATATTAATCAAATTAACAAAGATCAAACACAAAGAACAAATATTAAAAGCAGCAAGGGAAAAACAACAAATATCACACAAGGGAATTCCCATAAGGATAACAGCTGATCTTTCAATAGAAACTCTTCAAGCCAGGAGGGAATGGCAAGACATACTTAAAGCGATGAAAGAAAATAACCTACAGCCCAGATTACTGTACCCAGAAAGGATCTCATTCAAATATGAAGGAGGAATCAAAAGCTTTACAGACAAGCAAAAGCTGAGAGAATTCAGCACCACCAAACCAGCTCTCCAACAAATACTAAAGGATACTCTCTAGACAGGAAACACAAAAAGGGAGTATAAACTCGAACCCAAAACAATAAAGTAAATGGCAACAGGATCATACTTGTCAAAAGTTATCTTAAACGTAAATGGGTTGAATGCCCCAACCAAAAAAGGCTGGCTGAATGGATACAAAAACAAGACCCCTATGTATATTGTCTACAAGAGACCCACCTCAAAACAGGGGACACATACAGACTGAAAGTGAAGGGCTGGAAAAAGATTTTCCATGCAAATGGAGACCAAAAGAAAGCAGGAGTAGCAATACTCATATCAGATACAATAGACTTTAAAACAAAGGCTGTGAAAAGAGACAAAGAAGGACACTACATAATGATCAAAGAATCAATCCAAGAAGAAGATATAACAATTATAAATATATATGCACCCAACATGGGAGCACCGCAGTATGTAAGACAAATGCTAACAAGTATGAAAGGGGAAATTAACAATAACACAATAATAGTAAGAGACTTTAATACTCCACTCACACCTATGGATAGATCAACTAAACAGAAAATTAACAAGAAAACACAAACTTTAAATGATACAATAGACCAGTTAGACCTAATTGATATCTAGAGAACATTTCACCCCAAAACAATGAATTTCTCCTTTTTCTCAAGTGCACACGGAACCTTCTCCAGGATAGATCACATCCTAGGCCATAAAGCTAGCCTTGGTAAATTCAAAAAAAGTGAAATCATTCCAAGCATCTTTTCTGACCACAATGCAGTAAGATTAGATCTCAATTACAGGAGAAAAACTATTAAAAATTCCAACATATGGAGGCTGAACAACACGTTGCTGAATAACCAACAAATCACAGAAGAAAGCAAAAAAGAAATCAAAATATGCATAGAAATGAATGAAAATGAAAACACAACAATGCAAAACCTGTGGGATACAATAAAAGCAGTCCTAAAGGGAAAGTTCATAGCAATACAGGCATACCTCAAGAAACAAGAAAAAAGTCAAATAAATAACCTAACTCTACACCTAAAGCAACTAGAAAAGGAAGAAATGAAGAACCCCAGGGTTAGTAGAAGGAAAGAAATCTTAAAAATTAGGGCAGAAATAAATGCAAAACAAAAGAGACCATAGCAAAAATCAACAAAGCCAAAAGCTGGTTCTTTGAATACAAAAAACCTCAAACAGCCAAAGCAATCTTGAGAAAGAAAAATGGAACTGGAGGACTCAACCTGCCTGACTTCAGGCTCTACTACAAAGCCACAGTCATCAAGACAGTATGGTACTGGCACAAAGACAGAAATCTAGATCAATGGAACAAAATAGAAAGCCCAGAGATAAATCCACACACCTATGGACACCTTATCTTTGACAAAGGAGGCAAGAATATACAATGGATTAAAGACAATCTCTTTAACAAGTGGTGCTGGGAACTCTGGTCAACCACTTGTAAAAGAATGAAACTAGACCACTTTCTAACACCATACACAAAAATAAACTCAGAATGGATTAAAGATCTAAACATAAGACCAGAAACTATAAAACTCCTAAAGGAGAACATAGGCAAAACAGTCTCTGACATACATCACAGCAGGATCCTCTATGACCCATCTCCCAGAATATTGGAAATAAAAGCAAAAATAAACAAATGGGACCTAATTAAATTTAAAAGCTTCTGCACAAGAAAGGAAACGCTAAGCAAGGTGAAAAGACAGCCTTCAGAATGGGAGAAAATAATAGCAAATGAAGCAACTGACAAACAACTAATCTCAAAAATATACAAGCAACTCCTACAGCTCAATTCCAGAAAAATAAATGACCCAATCAAAAAATGGGCCAAAGAACTAAAGAGACATTTCTCCAAAGAAGACATACAAATGGCTAACAAACACATGAAAAGATGCTCAACATCACTCATTATCAGAGAAATGCAAATCAAAACCACTATGAGGTACCATTTCACGCCAGTCAGAATGGCTGCGATCCAAAAGTCTACAAGCAATAAATGCTGGAGAGGGTATGGAGAAAAGGGAACCCTCTTACACTGTTGGTGGGAATGCAAACTAGTACAGCCACTATGGAGAACAGTGTGGAGATTCCTTAAAAAACTGGAAATAGAACTGCCTTATGACCCAGCAATCCCACTGCTGGGCATACACACTGAGGAAACCAGAAGGGAAAGAGACACGTGTACCCCACTGTTCATCGCAGCACTGTTCATAATAGCCAGGTCATGGAAGCAACCTAGATGTCCATCAGCAGATGAATGGATAAGAAAGCTGTGGTACATATACACAATGGAGTACTACTCAGCCATTAAAAAGAATACATTTGAATCAGTTCTAATGAGGTGGATGAAACTGGAGCCGATTATACAGAGTGAAGTAAGCCAGAAAGAAAAACACCAATACAGTATACTAATGCATATATATGGAATTTAGAAAGATGGTAACAATAACCCTGTATACGAGACAGCAAAAGAGACACTGATGTATACAACAGTCTTTTGGACTCTGTGTGAGAGGGAGAGGGTGGGATGATTTGGGAGAATGGCATTGAAACATGTATAATATCATATATGAAACGAGTTGCCAGTCCAGGTTCGATGCACGATACTGGATGCTTGGGGCTGGTGCACTGGGATGACCCAGAGGGATGGTATGGGGAGGGAGGAGGGAGGAGGGTTCAGGATGGGGAACACGTGTATACCTGTGGCGGATTCATGTTGATATATGGCAAAACCAATACAATATTGTAAAGTTAAAAAATTAAAAACAAAAACAAACAAAATAAATAAATAAAAAGTATCTACTTAATATTGCTTGTTTTACTCACATGTTTGAAAATATGCTTTCCACACAAATGGTTCCCAAGCAGATCTTTCTAAAGTAAAGCTGACCATGTTAAATCCTTGGTTAACATTCTTCCATGGCTCACAGAGGACAGGAAGCAGAGTCTGAACTCCCCAGCAGGGACATAAAACCCTTCACAGTGTGGACCCCAAATACCTTCCCTTATCGTCAACCACCATCCCTTACACATCCACTCATCCCCTTACTCACTCACTCTCTGCGCATCTACTATCTACTATCAGCAATCCAAGAGCAGGGAAAACAATGGCAAACAAATATGACATCGCTCCTACTTCACAAAGTCAGAAATCTAGCGGTAGACTTTGTTAATCAACTAATCACCCAAAACAACCATAAAACTGCGAACTTTGACACGTGTTATTAAGGAGGACAGGGTGCTATGAACACTTGGGACAGAGACATCTCAGGTAACCCTTGAAAGAGACAGCTGGGAAGAGAGACGAGGACCCACTGGCAGCTGATGTTGGCAGGTGAGCAGAAAGTCACCTGAGCACAGGAAGGAGAGGCCTGCCAGCCACCCTCTGGGGAGCGGAGCAGAGCAAGCACACGCTTCTGCTGGTGAACACGGTCCAACGCACTCCCCAGCACAAGGGGGCTTCCCTCCTGGAAGGGGCGCTGATCTCCCCCAGCAGGGAGTTGGCCCCTTGTGTCTCTGTCATACTTTACACCGTTCCAAGTTACAGAGCTATAGAGCTCTGCCTGCCTCCACAGTGAACCATGAGCTCACTGAGGCCCAGACCTGTGCTCCATTTTCCTATGCCCAGAAGCGCCTGACAGCCAATGGGCTGAACAAGTACAATCGCATCACCACAGGCCACAGTCCACACCCCTACACAGTAATACTCTCCACTTGTCTCTCTGACACACACTGGGAAAATGGGTGTTGTTCTGGTTGATGCCTGTAATTTCTCAGAAGGAAAACTGATAAATGGATAAAAGCACTTACATCAAGAGACCAAGACAAGAACAAAACAATTCTAGTGAAAAGAGAAAAAGCAACGATTAATGATTTCTTAAATTAATGTAATAGAATGCAATCAGTTCGACTGGTAAATACCCAAGAACTAGAGATTGGGGAGGGGGAGGGGGGAACCATTAAACACTAGTTGTCTTAATGCAGACAAAATGAGAGAAGTCACAGGTACCCCAAATTAGGAAGAAGGGTAAATGTCCATATATGAAAATAAATATTTACATAATGTACTTTAATAGTGGAGTAGATATTCTAGAAAAATTCAAATTTCCAATGTAAATTAAAGAAGAAAAGAAACTTTGAAGAGTCAGTAACTAGGGGAGAAGTTTTAAAGTTGTGAAAGAGTAACTAAATGGGGAAAAGAAAGAAATCTGTATAGAGAATTCCAAATAATCGGTGTAGATACTCTGTCCTCAAGAAGCTAGAACTTAATCCTCACCCTTCGAGTGCCAGACCTGCCTAATGACTTGCTCCCTAAAGCAAAGTACAGAAATGGAGGGGCGGCAGGGGGGCAACCTCTAGAAAACTGACGGCCGCCAGCCACTTAATCAAGGTTAAAACACTTGGTGACAGTCTTGTCGACTGCAGACACCTTTGATACGATGTGATGAAAACAGTACTTCGGTCTGTAGTATTCCTCCCCCAAACCCGTAACAAGCTCATGAGAGAAAAAATGGACATATTCAAATTACATCATATTCTTCAAAACACCAGTAATGTTCAAAACTACCAAGGTCATTCAAAACATGTAATGTCTGAGGAAATGCCACAGCCTAGAGGAGATTAAGGAGACATGATAACTAAATACTGAAGTAATCCACAGGAAAACAGGAAGAAGAAAACAGAGAACTGGGGGGGGGGGGGGGGGAATGGGAAAAATTTTTAAAAAATGGCAAATTTAACATCTAACATATCAATAATTACATTAAATATAAAAGGTCTAAATGAACCACTGAAAAGACAGATTCGAAGAATGGATTAAGAAATAAAAATGACCGAACTACATGCTGCCTACAAGAAACTCATATAAACGATAACAATAAAGGGAGGCCAAACATTAAAAGGATAGAAAGAGAGACACTTTTCAAACATTAGTCAAAACAAAGCAGGTGTGGCTATACTGGTACCAGAAAACATACACTCTAGAGAAAAGAAAATTAAAAGGAACGCAGATATTACATAATGACAAAATAAGGATAAAATGACTTAAAATAACTAAGAAGACACAACAATCCTAAATATATATGAACCGAGAATAGAGATGCAAACACATTGAACTACAAACTGGGAAACAAGAGAAAGAAACAAATCCATAATTATAATTAAAGACTTAAACACCCCTCTTTCCCAACTAATAAGATAACTAGAAAGAAAATCAGCAATGTAGAACTAAACAGCACCACCATCCAACAGTCACTTCAACCAATAACCACAGAATACACATTCCTTTCAAGCATCCACAGAACATACACCAAAAGGCCATATTCTTGGCTATGAAACAAATCTCAAAAAATATACATAGATTGAATGATGCAGACAAGGTATACCAATGTAGATTTTCTGCTTCTGATAATGTACTAGAGTTAACACATTACCAACTGAGGGGTTTTTGCAGAGACTAAAGCCTGTGGCCAATGATTTGTTGAAAAAGTGAAAGGACTTGTTTGTAACTAAGTCCTTTCAAAAGTGTGCATGTTAAGTCCAGCACTGCATTAGAAGTAATAATGCATGACACCTTAACTATTCGATATGTAACGGTGGCCACTTAATGGTACTCTGTGCCAGACGGCAGGTGAGGCGAGAGACACGGGCCCACGTGCTCATAGTTTGGATGAGGTAGAAAGGTCTCTCTGAAATCTGAAGGATGAGATGCACTCAGTCATGCAAGGAGATGGGAGAAGGATATTCTGGGGAGAGGGACTGGTAGAAGCAAAGGTCCTAAGAAGAAGAAAGGCAGGTCTACGCATTGTCTATTCCGTGAACTGAGCTGGTAACACGGTGACAGCACAGTTGGGAAAGAAAAGTGAGGAGGACGTGCGGCAGGACCACCGTCGGCTCACACGGGGCTTGGCAGGAATTCGATTTCAGGATGTATGTGATGAGAAGTCACTAAAAATACAAGTGTGCTGCTGAAAGATTCTCGCATGAAATAGGAAGTGGTGTAAACTACACTTCCATATTACAAGGAGGATTTAATTCTGAGATGGAAGAAAAAATGGAACGCATGATGCCTATATTACATGACATACAGAGTGTAAGTGTGCTAGACGTGAATAGAACTGAATGAAAGACCAGAAGAAACCTAGTGCTCATGAGCCACTAGCCACACACAAGACAGCTGGACCCTAAGTGCTCACGATGCACTCAATATTAAACTGAACACTACAACAGCAAGAAGCAAAACATTCAGTATACATGAAGTTTTAACTAACTCACACATCAGTGACATCTATTCAGGTCCGGTGTGTTCTTTGGTTAAGAAACACAAATAAAACCCACGGATGGTGAGCCAGTTCACTACCAAGTACAAACAGGGCCAACTACACACGTCTCTCCAAGTATGTGTTATTGGTGTGAGATACTTTCCACTGGTGGGCCATGCTCCTCAGACTCAACTCAGAGGAAGGTTCATGAGGGCGGGGGGATATTAACATATTGTTACCCAGGATTCAGACGGAGTGTACTTCACCCTGCCTGCATCCTATTTAAAATGTGTTAATCTACCCTATACCTTGCTTCTCATTGTACATACTTAAATGATTCTAAAACACGTGATGCGAGTTTTTGTTTTTGATCTGTGATCCTTTGTGCTCAGGGAGCCCTTGGCTGCTCTGTCTCGTAGTTTATCTGGAGGTGATCATGCTGCTGCTAAGTCGCTTCAGTCGTGTCCCACTCTGTGCGATCATAGACCAGGGCAATTACCTACATGACACTGGGCAGACTGAGGTAAATTAAAGATGCGTATTGTAAACCCTCCACCAATCACTGAAAGGCAAAGTACTCTACTGGAACAAAAGACAGCTGGAAAAGACAGAAATAAAGGAGAAAGAACAGGAGAAGTGATATAAAACCAGTAGTGAGATGGTACAACAGATTAAAATATGTTAATATCAATATTTACATTTAATGAAAATGTTCTAAGCACCTCAGATAGAAGACTAATTATGTAAGACTGAATAAAAAGGTAAAACTCAACTACATCTATTGCCAGGAAAACACCTTTAAATATAAACACACAGACAGGCTAAAATTTAAGTGATGGGAAAATATGTGTCTACTAATCAAAGAAAGCTGCAGTGGTGATACTAACATCAGATAAACTGGATTTTAGGACAAAAAATATGACCAGGGAGAGAGAGGAGAATCTCATTATGATCAACAGTTCAACTCCTCAAGATAACATATAATCCCAAATTAAATTTTTACATGGACTAACAGAGCTACAAAGCAGAAAACAACAATGGTATAACCAAAACAGAAATAGCCAAAGACACAAGTATAGTCAGAGACACCATTACCCCTCTCTCAAAAGTGACAGACAAGTTGACACAATACCAGTAAAGACACAGATTTGAACAGGCTGTAACAGCCACCTCGACTTCACTGACATTCGGAGGGCGTTCCAACCAACAGCAGCAGTTACACTTGCTCCACAAGTTTACCAAAACAGCCCGCAGACTGGGTGAGAAAACAAGCCTGAAGAAACTGTATGGGATGTAAAACATACACAGTATGCTCTCTAACCAGTGTAATTAAACTGAAATCAACACAAATGTACCTGTGAGCCTCAAATATGGGAAAACTAAATAACAGATTTCTAAATAATCCATGAATCAAAAAAGAAATCACAATGGAAATTACAAATTATGCTGAACTGAATGAAAATGAAACATCTAAATTTTGTAGGATGGAACTAGGACAGTGCTTAGATGGAGATTTATAGTACTAAATGATCATATTAGTAAGACAGAAGTCATAAACTCATGACCTCAGCATTGCTTAAAAAATTAGAATAAAAGCAAAAAACTAACCCCAAGAAAATAGAGAAAAGGGTATAATAAAGAGCAGAAATTAATGAAAAAACAAATCAGGGGGAAAATCAATAAAACCAAAAGTGAGTTCTTCTTTCAGAAGGCAAATAAAGGCTGTAAACCTCTAGCTAACTAAATCAGAGAAGGAAAAAAAGAGAGAGAGCAAATAGTCAATTTCTCATTACTATTCAAATAAGCGGTATGAGAAATGAAAGGGAGGCATCACTATAGATTCTCAAACACTAAAAGGATAATAAGGCGGTATCATAACAACCTCATGCCAATAAATTTGACAACTTAAATGAAATATACAAATTCCTTGAAGTTATCAAGAAGAAATAAACTGAATTAACTGTATATCCATTCATAAAAATAAATTTATACTTTAAAACTTTCCCACAAAGATAACTTCAAGCCCAAGTGGCTTCACTGGTTATTTTTACTAAACATTTAAAGGAGAAGATAAATGCCAACTCTGAAAGAAATTTTTTCCAAAAAACTAAAGTGAAGGGAACATATTCCAACTCATTCCCTGGGGCCAATATTCCCCTGATACAAAAATCAGAAAAAGACTCTAAGAAAACTATAGAACAACATCTTTCATGGACACAGTCACAAAAATACTTAGAACTTCTACTAAATCAAATCCAATGTTATATATTAAAAAAAAACAGAGCATGACGGGTTTTAACTCTAGGTGGCCAGACTGGTTTCACACACACACACACACACACACAAATATCAATAATTTCACCATGTTTTTTTAAAAAATAAAGAATTACATGATCATTTTAATAGATGAAGAGAAACAGTCCATTACAGTGAAATCTCTCAGCAAACTAGGAATGAAAGGGAACTTCTCAACCTTCTCAAGGCTTCTAACAAAACCCCATGGGTCACATCAGACCTAATGCTTTCTCCCTAGGAAAAAGTATGTTCAATAAAAGAAGCCAGGGATTCATTAAAAAAGAAAAGAGTCCACCCCTTTACTACTCATTTATATAAAATTCTAGGAAATGCAACCTAATCTACAGAGACTGTAAGTGAATTAACAGTTGCCTGGGACAGGAGTGGGGATGGGGGGATAGATTAAAAATAAGCACAAAGAAACTTTGGAGGATGACGGTTGTGTTCATTATTTCGATTGAATACACATATGTGAGAACTCATCAAATTATACATTTAACACATAATAGAAATAAATAATGCCTACAGGTGTACATGGGGCTTCCCTGGTAGCTCGGCTGGTAAAAGAATGCGCCTGCAATGCAGGAGACTCGGTTTGATTCCTGGATTGGGAAGATTCCCTGGCGAAGGGATAGGCTGCCCACTCCAGTATTCATGGGCCTCCCTGGTGGCTCAGATGGTAAAGAATTTGCCTCCAATGCAACTTGGGTTTGATCTGTGGATTGGGACGATCCCCTGGAGGAGGACATGGCAACCCACTCCAGTATTCTTGCTTGGAGAATCCCCATGGACAGAGGAGCCTAGTGGGTACAGTCCATGGGGCTGCAAAGAGTTGGATATGACTGAGCAATTAAGCACAGCAACAGCACAGCACATGGGTGTACACACAAACACCCTGCTCCCATGAACATTACAATGTAAGATAGATAAAAATATATTATTTTTTAAAAATTTTAAAAGAAAAGAGAGGTCCCATTTTTTTAAAAGAAAAGAGAGATATAATACATACATGGAAAATAGTGAAGAAAATATGCATCAAACTATTAGGAAGACTTTCCCATTCTATCTTTGACATTTCTGTACTGTTTGAACATTTTACAAGCATGTACTGTTTTTGTTGTCAGCAAAAATAAACCAAAAAATCCTTTGTAATAACTTGTCCTCACTGGTTCATCACAGTCCTCCTCCAATTTGGTACCTCTAATAAATCCAAAATGCAATTTCACTTGCTATAACTATTTAAAAAGCTCTCCTTTTCCCATAAATCTGTAAACTACTTTAGTGCATCAGATTTCCTGGCTCAGCCTGAAAACCCTTTGCAGTGCTGCGTAAGCACATAAATTCTGCTCTTACTCATCCAAGAAAACAAATGCAAAGAGCATGAAAAGCAAATGCTAGTAGATGCTTGCTGCTTTCTTCAAATCCAGTGACTTTTTAGTGGTATTCCCACATTCCTAAATTGGCATTCTCAGTAGTTTAGCACATGAATAAACTCATGGGGTCCTACATTACTGAAGAATTCCAAGAAAATGTACCATTCGCTGGCCATATATTGAGAAAGAATGATCATCGCTTTTAAACTTGACTCTTTAGGTAACTCTTTATACTTACCACAAGCTATTTTACTTGGATCCATCTATCAAAGAGCCCCAGACACATGGGACCTTGGAGCTATGAGAATGGGCAAGGCCTGATGAACACAGTGGGCATTTTAACACAAGCCTGAACCCAAAGTTGACCAATGGCCAATGGCTGGGCATCCTCATATAAAGCAGCATTAGGAAAGAAGTAAAAGTGAGTGATATCACTAGTCAAGGTCAAAATTCAGGGGAGCTCCAACCACACTGCCTTTTGTGAATATATTATACTAAAGAATGGTGGCCCTTCCTACTGTTTCATCTCCCAATCCACCATCAAAGGAGAAAGGTCAACTGTGATTGCACTCTAGGAGGAAAGGGTCTAAACTGAACAACCTGCCTCCCTCACTTCTTCACTAATAAAATAAAACGTTGTTGTTGTTGTTCAGTCGCTAAATCCTGTCTGACTCTTTGTGACCTCGTGGACTGCAGCATCCCACGCTTCCCTATCCTTCACTATCTCCCAGAGTTTGCTCAAACTCATGTCCACTGAGTCCATGATGCTATTTAACCATCCCATAAAAGTACTGAAAAGCAAAAAGCAGGGAGGACAATGTGCTGGAGACAAACGTGGCTGTGTTCAGAGTGACTTTCTCCTGAAGGGAAATTCACAATGCAATGGAGAAAATAGATAGAAAATCACCTACTGCAGCACAATCCAACAGAAATAGAATGCAAGCAACATATTTTTAATATTCTAAAAGTTGCAGTAAAAAAAAAAAGGGAAAGAAACAAAATTAATTTTAATAATAGTCCATTTAGCCCAATATGCTCCAAATGCTGCCATTTAAACATGCAATCAATACAAGGAAATCACTCAACTACTTTACATTCATTTTTCCCTTGGAAATTTGGTATGTATTTGACACTTGGACTGCATCTCAATTCAGATCAGCCGAGTTTCGCATGCTTGCTGCGCTCTATGTGGCTGCTGGCTACCATGCTGAAAAGTGCAGGTCTACACAAGAAATGTAATCAACAGCACAGGCAATGAGATGAGTGCAGGGGGAGAGGCGCACGTAAGTACCTAAGATTCACGGACCTTCAGCCAAGAGTTCTGCCTCTTCCTCCAGTATTATACTAATGCTTTTGCTTTTCAAAATTTAATCCAGTGTTTCTTTCCTCTCGATTCCCTCTCGTGACACTTTAGTGGACCACACCTTTCTTCGCTTGTCTGTAACTTATTCTCTTTGAGGTTTCACTTGCTTGCTGTGCCCTAATTTTACCCTTACTTCACAAGCCTCATTCCACTATCAACTAAGAATTAAAAAAAAAAAAAAAACACAAAAACTTACACTCTACGGAAGTAAGTACTTATCACCTTCTCCTTCTATGCTTTATAACTAGGCCACCTCCTTGTAGAGAAGAAAGAAGAGTTAGTATGTTTCCTCAATGCGAAGCCCAGGAATTGGAGCAGAACTAGAAACAAGAACGTGCTTGTGCTTGGTCGCTCAGCTGTGTCCAACTCTTTGGGACCCCATGGACTATGGCCCGCCAGACTCCTCTGTCCTTGGGGATTCTCCAGGCAAGAATCCTGGAGTGAGTGGCCATGCCCTCCTTCCAGGGGATCTTCCCAACCCAGGGATCGAACCCAGGTCTCCTCCATTGCAGGCAGATTCTTCACAGTCTGAGACACCAGGGAAGCCCGAGAAACAAGAAGGATGATGATAAAACTCAAGATCCCGTTGGCTTGGGAGAAGCCCTATGTGACACTCTCACTATGTGCCCTGAGATTGGCCAAAGGTATCCTAAGCCTTATTTCAGCATTTTTTTCAAAGAGCATAACTTGTAGCTTTTAACTTAATAAAGTCCATATTCTTTCAAAGCCCAATTGGGCTGATTACGCAGAAACCAATCATGCTTTGCCCAACTTATTGATAGGTTTATTTTACTAAGTTTCAACCCATTTATTCAGCTAACTAGGTAACTAGGTAACATGGTATTGATCAGATCAAAGCCACTGGTTCAGTTGCTATGTGAACAAATTCACTTCATTCAAGCCAGTATCAATACATTGCACCTCTGCCCGAAAGAGTTATCCTGCAAATACACATTTATGACACAAGCTACTAAGAACAGATCTGTGCAAATCCACCTCCTTCCCAATCCCCACCAAATAAAACACTTCAAAGTACACACTTTAACAGCAGTATGTTAGGGATGTATAAACTCATCTTCATATACAACATGAAGGTTATCAGTCCATGCTACAATCCACAGAATCCCCAACTGGCATCCATGTAGGTTGAAGAATCAGATTCACCCCCTGCATCCAGTAAGTACTCTTTGTGTAACTTTTAAAGTACTTTCCCAGGTCAAGCATTTTGAAGTTGGAATCAAACCATGTTTCCTGTTTTAGAAATTCATGCTCAAGTGCATAGCAGAAGCTTATCAATGGCATACTGAACACAAACAGAGTCTTAGCTTATAAGGAACTTGTCATTTTAACCCTAAGAACCAACTCACATTAGATGGGCTGCAACTAGAACAGATCAAAGTAACCTTAAAAGTCTGATGAATACTCGGGATTAGAAACATTTCTTAAGTGTGATGTGGCTACCAGTGTGTACTACCTTAGTATCTCAGTGATTAAATCCTTTATGCTCCAAAGGTCCACAGGGCTTTCCAGGTGGTTCTGGTGGTAAAGAACCTGCCTGCCAATGCAGGAGACTTAAGAGATGTGGTCCGATCCCTGGGTTGGGAAGACCCCCTGGAGAAGGGAACGGCAACCTACGCCAGTATTCTTGCCTGGGGAATGATATAGATAGAGGAGCCTAGTGGGCTACGGTCCATAGTGTCGCAAAGAGTTGGACATGACTGAAGAGACTTAGCACACACGCATGCAGGGTTTGATCACACCCTGTGTTTTCAGGCATCCACTGGGGGTTAAACAGCACTGAAGCAATGCAGCACCAAAAGTCCATCAAGAGATTCTTTCCTAAAGGTACCATTGACTTGGAAGATTTATTCAAGCTTGCTTCAACTGCTATCATTGAGAACTGCTAAAACAATATAAGTGTCAAACTAGTGTATTGCTAATCCCATTTTTATTGTTAACATTTGCCAATGAAATTGCTCTTTAATTGTTTGATCTGGAATAGACATAAAATATCATGACAGTGATATTTTGGCACATACTGGAAAATCTGCTATGAATATAGATTTTTTCCAATAAAATACAGGTTGCCCATATTACTTGGCATTAAAATGATTTACGGAAGTAGGCCAAAAGAAAAAACCACTGAAATAAAATGAGAAGAGACCAGAGTTATAACAAAATCCAAAGGCTGATCCATCCAAATTCATACTTAAGACTCATTTAAACACAACGTTTACTCTCTGGAACACTTTCCAATGAGGAAAGAAAAACGAGGCAAGAAGGAGAAAGGGAGAAGGCTTTCCATCCTGCTCATCAGCAACTCGACACTCAAAACCCAAGCCATCAGGCCCTCCTGTGAGTGACTTTCCCCAGGAGTCCCCATTTATTAAGCAGATCCAGACTGCCTACGTGGCTCAGACCCTGCAGCCTGCGTATGGGAGTCTGGCTTAAATCAGGGCAGGCTGCCTGAGCCTCTGCTCTGCCCAGCACTGGCCTGGTGCTGTCAGGGGAAATGCAGCATCTCACGCAGGTGGGCCCTGCCAGGGAAGCAGCACCCAGCTGCTGTGGCAGCTCCTTTTTGTAAGCCATCAGCCACTTGGCTCTGTCCACCACTTGGCCTGCCAAGACTGGGGACACTTGCAGGTGGAACCCAGGATTAAAAATATCCTGCCTGCCCTCTGGCCTGAATGGGATGCTACAACTCCTGGGCCCTTAGATCAGACCTCTGAGACCAGTTCTGTCTTTTAAGCTTCCTTCCCAGAGTCCCTCTGGCTGATCTTAAAAGCCTCCCTGATGGAAACTGCAGGCAGCTCCCAAAATTCAGCTTTCGACCTGTTTCAAGTTTACAATATAAGTTCATGACCCTAAGCCTGATTCTCCTCCCAACAGAACCCCTTGGCCAAGCAGTCTGCGTCCTCACTGCATGCTGCCCGGCTGCAAAGGGGCTCAAAAAGATTTTGTTTAAGTAGAGGATCCTGACTTTTTAATTTTTAAGTGGAAGTATCGTTTATGTACAATAATATATGTTACAGGTGCAGAATATATCGATTCACATCTTTTAAAGGTTACACTACATTAATAGTTATTATAAAATACTGGCTATATTCCCCATGTACAATATGGCCTTGTAGCTTACTTTATACATAATTATACTCTTAGTCCTCTAACTCCTGTATTGCCCCCTCCTCCCTTCCCTCTCTGCACTGGTAACCACTACTTTGTTTAGAGGATCCTGATTTTGAAGAGTATAAATTATTTGCAAAGCCGACAAATAAGGAAGAACCACAGTATAAAGACCCCACAGGATCTGGTCCCAAAGTACTCACTCCCTACCATCTCTCCACGGCACTGGTGTAGGCACATGTCAGTACTCACCATACCCTAGCTGCAAGGCCCTTCTCCTCACGACAACCCCCTGTTAAAAGGTTACTTCTGTGAGACACCTCTCTCTACATGGAGCAGAGCCCATCACTCCCTTCCCTGGAAATCACAGTACTCTCTTTCTCTCTCGGTAAAGCTCCTACCAAACAGGACAACACATGCAGAATTCTGCTGCCTTCATCTTCACCTTCCTCTAGGCCTGCAGGAAAGACACAGACGCTGACTATAATCCCTGCCCACCAGATGAGACAGTTTTGCTTTCTTAAAGGAAAACACCTCAGACAGGATGTCTTACATCATGGGTAAAAGTGCACATCATATGGGAAACTCAAGAAGGAAGTTATAAACTCCATTATCAGGCTTTAGGTACATCAAACCAAAGATGGAAAACAGTTATGGGCTGAGAGTAAAGAAAAAAATCATCAAGAGATCACGGTGGACCACCAGCCAAACAGGTCAAATGCTGCTTTATTTTTTAATGAGTGGCCAGAAGACACAAGCAGTAGCCAAGGGGTCTCAGTACAATCTTTTCATTATGTCTTGTTCCGATCAAACCACCACGAGAAGCTGTTATATATACACCAGACACCACCTAGGCCCTTGAACTTAGAAACCAAACCAACTAAAGTATACACTGTGTTTCCTTGAATCTAGGAATCCGTCAGTTCTAAGATGCACCATTATTTTATCAAGCACGACAGAAGAAAAATGCTGCCAATTAAATAAACTATGGCATCATTTCTTACTACTAAAGAATTTTCATTTTACTTTTATTGAAAGAGTTCTGTTAAACTTAGACATATTTTTAATAACATATTATTCTTGGGCACTAATAAAAAGAAAAGGAAAACTGAAATGTATCGGTTAAGGCCAAGGACAACCAGGTCACCTGGCTGAAGGCAACTGTTAAATGTCACTGGTTTGGGAAGTACAGTCCAGTTTCAGAAATGTTAAAATTAAAAAAAAAAAAATGTGCAGCACAGAATCAATAAAACACTCTATTATGTCTAGCTCAGTGACAAAAATTTAGAAAGGACAAGGCAGTAATTCATAGGATAACTGCTAAGAAAGACACTGCATCGATTAAAAATGTATTTATACAGAGAAAAAAGTTCAGATTATTCAACTCAAGAAAGACAAAAACAGAATAAGGATTCGAGAATATTCTTCAAGGACATCAAAAGTCCTGTCCCAAAAAAAGTGATTTCCAACTGTTTTTTCTTTACATTTTTTTTTAAAATACACTTTTAAATACATTTAAAATACATTAAAAAAAAAATAAGAGCCTACAAGAAACGCGAATATGGAGCTGTTCCATCTGGAGAAAGAGACTCACCTAAAAATGCCTCTGAAGTCACACAACATGTGACCAGCTGGAATGCTGACCTGGAGACTCCCTGTGACAGCTACAACCCAACGACAGGGGTTTAAATGGTGGCACTGATCAACTAAACATTTGCACAATATGAAGACTTGTTAGTTGCCTGTGATACAAAGATTCAGCATGTTACTGGGGGGAGGGGGGCAGGGGGTTGGTAAGCCACAAGGGAGAATTTTCCACATGTGGGATTTCAGACCTTGAGATGAGTGCCAAAGGCTGGGATGAGAACTTTCTATCAGTCATAAGGAGCTGTAGTGATCTTAGCAGGTCAGAAGCCCCCTGGGCACAGCAAGGGGGTGAGTAACACCAAGAGTTTCAGGTCTGGTCAAGCTCCAGCTCTCTGTGTCTGCAATACCAAGTCTCTTTTCAAGCACAAGCCAGATGTGGTTGAGAGTAGACAGCTTTGGCTCCTGCCCCCTGCCCAACCATGTGGCTGAACCCAGCATTACGGCACCCATGGCCCTCCAAACACAAATCCAACTCCACAACAAATTAGCAAGTGATGTATGTCCTGCAGAAGGTGGGAGATGCATATACTGCCAGGCGAAGCTTCACAATCCCCACTAGACAGCTGTTTCTCTATTTTCTCTATTTCTTCTCCTGAATGCCCAAAGGTTGCTCTGCTGGAAGCGAAACAAGGGCACTAGAGCAACGCCTACGGACTGGGGGCAGATTCTCACGGTTCCTCTGGCTATGTTCTTGGGTTCTGTTGAGACCAGGAGAGAGAGGAAAGCCACCGAGCAAGTATGTTTCCCTTGCAGACAAAACTAGAGAGCCACCACACTGATCCCTTCCCTGCTGGCTATAACGAGGACAGAGGCCCTTTGGTATCATGCGGGGATGGAGTGGAGTGGAGGACACCCCGGGCCTGGACCACCTTCACTGTCCCTTCTTTCCCAGCAACCCTTGGCCCCTCCAAGTGCCTGACCCAGCTGGCGAACTGCCTTGTATAACTGTAGCTCCCACAGTCCAGATCTGCCCCTCTGGGTGCAGCTCTCAGGCCCCGTCATGAAGCAGGGCCAGAGGACTGGGAGCGTGGCTCTGCTGGGCTTAGGACCCAAGCGGAGTGCCAAAAAACACTGCCTTCATCTGCATGCTGCTTTGCATCTCATTTGCATACCCACAACAGACTGACCTAGACTTGCCTGTGAGTGTCCAGGAGTCTCAGGCAGAGGTGTGGGTCAGTGGTGGCTTGCTACAGGGTCAGGGGCACGGAGTGCGGCAGTGCAGGCATGGGATCTTTTCAAGGAGGTTGCCATTATCTTCTCCTGACACTTTAAAATCCCCTTTGACCAGTGGAAGCGGTTCAATCCTCTTAGGATGGCAGCTCTGAGTCATCTTGGTGTCACTTGAGCATGCTTTGGGAATACTACCCTTGCCCACGTCTATTCCCCACCTAACTCAAATAGTTCAGCAAAGCCCATATCCTCCAAGGGTGATCTGTGGCCAAGAAAAATGTTTTCACCATACAGCCCTATCAGAGCAAAAGTAACATGCAGATTAATATTTTAAGATGATTAAAGAGAGCTAATTTTCCATGTGTAGGGTTATCTGACAATACAAGCTATTGCTCTATGGATGACTGAGTCAGTTTCCGCTGATCTAACTAGGGATGGGTCCCCTCCTTTGTTGCTTGCACTGACAGCCACGAAGTGAAAGGTTTTGGTAAAGGGGGACAACCCACCCAGATACAAGAGAACATTTATTTGTCTAAGGGCACTCCCTTGCTGTAAGTGCCAACTCGGTTTTCAGTGTAATTCTCAGATTTAAGTTTAGTATAAACAGAGATTTAGCAGGAGAAAAGCCAGCCCTACATCCCATTTTATTCTCTACACAGAGTAACCAGAGAGGAAAGGTTTTCTTTAACTGGCGGTTTTCAACTAAGCTGCGTTCTATGAATTGGGGGGGGCGGGGAATGGTGTACAGAAGCTAAGCTACTCTACATTCTGAAGAGGACAACTTCCTGCCCAAAGGCATCAAACTGTTGACCTGATTCAGTGATGACAAAGTCAGAGAGCTTCAAGCTGAACATGAGAACATGCAGACTGAAGCACAGCGATTATCATTCTGCCCTTTCATCCACAAACCAACCTCAGATACAGTATTCTTTGTATATTTTGTTGTTGTTCAGTCGCTAAGTCGTGTCTGACTCTTTGCAACCCCACGGACTGCAGCACGCCAGGCTCCCCTGTTCTTCACCATTGCCTGGAGCTTGCTTAAACTCGTGTTCATTGAGTCAGTGATGCTATCCAACCATCTCATCCTCTGTCATCCCCCTTCTCCTCCTGCCTTCATCCTTACCAGCATACTTCTATATATATCTTTCTATAGTAGATAATGTAATTTTTAACTTAATAGAAATAAAATGTAAAGGATTTCCAGAAAGATGGCAGATCATTAAACAATATCCCTGTACAATCTCAGAGGTAGACAAGAGCTCAGACAAGGAAACTGAGGCCCAATAAGGTTAAGTGACACCATGGACATACAATCCTGCTGTGCAGGCCACCCAACCAAACAACGTGCCCAACACTTTAAAAATGTTTAAATTTGTCACTTGAATTTCAGACACACATTTCTCTTACCAGAATTACTTCAAAAATCCGTGGGATCAGTTTGCTGTCTTCTACAAGTCTGTTAAAAAAAAAATGCAAAGATAATTTATTAATAATGATTTTTAAAATTATTTAAACTGCTGCCCTGATATGGAGCACTGCAGACCCATGCTTTACTGCTGAAATTCTGTGACTGAGGAATAGTATGATTAAATACTCATTTTAATACCCTGAATTACCTCTAAACACAAGAAATGTGAGGCTTCTTTTCGAATGACTATTAGCTTTGCCTCACTGATCTGCAGCAGGCAAAACCTCAAACAGATATATATATAAATGTAAAAAAATGTAATAAAAATTCACAGTTATTATAAAGACTATCAAAATAGGCAATGCCAGCTGAAATAATGTAACCTATCCATCATGTAGTTAAATTATAAGCTTGCCACACTGTAATCTTTCCTATATACCTCATTAGTTATTTTCTCAACATTAATGATTTAATGTACAGTGATGTTTAATGATCTTTAACTTTAAAAAAAGTAGACACCAATCGCACAATAGCTTCTAGGCACTTTCATCAAACCTAGTTATAAGCTGTTATCTATTTGTAACAGAAGACTTTCTCCAAGCAATTTAAGGGAAAATAGCCTTTATTCAAAAGGGATAGTTTTTTAAGAACAATACTTCAATCTCTAAATATTCCTTTAGTACAAGGGTCAGAGAACTTTCTCTGTAAAGGGCCAAATAGTAAATATTCTAGGCTTCGCAGGCCACACAGTCTCTATAGCAACAATTACCTCTGTCACAATAGTATAAAGGTAGGTATAAATAATCTATAAATTAATAAGCATGGCTGTGTTCCAATAAAATTTTATTTACAAAAACAGGCAGTTTCCCATATTAGGCCCATAAACTACAATTTGTTGATCCTCCTTCAGTTTAAAAAGAAAATAAAATTCCTTAACTTGACTAGAATTGACTTTGTAGGATAAACCACAGCGCTTAAGACAAGCATATTCCTTTCGTTGTAGGTATGGGCTGTTTGTCTATTTCACAGAGGATGTCAGGTGGATAGAAAGGGAATTTATCATCTGGCCTTCCTGGAGCTTGTTTGTCTATAATACTACATTGATAAAAGAAAAGCCTATGAGACTAGCAAAAAAAAAAAAAAAAAAAAAAATCACAGTATATTACAAATATCTGTTAAGGAAAAGCTAGCTACAGAGTGAATCCCCAAAGACAGACACACTTAGAAAGCCCTAGCTCAGTATCTAGCAAAAATAAACGTGATTATTTTCTATAGTCTCTATAGATCATAGGGGAAATGTTTGACTGTGTGGATCACAATAAACTGTGGAAAATTCTGAAAGAGATGGGAATACCAGACCACCTGATCTGCCTCTTGAGAAATTTGTATGCAGGTCAGGAAGCAACAGTTAGAACTGGACATGGAACAACAGACTGATTCCAAATAGAAAAAGGAGTTCGTCAAGGCTGTATATTGTCACCCTGTTTATTTAACTTATATGCAGAGTACATCATGAGAAATGCTGGACTGGAAGAAACACAAGCTGGAATCAAGATTGCCGGGAGAAATCTCAATAACCTCAGATATGCAGATGACACCACCCTTATGGCAGAAAGTGAAGAGGAATTCAAAAGCCTCTTGATGAAAGTGAAAGTGGAGAGTGAAAAAGTAGGCTTAAAGCTCAACATTCAGAAAACGAAGATCATGGCATCTGGTCCCATCACTTCATGGGAAATAGATGGGGAAACAGTGGAAACAGTGTCAGACTTTATTTTTCTGGGCTCCAAAATCACTACAGATGGTGACTGCAGCCATGAAATTAAAAGACGCTTACTCCTTGGAAGGAAAGTTATGACCAACCTAGATGGCATATTCAAAAGCAGAGACATTACTTTGCCAACAAAGGTTCGTCTAGTCAAGGCTATGGTTTTTCCTGTGGTCATGTATGGATGTGAGAGTTGGACTGTGAAGAAGGCTGAGCGTGGAAGAATTGATGCTTATGAACTGTGGTGTTGGAGAAGACTCTTGAGAGTCCCTTGGACTGCAAGGAGATCCAACCAGTCCATTCTGAAGGAGATCAGCCCTGGGATTTCTTTGGAAGGAATGATGCTAAAGCTGAAACTCCAGTACTTTGGCCACCTCATGCAAAGAGTTGACTCATTGGAAAAGACTCTGATGCTGGGAGGGATTGGGGGCAAGAGGAGAAGGGGACGACAGAGGATGAGATGGCTGGATGGCATCACTGACTCAATGGACGTGAGTCTGAGTGAACTCCGGGAGTTGGTGATGGACAGGGAGGCCTGGAGTGCTGTGATTCATGGGGTCGCAAAGAGTCAGACATGACTGAGTGACTGATCTGATCTGATCTGATCTGGTTAAATTCACTGACATTCTCTCACTTTCCTGGGCAACTGCAGGCTCAGGAATGAAGATGGACCTCCTTATACCATGAGTGGGTAGGATAGGAAATGCACAAACTCAGGACCAAATGCAACTTTAGGTCAACACATCCTTATTCCTCTTCCTTGTTTCCTAGATATTAACCTCACCATTTCCTAAATTGGTCTTCTGAAATTTTTGTGATATATACTCTTATCAGGCCCAGGCCTAAAAGAGCTAAGCACATACATCTCTGAGTTTGGTTGCCCTAGCAACCAAAAGCCAAAAATGTCACAGGGACACAGGCACCACTGCTTCCTCAGTGGTACCAAGGAGTGACAGCTCCCTGTGTCACAGCCCTACTCCAACATTCAGATCCAGAAGCAGACACTCACAATGCCAGACTTTTTATGACTGTATTTTAAAATATCTTCTATTACCAACATGTGTGCATGCTGCGTTGCTTCAGTCGTGTCCGACCCTTTGAGACCCTATGTAGCCCTCCAGGCTCCTCTGTCCATGGTATTCGCCAGGCAAGAATACTGGAGTGGGTTTCCATGCTCTCCTCCAGGGGATCTTCCAGACCCAGGGATCAAATCCCTGTCTCTTGTGTCTCCTGCATTAGCAGGCAGGTTCTTTGCTACTATGTCATATGACTACACAAATGACCTTAATTCAATCTTAAAAATTGAAACTAGTTCATCTCCAGGTCTCTGCATGACAAGCAGGCTGATCTCCACTACCTCTTAAGACTCTTTTAAAGTTCTAACAGTCCGATCCTTACATTCTTCTGAACACAATCAACCAGAACAATTTTGTTCTTTGATCTGACTAACACATCATTTAGAGCCACGTCTGGAAAATTAAAAGCGAACTCAAGGTTAAAAAAAAAAATCACTTTTAGTGGAAAAAAAATTTTTTTCTATGACATTTTCTGTGACCCATGAACTAACCTCACATGTAATCCCAAAAGAATGCTAAAACAGGTATGGGACAGGGGTGGCTGCAAACACTTACAACTATCTAAAATGCATCAGTTTTTCAGACTGTGGGAAGTGACCGATAAGTGGGCAATGAGTACTGACTAGCATTTTCTTAAATTTAAAATAATAAAACAGATATCTAAAGGTATCACACATACTATTGTTTCTGTGGCATTTTTATTTCACTTATATGTGGACTGGGTAGTGACCTAAAATACAGTTTGTTTTATTGTGAGTTGTATAAAAAACATCTGAACTCCACAGATTTCAGGCTGCTTCAGAGACCTTAGTTTTTAACATGTTCTTAAATTTTGATTTTAAAAACTGGGTCTGCTTACTTAATGCATCTCCTTTCATATCACCACTGGTCCAATTAGTAGCTCAGTTCTCAAATGACCAAACCCTTTATGTGCTCTGAATAATGCAGTGCTCCTCCTCTGACTTGGTATTCCGGGGAGCAGCCCCAGGGCTTGGGCCTCTGTAGACCAGGGAGGATGAGGCTTACCTCTGAACAACACGGATGTGGCTGATTCTCAGGGAATTATTCAGGCAGAAAGTCTTAAATCATTATACCAGACTTTGGAAAATCATGATGCAAAAGGCGACCTTATTTGGGGGTTCTGTTGTGGTTGGCCCCCATGATTTAAATGACCAGGATCATTTTACTACATCAGTCTGTTATTTCCTAAAATTGAAAAGAATGAAAATGCTATGGCTTATGGACAGCCTGAGGACAGGAAGGGCAAGATTTATCTGAATTTTCTAAACCAAAAACAAAGTAGAGATCTTTTTGAAATTATCCCACATCTTCAAAGGATTGTGAAGTTATTAACTGTAGTAAACTTTTCTTTCTTTATGTTAGCCATCTAAGCACACTGTGTTTAAGTAATTCCAGATGATTAAGTTGAATATACTGCCATTTCTAAATTCCATTCCTGGGACTACTTTACGCTGGTTTTTTTTTTTTTTTTTTTTTTTTGGGGGGGGGGGAGTGGGGGCGGGAGGTTAGGGGAGGGGTTATTTTCCCCCTAATGGTGTAATTAATGATAAGAGTGTGTATGATGAAAGAATTTTCCTTACAAAGTTTGTTTCAGGAGATTCACTGGGATTTTTGTATATCTGTGGTTCATGTTATTAACAAAACAGGTACTGTTTGCGTTAGAAAATTTTAAATGAACTTGTGAAAATCTTTAGGCTATATTATTTGGAATTCTAACCGCACCCCCCCCCCCCCCCCCCCCGTTCTTAAAGCAAATGTTGCCATTGGTGTTGGGAAAATGTTTTAATTTTTAATTAATGAATTATTTTATTAATTGATAAATTATGTATCAATAAAAATTTTAAAGTATTTACTGATGTTTG
Source organism: Bubalus kerabau (assembly GCF_029407905.1). Lineage (NCBI taxonomy): Eukaryota > Metazoa > Chordata > Mammalia > Artiodactyla > Bovidae > Bubalus > Bubalus kerabau. Next base: position 15,869,988 of record NC_073643.1, read on the forward strand.
ATAACTCATTTAAAATACCATATATTTAAATTCTGAAAAATACTTGGTTGAGATCTAACTATGGAAGCCATAAGCACAAATTTACAAGAAAATTTTATCACAAACCAAGCTAAATGATAACCAAAAGGATTCATACTTTAAATAATAGGTCAACACTTTTGATGTAAGAAAAAACAATGGCTTTTGAGGTAAAGTTATTGAGTGACCTATGGAGTCAGGATGGCCTTGGTTTTCTCTATTTTCTGGCACAATTACTTTTCATATACTTTGAAAAGAGGGCAAAATATAAACTAGCAATATTTAGATATAAAAGACTAGGGGCAACTTAGGTAGGGAAAACTGGTACAGGGAGATCACTCTAGTTCTGTTCAGAGAGATACAGCAGTAGGTTGGGTTGAATTTCAAACTATTATTAGCTTTTTGTTAAAAAAAAGCTTTTCTTTCCTTTTTTTTTTTTTTTTTTTAAGAAAAACAGCAGGCAGAGGATCTCCATCTGCTTTTTGCTCAGTTATACAGGTGAGAAAAGTGGCCTCCAAAAGTGATACAACATGTCTACAGAAACATGGGGGTCTACCCATGGAGTTACACTGTCTTGAGCTCGCTTCCTCACTTGAAGGCTTTAATCTGCTCCCAGGGTGGAAACAGCACAGAGGAAGGGCCACGAGCCTAGAGCCACAGTCCTCACCAGTCACTCCCATCCTTCAGGAACAATGTCCTCCCCAAAGGCTTCTCCGCCGTCTCTGCCGTCCTGGAATCCGTCTAGTCATAAAGCTCTTACTTAGTACTGGGGACGTTCCTTCTTCCTGGATACTATGTCAGGTTATGATTAACACTTTTGAACCCTTATCATGAGCTAATCTTACAGCTCAAAATCAATGCCTTCAAGCTCAGTCAAATGGCTTGACAAATATCTGACAAACAGATGTCATATAATAGCACTTAAATGTGGAATCTGCAAGAATGGTACAAATGCACTTATTTACAAAACAGAAACTGAGTTACAGATGTAGAAAACAATCTTATGGTTAATGGGGGAATGGGAGGGATAAATTGGGAATTGGGATTGACACACACACACAACTACATATAAAATAGATAATAAGGACCTACTGTATGGCACAGGGAACTATACTCAGTACTCTGTACTGACCTATGTCGGAAAAGAATCTTAAAAAACTGACTATATGTATATGTAAAACTGAGTCACTTTGCTGTACACCTGCAACACAACATCGTAAATCAACTATATCTCAATGAAAACATTTTAAATGGCTTGACAGATACATAACCAAACAAGAAAACAAAACTCAACTTCCATCAGATATATGCACAGGGTACAGGTGACTAGACATGGGGAGAACTTAGTGAGGAGCCCAGACGACTGAAAGCAGGTGATCATGAGCCTTGAAAGACAGGGGAGGGGCCCGTTACAGTGTGTGGAGACTGGTGTGCTTACCTGGAGATGGTGGTGAAGAGATTCAGAGAAGGCTAATCAGTAAAGAAACAACATAACTGTCATGCTCGCAAGTGTGGCTTTCACCCTGAAACGATGGGAAACCTCCAACGGATTTTAAGCTGAAGGACACAGTTGGATTTGTTATTAAAACTCCAATCTGACAGTAACAGGAAAAAGGAACTGGTGAAGGAGTGCAAGCTAGAACATCGCTCCTCAAAGAATGGTCTGCAGGCCAGAGCCAGCCTGCCAACAGCCACAGATCTATGACAATATAGTGACAGAAACTGGAAAGATTACATTTTCATGTTAGACCTGATGATAAATTTAAACTTTATGGCAGTTTCAAAACATGGCCCCACCAGCACATGACGACAAACAGAACATCTGCATCACAGGACCTGTCCATGAGACGTCTACAGTGGGGCATCCTGGCAGAAACCACCTTCCCCAGGGAGCACATTTCACATCACCAGGAGTCAGACATACCGACGTCATGTACACCCTGGTATCATGCTTCAAGGAAGGCACAGCCTCACTTCTGGGGTATGTTTATGAAAAATGCACAACACTAATATAACCATGAAAAATTCAAGCAAATGTGAGAGGCATCTTACAAAATAACCACTCATATATGTCGAAAGTGTTAGTTATGAAAGACAACAGAAGGTCTGTTCTTTACATCTGTGTGAAGGAGACAATGGGATGATTTGAGAGAATAGCATTGAAATAAGTGGACTCAGTTCAGTTCAATCCAGTCACTTAGTCATGTCCGACTCTTTGCAACCCCATGAATCGCAGCACGCCAGGCCTCCCTGTCCATCACCAGCTCCCGGAGTTCACTCAAACTCACATCCATCGAGTCCGTGATGCGATCCAGCCATCTCATCCTCTGGCGTCCCCTTCTCCTCCTGCCCCCAATCCCTCCCAGCATCAGAGTCTTTTCCAATGAGTCAACTTTTCGCATGAGGTGGCCAAAGTACTGGAGTTTCAGCTTTAGCATCATTCCTTCCAAAGAAATCCCAGGGCTGATCTGCTTTAGGATGGACTGGTTGGATCTCCTTGCAGTCCAAGGGACTCTCAAGAGTCTTCTCCAACACCACAGTTCAAAAGCATCAATTCTTCGGCGCTCAGCTTTCTTCACAGTCCAACTCGCACAGCCATACATGACCACAGGAAAAACCATAGCCTTGACTAGATGGACCTTTGTTGACAAAGTAATGTCTCTGCTTTTGAATATGCTATCTAGGTTGGTCATAACTTTCCTTCCAAGGAGTAAGCGTCTTTTAATTTGATGGCTGCAGTCACCATCTGTAGTGATTTTGGAGCCCAAAAAAATAAAGTCTGACACTGTTTCCACTGTTTCCCCATCTATTTCCCATGAAGTGATGGGACTAGATGCCATGATCTTAGTTTTCTGAATGTTGAGCTTTAAGCCATTTTTTTCACTCTCCTCTTTCACTTTCATCAAGAGGCTTTTTAGTTCCTCTTCACAGTAAAACAGATAACCAGTGCATGTCTGATGTATGATGGAGGGCACCCAAACCCAGTGCTCTGGGACAACCAGAAGTGACAGGGTGAGGAGGGAGATGGGAGGGGGGTTCAGGAGGGAGAGGACAAAAGCATACCTATGGCTGATTCATATTGATGTATGGTAAAAACCATTAGAATGTTGTGATTATCCTACAATTAAAACAAACAAAAAAAAAATCTTTTTTAAAAAGACAACAGAAGGGTGAGAACTGTCCCAGATTGGAGCAGACTAAGAAGTCGAAACTAAATGCAGTGTGGGGTCCTAGATTGGACCTGGGACCAGAGAAAGGACAGTACTGGGAAAACTGGCAAAACTGGAGTAAAATCTGCAGATTAGCTGACAGTGAAAGATGTTTCTCCTTGGAAGAAAAGCTGTGACAAACCTAGACAGTGTATTAAAAAGCAAAGACATCACTTTGCCAACAAAGGTCCGTATAGTCAAAGTATAGTATAAAAAAAAAAACAAAAAACTACTGGTTTTTCCAGTAGCTTTTCCAATAGTCATGTATGGATGTGAGAGTTGGACAACAAGGAAGGTTGAGTACTGAAGAATTGATGTTTTTGAGCTGTGGTGTTGGAGAACACTCTTGAGAGTCCCTTGGACTACAAGGAGACCAAACCAGTCAATCCTAAAGGTAATCAACCCTGAATATTCACTGGAAGGACTGAAGCTGAAGCTCCAAAACTTGGCCCCCTGATGTGAAGAGCCAACTCATTTAAAAGACCCTGCTGCTGGGAAAGACTGAAGGCAGGAGGAGAAGGGGACGACAGAGGACAAGATGTTTGGATTAAATTAAAACAATTTAATCATCGACTCAATGGACATTAAGTATGAGCAAGCTCCAGGAGATGGTGAAGGACAGAGAAGCCTGGCATGCTGCAGTCCATGGGGTTGCAAAGAGTTGGACATGCGTGAGCAACCGAACAACAAAGTCTATCAATGCTCATTTCCTGGTCTTGAAAGTTGTACTATGGCTCCATAAGATGTTACCACCAGGGGAGGCTGGGTGAAGGATATATGGACATTTTCTGCAACATTTTTGTAACTTTTCCACAAAGCTAAATTTATCTCAAAATGTAAAGGCTTTTCTTTTTTAATGGCTCCTGAAGTCTTCGAGTCTCCTCTCTTTTAAAAGTGGGGTCTGTGTCCTCTCTTTTTGAATCTTGGCAGGTTTGAAAGTGCTTAGACCAACAGAGTAGCATAGAACTGACACTATTTGATTTCTGCTCATATTCTGGGTTTGTTTTTTTTTTTTTTAATTTCACTTTCATGGCATTTTAGAAAAATGTTTATTCCAGCTATCTGCTGCTGCTTAACAAACCAACCCCAAATGCAGCATCAGAAAGCAATGACTACTTTGTCACGTCCATGGCTTCTGTGGGTGGTGAAATCTGGACAGGGCACACTGGGGATGACCTATCTTTGTCCCCAGTGTTTGAGGCCTCAGCCGGGGAGACACAATGGTTGGGGTTGACTAGACCAGCTTAGAGACTGTAATTATCTGAAGGCTTCTCTATTCACATGTCTGGTATCTGGGCTGGGATGACTCAAGGAAGGCTGTCAATTCTGTTGACTGGATCACCCAGTACTGCCCTGTCCACGTGGCGTGGCCTCTCACAGCGTGGCAGCTGAGTGCCAAGCAGGAGCCTTCGGAGAGAACCAGGCTGAAACTGCATGACCTTTTGTAGCTGAACCTTGGAACACAGAGCATCACTTGAAAACAGTAAGAGGTTAAAAAAGTCCAGCCCAGATTCAGGTGGAGGGAACTAGAGCCATCTGAAGGAGGAGAGGCACTGTCACGTAACAGAAGAGCACGGGGCAGGAGATGCTTTTGCAGCCATCTTTATAAAACACAATCTGCCATGGGCGTGGTGTGGGGCTGCAGCGTGTTGAAATTTCAAAATCTGTTTCTTCACCAGATAATTTGACTAACACCAATGCAGAATCAGAGAGACCAGTTCATACGCTACTGCAGTGATGCAACGGAGACGTGACTGAGGCCTCGGATTAGCTGTCAGTTGGTGCATAACATATTACCATAAAATTCACGGCTTAAAACACACCCACTGACTAGTTCAAAGGTCTGCAGGTCAGAAGTCTAGTTCAGCATGGCTGGGTTATCTACTCAGAGTATCAAAGGTCTAGAATCAAGATGCCAACTGGGTTAAGTTCTCAATTGGAGGGTAGAAGGGGTCCAATTTCAATCTTACTACTGACAGAATTCAGTTCCTTGCAGTTGTAGAACCCAAGTCCCTATTTCCTTGTTGGCCATCAGCCAGGGATCCCTCTCAGGTTCCTGAGGCCATTCTCATTCCTTGTCATGTGGCCCCTTCCATCTCCAAAACCAGCAATGGGGAATCTCCTCCATGTAAAATCCTTCTCAAGCTTCAGATCTCTCTAACTGATACGTCTCTGACCTCTAGGTCAGATTTAAATGGCTCATATGATTAGTCAGGTCCACCAGAAATGATCTCCGTATTTTAAGGTCAACTAGTTTGGGACCTTAATGACATCTGCAATATCCCCTCACAGCAGCAATAAATTAGTCTTTTCACTGAATAACTGGGAGAAGATGGGCTTGGAGCCTTGAAGTTTATCTTAGAATTCTGCCCATTACAGACCTGACCTTGCCTCCACCTCAGTCCCATCTTACCCCACCTCCTTTTTAAAAAAAAATATAATTCAGATTTGATTCTTTGAATAAGCTGCTTCTGACCAACTTGTGTACAAACCTCAAAGTAGATGCTGGACATTGGTTAGCTTTCCAACAACACTGGGTACGAGTTTTAGATTTCATATTTGTTCACAACTGAGCACGAGACTACAAACAAAGCTTTTTTTGTTTCTTATGGCTTACATAATTCACCAGCTAAGTGGGCCAACAACAGTCATTTTAAATAAAAAGTCTCTAACATTAGCTGAATTTCAAATTATCAGTTCAGTGAATCACCTTCAAAAGGAAATGGTTTCATAACATTTAGTTATGGCATAATATTATGTCTATCTTGAAAGCAAGAAAATTTATGATGTTTCTCCTTGAAATGTTTGCCCTTGCTTGCAATGCTTGCTAATTGCCTTACAGAGAACTGCAGAAGCCTTCCCAATACAAGGACGCATAGAAAGACTTATTTCCCCAGCAACCCAAAAAGGCAGGGTTAAGATTTTAGCAGCTTTACAACACAGAATTTCAGACCTGGTTATTTTACAAAGATCTACACAATCCTCCATGGAACAGGCATCACACTTCTTCCCAGAAGAAATCTGCACCCCAGCAGTCCCAAAACATATACAATATAAAAACAATTTAATCCAGTTATAAAGCCGACTGCTTCATTTGCTGAGAAAGTGTGAGAATTAAACGAGCACACGAGCCATACCGGAATGTGCCTCTGAAGTACCAAAATCTCCCATTGCCTAAAATAGCATGAGAAAGACACAAAGTTCAGTTAAGAGACACTTTGGTTATGTAAAAAAGCAAATGTTTTCCAACAGAAAGGAGATTTTAGGTGGAAAAAGAAGAACATTACATTAGCAAGTTTGCAAAATGCTTTTCTATTATCTCAATAGATGCCCAATACAGCCCTGTGAAAATCCACACCTGTTGAATGAATCTAGGCAACAGAACGCTTCTATAACAGATAGTACGAAAGATGAAAAGGAAAAGCAGCAGTCCAGAGGCTCTCCATGCAGTGTATGGAATGACTGACAAGATATCTCTAACTTCTTCTAATTCTAGCCATAGTCCCTTTTCGTCTGTGGCCTTACAGGAACCGTCCCTACACAGGCGATGATGCTCTTGTTAACCAGCCAAGGGCTTTGGCCCCGCCTCCCCACACACAGCCCCGTGCTTCCTGTGCTGGGTCCTGAGCCCTCACCCTCTTTCTTTCTGAACTCCGTGGCTCTGCAGCTGGGCTTCTTGATCTAATAATTCACTGCATCCTTGGCACTCTCCTCAAGACACAGTTCTGTATTGGTCCCACAGCTCCACATATATTGAAGCTACGGGTAAGAAGCATGTTCATCCTTGCACCAAACTGGCAAAGACAATGAACAGAAAGAAACACAGTCAGTAAGAGGTCAGGCTGGGACGCAAGTTCCTAAGAGAATCACTAGACTGTATATTATGTGGACAGCATTTCTTTCCTCTTACGGACATGAGCTCAACACTAAAAGTAGCACTTGTAGGGACTTCCCTGGTGGTCCAGTAGCTAAGACTCTGTGCTCCCAATGCAGGGGACCTGGGTTTGACCCCTGGTCAGGAAATTAGATCGCTATGCCACAATGCAAGATTCCGCATGTGGAAACTAAGATCTGGTGCAGTCAAATAAATGAATATTTTTTTAAAAACACCAATTGTAGATGAGATATTTTAAATTTTATTTTCAATTTCATAAACCTGCTTATTTTCTATGGCTCCTTTTTGTCCTGTTAAGCAGTAACAAGAGATCTTTTTCGAATCCACTTGAAGTCAGGCTAAGATTTCTCCCTTTTTTTGCTCTCACTCAACAAACATTACTGAGTGCCTATCATTACTGAATACAACACACTAAGAGCTACATCAAATGTTAGAAGTGCTATGAGAGATGGCTATAAAGGCTAAAGAAGGGATCATAGAAATCATCTCGTCTATCTGAGGTGCAGAGTAATTGTGGATGGCTCAATAACTGTGATCAGTGCTGCCCATGTGCTAGCTCAGTGGATTCTAACAAAGAGAAACCATAGGGATGATGGTGTTGACTAAATCCTTTTTTTTTTTTAAATGAGAAACTGAGACACAAAGAAATGGTCTAGTGACAAGAAGTAGGGCTGAGACACAAACCTCGGCAGCTTAGATCAGTGTCCGCACTGCACAGAGTAAGGACTGCTTCAGCTGAACTCTGAAAGAGGAGTAGGTTATTGATCAACAGTGAATGAAGGATGGAGCAGAAGGGGAGACAGGACAGACAAGAATGAGCTGCGCCCTGGGCAAAGGGAATAGCATGAGAGAAAGTAAAAACAGGATGGCTTCTTAAGGACACGGAAAAGGCAAGTTTATCGCATAAGTGGAAGAAGTAAAGAGAAGGCAGCGCAAGATCAGGCTGGAGGACTAAACCAGGGCTGACTGCAGATCTTGTTATCTGTGCTGGTGAGCTTAACTTATTTGGTAAACTTCAGCCTGCAGACCAAACCCTGCCACCTGCCAGTATCTGTGTGGCCCACGAGCTAAGAATACTTGTCAGGTTTCGAAATGGTTGGAAAAAAATCAGAAGAAGAATATTTTATGATATATGACAACTGCATGAAATTCAAATTTCAACTCCCATAAAGTTTTATTGGAACACAGCCGTGCTCATCCCTTTATACCCTGTCTGCAGCAGCCTTTACACTACAGTGAGAGAGCTGAGTGGCTGCAGCAGAGACCACATGGCGGGTGATGCCTAAAATGCTTACTATCTGGCCTTTCGCAGAAGTTTGATGAGTCAGCACATGCCCCTGCTCTGGGTGACTGGGTGCCACTAAGAGAAGGACTAGGCAACAGGATGCCATCACCAGCTTTACATTTTTACAGTGATCTTTCAGGCTACAGCAAGAGGATGGGCGGAGCACAAAAAGAACTGGGAACAGGAAGAGCAGTTAGCTGCCAGTGATGACTCGCAAGAGGTGTTAAGAACCAAAGCCGGAGTAAACAGGAGAAGATTAACAAGGCTGTATCAACATGACCTGAAAATCTGTCAAATACAGGGGTTTCTCTGGTGGTCTAGGGGATAAGACTCCATGCTCCCAATGCAGGGGGTTCAGGTTTGATCCCTAATCAGGAAACTAGATTCCCCATGTCACAACAAAGACTCAGAAATAAATATTTTTTTAAAAAAAGAAAAGAAAATCTATCTGATGCAGGAGAGAGAGAGAAGAGGAAAGAAGTTCAGAATGACTCCAGTACTTCATTTGTCCTGGGGGCCACCGCCATGACCGCCACAAGAACAACAAACATCACAGCAAGGAACCGCATCTGCAGAAGCTCCTATACAACAACTCACTGAGCTTAGGGCTTCACCTCTTTCTTAATCCTCACTCTGAGATGGGCATGAGTAACCTTACAGAGGAGGACATTAGAATTGAACCTTATCCAAGGTACACAGCTAATGAATTTCAGAATTCATGATTTTCAGCTGCTCTAAGATATAATATTAAGACAATGTTTCAGGGAAAGGCTAGTCTGGACAAGAAGATGAGTTAAATTTGGAAAGAGTGAGGACAGACACCCAGGGAACACCAATATGTCAATAAGTAAAGAGCTGGCAAAAAAAAAAAAAAGAAAACCTGGAAGTCTTGAAAGTTCACCAGATGTAGGAAGTAAGGACGTCAAAGGGAATGAAATGGAAAAGAGTCAAAAAGAATAGCTTCATCTTCTTGCTGTTCAGATTTTCAGTTCAGTCTCAGTTCCTATAAGTTGTACTTTGATTACACTGAGTAATTTTAGGATCCCCAAGCTCATTCCAGGAGCTACTTTGAAGATCAATCCATGATACTGGTGCTAACAGACGAAAATAGAATTTGAAACCACTGAACCAAAGGCTATCCTGCTGACCACAAAAACTGTAAGACGGGTTATAGATTGTCACTCATATTATATAGAACCACCAGTCTGTGTCTATGTACTTAAGAACTGTATGCTTTTTCTTGATTATACAAAATGACCAAAAGCCTTAATAATTATAGCTATTCATATTAAATTATTTCCATAAAATATATAAATACAGAGGAATAAAATATATTCATTGAATGTTCTACTGGGGAGAATAGCAAAGCATTACAAATAAAATATTTTAATGTAAGCACTATAAGAAAATCATTAATAAGTTTTAATGTATTATTTCCTTGTTTTTGGATTTATATAAGACATGGGACCAACTTCATCTTTAAAATAATAGTTACCACTTCTTGTGCATATTCTTTGTGTTGCTTGGACAGCCATGGCTGGTTTTATGTCTAATAACCATAGCTGACTCCATTTTACAGAAGAAAACATTGACACTTAAGCTAGTGAAACAAGTCTGCCCACAGTCATTCACAAAGCCAAGGATGGATCTGGAATTAGAAATGGAATCTGCCTATTCTTACAAACCATTAGGTGTATTACATCATAATACAGGGTAAGAGAAAAAGTCAAGTCATACTACATACATTGGGTTTTTTTAAGTATTAAAAACATTTCCCATGTCATCACGTGTTCAATTAAATATTAGTTCTCATATCTACATACCTTTCTTTTTTGTTTGTTATTAGAGTCAACTTTTTCCTTTTTAATTGAAGTACAGTGGAAAAGAAATGCAAAAAAGCAAAATGGCTGTCTGGGGAGGCCTTACAAATAGCTGTGAAAAGAAGAGAAGCAAAAACAAAGGAGAAAAGGAAAGATATAAGCATCTGAATGCAGAGTTCCAAAGAACAGCAAGAAGAGATAAGAAAGCCTTCCTCAGTGATCAATGCAAAGAAATACAGGAAAACAACAGAATGGGAAAGACTAGAGATCTCTTCAAGAAAATTAGAGATACCAAGGGAACATTTCATGCAAAGATGGGCTCGATAAAGGACAGAAATGGTATGGACCTAAGAGAAGCAGAAGATATTAAGAAGAGGTGGCAAGAATACACAGAAGAACTGTACAAAAAAGAGCTTCACGACCAAGATAATCACAATGGAGTGATCACTCACCTACAGCCAGACATCCTGGAATATGAAGTCAGTTCAGTTCAGTTCAGTCGTCAGTCATGTCTGAATCTTTGCAACCCCAAGAATTGCAGCATGCCAGGCCTCCCTGTCCATCACCAACTCAAGGAGTTCACTCAAACTCAAGTCCATAGGGATGTGAAGTCAAGCGGGCCTTAGAAAGCATCACTACGAACAAAGCTAGTGGAGGTGATGGAATTCCAGTTGAGCTATTTCAAATCCTGAAAGATGATGCTGTAAAAGTGCTGCACTCAATATGCCAGCAAATTTGGAAAACTCAGCAGTGGCCACAGGACTGGAAAAGGTCCGTTTTCATTCCAATCCCAAAGAAAGGCAATGCCAAAGAATGTTCAAACTACTGCACAATTGCACTCATCTCACACGCTAGTAAAGTAATGCTCAAAATTCTCCAAGCCAGGCTTCAGCAACACGTGAACCACGAACTTCCAGATGTTCAAGCTGGTTTTAGAAAAGGCAGAGGAACCAGAGATCAAATTGCCAACATCTGCTGGATCATTGAAAAAAAGAGTTCCAGAAAAACATCTATTTCTGCTTTATTGACTATGCCAAAGCCTTTGACTGTGTGGATCACAATAAACTGTGGAAAATTCTGAAAGAGATGGGAATACCAGACCACCTGACCTGCCTCTTGAGAAATCTGTATGCAGGTCAGGAAGCAACAGTTAGAACTGGACATGGAACAACAGACTGGTTCCAAATAGGAAAAGGCTGTATATGGTCAAGGCTGTATATTGTCACCCTGCTTATTTAACCTATATGCAGAGTACATCATGAGAAACGCTGGACTGGAAGAAGCACAAGCTGGAATCAAGATTGCCGGGAGAAATATCAATAACCTCAGATATGCAGATGACACCACCCTTATGGCAGAAAGTGAAGAGGAACTCAAAAGCATTTTGATGAAAGTGAAAGAGGAGTGTGAAAAAGTTGGCTTAAAGCTCAACATTCAGAAAACGAAGATCATGGCATCCGGTCCCATCACTTCATGGGAAATAGATGGGGAAACAGTGTCAGAATTTATTTTGGGGGGCTCCAAAATCACTACAGATGGTGACTGCAGCCATGAAATTAAAAGACGCTTACTCCTTGGAAGAAAAGTTATGACCAACTTAGATAGCATATTCAAAAGGAGAGACATTACTTGGCCAACAAAGGTCCGTCTAGTCAGGGCTATGAATAGTCACGTATGGATGTGAGAGTTGGACTGTGAAGAAAGCTGAGCATCGAAGAATTGATGCTTTTGAAATGTGGTGTTGGGGAAGACTCCTGAGAGTCCCTTGGACTGCAAGGAGATCTAACCAGTCCATTCTAAAGGAGATCAGTCCTGGGTGTTCTTTGGAAGGAATGATGCTAAAGCTGAAACTCCAGTACTTTGGCCACCTCATGTGAAGAGTTGACTCATTGGAAAAGACTCTGATGCTAGAAGGGATTGGGGGCAGGAGGAGAAGGGGACGACAGAGGATGAGATAGCTGGATCGCATCACGGACTCGATGGATGTGAGTTTGAGTGAACTCCGGGAGTCGGTGATGGACAGGGAGGCCTGGAGTGCTGCAATTCATGGGGTCACAAAGAGTCGGACACAATTGAGCCACTGAGCTGAACTGACAGTTGATTTACAATGTTGTGTTAATTTCCGGTGTAAAGCAAAGTGATTCAGTTATATATATATATACACACACATACATACATACATATATATATATATATTCTTTTTAGACTCTTTTCCCTTACAGGTTATTACAAAATACTGAGGATAGTTCCGTATGCTACACAGTAGGTCCTTGCTGGTTATCTATTTTACATAAAATTGTGTGTTTTTATAAATCCCAAACTCTTAATTTATCCTTCGTCCTTTCCCCTTTGGTAACCATAAGTTTTTTCTATACTTGTGGGTTTCTTTCTGTTTTGTAAGTAAGTTAATTTGAATCAGTTTTTTAGATTTCACATGTAAGTGATATCATACAATATCTCTCTGTCTGGCTTACTTAGTATGATTGCCGGGAGCTGGCCTGAGGAACTACGCCCGTGGCAAAGGTCATGAGGGAGCAGGTTCGGCATACGCAAAGGCGCGATCGAGCCTCAGGAGTCCGCCTGGAAATTCTTGAGCATCTACCCCCAAAACCAGAGTCTGCCTACTTTCTGCTTTGTGCTTTCACCTACACCTCTGACTTTACGGGGGCTGTCCCCCACTACCTCTCTCTGAAAAAAGAGTTAGCTTACTGCTCCAGTTAATGATTTCTGGGTGTGACAGTGTTTCAACCTACAAACTCCTTTGGAAATCCTCTAGCCTGCCTGAATAGGTTTTTCCGGCCACATGTGATTGTTCAGAGCCTCCCAACTGTGAGAGGCAGGAGATGTTCTAAACTCTAAATACAGATTCCTTTGAGTAGTTAAAAGAATGTTCATCGCAGCACTGTTTATAATAGCCAGGACATGGAAGCAACCTAGATGTCCATCAGCAGATGAATGGATAAGAAAGCTGTGGTACATATACACAATGGAGTATTATTCAGCCATTAAAAAGAATACATTTGAATCAGGTCTAATGAGGTGGATGAAACTGGAGCCGATTATACAGAGTGAAGTAAGCCAGAAAGAAAAACACCAATACAGTATATTAACGCATATATATGGAATTTAGAAAGATGGTAACAATAACCCTGTGTACGAGACAGCAAAAGAGACACTGATGTATAGAACAGTCTTATGGACTCTGTGGGAGAGGGAGAGGGTGGGAAGATTTGGGAGAATGGCATTGATACATGTAAAATATCATGTATGAAATGAGTTGCCAGTCCAGGTTCGACGCACGATACTGGATGCTTGGGGCTGGTGCACTGGGACGACCCAGAGGGATGGAATGGGGAGGGAGGAGGGAGGAGGGTTCAGGATGGGGAACACATGTATACCTGTGGCGGATTCATTTTGATATTTGGCAAAACTAATACAGTTATGTAAAGTTTAAAAATAAAATAAAATTTAAAAAAAAAAAAAAAGATTGATTAGAAATTGTATTGGTGAAGGGTTTTTCACTTGTTGGGCCAATGTTTGCTGCTAAGTCTCCATATCCCTTACCTACTGTGTCCTTGGCAGTGTATTGATTGATATAATTGGTGTATAGAAATCTAAGTAGTAGCCTCAATGTTTGTAACCTTGGACCCTCGAGTTAATTTTTTTCTTGATTGAGCCCACCTCACCTTTGCCCTATAGGAATGCAACTTTATCCAATGCTTTTTGGAGGCTGGCGCCTGACTTTAGAATAATCACCTTAAGAAAAAAATAAGTTACTTCAAATGTTAATAGGCCTCCTGGCCAGAAGATGATGTAAATCACCTAAACTTCTGCATATGATAAGTTTGAAAGCCTGGCTTCGATTAGGATCAGGAACTGCTGTCCTTGCATGACTCTACCCCTTCCCCCATGATCCTCTATGCACAACTTAAGGTATAAAACTACTTTGGAAAATAAAGTACGTCCTTTTGTTCACCGAAATTTGGTCTCCCCATGTCGTTCTTTCTTTCAACTTCTGGCTGAATTTTTCCTCTGAGGCGGGGAAGCTCGTCAAGCCTACTAATTTTGCCTGGGCTTCTAAGATCTGACCGGGGAGGCCTTAGTGTCTCCTCTCCTTCGGGAGAACAGGAGGAGGCCTGCGGCCTACGTAGGTGACGTAAATTCCCTGCTTTGGAATTTTATTCAGCCTCTTTTCTTCACTGAATTTCTTCGCTGAGCTATCCTTATTTCACCACTGTTTATATCCTTAATTAATGTTTAATTATGCAGTTGTTTCCTGATCTCGCCGATGCCGTGCCCGCTTCGAATTCCCTGGATCCACCGGGGCTGACCCCGGCATATGATCATCTCTGTTGCTGTTGTTTACTTGCTCAGTCATGTCCAACTCTTAGCAATCCCGTGTACTGTAGCCCGCCAGGCTCCTTTGTCCACGGGATTTCCCAGGCAAGAATACTGGAGTGGGTTGCCATTTCCTCCTCCAGCAGATCTTCCTGACCCAGGGAGCAAACCTGCATCTCCTGCATTGGCAGGCAGATTCTTTACCACTGAGCCACCTGGGAAGCCCCATATTGATCTCCAGGTCCATCCATGTTACTGCAAATGGCATTATTTCATTCTTTTTAATAGCTGAGCAATATTCTATTGTATATTCTTCTAACCTACTTGTTAGAATTCCTCTATTGATGGACCCCTGTTTTCCACTTTTTGGTAGTATTCATTAGGGGGGAAAATGTGGTTAAGGGATTGTATCAAATGAGTTCAACTTCTCATTCAATCCTCCTAGCTCTGCGCTCCCAGGAAAGTGTGAAACCCCAAACATTACTTTTCTCCCAAGTGATACCACTGCCTGCCTGCTTCCCTTCCTGATGCTGAGAAGCAAATAAGGTTGTGCCTGTGAAGTAGCCAGCACTGTGTGGTACATGGAAAGCTCTCTGTCAAAACAGATACCAACTGTCTTTACTATTAGTGTTGCTGCTGTTTTAAATCATGCTTTAATAGACACTCTTATATGTAAGAATTTGTGTGTATCTCTTACTATTTACTGTTAGGATGAATTCCTAAGAGTGGAATCAAAGACTATATTTAAGGTTTAACACATACTGGGAGTTTGCCTGCCACAAAAGATGTACCCATTTTTTGACAGTCCATGTTTCACTAGTCTGTGAACAGGGGCTATTAACATTTTTAAAAAACTCTATCAACGTGATGGTTTTATTATTTTGGTGGCATTTTCTTTGATTACTAATGAGGGCAACTCTTTTTCATGTTTATTGTTAGAAATGGCCTTTTCAAGTTCTTTGTCCATTTGCCCTTTGGGCCCACCCTTCTTTAGAATTTCAAGATACCTAATGATATCTGTCCCTAAAAGCTGACCATTATGTTGACTCTGTAAACAGCTGGCTTAAGCAGGATTTATGAGTCCAAGCAGAGGAGAGAGATGCACACACAGAAACTGTGCTCTGAGGGTACAAGGCATTTATCTCCTTAAAGAACCAGTGTTATTCCCCTTCACCGCATGGGTTTGTTTCCTCTGTAATCTACTGTGGCAGAGACTGCTAAGTAATAACACATGTTTGAGATGGTGATAAAAACATGCCAAGGAAGTCACAGAACATTATTGGAAACCCAGACCACTGTTTAGTCTGGCAGCTCTTGTGCTCTTCAATTATACGACAAAGGCCCCGTCTGTACAGCAAACACTGTAATACGTTCTGACCAATAACTGTCATCACATAAAATCAGAAGGCTTGACATGAGAGAGAGTTTGGTGTGGAGACAAGAGAACCGAATTGGGAGTCTGTTTTGTGCCTCAAGTTACATTCCATTCGGTGGGGCATCACTTTGTTCTACAGAGTTGACTGACAGCGACAGGTGTATGCGACAGAATCACAGATAACGCCTGGCTTCATCCAGAGTAGATTAACAACAACAACCAGGAGCGTGCAGCCTTAAGTACGCTGTTAATTCTAAAATGGTCCATCGCCGAGGGAAATCATCAGACGAGAGCACAAACGCGACAGTAGAAATATGAGGCTAAATCTTGCCCCAAATTATCAAGGGACTGATTCTCTCAGACTTTAGAAGGTACACTGATTATATCAAGAGACTTTATTTAGCTGTTATTTCTACAGTTAGGATGCCATGAAGGTTGGCTGGCTGTAATAACCAGGTAAAGGTTTCTAAATGAACTGTGATTTGTAAAGACAACGAGTAACTGTATAAATACGAAATATCAATATAAGGGCACCATAGGGTGCTTCATTGCCAGACCACGTTATCTTTTCCTTCTGGCCTTGTTTTCTGTGCTCATATTTTAACACCATCTAAAGCAAGACAAAGTTGCTCTACAAGTGCAAAATGACAAAAAGGCATTAAATTGAGTCAAAACTCAAAGATGCCAATAAGAAGAGTTGGAAACTCCCGCCAAGCTAAGATAAATAAATGCATCAATCAAAATAAATGTGTCACACATTAATACTCTGGTTCGACGCAACTGATTTAACTGTCATCTTGACACATTCCTGAACAAACCAGTTAAAATGAAGATGTTAAGTAAACAAATCATTTAAAGAATATTCCCAGCCTGTGGTGGCTGGATAAAGAAATGGAAAAATGTTGATTATGGTAAAGAATACAGTAGACTGCTTTGACAGCACACCCTGTATATACATGAAAAATCAAGTGTTCCACCAAAGAACATCAATGTTTAGGTGGCAACGGCTCATGAAAGTTACTGCAGATGTAGGTCATACCCACGCCCATGACTGCCGTCTAGTCACGGGCACTGACACACTCACCCTGGAACCACCCACAGGGAAGGTCTCATTTCACTGGCACACAGGCCACTTCAAGCTTTCGCCTCCTCACAGAACAGGCTGGAACAGGTCACTGTGGACACGCACATACAAAAGGGTCTGCACAAACCCCACAGAAAAGGTTCTCCATGCAACTGAGCCACTCCCTAATAATGACTGCTGACCTGAGGAGGCTGCCACTGAACCAAGGTTGAACTGCTCGGGAGGCTGGGAATGCACAGAATTCGCATATGCTCTGATAGCCCAGGCTAGACTCCTGTGCTAAAAGAACTGCGGTATGTGAGCAGAGCTCTCTTCACAATGTGTCGTGTCATCTCCACAATGGCCACAGAGTCTGTAGAACAGTCTTTGGCTGTGTCTAGTGGCCGAGGCGGAGAAGGCAATGGCACCCCACTCCAGTACTCTTGCCTGGAAACTCCCATGGACGGAGGAGCCTGGAAGGCTGCTGTCCATGGGGTTGCTAAGAGTCAGACACGACTGAACAACTTCACTTTCACGTTTCACTTTCATGCATTGGAGAAGGAAATGGCAACCCACTCCAGTGTTCTTGCCTGGAGAATCCCAGGGACGGGGGAGCCTAGTGGGCTGCCGTCTATGGGGTCGCCCAGAGTCGGACACGACTGAAGCGACTTAGTAGTAGCAGCAGCAGGGGCCGAGAAAGCCTAGGGATCCTGACAGTGCAGAGCTGAGGCGGAGATGACCAGCGACCCATGGGCTGCATGCACCGTTCACCACTAAAGGATTGCGTCAAGCTGCACCAGAAAAGACACAGAGAATCACAGGTCCAAACTGGTCTCAAATGCTTAAGTCTGAGCAAGTCATGAGCAGGTGATAAAACATAGCCAAGGGCACAGTACACCTGAGATTCAACCAACATTCTATGGTAAGATATGTTTCTAGACAGAAGATGTCTGTTCTAGACAGAAGGCCCAGGCTAAAAAACACCTCTCAGCAGGGTTTGAGAGAGGACTGAGCTCCGTTCTATCTGAAGGAGCTAAGAATAAATAATTCTGAACACACTTCAATAGTCTATTATGGGGAACGTAACACATTTTTCATAGGGAAAATAATGTCTTAATTTTTCAAAGGCAAGTGTGAAAAGTGTGTTTGTGTGTGTGTGTTCAGTCATATCCAACTCTTTGTGACCCCATGGGCTGTAATCTGCCAGGCTCCTCTGTCCATGAGGATTCTCCAGGCAACAATACTAGAGTGGAGGGCTCTTTCCTTCTGCAGGGGATCTTCCCGACCCAAGGACTGCACCCGCATTTCCTGAATTAGTAGGTGGATTCTTTACCAGTGCATCCCTGGGAATCAAGCAAGTATAAAAAGAGGAACTTATAAAAATGAAAATTGCAATAATCACAGTAATATTTACCATTTTACTCTCTACCTTAAATCGGGGGGAAAGGATAGTACAAATGACAACAGCCCCAAAGAGAAGTATGTAAACAGCATGGAGGTTTAGTACAGTGTTACTATTGTTTTTATAAATACTCTAAAAATAGGAATACAGAACATAGTTTCCAGTTATCCAAATAAGAAGTCAATACCTTCAGCTCTCAACTCACTGATCTCAACACTTCCAAACTCTTTTCTAATCTCCCCACC
The DNA here is from genome assembly GCF_029407905.1 of Bubalus kerabau. Classification (NCBI taxonomy): domain Eukaryota; kingdom Metazoa; phylum Chordata; class Mammalia; order Artiodactyla; family Bovidae; genus Bubalus; species Bubalus kerabau. The sequence goes on from NC_073643.1 coordinate 15,888,638, forward strand.
TCAGGTACCCAGTTTCTAGACAGATAACTGCACCACTTCAAGTCTCATTTTTAAGCATCCCAAAGACAGAGCATCACTGCCCATCTCCCCAGCTCAATTAACCTGTGCCTGTGCACGAGATTCTAACCCCTGTCCCTGAGGGGGCACTCCAGGGGCTACCCCCTAGGAGGCAAGGTATCATCAGTCTAGCAAGGCGTTGCTCACTCTGTTGCTTCACCCACTTCACCCTTACTATGAGATTGAGGGTCGGGAAACTATTCTAGTAAAGGGACACAAGCAAATACTTTCAAAACTTCCCAACTCTGCCACTGTAGCACAAAAGCAGCCACAAACAATAAACAAGTGGATGCGTGCGGCCTGTGTTTCTGCTGTTGTTGTTGTTGTCATTCAGTCGCACCGTCACGTCCGACTCTCTGTGACCCCATGGACTGCAGCGCGCCAGGCCTCCCTGTCCTTCACCATATCTGGGAGTCTGCTCAACCTCATGTTCATTGAGTCGGTGATGTCATCCAACCATCTCATCCTCTGTCGCCTCCTTATCCTCCTGCCCTCAATCTTTTGCAGCGTCAGGGTCTTTATTAATAATATTTTATTTACAAAAGCAGGTGGGCTGGATTTGGCCCCTAAACTGTAGTTTATCAACTCCTGCACTTAGATCATCCTCATCAACAGAGAAACGTCGCTAAAATATTCAGAACAAGCCAAAAACTGCTTTGACACCAAATTTCCCTCCAGCTCCCCATTTTTCAGCTCTGCTTCATAGCAAAACTCTTTTTAGAATTACTGATGCTCCCTGTTTCCACCATCATTCCCTCCTCAGTGAATCGCCCCCTGCCAGGCTTTTGCCCCTGAATGCCACTAAAAATAGGCCCTATGATATTACTCCTGCTGCCAGCTCATCCTCATCTTATTGACCCCTGCAGCAGCATTGACACTGTTGTTTTTCCCTTCATCTGCAAGTCCAAGAAAAACAGAGGCTCACTTGCTTCATTAGGACGCTAGCATTAACACAGCTATTCAACTCCCTCCCCTCACTCTTACACACTGTCACTGTCCCAAGAAGCCCTGACCACCCTCTCAAACACAGCTGACCCCACCCATCACTCTCCACTCTCTAACCCTGCTTTTTATTATTCTGTACACGGGGTTTTTAAGTTGATTTCCTTGTTTATTCTGTTACCCTCCAGGCATTCATAAGCTCCATGAAAATCAGAAGCATGTATGTTTCACCCAACTCAGAGAACACAACTACTTGCAGGGTGACTCAGTGAATGAAAAATATTAACTATTCCTGTACACAGAAAAATATCAGAGCAGATTCTGCCCCGAAGTTCCATAATTCTACAATGGAAATAAACTGCAAAACTTCAAGAGACTTTGTGAAGAAGAGAAAAGATACAAATGAATTTTGTTGTGTGCAAGTAAGGAACTACTTCAGGAGAAAATGTTAGGTAGCTTTTTGTTAAAGCTCTCTGAACATCTATTTAAATAAAGAAGGAAGGAACTGTGAGTTATTGTTGATTGCAGACCACAAAACCTCAGGCATTGCCCTGATCAGAGACTTCAACTAAATGCTGGCTTCCAATACGACAAGTGTGGTTCAGGCTCAGACACCATGTGACCAGACACACTGGCCTGTTGGGTTCTTGGTCAGGAGCCAGTTGCCACTCTGTAAGGAAAGCTGTCACTGAACCCATGCAAGCCAGAGGAGGATAACTGAAGTGAGTATGCCTCCAGCCTGGCTTCCCAGGTGGTGCAAGTGGTGAAAAATCATCTGCCAATGCTGGAGACGCAGGTTCGATTCCTGGGTCAGGCCGATTCCCTGGAGGAGGAAATGGCTACCCACTTCAGTATGATTGCCTGAGAAATACCATGGACAGAGGAGCCTGGCGGGCTCCATGGGGTCGCAAAAGAGTCAAACACCACCGAGCAATAGAGGGCACACAAAACACACGTCTCCAGCACACAGGGCTGCTATGGGAATATGGAGTCAAAAGATTAAGCTGTTTCTAAGAACAGAGATGAACAGTCTCAGTGGACCCAGCTGACCCCCATACAATAAAGTTAGGCAATGGAATGTGCACCAAGTCAGCAGGAACTCAGGGGAAATCTCTGTGATGAGGAGCAGTGGAAGAACATAAGAAGTGTTACCACTACCTACACTAGGAAAAGGAAAAATGTTTTCAAAAGGTCAAAACATTTCAATTACGATTGATCTTCCTCACAAATCACGAAGGAAAATAGATGGCCTTGGATCAAACCCCTGAAGTTTTAGGCTTGTATCTTTCCCTGGTGGCTCAGCTGGTAAAGAACCTGCCTGCCAATGCAGGAGATGCAAGAGAGGCAGGTTCAATCCCCAGGTAGGGAAGATCCCCTGGAGAGTGGCAACCTGCTCCAATATCCTGGAAAATTCCATGGATAGAGGAGGCTGGTGGGTTGCAGTCCATGGAGTCACAAAGAGTTGGACATGACTGAGCACACACAGACACACACAATCCTTCCATAAGTCTATCATAATTCTTCTATAATTCTATCACTCACACACACACTCTCACACATCCTTCCATAATTCTATCAGAATACTGGGATGAATGGAGAGAATTTAATACTCCACGAGGGTTTACATAAAGACTTACATCAGTTCCTACAGGAGATAGGATGATCAGCTATCTCATAATTAACATGAGGAAGGATTCTAACCCTGTAGCAGTGGTTTAAGTCACAAGCAGAAGAGAGTTTACAATCCAGGAGGCAGAGGAAAGGAAGAGGTCAGGAATCAGGAAATTACTAACCAAAATTGTGCCAGGAGCTGCCTCAATGATAAAAATAGACAGAGGGGAGAACCAGAACCTAATGGTGATGGCAGAGAGAAACAAAGAAAAAGCCTGCAGGTGCCATGATAAGATCCGCACAACACCAAAGACAACCATGCTGAGGAGCGGGACCAATCTTACCAGTAATGTGACACAGAGAAGCTTAAAACAATCTGACTTCAAAGTACACTGTTGTATTCACTTGGGTATCTTTTAAAAAGTGGTTCTGCTGGATAGTACAAAGGACAGTGGACCAGAAGGTCTAGATCCAAAATCTGATCTCTGAATCAACTATGGGGTCTGGGGCATCCAAATTCCCTCTCAGGGCCTCACTTCCCTCATGTGTAAAATGAAGACATCAGGATGCTAATCATGTCTTTTTATTCTGAATTTTCGAGACTCTGCCACCCATGGACTGTAGCTCTCCAGGCTCCTCTGTCCATGGGATTCTCCAGGCAAGATACTGGAGTGGACTGTCACTCCCTTCTCCAGGGAATCTTCCTGACCCAGGGATTGAACCCAGGTTTCCCGCATAGCAGGCAGATTCTTTACCGACTGAGCCACCAGGGAAGCCCAAGATCTCGCGAACTCTGGAGGGAATGCCCCTCCCAGGGCTTGCCTTTCCAATGCAAACCAACCAAACCCCCACCGGCCCCCTTCATACAAAGCTCTTAAACTCCAGGCCACTGCTCCCCTGCCCTTATCATCCCAGGGTCAGGTACCAGGTAAGGAGAGACAAACCCCTCACCTCAGAGCCCAGTGAAGTTAGTCAAGCAGCCAAACCTCACCCACTCCTTCCCTTGTGAACTACAACACAGGCTCTTGCCCACGTTTTCCTCTCCCCTCTCTGCCTCCTGACTGCCTCTGTTGCTTCCCCACATGGCTGCCCGTGGCGTGGGATACTCCCTCCTCTTGGAATCTGTGAGTATAAAGCATCAACTTTTTGAGGGCAGTCATCTCCTCGTCTGTCAATCTCACCAATCAAGAATAATTTTAGGCACCTCAAAAAGTATATCATGAATAATAAAAAAAACTCCCAGGTTAAAAAAAAATGTAATATACATTTTAAAACGTTCAGATGATCTCCCCAAAGTCCCATACAGCACTAATGTTCTAATATTTCTTTCTAGAGGTTAGAGTTCACATGAATAAAAAAGTTCTATTCGCTCAGTTCAGGGATCAGGAAACATTTTCTGAAAAGGGCTAGAAAGTATATATTTTAGGCTTTGCCAGACACAAGGTCTCTGGGCCTCTTATTCTTCTGTGTTGGTAAGTTGCACAAATCTTTAAAAATGTAATCACCACCCTTACTTTGCAGGTTTTGGCCCTGTGGGCCATAGCTGGTGAGTCTCTGCTTTAGACAACAAGGGGAAGCCTGCGGATAAGGATGTCTTGTGAAACCCAAAAAGTTTTACTGAACCCCTACTCAGTTTTACCACCACTCTATATTGTACACAACTGGAGAACCACACTTTTAAAGGTGTACAATAAATGAGAGTTTAGAACCACTTAGAAGTGGTTGGCTTGTAAATGTCACACCAAAAGAGTAAGCTGAAACCATCCACTTCTGATCATGAAATAGTTGCTAAAAGCCATGTAACCCTGAATTCACATTTGCTTTGAAAAAAAAGATTCCTCTGTTGAAAGAACCATCCTGGCTAAAGTCTAGGAGTCTCAAACTTCACAGGATCACAAAATCAAAAAATCATTTACAAGGAAAGCAGAGAGACATTCTAATACACTTATACACTGTGGATTTCTCTAGAACCAAACAATACAAAATTAACACATGCAAGTGTAAAATCTTTCGTAAAAACGGAAGGTATGTTTCACTTTCAAAAATACCTAACAGTGGTGGGAGATGGATTCAAGATGGCAGAGCAGGAGAGTGTGGTGCTCGCCTTCCCTCACAAACACATCAAAAATACATCTACGTGGGGAACAATTCTCACTGGAGGGTAACTGGAAACTGGCAAAAAGACTCCTGTACAACCAAGGCTGCAATAAAGATCCACACGTAATTGGGTAGGGAGGGAAGAAAAGTGATCAGGGCGGGACCTGTGCCAAGGCAGGGGATGCAGAGTAAAGGGGAGGATCCACAGGTGGAGACCCGCCCTGGGGAAGAGGGGCTCTGAGCCACTGACTGAGTGGCCCAACCCTGGGGTCCTACCCAGGGGAGACAAGACTCTGGCCAGTTGGAGGATCACTGGGATGAACAGGAGGGCTGTGGGAAGCCTGGCCTCCAAGCGTGCACAAGCACGGGCTGGCCCACCCCGGAAGCAAGGTGAAGAGAGCAGACGAAGGACGGAGGGGACCTGGACTTGAGGCTGTTTCCGAGAAGAGGCAAGAGAAACAACTGCTGGAGTCTCCACAGGCGGTGCTTCAAGGTCAGACCTCTATCCGTAGCTGACAGGAGCCAAGAGCCCCCATGGGACCCCCAGCTTCAGCACTGCTCCTCTCTGGGACAAGGGTCCCAGTGCCAGGAGCCCGGAAGGCACACACTTAAAGGGAAAGAGCTAGTTCCGGCCTGACCATCAGGGCTTCAGCTCTACAACGTGGGATCAGATCCTGCCCCTGTTAGGGTGGCCACGGCCACTGAGCAGTGGGGAAATCCCACCTCACACCTGGCTCCAGCTCTAGCCTCTCCATCTCCAGCCCCAACCCCTGCCAAGGACAGAGGTGTGAGCACAGCAAAATTTCTGTCCATGTCAAATTCAGATCTCCCACGAAAGGCCCTGGGCGCACACAGTCTGCCTAGGGAGGCTCCCACATAAGGACAGCACTTCAAGATGGCAATTTGTAAATGTTGCACCTAAATTTATAGAAGCAGAATAAGTTAAGCAAAATGAAAAGGCAAAGGAACAAGCCTCAAATGAAAGATCAAAAGACACCCCTGAAAAAAATACTTTACCAGATAAAAATTCAAAGCAACAAGTTTTTTACAATGAATAATAAAACTGTCAACCAGATTAAGGAAAAGAATAGATGAACACAGCGAGAATTTTAATACAGAATTAGAAAATATAAGAAGGATGCAAGCAGAAATGAAGAATTAAATAAGTGAAATAAAAAACACCAGGAGTGAATAGCAGTCCGATACAAAAGAAGGCAAAAACTAATTTGGAATACAGAAAGATGGAAATCACCCTCAGAAAAGAAAAAAAAACAAACAAAAAGGAACAGCTGAAGAGATTTGTAGAACAACATTAAACACACTGATATTCACATTATAGAGGTCTCACAAAGAGAAAAGGTGATCAAAAATGTATTTGAGGAATTATACCTGAAAACTTGAGGAAGAAAAGAGATATACAGGTACAGGAACCAAGGAGGGTCCCAAGCAAGATGAACCCAAACAGACCCAAATGAAGACATATCGTAATTAAAATGGCAAAAATTAAAGACAGGGGAGGGGAAGAGGGACACTTCCATTGCATTTTCTGTTGACCAGATACTAACACTACCCCCATTTTCCAGATGAGGGAACTTAGGTTCAGTCAGGTTAAGAAACTGTGTCAAAATTATACAGCTAGTTAGGTTAAATTCCTTTAGGTGCTCCCATAACCTCCTGGATATGACTGTACCCTGAAATTGCTACACTGTCTTATGAAAGCCTATGGCTAGGGACCGCCCTGGCAGCTAGTGGTTAAGAATCTGCCTTCCAACGAAGGGGGTGAGTGTTTGATCCCTGGTCAGGAAGCTAAGATCCCACATGACTCACCATCAAAAACTTGAAACACAAAGCAGAAGTAGTAGTGTAAAAATTCAATAAATTCCATATATATGTGTTAGTATATTGTATTGGTGTTTTTCTTTCTGGCTTACTTCACTCTGTATAATAGGCTCCAGTTTCATCCACCTCATTAGAACTGATTCAAATGTATTCTTTTTAATGGCTGAGTAATACTCCATTGTGTATATGTACCACAGCTTTCTTATCCATTCATCTGCTGATGAACATCTAGGTTGCTTCCATGTCCTGGCTATTATAAACAGTGCTGCGATGAACAGTGGGGTACACGTGTCTCTTTCAATTCTGGTTTCCTCAGTGTGTATGCCCAGCAGTGGGATTGCTGGATCATAAGGCAGTTCTATTTCCAGTTTTTTAAGGAATCTCCACACTGTTCTCCCTAGTGGCTGTACTAGTTTGCATTCCCACCAACTGTGTTTTGGACTCTGTGGGAGAGGGAGAGGGTGGGATGATTTGGGAGAATGGCATTGAAACATGTATAATATCATATATGAAACGAGTCGCCAGTCCAGGTTTGACGCACGATACTGGATGCTTGGGGCTGGTGTACTGGGACGACCCAGAGGGACGGTATGGGGAGGGAGGAGGGAGGAGAGTTCAGGATGGGGAACACATGTATACCTGTGGTGGATTCATTTTGATATATGGCAAAACCAATACAATATGGTAAAGTTTAAAAAAAAATTCAATAAAGACTTTAAAAATGGTCCACATCAAAAAAAAAAATTTTTTTTAAAGAAAGAATATGGGTGTACCTATGGCTGATTCTTGTTGATATATGACAGAAAATCACAAAATTCTGTAAAGCAATTATCCTTCAATTTTAAAAAAATATTTTTTTAATTAAAAAAAAAAAAGAAAGTCTATTGATAAATCTGTTTCCTCCACTAAACTCTAAGCACCTAGAAGGTGGTAAGAACTTCACCTTAATTATCACTTGTCCTAGCATCATCCAATGGTTGCTGAGTAGATGTTTGATGAGTGAGTGAATGAACGAACAAAAGAACCAAAAACCAGTGAGGGAAGTCAGAAGAAGACTAGTGCCATAAGATAAGAAGTCACCAAGAACTTCCTCTAAGAGATCACTAAATTTCCTTTCTTCTAAAGGGCATTTTTTTAAAATCTTGCCATAACACAAAGGGCTATAACAATTTTTAGGCAAACTAAAATGATAATTCTTATACAGCGTATTTTTTCTAATTTAGGGAAAGAGTTAAATGTTGCTCCAAAAGAACTCAAGAAGTTAAAATTTAATTTGTCTGCTATGGAAGGTTTGCTGAAAGCTGATTAGCTCTTAATGGAAACACGCTTGCAATGGCTTGGTGCACCCTACTGTAAAATTAAGGTGAGAGAAGAGGACAGAGCTCTGGGGAGTTCACACCTTCCATCAGACAGGAAAACTAAACCAACACTCATGCAAACAATTTACCTTTCTGCTATAAACCCAGGAATAAGCTAGATTCACCAGGGCCCTGTGGTTTGTTTGTTTGTTTGTTTTTTTGATCATGCTCTTGGCCCTTATTTGAAGGGGAACAATAAATTCTCAATTGTACTATGTACTACAGCTAAGCTTTTGAAGAAGTCTTCATCTGCTAAGAATACCATAAAATAAGAGCAATTAAAAAATAAATGTTGCACTTGACATAAAATGATTTCATGTTCCAATACTTATTGCTTGGTTCTCTAAACTCTTAAGATGTACAATCTAAATTGACTATCCTTTTAAGAACATGATGCTAATGGATCTAATAAATTTATAAAAAATGGTTCATACTTATTTTTATATTACTAGAAACCTACTTACACATAAACCACTACAATATTGTAATTAGCCTCCAATTAAAATAAATAAATTTAAAAAACAGATATTAAAAAAAATTAAGTCATCTATTCTTGATATGCACTGAAAAACGAAGCATTTTGCCTAAAAAAACCACTACTACCAAGTCACTGGGGAAGATTTTATAGGTTAATACTTCCCTGGTGGCTCAGAGGGTAAAGCATCTGCCTGCAATGCAGGAAACCTGGGTTCAATCCCTGGGTTGGGAAGATCCCTTGGAGAAGGAAATGGCAACCCACTCCAGTACTCTTGCCTGGAGAATCCCACGGATGGAGGAGCCTGGTGGGCTACAGTCCACGGGATCACAAAGAGTCGGACAGGACTGAGCGACTTCAGTTTCACTTTCTAGGTTAATGAGTTACTGTTTTAGGCACTTGCCCAAGTTATGGGTGAGTGAACTTGTTTCAGGCCTAGCCCTAACTTTGTTTTGGTGACGGTAAGCAATTAAACACAGAACAATCACAAAAATCAATCTCCTATTAGATCACAAATAAAATCAAATAATAAAAATTAGAACACTTCATACAATCTGGTCACAATGCAAACTAGAAATAAATAATGGACAAATTTCACATATCAGACTGGCAAAGATCAAACACTTATATACACTAATTCAATAAAATTTTAGCAGAAATAGGCACTCTCACACACCTTTGGTACAGCCTAGACTGGCGGTAATTTGGCAACACCTCTAAAATTACAAATGCTTAGACCAGGGGTTCCTGGTTTGCACACTGTAATCACCTGGTGGGCTTCAAAGCTACTGTTGCTTGTGTCCAGTCTTAGAGACTGTGATTTAATTGGCCTGGAATAAGGCCTGGGGTTTAGACTTTTTAAAACATCCCCAGATGATATTATGTACCCTGTAGTGAAAAAATTACATTTTCAGTATTTGTCTTATGTATACATGTTCACAAATACGATAAAGAACCTACTTCATCAATTGCAGCTTTGTTTTATAATACCAATACATTAGAAAAACATAAATGTTCACCAAAAGATGACAAAATATGGAATATGCATAAAATGTAATATTATGTATCTGTTTTTTTATAAAAGCACAGATGGTATGAGAATTATATCTCAACAAAGCTGTTACACATATTTTTGGAAAGAAGTGAAGAATGGTGCAGTCAGCATACTACCATTTATGTGAAAGACACACACAAACTGGTCCAAAAGTGGCTGTCTCCTGGGGTAAAAATGTGCTTTTCTATGTAAATTCTTTCAAATACTAAAATTTGAAATGCATTCTGTATTACCTCTTAAAATACATTTTAAAAGTTAAAATGAAACATAAAATCAGTCTGGTCATATTATTCTCCACACAAACAGAATCTTCATCAGCTAACAATCAAAGGGGCATAAAGGGAAATTTTGGAATGATGGAAATACTCTATCTTGATCATGATGATAATTCCACAATTGAGTATGTTTCTCAAAACTCAGAGACCTGCATACCTAAAATGCATGCATTTTACTGTATAGAGACTTATACTTCAGTAAAACCTGACATTAAAAATATTTTTAAAGCTTACGTGACAACGAGACCTCTTGACCAATGCTAGTGGGAATGTAAATTGGTACAACCAATAAGGAAAACTGCTTGGTAATATCTACTGGATCAGGGCAAGCACAAGTTCTGTGAGCCAGTACTTCCACTCTAGATTGAATACTCAATGGAGACACATACACAGATCCACCAAGGAGAACATAAAGTAATACTCATGCTACTCACAACAGCAAAAAAAAAAAATAGGAACAGTGCAGACACTGTTAAAAGTAAAACTGGATTAGCAGACTGTAGTGTATTTGTGCAATGGACAGCCAGGCAGGAGTTTCCCTCTGAGGAGTGGCATTGCCAAGACCAAGAACTGATGGCAAAGAGCATGAGCAAAAAACAAAATACAAATGGCCCTTAACCATGTAAAGAAATATTCAACTTCACTCATGAAAGGAAAATGCAAATAAAAATCACAAGGGAATAATCTATCTCATCACATTGGCACATTCCAAAATTTAACAACGAATTCTGTTGGCAGGGTTGTAGGGAACCAGGCATTCTCAAACATATCCTTTGAAGATGCAAAATGGTAAAATCTCCACATAGGGCAGGGGATTCCCCAGAGGCTCAGCTGGTAAAGAATCCGCCTGCCAATGCAGGAGATGCAAGAGACACGAGTTCAATCTCTGGGTCAGGAAGATCCACTGGAGGAGGAAATGACAACCCATTCCAGTATTCTTGCCTGGAAAATCCTACAGACAGAGGAGCCTGGTGGGCTACAGTCCATGGGGTAGCAAAGAGTTGGATATGACTAAATGTACATGCACAGGACACATATAGGGCAATGTGTCCAAATCTTAAGAAAAAAAAATTTAAGTGCATTTATTTTTTGATACACAAATACCATAGCTACAGATTTATACTGTAAGATGTACATGCATACTAAAAAATGATGCATGGGTAAGATTATTCACTGTTCATTATTATTCTATCAATCCTTTGACAGAGCAAACAATGTGGAACAACCCATATCTACCTATTAGACAACAATGAGATGAAGCATGCTACATCCATACAATGGAAGGCTTTATAACTGAAAAACACAATGTGGAAGCCCTCTACGTATCCATAAAGAAACAAAATTGGGGGAAAAAGTCATACGGTAGAAATACATACATAATACATTATTTGTGTGTGAAAGGGAGAAATGAGAAAATACTCAGAGCTGTTAGTTTGCCTTCGGACATAAAATGAATAAAAGTAGTCAAACCACACAGGATATAACAGGAAGATGAGGAAAGGACACGATGGACAGAGGAAGGAACTGCTCTTCTCAGCATATTGTGTCTTTTCCCCAAATAGAAATTTATTACCCATTTCAAAATGTTGGACTGAAAAATCATTTTTTGGAAAAGAAAAAAGAAAGAAAATTTAGTTAGGGAAATAAAAAATTTCTTTTCCCCAACCCCACTTCAAGGTGTATGAATGGATTTTTGCAAGATGCACACAGGTTGGTAGGACCCATAGGATCTAGGACCTCCGTTTAGAAAGATATGGGGAGAGGGAGAGAGCAGGTGGGTGGTAATAGGCCTGTAATGCTTTGCTTTTGACCTCTAGAGCCTCAGTCAAAATCAACACGGGACAGCTCTTATTTTTATATCCTGTTTCAAGAGAAAAGGCAAACAGAAGAGAATAGTGAATATAGAAAGAGACTCTACAAAAGGCAAAAGTGATTATTAAACGAGGTTTGGGGTGATAAATAATTTCAGTTTACAAAACTTTTAGGATATTTTTGTAGAACAATATTCAAAATGAATCTTGCCCTGTCAAACTGCTACACAGCTGTGTTTATTACAGCTGTAACATAATTTAATTTTAAAATCATTGTTCTCACTTTAAAACTTACTTGCTTAGGCTGAAATCTTTGCACATATATGCATTTTTCTCTAGAATAGATATTTAGAAGTAGAACTGAAGGCTGAAAGCTATGCACTTTTTACAATTTAATTATAGTGAATAAATATTAAGAGGTTCCAGATTACCAGTAGATAAGTAAAACCAAAATAAAACAAAATCCTATTTCCATCCATAAGTTGGCAAAGATTGCCGAAGTGTGAATAAATACTGATAAAAAAAGATCTTCAAATAATTTTGGTATATGAAAATGCAAATTTCGGTAAAACACATACCCAATGATACTATCTATGATTGTTTAAAATTTGACACTACAAAGAGAAGCTATTTCAGTATATTCACATTGAATTTAAATAGCCCCTCAAAAGTTCAAGAAGGACACCCACCAAAATGATAATAAGTATTAGCCCTGGCAAAGATCTGTGTATCAGTGGTGGGGAATAAGAAAGCCCAGGGTACCTCTTGGTTACATTATTGGAATTTAATATAAAGACAAGATACTCATATATTAATTATGCAAGGAAAACAAACAAAAAAGTTTATAAAAATTAATCCACTGAATTCTGCTTGTAAATCTTTTTTCAAAAGAAGTTATAAACTGACTTCTAAACCTAATCATTTTAAAATAAAAAGATTTTAGGTCATCAATTATGTTTCTACCTCACTAGACTTTTTCCCCTCAATATGAAAAATTCAGATGCATTTAATAAAGAATTGGCAAGATGAGAAAGTAGTCTCGAAAACATGTCTCATGAATGAGCAAGAGTCAACTTAAAAAAAAGGAAATACAATCCATTCAATCTAATGAAGGGATAAAATTAGTACATAATTAGTCCAGGAAAGAAACAACTATCTGAATTTGGCTTAAATTTCTAACAGATTCACTCTTCAGACTTAAATTTCTTCTGTAGGAAAAGAGAATGGTGGCTTTTAAATCAGAAATTTTGGAAGACTCATTGGACAGAGTTTTGAAAGGCCACAGAAACACAGGATTAAGAACTGCCAAGGACATAAAAGGGTTACTTAAGTGTTCTCCAAGCTCTTTTGCAATGTGACAGCCAGACTACATGGTCACATTTATATGTCACTCTCTGGAAATGAACATGGCCACCCACAGGACACGGACCTGAGTTCTGCAATAGCACCAGCACTGTGGCTGACCTGTGACTGGGTCAAGGTACATGCCAGGCATGGCACACCCCCTGCAAAGGTTGTCCTAGTGCAGACTGCCACTCAATACAGATACTCTACAAAGAGCCTTTCTTGTCCAGCATTAATGGTAGTTCATCACTATGTACAGATGTGAGAGTTGGACCATAAAGAAGCCTGAGCACCAAAGAACTGATGCTTTTGAACTGTGGTGTTGGAGAAGACTCTTGAGAGTCCCTTGGACAACAACGAGATCAAACAAGTCAATCCTAAAGGAAATTAACCCTGAATATTCATTGAAAGGATAGATGCTCAAAATCCAACACTCTGGCCACCTGATGAGAAGAGCTGACTCATCAGAAAAGACCCTGATGCTGGGAAAGACTGAGGGCAGGAGAAGTGGGCAACAGAGGATGAAATGGTTGGATGGCACCACTGACTCAATGGACATGAGTTTGAGCAAATTTGGGGAGATGATAAAGGAAAGGGAAGCCTGGTGTGCTACAGTCCATGGAGTCACAGAAAGTCAGACAAGACTGAGCGACTGAACAAAAACACCACCACCACTACTCGGGACTGGTGAACAGCAGACTGGCTGAAATCCAGGTGGCTGCAACTGTGTGGTTTAGTTCTTTAAGAAAGACTGAAGGACAGCTCTTCAGGTGCACTGTACCTACAGGTACAGGATCCAAACCCACAGGGTCAGAATCACCCACACAACCCACACAATCAAGATCGGTGTTCCTCTTTGAAAGCGACAACTCTTCTCCTGCCCTTCTGCAGACCTGGGCGCTCTTTGGCCAGTCCTTGCTGCAAGACTGAAGCACTTGCTGCTGCTCTAGCAACTAATTCGGTGTCATCACACATGGTGTCTTCCATAAAGGCAAAAAGCTTTCAACTACTCAATGAGAGTATGTCAACTTAAAATAGTTGAAAAGTTACAGTCAATACATATGACAGGGACTTAATAAATAACCGTTCAGTACAATGAGTTAACAACTCACTTTAAAAAAAAAAAAAAAAGTACATGTGCTAGTATTTTCTCTTCAAAGAATTTATAATCTTGGAGCATATGGATTCCACAATATGCAAACTCCAGCAAAGAATAAAAATATGAGAACAGAATCCAAAACACCATAGATCACAGATATTACAAGCCATAAAACATGAAAATTTATCACTTTGGTAACTTTAACTCGATTCTTGTATAATCTCATCATCTTTAACATTTTTCAGAACACATAAAATTCACTTTATAGATGAGAAACAAAGAAATCAAAGTCTGAAGTGACAGTACCTGGTAAAAGTTGGGTTGTGCTCAGTCATGGCAACTAGCAGCTTCAGAGCATATGCTGGTACAGGGTCCGGCTCCGTGAGGATGTGTTCATACCTGAAAGGACAACATGATTAAAAAGCACTCAGTGCTTTTCTCATTGTAAGTTTCCTCTGATCAACAGAAACAATATTCCAAGAGTTTCTAACATGTTTCCAAAAAAAGCAGATACTGAAATAAATGTAAGGCAATGGCACCCCACTCTAGTACTCTTGCCTGGAAAATCCCATGGATGGAGGAGCCTGGTGGGCTGCAGTCCATGGAGTCACTGAGGGTCAGACACAACTGAGCGACTTCACTTTCACGTTTCACTTTCATGCACTGGAGAAGGAAATGGCAACCCACTCCAGTGTTCTTGCCTGGAGAATCCCAGGGACGGGGGAGCCTGGTGGGCTGCCATCTATGGGGTCGCACAGAGTCAGACACGACTCAAGTGACTTAGCAGCAGCAATAGCAATACCTGCACTTGCCAGTGGTGGTCATGATGACACTGACCTACCACTCAGAGCATGGTGCTGGGAAGATTCAATGAGACAATTCAGCTAAAATGATCAGTACAGTCTACCCACACAGTAAGAGACTCAGAAACTTTAGCATTTGTGTTAGGTGTCGCAAAACTACCTCACATTCAGAGATTCTAGAGGACTCATGAGAACCATGTATGGTTGTACTCATAGTATAGACTTAGTACAATAAAGGCACAGAGCTGAATCATAAGGGAGACAGACACGGTGCAGCTGGAAGACTCCCTGTGCAAGCTTCCTCATCCTCTCTCCCTTCCACAAGCGGTCACATAGCATGCTCTTTCTCCCAGCCATGAAACTGCAGCATGTATGTGTGATGTTACCACTGAAGGAAGTCCATTACAGACTCATGGGACCAAGGTATTATTGCGTGGGGCTGGTCACACAGGCAACCTCAGTTTAGTCGCTTAGTCATGTCCGACTCTGTAATCCCACAGGCTGCAGCACATCAGGCTTCCCTGTCCATCACCGACTCCTGGAGCTTGCTCAAATTCATGTCCATCGAGTCGGTGATGCCTTTCAACCATCGAAACCTTGGTTGTCCCCTTCTCCTCCTGCCTTCAATCTTTCCCAGCAGCAGGATCTTTTCCAGTAAGTCAGTTCTTCGCATCCAGTGGCCAAAGTATTGGAGATCCAGCATCAGTCCTTCCAATGAATATTCAGGACTGATTTTCTTTAGGGATGACTGGTTTGATCTCCTTGCAGTCCAACACACGCTCAAGAGTTTTCTCCAACACCACAGTTCAAAAGAATCAATTCTTCGGTGCTCAGCTTTCTTTACAGTCCAACACCCACATCCATACATGACTACTGGAAAAACCACAGCTTTGACTAGACTGACCTTTGCTGGCAAAGTAATATCTCTGCTTTTTAATACGCTGTCTATGTTGGTCATAGCTTTTCTTCCAAGGAACAACAGTCTTTTAGTTTCATGGCTGCAGTCACCATGTGCAGTGATTTTGGAGCCCAAGAAAATAAAGTATCTCACTGTTTCCCTTGTTTCCCCAGATGGTCTTGATCACTGCCTCCTGTACAGTGTCACGAATCTCCATCCATAGTTCTTCAGGCACTCTGTCTATCAGATCTAATCCCTTGAATCTGTCTGTCATTCCACTGTATAATCGTAAGGGATTTGATTTAGGTCATACCTGAATGACCTAGTGGTTTTCCCTACTTTCTTCAATTTAAGTCTGAATTTGGCAATAAGGAGTTCATGATCTGAGCCACAGTCAGCTCCCGGTCTTGTTTTTGCTGACTGTACAGAGCTTCTCCATCTTTGGCTGCAAAGAATATAATCAATCTGATTTCAGTATTGACCATCTGGTGATGTCCATGTGTAGAGTCTTCTCTTGTGTTGTTGGAAGAGGGTGTTTGCTACGACCAGTGCATTCTCTTGGCAGAACTCTGATAGCCTTTGCTCTGCCTCATTTTGTACTCCAAGGCCAAATTTCCTGTTACTCCAGGTATCTGTTGACGTCCTACTTTTTGCATTCCAGTCCCCCATGATGAAAAGGACATCTTTTTTGGATGTTAGTTCTAGAATGTCTTGCAGGTCATCATAAAACCGTTCAACTTCAGCTTCTTCAGCATTAGTGGTTGGGACACAGACTTGGATTACATAGGCAATCTAACATGTATCAAAGTCCTAGACTTTCCAAATGGAAGCAGGCATCTGGCATAAACCGTATCATCTGCACAGACAGTTTAGACACAGTGGACTACATACCCTCGTTAGCTAAACACTGACAGGCGGCTCTCTGGGAGCCTGGCTCCAGGATGGCAGCCAAGGGCCACCCTTGCAAGTAGACCTTTCTCAGAAGAGCAGTCTCAGGCCTGCCATATCAACTGTTTTCTGCACTGCATGCTTATTTATACCTTAGAGCCTGAAATGCAAAGTATGACCACAGATCATAAAACTCAAAATGCCATCATCAGAAGTTTTACAACAAAGCCAGGCTCTCATGTTATTTGCTATTAATAGAAAAAGAGTTGGACTAAACACTGTGTCTGACCTACTTAGGTTGAGCTATGCAGTACACAGCCCCATGCAGATGCTCAATTAATAAGCACTGAACGAATGAACGAACAAATAAGACAGACTAACCCATCAACTTTACAACTTAACTCTCTGAAACAACTAACAAGGAAGCAAAATGTCTCCAAATTCCAAAATGTGTATTTAAAATTCCATGATGTGGAGCGAAAGCTTTATCATCTAGAGAACAGGGCCCCAGGCTCTTACTCAGAGCCTATTTACTCTCATTTTGGAAATCATTGCATAATAAGCTTAATTATGCAGCCTCTGAGCCCACAATGATTTAAAAAAAAAAGAGCCAAGTAAAGGGAGGAAAGGGACTATTACAGAAAGGCAACCCAAGAATTAAAAGAAGCGCAGCTTGAAAGCATAGGAAACATGAAAGAAAGCAAACCCAAGAACTCCTAGTAGAGAGCAGTTCAGGGAGCATTTAACACAGGGGAAGCAGGCACTCAGTCCCCAGTGGAACCTGAGAGCCCATTATGCACCATAATGTTCAGCATGGGGGCAGTGAATCAAGGAAATGTTAAATTGGGTAGACTGCTCTGTTTAAGGAGTCAGAAACTACCATGTTTTAGTAATTTTTCTTATGAAATATTTTTAAATTGTAGCAATTAGAGATTTGCCCGTGTATGATAAAGACAGAAGACAAAACACCAATCGTTCATGATAAAATCATAAATAAAATTAATAAAAAAAAAAAATAAATTTAAAAAAAAGAATGTTAAAAAAAAATACAGCAAAAACACACATAAGTAATTTTAAGAATGAAAAAATCAAATGATGAGAGTAAGACATTCTATCATATGAAAAAAACAAAAATCAAGGAACATTTTTGGAGGTGAAAAAAATGTATTTGTGAAGCTTACAATTCAGAATTTTTTCAAAACAGGAACAACACAGCATTATCCCTTTCTCTAATAGTTTTATGAAATAAAAAGCTCTTATCCTAAATTGGTGACACCCAAGCCTACCTTTAGGTTCAGTGATTTGCTAGGTGGGCTCACAGAACTCAGAAAAGTTGTTGTATTCCTAAGTATGGTTTCTTACAGAAAAAGGATAACTGGTTAAAACCAGCAAAGATGAAAGACATAGGGTAGAGCCCAGGGGGACCAGGCACAAGATTCTCGTTGTCCTCTCCCAGTGCAGCTGTGAGGACAGGGCTTGGTCCTCCCAGCAGCAATGTGTGGTAGCATATGTAAAGAACTCCCAGCCAGGAAAGCACAGGATGCAGGGTTTTATTAGGGGTCAGTTCCTTAGGCATAGAGTACCTTAGTGACTGACCTCTGTCTCCAGCCCCTTTGGGAGTCAGAGTCAAAATGCCCCACTGTAATTCACACTGTTATCCAGAAATATGTGGCATGGCTCAAGGCCCCAGGGATACAGAGACTCTCTTATCTGGCAAGAATATTCCAAAGCCTCAGAACTACTCTTCCACAAGGCAGTCAAGCGCCAGTTTCTTCATCATGTGCAGGATTTGAACCATGCCCCACCTGCTAAGCAAAGCCTTCATAGCACATATACTTAACAGGGAAATAGAGGCACTGCTGAGTTTAGAGAGCAGCAATAGAGTCAGAGGTAAGAGAAGAATGAGCTCTTCCACTGGTTACTAGTATTTGGAAATCGTCGGCCAGAGACTTGCAACTGACAAGGGGGTGAGAAACTTCTTATGAGTTACTCACTTACTCTGGACAGCCTCCCCGTCCCCACTCCCAGACTTATTGGAATCACTGAGGAAAGGACTACAAACTTATGAATTTTAAAAAGCTTCCCATGTAATGTAACTCATGTGCTTGTACAGAACGTACAGGAGGATAAATGGACAAATAGTTAGAAATATAATAGAGAAAACAATCTCAAGAGGACTGAAAAATATGAAATATTTTTAAATGGACTGACCAAGAACATGTAGAGCCTACATTTAAAAACAAAACACCGATGAAACTTTCAGTGTCTGAAATACAATACAAATGTGTTGAGGTTGTCTGAGGTTATCTAACCTTGAAACAGGAGAGAAGGACGAAGCTTGCACCAGCCTATGCGTGACAATTTTCCCCAAGAATGTTGCTGTTTTTCTCCCCTTGTAAAAGAAGGGCAAAACAAATAAGGGATCTGTTCAGAATAGAAATATTGATATGCTGAATACATTTTAGTTTAATCAAAGATAGGTCTGTAATAGCCAGCAAAAATTAGCCCCCAAAATGCTGAGATATATTAAGCTCGTCTTCTCAAGAGAGATAAAGCAACTGAGCTGATAGTAAATGGATTTTGCACTCCTTTGAATGACACTTGTCGGAAAAAACAAAAACAAACAAACAAAAGAAACAATGATAATCCAGACTCCTGAAATGGCTATAAAGGAGAGTGACCAGTGAGGAGTGGCCCATCTGGATGGCCGGGGGCTGGAAGGAGCACTCTGAGTGCCATGAGCCAGAGACTGAGATTGTTATCAGCATAAAAGCATGCTGTCCATATAGGAACCCAAGACCAGGCCCACTCTTTTACTTCTAGGATCCTCCCCAGATAAGGAGTCTTTGCTAGGTCCCAAACAGTTAGAAATCAAGGGAGGAAAGCCATTCATACTAAATTCTCTGAGAGGGGAGAAAGCTTTTAAAATCACATTTGGAGATTTAAGGAACAGACTCTTCCCTACCTTGTGAAGTGTCTGCAGAAACCAGTGTCCAATGAGACAGTCTGGCAGAACATTTAAACAGACTAGCTAAATAACTATGGATTATTGTGAGAAGTTGTTCTGGGAGTGTGACCAAAGAACTGGCCAAATGGAAAGAAGGGCCTATTTGATTGAGGCAACGGGGAGGCACAATGTCATAACGAAGTCCACTATGCTGGAATTAAACCCTGAACTCACATTTCACGTGTCAGTGGAGAATTTGGGAGAAAAGAGTGATTCCAGAAAATCCAAGGGACTTTAAGGGCTACAATAAGGAAGAGCCTGCTAAACGAAAAGCTGAAGCACTTTACAAAGCCACTAGAACTGTTAGTTCTAGTGGGGTGGGATCAAGAATAGACGCAAATTAAAAGGAAAGAAAGGTGATGCAACACTGGACAAGAAAGAGTCATCACAGAAAGGAAGACAGAATAGTCAGGCCATATCTTATGAAAATATATCATCAATAAATTAAAAATTCAAGTAAAAAATTTTTTAACTTTGTTGAAGTACTAAAATGAGTTAACATTCACATATTCATGAGTGAGAAGGCCTCCACAGCATGACAACAAATAAGAAATGAACCCCAAAATTTCACAGCTTTCAACTTTTAAAGTAATAAGTATTTCTCAATGACAAAATCACCATAAACAAATTATGGAAAATTTATTTACAGAATTTTTGTATATTTTATATATTCTTAATATATAAAGAGCTATTTGCAAACCAATAACAATCCCACAGTGGTGGAGGGGAGGAAAAAATCCACCTAAGAAGAATATAAATGGCCAGCAAACATGGGAGGATGGTCAACATCATGAGTATCAGAAGGAATGCAAGCTGAAGCTAGTAAGAGTACAGAAAAATAGGCAGTTTCATAAACGGAAACTGGTCATATACACCGTTGGCTATCTTTGGAAAAAACTGCCCAAACATGATGAATGTATGTAATTTTTAACACAGTGGTTCCACCTCTGGAGATTCAACAAAAAGAAATCAGCATGCACCCAAAGATGTAGCCCTGAAAATGGCCTAGCAGGTAAATATAATAGTGAAACACTGCTATCCCACTTTGAAGGTCAGGAAGGGCGGTGGTGAGGAGATACCCCTCGTCCAAGGTAAGGAGTAGCGGCTGTGCTTTGCTGGAGCAGCCGTGAAGAGATACCCCACGCCCAAGGTAAGAGAAACCCAAGTAAGACGGTAGGTGTTGCAAGGGGGCATCAGAGGGCAGACACACTGAAACCATAATCACAGAAAACTAGTCAATCAAATCACACTAGGACCACAGCCTTGTCTAACTCAATGAAACTAAGCCATGCCTGTGGGCAACCCAAGATGGGCGGGTCATGGTGGAGAGATTTGACAGAATGTGGTCCACTGGAGAAGGGAATGGCAAACCACTTCAGTATTCTTGCCTTGAGAACCCCATGAACAGTATGAAAAGGCAAAAAGATAGGATACTGAAAGAGAAACTCCCCAGGTCAGTAGGTGCCCAATATGCTACTGGAGATCAGTGGAGAAATAACTCCAGAAAGAATGAAGGGATGGAGCCAAAGCAAAAACAATACCCAGCTGTGGATGTGACTGGTGATAGAAGCAAGGTCCGATGCTGTAAAGAGCAATATTGCATAGGAACCTGGACTGTCAGGTCCATGAATCAAGGCAAATTGGAAGTGGTCAAACAAGAGATGGCAAGAGTGAATGTCAACATTCTAGGAATCAGCTAACTGAAATGGACTGGAATGGGTGAATTTAACTCAGATGACCATTACATCTACTACTGTGGGCAGGAATCCCTCAGAAGAAATGGAGTGCCCATCATGGTCAACAAAAGAGTCCGAAATGCAGTACTTGGATGCAATCTCAAAAACGACAGAATGATCTCTGTTCGTTTCTAAAGCAAACCATTCAATATTACAGTAATCCAAGTCTATGCCCCAACCAGTAACGCTGAAGAAGCTGAAGTTCAACGGTTCTATGAAGACCTACAAGACCTTTTAGAACTAACACCCAAAAAAGATGTCCTTTTCATTATAGGAGACTGGAATGCAAAAGTAGGAAGTCAAGAAACACCTGGAGTAACAGGCAAATTTGGACTTGGAGTATGGAATGAGGCAGTGCAAAGACTAATAGAGTTTTGCCAAGAAAATGCACTGGTCATAACAAACATCCTCTTCCAACAATACAAGAGAAGACTCTACACATGGACATCACCAGATGGTCAACACCGAAATCAGACTGATTATAATCTTTGCAGCCAAAGATGGAGAAGCTCTATACAGTCAACAAAAACAAGACCACGAGCTGACTGTGGCTTAGATCATGAACTCCTTATTGCCAAATTCAGACTTAAATTGAAGAAAGTAGGGAAAACCACTAGACCATTCAGGTATGACCTAAATCAAATCCCTTATGATTATATAGTGGAAGTAAGAAATAGATTTAAGGGCCTAGATCTGATAGATAGAGTGCCTGATGAACTATGGACAGAGGTTCGTGACATTGTACAGGAGACAGGGATCAAGACCATCCCCATGGAAAAGAAATGCAAAAAAGCAAAATGGCTGTCTGGGGAGGCCTTACAAATAGCTGAGAAAAAAAGAGAAGCGAAAAGCAAAGGAGAAAAGGAAAGATATAAGCATCTGAATGCAGAGTTCCAAAGCATAGCAAGAAGAGATAAGAAAGCTTTCTTCAGCGATCAATGCAAAGAAATAGAGGAAAACAACAGAATGGGAAAGACTAGAGATCTCTTCAAGAAAATTAGAGATACAAAGGGAACATATCATGCAAAGATGGGCTCGATAAAGGACAGAAATGGTATGGACCTAACAGAAGCAGAAGATACTAAGAAGAGATGGCAAGAATACACAGAAGAACTGTACAAAAAAGATCTTCATGACCCAGATAATGATGATGGTGTGATCACTGACCTAGAGCCAGACATCCTGGAATGTGAAGTCAAGTGGGCCTTAGAAAGCGTCACTATGAACAAAGCTAGTGGAGGTGATGGAATTCCAATTGAGCTATTTCAAATCCTGAAAGATGATGCTGTGAAAGTGCTGCACTCACTATGCCAGCAAATTTGGAAAACTCAGCAGTGGCCACAGGACTGGAAAAGGTCAGTTTTCATTCCAATCCCAAAGAAAGGCAATGCCAAAGAATGCTCAAACTACCACACAATTGCACTCATCTCACATGCTAGTAAAGTGATGCTCAAAATTCTCCAAGCCAGGCTTCAGCAATATGTGAACGGTGAACTTCCTGATGTTCAAGTTGGTTTTAGAAAAGGCAGAGGAACCAGGGATCAAATTGCCAACATCCGCTGGATCATGGAAAAAGCAAGAGAGTTCCAGAAAAACATCTATTTCTGCTTTATTGACTATGCCAAAGCCTTTGACTGTGTGGATCACAATAAACTGTGGAAAATTCTGAAAGAGATGGGAATACCAGACCACCTGATCTGCCTCTTGAGAAATTTGTATGCAGGTCAGGAAGCAACAGTTAGAACTGGACATGGAACAACAGATTGGTTCCAAATAGGAAAAGGAGTTTGTCAAGGCTATATATTGTCACCCTTTTTATTTAACTTATATGCAGAGTACATCATGAGAAACGCTGGACTGGAAGAAACACAAACTGGAATCAAGATTGCCGGGAGAAATATCAATAACCTCAGATATGCAGATGACACCACCCTTATGGCAGAAAGTGAAGAGGAACTCAAAAGCCTCTTGATGAAAGTGAAAGTGGAGAGTGAAAAATTTGGCTTAAAGCTCAACATTCAGAAAACGAAGATTATGGCATCTGGTCCCATCACTTCATGGGAAATCGATGGGGAAACAGTGGAAACAGTGTCAGACTTTATTTTTGGGGGCTCCAAAATCACTGCAGATGGTGACTGCAGCCATGAAATTAAAAGACGCTTACTCCTTGGAAGGAAAGTTATGACCAACCTAGATAGCATATTCAAAAGCAGAGACATTACTTTGCCAACAAAGGTTCATTTAGTCAAGGCTATGGTTTTTCCTGTGGTCATGTATGGATGTGAGAGTTGGACTGTGATGAAGGCTGAGCGCCAAAGAACTGATGCTTTTGAACTGTGGTGTTGGGGAAGATTTTGAGAGTCCCTTGGACTGCAAGGAGATCCAACCAGTCCGTTCTAAAGGAGATCAGCCCTGGGATTTCTTTGGAAGGAATGATGCTGAAGCTGAAACTCCAGTATTCTGGCCACCTCATGCGAAGAGGTGACTTATTGGAAAAGACTCTGATGCTGGGAGGGATTGGGGGCAGGAGGAGAAGGGGACGACAGAGGATGAGATGGCTGGATGGCATCACTGACTCGATGGACGTGAGTCTCGATGAACTCCGGGAGTTGGTGATGGACAGGGAGGCCTGGCGTGCTGTGATTCATGGGGTCGCAAAGAGTCGGACACGACTGAGCGACTGAACTGACCTAACTGGGGAACTCCTGGATACTTACTAACCAGAAACTGTTCAATGATTTTAAAACATTTATAAACGTGGGTGTAGACATTCAATAAATTACTGTTAAATAAGTATGAGACACTGGAGAAGGCAATGGCACCCCACTCCAGAACTCTTGCCTGGAAAATCCCATGGACGGAGGAGCCTGGTAGGCTGCAGTCCATGAGGTCGCTAAGAGTCGGACACGAATGAGCGACTTCACTTTCACTTTTATGCATTGGAGAAGGAAATGGCAACCCACTCCAGTGTTCTTGCCTGGAGAATCCCAGGGACCGGGGAGCCTGGTGGGAGGCCATCTATGGGGTTGCACAGAGTCAGACACGACTGAAGCGACTTAGCAAAAGTATGAGACACAGAGACAGTGTACTGAGCCGTGTCCAACTCTTGCGACCCCATAGACTGTAGCCTGCCAGGCTCCTCTGTCTGTGGGATTCTCCAGGCAAGAATACTGGAGTGGGCTGCCATTTCCTTCTCCTTAGATATTCATAGTATCATGTCTGGAGGAAGAGACAGGCTGCAAGGAGGAAATTGCAGAAAGTACTAAGTAAATCTCATTAGGAATGAAGAAACCATTAGGAGAGGAGGCAAATGTTAACATAAAATGGGAGGCAAGAGGCAAAACACTGAGAATCTTGAATGGCTGGGTAAGAACTGTTAATATTCTTTTCTGCATTCTGAAGGTTTCAAGGTCTCTGAGCAAGGGAAAGCTATGAGGAAGGCAGTATTTTAAAATGCATTTGTAACAATGCAGGGTAAATTCCAGGCTTAAACAGCTTAAAGGAAAGAGATGCGTAGGATTAGATAAAGAGGGGACTGTCAAACATCAAAACATGGAGGTGAAACCTACCCTGAGAGAAGGCTGAGAACTTACTCTGGATTGCTATGAGAAAGGGGTAGATAACCAACTCTTCTTGGCATTTTCTGTACAGGCTCTTCCAAACTTTGTACTAGGTGATATCCTGAGTCAACTCCAAAATTTTATGAACTGAGTCAAAAAATTTTATGAACTGAAGTTTTTATATCCTAAGACTTTCCAGTCTTGTGTTTTCATGTGACCTGAGTTCTATGCAATACTCTCTTGCTTTGTATGAATGCATAGATACTCAAGTATATCAGCAGTCACCTGGACACATAAGTGGATGGAGAAATAAACAAATGGTGGGAATACATATATATATATACACACACACACACATATATATATTATATATATATTACATTTTTTAATTGAGAGAAAGGTAAGACTTCAAAATAAGTATTAAATATAATTTCAGATAGTAAGCCCTAATATCTGGCTTCTTGGATAAAATCAACAACAAATTTTAATTATAAAGGCCCAAAAGGCTCCAAAACAAAAAAACAAAAATGACTTCAATAAAGTAATACTCAAGGTTTACAAAATACTATGCAAAAAACTGGAGCACTAGAATTATTCTGATTCAGAAGAATGAAAGAGTATTTATCCTTACTCCTCAAATTATCCCAATTTAGATTCTCATAGGTGGTTCCCCCAAGGGAGGGGGGAAAAAAAATCACTGTACCTATGTACCTAAACGCACTGACTTAGGTAAACACTCTGAAACATGAAAGGATTTAAGTAGAAAGAAAAAAGTGGAACTTTCATTTGGTACAAAAATATTTAAATATTATCTGCAAAAAAAAAAAACTTATCTAAAGAAAGGCTGAAAATGAAATACTCCTACATAGTCTGATTCCCATCAAAGATGGTCAAGTTCATGCCTATTTTAACACAGAATACGTAGTTAAGGAAGACAAAGATGCAATACAGAGAACCATCTGGATGTCTTTTGAGCCACTAAGATAGAAATTTGGTAGTAAAACTCAAGACTTTGCTGGATGTTATTTCAGAGACAAACTCTACAGTGTGTTGTCACAACAAAACCCATTTATAAATGCATATTTCTAAAAGGAAATACAATTCTAAGTTGTCAAGGATACAGTCCTTTCTGAAATTCTGAAAAACAAAGTCTTAATAATTTATGAAGTCATTATAGTCCTGATGATTGTACAGGTCACAAGAGAATTAGAAAACAGAAGGAAAGAAAAAAAAAGACAGTACTCCCTTTACCCAGGAGAGAAATGCTGAATGCTCTACTGTCATAAAACACTGTAAACACATTTACATCAGCATGATCTCTTTTCAATACAAAACACTCAAAGCTAAAAGAAAATACGAAAATAGAACAAAAACATGTTGGCAAAGTGGTTCCAATCTACCAAAGGCAAATTTCATAGCACATTTTCCCCCATGGCTTTCTACCTGGCATAAAGCCTTCCTTGATATGCTACCTAAATAAAATAAGCTCTCCCTCCATTCCCCTCGTCAACTGAGATGAAAAAAGCATAAACTAAAACTTGAGACACCTTTTATTTGGCAGACTTGCTGGGGACTTAAACCTGAGAGGCAGCCTCTCAGATAGCTCTGAGGGACTGCACAGAGGAAAGAGAGGAGCCAGGATATATTGGCACTTTTATAAAAAAAAAAAATAGGTAGATAGTTGGAACAAAGGATTACTGTTAACTAAAGAAAAACCAGACAGCTCAAGTTAATCAATCTAGCACTTTTCTCTGTATGGGAAGATGCAAGAGTCTGGGATTGCTGAAATCATTCCTTTGATACACACCTTAGCTATCAAGGACCTATTCTTTCCTCCATCCTGAATCCCCCCCGGGTACACAGTCTGGGGAGGCTGCAGCAGCTGACAGCTTGATGGCCACACCACCCCTTGTTGATATGGCAGGTGTCATTCTCTATCTACTTACACCATTCTGGTTTTTCTTCACAGCGCTCACAATGAACTGAAATCACCTTATGCGTTCATTTGTTTAGTCTCACCCACTAGACTGTAAGAGCACCAAGACGCAGGGATTCAGCCTTTCTCACCATAATATCCTGAGTGGCTGACACAGAAGTCTCTTGATATCATTTATTGAATGAATAAAGAAAGAAAGGAGAGAGAGAAGCGAAGGAAGGGTTTTAAACCTCCTATGAATGATCACACAAGGGAGTTCAAATTACATTATTTATGTTTGTATGAATATTAGAATTTCCTCTTCCCTAAGAAGAGTAATGATGTGTTCCCTGAACGGATGATGTAGTCCCATTTACAGCTAAGTACTGAAAGAGCAATGCCCTCCCCTTATGTAACAAGCGACAGAAAAAAATTTTCAGTCAGAAGACTACTTTTCAGTGTTAAGATTTCACTGATAATAACTTTGATATAAAATTTCTGAGCAGTAATGATTTTAATTAATAAGGTCAGTCTGGGCTTAAGCTCCATTAAATATTGCCTCTTTTTCTTCTGCAGCAACCTTCAAAATTAAATCTTGTCTCTGCTGAAAAAAATCATGCCAATTTTCTGAGTATATGTGGTTTATCTTTCTTCTCAGAAAAAAAAACAAAAACTTTTTCTCATTAATCATACAGATAACAGTTGGCATTCCAACTGTCTTGAAGAAAGGGCAAAAATGGAGAGAAGAGGTTGGGGAGGGAGGAGGAAGTAAGGGTACACACACCAAGTCAATGGCAGGACGGAGATCTGAATACAAATATATTCTAATCATAAGATCCAGACTGCCAATGACTGACATTACCAAGCTCAGTAGCAGACCGTTTTCTCCAGCTGGTGGCCAAGGAGGAAGTCAGGGAAATGGCAAGCATGAAGGGAATTTGACAAACTGCTGCAGATTCGAAGATGGAGGGGCCGTGTGAAAAGAGTTCTGGGCAACTAAAATATCAGGAGGTGGCACAGAAATAGGTGCTTTGGTCCTGCAACTGTGTACAGCTGTATAGATAATGGCCCCCAGAAGACATGTTCAAGTCCTGACTCCTAACCCTGGGAATGTGACCTTATTTGGGTCTTTGCAGATATAGTTGAGTATTTCCAGGTAAGATGGGCCTGAATGGAGGGTAGGCCCTAAATATAGTGACTGATGTCCTTACAAGAGAGGCAGAGGAAACTGCGAAGCTGGGAGGCGAGGAGGCCACATGAATGCAGACAGAACTGGAGGGATGCTGCCATAAACCCATGATGCCCATAGCTCAATTCTCCCTCAGTCTCCCTCAAAGAAAGAACCCTGCTGACACTTTGATGGCAGACCTCTGGCCTCCTAAATCATGAAAGAAAACAGTTCCGTTGTTTTAAGCCAGTCTCTGTATGGTAATTTGTTACAGCAGCCCTGAAGAACTAACACAAACCACGAGAAACAATTCTGCCAGTAGCCTGAAAGAGCCCGGAAGCAGAATTTTCCTGGAGTCTTCAGACAAGGACTAATCCCAGTATCATACTGTGCATGTTAGTTACTCAGCTGTGTCCGACTCTTTGTGATCCCATGGACTATAGCCTGCCAGGTTCCTCTGTCCATGAAATTTCCCAGGCAAGAACACTGGAGTAGGTTGCCATTTCCTTCTCCAGGGGATCTTCCCGACCCTGGGATCGAACCTGAATTTCCTGCATTGGCAGGCAGATTCTTTATTTGTCTGAGCCAGCAGAGAAGTCCTGAATTCTACTGGTTGGGATCTTCCCAACCCAGGAATTGAACCCAGGTCTCCTGCATTGCAGGCACATTCTTTACCGACTGAGCTACGAGGGAAGCCATTAACGTGTTATGTATCAATAGAAAAGCTAATAGAATGTTTAGAGTTTAATTTTCTTGTATTGTTAGTTAATACTTATATACAAATTAAAGTTGTGATGGAAACATCCCTTTCTTGCTCCTGACATGGAAATGTCCATAACAGAATACTATTTAGACTGTGATCAAAGGAATCCAGTGTTCTGGGCCGCGTTAACAGATAAGCCATAGGAAGTAGTGTCGTTGTGGCATATAATGTTGAGAAATCCAAAGCTTAAAAAAGTTAAGTGGGTAAAAATCAAAAGCACACAGAGTATTTCAGGAAGAACACATGTTCTAAAGCATGTTTATAAACATGTACAGACCCACAGTTTAAGAAAGGTGGCTTCACAGTGGTAAACAACCTACCGGCCAATGCAGGAGACACAGGAGACTCAGGTGCAATCCCTGCTCTGCCTCTTCCAGTCCTGTGCTTACCCCATTCCAGCCTAGGGTATCCATTCGTCTCCTATGTAATCATTCTCAGGTTTCAAAGTCTAACTCAAATACAAACTCTCTATAAGTTGTATTATATAATCTTCCATATACGAAAGGCACTAAACAAACACTTGAAACCAAAGTTCATCCCTTTAGAAAGCAGAGCATGGACAGTAACCAGAGGTGACAGTATTTTGATAGTTACAGCTCATATAGTAAGTCGTTTACCCATGATATCTATGATAGCTGGGGCGATGGCTAACTTTATGTGCCAACTTGACTGGGCCACAGGCCATGAAGGTTTCATTACTGATGTGTCACCAATTATTCTCAGCGCATCAGTGAGAGTATTTCCAGATGAGATTCACTCAATAGACTAACACAAATTACCCTCCCTAACGTGGGTGGGCCTCGTCTCATCAATTGAAGGCCGAAAGAGAACAAAAAGACTGAAGCAGAAGGAACTCCCCCTGCCCCGCTTCCCTGAGCTGGGACATGGGGTCTTCTACTGCTTCTGAACTGAAATGGAGACACTGACTCTTCCTGAGTCTCCAGCCTGTCAGCTCTCAGACTGGCACACTCTCAGCTCTCCTGGTTCTCAGGCCTTCACACTCAACCTGGAACTATACCATTGGTTCACCTGGGTCCTCGTTTACAGACTGCCAATCTCAGGACTTCTTGGCCTCCATAATCACGTGAGCCAATTCCTTAGAACAAATCTCTTTTCTGCTCCAGCACTCTCTCGCTCTCTCTCTCTCTATATATACATATACACACATACACACACACACGTACTCACATACATCTTATTCCTTCCATTTCTCTGAGAATCATAACTAATATTTATTTTAATATGGTATTTATTCTTACAACTGAGTTTTCATTCAAATCACACCACAGTTCTGAGAACCACCTGGAACACAGGTATTACATGGTACTTAACAAGATTAAATTACTGTGCTCCCTGAAAATTTTACAACAGCTCTTAGAAGAGACATCCACTCTTCCCCTAGGATCATCACCCAGGGGCCACTTAACTGAGCAGAAAGAGCCTGCCTGAGAACAAAGCCACACAGATGCAGACAGAGTAGAGACAGTGAGGAGGACACGTCCACACAGTACTGTGGACATAATTCAAACCCCCGAATTCAGCTGTATTTGACACCAGCACAAGTCTGACTTCTTAGTTATATAAGAAAATAATTACTTAGCAAGTTAGTCTGAGTTAAGTATTACTGTTTGCAAATAAAACTGTCCAAACTAATACAACACTTTCAGGTGAAAAGACTGAAAAGATTGTCACGGTGACTTTATCTAAAGTAGTGTTTACATTCAAAGATAATTAAAACTTTAACAAAATTAAAACGATCAACATTAATATGTCTATTTGCACACTGAAGCAGGTGCTATATAGCTCCTATAAATTCTAGAAACTTCATTATTCTTAAGCCATTGTATGTACATACCATTATGAGCATTTCTAAACTTATAATTGCCAAGAGCTATCTTCAGAAACCAAATTCCTTGTCAAGGTTTCTAGTTTTCCATTATATAAGTTAAATGAATGCATCACTTATATTTCATTTTTTAAAATTTGTACAGATTACTTATTGAGCCCTTACTATATATGACAAGTGGGCACAATTATTATTAACTATTTAATGGCTACTCCTATGAAATATGTACTATTATTGAACCACTGGAGAGGGAAATGGCAACCCACTCCAGTACTCTTGCCTGGAGAATTCCCTGGACAGAGGAGCCTGATGGGCTACAGTCCATGGGGTCACAAAGAGTCGGACACAACTGAGTGACTAACACCACTGTACCATCACAATCTTCATTTTAGAGTTTAATATGAGAGAGTATAATAATGTTCCTAATAAAAAGAGTAGTGGAGCTCCATGTTTGTCTAAAGCGTATTATGTCCCACATACTGCACTAGGTGCTCTAAGAGAAGCATCCCATGTAATCCCCATTTTTGAATCTTCTGAATTAGATACTATTATCCTCCTTTTATGGAGAAGGTAATAGCACCCCACTCCAGCACTCTTGCCTGGAAAATCCCATGGACTGAGGAGCCTGGTAGGCCGCAGTCCATGGGGTCGCTAAGATTCGGACAGGACTCAGCAACTTCACTTTCCCTTTTCACTTTCATGCATTGGAGAAGGAAATAGCAACCCACTCCAGTGTTCTTGCCTGGAGAATCCCAGGGACGGGGGAGCCTGGTGGGTTGCCGTCTATGGGGTCACACAGAGTCGGACACAACTGAAGCGACTTAGCAGCAGCAGCAGCAGCAGCATCCTCCTTTTATAGATGAGGAAACTGAGGCTTAGAGAATGAAATGCAGAGCCAGACCTGCGCTTCACATCAGAATCAGTCCACAAGCTTTGAAAACTTCTACATTACATCCCAGTAAATCCCATACTATTATCCAAAGTATGTTTCAAATCGCTGAACAAAGACCTGAGCTCATCTACGTTACATTTGTTCTTGAATTGCCATGTGATTTACATGTGTGTTTTCCTCTTTAATTCCTCACCTCTGGAAAAGGTACAGACGCACATGAAAGGAAATACATATTATTCATTACAGCTCAGATGAATAAAATAGGAGCAATGAGTTATAGAATCAATACTTTCTACACTAAAAACTGTTCCAAAAGTGGGCAGACTTTAGAAACGAAATTAGATAAATGTGCATAGGTGTTAACAAACTAACGTTAAGCCAAGAAGTTTTACTGGGGGAAATACTTGGGGGACATCTCAGGTCCTGGAAAATGCTTCAGTACAATTTCAATACAAGTTGTCAGGTAACAGATATCCAAAGTATATCTTTTAAAATCCTTGGGACTGCCGTGGTGGTCCAGTGGTTAAGAATCTGCTTGCCCCTGCAGTAGACACAGGTTCAATTCCTAATCTGGGAATATCCCACCTGCCTCGGGGCAACAAAGCCTATGTGCCACAATACTGACCCCACGTGCCCTACAGCCTGCAAGCGGCAACTACAGAGAGCCATGCACAGCAACAAAGACCCAAAGCAACCAAAAATGAATAAATACATAACATTTTTTTTAAAAACACGTATTTTGCACAAAACTACACTTAAGCATTTTGTTGTCAGAAAGATACATATGGTTATATGTAAGTAGTTAGGAAATGTAGGATGGTAGTGAAAGTATTGATCGGTTCCATGAGACAAATCTGAATCTTTGGACTTCCCTGGCAGTCCAGTGGTTAAGACTCCATGCTTCCAACACAGGGGGTCATGGATTTGATCCTTGCTCAGGGAACCAATGTTCTTGCCTGGAGAATCACAGGGACGGGGGAGCCTGGTGGGCTGCCATCTATGGGGTGGCATAGAGTTGGACACAACTGAAGTGACTTAGCAGCAGCAGCAGCAACAGCAGGGAACTAAGATCCCATGTGCCACACAGTGCATGGCAAGCAATCCATCATTTTTTTTAAAAGAGATTTGAATCTTATATTCATCCACATTAAATACAAACCATATATGCACATATGCATACATAACAAAGGCAACCAAAAATATATTCATTGATGGTTTATCACTGAAAAAGCACCAATGACAAGGTTTAATTTTTTTTCATATAGATTATCATTTTCTTACATGGGGGTATCAAAAGTATTCTTAATGTATGTTACCAAGGCTCTCCCTGAACCTAACTGCAGAAGCATGGGGAGCAGAAAGAACCAAGGGGCTGGCCTTATACATCAAGCCATCAGGGGTCAACCTCCCATGAGTAAAGACACTCTCTCTCAGCTGGGAGTAGGGTTGCCATGCACTGGCTACACATTTCGTAAAATATATTTTCCTGAGTCAACAAGCAGTGGTTGGGCTCTTCAGAATATAATTATATCTCATTTCTATATCGTGGGGAAAAAAATGTTTTTTTAATGAGAAAGATCTTGAGAGGTTTAACAAATGTCAGGGAGCAGTTGGCGCAGCGGCCATCCTTGGAAACTTGCTGGCCTGACTCAGACTGCAGCCTAGGCCCTGAGCAGGACCAGGCATGCACATCAATGCCTGACACACCTTCCAACATTTGTTTGATTTTGGGGAAAAAAAATTATTTAATATTGATATCTGAGTGAACTCCAGGAGTTGGTGATGGACAGGGAGGCCTGGCGTGCTGCGATTCATAGGGTCGCAGAGTCGGACACGACTGAGGAACTGAACTGAACTGAACTGATATGGCATGTACTTATTTAACTTTGGTTTCTTTTGTTTGATAAAATTTACAGAGTTGCTTGAATTATAACATGCCATTTTAGACCTTAACATATTTGCACTGGGTACTCTCAGCAGTCATCCCATTGTGTGTCTGCTACATAAGCAATGGAGTAAAAGAAAAAAATACACCCCTTCTGTTAATTAGTACTCATTAACTGTTCTGGTACTATTCCCCACCTCAGCTCCCCTAAATATATTATTTTTAATTAAACAATTTCCACTCTAAGAGTTTGGGGAGGAGTGAAGGAAGATGTCCTTCCTTCTCTATTATTTCTGAGTAGGTCCAGGAAAAGTCCCAGCTTCAAGTTCAGAAGTCTCATCATGCTGACCTTGAATAATAAACCTTATCCTTCTGGCCACAAACACCTTTGAATCTGCAAAAGTTCAGTCACGTGCCTTATGAAAAACAGATAAAGCTCTGAATAGATGCTTCTGAAGATGGACTGAGATTCTCCTGGGTCCCAAGCAGTGTAGTAGTTACTGCCTCTCTTTCTAGACCTCCTATAGTGAGTGCATGAGCACACACACGAAAATACAAGGACCCTCCCTGAGACCCCAAGCCCACCACTGGACCTGATTTGATGGCGGCATCCTGGGCACCCCACCCTTCCCTGCCTGAGTGCAGCATATGGGACTTACTGGGGAAGTAAGACATCTCTAATTAGAGCCAGAAGATTGTTGTCAGAGTCGACATTCACCACCTCCTTGCCATCGTCAGGCTCCTGGTTCACAAGCAGAGATGTGGTTTCTGAGAGTAGCCGCAAGCTGACTAGTCTCCATTCCACTGGAAAGACAGAGAGATGCCAAGAACGTGACCACATGGAGTCGGAAGGAAAACAGAATGTGTACCTGCTGGTGCTTGTTGACGTGGTCACACTTACCATTCTGGCTTTGAACCAATGACACCAAGGGGGGCAGGATATAATCAACCACCTAAAAGACAAGACGTAAAAGACTCCATTCAAATCCCAACAAACAAAAAACGAATACTGTCTGTGTGCCCGATGCACAGCGGGGTCAAACAACACTCAAAGGTTGGAGTTTGGAGCAGAGAAAGGTTTAGTGCAGAGCCCTGCAAGGGGGATGAGTGGTTCATGCCCAAAAAACCCCAAACTCCCTGAAAGCTTTCAGCTCAAGCCTTTCATCGCAAAGGTGAGGGAGGGGCGTGGTTAGTTGTTGCAGACTTCTAGGTGTCAGATCCTGTGTTCTTGTAGCTGGCCACAATGTTCCCATAAACCTTCACCAAACAAATGTTATTCTCTGTTCTGATAAGAAGGGACAAGGTCACCAGGCTCAACTTTCACCCTCTAAGGCCCAGGCCCGGCTAAGAGGAAGGGGCCCCATTCAGGTCAGTCCCCCTGCCCTGAATGCTGGCACAGCCCCCAGCCTGGTCCTCCCACCAGTGCCCTGCCCAGCTGAGGAGGTGGATCTCAGCCGGCAGCATCCTCAGGGCCAGGTCTCCAGACTCCGCCCAGCTGTCATCACTGAGGGAGCCAGGCGCCCAGCACGCCATGGCCCTCAGGCTGCCCTAATAGGGGCAGTTTTGTGGACCAACATCCAGGATGACTGCCGCCACCTTTAGGTCATGAAGGTGGGGATGGGGGAGAGGCCTGCTGCCGGGAGCCAGCGTGAGGAACTCCGCCTGTGGCAAAAGTCATGAGGAAGGAGGCTCGACATACGCAAAGGCGTGATCGAGCCTCAGGAGTCCCCCTGGAAATTCTCAAGCATCTACCCCTAAAACCAGAGTCTGCCTACTTTACTGCTTTGTGCTCTCACCTACACCTCTGACTTTACAGGGGGCTGTCCCCTACCACCTCTCTCTGAAAAAGAGTTAACTTACAGCTCCAGTTAATAAAGTTCCTGGGCGTGACAAGAGTGTTTCAACCTACAAACTCCTCTGAAGGTTCTTCCGGCCACATGTGATTGTTCAGAGCCTCCCAACCATGAGAGGCATGAGATGTTCTAAACTGTCTAAATACAGATTCCTTTGAGCAGTTAAAAGATTGATTAGAAATGGTATTGGTGAAGGGTTTTTCACTTGTTGGGCCAATGATTGCTGCTAAGTTTCCATATCCCTTACCTACTGTGTCCCTGGGAGTGTATTGATTAATATAATTGGTGTATAGGAATGTAAGTAGTAGCTTTAGTGTTTGTAACCTTGGACCCCTGAGTTAATTCTTTTCTTGTTATAGCCCACCACACCTTTGCCCTATAGGAATGCAACTTTATCTAATGCTTTCGGAGGGTGGTGCCCGACTTTAGAATAATCACCTTTAGAGAAAAATAAGTTTTCTGAAGAAAG
Organism: Bubalus kerabau; assembly: GCF_029407905.1. NCBI lineage: Eukaryota > Metazoa > Chordata > Mammalia > Artiodactyla > Bovidae > Bubalus > Bubalus kerabau. The sequence continues at coordinate 15,924,283 of NC_073643.1, forward strand.
GGTCATAAAATGTTAACAGGCCTCTTGGCCAGAAGATGATGTAAATAACCTAAACTTTTGCATATAAGTTTGCAGGAAGAAAGCCTGGCTTACTGCTGACTCTACCCTTCCCCCATTATACTCTATGCACAACTTAAGGTATAAAAACTACTTTGGAAAATAAAGTGCGGGCCTTGTTCACCAAAACTTGGTCTCCCCATGTTGTTCTTTCTCTTACCTTCTGGCTGAATTCCCATCTGGAGCATGGAGGCTCGTCAAGCCTACTGTGCCTGGGCTTCTAAGATCTGACCGGGGAGGCCTTAGTGTCTCCTCTCCTTCGGGAGAATGGGAGGACGCCTGCGGCCTACGTAGGTGACGCAAATTCCTTATCTTGGAATTTTATTAGCTTTCCACGTAAACCAAGGTATTCAGCCTCTTTTCTCCTCTGAATTTTCTCACTGAGCTATCCTTATTTGATCACTCTTTATATCTTTAATTCTATCATATCCTGATCGCCGAAGCCGTCTCCCCTTCAAATTCCCTGGATCCGCTGGGGCTGGACCCCAGCAGCCTGCATCTCCTCAAAGCCTGGGCCTGGCCAGTGGGGGGCCTGGCAAGAGCTGTGGAGCCTGCAGGGCACAGTCCCCTGCCTGTCCCCGGGCCCCCACCTCACCCACTAGGCTGAGGGCCTGGAGGTCCTGGGAAAGAAGGACACAACCCACCTCTCACTGCACTTTCTGCCACGAGGACCACTGCCCCGCTGACCATAGGCAAAGTGGGCCTCTAGCCACAGTCCTCACCCACCCCCCAGGGTCACGTGCTCACATGCTAAGTGTCAGTCACACCTGCCCCACCCCTGTTACAATATCAACCACTACCCACACCGTTTTTCACTGACAAATCACTAGTCAGAGGGGTGAAAAACATCAACAGCTAAATTTACCCAGCATCTAAACTCTGCATGACATTTAATAAACAATCAAGCTCATTTCAACCTGAAAAAGTCTTCAGGTCAAAATAACACTGTGATCATCAAGACAGTAGTTTATCAAAACCTTCAGAGTTGATGAAAGGAACGTTAGTATGTAATACAAAATATGCCTGGCATGCATTGACATTGAACTGTCAAATTAATATACATTTAAGCTGGTGATCATTAATCAAGTTTAAACAATCATCAAAATGTTGGGAAAAAAGGAGATACATAATCCTCATGTTTTCACAAATACATCAAAGCACTATGACAAGTTGATCTTGGTGGTTTTGAGATGCAGATTCAAAAGATCTAAATCCATTACACATACCACCTCTATGATTTTCTTGTTATATCAGACACAGCACCATCAAATTATGGTTTGAAATCGACTCCACAATAACAATTTACCCCTGGGATGAAAACGGGTGATAAAGAAAGGACAAATCACTCCCACTGTCTAATTCTCAAAACAACTGTCTCAGCTGGTGAACTATTTTGGTGACAATAAATAAAACTCCTACTGTTTATACCTGCATTGATTCCTGATCCTAAGATAGATACATATTCGTTCTCACCACAGACAAAAGGCAGAAGTGGCCACAGCCCAACACCACCCTCCTATTGTCCAAACCAATGAAAGAATGCCCTACACAGGTCAGGATCTCCGCACATGGGTAGTGGCCCATCAGTATCACCCTGTTCTAGCTCAACTTCACAAAATAAATTTACACATGACAATATATCTAGACAGTTGTACAAGAACCATACAAGGACTAGGTTTTTGTTTTTTTTTTTTCACCCTCATTCATTGAGTGATGTCACATCACTTAATAGACCTCAAATTTCACAAAGGAATTTTGAAAACTCTAAACTCCCAGTTATGTCAAAAGCAAAAACTATGCAAACAAGAGAAATACATCTCACCATCAACCCCTATCAACATGCTCAACACCCATCTTGAAGGTTTAAGAGAGCATATTAAGAGAGGAGTGGGATTAAAATAAAATTATCTACATGTCCAACTCTATAAGTTTGACAATTAAGCATGGTCCATAAAGCAAGACTATCAGAAGATGAACAGCCAAAAATCAATACTCTTCCCAATGTTTCTACAACAACCAATCAAACAACATAATTTTAAAAAGACATCATTTACAACAGTGATAAAATTCTAAGGGTCTATGATATCATGACTTTTACAAAATATAAATACAAACATATATATAAAATATTTGTAAATATAATAACCATTGATAACTGGTTTAAAAAAAAGCTGGAAAGCTATCATAATCATGCTCACAAGAAGAAAACAGCTAAACAAACTGAAAATCAACAACTCATCTCAGATAAATCAGAGAATTAAAGTCACAAAGAAAACCAACTGTCCACTAGAACTGAAGACAAAGGCAAAGACAGAAAATCATAGCTTAATAGGAGCAGAAACTGCCACTGCAGCCAGCAACTGGTACAAAAACTTAAACAGCACTTGACTAGAGTTAGAGTCTGAGATGATAAACCTCCTGGAGGCCCAGCCTTAGTGCAGTTACCCACTTCCCATAAGTTTTACCTCCCAGAACCCCACCAGATTCTCAGACTGAAGATCAGAGAAAAGTCTCAAGTTTCTGGCAAAGGAAAGGAAAAACTAACCATTCTGAAATATGTTTAGAGCATTCTTTTCTCCTTAACAAAGGCTGGACTCAAGAGACACTATTCTACCAAAAGCTGAACCTACTTGGGTTTTACCAAAACCTGAGCTAGGGGGTAAAATATCCAATTCCAACACCCTGTAAGCCTTCCCATCTCACCAACTGGGGCACTGGGGTGGGGGTGCTGAGAAGTATGTGTGAGGGTCACAGCCCAGGCGCACAGGCTCAGAAAAGTAATGTGACCTAAACCTAGCAGCTGTGGATCTCTACCCACTCCACCACACCTCACCACAACATCAACAGGGCTCCTGTGTAATAACCCGGGATTACAACTCAAGAGGGCTGCACAGGCTTTATTCCAGAAAGCGCTGTTAGGGAAAACCAAAGACGAGAGGATAGACAAAACGAGGACGTTACACATAATTTTAGCCTCTGAAACCTACAGTTACAGCAAACAGTAAACACAGCCCGGCTCCTAGCCAAAGAAACATAAAACTTCATAATAATAGCTAGCTCATTGATTTCAGGTCATGTTACCTGATATATCATGCTGGAATGAAATATTTGTAGTGTTGAGGAGGAAAAAACACCACCAACCTAGACTTCTGAGTGAAATTATCCCTCGGGAATAAAAGGAAAAATAAAGAATTTCTCACACAAACAATAACTGAAGAAATGTTTTGCCAGTAGACTTGCCTTGTAAGAAATGTTAAGTTTCTTAGAAAAAAGGAAAATGACACGGGTCAGACACCCATCTATATGTTAGGGGAAAAAATTAATGAAGGTAAAAATATAGTCATTGATGAGAAGCCTCAAAGCAAGTCAACTCGGTGCAAATTAATCTATCAGTTCAGTTCAGTAGCTCGGTCATGTCCGACTCTTTGCGACCCCGTGGACAGCAGCACGCCAGGCTTCCCTGTCCATCACCAACTCCTGGAGCTTACTCAAACTCATGTCCATCAAATCAGTGATGCCATCCAACCATCTCGTCCTCCGTAATCCCCTTCTCCTCCCACCTTCAATCTTTTCCAACATTAGGGTCTCCTCCGATGAGTCAGTTCTTCACATCAGGTAGCCAAAGTACTGGAGTTTCAGCTTCAGCATCAGTCCTTCCAATGAATATTCAGGATTGATTTCCTTTAGGAATGACTGGTTGGATCTCTTTGCAGTCCAAGGGACTCTTGAGAGTCTTCACCACCACCAGTGTTCAAAAGCATCAATTCTTCAGTGCTCAGCTTTCTTTATGGTCCAACTCTCACACCCATACATGACTACTGGAAAAACCATAGCTCTGACTAAATGGACCTTTGTTGGCCAAGTAACGTCTCTGCTTTTTAATATGCTGTCTACACTCGTCATAGCTTTGCTTCTAAGGAACAACTGTCTTTTAATTTCATGGCTGCAGTCACCATCTGCAGTGATTTTGGAGCCCAAAAAACTAAAGTCTCTCACTCTTCCATTGTTTGTCCACTATTTGCCATGAAGTGATGGGACCAGATGCCATGATCTTCATTTTTTGAATGTTGAGTTTCAAGCCAGCTTTTTCACTCTCCTCTTTCACTTTCATCAAGAGGCTTTTGAGTTCTTCTTCACTTTCTGCCATAAGGGTGGTGTCATCTGCATATCTGAGGCTATTAATATTTCTCCCGGCAATCTTGATTCCAGCTTGTGCGTGATCCAGCATGGCATTTCTCATGATGTACTCTGCATATAAAGTTAAACAAGTGGGATGACAATATACAGCCCTGACATACTCCTTTCCCAGTTTGGAACCAGTCTATTGTTCCCTGTCCAGTTCTAATTGTTGCTTCTGGATCCACAAACAGATTTCTCAGGAGGCAGGTCAGGTGGTCTGGTATTCCCATCTCTTGAACAATTTTCCACAGTTTGTTGTGATCAACACAGTTGAAGGTTTTGGTGTAGTCAATAAAGCAGAAGCAGATGTTTTTCTGGAACTCTCTTGCTTTCTTGATGACCCAACAGATCCAATGGCAATTTGATTTCTGGTTCCTCTGTCTTTTCTAAATCCAGCTTGAACATCTGGAAGTTCACAGTTCACCTACTGTTGAAGCTTGGCTTGGAGAATTTTAAACATTACTTTGCTACCGTGTGAGATGAGTGCAATTGTGCGGTAGTTTGAACATTCTTTGGCATTGCCATTCTTTGGGATTGGAATGAAAACTGACCTGTTCCAATCATGTGGCCACTGCTGAGTTTTCCAAATTTGCAGCATATTGAGCACAGCACTTTAACAGCATCCTCTTTCAGGATTTGAAATAACTCAGCTGGAATTCCATCACCTCCACTAGTTTTGTTCATAGTGATGCTTCCTAACGTCCACTTGACTTCTCATTCCAGGAGGTCTGGCTCTAGGTGAGTGATCACACCATCGTGGTTATCTGGGCCATGAAGATCTTTTCTGTACAGTTCTTCTGTGTATTCTTGCCACCTCTTCTCAATATCTCCTGCTTCTGTTAGGTCCAACCCATTTCTGTCATTTACTGTGCCCATCTTTGCGTGAAATGTTCCCTTGGTACCTCTAAATTTCTTGAAGAGATCTCTAGTCTTTCCCATTCTATTGTTTTCCTTTATTTCTTTGCATTGATCACTGAGGAAGGTTTTCTTACCTCTCTTTGCTATTCTTTGGAACTCTGCATTCAAATGGGTATATTTTTCCTTTTCTCCTTTGCTTTTAGCATCTCTTCTTTTCTCAGCTAAGGCCTCCTCAGACAACCATTTTGCCTTTTTGCATTTCTTTTTCTTGGAGATGATCTTGATCCCTGCCTCCTGTACAATATCACAAACCTCCATCCATAGCTCTTCAGGCACTCTGTCTACCAGATCGAATCCCTTGAATCTATGTGTCACTTCCACTGTATAATTGTAAGGGATTTCATTTAGATCATACCTGAATGGTCTAGTTGTTTTCCCTACTTTCTTCACTTTAAGCCTGAATTTTGCAATAAGGAGTTCAGGATCTGAGCCACAGTCAGCTCCCAGTCTTATTTTTGCTGACTGTATAGAGCTTGTCTAACTCAATGAAACTATGACCCATTCTGTGTAGGGCAACCCAAGATAGACGGGTCATGGTGGAGAGTTCTAACAAAATGTGGTCCACTGGAGAAGGGACTGGCAAACCACTTCAGTATTCTTGCCTTGAGAACCCCAGGAACAGTATGAAAAGACACAAAGATAGGACACTGAAAGATGAGCTCCCCAGGTAGGTAGGAGCCCAATATGCTACTGGAAATCAGTGGAGAAATAACTCCAGAAAGAACAAAGAAAGTGAAAGTGAAGTCACTCAGTGCCCGACTCTTTGCGACCCCATGGACTGTAGCCTACCAGGCTCCTCCATCCATGGAATTTTCCAGGCAAGAATACTGGAATGGGTTGCCATTTCCTTCTCCAAGAGATCTTCCTGACCCAGGAATTGAACCCAGGTCTCCCACATTGTAGGCAGACACTTTACTGTCTGAGCCACCAAACAACACACAGTTGTGGATGTGACTGGTGATGGAAGTAAAACCCAATACTATAAAGAACAATACTGCACAGGAACCTGGAATGTTAGGTCCATGAATCAGGGAAAATTGGAAGTGGTCAAACAGGAGATGGCAAGAGTGAACATCGACATTTTAGGAATCAGTGAAATAAAATTGACTGGAATGGGTGAATTTAACTCTGATGACCATTATATCTACTACTGTGGGCAGGAATCCCTTAGAAGAAATGGAGTAGCCATCATAGTCAACAAGAGTCCAAAATGCAGTACTTGGATGCAATCTCAAAAATGACAGAATGATCTCTGTTTGTTTCCAAGGCAAACCATTCAATATTACAGTAATCCAAGTCTATGCCCTGAGCAGTAATGCTGAAGAAGCTGAAGTTGAACGGTTCTATGAAGACCTACAAGACCTTCTAGAACACACACCCAAAAAAGATGTCCTTTTCATCACAGGTGACTGGAATGCAAAAGTAGGAAGTCAAGAGATAACTGGAGTAATAGGCAAATTTGGCCTTGGAGTACAGAATGAAGCAGGGCAAAGGCTAACAGAGTTTGGCCAAGAGAACACACTGGTCATAGCAAACACCCTCTTCCAACAACACAAGATAAGACTCTACACATGGACATCACCAGATGGTCAATACTGAAGTCAGACTGTTTATATTCTTTGCAGCCAAAGATGGAGAAGCTCTATACAGTCAGCAAAAACAAGACCAGGAGCTAACTGTGGCTCAGATCATGAACTCCTTATTGCAAAATTAATCTATAATTCCAATATAAAACACATAAATATTTCAACGAGGTTGTGTGAATTTCTCACACTTATCTATAAAGTATTTGGAAAGAATAGTAATGGAAAAATGTCAAAAAGCATGAAGCAGACATGGTTTCCAGGTTTACTATGATAGGAAGAAATAAGCTGGTACAAGCAAAGGGCTAGACAAAGAGATTCATGAAACAGAACAGATAGCCTAGAAAGAGATACATACAGCAGATGTGTCAATGGCAGATGGACTACTACCAACAGTGGAAAAACATGCCCAGAAAGCATCTGGCAATGTGTAGAGACCTTTTTGATTGCTGCAACTGAGGGGAGCCTCCAAATCTACTATGTAGAGGCCAGTGATGCTGCTAAACATCTCTCAATGCCCAGGACAGCCTCCACAACAAGGAACTGCCCATCTCCAAACGTCCAGAGTGGCAGGGTTGAAAGTGAGAGTGTTAGTCACTCGGTCATGTTTGTGATCCCCATGGACTATAGCCCATCAGGCTCCTCTGTCCATGGAGTTCTCCAGGCAAGAATACTGGAGTGGGTAGCCATTCACTTCTCCAGGGGATCTTCCCAATCCAGGGATCAAACCTGGGTCTCCTGCATTACAGGCAGACTCTACCATCTGAGCCACCATGAAGTCCAGTGCCAAGGCTGAGAAACTCTCGGCCAGGAATAACAAGGGGCACACTGTGAGTTAGGTGTGGACCAGAAGGGAAAGAAAATAATAAGCAAAGAAAAACCCCAAAACAAGTCAACAAGGTAGGGAGAGATTTCTTAGGTTCATCCTGTCCGGGGGGCAGCTTTTCTCAACAGTTATTTCATGTGAGGAACATGTATGACCAAGTATATGTAAACCAATCTCTTTATAGACAGAGTTACCAAGTAAGCCAAAAAATATCTTTTTCAAAAGCAGCCAGAACTGACCGTAGAGCAACAGTCTTTCAATAAAATAGGATACTGTATCACTGCTTCAAAAGCCGATAGCGTGATCTTGATAAATTCTTCTGATGCCATCAGTCCTAGAAATACAGTTAATTATTATAGATGTTTATTTACATGTCCAAAATCATAGTATCAAAATCTTCAAGCAAAGATGTAAAACGTCCCATGATCTACTCACCTACAGCTCCATCTATGTTAGTTTCTCCTGAGTCTATTGATTTAATATGACTCTGAAAAAAATATAAAAATGTTAATAAATGGAGATTTTAAAATAACTGATGTAAATACTATGCAGAGGGAAAAAAAAAAAAACTGAATATATGATCCTATGTGTTCACCATGATTTACTTCCAGTGGTAGGAATCAAGTGACTTTTATATTCTTTTTACATTTTTCTACACTTTCTAAATTTCATGTGATAAGTAGGCACTAATCTCTTTATCCAGAAGGCGAAAGATAACATTCTTAGAAAGTTTCTGATTGAGTTTACACACAAAAGTCATTAGAAATTTTTTTTCAACATCAAATCTCTATTTATTCAGCAGAAGTCATGTCCCTATTTTGAAATCAGGTGAATTTATTTCAGCCAAATTATATACGTAATAAATAAGAAAAAGAGGCATTTTAACAACAATTTGGCTGAAATAATTTCACAATTTGATGTAAAAAAATTCAAAGAAAGGTATCTTTTGATTTCAGTAAATCTACTTAAATGTCTACAGCTTAAGAAAGAAGAGACAAAACAGTGTTTATACTACAATTTTTCTGTATAACTTTTAAAGAATATGTAGATAACACATGAACATAGATGGAGACAAAAATTTTTGAGGGAGAAATCACAGGAACCATTCACAGAGGCTCCCAATGAGGAAGAACACTGGACCAGGAGGTATATGTTCACTATTCACTTTCTGCACTGTTAGAATTTTCTAACTATATACATGTATTAATTTTTTTTTCCTTTGTTTAACAGCAACAAGGGTTTTCTAGATGGTGAAACTATAGGGTTCTTTTATTTTCTTTCTTATACTTCCCCTGTTTAATTTTTTAAAAATCCCTACTGAATGTTTCATTGATTTGCCAATTTAAATCTCTCTGGGTCGATTTCTTTCTCTTCATTCTCGGTGTAACAGGAATTAATCAGGTGAGAGTGAGGACAGAGCAGGAGACCCTGGAGATTCAGGGAGAGGAGGGAAAGTATGAACAATCATCCAGGTGAGCGTGAAGGTATATAAATTAGAAAGAGGAACCTGATGCCCCAGTCTGCAGAGAGGACTCACTTGAAGTGAGCAGTCATGAATTTAAAGTGAGACCAGCTGCTTTCCTCATGTTTTTCTCGAGCCACACTTAGTCACTCAAAGCAGGGGTGAGGGAGGTAGAGAATTAAAGTGAACCAGCAATTGGGTTTGCCAGAGGAGGACGATGGAGGAAGGGACAGGAAAGGGATCATGGGTATATGCTAGGTAGGGATAGGGGTTGAACCAGGGGCTCAAAGCTCAAGAAAGAGAATCGTCAAGTCACTGGGCCCAGGGAGGGCAGGGTGGTGAGTGCAAAGTGGTGAGGCCAATTTAAGACCCAGAGGAATTAAAGGACTGTTGGAGATGAGGAGCAGGGGTAGTGAGCTGAAAATTAGGTGTGGTAGCCAGACAGTATGATGCTGAAAATAAGGCTATGGGTGGAGGCAGCTGAGCGGGGGCAAGACACACCCATGGGAAGAGAGGTGGTCGAGGAGCTGAGAGGATGAGGTGCTAGAAGGAACCTCCGCAGAAATACCTGATTCTCTAACAATGACCACTAATCCAGTGCTGAGAGACCATGGGAGTGAGGGGGAATGACCCAGAAAAATCTGTAGATGACCACACTACACCGGGCATCTTCTGATGCTGTGAGCTTCAAAGCTGGGAGTACAGCAGGGGAGCAAAAAGGGTGGGCACCTACTCCACAACTAGGCTCATTAGGTGGAGGACTGTGGGGCAAAAGTACGGCCCCATCTAGGGGGAAAAAGGCAAAGCCAGCTGTGACTCCAGGGTAGACCAGTGCCCTCAGTGCTGTTCAGTACTTCTGAGAAGCTGAGAATAAGTTCTCTAAGCAAGGTGGGTGAGTATATTACTTGAGGGTGTGTTAAATTTTTTTTAAATAAACAATTTTTAAGAAAAGGAAAAATCTTCCTAACAAGAACACTCATGTGGCAATGAATAAATATATAATATCATATTTTTTTTAAATATAAGGGAATTCTTTGGCAGTCCAGTGGTTAAGAATTGGCACGTTCATTGCCAGAAGCTAAGATCCCACAAGCTGTGTGACAGCCAAAAAATAATAAATAAAAATATAAGAGTACCCTCTCTCTGCTTTATCTTCTACAGCTGAAGTCAAAATCTATCAACAGACCAACACTCACTTAAAATAAAAATCTGGAGAGGGTCTTTTCTGACTATCTCAAAGCCCAGGATTAGCAAAGATTTATTGATGATGGATATTATAATTACATTCTTGTGTGAAAACCAGAATCATTTCATCATTTCTTTCATTTGAAAATCTGAATTTTTCTTTTTGTAAAAAAACTATAACCAAAAAAAAAAAAACTATAACCACCACATAACCACTGAACTCTCATAAACTAATGAGGCCAGAGCTTAAGAATAAACACAACTAAGTCATCTTCTTCAGCTCATTAGTCAAGAGCATTTTCAGAAGGACACAAGAATCACAGTGAACATCACAAGTTTTCAAATAGATTTCCTTAATATCATTGCTTCCTGTTTCCCAGCCTAATTCAATGAAGGTACAAAAGAACTAAGGTGAAGTTCACCTTGGAACTTCCCCACAGCACCTCCCCAGATGCCTTGCTGTGTAAGTGTCCCTGGGTACCTTTTTTCCCCCTCTTACTGGAGAGGGAGGAAGGTACAATGACACATTGCTTCTGCCAATAAGAAGTAAAAACAGCAATCATCAGCTGTGTAGTCCTCTTTGGCCTGGGCGCTTCTAAAGCTTAATAATGGTTTAAAAGTGTCCTATTAAATTGCTTCCAAACACGTGCCTCTCTAAATCATAAAGAGACCAAAACTTCCTTTTGCCTGGGGCGGGGAGGGGGGGGGAGGGAGCTAAAGCCTAGGCCTCCAAATATAAAAAGTATCCTGAACTTTTCTACCAAAATAAATTTTTTAAAAATGACACCTATAGGTCAAAAGGCAAACCATGCCTGGCACCAGTATGAAAACAGAAACCAATGGGAAGCAAAATTCCAACAGCCCCTCCAGCCTGTGCCTTCAGGACCCTTCTAATGAGCAAAGATCACACCAAGTATGGCTGTTGTCTCCACCCACATGAGGAAGGTCAGCAGCCCCTGGAGAGCTCCTTTAGCAGAAGCCCAAGAAGTTCTTAGATACAGCTACTAATGGTGGACCCAAAGTCTGAATACTTCAAATCAACGTGCACTTTTAAAATATAAAGGGCTTCCCTGATAGCTCAGTAGGTAAGAATCCGCCTGCAATGCAGGAGTCCCCAGTTTGATTCCCAGGTCAGGAAGATCTGCTAGAGAAGGGCCCACACCCCACCTTCTGCCCAAAAGAAAAAAACCCACACAAATAAACAAACCAACCCTCTTAACTCCAGGGAAGCTTTGCCTAGACAAAATTTAAAGTAATTGTTCTCAAGCAGAAAACTCAAGGATTTCAACGTGCAGATTCTGCACCGTGAACTTCCCAGGGGCTTTTACTCCTTCCACGGGAGAAGTAGACTGTGCCTCTGGCGCTGGAGGGCACTGTAACTAACAACGGCATTCGCGGCATCTTCTGGACAGACTGTGGATCAACCCACAGAAGCAACAGCCAGCTCGCAACAGCTCACAGAAACACGCACCAGAATCGGGTGGATAACTACAACCAGGCCCATGACTTCAGTCAGCACTTCCTCTCCCTGGACTAGTGCTTCATCAGTGCGGCCAACGCTAAGTCAAGAAAGATGGACGCACAGCTAAGGCCAAGTAACAGATGCGGTAAGAAAAACAACAGAAAACCTCTGGAACTGGCCACAACTCAAACTAGGAAAATGGCCCAAACAGAGCCAAGAGACCTCTTCCACTGTGTGTGTAAACTCCTATTACTTGAGCAACATTATCAAGGGAAAGACTGCTAAAGAATTTTCAGTTCACAGTTACCTTTGAACCAAGCAAGTTATCTCCCATTCCCTGAAAGGGCCTATGTGAAGCAAACCCATACAGAGTCCTACTGAACACCCCCACCCCTCAAAGGGTGCTCTCCCTCCTGGGAGAAGGTGAGGAGGCCCTTCCTCGGGGGGAGCAGACGGTTACATGAAGCAGAGGAGGTCTCCCTGAAAGACAAAGATGAAAGTCCACGAAGACTTTTATATTGGAGTTCCTTGATAGTTCCTTGAAAATCTAAACTGTACTCAGTTAATGTAAGCACAGCAAAGTACTACACATGAGGAAAAAAGAGAGAGAATGAACACAGGACAATTCTACCTAGCCCAAACAAACACTGGGCCAAAATATTCCAAGGAGGGCTGCAAGGGCAAAATTACTATGATCAGGCTCAACATGTCAGTGCAGTGGAGGTATAAACACAGAACTACAGTGCTGCTCAAAATGATACCCATATTGTCCTTTAAAAGATCAGAAAGCATATTAAGGGAGGTGGCAGACAAAATGCTCACAATTTGCAAATTCATGAATGTGCTACAAAAATTATACACTTTGTAGAATTCAAGATTCAAGGATGATAATGATGTGAAGTTGAGTACAAAAGAACCTATATTGCATTGACTAAACACGCTGCTTACAAACGTCAGTGACCTCTCTACTCAACAGTCATACTTCAAAACATCATATGTTACTGTATGATGAACATTCTAGAAAACTATATCCTCACTTGTGGATGGTAATCATTTTTTTTACTCCAAACCAGCAATAAAATTGAGATATTTACTTCATTTTAACGAGACACCTATCTGATATGGCATTTTTAAAATCTCAGCTCAGCGTTTATTATTAACATCAAAGGAAGACAGAATAGGCTGCATGACAAATGTTTTCGTTTTCCCTTTGTGCACCTCGCTGTTTTATCAACAGTATATACTGTAAGTGTTCCAGGCAAGGGGAGAAGATAACATAATTCACGAGCCACAACCTTAACAAAAAGACTATTTTGTGTGTGTAAGCAAAAATCGAAGTGAAAGATAATACGGTGATTTGTTTTTCACGGCTACTCATCTCATTAAAATTAAAGATAAGGTTAAATTGAGCTCCACTTAGAGAAATGTCATCACAGAAAGAGACACGGCACATAGCTGGACGATGTTAGCCAAAGGAAATTATAATACTGTGTTTCCAGAATTCCATTTTTACCAATTTCATTATTTTAAATTTTTTCATGATGTTTAATACCAAAAACTATGAAAATCTTTTCAATGGACTTATTTACCCTACCTGGTCTGTCTCTAAACAAAATGCATTATCAGGAGAGAATGTATTTTTCCCCAAATGTCAAATTTTATTACAGTCAACAGATAAAAATACAAAAAGGTCACTTCCCTAGAGACAAATAAATACCACTAAGATTTTAAAATTACTTCATTCTGACACCAAATCCCACAAACAGTAGGGACAGCCACATTTTTATTAGGAACATGAAAAATTCAGCATTACTCACAAGAATAGTTCCGTAACTGAAAAGGAACTCTTCTGTTACAACTTGAGGTCGAAATACCTGTGTGATGAGAGTTTGCATAGATTAAATCCTGAAAGCCATATGTAAGAAAGAAATGATAATGTTTTGTCTGAGTTGACGTTTCTCAGCTCCACTTTTTTCCCCAAAAAAGATGATACCTGAGACGTTACCAGGTGAAGCACTACAGGCATGAGGGGGAGACACATCTTCAGCTGCTTTGCTTGAACTGTGGATGGGTGTTTACGACCAGAAACGTTAGCCAGGGCGTTAAGAATGTCACCTGCAAAGCACATCCCAGAGCACACGTGAGGTTAGATACCACAAATGCTTATGGACCACTAGCTGTGGGCTGAATATTAATGGGATTGCTAAGGGAAATAATCTCCAAATAAAAGAAGTGGGTAGTAGATGCATTGTTTTATTCCCAACTCTTGACATTACAACAGGAAGCTGTGGCCTCTGGGGAGAAGATGGACATAAGATTGATCTCTCATCTGGAAATTTAAAATAGAATATAAAAATGATTTTTCTTTTTTTGTACTTTACAAATATCAACCATGAGTATCCATTACTTTTGTAAACAGGAAAAAGTTATTTTAAGAATTATAAGCTAACAGGTCATAGATTAGATTTCTCTGGTAGTAGAATAGGATGGTAGAAGAGATCAATTCCTAAAACTTCTCATTGGATAGCCAAGTCCAACAATAAATAAACCTTGCCTTGCTAGACACATGAATCTCATCATCATTTCCTAAGACAAGATGAGTCATGTAAAAAGAAAGTCAGCTACCAATTGACCAGATTGTGGCCTTTGGTCTGGAGATTTTAAAAGGGTTACAATCCAAATAAATTTTGAAAAGCTCTATTTTCAGTCATGAACAGGCAAAAATCTCCCACATTATTAGTAAGGAGCAAAAAGTTACTGTGAATCAGCCATGAAGATATTTTCATTACTTTAATATTCTGAATTTCTGAGTCTAAATATCTTTTACAGTAACAGGCTGGATCAAATTTAACATTTTAAACATTTCTGGTTTATAGCCACATCTGCTGGGAAAGCATGGAATGTGATTTTAAACTAAATATACACATTCCTTAGATGATTTTTGCATCTGTAAATAACAGTGAAATAACAGATTTTGTTAGCTGTAATAAACATCCTTTGCAGATCACTATTACTTTCATCTTAAATTTTTCAAACCAATGAAATTTTCAAACTTTAATATCAAAATTCTTTAACATTAAATTTTGGTGCCTATGTATTTTTAAATTATTGTAAGAAAAAATAAATTTGTGGTTACAACCTGAAGGAAAAATGTTTTTCTTCCGAATTATGCAAAGAGAAATTTTGAGAAAAGTTCCTAAAATGATAGCCTAAGTCCAATTTTAACCAATTAAAATGCTTTCCTTTTCTTTTCCAGGACTGCAAGATGACACCTCAATATAACTTAATTTAGCCCTTTAGCCTCAATCATGTCACTGATACAAAATATTTATGATAACAGTTAGGGAACATTGAAATTTTGAAACTATACATTCAAGAAGTGTCACTGCACTCGCCTGTAAAAAACAGACCATCAAGAACAAAAAGAGAAGAGATGCCCAAAAGCCAAGTCACAAAAAGATAAGCAGGAAGGGGCCTGAGGATGGACGAGACTCCAATTTACCCAGGATACGTGGCAGCTCCTGCACCAGGTGACGGATGAGCAGGTCAAGGCATCGGGACAGGTATTCACTGCCGCTTTGCTGCTCCTTGCCTGGAGTGGTCTTTCTGCTGTCTCTCTCGATGTACATCACCAGCCTACACACAGAGAAGTGCCAAAGATTACCTCTCATGATAAAACAGTTGATAGCATCTGCCCAAAAACACCACCATGGCAAGTGTTTCCAGGGGGCACCGTCCCCATCATGTTGACATTTAGATACGGAGCAACTTGTCGGGCACAGGCTATTTCTGCCTTAGAAAAATGGAGACATTTATGCAGAGAGAAAATAAGGCAACTCTGAATATCTCTGCCAGCGTTATTACAAAATGACGCCCTGACTTCATTTGCCTTTGGCCCGTTAAAAGACACCCCACGTTCTTCAGATGACAGATGAAAGGCAAACGAAAGCCTCTGCAAAGAAGAGGGCTTTGGCATTTTGAAGAGTCAAAGTAGAACCACCAGTTGTCTGCACCTTCATTGGACATTAGTCTTAAACTTGCTCTGGATCCCAGGCAAGTCATAAAAATTCCAGTTCTTTCACTAAACTGTGTATATAAATCCAAAAAAAATGATTCATTTCAGCACTGGATATAATACAGAAAGCAGATACCATCTGAACATCTGGATTTCACATGCCCTTTTGTCCTCTGGTTTAATGATATCTGTCTCTTAATAAACTTATTTCTTCTTCAAACCAGTGGCATTTGTTATCATTCATCTCTGAACCAATAGCCTCCAACCCAGAACCAGGGGACTTGTTGAACCATCACTCTGGGTACCAAGGGTATTGTTGAAAACTCTTAGGCCCACGCTTCCTTCCCTTTGCTAGACCCACTATCCAAGTTCCCAGTCCCTGCAACTCTCTAAAGGGCAATGAGTTCCCTGACTTCAAAGGCCCCTTGACTGCAATCCCCCTTGCTGGACTCCCCTTGCCATCAACCATCTCTCCAGCTCTGTTGCAATCATCATTCCACCCAACTTCTGCTTCCCAAAACTCCCACTGTAAACCAGAAAAGGGTGGCTCTGGACACAATACACATACATAACATACACTGAAATCTTAACACTCAGCATTTATGTGGTTCTCTTAGTAGATTTGTGCATCCTTTTGCCTTCTTGCTGGTCATTATTTGTAGCTCTATTAGTAAAGACCTGGGAATGAAACCAAATCAAAAGTTTAAGATCCATATAAGCCAGTTGGCATCTCTGTTTCAGTTGCTGATTAAAGCCCTAGTCACACTCTAACAAATAGAAGACACTGCTCAAAATGTAGAGTAAATCCTGATGAATCCATAGAAATATATCACTATGTCTTAAAAAACAGAGAGCACAGAGCCCCATGATGATAAGTAAACCAAAGAAATGAGACCCTAATTATTGCATGGTAAGTGGAATCCAAAAGCTTCCCATAAAATGGGATGTGATAGAAGATGTGATAAAATGAATGAGATCAGCCTGGGGAGCCAGTCAGCCTGGAGCTCCCGGGAATCCACAGCAGGACACACTATCGCTGTGGCCTGGAGCTTCCAAGCGAATAGCAGCCACTCCAGGAACCTCTTGCTCAGCTGACACCTACTCCATCAGCCAACTAAGGAGCAGGACCAGAAAACACCATCTTCCTCTTTGGTTCCCCAAGATGCATTGCCTGGTATCTCCTGCCCAGTCTCACCATCTGCTGAAAAGCTTTATCCAACATTGAAGATTCCAGCATTTAACTGTAGCCCCTCCAAGCTAAGTATTTCAAATATGCCCTCTGACTATACTGACTATAATCTGCTCTTATTCCTGCTTGTACACTCTTACACTGTGACAGTTCCTCAGCCTCCAAGGAACTTCCACTGATTGAATCCATGACATTGCCTCCCAACCCATGACATCGCCTCCCAACCCATGACATCATCTTTCAAAATCCATGACATCGTCTTCCAATCCATGACATCTCCCAAAAAGCACTCCCTTTTCCTCACTTGGAGAAGGAAATGGCAACCCACTCCAGTATTCTTGCCTGGAGAATCCCATGGACAGAGGAGCCTGGGGGGCTACAGTCCACGGGGTCGCAAAGAGTCGGACACGACTGAGCGACTTCACACACTCACTCACTCACTTTCCTCACTTCCTTCCTGCTTCGATTGCATCCCACCATCTATCATTTCCTTACACTCTTTTTTTTTTCCCCACATCCACAGAGTCAAATGTTCCAGATGAATCTAGTGATCTACGCTTCCTGTACATCTGCAGAGAGGCTGCTGAAGTCACACATGGAGCAGAGTCACTCCACTGTAAAAGGGTGACACCAATATTCAAGGGCACAAAACAGCACCAGCACCGACCCTATCTCCAAAATTTTCTTCTCTTTAAACCCTGTAATTTCCATCCTCTTATGAGATTCTCAGTGAGTGATTCTGCCTCCTACTATACAGAGAAAACAGAAAGCATCATGAAGAAATTCTTCCTAAATCTAAACTTAGTGTGTATCCTATCCTGGCCTCCTTTCCTCTCATCACAACCACTGACCTCTCTTTCCTTGCAATTCTGTCTGGATCACATTCCCTTCCCTTTTCTCAGAATCTTGAAACAGCCAATTCCTTCTTTTCCATTTTGTATACTCACTCTCTCCCATTTAACAAAATGCTTTTCCTGTCCTTCTAGCAACTGCCCCATTGCCTGTCTCCTCCCTTCCTCAGTCAAACCTCTTAAGAAATCAATCTATATCCAATATCTCCTTTGCTCCTCTTAACTTCTTCCACCCACACAATCTGCTCTCACTCCCATCACTTTTCTAATGAGTCGGCTCTTTGCATCAGATGGTCAAAGTACTGGAGCTTCAGCTTCATCATCAGTCCTTTCAATGAATATTCAGGACTCACTTCCTTTAGGATTGACTGGTTTGATCTCCTTGCAGTCCAAGGGACTCTCAAGAAGCTTTTCCAACACCACAGTTCAAAAGCATCAGTCTTCTGGCACTCAGCCTTCTTTATGGTCCAACTCTCACATCCATACATGACAACCTTCTTACTTTTTGAATTTTTCTGGTTTATGAACCATGAGAAGGAGTCATCTATTCAAAACTTAAGTGTTTTGAAAACATGAAGTAGTATCATTGCTCTACACAGCCAATTAAAAAAAAAAAAAAAAACTTTAGGTGATGTAACACTCAATTACACAACATACCCTACCAGATGATAAATGGTGAGTCTTCGCAAAAATATTACCTCCTTTTCATAAGATCTATAGACCTCCATTTTCTCACTATGCCAAGTCACGGTGACTTTAAACAAGCGGTAAATCAACGGCAACATCACAGGAGTATCCCAAAACTTTATTACGACCTGTGGCTCATTATGATTTCTAAATTATTTTTTTCCTTTCTTTCAGTAGGGTCACTCTTTCAACTTGACAATACTGACAAAGATTTCAATAAATCTGGCTCTAACTCCCAGCCCTACCACCTTCTAACAGCATGATCTTGAACAAATTTCTGAAGCTCTTTATACCTTCAGTTTTCTCATTATAAATGGGATAACAATTCCTACCTTGCAGGACTGCTGTGAAGACTGAATGAGAAAATCGTCTGGGGTCTAACACAAGGTACATACTCAAGAAATGGTAGCTGCTTTTATTACTAATAATAGTTGCTTCTATGAATTATTAGACCACCACCAAAATGAAGACATTGTTTTCTGGAGTGAACAGATCTTAAGAGAACATTCCCACGGAAGGCCACCTCTGCTGTTCATCCTATTCTCTAACTCACAAGGTCACACAAAGAGAGACAAATACAGTATCACTTATATATGGAATCTAAAAAGAAGTACACATGAACTTATTTACAAAATAAACTTACAGTTACCAAAGGCAGAAGGGTAGGAAGGGATAAATTGGGAGTAAAGGATTAACAGATACACACTACTGCTGCTGCTGCTAAGTCGCTTCAGTCGTGTAGGACTCTGTGCGACCCCATAGACAGCAGCCCATCAGGCTCCACCGTCCCTGGGATTTTCCAGGCAAGAACACTGGGAGCGGGTCACCATTTCCTTCTCCAATGCATGAAAGTGAAAAGTGAAAGTGAAGTCACTGAGTCATATCCGACTCTTCACGACCCCCTGGACTGCAGCCTACCAGGCTCCTCCATCCGTGGGATTTTCCAGGCAAGAGTACTGGAGTGGGGTATACACACTACTATATAAAAAATAGATAGACAACACGGATTTTACCATATAGCACAAGAAGGAAACATAATTCAGTATCTTACAACAATCTATAATGGAAAAGAATTAGAAAACATAGATATATATATATACCTATATATATAATCAAGTCACTTTGCTGTACACATGAAACCAACATAATATTGTAAATCAACTATAGTTCAGTTTTAAAAAAATAAAACAAAGAAATGGAACCTCAAATGTTTCACTTCACACTATTGCCAAATGGTTTCCCAAAATGGTTGTCCCAGTGGTGTACAAGTTCCCCTTGAGTTACACCTCACCAGTATTTAGTAGTATCAAATTTTTGCTCATTTCCATCTTGTGGTGTTCTCTTGGCAAAACTCTATTAGCCTTTGCCCTACTTCATTCTGTACTCCAAGGCCAAATTTGCCTGTTACTCCACGTGTTTCTTGACTTCCTACTTTTGCATTCCAGTCCCCTATAATGAAAAGGACATCTTTTTTGGGTGTTAGTTCTAAAAGGTCTTGTAGGTCTTCATAGAACTGTTCACCTTCAGCTTCTTCAGCATTACTGGTCAGGGCATAGACTTGGATTACTGTGATATTGAATGGTTTGCCTTGGAAACAAACAGAGATCATTCTGTCGTTTTTGAGATTGCATCCAAGTACTGCATTTTGGTCGCTTTTGTTGACTAGGATGGCTACTCCATTTCTTCTAAGGGATTCCTGCCCACAGTAGTAGATATAATGGTCATCAGAGTTAAATTCACCCATTCCAGTCCATCTTAGTTTGCTGATTCCTAGAATGTCAATGTTCACTCTTGCCATCTCCTATTTGACCACTTCCAATTTGCCTCGATTCATGCACCTAACATTCCAGGTTCCTATGCAATACTGATCTTTACAGCATCGGACCTTGCTTCTACCACCAGTCACATCCACAACTGGGTGTTGTTTTTGCTTTGGCTCCATCCCTTCATTCTTTCTAGAGTTATTTCTCCACTGATCTCCAGTAGCATATTGGGCACCTACCAACCTGGGCAGTTCATCTTTCAGTGTCCTATCTTTTTGCCTTTTCATCCTGTTCATGGGGTTCTCAAGGCAAGAATACTGAAGTGGTTTGCCATTCCCTTCTCCAGTGGACTACATTCTGTCATACCTCTCCAGATAATCATGATGGTGTGATCACTCACCTAGAGCCAGACATCCTGGAATGTGAAGCCAAGTGGGCGTTAGAAAGGATCTCTATGCACAAAGCCAGTGGAGGTGATGGAATTCCAGTTGAGCTATTTCAAATCCTAAAAGATGATGCTATGAAAGTGCTGCACTCAATATGTCAGCAAATTTGGAAACTCAGTAGTGGCCACAGGAATGGAAAGGTCAGTTTTCATTCCAATCCCAAAGAAAGGCAATGCCAAAGAATGCTCAAACTACCGCACAATTGCACTCATCTCACATGCTAGTAAAGTAATACTCAATTCTCCAAGCCAGGCTTCAGCAACATGTGAACCATGAACTTCCAGATGTTCAAGCTGGTTTTAGAAAAGGCAGAGGAACCAGAGATCAAATTGCCACATTCACTGGATCAACGAAAAAGCAAGAGACTTCCAGAAAAACATCTACTTCTGCTTTATTGACTATGCCAAAGCCTTGACTGTGTGGATCACAAGAAACTGTGGAAAATTCTGAAAAAGATGGGAATACCAGACCACCTGACCTGCCTCTTGAGAAACCTGTATGCAGGTCAGGAAGCAACAGTTAGAACTGGACATGGAACAACAGACTGGTTCCAAATAGGAAAAGGAGTATGTCAAGGCTATATATTGTCACCTTGCTTATTTAACTTATATGCAGAGTACATCATGAGAAATGCTGGGCTGGAGGAAGTACAAGCTGGAATCAAGATTGCAGGGAGAAATATCAATAGCCTCAGATATGCAGATGACACCACCCTTGCAGAAAGTGAAGAGGAACTAAAGAGCCTCTTGATGAAAGTGAAAGAGGAGTAAAAAGGCTGGCTTAAAACTCAACATTCATAAAACTAAGATCATGGCATCCAGTCCCATCACTTCATGGCAAATATATGGGGAAACAGTGGAAATAGTGGCTGACTTATTTTTCTGGGCTCCAAAATCACTGCAGATGGTGATGGCAGCCATGAAATTAAAAGATGCTTACTCCTTGGAAGGAAAGTTCTGACCAACCTAGACAGCATATTAAAAAGCAGAGACATTACTTTACCAACAAAGGTCGGTCTAATCAAGGCCGTGGTTTTTCTAGTAGTCATGTATGGACCTGAGAGTTGGACTATAAAGAAAGCTGAGTGCAGAAGAACTGATGCCTTTGAACTGTGGTGTTGGAGAAGACTTTTGAGAGTCCCTTGGACTGCAAGGAAATCCAACCAGTCCATCCTAAAGGAAATCAGTCCTGATTTCATTGGAAGGACTGAAGTTGAAGCTGAAACTCCATATTTTGGCCACCTGATGCAAAGAGCTGACTCATTTGAAAAGACCCTGATGTTGGGAAAGATTGAAGGCAGGAGGAGAAGGGGACAACAGAGGATGAGATGGTTGGATGGCATCACCGACTCAATGGACATGAGTTTGGGTAAACTCCAAGAGTTGGTGATGGACAGGGAGGCCTGGAAAGCTGCGGTTCATGGGGTCACAAAGAGTCGGACACGACTGACTGAACTGAAGTGATCTTGTGGTGTTAATGCAAACTTTAATAATTATTATGGTAGGCATATTCTGATATTTCTCTGTTGTTCATATTTTCTCATTTGCGCAATACCTGTTCAGATCTTCTGCTGATTCACCCATGGGTTACTGGTCTTTTGTTATCAATTTGAAGGCATTATTTATATGGTCTAGAACTGTCCCTCTTCTTCTTTCTTCTCCTTTTGTCTTTCACAATGAAGTTTTCAATCCACTGGAAACTGCTTTATCATAAGGATTTTAAAAGGAATCTATTCCCATTGCTTTTCCAGGCAGACACACTTATCCTGGTACTATGCATTGAAAAGGTACTTCTAAAACTAAGGGTGGAAGAAAAGGAGCAAAAGCACAAATTTTTGGCAAAGTCTACCTAAAAAGCAGTTTCATTTGTAAATTAGAAATTGTAAATTTCTACCCAATGAATCTAAGTGATGGCTATCAGAGTTGTACACAGGCAGAAGTTTGAAGATTTATTCTCTATAGAAACTAAAGCAGAAAGGCTGTAGACTAAGAGAAAGCAAACCAAGTCAAAGAAGGGGCCAACAAACAAAACTGGGAGTCTAGGTGAATTTCTGAACAAATACAAGGACTTCTAGCCCCCTTCCCCAGGGGGCTCCCCACACCCAGGCAGCCAGGTCCCTGCATCACAGGCTGACAGCAGAAATGCTCTTTGGTGAAACTAACTGGCTCAAGAGAAACATCCTAGAGATACTGATGCTAAAGTTCATGTCAAAAATGCCCAATGTTGAGTAGTATTCAAGGGTGTAAATATACCACAATTTATTCATTTCAGTGTTGATGGACATTGAAGCTGTTTCAACTCACGCATACTACCAAGCATAACTTAGGCTGGATCCATGGAAACATTTCTGTTGGATATATACTTGGAAGTGAGACTGCTGGATCATAAAGTATGCCTGGCTTCAGATTAATAGGCACTGCTGATGTTCAGTTTTCCAAAGTGATGAAGTCAATTTACACTGCAACAGGTAGGTATAAGAATTCCAATTGCTCTACATTCTTGCCACAATTTTTTCATGTGTTAATTGGCCATTTGTAGATAAGCAGTTTTGTAAAGTTCCTGTTCAAGTCTATGCTCATTTTTCTCTTGTATTATCTGCTCTTCGGTGCTTTATACATTTTAGGTAAGTGCCCACATCAATTATATGTGTAGCAAATACTTTCCTCTACACTATGGACTTGTTACTTTCTCAGTGATCCCTTGTGGTCAACCGAAGATCTTAATTTTAAGGTAATCCAATTTATCAATATTTTATGACAGTGCTCTTGTATCCTGCTTTAAAAAAAAAAAATCCTGGTCTATTCCAAGGTAATAAAGAAATTTTCATATGTTAGCTACTGCAAACTTGTTTTCTCTTTTTACATGAATTAAATCGACATGAATTAACTTCTATGCACAGAGTAATTTAGAGCTTTTTTTCCTTATACTGATATCAAAATGACCCATTTTCCACTTGGTGTAAAAACTATCACTTCCTCACTGTTTTCTCCTGTGTCTCTTCTGCTCTTCTCCATATTTTCCATCCTTCTGTCTCTCCTCATTGGTCCCAGATGAATTTAGAACCGTATATTAATTCTGTTATTAATACTGTTATTATTATTATTAATACTGCTATTACTATAACAGTATATTAATTATTCAGCTCTGTCTAACATGCAGTTAATCCAATCCTACAAGTTCTGCATTTCAGTTATAGAATACCCACTCTGTTTTTATAGTTCTAGTTCTCTACTGAAATTCTCCATTTTCCAAATTCCTAAATACACTGATCATAGCTAAGGTAACTTTGTGATTAATTCCATTCTCTGTAACCTCTGTGGATATTGTAATTTATCTTGCTTGTTTTTTGTATCATATCATCTTATCCTCTTGTAGGATCAATTGCTTTCTGTATATATACAGTCTGTGAGAAGTGCAAGGATTACTTTGAGACCAAGGGTTAAACTCCTCCAGACTGGATTTACATGTAAACCGGATCACCTTAATCCAACCAGAGATGATGATGATTCAAAAGTGGGCTTCTTTCCCTGTTCCAGGAAATCCTCCAAATAAGTAACAGGGATCCAAATAAACAAATCCTCCAAATAAATAACAGAAACAGAGGGCAGAGAAAATGGAAATGTTTATCTTTTGGACATCGAAGAATGCAAAAGAACTTCCATCAAAATTTATAGAGTAGAAAAAGTAAATTTATACTTGTTCCTAAGGAGTCAATTTTTTCTAAAATCTAAATTATCTATTACAAAATTTAATACTGTGCTACTTAATTAATGTAGTATGACATGCCATTTCTTTAAAGCAAAAACTACTCACTTTCAGCCACTAGCACAGACTGTTAAAACATAAGAAAATATCCATTACCTCTACTGGAGAAATAAAAGACTGATGGGATCCATAACAATATAAAATTCACTCTAGAATGATGCTCCATTTCTTCATGCCCTCTCCAATGCCTTCCCATTACAGGATGTGTTTACACAAGCTATCGGAGAATAAATGGACTTCACGGACAAGGGAACATTAGCTACTAAAAGAACTCACATTCTATGAAGGAAAAAAAATGTAGAGACATTTGAGTCTAGTATCCATAAACACTTTACAATTTCTCTACAACCAAACTGCAAATGTTATTTCTTAGTGGTCTACAAGGGTATCAAGCTGAAAAGATCGACAAACTGAACAATAATCCAAGTGTTATTGAGATGGGGAAGCCTAGGAGTGGAGATAGACATATGAAGCGGATTGGGTTCCTTTGGGCAACTTTAAGATTCCTTTTGGGCATGCCACTGAATATGTAAAGATGATACAAACCTGGAGTTTGGAGAGGTCATACAGATGCACACCAACCTATTTGAAGCCACTGGATTGGATGAAATCACCCTAGGACAGTGGTGAAAGAGAAACAAAGAGGGCCCAGGAAGATGCAGAAGAGGGAGAACCAACGAAGAAGAGACTGAGGTGGGAAGAGAGCAAGGAATGCATGTTAACTCCTACCATGAGCCCTTTCACTACAAAGGAAGATTCTGGTTCAAGTTGGCCAGCTGAACCCAAGCATTTTACTTCTCTTTTTTCCACATCCCCTTAGGAAATCCACATTATCCCTAAAAAGAGGAAGCTGTACCATTCACAGCTAGAACCTTCCAAGAATTTTGTCAAGATGACGGTGCAGAGGGAAGGGGAGAGAGGCAAGCGCACATGAAGGAGAAACCTGCCCGGGAAGCAAGGAGAACCCCAGGAGCACCCTCAGCTCCAAACGGCAGGGAGACACGTTTAGGCACTGGAACTGATAAGAGGAGGCGAGTTCCTCACACCTAAGGACAGTTTTGAAGAAACTAGGACCAGCACACCCAGCACAAAGACCATGGTGACTACAAGGAGAGGGATCCCAGGAAGACTGCAGGAAGGAAAACTTTTAAAGCAAAGGAATGACTTGATGAAAGTGGCATTTGAAGAACATGAATCTGGTATGGCACAGACAAATGATGAGAGAGGAAGGAAGCCAGATAGGCCATTAGCAGTTATGAGTGTGCCGGTGAAGAGGAGAAACAGAAAGGAACTTGAGAGACAAGAACTGCCTGGAAATGGTGTGAATAAGAGATAAGACTCCAGTAGTCTTTTTCAGAGAGAATGGCACACCCACGTTGTGAGAAATCAATCACATGGATTTTTTAAACAAAGAAGTCATGCTCCTTTAACTTAGTCCGGGATCCTCCAGGATGCCATCACCCCTGCCCCACCCCCACTCCTACCCCCTGAAACCCCTCCCTCCTGTTCTGGTCCTACTGGACTCACTGTGCCCACCAACGGATCATTCCACTGTCGACTTCTGCTGCAGACCTTCCCACGTGCCGTTGGATGCTGCACACGATGCAAACTGTGGCTAATCCATCCCATTTGGATTCACCTTGGACCACCTCTCAAATGGCTCCTTGTTGAGACCATATACTATTCCAGAAAATCAAAACACCACACTTTTCCTCGCTTCACTTCAATCTAAACCCATTGGTATCTATCTACTGCACATTTTTTATAACTAACTTTTCTCCCTTCAGAGAAAATGTGTATTTTAAATATGGAATTTTGGGGGGAGGAAAAATTTGGAATTTAAAATTAATAGATACAGATTACTATGTATAAAATAAACAATAAGGACCTACTATATAGCACATGAGTATATTCAATATCTTATAAAAACCTATAATGGAAAGAGTCTGAAAAAAAGACATATGCGTATGTGTGTATATATCAGTTCAGTTCAGTCGCTCAGTCATGTCAGACTCTTTGCGACCCCATGAATCTCAGCACGCCAGGCCTCCCTGTCCTTCACCAATTCCCGGAGTTCACTCAGACTCACGTCCCTCGAGTCAGTGATGCCATCCAGCCATCTCATCCTCTGTCATCCCCTTCTCCTGCCCCCAATCCCCAATCAGGGATGGATGGATAGATAGATAGATAGATATCCCTGAATTACTTGTTGTACACATGAAACATTGTAAATCAGCTATACTTCAATAAATAAATAAGGGATCCTTTTAGAAAACTTACGAATTTTTGCCTAACTAAAAAATTTATGATGTTTTGATTCCACTTGTTTGACTTAATATGAATAAAATGCTAGATTTCTAATTATTAAAAAGATATGCAATAAGCAACAAAGGAATAGCACAGGGAACTACAGTCAACATCTTGTAATAACCTATAATGGAAAATAATTTCAAAAATAATATACATTTATATGTAGAACTGAATCACCTTGCTGCACACCTGTAACACTGTAAGTCAACTATACTTCAATAAAATATATATATTAAAAAAAATAAGGGATCTTCAGCAAGCTCATCATCCAATACTTTTCTTTGTAATTAAAGCTGTTGCCTCTTGGATTATGATGCTCAGGTGATAGTTTTGATCTAAATTTAAATTACATGGACACACCATATGTACAGATCTATTCTATGTTTATTTCTTCAGTTTCAAAATGTAATAGACATTTAGGAATAGACATACTTAATAATCAGCAGAATCCACATACTGGCTACATGATCTCTGCAGCAAGGGTCATTATGATTAAAAAAAAAGGGGGGGGGGCAAACAGCAGTTCCTGACATGCCCCCTCTCTAAAAAGATATTAACTCATATCCATAGAAAACCAAATCACAGAAATTTATAGCAACATCGAAAAAAAAAAAACTGAGAGGCGCAGGGATGATAAAAACCTACTATACGCCCATTTGTCTATTTGGCTTGTGTAGAATTTGGGAAAAACGACTGCGATGGGCTGTGACTGCACCTCCGGCGGTGCTTCCAGCTTGGTGCCTCTCCCGCAGCAAAGTGGCACTGCCCTGGGGTCTTACCGCTGCTGTTGACCTGGCAAAGGTTTTTTCCTACATGTAAATATGGAAGAACCACCAGCACATGCTTGCTTTTTACTCATCACGGCAAACAGCAAATGTTCAGGGCCTTGCCTTTGAGCTCTGCCAACAATCCGGCTCTTGGTTATCAGTCAGCAAAGATCTGCATTGTCTTGATGTCCCACCAACACCACACTTGTACTTGTACACTAGCACTTTGATGACGTGAGACATTAGGCTATTGGACCTGAGGAGCTTCAGTTGGCTTAGTAAGACATTTAAGAGACAGATAAACTCCATAAAAATCCATTGTCTACTAGGCCCCAGTGAAGTTTCTAGGGCTCAACAATCTAGAATATGTTGAGCTATCCCTCCAGAGCAAAGACAAGTTATTGCATCTTCTACTGATTATGACCAAAAGGTGGGCTTTGTGAACCTAGGCGGCAATATACACCACATTAGACTGTGTCCCTCTGACTCCTTTTCTGAGAGACCCATATACCCACTAGTTGTTAATGGAGCTGGAATGAAGGAAGGCTCTGCTGCAATTCCCATCTGCAGTGTAAGCAGTTCTGCCACGTGGGCCATATAACCCAGTACAGCTACTGCTACTCTCAGTATCTTGTGGGTTATCTTGTAGGAATATTTACATGATATTTACATGGGACCCCCAGGAAAACACCAATAAATGAATCACAACACAGGTCTTTGGGTTGCTATCGTCTGAAGGTTTGTGTTCATCCCCAAATTTAACTAGAATCCTAACACCCAATGTTATGATGTTAGGGGGTGATTAGGTCATGGGGGTAGAGTGCTCATGAAGGAATCATTGCCTTTATAAAAGAGAGCCCTCAGAGGGCCCTAGTCCCTTTCTCCATGTGTGGACACAAGGATAAGCCTGCAACCTAGAGGACGGCCTTCATCCAATCCACAACGGCATCCTGATCTCATACTTCCAGCCTCCAGAACTATGAGAAATATACATGTCATTTATAAGCCACCCACCTGAGCCACCAAGGAAGCCCCTTTATAAGCCACCAATCTTTGATATTTTGTTAGAGCAGCTAACAGTTTTAGCTGCCAAGTTTTAGAGTTAAGTCATATTCTGCAGATCACTGTTCTTTTGAGAAACAGCCCCTGATAGAGGATGAACATGACGAGTGACATCAAATGATCACATGATATGAGTAACCCATCAGTAACTGTATCATTAACCTGACACACCAAGCCACCACAGCTGGGCACACACAGCAGCAACCCATCATCAAGTGCACTGATAAGTATAAGAGCGAAGCTTGAACAGGCCCAGTAAGAACTACTAAGCTGAATGAGCAGGTGGTGCAGAGTCCTTTGACACAGTCTCTCTAGCACTGTCTCTCCTCTCTCGATCCTGATAAAGAATTATTTATAAGCAGTTGACCCAACAAGAAAATCACTGAGCCTGGTTAGTGAATGGTTCACTACAATACGCTGGCAGCAAATCAAAGTAGACTGCTGCCAGCATGACAAAAGGAATCAAATGAGTCCCTGAAAAGGAAACCCAACACATTTTGTTTTACTTAATGTTCAAACTGAGACATGGCTAAAGGTACTGATGCCTGCTGATTCGTGGCACTGGCTATCAGCTTGAATCTTCTATTTTTTTTTTTTAATTTTATTTTATTTTTAAACTTTACATAATTGTATTAGTTTTGCCAAATATCAAAATGAATCCGCCACAGGTATACATGTGTTCCCCATCCTGAACCCTCCTCCCTCCTCCCTCCCCATTCCATCCCTCTGGGTCGTCCCAGTGCATCAGCCCCAAGCATCCAGTATCGTGCATCGAACCTGGACTGAATCTTCTATTAATGGCCAGGGACTATGAAAAAAAAAAAAAAAAAGAGTTAAAAACTGGTGACTAGAAGTTCCGGGAAAGGTCTATATGAGTGGACATCTCAGAATGGGCACAAAGCATGATGACATTTGTGTACCACGTGGATGCCCACTAAAGGACAACTACTTTACAGAAGCCTCTCTACACTCAGATAGAGAAGATGACACATTCTGCAAATGTCAGTCAACACAATTTCTCCAGTCACCCCAGGGCTTGCTCATGGGCCCTCATCCAGAGGGGCCTTGGTGGCAGTATTAGAGGATATGTATGCGCTCAGCAAAAAGAATGCTCCTCTTCAATTATGACCGAGATCCTGCCCATCCAGCCAACATGAGAAATCAACACTGTGCTCCCAGTCTAGCCCATAACCTGGGGAGACCTGCCAGTCAGCTAGCAACAGACTGTTGCATGAAAGGGGCAGTAAATTCTCTTTTAAGTACAGACAAAGAAATGGCTTCTTTATCATCATGATAATCAAAGTAACACTTTATCTGATCAAGAAACTTATTAACAGCAAAAGAAGTGTGGTAATATGCTCAGGTCCACTGAATTCACTATTCAGCAAGTAGCCCATCACCCAGAGACATCTGGCGTAACTGAGAGGAAGAATGGCCAACTGCAAGCTCCGTGGTGCTGCCAGCTGGGAAACAACACAACACCGGGCCTTATAACAATGAGGTGTAATATTTTGAATCAGCAAACAAAACATAGGCTTTAGCATTCCCCGTCATCAAAACACGCAGGTCTGGTGGTAACTGAGAGGCAGAAGTGGGAGCAACTACCTCTCACTGTTATGCCTAACAGCCCACTCACTGCTTTTTTACCTACAGTTTCCACGACCCTGAGCTCTGCTGGAAAGGTTCCAAGCAAGAATGGTTTCCACCAGAGGACAAAATAATTCCATCTGGGGGATGGAGAGGATCACTCTACTGATGAAGAGTGAGAGATCACAATCACCAAAGAAATATTACGTTGCTGCCAAACAGTGTGGACAGGGTCAACAAGGACCTTGGAGAGTCTCTGAAGAGCCTGCAGGATTTCCACATGCACAGTCGCTCAGTCGTGTCCGACTCTTTGAGCCTCCACGGACCATAGCCCCCAAGCTCCTCTGTCCACGGGATTTCCCAAGGCAAGAATACTGGTGTGGGTCACCATTTCCTTCTCCAGGTGATCTTCCTAACCCAAGGAAATGGTCTCTTCCTGCATTGGCAGGTGGATTCTCTACCACTAGCACTGCTTGGGAAGCACAGATACTTCTGTATCTAATAGCTAAAGTTAAGGAAATGCTAAGCAACCAACAAAAACCTGGGTCATATCCTTCAAGTACTTGACAAAAGTACAATTCTGTGATTGAAGTTTGTTTATAACGATGGAACTTCTGAATCATCAGGATTCATGATATACACTTGTCATCATGCTCAGATGCCCTCAAAAAGGTAATCTCACCAACCAGTCAAAAGTTGCCCCTCTAACTGTACTTAGGATATAAGATAGTGGTCGGTGTTTTTTTCCTTAATTTGACATTATAATGGATAGAAAAAGTATTTATCATTTTAATTTGCACTTCTCTGATTACTCTTGAGACTATCTTTATGAATCTCTTTACATAGATTAACTCTATTACATACAATGCAAAACTTTACAGAATTTCTTAGCATGAAATTTTACTTCTGATTTGTGGGGCATATAAAAGTTTCTAAACTATATATAGCCAAACTATCATTATTTCCTTTTATGGTTTATTTCATTGCTTTTCTACTCAGAAAAGCTTTCCTTGCCCATATTTAAACATATTTTCTTCCAGCTGTTTAGAGTTTCTTTCTCATATATAATTCTTTAATCCATCTGGAATTGACTTTTGTATGGTGTACGCTGAGAAAATAATTTTTCCCACACAGTTAACCAATTATACAGAGTACAATTTTTTTTAAATCTTCCTTTTAAGATCAAAGCAGATTTTTCCCCCCACTGATTACCATATTAATAGCAATGCTATGGGGAAGGGAGAAGAAAAAGTCTAGGAAAACCTGATCCATCAGGAGGCACTGACATTTCAGGCTCATAACAAACTACAAAATGAACTTACAAGGCTCTTCGTCCCCTAAAAGGGTTATCATTTCTAGAGAAACATAAGACCCTATTTTATCTCCCATCATTTTCAATATGAGTATGAAGCCATTTGGAGAAATAGGTGGACATTTGGGGGCTATCATATCCTTTTTATTTAATCCTGACAGCTCAATTTCACTGCCTGTCATGCAAGATAGATTTGAGAGCTGACATCATAGAAAATGTACTGAAATTTAATCCATAAAAGGCTGATGGTGATGATGGTAAGCAGGAAAAAATATCTACATAAAGTAGCAAAGGTTATCATGGGCTCTTGATGTGAGGTTTCAGTTCTCAGGCAGACGGGTAGCATTGCCGTTAGCTCAAACATCCAGCTGCTAACAGAGTTCCAAGGCACAGGTATGGAAGAGAGAACAATTTTCTCTATGAACTCATCACAGAGAATTTTAACATCTCTCTAACCTGAAGCCTGCCTCCCTTTTGCAAACATTTATATTCAACGTTGCATTTCATATGCACACTGGTGTAATACCTGGGCATCAAAGCAAAAAGGAACACATACCAACCTCCCAGCTGGGATGTGTGGGCAAGGCCAAACAGGGCGCTAACCTTCCATCCTCTGCCTGGTGGAAGCAGGCAACAGTGACCTGATTCTCCTGTTAGGCATAATACCCATAAGACAGCAGGCAGTGGGCCCTCCATTCCCTGCCCAGCCAAGCAAGCCACTCTCCAGTCTCCCTGCAGGGCAGTGACAGCATGTCTGAGCAAGAAGCTGATCTTCCATTCTACGGCCAGGAGAAGCAAACAGCAATCTGATATCCCTGGCAGGTTAGTTATCAATGGGGCCCAGTGGCGAGCAGGACCTTCATCCCTCCCCCAGCAGTGACAAGACTTAACACCAAGCGAGATGAAGACACATCCTATTACAAAAGGTAATAGGCAAAATGTCCAGGATATAATCTTAAAAATCACAAACCATAGCAAGAACCAGGCAAATCACAACATGAATCAAAAAACACAGTCAACAGATGCTAACACCAATATG
Source organism: Bubalus kerabau (assembly GCF_029407905.1). Lineage (NCBI taxonomy): Eukaryota > Metazoa > Chordata > Mammalia > Artiodactyla > Bovidae > Bubalus > Bubalus kerabau. The sequence continues at coordinate 15,956,748 of NC_073643.1, forward strand.
AGCCAGGTGCTAGAAGGATCTAAAAAGAATTTCTAAGTAGGCATCATGAAAATGTTTCAAATGATCTGAAAGACCAATGAAAGAACTGAAAATTTCAGGAGAAAAAAGTTTTTAAAATAACCAATGTAAGCTACAGAACTTTTGAAAACTACAATAACCAAAACTGAAAAGCCAACGGACCGGCTCAAGAATAGAGCACAGGTAATAGAAAACATGATCAGTAAACTTAAGGACAGATTAACTGAATTTACAATATCTGAAAAGCAGATACAAAGAGGCTTATTAAAGAAAGCATCTCAGGGACCTACCAGACAGTAACAAAATGCCTTCTATTTATATCATCAGGATCCAGAAAGGGAGGAGAGAAACAATGGGACTGAAAAAGTATCTGAAGAAATAATGCCTGAAAAATACCCAAATTTAGCAGAAGACTTAAAGGAACAAACTCAAAACAGGAGAAACCCAAAGAAACTCACACTAAAGATATATAACAATTAAACTTTTTTAAATCCTAAAGATAAGAAAATGCCTTTAAGACAGCAGAGAAAAATGATCCATGGCTACTGGAGGAACAGCAACTGAAATGAAAGATGTCTCATATGGAGCTACCAGTTTGGTTCCAGGACCCACTGCTGATGCCAAAATCCGTGGACGCTCGAGTCTGCTCTCAATGTTCTCACAGTTTCGAATCTGAGGAGTCAACCAACCACAGACTGTAGTTCCGTCTATATTTATTGGGAAAATACCTGCATGAACGTAAACCTGCAAAGCTCAATCCCGTGTTGTTCAAGAATCAACTGCACTTCCAAACGATTAGTGTTCTTTATACACTTCAATATCTCTTCTTTGGAGTTATATCACACGCTACCAAATTATTTTTCAAGTTTTAGAGACTGCTTTATTTAATTTTATTTTTCATTAAACATTCAGCTGACACTTAAATCCAAGTCATAAAGCAGCTATATGTAAAGCAGAGCTGCCACCCCTACCCCTGTCCCCAGCTGCCTTTCACTCCATATAAAATGCCATTTTGTTCATTCTTAATTTATCCTTCTGTTCTTTTTGAAAATAGTAATAAGTGCATATGTCTTTCCTGTTTTCTCCCTCGTTCTTACACAGAAGTTAGTATATAATAAGTACCCTTCTGCACCTTGCTTCTATCAGGATAATATGTCCTGGTGATCAGTCCACGGCCGTGTATAGAGATCCTACTTGTCCATTCTCACAGCTGCAGAGTCCTCCATCATGGGTACTGTGGCTATAAGAATTCTAAAAACGTCTCTCCCAGGATTCCTACCCCTTGACTATTCAAAACACTAATCTGAGTACAACAGCGGAGGGACTTTAAAAAGGAACAAAATTATTTCATTTACAGAGACGTGGATGAGCTTAGAGACTGCAAGACAGAATGAAGCAAGTCAGAAAGAGAAAAACAAGGATCATATATTAGCATGCATATGTGAAATTTAGAAAGATAATTAATAGAGGTGAACCTATTTGCAAAGCAGAAAGAGACACAGATGTAGAGAACAAACATATAAACACTAAGTGGGGAAAGGAGTGGGAACGAATTGGGAGACTGGGGTTGACACATATCCGCCACTACGAGTAAAACAGGTAACTAATGAGAGCCTACTGTATAGCATAGGGAACTCTACTCAGTGCTCTACGGTGATCTAAATGGGAAGGAAATCCAAAAAGGAGGGCATATATGTATATGTATGGCTGATTCATTTTGCTCTACAGCAGAAACTAACACAATTATTGTAAAGCAACTATACTTCAATAAAAAATTTTAAAAAATAAAGTCCCAATTTGATTATCCTCACATTACGTAGGTTATCTGCATGAGCCCAACCCAATCAGCTGAAACCTTTAAAAATGGGGCTTTCTACTCCTGGTGGCAGAAGAGTGAGGAAAGACATTTGAGTTGGTGGAGGGGATTCAAGGTATAAAAAGGGCAACTACCTGCTTCCAGGAAAAAAGCAAATGGCTCTGCTGAGAAATGCCAATGGAGAGGAAGGACGGCCCCTAGAAGCCAAAAGCAAGCCCCAGCCATAAACCAGCAACAAAGTGGGGACCTCGGTCTTACAGCTGCAAGGAAATGAACTCTACCAACAATCAGTGCTCTTGGAGAAGACCTCAGCCTCAGACAAGGACTGCAGCACCAACCAATAACTGCACTTCGACCCTGTGAGACATGAGCAGGGGGTCCAGCTACAAGGAACCTGACCTCCCGACCCACGTGAACTGTCACATGGATACATGTGTGTTGTCCTAAACCACTGAGTTTGCTGTAATGTGAGGGCAGGAAGAAAAAACTAACACAAGGGTGACCACAATTCTCCAGCTAGTCTGCTGTATATAGTTTACCGCTAACAAATGATGCCTCACGCGTGTGTCATCTCACGTCCTTGCCAATAACAGATCTTTGGACAGTGTATCCGAGAAGTGAGATGGCTGGGACAAAGGGTAAAAACATGGGATTTCTCTAGATACAAAGTCTTCTTCACAGTAGTCACAGTATGCTGCCATTCCCACCAGCAGCACAGGGCAGTGCCAGCTGCCCCACAGCCTCACCCACAGAACATGCTTCAGACGCTATCAGTGTGCTGAGTGAGAAAGAACACTCAGTGTAGTTTCTCTTGTAACGAGGAGTATGAGGTGCTTTCCTCTAATAATAAGGAAGATTCAGCATTTACTCACAGGTTGAGGAGTCATCCTCACTCCTTTTTCCATGAACTGTCTGTTTCTAATTAAGTCTCTGTTTCTGCTGAGCGTCTCTTGTCTCTTGGCGAGTCTTGACATCTGAGTTCCATGTTTCCTTACGTATCTGGTGATTCTTGGTTGTCCGTTTATATCTTAAGAGGATGCACTGAAGTGTTGTTGGAAGGTCTGCATGCAGGAGTGGGGCTCACGATGGATGGGCTCCAATACAGGAAAATGGGGCAAGGTTTCTTGAGCTACAGTAGCGGACAGGCAAATGGCCAGCCCCTGTGGAGATGGGATCAGCTTCCCTGAGGTTAATGTCCAAACTCTGGTCAAGAGCATGGAAATTAGGCTGCCAACAGACTGCAGGTCAAGGAGGGGTAGAAGGCAGATGTCCTCACGCTTGAGAGTAAGCAGCTGTTCTACGATCCTCATTATAGGGTCTCACAAAGCACCACATCTCCCTCTGATACGTCTCAAACCCCACATCTGAAGCCTTACCAGTTCAAACCATCCAGAATATATCTCAAGTCTCCCGGTGCAGCAGAAGAAACAGAGCATCCCAGATGCTCAGGCCTGGCAATCAAGTCCGCATGCAAATTGCCATCAATCTTCCTATGTCGAGTCTCACCTCCCTCTCACCACTGACTTCAAAAGTACCTTTACACCTGCCTTTCCCAACCTGTCCTGAGTTCTGCCAGGCGGTGACCAGGTCTCCTCCCAGCTTCTCCCTCTGCAGACATTAATGGATCTCAGTGAACATTCATCTCTCACCCTTCCAGCTTCCAAAACACCAGGACAGGTGACAGCATTCCTCTGCCTCACTCACCTTTCCCTTTGCAGCTTTGTGACTTTTTGATTCCTTTACCCTCAGTTTAATACGGCATCAGGAGACAGCGTGTTTGAGCAGAAGATGACTACTGAGATTGCTTCCATTAGAAACCCTCCTCCATCTGTTCCTTTCCTCCTCCTGGCATTCCCCATGCTCTGCATGTGAGGTCTCCTGGACCAACACTCCAACTTTCCTACTGTCTCCACATGAATCTCCACGTCTTTGTCATTGGCTCTGCGTGGGTCTATGTGTCCTTTCAAAGCACTAATGCCGTCCCCAGCAGAGGCCATTTGCTTTTTGTTCTTCTGCTGAATTTCAGAAAACTGCTTCTCCATGGAGTTTTCATTCCTTATTTGTTAACATTCTGTCTATTCCATTAGTTCTGCCTCCATGAGGGCTGCCTGCCCTTGTTCTTCCTCCTTCAATTACTTCCAGCATCTCCGTCAGCGGACTGTGATCAAGCTCTGCTTGCTCAAGACTTCCTCCCCCGGCTTGGCACCTGATCAGAGCAGGTTGTGGCAAAGATACAGGTGGGGAGGGGACGTGTTCTCTCCAAGTGCTGGGAAATGAGATCACCCCCCTGCAGCCTCAGTCAGGGGCAGACTGGCCCCCAAGGCAGCTCCACTGTGGATCCCCTGGGACAGGACTACTGGCCCAAAAACCACACACCAAAAGCACCTTCATTCTGCACCCAACAGAAGACCTGAGGTCTGCTATTCCCCCAGGCTTAGAGCACAGAGTGTTCATGTCTCTGCCCACAGCACAGGAAGAATGGGGCTCACGCTTACCTCTCCTGCAAGCCTAAGCCTCACCCTCCAGAGAGGGCAGAGTAGGGGTCAGGGTTAGGGTGTGCATTCAGGCCACCATCTGTCCACCACGGCCAAAGTTTCTAAATATTCACTCAGGGACACAGAAATCACAGTCACTTCCTAGGAGGACCAAACCTGTCCCACTCAGGCTCTCACAGTTCTTTCCTGTTAGAGAGTCTCTGAGTTGGGGTGAGGAGCGGAATTTGAGATAGGATGATTAGAGTGGCTCTCAGAAGCAATGGCACCCCACTCCAGTACTCTTGCCTAGAAAATCCCATGGACGGAGGAGCCTGGTAGGTTGCAGTCCATGGGGTCGCTGAGGGTCGGACACGACTGAGCGACTTCACTTTCACTTTTCACTTTGATGCATTGGAGAAGGAAATGGCAACCCACTCCAGTGTTCTTGCCTGGAGAATCCCAGGGATGGGGGAGCCTGGTGGGCTGCCGTCTATGGGGTTGCACAGAGTCGGACACGACTGAAGTGACTTAGCAGCAGAAGCAGTAACCACTAGACTGAACAGAAAGCTGAATGAGCTGAGGAAATCAGCCAAGCACATGGCTGTGGGGAGAGCACAGTGGGCACAGGGAACACCAGAGGGGAGTGTAACAAGCAAGTGTGCGCAGGAAGCAGCAAGAACTGTGCAGCTGGCTGGCTGGAGGGGGCGCAAGGAGGAGCTGCGGAACACAAGGGCTGAGAGGCGGGCGGGCATGAAATGAAGTCAGCCCACGGTCAGAGTTGGGGTATTATTTCAGCCCAACAGGATGCTATGAGGAGAATGCTAACAGGCAAGAAACAAAAGCTGATTCACACTGTGTAACAGACACTCTTGCTGCTACACAGAGACCAGACTATGAGTCTAAGAAATGATGGAAGAACACCTGTTGAGAAACTATATTACTTGTCCTGGAGGAAAATGATGGTAGATACAAGGAGAGATGAGAGGCAGCAAAGACAATGATGAGGTCTTTACTGATAGGTAAGAGCAGCTGCTGCTTCCAGCCATGATGGGCTCACAGGATCAGGGCACACCCTCTCATCTATAACCACTAACAAGCAGACAAAATATATGAGACATCAGTTCTCAACTGGACATAAGACAACAAAGGGCTGATCCCTGAGAGATCAGAATCAATGGAAATTTCTTAGGATCCTGAGCATGACCCACATCAAGAAGTGGTTCACCTGTGATGTGATGACAGGCTAAAGACAGATATAAGGAAGAATCTAACAGAAAACTACAAATGCCTTCAAAGTGATGAATATGCTCATTCAAAGTCATGTGCCCATGAACTGATATTGACATGTGGTAGAACCCATCTGTGTGAAAAGACATTTTCAAAGATAAGAAACATAAAGCTGCATTAGGGGTCAACACCAACAGGAACATTTGCAATCAGATTTGATAATAAGGACTCTCACTTTGACCCCTAATTAAGCAAAATGTTAACTCTTCTCCCCCAAAGAATTCTATCTTTCCCATTATTAGACCTATGTTACAAAAAGGATATACTCAATTATTAGCAGTATATATTTTTTCTTTAACTTGAGTGAAGTAGTTGATTTACAATACTGTGTTAATTTGTGCTGTACAGCAAAGTGATTCATACATTATTTTTCATAGTCTTTCCACTGCAGTTTATCACAGGTTACTGAATATAGTTGTCTGTGCTATAGAGTAGGACCTTGTTTATCCGTTCTATATATCATAGTTTGCATCTGCCAATCCATCCCAGGGATAGATCACGAGTCATGTATTTTTAATTACGTCAACAAAAAATTTGTGAAAATTTGTCTTCTCTATTGTAATAGAAGTACATACATAATATTCACAATTTTGCTTCTTGATTTGTAAATCCTAAAACATGTACTCTCTGTTTTCAGGATAAAATTTTCCAATCCCTAATCAAGATCCATCTCAGCAATTCTAGACTCTTCCCAGTATTCTACCTTAAGTAAAAAACCAGGTCAAGAAATAGACAGTAAACCATGTGCTCAAGGTTCCTCTGGGATGTAACAACTGGCCAGACAGTTTCAAAGACATTAACTGAAAAGCATCAGAGGCTGGAGGGAACCTGAGGTACATCAGACGCTTCTCTTTTGGGAGAGAAGAGGTGAGACTCAGTAACCATGAGAGATCTGCCCAGTCGAGGACCAGTCCACATACACCAGATCCCCATCCTGCCTCCTCCTCTGCAGCAGTACACTGGTTCCCCTGGGCTTTCAGCCACTTGGTCCAGAACCTCATACTAATGAGAACTATGACCAAACCACCCATCAACAATGCCTTACAAAGATGCAAACCAGAACCACCTTTAACACACTATACTCAGACCTAGGAAATTCCTAATACTTAACCACCAGCCGACATCAGTGTTTCCAAGCAGAGGTGATAAGTGAAAAATTAAACCCTTGGAAAAATCTAGGAAAATAATTTTCAATAACCAGGTACATAGGGGCCAAGAAACACTACTAATAAAACAGGCACCAAACTGAAGTCATTGGCAAAATCAGAGAAAATCTTACCTTGCTTGGCAGCTGAGCAGCAGCATCTCGTGGTTATGAATCAAAATATATAAAAGAACCAGAAAGGCTTTGGCTCTAATAGAAGTGGAGGGGCTGTCCAGTAAACGGATAATTGTAGATACAAAGTCCTGTGGGAGACATGAGAATATTTTCTGAGAAAGCATGAAACAAATAAATAGAACAGTCAACTCTGAAAGTCAATAGATTATAATAACCAAACAGAAAATAAAATAACATCACCTGTCAGTTTTTAAATTCTTTTTTAGTGCTATACTCTATACCAAGTTATTAAAAATGTATGATCTCATTTAAACCTGAAAAGTAGCTGGAAAAGGTAACAATATTATCTCTGTTTTAAAAAAGGAAATCTCAAAAAGTTAAGCACTTTGCCCCAAATAGCAAAACTGGATTCAAATCCAGGTCAGACAGACAATAAAGCCTGGTTCTTAACCACCCATCACATGACTGGAAGTGTGGCAATAACCAGAACTCAAAGTCACGACTGCATGTCTGCATGAACTTTTGAGCAAACCTTCACACACAAAGATCACACCTCTAGTCTATACAACTGAAGTCCTAGAGACATAAAGTGAAAAAAACAGCCAATACGGGACACAGGAAAAAACCTCAATTTCTATGCTGGGAGGGATTGGGGGCAGGAGGAGAAGGGGACGACAGAGGATGAGATGGCTGGATGGCATCACTGACTCGATGGACGTGAGTCTCAGTGAACTCCGGGAGTTGGTGATGGACAGGGAGGCCTGGCGTGCTGCGATTCATGGGGTCGCAAAGAGTCGGACACGACTCAGCGACTGATCTGATCTGATGTACGCATGCTCAGTCACATCTGACTCTGCAACCCCATGGACTGTAGTTCATCAGGCTCCTCTGTCCATGGGATTTCCCAGGCAAGAATACTGGAGTGGGTTGCCATTTCCTACTCTACTATTTCTATAACATGCTTTACTTAAAGGTTTAACACAACACAGAGGAATAAGTGTTGACAAGTGTTAGTGTCATGTTCTCTTGTAACAAAAAGACTGTATCATTCCGGGAGCCTATGGATATGCAAAAAATGGAATACACATGCACACAGGGTTAATAGATATACGTAGGCACAAATACGGAATGGGATTGTTATAAAGATGGTTACAGAGGGCAGGACTTTAAGTTCCTGAGAGTCCTTGGCAGAGGCAAGCTCCTAAGAGTGACATTGTGTGTCCAAGGAGATGTAAGCAGCTCAATTTTTTTTATTATTATTTTTTTTTTTGCCAAAGTGCTTTTACATTGGGCGCTATACTGGAGGGCAGGAAGCACTTACACAGCCATGTACAGGCTTCTATTTTAAAGTGGAGATATATCTATATCTATGCATCAGTCTTTCTGCCTTTTCATACTGTTCATGGGGTTCTGAAGGCAAGAATGCTGAAGCAGTTTGCCATCCCCTTCTCCAGTGGACCACATTTTGTCAGAACTCTCCACCAAGACCCATCCATCTTGAGTGGCCCTACATGGCATGCCTACAGGGCATGGTGGTCCCTTAAACTGCAAGGAGATCACACCAGTCAATCCTAAAGGAAATCAACCCTGAATACTCATTAGGAGGACTGATGCTGATGCTCCAATACTTTGGCCCCCTGAGGCAAAGAGCTGACTCATTGGAAAAGACCCCCATTCTGGGAAAGATTAAAGGCAAGAGGAACAGGGGGTGACAGAGGGTGAAATGACTGGATGGCATCACTGACAACGGACACGAGTTTGAGCTTGCTCAAACTCAAGATGGTGAAGAACAGGGAAACCTGGTATGCTGCCATGGGGCTGCAAACAGTCAGACACAACTGAGCGACTGAACAACAACGAATCCACCAGTCTCACCTAGATCCTGAACTGAATAATCAAACTAATTCATCAACTGGGTCGTGAAAAACAGAATCAACACCAAGGTGGCCTTGAGTAATGGACCTGTTTTCACCTTTCCAGTTGACAATAGAAAGCCCATTTCCCCACAGTCAACTCTCAGTTCTAATTTATACAGTGAAGCCCATAGATCAAAACAACAAACTGTTTCCCACACTGACACCACTCTCACACATACACGTGCATACCTGCAAAACCATGAAAATATCCACTAGCTATGTACTGAAAAACGGTTTCAGATGACTGCAGACTAGAGAGACATGATACCTGACTGCCGATTCAGTATCTGGAAGTTCTGTTTCACATCAAAGAACATTACAGGGACAACTGCAAAATCTGAAAAGGTCTATATTAGCTATGTTAAATAAATGTCAGCTTTGGGGACTTCCCTGGTGGTTCAGCGGCCAGGACTGCACACTCCCAATGCAGGGGGTCTGGGTTCAATCCCTGGTCAGGGAACTAGCTTCCACATGCCCCAACTAAGAAGTCCACAGGCCATAAGTGAAGATCCCACACTCCACAAGTAAGACCCGGCACAGGCAGGCAGGTGAACAGTTAGACAGACTGACAAATTAATACATAGTTAAGAAAAAAATGAAAGTTTAAGTGTTTAATCTTTCCTCTGCTGGTAGGAAAGTGAGCTGTCATTTCTCCAAAGACTTAAAAAAATGTTTTCTTCTGACCCAGTTGTTGTATCTCAAGAATTTTAGTGTAACAAAGTGATGATCAAAAGAGCTTTAAGTACAAGAATGCTCATGGCAGTACTGTTGACAAGATAGACAAAAATAGGAAACAAACTTAACATCCCAAAATAGGGAATTTGTTAAATTGTAAGATTCTGGGAAAGATGGAAGGCAAAAGGAGAAGAGGGCAGCAGAAGATGAGATGGATGGATAGCATCACCAGCTCACTGGACATGAATTTGAACAAACTCCAGGAGATAGTGAAGGATACGGAAACTTGGCCTGCAGCTGTCCATGGGGTCACAAAGAGTCCGACACGCCTGAGCGACTGAACAGCAACATTATATCCAGTAATGATGCATGTGAGGAGGGCAGGTGGAGTAGGAAAGAGACATCACAGAAGTGACATTGCATGATTTCCAAAGCCACGTTTACAAAGGCCATGCGGCTCCTGTCTGGTTCTGTTGAGACACTCTCTCTCTTGGAACCCAGCGGCTATGCTGTGAGGAAGCCCTACTAGGCCTCAGGGGCCCTACGCGGAAAGCGACTGAGGATCCCAAGCCACAGCCCAGTTGGGTTCCCAGGGAATGGCAAGCACCAGATTGCCAGTCATCTGAGTGAGCCTTCTAAAAAGTTTCTTCTCAGTCTTTCCCAGCTTTGCCTAAATTACCAATTGGTGAAATAAGCAAATTACTGGTCTTGTTTAAGCCATTACATTTTGAGTAGTTACACACCAAGAGATAAGTGAAATATAGCTTAAGTATACAGTGAAAGAGGAAATTTTTCCAGGTGCAATGAAAGTTTTGTACAGCAACAGTTATAATTTTAAAACACAGAAACGTCACTAAGAAGTCATGATGAGGTCTACTCTATGTCTTATTGATGGATTATTATGTAGCCATTACTAACAATATTGAAAAACTAAAATAATGCTTATGATTTTGAGTGAAACAAACTAGAAAAACTATGGCAAATAACAAAGATAAAAAACTGCATACAAGATTTGTTTGTAACACCATAATTCCCAGTCCCTTACAAGATGCAATATATTACAGACTCTAATTTTGGATCTATACCTAAAAGCACCTTATGCCCCCAAATAAATTCTCATCTTGTCATTTCAGAAAAAGTAAATGAACAGTACTGACTGACTCCCTAAAACTAACTGCCCAGGGCACCATAGTTAATCTTAAGCACCGTGCACCAGACTTCTAGAACAGTATTAATCTTACAACAAGATTACAGGCTGCAGGCAAAGACTAGTGCCAAGGATGAATAATCAAAACCACCTTCAGAGAGTCAAAATAACCCCAGGTTATTTTGCCTATAGGTTGCCATCCACTATGTATTCATCTTTGATTTAAATTCATCTCACCATTTGGCTCAACACAACTAAATTTTACACATGGAAGAAAAAAAGCAGAAGCTGTTGAGGTCTATAGCCCAAACCACAGATTGAAGAGCTTCTGTCCAACAGTCAAATGGTTCTTGGCAGTGATTGCAGAACTGACATATCTACATAACATAAAGATGATGTTATGAAATGTTCACCATGTGAGGAATTGGTTCAAAGATATGAAGCTTACATCACAAAGTGGTATCTTGATCAAAATTAAGCAAAAGGATAAAAATTCCTCCAGTACATATCATAAAGACAAAATTATGAGATGAATAAAAAAAAATAACAGTGATGTAGAGAACGTCAAAGTTATTTATTTCCTGCAAATCTCCAAAGGTAAAATCGATTTGTTTCAATCAACTGTCGTAGGTAAAAAATCATTTAGTACAGCCTGGCCATTAAATGACAGTAGCCTCAAAAGAAAAAAAAAAAAAAGAGAGAGAGAGAAATCATGTGTGTGAATAACTACACTGACATAGTTTTCCCATTTAATGTTGATGGAAGTGAAAAATGTACTACAATTGTTTTTGGATTACACTTTCCTTAAAGAAGTTTAGCCAAGTATCTAAGTAAAATGTCTCTTACACAACACATTTATTAACGTAGACCGATGAAAAATGTGAATACAAACTCTATTAATATGCATTAACTAATTACCATATTTTAAATGAGCAACCTTGAAGTCAGGATGCTTAGTGTCTTTGTGAGAAACAAACAAACAAAAAAAACCTGAGCTGACTGGCTTTCAGATTTTTCAAAGTTTTATATGCATGAAATTTCATAGTGATCTTCCATAGTACCTCCAAACATCATAAGCACCTTCTGGTTTATTAATCACTGTTGTGCTACTTTGTCAAAATATGAAACCTGAAACAGCTTCAGTCAAACTAGATTGCTGAAATAAAAATGGACAGCAGCTCCTGCTAAAATTAACAAATCAGGCACAAATTACCAAGGTATCCACAGGCAGTAACACCCAGAAGGAAATCATCTTACCAATGAGCATGAGCAAATGCACCTTGAAACACGGTATGACTCTTAAAAAGTAATGCTTAAATTGTTAAGTGACCCCAAAGCATATGAAGTGCCAAAGTATGCATCACTGATTGTGCAGCTAAGAGGCACATTCAAGGTCACACACCTCACGGGAAAAAAATACATCGCTAAGGCAGATGTTTGAATCCACGTAACGTGTAAACAAGCTGATGTGAGTGTACTAAGCTCAATTAATTGAAGTAGAGCAGAGTAGGGTTCCCAGAGTTTTATATACTTTCAGTTTTCTAATATCAAGAACGAGGCACTGGATTTTTAATGTCTGCTTTTATTTTTTTAAGTCACATGGGTGACTTTGTTTTTTACAAAGCAGTACACCAGTTTACTACAATTTTCATTTGCTTTCCCCCTTCTCCCTGTATGCATTTATAGGCATGCATATGTATGTATGTACACATATGTGTGTATATAGATAGGTACGTACATGAAAGGAGAGGGGGAAGGAGGGAAGAAGGAAGCAAGAAAGAAGGGAAAGAAAGCAGTCTGCCATTCTAAACTTGTAATGACATCTGCTGCTGCTGCTAAGTCGCTTCAGTCGTGTCCAACTCTGTGCGACCCCAATGACATCTAGTATCCAACAATCATCCTGATTCACATTACTTGGTCTTCTTAGCTGATTCAAACATTGCTCAGTTGTCTGAAGCTCATTCTCTGACAGATTCTTCAGGAAGAGCTCATGGGAACTGACCTCATCCATGCTCATATATCTACCTGTGGTCCCTGTAACAGAACACGCAAGATACTGAGTATAAAATCCGTGATGACAGACTCTCAGAGGAGCAGCTAAGACAGTGCCTAATTTTACTTAAGAGTTTCTCCTAAAGGAATAATTACAGAAGTCCACACAAAAGAATTTAGCCATAAGAATGCTCTCTCTTGCCAAAAAAAAAAGGGGAGGGATTCTAAAATGTGCAGCAGTGAGCTGCTAGAAAGCACTGGGGTCCCTTCACATCATGGACCACCATAACCCTTTGGAAACAATACTGAAGCATTTTACTGAGTTACACACACATTCCTAACATCACTAAAGAGGAAAAGTATGAACAAACAATCGATCTAATTTCAATAGATTGATCTAATTTCTGTAAAAAGATTCTAAAATAGCACATGCATGTGGCAGCAGGGAAAAGGAAATATGTCAACGTATTAATATACATACAAACACACAATAAATAACAATTTGAAAAGTATATGCAAAAATTTTGATGAGATTATTTTGGGAACATTAAGCACTTTACTCTTCTGTACTCTATGTTCCATATATTCTGGATTTTCAATACTAAATCCTAAAATTCATGAGTTATAAACATAACCTAATACAAATAAATATAAGTGACATTAGCCACTTTTAGTTTCTAGATACTATAATTAAGGAAAATTGCAATGCCCTCATCCAGTATCTCTCTCCCTAATAAAACATCAGGAAACATGTTTACCACACCCTCAAACTCCTCCAGCCCCAGATCTTTAAGATCAAACATTTGTACACCATAAGAGCTTGGAAGAGACCGAAAAATAAAACCAGAAAATATACCAGGTATTTTAAAAAATCAGTTTATATGGCACAAGACTGGTAAACAAGCTCACACATAACTTACAAGGTTTTCTCTTATGCCTGGTCATGCCTTCTGGAAGCTACTCATCCAGTCACTCAAGCATCTGAACTGTGAAAAGGTTATCAATTCCTTACATCTAGTGATGATGCAAGAATTACATATAAAATACTGTCTACCAAGGATTCTGAAAGTATCCTGTGAAGAGTTTCGTTTGTCCTTTTTCTCTTTTTTTGAAAACAGGGTAGAAAAACAGTTTGTCATTTTTTTGTTTTGCCCAATTTTTCTACTTACTGAAATATGTGGAATACATGATTTGTAACAAAGAGAGTCCCCTGTACCATGGCTGTGAACACTCAGTTTCACATCACAGAGTCTAGAACTAACACTCATTTCGATAAAGGAATCTTCTGCATTTAGCACATTATAGACAAGCAGATCCTTTTGAAGATGATGACAAAATAAAGCACTGTGATGCACATGGCTGCTGAATAACCATCGTCTAAGGATAATGATATCCATGTAGCTAATGCAGGTGATACTGTGAAGTTAAATTCTTTGAACACACCAATGTCCATTCAAGGACATAAACATTATTCAGAAGGTAATAATAATACGACCTAATGAATCTACTGTAACATGAAAACATGGCTACAATCACATATTTCAAATGGAGAATCAGAGAGATTAATTACAAACCACACATGTGCGTGTTCAGTCACGTCCGACTCTTTGCGACCCCATGGACTGTAGCTTGCCAGGCTCCTCCTTCTTTCCAGGCAAGAATACTGGAGTGGGTAGCCATTTCCTCCTTCAGGGGATTTTCCCGACCCAGGGATCAAACCTGCATCTCCTGCACTGGCAGGTGGATTCTTTACCACTGAGCCACCTGGGAATCCCGACAAACTTCAAGTAACTATAAATCATAAAGTATGCTGCTAATCAAGTAATCCTAAATTCTAGGTTTTATTGTATGATAAATATAGTATGTGTCTTAATGACTGCTGGTTAAATTACAAGTAAACAGTACTCTTGTCTACCTTTCTAGAGAATAATTCAGCATTATTTATGCACAGGCTTCGAAGTATGCATAACACCTTTGGTAACTGATTAGCAGTAGACACAAAGAGGCATGGAAATAGGATGCTCACTGCAGCAGGCTGAGTGCAAACCACAAAGTCAGAGGCAAATAGCTCAACAGTGGGAGAAGGGTTCAATTACCATCTGCCACAAAATGAAAACTTATTTTTAAAATGTTCTTAGGGTATATTTAAAGACATATGCCTAACTATGATAAATCAACACATTTCAATCATAAGTTTATAAATGTGTGCACAAAATACATAGACATATGAACCAAAGACTAAAAGAGATAAACCTACATGGCAACAGTAATTAGCTCTGGGCAGTGAGATTATAGTCTATTTTGTTTTCTTCTTTAGGTTCTTCTAAATTTTCTGCAGTAAACAGTAATTTCTCTCACTTAAAAGGAATGGCAGGGGCCTCTTTGGGGGCTGAATTTCAACACAAAAATCTACCACAATACATAGGCACCAGTCCCCCAAATAGACAGGTGTGGTTCTTTCTTTCCATATCCAGCTGGAAGTGGTAAGCCTGGTATCTGTTCCTGGGCCTCTTCCTCTTCCACTCATTCTAGCCTGTTCACAACCAACGCCTGGAAAAAACACAATTACCAATAATAACCCCTAAAACACACACCTACATGCAAATATTTGTATTTTTCTTTAAGTAAAAATAAAACTATGGCCACTGTGTCAAAACCCCTAAGGAAAGCCAGAATCACAGCCCTACCATGAGCTGGATCTTCTTCCTACTTCCCTGCCTCTTTCTGCATCCCTTCCCCACTGCTCACTGCGGCTAGCACTGCTGCTCTTCCTTCTCTTCCAGGGTCTCTCCAAGAATTCTCACATTTCAGGGAAGCTGAACGAAGTACAGAGTCGTTCCTGCACATGTTCACACAGCACACTCTTTCTTGTCACTGAGGGCTCAGCTGGAACATCACCTCCACAGAGAGGTTCTCCATGACTTCCCCCTGCCCTCCCCCAGCAAATGGTGTCTGGCTCCACCCCCTGCACACATCCCCCGGCAAGACATCTTATCAACATCATCCTGTTCAATGTTCTTCAGAGCACTGACACTATCCGAAATTATTCTGTTTCTTGGCTTACCGTCTGGCCTGAGCATCAGCTTTAACATTTATAACCTCCATCAACTTGATAAAATCACTCAAGGCACTAAGTCTCATTTGAGAATAACCCAGGGTTACAAGTCATTAAGTGTCTAGTCTATGATAAATGTTCAATATGATGGTAGATTGTTTTAATTAATGAAAAATAGAACCTTATCTTTTAAATGACAATTCACCATATTTAAATGGACAGAGATACATTTTAAAGACTACAGGACAAGACAGAAAAGATGTACAACAGTTTAGAGGCCTCAGCACCTGAAGATCAGTATGTCAATGAGTTTGCTGGGGTTTTACTCCGCCTCTTACATCCCATACTGGGTGCTGGATAATGCAGCAGTCCAGAAACACCAATAGCGCATGTGCAGGTGTGCACGCACGCATGCGCGCACACACACACACACACACGCACACACAAATACAGGGGAAACATCAGCTCTCTCAACCAGACACACACACACACACACACACACACACACACACACACACACACACACAAATATAAAGGAAACATCGGCTCTCTCAAGCCAGAAGATCAGGAAAGGGACAGGCTGGAAAGCCCAAAAACATTCAGACAATAGCTACTTTACTTTAGCCAAGCATCATGAAAAAACCATGGCCCCTTCAGCAAAGGGCAAGAGCGGAGCCTAGACTCCCACCCTCACGTGACTGTAACAAGGCATCCAACACCCCTCCCTGCCAGGGAAACAGGAAGGACCACAAGGAGAGCTGCGACTTTCATCCCAACCCAGCAACAACAAGCCCCCCTGGCCCCAAACATGGTATCAGCAGAGATACTGATACCATGGGATACTGATGGGATGCCCAGACCTCTACCCATATTCGCAGCAGTGATGTTCCTCTCCCCATTCCTGCTGAGATGGCATCATGAGAGGCTAGTGAGAGGCCTCCACCTTTGCCACCTTCTGCTAGGAATGGGGCGCCCACCTGTACCCAACCAGTGTCAATGGAAGAGCAACGAGGAGCTCTTCCCCCCACCAGCCAGGAAGGCATCAGAGAAGGTGTTGGAAGCCTGGGTTCCCACCCCTGCCCAACAGGAAGGAGGAGCTCTGCCATGTCCCTGGGGTGTTAGCAGAAGCCCACAGGGCAATCTGGGTTTCCACACCAACAGGGGAGGAACAAAGCAACGCCATCCTTCCTCTGCCAGTTCAGTGTCAGAGGAGACCCGCCGAAACGGGAGATTTCAATAAAACCCAGGATCCTAAAACATAACACCCAAAATGTACAGCTGATACAGAGCTTCCGTTTAACAAGATGACAGAGTTCTGGAGCTCTGTTTCACAACAATGCAAATATACTTAACACTACTAACTACACGTAAGAATGGTTAAGAGAGTAAATTTTATGTTTTTTATCACAATTTTAAAAATTTAAGTAACAATACTAATTAAATTCAAAAGATTATTTCTCAATTAACACAGGTAGTTATTCAATCATTAAGATATATGAAATATTAAACATTATAAAATAAATATAAAATCATTTAATTAATGCATATTATTTTACTACCTTTGTGAAATACCATGTTTTAAACTCAATCAATCCATACCTGTGTAAAGAAAAATAAACTGCAAAACTCTCAGCCTCTCTTACCACAATTTACACAGCAAAACTATTCAAATGGTACTCTTTCTAATACAATGATAACAACCTTCAGTGACTTGGTAAATTAAATATCAAAAATTAGATACACAAACTATACGTTCTGTGAGGCTCAAATTTCTTAGCAGAATCAAAATCAGACTAATAAAAGCCAAGAACTGGTTTGCTCTCTATTTTGATTTTTAAGATCAAGTTTACTATGTAAACATGACAATTATTAATCATAGAAATTTTTAGCTTTATAAAAAATCAAATTTAACACATTGCATTTCATGGAGAAGAACCACGGCAAACACTATATTTAAGTGGCCCCATTCCACGCTTCTTAGCAGTGTTACCTGCTGAGAATGTTTCAGAACACTCTAATTTGACAGCTATTATCCCTCAGAAAAAGTTAGATAATTGGTCCAATAAGTGTAAAGAACATTGCATACTACATCACCCTTAGGAAGATTCATAATACACATGAGCGACTGAAAAACTGGGGAAGGTTGTACAACTGAAAATCTCTCTCTGCCTCACTGCTTTCCAAATGTGTGTATGTAGCCATGGTCTACTATTTTCATCTGCTAACACCTCACTGGACACTAATGTTCAAGGGCAGGACTTCTCCAACCATAACCTTCCAACCAATCCTCTAGAGACCTCATTAAAATGTCAGCTCTGATTCGGCAGGTCAGGGTCTGATTCGTCCTGATTCGGCTGTGATTCGGCCTGAGGGTCTGCGGTTCCGAAACGCTCACAGGTGATGCCCACGTTTCTGGCTCAGGGATCACTCCTCAGTACGCGGCTAAAGAAGATACTGAGGACAGTTACAGCAGAGAGTTCTTTGCAGCTGTGTGGTTTGGTGATAGGAACTGAACACTTACAGACTCTACAGTACATAAAATACAGGTATATCAAAGGATTAGGAGAAGATGAAGTTAAAAACAAGAGAAAGGGTGCTCTGAAGGTTCAGTGTGCTAGCGGAGTATTAGGACACGGAAAGGAATAAAAATGAGTCAGAGTGAGCAAAGACTATAAAGGGACCCCTCCAAAAGGCAGGCAAAGGACATGGGAAGAGAGATGGGGGCTGAGGACAAAGAGCCATGAGAAATATTAGCATGGGGGAAGGATTCATAAATTTTCTAACTTTTCATTACTAAAATGGGACAAGTCGGCAGAGCCATTTACCGGATTTCTATTCTAATCACTAAAAGACTCTTATAACATCTTCAGATGAATGGCCTGTGGTACAGAGGTTTGGCAAATTCAAAAGGGTCCCCTTGAGATGATAAATAAATTCCACAGAGATATATTGCTTATGGAGCCACTAAAATTGCAGGAGAAAATAACCATTTTTAAAGTGGAATCATAGGTCAAACCTTTTCTTGAATTAGCCTCTGAAGATGAATCCCACAGGACAGCATTGCACTGAATAAGGTCAACATGTACTGCTGGACTTTGCAGATGGCAGAGGCCAGGGAGTTTATTACCGAGGTCAGTCCCACCTTCTCAATAACATTCTGGAAGGCAGTAGGTGAATGGCGGGTGATTCTACACAAGGCCTGCAGCAAGAAGAGAACAGACACGTTAGAAGACTCCAATGGCACAAGCCAACCCCCAGAAAGAGAGCAAATACTTCTGTGAAAAGGAGAAAAAGGTGCTTAACTTGCTCCTTCATCACTTATCTTGGCATAAGTAATTTGAACAATTTAGACACATTTAAAACAATAATCCAACTTCCAATAAAAATTTAAGTTGGGAAACACAGGACAGAGAGGGAAGTGGGAAGGGGGTTTAGGATGGAGAGGACACGTGTATACCTATGGCTGATTCATACTGATGCATGGCAAAAACCATCACAATATTGAAAGGTACTTATCCTTCAATTAAAATAGAAAATTAATAAATTAAAAAAATTTAAGTCATAAAACATTAGAAAATCCTACAAGTATCATGTACATTATGCTGCTGCTGCTAAGTCACTTCAGTCGTGTCTGACTCTGTGCAACCCCACAGACGGCAGCCCACCAGGCTCCTCTGTCCCTGGGATTCTCCAGGCAAGAATACTGGAGTGGGTTGCCATTTCCTTCTCCTATGTACATTATGAGTTAACTAAAATGATAAAAGTTTTTCTGTATAGACTCATAAATTTTAAGCAATGAAAACATTAAGATAAGCCTTCTAAATGTAGACACTAAGTTAAAGGCTGAAGAAATTGTCATAAAAGTAAATATTTAACAATTATTGTTTAGTATGTGAAGAACATGATCTGAGAATATCTAAAGACTATCTCCTTAATTCTCCCAAATAGCATTTGAAAGGTATTATTATTAGCCCCATTTTATAGATCATAAAACTAAGGGACAGCGTATTTAAATAATTTGCTCAAAGGCATCATTTGCTAGCAAGTGGCAAAGACAGAAGTCAAACCAAAGTAATCAAGACCCCTGAGCTAGTTCTCAAGTTCTCACAGACTATTAAAGATGAAATTTACAATTAACAAACTAGTAGAATTTAATAAGTACTGTAATGGAAGTGGGCTCAATTATGCTTGGAAAAGCACGAAAAGTTAAGTCAACAAAAGCTACAGAAGGAGAATGATAACTGAGTCAGTTTTTGAAGGTGAGTGGGAAATGGACAGGTGGGAAAGTAGATAAGAAAATTCTAGCCAGAGAGAAGAGAACAAGTATTCACATGGAGACATGAAGATGAAGAGCAGGTTCTAGGAAGGGCAAGTTGTCTGATGCAACTCTCAGGCGAAGAAGAGACAGAGAGAGTAGGAAAGAGGGGAAAATGATGATTCAGCTGCTGAAGAGATTATCTTTTCCCATTCTTGCCTCCTTTGCTGAAGATTAACTGACCACAGATGCACAGGTTTACTTTCAGGCTCTGTGTTCCACTGATCTGTATGTCTTGTTTTTTTGCCAATACCACACTTTTTTGATTAATGTAGCTTTATAATACAGTCTGAAGCCTAGGAGGGTGATACCTCCAGCTTCATTATTTTTTTCTCAAGATTGCTTTGGGAATGAGGGGTCTTTTGTAGTTCCACACGAATTTTGGGATTATTTGTTCAATTTCTATGAAAAATGTCATGGGTATTTTGAAAGGTATTACATTAGATCTATGGATTGCTTTGAGTAGTATGGCCATTTGAATAATATTAATTCTTCTAATCCAAGAGCATGGGATATCTCTTCCATGTCTTCCAATCCTCTTCAATTTCCTTCATCAGTGCTTTATAGTTTTCAGAGTGGAGGTCTTTCACCTCTGTAGCTAAGTTTATTCCAAGGTATTTTAGTCTTTTTGATGTGATTTAAAACAGGATTTTTTTTTAATTTCTGTTTCTGATAGTTCACCATTAGTGTATAGAAAAGCAACAAAGTTCTGCCTATTAATCTTGTATCCTGCATCTTTGCTGAATTCATTTATCAGTTCTAATGGTTTTTTTGTGGAGACTTTAGGTTTTTCTATATGAAGCATCATGTTATCTGCAAATAGTGACAGTTCACTTTTTGCTTTCCAATTTGGATGCCTTTTATTTCCCTTATCTGACTGCTGAGGGTAGGACTTCCAATACAAAGTTAAACAGAAGTGATGAGAGTGAGCATCCTTGTCTGGTTTCTGAATTTAAAGGAAAAGCTTTCAGCTTTTCACCACCGAGTATGATGTTAGTATGGATATGTCAAAAATAGCCTTTATAATATTGAGATATGTACCCCCTATAACCACTTTCATGACAGCTTTTAGCATGAATGGTTGCTGAATTTTGTCAAGTGCTTTTTCTGCATCTATTGAGACAATCATGTGATTTTTATTATTCCTTTTGTTAATATGATGTACCTGACTGACTGATTTGCAAATGTTGAACCATCCTTGGATCCCTAGAATAAATCTAACTTGATTTGGTGTATGATCCTTTTTATATATTGTTGGATTTGTTTTGCAAACACTTTGTTGAAAATTTCTGCATCAATGGTTCATCAAAGGTATTGGCCTGGTATTTTTATTTCTGTACTGTCTTTGACTGGTTTTGGAATCAGGCTAAAGTGAACTTTTAGAATGAGGTTATCACCTCACACCTATCAGAATGTCTATCATCAAAACATCTACAAATAACAAATGCTGGAGAAAATGTGATGAAAAAGGAACCCTTGTACACTGGTAGTAGAAATGTAGATTGGAGCATTCACTATGGAAAACAGTATGGAAGTTCCTCAAAATTCTAAAAATAGAACTACTATTCGGCCCTGCAGTTCCACTCCTGGGTATATATCTGAAAAAAATGAGTACATTAATTTGAAAAGACAGATGAGCCCCAGTGTTTGTAACAGCACTATTTAAAACACCCAAGATATGCAAGCGACCCCCAAAAAAAGATAAGTGGATAAAGAAGATGTAGGGTATACACACACACACACACACACACACACACACACAATGATGGAGTATTACTCAGCCATAAAAAAGAAGGAAATTCTGCCATTTGCAGCAACGTAGATGGATCTAGAGAATATTGCTGCTGCTGCTGCTAAGTCGTTTCAGTCGTGTCCGACTCTGTGCGACCCCATAGACGGCAGCCCACCAGGCTCCCTCATCCCTGGGATTCTCCAAGCAAGAACACTGGAGTGGGTTGCCATTTCCGTCTCCAATGCATGAAAGTGAAAAGTGAAAGTGAAGTCGCTCAGTCATGTCCGACTCTTCGAGACCCCATGGACTGCAGCCCACCAGGCTCCTCCGTCCACGGGATTTTCTAGTGAAATGTATTTGACAAATACTGTACAGTATCACTTATATGTAGAATTTTTTAGAGTAATACAAACAACTGTGTACAGGAAAATAGAAACAGACTCACAGATATTGAAAACAAACTACTGGTTGCCAGAGAGGAGAGAGAAATGAGGGGTAAGTTAGGGGTATGAGATTAAGAGACACAAAGTCATGTACAAAACAGATAAGCAATAAAGACACACTGTAGAGCACAGGAAATTATAGCCATTATCTTGTAATAGCATTTAATGAAGTATACTGCGTAAAAATACTGAATCACTATGCTGTACATGCATGTCTGCATGGTAAGTCGCTTCAGTTGTGTCCAACTCTTTGCAACCCTATGGAGTATAGCCTGCCAGGTTCTTTCGTTCATGTGATTCTCCAGGCAAGAATACTGGAGTGGGTTGCCATGCCCTCCTCCAGGGAACCTTCCCAACCCAGGGATGGAACTCGTATCTCTCACGCTTCCTGCACTGACAGGCAGATTCTTAATAACCACTAGGGCCACCTGGGAAGCCCCACTATGCTGTACGCCTAAAACTGATAAAACATTGTAATATACTTCAATTAAGAAAACAGAATTGTTTCATTATTTCAGTATCATCTCAAATATTATTCAATTCTGGATTAAAAAAAAAAGCATTCTAAATGGAGTCCCTAAAGATCATGCTACAATTTGAATTTTTTAAGGAAATTTAGAGATCTCCCTTAAAGTGACTTAAAGACAGTGAACAGTAATTATCATCAGCACTGTAACAATTCTTGGGAGAGGCTTTCAAAATAATACTGACTTGCTATTGATATAAAATATCCACCCAACCATATGGGTTATTTCTTGATGCAAGATTTGTCCAGATTACTTCTAAGTGTATTCAAAGCAATATGAGGGCAACTGTAAGGTCCGGTCTTCAGAAAGGTGCTCAAATGCCTAACTTATCTTCCATTTGGAAAAAGTCATGGAAGAAATAACCTTTAATTCGTCACTCTGGATATAAAACACAGTTGAGAGTTCACAGAGGCTTAAGAGCATATGAGTACTTGTATTTCCCAAATTTAAAAAAATTAAATCTCAAGAACGACTTTCAGTGATCTGGTGTTTAAAATATTTGCTTATTGAAACAGAGTTTGAAATTCCATTTTATAGCTGGAAAGAACATTTTCAGTTCAAAATTCACTACAAAATTTACCTCAAAAAGGACACTGTGTTATCTCTAGTTTTTTCATAAACTTTTTTTTAAGGTTAATTGCTTTACAGTATTGCATTGGTTTCTACCAAACATCAACATGAATCAGCCATAGATTTACCCATGTTTTCCAGAATTTTTAACCATCTATTTATTAAAGCAATGTCTAAGAAAAGGGACTTAATTTGGAAGTGAAGGCTGCATACCTATTAGACATGAACAGAATCACCGTGGAATAAGTTAAGAACCATTTCTTTTCTGTCTCTTGAATGATTTTTTTTTATGTCATATCAAAATTACCTTGGGAACTTCTTCAAACTCTACACTCTCCCATCTGACCTCTGAGACCTTAAGCTACATGGGAAAGGGGCAGCGGGTGGAGAGAGAGGAGGAATAGTCAGTGTTGTTGAAAAGTTCTCCTACAACGCCGGGGTGAACCACCACCCTGGAGCACTCTTCACTTTGTGACTCTTCCTCAGGGCCCTCCAGAGATCATAAATGGCCCGCCCAGTCACCTCCCTCACTGGAGCCATTCTACTCAATCTAACAGTTTCTCTGGTTCCCACTGTGGTTCATATAGAGATTCCCTACAAACCTAATAAATCCAGAAATCCTCTTATCCATTCAACACATTTCCCAAGTCAGGTCCACTCCCTTCAGGTCCATCCTAAGCAATGGATGCCATTCCTGAGGGGGGAGGATTAATTACCATCTTTCACTCTACACCCAGGGCAGTGTTTTCCAAGAGCTTCAAGGCCTAGGGCAGCGTTTCTCAAACTTCAATAGGCATTAGAAGTGCTTGTTAGAATGCAGATTACTGGGCGTCTCCCTTCAGAGGCTCTGAGACAGTAGCTCTCGGTCAGGGTCCAAAATCCCATGTTTCTTACAAACTCCTAGGTTATTTAATGCTGCTCATCTGAGGCCCACAATGGTATAGGGGACTCTATGGGGCCAAGAGATGACTAGGCCAGTCTGGGTGAGAAGTGGTGGTGGCCTGGATTTCAGGGGTAACAGAGCTGCAGAGAGAGGCACACAGTCCTGGACTGTATTTGTGAATCACAGTAAAAGGACAGGTTGACTAGCTGGATGTAAACAGCAAAGGGGAAGGAAACATGGAAGATGAAGCATAAAAAATGACATCTAGCCCTTTGTTTTCCTTCATCTATCTTCCCTTTCCTTCCCTTCCCAAAGACAATACATCAGATTCTGAGGAAAGGGGGCAGACACGGGAACGCAGGCCTCCGCTCACAGAGCCCAGGAAGTAGAGCGGCAGTGGCAAGGCAGGAGGATGATGACACAGAGGAGGCGGCCAGAGGGGACGGAGTCTGCCACGCTGAATAAACGAGCTGAACAGGTCAATAAATGGACTGAGAATACTGGGAACCAGGTTTCTGTCCGAGAAGGGATTTACAGATATAGAAAATGGGAGGTCTAGAAAGATTTCTAATATATTGGATTAAAATTGGAAGTATCAGTATGAATGCATGAGTTTTGTTCCAAATACCTACAATGACAGATGTAAGAACAATTCTATCTATGTGGGAATATGTGCACAGGTGTGTGCTTAGTCACTCAGTTGTATCCGACTCTTGGAAATCCCATGGATTGTAGTCCGCCAGTCTCCTCTGTCCATGGAATTTTCCAGGCTAGAATACTGGAGTGGGTTGCCATATCCTTCTCCAGGGGATCTTCCTGATCCAGGGATCAAGCCCACGTCTCCTGCATTGGCAGGCAGATTCTTTACTACTGCGCCACCTGGGAAGCTCCATATGTATATATGGGTACATATACTTTTTTCTATTTCTGAATACTTAGAAGGCCTGCAAACAATAAAACCCCAAAGCAGTAAGCACATCACCCAGACTGTGGGTTCTAAACATCAAAGCTTCCTTGTAGAAATGATTGGTTCCAAGGTTGGCAGAGTGAAAATACGAAAGTAGTCCAAAAACTGCATGGTTTCAGAAAGGAATTAAGTGATCAAACAATGACAGAAATAAATCAACAGGACACAAAAGCCAGCTTGGAGGGCTTCTAGCATGATCTGAGCATCCAAACAATGCATAATAACAGTGGTAACAGTAATATGACATTGCACTTCATCAAATAAAATGGGCATCCCTAATCATAATGAAACAAATACACACATATATGAGAGAGAAGGGACA
Source organism: Bubalus kerabau (assembly GCF_029407905.1). Classification (NCBI taxonomy): domain Eukaryota; kingdom Metazoa; phylum Chordata; class Mammalia; order Artiodactyla; family Bovidae; genus Bubalus; species Bubalus kerabau. Next base: position 15,982,166 of record NC_073643.1, read on the forward strand.
GCGCATCCTTATGATAGAATTCCAACCAATACCAAAGGCCTATTTCTGCACTGCTGTTAAGTACAATGTGCAACAGTTTTTACATGTTTAATGGGTTATAGAAACAAACAGAAAAATAACAAAAAGAATATGGGACCTAGGGAGGTGGGATCGGGTAGGGTAGAAAGGAAGCCCAGGAGGGAGACGATATATGTATACATACAGCTCAATTTGTCATACATCAGAAATTAACACAACATTATAAAGCAATTATACTCCAGTAACAACATACAGCTTTAAAAAAAAAAAAAAAAAGAATATGGAACAGAGACTGTATGTGGCCACCAAAACCCAAGGTACATACTATCTGGCCCTTTATAGAAAATATTCGCCAACTTCTAATATAAAAGGGATGAAGCAACTGGATAACCATCATATAGCAACCATCACAGAGGCATCTGGCCTAGGCAGGGATCCTCAATGGTGCTAAGGAGGTTCAATGGGAAAACACTAGACAGACCCAGGTTGAGCCTTACCCTAAAAATTACAAGCCCCACACCCTTTCAACTCATAAATGACATGAAGTTCCCAGAAAGGCTGAGAAACTGTTTCAAACTGAAGGAGACTAAAGAAATATGATAACAATATATTAACACATTACTGAATATGATCCTGGGGCATAAAAGAAGAAAGAGACATTTTGGGGGTAACTGGCAAAATTTCAGTGAAAAATTAATAATGTAGATGAAGGCTGAGAACAAAATATAAGAAGCCCAAGATGAAAGAGTGAAGCTTACCATGTCAGATGAAGAAAGTGCTAGAAGGTGTGAGACTTTGGTGGAAACAACTGGAAAGAACTTTGCCAAGAAAAGAAACTATACTGAGCATAAAGATAAAAATGATAACATAAACCCAATTAAAGCAAGACAGGTTTTTTTTTAAGTCCAGGATTAAAATGAATGCCTTAAGAAGATATGACTCCAAGATGCCTTGAGAAAGTTCACTGGTATATTCTGTAACTCTTTCTGACAGTTTCTTCCTAATTACTAATATCACAACTTGGGGAAGGGATTCTAACAATGTGAAGCTCATGAAGCAGATGTCCTTTGTTTAAAGATATTCAGTGAGCAGGATTGTTAGCCCTTGATCTTCAAAATAACACAGTAAATAAAAGAACTCAAAAATATCCATCAGGGGCTGTGCTGACAGCTCAGTGGTAGAGTCCACTTGTCCATGCAGAAGACACAGGCACGATCCCTGATCCAGGATGATGCCACATCCCATGGAGCAACTAAGCCCGTGTGCCGCAACTATCGAGCCCAGGAACTGCAGCTACTGAAGCCCAAGCCCTGGAGCCCGTGCTGCACAACAAGAGAAACTGCTGCAATGAGAAGCCTGTGCACTACAACTAGAGAGGAGCCTCTGCTCGCTGCAATGAGAGAAAGCAAGCCTGGACAACAGCCCAAAATAAATAAATAAAATTATAAAAATATATATGTCCATCAATACCCAATTTAGCAATATGCAAGTCATTAGAGATTTCAGCAAGACTAGATTCATTCACATTTTTAGGACAGATAACTGAAAACAGGCCAAAAAGGAGTATTTGTGGCAAAAACCCTTTCAAGAAGTATGGCTGGGGTGATGGGGGAACAAATGGAGGTACCCCCTAGAAAACTTTGGATATGTTTTTATATGAGATTTTTTTTTATTGGGGTAAAGAATACATAAGCGCTAATTAGAAACATTTAGTAGACAAGGAGAGGTTAAAGATTTAGGAAAGAGCAAAAATAACCATTGGACTGAAGATTCTCAAGAACAGATAGAAGAACAATGGAGAAGCTTCTCTGAGAGGAGAAGGGGCAGCTCATCAGTTGTAGGAGGAAGGGAAGAACTGAGGCAGGACAGGTATGGAGGCAAACGGGTCCACAAACACGGAAGACATACACAGGGATAACTCCCATTGGACATCTCCATTGTTATCTGGGGAGCATGGCGGAAGTCACTCACTGAGAATGAAGGAGGGAAAAGTGTGGCAATGGAGGCTTAAGGAATAAAGATAAGTCTGAAACTTGGCACAGGGAGAAGCACAAGGATGAGTCAGCTCGAGAAATACAGGGAGGCTACCAGATAACACTGAGAGCCCAGATAAGATCAAAAAGAGCATCTAAATAAATCATGAGAAAGGCTTGAATCATTTTCACTGACCCTTATATTGATACAACCAGGTTAACACATCTGCATCCATAATTACCTTTTACACCAAGTCATTATAACCATGGAAGTGAAGCAGTAGACAATCAGGATACAAAAACTACAAAATCATAGATGCCTGAAGTTTAACATGAATTCATTTGAACCATATGACAAACCCACTGAACATAAAATCTGAAAGAGGGGGCTAACAAGAAAAGTCAAGGAGCACTAAAAATATACCCGACCAAATGCTATACCCTATCCACTACTGCAGTTTTCCACTATCACCTCCAAATAGTTTTGGGAATCCTAATGTCAGGATCACACAAGATCCTTTTGGAATGTCCCGACAGTCCTCTTGCCTCAGGAGAAAAATCAAGTTACTGTTCTCACCAACTGCCACTCTTGAGATTTCTACCTATTCAATGAAATTCACTCTATGTCTAGCACAGTTCTTCAAACTTGGTATTTAAATAGATGCAAATATATCCCCCAAAGACGCTCCATCTTACCGATATTGCTGTTATCCTAAGAGAATCAACCGTGGAATGTTTGAATAGGTACCATAAAACAGGCCCAATTTCCCCAGTAATAAAGCCCTGGGCCTGAGCAGAAAACGTAGTGCAGACATTTTCAATAATCTTTGCTGCCATGTGATTCACAACACGCTCCTCCTACAGAGAGAGAGAGAAGAGCACAAGGAGAAAATTAAATAGATATTATTAATATTTAGGATGGCAAATATATACACATCATTTTTTCGTAACCACTGCTTTACAAATAAAGACCTGACACCAAGACCATCACCTGCCCCTGGATGCATCGGGTGTTTCTGGAGGTGTGGCCATTTTTTCAGGCTACTATAGAACCGTTACATTTGGTTGATCATTAAACGTAGTTTAACATAATTCTCCATATATTGTTGTTGTTGCTGTTGTCTAGTTGCTAAGTTGTGTCCGACTCTTTTGTGACCCCACGGACTGTAGCTTGCCAGGCTCCCCTTTCTGTCCATGGGATTTCCCAGGCAAGAATACTGGAGTGGGTTGCCATTTTCATCCCCAGGGGATATTCCTGACCCAGGGATCGATCCCACACCTCCTACATTGCAGGTAGATTCTTTACTGCTGAGCCACTAGGGAAGCCCCTAATTTTCCACATATTTCCATAAAAAGGTTGAAATAATCTAGAAAATACACATAACTTATAGTATAACAAAAACTTGACGATGATTTTAAAATCATAAAGAGTATGCACAACAATCATCAGAAGTTACTCTGGGATGGAAATAATTAGCTAAAGACCACCTAAATACAGGGCATCAAGGAAAGTCCTAAGAAAGAAATTGCCCCAGTGGTGTGACCAAATTAACCTCAACTAAAGGCTGTACTATATTGTCCTAATAATGCTTAAAAGTCTCAAAAAGGATCAAGCTATTTCCAGGTAACTTAAATGAGTCCAAGAAAAAGCACAAAAGCACTTAAAAGACTTTTAAAAAAAAAAGCACAAAAGTACTTGCTGCTGCTGCTAAGTCACTTCAGTCGTGTCCGACTCTGTGTGACCCCACAGACGGCAGCCCATCAGGTTCCCTCGTCCCTCAGATTCTCCAGGCAAGAACACTGGAGCGGGTCGCCATTTCCTTCTCCAATGCATGAAAGTGAAGAGTGAAAGTGAAGTCGCTCAGTCGTGTCCGACTCTTAGTGACCCCATGGACTGCAGCCTACCAGGCTCCTCCATCCATGGGGTTTTCCAGGCAAGAGTACTAGAGTGGGGTGCCACTGCCTTCTTAAAAGACTTAAAAACAAAATGCCCAACAACATAAAAATCACAATATTTGACATATGATTAAATTCACACACACAGAACAGGAAAATATGACTCATAAGAGAAAATTCAGTGATAGAATAAGAAAAAAGCATTTAAATGGCTATTATAAATACAGTCCATATACTGAAGAAGAAAGAAGCATGTTAAGAATGAAAGAAATAGATTAAAAAATGACCCAAGTCAGAAGACTACAGATTATAATGTTTAATATGAAAAATACACTGAATTGGAATATCATCAGACTCTGCACACTCAATGACTAAAGAAGGTTAGTGAAGACATAGCAATTAGCAAAAAAAAAAGAAAAAGCGAGAATACTGGAGTGGGTTGCCACGCCCGCCTCCAGCCTATCTTCCCAACCCAAAGATCAAAACCAAACGTCTCTTATGGCTGGCAAACGGGTGCTTTACCCCTTGGTGCCACCTAGGAAGCCCAATCTAAAAAACTCAATGAACCTCAAGAGGAAGAAAGAAAAATAACATCAAGGTACATCATAATAAGAAAGCTGAATGTCGAAGAACTGATGCTTTTAAACTGTAGTGTTGGAGAAGATTTGAGAGTCCCTTGGACTGCAAGGAGATCAAACTGGTCAATCCTAAAGGAAATCAGTTCTGAATATTCATTGGAAGGACTGATGCTGAAGCTCCGATACTTTGGCCACCTGATCTGAAGAACTGACTCACTGGAAAAGACCCTGATGCTGGGTAAGACAGAAGGCAGGAGGAGAAGGGGACAACAGAGGATGAGATGGTTGGAAGGCATCACCAACTCGATGGACTTGAGTTTGAGTAAGCTCTGGGAGTTGGTGATGGACGGGGAAGCCTGGTGTGCAGTCCACAGGGTCAGACAGTCCAATACGACTGAGTGACTGAACTGAGCATCATAAGCAGACTGCTAAAAGGCAATGATACAGAGAAATTCGTAGAGACAGTGACAGTAAAGGACACATAGAGATTTCTTACACAGTACCTCACAAAGGTAAGGGTGATGGGGGGCTTCTCATCAGAAATAATGCAAACCAGAACACAGAGGAACCATATCGCTGAAGTACCCAAAGAAAAAGAACTGTCAACCTATAAATGTATACCCAACAATAACATCTTTCAAAACAAGTTGGTAAAAGGTACAAATTTTCACCTATAAGATGAATAAGGTCTGGAGGTCTAATGTAAAACGATGTGACTCTAGTTGATAACACTATATTGTATAATTGAAATTTGCTAAAAGAGGAGAATTTAAATGTTCTCACTCCTACCACCCAAAAAAGGTAACAGGATAAAATATGAGACGATTTATGTGTTGACTCGATAGGGGAATGAATGCATCTATCACAATGATTGCATGTATCAAATCATCACTTTGTACACTTTAAATATCTTACAATTTCATGTCAATTATACTGCAATAAAACTGAAAACAATTTAAATATCTATCTCTGATAAAAGAGACAAAAAACAATCAGCATGAACATAGATTTATATCCATATGTATCGATCAGATTAACAAGCTTGACCTACTTTGAGAGAAAAAGCACATGACACAACAATGGCAGAACTGAACTTTTTTCCCCTAATTACACATACATACTGAGTCATGGGAGAAGTCTCAACAAATTCCAAAGACTTAAAATCATACGTACACCATTTCCTCTATCCACAATACCATGAAGTTAAACATAATAATAAAAAGATTTTTTTTTTAAAAAGATAGGTATTAAATGAAAAAGACACAGAAGAGCTATAGAATTTGTTAAGTCTACAAAGCATATAATGGGATAAAACAGTTAAAGGAACATGAAAATTTACACAGAAGTCCAACCAGTGTAAACTGCACAGCCCTGTGGAGCTTCCGCCCTAAGATTATCTGCCACAGGAGAAGAGGAGGTGCAGACCTCACTCTGGCAGCGAGCACACCACACTTTGTGCCTCTGACCTCACCAAGAGTCAGGAAGCTGATCTACTCCCTGAACTCAGAAAAAAACTCAGGATTGCTTCTTTATGCCATTCTCAAAGGTTCGCTTTAAGACACATTAGGCAACTCCATACTTGGTAAGGCCTGCTGCATTCTACTAATATTAGCATTCCAAATACTATGAATAGTGATATTAAAGAGAAAAACACACACACAAAAAAGCCTGCATCGTTCCTATTCCCCATACACATTGCCCACTTTCACTACATAAAGGCAAGGAGAATGGTGCATACCTCAGAGAACCCGATGTTGATGGCACACGCGTTCTTCATTAGGAAAATTAAACTTAAAACTGTGACAGTAACAAAAACAGAAAATGTAGCTGTACATTTTCACTTTTATCCAATATCAAGAGAATTTAACTTCTCCGTCCTCATTTTAGATAACTAGTGTCCAAAAACACTTCAAAGATAATACACATAATGACTAATACCTCTATACTTTCTAATTCAAGTCCTGTCTTTTTCTAATTAAATACATAAGCAATTTACCACTAGCTTTCTTTTTTAAAAGCACTAATTAAAAATTGAAAATTCAATTTCCTCTTAAAAGAAATTTGTTATATCGAAATTGTCTAATAAGCTTTTGTTCAGAAATGAATAATTAGGCCAAGGATTTATTATTTGAGCCTCACATTTTAACATATGCCAGGTGTCAGTTCAGCACCCATAATTATAAACAGACTAATATGCAAGTTATTTAAAAAAGATGAGGTTGATTAGATAGATGCAAATGCATACAATGAATCTCCTCTAAACATGTGGAAACATTCTAGGTGCTATTTTCAGCTTCTGTGCGCACTGTAGCGTAGGTTGCTACCTACCCAGATGAAAATAACTACTTTCAAGGAAAGTCAGCTTCCTTGGCCTCCCTACTTCATGCACATACTGAACATATGCCATGTAAGTTCAATGCCAAATGTTCCCAGGATCAATACAGTGATGATACCAAGCACATAATCCGTCTTTGCTAGTATAATCATTGGAAGGACTGATGCTGAAGCTCCAATACTTCGGCCACCTGATATGAAGAGCTGGTGGCCTTCACTGGAAAAGACCCTGATGCTGGGAAAGACTGACTGCAAGAGAAGGGGAGACAGAGGATGAGATGGTTGGATGGCATCACGGATTCAATGGATATGAGTTTGAGCAAACTCAGGGAGATAGTGAAGGATAGGGAAGCCTGGCAGGCTGCAGTTCATGGGGTTGCAACGAGTTGGACACAACTTAGCGACTGAAAAACAAACATGAGGGTCAAAGCAATGGAATGGAAAGCTGTCAAAGACAGCCCAAGTCAGAAGCACATGGAAGATCAGCCAGCAAGGTACCTTTTTTCATACAAAACATCAGGTGGGGCTCCAACTATCAAACTACTCCAGAGTGGCACACCTGGGACTCAAATCCACATCCTCTGACTCCCAGCTCAAAGTCTCCAAAATGCCAACGCCAAGTCGAAACAATGACTCAGTGTCATCATGGACACCTTTTCTTCTATACTGCCACACTCTCTTCAAAACAGTTACACCAGAGAGACTTCCTTGGTGGTCCAGGATTCTTAACAAACAATCCGCCTTCCAATGCAGGGGACAAGGATTCGATCCATGGCTATGGAACTAAGATCTCACATCCCACGGGGCAACCAAGTCCAAGTGCCGCAACCTAGGCCCAGCACAGCCAAAATAAAAACAAATAAAATTTTCAAACATAAAATGTTATGCCAGATTTTTTTTTTTTTTGGCATATTCCACCCAAAGTCTCTCACTCTAAATATTTCCCTCTTTCCACCTGAGCATTTACATCTGTAACAAGATCAAAATCACCTGACTCACATTTCTACTATCATTGTTAAAATTACAGAAATCATAACAGGTTGACCTGTTTGGAAAACAACGTCATAATCTCTTAGGTAATCTTTTGAAAAAGAGAAAGTTTCCTGAACACTATTTAAATAAACTCATAACAGTCCCAGAGTAAGACCACCTTTCTCTCCCAAAGTGCATCCTACAATGTGCCACAGGATAAGATATGTCTGTGGGCAAATAAATTTGAAAACATCATATACAATATGGTCCCATGTGGATTCATAATTAAAAGTTCTGAAAAGTACTAAATAAAACAAAACCATTCAACTTTGATTAACCCGATATGTCCCAATGTATTTGACTAGAAAACCCTTATCATAGAACACGTAGGAAAATCCCTTGGCAAAGTTAGTTATCTATGCACCAGAAACATGAACAAAAGTTATAATTTAAAACTAAAATTGTCTTCTAAGAAATTTACATATGAATTAAAACAAAAAAGTACAATTCCCATAGCACATTTTTCTCAATGCACAGATTAGAAGGATAAGGGGTAAAAATCAGAATCAATGGCCCATTTTCAATAAGGCATGTTACTAAGCTTTGAAAGTATAAAAAGGTCAATAAGTTAGGCAGAAAACATCAATATATTTAAGAACAACAGAAACAGCACAACAATGTTAATGTTCTGAATGCTACTGAACTATATGCTTAATAGCTAAGATGGCAAATAGTATATATATTTTACCAAAATTTAAAAACATACAGAGAAATAGAATAGACATTCTTAATCTATACAGTAATGCAACTTTGTTATTATAACAAAAGAAAAAAGAGGCAATAAAATCCCACCTCCCTGAAAAAGTTTAAACCATCCCATAAAAAAGCCTGGACCCAGAAAAAAATGTAAACTAGGGATTATCTGTGGAGAAGGCAATTGCAACCCACTCCAGTACTCTTGCCTGGAAAATCCCATGGGCAGAGGAGCCTGCTAGGCTGCAGTCCATGGGGTCGCTAAGAGTTGGACACGACTGAGCGACTTCACTTTCACTTTTCACTTTCATGCAAAGGAGAAGGAAATGGCAACCCACTCCAGTGTTCTTGCCTGGAGAATCCCAGGGACAGGGGAGCCTGGTGGGCTGCCGTCTGTGGGGTCGCACAGAGTTGGACACGACTGAAGCGACTTAGCAGCAGCAGCAGCAGGGATTATCTATAAAATAACAATAATGGAAACACTACATGTCAAAATAATGGGACACAGCTAACACTAGGTTGAGACGAAAGTTGATAGTCTTGAGTGTCTTAGTCACTACGTAAGAGAAGGAAAGAAAATGCAAATGTAGTTACAAAACAGCAAGAAATGGCACACTAAACCAGAGATTAAAAAAAAAATCACTTTCCTAATAAATGAAGATAGAGCAGTATCTTAATCATCTTTGCCTCTCCTGTATCCAGCCAGTACATAATATGTTTCATAAATGCTACTTCTAAAGAATGGGAGCTGTATCTGAGAGAGTTGACTTAAGCAGTGAATTAAATACATTAGCAGAATGTCATGGAAAATTCAAAGGAATTACACTAGTCTGGTGGTTTTTGCCATACACTGACATGAATCAGCCACAGGTGTACATGTGTCCCCCGTCAGAAAATGAAATCTCGATCCCCCTGTTATAATTTGACTCAAGATATTTTATGATAAATACATCATAAAAAGCAGAGTTATTCTTGTATGCATTCCATCAAAGAGAATCAGAGAATGCAGAAATTAGCATTGAAAAATCAAAAAAAAAAAAAAAAGAACTACAATCATCTTATTTCAGTGTTTTTTAAACCAAATATGACATTCTCTTGTTAGTCTTCTCATTGAGTATGCCTTCCATTTTCACTACTATCAATCCTCCTTAAATTTATTCATAGACGTATACTCTCAATCAATGTACCAACAGGTGAACATGTAATTTTTAGAATCAACTTTTCAAGTAAAAAGAAAATTAAAAAGGAGCTCAGAAACTCATGAAAAAGATTACAAGGGTAACAAAAAATGTCAGTGTTTATTTTCAAAATTATTAAAAAGTAAGGACTATTAATTTAAACAGCATGGCACAGATAATAGCCCAACAGAACTAATTAGAGCCCAGGAAGAGACATGCACAGACATGACAGAGGTGACATCAGAGTCGTGGGGAGAAGACTTTTCATTAAATGATGCTGGGATAACTGATTACATTTATTTTAAAAACAGAACTGGACCCACACGTATCACCACACACAGACACACAAAACAATTACAAATAAACTTCTGAACAGAAAAAAGGAAAAAATAAAAAATAACTTTTAGAAGAATAACATGGGCATCCCTCGTGGCTGAATGGTAAAGAATCCGTCTGCCAGTGCAGGAGACACAGGTTGGATCCCTGACCCGGGAAGACCCCACATGCCTCAGAGCAACTGAGACCAAGCGCCACAACTACCGAGCCTGCGCTCTAGAGCCCCGGAGCCACAGCAACTGAGCCCGCACGTTTGAGAGCCCGTGCTCCACAAGAGAAGTCCCACAGTGAGAAGCCTGCACACCGCACGGAGAGTAGGCCCCACTCGCTACAGCTAGAGAAAGCCTGTGCAGCAGCGAAGAGCCAGCACAGCCAAAAATAAATGAAGTGAAAGTGAAAGTCACTCAGTCGTGTCCAACTCTGCAAATTTTCCAGGCCAGAACACTACAGTGGGTAGCCTTTCCCCTTCTCCAGGGGATCTTCCCAACCCAGAGATCAAACCCAGGTCTCCCGCATTGCAGACGGATTCTTCACCAGCTGAGCCACAAGGGAAGCCCAAGAATACTAGAGTGGGTAGCCTATCCCTTCTCCAGCAGATCTTCCTGACCCAGGAATCAAACCGGGGTCTCCTGCATTGCAGGCAGATTCTTTACCAACTGAGCTATAAGAGAAGCCCAAAAATAAATAAAAGTATACACAAAAACTTTTATTTATTTTTGGGCTTCCCTGATAGCATCACTGACTCAACGGACACGGGTTTGGGTGGACTCTGGGAGTTGGTGATGGACAGAGAGGCCTGGCGTGCTGTGGTTCATGGGGTCGCAAAGAGTCGGACACGACTGAGCGACTGAACTGAACTGATACACACAAAGGAATATGTAATAGCACATCTTAGTGTTAGATTAACATCTCATGGATTGATAAATTTCTATTAAAATTAAGAACTTCTGCTTAGCCACAGATACTATAAAGAAAATGAAAAGACCAAACATCTTATGGATTGAGAAATATCTATTAAAATTAAGAACTTCTGCTTAGCAACAGACACTGTAAAGGAAACGAAAAGATCAAACACAAAATAGAAAAGTATCTGGGACCCGTGTAAACAAGAAAAGATTAATATCCAGAATACATAAAAGAAATTCCTGTGGGTAGAGTACCATGACATCTGAATTTTTTCAAACATCTCAGAAAATAAACAAATGAATAAATAATAAATACACATATATGGATATATATACATACACACATATTACAGCAAAGCAAAGAAGGCAAATATATTAACAGCTGATGGAAATAAAGGCCACTAGTTTTCTTTCCTTTTCTAATACTTGAAACATTTTATAGCAATAGCTGGTGGAGGATGATGGTATGCAGAATTCCTACAAAGCAACAGAAGAAACTGGCTTAAGACTTGATAATCTTTTTCAAAACAGGAAATTCCAAAAACCAAGATAAAACAGAAAAAGATGGTCATCCTCATTAGTACTCAAGAAAATACATATTAAAATGACACTGAGGAAACAATTTAATGGTCATGAGATTGTCAAAAATTTAAACTGCGACTCTATCAAACGTTCAAGAAGATGTGGGTTAATGGATACTCCTATATAAACTGATACACGTGTGTTCCTGCATTGAGGCATACACCAACACACTATTCAGTGGTACCGATGAGCGGCACTTCACACAATCAACATGTATCAACCTCAACCTAACTTTAAGCAAAAGAAAAAAAAATTAAGTCTCAAAAAATAAAAAAATAAAAAAAAAAAAGAACACGGTGCCAATCCATTTAGAATCAATCAATCTAGTATTTAGCAACACACTCAAAAAGGGAAACAAAATAAAGAAACATTGGCGAAAAGAAAAAAAAAATTTAAGAAAACCTTGGTGAAGTTTATCACCAAAGTCAGAATAGCGGTTACTCCTTGAAAGAAAGTACAAATTTCAATCCAGAAGAGACAGAGAATTCTCTAAGCAACCAGCCTTTTGCTTTTTAACAGAGTGAGTCAGAGTATGCGCTTTTAACCATATCCATACAATTCATATACTCTTCTTTAAGAAAAGAACCTACATTCAGAAATACCAGTAGGAGCTGGGAAAACAGTTTTCTACATTAAAAAAATTAAATCATCGAAGACAAGTGGCTTAAAAATTATTTTACCTTCAACTATGTCCTGAATACAACAGACAAATTGCCTCAAGAACTGCTACAATTGAATTATTTTTGAAAAGACAAATCCTTTTTTAGGGGGAATGTTCACCTCTGAATTTGTCATTTTGTAGGGACAATGTTAGTGTACGTGCTGCCAAAGCATACACTAAAACATCTTCCAAATATATAAAATTTTCACAAATTAGAGAGTTTTAGACTGTCTTCCCTCTTCATGAAACATATACAAGACCTGACACACTTACGAAGAGAGAATAAAAGACAAATGTGTATACTCACTGTTAACTCTATCATTAGCTATATCATTATGTTACAATCAACAATGCACATGCATAGCAAACATTCTTCATAGTATGTACTCGATGATAAATACAGGAGCGGTTGGGGAGGACATATCTAATAAAGCACACCACCTCATGGGCTAGAACTGACCATCTTTTACTCAGCATTAATCTAAGTTTTATAAATTAAAGATACAAAGTTCTAAAACTTTCTTTACACCATTTAAAAAATCCCTGGAAGACTTCTTTCTCCTTTGAGCTCTTGTATTTTGTTCTTCGGTGTGAATGCACTTGACAGATTCCACTTTATAGTTTTATCTCATCTCCCACAACAGGTAGATGTGTGCATGAACATAAAGTCCACCTTCTTCATCCGTGTGCCCCCTGGGCGTGCCTAGCTTGAGGCCCTGAATGATAAACCCAAACATGTCTTTTGACTACAGATAAAGATAACTTAATTCTCATATTGTTGATACAGCGCAGTTCACTGGCTTCATGCACGCCCCACAGGGACAACGGACTACACATTCACCCTACAGGCTGGGACGTGCTCTCAATGCCTTTCTGGATCACTAGGGGAAAACTGCAGAGATTTTTCTGTACTTGGAACATCATGCCATTACCATAACATGCATGAAGTAATGAACTCAAAAGGAAGATGTTTGTTTTGACATTTTTTTTTTCATTCCTTAAGGAATGCTTTTAGCCTATGGCTTTGCCTTGGGTGAGACAATGTCAAGGTTTAAAGCAAACAAAAATGCCAGCCTTTGAGGTCAGTTATAAATCCTCCTCACGGTCACACACAGGAGCTACTTATGCAAGTTGGCTGGTTGGCCAGCTGGCTGGTTTTCAACCATGAATAGCAAGAGAAGGGATGTGCATAAACTGAAGAAACCACATCACATAATAACGACTACTTAATATTAAAATCAGTGGATGCTGGTGGCAGCTTCCTTGTTTCTGAACCACAAAATGGCAATATGACAAGATAATCACTGGGCTATCGAGGCTGGCAGAAAATTCCCTGCATACACCTGGCTTACTAAACTGAGTTACTGGTAACTGGAAGCGGGGGATTAACGATATATAATTGAGAGCTACTTAGATTGTTTATATTTGCTATTGTCTCTTAAAAGGCAAGACATTTAAACAAGTGAATGTGAGTTGGTTTTTTCACTTGCTCCCCTGTAGGTCACAGGCTCACAGTGGCTTGTCGGGATGATTTAAATTCAGGAGCGGTACAGTACTCGGCTGACAGGCTCGAGCACCGCTGCAGGCTACAATCCTCACACAGTGCCTGAAGGGTTATTACAATTGCAGGCGTCTACAGAGGACAACAAAGCAGCCTTACCCCTTCCCGAAGGCACCTCATTAGCACCGTGTATGCAGCCAAGGGAACAGCCCAGCATTCTCGGGGGTGCTTTTTTTTTTCTTCCTAAAAATGAAGTAGAAGGAAAGGCAGTGAGGCTAACGGCACAGAAGGTGTTAACCCTTTCAAGAAAAAAGGCTAAGTTTCACATACACAAATGACGTCGAACTTCTTAACATTCTACTGCAAGTACTGCTTACAACCTGCCAATTATGACCTGATGAGGGGTCCTTCACTGCAGTGTACATACAAAGCATTTCTTCTGTTTCCCAGTATGTCATATATGATGTTGATAAGCTCCCCTCAGCAACAGCTAGATGGAAAGAACCAAGGGATGACAGCATGATCTGGCTGATAGAGAAACCACTCCACTGATAACCACAGATTACGATACACACACTTCTACCTAAAGGTATGACATCATCTGGAATGACGTGGAAGCACAGAACATGCAGTTTGGAGTAGCATCTCTGGATAATCCATAGGAACAAGGAAAACACAGTATGCTACCTAGCAAGATGAAGCTCGACAAAAGCAAGTAACTAGGATCAATGAGTACACTGATTGGAAGGATATCAGGAATAATTCTTTCACAGAAGAACTAAGTTAGAAAAATAACCACAAGAACTCTCCTGGAACCTAACAAATAAAGTCACAAAATCAATCAGGGGCCACAGAGAAAGGTGAAAAAAAAAAAACACTCTTGTTATAACAGAAGAGAGTAGCTTCTGCTTAGACAGAATATTTCTGTTTTAAGATTGTCCAAATGTTAGAAGTGGTACCTTACTGATTCAAAAGTACTTAATACCCATGATGGGAATTGTGACTCGTTAACACTGTACCCTTAATCATGAAATGCCACACATGGTTATAATCTAGCCATTATCAACCAGAGCTGCTCCAGCTCAAAAATCACCAGTTCAGCACCCGATTTAACTTTCAAACATAATGTGCCTCCCTTTCAGCTCATTTATTCACGACATTCACCACAGGGTTTCCTTAACATCCCTGGACCCTACTCCCCATGTTCCTCACCCTTTTTCTTTACCCCCGTCTACCCCTACCCACCTTGGCTGCCACTGAGATTCCTGGCCTATAATTTAATCACTCTTGACAAAGGCCTGAAGGACCTCATCCTTTGGAGTTTCACTGTCGCAGGTCTGGGGAAACTCAGCCTTACCCGAAGGCAGTGGCTTGTTCTCTCTAGGCCTGTGGTCAGACAGCTGGGCTCTGGGAGGGGGGACACCAAAAACACAGACTCCAGAGTAACGTAGGATGGGGAAGCCCAGGGACCTTCCAGGTCACTCACCAGGCCTGCTTCTCTCTCTGTTCGATTCCCTCTCCTGAAAAGCTACAGCATTTCAACCCACTGCCCTCCCAAAACTTCGCTTTTCTTCTTCACAAAGATCATGAAAGTCACAAGAGAGGAACCACGCGCTCACCTCCACCTGCAGCTGGCTGCTGCCCATACCCTGGGTCATCGTAGGACAGGTTCCTCCACCCCTTCCATGTGGGCTCACAAGTCCCCTCCCACTCTTCTTCCTTCAGGGTCACCAGCTTCTG
The DNA here is from genome assembly GCF_029407905.1 of Bubalus kerabau. Lineage (NCBI taxonomy): Eukaryota > Metazoa > Chordata > Mammalia > Artiodactyla > Bovidae > Bubalus > Bubalus kerabau. The sequence goes on from NC_073643.1 coordinate 15,997,593, forward strand.
GACTATCCCTTACTGTTCCTAAGTGTTCAACATCATGTCTCCATGGGATCCTTCCTATTTCTACCAGACTCACTGTCATCTCCCATTTTCAAAACAGCCCTCCGCCCCACACCCCTCTGCTCTTTCCCATGGTCATGCTCACTTTACACTGGCTTCCTCAGGATCCCACGTCCCTCTAAATCCTCAACACACAACAGTCTGACTTCTTCTTCCTCCCACTCCATGTTAAATAAATACACAAAACAGCTCTTGTTGGGTTCCTGGTTGACTTTTGTATCCACTCAACCCAGGGGACTTTTTGTAGTCCTTTTTCTTGGACCTTAACTTCCACATTCAGCCCTATAAACTCTTTTCTGAAATACCCACTCCTCTCCTGATTTTGCTCCTACTTCACTTACTCACAGTTAGGGTCCAGAAGCTTCTCTTTCAATCCTCCCATCTATTCTCCACATTGAAACCAGAGTCACCCTTGCAGCACTTAAGTCAGATGACATCCTTACCTTTCTTATAACTCTTAATCAGCTTCCTCTTGCCCTTAGGATCAAAACCCAGGCCCCCAACTTGGCTGAGGAGCCTTCCATGGTCACATCCCTGTCTCCTGCAGCCCTGCCTCCTGCTCACTTCCCTCCTGTCCCACTGGCCACGCTGCAGCTCATGACTGAAAACAAGCACCTACTGTGTGCCAAGAACTCTTCTAAACAACAGTCATGCAGCTATGAGCAAGACAGACAAATGTTCTGTCTTAATGGTGTTCAGTGGGGCAGTGGTGGGAAGGGAGCGGTGGGCACAAAAAACATTTTTTTTACTTAAACAAAATAAACAAGGCAAGACAGTCATGCAAGCTATAAAGAAAAGCACAGCTGGCCAAGGGGTTAGAGGAAGTCTGTATGCAAAGTGCTTCATCTCACAGTTCTCAGGTTCAGGAGGAGGCTCTCTGCAGAACTCCATGCAAGAGAAGATGAACAGCAGATATCTGCAGGTAAACACTGTGAGCAGGAAGAACAGCGAATGCACAAGTATGGCAGCATGATCAGGGTGTGGGGGGTTCGAGGACCCATGGGGAGGCCAGCGAGGCTGGAAGGAGGAAGCGGCTAAGAGGGTAGTGAGGACAAAGGTCATATGGGAACTGAGGAGCAGTCCCCAAGGCCCAGAGGTGACCAGAGGGCTTTAGACGTGACAACAAGGAAGACGGAGCAGGGAGAGCTCTAGGAGTGACAACGGTGGAGTCGCCTGTGCTTCCACAGGCTCTCTCCAGCTTAGGTCTGGGGAAAAGACTGCAGTGCACACAAGAGTGACGCAACGAGACCATCTGGGAGTTCTTTCAACGGGCCAGGTGACAGATGGTGATGTGCTGGACCAAAAGAGACAAAACATGGGAACACCTGACTCTAGCTCATTATGCATCTTTGACAAAAGGAAGAAAAAGATACATAAACTAAAATATGCTGTCTCACACATTCCTCTACAGAATCACAGTCTGGACTGCAGTCCTCAAGCTTGTAACCTTGGGGTGTTGCCAGACAGCCAAAAGGTCAGTACATCAGTCTCTATGTTATACACGATATGTATGTATGCACATGTGTGTGTGTGTGTGTGTGTGTGTATACAGGTATCGATAACTTCAGGTCAGTCCCAGTAGGTCAGCGCTGCCCTGAGATGTTAAGGTTTACCTACATTCAAAGTTGCAAAGCCACAAAACACCCTCATTGCATGAAACATTAGTGATTTTTGTGGATATAACTTCCTGTCATTAGTTCAGTTCAGTTCAGTCGCTCAGTCATGTCCGACTCTTTGCAACCCCGTGGACTGCCAGGCTTCCCTGTCCATCACCAATTCCCGGAGCTTACTCAAATTCATGTCCATTGAGTTGGTGATGCCATCCAACCATCTCATCCTCTGTTGTCCCCTTCTCCTCCCACCTTCAATCTTTCCCAGCGTCAAGGTCTTTTCCAAAGAGTTAGTTCTTCACATCACGTGGTCAAAGTATTGGAGTTTCAGCTTCAGCATCAGTCCCTGCAATGAATATTCAAGACTGATTTCTTTTAGGATGAACTGATATAATCTCCTTGCAGTCCAAGGCACTCTCAAGAGTCTTCTCCAACACCACAGTTCAAAAGCATCAATTCTTTGGTGCTCAGCTTTCTTTATGGTCCAACTCTCACATCCATACATGACCTCAGGAAAAACCATAGCATTGACTAGATGGAACTTTGTTGGCAAAGTAATGTCTCTGCTTTTTAATATGCTGTCTAGGTTGGTCATAACTTTCCTTCCAAGGAGTAAGCGTCTTTTAATTTCATGGCTGCAGTCACCATCTGCAGTGATTTTGGAGCCCAGAAAAATAAAGTCTGTCACTGTTTCCACTGTTTTCCCATCTATTTGCCATGAAGTGATGGGACCAGATGCCATGATCTTAGTTTTCTGAATGCTGAATTTTAAGCCAACTTTTTGACCCTCCTCTTTCACTTTCATCAAGAGGCTCTTTAGTTCTTCTTTGCTTTCTGCCATATCATTAAGATGTGGTCAAATGTCATGGCCACAGAATCATCCCTATACTAAAATAGCCTAGCTTATATCCAATTAAAGTAAGTAGCAAGAGAAATGATTCTTCAGATCTACTTTCAGAAATAAATGTGATTCTGTAACATTCCCTTTACAGAAGACTAAAAAACGCAAACTAGTCTATATGACAGAAGGCAAGTAAGTGGTTGCCTGGGGACAGGGAGAGAGGAAAGATGAAGGGTTTACCGAGGGTGCTAAGGAAACCTTTTGGAGGCGATGGAGATTTTCATTATCTTGACTGTGGTGATGGTTACACAGATGTATACATATATTCAGTTCAATTGGTCAGTCATGTCCCATTCTTTGCGACCCCATGAACCGCAGCATGCCAGGCCTCCCTGTCCATCACCAACTCCCAGAGTCCACCCAAACCCATGTCCATTGAGTCGGTGATGTCATCCAACCATCTCATCCTGTCATCCATTCTCCTCGTGCCCTCAATCTTTCCCAATATCAGGGTCTCTTCAAATGAGTCAGCTCTTTGCATCAGGTGGCCCAAGTATTAGAGTTTCAGCTTCAACATCAGTCCTTCCAATGAACACCCAGGACTGATCTCCTCTAGGATGAACTGGTTGGATCTCCTTGCAGTCCAAGGGACTCTCAAGAGTCTTCTCCAACCCCACAGTTCAAAAGCATCAATTCTTCGGTGCTCAGCTTTCTTTGTAGTCCAACTCTCACATCCATACATGACTACAGGAAAAACCATAGCCTTGACTAGATGGACCTTTGTTGGCAAAGTAATGTCTCTGCTTTTGAATATGCTATCTAGGTTGGTCATAACTTTCCTTCCAAGGAGTAAGCGTCTTTTAATTTCATGGCTGCAGTCGCCATCTGCAGTGATTTTGGAACCCAGAAAAATAAAGTCAGCCACTGTTTCCCCGTCTATTTGCCATGAAGTGATGGGACCAGATGCCATGGTCTTAGTTTTCTGAATGTTGAGCTTTAAGCCAACTTTTTCACTCTCCACTTTCACTTTCATCAAGAGACTCTTTAGTTCTTCTTCACTTTCTGCCATAGGGTGATGTCATCTGCATATCTGAGGTTATTGATATTTCTCCCGGCAATCTTGATTCCAGCTTGTGCTTCCTCCAGCCCAGCGTTTCTCATGATGTACTCTGAATATAAGTTAAATAAGCAGGGTGACAATATAAAGGCTTGACATACTCCTTTTCCTATTTGGAACCAGTCTGTTGTTCCATATCCAGTTCTAACTGTTGCTTCCTGATCTGCATAGAGGTTTCTCAAGAGGCAGATCAGGTGGTCTGGTATTCCCATCTCTTTCAGAATTTTCTACAGTTTATTGTGATCCACACAGTCAAAGGCTTTGGCATAGTCAATAAAACAGAAATAGATGCTTTTCTGGAACTCTCTTGCTTTTTCCATGATCCAGTGGATGCTGGCAATTTGATCTCTGGTTCCTCTGCCTTTTCTAAAACCAACTTGAACATTTGGAAGTTCATGGTTCACGTGTTGCTAAAGCCTGGCTTGGAGAATTTTGAACATTACTTACTAGCATGTGAGATGAGTGCAACTGTGTGGTAGTTTGAGCATTCTTTGGTATTGCCTTTCTTTGGGATTGGAATGAAAACTGACCTTTTCCAGTCCTGTGGCCACTGCTGAGTTTTCCAAATTTGCTGACATACTGAGTGCAACACTTTCACAGCGTCATCTTTCAGGATTTGAAATAGCTCAACTGGAATTCCATCACCTCCACCAGCTTTGTTCGTAGTGATGCTTCCTAAAGCCCACTTGACTTCACATTCCAGGATGTCTGGCTCTAGTTGAGTGTGAGTGATCACACCATCATGATTATCTGCATTGTGAAGATCTTTTTTGTACAGTTCTTCTGTGTATTCTTGCCACCTCTTCTTAATATCTTCTATTAGTACTGACCAAATTGCAATTTTTAAACATGTGCAGTTTATGGTATGCCAACTATACCTCAGTTAAGCTAACAGAAAAGGTTAAAAAAAAAAAAAAAAAGACACACTCACAAAAAGAACTGGACTAGACAGACTCCCATCCCTGATAAGATGGCAGACAAGATACCTGATCACTCTTCTAAGGAAAGCAGTTTTACTCTACATCCTTAAAATGCCTCAGAGAGCTGACAAAAAAAACAAATAATCAAGCCAAAAATCAGCTGCAAGATGAAGGGATAAACAGAGCACTGAAGTTTGCTTTCATTCTCTGAGCCTGCAGAACTTGGGAACTTTGAGCTTTGATGTCAAGGCATCAAGGGCCCAAGGCAAGAGTAAAGTTGATATAAACTCTCCATCCACACCCTCCAGGAACCACAAGGAAAGCTGTCTTTCACAAAACTTAGCACACAAGAGAACGTTCCAGTGCAAGAGGAGGAAGGGAGGGAGCGCTAAATACTAACTGAAGAAGACATGCATATTAATTACTAACAATTAGCTCCAGTGTATGCACTCCATATGCTTTTTAATACTGTGTAACTATTGAATGAAAATCGTTGTTCTACCTGCTACATAAAATGGGACAAAGTAAGAATCTACATTTCTACTTTCTCATTTCTCATTTTCTCATTACAGGCAAAAATAACTCTGTAAGGATAAGTAAGAAAGCAACTGCGATGGTTATTTACTGGGGAACTACACAGAAGGGGACAGAAAAAAGAAAAGGGACCATAGGCTGTGTACCTTGCTATACTTCTAAGGTCTGTAGTTTCATGAATGTGTATCTCTTCAAAATATAAAATTATCTGAGAATAAACTCAACTAAGCTAAATACACAAAAAGCTTTATGAGATAAATCACTTACATAAAAAAAACCTTGTAATATAGATACACAGAAACATAAGTTTTTGTGCATTAAATGTACTAATACTATGTAATAGTACATAAATGTACTAATACTCTAATAGACTCAGCACAATTCCAAACATGTATTAGAAGACTCAAAATCATAAAGATATCAGGACTTCTGCATAGTCGATGCTGTTTTCAAAAGATGATTTCATAATTGGACAACCTGATTCTAAAATTTTTTCTGACATGCAAATGACCAAGAAGAGCCAAGACATTTATGAAAAGGAAGAATAAGGAGGAGAGATTTGCTGTACCAGCTATCAATACTAAATATGGAACTAAGTGATTTTAAATACTGATGTTTTCTAACAATTACTTTAATTGTCTTAAAATGATGATTATCCAGAGAGTCAACTTAGATACTAAGGATACTGAGGTTATATAACATTTAAGCAAGTTCTAGAACCAAAACAAGTGGAAACAAAGAACATCTGATTAATTTATAACGTACTGGCACTCATTTAAAACAGAGCATCACATGAAATGAATGACTCACAATATAACTGTATCTATTTAAGATATTCCCCAAAAAAGAGGTCAAAATCTGCAGCCACAAACTCTCACCACCATGTTATTAATAACAGCATGTGTATTAGTCACTCAGTTGTGTCCAACTCTTTGCGTCTCCATGGCTCCTCTGTCCATGGTATTCTCCAGGCAAGAAGTCTGGGGTGGCTTGCCATTTCCTTCTCCAGGGGATCTCCCTGACCCAAGGACTGAACCCGGGTCTCCTGCATTTCAGATTCTTTACCATCTGAGCCATAAGGGAGGCTTCCAGGTGGCACTAGTGGTAAAGAAGTTGCCTGTCAATGCAGGTGAAAGTAAGAGACTCAGGTTCAATCTTTGGGTCAGGAAGATTCCCTGGAGGGGAATATGGCAACCCACTCCAGTATTCTTGCCTGGAGAATCCCCTGGACAGAGGAGCCTGGTGGACTACAGTCCATAGGAGGTAAAGAGTCAGACACGACTGAAGCAACTTAGCACGCACACACTCACGTTAAAAGGTCGTCTCTTGTGTTGTTGGAAGAGGGTGTTTGCTATGACCAGTGTGTTCTCTTTGCAAATCTCTGTGAGCCTTTGCCCTGCTTCATTTTGTACTCCAAGGCCAAACTTGGTGCTCTAAGTAGGTAAGTTTATGTCACTGGGTATGTTTGTATCTGCTTTGGCAAACTTCAGGAGATGGTGAGGGACAGGGAAGCCTGGCATACTATACACACACCCTAGTGTGTTAAATATCAATGGTGTTTTTATACTGGAAGAATCAATGAAATCTTCTTGCCTAAACGAGTCAAAGATGGCAGCAACCTGGGGACAGTGTTGCGGGGAGGGTGCGTGAGGGGCTCTGGTCCATTGGCTTTAAAATACAGCTTGAGACTCTCCTACACTTTAAAGAGAAAGAGGCACTGGGAAAGAGGGAAGACTGACCAGGAGACAGAGAAGAGTCAGAAAGACACCAAGAGCCTCTCCCCTCCACAGGCAAAATTTTCACTGATTTCCTTATATATGCCCTAAGAGGCAAAATCAAAACACTTTGATATTAACACTTATCAGCCAGGAAATGTCTGAACACATCAGAGAGCAAGAGAGTTAATCAGACAGTCTTACCTCGGTAGCTATAAGATAGATCAGCTCTCCCAGGGTTGGTAAAAGGCACTGTTTCAATTTGCTGTTCCTGAAATTTTCCCTGATTAATTCAGTTAAGAGAGTGATTGCCTGAAAAGAAGGGGGAAAATGTACATTATTTCATGCATACCTTTCAGTTCTTTACCCTATATGTAACAGGAAAGACATTCCACAAAATTCATCTGACATTTTTAACAACTGGTCTATAAATGATTTTCAATATATGGACCTTATTCCTGAAGAAAATATAGGAACTCTCCTAGACGATGATGTAAATTTGTTGTTGTTGTTCAGGCAGCAAGTCATGTTCAACTCTTCACAACCCCATGGACTGTAGCATGCCAGGCTTCCCTGTCTCTCACCATCTCCTGGAGTTTGCCAAAGCAGATACAAACATACCCAGTGACATAAACTTACCTACTTAGAGCACCAAGTTTGGCCTTGGAGTACAAAATGAAGCAGGGCAAAGGCTCACAGAGTTTTGCAAAGAGAACGCACTGGCCATACAAACACCCTCTTCCAACAACACAAGACACAACCCTAAACACAGATGTCACCAGCTGGTCAATACTGAAATCAGACTAATTATATTCTTTGCAGCCAAAGATGGAAAAGCTCTATATAGTCAGCAAAAACAAGACTGGGGGCTGACTGTGCCTCAGGTCATGAACTCCCTATTGCAAAATTCAGACTTAAACTGAAGAATATAGGGAAAACCACAAGGCCATTCAGGTATGACGTGAATCAAATCTCTTATGATTATACAATGGAAGTAAAAAATAGTTTCAAGGGATTAGATCTGATAGAGTGCCTGAAGACCTATGGACAGAGGTTTGTGACACTGTACAGGAGGCAGAGATCAAGACCATCCCCAAGAAAAAGAAATGCAAAAAAGCAAAATGGTCTGAGAAGTCCTTACAAATAGCTGAGAAAAGAAGAGAAGTGAAAGGCAAAGGAGAAAAGGAAAGATATACCCATTTGAATGCAGAGTTCCACAGAATAGCAAGGAGAGATAAGAAAGTCTTTCTCAGTGACCAGTGCAAAGAAATAGAGGAAAATAATAGAATGGGAAAGACTAGAGATCTCTTCAAGAAAATTAGTGATACCAAGGGAATATTTCATGCAAAGATGGGCACAATAAAGGACAGAAATGGTATGGACCTAACAGAAGCAGAAAATATTAAGAAGAGTTGGCAAAAAGATACAGAAGAACTATACAAAAAAGATCTTAACGACCCCAGATAACCATGATGGTGTGATCACTCACCTAGAGTCAGACATCCTGGAGTGTGAAGTCAAGTAGGCCTTAGAAAGCATCACTATGAACAAAGCTAGTGGAGGTGATGGAATTTCAGCTGAGCTATTTCAAATCCTAAAAGATGATGCTGTGAAAGTGCTACACTCAATATGGCAGCAAATTTGGAAAACTCAGCATTGGCCACAGGACTGGAAAAGGTCAGTTTTCATTTCAATCTCAAAGATGGGCAATTTCAAAGAATGTTCAAACTACCACACAATTGCACTCATCTCACACACTAGCAAAGTAATGCTCAAAATCCTTCAAGCTAGGCTTCAGCAGTATGTGAACTGAGAAATTCCAGATGTACAAGGTGGATTTACAAAAGGCAGAGGAACCAGAGATCAAATTGCCAACATCTGCTGGATCATAGGAAACGCAGGAGAATTCCAGAAAAACATCTACTTCTGCTTCACTGACTATACTAAAACCTTCGACTATGTGGATCACAACAAACTGTGAAAAATTCTGAAAGAGATGGGAATACCAGACCACCTTACCTGCTTCCTAAGAAAACTGTATGCAGGTCAAGAAGCAACAGTTAGAACTGGACATGGAACAACAGACTAGTCCCAAATTGGGAAAGGAGTACGTCAGGGCTGTATATTGTCATCCCGCTTGTTTAACTTATATGCAGAGTACATCATGAGAAACGCTGGGCTGGATGAAGCACAAGCTGGAATCAAGATTGCCAGGAGAAATATCAATAACCTCAGGTATGCAGATGGCAGAAAGTGAAGCAAAACTAAAGGACCATTTGATGAAGATGAAAGAGGAGAGTGAAAAAGCTGGTTTAAAATTCAACATTCAAAAAACAAAGATCATGGCATCCAGTCCCATCACTTCATGGCAAATAGATGGGGAAACAATGGAAACAGTCACAGACTTTATTTTTGGGGGCTCTAAAATCACTGCAGATGGTGACTGCAGCCATGAAAATAACAGACGCTTGCTGCTTGAAAGAAAAGCTATGCCCAACCTAGATGGCATATTAAAAAGCAGAGACATTACTTTGTCTTCAAAAGTCCGTACAGTCAAAGGTATGATTTTTCCAGTAGTCATGTATGGATGTGAGAGCTGGACAAAAAAAGGCTGAGTATGGAGGGACTGATGCCTTTGAACTGTGGTGGAGAAGACCCTTGACAGTCCCTTGAACACCAAGGATATCAAACCAGTCAATCCTAAAGGAAATCAACCCTGAACATTCATTGGAAGGACTGATGCTGAAGCTGAAACTCCAATACTTTGGCCACCTGATGCGAAGAACTGACTCATTGGAATAGACCCTGATGCTTTCAAAGATTGAAGGCAGGAAGAGAAGAGGATGACAGAGGCCGAGATGGTTGGATGGAATCACTGATTCAATGGACATGAGTTTGAGCAAGCTCCAGGAGATGGTGAAGGACAGGGAAGCCTGGCATGCTGCAGTCCACTGGGTTGCAAAGAGTCAGACACAGCTGAGCCACTGAACAGAAACAACACTTACAGCATTTATCAGTTACCAAGCACTTTCACTATATACGATAATCTTCTGCCAGGCAACTGTGGCTCTGTCTTTAAAGCCAGAAAACCTAGGCTGAGAGAGTGGAAACAACTTGCCCCACACACCATCCATGCCACTTGGAGGCTTATACTGCATTAAATACTGCATTCAATTCTTATACTGCATTAAACTTTTAAGTGATTCCTTCAAAAATATGAGAGGGGCAATATTATAACAACATTTCAGTATAATTCACTTTCAAATTCTGCAGCATATTTTTATCAGATCTAGTTTATTTCCTAGGACTCATGCAGAGAAAATCCCATGCTCCATGCCAGAATTTATACCACAGAACACAAGGTTAATCAAATCACACTGTGACCATAAACTAGGGTTGAATGGTTTCAGAATGATACATATAGAATGAGATGGGGGGGAAATGTATGTAAGTAGTATGGAAACATTGCTCTGAAACAGTGCAACTCAAAACATGGTGTACAAACAAGACTATTTCTCATGGTGATTAAGACCGAGGTTTTTAAATTGAACGTATATCAAAACACTACGTTGCACACCTAAAACTAACACAATGTTGTATGTCAATTGTATCTCGCTTTATTCATTTAAAAGTTTAACAACTGAAAGTGAGCAATTTAAAATTTTCAGAACAATTTCACAGTGTTATAATACAACATCCCAGCATGTGATCACTGGTTCCACTTTGTAAACAAGAGTGTGGACAAGCTGGAGCTGGACATCAAGCAGCTGCACGACAGTCATGCACGGGAGGAACACTTGAGGTGGGGACAGTTTTGATTTATAACTGACCTACAATGAGCTACATTCTCTTGTTGTTGTTTTTCTGCCGTGCCGTGTGGCTTGCAGGATCTTAGTTCCCCAAACAGGGATTGATCCTGGGGCCACCCGCAGTAAAAGCTCTGAGTTGTAACCACTGGACCACCATGGAATTCCCCCAGTTGTATATATTTAAAGTGTATAATTAGATACATTTGACATACACACATCCCATGTGAAATCACCACCACAATCGAGACAGCAACAGCCTCAAGTGTTTCCCCAAGTTCCCTTGGTAATCCCCCATCCCACTACCTTTCTCTTCCACCAATTTACTTTCTGTCGTTAGTTTGCATTTTCTACAGTTTATATCAGTTGGATCACATATCATGTATCCTTATTTGTCTGGCTTCTTTCACTTAGCATAATGCATTTGAGATTAAAGCATGCTATTTTATTTATATATAATGCATTCTTTTTTATTGCTGAGTACTCTTCCTCCATATAGACATAACATCTTATGTAACCCCCACCACTTACTGCCTTACTCCCTATACAAAATGGTTGAGGAGGAAAAAGCAATCATATACAACACATTAGCCTTTGCAGGTCATTTCCACACACAGCTGTCTTTTCCTTTATCCTGGATTAATCATCCACTGATCATTCATTAATATTACATTGAACCATCTGAAATTAACAATGCTCAGCCATTTTTACCCTATGAAAACCACACACTTACCATAAAAGAGTGGATAAAGGCAAGTTTTCTAAAAAGAAAGGAAACAATTTTTTTAAAGGAACCTTGGAATACGAGGAAAGAAACAAGAACATGAGAGGCAAAAATAAGGTAAATTCAATAGTCTTTCCTTCTCCTATTAAGTTTTCTAAATTATCTTTGATGTTTGAAGCAAACATTATAAAAATGCTTGGTTTGGTTCTAAACGTATTTAGAGGATATATTTTACTCATTACTGACCAGGGGATTTTTGCATAAACTAACGCATATGGCCAGCAATGTGCTATGTAAGTGAACACTGAAACATCTCTGGTCAATAACGTTAAGGTAATAAAAGACATATCAATACATATCTGGCCAATAATATGCTAACTATATAAAACTGAAGGAGGTTAAATGGTTGAAAAAGGAAGTTTTCTATACTTCACTTGAACAAGAGAAATCATGATACCACTAGACTGTGATTAAATTATATATACTACAAATATAAACAATGTTTAAAAAAAACCCAAAGATGATCTAAATAAAAGAAGAGGTGTATTTTTATGTATGTTTGTGTGTGTGTTTTATTTTCTATACAATGTGATGTTTTGACATCTTAAACAAATCATTCTGGCTGGGGAGAGAATGACCTTCCTAGGGCCAGCCAATTTTTAGAGGTAGCTAAGGCCCATGAAAAATGAGTGTTAGTCACTCTGTCATGTCCGACTCTTTGCAACTGCGTGGATTATAGTCCACTAGCCTCCTCCGTCTGTGCAATTCTCCAGACAAGAATACTGGAGTGGGTAGCCATTCCCTTTTCCAGGGGACCTTCCTGACTCAGGGATCGAAAATGGGTCTCCCACATTGCAGGCAGATACTTTATAGTGTGAGCCACCACGGAAGCCCCAGGAAAGCAAGTCTTCAATATGCTAACCAGCAAACCCAGAACCATACCTCCTCTATCTGGTCCTTATACCTCAGAAGGCAATACTCTTCTGTCTTCATCATCCTAGGCCGGGTACCAGGCAACTAGAGACTGTCATTATTCCCATAGGCTGCTGAAAGTATTCATACCTACCAATTCTAAGCTATTTATCCTGCCCTGCCTTTCCCGTGGAAACCCCAACAAAGGCCAAAGCCTAAGCACTCCTGTTCTGCCTCCTGACCACCTTGGTGTTTTTCCACACGGCTCTGTATGCCACCTGTCTTGAGGAGCACTAAGCATAGTAAACTCTATTTTCCTGAGCCTCTGCTCTTTCTCCTCGTGTGGCCAATCCTGACTGACCATCTCATAAATCAATACAAAAAGGAGATATACTAGGTTCATAGATAGTAAGACTCACAGTAAAGATGTCAATTTCCCCCAAACTGATAGCCTGGTTTATCGAAATTCCTATCAAAATCCTACCAAGATTTTTTTGTAGATATTGACAAGATTATCCTACAATTTATGCAGAAAAACAGAAGTATCAGAATTGCCAAAACAATTTTGAAAAAGGAGAATAAAGTGGTTGAAAACTGTTCTATCTGGTTTCAAGACAGTATATAGTTACAGTAATCAAGACTGTGAGGCAGTGTCAGAGAGACAGGCTCTCAGATCAATGAACCAGAACACAGAATTCAGAACTAGCTCCACACTAGTAGATTTTTGACAAATGTGCAAAGGCAGTATAATGGAGGAAAGTCCATCTTTCAACAAATGTTGCTGGAGCAACTGGCTTTCCACTGGAAAAACAAGTAAATCTCAGCCTAAGTCTGACACTTTGTACAAAGTATTAACTCAAAATGGATCATAGACTTAAATGTAAAACAGAAAAATAGAAGTAAAAAAAAAAAATACATATATATGATAAAGTCTTCAGAAACTAGATAAAGAGTAGATCTGATACCAAAAGCACAGAGACATTGTACCAAAGAAGCTATACAACTGGAAAATAAGCATATGAAAAGACGTTCAACAGTACTGACGATTAGGGAAATGCCAATTAAAACCACAATGAGCTATCACTACACCGCTATCAAAAACAGAGTGACGATAGCAATTGCTGCTAAGGATGGAGAGAAACTGGATGGCTCACACCATCTCTGGTGGGAATGTAAAATGGTACAGCCGTGCTGGAAAATAGTTTGGCAGTTTCTCAATCAAAACACAACAAATGAACCACTAAACATGCAGCTGCCACAGGACCTAGAAACTGCACTCATCAGCATTTATCCCAGAGAAATGAGTACGTCCATCCACACAAAACCTGTTGTTCAATTTTACAGCAGCTTTATTTGTAACGGTCAAAACTGGAAATGATCCAGGTTATCTTTCAACAGGTAAATGAATACAGAATACTATTCAGATCAGATCAGTCGCTCAGTTGTGTCCGACTCTTTGCGACCCCATGAATCGCAGCACGTCAGGCCTCCCTGTCCATCACCAACTCCCGGAGTTCACTCAGACTCACGTCCATCGAGTCAGTGATGCCATCCAGCCATCTCATTCTCTGTTGTCCCCTTCTCCTCTTGCCCCCAGTCCCTCCCAGCATCAGAGTCTTTTCCAATGAGTCAACTCTTCGCATGAGGTGGCCAAAGTACTGGAGTTTCAGCTTCAGCATCATTCCCTCCAAAGAAATCCCAGGGCTGATCTCCTTCAGAATGGACTGGTTGGATCTCCTTGCAGTCCAAGGGACTCTCAAGAGTCTTCTCCAACACCACAGTTCAAAAGCATCAATTCTTCGGCGCTCAGCTTTCTTCACAGTCCAACTCTCACATCCATACATGACCACAGGAAAAACCATAGCCTTGACTACCCAGACCTTTGTTGGCAAAGGAATGTCTCTGCTTTTGAGTATGCTATCTAGGTTGGTCATAACTTTCCTTCCAAGGAGTAAGCATCTTTTAATTTCATGGCTGCAGTCACCATCTGTAGTGATTTTGGAGCCCAGAAAAATAAAGTCAGACACTGTTTCCACTGTTTCCCCATCTATTTGCCAGGAAGTGATGGGACCGGATGCCATGATCTTCGTTTTCCGAATGTTGAGCTTTAAGCCAACTTTTTCACTCTCCACTTTTACTGTCATCAAGAGGCTTTTGAGTTCCTCTTCACTTTCTGCCGTAAGGGTGGTGTCATCTGCATATCTGAGGTTATTGATATTTCTCCCGGCAATCTTGATTCCAGCTTGTGCTTCTTCCAGTCCAGCGTTTCTCATGATGTACTCTGCATAGAAGTTAAATAAACAGGGTGACAATATACAGCCTTGACGAACTCCTTTTCCTATTTGGAACCAGTCTGTTGTTCCATGTCCAGTTCTAATTGTTGCTTCCTGACCTGCATACAAGTTTCTCAAGAGGCAGATCAGGTGGTCTGGTATTCCCATCTCTTTCAGAATTTTCTACAGTTTACTGTGATCCACACAGTCAAAGGCTTTGGCATAGTCAATAAAGCAGAAATAGATGCTTTTCTGGAACTCTCTTGCTTTTTCCATGATCCAGCAGATGTTGGCAATTTGATCTCTGGTTCCTCTGCCTTTTCTAAAACCAGCTTGAACATCAGGAAGTTCACAGTTCACATATTGCTGAAGCCTGGCTTGGAGAATTTTGAGCATTACTTTACTAGCATGTGAGATGAGCGCAATTGTGTGGTAGTTTGAGCATTGCCTTTCTTTGGGATTGGAATGAAAACTGACCTTTTCCAGTCCTGTGGCCACTGCTGAGTTTTCCAAATTTGCTGGCATATTGAGTGCAGCACTTTCACAGCATCATCTTTCAGGATTTGAAATAGCTCAACTGGAATTCCATCACCTCCACTAGCTTTGTTCGTAGTGATGCTTTCTAAGGCCCACTTGACTTCACATTCCAGGATGTCTGGCTCTAGGTGAGTGATCACACCATCGTGATTATCTGGGTCGTGAAGATCTTTTTTGTACAGTTCTTCTGTGTATTCCTGCCATCTCTTCTTAATATCTTCTGCTTCTGTTAGGACCATACCATTTCTGTCCTTTATCGAGCCCATCTTTGCATGAAATGTTCCTTTGGTATCTCTGATTTTCTTGAAGAAATCCCTAGTCTTTCCCATTCTGTTGTTTTCCTCTATTTCTTTGCATTGATCACTGAAGAAGGCTTTCTTATCTCTTCTTGCTATTCTTTGGAACTAATAAGCAATAAAAAGTAACAAAATGTGAACACAGGCAACAACCAGAATGAAGAGTCAGAGAATTAGGTTAAACAAAAAAGCCAGCTCTGAAAGGTTATATACATCTTCAAAATGAAAGGAGTACAGAAATGGAGAAGGGATTAGTCAGTCGCCAGGGGCGGGAAGGAAGAGCATGAGATAGAGGGAGTGGGTATGGCTATAAAGGGCGGTAAGGGTGATCCTTGTGGTGACGACACCGTTCTGATCATTAACTATCTCACCATCGACATTCTGACTGTGATACCGCCTGACAGTTCTCCAAGATGTCACCATCGGGGAAAATTAGATGAAGTACCATATATACCCGGCATCTCTCTGCACTATTTCTTACAACGGCATGTGAATCTACAATTACCCCAAAATAAAATTTTAATTTTTTCAAGTTAACCTCATTCTAAATTCAAAACCCAGATCCAACTTTCTGTTTCACAATATTCATAGCAGGGACATATAGCTCTGTTCCATTTTATCATCCACTGGCCATTTGGTATCAGTAAACATCACAGGAAATTAAAACATTTTAATGCTGCAGACCCTTAAAGATATAAAACTGTCTGAACTGCCTCCAGCGTAACAGAAACTGCTTTGAAACTGAGTGCATTATAGACAGACAAACATCATATGATCTATGCTAGAAAAGTCACAGCAGCCCAACATCTCACTTGCAAAACTTAACTTTGGATACCATT
Source organism: Bubalus kerabau (assembly GCF_029407905.1). Classification (NCBI taxonomy): domain Eukaryota; kingdom Metazoa; phylum Chordata; class Mammalia; order Artiodactyla; family Bovidae; genus Bubalus; species Bubalus kerabau. Next base: position 16,013,774 of record NC_073643.1, read on the forward strand.
TTACAATGCACAACAAATAAGTTTCCCTGTGATATTACCGTATAGATTTTCAACTCATTCCGTAAAAATTTCAACAAACATTAATATTAAAAAGGAAAACTATAAGAATAACCACATAAATGACAAACACCAAGCGGGAAAAATAACTTTATTGATCTAAGTATGACACTAAAATATGCTAATACTAAACAAAACAAAAACCGTAAATGAGATTGTTCAGTTCTTCTTCCAACTCAGAAATCCAAGTAATAGGTGGATATTCTTCTTAGGCATGTTTCTCCTATAGTGTATAAAAATTTACCTGGCCTTTTAACAATGAAGCTAAAATAGATTTTTTTTAATGGGATGGATATTCATGTATCATGCTACTATTGTATGTATTTTTTGGAAAATATAAGGAAAATGAGGAGAATGGAGGGTGTCTTACTTCTAGGATTATTATGCTTTAAGGCATATCTATACAATCACTGATTCTATTACCCTAAAAGAAACTATGGTTCTGCAACCATAGGCATGACTGGTTGCTTGATTACTTCAAATAACAATAATTATTTATAATTAAAAATAATAATAATTATTATAATAACAACCAGATACAATAATAGGATTGTAAACCTATTTCTTAGGCCCGTATAGTCAAAGCTATGGTTTTTCCAGTAGTCACGTATGTGGTAATGAAACTGTATAAATGTAAGAGCTGGACAATATAAAAAGGCTAAGCACCAAAGAATTGTTGAACTATGGTGCTGGAGAAGACTCTTGAGAGTCTCTTGGACTGCAAGGAGATCCAACCGGTCAATCCTAAAGGAAATCAGTCCTGAATATTCATTGGACTGATGCTGAAGCTGAAGTTCCAATACTTTGGCCACCTGATGCAAAGAGCCAACTCTTTGGAAAAGTTGGGTAAGATTAACAGCAGGAGGAGAAAGAGAAGACAGAGGATGAGGGGGTTGGATGGCATCACTGACTCAGTGGACATGAGTTTGGCAAGCTCCAGGAGATGGTGAAGGACAGGGAAGCCTTGCATGCTGCAATCCATGGGGTTGCAAAGAGTAGGATACAACTGAGCGACCGAACAACAACAAAATCCTATACCTTAAACTACTCTGAGGTCTTAAACTCATTTTACAGCTTTGACAAGGGAAAGCCAGGCCTCTCTCAGCTTTATCTGAAACTATCAGATTGACATCAGGTCGGATATGCTTCAATTTCACATACCCGAACTGAGTCTCTTAGGCAGAGAGACAGAAGATGAAGAACTTCTGCAGTTATAAAACTCATATTCTGAACTCGCAGAAAGTTTGCTGGCTCCTGACTCTAAAATATAGTTTTTAAATGTCCATGTTAACAGGTATACAATTAACAGCTACAAATAGAAATTGAAATAAACTCCAGACCAAAGAGAATAGAGTGTTTTATTAGGCCAAAGGGACATTTTTTAAGGCCCAATATAACTGTTCCCAATGGGAGATAACAGCAGCAGACATCACAACAACATAACCTTTTAAATTAGATACTGTTCAGTATTCTTCCCTGTGGAGTCCCAACCCCTCAAGCAGGAGCATTTCATGATCTGAAAGGAACAGAGAATTCCAATGGATACCACTCGGCCCAACCTTTTTCTTTCTTAGAACACCATTTTCAATGTCCCAAACACAGCTTGCTCACATAAAATATGAACCTCATAATCCTGGCTTTAATTTTATTTGTATTAAATCTCAGACTCCGCTGGGAACTGCATTTCAGATCCGTAGACTTGAAACTTCAAGTTCTCATTTTCAAAAGTGTTGGTTTAAAAAGTGTGAGAGAAAGAAAACACACTAGAAACAGATAAGAGAAGGCAGAAACAGAAAGATGGTAAACTTATCTGAAGAGAAAAAAAATCTGTGCTGTATCTAATAACTGGAAATATTACTGCAATGTTGCAATGCTGTAAGAAGTTCTCCTCAGTGACTTCTGGATATCAAAGTGGATATAATCTTTAATCTCTAATACTCTGCATATTATTGATAACTGGGTTACTGCATTCAAATTGGCATCTAACCCCTAAAAGTAAATAATCAGGGAGAAAAAGTCAGTACTGCTATCTTGCCACTACCCTGCGGAGGCCTAAATGTAAACAAAGCACCTGGAACTGGTGGAATTTTTTCTCTTAAAGATTACGCACTGTCAGGAAAAGCAAATAAATGCATAAGTAGATTTCTTTAACAGCCATCAAAACAGTTTAGAAGCACTTGGTACACAAATTTTATCAAGTTCCCTGATTTTTTTTTTAATTAGATGTCAACAAACTTCAAAACTGCAAAAGAATGTGTTGCTTTTTGGCCACCAGTCACCCAATCCCTCTTCCTAACACCACTCAAGTTCCTTTTGAAGAAAAACCTCTCCTGTACTGCGCTTGTCCATGCGATGACAAAGCAGGCCCTCCAAACATGGAAACTGTAAGGGTCCTGGCTCCCTTCAGAAACACTTCCCTCCTGCTGCTAAGTCGCTCAGTCGTGTCCGACTCTTAGCGACCCCATGGGCTACAGCCTGCCAGGCTCCTCCATCCATGGGATTTTCCAGTCAAGAGTACTGGAGTGGGTTGCCATTGCCTTCTCTATCTTCCCTCCTAGTCTGGTTAAATTAAAGTTAAATCAGAAATACAGACACGGATGTAGAAAACAAGCTTATGGTTACCAGGCGATCAGGGATAGGGAATTATAAATTGGGGGACTGGGATTGACATATACACACTACTATACATAAAACAGATAACTAATAAGAAACTCTTGTACAGCACAAGAAACTCTGCTCAGTACTCTGTAATGATCCATATGGAAAAAGAACCTTTAAAAAAGTAGATATACGTATGTGTATAACTGATTCACTTTGCTATACACCTGAAAACTAACACAACATTGTAAATCAACTACACTTCAATAAAAATGTTTAAAAAATAAACTACATCACTAGCGGATTTCTTTTTGTTCTTTATATCTTATCAGAGAACAAAATTTTGTGTTAATTACCTCAAAATCAGAGGTCTTTAAAAATAAAATAATAAATCAGAGTTTTATTCAAAATTTGAAAAAAAAAAAAAAAGACGAGGCCACAACCTAAACAGCCAGCAAGGCTCCTGCTCAGAAAGCTGAACCTGGAGTGGAGTGGCACAGGATAAACCAAGAGCTGAAGTTTACTACAAGTGGCTCCAAGCAAGGCTCCAAGAGGCCCCGCTCCAAAGGCCCTCTGGAGCCGCCAGGCCCTGGCTGCTCTCATCCTCTCTTGGAGTCTCTGACCTTGCTCATTTCCCCTCATCAATACCCTCTATGACCAAGTTAGGCAGTCAACCTGCAGAAGCGGTGAACAGTACTTGTGCCGTGCAGTTCCTCTCCCTTCCTGGACACATGAAAATATTTCCCAGCTCCCCTGAAGTTGAATGCGACCATGCTAATAACTCTACCCAACTGGCTGAAAGTAGAAATGATGTGTGTACATGTGTGCATGCTAAATCGTTTCAGTTGTGTCCGACTCTATGCGACCCTGTGGACTATAGCCGGCCAGGATCCTCTGTCCATGGAATCCTCTAGGCAAGAATACTGGAGTGGGTTGCCATGCCCTCCTCCAGGGGATCCTTCCGACCCAGGAATCCATAGGCAATTTTCTCTACTCTATCCCCATGTCCCAGGAAACGTGAGTACACCTGCTAGATGGAGATGAACTGCAAGCTGCTGGGGCTCTGATGTCAGCTGCCCTCAGAGCACCCAGGCCAACAGCGAGAGAGTTCTAAAGCCTCTGAGGTTCTGATGGTTGCCATTACCACAGTATCAGCTAGTCATACCCCAACTAAGACAGAATTCTAATCATCCAATTCAGACAGACCACTTTAGTTATACATAGTAATGACAAAGTTTTTGTACCTTAAAATAATTACCGACAAAACAAGACAGTCAGTAAATGACTGCACCCGTATCTTAGTGGAGAAGAAGATCATTTGTGTTGCAGCTAAGATCTGCCATTAACACTTGTATCATGGATCTGACACCAGAGTTGTGAAGCACCAATAGCCAGAAAAGCTGTGAACGAGAAGTATACTGATAAATCCTGCCCTGCAGGTTAGGAAATTGGGTGTCAAATTGCCATAAATCTGTAATAAATCTGCAGTTTGAAGCCAGATTAATTATTAAAATTCTTTTGCCCGTCTCTGGCAGATGGCAGACAAGATGTCCTAAATATTCCTCCCACTGAAAATAATTTTAAAATGCTAGATAAAATATTTTTTAATGTCTTTATAAACTGCACAGCTGAACTGGCAGTTTTGGGAATCTAAAAGACTGAAACTTGGAAAATATGCCAGCAGAGAGAACACAGGAAAATAAGAAAATAGGTAAGCATTCAAGATACTTTTAACCCTGCAGGCAGGCATGTGATCAATCTTTATGACCTTGAAATGACCTTCTGAAACAGAACAAGTGACAAACTCCAGGGCTTGCCCAGAGTGTGGTATCACTTAGGAGATCATTCACATTAAGTTGGGACCCCAATGATGTATGAGTAAGAAATGAACCAAATTGCAAGAGAGGGCAATAAGGATCTTGAGACCTTGGCACTGAATGAAGCAAAGGAAAAAAATAATCTTCTTTGAGAATAAAACCAGGGCTCAAAAGCAGGTATCCAGGTCACATTGACAATGCTTCTTGCCAGGGAGTCCAGAGATTCAAACACTTGGGAGTTTGCTAGCCTAACAATTAAAACATGGCCTTAACAATGGCCTATAATTAATGAGGTCAAAATACTAGGATTTTGCCAGCATACAGCAAGTGAAATTTGCTCAGTCGCGTCTGACCCTTTGCAACCCCATGGACTACAGCCCACCAGGCTCCTCTGTCCATGGAATTCTGCAGGCAAGACGACAGGAGTGGGTTGCCATGCCCTTCTCCAGGGGATCTTCCCAGCCCAGGGATCAAACCCAGGTCTCCCACACTGCAGGTGGATTCTTTACCCTCTGAGTCACCAGGGAAGCCCAAGAATACTGGAGTGGGTAGCCTGAGCCTTCTCTAGGGGATTTTCCTGACCCAGGAATTGAACCCAGGCCTCCTGCAACACAGGCGTTTTCTTCAACAGCTGAGCTACCAGGGAAGCCCATACAGCAGAGTAGTGGCTCTCAAATTTGAGTATGCATCAGAATCACTGAAGAATCTGTAAAAACACAGAATGCTGGGCCGTGCCCTAAGAATTTGCAGTTCCAACAAGTTGCCAAGCGATGCTGATGGCTAAACCATGCTTTGAGAATTACTACTGTGGAACTCAAGTGCCTGCACACTGAAATCACCTGTGAAGCTTTAAAAACTACAGCTTTCTGCATCCAACTCCAGAGATTCTGGTTTAACTGGTCTGGGGTATGGCCTGGACATCAGAATTTTTAAAGCCCCTTGGAATTCTAATGTGCTACCCAAGTTGAGAACCACTGCTGCAGAGGACAGAGTCAGGAAAAGCTCAGGGAACTGGAAATGCTGGAGTGGTTCTGCAAAGGGCAACCTAACCTGCCCAGCCACCCCGCTAAACCACCCCTTGCAGGGAGGATCTGAGAAACAAGCCTTGGGAGGGGGGCACCAGCACCCCTGAGCAGCCTTGCAATGGAACTCTTGACAGGTCAGAGCCAACAGTGAGAAACAGTGACCATGGAGCTCAGTTATCTGATCACAGAGGCAACAATGGAATTTAGGGACAGCAAAGAACAATGACAGCTCTTAACTACACAAATGCCAGTGAGTCACGGGGCATTTTGGTGATCGGAGTATTCTGACCCACTAGAGTCTAAGACAGTGGTAAACTGACCATCAAATCAGCCTACTAAGCTTGGGCCTCCCAGGTGGCCCAGCAGTAAAAAAAAAAAAAAAAAAAAAAAAAACTGCCTGCCAATGCAGGAGATACAGGTTCAATCCCCGAGTCAGGAAGATCCCCTTGAGGAGGAAATGGCAACCTCCTCCAGTTTTCTTGCCTGGGAAATCCCTGGTGGGCTACAGTCCATGGGGCTGCAGAAGAGTCAGGCACAACTTAGCAACTGAACAACAAAAACTGATGCTTGACATAGAATAAGAGCATTTCTAGGCCTACTGGGCGGAGACCTAACGGAAGTCCCTGTATCAAGGACTCACAGCCTCTTATCCAGATCCCACAGCCAAGCTGGGTCACAGCCCCAGGGCTCCTTGACTAAGCTGAAGGTCCCCTTGAAAGAGACCCCTAGAAACTGACCACAGGTAAATGATGTTAATCTGTTCCCCAGAGGGTCCACAGCCATTGACCATGGGACTGAGCACTGGGGAAAGGAAAACACCCAGACTCTCTGAACGTATTAGGTACTGTTTCTGAGTGAGGGCTGATCTCCGGAGACCTCAGCTGCCACTACAGTCCAGGAGTGAGAGCAAGAGCTCATTAAGGGTGGGGGCTAACATGGAGTCTTAGCCAAATCCACCTTACATCTGTCCCGTGATCCCAGGCACTCAGCTCTGGTTACTTTCCCAGCCCGGGAACAGAGTGACCACAGATACCAAGTAATTAGTAGGATGCTCACGGCAGATCCCTATTTAGAGTAGGAAGGCCCAAAGTGGAAAAACACCTACCCCACCTGTCCACTCAATGACGGTAAACCCAAAGCAAATCATGTCCATGGAGATGGACGATTAGGGATCACTGCCACAGAAGACAAGGAAGGAGCCAAGGCAGGGATTTCTACCAACGTGCCCACTGGACTTGCCTGTGGGGCCAGTGCAGAAGCCACATGGATGGTGGAGAGTGACTGCTGGTTTTACAGATGTAACCGGATGACGACGCCAAGTGTAGCTGCAGATTCGGTTTCAGATGTGGCATCTTTACAGAAGCAGATCACACAGTTCCTGGCACCTGGTACGGCGCTCTGGCATCTTTACAGAAGCAGATCACACAGTTCCTGGCACCTGGTACGGCACTCTTTTTTATTCCAATCAGTAAAAAAAAAAAAAAAAATCCAAAGTAGTTTCTACTTGCTGAATTGCCCCTGCATAAGTCAAGTCACCCATTCTGTCACAAAACAGACTCTGACCATCTTGATACCCTGCAGGACGCCATGCTGCTCTGTTACACTGAGGACATGATGCTAACTGGATCTGGTGAGCAGCACTCTGAATTTGCATGCCAGAGGGTAGGAGATAAAGCCTTCAAAAAGTTCACGGTCTATTAACACTGATGAAGTTCCCAGGAGCCCTCTTGGAGCATATGATCACGTTCCTTCTAAAGTGAGAGGGAATTTGCTGTCCCTGGCACTACCCACCAAGATTAGGAGGTCCCACGACTAGTGGGCCTGTCTGGATTTAGGGGTGCCAACCCATTTAGTGATCACTGACAAGGCTCCCAGTTTTGAGAGGGGCCCAAGAAAGAATTCTGCAGCAGGTCCAAGCTGGTCTGCCAGATGCAGCACAGGCTGTCAGAACCATCTGTGGCAGAAAGGAACACTACAAAAAGCCTGTGGCAGAGTCAGAACCCAGACCCCTCAGATTTTGGAATAAGGTCTTACCCTGCTGCTGCTGCTGCTGCTGCTGCTGCTGCTAAGTCGCTTCAGTCGTGTCCGACTCTGTGCGACCCCATAGACGGCAGCCCACCAGGCTCCCCCATCCCTGGGATTCTCCGGGCAAGAACACTGGAGTGGGTTGCCACTTCCTTCTCCAATGCATGAAAGTGAAAAGTGAAAGTGAAAGTCGCTCAGTCGTGTCCGACTCTACGCGACCCCATGGACTGCAGCCTACCAGACTCCTCCATCCATGGGATTCTCCAGGCAAGAGTACTGGAGTGGGGTGCCACTGCCTTCTCCGAGGTCTTACCCTACCCTCTGCCAACTGCCAACCTCCATTTGAAAAGCAACACCTGGCTCCTTACTGGGCCCTGGCTGAGACTTAACGCCCATCTCTGGAAGACTATGGTACCTGATCTGGCCATCATGAATCAGAGGCCACCATAAAACTGGTTATGCACAATAGCATTTTAAAACTGAAATGGTATGCATGAGTCCAAGCCACGCCGATTCCCTTACTCACATTGGATAGGCAGGCGGCTCAGACTCCCTGGCATCTGCTGTCACCACTCAGCCGCCTCTCCCTTCCTCAGCCCGCCCCCGTGACTTCCTATAAAGTTTTATGTTTCCTTCTTTCCAGGAGGAAAAGCATAGACAGACCTGGTGTGTACACGAGTCCCCACGGCCCGTCAGCACCAGCAGAGAGTAGAAGGTCACTTCACTGCAACCCCATCCACAGTGGGCAGGACTTTATTTATGGTAAATGTACATGCACTGCCTGGAGAGAGACAGACACAGTGATGCATTGACACCAACCCAGAAGCAGCTGGGCTATCAGGGCTTACCTGCAATGCAGGAGACCCCAGTTCGATTCCTAGGTCGGAAAGATCCACTGGAGAAGGACAGGCTACCGACTCCAGTATTCTTGGGCTTCCCTTGTGGCTCAGCTGGTAAAGAATCCACCCACAATGTGGGAGACCTGGGTTAGATCCCTGGATTGGGAAAATCCCCTGGAGAAGGGAAAGGCTACCCACTCCAGTATTCTGGCCTGGAGAACTCCATGGACTGACTGCATGGTTTATCGGGTCTCAAAGAGTCGGACACAACTGAGCGACTTTCAACAGGCTTGCCAGGGCGTCAAAAACTTGAAAACAAAACCACTGTACTAAAAATAAGTTTTAAAAAAAAGTCTGGAGGAAACAGGTACAGACAGGCTCCTGGAATGGGAACAGAGTGGAGACATTCATGACCCATTCACGTAAATGGCCATGAGAGGGCCTTACCCAACAGCTGGAGGATCAGACCCACCCTGGGGACGCCAGGCAGCGTCCTTCGCCAGCACGGGTCCTCACTCAACAAGGCTGTGTACAAAGAACATGGACGCAAGGATGGAAGCAGCACAGGGGCTCAACAACCTGGACTTTCACTAACCAAGGCTAACTTGACTAGTGCCATGGTTGAGGGGTCACCTGCCATGAACAGAGGCCAACACTGAGCCATGAGAGAGCTCTAGTCCCTGGAGGGCCCAGCCTGCAAGCCAGCAGCAGATCGATTACACTGGGAGCCTCTGATCATGGAGGGGACCACACTGTGCCCTCACTGGGAGAGAGGCCGTTGCAGGGAGGGGTCAGTCATTCCCGCCCCAGCACTTGCGCCCGCTCCACTATCCATGGTCCTGCCCCTTTCCACCAGTCTCCCAATCGCACCTCCTTCTGCGTTCCGGGAACCACATCCATCCCAACCCACTTACTTTTTTTTTTTTTTAATTCTGGGGGCCAAAGTTCAGTTCAGTCGCTCAGTCGTGTCCGACTCTTTGTGACCCCATGGACAGCAGCACGCCAGGCTTCCCTGTACAGCACCAGCTCCCAGAGCTTACTCAAACTCATGTCCATTGAGTCGGTGATGCCATTCAACCATCTCATCCTCTGTTGTCCCCTCCTCCTCCTGCCTTTCGATCCTTCCCAGCATCAGGGTCTTTTCCAATGAGTCAGTTCTTCGCATCAGGTGGCCGAAGTACTGGAATTTCAGCTTCACCATCAATCCTTCCAATGAATATTCAGGACTGATCTCCTTTAGAATGGACTGGTTGGATCTCCTTGCAGTCCAAGGTACTCTCAAGTCTTCTCCAACACTTCGGCTCTCAGCTTTATGGTCCAACTCTCACATCCATACATGACTACTGGAAAAACCATAGCCTAGACTAGACGGACCTTTGTTGGCAAAGTAACATCTCTGCTTTTTAATATGCTATCTAGGTTGGGCATAGCTTTTCTTCCAAGAAGCAAGTGTCTTTTAATTTGATGGCTGCAGTCACCATTTGCAGTGATTCTGGAACCCAAAAAAATAAAGTCTCTCAGTGTTTTCATTGTTTCTCCATCTATTTGCCATGAAGTGATGGGACTGGATGTCATGATCTAGTTTTCTGAATGTTGGGTTTTAAGCCAACTTTTTCGCTCTCCTCTTTCACTTTCATCAAGAGGCTCTTTAGTTCTTCACTTTCTGCCATAAGGGTGGTGTCATCTGCATATCTGAGGTTATTGATATTTCTCCCAGCAATCCTGATTCAAGCTTGTGTTTCATCCAACCCGGCATTTCACATGATATACTCTGCATATAAATTAAATAAGCAGGGTGACAATATACAGCCTTGACGTACTCCTTTCCCTATTTGGAACCAGTCTGTTGTTCCATGTCCAGTTCTAACTGTTGCTTCTTGACCTGCATACAGATTTCTCAGGAGGCAGGTCAGGTGGTCTGGTATTCCCATCTCTTTTAGAATTTTCCACAGTTTGCTGTGATCCACACAGTCAAAGGCTTTGGCATAGTCAATAAAGCAGAAGTAGATGTTTTTCTGGAACTCTCTTGCTTTTTCGATGATCCAATGGATGTTGGCAATTTGATTTCTGGTTCCTCTGCCTTTTCTAAATCCAGCTTCAGGGCCAAAAGGTGAGAACAATTCTATTGCCTGGAAATGGTGTCATCCATTGTATTCATTATCCTTTTGTAAATAAACCATGATTGAATTATCCCAATTTGAGTGAGCCACGGGTTAGAGAGTGAGTGACAGTCACCTTTGAAAATCTTTGCTTTCCAGTTTTTTATACTGCTTTGTGAAACAATTAATATGGAAAACGTCAGGGACTTCCCTGGTGGTCCAGCAGCTAAGACTCCATGCTCCCAATGCAGGGGGCCTGGGCTTGATCTCTGGTCAAGGAAGTAGATCCCACAGGCCGCAACCAAGACCCGGTAAAGCCAAATAAATAATTTTTGAAAAAGTGACAGGTCCACCCCAGTAGCTGGATTCGTCCTCTCCTCCTTGGAAAAGAATACCAGAACACCAATACTGTACACTTAGACCAATGAATACGTTGTCAGGTTTCACTTTGAGCAACAGCCTCTTAGGCCTTCACAAACTATTGGTTTTATAGTTTTCAGTTCGTTTTACTCATTTTTTTAAAAAAAGAAAAAACTATTCGAGTCACCAGGGACTTTGGATCCATATGTCATCTCAGCATCAGAGAATGAGCCCCTGAAGCCCACTTTCTCGGTCAAGCAACAACGTACACGGATGGCAACGATGTGGCAGCAGCTAAGGGGGGCAGTGCCCAGTCAACACCGAGAATCTACCCACCATGACGAGAACAGGAATGCTGTCCTAATACATGTCTTTTTACCAGCGTGAGGTATTGGCATGACTCCTAGCAATCACAACAGAAAAAGATGCATACTCCTTCTTTCCACTCTTCTTCACCTTCCTCTGGTGACCACAAACTAATCCCGACACAGATGGGGGAAGAGGCCACTCCAGGCAGAGGAAACCAAGCCAGATGTCTATCGCAGGTACAGCCACACGGTGGCAGGTCCCCTCTCCTGCATCTGATGCAAGCATCTCCTGTGGTGCAACTGGCATATGTACATTTGTTGAGGGTTAAATGACTTTTTTTTCTGGGAAACAGCAGAACACAATTATGCATGCTTATTATATAAATGTTTTCCTAAGCACTCAAGTTACCATCATCTGATAATAAAATTGAATCTTTTTGATATATAATAATTTAAAAGCTATGGCACAGAGACATAGCTCCAATACTGTAGTTTGGAGCTGGCTATATATATATGTATATATAAAGCTCACATCTATATATATATATATATATATATATATATAAAACTAGTATTATTTACTTGTTACTATATTCTTAACATCATCTTTTCAACACTCCTCAGATAGAAATACAACGGAAGCTCATTTTTAAATTGCATTTTTCTGCTTCAGGGATCAGCTCTGATGAGTTGTATTCTCGGCAATTCTTTCCATCACCAATTCTCTTCCCATGTTTCTTTCATCTAACAGAAAATTAAATGTGATGGCTTGCTAGTTCCCAAGGATTACTAAATTACATCACATTCAAATATATAGGCCTCACAATGGCTGCTCTAAAAATATTAAGCCCAGGTAAAATGAGCATAAAAATTAGTCAGACAGAAAACATAGAAGCTAAAAATCATTCTACAAGATGTCAGGTAAGAAATTAAATGAATTCTATCATTATAAGAAATTAGGAAACACGCCTTTTAAATATGCTTTGATGTGAGATGTTTAATTTGTATGCAGAAGTTGATTCAAATATGCCAATTCCCCAAATGATAGGAACTTCAACATCATGGCTTAAAAGAACAAACCCAGAACATTTCACATCATTCTACACAAAGGCATGAACATGATTCAACTCCTGCTTTGTTAATTTCAACACATTTTATCTCTCATGATGTCCAAAAGGTAAGAGAAGAAGTTTGTTTAGCAGGGAGGTACAAGGGCAAATCCACTGAAACTAACAATGGGGAAGGGCTACACACGATACCAGTCCCAGCTCGGGGCCTCGCACAAGCCAGAAATGGTCACACAGTGTCCGGTGTGAAAGGTGGTGTCCTCCAGCCCTACGACACAGGAACTACCGAGGAGGCGGAAGTGAGGGACGCAGCACCTGAGGGGCCGCTGAATAACCCTGACAAGAAGGGGAACAGACACTCCACAAGGCAGGGGCAGTTTCTCAGGGAAACACACAGCACCATTTCTACAGATTGCCATCAACAAGAAAATCCTGCTCCAATGCAGGTTTTAGAGAGAAAAAAGTTCACAAAAACATGGTTAATGTATCAAGAGTTCTTCCCATCAGCGATACGTTGCTGAGGGCTCTATCCTGGGCTCCAACACAAACCCTCATGTACACAGCACTGATCTTAAAGGAGTCCTTACTGTGGGACAGGTTTCAATAGCACTTTATCCAAAGGAGACAGAGATCATTCTCCCTGAGATTTCGGTGGAAAACCGATGTCTCTCGGTGCTTCACGTTGCCCTGCCGCAGCAAGCATCTTGAGCCGGAATCCAAGTGTGTACTTTGAGGCGAGGTGAGGCTGGTGTCTTCCTCACTCCAGCTCACCATCTCAAACCCTTGGTCTTGACCAAGGACCTGTGGTTCTGAGTCTTGCATCATGACATCACACCGTCATGATGACGACATGAGCTCAGCGCCCTCAGCTACTGACCCCCGGCTCACACTTCTTGTCCCCTGAGGCCACGGGCTCCTGGCTCATCACCGTCCTCTCCACAGGTACTCCTGCCCCCATCTTCAGCCAAGTGGCCGTCTCCGTGAAGGACACACCAGAACCCTGACCACACAACAGTCCCTTGAGCTCATCACTCACTTCCCTGTTCCTTTACCCTGAATCAGCCGCTGACCCACCATCACACCCGGACCCCTCACGGTATCCCCAATACTTCCCCAATTCAAACACTCCCTCACCGCCACTCAGAGCTTCTCTCAAGCTTCCTTATCCAAAGCCCTTCAGCAATATTTCTTTAAACATCCAAGCCCATGAGCCCACCACCTTCTCACTGTCTTTACACACTTTACAGACGGGGTTCTGGGGAGAAAGACTTAAAACAGTAAGGCCTCAGGCAAGAGGGCTTGGGAGTGACCACTCCCTCCCCTCAATAGACTCAACCCTTCCCTTGATTAAAACCCAACTGTCTTTCACAGAACATCACACAACCACTAGGCAGACTGCGATGAAGAATTTAAGGTGAAATAAATCAAACTCGGTTTCTATGGAGCCCTCTTTTCTTACCATTCTGAGATGACAGCTCCGTATCTTCTCTGCCTTTCTGCGGTGGTGACCTTGATGTACTCCATCATCAGAAGCCTTTAGATACAAGATCCCTCACTCTCCACCACCAAATCTTACCCCCACTCCATCTACACTGATTAATCCTTTCTTCCTGTGACAGTGAATTGTATCCATTCTCTGCTTTAAGGCAATCAGCCTGATATCATTCACGCTATGTTGCCTGCCCTGCACCTTCTCATAAAGCTAAAAAAACCTGATGTTGCGAAAATATAAATAAACATGTATCGATGTATGTACTATTACATACAAATGTGTGTGTGTGTACATTACACTATATGGGGGGGTGGGAGTTGAATACCAGTGAACTCATACAAGCCCTGAGCTGTTTTGGGCGGAAGGTTTTTTACTAATGTATTCACAGACACAGGCTTCTCCAAATTTGTGTCTTCTTCCATCAGTTCCAGAAAGTTGTGTTATTCAGGCAACTTGACCATTTAAGTCATCAAGTAAGTAGGCATGAAATTACTCAGTCCCTTGAACGTTTGGTTTTCTCCCTGCTGTCTTCCTTCCAGTCCTGATATTGTTTATTTGCATTTTCTCTTTATTTTCTTTTGACTATACGTTTTAATAATTTTAAGTTAACAAAATATGAACTATTGGTTTTATTGGGTTTTATATAGTTACTTTTCCAGTTCGTTGATATCAGCTCTTACTTTTTATTATTTCCTTTATTTTAATAGAGTTGGGTTGAATTTGCTCTTTTTTCTAAGTTTCTTAAAATGGAACTTAAAACGTTTTTGATTTACAATATAGTGGTTTTCAAACTATAGTCCCGGAACCAGCAACATTAAAAAGTCATCTGGGAACTTACTGAGACGCAAATGCTTATGCTCTCCTGCAGACCTACTGAATGAGAAACGCTGGAAGTGAGGTCCAACAATCCACATTTTAACAAACCTTCCCAGTAATTCTGATGTGCATGAGGCTTTTCACAGCTAATGTTCACCATACAAGCACTTAAAGCTGTGGATTATTCCCCTCTTAGTACCATTGTAACAGAATCACAAAAACCTTGATGTGTTAGGTGTCCTTCATCATTAAGTTTAAATGTAACATAAATCCTCTTGGGAGATCTTCATTAACACATGAGTTACTGTTGGTAGGAATGTAAATTGGTACAGGCACTAAGAAGAACAGTATGAAGGTTCCTTAAAAAACTAAAATTAGAGTTACCAGTAAGATCCACTCCTGGGCATGTATCTGGAGAAAAGTCTAATTTGAGAAGACATACACCGACTGTTCACTGCGGCACTATTTACAATAGTCGAGACATGAAGACAACCTAAATGCCCATCGACAGATGAATGGATAAAGAAGATGCAGTAGATTAAATATATATGCAATGGAATATACTCAGCCATAAAAAAAGAATGAAATAACGTCACTCGCAGCAGCATGGATGAACCTAGAGAATATCATACTACATGAAGTAAGCCAGACAAAGACAAATAGGATACCACTTCTGTGTGGAACTTTTAAAAAAAAGATACAAATGAACTTATTTACAAAATAGAAATAAATCCATAGAAACAGAAAACAAACTTATGGTTACCAAAGGGGAAAGGAGCAGGGGATAATTTAGGAATCTGGGACTAGCATATATACACTCCTATAAAAATAGATAAGCAACAAGGACCTAGTATACAGCACAGGAAGCTATACTCAGTATCTTGTATAAGAGAAAAGAGTGTAACAATAGATCTGTATCACGTGTAGCTAAATCACCACCCTGTACATCTGAAACTAGCACAGCATTTTAGGCCGACTATACTTCAATTAAATAAATCATGAAACTGATGAATAAAGAAAACAAACATCAAGTACTTAAAGTAATTTGCTTAATTTCTAAACATTTGAGAAATTTTCTAGGTTTCCTCTTATCAACTTCTAATTTCATCCCATCATTGTAAGAGAACATATCCTAAGTGATTTTAATCCTTTGTTAAGATAAGTTTTATGGCTGACAATAACATCTTAGTAAATATTCAGTGTGCATTTTAAATAAATGTATTTTACAGTTGTTTGAATTAGTATTCTGTAAATGTCAATTAATTCAATTTCATTCATATCATTCAAATCTTCTATCAATATGTTCTTTTTTTCTTGCCTGTTTAAAAAATATTCAATTTTTAACATATTTAGTAACATATTTGTCTACTTCTCCTTTTAGTTCTGTCAATTTTCCCTTTATTTTAAAGTGCTTATAGTTGGTACATATAAATTCAGGGTTGTTAATACTTCCTAATGCACTGAAGGAGCCTCCCTGGTGGCTCAATGGTAAAGAATGCACCTCCCACAGAGGTCCTTTGTCTCCATAGGTTAGTTCATTCCTGAATATTTAATTTTGTTGCAATGGTGAAAGGAATTGTTTCCTTAGTTTCTCTGACTTATCACTGCTAATATATAGGAGTGCAAGGGATTTCTGTGTATTAAATTTTATATCCTGCAATTTTACTATATTCATTGATTAGCACTAATAATTTTCTGGTGGCATCTTTAGGGTTTTCTATGTAAAGAATCATGTCATCTGCAAACTGTGTGAGTTTTACTTCTTTTCCAAACTGGATTCCTTTTATTTCTTTTTCTTATCTGATTGCTGTGGCTAGAACTTCGAAAACTATGCTGAATAACAGTGGCGAGAGTAGGCACCCTTGTCTTGGTCCTGATTTTAGAGGAAATGCTTTCAATTTTTCACAATTAAGAATAATGTTTGAAATGGGTTTGTCATATATGGCCTTTATTATGTTGACACGTTCCTTCTATGCCTACTTTCTGGAGAAACTTTTTATTATAAATGGGTGTTGCATTTTCCCAAAATCTTTCTCTGCATCTATTGAGGTGACCGTATGGTTTTTATTTTTCAGTTTGTTGATACGGTATGTTACACTGACTGATTTGCCTATATTGACGAATCCTTGCATCCCTGAGATAAAGCCCATTTGATCATGATGTATGATCTTTTTAATGTGTTGTTGGATTCTGTTTGCTAGATTTTGTTGAGGATTTTTATAAGACTCTGATGAAAGAACTTAGAGATGACACAAATAGATGAAGAGATATACCATGTTCTTGGATTGGAAGAATGAATACTATGAAAATAACTACACTATCCAAAGCAATCAGTAGATTCAATGCAATCCCCATCAAACTACCAATGGTATTTTTCACAGAACTAGAACAAACAATTTTACAATTTGTATAGAAACACAAAAGACCCCAAATAGCCAAAGCAATTCTGAGAAAGAATGGAGCTGGAGGAATCAACCTTTCTGACTTCAGACTTTACTACAAAGCTACAGTTATTAAGACAGTATGGTACTTGCACAAAAACAGACATATAGACCAATGGAACAAGAGAGAAAGCCTGGAGATAAATCCTCGCACTTACGGTCACCTTACCTTTGACAAAGGAGGCAAAGACACAATGGAGAAAAGACCATCCTTCAATTAGTGATGCTGGGAGAACAGGGCAACTACGTGTAAGAGAATAAAATTAGAGCACTTCCTAACACCACACACAAAAACAATAAACTCAAAATGGACTGAAGACCTGAAGGTAAGACCAGAAACTATCAAACTTAGGAGAAAACATAGGCAGAACACTCTCTGTCATAAACCACAGCAAGATCCTCTATGACCTGCCTCCTAGAGTGATGGAAATAAAAACAAAAACAAAGGGGATCTAATTAAACTTAGAAGCTTTTGCACAACTAAGGAAACCATAAGCAAAGTGAAAAGACAACCCTCAGAATGAGAGGCAAAAATAGCAAATGAAACAACTGACAAAGAACTAATCTCCAAAATACACAAGCTCAATACCAGAAAAACAAACAACCCAATCAGAAAATGGGCAGAAGACCTAAACAGACATGTCTCCAAAAAAGACATATGGATGGCTAATAAACACATGAAAAGATGCCCAACGTCACTTGTTATTCAGTTCAGTTCAGTCGCTCAGTCATGTCCGACTCTTTGCAACCCCATGAATCACAGCACGCCAGGCCTCCCTGTCCATCACCAACTCCTGGAGTTCAGGCTCATGTCCATCGAGTTGGTGATGCCATCCAGCCATCTCATACTTTGTCGTGTTATTAGAGAAGAACAAATCAAAATCACAATGAGATATCACCTCACATGGGTCAGAACGGCCATCATCAAAAAATCTACAAACAATAAATGATGGAGAGGAGGTGGAGAAGACGGAACCCTCTTACACTGTTGGTGGGAATATAAATTGATACAGCCACTATGGAGAACAGTACAGAGGTTCCTTAAAAAACTAGGAAGAAAACTTACATATGACCCAGCAATCCCACTACTAGGCATACACCCTGAGGAAATCGTAACTGAAAAAGAAACGTACTCCAGTGTTCACTGCAGCACTATTTACAATAGCTAGTGCCGGGAGCCAGCACGGGAGTCCCCACCCCGTGACAAGGCCATGTGGGAGAGTTCTGGTGGGCAAGGCGAGCCAGAACTCGAGGGGTGCCCCTCTGGGCCTGCCTGAGCATCTACCCCCAAACCAAAATCTGTCTGTTTTACTATTTCACGACTTTCACCAACTCCTCTGACATTAACGGGGGGCTATCCCCGACCACCTTTCTCTTAAGAAAATCAATTTAAAACTCTAGTTAATAAGTCTCCTGGACATATTAGGAATGTTCCAATTCAAACCCCTCTGATGACTTTCTAGCTTGCCTGACAAGTTTGTTCAGATTCACAGCCTCCCAACCACAAGAGGCACGAGCTTAAGATATTCTAACAATGCAGAGCTTCTCAGAGAATAGAACTAGCAGAGGATTTCTTTGTTGAGCTAATGCTTGCTGCCAAGTTTCCATATCCCTTACCTACTGTGTCCCTGGGAGTGTATTGATATAGTTGGTGCATAGAAATGTAAGTAGTAGCTTTAATGTTTGCAACCTTGGACCCCGGAGTTAATTCTTTTCTTGTTATATCCCACCACTTTTTGCCCTATAGGTATGCAACTTTATCTAATGCTTTTGGAGGGTGGCGCCTGACTTTAGAATAATCATCTTTAGAGAAAAATAAGTTTTCTGAGGAAAAGGGTCATAAAATGTTAACAGGCTTCCTGGCCAGAAGATGATGTAAATCACCTAAAGCTTTTGCATATGATAAGTTTGAAAGCCTGGCTTCAATAGGGATCAAGGACTGCTGACCTTGCATGACTCTACCCCTTCCCCCATTATCCTCTATGCACAACTTAAGGTATAAAAACTACTTTGGAAAATAAAGTGCAGGCCTTGCTCACCAAAGCTTGTTCTCCCCATGTCATTCTTTCTCTTTCCTTTTCCTTTTCAGGCTGACCCCCTGGAGCGCAGGGGCTCTCTGCGTTCACTTTCCTGCCTGGGCTTCTAAGACCCACTTCAGAAGGTGCCTAAGGTGGGGCACCTTCTGTGATTCGAGAGAGCGCCTGCGGCCTACATGAACAGAGCAAGTCCCTTGCTGGGGCGTTATTGGCTTTCTGCATAAACCAAGGAATATCAGCCTCTTTTCTCTCCTCTATTTTCTTAACTGCAAAATTCTCTTTCTCTCTTTATCTATTCTTTCGCCAACGCCGTCCTCCTGAGGGAATCCCTGGATCCAACCGGGGCTGGACCCCGGTAAGCTAGGACACAGAAGCAACCTAGACATCGGTCAACAGATGAATGGATAAAGAAGTTGTAGTACATATACACAATGGAATATTACTTAGGTATAAAAAGGAATGCATTTGAGTCGGTTCTAATGAGGTGGACAAACCTAGAGCCTATTATACAAAGTGCAGTAAGTCAGAAAGACAAATATTGTATATTTACACTTAAAAATGGAGTTTAGAAAGATAGTATTGATGAACCCATCTACAGGGCAGCAGTGGAGATGCAGACAAAGAGAACAGACTTATGGGCACAGTGAGGAAGAGAGAAGGTGGGATGATTTGAGAGAGCAGCCCTGAAACATACACATTACCACATGTAAAGTACACAGACAGTGGGAATTTTCTGTTTGACATAGGGAACCCAAAGTTAGTGCTCTGTGACAACCAAGAGGGGTTGGATGGGGAAAGAGGTTTAAGAGGGAGGGGACATATGCATACCTATGGCTGATTTATGCTGATGTATGGCAGAAACCACCACAATATTGTAAAGTAACTGTCCTCCAATTCAAAATTTTTAAAAATTATTTTAAAAAAGAATCTGCCTGCCAATGCACGAGACACACGTTCAATCCCTGAGTCAGGAAGATCCTCTGGAAAAGGAATTGGCAACCCACTCCAGTATTTTTGCCAGGAAAATGCCATGGACAGAGGAGCCTGGCAGGCTACGGTCCATGGGGTCTCAAAAGAGTGGGACACGACTTTGCGACTAAACAACAAAATGCATTGAAACTTTTATTATGAAACACCTATCTCTATCTCTAGTGTTACTCCCTCAGTGTCTATCTTTTTATTAACATAGCCATGCAGCTTTCTTATTAGTAGTGTTGCTATGGTATATCTTTTTCCGTGTTTTTAGTCTATCTTCATATTTAAAGTATGTCTTATGTAAACTTCATATAGCTAGGTTTCTCTTTTTAATCCAGTATGACAACCTGTGCCTTTTAAATGAAGTATCTAGGCCACTGAACTTTAATGTAATTATTAATGTGATGTGGTATAAGTCTATCATCTTGCTATTCACTTTCTATTTGTCCCATTTGATCTTTCTCCCTTTAATCCTCCTTTCCCAACTTTTGATTGAGTTCAGAATTGCATTGCATTTCTTCTACTGACCAAATTAGCTATAGCTGGCTGCTTACTTTTTTACTGGATACTCTTGAGATTATGATAGCATCTGTTAAGTAATCACATTTCACCTTACATCAGCATTACCCTATTTCACATACAATGCAAAAACACATACAATGTGTACATACAACATAATATACACAAAAACTATAGAATGAGCTAGAAAAAAATGTTTGATGAGATAATTATTGGAAATTTTCCAAAATTTTCTGAAGTCTCCGGATAACTTGGAGGCTGTGTGTTTGTGTGTTGACTGACACTCCCTGGAGCCCAGCAGAAAGCAGTAGGGTGAGAGGTCAAAGAGAAGCAGAAATTTCAACAATTGCCCAGAGCTGGGGATGTAAGAGTTTGGCGGTCAAGTCCCACCAAGTTAGGAAATGGGACTCAGTCCCTTGACCTGGGAAGACTGCTGGGTTCTACTTGGAGCAAAGGCCCGAGGATAAGCCAGTTGAAAACACAGCTCACACAGTCAGCTTCCTTTCTTCCAAGTTGGGTGTCCCCTCCACCTTCTACCTACTTCTGTTCTATATTGTCTAGATTCCTTATCATTATTGGCAGAAGCTTCTCATCCATTACCAGAACCACAACTCCAACCCAGGTCTGATTTTTATGTCAGTTTCTCACCTGGAAAGAAGTGTAAACGCACACTCCAAACAGTAATAAAACCCAAAAAGTCTGGTTACAAACTTCCATAAAAACTTTAAACTTTTCTAGAGCTAAAGATAAAATCAACAAGCTTCCTTGATACCTCCCAGTGTAGATAAGTGGACTGCTCCTTTTCTTATTCTTCCTGCAAATTCCCCTTCTTAACTAAAGGTGTAGCTCTTCAAGAGCCTTGAGTTCAGTTCAGTTCAGTCACTCAGTCGTGTCCGACTCTTTGTGACCCCATGAATTGCAGCACACCAGGCCTCCCTGTCCATCACCAACTCCCAGAGTTCACTCAGACTCACGTCCATCGAGTCAGTGATGCCATCCAGCCATCTCATCCTCTGTCGTCCCCTTCTCCTCCTGCACCCAATCCCTCCCAGCATCAGAGTCTTTTCCAATGAGTCAACTCTTCACATGAGGTGGCCAAAATATTGGAGTTTCAGCTTTAGAATCATTCCCTCCAAAGAAATCCCAGGGCTGATCTCCTTCAGAATGGACTGGTTGGATCTCCTTGCAGTCCAAGGGACTCTCAAGAGTCTTCTCCAACACCACAGTTCAAAGGCATCAATTCTTCGGCGCTCAGCTTTCTTCACAGTCCAATTCTCACATCCATACATGACCACAGGAAAAACCATAGCCTTGACTAGACGAACCTTTGTTGGCAAAGGAATGTCTCTGCTTTTGAATATGTTATCTAGGTTGGTCATAACTTTCCTTCCAAGGAGTAAGCGTCTTTTAATTTCATGGCTGCAGTCACCATCTGCAGTGATTTTGGAGCCCAAAAAAATAAAGTCTGACACTGTTTCCACTGTTTCCCCTGTTTCCCCATCTATTTCCCATGAAGTGATGGGACCAGATGTCATGATCTTCATTTTCTGAATGTTGAGCTTTAAGCCAACTTTTTCACTCTCCACTTTCACTTTCATCAAGAGGCTTTTTAGTTCCTCTTCGCTTTCTGCCATAAGGGTGGTGTCATCTGCATATCTGAGGTTATTGATATTTCTCCCGGCAATCTTGATTCCAGCTTGTGCTTCTTCCACCCCAGCGTTTCTCATGATGTACTCTGCATATAAGTTAAATAAGCAGCCTGACAATATAAAGCCTTGACATACTCCTTTTCCTATTTAGAACCAGTCTGTTGTTCCATATCCAGTTCTAACTGTTGCTTCCTGACCTGCATATAGGTTTCTTAAGAGGCAGGTCAGGTGGTCTGGTATTCTCATCTCTTTCAGAATTTTCCACAGTTTATTGTGATCCACACAGTCAAAGGCTTTGGCATCAGAGGGCAGATACACTGAAACCATACTCACAGAAAACTAGTCAATCTAATCACACTAGGACCACAGCCTTGTCTAAATCAATGAAACTAAGCCATGCCCGTGGGGCCACCCAAGACAGGCAGGTCACGGTGGAGAGGTCTGACAGAACGTGGTCAAGAGCCTTAGTTCCAACTAACTGCTGCTGGGCAACCTAAGACGTCAGCTTCTGTTCTCAAGTTCCACCAGCTCTCTAAACTCAACGACAGTAACTGCCACCCTGCCCTGCCTCAGATAGCCTCAAAGTCTTACCATTTCACATTTCAGCTCCCTGTTTTTGACTTGTGTGAATTTCCCTTACTTTCCCGGACATCCAACTAACTATTTTAAAGTCTTTGTTACATTTTATCCTGTATTTCTAGATTTTTTTGGTTTTGCTGCTGTGGGAGGATTTCCAAGTAATCTAAGTAGCTAAGTTGTCATAGTTCGAAAAACATATGCTATTTTATAAGTAGAGAAAAACAAGTATAATAGACGGTACACGGGAAAAACTCTAGGTAAAAATGTCATTTATGTACATGAAACATGTACATCCCACAAAGTGGAACAAGTATCATTTGTTTTTCAAAAAAAGTGATACATTGGAAATGAGGATTGTGGGAAATAAGGACCATGGCAGAGCTCGCTGTGTGCAGTTGATTCAGTAATGAAAAGCTGCAGCATGCAAGGCACCGGGGGAGCAGTGCAACTGTGCAGCGTAACAGAGAACAAGAACTTGAAGTGGACACGCTATACCACAACCTTTCAAATACATGCCGGAACAGTCAACTGTCCGTAAATACAGTTCATCATGTCCTGCATTTAGAGTTCCACAGGCACACAACGTTCAGAGAGACCTAAGCTGAATAATGCCTCAAATCACCGCTTAACGTAAAATTCAAATCTAAAACCACAGGGAATTTGGCTCTATGTTATGTGGCAGCCTGGATGGGAGGGGAGTTTGCGGGAGAATGGATACATGTATATGTCTGGCTGAGTCCCTCTGCTGTCCACCTCAAGCTATCACAACATTATTAATTAGCTATACTCCAATACAAAACAAAAAGCTTTAAAAAAAAAAAGTCTAAAACCAATTCAGTAGAACGCTGAATAACAGAGAGTCAATACCCGTAAGTTATGATTTCATAAGATAATGATTATCCTACCAAAAAAAATTAGGACATAAAAAGGAAAATAAATGTGAAAACTAGATGAATTTTCAAACAGTAACAGCAATAATACAGTTGCATACACAATGGACTAAGTGAATCAGTCTGCTGAAAATGAGAGAAAAATACAGTGGGAATTAGTGACAGTTAATACATTGATTAGCGTGTCATGAACTAAAAGGTTAAAACAGGACAGTTACGATTCATGTAACTCTTCAAGTTATTTTCTTACTGTACACCCAACTTGGCAGTGAAAGTGACACTGCCAAGGAGACATCTGGCATCACCTCTTTAATCAAATGATCCAAGTAAGTTCAAACTCCATGTTTCCTGACACGATGAAATATGAAGGACCCAGCATCATCTATGATATAGGTTTTCTAAAAAGAACTTAACTTGAATCCATCAAGTCTCTAGACCTAACTTAAAATTTATAGGAAACGGTGGGACTAGAGAATCAAAACTAATGATACCAAGAGAAAGCAAATAGACAAATATAAACACTGCACAAGGCAACTCACGCGGGCTTTTCAAGAACTTAGTGTCATGGGGGGAAACCATGGGGAGAGAAATCCAGAAAAAATATGAGCAAAAAGAATCCAACAGAGCCTTATAAAGATGTTAATACATCACGAGTGGAAGGCCTTCTAAAAATGCTAGGGTGGTTTAATTTTAGGTTTGATATAACCTATCTATTAATAGAGACAGGAATAAAACCCATACAATCACCTCTATAGATGTCACAGAATGAAATTTAACACTCATTCATGTTAAAAAAATATGCTAAAAATAAAGAACTTGGTAGATGCTAATTTAACATGATTTTATACCAAGGCCAAGTATTAATGAAAACACAGAGCACTGAAAACTCTCTTTCATTGGTGAAAGGAGTTTAAGGCTATACAACTGTTTCAGAAAACAGATTAGATGACCCTGTGAAGTTGAACATACACATATCCTATGACCTAGTAACGCTAACTCCTGGGTTTATCCAACAGAAGGCTCACATAAGTGCATCAAACTGTTTTTACAAGATTTACCTGTAATAGCCAAACATGGCAAACAACCCGAATGTCCATCACCAGCAGTGTGATTGTGTAATTAAAGGGAATGACAGACACCTAAGACGAGAGTGGATTTCACAAACATGACATGAAACAGAAGAAGCCAGAGACCACGTGCCATGTGATTCCATTTAAACATAACTCAGTGATAGGCAAAGTAATCGCGGCATCAGAAGGTACGGCAGTAGTCACCTTCAGAGCAGAGGGAGAGATCAGTGATCACGATCAGGCCGGAAGGGTCTCCTGGCGAGCTGGCAATGCTCTGTTTCTTGAACCAGGAGCAGTTTCCTGGGCCTCCACTTTGCAACAATTCACTAAGCATGAAATGTATGTTTAGTGCACATTTCTGTATATCTGTAACACTTCAGTAAAAAGAGTATTACCATCTTTAATCCAAAAAGCACACACAAAGCAATCCCTGAGTCTATAATCCCAAAATATGTAACACAAAAGGAAAATATATATAGTTATATATCAAATTGGTGACAAGATTATTTGAATTGATCTGAAAACACAGTAGATTGTATCCCCAGGACCAAAAAGTAATAATAGTAACTTAAATAGCGCTTTGTAATTTTATTGTTACTAATAATATGGTTATTACTTTTAAACCACTTATTAACTATCGGTTAAAGAAGATAAGTGCATTAATGTCATGACCAATGAAGGTTTTCAGCCTCTAACAAGAGCACTTGAATTTTTAAATAGAAAAGTTGTGAACTGAAAGTATGGGTACGAGTGAACTTGCGATTTTTCTCTTTTCGAACATTTCCTAGCTAGAAGAAACGACAATCCCAGCATCAGTGACACCCAGACCCAGACTGTGCTCTCTAAACACCACTGTCAGCTAAAATTAAATAAGGTTTCTTGTAGAACTGACTTCAGAACTAAGGCTGACTATTCCCAAGAACAGTGAAATCTTCTTGAAA
This sequence comes from Bubalus kerabau, assembly GCF_029407905.1. NCBI lineage: Eukaryota > Metazoa > Chordata > Mammalia > Artiodactyla > Bovidae > Bubalus > Bubalus kerabau. Next base: position 16,039,377 of record NC_073643.1, read on the forward strand.
TCTTAGAAAGCAACTAAGTTATCAGAGACAACAACTGGCTCACCCAGAAAGGAGAAAGGAGCAAACTCGAATGGGCTGCTGTTGGACTGAGATGGAACTCAGTCCACAAGACTAATGCCTACAGAAGACTGAAATATACAAACATACATATGTAAATCCGTAATTTCTTAATACAAAAAAAAAATCCCACTGGACAGAATTAAGACTACTAATGCACAACGTGTTATTCTGAATATTGGTCTACAAAGGTGGATAATCATTCATCCTGCCTTTGCTAAACACACTGTATTTTTGGATAGCCAATTAGCTGAGATGGGAAAGTTCTAATACCAGCTGTAAATGAGAAAGCAATTATAGAAAGAAAAAAATTATCATTTTGGGAACCCTGAAGGACTAATGGCAGGGTTAGGGTTAGGGTTAGGGTTAGGGCACTAGGCGCTGATCATCGATAGAGGCTAGAACTTTGCAGAGTGATGGAAAAGTTCAAAACCATAGCGCTGGCAGCACTTGAAGCTAGCAACCAGTCACGCTATCACTAGCCAGACATTATTATTCGCATCTTCCTGTGAGTCAGTAGGAAACACAGAGCACCAACTAGGAAGAATTCCTACCCTTTCTCCATAAAACAACTTGAATCTAAGCAAGTCTGCATATCTAAGCAGTTCATGGGAAATACAGGTGAAAGAAGACCACTAAGGAGAGAATAAAACTTAATGGAATTCAGCTCCGGTCAAAACAAGTGCCAATTTGTCTTTGATAAACAAATGGCACTAAAAAATAACAGGAAAATGTTTGAAATTCAGGGACTTAATAGTCAATGTTCTGTAAATGCAGTACCGGACCTTGTTTCAGTCCTGGTTCAATGAAAAAACACACAATGACATGTGTGAGACATCAGGGAAATCTGAACACTGACTGGTATTCAGTATCAGGCAACCACTGGCGATTGTGTTAGCTGTGATAACAGCATGGTGGCTGTATTTTTTAAAAGCCTTTTCTGTTAGATATATATACTAGAGCATTTATGAACACAGTATGAGGTCTACGATTTTTTTTTTTAATACTATAGCGGGGGTTGGGGAGTGGGAATGTCCCTGGCAGTCCAGTGGTTAGGATTCCACACTTTCTGCTTGGGGCTGGAGTTCAATCCCTGGTCAGGAAACTAAGATCCAACAAGCAGGCCACACAGCACCACCAAAAAACAAACAAAGAAAAAAAACTGTAACGGGGAGGGAGAGGCATAGGGAGGAGACAGGGAGGGGAGTGAGAGGGTAAGACGACAGACAATATTCGTAAAATGTCAGTAACTGTTGGAAGTGAGCTCAGTATTTCAGCCTCTCTACTTTTATGTATATTGAGATTTTCCACAATGAATATGTTTAATGAAGGGATCAGACTAGAGTATCTGTTAACATTCCTTCCAGTTCTGAATCTTAAGGTTTTATATTCAATTTCCTAAAATATATCCACTGCATGTTTAAGATTTAAATATATGTAACATAATATCATAATATTTATTTCAAATTATTACACATAAGAACCACAACAAACGCAGGGTTATAAATGTGTTGCCCAGGAGGAAAAGTATAAGAAGCTGGCTATATTTTTCTGTAGAAAACATAAGGAAGAAGTTAATAAATGCTTCTAAATATATACAAGAGACCACAACTAGCTCTTTTCTGTAGCCAGTGATGGCAGAATAAGATGGAAGGGACTTAAACTGTATCATAAGAAAAGTAAAATAGATTTTTCTCCATCCATCTCTTCTGTCTCCTGATAACAAATTATACTGCCACACTTTCTTACCATTCTTGTAATCGTTTATTAAATCTTTTAACAGGGACTGAATACCAGATGTACACACGTTACTTGGCTGGCTAGGCACCATGGATTACAGTGATGAATAATGAGGTTCTATAAAAAGAGAATGAAACAGTGCCATTTGCAGCAACATGGATAGACAGAGATTATGATACCAAGTGAAGTTAAGACAGAGAATGACAAGTATCATATGATATCACTTATATATGGAATCTTTTCAAAAGAAAGATAATACACATCAACCTATGTACAAAACAGAAATAGACCCAACAAAACAGAAAGAGACCCACAGACAAAGGAAAAAAAAAAACTTATAGCTACCAAAGGGGAAAGGGGAGGAGGATAAATTAAGAGTTTGGGATTAACATATATACACTACTACATATAAAATAGATAACAAACAAGGGCCTATTTGTATAGCACAGAAAACCATACTTAGTATTTTGTAATAACTTATAAGGGGAAAGAATCTGAAAAAAGAAGAGATATAGACAGATATACGTATAACTGAATCACTTTGCTGGACACCTGAAAGTGACACATTGTAAATTATACTTCAATAAAAAAATAAAATTTTAAAAATTAATAGAATAAAATGAGGTCTATGCCTTTAAAATGCCTACAGGATCTTCAACCACGAGTTTTATTGAAAGGTACTGGAGAAAACTACATATGAACACACAATTGTGCTACAGAAACCTCGTCTCAAAAGAGTTCTGAACCTAAGGTCATAGATGGGCCTCACAGGAGTCCTCATCTCCTGAAATGACTGCACTGTTCTCAAGAGGCTGTCGTGACTGTCCTTAATCTAAAATGGGACCGGAATCACATCTCATGCAGCAGAAACCAAAAAAAAACAGGGAAACGACAAACAAAGTGCCATGTACTGCCAAGCTTATTTCTTCCTGAAGTTCTAGCTTGTAAAAACTTTGTTTCCAGTGTTTGAGCGTCCCCTAGTGGTTGTCTCAATTGCTACAGTCAATTGGTCTTAATGGCGGTTACCTTGTAAACTTTGTTTCCTGTGTTTGAGTGCCATCTAGTGGTTGTATCGATTGTTACAGAACTAAAAAATTTGTTGGATTCAATAGACATGAACTTGGGCAAATTTCAGGAGATAGTGAGAGGCAGGGAGGCTTGGCGAGCTGCAGTCCGTGGGATTTCAAAGAGTCAGACACGACTCAGTGACTGAACAACACAACACAAAAATTTTGTAAGCAGTAACAGAATTTTTAAACAGATGGCATTAGAAAGGAGCACCTGACACAATTTCAAGTTACTTTGAAAATCCCTCCTTATCCAACAGAAAACAATTCACAATATAGTATATGTTAATTCAAGTTTCCTAGATAGCTAAATACACACTATTACTTTTTAAAATTAACAGCGGCAGACATCGAAGAAATCTAGTTAATGAAACAAGCTTCATCCAAAAATGGTTAAAACCACGATGAACAGAGCCCTGAAGCCATGTAACTCCACCACACCTCCCTCAGTAACTGCCAGCGTTGAAAATGAGAGGCAGCGCTGAAGTGTGGCGGTCTGCCGAGGTTACTTTACAGCGGCTGCCACATTCCACGAGAAGCAATCAAGTCAACACCCACGAGAGCCGTATGTTCTAAAATTGAGAACATTCTCTGCCATTCATAGCATTTCAGTAATAAAACAAATTACCTCAATAACAGGTGCATTTTTCTGGAGCTCAGATGTGTGTGAGGCCAGTAAACCAATCACCCGAGCGACCTTGGCCCTTCTGTAAACAGAGAGAAAATGGGTTCTGAAGTGGAGAGTTAGGACCAAGGAAATCAACCCCATTTAGTTACATTACACAACTGTTAGCATCAACATGAGAGAAAAGTGGGATGGCATGGGGTGAGCATACATTCCCCCACGTGTATGGCCCAGAGGCATGTTCCCTTGTGTACACAGGGAGACATGAACACAACGCCCTCTGCAGCACCATCTGTGTGCATGCGTGCACTGTCACTCAGCCGTGTCCGACTCTTTGTGACCCCATGGACTGTAGCCCACCAGGCTCCTCTGTCCATGGGATTCTCCAGGCAAGAACACTGGAGTGGGCTGCCGTTTCCACCTCCAGGGGACCTTCCCGACGCACAGATCAAACCTGCATATCTGGCGTCTCCTGCTCTATGGGGACGCACAGTCGGACACGACTGAAGTGACTTAGCAGCAGCAGCACTGGCAGGTGGATTCTTTACCACTGAGCTACCTGGAAAGTCCATTTGTAATGGTGACAAAAACTGAAGCTGTGCTTTAATAGTGAAATAGAAAGTAAAAATTTTTCAGTCTTTGCCAGAGAGAAGAAAAAAATAGTAATTACCCCTTTCAGTATGTGAATGGTTAAATAAACTGTGGTACATACAGACAATGGAATATCTGGAATATCTGACAATGGAATAAAAAGAATGAGCTATCAGCCATGAAAAGACATGGAGGAACCTTAAATGTGTGTTACTAAGGGAAAAAAGCCAATCGGAAAAAACTACATACTTTATGATCCCAACTACATGACACTCTGGAAAAGGCAAAACAATGGAGGCAATAAAAAGTTCAGTGGCTAAATAAAAGTCAGAGGTATGAACAGGCAGAACCCAGATTTGCTTATAATCCAATAAAAACTGTATGATACCATAATGATGGCAACACATCATTCAACAGTGTCCAAACCCGCAGACTGTTCACACCAGAATGAACTGTACTGCAAAGTACCGAGTCGGATGATTTTGACATGTCCGTTTAGGAGCCTCATTTGTAACAAATGTGCCGTTCAGGTGGGAGATACTGATACCTGGAGAGGCAACACGCATGGGGAGCAGAGGCACGTGGGAAATCTCTTTACCGTGCCCTCAATTTGCAGTAAGCCTAAGACTGCTCTAAAAAATAAATTCGATAAAAACCAAGAAAGGGTGGATTTTATCTCAATAATCGAGTAAGAAAGCACAAGAAAATGCAGAGTCAAGAGATACAAAATCCCACATCCATCCTACAGGAGTTTCAGGAGCAGAAAAAGGATGAAATAGAGATGATAAAATCATAAGGACAGAGAAAAGCAAAAGAAAGGCTAAAGCCTTTAAGAGACCTACTGGCAAGGAAAATTTGTAAAAAGATATATCCTAGTAAAATGTTGCAGGCCTGCAATATAAAGAAAAATTCTTTTTTCACTGAAAAACAGAATGAAGCTGGTCACATGTAAGAGGAAGAAGAAAGAGGTGGGCTGCCCTGAGTCTTCCAAAACTGCAGTCAGCACACGAGTGAATGAGCACACTCAAGGATGGGTGTGGTCTGGAGGTCCTGGGAGGCCTCATTCAGCCTGCTGGGCCTGAGCCCCAGAACCACAGCCAGAAAGTTTCAAAGGAAGGAGCAACTCCAGAAGCACAGCCTCTGAGAGACATTCTTCTTAAAAAAAGTTTTTTTTTTAATTCTGAAAGAAACTGACCAAATGAAATCCAATCCATCAAAAAGTGAAGTAACTCACAAATGGAGAAACTGTATTTTTAAAAAAAAAACTGACAATGAGCATTTACTTTATTAAAGTATCAAACTGTACCAAAAACTAGAAAACTCCTTCCTAGAACATCCAGGGAACCGAAAACAATATTGAAAAACAAGAACAAAGTTGAAGTCACATTTTCTGATTTCAAAACTTACTACAAAACTATGGTGATTGAGACGCTGCGGTACTCACAGAAAGACAGATTTATAGATCCATGAAACAACAGAGAGCCCGGAAACAAACCCTCACCGTACGCGGTCAACGTGACTATCAGCAAGGCTGCCGACAGCATTTAATGGGGAGAGGACAGTCCTTTCAAAGAACAGTGCTGGGGAAACTGGAGATACATACACAAAAGAACGAACCTGGGGCTTTCCTGGTGGCTCGCTGGTAAAGAACCCACCTGCCGATGCAGATGACAGGAGTTTGATCCCTGCTTTCGGGAAGACCCCACATGCCTCAGGGCACCTACACCTGTGCGCCACAGCCACCGAGCCTGAGCTCTCGAACCCGCCAGCTGCAACTACGGAAGCCCTCGCCCCCTGCAGCCTATGCTCTGCTACGAGAGAAGCCACCGCAGTGAGAAGCTTGTGCGCAACTAGACAGGAGCCCCTGCTTGCTGCAACCAGAGAAAAGCCAGGTGGCAACAGTCAAAAATAAATAATTAAAAAAAAAAACCTGGACTCTTACCTAATACTGTATTAAAAAACAAAAAACTCAAAATAGATCAAACACCTAAATGTAAGAGCTAAAACTATAAAACTCGTAATTCAGTTCAGTCGCTCAGTCATGTCCAACTCTTTGTGACCCCATGGACTAGAGCACGCCAGGCTTCCCTGTCCTTCACCATCTCCCGGAGTTCGCTCAAACTCAAGTCCATTTAGTCGGTCAATGCTATCCAACCATCTCGTCCTCTGTCACCCCTTTCTCCTCCTGCCCCCAATCTTTATGGTCATGATTTTCAAGCCCGGCATCATATTTTTCTTAGCAAATGAAGACGTTCTGACTGGAGTGGAATAGAGGTTCTGGTACATTTGCAAATGAATTTGTGTCTGTGTATGGACCTTTCATATAAAAATCTTTTATATAAGGAAGTGTAGAAACACTCACATTACTGATGGACACTGTACAGGCAGAACAGAAGCCTGTCCTGGAGAAGACCAGAGTCCTGGGGCTTGTCTCTGAAACAAGGGGTGACTTTGGGCAGTGGTGACCCCCAAGGTCAGAGGAATCTGAAATGGGGTTTCCCACCAAACATGGAGGCTGGTAGTCCTGTTCAGACTTACAAACATTCCAGTAAAGAGTGCAGAATAGAAAAAAACATGAATGTAAAAGCTTTATGTATTGGATGTGGCAATGATTTCTTGACTATGACACTAAAATCACAAACAAAAGAAAAAAATGAAAAACCTGGTTGCATCAAAATTTTTAAATGTAGGCATCAAAGAAGACTATCAACAGAACAAAAAGGCAACTCACAGAATGGGAGATAAGTCATGTACCTAACACAGGGTTAATATCCAGAATACACACAGAACTCCTATAAATAAACTAAGGCAACCAAAAGTGGGCAAAGGACCTGAAAAGACATCTCTCCAAAGAAGATAAACAAATGACCAATACGGACATGAAAAGATGCTTGACATTACTAGTCATTAGTGAAATGCAAATCAAAACCACACTGTATATAACTTCATACCCATTAGAAGAGCTACTACCGAAAAGAAAAGAGAAATGGAAAAAACTAAGGGTTGAAGAGGATGAGGACAAACTAGAACCCTCACACATTGGTGGTGGGAATGCAAAATAGCGCAGACGTTGTGTAAAATAGTATGACGGTATTCTCAAGAAACTGAACAAAACATTATCAAATAATCCAGCAATTCCACTCCCAGGCATATTACCCAAAAGAACTGAAAGCAGGGACTCAGACAGGTATTTGCACACCAGTGCTCACAACCACACTATCTGCAATAGTCAGAATTAGAAGCAACTCCAGTGTCCATCAACAGATGAAAAGACAAACTGTGGCATACACATATGCGGAATATTATTCAGCCCTTAAAAAGTAAGACTTTCTGATCCATGCTGCAAGACAGATGAACTTTGAAAGCATTAAGGTAAGTGAAATAATGCAGACACCAAAGCACAAATGTATGATCTCACTCCTATTAAGTACCATGAAGATGGAAATTCATAGAAACAAAAGAACTGAGATTATCAGGGTCTTGGAAGAGGAGGGATCAGGATTACTGGATAAGAGCTTCTGTTTGGAACTGAAAAAGTTCTGGAAATTGACAATGATCATGGTTGCACAGCATCAGTACTACAATATACATAATGCCATGGAGTTATACACTTTAAATGGCTAAATGATAAATTTCGTTATGTACATTTTATAAATAAAATTTCTTAAATTACAATATTATGCACTATCTGTGAAGTATACCTCCGTAAAGTTGATTGACAAAGGTTATGCTGGGAAAGACTGAGAGCAGGAGGAAAAGGGGGCAACAAAGGATGCGATGACTGGATGGCATTATCGACTCAATAGACAAGAGTCTGAACAAACCCAGGGAGACAGTAAGAGACAAGGAAGCCTGGCATGCTGCAGTTCATCTGGTCATAAAGAGTAGAACATGACTTAGCAACGGAACAACAAACAGTAAGATTTTATAAATGTTCACTATTATGAGTTCTAACAAAAGGGCATTTTTATACAAAGTGACTGGGAACGCAGGCTGATATGTTTCTACAGAGCATTTCGGCAATTTATCAGAAGTCACAAAAATTATCTATTGCTCTCTACCTGTTCATTCTAATTCTACAAATCTGCCCTGAGAGGAAAAACAAAAAATAGATAGGCACAAAGATTTAAGCACAAAAATGTTCACCAGTGTATTATTTACAATATTATAATACTACCCAAAAATAGGGGCAGGGTAAATAAAATGATCAAATGTTCATAGCCTATAAAAAGAGGCATACCACAAAAAAAATCCTGGGCAAAAAAATTAATGACATGAAAAATATATAATGCGTTATATAAAGGGAAGAGAAACTTACAAAATTACACCACATTATTTTTCATTTTGTTTTCCTATATACAGAACACCACCAAGGAGCGAGCATACCTACTTCAACAGTGATTATCCCCTAGCTGAGTTAAAGACCCTGATCATATGCGGTCAAGGTGATAAGACCTGGATCAGAAAAAGCATCACTGGAAGAAGTAGTATTTGAATGGACAATGAGAGTAAAATAAGACTCCGAGCAGAGGGCTCATCTAGCCATCATTTTCCTCAAATTAAAACTGTTTTACAAGTAACTGAAAGTCACTCAGTTGTGTCCAGCTCTTTGCGACCCCATGGACTATGCAGTCCATGGAATTCTCTAGGCCAGAATACTGGAGTGGGTAGCCTTTCCCCTCTCCAGGAGATCTTCCAACCCATGGATCAAACCCAGGTCTCCCACATTACAGGTGGATGCTTTACCAGCTGAGCCACAGGGGAAGCCCAAGAATACTGGAGTGGGTAGCCTTTCCCTTTTCCAGCAGATCTTCCCAACCCAGAGATGGAACTAGGGTCTGCTGCATTGCAGGCAGATTCTTTACCCACTGAGCTATCAGGGAAGCCCGTTTACAAGTAAACTTCAATCTAAAAAACAGTAGTACCTGGAAAGGATTAAGAGTGTCTGTTTTTTTTTAAAAAAAAAAAAAGAGTGTCTGTTTTTAAAAGTCAGCAGGGGGCACCCCATTCAAAGCTGTAATTTGAGTCTCACCGAAGGGTTAGATGTCATTTTCTTTTCACTGAGCATACCACAATTCTTCTCAAAGTTTAGTAGGCTCAAAAATGATGTAAAAATCCTATTTTGTAATGCCAGAATTTACCTTAGGAGAGTAATATTAGAAGATGTGTAAGAGTAATTATTTACGAAAGCATTTGTGGACACCTGTTGCTTCCCCCGTATTTCACCAGCAGGGAAGAATTCCTCTCCTACCACTGGCCCATTTTACAAAACGCCTTCACCTTCGTGTTTTCATGTGCTTCTCAACAATAAATTAAGCTTGACAGCACCAACTACAGCTCCCACACCCCCAAAATACACTAAGCACCCACTAAGAACCAGGCACCGTACAGGTATTTCATACACCTACTTCATTCAATATTTAATGGAAACATTTTATATATGTATAACTGAATGACTTTGCTGTACACCTGAAACACAACATTGCAAATCAACTATAGTTCAGCTTTTTTTAATTGTAATTGTTACCAAAAACCTATGAACTTGGTACACTATCCTCATTTTACAGATGAGGAAACTGACACTCAGCTGTTGTAATCATTTCCCCAGGGGCAGACCTGTGACCCACTCCCACATCTGTCTGAATTCAAAGCACTTTCACTATCCCACAGAGATTCCCTCAGAAGCTGAGAGTCTCTGAAAGAAATAATCAATCATCTGATCAAGGCTCACTGGTGACCAGAGCACAAAGCCTGCTAACACTTTATCTAATGTGCTTTTCACCAAGTATGTTGCCTCCATATAAGCAGGTACACATCCTTCCATCACGAGTTTACAGACCATAATCTCATTAGATTTTGTGAACCACCTTAAGGCAAGATAAAGTGGCAAAGGAAAACACCTTAGTGTAACTAAATTAAAACATAGGGATAAGTGTAAAGTATTTGATTCAGAATATTCAAGGGCTTCCCTGGTGGCTCAGTGGTAAAGAATCCGCCTGCCAATGCAGGAGACACAGGTTTGATCCCTGATCAGGGAAGATCCCACATACTTCGGAGCAACTAAGCCTGTGCTCCACAACTGTTGGGCCTGTGCTCTAAAACCTGAGAACCTCAACTCCTGAGCCCACGTGGGCAACTCCTGAAGCCCACATGCCTAGAGCCCAGGCTCTGCAGCAAGAGAAGCCACTGCAATGAGAAGCCCGCCTGCCACAATTGAGATCCAGCACAGCCAAAAATAAATAAACCAATTAAAATTATTTTAAAAAGAATATTCTAAAGAGTAACCAAGAATAAAGTTTTAAAGTAGTTTATATAACCTTAGAATTCTATTTATAATATTAGGATAAGGATAGCTCAGTTGGTAAAGAATCCACCTGCAATGCAGGAAACCCTGGTTCAATCCCTGGGTCAGGGAAGATTCACTGAAGAAGGGATAGGCTACCCACTCCAGTATTCTTGGGCTTCCCTTGTGGCTCAGCTGATAAAGCATCCGCCTGTAATGCAGGGGACCTGGGTTTGATCCCTGGGTTTGGAAGATCCCCTGGAGAAGGGAAAGGCCACCCACTCCAATATTCGGCCTGGAGAATTCCATGGACTGCAGAGTCCATGGGGTCTCAAAGAGTCAGACACGTCCAAGTGACTTCCAATTTCACTTTCACTTTTAAACTTATAATTGGAATGGTACAGAAAGGACTATGATTCAGAGTTATCATTACTTTAAAATAGTTCGTAATAAGTATTTAAGAGTATGTGCTTTTAATAAATATGTATGTTTTAACTACTTAATAAAATAAGAATAATTTATTAAAATATAAATGTTACTTACATATCCCAGTTTGGAGCTATTCGCAAATGCTGGATTAGCAACTGGAACTAGAAATATAAAAATTAAAATGTATTTCAATCATGAAATGAGATAGCAATTGACCACTAAATTAACAAATCAAACCTATATACAAATGAAATGCAAATTCTGCACCAAGGAAGTAATTATTTACAAAGATGCAAAAGCACTAAATATACTGGATAAAAACTAAGAAACAAGTACGTCCAGTTTCTCCAACTCAATTCTATTCTCTAAACACGCCACTGCCCCTTACCCCACAAACGTAAGTACCAAATAAGGAACTATAACACTACTCTGCAAGAAAATCAACTTAAATTTTTTCAAGGTAGTTCCCCAATGAAGGCCCAGAAAGGAAAATGCTCCTTACTGAGGATGACTTCAAAAGCTCTGCCAAATTCCCATGGTTTCATTGATGAGCCAAGACAGCCCAAGAAATAATATTATCAGAGGAAGAAGGAAAAACGCTTAGAGACTCAATTCCCCATTCAGTGTCACATGAGAAACCTTGGAATTCACCAGGAAGACCCAGGAAAAGAGCCCCTATTCCACATGGGCAGCTCACTCCAGCAGCTGATGAAAAGATTGCTCTCTTACAATTTCATGGATGAAATAAATCTTACAATTACTACAAGTTAACATAAAATGCAAGTGTAACATAACATAAAAAGAAGCTCTTCAAAGTCAATGTCGATTCAAATGCCTTTAGATACAAGCATTAAACAGAGGACAATACTGGCAAACCTGTCATCCTGATAAATCACTTTTTTCATTTTAATTAAACTGAATTAGTATTTTAGTGCTTGCTTTTCTCTCTATAGAAATAAAAAAGTTAAGTGCAGAAGGCAGACTGCAAGGACGTGAAAGGAGTTATTTGCTTCCCAATATTTAGGAACCCACCAGCGGGGAGTGGAGGAGCCTGGTGGCCACCTCCCTGTGCCCAGCTACCACGCACAGGTAGCAGAGGAGATTCAGCTTGGCTCGGGAGGCCCCCGTACTCTTCTCAGTGGAGTCGATCTGCGAGCACACTTGTTGCAGAAAATCATTCCAATCCTGGTCTTCTAGAAATATTAATTTATCCACTGCAAAAGAAAGAAAATAGTAAAAGTGGGGATTATGTGAAAAAAGATTGCTAAAAATGTTGCAAAAGAAAGAAGAACACAGAATTTCAATAGCTAAAGTGAGGGCAAAGAAAATCCTAACTTTATACTATCAAAACCAAAAACACTCTAAATATGCCACTACTTTTAGTTACTCTTCTATAGTCTTCTATTTTTCTACCCATGGAGATGTTTTAAACTATGTCAACTGAAAACTATGCTTAAAAAAACAAGGCAGATGCCTAAATTTAGTAGAATTTTCTTGCAACCAAGAGCATAACAAAGTGCAAAGTTAAATAAAACTGTACTCTGAAAAAAACAAGATGGCCTTTGCATAAATAAAGCAACCTAGCCTTAAAATATTGGGAAAGCCAAAATTTTTATAGTTATTATGAAGTCCCACTGAAATGACTAGTAAATGTAACTAGGTTAATACAGAGTTGAAACCATCTGGGAGTACCACCTCCTAATGCCTACAAACAAAAGGCAGAAACTGGGAAATGAAACGCCAGCTAAAATTAACATAATTTCACCTAATCTCTATATTTAAACAAAATAAGCTTTAACAATAATTTCTTAAAATAATTCAAACTAAAGTGGAAAAGGGAAGGAATATTTCGAGATAAACCCCTCTAAGTTTTCACAAATTGTGCCTCTACTTGGAATACTTAAAACGTGAACATATTTTAATTTACATTTACTTTGATTTCAATTTTTAGATTCTACTCCAGCTATGATGAAGAATCTTTCCAGGTCTAGTTTAAAACATAATTTATCAAACAAAATACATCAAAATTCAAGGTATTAAAAAAATTCTTACACTCACCCTAAATAAGACTTTCCATTAGGAAAAAAAGAAAAGTAACAATCACGCTTCAAGTCTCTCCAGGCCTACATCATCCCCACAAAAATGAGCCATCTGATTCCAATCTCAACTGCCCCACTCCCTTAGGTAAATCTCGATTCTTCCTTATGGTTTCCAACTCTCTGTACCCACAACAGCACGATTAATGTTGGAAATTCAACTGGCTTTTAAGGTCCAGGGCGGGAGAAGGGCCCACACGCACAACAGGAAAACCCACCCAGCTTCACAGAAACTTTCCTGCTCCGAGAGTCCATGGCAGCCTGGACCCAGCTGAGTAAGGCAAATGCTGGCACAAGAGGATTATAGCTGGTTTCTTAATGCCTCAGGAAAATAGCCAGTTGGCAGGAAAATAAAAATTTAGCTATTCATAAATAAAATATTCCATTTACAATTAAATTTTATATTTGTATCTGTCTGCCATGAATCTATGTGTTTGATAAGCCCTTTAGGATCCTACCTGAATGTGCTGGTAGATGCAATATTTTTGGATCATATTTAATTGGTGGTTGTTTCATAATCTGTGGTTAAAAAAAAAAAAAACTTTTGAGATGGGTATCTGTCTCCTGATGTATCTCCTATTCAGTTCCATTCAGTCGCTCAGTCGTGTCCACCCTTTTGTGACCCCATGGACTGCAGCACGCCAGGCTTCCCTGTCCATCACCAACTCCCAGAGCTTACTCAAACTCATGTCCATCGAGTCAGTCAGTGACGCCATTACAAATCAACAAGGACAGAGAAGAACAACGTAAAATGTAACACCAAAAAGAACAAGCATTCAACAGAGCCCTTTCAGACTAATACACAAATATGAGTGATAAGGCGTAAAATAAAATCATTTCAATTGACGTCTGCAAAAAAATAAAACTTCATGGAAAAGAGTCAGTCCACCCTATCTTGGCTTACTCTTAAGCTAATTTACTTCTAGGTTAGAAATTAAGTTACTCAATAAATCTTTATTGGCTGCCTGTCAAGGCAAAGCACTATGCTAAGTGGGAAGGGGGAGAGAAACACATCAAAGACATGATCCAACTGCCAGAGAGCTGACACTCTGGTTGGAAAGATAAGACAAACATCTGTTAAACAGCAGAAAAATCATGAAATATTTATATTAGAATGCAAACATGGCAGGACATAATTACAGACTTCAGAGAAATGTTTCTAAGAAACTAGAGAATCAATAAGGACTTTAGGTTTGATGTGGTCAGGATTTACGGAAGAGCTGGAAGGTGGGCTGAGGTCTTGAACAGAAGACCATATGGTTTTTTCAAGCAAAATGAAGACTACACGTAGCAGTTGGATCCATGAGTTTGGGTTAGCTGGGGGACTTCATTGTGACACTTTTAATTTAAAAATTCAACCCTCATTTCTATGTCTAACGTTTCCAAAAACTCCCTGGGGAGCATTTTTAAAACTTGCTGGTAGTATTCTCATCAAAAAATGCATAACATCATCTGTAATCATGAGAAATGCTTAGGCAAACCCAAACAGAGGGACATTCTACAAAATACCTACCCAGTACTGTACTCTTCAAAGTATCAAGATCGTAAGTGAAGTCACTCGGTCGTATCCAACTCTTTGAGGCCCCATGGACTGTAGCCCACCAGGCTCCTCCATCCATGGAATTTTCCAGGCAAGAGTACTAGAGTGGGTTGCCATTTCCTCCTCCAGGGGATCTTCCTGACCCAGGGATCAAACCCAGACTTCCCACACTACAGGCACGCTTTACCGTCTGAGCCACCAGAGAACCCCAAGATCATAAGAGACAAGGAAAGAGTAAGAAATTACCACAAGACCATGGAGTACAAGGACCAATTGGAGGCAAAAGATCCCAACTGTAACATGGGATCCTGGCACAGAAAAGGGACACCAGTGGTCCAAGTGATAAAATTCAAGTAAGTTCAGCAGTTACTCGCACTGTACCAATGCCAGCCTCCTAGCTCTACTAACCATGCCATGGTCCTGTACAATATTAACACTAAGAGAAGCTGCACACAAGCTCCCCATCTCTCGCCATCATCTGCCCTGCAATCCTGACCACCTATGAGAGCTATGGTCTCTCTGTGATCAGCACCCCACCCCAGCCGGGGAGCGCTGCTCATTGACATGTGCCTTCACCACACACCATCAGGGAGCGTGTCTGCAGTCATTCATCTAAGTAAGTATGGGCACATGGCAAGAAAGAAAGAAAAGCAGACAACCACAAGAATCGGGGGAGAAGATAAGACTGGGGAATGAAAACGTCACCCAGATTCCAGCCCCAGGGTGTTAGGGTGTCTTTGGGGTCTTTCCGCACCTTCGGATTGTCAATAATTGGGGTGATGACAAGATCTGAGTCTGTGTAGATAAGCTCTCTCATCCGGGACTCCAGATCCTGCTGACTCATGTGGCCACTTGCAATCTGGAACAGTAACAAGAATTAGACCGTTTCTGTGACTGCGTGGGCTCAGTTGCTTCAGTGGTGTCCGACTCTTTGCAACCCTGTGCACTGTAGCCTGCCAGGTTCCTCTGTCCATGGGAATTTCCCAGACAAGAAAACTGGAGTGGGTGGCTGTGCCCTCCCCTCCGGGCACTCTTCCCAACCCAAGGATTGAACCCTCCTCTCTTGCATCTCCTGCACTGGCAAGCAGATTCTTTCCTACTAGTGCCACCTGGGAAGCCCCATGTTTTAAGAGGCGGAGTCAGTAACATGCTAAATAGACTCCACTGAAGAAGGTCACTTGTATTGATGGACCTCCACTGCTCTTCAAAACACTTCCACAGATAGTCTCGTCTGATGTTCACAAAAACCCTATATCTACTGCATTATTATTCCTGTTTTTACAGGTGAAAAAAACAAAGCTCACAGCAAGTAGCTGACTTGCTTGTGTTCACCACAAAGCTTGGTTAGAACTACGAAACAGATCTTTGATAGTCTGATGTGCTCAACTATGAAGAGGCAAACTCATCTTACAATTACCAGCACGTTTTTTATCTTTCATCCACCAAAAATTAATCTATTTCTGCTTTACCAAATAGTCAATATAAAGCTTAAATTACAGTATAAAAAAATTCCAGGCTGAAGTAGGTATTAAACGCCTATATCTTTATAAATCCCAAAGTGGAATTGATACATAATGAAAACGAATAACTAGATGTTCCCCTTCAGTTATTCAAGATGCTTCTTTGTGCTCTTCTTAAATTCAATTTTTATTCCTAGTGCTGTTGCCTTAAGTATTTCACATCAGAAAAAAAATAAATTGGATTTACGCATCAAGAATGTCCACTGAAACTCTGACCAACAAACTGATAACCAGAAAATCAAATCAGTAAAGTGAAAAATATATAGAAAAATAAACAATTCAAAACTAAGGTAAAGGACAGAATAATTAGCTAATAAAGTTCCTGGAAACCACAACCACCACTTTGCAACTTAGAAGACAGAATATTAGAGACTCATGAAGAATTAGGAGGAACTTTTTAAAAATTGTTTAAAAAAAATTTAAGAACACAGACTTTCAAAACAGAAAAACTCAAAAGGAAAGCCAAGATGAAATCAACTGAAAAACTTTTAAAATAATCTAAGAATTAGTAAAGTAGACCAATTAGAAAACTATATATGTAAAAATTAATTTCATACATATACAGTGAATGTATGCATAAAAACAGATTATAAAAATACCATGTATCAATGACAGTAGCAAAAAATAAACTGTTAAATAAAATGCTCAGGAATAAATTAATCAAAAGGTACAATGAGGTCTTATTAAATGAAAAAAACTTTTATAAAATTATGTCCCTTTGTTTAAAAATGAACATACATGTATAGATATAAAAGTAGTTATATCAAAATGTAATCAGTGGTTACTCTAGGTAGTAATTAAATTACAAGCAGTTTTTTGTTCTCTTTGTCCTCCTCTACATTTTCCAAGTTTTCTAAAATTTTTGTAATTGAATAAAAAGCATCAGGTATCATTTAAAGAATTATAAAATCTAAGCTCCCTTATAGTAATTCTATAATTAGTGCTTGAATATTCTCAATAAGATGATTACATACACTCCTCTACAATAAACATCTGGCAAGAGAAATTGAACATTTATCACATTTCAGAATGCATCTTTTTACTTTTACACTGATTCCATATCTCACATTTAACGAAACATGTATTAGCACAGGGAGATTTTATTATAACCTTTTACCATTTCATTTCAATGCAAAATTAAGTTTCACATGGTTCGAATGCATTTCCCATTACATAAAAATTATGGTAAGAATTAAAAGCAATTATATCTACCAAGCAAAAAGTACAATAAAAGATAACATGGAAAAATATTTAATTCAAAATATTTCTGCATTCAAAACAACTATGATTGAAAGAAACTAAAGAAGGCCTAAATAAGTAGAAAGAGATCCCGTATCCATGAAAGCAAACTTTATACTGCTAACATGGCAATACTCCCCAAATTGACCTAGATAATCAACATAATTGTTCTCACAATCCCAGATGGCTTCTTTTCAAAACCTGGTGAAATGATCCTAAAATTCTGATGGAAATTTGAGAGACCCAGAATAGACCAAGAAAAAAAAAAAAAAAAAACCTTGAAAAAGAACAAATTCAAGAATCATACTTCCTAATTTCAAAACTTACTAAAAAGTCACAGTGCCCAAGACACTGTGCTACTAGCATGAGGGAAGAATCAGTCAGTGGAACAGAACTTGGAGTCCAGAAATAAACCTTTGATTTAAGTTAATTAATATTCAACAGGGCTTCCCTGATAGGTCAGCTGGTAAAGAATCCTCCTGCAATGTAGGAGACTCCGGTTCAATTCCTGGGTCAGGAAGATCCCCTGGAGAAGGGAATGGCTACCCACTCCAGTATTCTTGCCTGGAGAATTCCATGGACAGAAGATCAGGGTGGGCTGCAATCCATGGGGCTGGAAAAAGTCGGATACGACTGAGTGACTAAGCACAATATTCAACAAGAATTCCAAGCATTTAAATGGGGAAGGAAGAGCCTTCTAAACAAATGGTGCTGAGGCAACTGGATGTCCACATGTAAACCAAAGAAGTTGGACGGACCTCCTTACCTCATGGCATATATAAAAACTAACTCAAGATGGATTGCAGACCGACAAGCATAGAAATAAACCTTCATGACCTGAGAGCTGGCAACTGTTTCTTAGTTATGACACCAAGGGTACAGGCAACAACCAACATAAAAAAGATAATCTGGTCTATAGCAAAATTAAAAACATTTGTGGTTCAAAGGACACCATCAAGAAAGTGAAAGAACAATTCACAGAATGGAAGAAAACGTTTATAATCATATATCTAAAATATATAAAGAATTCCTACAACTCAATAATGGGCAAAAGGATTACATAAACATTCTTCCAAAGAAGACATATATTCCCAATAAGCACTCAAACAGATGCTCAGTATTATTAGCCAACGAAGAAATGAAATCAAAACCACAGTGAGATCTAATCTGACACCCACTAGAGTGGCTATAATAAAAGAGAGACAAGGGCAGCACTGTTTACAATCGCCAAAAGGTTGAAGCAACCCAAGTGTCTATCAAAAGATGAGTGAATAAATTGGTACAAACACACAATGGATATTTCTCAGCCTGAAAAAGGAATGAAATTCTGATACAGGCTACAAGACAGATGGACCATGAAGACATTATGCTAAATGAAATAGTCCAGATACTAAAGGACAACTACTGTGTGATTCCACGTACGTAAGTTTACTAGGCAAATGCACAGAAGCAGAAAGTAGAAGAGCTGTTGTCAGGGTCTGGGGAAAGTGGGGAATGCGTAGTACTGACGGTTACATAACAATGTGACTGTATCAACACTATATGCCACTGAACTCACACTAAAAAATGGCTAAAATGGTCAATTTTATGTAATGTATATTTTACCACAATTTTAAAATCTACTGACTGGCAGGCAGTAACAAGTCTTGGTAAGTATGTGAAAACTGGACCCCTCACACACTGGTGCTGAGAATGTAAAACGGTGCAGCTGCTTTGGGAAACGATTCGGCAGTTCTTCAAAAGGTTAAAAAGAGTTATCATATGATGTAGCATAGAATACATACCCACACAGAAATGTACACAACCGTTCATAGCAGCATCACTCAGAAGAGCCAAAAGAAAACCACCCAAATGTCCACAGACTGATGAATGGAAACATAAAATATGGTATACACAACAGAATATTATCAGGCAATAACAAGGAATACAGTATTGATACATGCTGCACCTTGGATGAATCTTAAAAAACATTACATTAAGTAAAAAAAGACAGTCACAAAGGATCCCATATTGTATGATCCATTTAAAGGCATATTTATAAAGACAGAAAGCAGATTAGTGGTTGCCTAGAGCAAAATGTTAGAGAAACTGGAAGAAAACAGGAGTGACTGCTAATGGGTAAACAGGGCTTCTCTGTGGGATGATGAGATTAACTGTGGTGATGACTGCATAACTCTGAGTATGCTAAAAGCCTCTGAATTATACACTTTAAATGGGTGAATTGCATGGTGTGTCAATTACATCTCAATAAAGCTGCTATCAAGAAAACACCTATGAAGCACCTCTCTCTTAAGAGTACTTACTAGAAAAACCAGTGATAATCAAGGAAGATGACTTAATTGTAAATCTTGCAATTACAAACATAGTTCACAGATTAACTTGCAATTATTCTTGTGAGTCTCTGTTATCTTGCATAAGAAAAAAAATGAAAAATTCTATCTTTGCTTACTTTGGTCAAGGGAGAAGTCTTCTGTGGTGAACTCTGAGTCACAGCATCACCAGGACTTAATGCCACTGCCGTGCTGGTTCTTGGAGTAGGACGAGAACTGAAAAATGCACACCAGTTAACATTATTCAAGGGGCTTCCCAGGCGGCATGAGCAATAAAGAGTCCGCCTGCCAATGCAGGAGACACAAGAGACCCTAGTTCGATCCCTGGGTTAGGAAGATCCTCTGGAGTAGGAAATGGCAACCTGCTCCAGTATTCTTGCCTGGGAAATCCCAAGGACAGAGGAGCCTGGTGGGCTATAGTTCATGGGGACACAAAGAGCTGACCACAACTGATCAACTGCGCATGGCATGGCATGCTATATACAGTATTTTGTTTTAACTAGAAGCTTAAAAAATATTATTTTTTTAATGCCTGATCTAGGCAGGATTTACATTAATAAAATAGCTCAGATATTCTACAAAGCATGGAAAATGTTTATAACTTTATTTCATAAAATGTTTGAACTGGTAAATTACTTTGGTACCTACTTAAGCAACAAGCTATAATCCTCATCTGTTTTTAATGATTTCTCCCACCCTTATCAATGGATGCCATACTCTGGGGGCCACTCCATTACATCCGGGTCTCTTAGTTTGAGTTTTTGGCATTTTAAGAAATTCTTCCATTTGAATCATTATGGTCTTTTGGTGATGAATTCCTTCAAATTTCCAAATATCACCTCTCCTCCACTTACCTGCCTTTGTATTCATTCATTAAACAACTACTTACTTGGGTCACAAAATTTACCAGAGACTGTACAAATTTTTTTTTAACTGAACTTAAATGCCTAAGATGTATAGATAAATTTAACATACTTTATATTTAAATATGGGTAAAACAAATCAGGAAATTTTAGTTTATTATTATAACTCCTATGTCATGAAATTAAACTATGAGGCTGAACCTATAAATAAACTATAACACTTAATATTTACACATTATTAAAATTTTAAATACATTGGCCTAATCACTTTAAAATACCATTCTGATTTTATTATTTCAATGACTGCAAATATTGTTTAAGCCTCCCTCCCAGATAAAATTATATTTAAAACACAACCTGTTTTTTTCCTATAAGTCTTTATCCAAATAAAGGAGCCAGACTTCTGAAATTTTAAATTCAATTTTACTTGCAGTAGAAGTACAAAATAAAGAAGTTTTAACCCTTATAAATAGAAAAGATAAGGTGGCTTGGTTAGAAATTTTGAAAATACAAAGGGAAGTTACATTCCACTGGCCACACTGAACAGTAACTTACAAGGAGAGCAAAATGGGAATGTGGCGTTTATCCCTGGCCTTTACTTCTGTGCAACATGGTTCACCACCAGGACAAGACACTTTAAGAAAATTTAGCTTTCATCCCCCATGGACTCCTTACCACTCTGTTATTTTACATACCTGAGAAGAAACATGGACTCATTCAATTGACCCCCAAGGGTACTCTTAGGCCGCAAGTCAGATGGATTTTCTGTGGCAGGAAGGTAAAACAATATCCATTAAGTGAACAAAAATATGAGCAGGGCATGACGTAGACAGAGATTTGAAGAGACAGATAACACAGATTAGGGACTGTCAGAAACAGTGTTCGGAGCAGGAACATGGTCAAACGCAAGCTCACCCAGCCTGAAGGAGTGACTGAGTCGCTGCCCACTTTTCTCCCCCTTTGCTTGTCCACCTTGAGGGCTCTTCAGAAGTTCCGTGGCATCTTGGGACCCAGAATATTCCATGTTTCTGCTGTTTAACAAGAGAAACTCAACTCAATCAAGCTTACTACTGAGCTTTCTGTAGTTTTCTGTGTCGAACAAGAGGCTGGCAAAGATACTTAAGTTGCACAGGACATTTGGCCAAACTATGGAATTAGAAAGGTAGTATTTTTCATTGAGTAACTGAAATGAGCTCTCACTGTGTGCAAGGCACTAAGACGCCTATAAAATTTACCCCTGAAAAATACATAGCAGCGGGCCAACAGGAGGAGTAAACCAGCACTCGACGCATCAGTGAGCCAGCGATGAGCTTCCCTTTCATTTCCCCCCTTCCAGTGTCGCCAGCCCTGGGCTCAAAGGAGCCCCACGAGAAGTCCTCTATTTCTGTTCCAAGGAACAGGAAAGGGAATCCCTAAGGGTCAGAGCAGGGGAAATACCCTAGTTTTTTGTTTGGTTTTTGGTTTTTCTTATTCCCTTTTGTCCTGCCCCAGCCTCCAGGTAATCTTGCAGCACACACTTCTGGCCCACGCCTAAAATCCTGTGGGAGAAACATCCTCTTTTCTAAACAGAGAGCTATGATCCCAAGAATGTGAGACAAATCTCTCTGTTCTCTTATTTTTCCTCTCTCATCATCCTCCTGTCACTTGGTCTCAAAGACATCCATCAAGACGTAAAAGCATATACCATGAGGAAGTGTGGCTCACGGTGGGAAGGCAAGGTTGCCTCAATATTTGAAAACCAATTTATGTAAGAGTCCATAAAGAGACTCTAAAGGAGAGAAACCACATGATCATATCTACTGATACAAAAAGGCATTTGACGTTTATTAACAACATTCGTTTCCAACCGAAAAAGGGAAGTTACAAAAACCCTCCAGCACACATGCGCACATGTGTGCATGCTCTGTTGTACCCAACTCTTGAGACCCTGAGGTCTGTAGCCCACCAGGATCCTCTGTCCATGGGGATTCTCCAGCCAAGAATACTGGAGTGGGTTGCCATTTTCCTTCTCCAAGGGATCTTCCTGATCCAGGGATCGAACCCATGGCTCTTGCATCTCCTGCACTGGCAGGCAGGTTCTTTACCACTAGCACCATCAGGGAAGCCCATCGTACTTAATGCAGAAAGGCTGAATGCATTCTAAAATCAGAAACCAGGCAATGGTGTTCATTCTCACCACCCCTCATACACTCAGTTCAGTTGCTCAGTTGTGTCCCACTCTTTCATTACCTCATTCATTACCATGCTAAAAAAAAGTCCTTGCAAGGCCAATAAGAAAGAAAAGGCATACAGATCAAAAGGAAGGTGGCATACTAAGGTGCAAGGTGTCCTAGGACTTGCTGACACTGATGGACAAGGACCCAAGCCCAGTTTCTGTACTCTTCATAGAGCCTGAAGTGTGAAAACAGCTGAAGCTCAGTGGATCACAGAAACCAAAGCTTGAGAGAGACCTTATATAGAATTCAGATTTCTCTATCCAGTACACTAAATTGACAAGATTAAAATTAAGAATCAAACAACCATTATCACTGAATGAAGTGGAGAGAGGAGGAGTCGATTATCTGTACTTTGGCTCATCTACTTTTCACCTTGTTCTTTTCAAAACACCATCACTTTTGTAAGTGTCCTGGGCTAAGAAGACTTAATAAAAATGAAGTATATTAGTCAGGATGAGCTAGGTTATGCTGTGGTAACATGATCCAAAAATGCTAGTGACTTAGACTCTCCTAGCTTTATGTCTCACTCGTGCACACAGCCACCGCAGGCAGGCAGGAAAGCTGTGCTCATCGTGGTCACTAAAGACGAAGCCTGAAGGCAACTCCATCTGGACATTTTCTTCCTGATCACCTCATCAGGAGAAAGATAGGTAGCAAATCACACCCTGGCTCTTTGAGTTTCTACCCAGATATAACACATCAGTTCTGCTCACATTTCATCAGCCACAGCAAGTCACAGGACTACACCTAATTTCAAAGAGGGAAACGAGATCCTACCATGTGCTGACAAGGTGGGAGTCCAGGTGAACAGGACTAATGACCACAGGACTAAAACCCTGCCTGGAGAAAAAACAACTGACCAGAGAATGAGCAAAGTCAAGCACACAAAATGTCGTGACTAAACTCTTTAAGCAACCTTTAATTAAACAAACGCTTGATTTTCTATTATGAAAAGTACAGAAATTCACATCATTGAGGCTGCAATCATAGTAATGTGCCAAGTGCTTAATAACCATGCCCCCCACACAAAGATCAGCTTGTACTACCTGACGTTGGAATCCTCAGTGCTTGAGTCCTGATCATTTCTAGCAAAAGCGTCCTTCCAAAATGAATGCTGCAGCAGGTCTGCCCAAGTCAGTCTTTATAAAACAGAAATGTTTAAAATCTATTTTAATATGATTTACCACAGAGAATTCCCAGGACATGTCCTAGTTATACATATCAGATCCGTTTCACATATTCCTTTTTATTATCTATTTTTTAAATTCTTTTCCTAATTTTTAACTGGAGGATAACTGCTTTATAAAATTGTGATGGCTTCTGCCATATAACAATGTGTATCAGTCGTAAGTGCACATGTCCCCTCCCTCCTGAAATCCCTTTTCCCCTAACCCACCCCTGTAAGTTGTCAGAGAGTAGGGCACGGAACTCCCTGTGTCATAGAGCAGCTGCCCATTAGCTTCTATTTTACACATGCGTTAGCACATGTTTCAGTGCTACTGTCTCAATTCATCCACCCTCTCCTTCCCTAGCTGGGTCCAAAGTCTGTTCTCTGTATCTGCATCTCTATTCCTGCCCTGCCAATTTTGTAACTTCACTTTTAGAAGTTCATTCAGAAATAAACAAGCTTATCAACCTCATGACTATACACAGTCACATCTCTGTTTAGGAGTCAAAACATTATTTAATTAGATCACCCACATTAAGATGACTTCAGGCCATATCTGAACACTAGACTTACTTTCAAAGCACTATGTTTTACTACTGATCAATTATACCTGAGGTATACTCAGACTCAAAATGATTAACCCTAAAATTCAAAAAAGATAGTAATTTATATCTAATTATTCAAAATTTAGGAAATGAAATTCAAACTACCTTGGTTGAAATTAAAATACAAGCGATAAAGAACTGGCAGCCGCAAGGATATATCCCTTTTATACAAATGGCTCCTAAAATTCACTAACAATTAAAATTGCCAATAAAATGGAATTTCTTTTTATCTACCAAAGTAGCAAAAAATGTGTAAGATCAACAAAGCCCACTGTATTTAACAATGGTAGGGAAGGAGCTTTCTAAAATTGCTGGAAGTATAAACCTTCCCATGTTCCTGGGATCAGCAAATGTGTCCACATTTTTAATGTTCTTATTAGTCTTTGGCAAGCAATCCCATCTTGAGAAACTTATTCAAAGGAGATAACTTCTTAAGTGAACAAAAACAAAACGAGACAAAAACATATTTACTATAGCAGTCAGTATATATGATACTCTAAATCAAGAAGCACTCTCAAAAAAAAAAAAGCACTCTGAATGTTGTTATCATACATTATTGCATGTACATTCAGCAGCCACTTAAAATGACCAAGTGAAAAAATAAAATGACCAAGCAGATATATAAAGAAACTAGGTAGTGGGGTGGTCCCATTTATACAAAAAAGTATTTCATATGGAATATAAATACATAAAAAATATCCTAAATAAGTTCCTAAAATTAAGCATATTTATATCTTATCCAAAAAATCTGGGAGATTATCCACCAAAGTAACACTTATCCTAAAAGCATTCTATTGCAAGCAAATACAGCAGTGTCTTATAATTTATTCAAGTATAAACATTTTCTTCTGTATAGTTTCTCTCGTATTTAATGCTGATACATTACATGCTATACTAAATTTATTCATTTTACATCCTGAAGTAGAGACCCCAAACATTTGTCGAAAACCTCAAGATAACTAGTGGAAGAACCAGAAACTAGTTTCTCTTGTCTTCCAGGCCAGGGAGACCCCCACCTTCATTCCCTACTCCCTTCTGCCCTCCCCTACTCTGTATCGTCAAGATTTCTAACTTTCTGCCATCCCTGCCACACAGAACGTTCACACTGTGCCTGTGATCGTCACTTGACATTCCCAGTATGACAGGAATATCATATTGATAAATCACATCACATTAAAATAGGGCTCCGTTAGTCATTATTACATTAAGTATCTTGACAACACATCCACAGTGGGGTAGTCTAAGACAGTTTTAGCCTGAAATCCACAATGGAAACAAAAAAGTGTACTCCTTGGATTTGGGGAGTTACAAGGAAATCTGTCAACCTATGAGGCAAGTACGTGCTACATTAGAAGTAAAACTGACTTTTAAAATATCTCCTGATTAAATACACGTGCAAACAGCAGCCACTCAATGTAGACTCAGATTTCTTTTTCCCCCCCCAAAAAAGAGAGATCCTTTGAACAGTTCTTTCTATAATAAAAACAGTACAATTTTAGAAGTACACCAAAGGAAAAAAAAAAAGATTCCACTGCTCATTCATGTTAAAATATTACCCATACATACCTTTTCTGAGGGTCTTTTTGAAGCAAACCATCAAGCAAATTAATAAAATCTGAAGAAGCTTTAGGACAAGAAGAATCTAGACACAAAATAGTACCCAAAAAAGAAAAGTGGTTAAGTAACTGAAAACACACCCTGCATGAACATTATAATAACAGGATTTTAAGCACATCAATTATTTTTAAGAGAACATGGAATACACAAGTAACAATAAAGCCTCCACTTAATAGAGGGGGGGAACAAAAATTTTAAACTTTGTCCCTGGACCACGATAAAACATGTATCTCAAAAACTAAGTTCTGACTAACCTCTAAACTTTCTCTTTACAACCCCGTAAGGATCATGAGCTCACACCCTTGTCTTCAACTATTAATTATGTTCCATTTTCTGAGGCATTCTTAACCAGCTTTGCTTGATAATATACTGTGACTACAGTACTTGTACCCACTTCATTTCAAAGATTTTTAACAGGAAAAGAATAAACATCACAATATTATGACACTGTCAAATTCCATTCATCTCCAAGTGCTCTGTCGTTTTATACTGGACAGATGCATACCTTGGTCAAATTATCAGTCTATAATTAAAAGAAGTGGCCCAGAAGATGATGGCCAAAGCCATCAAAACAGATGGTACTATTAGACACTGTGGCCACAGTCTGAACAAGATCCCTGTGAAATAATCACCCTTGGGCCGCCAGTGGTTTTCTTGACCAGACCTTTGATACCTTCACTTTCAGATTTCTTTACGCTGCATAAACATCTTTAACTTATACAAGAAAACAATACTCAATGCTATGAGTACTTAAACAAGTAAAAAATCAGAAGTCATCATTATAAGAAATAGGAATGACTGATTTCTATGAAAACTGAAGTTAATGAAAAAAAAAAAAAGGAAGAAAGAAATACTTTTTAAGAAATACAGACCCCTTTCAAAATATCAAGATTTTTTTGGTTTTTTTCACCTAGGATGATTCTTAAAATACTGAAAATATTCTGCATTCCTATTTCTTCCATCAATTATTGAGAATTCTTTTTTCTTTTAAAACTCACAACCTTATTTTTCATAAAGTCTTATATTCATTTTGGGGTCTTAAGATCCACATCTTTTGAGGAATGTAGCAAAGTGTTTTATTATGTTTGTACCTTCTTTTTCTTTCCTTAAAATTGTTAATGGTAAACACATTAATTACAATTTGTAAATTTTCAATACTTTTAAAACCCTGCAACCAAATCGAGCTTAAACACTTGAGCTTATCATGGCAGCATTCTGATTTCTCAAGATACAAGGCTGAGAAATGCTTGATTTGTTCCTATTCAAACACAACATGGGACATGAGTACATATTAAGTAAATGGTATGGACATATGAACACAACAAAATGACATAAAAGTTTGAGTTTTAAATCTTTAAACCAGACTTCTTTTGATATAGGAGGACAAAATAATTTGTATTTTTAAATGAGGGAACTTAATAGTACTCTGCTTTCCATTTCAGCATCTTTTTAAAAATGGCAAAGGGAATACTAACATTTCTAAAAATATCAATTTCTGACTACTCAGAAAACACAAATTTGAGGGGTTATGAATCCACAGAAACACTCTGGGATAAAAGTGCATCGTTGGTCCGTGTAGTAAATCGACTACATTTATAATAAAAAAGAAATCCTACCTTTTGGAATAGGTGGCAAAGGATCTTCATAACAAATCTTTTCAATTAGTTCTGAGACACATTCTGAGAAGAATGGAGGCTCTCCTTAAATCAAATGAAAACTTGCAAAATTAAACAACAGTTTGCTACCACCAATAATTCTTAATAAATCTCAACTATAGACAGTTCAAGACTACATAATTTATAGGAAATATATACATATATAGCATAATTAATTACTGAATGCTGGGTATATACCACACACACTGTCTATATATTTTTATATTTCTACAATTGAAAATTTATCATCCTAAAAATACAAAATTCACTTATGGATAACCATACTCCAAGAGTTGCACGGGCCACTGGACACATCTGAAAATTCACAGTCAAAGGTACCTTTACAAGATGTTCTACGAATAATCAGTTTTCAACAGTTAGGCATATTTCAACATTCCAACTGATTACCATGAAAAATACCCCCTTGTCAAAAGTTCCTAAAAACCTGCACATGCTGAGACAACCAAGCAAGTCAGCAAAAATCAGTATACAGAAAAACTTAGAAAAATCAGCTTTTTCACCTCTTACAGGTAAACTCTTTGCAAACTACGTATGTAACCATTATGTATGTGTGTCCAGCTCTGATTTTAAACTGAACCAGAATGTAATCACCTGAAAACATTTCATAGAGCAGGCAGCCCAAGGACCAGAGGTCACTGGTGATGGAGAAGTCGGTACCCCTCACAATTTCTGGAGCTGTATAGGTAAGAGATCCTAAAAATAAAGGTGAAAGGACAGTTTTGTTAGGCATTCATACCGTTGCCAACACAAATACACCTTGGAAAGACTAGGTGAAGTGAAAAAAGATCAGAGAACGTGCACATGAACAGATCTTCAGGCATATTTCACACTTTTATATGTTTTCTACTTTTAAGAGGGCTTCCTTTGGCTCAGTTAGTAAAGAATTCACCTGCAACGCAGGAGACCTGGGTTCCATCCCTGGGTTGGGAAGATCCCTTGGAGGAGATCTTGGCAGCCCACCCCAGTATTCTTGCCATAGAGAATCTCCTTCAATCTTTCCCAGCATCAGGGTTTTTTTCCAACAAGTCGGCTCTTTACATCAGGGTCCAAAGTATTAAGAGTTTCAGCTTCAGCAACAGTCCTTCCAATGAATATTCAGAACTGATTTCCTTTAGGATTGACTGGTTTGATCTCCTTGCTGTCCAAGGGACTCTCGAGAGTCTTCTCCAGCACTACAGTTCAAAAGCATCAATTCTTTGGCGCTCAGCCTTCTTTATGGTCCAACTCTCACATCCATACACAACTACTGGAAAAACCACAGCTTTGACTAGACAGACCTTTGTAG
The DNA here is from genome assembly GCF_029407905.1 of Bubalus kerabau. Classification (NCBI taxonomy): domain Eukaryota; kingdom Metazoa; phylum Chordata; class Mammalia; order Artiodactyla; family Bovidae; genus Bubalus; species Bubalus kerabau. The sequence continues at coordinate 16,068,324 of NC_073643.1, forward strand.
GCAAAGTGACGTCTCTGCTTTTTAATATGCTGTCTAGGTTTATCATAGCTTTCCTTCCAAGAAGTAAGCATCCTTTAATTCCATGGCTGCAGTCATCATCTGCCATGATTTTGGTGCCCAAGAAAATAAAATCTGTCCCTGCTTCCATTCTTTCCTCTTCTATTTGCCATGAACTGATGGGACTGGATGCCATGATCTTAGTTTTTTGAATGCTGAGTTTTATGCCAGCTTTTTCACTCTCCTCTTTCACCTCATTAAGAGGCTCTTTAGTTTCTCTTCACTTGCTACCATTAAAGCGGTATTATCTGCATATGTGAGAATGTATTGAAGTATAAACCTTTTGAATAATCACCTGAGTAAGAGGTGTGGCACACTGAAGTGTACTCTTTTAAATTAACAATTCAAATAGTTGTAAGAAAAGAACCTTTGATTGTTATCAACAATATCTTGATTAGGACAGATTAAGTTATATAGAAGTCAGCACTCCAAATTCTCGCTGGCTTAACTGCACAAGTTTCTTCATCATGAAACTACACATCGCCTACAGGTCAGCCAACGGGCCTCGATCCTCATAGTCAGTCCATCCAAGACCCAGGCTACATTTCAGTACAAGCTTCCTCAGTCAGCAAGGTGGGGGCAAAGACTGTGGTTAACTTAACACGGGCTCTTAAAACTCCCAACTCGAAAAGACTTCTGTGGGCACCTGGTGAGCTGTGGCAGGGACGGTGCAAACCTACCATGTATCCAGAAGAGGAACGGGCAGCCATTGGTTAACAGTACTAGTGTTTACCATGTACACTGGATAGAATCTCGTATTACCCAGAAATACCAAATTCCAGAGTTAGAAAGCACCCCTGCTTACTGACATGAACAGCTGAGGCCTGGAAAGTACCCTCACATGCTGTAAGCCAAGAGTTGGGCAGTTACAGAACACCTGCCAAAACCCAGGGTTTCCTATCTTCCAATGAGAATGTCCTTCCCATGAAGTGAGTAATCACCAGTCACTAGGAAAGAGGTTAACGTGCTCCCCCATGGGAATTGTTCTTGGATTCAACTCAGAAGTGACCAAGCATCACTGCTAAAAACTGACATTTCTCTGTAACACAGCCCTCTTCCCCTTTTGAAGGGACTATTTCAAAAGGTACATTCCTGAAACATACCGCCCTCATTTTCTATAATAAAAGCGTAGTCTACAATACTCATTTTCACAGGATGCCAGTCATCCCATGCAATATTTGGGGATTTAAAGAGCCTTCTTCCTGGGCATGAAATTTTACTTCAACACTAACCCTGAAAGTTACATTTCTTTCCTCACATTTATGGGCCTCTGGTTAACCTGCTGCTCCCTATCACGTTATCTCATTCTTGTCATCAAGGCCATGTGACCACCAGGCCCAGGGATGCCGCCCTCTCTCCCAGTGCCTTTTGCTTCCTGGTGAGTCTCACTGGTCCAAAGTCTCAAGTACTGCACCAGGAACTTAGGGGAAAAGATCTTTATCACTTCTATCAAAAGTTCTCATATAAGAAATATGACTTCCTGGTCAAGGAACTAGGATCCCACATGTCACATGGCATGGTCAAAAGAAAAAAAAAAAAAGTAGGAAAAAAAAAAGAAATTTGACTTCACACTCTCCCCTCAAGCACAGCAAGGTAACAGCCTAGGCCCCATCTGTCAAAACCACCTCCCAAGGATGCACCCCTAAAAATCTTCCATACTTGCAGAATATTAGCTCCTTAACAATGCTAAATATGTACCGAGCTGCTGGTGTGTGCCAGACACCGGTGTTAAGTGCTGAGGATACACCAGGAAGGGAGACAAAATCCCCTTCCTTACATTCTAACGAGCGGTCAGTGATGAAGTGAAGGAGAAGGCTTTGTCAGAGGTTCCCTGTGCTTTAAACAGCATTAGATCCACATGGAAAACCTTAGGTCCTAGACAAAGCCATCCATAAATCCAGACTTCTCCTGGTCCTTATTATTTATTTTCAATACATCATTTGGCTGGCAACATGAAAGGTGGACACTTTCTCCAAAACACGGGACTTGGGCGGCCCACCACTGGACTTCTGACCTTGAAGCTCGCCTCATACCTTTCACTCTACTTTTCATGCTTTTCTTCACTACATTCTCCCCGCTGTCGCCTCCTCCTTCTTCTGCTGCCACCAAGGTGAAGAACTCTTCCAAATTTTCACCTTCCACTTTGGCCAAGGAAAAATTACTAAACTTCAGTGTTCCAGGCCCTTCCAAGAGTATCTATAAGGTGAAGAAACAAATATGTTCAAACACAAATTCAATGTAATTTGCATTTCCATCCGTACCTCTTATAATCTCACTACAGAACCCTGAGTATTGGCTTTCTTGCTTCATCATAACTCAGAAAATTAAACACAATTTTTTTTTAAAGAAGATGCTATGCTCAGTCACTTCAGTTGTGTCCAACTCTTTGCAATCCTATGGACTGGAGCCCGCCAGGCTCCTCTGTCCATGGGATTCTCCAGGCAAGAATACTGGAGTGGGTTGCCGTGCCCTCCTCCAAGGGATCTTCCCAACCCACAGATTGAACCTGGATCTTCTGCACTGCAGGATTCTTTACCGCTGAGCCACTGGGAAAGCCCCAAAAAGCAGCTTAGGAAATTTAAATCCAACACTACCAGAATCAAATATTAAATTCTCCCTTCTCAGATGCAGATGAAAAATGTCATAAAACCACAGAGGGAAACAGCAGTCTTTTGGGAAAGATGAAGAATATACATGAAACAATCTACTCATGAACCCTCAGTAACAGCTGAAAGAGGATTTGGAAACCCACCAGTCCTAGGCATTGTTTATTTAAATGATGAAGTGTGATTTAGGGTTCAGACTAAGGGTTCTGAAGTTAGAGACCTAGATTTGACCCCTAGGTTCACCACTTACTGGCAGTCTAACCTGCAGAAATTACTTACCCTTTGTAAATCTCAGTCTCTTCACCTATAAAATGGGGAAAGTGATACTTCAGATAGTTTTAAGGATTGAGGTTATACATGATGCAAAGGGCTTCTGACCGTGACTGGCATATGAAAAGTGCTCAAGTCTGCTAATATAATTTATGATGAGAAGTTATCTGTTGATTATTGAAACTATACCAGGAACCAGTGTTCTCTTACCTTTATCTTTTCCCTCCCTTGCAAGGGGCTTTTTGATCTCAAAAGCAATTTAAAGTTTACTCTTTACTTCTAGTTACAAATATTAAGGATGTCAGTTAAGTCTACCACAGTGACTTTTAAACTGTGGTTTTCTTGAGCACCTGAAGGCCTTGTTAAGACAATAACTAGTCCCTACCCTGAGTTTCTGATTCAACCGGTCTGGGGTGAGGCCCAACAACCTGCATTTCTAACAAGTTCCAGGTAATGTTGATGCTGCTGGTCCAGGGAACACACTTGCAGAACCACCGGTAGGTGGCAGATAATTTTTTTTTTAAGTTAGTAAATATTTCAGACTTTGCAAGCCATACGGTTTCTGCCCTGACTTCTCAAGTCTGCAACCCCTGACAATACATAAATGAAAGGGTGTGGCTGTTCCAACAGAACTCCATCCACAAAAATAAGCATCCTGCTGGAACTCCTCCAAACCCAGTTCTAGAGTAAAAGTTACCTTATCAATCAGCCTGAAGCGCCAAGATTATGAACAGCTGATGCGAGACCTCATTAAAGAGCTCACATGTAGGAACTGGCACATTATAGCCTCTGGGCCATATACTGCTACTGCCTATGTTTGTACAAGCATGAGCTAAGCATGGTTTTTAGGGTTCTACTAACTACTACTAAGTCACTTCAGTCGTGTCCGACCCTGTGCGACCCCATAGACGGCAGCCCACCAGGCTCCCCTGTCCCTGGGATTCTCCAGGCAAGAACACTGGGGTGGGTTGCCATTTCCTTCTCCAATGCATGAAAGTGAAAAGTGAAAGTGAAGTTGCTCAGTCGTGTCAGACTCTTAGCGACCCCATGGACTGCAGCCCACCAGGTTCCTCTGTCCATGGGATTTTCCAGGCAAGAGTACTGGAGTGGGGTGCCATTGCCTGGTTCTAAGTGGTTGAAAAAAATGAAAATAATACTTCTTGACAGGTAAAAATTACATGAAACTGACATTTCCATGTCCACAAATAGAGGTTTTTTTGAAACAAAGTTACACCCATCCATTTACATATTGTCCACAGCTGCTTTCAGGGCTGTAACACAATTAAGTGATTATAGTCTTCAAACAAGTATATGAAGATTTCAAATAAGAATGTCTGTTACAGAGAGTTTTTATGGAGTTTTTTTTTTTTTTTGTAGGTTTCATTACGTTCTTCTACAGATGGCCTAAAGTAACATTTAACAAGAACATACTCAACTTTTCATTTCATTAACAAAGGAAAAGCAGCAGCAACTAAGACCAGTAACACATACAATCCCTAAGACTATGGACTTGTAAAGGTAACAGGTGCCACTGACTGCAAATTCCACCTAAACATAATATGTAATTCTCACTATCTCCTTGAAATATCTACCCCCCCACATCACAGGCAAGAAACCTAAGGTACAGAGAGACAGAAAAGGTAACGAGTCCAGGACACACAGCATCTCAGTGTCAGTGTTGATGTGACTCAGACACTAAGCAGGTCTGTGACTCTACAACACTGAAACACATCTGCTGCTGCTGCTGAGTCATTTCAGTCATGTCCGACTCTGTGCGACCCCATAGACAGCAGTCCACCAGGCTCCCCCGTCCCTGGGATTCTCCAGGCAAGAACAGTGGAGTGGGTTGCCATTTCCTTCTCCAATGCATGAAAGTGAAAAGTGAAAGTGAAGTCGCTCAGTCGTGTTCGACTCTGTGCGACCCCATAGACTGCCGCCTACCAGGCTCCTCCGTCCATGGGATTTTCCAGGCAAGAGTACTGGAGTGGGGTGCCATTGCCTTCTCTGGAAACAAATCTAGCGATGGGTAATTATTTCTACCAGAAAAGAAAAATGTTTGATATAAAATAGCAGGAATCAAACACATATTGTCAAGAATGTCAGTATCAAACTAAAATAATGGCTCATAAGTGTGAACTATAATTTAAGAACAAAGAGTCTTATTCTATAGGTCTCTTGAGCTCATCATTCACAACATACCTCAAGAGCAATGATACTCACTCCGAGAATCCTGAAAGGAGGGGAGATTTCACTTTCTAAAAGGTACTTCAATAGGCAGCTAAATAGGAACCTAAAATATAATACTATGTACTTTCTTTTGTTAAAAAAAAAAAAAGTTGACTAAAAATTTAAAGATGCTCTAAATAGATCAAAGTTGTATCTAAAAATAAAAATATCTTTGAGGAAGCATTATAAATTGAGACACAAACAGTCAGGGAATCAAAACGTTTATGAATTACCTTCCTGGGAGAAATGTCACAAAAGAGAATGCCAAGTTGATGAAGATGGTGTAATCCAGTCAGCAGGTCAATCCCAAATTCTCTCACTACATCTTCTGGGAGGTTTTCATCTTGAGCAATAACCATTTCTAAAGAACCACCTGCAAGTTGATTAAAATCACCCACTTTAACACCAGCATTACACAGTGCCTCTAGAAAGGTTCCATGCTGGGACCTGAGCATTAAAACATGATCAAATCAGTCCATCTGGACAATCTGACGGGGAAACATACTCGTGAATGAACACTGGTCCAGGAACCCTAACAGGAAGCTCCACACTCCAGAGCCAGCTAAGGACGAATGGCTGCTCGGCCTGGAAGGACAGTCAATAAATATGCCAGTGGAGTGAAGGAAGAATCGCTCTGGCACTGTGATCTCTCACTCCAGACCCCTTGGGAAAGAAACAGCTACAGAAATTAGCGTTAAGTGCTACTGTAAACGGTACACTTTAATCACACTGTGCAAAGGACAGTCATGTTTACCCCCATGCAAAGTTAGGTCACATTCCGCAAGTACCGCCTGACACAAAAAGGTGCTATTCCTTAAGTGTTAGAAATTACACACTCTGATGTACACCACTGATGAAATAATAGGTCAGTGGCAGACACACTGTGAATTCCACGTCTATATCCTTCCAAGGTCCCTGTCATAACTCTACCACCTAAGTGTCAGAAACAAACTTTTTTTTTTTTTTAGGATCAAGATTATAATTAGAAGTCAAGTTCACAGAAAAGGAAGTCTTAGCTGGCAGCTGAAAGTTCAATCAGAATTCCTGTGATGAAGGTAGGAGGCATTCTGAGTTCTGTTCATTTTGTTCAGTGAGTGAGGAACTATTCCAAACACAGGTATAAATGAGTTAGGTTGTTACAACAGCCAGGGGTCAGAAATAACTGCTGAAACAAAAAGTAACACAGGTGGAGTCCCCTGATCACCTCAACAGTGTATACATCTTATGAAAGAAATTAAACCACCGTCTCCTCCCGTTGATTCAAAAAATAAAATGCAAAATGCAAATAATTTACTATTCCAGATAAGCTCTTTCATAATTGCTTCATAAATTCTAAGGGCCAATAGGTAAAAGACTCATAAAGCTAGAAATTATTACATTTTATCTTAATATTTAATGATTCTTTATTATTACTCAATGTATAACTGTGGTACTTCTTACATTTTTTCCTAAAGACAGTGAAACTAAAAGTCCAGACAATACCTATGTATTTAGTCACCTTTCTCCCTGTATACAGTCTTGGAAAATTTTATCAAGCAAGAGCTATGTTATCTCTAATCATTGCCAGGTGGTGGAATTTGTTGATTCATCTATTTTTCTATATTGCTAATCAAGTATCCTTTGCCTAAGAATAAAAAAAATAAGAACTAATTAGGTAATAGGTAGTTGACCTCAAATCTTTTATTTTTCTTGAATGGAAAAACTTGTTTGATCAATCACTAAAAATTATGTCTAAATTTTATGAAGATGATTTAGTATTATTTTATACCAAAGTAAAGTTAACCCTAAACTGCATCTCTTCCTCTTACCAAACACCTTTGCTTTTTTCCTGTCCCTAATATATCAAACAATAGATGTTCAAGTTAATGTAGTCAATAGTATGCTTCTATTCATAATAGAAGGAAAAGTGAAAAATAACAAAACCTACATCATATGTTTTTTCAAAGCAATATACGGCGACTATAATCGTAGCACTTCTTTGCTCCTACCTGTGCAGAGCTCCACAACTAGCCAGAGATGATTGCTGGTTTCATACCATTCATGAAAAGTTACAATGTTCTTGTGTTTAATTTCATGGGTGAGACGGACCTATAAAAACACACAGCATTCACACTAAGAAAAAAAGTTCTTAAAACGTTTGAATCTATTAAGAAACACCTAAATATCACACCTGGGAAATAGATAAGAAAACAATGGAACTTATTCAGTGGAATAAAATAATAAATAATTTAAAATATAGACATTAAGAATGATGGTTATGTGCTTACTCGCTCAGTCGTGTCTGACTCTTTGCAACCCCATGGACTGTACAGCCTGTCAGGCTTCTCTGTCCATGGAATTCTCCAGACAAGAATACTGGAGTGGGTTGCCATTTCCTTCCCCAGGGGATCTTTCTGACCCAGGGATCAAACTCATATCTTCTGCATTGCAGGTGGATTCTTTATCATCTGAGCCTTCAGGGAAGCCCTAATGTGAACATACTGATCTTAAAATGTACATTTCCAATGGATTATAATACTTGTATACCAAAAAAAAGAGTGAATTCAAAAACTCAGTAATAAAGATGCAAAAGCGTGTCCATTAAAAAATATTAAGTAGCTTTGGGGATTTTTGGCTTTCCCACTTTAAAAATCCCATTAAATATAGGAACTAAAACTACAAAAATGTGTATAGAACATCATGGCTCAATTGCTGATGACTGACTATCAAAGTGCACTGGATCCTTGCTTTCTGATTTTCTTAAAAAAAAAAAAACAAAAAAACAGAAATTCTACTGTCACTCAACACAGGCTAATAAGCCCATAGTTTGTGGAAATACAGAGCTCCCTGTTTAAGACATGGAATTTGGCATGCTCCAGGAACAACTTGGTGGGCTCATATTGTAATAAAAATAAAGGAAAACTAATCTACATGACTTAGAAGACAGATGAGGAGAAAACCAAACAGAGTGACCAAGGGAGAATTTGAGGAGCATCTTGTAATAAATCCCCAATATAAGGCCACTAGAAAACGGGGAGAACCCTGGGTAAATAAGTTTAAAGGGAGCCTCGCTAATTCTGGCTCGGGAAGGGGAGGACCTCGTGAAAAAATAAGGAGATACAGAAACCCCAAAAGAATTTAGGCCACAGCACACTCCTCCTGACCCTGCCCATCACTCAATACTTGCCAAGTACCTACTCTTCCAGACACCACTCTGCCGATCTCACCCTCCACCCGGACCTCCATTGGCCATGTGCAGCCTCCGCTGGCCAGTGCAGGGGGTACTATGGCCAGTGCTCGCCACAGAGGGCTACTGTGCTCTGGAGCGGCAGCTGGGATGAGCTTCAAGTGTAAAATACACACCAGACACCCAACAATCAACATCAAAATTAGAAAAGTATCTCACTGGTTGCACACTGGAAAAATAATACATGGTATTATTAATCTCATGAGATGAATATATATTAATAAGATGAATTTCACCTATTTATTATCCTTTTTCAATGTAGATACTATGAACTTTACAGTTAGATTTATAACCCCCATTATATATCTATTGGACAGCGTTGCTAGATTTTTTTTTTAACTGGTAACATCATTCTCTCCAAAATCTCTTCCACACATCCTAATCCATGACCACCACTCACTTTCCAGCTCACTCGCTCCAGGACTGCAATTCTGGTTCAATCCAACCCTCCCCACAGTCTGCGTACACCTAAGGCACTGAAGCAGACACAAACCATGCTGATTGCTCTGCCTTCCACTGATGGTCCCCACTCTAAAGGGCCCCAGCCAGTCTGCCCTCCAGGTGACCTATTCACACCTTTTCTTTTCTCTTTTCTAGAACACTGCCTGCCCGTTTCCCCTAACTGAAGACTTAAGATTCTCACCTCAGTGAAAACGTAATCAAAAGAGAAATTCTTCCCGTTCCCAGTTCTGAATCAACCAACTAGAGAGCATCTTGTCCCGTACACCTGTCTTCCCTCAACTGTCCACAGGCCTTTCAAAAGCCAACACCTCCTCACGCAGGTGAAGACAGCTGTTTAAAATAACAACAACAATGACAAAAATAACAAGTGTTGGCCACAGTGTGGAGAAATGAGATCCCTTGCACACTGCTGTGGGAATGTATAACGGTAGGGCCTCTGGGGAAAACCAAGTATTTCATGGGTTTGGACAAATCGGTAATGACTTTTATTATTATAGCATCTGTCATATAGAAGAGTTTCACTGCCCTAAAATCCTCTGTGCTCCGCCTATTCATCCCTCCCACTCTCCCCGACCCCCCAAACTCTGGCAACTACTGATTATTTTACTGTTTCCATAGTTTTGCCTTTTCCAGAATGTCACATGGTTGGAATCATACACTATGCAGCCTTTTCAGACTGGCTTCTCTTACCAAACCACGTCCATTTAAGGTTCCTCTGTGTCTACTTGTGGCTTGATTGCCCATTTCCTTTTATTAATGAACAGTATTCCAGTGTATATATGTTCCAGTTTGTTTATTTACTCACTGCAGGGCATCTTGATTGTTTTGATTACATATAAAGCTGCTGTAAACATCTGTGTGCAGGTTTTTATGTGGACCTAAGTTTTCAATTCTTTTGGCTAAGTACCAAGAGTGTGATTATTCATTCAGAACTCTTTTCATCTTGCAAAAATGAAAATTTCTACACATTAAATAACTCCCCATTTCCCCTTTCCCTGGCAATCACCATTGTATTGTACTTTGTTTCTGAAAGGTACCTCATATAAGACGGTGATGGCTGTACAGTAATAGGCATAACTTACTATTAAACTACACACTAAAAATGGTTAAGATGATAAACTTCGTTATGTGTGCTGCTGCTGCTGCTAAGTCGCTTCAGTCGTGTCCCACTCTGTGCGACCCCATAGACGGCAGCCCACAAGGCTCCACCGTCCCTGGGATTCTCCAGGCAAGAACACTGGAGTGGGTTGCCATTTCCTTCTCCAATGCATGAAAGTGAAAAGTGAAAGTGAAGTTGCTAAGTCGTGTCCGACTCTTAGCGACCCCATGGACTGCAGCCCACCAGGCTCCTCTGTCCATGGGATTTTCCAGGAAAGAGTACTGAAGTGGGGCACCATTGCCTTCTCCATTGTTATGTGTATTTTTCCACAATTAAAAAAAAAAGCTAGGTTTGGGCCAAGGAGTCTGGGATGTAAAGTGGTACAACTATTTTAAACCCAAGTTACTCTTACCTAATGTACTTCCTTTGGAAAGCCTCATAATCATGTACTAAATTTAAAAGTAAATGATCTAGGGACTTCCCTGATGCTCCAGTAGCTAAGACTCCTAGCTCCCAATGCAGGGAGCCAGGGTTTGATCCCTGGTCAGGGAACTAGATCCCACCTGCCACAGCTAAGTCCTGTCACAGTCAAATAAATTTATTCTTAAGTGATCTGATACAGACTGTATTTTCCCTCATAAAAAAAACAAAACCCAGAAATCTAAGTTGCTAATTACTGATACTTGAGTATGTTTAGTAGCCATTATTCAGGACTACTGGCACTAAAGAGAGAAGGTCACCCATTCCAGACTGAAAATGGACCGTCTGCTACAGTGAGTTCAGTGACTTCTGTTTACATACTACTTACTCCATCTGATCACCTTTTCCCAAAGAGAGAGAAACATACTTGACTTACCCAGTTGGTTATTTCAGGCCTCCTGCACTTATCAGTACAAAGAATAGCTACAAAATTGATGGTCCCCTTCCGTCGCCCCTTGTAGACCACAGTCTTGCTTCCTCGGCCAATCTCCTCATACAGGATGAAGTTTTCCATCTCTGGGTTGACTTCTCACCTTCGGTAAAATGACAGTCTAATAGCATCTCTAACTCCTAAAAAGTAAACAAAAATGACACTTCAAAACCCAAACTAGCTGCATGACTGATTAGCCTAAGCTATTTAATATGTAATCAATAAATCTAGTAATTCTATCAATTCAAAAATCCACCTACAAATGTTGATACAAGTGTCTTTGTTTTTGTAAAATGAAAAAAAACTAAGAAAAAAAATAAAACAATTCACAAACCAATATTCAACTCCCTAGTGATAAGACCTTAACAAAAATAATGAAAATGACAGCTATTTTGAACACATGGAACAAAACCAGGGAATGAATGAGATTTCAGTCAATGTATCTTGATACAGCTCTTACTCTGTTACACCGGAAAGCACTTTGTGTCAGTAACTGTGTAATGAATGGGGTAGTAAGCTCCATCTAACCATAACTTATGAGAAATGAGACAATGCATGTGAAAACACTATATAAATAAATATGGAATGATAGTATTTCTATCTAACCCACAGACATTTTAAGAGTCAATTCAAATATTATTCGAAGTCAGTGGTCAGCAAACTACTGGTTCCTGGGCCATATCCAGCCTGCTGAGTCCTTTGTAAATAAGTGGATCACAGCCATGTCCAGTCATTTAGATGTTGTCTAAGGAAGCTTTCCACCTATGACAGCAATGTTGAGTAGTAGTAAGAGTGACCCTATGACCTGCACACCCTCTAAAATATTTACTATCTGGCCCTTTACTGGAGAAAGTTTGCCAACTCTTTCACATCATTTTTTTTTAAACCACCCACTATAACAACTTCATTTTCTTGGCCAACAAAATCACCTTATATTCATGAGTGAATAACAATCTGATGTAGTCTTTTACAAGGCCATGCGGTTGCACAGAGTCAGACACAACTTAGCAACTAAACAACAGGGGCTTATACTTCAGCCAAGAACTTACACTGATAGTAGATATACCATCTACTCAGTTGCTCAGTCATGTCCGACTCTTCGCGACCCCATGAACCACAGCACACCAGGCCTCCCTGACCATTACCAACTCCCGGAGTCCACCCAAACCCATGTCCATCGAGTCGATGATGCCATCCAACCATCTCATCCTCTGTCGTCCCTTCTCTTCCTGCCCTCAATCTTTCCCAGCATCAGGGTCTTTTCCAATGAGTCAGCTCTTCGCATCAGGTGGTCAAAGTATTGGAGTTTCAGCTTCAACATCAGTCCTTCCAATGAACACCCAGAACTGATCTCCTTTAGGAGGGACTGGTTGGATTTCCTTGCAGTCCAAGGGACTCCCAAGAGTCTTTTCCAACACCATAGTTCAAAAGCATCAATTCTTCAGTGCTCACCTTTCTTTACAGTCCAACTCTCACATCCATATATGACCACTGGAAAAACCATAGCCTTGACAAGACAGACCTTTGTTGGCAAAGTAATGTCTCTGCTTTTTAATATGCTGTCTAGGTTGGTCATAACTTTCCTTCCAAGGAGTAAGCGTCTTTTAATTTCATGGCCGCAATCACCATCTGCAGTGATTTTGGAGCCCAAAAAAATAAAGTCTGACACTGTTTCCACTGTGTCCCCATCTATCTGCCATGAAGCGATAGGACCGGATGCCATGGTCTTAGTTTTCTGAATGCTGAGCTTTAAGTCAACTTTTTCACTCTCCTCTTTCACTTTCAAGAGGCTCTTTAGTTCTTCTTCACTTTCTGTCATAAGGGTGGTGTCATCTGCATATCTGAGGTTATTGATATTTCTCCCAGCAATCTTGATTCCAGCTTGTGCCTCCTCCAGCCCAGCATTTCTCATGATGTGCTTTCAGAGTAGTTCAAAATCTTGGAATGCTAAGGAAGTAACATGGTTTCCTTACTTCCAGGAGAAATAAAATTTTAAGTGCTCCTATGTTCAGAAATGATTAAAAGCAGTACTTTCACCTGCCAGGTGAGCTATTATTAAGATTCTGGGGCATTCTAAGCTTGACTCTCCAGAAGCAGAACAAAATCACCTGGCTGCTATTAATATTGCTGCAAGAAATGCTGCCCTTAAAGGGACCAACAGCAACCAAACCTCTGTCATGATCCAAAGAGATATTTCCCAAAATGATAATTTAGAAAAACTGGCACAAAGGGCCAACAGTTGGCCTCAGAAAAGGAAAAACAAGATTAGAAATTCAACAACTGTTGGTTTGATAAGAGAAAAAGCTTTGGTTTGGACTAAGGAACAGCCCTGCCCTATGAGAGACTAAAATCCCCACTCCTTATCCCTGTACATGCATTTTGTCAGTCTACTAACAAAATACGGCCTTCATGAATCAATACTGCTGGGGAAACATCAACTAGTGGCAAATGGATTACATACGGCATCATCTAACAGATAAAGTATGATTTAGTCATGATCTGTGTGTTGTCACACTGGACTGAATCCTTTGCTTGCAGTCTACTGCCTCTTATGGGGCTAAAGGACCAGCATTTTTAAGACTCAACTGGCAAAATACAGAGGCCCTCCAAATATCTCGACCAAAAGCATTGCTGCTGGTCCTTCTAAATCTCAGATCCACCCCTTCTGTAATTCAGAAACTCTCAGCCTCTTGAGATAGTCACAGGACATCCAATGCACTGGGCTCCTGCTTCTTACAATCCACAACTAATAAATATAGAGTTACTCCAATACTGAAAGGCCTAATTGCTTCTATGAAAAATAACCATGTTTTGGCAGGGCAGTCTTTTTATAGGGCACCCTAAGGAAACAAAGACCTCCAGCATCACACCTTGCAACCTGGAGAGTTAATTTACTGGAAAAGACACTTCTGGAAGAACCATCTTCAGCATCACTAGAAAGGTCCCTACTGAGTATTACTAACCAACCCTTGTGCCACCAAACTCCAAGGAACACAACTTTCGGATTCATGTCACACATCTAAAGAAAGTGCAGAACTCTGACTGGACCTGACTTTACTTTCTGACTGGATCTGAAAGTAAAGATTCTGCGGAATTAAAGCAGACAACATCCAATGAGACAGCTTTCCCAAGGTATGCAGATCTGGCCTGCTGGAAGTTTGTCACTGCGGGGCTGCACCCTGAAGGCCCACGAGCCTTGTAACTGCTCAGTCTCAGAGAGAGAGCCTGGAGTCAGCGACAGAGACATAAATGACTTATTGGACACAGGGTCTTAAATGCCTGAAGCAAGGTGCTGGAGAGACAATCCACTGTGTGTGGCAGACAGCAGGCAGAACAGGACACGGCAGCAATCTTCACTACTTGAGGGAGGAGGAGTCTACCATTTACAGGGGAACTGATGCCAGGTGGGCTCATCAGGTACCAGAGACTAATGAAGAGGATTGGACAGTCCTGTGAGTGAAGTAGGGTGTGGTTGAGCAAGGCATGTACAGAAACCAAGAGAACAGCCATCTTGAATGGGCTAACCATTCAGTCGCCAACGCCAAACCTTAGCTTATGGCATAAGACTTCAAATGATCACCAATGTCTGTGATCTTGATAACATAGAGATTTTAGATTAAAAGTGCCTGGTAGATCTCTCTCCTACCCCTCCTTGGTAACTGTTATCTTAACAGGTTCCCACTCTGCACTTTCCCCTCCACCTCAGACACTACACCCAGGAAAGATACTTTCCGACATAGAGGGACAAAAAGCCTCTCCAACTACAAAACCTGACTCTTGATCAGCGATGCTTTCAGAGGAAGATCTTGATCAAAAGAGAGAAATGTAAAATATGTATATACATATTAAACAAAAATCTCGATTAAACAGAGCTGGGAGACAAGAAGTGGGGCGCTCTCATACCCTGCGATGATAGCCGAGCTCAACTGGAAGAAGAATGAATCCTCTTCTTTCCTAGCAAGGACTCCGTCAATGGAGTCTTTGTTTACTACAGCCTTCCCAACTTACTCTTCCCCTTTATAAAATCTTTCTCCTCCCCTGCCAAGCTGGAGAACTGCACCATGTCTTGCCGTGGTTACACATGCCAAATTGGAACTCCCTGCTGATGCCAAATAAGGCCATCTTTCCTGGAGAAATATCTGGTAGTCTTTTGGTTCCAGTAAAGAGAACCAGTCCTGAGTCCTGAGCCACCAAAATGCAGCCTTAACAGGAGAAATTATGTGTCCAAAAAAAAGTAACCTGAGATCTTAAATGTTCACAAACTGGTTATAAACTGGTTATATACATCAGCATAAGATGTTAAAAAAAAGTTTTTATATAAGATGAGTGATTCCTTTAGAACAAGTTTTTAGGCCACAAGAAAAAAAAATAAAATCTTAAAATTTTGAATTTGAGTCAGGCCAAGTTCATTTCCTCAATCTTTCACTGAATAGAGGCATCTGAGCAGGGCACCGCCTGAAATTAACAAAACATACCAATTACAGAGTAGGCTTAGACAAGGGTGGTTTATTACCTGCAGTATTTCCTCTCTCTATGGACTCAACTTCCTTAGACCAAAATAAGAATTCAATCAGACTATTTTATAAGTTATCTTTCAGATTTGAAAACCATTGTCTGTAAGATTTTTTTTTACTCAGTCCAAGGATGTTCCTCACCTCAGACTTCCTAATGCACATTTTTAAAATGTTGTAATTTCTTAAATTGTAAAACAAAACACAAATACAGAAAAACCCACAAAATAAACATATAAAGAATTATTACAAGAAGGCCATCCTTGTAATCACCACCCAGACCAGCCACAGCACTTTGCCAAGAAGTCCTTCCCTGAGCCTCCAACAATCACAACTCCTCAATACTCCCCCCAAAAGTAATCACTCTCCTGACTTCCATGCGTTTCTTTATAGTTTTCTCATTCAAGTGCGCATTCCCAGACACCTCAGTTTAGTCTTGCACATTTTCTAAAAAGCATTGTGCGTCTTTTAAGTCTCTTAATCTGCAAGTTCACCCAGGTATGATCAGAGCAACTCACACCTATGAGCAGTTGAAGCATTTATGATTTCAGCGGGCTGGGCCTATACTCAAACTCTGAAACAAGAGCAGGCAGCAGGGGCACGCAGGTGAAGACAAGAACTTCCTCTTAATCATCCACACCTTCAAATCTTTAAACTCGCTCTCTAGCAGCATTAGAAACACCCGGGAACTGAGAAGTGCAAATTCCCCACCATGGGGCCCAGACCTTACTGAATCAAAAACTCTGGAAGCGGGATCCAGCAATTTGCGTTTTAACTAGCCCTCCGGTTGCACGCTGCCTTAGAAATCCAAGTCAACCTTTCCCGAGAGCACGAGACGTCGGGCACTACACTGAGCCCTAAACTGGTGCTCCTCCTCGCAGCACTTTTCGGACCATATCAATTGCAGGTTTTGAGCTTCGACTGACTTCGAAAGCGTAGGCTCTTAAGTCTCTACGTTAACACCCTCTCTTCCCGCACCACACCCCCCCAACCTGGAGGCTTTCACTGCCTCCCCACGTCCAACGACATCAGTCAGCGAGGCCAGCTTAGAACCCAGGAAGCTAAACCAGAGTTTTAAGAGATAAAACTCCGAATATGAGGTGTCTATAAAGCGCATCTCCAGAACCCAGGTCCTAGAAGAGGTGTTCCGTGTACACCTAAATCAAAAGTTTTTTAGAGTTCAACACAAGCACAAAAAAGCGGAGCCCGAAGAGAGAGGGGGCGCTGGGGGTAAAGGGTCCACGGAGGGACAGAGAGTGGTGGGCGGCCCCCCTGCAGACCGGCGAACACTGAGAGAGACAGGGACACAAATTCGTGGCCCCTAAAACCGCCACTGCCGCTCACCTGCTCGCTCGCTGGTGAGAATCCGCATGTCCATGGGATACCTAGCTCGAATGCTCACGTCTCGGCCCCCGCGCCTGAAGACGAGTCCACTGGCCAAAGGCCAGGGGCGAAGCAATGGAGCAAGGCGGGACGCAAAAGGAACACCGTGAGGCCGTGTAGGTGAAGCACCCCTCCGGGTTTGGATTCGGCCAGCCGGTCTCCAAGGCAGCACGCAGAACGCCGCTTTGAGCGCCCAGCGCTGATTGGCTGAGCAGTTTCGGTTCCCATTGGCTGGGGCCGGGAAGTGGAGCCGCTACGGCCAACTTCAATGGCCCCGCGTCAACTTCAGTGGCCCCGCGCCTAGCGTTAGGACGAGTCCACCGATCGACCCCAAACCGGGGTAGAACGTGCTTGGGAAGGCAAGGCTCAGCGCGTCGGTGACCGGCCTTGCGAGTTCCGCACCGCTCCGCGTTTGGACCGGTCCAACCCGTCTCCAGGGCAGCACGCAGAACGCCAGAAAAAGCGCAGGGCTCTGATTGGCTGAGAAGTTTGTGTTGCTATTGGCTGGGGTCTGGAAGTGGGGTGCCCGTCTTACAGCGTTGATCTAACAGTGGGTGGGGGAATCGGGGCTTTGGGCTGGTCGTTGGGGCCCTTCCTGGCTAGCAGTTGCATAGTTAGTGGCAGTGCAGTCTTGTGCCCTCATCATTTCTTCCTTCCTCCATTGTCTTCAGTTTTCTTCCATCCTTTTAGGTGGAAGGGGCAACTTAGGCTGTAACAATCTCTCCTCAGGTTCCTTCCCTTTAGAAAAGAGTAGGTTACGGATTATCTCCCTTCTTATACATGAGAAAAGACCAGAAACCGGATCTCGAGTTAGTTGATTATGACTTTCGAAGCTCCAAACTCTCAAATTCCAACCACCAGAAACGTTAGCACAAGCTCCTCTCTTCCACACGGAGTTAGCTCACAGATAATCAATCACCTTTGGCATCAGAATTATCTGAAGCTCTGGTTAAAACAGGGCCCGCCCACCCACAGAATTTCCGATTCTATAAATCTGGTGAGCCCCCAAAGTTCTCATATCTATTAAGGTGATGTGAATGTTGCGGATAACGGACCACGCTTTGCATACCTTTACGGGTAGGAACTGTGTCTGTCTCTCATCTCAGGTTAATCATGTCTCCTGTTCTTTGACTTCTAACCCTTTTTGGCTTCCCAAGAGTCTTAAATTAGCCTTAATTATCAGTTTTTTGTATTTAGGAGATGTGATGTGGTAAAAATTTCCTTATGTATTACTTCCTAATTAATCAAGACATACAATGAAATATCAGCTAATTTATTCTGAGTTTTGATAGCCTCATCCTTAATGTCAGAAATAAGTATCTGGAATGTAGTTCTTCCTTAAAACTGGTTAAATACACATCACCTGTGTTGAAGAAGTTCCCATATTCTTGGAACAACTAGGGAACCTAAGAAAGATGTTACACTTCTACTTAGGAGCCAAACCAGGTCATTTGGGAAAGGCTGTAACTGTCCTCGCAAAATAATTTGGATTCATGATTCGAGGAACTGAACACATCAATTTACCACAAAGCCTCCCAAATTCTCGGAGAAGCCAATGGCACCCCACTCCAGTACTCTTGCCTGGAAAATCCCAGGGATGGAGGAGCCTGGTGGGCTGCAGTCCATGGAGTCGCTAAGAGTCAGACACGACTGAGTGACTTCACTTTCACTTTTCACTTTCATGCGTTGGAGAAGGAAATGGCAACCCACTCCAGTGTTCTTGCCTGGAGAATCCCAGGGACAGGGGAGCCTGGTGGGCTGCTGTCTATGGGATCCCACAGAGTTGGATATGACTGAAGCAACTTAGCAGCAGCAACAGCAGCTCCCAAATTCTAAGACTTAAACCCTGATGGCACTTAACAACAAGGAAGGAAGAATGAAATTAGAGCACTCCCTAATACCATTTGTTGATGTTGAGTCACTCAGTCCTGTCCAACTCTTTTGCGACCCCATGGACTGTAGCCCCAAGGTTCCCTGTCCATAGGGATACTCCAGGCAAGGATACTGGAGTAGGTTGCCATTTCCTTCTCCACCCTAATTCCATACACAAAAAAATAAAATGGATTGAAGACCTAAATATAAAGCTGCTGCTGCTAAGTTGCTTCAGTCGTGTTCGACTCTGTGCGACCCCATAGATGGCAGCCCACCAGGCTCCCCCATCCCTGGGATTCTCCATGCAAGAACACTGGAGTGGGCTGCCATTTCCTTCTCCGATGCATGAAAGTGAAAAGTGAAAGTGAAGTCGCTCAGTCGTGTCCGACTCTTAGCGACCCCATGGACTGCAGCCTACCAGGCTCCTCCGTCCATGGGATTTTCCAGGCAAGAGTACTGGAGTGGGGTGCCATTGCCTTCAGACACTATAAAACCCTGAAAGGAAAACATAGGCAGAACATTCTTTGACATAAATCTCAGCAAGATCTTTTTAGACCCACGGCCTAGAGTAATGAAAATAAAAACAAAAATAAATGGGACCCAACTAACCTTAAAAACTTTTGCATAGCAAAGTAAACCATAAACAAAACGAAGATAACACTCAGAATGGGAGAAAATATTTGCAAATGAAGCAACCAACAAGGGGTTAATCTCGAAAATATATAAACAGCTCATGCAGCTCAGTATCAAACAAATCAAAAAATATGAGCTAAAGATCTAAGTAGACATTTCTCCAAAGAAGATATAAAGATGGCCAAAAAGCACATGAAAAGCTACTCAACAGCACTACTTATAGAGAAATGTAAATCAAAACTTCAATGAATTATCACCTCACACCAGGCAGAATGGCCATCATCAAAATAGCTACAAACAATAAATGCTGGCTAGGATATGCAGAAAAGGGAACACTCCTACACTGTTGGTGGAAATGTAAATTGGTACAGCCACTGTGAAGAACAGCATGGAGAATCCTCAAAAAACTAAAAATAGAACTGCCATATGACCTAGCAATCCCACTCCTGGGCATAATATATCCAGAGAAAACCATTATAATTTTAAAAGATACATGCAACCCAGTGTTTATTGCAGCACTATTTACAATAGCCAGGATATGGGGAACAACCTAAATGTCCATCAACAGAGGAATGGATAAAGATGTGGTACATATGGACAATGGACTATTAGTCATAAAAGAAAACAAAATAGTTCCATTTGCTGAGATCTGGATAGATCTAGAGATGGTCATTTACAGTGAAGTCAGAAGGAGAAAAATATCATATAACATCTCTTATATGTGGAATCTAGAAAAAATAGTGAAAAGTGAAAGTCACTCAGTTGTGTCTGACTCTTTGCGACCCCATGGACTATACAGTCCATGGAATTCTCTAGGCCAGAATACTGGAGTGGGTAGCCTTTCCCTTCTCCAGGCGATCTTCCCAACCAAGGGATCAAACTCAGGTCTGTCACATTGCAGGCAGAGTCTTCACCATCTGAGCCACAAGGGAAGCCCAAAAATTCTGGAGTGGGTAGCTTATCCCTTCTCCAGCAGATCTTCCTGACCAAGAATCAAACTGGAGTCTCCTACATTGCAGGTGGATTCATTACCAACTGAGCTATCAGGGAAGCCTGAAAAAGTAATACAGATGGACTTATTTGCAAAACAGAAATCAAGACAGATATAAAGAGCAAACTTAAGGACACCAAGAGGGAAAGGGGAGGGTGATGCGAAGTGGGAGATTGGGACTAACATAGATACACTGCTGCTGCTGCTGCTAAGTCGAGTCAGTCGTGTATGACTCTGTGCAACCCCAGAGACGGCAGCCCACCAGGCTCCTCTATCCCTGGGATTCTCCAGGCAAGAATACTGGAGGGGGGTTGCCATTTCCTTTTCCAATGCATGAAAGTGAAAAGTGAAAATGAAGTCACTGCTCAGTCGTCTGACTCTTCACGACCCCATGGACTGCAGCCTACCAGGCTCCTCCGTCCATGGGATTTTCCAAGCAAGAGTACTGGAGTGGGGTGCCATTGCCTTCTCCATAGATACACTATGCTAAGTCACTTCAGTCGTGTCCGCCTCTGTGCGACCCAATGGATGGCAGCCCACCAGGCTCCCCCGTCCCTGGGATTCTCCAGGCAAGAACACTGGAGTGGGTTGCCATTTCCTTCTCCAATGCATGAAAGTGAAAAGTGAAAGTGAAGCCACTCAGTCGTGTCCAACTCTTATCGACCCCATGGACTGCAGCCTATCAGGCTCCTCTGTCCATTGGATTTTCCAGACAAGAGTACTGGAGTGGGGTGCCATTACCTTCTCCATAGATACACTATGCTCTGCTATGCTAAGTCACTTCAGTCGTGTCTGACTCTGCGTAACCCCATAGACGGCAGCCCACCAGGCTCCCCCATCCCTGGGATTCTCCAGGCAAGAACACTGGAGTGGGTTGCCATTTCCTTCTCCAATGCATGAAAGTGAAAAGTGAAAATGAAGTTGCTGCTCAGTCATCTGACTCTTCACGACCCCAAGGACTTCAGCCTACCAGGCTCCTCTGTCCATGGGATTTTCCAGGCAAGAGTACTGGAGTGGGGTGCCATAGATACACTACTATATATAAAATAGATAACTAGTGATAACCTACTGTATAGCACAGTGAACTCTCCACAATGCTCTGTGGTGATTTAAATGGGAAGGAAACCCAAAAAAGAGAAGATATATGTATACGTGTGGTTGATTCAGTTTTTGCTGTACAGCATAAAGTAACAGACCATTGTAAAGCAACTATACTCCAATAAAAATTAATTTAAAAAGAACAAGGAAGGAAATCATCATCAGATGGAAAATCTAAGGCCTTTCCATCTGGAACACAGAAAACACTTGGAAAAGCAGAGGATCTATAGCAGAAGTAACCCCAACTCAGCCACTAACATTTGAGTCTCCAGGCATATAATCCTCATCTTGGTAATAGATGAAAGCAACTCCACCTCCCCTACCAGCTGGCTTGACACTCTGGGCAGCATCTGTCTGCCCTGGCTTTTGCTTTCAAGATGAAAACTTCAAATCACTTTGTTAGTGACATGAGCAAAGGACCTAGAGCACTGCAGGATGGGGAATGCCTTCTGAACCTTGTGGCCCTTCCTGCCCAGAAAGATGGCATGGCTACTATTTTTATATCTGATGCAAAGATTGGACATTTCCTTGTTGGGGAAAGAGATTTGCCCAAGAGAAAATATTGACATCTAGCTTAGTGAAGGTCTCCCAGTGGAAGAGCCTATCTCAGTGCCTTGACCCATAATGAAGTTTATTAATCAATAAACCTTCAAAATATGCAATAAACACTGAATGAGCCTTTTAGTGTCTTATTCTTGCATGTGAGGGCTTTCCATGTGGTTCAGCTGGTAAAGAATCCACCTGCAATGTGGGAGACCTGGGTTCGATGCCTGGGTTGGAAAGATCCCCTGGAGAAGGGAAAGGCTACCCACTCCAGTATTCTGGCCTGGAGAATTCCATGAACTGTATAGTCCATGGGGTCACAAAAAGTTGGACATGACTGAGCAACTTTCACTTCACTTGTATATGAACACATAGAAATATCAAGATAAACAAGAAAAGACTCTAACATTAAAGACAAAGATTAAAATAAGCAAATGAATAAAAGTAACAGAGGAAACAAAGACAATGCAGAAAACTGAAATTTCAAAACTATAGTATCTTTATAAATGCTATAAAGTTTTATAAATAAAGCTTTATAGGATCCATAGTTTCCACTTTATTTTCTCTTTAAGAGATATTTAAGAACTAGGTTATATTCATTTTTAATTAAAAACTGGATAGATTTTTGCTGTTGTTGTTGGCCTGTATGCTACTTGATTTGAGGAATTTTTTGAAATTTCCTTTGTGCTCTAATAAGTGGTTAATGTTGTTAAATGTTCCACAGGCATTTGGAAAGAAGATATATTTTTATTTGTTGGGTTCAAAATTTCATATGCCTACTTGCAAGCTTAGTAACTGACATGTTCAAATCTTTTAAATCCTCTTTTTCTGATGCTTTATCCTGCTTGCTCTGCCAGTTCCTGAGAACTGTTTTTGGAAGTTACTCATTACGGTTGTGGATTTGCCAATACTTTGTCATTAGATTTAGTTCAAGCTTAGAAAAATAACAACAAACTGTGCTGATGGAAATGAAAGGCCTCCTTAAAGATAAACACAGAAATGAATGAAACAGAAGGGAGAGTGGGTAGGAATCCACTCAACAGGGGTGTAAACTTGAGAGGGCAGGAGATGGTTTCCATGACGTTCTTCCGGGTTGTCATTTCCCCAGAGAACTGGACAAAGAGGTTGGCCATGGTGTCACGGGGTCTCTAGCCCTCCCTAAGATGCGACATGCTTTGCTCTCAGGTGGTCAGCTCAGGGAACAGACCCTGCTAGAGATGCAAGCTGGAAGCTGGAGTCCAGGATTGCTGCACCTCGTCACTCTGGAAGGCCTGGGAGAAAGCATGATCATTCTTCCAGCATCAACTTATTAATGAAGAACCGGACACCATCTCCCTCTTAGATGGGGGATTTTCAACCTTATAATATTATTAGTAACTCATAGCCCGTAAAATGCCCTTTCTCCTTTAATAACAAAATTATTCATTCTAACATGTATCACACGTACTGTGGCAACTCCAGGATGAACTAGATTTCCAGTGAAAATATGTATTTTTTTGGCCACTTTGTGTGACAAATTTCTTAATGGTTGGTCCCTTTCCAGATCCTCTTTACTTCTGGCCCTGACTCCCCTTTTCCTGACGCTGCTTCCTTCTTCTTCCTTTCTCAAAGCTCCTATTACTGTGTGAAACAAATTTTACTGAAGGTGTGGCAATAGCAGAGAAGGGTTACAACACAACTGAAAACTGAGTGTTAGAGATAGACACAGATATAGAAAACACACTTCTGATAACCAAAGGGGAGAGTGGGAGAGGGGTAAGTTAGGAGTTTGATATTAATATATATATCAGATCAGATCAGTCGCTCAGTCGTGTCCAACTCTTTGCGACCCCATGAATCGCAGCACGCCATGCCTCCCTGTCCATCACCAACTCCCAGAGTTCACTCAGACTCACGTCCATCGAGTCAGTGATGCCATCCAGCCATCTCATCCTCTGTCATCCCCTTCTCCTCCTGCCCCCAATCCCTCCCAGCATCAGAGTCTTTTCCAATGAGTCAACTCTTCGCATGAGGTGGCCAAAGTACTGGAGTTTCAGCTTCAGCATCATTCCCTCCAAAGAAATCCCAGGGCTGATCTCCTTCAGAATGGACTGGTTGGATCTCCTGGCAGTCCAAGGGACTCTCAAGAGTCTTCTCCAACCACACAGTTCAAAAGCATCAGTTCTTCGGCGCTCAGCCTTCTTCACAGTCCAACTCTCACATCCATAAATGACCACTGCAAAAACCATAGCCTTCACTAGACGAACCTTTGTTGGCAAAGTAATGTCTCTGCTTTTGAATACGCTATCTAGGTTGGTCATAACTTTCCTTCCAAGGAGTAAGCGTCTTTTAATTTCATGGCTGCAGTCACCATCTGCAGTGATTTTGGAGCCCAGAAAATTAAAGTCTGACACTGTTTCCACTGTTTCCCCATCTATTTCCCATGAAGTGGTGGGACCAGATGCCATGATCTTTGTTTTCTGAATGTTGAGCTTTAAGCCCACTTTTTCACTCTCCACTTTCACTTTCATCAAGAGGCTTTTGAGTTCCTCTTCACTTTCTGCCATAAGGGTGGTATCATCTGCATATCTGAGGTTATTGATATTTCTCCTGGCAATCTTGATTCCAGCTTGTGTTTCTTCCAGTCCAGCGTTTCTCATGATGTACTCTGCATATAAGTTGAATAAACAGGGTGACAATATACAGCCTTGACGTACTCCTTTTCCTGTTTGGAACCAGTCTGTTGTTCCATGTCCAGTTCTAACTGTTGCTTCCTGACCTGCATACAAATTTCTCAAGAGGCAGGTCAGGTGGTCTGGTATTCCCATCTCTTTCAGAATTTTCCACAGTTTATTGTGATGCACACAGTCAAAGGCTTTGGCATAGTCAATAAAGCAGAAATAGATGTTTTTCTGGAACTCTCTTGCTTTTTCCATGATCCAGCGGATGTTGGCAATTTGATCTCTGGTTCCTCTGCTTTTTCTAAAACCAGCTTGAACATCAGGAAGTTCACGGTTCACAGATTGCTGAAGCCTGGCTTGGAGAATTTTGAGCACTACTTTACTAGCGTGTGATATGTACACTAGTATAAATAACGGAGAAGGCAATGGCACCCCACTCCAGTACTCTTGCCTGGAAAATCCCATGGATGGAGGAGCCTGGTGGGCTGCAGTCCATGGGGTCACTAAGAGTCAGACAGGACTGAGCGACTTCACTTTCACTTTTCACTTTCATACATTGGAGAAGGAAATGGCAGCCCACTCCAGTGTTCTTGCCTGGAGAATTCAGGGACGGGGGAGCCTGGTAGGACTATGGGGTCGCACAGAGTTGGACACAACTGAAGCAAATTAGCAGCAGCAGCAGCAGTATAAATAAAAGAGAAAACCAACAAGGACCTACTATAATAGCACAGGTAACTACACTCAATACCTTGAAACAAACTATAATGGAAAAGAACCTAAAAAACAATATATGTGTGAATCACTGAATCACTTTGCTGTACACCTGAAATTAATACTAATTAACATTGTAAAACAACTAATTTTAATAAAAAAAAATTTTGAGTGTTAGATGTAATGCTGGTAAGAGTGTTAGAAAGCAGGCACTTTCACATTGATGATGGGTGAGCAATTTGTCAGTAACTGTCAAAATAATAAATGCACATCCCCATTGACCCAGAAATTCTAATTCTAAAAATTTATCTAGTAGATATATTCTTTACATTTGCAAGATGACATATGCACAAAAGTGTTTGTTACAGCCTCCTTTGTAGTTTTTTTTAAATTGATATCAACTCAAATTTCTATCAACAGAAGACTGATTAAATTAGAAATGAATTTGCTCTTTGTGTATGGATATGAAAATGTCTCCAAGATTAACGAGTAAAGGGAAAAAGCAAGGTGCATAACACTGAGCATAGTAGACTACCATTTGTGGAGAGAAAAAAAGAGGGGCAAGAATATATGCCACTATTTGCTCATATGTAAAAAAAAAAAAAAAAAAACAGATTCAGCATCTGCGGAATGATGGACAGTAAACGGGTAAGTACTGACCGGGTGGAGGGGAAGTGGGTAGGTGGGTGCAGGACTGAGTATGAGAGATACATTTTGTACAGTTCAAATGTGGAAGCACATAACTGTCCTACGTATTCTATCTGTACATCATGTAATTTAAATGAATACGTTTATATTTTATATACATGTATACTTTATTTATATGTCTATAATTTAAGTGGGCAAAATGGAATGTGGCCCAGTGATAGCCTGAAAGTCCTCCCACCAGTAACCACACACCATGCACCACCCTCCTCCCTGGACTCTGCCTGTTTTCTCTTATTACCTCTTCTATTCATTCAGGACTTTACCCTCTGTTCTTCCTTGTCCTCTGGGGAAAACTGTAAGTCTTAGCATGTGATCTGATGGAGCATCTGAACTCTGTAGCCATTATTCACCTCCCTCTAGACATAACTGATCTTATCTAACCTTTCATCATCAGCAAATTCATCAAGGAGTTTGCCTAGACAAATATCACCCACTCCTGACTTTTACCTTTAGCAGTGCAAAGAATCTTCAGATTATTTGAATTCAGATATTTCTCTTATTCAGATTTTCTTCAGAGTAAAAGTCAGTTTCTTTTCCTCTTATTTTTTTTTCCCACTACACCACGCTGGATCTTAGTTCCCTGACCTGGAATCAAACCCATGCCCCCTGCATTGGGAGAACTGAGTCTTAACCACTGGACCACCAGGGAAGTCCTTCTTTTCATCTTTCCTGATACAGTTAACAATGAGTATCTCTGATTTTTTTGCCTGAGAATAAATTTCATATGTGATAGGGTAGTGTCAAAGGCTTAACACTTCCTTTGTGATTAAAAAAAAATTATTATTTTTTTGATTAAAAAAATTTATTTTCAATCTTAAGCCTTTCCCATAGAGAGATTAGCTATTCACCTATCTTTCTAGTTGTCCCAGTTTTCAGTATCAGATTACTTAGTCCATCAGTAATCTGTTTTGCTGAATATTGGTAAACTAGGTTATAATTTGCTTACTCTTCAGAATAATTAACCAATTATCCTAGCACTAAAATTCTCCATTTCCTCATGAATTTGAGATGCCTCCTTCAATACAGACCAGTTTTTTAATATGCACATAGAGGTTTGTTGCTAGCTTATTAATGTTGCTCCATTGAGTTCTCCATGTTTTGAACAAGTTAAAGATGGTTCTTAATCATTTGGGTGTTAAATTTTTCTAATACAGAAGAAAGAAAAATTATAGGCCAAAAATGAAGGGGCAGGGATGACAATGAAAAGATAGGGGAAATGGTTAAGACAGGACAGTGTGTTACTGAGAGTCACTCAGAGTCAAGGTACTGAACTCTCTCGTGGTCTGGTTGTGGCTTGTTGCTGCTGTTGTTCACTAAATCGTGTCCAACTCTCTGCACTGTAGAACCTCAAATGACGAGAAAAAAGTCTGGCATCATGACTGTCTCGAGTGGGCAGTAATCTATGAGCAAGATCACAAGAATCATGCTTATCATCTGTCCATACATCAACAGATGTATATTGAGAGCCCCCATATGTCAGGCACTACATTAGCTCCTGAGGCTAAAGCAGTGAACAAAAAAATAGGATTCTGACTTCTTGAGCTTACTGGAAGAAGAGAGAAAAAAAGATTGTCCCTGGAGTAGGAAAATGTAGCCAATGGAAGTTATGCTTCTTGTTTCCTTTTATTAAGATAAGCAGGTGATGGTCAATTTTTGACAGCTCAGAACATTCGTCTCCTTTCTTCCTATGTTTGGGTCGTTGATCACTGTCTTAGGTTGAGTTGCCTAGAAAATGAAGCTGAGAAGGGGATTTCTGTGCATGTGATTTACTGGGAAAGTGCTTGTAGGCAAGGGCAGTGAGGGCAACAGCACAGGGCCCGGGAAGAGCAAGGCGGTGGAGACTATATTTGGCCTGTACCTGCTGGGAGCTGGAACCGTAACTTGCACACAGATTTTGGTCCCACTTCGAGGCAAGGTGTCACTTGAGAATGCCTACAGCAGTCAAACTGTGACTGCAGGCTACAAGAGATGGGCAGCCTGATTTCCAGCACTAGGGTTAGAACAGTTAAGAGTACATTTCAGGAGAAGGAAGTGAATGGAGGATGAACCACAGCCAGGTAAAGAAAACCTGAATGTGAAATCAAGAACAGGTGCTACATTCATCATATGAGAATTCCACTGGCCTTAACCCTAATCCTAATTATAACCCTGGATGTGGATGTAGCCTACCTCTGCCCTAGGGCTCTCTTTGTCCTAAGGTTAACAAATGCCCTGAACCAAGCCCAAGCCATAACCCTAAAACTCACTCTGTTGCAACCCTAGACCTAACCTTAGCCCTGACTCTAATCTTAGCCCCAGTTGTAACCCTGATGTTTATGGGGGAAATCATATGATGTCTGGCATTGGGATTTGCTTCAAAGTAATTCAAGAGATGAGGGGATTGGGTGAGGCTAGAGATGGATTGGTTCTGCACTGATATCTGCTGAAGCTGGCAGTGAATACATAGAGGTCACTATACAATTCTATTTTTACATTTTAGATTTTTCATAACTTAAAAAAAAACTGCTGAATGTTTTGGTGGTAGCTGTTAATTTTGAAATTTCTAAGGATGAGGGAAGGCCCATAGGGATATATTATCAGGACCATCTCTTTTAAAATGGAGAAGAACTAAAAAGAAATTAGAGAAGACTGACTGGAACACTTAGAGAAAAGTGATTTTTTGAAAAGTGCTTTCTCTGATTTGTCCCAGGATTTTGCCTGAAACCTGTGTCACAATGGGCACCATAGAGTTAATAAAACTTATTACAGTTTTCTTCCACTAACCCAATTTCTATTTGATTATCCAGGATGAAAAGAGGAGAGTGAAAAGCTGGCTTAAAACTCAACATTCAAAAACTAAGATCATGGCATCTGGTCCCATCACTTCATGGCAAATAGATGGGGGAAAAGTGGAAACAGTGGGCTCCAAAATCACCACAGGTAGTAACTGCAGCCATGAAATTAAAAGATACTTGCTCCTTGGAAGGAAAGCTACGACAAACTTAAACACCGTATTTAAAAGCAGAGACATCACTTTGCTAACAAAGGTCTGTATAGTCAAACCTATGGTTTTTTCCAGTAGTCAACCTATGGTTTTTTCAGTAATCATACACATATGTGAGAGATGGACCATAAAGAAGGCAGAGTGCTGAAGAACTGAAGCTTTCAAACTGTGGTGCTGGAAAAGACTCTTGAGAGTCTCTTGAACAGCAAGGAGATCAAACAGTCAATCCCAAAGGAAATCAACCCTGGATATCCATTGGAAAGACTGATGCTGAAGCCGAGGATCCAATACTGTGGCCACGTGTTGAGAAGAGCCGACTCACTGAAAAGGACCCTGATGCTAGGAAAGATTGAAGACAGGAAGAGAAGAGGCCAAGAGAGGATAAGGTGGTTGGGTGGCATCACTGAATCAATGGACATGAGTTTGAGCAAACTTCAGGAGACAGTGAAGGACAAGGAAGCCTGACGTGCTGCAGTCCATGGGCTTGCCAAGTCAGACATGGCTTAGTGACTGAACAACAACAAAGAATCTGAAATGTGAAAGTCGCTCAGTTGTGTCCGACTCTTTGCAACCCCATGGACTGTATAGTCCATGGAATTCTCCAGGCCAGAATACTGGAGTGGGTAGCCTTTCCCTTCTCCAGGGGAACTTCCCAACCCAGGGATCGAACCTAGGTCTCCCGCATTGCAGGCGGATTCTTTACCAGCTGAACCACAAGGGAAGCCCAAGGGAAGAATCTAGATTATTATAACAAAGGGAAAATAGTGTGTTGTTAGCCATGAAATTAAAATCTCACAGATACATAATTCTGCTTTTCAACTGTCAGTTCTGTGCAATTCCTATGACAGAAATAACCCCTTAATTACTGTCACTTTATGTTATATGTCGCTTTGTGGTCAAAATTAATACCCCTTGATTGTTTTTTTAATTGTCTTATATTTTCTTATGTATTTTTCTCCCATGTGAACTTTAGGATATATCGTCATATATATGTCTTTGGTATTTGATTGGAATTACATAAAATTCACAGATTCATTTGGGGATAAATGACATATCACAACATCGAGTCTTTCCATCTGATTAACTGTGCTAACGTGTAATTACTATCCATAGGTTTTAGCCAAATCTAATTAAACATGACAGTCTTGTATTAGCTGTGCTCAGGCAGACAGCTGGAGAACCTCTGAGTGGTGTCGGCTGATGAGCTCTGCAGAGGTGAGGGGTCTGCAACAGTCATTTGGAGGCGAGCACAAGAAGTGACAAGAATAACAGGAGGAATTTTTGTAACATGTAAATGTTTCTTCGGATCCTCAGGTTTACTGGGGAAAAGGACAGAACTCCCTGTAGTCCTGCGTGTTATGGACTCAGGCTGTATGTGAGCTAACTGAGGCAAGGCAGGTGTACAGAAGTTGAGGACACTGCTGCCATGTTATGCTTTCTTTTTACTTTTCCTTTGAACTTATTGTGCATTGTTTTGTTGTATTCTTGCCCTTCCCATTACTTTCAACTTTTAAAAAGAAATCATTGTCTTTTGCAAACACCAGAAAGCTAGACTTTGTTTTTTCACCCTGAGAGTCTTTTCTTTCTAAAGGAAAATTTACCTCTCAGTGTTTCCTCTGACCCTTATTCTTACCATATTTTGTTTTGACTTTATTATACTTTATCAGTGTCCCCCTCCATTGATTTGGATGTTCAACAGCTTATTCAGTTTCTCTAGCAATAACCCCTGATATCTAAAAAAAAAACAAAAAACATATTTCTTCATCAACACCATACACTACACAGGATGAAGCCATTAGACTGATCTCCTTTCTCCATCTTCTTCCCTCTCCCTTAACAGTCCAGATTTAGTAGAAATTATATTTTAATTTCAAGTCATTCATTTTGTTAACATTTAAATAATACTTTACTTTAGTAGGGCTTTCCTGGTGGCTCAGATGGTAAAGAAGCTACCTGAAATGCAGGAGACCTGGGTTCGATCCCTCGATTGGGAAGATCCCTTGGAGAAGGGAACGGTAACCCACCCCAGTATTGTTGCCTGGAGAATTTCATGGACAGAGGAGCTTGACTAACACTTTCACTTTCTTTAATAACCAATGCATTAAACATTCTTATCATATTATTGAAAGTTATTTAGACCTTGCTGCTGCTGCTGCTAAGTCGCTTCAGTCGTGTCTGACTCTGTACGACCCCATAGACGGCAGCCCACCAGGCCCCACCATCCCTGGGATTCTCCAGGCAAGAACACTGGAGTGGCTTGCCATTTCCTCCTCCAATGCATGAAAATGAAAAGTGAAAGTGAAGTCGCTCAGTCGTGTCAGACTCTTAGCGACCCCATGGACTGCAGCCTACCAGGCTCCTCCATCCATGGGATTTTCCAGGCAAGAGTACTGGAGTGGGTTGCCATTGCCTTCTCCATATTTAGACCTTAAATTATACCAATTTCAATGTTCACCACTATTTTTGAAATAAACTTTTTTAGAATAGCTTTAGATTTATTGAGAAATTGCAAAGATAGTAGAAGAGTTCCCATATGCTCAACACTCAATTTCCTCTATTATTAATATCTTACATTAATGTGGTACATTTGTTGCAAATATTGATGATGAAAAAATATTGATACCTTATTAACTAAAGTCCATATTTCATTCGGATATCCTAGGTTTCTACCAAATGCTCTTTTTTGGTTCCAGAATCTCATCCAGAATAAATACCACATGACACTTAGTGTGTCTCCTTAAGGCTCCTCTTGGCTGTGATAGTTTCTCAGATTTTCCTTGTTTTTGATGAACGTGATAGTTTTGAAGAGTACTGGTCAGATATTTTTAGAATGTCCCTCAACTGAGATTTTCCTGATCTATTTCTCATGATGAGACTGGGGTTGTGGGTTTGGGAGAGGTTGCCCACAGTGGCAAACTGCTATCCTCATCATATCATTTCAAAAGTACATACCATCAACCTGATTTATCCCTACTGAAAGCCTTGATTGCCTTGCTGAACTGGTGTTTATCACATTTCTCCACTGTCAAGTGATTTCTTCTCCCTTTCTATACCATACTGTTTGGAAGAAAGTTACTATGTGCAGTCTACACTTGTGGAGTATGGGGTTATTCTCTACCCACTTGAGAGTAGAGATCTACACAGTTTAATTGAAATTCCTCTATGTGAGAGATTTGTCTCTGCTTCCCCATGTATTCATTTATTTAAATTGTGACTTTTATATTTCTTTATTTATTTTTGACAGCACCGGGTCTTTGCTCTGCACGGGCTTTCTCTAGTTGTGCCGAGCGGGGTCCAAGTTGTGGTGTGCGGGCTTCTCACTGCAGTCTCTTCTCTTGAGCTCTAGGCGCATGGACTTCAGTAGTTGCAGTGCATGGGCTTAGATGCTCTGTGGCATGTGGGATCTTCCCCAAACAGGGATCGAACCATGTCCCCTGCATTGGCAGGTGGATTCCTAGCCACTGAACCACCAAGGAAGCCCGTATTTTATTTATCTCTTTGGCTGTACTGGGTCTTAGTTGCTGCTTGCATGATCTTATAGTTGTGGTATTGGGAATCTAGTTCCCCGACCAGAGATTGAACCCTGCTGCTGCTGCTAAGTCACTTCAGTTGTGTCCAACTCTGTGCAGCCCCACAGACGGCAGCCCACCAGGCTCCCCCGTCCCTGGGATTCTCCACGCAAGAATACTGGAGTGGGTTGCCATTTCCTTCTCCGATGCATGAAAGTGAAAGTGAAGTCGCTCAGTCGTGTCCCACTCTTCGCGACCCCATGGACTGCAGCCCACCAGGCTCCTCCACCCATGGGATTTTCCAGGCAAGAGTACTGGAGTGGGGAGCCATTGCCTTCTCCAGAGATTGAACCCAGGTCCCTTGTATTGAGAGAGTGGAGTCTTAGCCACTGGACCGTCAGGGAAGTCCACCATGTATTTATTCATTCAATCAGTTATTTATATCAGTGTGGATCCATGGCTATTTATTTTGTATCTGGCGTTAAAATCCACTACTGCTTTATTTTGTTGTTCAAATTATTTGAGCTTTGATCATTGGAACCTCTTTGGCCTTTGGAAGCTCTCTCAGCTTTGGCAGTTGGAAACTCTTTCCTGTGCCCTATGACATACCCATCATTCTGGGTTGGGTTTGCTTTTGTGTTTTGAGCACTTCTTACTGCCTAGTACTCCCAGATGCTCCAGGCATGTATTGTATTTTATCATTATGTTTTGCATGTGAAGGATTGTGTTCTTTATTTGAGTTTATTCTTGTTTTCCTAGAGTACATCCTCAAGTAAGATCAATGTCTTTTCCTTAAAGAAATAGAAATTTGTTAAAAATTTAAGGGTAAATATTAAAGAAACAGAAACAGTGTGCCAATCTTTCAAATTAATTGAGATGGGGAGGAAAAGAATCAATAAGATGTGTTTTGCTCAACAAGCTTTTGAAATGGAGGGGGAAAGGAAGACAATGACTTACATTTCTTTTTGTGTGTGTCCTTTTTTTTCCTGCTTGGCACTGGAATGTATGACCTTGAAGGCTGCTTCAAATAAGGCTTCTGAGTGGCAGCTGACTCACATTGGAATTCTTTTCAGGAAGAAGATCCACCCTTTTTTCAGAATGCCCAAGATGGTCAGACATAGGTGCTCTGGCACATTGCCCTGTTCTTTGTGATTTTGTTGGCAATAAGGTCATCTCACGTGGGATGAGGTGGCTTTTGTGTCCTGTCTCATGGGGTGATTCAAGTAAAATGAAAGGAATGAGCACTTTGTTCCCATTCCTGAAAGTCCTTCTTTGTCTACTCAGCTAACAGATAGGCCTAGCATCTCCCTTTAAGAGGCCACTGGTGCGTCCTCCATTTAATTGGTCACGTGGGGTGGGCTTGGGAGGAATAAGGTACGCTGTGCCTCCTCACCTTATTCCGTCAGCTAAAACAGCTTCGTGTTTGCCAAGTTATTATACCCTACATGGAGTTTGTTATTGTTTTTTTTATCCCTGGGGCCCAGTCAAAGAAACAGGAATCTATTCATACTGGTCAACTGCTTTATTCTGCTAAAGGTGATAAATTTAGTAACACCAGGAGAAGAATGTTCTACTTGCTGGAGCTGAGCAGGGCCAGATAGTTACTTTTGTTCTCAGAGTCCTTGTAGTTCAGAAACAGCTGACCCTATCTCTCCTTACCGCTCTTCTATTGTGACATAATCACAGCATGTCTAGAGAATTTTCTCTGAGGCTCTTTGCCTTAATGGCTTCCAGTAGAGTCTGTACTGAGCATAAACACTGACTAATATGTGTAATACTCATGGTAGGATAGGTGTCTTTGTTTGGAGTCCTCCAAAAGAAGACCATAACTATGCAAGCAATTTATTTGGTGATCCCAGGAAACAGAGGGCTTCCCCGGTGGCTCAGCTGTAAAGAATCCACCTGCAATGCAGAAGACTCAGGTTTGATCCCTGAGCAGGAAGATCCCCTGGAGTGGGAAATGGCAACCCACTCTGGTATTCTTACCTGGGAAAAGCCTATGGACAAAGGAGCTTGGCAGGCTATAGTCCATGGGGTCGCAAAGAGATGGACACAACTTAGTGACTAAACAACAACAACAAGCAAACTCAGGCAGGAGAGCAGAGAAGTGAGAGAGGAAGGAAGATGGCCAATGAAGAATGTTTAATCAAGCAAAAATAACTGGAACTTAATCACAAGGTCTTCCCTTGTGGCTCAGCTGGTAAAGAATCTGCCTGCAATGCAGGAGACCTGGGTTTGATCCCTGGGTTGGGAAGATACCCTGGAGAAGGGAAAGGCTACCCATTCTAGTATTCTGGCCTAGAGAATTCCATGAACTGTATAATCCATGGACTCACAAAGAGTTGGACACAACTGAACGACTTTCACTTTCACAATCACATGAAGGGAGTCTGGCAGCCAGCATAAAACATACATTGCCCTAAGGGACAGAGGAACTTCTGGTACAAAGTCATCGATTCCCCAGAAATTTCAAGCCACTGCACTAAGCAGAGCAGCCTTCAGTGACCAGAAGAGGCTGTCAGTGAGAGAGATGCAGGGCTGGCAGCTGGCACGGCTGCACACAACTACAGGGCCATGGGAAATGTCGATGGAGTACCCCTCACAATAGGTTTTGCTCAATGCTTATTAACACATGTCAGAACCTGGTATGATGGCATGATAATGGTTTGCACCTTACCAGAGCATATGTACTGGTATCTTTCATTAGTAATAGACTGTAACCCTAAGTTCTTACAGTCATGTGACCCAACTGAGCCAATCGTATAACGTCATACATGCTGGCGAACAATAAAGTGTAGTAAAGCCGTAAGCTTATAGTTTTTACTGATAAAGCACATTTTCTTGATAATTTTCAAAATAACACAAAAT
Organism: Bubalus kerabau; assembly: GCF_029407905.1. Classification (NCBI taxonomy): domain Eukaryota; kingdom Metazoa; phylum Chordata; class Mammalia; order Artiodactyla; family Bovidae; genus Bubalus; species Bubalus kerabau. Next base: position 16,103,650 of record NC_073643.1, read on the forward strand.
AAATGGGGCAAAAGAACATAGTCTGTGTGTGTCTGTTTCCTAGACCCCTTTAGGCAGAAAATGCTACCTGAGCATGAAAATCTGTTTTCCCGTTCTTGGTTGTCCAGCTAGCCTATATTTCCCAGCCTCCCTTGCAGTTAAGTGTGGCCATGTCACTAGGACCTCTGGTCAGTAAAATTTGAGCGGAAGTGATACGTGTGTCCCCGCCAGGCCTGACTCATAAAACCTCCTCTGTGCTGTTTACCTCAGCCCCTAATTGAGATGGCCAGGCCCAGTGTGACCTAAGATCAGATCAGATCAGATCAGTCGCTCAGTTGTGTCCAACTCTTTGTGATCCCATGAATCGCAGCACGCCAGGCCTCCCTGCCATCACCAACTCCCGGAGTTCACTCAGACTCACGTCCATTGAGTCAGTGATGCCATCCAGCCATCTCATCCTCTGTCGTCCCCTTCTCCTTCTGCCCCCAATCCCTCCCAGCATCAGAGTCTTTTCCAATGAGTCAACTCTTCACATGAGGTGGCCAAAGTACTGGAGTTTCAGCTTTAGCATCAGTCCTTCCAAAGAAATCCCAGGGCTGATCTCCTTCAGAATGGACTGGTTGGATCTCCTTGCAGTCCAAGGGACTCTCAAGAGTCTTCTCCAACACCACAGTTCAAAAGCATCAATTCTTCGGTGCTCAGCCTTCTTCACAGTCCAACTCTCACATCCATATATGACCACTGCAAAAACCATAGCCTTGACTAGACACACCTTTCTTGGCAAAGTAATGTCTCTGCTTTTGAATATGCTATCTAGGTTGGTCATAACTTTCCTTCTAAGGAGTAAGCGTCTTTTAATTTCATGGCTGCAGTCACCATCTGCAGTGATTTTGGAGCCAAGAAAAATAAAGTCTGACACTGTTTCCACTGTTTCCCCATCTATTTCCCATGAAGTGGTGGGACCAGATGCCATGATCTTCGTTTTCTGAATGTTGAGCTTTAAGCCCACTTTTTCACTCTCCACTTTCACTTTCATCAAGAGGCTTTTTATTCCAATCCCAAAGAAAGGCAATGCCAAAGAATGCTCAAACTACCGCACAATTGCACTCATCTCACACGCTAGTAAAGTAGTGCTCAAAATTCTCCAAGCCAGGCTTCAGCCATATGTGAACCGTGAACTTGCTGATGTTCAAGCTGGTTTTAGAAAAGGCAGAGGAACCAGAGATCAAATTGCCAACACCCACTGGATCATGGAAAAAGCAAGAGAGTTCCAGAAAAACATCTATTTCTGCTTTATTGACTATGCCAAAGCCTTTGACTGTGTGCATCACAATAAACTGTGGAAAATTCTGAAAGAGATGGGAATACCAGACCACCTGACCTGCCTCTTGAGAAATCTGTATGCAGGTCAGGAAGCAACAGTTAGAACTGGACATGGAACAACAGACTGGTTCCAAATAGGAAAAGGAGTTCGTTAAGGCTGTATATTGTCACCCTGCTTATTTAACTTATATGCAGAGTACATCATGAGAAACGCTGGACTGGAAGAAACACAAGCTGGAATCAAGATTGCCAGGAGAAATATCAATTACCTCAGATATGCAGATGATACCACTCTTATGGCAGAAAGTGAAGAGGAACTAAAAAGCCTCTTGATGAAAGTGACCTAAGATGGCAGAGTCAAAATTAGCCCAAGTTCTTTTGTAAGTGGGTGAAACAATTTGGAATTACTCTAGGCTGTTACTTGAGCAAACAATAAGCCATTGTATTCAGCCATTATATCTTAGAGTTGCTGATTACATCACTTTGTTTGTGGTGGTTTAGTCATTAAGTCGTATCCAACTCTTGCGACCTCATGGACTGTAGCCTGCCAGGCTCCTCTGTCCATGGGATTCTCCAGGCAAGAATACTGAAGTGGGATTTCCATTTCCTCCTCTAGGGGATCTTTCTGACCCAGGGATCGAACTCAGGTCTCCTGCATTACCACGTGAGCCACCAGGGAAGCCCTTACATCACTTTAGTCCCCTCTCATTAATAAACCCCAACACCTATCCTGGGACTCCCATGGGCCCTGGATGAAGAATCCCTTGCTCAGGGGAAAGTAAAAAAAAAAAAAAAAAAAAAAACATATACAGACAACACTAGGAAACAGGCAGCTAGGACGATATTGTGACAGTCACTCAGTCGTGTCCGACTCTTGCCACCCAGAGACTGTAGCCCTCCAGGCTCCTCTGTCCATGGGATTTCCTAGGCAAGAGTACTGGAGTGGGTTGCCATTTTCTTCTCCAGGATAATATTGTGAAGTCGCTCAGTTGTGTCCGGCTCTTTGCGACCCCATGAACTGCAGCCCACCAGGCTCCTCCCTCCATGGGATTCTCCAGGCAAGAATACTGGAGTGGGTTGCCATTTCCTTCTCCAGGGGATCTTCCCGACCCAGGAATCGAACCCTGGGTCTCCTGCATTGCAGGCAGACGCTTTAACCTCTGAGCCACCAGGGAAGCCCAGGATAGTATTAACCACACTTAAAATATGCACCCGAAACTCAGAAAGGCATATAAATTTGAGAAGATTTAGATAGGAGCAACTAGAGAATTAAAATAGCAAAGGTAGTTCTCTATCAGGCTAAACTGCGATAAGGAATCTTTAGCTTAGAAAGAGGATTGCTGCTGCAGCTGCTGCTAAGTCGCTTCATTCGTGTCCAACTCTGTGCGACCCCAGAGACGGCAGCCCACCAGGCTCCCCTGTCCCTGGGATTCTCCAGGCAAGAACACCGGAGTGGGTTGCCATTTCCTTCTCCAATGCATGAAAGTGAAAGTGAAGTCACTCAGTCTTGTCTGACTCTTAGCGACCCCATGGACTGCAGCCCACCAGGCTCCTCCATCCATGGGATTTTTCCAGGCAAGAGTATTGGAGTGAGGTGCCATTGCCTTCTCCGAGAAAGAGGATTAGATGAGCTCAAAGTCCATGCCTGAGGTTTAGCTGGCGTCCACTTTAGAGTCATCCAAGTCCTAGAACTTGGAGATAAGAAGTCTTTTTATACCATAATCAGAAAGTAATACGGGATGTTCATTACCCCAAGGATAATAAGGTAGATTGTGAAAACAAACAGGATCTAGCAGGTTTTTGATAGATGTTCACTTCACAATGGGCTATGAAAAGGCAGATTAGAATGTTTAGGACATATTCTCAAGATCTTTTAACTTTGCTATAAAAAACAATAATTACTACCTTTTTTAGACCCTAAACAATAAAATGTTGATCTTTGGTTAGATTCTGAAGGTTTGATCATTCAACAAATATTTATTGAGCAATTATTATGTTCTAGACATTGTGCTGAACATACATCTGGGCATGTCCCTCTCATGAGTCCAGAAAGAGGAAATGAAAATCAACAATAATAAATACACTTTGTAATATTTTTAAATGTGCTATTACAAGGGAAAAATAGAGCAGGCAAGGAGATTGGGATGCCAGGGGGAAAGAAGTGGCATTATTAAATGAGATGGTTCAAGGAGGTCTCACTGAGAAGGTGAGGGGAAGGGCATTCCAGGCAAAGGGAACAGAGCACACGTGCTGAGGTGAGTGTCCCTGGCATGTTCAAGGAACAGCAAGGAGACCATCGTGCCTGTGCGGTGAGTGAGGGAGTTGGAGAAAAGAGGAAAATAAGGTCGGGGGCAGATAGTGTAGGTCTAATGGGCCACTGGGAAGACTTTTGCTTATATTCTGGGAGAACTGGGGAGACATTAGAGAGCTTTAAGAGAGAAAGGCCATGATATGACTCACATTTTCCAGAACATTGGCTCCTGGACTTGACAATGGACTATAGGGGAGATGGGGGCCAGGGGAGCAGTCAGAAAACTAGGAGATACTTTTAGGAATCTGGAAGAAATGATGGTGGTTTGGAGTAAGTTGTAGATAGTGACAGTGGTAAGTAGATTCTGGCTTATATTTTGAAGGTAGAAGCAAAGACTTGCTGACAGATTGTATGTGGGGTTGTAAAAAATTCCACTCTTGGGCATATACCCAGAGAAAACCATAATTCAGAAAGACACATGCACCCCAATGTTCATTGCAGCACTATTTACAATAGCCAAGACATGAAAACACCTAAATGTCCATCAACAGAAGAAGGAATAAAGAAGATGTGGTACATATATATAATGGAATATTGTTGTTATTTAGTCTCTAAGTCGTGTCTAACTCTTTTGAAATCCCATGGACTGTAGCCCACCAGGATCCTCTGTCCATGGGATTTCACAGACAAGAATATTGGAGTCAATTGCCATTTTCTTCTCCAGGGAATTTTCCCGACCCAAGGACTGAACCCGAGTCTCCTGCACTGGCAGGCAGATTCTTTACCACTGAACTACCTAGGAAGCCCCCAATAGAATAGTACTCAGTCATAAAAAGGAACGAATTGGGACATTTGTAGAAGCATGGATGGACCTATAGATTTTCACACAGAGTGAAGTAAATCAGAAAGAGAAAAATAAATGTCATATATCAATGTTCATATGTGGCATTTAGAAAAGTGGTATAGATGATGTTATTTGCAAAACAGAAATAAAGACACAGACAAAGAGAGCAAACATGTGGACACCAAAGGGGACAGGGGAGGGTTGCTGAACTGGGAGATTGGGATTGGCTATATACATTATTGATCCTATGGATAAAATAGATAACTAACTAGAACCTACTGTATAGCACAGGAGACTCTACTCAGTGCTCTGTGGTAGCCTAAATGGGAAGGAAATCCCAAAATGAGGGGATATATGTATACATATAGCTGATTCACTTTGCTGTGTGGTAGAAACTAACACAACATTATAAAGCAAGTGTACTCTGATAAAAATTAATTAAAAATATAAATACCATCATTGCAAAAAATGGAGAAAAGATAAAAACAATTATAAGGTTTTTGGCCTGAGCCTCTGAAATCTGGGTGCCTGGAAGAGTAGAAACTGGGGAAAGACCAGCAGTTCAGGCTAGGACATAGAAGGTTGAAATATCTATTAGACATCCAAATGGCAGCATCAAGCAGGAAGTTTGTTGATGAGTCTGGAGTTCAGGAGGGAAAGTCAAGACCAAAAGTATAAATTTGGAATTTATCCATGCAAAAATGGTGTTTAAAATCTCAAGATTAATATCAGATGCAACAAAGAGATTATTGGTATTAATCCATGTTTTTTCCCTTCTGAGGAATCTGGGAGCAATGGGTCAGCATTATAAAGGCTACATGTCTTAATTATAAGATTACTTTCCCACCCCAATCCTCACCTCTCTATCCTTCCCATCTTCCAAGACTGAGTGATTTTACTTTATTTTCAGGAGAACCAAAGCAATGTATTTAATTAGTCATATGAGGCTAGAAGCCTGGATTGGATTCTGACCTTGTCCATAGTATGTGACTTTGGGTAAGTTAATTAATTTCTCTGAGGCTCAGTTTTCTTATCTATAAACTATAGATGTTAATAGCTATCCCACAGAGTTGCTGGGAGGATTCACTGAGCTGTTATAATTAAAGCGCTTGGTACTATGCTTGGCACATATATGTGCTCGATAAATGTTAGATTAAAACCCTAGGATAAGACATTCAGTGATAACGTGAGAGTGGGTATAATGTAGTTGGACTTTTGCTCTTGGTCTAGAATGGTGGCAGGTTCAAGTTCTTTTCTTGGAAGATGTATGTGTGGGAGGTGGTTATAGATGAGTACCCCCCACAATCATTTAGGGTGCTCCATGTCAGTTTAAGCTTTATTTGTAATAACTGACCTATTTCCTATATATCTACAAAATGAATAGAAACCATTTTTTCCTTTTTTAAAAAAAAATAGTAACTGTAAGATTGTCTGAGAAATACTGATTTTTTTTTTTTTGCTGGAGGATCAGTTTTATTTTTTATTTATTTTTGGAACAAAACTTTGTTGTTTATTTCTTTTTTTTAATTTAATTTTATTTATTTTTTTTAAACTTTATTTTATTTAACTTTACAATATTGTATTGGTTTTGCCATATATCAAAATGAATCTGCCACAGGTATACATGTGTTCCCCATCCTGAACCCTCCTCTCTCCCTATACCATCCCGCTGGGTCGTCCCAGTGCACCAGCCCCAAGCATCCAGTATCGTGCATTGAACCTGGACTGGTGACTCGTTTCATATATGATATTATACATATTTCAATGCCATTCTCCCAAATCACCCCACCCTCTCCCTCTCCCACAGAGTCCAAAAGACTGTTCTATACATCAGTGTCTCTTTTGCTGTCTCATATACAGGGTTATTGTTACCATCTTTCTAAATTCCATATATATGCGTTAGTATACTGTATTGGTGTTTTTCTTTCTGGCTTACTTCACTTTGTATAATAGGCTCCAGTTTCATCCACCTCATTAGAACTGATTCAAATGTATTCTTTTTAATGGCTGAGTAATACTCCATTGTGTATATGTGCCATAGCTTTCTTATCCATTCATCTGCTGATGGACATTTAGGTTGCTTCCATAATGAACCTTCAGTTATGCAAACCTACACTCTACTGGTTCAATTTGTGGGGGGCACGTATGTTACAGTGGGGTGTCAGCACATCACTGAAGTATGACTAGGGGGCAGTAGAAGTGGTGGAGACAGATGCCATGGAAGCCATGCCTCCCTGGCTGGCCCTGAAGTGGTCTGGTCCTCTTTATACCTTCCAAAGCCATGAGATCTTCATGGTTGTCTACTCGAGTCCATCTTCCACACAGCAGCTGGGCGGGGGGAAGGGGGGGGCGGGGGGAGGAACTTTTTAAAAATCTATACTTGATGACATCACTTTCTTACCTAAAACTCTTTTCTTCTTACCAAAACCATCACAAACCCATGGTCTGGCTCTTCCCCACTACTCCAGCCATAGAGGGTCTTTGTTGCCTCTGTTTATCTCATGCTGTCCCCTTCCCCTTTGCTTGGTTGGCTCCTGTTCTTCCTCTGGATCTCACCTTAAGGGTCACCTCCTTAGACAGGCCCTCCCAGACCAACTATCATAAATATGCATATTACCTACTTCTAGTGCCTGCATCCTTTTCTTCAAAGCATTTGTCACAGGTTAGTTGAATATGTGTTCACTTATCATATTACCTGATTCATCTCCTAGACTGCAATGTCCAATAAGGCCAGGATCATTGGAAGGACTGATGCTGAAGCTGAAACTCCAATACTTTGGCCACCTCATCCGAAGAGTTGACTCATTGGAAAAGACTCTGATGCTGGGAGGGATTGGGGGCAGGAGGAGAAGGGGATGACAGAGGATGAGATGGCTGGATGGCATCACTGACTCGATGGACGTGAGTCTGAGTTAACTCCGGGAGTTGGTGATGGACAGGGAGGCCTGGCGTGCCGCAATTCACGGGGTCGCAAAGAGTCAGACAAGACTGAGTGACTGAACTGAACCTAGCTGATACCTGTTTTATTCACTATACTGTCACCATATCCAATACCTGGACTATCCACCCAATACCTGGCACAAATAGGCACATACATATACAAATTGTTGGAAAAATGACTATGCATCTATTTTCTATAATTTCTTCTATCCTCAACCTAAGCTAGATCCATTCTGTATCTATTGATTAGACATCTATTATGAATTAGGCACTGGTTTTCGTGCTGGGAAAGCAACACTGTGATAAAAACAGACAAAAATCCCTGCCCTCAGGCTGCTTTTTTTGCTGGTATGTCAGGCATCATTTTACATATGTATGTCCTGTGTCATACCTGCTTGGTTTACTTTTTTGCTCAGCATCCACTTGACCAATGGGAGGCAGGAACTGGTGGATAGATGCGCCCTCCTTTTATCTTGCATTCTTTGCAGTTCCTCAGAGGGCCACCACAGTGGGACTGAGCTCAGTTGATCATAGTGGTTACCAGCTAGACCAAGCACTCTTGGATGGGCTTTCTCTCCTTCCCTCTTCTGTGTGGTCCTGATTCATTTTCCCACCTCTATTCCATGGGAATGCTCCCCTCAAGCCCTTCTCTAACACTGCGTTTGAGGAGAACCTGACCCAACAAAGCTAGCATCTTAATTCTTTGGTCGGGTCATTTCCTACATTTCCATCCTGGGTCCCTTGCTATATTTTGGGTTCCTGAAGGCCAAGGATCAGATATTTTTTGTTTGTTTGTTTGTTTGTATGAATTTTCCTACAGTAACTAATTCAGAGCCTGACAAATATCTGTAACCATGTGTTGATTTTGATTCGATTTGATAAAAGGAAAGAATAGTGACTTTCCATGACCCAAGGGAGGCCAGAGTCACTTCTGGTGCAGAACCTCTGCCTGATATTGAGGCTGGGACCTGCCAGGGCAATGACTGTTTTCTCTTCCATGTATCCATTCTGCATCCTTCCCAGGGCCCTGCACTCTTGACTTGTAGCAGCAGCAGGCTACCAGTAGCTTCAAGTAGCTCATGGCCCTTAGCTGGGGTTGGAGGGGCTGACTCTATCCAGGGGTTCCGTCTGCCACCTGCTTCCTCCAAGCTGTGAGTGTAAGAGGGAGACTGGCCCCTCCTCCTCAGGAGCGGAATCCACACGTCTGTCATCTGGTGCTGGGAACCAACCGTCAGGACCCTGCTCCCACAAGGCCACAGGCAAGGGCTCAAAATGGCTGAATGAATGACTTCAAAATTCTGTACCAACCTTGACTCTATCTCATGGATATGGAGAGTGACAGGCAGCTGGTAAAGGTGCAAAGAGCACTGGACATATTTCAGCAGACAAGAGTTGTAGTTACGGGTCTACCACTAATTTGATTCTCCTCTGGTCATGTACCACTTTTCTGCCCGCAGTTTCCTGAAAATGAGAAGGTTGGACTAGATGATCTCAAAGATCCCCCAGCTCTTGGATTCTTAAATTACAGAACTGGAAGGAACCTGATCTGTCAGTTATACCTCACATAGTCTTTTCGTCCTTAAAAAAAACCCTCGTTATTGGTAACAGCTCCATGTAGGCTCTAAACCCACTAGGAGCTCCGCACATTTGCTCTTTGAACTCCCAGGCAGCCATAACCTGGCACATACATGATCTTTATTTTTTTGGAACCGAAAAAAATTCTTTTTTCGACTACGCTGGGTGGCTTGTGGGGATCTCAGTTCTCCAACCAGTGACTGAACCAAGTCCACGGCAATGAAAGCCTGGAATCCTAACCATGAGGCCAACAGAGAACTCCTTGTAACTGAAATTTTTAATGAGATAATTGTAGATTCACATTCAGTCATAAGAAATACAGATTAACTGCACGTTATTAAAGAAAAATGCAAAATAAATGAGAATCAACAGCAGCACAAATTGTTCTCAATGCTTCCATGAGCACAACGTTTGAATCACTCTTGTTCCTCTCTGAAGGCCACTGCTGCTGCTGCTGCTAAGTCACTTCAGTCGTGTCCGACTCTGTGCGACCCCATAGACAGCAGCCCACCAGGCTTCCGCGTCCCTGGGATTCTCCAGGCAAGAACACTGGAATGGGTTGCCATTTCCTTCTCCAATGCATGAAAGTGAAAAGTGAAAGTGAAGTCGCTCAGTCGTGTCCCACTCTTCGAGACCCCATGGACTGCAGCCTACCAGGCTCCTCTGTCCATGGGATTTTCCAGGCAAGAGTACTGGAGTGGGGTGCCATTGCCTTCCCTATGCAATACTTTAGAGTGTATTTCTAAGAAAGAGGGATATCCTTGTACACAACCATAATACAAGTATCAACAGCAGCACATTTAACATTAAGCCAATACTTTACTATCAGGATTCCAATTTTGTCCATTGGAATGTTCTTTATAGCATCTCCCCTCCCCAAACATCCAGTCTAGGACCAGGTATCATATTTAGTTGTCAAGACTTTTTAGCACTCTTTAATCTAGAACATTTCCCAAGCTTTCTTTTGGGACATTGACATGTTTGAAGAATACAGTCCCTGTCTCCTTTTAAAATAGATATTCCTCATTTTGGTTTGTCTGGGTTTCATTATCATTAGATTCAGGTTCTGCATTTTCCCTGGAAATACTGTCTAGGTGATGTGTTCTGCAGACATGTTATCCGTCTGCTTTCATCGGTGATGTCAGTTTTGATCCTGGTAAAGGCGCTGTCTCCCTGCTCCTTTGTATACTGAATACTTTTCTCTTGCTACTAATAAGCCTAAACCACCTATGGGGGAGACACACTAACCCAGGCAAATATCTGCCCCACAATAAACCACAACCCCCTAGAGCCACCATCCATGGATGATTCCTGCTTGAACCAATCTTTACTATACACCATCTCTTCAAGTCCCCTTCCAGTAATGGAAACCAGGTTTTTCTCTGGTTTAGTTTCCTTGGGTCTTCGGATCTGGTCTGAGTCTTCTCCATGTCTTCCCAGTGTCCTCCATGACCTTTGGGCAGGGATGAGGCCGCTGCTGTAGACTCAGCAGCCTTAACTGGAAATGAGGTCATGCGTGTTGTTCCCAGTTAAACTGTCCACTGGTGATTTGCATAATAGAGTAGCCTGTGTGCACTTACTTCCTGGATCGTTTCCTGATCCTCCACACCACTGTCTCCTTCCCTTACCCTTTGGTGGCATTTTGTTCATTCATATTCCCCCCACCTCCTGGCTCTGTCCCACCCCCATTTAAGCCTAAGGATTGCTTTCCTAGGGGACGGCCTGGCCTGCACGAACCGAGCGCCTGGATTTCCCTTGCGTTCACGGCAGTCAGGGTGAGTTTCATCCTCGCTATAGACTGGCGGGACTGACATCGAAAGTGCTAGACGTGCTCAGGGCAGAGGCGGTGGTACTGGGAGCGTGAGATACCTTTCACGATCCAGATATTTTCGGCCGGGACTTCTCCAGGCCAGACGCCGGTAAAGCCGCAGGAGCCGTACACCTGCCGGAGAGGTTAGAGGAGGGCGGCACGGGACAGCAGCGACGCTGTCCGCTCGGCGGGCGTCCTGGAGGTGGCGGCGCGGGCCTGCAGGCGGGGCGGGGGAAGGGGAGGGCTCGGCGCGCGTCGGGCAGTGACGGCAGCGCGGAGGGGAGGTGCGAAGCGCCCGCCCGCCGAGAGCCATGGCGAGAGGCCGCGCCGCGGCGCCCGCATCAGTGCCCCGGTCCACAGCAGCGCCCCCGCCCGCCGCCCCGGGGCCCACCAGGCCGCCGCCTCCGCGTGCCCCGAGCCTCTGACGGCCGCGCGCTACGAGTGAGGCGCCCTGGGAGAGGGGCCGCGCGCGGGACGGCGGCGCAGGAGGGAGCGCGGGGGAGCCGGAGCGCCCCGACGAACCCCGCGTCCCAGAATCCCGGACCCGGAGCCCGGGAGCACCGAGTCGGTGGGAGGGCAGCCGAAAGAGGAGCAGGCGCCCCAGCCGAGCCTGCCGCGTGCGCCCCGGTGCCGCCCGGCCGGCTGCTGTGGAGGGAACCGGAGCCGCCGGGCGGCAGGGACTGGGCCGAGGACAACGAGGAGGAGGCGGCCAGGAGAGCCGATCGCTTGGGCAGCCCGGCGCCGGAGGCCCCCAGGATCGCGCCTGCTACGGGGCCGCGCTCGGTGCGCCTCTCGAGGGTAAGCCGGGGGACCGCTGACCGGTGACTTCAGCGCATCGGGCCCTCAGGGATGGGTTGGGGAAGATGTTTCGGGACTGTGGGTGCATGCAGTGATAAAGGCGAGAGGCCGGGACCCTGCGGGGGCGGCCCCCTGCGGCATCGGCCGCACCTGCGGGAGGGCCGTGGGGCACAGAAAGGTGCCCATAGTGCATCGTGTCGGTCACGCCGCGTGGCCTGGATTCCCGGCTCCGGCGCTTCGAAGTGACAATGAGGCGACCTTCAAAGAGCCCCGAGCTGAGCCAGGCCGGAGCGCGAGCGGCACCCCATTCCTACTCACCCGCCAAACGAATGTAAACTCCATCTTCTGAGAGTGTTTGGCACGGGGCAAATGGCTTTTAGGCCCCCTCTTTTCCATCCCGAGAGTTAACAAGTTCACTTTGTCACTTTTTGGACCCGAGTTTTTCAGTTCTTTTCGAATCTCCAAGGTCAGCCTCCTGCAGTTAAAAGAAACTTAATAAAATGTCTTACTTCCTCTTTTGTAAAGTTGTGTTCAGGATAACACAAATCTAAAGCCCGCTTCCCTGCTTCCCGGGTTGTCCCTGGGTGCCCCCTACCCTTTAAGTCTACGTGTTTTAGACTCCTTCGCTGCGCCTGTTCAGAAACTGAAATCAGCCGTCCACTTTGGGCCCTTTGTAAGTATGTCTAGGCCTCTGATTAAAAAATATTTTCCCCCCATATGCCTCACTAGAACTTTGCTTCAAGCAAATGGGTGAATGTTGTCAGTGTCTGTGGTTGGGTAGGCAGGATGGGTATCCTTTCCAGTGGAGCATCTTTTGGTTATGGGGTAGGGTGGAGATACACACCCCAGGCAAACAAGCTAGGAACAGTGTCCTTTCTGGTTTCCAACTGCAAGAGAAGCAGAGAGGGAGGGCGCCAGACTGAGCGGTGGGGGCTCTGGGCGGTCTGCACCAGGGAGGGTGTCCCAAGTTCCAGTGGACGATGACAGGTCGGCTGGCAGGTTCAGAGTTGGACCTGGAGTGACAGATGGCTCCTGCCTCTTGGTTTGGAAAGATCATGAGTGTGTGCCCTTCGATCTCTTCATCACAGAGGCACCCAGACAGTTGTGCACTGAGCTACCTGGAACGTTGACCCAGGCTTGGGGACGATGCTGAGCTGGGTAGAAAGGGCATGTCCATGGGCAGCAGGTTAGAACAGAGTTGGGTTTCAGCTTGGTCCCAGCACCAACCGTTTCCTGTTTGATGCCCCAGGGACCTGTGGGATTTGGTTTCCCACCCCCAGCTCTCTGTGGAGGGTGTCTCCACTCTGGCTGTGTTTGTTGCTCATAACCCTTCTCTCTGGTGTGTTAGAGAAGGACTTGAAAGGGGGAACCTGGATTCAGATTACAGCTCCTCTCTTTGCTGGCTATGTGACCTTGGGTGCTTATTTAACCTCTTGGACCAGGCTCTCCCCTCTTCGGGATTGCATGCCCCGCCCCACCCCCTGCAAAACAAACAAAACCCAAACAAACTTCCCTGGACTGTTGTAAAGATTAAAGAGTTCTGTGAATGAAAGTGTCTGTAAAAGTTTGAATGACCTGGGAGGGTTTTCCGGTCTTCTTCCAACATGACTAGATTTGTGACTTGGTACTTTGGCCACCTCATGCGAAGAGTTGACTCTTTGGAAAAGACTCTGATGCTGGGAGGGATTAGGGGCAGGAGGAGAAGGGGACGACAGAGGATGAGATGGCTGGATGGCATCACTGACTCAATGGACATGAGTTTGGGTGAACTCTGGGAGCTGGTGATGGACAGGGAGGCCTGGTGTGTTACAATTCATGGGGTCGCAAAGAGTCGGACATGACTGAGCAACTGAACTGAACTGAAGGTTTTTGAGCCCTAATGTGTATGAGATAGCAAACATAATAGAAGTTACTTTCCTTATAGATTTTTTGGGAGGGTTGAATCAGATTTTGTAAAAGGACTTTGAAAATGAAACAGCATTGCTCACATTGAGAGGAGTTTCTAAACTTTGTTTCCAGATTAGCAGCATTTTACTGTTTGCCATGTGATGTGGACTTTCTTCTGAGCTCCTATCCCTGACCTTGCACATAGTAGGTCTCTGTAATTGTTCGAGGAGGCTGGAATTAACCCTCTGGGTTCCCCTCGTGACTGCTCCCAAGGTGGAGAGCCGACCTTGCGCTTTCTCTGCCCAGCAGCTGTTGGTGTTTTCCTAGACTTGATTATTCTGTTACACCGTATAGCCTAGAAAACAGCTGAGAAAGGCAGGTGGCTGCTTTTCCGAAAGAGGCGCTTCTTTTCTCCTGCAGGGCTCCAGTGGGAAAGGCATTGGAGGGTGAAGAGTTCATTTAAACTTACTGAGGGTTGCTGATATTAAATCAGGTCTTTCACCTGTCTTTCAGTTTAGTAAAGGAGGATAATGTTACAACAGCCAGCCTCTTCAAATATGTGATCACATGACCTTTGGTTTTGGCAGTGAACCCTGATCTGTTTAATTCACCTGTATTTGGTATGTATTTGGATTTCTGTGAGAGGACAAAGGGATGGTCCTTTTAGGAGATTAAGATGTTAGGGAACAACTATTTCCACCAAGGCCAGGGCTCCTGTGGGTTCTTAGATTTTTAACCTGGGTGAGTGTCTGTTGTATACAGAAACACTGTTGCATGGGTCTTCTGGTTCCTCCCCCCGCTCTTTTTCCTTCTTTTTGAATAAATGTTCCCTAGTTTGACTCGCCTTTTTATTAGGTGTATCCAAATGGAGGCCACCTGCACTGTTGAAAAGTTCAAAGTTTTAGTGAAGAGACAGAAAATAATCGCATATGTGTCAATCTGGGTGCCTCTGAACTACATACAATACCAAATGATGTGCAGCTGGTTAAAGAAAGGATTTGACATGTGTTTTATGAAGGACTTCGTGGCTTCATTATTCATGGAGCATTTTTAATTATGTATTTGTTAATAGTGCACCTGAAATAGAAGAGGGTGGAACACGGTGGAAGGTGAGCTCTTAAAATCTCTGTTTGGGCTTCTGGTCCAGTGCTCTAGGAAGGACTGCTCCCAGCCTCGCCTGGGTGATGGTGAGAAGCACTGTAAATCTCTTTGAAGACTAACAGGGGCAGTGACCTCTCAGGCAGCCACTCACAGCCTTGGGAATGTCTTATGGCTTCCGGGTCTCAATAGGAAAAGGATTCTGCTGATGCTTCTGAAGCCGGACTTTGCCAGGTGGCTCAGTGGTAGAGCATCTGACTGCTGACAGAGGAGACACGGGTTCGCTGTCTGGGTCAGGAAGGTCCCCTGAGAAGGAAATCGCAACCCTCATCCAGTACTCTTGCCTGGAGAATCCCATGGACAGAGGAGCCTGGCGAGCTACAGTCCATAGAGTCCCAAAGAGTCTGAAACTTACCCTCATAGCCCTCAGGGCTGAAGGAACCCTGGAAGGGGAATTGGGGGGCTCAGCCTGAGGGTTCTAGCACTTCCCAGTAACTTTTCAGTGTTACTTCCATTATTCCTTTGATGAAGAATAGAATGCAGAATTCATCTTATTTGTTTTAGTATAAAAAGACTTTAAATTGCTTCCTGGAGTCAAAAAGCGCTCAAAAAGATGCACCTTATTTTCCTGGGGGCTTTGGGGGCTCCCTACAGGGTAAGCATTTGTACCCCAGTTTGATGGTTTTTTCCCCCTTGGCCCTGCTGCGTGGTTTGTGGGACTTATCTCCCCCACTAGAGATCAAATCTTTGCCACTTTCAGTGGAAGTAAGTGATCCTAACTACTGGACCACAAGAGAAGTCCCCAGTGTGACAGTCTTGGAGCTGAATAATTTCTAGGCTCTTTTCAAGTTGCAGGTTTTATGCTATGCCAGGACATTTAAAAGCAGAAGGTAATCTTCCTAGAGGAAATGGATTTTGTACTGATATCTGAAAAGGATGCTCCACTTTGGGAGGAGGGAAATAGGTATATGAGTAAATTAAAGAGCCACTAGAATATGAATTATCTGCATTTGAATGTTAATGAAGACCTGCTCTGGGTGTTCAGGGGACTTTGAAAAAAATGTTTTTAAAATAATTAGTTGAAAATCACTTCAAACGTGGAGTAAGTTGTTTGTCTTTCTGATGAGTGTTACAGGTGGTCTCCTGCTTTGCAGGCTGATTCTTTATACTGACTGAGCCCAGGGACATCCCATCCTTAGCATACCATTCAGAGCTCTCCCCTCTTCACTGTGCTCCTCCTAATGCCTGGGCTTAGTTAGTAGATAGAGTGAATATGTTGACTGAAAAAAATGCCGAGTCTCCTGACTTGTGTTTACACAGATTAGCTATTGGTAAATTCTACATTTGATAACGTAGATGCAGGTGTATCTGCAGCTCTTAAAATAGATACTAATTAGAATAGGGTATGAGATTTTATTTTTCTGTCTCCAGGTTTGCAGAGAAGCAACATCCATGCATGTGGAGAACTGAAGGACTTAGATAAGATGTCCATCAGTTCCTCTGATGTTCTGGTAAAATCAAAGTCCTTCCAGGCAGTTCTTTATTATCAGCAGCATATGCTCTGGGTGGGCCTGGATTTTTTTTTTTTTTTTTATAGTAGTGTTCTGCAAGCTGTCAGTTTCACAAAAAGTAGAGGAAGCATGATCTAGTAGAGTGTCGGCTCACCTCCTTTTATTATGAAAGTGAAAGTGAAAGTCACTCAGCCAGGCACTCAGTCTCTGCAGCCCCATGGACTGTACAGTCCATGGAATTCTCCAGGCCAGAATACTGGAGTGGGTAGCCTTTCCCTTCTCAAGGGGATCTTCCCAACAGGTCTCCTGCATTGCAGGCAGATTCTTTACCAGCTGAGCCACAGGGGAAGCCCTTTTATTATGGTCCTTAACAAATAGTTCCCAGTTTGAGATGTGGCCAAAGCTAAAATGTCTCTCTAGGGTGCTGGAAATGGTTTGGCTTCACTTGTAGTATTGAATCGTGCATTTTAACTAGGAGAAGCAGGTAAGCAGTGAGTGCAGAGACTGTCTTCAAGTTACTGTTCGAGGACCACTTTTCTTGGGGAGGACAAATTTCTTTGACTTTCAGGAGCATTGATTGTCTTCAGTGTAATGAGAAAAGCTGGGAGTGAGTCACTGTAGATGCCTTGGCTAATTATGCCAAAGTGGCTAAGGGTCCAGATTCATGGTGGAACAAAGTGGTTGTGGCTTGGATGGAGAATGGCAGTGGGAGGAGGGGGATGCTCATGAGAGGGAGATCTTGACTGTTGTTGTTTCTGTCTGATCTTGGTCACTGCTGTCATGGCCCCAGCTGATTGCAGGAGTGTTTTGTTCAGTTCAGTCATTCAGTCGTGTCTGACTCTTTGTGACCCCATGGACTGCAGCACACCAGGTTTCACTGTCCTTCACCAACTCCCAGAGCTTGCTTAAACTCATGTCCATCGAGTTGGTGACGCCATCCAACCATCTCATCCTCTGTCATCCCCTTCTGCCTTCTATCTTTCCCAGCATCAGGGTCTTTTCTAATGAGTCAATTCTTTGCATCAGTTGGCCAGAGTATTGGAGCTTCAGCATCAGCATCAGTCCTTCCAGTGAATATTCAGGACTGATTTCCTTTAGGGTTGACTGGTTTGATCTCCTTGCAGTCCAAAGGACTCTCAAGAGTCTTTTCCAACACCACAGTTCAAAAGCATCAATTCTTTGGTGCTCAGCTTTCTTTATGGTCCAACTCTCACATGCATACATGACTACTGGAAAGACCATAGCTTTGACTAGATGGACCTTTGTCGGCAAAGTAATGTCTCTGCTTTTTATTATGCTGTCTAGGTTGGTCATAGCTTTTCTTCCAAGGAGCAAGTGTCTTTTAATTTCATGGCTGCAGTCACCATCTGCAGTGATTTTGGAGCCCAAGAAAATAAAGTCTGTTACTGTTTCCATTGTTTCCCCATCTATTTGCCATGAAGTGATTGGACCAGATGCCATGATCTTAGTTTTTTGAATGTTGAGTTTTAAGCTTTTTCACTCTCCTCTTTCACTTTCATCAAGAGACTCTTCAGTTTCTCTTTGCTTTCTGCCATAAGGGTGGTGTCATCTGCATATCTGAGGTTATTGATATTTCTCCTGGCAATCTTGATTCCAGCTTGTGTTTCATTCATCGTGGCATTTCATATGAACCACTCATGATGTACTTGCAGGAGTGTAAAGCCTTATTATTCAACGTGTGGTGGACCAGCCTTCAGCATCTGCATTACCTGGGAGCTTGTGAAGCCCTCAAAGTGGGAGACCCTGCCCAGACCTGCTAAATCCGAATCTGCTTCGTAAACACTTCCCGAGGTGGTGTTACTTGTCAGACATTCCTTCATGGTTACACAGAGTGTTCTTTTTAGAAGCACAAGGCCAGATTTCAAGTATGTTGGGAAGAGTAAGTGGCCAGCACAGCCTTGCTCCCTATGTTGCCGGGGAGGATTGGTGCTCCAAGCCGGAAGAGTTCTGAACCCATTCCTTTCCCAGTGCCCTCCTCTCCCCTTCCTTCATTTGTATGCAAGGAGCCCTAAACTTGGAGGACCCAAGAGGGAAGGGACAAACTAGCATTCTAATCAGAAGTGAGGAAAAGCAGCCTAAAACTTAGCCAGTGATTTACCCTCCCTACCCTCACAGTGAGAGGTGTTTTGAGCTCTTAAAAATATGCCAGAGTGGTCAATTGGGTCTTCTCCCCAAATTCTAGGCAAGTAGTTGAAAGGTCCATGTATCTATCCATCCATCTATCCACCCACCTACCCCGTGAAGAGTAACTCTTCAGTGTCGGGTCATGAGCACTTGAATACGGGAGACCTCAAAAATGACAGAGTGGGAGCCAGATGGAAGGTAAATGGATCTGACCCCAGTAAGGATAACTTTCTCCACCCTCCCTTCTTCCCTGCTGCTTCCCCAGCAGGTACAGGGCTGTAGGGCTGCCATGCTCCTTTCATAACCTCCTGCGGGGGTGGGAGTGAGTTACCTGTCTTTGCCAAATTCTGTTTTTTCCCCAGAGGTGCCCAAGTCCCCCAGGCTGAGAGATGAAGGGAAATCCCTAATGCAATGACCATTTTTAGTTCTTTAAAAAAATTTTAGTAAAGTAAAGGTCACATAAAATTTACCATTTTAGCCGTTTGAAAATGCACAGTTCAGTAGCATTAAGTACATTCATATTGTTGTGCAAATATCATGACCATCTACCTCCAGAACTTTCATATTTTACCCCAGAAAAGCTCAGTATTGAGTAAACATTAACTCCCCACCCTCCCACTCCCCTCAGCCCGTGGCAAACACCATTCTACTTTCTGTCTCTTATCAGTGTGAATATTTAAGAATCTCATATGAATGGAATCATACAATATTTGTCTTTTTGTATCTGGCTTGTTTCACTTGGCCTGATATTTTCAAGGTTTAATATGTTATATCATATACAAGAATTTAATTCCTTTTTGAGACTGAATATTATTCCATTGCTGTGTATGTAAATATTTTGTTTATCCATTCATCTCTCTTTGGACACTCATGTTGCTTGCATCTTTTGACTGTTGTGAATAATGCCACTCTGAATGTGGGTGTATAAACCACTGTTTGAGCCCCTGCTTTAATTTCTTTTGATTATGTATCCCGAGGTGGAACTGCTGGATCCTGTGGTGGTTCTGTGTTTAATTTCTGAGGAATCACCATACCATTATTCTCAGTGAGTACAGCATCTTGTATTCCCACCAGCAATGCACAAGGGTTCCAGTTTTTCAACGTCTGCACCAACACTTGTGATTTTCTGTGTTTCTTATAGTTTTATGCTGTGTGTATTTAATTATATTATTATTTTTGGCCACATAACATGTGGGATCTTAGTTCCCCAACCAGAGATTGAACCTGAGACCCCTGCATTGGAAGCGCAGAGTCTTAACCACTGAACCACCAGGAAGTCCAATTTTCTGTTTTTGTTTTTGTGTTTGTTTTTTTTTATAATTGCCATCTTACTGGGCATGACATGGTGATTCAAGTCACTCTTCCTGCATTCTGTTATCCTCCCAGCACTAACCAGGGTCTTTGCCTCGCTTTGATCAGGGAATTCCTGAAAAGTGGTTGATAATAGGAGCTCTCGCTTCAACCCTTGCTGCTAGTTGCTGTTTAACTCGAGGGGCATCACATTTAATTTATTTAGTGAGTGTAGTGGGATTCAGGTTAATAAGGTTTCTAGAAGCTGTTAGTGCTTTAGTGTCTGCGTCTTTATGATCTTTGTTTCCATTCTTCCCTCACTTTTTTTATTTTGAATGGAAATTGAAGAGTGTGAGCTGGGGACCAAAGAGGATGAAAATAGAAGGGCAGCTCAGTAAGACAGTCCGTTACATTTTGTGATTCTGAACACAGGGCTCCAACAGTTAATTTGGTTTGACTTTGAGTGGTGGTGGGGGGTGGGGGTGGGGGTGAGGTTGGTGGTCTGACATCAACAGAGATCTGGCAGCACAGTTAGAATGTTAAGGGCATTTTTTTCCTAGTTTAAACAAGAGTCCAAAGACGTCGGCCTTGCTTACATTGGAGAATTTCAAGCCTGGGAAGAAAATTGGAGGTTTACTTAAAGGGACAGGCAGATTCTTGTCAAGTTACAATGTTGGACCAAAGTTGGAGTTGGTAAGCTTTATGCTGGGGGATTAAAAACATCAACAAACAAACAGAAATCCAAACCTATGATTCTGGAATAGCAACATAATGATTTAGAGGAAAGATGGGGAGCAGGAAAATGAGCAATTTGTTACATGTATGACTCACTGGCGCTCTGTGAGTGGTACATCCAGGTGCAGGCTTTCATTGTGGAGAAGAGTTCTATCCAGACGAGTATTTCATTCCAACCTTTGCATCTAGAATGTTTTAAACAAAATGCTGAGTGCTATGGGGATTATACAGTTCTGCTTTATGGGCCTAAGTAGGATGTAGCCTTGTTTTTTTCACTTGTTAAGAAATAAAAACGTGCAGATATAACAATCTGTCTGGATAAACTAACATACTATTTTGTCTGTTTTTATGAATACTAGATAGGCATCCAGCACTCTTTTCTTTTTTTTTTTTCTTTTCTTTTCTTTTTTTGCCATGCCATGCAGCATGCAAGATCTCAGTTGCCCCACCAGGATTCAGACCTGTGCCCCCTGCATTGGAAATGGGGAGTCCTAACCACTAGACCACCAAGGAACCCCCTAGCGTACTTTTGATGTGTTTGCAGCCATGTCCCCTCCTGGCATCCTTTAAGGTTGGTGCTTTGTCAGGGACAGATATGTTAAACCCAGGCTTGTTTGTGACAGCTAGTTCCTGAATCATTACCTTGTATGATAACCTCATATAGTTATTAAGAAGATCACATAGATTAATATGTATGCTTGACTCAGTAAGCATTTTGTGTTAGCCATTGTTATTGTTGCTGTTATTGAACTCCTTATGATCCATTCATCCACAGATACTTTTGGAACACATATCTGTACCATGCCTTAAGGGTATATGCTGGCCTTCATTTTTGTGGTACTAACAGGAATGGCCCCAGTGACCTAAGGCAGTGATGAGGCTATGGCTTTTGTTCAAATGACAGCTTATCTTCCCTCCTTTGGCTTTGAGGAGGAGGGGTTAACTTTGCAAGGATCCCAGAGAAATCCCTTTGGATGTGATATTTGGAAACAAATATCAAGACATTTCAAAAGTCTCTTAAAGGGAGAAGTGTAGTTTGGTGTTAAAATTCTGAGAAAATACCTTTCTATTTGAGAAAATAAGCAGAATATTCTTTCTACTACCATAGTAGATAAGGAATGACAAGCAAATCGTTGGCAAAATAGACTAAAATGTAGACTAATGCAGTGGATGTAGTTATACTGTACTTGCAAGGTAGGGAAATAGTTTGTATTATCTCATTGGAAAAGACTCTGATGCTGGGAGGGATTGGGGGCAGGAGGAAAAGGGGACGACAGAAGATGAGATGGCTGGATGGCATCACTGACTCGATGGACGTGAGTCTGAGTGAACTCCGGGAGTTGGTGATGGACAGGGAGGCCTGGCGTGCTGCGGTTCATGGGGTCACAAAGAGTCGGACATGACTGAGCGACTAAACTGAACTGAACTGATTAGATGAAGGATCTACTTTTTATGAAGTACAAGAGGAATGTCATAGCAGCTATTAAATGTTAACATGAAAGAATTTTAGGTGGGCTAAATCTCTTGATACTAAAAGAGAAATGATACTCATGTGGAAGGGAATAAAGTAAATATTCCTGGGAGTTTGGTCATCTTATTAGTCAGACCTTTATCATTTTTGAGATACTGAATTCTCTGTTTGGCAAAAGATGGCATGATAGAGAATGATCAGGATAATCAAGTCTCAGAAATTCCCTCACAAACTCAGAAGTTGCAGCAACATTTGTTCACAAGGACGGCAAAGGGATGCAGTTTGTAGACTCTCCTAAGAGAAGGCTGTGGCAGGGCAGGGGTGAGTTAGGGGAGGCGACTGGCTTTCCCTTGGTGAACATGCCCAGCGCAGTCTGTGGTCCAGGGCCCCATCCACCTCTGGGTTGACTGAGACCTTCTGTGAAACTCTGGTTTTACGCAAGGAGAGAGAGAGTTGACTTCACCTGGGGTTGTAAATGATATTGTGGGTGGAAAGAAGTGGATTCCTTTGAGTGATGTTGGGAGGATGAGCCCTGTTCTCACTTTGAGGAGATGGCAGTAGGGTTGGAAGGGGCAGAGTCAAGGATGGGGCTGAGATTTCCAAATTGTATAAACATCTCTCAGTTATGCAGGGGTGAAGACCTGGAGGATGCTATTGTGAAGGTGCTGTGTGTGGTGTGCTTGTGAGATTGGTGGTTTAGTTACCAAGTCATGTCTGACTCTTGTGACCCGATGGACTGTAGCCCACCAGGCTCCTCTGTCCATGGGATTCTCCAGGCAAGAATACTGGAGTGGGTTGCCATTTCCTTCTCCAGGGAATCTTCCCAGCCCGGGAAATGAACTCAGGTCTCCTGCATTGCAGGCAGATTCTTTACCCCCTGAGCTACGAGGGGAGCTTTTGGGATGGGGGACATCTGGGGCTGATGCTTGGAAGAGAGATCTGAGTATGAGCAAAGGGTCTGGTGGCCATCCCTGTGGATGATATCAAGCATAGAAGCACTCACAGGTTGGCCAGGAGACCGGAAGTGCTGGGCGAAAGTGTTGTTGTTGCGATAGATGGAGTTCATGAGTCCTGTGAGAGGCCAAGTAGGCTAAGGGCTAAAATGTTCTTTGTGTTTGTGTATACATAATAGGTGTGCATTTACTTGTAGAGTTGTGTCACTCTATGGTTCTCTGTGGTTCAGAAGAGATGCTGGCTTAGCCTTGTACTCTTATAGTAACACATCGACTGTAAGAATTCTTCTGGTATTTGTGAACATTTGCAGGTTTCTTTGCCAGACATCATGTGGGTTTGTGCCACATAGTGTTTGTGTCTGTATTTTTATGAATTCCGGAAACAGTAAGCTCTGAGTCAAGAGATTTTTCTGCACTTTGTGATCTTCGTACACCATACTTGAGATTTTACAGTTTGTGGTATTGGAGCTATAGGATTGTGATAAAATTGGAAGGAATTAGAAATTGCTTGTTTTAGCAGAGATGCTTCTGCAGTCCCATCAGAATGGACACAAAAAGAAATTTGACCATATCAACCACTGGTGAAAACGTGGAAGAGCTGGAAGCCTCAGGCACCACATTTGAAGAAGAACAAACGCTGGGAACACTTGGCAGTATTTACAAAGCTGAGCATATCCACTGCAACCCAGTGATTCACTTCTCCATATGTGCACAACAGAAACCAATATTCTTAACTTAGTTCATAGCAGCTTTGCTAACAGTAGCTCCAAAGTAGAAAAACTCCCAAATATCCATTGACTGTGTGCACAGATTGGCATGTCCATGCAATGGCATGCTACTCAGCAATGTGAAGGAATGAAATGCTAATCCATGCAACAAATGGATGAAAGTTACAGGCAGATGTTGAGCCAGAGAGAGACTTTCTGGCGGTCCAGTGGTTAAGACTACACACTTCTGCTGCAGGGGTACCGATTCTCTCCCTGGTTGGGGACCTGAGATCACGCATGCCACTTTGGTGAGGCCAGAAAACGCAAAACAACACAATGGAGTCAAAAAGACCAGACACAAAAGTGTACACTGTAGGATTCCATTTTCAAAAGTAGGCAAAACTATCCTGTAACAGGGATCTGAATAGTGGTGGTTACTTTTGAGGAGGTATTGACTGTATAAAATATATATGAGTAAAAATTAATGGAGCCAAATGTATAAGATAATTAAAGGTTCTAGGTGATTTGGCAACTGTTAGATTTTAATGCAACATGATGTTAAATATTTGCTCCATAGAATTTAACTGTGCTCAAACTTGTGGGTTTTATACCATTCCCCAATCCATGCCCCACCCCACCCCAACCTTGAAGAACATATACACACATACCCTAGTAGATGGGCCATCAGGCAGCTGTTGTGCAGTCTGTGAGGTAGTTGGGAAACCTGAGTGTTTATTCTTCGTTGGTACAACCAGGGTATATTGTTACTATTGTGGGCTTGGACCTGGGCTAAGGTGAAGTCACTGAGGAGCTTGCCTCAGGTAGCACATTTAAGGATGAGGTAGTTGCCAAAAATCTAAGGAATCAAGATCAACAGTATTTTAGTGCAGTATTTCTAAAAAAAAAAAAAAAAAGTAAACTAATGCAAAGAAATCTTTAAAAAAAATCAAAAATTTAAATAAAGACAGAATTGGTGTTACTGAGTTTTGTTTTGCCTGATGCCCTAATATGGTTTGGCCAGGTGTACTGTTGTGGGCCTGAAGATGAGCCAGGGGACTTGCTAAGACTTGAGAACCATAGGCTTGACCTTGGCTGTGTGACATAAAAAGTATGAAAGCGAAAGAACAAGGTTGATGAAGACTAAATTGATTCTGTTAATGCTTTTAGTGCTTTGTGAATGGAAACAACTCTTATTTTTGGAAAGGATTCTCAGTATATTAAACATTTCAACAAAAGAGAATAATGTATAAAAGTACTTATGATAGTCCTTAAAATACCACAATTATTATGTAAAGTTTTGTGGATTTTGCCATATTAACTTACAGCAGGCATGGCATTGGTGTTTTAAATAGAAACAGGAAGCTGTCAAGGCTTAGACAACTTATTCATGGCATTAACAAGGTATAATTTGGTGTGTAACAGTGTTGAACAGTAGGAAAAGTTAATGATTGCCCACCTTTCAGCTAATCATGTGATTGCTGTTGATATAATTACCTGGTAGGCAGGGATAGAATCATGTAATTTGCTAGCCTGGCGCTGCATGCTTACAAACATTCATGCTGTTGTGTGTCCCCAAGCGCGGTTTCTGAAATGTGGCCCTCTTTGTCTTTTTCTGCTGAAGAAGCCCCATGTATCATGTTCATTTGGCTCTTTGTTATGGTCAGGATGTGTTGCTTGGACTGAGAGAGATACCAGATTTTTCAGCTTCTCTTCCAATTGCTATGGATACTGTGTCAGTGCTATTGAGGTCTCCTTTTGTCAATTTCAGATAGGTTTCCCCTTGGGCGCTGAAATCCATGTCCATCCTGATATTAAGGGGCCATTTGTTCAAGTGTGAGAGGGCTTTTGAAAGTGTACCGTGATGAGAATTAGTTTCAAAAAAGTATACCAGAGAGGGTTAAAACTTGCTGAACTTGTAAAGCCTCACTTCTTTGCTCACCCCCAGCACCCACCTTTCTGATTTTGCTGTTTATGGTTTCCTCCTGGTAATGGGCAGTGCTCAGCGGGAAAGCCAAGCTGGCTTAGAGTCTCCCTGTCCCAGAGAGTGACTTGCCAGGGCTCCTAAAGGGGCCTGTACCCTGGCAGGAAAGCCCACTTGGTGGCATCCTGGTTATTCCTTGGATGTGGAATGGTTTCTTATTAGGAGTCCCATTTCTTTAGTAGGCTTTTCAGATCTTTTTATTTGCCTCTGGTGTTAGTTTTGGCAAGATGCATATTTCAGGGAGTGTGTCCATTTCATTTAAGCTGTTGAATTACCTATTGGCATAACCGTTGCCCACTTAATGTCCAGAAGATCTATAGCGATGTCTCCATCTGCTATTTCTGATCTACCTTTCATGTTGAGAACATGTCTTGTCCTGAGGAACTGCTGGATGAGAGTAAGTTAGCTCAGGAAATTGGGTGGAGGTGGTTTCAGGAAAGGGAGGAGGAGGCAGAGGAGGTGGGAGAGCCTGGACGTGGGGGAGGGCAGGGGGCGTGCCTGGGCCTGCCCTTGGCCCCTCGTTTCCCTGGAGGTAGCCAGGAGGAGGGAGGGTCACGTGGGCAATGAGCTCATTAGACTGGGGACACCAGCTGTGCTATTATTAGGGCTTTTAAGGTCTGTGGCAGATGTTCTTGGGCCGAGTTCCAGCCGCCCTCACTTCCCACATATGGCATAATACAGTACATGGAAAAAGAGCGACTTGGAAACAAATAACTTTTCCATGAAACACATTATTCCCTTTTCCCATGAACCTTTTCCTTTTCTCTCTCTGTTACTCTCTCGGTGTCATTTTCTCTGTTATTCCTTCTGTCTCTGTTTTCTCTGTGTGTTCCCTCTCTGTGTCTTTTCCCCTCCCTCTGTCTCTCTCCTCTTTGTATTTCTGTGTTGTTTTCCCTGGCGCTCCCTCTTTCCCTCCCTCCCATACTTCCTTCTTTACTACTACTAGGCCCTTTTATTTAACCCTGTGTGGACTTTAAAAAGACACAGTAGGATAGGAAGAAAACTTGCCCGTTTTAGGTTTAAAGTGAACCTTGGCATTTCTAGAAAGTATAATGAATGCCCGTAAGGCCGAGGGTGATGTTCCATTGGAGCTTGTTTGGCTTAATGCCATCTTCACTCCTGGGGCACAGTGGTAGCTGCAGGGCCGCTCTAAACCCGAACACATCAATGAGCCAGCCTGGCGCGCTGGAGGTTTTTGTTTTCTTTGGCACACAATTTGTGCCGTGTTGCTTCTGCTGATGGACCTCTCATGCATCTCATTGACCAGCTTTTATCGGTCGGCTTCCACGTGGTCCTCCACTCTCCCCTTCTCTTTAGAGTAACCTACATCTCAGCTTGGAATCACAAGGTAGAAATCAATATCAAATTGAGTTGAATTATTGTTCTAGGAGCCTGAATTTCCAATAGGAAATGTGCTCTTATGTGATATGACTTCAGTGTATATTCTTTAAAGCTCAGAGTCATGCAAGCTTCATTGCAGAAGTTTCCTCCTGTTTGTGTGCTGATATTTTGAAACATTTACATTAATTTTGTAGCTATGGCACAACATTGTATTCCTGTTTCAAAGATAATGAGATAATACATACATACATGAGCATCATTTCTTACTCTCGTGATGGCTATAACTTTCAGAAGTAGATCTGAAGAAAAACCTTCTGTAACCTAGGCATTTTTCTTTGAGTGAGGGTAAGTATAACAATTTTGGAAAAGTACTTCTTTTCAATTTAAAAAATTATTTAGTTGTGAAAAAAAGTTTTAAAACCCCCACCCCAAACCCGAACTATAGAGTGAAATCACAAGAAAAGTGATACTGAACTGGGTGACTAATTATTCATATTGATTTCTCTGCTAATTGAGAGATTGGGAAAGAAAAACAGGAGCAGCCTTATTTCGTTTTCCTAACCTTATCTGGAGAAGAGGAATCTCACAGATGGTGGGTACAGGTGCTGGAGCTCTGGACTGTGGGCAGAGATGTGTGCATGCCTGCATCCCAGGTCTTTGCTGAGCAGTTTATGCTTATTCCAGGAAGGTGGTTGGTTGCGATTTCATCCGTCTTTAGCAGGTAAACGCCACCTTCGGTTGGAGTGAGGGCATTCTTGGCAGAGGAGGGAGCTGGTGGTCTACTTAGAACAATGATTGCTAAGTGTGTGTTGACTGGTTTCCCTGGACCAGGAATTGAGATTTGACAGTAAATGAGACACCTTACGCCTGGGGGCAGGTGAGAGAGGAGAGAGACATCAAGGAGAAATAGATGCACGATGTAATGCCAGGTAGGGAGTAGAGGTGATAAGCAGAGACCCAGGAATAGTGCAGGGAGGGGATTGAACCATGGGAAAATACAGAGACACAGAGTCAGTCCCAGGCAGGGCAGAATGCAAGTGCCCAGGCCTCTGCAAAAAGGCCAGTGTGGCTGGAGGGTAGGGCCTCCTTGGGGCAAGTGGACACAGATAAGGGGATGGTCAGGGCAGGCCTGCATTCCACTGGCCTTCCAGACCCTGGTCAGGAATTGAAATTTTAATCCAAATTTGATTGGAAGAAAGCTGCTGGGATGACGCTAATGGTACAGAACCTGCCTGCTGATGCAGGAGACAAAAGAGACATGGGTTCAGTCCCTGGGTTGGGAAGATCCCCTGGAGGAGGGCATGGCAACCCACTCCAGTATTCTTGCCCGGAGAATCACATGGACAGAGGAGCCTGATGGGCCACAGTCCATAGGGTCACAAAGAGTCGGACACAACTGAAGCAACTTAGCATGCACGCATGAATTGATGGACTTCTTGCAGGGATCCCCCAGCTGTTGTGTGGAGAGCCAGGGCTTGGGGGCAGGAGTGACAGCAGGGAGAGGAGAGAGGTTGGTACAGGCCCAGGGAGAGTGGCGGCAGCTCCGGAGAAGTGGAGGGATGTGATGTGGCCCCAAGGCTGGCAGTTTGGGATAGCTGGCCGTGGGTGAGGGGAGCCGTGAGCAAGGAAAATCTAGTGTGATGCCTTCCATCTTACATGTATTCTAAGTAGGATTTTTTAACGTCTTAAAGCATTTACACAATTAAAAAATCCTGGTGTTGAAAATCGTTGTATGTAACTTGTTAGTCAAGTATTTGGTAGGGAACCAGGGTATAAGCTTTCCTGACACCATGGAAGTGAGTGGAGGCATCCTCATCTCAAGTGGGAGCTAAAGAGGGAGAAGGACCAGAGTGCTGTTTTCTTTTATGGTTGGGAAATGAGTCTTCGTGGCAGGCGTCAGAAGGTACATCTCAGACTTCATCCAGACCAATGAGCATGAAGAAACCACACGAACAGATGACAGAGAAAGAGGAGCAGTTTCCCTCAGAGCACAGTATCAGTTAACAGCTGATGATAGTTAACCTTAGAAGTTCGGATTTTCAAGATTGAAAAAGTTCCAAGGATTCTTTAAAGGTTTGATAGTTTTGTCTCAGTATACTATGCACCTTTGTTTAACCTGTGTTTGGAAACGGTGCGCTCCTGGAAATTGCTATTTTATTTTTCATGTTTTTATAATTGAAGTATAGTTGATTTATAATGTTGTGTTAGTTTCTAAAGTCCAACAAAGTGACTCAATTTTATATATATATATGTGTAATATATAGATTCTTTTTCAAATTCTTTTCCATTTCAGTCTTTATCAAGATATTGAATACAGCTCCCTCTGCTATACTGTAGGACCTTGTTGTTTATACATTTTATATCTAGTAGTATGTATCTGCTAATCCCAAACTAATTTATCCTTCCCCCGACCCTTTCCTCTGGGGTAACCTTAAGTTTGCTCCCTATGTCTATGAGTCTGTTTCTGTTTTTTAAATAAGTTTGTACCATTTTTAGATTCTGCATATAAGTGATACCTCTGGCATTTATCTTTCTCTGTCTGGCTCACTTCACTTAGTATGATAATCTCTAGGTCCAGACATGTTGCTGCCGTTGGCTTTGGAAATGTTTCTCTCATACATTAGAGTGAGGATGGCTGAGGTGCCTTTCCGATTTCCTTATGATGGATGTGGATGATGGCATTTTCCCCCCAGGGAGGATCACAATTTCAGGGACCAGGGAGATTAAAAAGATTAAACAGCTGATCCAGGTTTATCATTATCACTGTCCCTCACCTCAGCAGTCTGCGATTATTTCCCTCCCTGCAAGACTGGCCTTCAGGCGTGGCATAGGAGAGAAACCGAACACGACCATAGTTCCTGAGAAGCGAGGGGACTTGGCGGTCCAGGTGCAGCCTTGGTGGGTCTGAGCTAAGAACACTTAACGGGTTCCCTTGTAAAGCAGGTGCTGGCGCTTCAAGTGGGTCAGAGGCTGAGGTTATGGGTAAAGAATTTGGAGGGTGCATTCTCTTAGAATCTGAAGTATTTGAGGACAGAAAGGCATGCTGCCTTCTGGAAGAGTTTTTTGTTTTAAATCACTCTGAGACTATGACACCAATATTTCTTACCTCCCTAAAACAAGTGAGGTAGGCTGCTGTCCTTCTAAAAATGAAACTCCACTGTCATGGAATTAAAACACTGGCTGCTTTGTTTGGAAATGTGAGAAGGAAGGGATTTTTCTTGTTGAGTAGGATCAAGTTAGCTGTTTTAGGAATATAAATTCCAGACTAGTGTTTTCTTAAAAACTGATATTTTGATGTGTTTATACTGGAACTGTTAGCACATCCCATTCTGGGCTCTTTTTAATAGGCTCTGGGCAATTACTGGGGCCTCCCTTCTCAGCCAGTACACTGAGCCATTGAGGAGGACAGCTGGTCGCTTATTAGCCACCAGCGGGTGGCCCCTGACCCCTTCTCCTTGAAGATGGTGTGAGGCACAATTAGAGAGCCCTGGAAGGGGCATAAGTGGTTGCTGGGGCATAAATAATGCAATCTACCCTGTCTGTCTGTGAATGTGATGAGGCCCAGCTGATTTGATATTCAGAAGTCAGAACCTCATATTCTGGGTCCAGCATGTTCAGGCTCTGTGACCTTAGGGAAATTCTTAGCCCATGAGCTTCTATTTTTCCATCTGTAGAATAAGACTGTGTAGTGTGTTTGTGCAATAAAGAAGGTGATGCACAGAAAGGTTTGCCTTATTCTTGCTGTGTAAAGGAGCTCTGAGCCTGTTCCTTTGGAGCTGGTGAATTTCAATGTATTATCCCCTTCTTCCTCCTTCTGCTCCAAGCCTCTCTGCCTCTACTGGGAAAGACTTAAACATTTGACATAAGGTCATTTTCCCCCAGGGGTGGAACAGGTGGCTCAGAGGTAAAGAATCCTCCTGCAGTACAGGAGACACCAGAGACGTGGGTTCGATCCCTAGGTTGGGAAGATCCCCTGGAGGAGCAAATGGCAACCACTCCAGTATTCTTGCCTGGGAAATCCCATGG
The DNA here is from genome assembly GCF_029407905.1 of Bubalus kerabau. Taxonomy (NCBI): domain Eukaryota; kingdom Metazoa; phylum Chordata; class Mammalia; order Artiodactyla; family Bovidae; genus Bubalus; species Bubalus kerabau. Next base: position 16,134,315 of record NC_073643.1, read on the forward strand.
ACAGACGAGCCTGGCGGGCTGTAGTTGGCAAATGAGCACGCACACACTCACGCACACACGCATCTTGGCCTGGCTGACTTCTGAATCATTCTGGGTTCTGATGACTCACCTAGCACCTTGCCCATCTCCTCTCCAGCAGTGGCTTCTCCACCCTGCTTCACCCACTTTCCCGGTCACAGCTAGGCTATGTCATCTCCTGGGGTGACATGTTCCACCTCTGATATCCTAAGTGTAACCTCTCTGCTCTCTGAACTTCAGTCCTCCTAGTCTTTTGCCCGCATTCCTTGCCCCGTCCATGGTCCTGGCTTCTCCTCTTCCACCCCAGCTTGTTATCACTGAGTACCTGCTGCCCTTCCTTGGTGTCGCCTGGCAGAACTCTGCCCGCCTCTTTTGGGTATGGCTGAAGAAATTATATAATCACCTGTCACTCTGTAAGGCACCTTCAGATGGGGCATGGGTTCTGCTCAGTGGTTCCCTTGTGTTTCCTTGCTCTGTCTTTTGCCAAAGTGACTATTCTAGACTTCCCATGTCTTTCTCAAACACCTGACCGCTTGCTTTTAGTAGGTCCTCTTAATAGAGTGAGCTGAAGCCGGCAGACTAACTGCCTCCCAACCTTCACATGCCCAGCTGTGGGAGTGCCCGTCTCTTGTCCTCTGTTCTGTCAAGTGAGGGAAGAACCCTCTTTATCCCCGAGGCTGCTCTGCACTCTATTGTTGGACCCCATCCTCTCCCACCTACTCAGGGTGGGTTCTTGATGATTGGCCCTCCTTTCTCTTTCTTAGGAGAGCTTCATCTTCTCCGTGGACCCCACCCACTATCCTGTATCATACTTGCTTCTCTGCTCTCTTTCTAGAGCCCGCTTCTCCCTCCAGCCTTAGTTCTTTCCTCTTGTTTGCTGCCAGTCTCACTGAACCGTCCTTTCCTCCTGTCCCTGGCCCTACTGCGCTTGGGCACCCAAGCCCATGATTCCACCACCAGCACAGTGAATTTGGTGCCAAGTCCAGTGCACACCTTCCAGTCCTGGCATCCTTGACCTTTGACAGCACAGACTAAAATTACCTGCATCTGAAATTCTCTTTCCCCTTGTCTTCTGGAAGGCTGCACCCGCAAGGCCTCCGTCCTCCTCCTTCCACCACCCTGCCTTGGCAGCCTGCAGCTGCCTCTGTCCCCGAGTAGCCTTTGAGTGGCTGGGTGTCACCTCAGGTGAGCACCTTGCCTTGCGCTCTGCCCTGAACGCCACCACGCCTATGGCCTTGGTTGCCGCCACTGCCCAAATCTTTTCTCCTGAGCTCTGTGCCCTTTTACCTACCTGCCTGCCCTTTTACCTACCTATCTTAACTTGGTCAGTTTTCATGGTGCTCTGCCCCTCTACCAGGTGATAGAAGGGCGTGGGCTTGGAAACAGGAGCCAGCCTTAAAGGAGCCAACTCCCTGCAGCCTCCCTGTGCTCTCTTTTATCGCACATTCGTGAACCTTTTAAAATCACAAGTTGTAATCACCAGAGCTGTGTAACAGAATTCTTGGGTCATGAGATAGCTGAGGCTGCTCTGACTCATGGCACCACTGGGAAAAATTGATGTGTTTCTGGTTCTGAGAATTAGAAGCAGTGTCTCCTCACTTTCAGACCAGATCTATCTCTGGCTATTGAAGTGACTTTTAACCTTCTGGGGGAGTTCAAGCTCCTTTGAAGTGAGCCTGGCAGAGCGCAGTTGATAGCCCTGCGGAACTGTGGAGCAGAGCTGTGCTGTTGTGCTCTGATACAAGTGGAAGCTGCTTTGATAGTTTTCAGAGTGAAGTACCTAATTAAAGAAGGTTTTTTGTCTTTCTTTTGTTGAACAAATACTTGCGGCATGCCCATTTTGGGGGCTGATTCTCTTTTACAATCTTACTGGTTTATGGGTTCTGTTTTCAGCCTTTCCCCTAAATAGAATGGAAGCTGCTGGAAGTCAGGGCCATCATATATGATGTGCGCTGGGAATGCTGAGGACCTAACTAGCAGAGTGCCTGGCACAGTGTTTATTTTTGTGTTTATTTTTTCAAATAGAGACAATTTTATTTTTCCTTTTGTATCCATAGGCCTTTCGTTTCCATTTCTTGCCTTATTGCCCTGGCTAGAATTTCCAGCACTGTGTTAAATGGGACTCACTTGCCTTGTTTCTGATCTTAGGGGATGTGATAGTCAGTTCTGAGAAATGGAGTATTTCCTGCAATATAAAAAACAAAGATGTCAGTGTCATCACCAATTCCAGCCCTCCAGGGCAACCAGGAAGGAGACCAACACCTGCAGTCCAGCAGCCATTAGGCTGCAGCCACTCCCTGCAGTGAGCCCTGAAGGACAACACGGGATAACCAGCCCCAGAGAACTCAGATGTTTATTAAAGAAATTATTTCAGTGACCCCAGACTCGTGCATCTTCCCATACATAGAAAGGCACTAAATTTCTTAACTTGAGATATCTTGTTTTCTTTAATTCACAAAAATAGTTTTGATGTTCAGACTACCTGCCCTTTGTTACAAACTTCTATACAACCTGGCTGCTCCCTTTGCCTCCTCAGAGCAGTTCTCACAGTGTCACTTGAGATGCTGTCTCCTGGGCTTGAAGTCCTAAAAATTCCCACCAAATAAACTTTTAGGTTGTGACTATTTTTTTAGGAATACAGACAGTTCAATGTGTCGACTTGGCCAGGCTATAGTCCTCAGTTATGCAATCAGTCAATCTAGCTGTTATTCTGAAGGTAGTCCCTTGGACTGCAAGGAGATCCAACCAGTCCATTCTGAAGGAGATCAGCCATGGGATTTCTTTGGAAGGAATGATGCTAAAGCTGAAATCTAGTACTCTGGCCACCTCATGTGAAGAGTTGAGTCATTGGAAAAGACTCTGATGCTAGGAGGGATTGGGGGCAAGAGGAGAAGGGGACGACAGAGGATGAGATGGCTGGATGGCATCACTGACTCGATGGACGTGAGTCTGTGTGAACTCCGGGAGTTGGTGATGGACAGGGAGGCGTGGCGTGCTGCGATTCATGGGGTCGCAAAGAGTCGGACATGACTGAGTGACTGATCTGATCTGATTTTGTAAATTTGATTAAATTCCATACTCAGTTTTAAGTAAAATTTATTCTAGATAACTGGCACAGTGTTTTTGTTGAGTGAATGGCAGGCAGATTGCTGGGGATGGTGAGTGGGCACATAGTCCTGCCCCCTGGAATTTATAGTATGGTTTTGTAGATGAACATAATGCAGTTTCACAAACGAATGTAAGGTTGTAACTGTGACCAAGAGGCCACTGTGCTTGGAAGGCTGTCATAGGATCTTTTGGCTTAGGGAGTTTGGAAAGGCTCCCCTGAGGCACCGAGAGCTAAAGGAGAAGTACCCAGCCAAACGGAGGGGGCAAGGCCCTTCAGGCGGAGGAAGCAGCGTGATCTGTGTTGGGAGAGTGTCCAAGAGGAACTAACCCAGGCAAGATCTAGATAATCTCTTTCAGTCTCCAAAATTGGGCTCTAACAGTGACAGAATTTATTTTCCTGGGCTCCAAAATCACTGCAGATGGTGACTGCAGCCATGAAATTAAAAGATGCTTGTTCTTTGGAAGAAAAGTTATGACAAACCTAGATAGTGTATTAAAAAGCAAAGACATTACTTTGCCTACAAAGGTCTCTATAGTCAAAGCTGTGGTTTTTCCAGTAGTCATGTATGGATGTGAGAGCTGGACAATTAAAAAATGCTGAGCACAGAAGAATTGATGCCTTTGAACTGTGGTAGAGAAGACATATGAGAGTCCCTTGGACACCAAAGAGATCAAACCAGTCAATCCTAAAGGAAATAAATTCTGAATATTCACTGAAAGGACTATTGCTGAAGCTGAAACTCCAATACTTTGGCCATCTGATGTGGAGAGCTGACTCATTAGAAAAGATCCTGATGCTGGGAAAGATTGAAGGCAGGAGGAGAAGGCGATTACAGAGAATGAGATGGTTGGATGGTATCACTGACTCAATGGACATGAGTTTGAGCAGGCTCTGGGTGTTGGTGATGGATGGGGAAGCCTGGCGTGCTGCAGTCCAAGGGGTCACAAAGAGTCAGACACGACTGAGCGACTAAACCGATCTGGACTAACCTTTCTCTTCTATCTTAATGATAACAATGGATAATATTTATCAAGCGTTTATGTGGATTATAGCATTTTATCCTCCCAGTGATGGATATACCAGAAGGAGGTGTATAGTATAGTATAGTATAGTATATAGTATACCAGCGGAGATATACTATGGAAACCAATTAGAGGTTGCCAAGCCAGCAAGTAGGTTTCTTGCCTACTTTCTTTGACTAGAACCTGCAGGATAATGTTCAGTGGAGATAGCTAGAGTGGATGTCCTTGTCTTGTTCCTGATCATATGGGAAAACAGTCACTTTCCCAATTAAGTCTGATGTTATCTGTAAGTTTTTCATAGGTGCTATTTATCAGCTTGAGGAAGTTTCTTTTTATTTCTCATTTGTTGAATGTTTTGTCATGAAAGTTGGTTGAAATCCTGTGAAACGCATTTTCTGCATCTCTTGAGCTGATCATATACTCTTAGTCCTTTATTTTATTAATATGATATATTATAATACATGATTTTCAGAAATTACTTCATTACTTTCTCATACTTTTCAGAAATGCCATGAAGTAAAAATACCTTTTCTTTTCAATGAAACAGACTCAGTAACAATTGCTTGTGCTTGCAAATTCTTTTTCATTGAACTACAGTTCTTTGTCTTTTTTTTTTTTTTTACTTTTGGAAAATGAACCCATGAAAGTGATCGCTTCACTGTATACATCCCAGACAAGGAATATAATTCTTAATTTTGATGGTGAAAGGGCTGTTCCACTCTCTAGGGCTGATTATGTATCATTGCTACTGCTGTGATTACTATCTGTCATACTGAAGTAGACCCTGACCTGTCATGGTCTGAAAGTGCTGCTCGTTATACTGATCTCTTTGACTCATCTTTTAAAAAGAATGATGATCCTGGGTTCTTGTTACCAGAGGATGTGGTCTCCTTTGTGAAGAATACATTAGGAAGGATGCTTTTGTGGAATTTGATCCCAGGAACCCTGCTTTAGAGTTCTTTCTGACCTTTCCTCCCCCTTTTGGGGCAAGGATTAGTGTATCCGTGACCATTATTATTGGGTTTATGGGCAGCAGCTTAGCAACCGTTTCATGGCACTCGGCTGTCTCATTTGTCTTTGCTCTTAGCGCTCCTCCTGCCTGTTCTTCTCTCTCCTGTACCCCATCCCCCATCTTCCGCCTCGCCCCTCTCCTATTTTTCTCCCATTTCTCTCTGTCTCGTCCCCTCCCCATGGCCTCTCCTGCGGGTCCCTCCCTCATCCCCCCTTCCCTCCCCACTTCTCTCCTGGCCCCTTCTTTTCTCTCCCTAGTCCCTTCCTCCTGACCCCTGCCCTCCCTCTTCCCCCTTGGCTTGGAAATCCTTTGTCCTCCTGTGACCCAGCCCCCTCTTCTGCCCCAAGCCCCCAGCCCTGTGAGCAAATCCAGCTTTAGGTGGATGTTGTCTTTGGCTTTTTGCCTGTAGATTTCTCCAACTTGAGACCCCGTGTCCTATTTTCTCCATGGAGGTGGGGAGTAAAGGGGATCCCAGCATTCATGAGCTCAGATAGGCTGTGTCTGCAGGACGTGGCCATTTCTGAGCCAGTCCCTGGCTTTGCTCCTTGCTGTCCCTGGTTCTCACGATGGCCTGTTTAGGGAGAAGGAGCCCTGCCCCCTCTGTCCCCAGGGGACTGGGATGTGGAAGAGGACAATGCTTTGACCTCTTAGGGCTCTTGATGACTTGATGGACAGCCTTCTTCCTGGCCCTTTAAAATATCTTTGGTTAGCAGGAGGCAGTATAGTTTAAATAAAGCAAAATGATGATTGTGATCATAGTTTAATATTTTGAAAATGGAATCTTGAATGTTCGTTGCCCTCCGGTTGTGGTTCCTTGTCCTGATCTCCGGGAGTGGATTGCTTTGGGATGGAAAGGGTGGCCCATGACCAGCTAGTTCTCTTCACTTGTTGGAGCCCAGATGCCCCGTCCCCTGGCCTGAGTACAAACCCACCTTTCATGTGACCCCACATGCTGGATTGTCTTAGATTGGGGACTATAATAAAACTGATGTTGGTATTTTAAAGTGCTGTTTTTTCAGTTCTACAGTATATTCCTACCTCATTCTCATCTATTCTTCAGGTTTTTTTTTGTTTGTTTGTTTTTTTAAAGCTCTTTGGATATCATTTGTGTTATGTGGAAGGAGTTTTCTCTGTGTAAGAGGGCAGCTTTCCTAGAAAGTAGAGTCAATAAATTGGATTTGCCAGTACAAGTTTGGTCTTGTGATGCCAAGAGCTCAGGCTCTGCAGCCAGACCGCCCAGATTCTTGCCCCTCTGTGCCCCTTGCCAGCTGTACAGCCATTTCCTAAGCTTCTAAAGTTGCAGGCTCCTCCTTGGTAGGAGCAAGATGGGGTGCTTCCTTCCTCAGGTGGTGAGGGTAAGGGGACATGCCACACGCTAAATCGCTTCAGTCTTTACGACCCTATGGACTCTAGCCCGCCAGGCTCCTCTGTCCATGGGATTCTCCAGGCAGGAATGTGTGGGTTGCCAAGCCTTCCTCCAAGGGCTCTTCGTGACCCAAGAATCAAACCTGCGTCTCTTAGGTCTCCTGCATTGGCAGGCGGTTGTGTATCACTGCTGCCACCTGGGAAGCCCAAGTGTTTATTAATAAATATTATTTATTGGCTATTAAACATACTTAGTAGCGAAGGTCAGCCAATGAAGCAGCCTCGAGCCTGCTGCCAGTTTTTTGGGCCCTCTGTTTTTTCACTTGAATTACGTGGTTTCTCTGGATTTTTAAGTTGGTCTAGTTTAAGAAATTAAGAGTTCTAAAGTGACTTTCCCTGGAGAAAATAAAATCTTTACCAGCTGATACCTGTATATTTCTGTTAAAAAAAAAATCTTGTAAGAGGTGGCAGTTTTGAAATAGGATGATTAAGATTTCTCGAAGCAGAAACCTATTGCTACCATAAACTTCTGCTTATGAGGACACATTTAACAGTATATTTTATCTCTATAAATGTATACATTTTCATTTTATAATTTTATTTAGAAGCCAGACTCATGCTTGTTTACAGGAAACCCACCATGGAAACTGTTCCAGGGTAGAAGTTTTAAAGGTGGAATCACATTTAATTCATTTCAACAAAATCTGAAGGTTCTCTGTGAGGTTGAGAATAACCGTGGGCCTAATCTGGGATAAGGGAGACCAGACACCCTTTGCCTAATGCTATTACTTAAAGTGAGGACAGGGCCTCCGAGGCCCCTGCCACTCTCAGTTCACTGCCTTGGTTGGTTCAATGTCCCCACATCTCAGCCCAGCCTACGCTTGTCTTGTGATCCTAAGGCCTTGGCATGTGTCTTCCACCCTTAGTCAAGACTCCTTCACCTGGGAGGGTTAGAAATCAGGCCATTATGTTTTCTTATTTTTATTTTTTGGCCGCACCACTCGGCTTGCGGGATCTTAGTTTCCCTGAGCAGGGTTTGAACCCTGGTCCACGGCAGTGAAAGCGCGGAATCCTATCCACTGGGCCACCAGGGAATTCCCAGGCCTTTGTGTTTAATAAATTGAAACACTGCGTAGTATACTCTTTATTCAGACATTCTTCAGAATCAGCCCCGTGTTCCAGGGCCGTCGTTGTCAGTGCCTATTACGTATAAAGGTAATTTTTAAAAATCTGTACGTTGGAGCTTTTCAGTTGTGTGAACTTCAGGTAATTGAACAGTTTAGTGTATCCTGTAAGTGGAGTGCTTGTGCTTCCCCATCTCCGAGCTTGCAGAGACTAGTCCTCTTTCCCTGTCACCCTCCCCTCCGTGGCAGGCCAGTACCTAAGCCAGTAACGTGTGTTCTGGGGCAGTGGTCTCCAAACTGAATGGCAGACAGGTAAACCACTGGGGCCTCAGTTGGGTAGCATATGCCAAATTTGGCACGGGAAGTGTTGTGTTTTGATTGAGCAACTATTACAGTTGTGTTTCTTTTTATAGATTCAGATCTGCCATAGAGCACATTTGGGGAAAAAAAAAAATCACACATAATTTTGCACCAATCCAGAGCTCCTAAGAGAGCCCCTCAGAAGGCTGTAACTTGGGAAGGCAGGGTGGAGTTAGCCAGCTCCAGCAGCTGATGTAGGTTCTGGTCGGTTCCCTCTGTGCTACCTTGTCCGGCTGCTTGTACAAGACCTTCTTCCTTTAGAGGAGTTTGTGGCTCATCTAACAGGCCCAGAGGATAAACCAGCTCTTGCTGGGGTTCCCACTCCTAGGAAGATGGAATTCAGAGGATGTCTGCTGCATGCTTGGAGCCTGACTGACGGGGGAAGGTGGAGCAATGTGTTCAGAGTTGTTACTTTGGATTTAGGCAAAAAGGTACAGTGTCTGCTGGAATTTCAATACTTGTTTCAAGAAGAAATAAAAATGTATTGCCCAAAGACTGACTTCCCATCGTAAATCCATAAAACACTTAAGTCATATTTCTGGAGCTAATTGATTTCTTCCTCCTTTCCAGTAAATGGATGCTTTTTGGTGATCAGTTCTGGTATTTTCTGAGGACCTTAAAATAACTGTTTCTTGCTCATTAGGATTGCCTTTTCCCCTTCTAACCCTGTGTTCTCTGCTGCCTGGTGACACCCCGGTGGCTCATTTGGAAGCCTTTTGTGATTTGCAGGTGCCCTGTGGCCTCTGTTATGATAGCCCACTTAGGATGTGACCAATTTTTGGATGATTAAATCTGTAGATTCCATCAGAAGCAGGGAGTGATCAGTGACGTCCAGACTCACACGAATTAAAAGGAGGCTCCAAATCAAAAACACCTATACCAGGTAGGGCTCCAAGGGGCATGGCATCAGCCCTGTGCTGGAGTTCAGTGTGTTGGTGTCTTAGGGATGCATTTGGCCTGAAATTACCTGTTGATTTCATACGATGGCTTCATAATGGTCCCTAACTAGCAGAATCAGCCTCACCTGGGAGCTTGTCTAAAATGTTCTTTCTTGGACCTTACTCCAGACCACAGAAGCTCAGGCTTGGGGCCCAGCAGACTGTATTTTCACACGCCCTTCAGAAGCTTCTGGGGCTTCCCATGTGGCACTAATAGTAAAGAACCTGGCTACCGATGCAGGAGACACAAGAGACACAGTTTCAACCTCTGGGTCAGGAAGATCCTCTGGAGTAGGACATGGCAACCCACTCCAGTATTTTTGTCTGGAGAATTCCATGGACAAAGGAGCCTGGCGGGCTTCAGTACATAGGGTTGCAAAGAGTCTGACATGACTGAGTGCACACACACACACACACACCCCAGAAGCTTCTAATGCATGCTAACTGGTTCAGATGATCTTGTAGACACGCAGAGAAGTCAGCTGTTGTTGGTTTGGGGTTTAGTCCCAGAAAACCTGGCAAGCTGTCCCCGCAGGGAGCCATAATCTCATCTGAGGACTCATGAGGGAAATGGCCCTGGAACATCACTGCCTAAGGCTTCTTATGCCATTGTTGGCAACTTCAGCCTCTGATTTAGGAAAGTAGCCAAGTGGACCCAAAGCATGATTAAATCTTGAAGGAAAAAATAACTTGTCTTATTGTACATTATGTGAAGAACTAACAAGGCCTGTGCATGTGGATACTAGCGATAACAGCAGCTGGCATTCTGGGGGTTCCTTCCAGTCTTTATTCTGTGTGCATATGGGTACGGGATGTGTGTTTAACCTAGCTGAGTTCACACTGTATGCATTGTTCTCCATTGTCTTCCTCCGACCCTCCCCCATCACAAAAGAGCCCCAGACACCAGTGTGCTAAGGACTGGGGTGGCCAGGAGCCCCAGGATTTAAGTTCCAGTTATCAGAAATCCCTGCACCATAAGAAAATTGGGGGTTAGGTGCACTCCTTGGCCCTCAAGAGTCATTTTCCCTTGGCATTTGGAGTTGTCGGTGGGCCTGGCTCCCTTCAAGCCTTCTGCGAAGGGGGAAAGTCAGGGGGAGCCGGCTGACCAGCCACTCCACTGCCATTTAGATTCCCTGACTCTGCAAGCCGGCTGAATGTTGCTTTTTCATGTGCTGCCCGGAATAAAGCTGTCAGATTCTTTCCTCCCCAACAATGGCTGTTTTTATGAGTTCTTGCTTCTCCCAGGCAATGCCCCACACAATGAAATCTTTTCTTTTCCATTTGTTTAAGCTGGTGGACCTTATGGACCCTGTCTGATTGACTTTTAGTGAATGTTTACAGTTTGTGTAGTGTGATAACTGAACTCATCCTTTGCATGTAGAGAAAGAAAGAGTGGGTGATGACCCCCCCTTGCTCATCATTCCTGGGAAAAAAAACCCCAGAAAACTCCAAACACTCTGTGAGACAGGAAATATCACAGTTCCATTCAGAATTAGGGATCACTCTGTTGGTGGCAAAAGAAGAGGGTAAAAGAGGACCCTTGGGGCCACTGGCTGCTTTGGGGGGAGCTGGGGAGTTTCTCCTCTTTGTGGGGGAGCTGGGTGTACTGTGCTTAGGCCCCCATTCTGTGGTATAGTCTCCTTTCTTCCTGGACCCAGGGGAAAACTGGAGAAATCCTTGTCAGAGGAGCCACTGCCTCCCCACCACCACCCCCAGGATCCAGGCCCAGAGGAGCCCTGCCAAGGGCCTGCTCTGAGCCAGGTTCACACTGACCAGGCTTGACCTGGCTGGTCAGGTAAGCAGGCCTGAACGAGCCCAAGCAGAGAAGTATTGCAAATCCAGGGACACTGCCTTGCATCCCTCATTGTCTTCCCTGAGTGAAGTGAAACTCTGCCAAGGGTGCCCTTTGCCTTTTTAATGACCAGTGATGGACTTACTGCTCATCTCACTCTAGGTAGGAACCAAAAACTCTCTCCCTGCAGACAGCCTGCCCTACCCTGACACTTAGGTAAGACGTGATGAAAGTTCCTGGGACACAGAAAGGTCTGCTTTCCATTTTCTTAGAATTTTCTCTGAACACTTGGGTTCTTCCTGAATCTTCCCTCTGTCCTCTAAGACCAGTTTTGTGGGTGTTGAGTATACAGAGGTGGCCATGACCTGTCCTTAGGAAGCTGACATTGATGTGTGTGCATGTCTGTGTATAGAACTTGTGCGTTTATAACAATAACAGTAGCTGCTGTTTATCGAGGGCTTGTATGTGCCTGTTACTGTCCTGAGTACCAAGGCAGTGTCATCAATGAATCCCTTGGAGTGAATGGCCTCCTTGGCCCTTTGTCTGAAGTGTCAGGCCGCTGGTTTCATGGCCCATCCTGCCATCCTGCTGTGTCCTGGTCCCCAGCCTGGTACAGCCAGATAACATGCTCACAGGCAGAGCCTTGCAGGACAGAATCAGGAGTCTGGGTTCTATTTTAGCAATGATGGGGAGCTGTGGGAAGATTTCAGCAGCAGGGTCTGAAATAACTCGCCCCAGGTCACCTGCTCACCAGTTGTATCAGCAAGTCCCATTCCTCACCTAGTGTCTGGAAGAAGAGCATCATTATCTGGAAGACTCCATTATTCCCCATCAAAATGGCCTTCTGCTGTTTTATCACCATCATACCTGTTCCCAGCATGGTTAAAATATTTGAAAGGATGTTACAGTTTATGCATGGTGCTAGGTGGAGGTGACTTGGTTATTTTATTTACTGAAGCAAATATAGCCAAGTCAGCAAGAGGTCAGTCATTCCCTGTCTCATAGATTAATCATTGATGCGATTATCTTTGAACATTCGTCCATCACACATCAGCTGTGGATACTCAAAGCCATAGACTTATGGGAAAATGTTTATTTTTCATATTTTCATACAGAGTAACAGGCTTTTTTTTTTGCATCCATTTACGTATAGAGTTGTGTGACCACCACCAATATAATAGTTCTGTCACTCCTAAGGAATGTCCTTGTGCCTGTCTCTTGACTGTTACCCCTTCCCATAGACTTAAAAAAAAATCTTTATTGAATTTGTTACAGTATCATTTCTGTTTTATGTTTTGGGGGTTTTTTTGGCCAGGAGGCATGTGGATCTTAGCTTCCTGACCAGGGATCGAATGTGCACCCCCTGTATTGAAACTTGAAGTCTTAACCACTGGATCACCAGAGAAATCCCTCCCATCAACTTTTTAAAAAGGGCTCTGCTACTGCTAAGTCGCTTCAGTCATGTCCAACTCTGTGCAACCCCATAGACGGCAGCCCACCAGGCTCCCCCGTCCCTGGGATTCTCCAGGCAAGAACACTGGAGTGGGTTGCCATTTCCTTCTCCAATGCATGAAAGTGAAAAGTGAAAGTGAAGTCGCTCAGTCGTGTTCGACTCTGTGCGACCCCATGGACTGTAGCCCACCAGGCTCCTCCGTCCATGGGATTTTCCAGTTAAGAGTACTAGAGTGGGATGCCATTGCCTTCTCCGAAAAAGGGCTCTATTGAGATATAACTCATATACCATACAATTCACCCCTTTAAAGTATAGAATTCACTGGTTTTTAGTGTATTCATAGAGTTGTGTGGCCATCACCATAATCAATTTTGAATGGCTTTCATCACCCCAAAAAGAAACCCCATACCCATTACCATTACTCCATATTTCCCCCAACCATCCAGCCCCAGGCAACCAGTGATCTACTTTCCTTGGATTTGCCTATTCTGGACATTTTTATGTAGATGGAATGGTATAACATGCACTCCTTTCACATGGCATGATATTTTCAGAGTTCGTCCGTGTCCTAGCCTGGATCAGCATTTCATTCCTTTTTTATTGCCATATCGTATTCCACATGTGGATGTACACCACGGTTTATTTATCCATTTATAAGCTAATGAACTTTCGGATAGTTTCCACTTTGGGGCTCCTATAAATAATGCTGCTGCGAACATTCATAGACAAGGTTTTGAGTGGACATAGGTTTTCATTTCTCTTGGTTAGATTGGAAGGAGTGGATTTGCTGGATGACATCTTTTGAGGAAATGCCACACTGCTTTCCAAAGTGGCTGCACTCCTTTACTTTTTTTTTTTTAATATGTATTTATCTGGCTGCACTGCATCTTAGTTGCAGCATGCAGGATCTTTGATCTTCATTGCAGTGTGTGGGTTCTTCAGTTGCAGCATGTGGAATCTTTAGTTGTGGTATGTGGAGTCTTGTTCCCTGACCAGGGATTGAACCTGGGCACCCTGCATTGGGACTGTGAAGTCTTAGCCACTGGACCACCAGGGCAGTCCACATTTACTTTTTTCAACAAGCACTGTATGAGGGTTTCAATTTGTCCATGTCCTTACCAGCACTTGTTATTATGTCTTTTTGATTTGCATTATCATAGTGGGTGTGAATTGGTGTCTCACTGTGGGTTTGATTTGCTTTCCCTGATGGCTGCTGATGTTGGACATTTTTCCATGCACCTATTGGCCATTTGTGTCATGCAAACTTCTGAAATTATTTTATTTAATTGAAATATATCTTGGGCTAAGTATTCTGTAATACATGCTTACAGTATTTCAAGATAAGTAGAAATATACCCTTGTATCTCATATTATTGATTTTAAAAATTAGTATACTCATTAACTGACATTAAATAGAGTATTTCACCCAGATGAGTATTAGAAGTTGTAAAATCAAAAGCATTCTTTTTTGCTCCATTCACTCAGAAATCTTGTAGAAACAAGGTAAGAAATCCTGCTTTTTAATGTCCCAGTTGCAACATAATAGTATGCGTTTTTCACACTATTACCTTAAGCTTTAAATGTATGCCACGTGAGGATATAACATTGAGTACCTGGGATTTCTTTTTTCCAAAAATCACAAGTCCTTAATCTTTTCTGGCATTGATAATAATAATAGACTGCTCTGTATCCCTTCTAACATACTTCGACATTGACTTTTCTGTTCTCAGTACTCAGGTTTTAAAAATAACTATCTCGTGTAAGAGACAAAGTTAAGTACCAAAATTGCCTCAGTCAGAGGAGCAAGTTTTATATGGATTTGAACCAACCTGTAACCTGAGTCACGCACAGCTGCTATTATTAGGACCGGGCTGGTGAAGGGCACCTTCTACTGCCTCAACCGATTCGGACGGAGCGTTTCCCTGTCAGCAGTGACCAGGGAACTGGGGCCCTGGTGCACTTTATTTTTTTTTTTTGAATGTTTAATTATTTTTTTTAATTTTATTTTATTTTTAAACTTTACATAACTGTATTAGTTTTGCCAAATATCAAAATGAATCCGCCACAGGTATACATGTGTTCCCCATCCTGAACCCTCCTCCCTCCTCCCTCCCCATTCCATCCCTCTGGGTCATCCCAGTGCACCAGCCCCAAGCATCCAGTATCGTGCATCGAACCTGGACTGGCAACTCGTTTCATACATGATATTTTACATGTTTCAATGCCATTCTCCCAAATCTTCCCAATAAAATCACTCTGAAACTGTAATTCACTCTCTGGTATTTAGACTGGGATATCCAGTGCTACTTTGAAGAATCAGGGAAATGGAATATTCTTCTGTAAATATGGCTGTACCCTAAGTTCCAAGACGGCTAGAATCCAGTTTTGGGCAAGGGTTTTCTATACATGGACTGTCAGCGGACTCACTACTTGAATGAATGTGAATGAATGAACAAATGAATGAGTGAATGAATGATGGGAGTAGCAAAAACTGATTGCCAACTCTCATATCCATCGTCTACCTTTTTCCTAATGGAATCCGGATTTTGTCCCACTCTTCAGCTTCCTCTTTAGCCACGTGTTGGGCTATGGGAGGGGAAGTCATGGGCTGGCATTGGTTGGTCCAGGCCCATCACCGTGGTCCCATCCCTCCCTACCTCTTCATCCACCTCCCCCTACCCTACTCCTCACCTCTTCACTGCCATTCCCCCATCTCCCACCCCAGCCCCCCACCTCTTCACCCCACCCCAGCTCTCCATCCCTACCTCTTCATCCCATCTTCCACCCCTATTGACCATCACCACCCCACCCCTATCCCCCACCTCTTCACGCCACCCCAGCCCCCCAGCCCTACCTCTTCATCCCATCTCCCACCCCCAATGATCATCACCACCCCACCCTCTCCCCCCAGCCCCACTGACCATCACCCCATCCCCCACCCCCACTGACCATCACCCTCCCACTTCCCATCCCCCCACTCACTCCCTGCCACCCGGGCCTTGATTTTGACACTGCCATTGCAGGTAGGACCAGTCTGCTTTTGTCTCCTGAGGAAGGTTCTTCTCTTGTGGGTAAGAAGGAGACTTGTGGAGACTGCCCCTCTCCTTCCCCTGGGCACCATCACATCTCTGTGTTTGTTGTCCCTTTGCATTTGGGAGAGTGGAGGCAGGGACGCAGTGACAATGTGGGAAGGCTTTGGAGCATAATCAGCAGCTGACTGCCTGTCCTGCCTGGCTCCACTTCACAGTCTGACCAGTGTACAGTTGCAGACTATCACCCTGGAAGGAGAAAGCACCTTAATGTTAAATAGTCACAGAATGTCGGATATGTCTTGCGGTCCTTTGGGAACCTGATCAGCCTCATTTCAGGGCTAAATACACTGACCTTCTGGAGGAGTTGATGACTTATGCAGGAGGCAGCTTTGGAAAATAGAATGATATGCTTCAGGCCTTCAAGTTGACCTAAAGTTTATTTATTTATTTTTTTAAAATCTCTTTAATTTTAGATTTACAAAAAAATTGCAAAGAGAGTTCAGAGAGTTCCCACACACCCTTGATCCAGCCTCCCCTGATGATAGCATCTTACATAACCATTGACCTCCAGTGATGGGTTTGTGTGTACATATGCAGGCAGAGAGAGACGCATGCACACACACACATATGGGGTATGAGGGAGGCAGCTCTGTTATCTGTTGGTCCTTTGATAGCTCATCACAGTCACACCTCCCGGGTACACTGTGGACTCTGGCCATGGCAAGAGCAGGCGAGGAGCTACTTTGAAGCTCAAGTTCCAAAGCAGGAGATATGGGGAGAACAATCAGCTGTCTGGAGTGCTCTGGGTAGCATGTGAACTCAGCGCCACTTGAACTTTATTTAGTAGAGGCCTGGCCCGAGATCCTTAATATAGACATCCCAGCTATCATGTGAGAATTCCATTCTGCTCTAGTACAAGTACAAGGGAATTTGGGAATGTTTGCTTCTGCCTGTCTCAGGCTAAGTCATCTTACTCCTTTCCCTTCTGATATCTGAGTCAGGAGACCCACAATCTGTATCCATTTATTAATTTATGAATCAAAAGCAACATGTTCATTGATCCGTCAAGCCACCACCCTTCCATCCGTTTGCCTGGATTTTAGCTTTGTTCATTTCACTCTGGAAGTGGTCCAGACTGCTTTGGAAGGGGACATTCAATCCAGATGATGACAGCCGTTGGCACTCACTCCGGAGCTTAGGAGGGAACCCGCACCCTTCTAACGCCATCCCTCCAGGGCGCAGCTGTCTCTCCTGGAGACTAGGGACAGCTGCTCCTGGCGAGGGCCGCCCTGCCATGGGAGAAGAGGACATTGAAGTTGCGAGAGGAGCTGTGGCCAGGATCCTGCTCTCGTGGGTGCTGCAGGAGAATCCTACAGCGGACAAGGTTTTGACAGTGGACGAATCACCCACCTTCTGATATATCCACTTTCCTCTGGGTGAATGGAATTTTCCAAAAGTGGGAGTAGACCGCTGCCAGCTATTGATGTAAAAATCTCTTACTTTCTTAAAGAACTATGGCTATTACAAAGTGCTGCCCCATTAGGGGAGATGCAAACAAAATACTTTAATGCTTTAAATTCCTTTGGGCTAAGGATAGTTTTTTTTTTGTTTTTGTTTTTTTTAATTTTTGAATATATTTCCTCCCATCAGTGTCAATTTTAAAAAGGTAAAGCTTGCATTCCCATGTTAAAAAAAATTCCAGTTATACCTTTAGCATTAAAAAATATGTGTGTGTGTATATATATATGTGTGTATATATATATATGTGTGTATATATATATATATATATATATATACTTGTCTCAGAGACTGTTTTTTGTCTAAGCTTTCGGAAGCTACAAAACCAGCTTAAATACAGTAAGATTTTACGGCTGTGCCACTGAAAAAACTTTCTGTTTGAGTCATCACACTTTTGAGGCTTGCTTATTTTGTTTTTTGGTTTTTTTTCACTGACCACGTATGCTCCTTGTTTGTGAAAAACCATTTGTGTGCATACTGTCTGTATGCCTCAAAACAAGAGAGTTTGCTATTGAGAAAGGGCAGAACAGGGCCAGGTCTCTAACAAAGACTGTTCAGTCTTCTGTGAAATATAATTTTCATCAGTGAAGGTTCCATTTCATTGGAGAATAGTGGTGGATGGTCATTCTGTCCTGCTAGCTGGGTTTCCCTGGGACCCGCCCCCTCCAAAGGAATTGTTCTCCAGGCCCCGAGGGCTAGAACTAAGGCACAGTTGTCTTACTGAGGGAGGGGGCTCTGCACTTCCTTGTGTATCCCTACCTACAAACACCTCAGAAAGATAAATGGCATTATCTTTACGTTTTAGATGTAGAATGTAACCTCAGAAAGTTGAAGAAACTCAACTGAGGTCACATGGGTAGTGAGTAGTGAGGTCAGAATTCCAGGCCTGATTTTCCAATTTCAAATCCAACACTCATTCTCTTAGACCAGGGCTCAAATCACGTTCTGTAGGCCAACTCCATCCCTCTGATCTTCTGTTGTAAATAAAGTTTTATTGGAACACAGTCAAACCCATTTGTTTGCATATTATCTCTGGCTTCTTTTGGAGAAGGAAATGGCAACCCACTCCAGTATTCTTGCCTAGAGAATCCTGTGGACGGAGGAGCCTGGTGGGCTGCTGTCCATGGGGTCGCACAGAGTTGGACATGACTGAAGCAATTTAACATGCATGCATGCACTGGAGAAAGAAATGGCAACCCACTCCAGTATTCTTGCCTTGAGAATCCCAGGGACAAAGGACTCTGGTGGGCTGCCATCGATGGGGTCGCACAGACTCAGACACGACTGAAGCGACTTAGCAGCAGTAGCAGCTGGCTTCTTTCTTGCTGCTGTGACAGAGTTGAGTAGTTGTGCAGAGATCGTACTGCTTTCAAAACCTGAGATACTCACTTCCTTTCCTTTTACAAAAAAGTTTGTCAACCCTTGTCCTTGACCGTGAGCTGAAGAAGCATTCAGATTCTCTGTGCTATCAGACTTTTCTTCTAGGAAAGCCTCTGTGATGATGTAAGTTCTTGCTCTTTGGAAAGAGTGTGAACCATGTGGTGAACACAGAGAAGGCAGACAGGAGCCGCGCAGCTGTGCCTTATTGTCTAAGGGGAAGGTTGATGTCTTGCCCTGAGCTGGGCTACAGATTGTTCTCTGGTGGAGAAGTGGAGTCTGTATCTTTTCCCTTTGAATCTGGGGTGGCCTTGGGACTTACTGTTACAAATAGATTGTAGCAGAAGTGACACAGTGTGACTCTCAAGACCAAGTTTAAAGAGATCTGTGAATTCTGCCTCATACTTTGAACACTCCCACCTCCACTGGAGGACTCGCCCAGTGATGCAAACGACACGTTTCCACCTGAGAGAGGTCCCAGTCTTGCAGGCATCCCTGCCACATTACTGGACACGTGAGGGAACTCATTTAAAATGCTCTGACCCTATTATCACCTGATCGACTTCATGAGAGACCCCAAGTGAGACCAGCAGAAGGACCGTCCAATTGAGCCTCTGCCGCACCCACAGAAATGTGAGAGTCACTGTTTTTTTTTTTTATTTTTAGCACCTACGTTTGGCACTGGTTTGCTGTTTCATGATAGATAACTGAAATACCCCAGACCAAGGTGAGATAGGACCTGGGGGACATGTCATAGAACCCTTCTGGACTGGGTAGTGATACATCAGAAAAAAATGAATTCTCTCACAGTCAGACCCAAGTCAGTGCAGGAAGACTTGTAGTTATAACACTGAACTTGGTGAATTACCCAAATGTAATTCCTAAGAACTCTTAGGATGTTGTCAACTGGAATCTGGGAAGCTACCATGTGATTCTAGACTAATAAGGGCAGGAGGTATCTTGCTTTATTATGGACTCATCATGCAAAAGCAAAAAATAAACAGTTTAAGAAGCTTTCAGAATGTTTCCTAAAATACTAAAATTAAAATATTTGTGCTAGACTGTTTAGAAATGAAAACGCTGTTCTGAAAATGATCTATGAATTGATTTTACCTTAGAATATTAAGGGTACATTTTCAATGGGTTAAGTAGCCACATTTTTTTCAGTAGTTCTTTTGGGTAAAGGCTGCTTATTTTACTGCTGTTTGATTCTAATCAGAGGTCACAGAACTATGGAAGTTCTGGAGTAGATTTTAAAACATGTGCCTTTCTGCAGATCTCAATTGGTGGTGCTGGTTTATACTGAGAATTCCTGGCCTCCGGGCCATGAAGGGCTCATATCAGAGCCCATGGTTTCCTTTAACTCATTGAGTATCTCAGGGTGAACTTTGCAGCTGAGACAATGTCTGCCATGCTGGATTATTTGCCTCCTGGGTGAAGGCCGAGCTCTTTTTAGCATGAGGTACGAGACCAGGGCCACCTTAGTGTACAATTACATAGATTACAGTGTGAGTAGTAGCTGTGTAGAGCTGTATGCTCAAGTACCCTGTGTCTGCCCCCTCCTCTCCAGCTTTACCCTCTGAATCTTAAGTTCCACCCATGTTGAACTTTTTTAGGGTTTTCTTGTGGCTTCTGCCAAAAATGCCTTCCCTTCCCTTCCAACTAAACTAACAACCCTCAAATCTTGTTCTAAACAACACCAATATATTTACACATTGTACCCCCAAATAATTTAAAAATTGACTGTACTCATACTACTACATGAATATTTCTTGGAAGGACTGATGCTGAAGCTCCAATACAGTGGCCACCTGATGCGAAGAGCAGAATCATTGGAAAAGACCCTGATACTGGGAAAGACTGAAGGCAGAAGGGGGAGATAGAGGATGAGATGGTTGAATGGCATCATTGGTTCAGTTGACATGAGGTTGAGCAAATTGTGGGAGATAGTGAAAGACAGGGAAGCCTGGTGTGCTACAGTCCATGGGGTTGGAGAGTAGGAACACAACCTAGAGAACTGAACAACAGTAACACTACCATCAACACGCCTACTAAATAAAATTCAAAATTTACTATTTGCAGTTCTTTTTTTAACTCATAAAGAATGTAATCTCATCAAGCCAGTATGGAGGATTGTGTGCAAGAGTGTCACTGACACTTCTTTTTTCTGATTTTTTTTGATTAATGCTTTCTTTTCTTCTGTGTGCTAAGGTTGCTATTGTTTGCTCTATGGTTATGTTCACCTCTTTCTGTTTGCATGCAATATTAGAGCCTTCATCTTCATTGACTTAATTAAAATTTTAGATTATGTAAAACATTAGCATGCTCCAAAGTCCAAAGTATAGGAAAAGCTATACCCAAAGGTGGCTCATTACATTCTTAATTCTTTCACCGTATTCCTACCCACTCCCAAAGGGAATCCATTTCCAGTTGTTAGTTTATGCTGTGTTTCTTATATGTGAATATTTTGTTTCCCTTTTTCCTTATAGAGAAAAGTAATAATGTTTTCATGTTTTTCTTTTTCACTTAACAGTATATTCCAGAGACTGTTCTAGAATGTGTTTACGGAGCTCTTCCTGCCATATTTTTTCTGGGCTTCCCTGGTGGCTCAGAGGGTAAAGCATCTGCCTGCAATGCAGGAGACCTGGGTTCGATCCCTAGGTCAGGAAGATCCCCTGGAGAAGGAAATGGCAACCCACTCCAGTACTCTTGCCTGGAAAATCCCATGGACGGAGGAGCCTGGTAGACTACAGTCCATGGGATTGCAAAGAGTTGGACACAACTGAGCGACTTTACTTTCACTTTCCCGCTATATTTTTTCTTTACTGCTTCATGGTATTCCGTTGTTTGGTTGAACGAACTCCTATATAGAAACACTGAGATTGCTTCCAGTATTTTACTCTTACAATTAATTTGTGTCATAATGAATAACTTTGTCTGATTTTTAAAATGTTTGCCTATGTTTTACCTTTACCTTGTTCCATGTACTTCTGAGTATTATACTTTGCTGTCTTACTTGGCATTTTATCTTCCATTGCATCTTCTAAAAGTGGGAGGAAGATCTAAACATTTCTCCAGAGAAGATATACAAATGGCCAAAAAACACATGAGAAGATGCTCAACATTGCTCATTAGAGAAATACAGATCAAAACAACAATGAGGTATCACCTCGCACTGGTCAGAATGGCCATCCTCAAAAAATATACAAACAATAAGTGCTGGAGAGGGTGTGGAGAAAAAGGATTTTCTTGCCCGGTTGATGGGAAGGTAAATTGACAGAGCCACTATAGAGACAGTATGGAGATTCGTTAGAAAACTAGGAATAAAATTACCTGACCCAGCAATCCTACTACTGTGCATATACCCAGAGAAAACCATAATTGAAAAGGACACATGCCCCAGTGTTCCATAGCAGCACTGTTTTGTGCTATATTTATCTGGCTTAGATGTCAGTGTTATATTTGCTTAATAAGATTGTTTTTTTTTAATTTCCTATACTCTGAAACAATTTAACTATAATTGGACTTATCTAGTCTTTGAAGGTCTAATACAATTCTCCTGTAAAATTCAGACTGTAAATTGAACAGTAAAATTAATTGGAGAAAAGTCTCATTATGTGAAGCTTAAGGATTTCTTTAAAAAATCTTATATGTTGGGTTATATGTCACAATTGTAAGTATAAACAGTAAGCTAATTGCAACTTTATCTAAGACCTATCCATATTCCAGAGATAACTGGAATTTTGCAAAATGATGTATAAAAGAGGGAAGTCATACTGTCTTAGAGGAAGCAAAGATTCCAGGACACTGCCCCTCTTTTTTTTTCTATAGAACATGCTAATAGAGGCCAGGTAGATAACACAAAGGAATGAGACCAACTGGGTACCATGTACTAGGGAGCGGTATATGGTACTTTCTAGCTCCTAAACAACTGTTACTTCTCAGTAAAATCTCAGGAACGTGAGCCTGAAGTTGCCAGCTCTCCAGATTTATCAAGAGGAGCTGAGAAATCCAGATTGTTTTTTGGTGTTAACACTTAATGATTTTTAAGACTTGGCAATTCATTCAAAAATTGAAAGCACAATGTAGGCAAAACATAACACAGTTGTAAAAGTGTGACCCCATCAGTTCTCCTGAGGTCATGCAGGTGGTGTCGTTTTGACGTTGAGCATCAAACATCTTAGCTGGGCCTGCTGTTCAACTTTCACTTGTGAAGAAGAAGCTGTGAGGTGTGTTAGACCCGCCACAGCTGTCGAGAGATGCTGCGTGCTCTGTGTTGGAAAGATGATGGGGGGAGAGAGAACCGGACTTGATAAATAAAGTTGCATATGGATATTGGTCCCTCTGAGCAAGGTCATGAGCAGGCAGAAGTGGTGCCTCTGTGTGGCCTCCTGCAGTTGGCACCCTTGGAAGGTGGTGTCTGGTGGGGACTAGTGAGGTGCCAGCCCTCTTCTGCTTAGGGATGACTCAGTCCTCCCTGCTCCTGCCCCTCCCACCCCCCTCCCACCTCCTGCCCCATCCCCCGCCCCCCACCATCCCTTTCCTAGCTGGCATGTTTCCTCTTTTCACTTCCTGTCTTGCTGCTGCATTTATACATTGTGCTTATCATGGTCCCTCACCCTAGGGACCTCCTGCCATCCCACGAAGCTCTGTGACTGAAGGCACAACTGTCAAATTCACTCAGTGACTGCTTGGCTGTTTTGACCAGTTTCTTAGTAACAGCCTTGTTCATTTCAGTCAGAAAGACTAATTGGGTGCCTTTTTCTGGGAGGGGAGAGTGTGTTTCCTGATTCAGCCCCTTGGTGGCTCTGATCTCTGACCTCATTGCTTCCTGGGATGTTCTTATATAGAGACTTTTGGCTTCTGCTCTCAATACCATGCATTCCTAATTATTTTTTGCTACTTCATGAGTAATAGCAAGGTCTGCTTGGGTTACTTACTGAAAGTGGATATTAAAAATTGAGCTAAGATGATGAAAATTGAGCTAAGATGCCCCATTCCTCTCTTGGAATTTCCACATGCCTGCATCAGTGCTGTGTGGAGAATTTGTTCTTTGCCATCAAGCTGGTTTGAGTCTAGAATCTGACTTTGAGTGTGGACCAAGTTGGGCCCAATTGCCTCTTGGGGATTATTTAGAATTAATAAAATCAGGAATGGGACACCTTTTGACTACACATGTGCCTGAAGTATGAATTGTTAGCCAAATGAACTTTTATGTGGTACAGTCTAGAGGATAGGAATTTAAGGGCTGTATTTATTGATTACAGTTAAGCACGTTTTATTGCAAAGAACAATATTTGCAGCTAAGTAGCCGTGTCCAAGCTGAGATGTTTCTTCTTACTTGATCCTACAGTGAAGTCAGCGTAAGCGACAACTGTTTCCATAGCTGCGGAATCTGTTTTCAAAAACACAAGGCTATGATTTCACTGTGGGTCAGCACGCATGGAGAAGCCGATATGGAAATGGAAAGAATCTTTCTTCGAGACACAGTTTAAAACAAAAGCTTCCTGTCCTCCTTTGATGTTTAGATGCAGTTTCCCCCTTTAAGTTTTACGAGTTAATTTCAGAGGTTGACCATGCGATGATCCTGGTTGATGGTATTTCTGTCACTCAGGAAGCCCCTCAAACATTTCCTTCTCATTTCCTGATACAATGGCTGACTCAGTGGAAAGCCGTTATACTCTTTGGTCACCACCATTGTGAGTAGCCTGTTGTGTAGTTGTGGCTAAGACAGAACAGTTGGCTTGGTTATGTTCAGTAGGTCTGAGCATAAAGGCCACATCATTTAATTAAGTCTACACCCCAGCTTTTACTATGTTTCCCAGGCACTGGGGACACAACAGTGAAAAATCAGAAATAAGTCTCTCTTTTACTCATTTCTTCCCAAACCATACAAGGCATGGAATACAAATTCTGTGTCCTTGGACTTTTTATAAAGCCTGATTGTGGAAAATGCCTGTTGACATAGAGTCCCCATTTCCTCAACAGGTTTGCCCCTACTTTCAGACGGTTTCTGAGCAGAGTTATTATTTATTGAGCATTTACTAAGGGCTACCTGGGTTCGATCCCTGGGTTGAGAAGATCCCCTGGAGAAGGGAACGGCTACCCACTCCAGTATTCTGGCCTGGAGAATTCCATGGACTGTATAGTTCATGGGGTTGCAAAGAGCTGGACACGACTGAGCAACTTTCACTTCGCTAGAGGGTATTTTGACTGTAGGGTATTAGCTCCTTTCATCCCCATGAGAGCCTTGTACTGTTAGGAATTAATATTACTTCCCATTTTGTAGATGAGAAAACTGAGGGTTAACTGACTTTAACTTGTCCAACATCCCATGGTGACTCATGGCAGCTGTGTCTTTCTGTCCCCGGAGGGGTTGAGCTTATAGTGGGTGTGTTTTAGGAAATGCAGTTGCGCCTGTGTGGCTGGGGTGAGGAAATGTGCTCATATCCAGGCTGTTTAAATGTGTGGGCTGGTCAGATGATGCCACAGTCAGTGCTGAAGCATGGAGAGGTCGGGGCTGGACTGTCGTGCTGGAGGACAGCCAAGGACCTAATAAGGAGGGGTGACAAGACTGTTTGGGTGTAGTTCTGTGGATGGGGAAAGGCTGCTTGCAGAGATAAAATTCTACTGGACGTACACTTCAATTATATTTTATGCATCTTGTTTTTATTAAAACAGAAACACTATATTCTATACACTGTTTTGTGACCTGCCTTTTTCCCCATTCATTCTATGCCGAGCATCTCTTCTTGGCTTGCGTGGGTTTCTCTGCAGTATCATTAGAAATGGGACATATGCAGGCCTGTTATATGGTTGGCCCATGCTTTATTTTATTGAAATCTGTATTATTAGACAACTTTGTTTTCTGGTTTCTCATTGTGACTTAGTGCTGAAGGGGGAAAGGTCAGTCTCTGCACACAGTTATGGTTTTTCCTTAGGAAATTATTGCAGAAGTGGAACTGCTCTTTTTTGTAAATTAATTTATTTATTTTAATTGGAGGCTAATTACTTTATAATATTGTAGTGGTTTTTGCTATACATTCACATGAATCAGCCATGGGTGTACAAAGAATTAATCTCAAAAATATACAAGCAGCTCCTGCAGCTCAATTCCAGAAAAATAAACAACCCAATCAAAAAATGGACCAAAGAACTAAACAGACATTTCTCCAAAGAAGACATACAGATGGCTAACAAACACATAAAAAGATGCTCAACATTACTCATTATCAGAGAAATGCAAATCAAAACCACAATGAGGTACCATCTCATGCCAGTGAGAATGGCTGCTATCAAAAAATCTACAAACAATAAATGCTGGAGAAGGTGCGGAGAAAAGGGAATCCTCTTACACTGTTGGTGGGAATGCAAACTAGTAGAGCCACTATGGAGAACAGTGTGGAGATTCCTTAAAAAACTGGAAATAGAACTGCTATACGACCCAGCAGTCCCACTGCTGGGCATACACACTGAGGAAACCAGAATTGAAAGAGACACGTGTACCCCAGTGTTCATCCCAGCACTGTTTATAACAGCCAGGACATGGAAGCAACCTAGATGTCCCTCAGCAGACGAATGGATAAGAAAGCTGTGGTACATATACACAATGGAATATTACTCAGCCATTAAAAAGAATGCATTTGGAACTGCTTTTGATGCATGCTCCTGAGCATGAACCACCTCATAACCTGCATGATCAGCAGCACAGGTATAAGTAGGGGAAGTGTGCAGTGGGATAGATGGCAAAAGAGTGTCTCATCCTCATTTTCATTTTTGTTTCTCTCATTACTTGTGATTTTTCTCCTGAAAACTACTATTTGAATTTTCTCTCATAATGATTCCCTACATGAGCATTTTTATTGGGGAAGTTAACATTTTTTCAGTATAAAATAATCCTCATACTTTCTTTGAAAGCGTTTGTCTTGTAATTGACATTCTCTTATAATCTTAAATTTTTATTTTTCACGTAGGATTGCTTTTTTATATCCCACCTGGTTTTTTGAAAAATTTCAGATCTACATAAGTGGTAAGAGAAGGATGTGCTGAATGTGCTGTTGCTTCAGTTGTGTCTGACTCTTTGTGACCCTGTGGACCATGGCCCACTAGGCTCCTCTGTCCACGGTATTTTCCAGTCAAGAAAACTGGAATGGATTGCCATGCCCTCCTCTAAGGGATCTTCCCGACCCAGGGATTGAACCCGTCTCCTGCGTTGGCAGGTGGGTTTTGGTTTTGGTTTTTTTTGTTTGTTTTTACCACTAGTGCCACCATGGAAGCCCAAGAGAAGGATACCATGGACTAAATTGATGTTTGTGTTTATTGGTATGTTTGCCATGTGCTAAGGCATTAAACACCCTTGGGTTCAACACCAGCCCCACCTCTAGGTTCTTGGGACTGTGGGGAGAAACCTCCAGCCCCAGTTTCCCTGCCAACAACTGGAGGAGGGGCATGATGCCGGCCTGCAGGTCTTGTGAGTTTTAGATCAGCATTCCCTGGGGTAACGCACCCAGGCCTGGCCGGGCTCACAGCCACAGTCACCGCAATAAACGGGAACCGTTCGTGCTCTTTTCCTTGTTGGAGTCATTATGAGTTTTTAAACTCCAGACCGCACCTGGGGAGTGAGTGCCGTGAGAGCCAGGACCCAAGGAGGGGTCATGTACAGAGACCTGTTCTCTTCCCTCTTCCTCTCCCACCCTCGCCCCACATTCCTGGGCCTCTTTCTCACTCTGGTTATTGTATTAACTTTATCCCCAAGCGTGACAGCACCACCGCCGCTGTTCTGGCTGTACATGGTTTATTACTGACTCTGGCCTCATGCACTTGCCTTGCCCGTGGAGCCCAGCTCTCTCTCTCCCCATTTCTTGCTCCCCAGATATCCCTCACCCCTTCGAAGTGGCGGCGCACACAATGTGGACTGCAGGGCTTCCTTGTTTGGGACGTGTAGGTTTTCTCAGCGGATGTTTTCTTTCTTCATAGCAACATCTTTCTATTCTGGAATCACAGAGATTTCCAGCAAGCCACCCCACAGGGGCTTGGGATGAAGTTCCTGTTCTTGCCACCTTGTCTGACTTTGACCAGCCTCTAGTCAAAGGCTGGACTCCTCCCTGGACTTGGAGATATGGAGAGCACTCCTCTGCAGATCTGAATTTTCTGACAGGGGGTTAGAATTGGGGCAGGGAGCATACGGGTGGGGATGCTCCACCAAGAACCATCTCCAGCCTACCTGCCACCCATCAGGCTGGCCTTATATTCCCTGGCTGGCAGAATGAAATGTCCAGAGAGCACTGTATCCCCCCAGGTTGGCTTGGAAGCACAGAGCAGCCCTGTAGGCATACTGGGGAGCCTGTCTGCAGGGGAGCATGTGGTTCCTATGCTAACTTGGGAGACAGTGCTCTCTTAACATCTTGCTCAGCTTTTAGGGTCTCTTAGGTAACTTATATCTGTGCTGGACGTGGGCCAGCTGGTCTCCCTGAACTTGCTTTGTGCTGGAAGACACATGAAGGTTCCTTTGGGGACGAAAGAAGAGAGGCTCCACAGCACAGCCTCCCTACTTGGTCTCCTTTCCCCAGAGAGGGAGCTATTTATGGTGTGTTATAAATCTGCTGCCGCCAGCCGGATAGACCGGGACTGTTACATAAGACTGTTAGAGCGTGCTGCCTTTTTATTCTCCTTTTTTCAGGAGATGCGGCAGGGTTTGCAGAAGGCAGCGTAGCTGGGCACTTCTGTTCTGTGGGTTGCAGCAGAATTATTTTTGGAAACCAGGGAATTTGGTCACATGACAGTTTTCATTCAGTGAGACCTGATGGATGAAATAGATTTCTCCTTACTTCTTAGGGATCTGTAGGGGACAGTGGCTTTGTTGGTGGATTTGTTTCTGTCCTTAGCACAGTTTAGAAAGAGAAGGTTGAGTTATGGGACTAAGCTTGGTCAGAGTCATTGCCTTGAGTGACGGAAGTTTTCTTTGAGTGATTCTTGATTTAAAAAAAATAGTGGGGTGGGTGGGGTGGGGTGAGATTCACCTTCAGAGCTGGAGAACAGTATAGTCTTAAGAATGAAATTTATTTCACATGTGTATGTGGGTGCCTAGGCATGAGAATGTGTGGAAGAGAGAGAGAGAGCAAGGGAGGAAAGACACAGAGGCATCCCACACATACTAGGTGCATATATAGGAGCCGCTCACGTGATGGGTGCACCTATCCCGTGCATGGGTCAGGGGCGTGTGATGGGCGCACATCTCTGCTGCATGGGTCAGCGACACGTGGCGGGGACACGTGACAAGGGCACGTAACGGCAGCTGCACGTGTGTCAGGCACGCCTGTTGGGTTCGTGCGTGAGGTGCAAGTGCTGTATGCATGTGACGGCACAGGCGTTAGTCACATGTGATGGGTACAAGTGTGCAGCCCCCATTCCATGCTCAAGTTCTTCCTTCAGTCATTCTAGTCTTAGTCTCCAGCTATCCCGGCCTCTCCTTTTCTAGGGACCCTCAGGGGTCTCATAGGACTTCACAGAAGGCCGCGATAGCCCTCCTAGAGACCATAGGGCATCTCCTTTCCCGTGCCTTTGGTTCCCAACATGGCTCCAACTTTCTGGAGTGAACGTGAAGTCACTCAGTCATGTCCGACTCTTTGCGATCCCATGGACTGTAGCCTACCAGGCTCCTCCGTCCATAGGATTTTCCAGGCAAGAGTACTGGAGTGGTCTACCATTTCCTTCTCCAGGGGATCGTCCCAACCTCAGGGATTGAACCCAGGTCTCCTGCATTGCAGACAGACGCTTTACTGTCTGAGCCACCAGGGAAGCTGTAGTTGCTGATATTAGCTGTTCCAAGTCTTCTTA
Source organism: Bubalus kerabau (assembly GCF_029407905.1). NCBI lineage: Eukaryota > Metazoa > Chordata > Mammalia > Artiodactyla > Bovidae > Bubalus > Bubalus kerabau. Next base: position 16,163,271 of record NC_073643.1, read on the forward strand.
CTCGTTCTGTGGGTAGTCACATATGCCCTCTCCCAAACTGCTCCGTCCTTGTGCAGCGTCATGGTGTAGCAGTAGTTGAAATTTTTGAGTAAATAAGAAATGCTTCCAGTCCTGCTTCTTGCCAGTTATATGAAGAAAACTTTGAGTGAGTCGCTTAACTTTGCCCTACCCCCATTCCCCACCCCTACCTGACAGAATGAGGAGATCTACCAAGCTATGCTGTAGGATTTATTTTACAGGACAAAGGTCATTACGCCCATGTGAAAGCCCTCAGTGAGCAGTATCCTCCTGCAGGGCCAGTGGCTGCTTTTGGCCAGTTCTACACTATTGCTGCAAAACTGCAGCTCATCCCCTCCCTCTCCAGCTGTTCAACTCTTACATCATATTTTCCACTCTTTAGCCCCTTGTCCCGTTATTTAAGGAGCTGGCCAGAAAGGTCAGATGAGGTGGTAGAAGAGGAGCAAACCAGTACGGTCACCCATCAGCTGTGAGCCAGCTCGGCATGGCCCTGGAGGCCAGACCCCATCTCTGGGCTATCTGAGGCATGCGTATTTCTAACAAGGAATTGAGTAGTCTCAATGGGGTTTTGAGTCCCTTTGCCTCTGTTATGGCAAGAGCCTTGTTTTTAAAGACAGTGGACAGATGCAAAAATAACAATCGTTGGTCAAGATCCCATGAAACATCTGATTCTCTGTTGGACATAGAACAACTTTAAACACATAAGCACAATATATTCACACCTCTAATAGTGCAGCATCTTTGGAGCCATTTAAATCTAGGTTCATACATGTGGACTCTAAAATGTGACGCAAACATCTGCAAAACGGACTCAAAGACATAGAGAACAGACTTATGGTTGCCGAAGGGGAAGGTGTTGGGGGAGGAATGGAGTGGGACATTGGGGTTAGCAGATGTAAGCATTTATATATAGAATGGATAAACAACAGGGTCCTACTGTGTAGCACAGGGAACTGTATTCAATATCCTGTAATAAACCATAATGGACAAGAATATGAAAAAGAATGTATATATGTATTACTGAATCACTTTGCTGTATAGCAGAAATTAATATAACATTGTAAATCAACTAAACTTCAATGAAAAAATATGATAAAGGGAAAAAAAATCTAGGTTCAAATCCTGGGTAAGTTATTTAATCTCTCTGAGCCTGTTTTCTCTCCTATAAAAAGCAGATACTGATATTACTTTATAGGCTGTGAACCTTGAACAAGGTCCTGTATATAAAAGACCAAGCCCAGTGCCAGACCTGTAGCTCATTTTGCAAGGAATGCTGGGGCTCTCTGCACTTTGAAAAAGCACATGTTCATCTTACCACCTTTGAAGCAGGCAGCAGTTTGCTCAGAGAAGTAGCTGAAGATGGCAACAAAGCACATTGCCCTGGCCAGAGAGAGGGAAGCCCTGGTGCCAGTCATGCCATAGTCAAGATATTAATAGGTTGTAAGCAAGTCATCCTGAAGCAGGTGTCAAGGTTCTGGAGTGTTCACCCTGATTTGAAATGACTCTTTTCCTTTAGGACCATCCACAGCCTGCAAGTTCTCTGGACTAATATTATTATTCCTAAGATAAAAATAAGTATTGAAAAAATGCCTCCGCTGTGCATTCAGGTGCTTAAATGCTTATGATCCTTAGGGCAGGTCTCCTAACTTTTAATTCAGTTTCAGGCCTGCTGTCCTAGGCCTGGCAGACTATCTGCTTTTGTTGTGTCTACTTCTTCCAGCAACTTGACAACTGGTTGGTGGTACCCATGTTTTATAGATGAGTCTATCAGGGACCTGACCCCTGCAGTCTGTAGGGAATGGTTGGGTACCACACCCAGTCCTGTGTGGTACCCATCGTCGGATCTAAATCTTCCTCTAGGACCAAAAGGATCTGAGTGGCTGTGGGCTGACTGGTTTGCCTTCTCACTAGGCTTGGGGAAATGTGGGGGCTTCTAAAGCACGCTGTTTCTTTTAGAACCAAAGGCCCTTGAGGGAGGCAGAATCTCAAGTTGTTCTATCAAGATTCCTATCCCCTGGTTAATCAGTCAAGCAGTGATCTAGGTACTGCTATGAGCGGACTTTGCAGATGGAAATAAGGTTATTAATCACATGACTTTAAGATAGGGAGATTGTCCCGGATTATGTAAGTGTAATCACACGAGCCTTTGAAAACAGAAAAGAACAGGAGAGGAGGTTAGAAAGATGCAGCAGAAGCAGGTAGAGCATGTGGACTCAACACGCCTTTGCTGGCTCTGAGACGTAGGGGTCACGTGCAGGGACTGGAGAGAGGCCTTTTGGAGCCGATGGAAAGCATGAGAAGGAACACAGGCAGCCCCGAGCAACAAAGACCAGCCCCAGGCTGACAGCCAACATGGAAATATGGTTGTCAGTCCTGCAGCCACAAGTAGCTGATTTTTGCCAACAATCTGAATAAGCCTGGATATGAGTTCTTCCCTGTAGCTCTAGGAAGGAGCTCAGCCTTGCTGATGCCTTGACTGGAGCCCGCCTGGCAAGGCTCCTGTTGGACTGCTATAACCTATAGCAGTCTTGACTTGATGAATGACTATTTCAGAACACTAAATTTGTGGCAGTTTGTTACAGTAGAAGTAGAGGGCTATATGGTCCTGGTAAACAATTTGTCCCTTGATGAAAACTTTTGCTGTTCTGGGACCTGTTGGTTCAGAATTGCTGAACTGTGACAGTAAGTTAGTCCCTGGATATATTGGCTGCCTCTGCCCCCGCCCAGAACATAAACCTTGAAAGCTCAGGCACCTGGCTGATCCTGGAGGGGTTCCCCCATCCCCCAGCATGGGTTTCTCCTTGTCACGTTTCCTTCTGACACCCTGGAAGAAGTTTGTCCTTGAGGAACCTCTTCCTTTATCTCTTGGGAAATGGGTGATTCATGTTCACAGAGGGCAGCTCTGTCTGCACAGTGTCACTTGACTCTCCTGCCAGAGGTCACCTCCACATGGGTGGCAGAAGGTTCATGCTAATATCACTGGGGATTGGGGCAAGGGCTGATGAGGACACAGACGCCCTCCTGCAGCTCTGCCTACCTGCATTTGGGGTTCCTGGCATGGCTCAGCTGCAAGGCCACTGGTTTTCTGATGCTCATTCAGTCCCTTCTTTTTTCATGATGGTGCAGCTGAGATCTGGAGGAGCAACACTATCCCCCCAGTGTCACACAGCTCTGTGGGGTTTTAGCTCAAGTTCTGAGCTGCAAAAAAATCCCATGCTGGAGAAGAAGGAAATTGTAGGAAGATGCATACATGTTTTCTGTTGGCAGCAAACTGGATTAGGCTTGAGCAACTCCAGTCTTCTCTGACAGCCTGGGGGCTGGAATCGTGGACCACGAGTGGAGGAGAAGAGTGAGGCAGGGCACCTGGGCCGAGGGCCCCAGCGAGAGGCAGGATAACCCCCTTAGCTCAAATGCAAAACCGCTGGCCTGCTTGCGTTCTTTTTTTCCTGCTTCCTTTCCTGGCCCCTCTTTTGCTGACAATTTGACCCGGTTGCAGGATTTCTCACTCCTCTGCTAAGAAAAATCTCTGCTTCCCGCAGGCTCCCCAAGTAAAACCGAGTAAGACAGAGGCGCTTTCATCTCTCAGGGCCGTCCACCCTCACTTTGCTTAAGCCTCGTTTGTTTCCTCTGCCTGAAAGAAGCCTTTTGCTTGGTGTGCCAGGGTTGGCTGGAGCCAGAGAGCATCCAGGGCTGCGACCGCTTTGTTCCTGAACCCCGTGTGAAGTCTTGGGAATGTCTGCATACACTAGAGTGAGGGGCAGTGGCCAGGTGCCTAGGATCATTTTCCCACAGAGTTCCTATCCCTTTTCTTAGTTCACACCTGGCTCCGTGACCTTTGGAAACTTCTGAACCTCTCTAAGGACCCCTGTCCTTCAGCTGTAAAAATGAGACTGTAAGAGGTGGACTAAGAGTCAGACACTCACTGGGTGACCGAGCAAACACAGAGAGATGGATCTGTGTCTTGTACAGAATGCTCACACCCAGCTCTTCCCACACTCCGTGTGGCTGCCAAGTGGCCTGGGTATGGTCATTTCAGGGTTGTTGTTGTGTAGCTGTGAAGTCGTGTTCAGCTCTTTTGTGACTCCATGGATTGTAGCCCACCAGACCCCTCTCTCCATGGGATTTCCCAGGCAAGAATACTGGAGTGGGTTTCCATTTCCTTCTCCAGAAGATCTTCCTGACCCAGGGATCAAACCCACATCTCCTGCACTGCCAGGCATTTCTTTACGGCTGAGCCACCTGGGGAGCCCCATATCAGGGTAGGCGCCCTCATCTTAGCTGTAGTCCAGTCTGTCCATTTGCTTAGAGCTGCTTTCAGACAGGTTTCAGTTAGTAAATGAAGCCACATGCCCTGTATCTCAGTCTGTACTGGTCCCTGAGTAGTTGAGTAGAGCTTCACTTGTAATTCTTTATCGGAACTGAAGAATTCAATTGGAAATACCTGGGCTCGAAGGAAACAGAATTTGCAATGTGATCACTCATCACCTCAGGGCTCTTATTTTCTGAAGATTTTGTTCATTTTTTTCAGAGATTCTAAGTCACCGTGCTCCTCTCTCTGGCTTGTCCCTTAGGTTCCCTGTGAGGAGCCGCTGCCAGTGTGCCCGACCTCCTGGGGGCTGTCTGCCCGACTGCCCCAGACTCCAGCAGCGGGGCCACCGATGGCAGTGGGCACCTCCCCGTGAAACCTGCCAAGCTGGACGCCACAGCTCTGCACGACGACACTTTGGCCAACTCTGTGCCCCCTTTGGAGGCGTGCAACCATGCAGTCCTAGCCTGCGGCCTGGGCATCCCCGAGGAGCACTATGTGAGCGAGGCCGTGGAAGATGCGCCCAGCTGCAGAGGCTACCGAGATGCCTGCACCATCACCGGTAAGGGGTCCTCTCCCTGCCAGGGATGGGGGAGTCAGTGAGGACCGGGGAATGGTGGGCCGCAGGAGGGGGTCTGGGGAGGGACCTGGAGGTTGAGGAGAGACCACCAAAGGGCACGGAGTCGCAGCTTTGGGATTGTGAGACCTACCGTCCAGAACTGAACTGTCTGAGATGAAGACACTGTGTAATAGAATTGTCCTGAAGGTTAGAGATGGGAGCACTGAGTCTTGAGCCGTGCGCCCGGCCCGTAGCGGTGCTCAGGGTGGTTTGGTCCCTTGCCCCTCTCCCTGAGGCTCTGTTTCTTCTGACATAAAACAGGTGTAATGAAAATAACACGCCATGGTGCTGTGGGCTGCAGCAGCGGGGAACTCCCCGCAGGGCCCTGTGCACACTGTCAAGTTCAAGTTCTCATAGTCGCCTGTGTCAGTCACACCTTCCCAGTGTCCTGGGAACAGGGGGATCCGCCCCCCACCCATCCAGTGTACCGGCAGCACCTGCTATTCAGGCACATTGTAACGGAGCTCTGGCTTGTTTCTCTCCTTGAGGGATCCTCGGGACAAGTGTTTGGAGCCAGCACCAGAGGGGCTGCGAGTGGGAACGGTGAGGGCTGGTGTGTGGAACAGCAGCAAGGAGCCTCGTAATGCATCTAGTTGCGTTTTTATCGAAGTTTCTGCCCAGCTCTCACCTTGTCTGCGCCGTTTGCTTTCACACTCTTGTTGGAAATAATGTTCGTTGACAATTTCAGATATGCAGATTTGCTTCCAGTTGGTTTTCACCGTTTTCTCACCAGTTAAGCATTGAGGACCCCACCCCACCCCATGTCAAAAGCTTCCTGGCTAAAAGGGGCATGGAGATGCCGCCGAACCCCTGGGTGCCGAGCCCTTCCTCCACTTGTGTGCTGAATCTTCCTGCTACTTCCCTGGCCCCCAAAGGACACGCGTCCAGTACCTGTCCTGTCTCTACCACACCATCCGTTTCTCCTTGCTCCTGTGTCTCTCCTATTAGCACAAAAACAGGTGACCACATTCTCCTTCTTAAAATGAATCCTTCTTTGCTCCTTTCCCCACAGCCAGCATCCCTGTCTCTGCTCTTTGGTTTGCTGACTCTGGTTTTTCTCCTGTTTTCTCGTGTGTCCACTATGCACAGGCTTGGGCCCCACCGTACCCCTAGTACTGATGGCCTCGTGCAGTTCGGCAGTCCATCCTCAGCCTTTTCGGCAGGAGTTGATACTGCCGGCCACCCCCTTCTCCTAAAAATGTGGTCCTCCCTTGGCTTTGGGTCCTGACCTGGCTGGCTGCTCCTCTCCAGGAACTGGGAGGCCCCAGGGCTCAGCTCTTCTCTCTCCTGGGTCTGTGACTCCCTAAGTGATCTCTCCCAGGCTCCAGGAGTTGGAACCTGCTTCTGCGCTGACTGCAACCAGTGCCTGCCCTCATGATGGACTTTCCCTGAAGGCCAGATGTGAGGGTCTGACTCCACAGCACGGCATTTGTACGTGGATGCCTATGACTACCCTGGCCTTTAGTGAGCTCCTGGTTTCCTCCTCCACCTGCTTTCTTTGCAGTCTTTCTAAATGGTCCTTTTGCCCTTTCAGCTGCTCAGACCAGAAGCCTTGGAGGCACTCGTGACCTCTGTATCTCTTTCCTATCCTGGTTCACTAGGAAGTCTAGTGACTCATGGTTCACACTGTGTCCAGAGTTTGACTGGTTCTCGCCAGCCCCAACTGTAACTGGTCGAAGCCACCTTCATCTCACTCTCAGATTGTTGCGGTGGCCTCCTGCTTCCTTGCTTGCCTCTGTGCAGTCCAGTCTCTGCCTATCCAAAGGAGTGACTCAATAAATACAAAGTTGGATGGCTTAACTCTTCTGCTCCACACCTCCCCTGGGCTCCTTTCTGTCCATGGCTTAAGTGCCAGGGTTTCCTGTGCCCATTTGACCCATCTCCTCTTCAACTCACCCCATTCAAGATAACACTGGCCTCCTCACTAATTTTTGGACAGACCCAGAACATCCCACCTCAGGGCCTTTGTTCTTGCTGCTGCCCAGGACCTGGGTGGCCTTAACCGCAGGTGGCCTCCTGATTCCTACTGTACTTTCTCCAAATGGCATTTCCTTGGAGGCCTTTAGTGAGTCCCCTGCAGAGAGAATGGTCTACCCCTTTCCCCATCTCCCTTACCTGCTTTAGCTTCCTCCCCAGATTTAGCCATGCACTTCCGTGGTTGCATTTTGTTGACCAAACTTGCAGTTAAATAGGAACTACTGCTAGGGTAATCACAAAGGCAAGGGCACAGATTTTGTGCATCCTTGAGTCTCATGACTGAAAGAGCACCTGCGTGTGGCCATTACTCAGTAACTATTTGCTGAGTGAATGAAATGTGTCCTTTAATTATTACTGCATTCTCATAAAGTGGGGAATGTTGTCCCTTTTTTTGCAAGTGAAAGGACTAAATCAGGAAAGGCTCAGCATCCTGCCTAAGATCCCTGAGCTCTAAGGGGTGGGGCTTGATGTAGATCCTGACCCCAAGATACATGTTCCCTGCCCCACCTCCACCAGGAATACAGTCCAGGTGGGGAGACAGATAAGCGAGTAGAAATAGGCTATGCAGCATGGTTAGACCGATGATAAGCACAGGCACACGGAAGAACACCATGGAGGGTGCCTGGCTGAGCCTTGAAGGGGAAAGGATGGGGGAGACCAGGAGGGCTCAGAGGAGGCAGTGTCCCAACTGCATTTTCATTTGTCTGAACACATAAGCTCACCACTGGGATTCTAGTGGCATTTTGCCAGTGAAATCCAGGAAGTGTTTCACTTGTTAAAGTAGTTTCACTTTGAACGTGACAAACGAGGGCAGAGTAATGGCAGAATGGCAGTGCTGAAACGTCAAGCCCTATGGGGCGTGGTAGCTGGCGGTTCTTTGCTGGAACCTCCGTAGCAGGCGCCCCGGGACAGCAGAGAGACAGCTCAGTGCTGTCACGTTTGGCAGCGGCTTGGTAAACAAGAGTGTAAACACAGCCACTCTTACGTGCTTAAGGCAGCCAGACAGTGCAGAACACGCTCAGGTTAAAGCTTTATATGTTGGTCTTCGGGAGGAAGACACAAACCAGAAAGCCCTCTTGAGTATCCCCAAGAACATGTATGTGGACTCCAAGGGCTTTGCCAAGCGCAGTCCTGGGAGACCGCTTGGCATCCAGCCTCAGATAAATCCATGCCACCCCCGGTTCCCAGGGAGCACTGAGATGAACAACAGGCTTTTTGTTCCTCTCTAATTTTTAGGCAAAGCCAAATTGCCCAGCACAAAGCCCCACTCCCCCTCTCCCTCCTCCTCCCCAGGGATATCACATTTTGGGGTGCGTCATTTTTTTGGTTTGGGGTGGTTTAACGAGATGAGCCGATAGGGTGCCCAGGCTGCCTGGAGTTACGTAACCCATTGTGCTTCCAGGGCAGTGCACAGTCTTAGGATTTGCCCCAACAAGCAAACTCAGAGAAATGCTGAGTAGGTGCAGAAGGTGGCTGGGCCGAGGTGCTGCCCAGGCTGGGTGCTAATGGGGGATCGCTCTTCGCTCTGAACTGCTGCTGGAGTCTTTCTGCACATGGCCCTGATGTTTCAGTTCGGGCAGCCTGTGAGGGCCCAGCCTCTGCCAGGACTCTGCCCAGGCAGGCTCACTCTGACAAGCTCATGTGGTGAGTGTGTTTGCCCGGCGTGTCCACTGTGCTTTTCTTTGTGACGATTGTGGCCAGAGAGGCGAAAGGCCGCAGGAGAAGTCGTTTCTCTCTTGTTCTGTTCAGCTTGGCAGGTTGTCCTTGGACCTGGGATGGGAAACGGCAGTATTGACTTGCTGACATGCAGAGTGGAGGGACCTTGGAAGCCACTCACCCCCCTCCTAGTCCCTCATCCAGGCTCAGGAGAGGTGGGTGACCCCCGCGGGGCCGTGAGCAGCGTGTCTGAGTTGGGACCAGGCTTCAGGACTCCCACCACCTTGCCCTCCGAAATCTCTGAAGCGGCTCAGCAAGGTCTCCAAGGTCCTCTCTGACCTCTCCTCCTCTGTGACTTTCCTGATCCTGTTTCTTAAAGCCTCATCTGGTGTCTGGGTCAGCAAGGGATTTTTCAGAAGGTGAGGAACACAGTCAGACAGCATCTCCCCCCATCCTTTCCTCTTTTTCTACCCTGTTTTCTTTTTTCCCCTTTGTATTAAATGTGCTTGGTCCTGTCCCTCCCGTCCACACCCCGGTGATGGTGCGCTTGCTAATCGGTTCTGCTCTGGCTTGTCTCATGTTGTGGGGCTAACGTTTCTGCTCACTTCCTCTAAGCTGATCAGAGTCCGACAGTTGGTGCATCTAGTTTCTGTCCTGTCTATTTGCTGTTACTCATGGTCTGTCTGGGACCACACACCAGTGAGTTTCTTGGAAGCGCGAGCTCTTCTTGTTCCATTCAGTTGTAGGTTTCAAGACATGTGAGAACTCTGGATGGGAGATTATGGAGATGCTGTGGTGTATGTGTATTTAAAATATCTTCAGGCTTGGTCAGTAATTCTGTTCAGCTAGCATCTACCTGAGGCCAGCTTTTTGATGGTGTCCACAGGTGAGATCTGGTCTCCCCCTCCAGAGCTCTGGAGGTGGGCAGAGGCGGAAGTGACTCGCTGTGAGCCGGCCAGGATTGCTCCCACTATGCTCATGGGGACTGTCCTTGTCATAGGAGGGCCACCATTTCAGATTTGTTCCTCTTCTGTCACCAATTTAAGCCATCAGACTTGGTGACTTATCCTCTGAAAACATGCTCAAATAAAATATTACAGACCTCTTTTATGATTAAATGTGAAGTCTTGCTTATCAATTCCTGCCTAGTATAAAATTTTTATTGTGTTTTCCATTGAAAATGTATAGTGTCCGTGGTGCTTACTTGGCTAAATGAAACAGAAAAAAATGGACGATGAAACACCCCTTCTTTTACAGAGTGAGAAAATGTGAATTAGAGTCTAGGGAACTGCACATCTTTTTCTGAATTCGTAACTTAGAAATGATCTTTGCTTCTCTCAGTTGAATGGCCCCGGTTTCGCAGTTGGTTTGTTTTTGCAAGTGCAGTGCAGGAGGAGGGCCCAGTTATGCTGGTTTTAGAGCTAACACTTAATCTTCAGCAAAACACAAAAACATGCACTTTTGTCTTTTAAACACGCTGACCTTGCTTCTCCTCTACTCCTCATCTTTAGGTGAGTGGGTAGAATATTTATTAGACAGGGTTTTGACATGTACTGTAAAATTTAGTTAAAATTATTAGTAAGAGTCCTGACATATGATTGACAGGCTATAGGTACAGAAGCCTGATATATTCTTATCTTCATAATTCATTTTTGTTCTGAATTTGAGACAAGTTTTAATGTATCTGATGTATTGGTGTTAGTCTTTGCCCGTTTCAAACTGTTTTAGGAAGCTGGCAAATGATAAATTAAAATTAAAAAATAAAGGGACTTCCCTGGCATTGCAGTGGTTAAGACTCTGCACTTCCAATGCAGGGCCCACGGGTTTGATCCCTAGTTGTGGTCTCATGAAGATCCCACATGCTGCATGGCGTGGCCAAATTTAAAAATAAAGAGTAGTGTTATTAAAGATTTGATCAGGGGTGCTTTGCAAGGGCTTCAGTACATTGAGTCCCCAGCCTCAAAAAGCATTCCTAAGGGTGTTCCTTTAGGTACCAGGTTTTCATAATGGATTTACTTTGATTTGTTTTGCAAGTATCAGAGCAGCTGTCGCTTCACACACGCTGTGTTCAAACTGCTCTTTAGGGGGACTGGAAGGGCCAGACGTGCGCCTCTGTCCTCAGCATCCTTTTGTGCCCCTCTGCAGAGGTTTGCTGTAGGGACTTGAAAGGGATTCAGCAAGAGAGAGTGCTGGGTGTGGCTTGCAGGTGGGTTTGAATGTTCTGCCAGCCACACAGTTCACTGGTGATTCTGGGACTCATGGCCCCAAGAACCTTGACTTTCTTCTCTGACCTCTGATCTTGACCTCAGACAAACTTGAGCAAATCAAGCAGAAACTATCATGAACAGGAACTTTATAGCTGTAATTGGACTTGGAACAAATCAAATTTCATAGATCTGTGTTAGGGCTTTTCTGAGAAACAGAACCAACAGGATATTTTTATTATATTATATATGTTTGTATATCATATTCTAAGGAATTGGCTTATGCAATTATGGAAGCTGACATGTCCCAAGATATATAGTTGGCAAGCTGGAGACCCAGGAGAGGCAGTGGTGTAATTCCAGTACAGAGATTAGCAGGCTCGGTGGCTCAGACGGTAAAGAATCTGCCTGTAATGCAGGAGACCCAGGTTCGATCCCCGGGTTAGGGAGATCCCCTGGTGAAGGGAATGGCAACCCACTCCAGTATTCTTGCGTGGAGAATTCCATGGACAAAGGAGCCTGGTGGGCTACAATCCGTGGGGTCACAAAAAGTCAGATATGACTGAGCAACGAACACTAACAGCCTAGAAAGAGCCAGTGTTTCAGTTTGAATCCAAAGGTAGGAAAAAGCTGATGTCAGCTGGAGGGCAGTCAGGCAGGAGGAATTCTGTCTTACCCTAGGGAGAGTCAGCCTTTTTGTTCTATTCAGACCTTGCTATGGATTAGATGAGGCCCGCCCACATCATGGAGGGGGAATCTGCTCTACTCAGTCTACCGATTTAAATCTTAATCTTATCCAAAAACACCCTCACAGAAACAACCCAGAGTAATGTTTGGCCAAATATCTGGGTACCCCACGGCTCAGTCTAGTTGACAATTAGCCGTCACAGATCCTAACAAAGGCTGACACTTACTGGGTAGTTGCTCTGTGCCTGGCAGGCTTCCAGGCACTGCTCTGGAAACTCACTTTGTTCTCAGCACAACCCTGCCGGGCAGGGACTGATATCCCCCTCATCTTTAAGGAGGTGCAGAGTGGGGAGGCCTGTCCTCTCCTGTAAACCAGTCATCCTTGGGGTTTGGACCCAACAGTGTTTCTTTCTGACCCTATTTAACCTCCTTCATTGTGTGTTTTTCTCTTCTATTAAGTTCATTTAAGTAGAGTTTTAATGATAAAAATTACACATGCAAATAGTAAAACTCAAAAGTGTACCAAAGCATAGTCAATGTGAGTAGCAATTACCCTTCCATCTGTACAGTTTAACCATTAAAAAATCGTTCCAGTAAGTTTTTATGCAACTAATTCTTTTTTTCTGAAAATACACTAATGGGACCATGCCGTATACCCAAATATGCATTTTAAAAATTAACAATATTATGATTGCTTCATTGCAGTACATAGGATGTTGCCTTATGCTTTGAAATGGCTTCATAGTTGCTCATTGTTTGGCTGTATCATTATCATCTTCCATTTATTTATGTTCTCAGACATAATGGGGTTTTTTTTTGTAACAAACATTGTGCAGTTCCTCCTTTATTAACCAGGTTAATAGGTAATGAATCCTTCTAAATACATCATCTTAGAAATAACAATGGAATGCCTTATTGTAATGTAAAGGAGAAACTAAAGTAAAATAATGGAGCCTGAGTTCTGGTTGTAGCTTCACGGACCTGGCCTCCTTAGAGTGTGTAGCGAGCAGCAGGCGCTGCCCCTGTGGATAGGGTTGCTGTGCAGGTATTAGCTGTAAGGGCAGTTAACCATAGTGGTCTCTCAGCGGCCAAGAATGAGCCACTGTTTCTGTCAGTCCCCTCTTGACAGTTGCTTTGTTCCCAGTGTTTGCTTTTTAACAGTGCCCCAAGGAACAACATTCTTGCATGTATGTCTTTTGGGTCACTTATTTCACATGTCTGTGGGCTAATAATTTAGGATTTGCTGTGCATCGCAGCACAGCCCCCCAAAGAGCCTGCACCTATTTAGTGCCCAGTGTCCATGTAGGGAGGCAGGGGTCTTTGGGTTTAATCGACCATTTTCATCATAGTTAATCAGATAGTCATACAAAATGGTATTTCATCTTATTTTGTTTCTTCTTAATTATGAATGAGTCTGTTCCTCCTTTCTCTTTTGTCTCATTTTCTGCAAACAGCCTGCTTTTTGTCTTTGCTCATTTTTCTAGTGGGTTGTTGGCCTTTAAGAGGTATTCTGGAGATTCTGTTGTGTGTACAGAGGGTAGAGTGGTGTGCCAGGGTGAGATTCTTTTATATTTCAGAAGAGGAAAAAATGTCTTGAAAATAGTTACACAAATTACTGTTTAACTATGACTATGTCCGTAATTCACAGAAGTACAGGGTGCTTAGAGATTATGTAGAGGGGATTTCTGAAGTGGCATTTCTAAGAAGGCTCCTGTAGGAAAGCCATATTTAGGCAGAAATCTGAAGGCTGAGTAGGTGTCGGCAGAGAGGGAGAGAGGGAAGGAGCAATCCACACGTTGAAGATAGCGTGAGCAAAGGCCCTGGGGTGGAAGGTGCTCTGATAACAGTAGCTAACACCGATAGAGTGCCTACTGTGTGCTTCTCATGGTCCTCAATGCGTGAGCAAAGGCCCTGGGGGGGAAGGTGCTCTGATAATAGTAGCTAACACCGACAGAGTGCTAAGTGTGTGCTTCACACGGTCCTCAATGCCTCTTGTGTCTAACTTCGTTTAATTCTCTTGTATTAGTCATCTGTCACTGTGTAACGAACTTCCCCAAAGCTTGCACCATGGAAAGCAGTCTGGTGCTTCTTCAGGTTAAACATAGTAGCTGCTGTATGACGTAACAGTTTTTCTCCAAGTTATGTACCCAAGATAAATGAAAACATAAGTCCACACAAAACTTTACATGTGTGTTCCAAGCAGCATTATTCACAGTAGCCAGAAAGGAGACCCAAATGTCTATCAGTTGATGATTGGATAAACAAAATGCAGTATATTCATACCATGGGGTAGGATTCAGGGATAAAAAGGGATGAAGTACTGATATATGCTATATAGCATGGATAGCACTTGGAAGCAGCGTGCGAGGTAAAAGAAGCCAGACATAAAAGATCTCATATGCAGAACAGGGACTGCCATAGAGACTGGGGCCAGTGGGCTCTCTGGTTCCTGATGGTGGTCTTGGAGAACTTTCATTTTCAGTTTTCTTTTTCTACCCCTTTTCTTCTTTCTTCCCCTCCCCACTTCTTTCCCTTCCCTCCCTCTATCTCTTTTTCCTCCCACCCCTCTTCTCTCTTCTTCGCCACCTGTTTCTCCTCCCTTCTCCTCCTCTCCTTTCCTCTCCTTTCCCAGTTCTTCCTGTCCTCCACTTCATAAAAACAAACACAGTTCTTCCCCCTACCCCTTTGTAGAAAGTTTTTACAACCAAGATGGATCTAGGTTGGCCAAGACTCAGGACCTCTTAGGTAGAGACAACAGGTTACAGGCCATGCTGGGTTAATGTTCTTTGGTGTTTTCCAGCATATGGAGGGGGTGAAGTTGGCCTGTTGTAAAGCTGGCCCCTTTCCCTATTGTGTCGGGTAACACAATTCCTGTGATAATGAAGGAGTTTGGACTGCTCATTGGGAAACACCGGGATTTAGCTAGAAACACCTTGGAGGTGAGAGGATGGAGCGGAGAGGGTCTCCGCTCACCCTGCCTGCAGTGCCCATGCAGGACCTCTTCTGATTTCTTGTGCTGTGCTGTGCTTAGACCTCTTCTGATTTCTTGTGCTGTGCTGTGCTTAGTCACTCAGTTGTATCTGACTCTTTGTGACCCCATGGACTGCAGCCTGCCAGGCTCCTCTATCCTTGGGGATTCTCCAGAGTGGGTTGCCATGCCCTCCTCCAGGGCATCTTCTCAACCCAGGGACCAAACCCAGGTCTCCTGCATTGCAGGAGGATTCTTTATCATCTGAGCCACCAGGGAAGCCCAAGAATACTGGAGTGGGTAGTCTATCCCTTCCCCAGGGGATCTTCCTGACCCAGGAATCGAACCAGGGTCTGCTGCATTGCAGGAGAATTCTTTACCAGCTGAGCTACCAAGGAAGCCTTCTGAATTCTTGGATGGAGGTAAATTGGGCAGAGAGGGGAATGGAGTGAAGAAGAGGCCTGCGGGCTGGGAGTTCTGGGCATCCTCAGGAGGGAACCACCAACGTCTGGGAGAGGAGGAGAGAGAGAGGCCCAACCAGCTCCGGCACGGGGCACCTGGAAACTGTGCAGAGGCTGTGTTACCCTAGTTCACTGTACAGGGAGAGGCTGTTTCAGACCCTATCCAGCCCATCTGACTTCTGTCCCTGGTGCCCGAAGACCTCTGTGGGCACCATGCTGGAAGGGGACATGGGGTGGTGAGCCTAGGAGCCCACGGCATTCTAGGGCTCTCTGTCTGCCCAGCGTGCTTTGTAATTCCTCCCTCCAGCCCACCCAGCCCAGCTGCAGGGCAGAGTAAGGTAGAACATTTGTTTTTGTGCGGAATTGGGTTTTGTCCTGTGGATGCCACGAACTTACCACAGAGGGAGGAAGGGCTGTGAGAATGAAGTTGATGGATGGGCAGAGGCGCTGGAGGTAATGTGGTAGAGGGGTCAAAGAGTGGAGGGCTTGAGAGCTGGGAGGACCAGAGTGTGATCCAGGAGGGCGATGGTCCAGGAGTGGAGAGGTGGGGAGTTGGATAGTGTCTGACTGGGAGGTGAAGGCCACAGTGGGGAAGGTGACTGCGGACCTGATGCCACGGGCTGGACAGTAGACAAGTGAGCACACGCCAGGCGTAGTGTGAGTCGCATGAAAGGCAGATGGAAGGAAATGAACTCTTGTGGCTAGAGGAGCCAGAGAATGCCAACACAAAGCCCAGGCTCCCAGAGAGTCTGCTCAGGGTGAGACTCAAATGGTCCTCTTTCAGGCAGTTTTCAGCCCTAGCTGGATTTTGATCTGTGTGGTGGACCATGCACCTGGCTCATGTTCTTGGCGGGAGAGAAGGAAGGTCTTGCAGATTAATGGTTAGAAAGATGATAAGGAGGCAAAGCCAATGGGTAGGAGGACCCTGACTTCCCTTCTCTTTTGGTAGAAATTCTGTTCTCACGCCCAGTCCAGCATGCTAGATTTCAGTGAATCTGATAAATATTACTCTATTTTTTTTTCTGTATTGAAAAAACCTCACAAGAGACAACTCAGGTTGTCATAACTTCAGGTTTGAACTCCATTGCTCAATGCTATTTCAGTTCTATTTCAGTAGGGGTTTGTGGTGAGTAAAAGTGGGGAGGGTCAAGTCTAAGTTTGAAGAAAGCCTGGAAGTATTCTGATCTCTCCTTTGTCTGGGGCCTGAGGGAGGGTGCAGGCCTGCCCGGGTGCGGATGCAGCTCCACCTAGTGGGTCAGGGAAGCACTAGCAGCAGGAGTGGCAGCCTTAATCTTGAGACCAGCCACCCGCAGCAAGTCCGGGGTTTGCACCTTTTGAAAGGGTTTGGAAGAAAGAGGAGTTAATTGTCTCGAGAGTCTGACAGATAGGGCTGGCAACTTTAGATGTATAGAACAGAAGAAATCTGCCCCTATCTCTTCTCCTGCCTTGGTCTGTCCCACCTGTATTCTCTTCCCATCTGCTCTTTGCTAAAGTTAGTTCCAGAAGTTGTTTTTGTACAAAAGGGTATTATGAAAGCCAAGTATGGCCACATCTTTCTTGCTTAGACTACTTGTTAGGAGATCTTGATGGTGATGGAATTTCAGGCCTGTGCAGTAAACTTCATCCTCCTAGTTGTCAGTGGCCGTACTTTACATGATTTTAAATTGGGTATGTATTAGTCAGGTTTTGCTGTAGAAATGCTGGGTAACAAACAACTCCCAATTCTACAGTGGCTACTGCAACACTTATTCCTTGCTCCTGGTCTTAAGTTTCCACGCCTGGGCTTCAGTTCAGGTCTGTTCCACGTGTCTGGCCCTAGGGCGGCAGCTGTCTAGGGCCACGTTCTTCTCCTGGCAGAGGACAGGAGCTCAAGGGGACAAATATAACCACACAGGGATATTCAGAGCCTCTGATTGGATATGCAGTAAGTGATGTCCACTCACATTCCACTGGCCAAGGGAAGTTCCATGCCCAGCTCAAGGTCACAGAGTTGTGAAATGATACTCCATTCACAATGAGCCACAGCAAGGGTGGGAAGTGAGGGAAGATCAGCCTGGATTTTAGAAGATCCTCAGGTAGCTGGAGTGGCCTTGAATGGCAGAGGCATGTAGGTGGTCTTCAGGAAAACCCCAAGGTATCAGTGACCTTTAGGCCCTTGGCGTAGTCTCTTAGCTCTGCTGGGCTAGGGAACTGGGTGGGTGTGGGTGGGGGAAGGCTGTAGACCCCAATGGCCTAGAGCCAGGGGTTGGCAGACTTCTCCCTAAAGGGCCAGAGAGTAAATATTTCAGGTTTGTTGATTCTGTGGTCTCTGTTGTTGTAGTTGACAGCAGCCACAGACAGTACCTTAAGGAATGGGTGTAGCTCTGTTCCAGTGGAATTTTTATTTATAAAATCAGACAGGGGACTGAATTTTGCAGTGGACCATAGTTTGGTGGACTCCTGGTCGACACCTTCACGCCCTGATCTGTATCAGGATGTCAACTTAACAAGAGAGAAGTATCCCTTTTTAGTTGAGAAGCCAAATAAATAAATAAATTCAAAGGGCTTCTGGTGGGTCTAGTAATACCCCACCCACTCAGCATTGTTAAGCCATGAACAGTTGGTCCATATGGTTGGATTCTCCGGGCAGCCAGAGCTTATTGTTTTTAAGCATGAGCTCTTAATTCGCTTGACCCGTTTTCAGTAGAAATGGTTAGGAGGGTATTAGAAATTCCTTGGGCTTTCCTAGAATGGTGGGAAAGGTGATTAACCTTTTAGGTAGAGTCAGATGCATCTTTTATGAACAGTGTTTGGTGGACGATTTGGAGATGTGTCCAAAGATGGTAGGTGTGCCTGGTGCCCTTTTCAGACATTCTTTGTGGTTACATTTTTTGTGTGTGAGTAACCGCTTCATTGAGCTAGAATTCACACACCATATAATTCACCCATTTATAGCGTATAATTTGATGGTTTTTAGTATGTTCACAGGGTTGTGCATTCATCACCACAGTCAATTTTGGAACATATTCATCGCCCTGAAAAGACACTCCATGCCCTATAGCTGTCACCCATCAATGCACTCACATGTCCCCCAGTGGGGCTGCATTTTTAATGAGCTTTCAGGAAGTCACTTCTTGGTTTCTGCTCTCCTTGTTTTTCTTTGCTCATCTCTGGCCTTGGAGAGCAGAACAAGAGATCTTCTTGGGTAGTCATCTGTGCTATTCAAGTGCACACTTAACAGAAACTTTAACTGCTCATGGCACTTGTGTATCATACCAACGTCACCTGATAAGATAACTTAAAAAGTTTTTCCTTTATTATATTTATTAAAGTTTTATATTTCTTTATTTGTATTCTGCTTTGTAAAAAGTTATCTTCTGTAATTTTCTATTAATGCATTTTGAATTTATGTTCGTGTTGGTTTGAAACCTGGTTCAAGTAACATGGAATTGTTTCATGCTTAGGTTTTATTGTTTTGTCTATTTGCTTATTATCAGGCTGTAGTGAACTGTTTAGGGATGAGTTTGAAGTCTTTTAATATCCACATGATCTCATGTGGTGTTTTGAAAAACTAACCATTGTTCATTTATAAACAGAATTTCCTGTTCAGGAAGTTAATTTAGATGAACAATAAAACGGTTGACTGCATTGAATGGTAGAGGCACTGTAGGTATTTTGGGATCACAAAATTTTGTTCTATTAATAAAGTCTCTGTGATCTGGCACATAATTCTTTATCTCAAAGTTTATCACCTATGCTAACTGACTTCCATTGTCCCCTGGTAAAGGGCTGACTTTGGGAAGGAGAAGAGAGACAGAAGGCCTGGGCTGTGAACTCTGGCAGCTGCTCAGGGTGAGGGTCTGAGAGAGTCTTAACTATAAATACCAGGTTTGTAAACATATTTGGAAATCAGAAAGCAAATGTAAGTGTAAAGAGTTAATTTGAAAACAGGAAATTGGATCTGAACCCCCAGATTAGAGCAACAAAACCCGAGGTAGGAGCAAGAATAGTGAGATGAAGTATAAGCAAATTATTCTGTTTTTGCTATGGATAATGAGAGAAATACAGATTTATCTCTTAGTATTAATAATTTAATGGAAACTACCTTCATCAATAAGGCTTAGGCTTTGCTGCAGATAACAGTGCCTTCATGTCACAGGATTTCTTTTTCTTTCATATAAAAGAAGTTCAGAGGGAGGCTCTGCAGTGCTGGTATAACCCTTCTGTCCTCAAAGGTCCAGGCTTCTCCGGTCCTTCAGTTCCACCACACTCATGCTTTTTGTCCTCAAAGGCAGCTCATGTTCTCAGAAGGCTACTGAAGTTCCAGCTGTCATGTCCAAATTCCAGGCTCTAGAAAGGCAGCCTTTAGAAAAGCCTCACCACATCACTGCTTAAATCTCAGTGACCAGAACTTAACATTCTTGGTCACACCTTGCTATAAGGGAGGCTAAGAAATGAGTCTTCCCAGGTCTTTGATACTAAGGAAAGCGGAGAGTGTGGGTGGCTGGGAAACCACTGGCATCATAAGATGTCATATTTTAGCAACAGAATGTGGACCTTTCAAATCAGTGTTTCCTTCTCTTTCACATCATGACCCCCCACAAGAAAATGATACTGTTTGCATAGCTCAAAGGGTGAATGGTGATGGTAACTCAGAGTTGGAGGCCACCCTGCACATTGCTTGGCACCCTCTATTTCCAACACTTGAAGAAAGTTCTGCCCTAAATCATTACCAAAAAAAAAAAAATCTGGCAGCACATAGTCTATAAAACAAAAAACAGATAACTAATGAAACCTCAAGAGAGCAGAACCACCAGGAGGCAGGACAAAAGTAAGATCATGTCTGACGTGCTCCTGTTTGAAGACAAAGTCTCTGAATGGGTCACAAGGAAAGCTTTAGTGATGTTCTCTGTCTCAGGAAGTTTCAAAGCAAAGTACTCCAGGGAGTGGAAGTTGGGAAGAGGAGGACAATTTAGAGAAAAGAGAGTTATACAGAGGAATTATTTAATCAGTGAGACCAGAGGGTCAGAGGCAGCATGGGTGTGGCTGTGGCCACTGGGTCCAGACTCTGTGTTAGAAAGCCAGGTCTAATACTTACTGTGTGATGTAGGTTCAGTTATTTAACCCCTCTGTGCCTTAGGTTTCCCCTTCTGGAAAATGGGGATGATAATAATTTCTACTCTTAGGGCTTTTAGGAGGTTTAAATGCATCAGTGGAAATAAATACTTGAAGATGGTAGCATCTGTAAATATTTGCCATTATTATTGCTTCTGTTTGTTATCATTATAAAAAGTACAGCTGGATACATTATAAAAAGTGTGTATGTGTTAGTCACTCAATCACGTCTGACTCTTTGCAACCCCGTAGACTAGCCTGCCAGGCTCCTCTGTCCATGGAATTCTCCAGGCAAGAATACTGGAGTGGGTAGCCATTCCCTTCTCCAGAGGATCTTCCCAACCCAGAAACTGAACCTGCATTTCCTACATTGCAGGCAGATTCTTTACCATCTGATCCACCAGGGAAGCAGCTCCTTCAAACCCAATAAAAGCCAGGTGGTTCAAAGATAGAATGTTAAGAATGAAGCCATAAAAGTGCTGGAAGTAAATTTTGCTGGTTAAATTAATAATCTTGAGATGGGGAAGGCCATCCTAAGCATGACACAAAGACTTAAGATTATAAAGAAAATGATCAAGGGAGAGAGTAAGTGGTACAGACTTCTAGTTGCAAAACAAATGAGTCACAGTATGAGATGTACAATGTGGGCAGTATAGTAAATAATTATGTAGTCTCTTTGGTTGGTTACAGATTCTAACTAGATCTATCCTGGTGTTCATTTTGAAATATATAGAAATATTGAATTACTATGTTGTGTAACAGGAACTAACATAGTGTCGTAGTTCAGTTATATTTCAAAAACAAACGCATAGAACAAGAGATCAGATTTGTGATTACTAAAGGGGTCAAGGGAAGGGGGAGCTGGATGAAGGCTGTTAAAACTGCCTTCCAGTTATAAGATAAATAAGTACTGTACTTATTTATGTACAACATGAATGATGTGTATAAATACATAAATATTGTACAACATGATGAATTAACCCTGCTGCACGTATGGACGTGAGTCTGAGTGAACTCCCGGAGTTGGTGATGGACAGCGAGGCCTGGTGTGCTGCAATTCATGGGGTCGTAAAGAGTCGGACATGACTGAGCGACTGAACTGAACTGAACTAATGTTATATATGGAAGTTGTTAAGAGAGCAAGTCCTAAGAGTTTTCATCACATGGAAACAGTTTTTCTCTTTAATTTTTTGTCAATGTGAGATGATGAGCGTTCACTAAACTTATTGTGATCATCATTTCAGTGGTATATGTAGGTCAGATCAATATGCTGTACACTTTAAATACATACAGTAACCCTGGTGGAAAAAAACTTGACTACCTGAAAATTAAACTTTATATAGACATTCTTGCTGTAACACAATAATACTTGCTTCTGAAAAACTTACTGTTCTGCAAAATTGGACACTAAAAATAACAGGAGTTATGCAACTTTGTAGCCAGAACACTAATGAAAGCCATACATTGGGAGATAACAATAGTAGGGTGGTCATCTTTTTATTTGGAGAAGGCAATGGCACCCCACTCCAGTACTCTTGCCTGGAAAATCCCATGGACGGAGGAGCCTGGAAGGCTGCAGTCCATGGGGTCGCTGAGAGTTGTTCACGACTGAGTGACTTCACTTTCACTTTTCACTCTCATGCATTGGAGAAGGAAATGGCAACCCACTCCAGTGTTCTTGCCTGGAGAATCCCAGGGATGGGGGAGCCTGGTGGGCTGCCGTCTATGGGGTTGCACAGAGTCGGACACGACCGAAGCGACTTAGCAGCAGCATCTTTTTATTAAAAAAAAAAAAAAAAGGTAAGCACTCCCTGGCAGTTCAGTGGTTAGGACTTTGTGATTTCACTGCAGGGGATGCAGGTTTGATTCCTGTTTGAGGAACTAAGATCCCACATGCCACGTACCCAAAAAAAAAATAGAGTGAAATACAGATAACATCAAGTTTACTGTTTTAGCCATCAGTAAGTGTACAGTTCTTTGGTGTTAGGTGCGTTCACTTTGTTGCACACACATCACCTCCATAAATTACCTCAACTTTATCATCTTCTGCAAATGAAACTGTACCCATTAAACACCCATTCCCTGTTCCCCTCTCCCTCCATCCCCTGCCAATCACCTTACTACAGTCTGTCTCTATGAATCTGAATCTAACAGCCTCCTCTAACAGGATTCATAGAGTTTCAGCTCTTTTGTGACTGGCTTACTTTGGTTGGCATATAATCCATACTTTAATATATGTCAGAATTTTCTTCTTTTTTTAAGGCTGAATAATATTCCAATGTTATTGCAACTCCACATTTTGTTACCTGTTTATCCACCGGTGGACACTTGGGTTGCTTCTACTTTTTGGCTGTTGTAATAATGCCACTGTGAACACAGTGTACAAATATCTGGTCAAGTCCCTGCTTTCCCTTCTTTTGGGTATACACCCAGAAATGGAACTGCTAGATTGTATGGTAATTTGATCCAGTTTCCCTGGTAGCTCAGATGGTAAAGAATCTGCCTGCAATTCAGGAGACCCAGGTTCGATCCCTGGGTCAGGAAGACCCCCTGGAGAAGGAAATGGCAACCCACTCCAGTATTCTTGCCTGGAAAATTCCATGGGTAGAGGAGCTTGGTGGGCTACAGTCCATGGGGTCCCAAAGAATTGAGCACGACTGAGCAACTAACACACGCATGGTAATTTTGTTTAACTTTTCAAAGAACCTGGCTATGCATGTTTTTAGCTTTATCAGATATGTACTATAAACATGCTTATGTATTTTGCATTCCAGATTTTTTGGATTCCTCTCTTATATTTAATCCCATGTGGGAGGTTACTGGTTTGAGGGTCATGACAGAATTTTGCTTCTCCAAACATGCTGTCAAACTGTTTACTCCAAGTGTTGTTCCAATTTCCACCAGCTCCATCTGTCTAAATACTAATTCAGCTGTGAGTACATTAATTACAATCACAATGACACTGGCTATTTTCATGTAAAAAATTTTCCTCTGATGATTTAATAATTGTATGTAATATATACACTTTAAAGAGGAAATATCTAGAAAATTGGAATACCAAAGTGTTTTTTTTTTTTAATTTCTTAATATGTGCTCAGTCACTCAGTTGTGTTTGACTCTGTGGCCCCGTGGACTGTAGCCCGCCAGGCTCCTCTGTCCATGGAAATTTTCCAGGCACAAATACTGGAGTAGTTGCCATTTCCTGCTCCAGGGAATCTTCCCAACCCAGGGACTGAACCTGTCTCTCTTGGATCTTCTGCATTGACAGCAGATTCTTTACCACTGGTGCCACCTGGGAAACCTAGTTAAAACAAATTCAAATGAATAGTAATCCACCCCCCGCCACCCCTTCCCATTTTTTGAGCATTTTCTTGGAGGTTTATCTCTTAAAATTAATTTTTTCTTTTAAGGTAAAATTTCTGTGCAGTTCTAGCTTTATGTCTTTGTGTTAGAATTAGTCTAACCTGGGATGTGCTATCATCTGTTTTTGTGGATTTCTATGCCAAGCCTGTTGGAGTCACTATTTCTGCAGAGCACTGCAGTTAGTTTTGACGTCCTGGGGCCTCCATAGCAGGGTCCTTCTGGCTTCGCTCTGTCCCGCCTCTTCCCGCCCTCTGCTTGCACAACGCTCTGGCGTGCCTGAGTGGACGGGGCCACATTCAGTTGCACAAGGCGGCACTTTAACCTCGCATCAGAGACCCTGCCTGTCAAGGCGGCCGCTGGGCGGCTCAGCCATCTCTGCTTGTGCTCTTGTCACAGGAGCTGGTGTCCTGTGTGATCAAGCAACAGCTCAGAACCTAACACCCCATCTGCATGGAATTGAACCGGGGTCATTGTCTGTCCTTTTTCTCAGAAAGAGCTGCTTCTGGGGGCAGGTAAGGCCATGGTCCTTCCAGTGTCAGGTTTTGTTTCTGTCTCCAAATCCTAGTTTCTTTGGCCGTTTCTTTCTGCTCCTGTGCGGGTGTCTCTGCTTGTCCTTCCCCACTCCTGGAGACCCAGGTTACTGCCCACAGCGAGGCAGCAAGGATAAGAAGAGAAGTCTGGCGCTTGTCCCCGTCCCTGTGGGGCTGTAATGTGAGCGGGGGTATGTGTCAGGGGGTGAGCTCAGGATGGGGGCCCAGGAGAGGATCGGGGGTCCTGGCGTCCAGTCCCAATACTGCTCAGCAACGAGACCCCGCCCAGTTTGCTGCACTTCCGGCAGGGCCTCAGTGTCCCCCTTCTGTAAGCAGAAAAGATGGGAGCGGCTGGATCAGCTCTGGGGCGGAGTCTGTGTCTGGTGAAAGCAGGGAGAGGGCAGGTGTGTGGGAGGGGCTGGGGCGGGGGAAGAACCTTTCCCTGTTGGACTGTTGGAATGTTGAGCCACATTTATCTGTTTGTTTTTTTTTTAAAGAAAGCAAATTTAGTTAATTATAATCACAAGGGACTGTCAGCCCTCAAGTGTTGATGGGCAAGACCCCCTTGAAGGACTTGCTGTAGAAGCCAGCTCCCGGGTCCCAGCCTTGTAGCTCCTTTCGCAGGAGGTCCGAGGTGGAGCCACAGAAGCATCTACGGAGCCCAGTACAGAAGCGCAGGGTGTGGCCTGCCCCAGGGCACCAGCACCCCGGGCTCAGTTCTCGGGAGGGTCCCCCAGTTCTGCTGAAATGCCCACAAATAAGTGAAGGCGGAAGAAATGCTCTTGTGCAGGTTCCTTCCATAGGGGATCCTCTCAGGGGGCCACAGAGAGTGGCAGTGAGTCGTGTGTGGATTAGAGTTGGAGGGACCGGGTGATTGCCGTGTGCAGTGGGCTCAGCCCCTTCCTAGCCCCTTGAATTCCTCCTATAACCTTCGGACCCTGGTTTCCTGGTTTGCAAATGTGTTCCTGATCTTCATGCTGCACTGCCCGCTGGTTTCTGAGAGTAAGTGAAATGTAGGAATAGATACCAGCGGTTTGCATCGTTCAGCAAAATGTTTATTGAGCCCTTGCTGGTTACCAGGCAGGGTTCTGGGTCAACAGTGGAGCATGTCAGCCTCCGGGATGGCTCCTGGTGTGCGGGCCATGCACACTGGGTCTCGCGTCTGTTACAGGCAGCTCTGGGATGTTCAGCTGCCTCCTCAGCCTCCCTGTGTGCAGCATCCTCTTCTATTAAATGAAGTGGTTGAGCCAGTAAGTTTTAGTTCTAAAGGTCCCTCTGTAGTTAGTGAAACCACATCTTTCATGGCATTCTAGGGAGTAATTACTAACACTGAGTTCCTTAGGTAAGGCTCTAAACTATGTAACCCCACGATAGAGAAGAACTTTCCAGAAGGATATATGACAGGTACCAGTTGCAAAGTGTCACATGTGTCCCCAACACCAGTATGGCCTGTGAGTCTCTGAACCCATGCCCTTTATTCCCAATAACTCAAGGAAAAGGCTTTGTTTCCAAGTCTGTACAGAATGACTTGTGAGCGGCTCACTAGGCCAGCGGTCTTGGGAAAACTTTAGAACATGGCTCTGGGTTTGCTGTCACTGCTGAGGTTCATGGGTGATGAGAGGGGCTTGCTGCCCCTTCCAGAAGCTCCTCAAGCACAAACTGGGGTCATGTTCTTTGGCTGTCACCTTTGGTGTAGCCTAGAACTTTCTCCCGAGGCCCATACTGAGGCACCAGGATGGAAAGTCCCAACATGCAAACTGGAGGCACTCACACATGTTTGATCTGACTCTCAGGTATTTTACAGAATTCTAAACTATCGTCCCACATTTGATAATCAGGGCATCTCATGTGAAAAACAGATCCCTGGCCTCTCAGAAGAAATTGGCATTTCCAGGTGCTAAGAGGCCTCCTCTGTGGAGGAGGGATACGCTGGGTGTGGTGGCCCAGAGACTTTTTGGGTAGAAAGAGAGCTTTTGTGCAACCTGATGCCTTTGTTCTACAGATGGAGGGACAAAGACCCAGATAAACCATGAGGTGACTTTTGGGTGTCATGGCACAGTTGGGGACAGGGCCGTGGCTGGGAGCCTGGTTTCCACACTCTTGGAGCAGCGCCTGCTGCACCCCGGGCCTCCGGTGCGGCCAGCAGGTGGCAGCCGTGGCCCTGCTGGCCAGCCTGCCTCGGGTCCTGGCTTTCCTCCTTCCTCCCATCCTGTGCCCTTCTGTTCCTCTCTTGTTTTGATTTTGCCAGACATTTCTCTGGCCAGGCCTTTCCTCTTTGTCCAGCACTGTGCTCTCTGCCCCATTTTATCCTTGCCTCTCCCCCACACCTCTGTTTTCTTTAGGCTCTCTGGAGCCTGGGGGAGTGTTCAGGAGGCTGTCTTCCACTTCCTTGCAGCTCTCTCTTCTCCTGGCCCCAGCGCCCTCTGTGCCAGGGTGTGGGCAGAAGGCCCAGAAATCCCCCTGGACCTTTCCTCCCCCTCGCATCTGGGGGCAGCCACCACTCAGAGTCTATAACTGTGTGCTTTTAGACATGCTGACTTTTTCTGAGGCCAGAGATCTGTATTTTTACATGAGAGTCTCTGATTTTTAAACATTGAACACTAATTTAGAGCCACAGGCTCTGCTGTAAGATGTCGGCATCCTCTGGGGTCCCAAGTAAGTTTCATAAACCTGGCATGTGACCCATGGTGATGGTGGCTTAGTTGCTAAGTTGTGTCTGATTCTTTGAGACCCCGTGAACTGTAGCCCACCAGGCTCCTCTGTCCATGAGATTTTCCACACAAGGATACTGGAGTGGGTTGCCATTTCCTCCTCCAGGGGATCTTCCCAACCCAGGGATCAAACCCATGTCCTCTGCATCTCCAGCATTGGCAGGTGGATTTGTTGCCATGAGCCACAGGGAAGCTTTGCATCAGTGCAAATGCTTAGAAGGAGGTGCCTCCTTCTAGCCCCTCTCTGGGGTTATGGATCTAACCCAAGGCAGGTGTAGAGGGGACACAGCTGAACCTGTAGCCCCTGCCATCAGGACCCTCTCCCACCTCCCACAGCCCTCATCCTTGGACAGGAGGATCCACTTCAAACCTTATGCTGTGGAGATACCTAGGAAGGGTTATTGTTCTGAAGAGGTGAAGAGCACTCTCATGTTCTGCTCCCAGAAAAAGAGTTAGTCACTCAGTCAGGTCTGACTCTTTAGGACCCCTTGGAATGTAGCCCACCAGGCAGATGGTACTCTAAGAATGGTGGACGTTAGATCAGATCAGCGTTTGCTGAGTGGTTGAAGGGACATTTGTTCCCCCATGGGACTTTACTCCTTGCTGATTAAGACCTTGGGTGATACAGAGTGAGCTTAAAAAGACCTTGGCACTACAGGGCTCCACCTCCCCCGTACTGAAGGCTAGACTCGCCACCCATTGCCGATTCTCCCTCCCTTTGTTCCATGATTGATCCAGCGCTTCCTGAGTACTTTCTGTTGCTGAGCACGATGCTGAGGGCTGGATTGCATGTTAAGGGGGTAATTCAGAGCTCCTCCTGAGGGCCTCAGTGATAGTAGAGGAGAGACTTAGAAAATGTGTGTAACATTGTCCTGAAATAATCTAAATACATAGCCAGAGGCGAGAGGTCAAGGGAAGCCTGATATGAGGCGACATTTGAGTGATATTTTAGGATGGAGTTTGCTGGCAGGGAAGGGCCTTCCAGATAGCTAGACCAGCTGGTGTCAAAACCAATATTTGTGATGTGTTTGGAGAATGGTGCAAAGTTAACGTGGCTTCACAAGGGATATTGGAGAAATGGCATTAATAAGGTAGATGTGTGTTTCTTTCTCTCTTGAAAATCCAAATGGAAGATGGCCCAGGAGTGCTCCCTGCCAGCTTGTCCCTGGCACCCAGGGTTGCTCTGGTAACCCCCTAGGTGCTGCCTTTACTTTCACAGTTGAAGGTGACTCGAGTACCAGCCCCATCTCTGCATTTGGACAGTTGGATAGGGTCTGACTTGGAAGTGTTGTTTGCATCCTGTTAACCAGGCATATAGACAGACCTCACTGCAAGGAAAGCTGGAAAATGTAGTTTTTAGCTGAGGGGCTGTGTGCCCATCCTTACCTTGGAGGTTACATTCCTGCAAGAAAGAAGCAGAAATTTGATACTGGGAAGGAGTCAGTAGACTCTGCCCTAGGAAGGTACTGGCTGAATCATGAATCACTTTATAGGGAGTGGGGAGGTTTTTAAAGCAGAGCAATACTGTGATTTAAAAAGTATCTTTCATGGGACTTCCCTGTCAGTCCAGTAGTTAAGAGTCCACATTTCCAATGCAGGGGATGCAGGTTCGATCCCTGGTCGGGGAACTAGGTCCCACGTGCCACACGACATGGCCAAAAAAAAAAAAAGAAAATGTGTCTGTTGCAGATGGGGCCAGCAAGCATAGGGCTGCTGTGACTGATGAAGGGAAGGATGTTGAGGGTGAGTCCACCTGACTGCCTGGATAAACCTGGCCTTTGGATGGTTTGACCAACTGAGGGTCAGTGGATGCCAGGCTGCTGTTGCTGTAGATCTTCTGGAATCCATAGATGGACCTGTCAGGGTCTGGGTTCAATCAGGAAGTGGATGTCCTTCATCTGAGACTTCCCCAGGACTGCATATTGTAGCTTGTTTTTTTTAATCATTTATTTTTAATTGGAGTATAACTGCTTTACAATGTTGTGTTAGTTTCTGCTCTATAACAACGTGAATCAGACATGTGTATATGTATATCCCCTCCCTGCTGAGTGTCCCTCCCACCCTTCTTATAGCTGGTTAACAGTGTGGTTGGAGCTGTGGAGAAATGAGGCCTGTAGAGAGCTTGATGTTTCCTTTCCTCCAGGCGGGGCTAGCAGTGCCCTTTCACACACTGACCTTTAGTAAGCACCACGGGGCTTCCTCCTGGGGCTTCCCTGGGAGCTCAGTGGTCAAGAATCTGCCTTCAGTTCAGGAGATGCGGGTTCAATCCCTGGGCCAGGAAGATCCCCTGGAGGAGGAAATGGCAAACCCGCTCCAGTATCCTTGCCTGAAAAATCCCATGGACAGAGGAGCCTGGTGGGCTGCAACCCAAAGGGTCTTGAAGAACTGTGCACAACTGAGTGACTAAACACACACACACACCAGCACCAAGAGAGAGGGCGGGTCTGTTGACAAGCTGCTTCAGTTCCTGGCTCTCCTTCCTGCACTCTGGATGGGAAAATGATCCTGACACTTCCCTGATTTGTCAGTGTGTCGAGCTGAACATCTCTACTTAACATGCTTGTGAAATCTTTACCTGTTTAGAACAAAAACTTCCTGTTGAGAAGAGCCTGGGAATCCTCCAGCATTTGTAGTGCACCTGCTGGGAGAGAGGAGGCAGATGGAAGAGGGAAGGATATAGTTTACAGTCAGATGGCCGAGGCTTCTCACACACGATCTGCTGCTTATTTAACTGTGCGACCTTGACCTACAAGGTACTCCACAGCGTCTGTGAATCTGCTTTCTCACATATAAGTCAGAGCAAATATTATCTACGTCTCAGGTTGCTGGGAGGACGCACTGAAGGCTCCTGGCTGGGTGCTTGGCACTGTGAAAGCATTCCTGGGGAATTCTCAAAGGCTCTCATGTTTACACAACCTGAGGCCTCAGATGTGTCTTCTCCACATGGCAGAGGTGGTGTCTCCCTTCTTGGGAGGTTCTTGGGGCACCTGGCCCTGCACCCAAGGTCACAGAGATCTCCCTGGGTGGTCTTTATCATCCCTTCCTAATTCTCTGGGCCTGCCGGGCAGCTATGAGACTTGCTGAAGTTTATATGGCAAGTCACATTATGGAAAAGTCAAATATACAGAATGTTTTTCAAAAGGCTTTTTGGCACAGCCTCACCTTTGATACTTTATCTCCTGGTTGTCATATGCTTTAAGGAAAACGATACCTCCTGGGCATGAGGACCCACACTGTAAATATGTTGACCTTCAGCCCTGAGAACGCGGAAGGACAGGGGAGTCTCAGGGTCCGAGCAGCTGCCAGGGTGCTCACAAGTGACCCGGTATTCTTAGAAGGGATTTAATTTTTATTTCTTGTTGGAGTCCGTTGCCTTGCCCACCACCAAGTGGCTGTGACACCAGAAGATTCTAGCCCCTTGTGTGGGGACATCGTGCAGGAATGTTTTGGTACCCTGCCCAACCTCCTGCAGCCAGGCTGGCTCAACATTTGTGCAGCAGGTCTGTGTTTAGTCAAGAGCTGCCATCGGTCAGATGTCAGCCCTCCTTGGCCCCGAATCCCCTCAGCTAGATGGTGGTCATTTTATGGCTCTGAGGCCTCCCCTGGAGATGAGGTTGGTGGGAACTTACTCCCACTTGATTGCAAGATGGGCAAGTAGTTCCTTAGTTAGGAGCCCATCTGGAGCTTTTAGAGGGGGTTTTGTCACTAGTGGGAGATGGTAAAGAAATATGAGACATCTGCCTTGAGGGTGGGCTGTTGTCTGTGGCCAAGGAGAAGGGAAGTAACATCACTCAGTTCTCCGCAGACCTTTGCAGGGTGGCGGAGCAGCTCCGGCCTGGTGGGGGCTGGCTGAAATGCCAAGTGTGCTAGCCGTGACATTTCCCACATGAGGCAGAGAATCCAGAGTGTTCACGTGTTCCCTCTCCAGTCCCCAGAGCTCCAAGTAAAATTCGAAATGTCTTCACTTTCCACTTATAACTCTTTCCCCAGCACTTGAAACACCATGCGGACTTTTTGAGTCACAATGTCCTTCTACAGTGAAGCTTTGCATGTTGACTTAAGTAACAAGGGGTAAGCATGGGATGGTAGGAGATTTGAGGGGCTAGCAAGTGCCTTCCATGGGCTCCTGCCCAAGAAGGGGTGAAGTTGCCCACTGAACACTCTTGTTTACCTACGATTCTATGCCTTTTTTTTTTGGTCTGCTGCATGGCCTTCCTGTTAAACAAGAAGATGCTATGTCTATGGTGTAACCTTTCTTCTGGGCACAGGTGTCCACATTCTCCCTGAGGAAGACAGATTAATTCAGCTTGGTGAGCTCAAAACACCATCCTGTTGAGAAGAGGTGGTATTCAAACTGTGCCTTGACGGAGGGGTACCTATTGGTTTAGTGGCTGGAATCCCCATGAGAATATAAGACTTACAGAGGCAAGAGTGTGACTCTTGTGTTTATGTCGTGTCTCCTGTGACTGTGGGGCTCAGGATATAGTTGGATGATGATGGATGGATGGAAGGAAGGAAATGTCTGAGGATAAACAGGTGAATGAATGAATTAAATGAAGGCCAAAGTCTTACCTATGTAGGGACATGGCTTGAATGGTAAAATAGTGGCCGGAAGGAATTTGGCATATTGCTGAACTTATAACTGGTTTGACCTAAGTGTAGGGTGATTGAGAGAGAATGGCCAGAGAAGGTTGGGAAGAAAGCCCAAATGACGAAGGCACGAGAATTTTGGCTTTACTTCACAGAAAGTGGGCAGCTAACCAGCAGGAGCTATTTCAGGTAGGTCTGGCAACAAACATGCCTAACTCTAAGTTTCAAGAGTAGAATTTAAATTGGAAAAAGATCTCTGACGTGGCCCGATCTGGCCTCTCTGTGCTGCACGTAAGTAGCCCAAGATTCTGGCTACAAGTGCCAGGGGTAGGTCACTAGCGGCAGCAAGGCCATGACCAGGTCCTGGCTCTCATCTGTCCGTCTTCTTCCCTCCAGACGTGTGCAACAGCACCGACCTTCCGGAAGTCGAGATCATCAGCCTGCTGGAGGAGCAGCTGCCCCATTACAAGCTAAGAGCCGACACCATCTACGGGTATGACCACGACGACTGGCTTCACACCCCTCTCATTTCTCCAGATGTCAACATTGACCTCACGACCGAGCAGATTGAGGAGACGCTGAAGTACTTCCGTGAGTGATCCCCCATTCTTGGAATGCCCTGTCCACCCTGCTTAGCCACGGGCGCACATGTGTGTGTGTCCTGGCTACTGTGTCTTCTAGCCTGCTGTATGTGGAAAGTTCTTGCAGAAATGTGGCTGTGGGGTTTAGCCCCATAAAAGGCCTCACTTGACGTTGAGTCTTCTGGAGAGAAATGTTGGAGTAGTGGGAACAAGTATGAGTTTTCATTTGAACCAGCTTTCTCTTAACCATGCAGAAGATTAGAAGATGCTCCCATTTCCCTCCTTACCAGAAGTACCATGTGAGTCCTTAGCAGCTTGTATCAGGGAGGAGCTTATCTGCATTTAAAACCCAAAGTATTGGAAACCTCAAGACTGCTCAGTGTTTATAAGACATAACACGACATGCCAAGGCTGCTGATTTGTGCGTGAAAGTCCACTCAGCTGGTTAGTCGGGAGAGGCAAGATGTTGCTGCAACAGCAGACTGGTCCTGCTGTGGGCTGCAGAGCTGACGCCTGGTAGGGTGAGCAGTATACTAGGTGGGACTTTCTTCAGTGTGTTTGTGATGACAAGGGCGTGAAACATGATTTTGCAGACTTGAAAAATATACGATAATTTAAAAAATTCACACCAATGATATTTTTTTTCTTTTTAAACTGACGTATAGTTGATTTACAACATACCAGTAATATTTCTGATGTTCATTCAGAGCATCAAAAGAGGTAGTTTTGATGTAATTTTTCTCTTTAGAAATTCATGGCAGCTTTGTAAGATTGGTGAGACCAGTTCTCTTTTGTTTTGACACTCATGACTTAAAATTCAAGTTGATTTGAATCTAGTCTAAAGTAGTGTGACATTATTTACGTATCCATGTATCATCATATCACCTTTTTTAAAAAAAAAAAAAATACAACAATCCTGTTTCTACTTAGCGATAACTAGGTTCACAAGCAGCTTATTGTGTATCTGTAAAGTTTTCTATAATTATTTTCTCTAATACAAACCAATTTCCAATATTCTTGAACTTGGGAAATCATTAATAATTAACAAGTGAGAGCTCGTAAGTTTCTCCTTTAGCATGTATCTGGGCTGTTTTCACATTTTATATATTAGATATTAATAAGAAAGGAATTTTGTTTAAATTGGCCTGTGTTTTAATACTTAGTGTAAATTCTGCAGTCTCTCTGTGAGCACTGCAGATAATCAGTTTCGATAGGAGTAAAAATAGAATGATCTACACCAGGGCAGTATGAAGTACATTAGAGTTGCACTAATGTCCAGGTTGATGCTTTAGAACTTCTAGTATATCTTGTAGCCTAGAGGAGGCCCGTTACAAGTCACTTTTGTTGACTCATGGTACGGGTACACCCAAGCAGATGTGGTATTGTGGAAAACCGGGTCCTGGGTGACCTCTTAGGTAGGTTTTGTATTTGTTTGCTTCAGACTGCTTCACAGTAGAATTATTTTTCTAGAAATCCCTGCCTGTTACTTACTCTTCTTTAACAGACTCTCCTATGATTTTATAGGATCCTGCTTAGCCATTTCTGCTGAGGGAGGCTCCTTGGTCCCTCACATACACACTGATTAATCACTTACAATCACAGTGTGATTGGAACACCACCCAAGGGTAACACTTCACTGTTGTCAGAGACCTTTCATAAGAATGGCCTCTTCTCATCCCTGTAAAATGTCTATACTTTGTTTGGGCCAGGCTGATTTTATTACCAAGGAAATTCAAGTGTGAAAGGCTCATTGTATTTATTCAATAGCACTGATCTATAGCTTCTAAAATTCTTTTCAGTAGACTTGAACAGACGTTGTGACTTGTTATTATTTGTTT
Organism: Bubalus kerabau; assembly: GCF_029407905.1. Lineage (NCBI taxonomy): Eukaryota > Metazoa > Chordata > Mammalia > Artiodactyla > Bovidae > Bubalus > Bubalus kerabau. The sequence goes on from NC_073643.1 coordinate 16,196,874, forward strand.
TACTTCTAGTGATATATGTAAAGGAGAGAGAGAAAAAAGCATCCTGGTGGAGTCTGGCAGTGCATAACACAAATTATAATAAAACTACAAGAACCGAAAATATATGTTGACCAGATATTCTGAAAATTTTTAGAGCATGGTTGCATTTAAGTCTTACTTTAACTCTACATTTTCTTCTGTGGTACATGTGATGACGGTAAAGTGGGTATTTGCTAAATATCAGTTAATTGAATGATCAAGCATTAACTTTTAAATACAGCACCCATAGAGCAGGGCTTTCAAACTGAGGTCCTAGATCTTCCCAACCCAGGGATCGAACCCAGGTCTCCTGCATTGCTGGCAGATTCTTTACTGTCTGAGCCACCAGGGAAGCCCAAGGTCCTAGAACCACCCTCCAAGGCATCTATACAGAGAAATTGGGGGTTCTATTAACTTGTAAAGGAAAAAAAATTTACATCCTTAATTTCATAAACGTCTAACTGAAATGCAGCGTTTACTTTCATTATAAACATGGAAAACAAAGTGGTATTACTAAGACCTGTGACTTAGTCACCAGTAGAAATCACAAATATTTTCATGTCATGCTACAGAAGAAGCAGATACGGAAGAAATAAGATCTTTACTCATCTCTGGTTTGAAATTACTTTCATTATTAGATGTGCTGATCTTGTTATTTAATGTGAATTGATGAAGCACTTTTATCGCAGACCTTTTCTCAAGGTTTTAATAACTGCATTATAATACAGTTGCTTTCTTTATAGTCCTTTGTATCTTGTGTCTTTAAATCTTTCTGCTGAGGAGGGGCCTGTGAGCCTTGCTGAGCCAGAGGTCCGTGGAAGCACAGGTTAAGAGCCCTGCTCTGTACTTGGTATCCTTTCTGGATTTCACCTGTGTGTTTACATGTGTAACCCAGGAGATGCCATGGTTCACACCACTGTGACTCACCCATGTGTTTTTCTTTGTTTTGTTTTTTTTTTATTTTTAATTGGAGGATAATTACTTTACAATATTATGATGGTTTCTGCCATCACCAGCGTAAGACAACATAAACTGTTGGTTAATTTTAGATTTATTTTCTGCATCAGTCAGGGCAGTGGGTGGGAATCAGGGTAAGGGGTTCTCCAGGGGGTTCTGATACAGTCCCCAGGTGAGACTCCCTGGATAATAGGCTCACCTACACCATTGCTTCAGAGATCAGAGCAGACACCTTGGGTGTCAGAAGGTGGGCTAATACTCATCTCCTTTGCCCACATGTCATCCCTCAAAGGAGACAAGCCATGCTTCGTTTTTTAAATCTGGCCCTTGCCTGGCTTGTTAAGGAGGGGCAAGAAGGCTTTGGGTATCCACCTTTCCCTGGTGGTAGAATGATCTTTCCAGATGGATTTCAACAGTCCAGTGGATGTTCACCCCTGTCCCTCACCTCTGAGGGACACACAAAGTGAAAACGTCCTACACAGCAAATCAACCCATAAACATGGGACAGTTAAGATTCAGTGGTCCAGCAAGAAGAAAGGATAGTCTTACTAGCGTGCCAGGCACAGTTTTTTAATGCTTTACAGATATCTCGGTTACTTCCCACAGGGACCACTAAATAAAAAACTCCCACCGTCCCGCATACTACTGATGAGGACCCTGAGGCCCAGGGAAGTTAAGTTTGCTCCAAATCACACAGCTAGTAAGGTGGGGTCCTTTTTTTCCCATTTTATTTATTTTTTAATTGAAGGATAATTGCTTTACAGAATTTTGTTTTCTTCTGTCAAATATCAACATGAATCAGTCACAGGTATACATATGTCATGATGGGAGTCTGAGTTTCCAACCTGGATTGTCTGGTCTAACTTTATGTCTTAATTAATCATTCTCTCAGAGAAGCTAAATAAGAAAAAAATTCAGTTTAAGAATAAAGTTCATTTAGTAAACATGAAAAATGCGAACCCTGTTTTAGAATATGTCGGTAGCTTATTTGTTCATAAAAATGTGTCTGACATATTCAAAATTGATTTTTTTTTCTAAAGGTCATTGTCCCAAGTGACACTTAGCCTGATGTAGCTTAGTTTCAAGATGAGGTTTCCTTCTTTCCTGCAATTTTTTCCCCTGCATCCTGTGGTCTCTAGGTCATGCTTCCTGAATTCAGGTGGAAATGACTGTGTGCTATAGATTTTTCTAGTCACAAAGTAGTCAGTGGACACCAGCCATGAGGATTGCTGTGTTGGTGTGTAGATAGCTATGGGCTCCTTCTGGTTCCTTTTCCTAGGACCATGTTTTTGGTAACTTTTTGATTAAAGAGCATTTGTTAAGAAACGAAATCTCTCCGTGTCTCAAGTGCAAATGATCTGCTGACAACTTCAACAGAACAATCCTTTCCCTAAGAAGAGAAGTGTTGTTAGTCGCTCAGTCGTGTCCAGCTCTTGGCGACCCCATGGACTGTAGCCCACCAGGTTCCTCTGTCCATGGGATTCTCCAGACAAGAATACTGGAGTGGGTAGCCATTCCCTTTTCCAGGGGATTTTCTTGATCCAGGGATTGATCCCGTCTCCTGCATTGCGGATGCAGATTCTTTACCATCTGAGCAACCAGGGAAATGCCAAGAAGAGGTTGTAAAGCAGATGAGAGTTTTAAGACATCACCTCATTTTTTGCTTTTGCCATAAAGTACTATTAATGAATCAGTCAACAAGTCTTTATTGAATGACTAGTATGTACCTGTAATCTTTTATGAGCTTGACTTTGTTTGAGTTCAAGTTGATGTTTTCTGGCTAAAGAAGTGAAAACATCTGATTACTGATTTTCTTTCACTACCTGACCTGGGACTTTGCACCAGGTAGGGCCGACACAGGATGCTCTCAAGGCCCTTGGCTGGCATTCTGTACCGAGTTGTCTACCTTGCTTGTGTGGAAGGAGTGGATGGGGTCTGGGCAACTGCAGTTAATCCAGCTCCCCATCCCATTTTAATTTTGTAAAATTTAATTTAAACAACAGTAACAAAGAATCAAAGACCATTCATCTAGTCCAACTGTTACTGTACAGCCCATGTCTGCTTCATGTTTAAAAAGGCTGAAGTCCGCCTAGTGCCTTGCATGAAATAGGTACTTAACAAGTGCTAATTAAATAAGAACATGCAAAAGTATCTTTTAAGTTAAAAAACAAGTTTTTCTCCCTCTTTTTTTTTTTTTTTGCAAAGACAAAGCAAAATTACAAACAATGTATAGTATAGAAAGATCACTTTGTTGCTACTTTCCAGAGACTGCCTTCATCTAACTCAAATCCTAAATGAAGTGAAAGACAATGAAGTCACTCAGTCCTTTAGGACTCTATGCAAGTCTCTCAGTCCTATACGACTCTTTGTGACTCCAGGGACTGTAGCCCACCAGGCTCCTCTGTCTGTGGAATTCTCCAGGCAAGAATACTGGAGTGAGTAGCCATTCCCTTCTCAACCCAGGGATCTTCCCAACCTAGGGATCGAACCCAGGTCTCCCACATTGCAGGTGGATTCTTTACCATCTGAACCACGAGGGAAGTCAAAATCCTAAGTAAAACAAAAATAAAGACTCCACAGTATGCACTGAGCCTGTGCAAACTGAATTAAATTACACACAATGCTGACCTTCTAAAGGGAGGGATCACAAGTTATGTGAGGTGTGACCTAAGAGAACACATGGTGCATTTGTGTTTGTGTGTGTAGGAGGGGTGCGTGTGGAACACGGACAAACATTGTGGTGGGTGGGGTTGAAAGAAGGAAGGAAAGATGAATGCTGGGTGTCGGGGAAGGTTGTACAGAGGATGGAGAAGGGATTTAATGGCTGGGGAAAGCGTTTCATTACCCTTTGCTAACAAATAACACTAAAATGTATACGTTATGGTAGATTTATAAACAGTTGCCTTGAGTTTTCTCATGTAAATGCTGTCATACTAGTTGTGTCCTTTCTGTCATTCTCAAGACCTCAGGCTGTATCGTTTGCAGGTGAGGACCTGAGGGAGCCCTGGAATTGTGCCTTCTGCCCTCTTACGCTCACTCCTCATGTGAACAGGTTCTTCCTTGGGCCCATTTTCATTGCTCTAGTGGAAGTCTGCAAGTGGACTTCTGCAGACAGAGAAGCTCTGGCTGCACAGTCACTTCTCATGTGTCAGCGACACACAGTCTACACACACAGCGACTCCCCACCCCCTGCCATCTTCATCCCCAGCTGTGGGCCAGGGTGTCAGGCATCGGTACGGAGGGGGAATAGAAAATGCTTATCTCTGAAGGTCCAGAGCCGCACCCATACCACACCAGGTGCCGACGGTACCAGGAACCCAGGATCTGGTGCGCAAGGCAGCTGGGTGCTCATACCAGGAGACAGATTACCCTGCAACCTTAGGCCTGCTTTGTCACCTGGCGCCTGCCAGCTTCCACTCTTTCTCAACAATCCAGATTCCAGTGCTGGTGTGTCTTTGCTTTTTCTTTTAAGAACAAAAATGGTTGGCAAGCAATCCTGTACGGGTTGACTGTTTTCCTTTTCAAAGGAATCCAGCATGTCTAACACAAAGCTGGAACAGACTCAGGTGGGAAATTGACACGACAGCTCAGCTTGTTAGCCCATCCACACCCCCCTGCCCACCAGTGATGGGCTCAGGCCATAGTGATTCTGGGTTATGGTTTGTGTTCTGCACTTCTGACTTATGTTTTGAACCCTGGAACATCTGCTATGTGACCTGCTGCTCCCAGGAATGAGATGCCCCATGCAGCCCTCCCAGGGTGCAAGAAGCAAACTGGGAACCCCAGCAACACATCAGAACTCTGTTTCTTCTCTGTATCCTCCTCAGGTGTATGAGTGATTTTAATGAGGACTGCTTCCAAGCTAGGGTACTTTTTGTCTCTGTAGTGCTTTGTAGGGTGCTGTCTCCCTCCTCTGTTCTGTCCCCACCTTCTCCCTGGAGGTGGCATGGGTGCCTGCTTTTCCTGCGCCTGAAATGAGGTGGAGATGGTTTGGGAGGGGGTAGTTGACAGCAAGCTGTTCGTTAGCAGCCTGCCTTCTGCCGCGGGAGCTCGGTGACTGGCAATGGCAGTGTTTTAAAAAATAAAGATCAGAAAGAAAACTCTGCAGAAGCATCCTGTTACTTAATTTTCTGCAGCCGGTGGAGGGAAGGTCTGCTTGTCAGCCTGTATTTCATGTGACCCTGTCACATGACCCTGTCACATGACCCTGTCAAGAATGGAGGATTAGGAAGCCCTCCCCTCTTCTGTCCTGGCTGCCCTGGGATGTAGGTAGAAGGCTGCAGTACTTCCTGAAGGGAGGAAAGCTCTGGAGACCAGGGGCATGTTGCAGAGGATTGGGGCCCTGAGTGGTTCTGCTTCCAACCAGAGGGAGGAACACCTTTCTCCCACTTGCTTGTCTGGTTGGCCACTCGGGGGCCCTGGTGTGGCCCGTGCTCATCATCTGGGGTATGGAGGAAGGTGGCATGTGGCATGTAACATCTGAGACACTTCAAGGCAAACTCATAACTGCATCAGTTGTAATTTAATCCAAAATTGTTAGCACATATTCATTTTTTAAATGTGTAAATAATTTATTTTGAATTCTTATTGCATACATATATATGCATATGAGTATATAAAATTATGTATGTGTACATGAATTACTACACAGCTAATAGTTTAAAACTTAGAAATGTTATTATATTCTTTTAATCATTTAAGTTGGCCACTTGATATGAAGAGTCAACTCATTGGAAAAGGCCCAGATGCTGGGAAAGATTGAGTCCAGGAGGAGAAGGGGGCAACAAAGGATGAGATGGTTGGATAGAATCACTGACTCAGTGGATATGAGTTTGAGCAAATTCCAGGAGATGGTGAAGGGCAGGGAAGCCTGGCGTGCTACAGTCCATGGGGTCACAAAGAGTCAGACAAGACTTAGTGACCCAACAGCAAACATTTAAGTTTGATTATGAGTCCTCTCGTAATTAGAGTCTTCTTAATTTGGCAGACCCAATCTATTAGATTCTCCTACATGCTTACAAAAGAGGATATGTAACTAACTTTGCAGCTCAGGAGCTGATCCTCCTCCTACCTGGGGATAGTTGTGGCCACAGCATCAGGTTTTCCTATTCTTTTACCTGCCTCCTCATTCCATATCCGGTTGGCTTATTCATAGCCACCCTCCTTAGAATGATGTTCATGCAGTGCTTTATGAAAAATATTAGTGACAGAAATAGAACAGTCACACACACCTACCCTCCCTTGCTTAAGATAAATTTAAAATATCTCCCTATTATGTTCCACTTTCCTTTTTATGTCAGTTGCCTTATTCACTTGGTTGCCCGTTTTGTTTTCATGTTCATTGATATTCATGGTCTTGACAGACCTAACCTTTAACTGTTATTGATTGTATTTTCTTTTTGATGTTGGAATTATCACAAGCTGGCAATGTGATGTCCTTTTAAGTGGGCTCTGATGCCTGATCGCTCCTACCCCAGACCTTCTGGAGCGGTTGTTTACTTTTGTGCAGCATGCTACTGCAGGCCTCTCTTGATTTTTCCTGCCCCAAGACATGGAATCAACAACTCTCCAAGAAGCCGTGTTAAAATTGGCATCAGAAGGCTGATCTGCTGGGGATGGGTAGAGAAATATCCCTTTAATTCCAACCCCCTTTTTTCTTTCAAATTGTATTTGTAAATACTGCTTCAGTGTTTTCTCAGCTATTGACAGAAAAAGTTTTGGAGGTGGTTGGTGCCTGGTTTGTATTCAGTTGCTCTTGGTTTTCGCTGAGCGATCCTGGTCAAACAACTTCAGCTCTCTGAGCCCCCCTCCCTCGTCTGCCCAGCGAGGGGGGTCTTAGGTAGCAGGGGTCTGAGGAGTGAGTGAGTGATAAAGGGCTGAGGCCTGATGTGCAGTCAGCATTCCTTAAATAGTGTTGAGTGAATGGACAGGGGCTTCTCTCAGGCTGCTTCTGGGACCTGTCCCAATTCCTGATCCGGGGGTGGGTCAAGAAGATCCCCGGAGAAGGAAATGGCAACCCACTCCAGTGTACTTGCATGAGAAATCCCGTGGACAGAGGTGCCTGGCAGGCTATAGTCCACAAAGTCGCAACGAGTCGGACCCCACTGAGCATGCATACGCACCTGGATTTTAACCTTGGAACCATCTCTGCAGAGTTGTGAATGGATTACTTTATCCTTTGGAGCCTATCACACAGCAATTTTGATATAAACATTTGATTTAAAACTTGCTCAAAACAAAAAAAACTTGCTCAAGGCCCATAAAATTCACCCATAAATGATGCTTTTTCTTTACTCATTTCTTTCTTTTGCATTTTCTTAAAAAGTAAATTAGATGTATACAATCTTTGGTTTTAATAAAAGTCATGTTCAGTGATATGTTGCTGTTTAGAAATGGCACCTTCCCACCCCTAGATTACCACTCCTGCTCATTACTGTGAACTCAAGGCCTTTTATTATGCTGGAAAAAAAGCTAATAAATGACGTTTCTACCTCATTTCCCTAATTATAGCTTAGAAAATTGTGCTATCTTTTTAATTGCTTGCACTGGCTTGTTTCCTTTTTTAAAGAATTAGAGTGATGAAGATGATTGCAACTAACACTGGTTGCAGACGCACTTTGTCCCGGGCACTGTGCTGAGTGCTCTCCCGTGCATTAATTAATGCCTCTCCCTGTCTGTGCAGCAGGCATAATATTCACACCATTTAGCAGGAAAGACTCAGGTGTCTAAGAAGGTCACAGATGGCAAAGGAGGAGCCTGAACCAAACTTCAGGCCGTCCGACTCCAAAAGCCCTTGCTCTGAGCTATGATATTAAACTGCCTGCCATTAGTACTCCATCCATCTATATATCCACCCATCCCTCTATTCATTGTTTTTTGCTTCTGGAGTGATATGGTATATAAATAAAATATTTTAAAAATTCATAGCACTGTGAGGTAAATGTGCCAAGCCTTTGTTGAAAAGTGTTAGTCGCTCAGTCGTGTGCAACTGTTTGCGACCCCATGGACTGTAGCCCTCCAGGTTCCTCTGTCTGTGGAATTTTCCAGGCAAGGATGCTGGAGTGGATTACCATTCCCTTCTCCAGGGGATCTTTCCAACCCAGGGATCAAACCCAAGTCTCCTCCATAAGCCTTTGTTGAAGAGGTTTCTAACTGCACCTGACTTTTCTGGGATGCTTTATGGAGTTTGCATGCTTTGTTCCTTTACTCCATCTTCATTTTGAAAGTTCATACTAGACCTCACCCCCTGTACTGGATTGAACCTGTTAAACATGCTGATTTTGAGGAAACTGTTAACTGTCCATCAGTTTATTTATGAGACCTATAATCATCTTTCAGAAGCACCTTAGGGAACTTTAAACAAACAAAAACCTCAGAAAACCTTAGGACACCAGCCTCAGCTCATCTGTCATGAGGAGTGACATCTGAGAAGCTGCCTGGTGGTTTGCTGTGGTGTTCTTGAGAGCTGCCATCGATGGCAGAGAGACATGATAAGGACCAAAGGAAGAGAGATGTGTTCAGATAATGGGGGCAGTTACAGCAGGAATTAAAACTGTTGGCTGCTGACTTTAAATAGGTGAATGTCCTAGAAAATTTTAAATGTGTATCCAAGCTGGGGTCAGGGAGAGGGAAGGGCATATAGAAACCACCGCCCCCTCAACATACACACTCAAATAGTTTTCCTCTAAATTACCTACTACTCATACATACAGTTAGGCAGATACACACATACATATACATACACACACACTATAAAATCTACCCCCAAATCTTTCCTACTAAAGAGCCTTGTCATGAAGTGTCGTCTGGGGACCAGCAGCCTTGCTAGCATGTGAGAGCTTGTTAGAAATGCAGAAAATTGTGCACAGTTGCAGACTTGAGGCATTAGAATCTGCACTTTAGCAAGAGCTCTGGATAATTCACATGCACATTAAAGCCTGGGCAGCCCTGCCCTAGAGGGATGCCTTTCCCTCCAAGTTCATTAACTAGGGCATCATGTGGCTTTGGAAGGATAGAGGGAAAGCCTCCCTGTTTGATCACTGTGGAAGGAAAGAAGCTTGCCCTCCCAGTAGTGGAAAAAAGTCCTTTTACTATTACTCATTCCCGCATTATACAGTCTTGAGTAGAAAATTAAGAGGAAAGCTGGGCCAAGCTGGCACATTTGTTGCCACTGACACCAACAGATGGTTACAATACCCGGCTAACAGGCTGGTGAGGTTCCATAGGTAGTTTTGCTTGAGGGCAGCAGTTTTCAAGGGAGATTTTGCTCCCAAGGGTCATTTGGCACCATCTGGAGACGCTTTTGGATGTCACATCAACAGAGAGACAGGGTAGTGCTTCTAGCACCTAAATGGGTGGAGGCCGTGCCCAGGACAGTGCCTGCAACAGAGAACAATCTGATCCTAATTGTGTGTCTGTAGTGCTGAGGTTGAGCAACCCTGTTTAGCAGATGAGTTTAACTTATAGCAAGTCTAAAATCTATTTAATTATCCATTACTCATTTAAATGAAATATTTCAAACATGCTAAATAATTAGGACTAATAAATGTTAGCTTCACTTTCCTTTTTTTTTTTTTTTGAAAGAAATAAAACATTGTTGTTGTTTAGTCGCTGAGTTGTGTCTGACTCTGCTACCCCATGGACTGTAGCCCAACCAGGCTCCTCTGTCCATGGGATTCTCCAGGTAAGAATACTGAAATGGGTTGCCATTTCCTCCTCCAGGGGATCTTCCCGACCCAGAGATAGAACCCTTGTCTCCTGCTTGACAGACGGATTCTTTACCACTGAGCCACCAGGGAAGCCCAAATAAAACATTCACAATGCATTTATAAGGACAGTTTCAAAGTCCTATCCCCTCACTCCTTTCCTAGAGGGAACCACCTTCCTGAGGGTGGGCTGTTTCCTTCTGGTGTATATTTTTTTACTTTGAGAACATATTTTAGTGTCCGTGAAAGCAGCCTATCTTATTGCACAAGCCCCTTCTGTGATGGCTTTCTCCTCTATTTGTATGCTGCAGGCTGTTTTTCCAGGAGTTTGAGCCAAGGCATGAACAGAGAACAGGACTGTATCTGTATGAAAATGGTTCCCTTTTCTGAGTAATTTACATTTCCTTTAGGCGGCGGTCAAAATTTTTAAGGAAAGATGTTTAATGTTTAAAATCAGGTTGAGGAAAGAAGTTGCAGATTTTTAAAGGGGTTATTTTTCAAATGCAGAGTCCATAGTGACCCAGAATTAAGCAGATAGATAAACTTGTCCTGACATTTGTTGGAAGAGATGATGGTGATAATGTTCCTGGCGCCACCCCCTTCCCTGCCTGCACGCCCTCCTTTCTCCTAACGTGGCACCTCTCAGCCCCTGCTACCAGCATCCTTGGAAGACATTTCCTCCATCTCTGCATCATTTTTTTTTCCCCCCAGCCGGCCTGTTTCTATGGCAACTGTTAGATTGAAAGATGAGCGGGAGCTGGGCGGCGAGGCTGGAGTGAGACCTCAGGGTGGTGGTGTGTGTCCCTGACGTCACCCTCTGTGCTCCCGGATAGGACGGCTCTGGCTACTCCCATTCAGGGCTGCTGGCCGCTGCCGCTTTATTAGCAGGACTGCCAGGGTCTCTGATAGCTGTGCTCCTCCTCTTCCCCCTCCATGATTTTCCTTTTCACTGCCCCTTTTCCGTCCTGGCTCCAGACTGTCATTAAGGATGCACAGCTTAATTCTGGCATGTTTGGGGATGCTCTTCTGCCCGGTATTCTGGAAGGGCAGGGGGGCATGGCAGCGTTTCACCTGACGTTGATGGTGCCGTGAAGTCCATTCTTTCCTCTGCCAGAATACTGACTATGCAGAAATTTATCGAAGCGGATTATTATGAACTAGACTGGTATTATGAAGAATGCTCAGACGGTAATTATGGCTCCTGCAAAACAGAGCGGGGATGTGTAGGGCCATTGTCTCCCTTCGGTGGAGGGGGTGTCCTGGAACCTTCCTGGGGAGACAGGAGGAGGGAGGGGCACGGGAGTGGCACCGCATGGCTCTGACCGTTGCGAAGGCGTGGTGAAGGGGGACAGCAGGTGGGCAGGGCTCGTGATGGGGGGAGGCTCCTTGGCAGTCTGGAGATGGTGTTGGCGTGCTGGGCTCGTGAGCATTGCACTTCAGTGGGATTGAATTCTCTCTGGGGTGATGCGTGTGTGTGTGCGTGTGTGTGTGCAAGTGGAGATGTCATCATGTATGGGCCAGGGACTAGTGTCTTCAGGAAGTGGTCCTCTGGCCTTGGAGAATCCAGCTTTCCTGGGCCCAGACCTGGGAGCCCAGGGGAAGCTGAAAAAAAAGGCAGAAGCAGCTTCCCACCTGGCAGTCAAGTCAAACGAGTTATCTTGCGGGATCCCACAGAGATGGGGGTGGGAGATGTTGGGAGGGGCTGGAAGAGTCTGTATCCTTCGTGTTTGGGCAGGGAGGGTGTGGTGCTTTCCAGAGGAGACTAGGCAGAGTTTCTGTGGCTGGAGCAGCCTCGGGAGATTCCAGACACCAGGAAATGGCACTCAGGTGCATTCTCAGGCCACAGGGGAGGGGCCTCGGGCGCCTGTGGGGTTGGCATCAAATTGTATATGACACAGTTAACCTGTCATCTTTAATTCTTCTTTAAAGTGACCCTCTATCACATGCCTTTACATAAACACACACACAAGAGAACCCAATATCTATATACTCGAAGGGTCCATTCCCTGGTGATCATAATGTTCTCAGCCCACATGAGCCAATAATAGGTAAAGTAACTGCTTTTTAATTGAATCGGGAGTTTCAGATCACTCTAACATGACTACATTTGATTAACCTGAATGATGTAACTGGTTGGGACCTGGCCTCATTAATAAGCCGAAGAACTGCATAATTATCTCTGTATTTGCTAATTTCGGCCTTGACTGTGAGCCACAGAAGAAAGGCCAAAAGCTTTTGTTGGAGGGGGTGGGTGGGTATTTAAACGCACTGAGAAACTTCCCCAGCTGAGCCCCACCATCCCCGAACATTAGATACAGACATTGCCATGTCAAGTCCCTGTGCATCTGTAAACATCTTGAGTGATGATGATGGTGGGCAGCTCCCAGGGTCGTGAGGGGGAAAGATGACTCAGTTGTTTTCTTTGGGGTATATTATTCTTAAAGCAAGTTCCTATCCTATTACCCAACTCCAGGCGGCAATTATAGGGGTACTTCTTTTCAGATTCCATCATTGACCTCTTGAATTTTCCTTGGTGATTTGTGACTCGCTGAACCCTCCATAACTTTTTAGAGTGTGGACCACTGGAGCACGGCACATTGGTTACAGCGGAGGGCCTGTGCCACCTCCAGCTCCCAGGGGACGTGTTGGGTGTGGCCATGGCTCCCCCGGAGCTGTCCCGGAAGTGACGGGGGAAGGGTTCTTACTATCTTGCCCTAATTGTGACACTGTCCAGCTTTATTTACACCCTTGTCTGAGGAAATGAAGGCAGTCACTCGTGGTGCTCAATCTGAAGGATGAGAAGAGGCCTGCTCTTGTCTGGGTGTCTCTCAGAAGGATTTTCTTACCCAGCCGTTTCTTGGTTGAGTCTTTTGGCCCCAGGCAGCCAGATCTCTCTTCTTCCAGCAGAAAAGGAAAACAGAAAAAGAGGCAGCTCATCTGTCCAAGGGTAAATAAATGTCGATAGCAGTTACTGTCTGAGTGTACGCTGAGTGAAATAGTTGCTTTTCTCCTCCATACCAATTTGGATGAAGTAGAGAAGTAGATGAAGTAGAAGGGACAGAGTTTGCTGGGACAACTGACATTTTCATAATCCCATTTTAAAGATAGTTAGCAAAACAGGGAATCAAAGGAATGGAAGCTCAGAACTAAAGTGGTTTAGGAAAGCCCACAAAAGGGAGTGGGAATTCAGGGATACGCTAATATTGACGGTGCTTGTTTATACACGTCTGACTAGTTCTTTCCTGACCTCGCCAGGTTAGTCTGGAAATGGAGGCAGTGTGCCTTTGTTTTTATGCAGCTTTGAAACTGCAAAGCAGTCTTTGAATAGCCCTTTCATCTCCTGGTTCTGAACTTCCTGGTGAGGAGGCCAGGTAGGAGTTAGACACACAGAGTGTTGCTTTGTCTCTCTTATTATTTGTCATTGGAATCTTTAATGTGGGAAACTTCCAGGGAGCTTTCCGTAGTAATAACAAAAGATGAGTCAAATGTTTTAAAAAAGATGCAAAATCATCATTTATGTCATAGTTACTGACTTGCACTTAAGTTACAAGGTTAGCACCGAAAAAGTAATACGTAAGGGTGGAAATATAGACTGCAGGACAATTAGGGGCCGCTCTATTAAATGTGGACTTAAGAAACGGCTGCTATTCTTTTTTGAGGTTTATTCAGTCTACTGACTGTATCCTGCCCCCATAATGAGTTTTAGCTGTGAAGTCTTAATACTCTGTCTCATCCCCTCAGCCCCCCAAACACAATCAGACTCCAGAGGGTATAACAGGGGCATGATGCAGGAGCTTAGAATAGTAGGCAGTTTGAGAGGTTGATTGCCCAGTACCTTAAAGTAATTTTTAGAGGTTTGAAATAGCCAATGATCAACACAGTAGTACAGCAGTGGTCTGTGCAGAATTTGCACACATGCACTCAGCGTTTATAGCTTAAAATTCTAGCGTCAAACAGGTTCCTGGTTACCCACATTAACTGTGTCCCATCTCTTAATTGCAGGAACTTCTAAAACCTAGCCAATCATGAGTCACCCCATTATTTAAAAAGCATATTCCCAGACTAACTCCAGACCAGGAGAGGCCCTGAGAAATCGGAATCTTTAGTGCATGCTGTAGGTGATTCTTTGCAGTAGATATGCTTGGAGAACAGTGCCACGGAGACCATCCCGGGGCCCAGGGGTCTGGAAGATGATTCTTTCTGTCTGTCATGAAATCTTAAGTTGTTTCTTGGCTCCAACTGATCACTTAAGAAAAATATGCTTAGAAAGAGTGTGAGGCCTTTTTAATTTTCAGAAAGGTTTGAGTTCAAGTGTATGTCCCTGAGTTAAAGAAACGGAGCGCACTTTCATAATTATTCTAGAAATAGGCAGAATGGCCGGAAAAGCACAGCCCGGAGTCTGCCTTTGAGGCCCGTGTTGCATTCTCTGTGGCTGTATGGTATTTAAAAACAAAACTCATTTTGATATTTGGCAAAACTAATACAATTATTTAAAGTTTAAAAATAAAATTAAATTAAAAAAAATAAAAAGAAATGGCAAAAAAGAAATATATAAAAACAAAATTCAACTGATAAAGATAAAACTGGCGTTCTTCAACCATTCAGGAATTGAGCCTCATCCCATCTAGCAAGTAGAAAGAACTCTGAGGAGCTGTATGAAATGGAAGGCTTTTGTAGACAGAAGGCAGCGGGGACAAGAAAAAGGATTATCTCATCTTTCTTTGGGGGACAAGTGGGGTCTCTCAGGCTGATTACCTCATTACTGCTGACCAGGAAATTCCAGACTGTCTGGCTAAGACTTCATTCCTGGGAGAGGCTGAAGCTGCAATTAGGTCAGGTATTAAGTCTTGGTTGACTGCCCCCGGGGCTTAGCACAAGCGACTCCATTGGAGGCCTGTTGTCTCTGTTTGCCAGCAGTTAGGCACATCCTGGGACCCCATAAGCCTCCAGCAAACCCATCTCTCCCATCTGGAAAATGGGGACAACCCCACTGGGCCATCTCATAGGATGGTAAAAGCATGTAAATAAAGTAAAAGCTCTTTGTGATCAGCTAAGTGCTAGGCCAGTACTTAATATTATCTTTTCAGAAACAGTACTAGTTACTAAGTTCTTTTTAAAAATTCCTCTGAAAAGGTAACTGGTTTGTTGAACAAGGTATAGTGTCTTTATCCTGTTTCTTGCTGTAGTCTCTTTTGTAATCATCCACTCTTGTGTCCCTTTTTGCAACATTATAGATTTGAATGTCGGGGTGGGAGATGAGGGTAGTTCATATTGATTTTATAAATGGAAACACTCAGGCAGATTACACAGTGATTGTTCTTACAACTTCTTATCCATGATGAAAATCCATGGCATTACACTTAGGTGGCACGTACGCTGTTCTGCGATTGCAGTGACCTCTAAAATGTCACCCAGAGTCAGGGTGACTGGTTTGTGAGTGAAGTTTTGTCAGATATTTTAAGCATTCACTGAGAAACTGGTAAAAGGCTTTTGAGATGATTTTCTGACTTTCCTGCACTTGTGTCAAACGTAGGTAAGCAGGCCCCATTTTTCATGTTTCTTGTGGAGTGTACCCCTGGAGGTAGACACTGACTTTCCCTTTCCAGACATAGCACTCTTCTGAATGACTGCTAAGAGGATATTTTTTTTAAGAGTTAAAGGTAAATATATGATGTAGCTGTACATTTTTATCAGCAACTTTAGTAAAGCAGAGATAATGTCCTCCCTTAGATGTAGAAGCAAAGGGCTCAAGAGCTGAGAGAGGGCCAGAGGGAGCATAGAGACCAAGTTTTTAGAGCTCTGTGTTTCTCTCTCTGTTTTTTAAATAGCATAAGCAAGGGCCTTGGGGAAGTGACCTTCAGCGATGGGCCACCTGCTCTGTGTGGTCAGGGAAGTAAAAGGACAGCGAGGCTCATGGAGAGTGGAGCAAAGTGCATGGGACACAGAGGGGCAGGAGACTCCTGACTGTGCAGGAGGAGGTGTAGCAGGAACAGGCTACACGGGAGATGCAGGTCCAGGAGTGCCAAGCTCCTGTCTAAAGACAAGGGGCAGCCTTGGGCGTGCCTGTGCTGTGGGACTTTTTGTGATGATGGAAGCATTCTGTGCTGTCCAGTTTGGTAGCCACTAGCCCCTTGTGGCTGTGGAGTGTCTGAAATGTGGCAACTGTCACTGAATTTTGGATTTCATTTCATTTTAATCAGTTGAGATTTCACTGTAAGTGGGTAGCTCTAGTGGCTTGCAACCACTCTTTGGACAGAGGAGGATGGAGCTTCAGGGAGATGCGTCCATGGAGGTTACGTGAAACAGAGCTGGAGAAGACCCTCACAGGAAGAGGTCCCTCTGCCCACTGGGAGGCAAGTGACACTTCTCTCCCATAGCCGTGAACTTCCCTGGACCTGGGTCAGAACCCACTCCCTTCCTTCTTGCTCTGAGCCCCTGCATTGGTCCTCACTGCTGGACAGCACGCAGTGTGGCTGCTTGGCTGTTGGGGTGAGCAGCTTCTCGAGGGAGGGCCAGGCCACCCTCAGCGCCACAGCCCACGTCCATGTCCCATGGCCCATCTGTCACCTGGCACAGGGATGGCCGGGCCTTCTTGCTGGCCTTTAAGTGTCATATTCTGTTTTAACTTTTGGAAAAACTGTTCTCTCAGAGAAGATGCACTTTGGCCCATCTCTGCCTTTAACCTTGAAGCGAATGCAGAGGTGGATGAGGTTGGAGAATTCCCTCACATTCCTGCAGAGGAAGTGGGGCAAAGGAAGGGGAAGGGGTTTGAGGTGGGGGTGGGGAGTACCCTGAAGAACGAGGGAACTGAGAGAACAGGGGTGACATGGGCAGGCTAGAGTGGTCTTGTGTTCATGACACCATGTCCTAGATGTATTTTTAATTTGCATATATATTTTTTAAATTATATAATACAAAGAGACTTGGATATCATTTACTAAGGATAGCCTAGGATTGAGTTAAGAGATGAGTATAACCAACTGGTAATGAGTAAAATCACTTAATAGTATTTTCAAATATAAGAAATCAGCTCTTGTTTTCATTTGTATATACTGTAGCCCCGCCCAGTAACCTGCACATCTCATAGTCCATCTGATACTCACGAATTAAGTATGTACAAAGTGGAGATTTCTTCCTCCCTCCCTTCCCAGGCCTTAAGACTCACTGTCATTTGAATTGAATTAACAAGCCCCAATTGGATAACGTCAATGAGATTAAAGAAAGTATCCCCCCTCCCAGAGTGTATGCCCTTATAAACATTGTATTTAAACTTATGAAGATTTTCAAATGTGATTTTGTGCTTCCTGCCACTGAATTCCTACTGACCCGACTTTTTATAAACAACACATTTTTACCATTGTAAAATGTAGCAATTCTTTTCAGGTTCCAGAAAAGTAACCTGTCAAGGCATATGTCTTTAGGTATTAATTTTAATAAAATCTTTATTCTATTTCATTTTCTGTCTATAGGTACTGGTCTATGGTCTACTATTCATTTTTATGGAGGTAGTGATTCAGTGTAGAGTACATTTTTAGCTGCCTAAGAAGGATCTGCAGCCTTAAGGTTTCAAAGATGGACAAGACCAAGTTCCTGAACTTGTGCAGAGAATTCTTGCTGACAATCTTGCCTCTGCTAAAGGCCTTCTTGGTTACCTGAGGGAGATGACTGGGCAGAGAGGTATTTTAGGCCTCCTGCTAAAGCTTTTAGGAGCAGAGAGAACTGCCACAGTGTAGCGGGGAGGTGGCTAAAGCCCAGGGATTGTAGAATATGCTGTGATTCTCTGAGACACCAGTGCTTCAGGCTATCTTTCAGAGGATTTGATAGAAGGACCTGCCATTTCACCATTACAGGCAAAATCATACAGTGCAAAGGAATTGATCTTGCGATATACAATAAAACTGGATTCTTTTTTTCAGGCAACTTGGCAAACTTTTAGGCTATAGATTTTTCCCTTTTTATCCTGCAATTAGAAAAAATATATTTATAAATTAAGTAAGAGTGGAATTTATAAAATGCAGTTTAAAAAGAGCAAATGTAATATATTATTACCAAAGAAAGACTGGGATGAATTAGGCTTAACACAAGTAATGTTTCCTGCAATTTACCTTTTTCCTCTTGCTAGAAACCCAAATGGTCTTTTCCTTCCCTGTTCAGCACTGTGTCATACTGTTGTCACACTCAAGATTTATCTCCCTTTTGAGGCACACCCACAGAAGCTCTCTCATCGGAGAGTATTGGGCAATCAGTCACCAGGGCACCTCCTCTGCCAGAGCCCGAACTTTGGACAGGTGTATATATCTGCTTGAGGCATAATAGGTAAATTACCCTTTGCAGTCGCTCCGTGAAACTTCCAGGAAGTCACCATTCCTCATTGCTTCTGGGAGAGGAAAAGTGGGAGAAGAATCTGGATGCAAATAGCTGGCCTGACACCATGCACCTGCCTACTCCCCTCCCCTCTGACTCCATAGCACCTGTCAGAGCCACCCCGCCCCCCCACCTCCGTCCAGCCCCGCCTCAGGACTGGGCGGGGCTTTCCTTCCTGATAGGTGCTTCACCCCCTCCGCCCCGCCTCCTGGCTCTGGGAGCCACCCCCTTCCGGGTCCACCTGGGTGACGATGGGCCAGTGGCCCTGTGCACACCCTTCATTTCAGCTGAGCCCGGGCATGTCTGTGGCCCCCACCAGGCCCCTGCGTACGCCCCAGGGGCTCCGGCCCCGATGCCTCCTCCGGGAAGGCAGCCAGGAGCTCCCTCAAGGACAGCTCCTTAGGGTGATGTTTTGGCTTTGGGGTGACTTCAGCAATGTCCCTAAGAGATGTGGGAGAAGAAGAATGTTTTGAGTATGACTGCCAGAATGAAGAGAGGAAGCCCACCCGGGAGCAGCAGGAAACCCTGGACCTCTTGGAGGAGGGTAAATTCTGTTCTTTCCTCCAGTCTGATCCTTTCCCTGTTAGCATCTATATAGAACGGCTGTTTTACTGGTCTCACAGCAGTCTTTTATTTCCTCAGTGGAGTATAAGGTCAAGTACACATGTCTTACATGGTGACTGTAAAGCCACCAGGAGAGAAGCTGTGTTTCCAACATCCCGGGACATCCCCTTGTCCCCTTTTTTCTTTCTAGTTTACACCTCCCTCCTGGAAGACCACTCACTGTCTTAACTTGTATCCTCTTTGATTTGTTTTGCCTGTTCTCGACTATGTAAATGGAATCAACAGTGTGTATTATTATTTTGTCTAGCTTCTGTTGCTTAACTAATATCTTTGAAATTCATACTTGTTGTAAATATCAGTAGTGCCCTCCCTCTTTGTGGCATCTTAGCACTGTGTTTTTGGAGAAGGCAATGGCACCCCACTCCAGTACTCTTGCCTGGCAAATCCCATGGATGGAGGAGCCTGGTAGGCTGCAGTCCATGGGGTCGCAAAGAGTCGGACACAACTGAGCGACTTCACTTTGACTTTTCACTTTCATGCATTGGAGAAGGAAATGGCAACCCACTCCAGTGTTCTTGCCTGGAGAATCCCAGGGACGGGGGAGCCTGGTGGGCTGCCATCTCTGGGGTCGCACAGAGTCAGACACGACTGAAGTGACTTAGCAGCAGCAGCAGCGCTCTGTTTTAAGAGTTTTCATTGTTTTCGTTTGACAGAATGAGTTTTGGTGGTTTAATAAAAACTTGAGTCATTATTAAATGTTTTTGTTTATTTTAGGAAATTGTTTATTTAAAAAAATTATTAATCGCCAATTTGAAATAGGGGTTTTTAAAATATATGTATAGAGAGAAATATTTCTAATAGAAATATATAAGAGCTGACTTTGGAGTTATCTGGGAACCTACCACCAGGCTATATCAAAGAGGTGCTGCTTTTTGAGAAGAGGAAGGGTATTAAATAAAGATACACCCAAATGTTGAGTGTGAGCTTCTTAGTCGGGCTTTTGGGGTTTTCACTCAGAGCCTAGAAAAAGAGATTTTGCAGGGGAGTGGGGAAGTGGGGCAAAACAGAATGTTTAAAGAGCGACTGTGGGAAGTTCTTTGGGTTTTGAGTAAAAGCAATCAAAAGATTTTTTTCAAAATTCTGCTCTCTGATGGCCTGTTTCCATGTCTTAAAATAACTTTTGTTTTTTAAAGGGTTTATAATTGGCTGTATACTGAACGTGTTTGTCTTTTGAGGTTACTACCCTGAAAATATTATAGGACAGTTAAAAGTGTTTAGTTGGCAAAGGGGAGTGGGGAGCAGGGGCTTCCCTTGTGGCTCAGCTGGTAAAGAATCCCCCTGCAGTGTGGGAGACCTGGGTTCGATCCCTGGGTTGGTAAGATCCCCTGGAGAAGGGAACGGCTGCCCACTCCAGTATTCTGGCCAAGAAAATTCCATGGACTGTAAAGACCGTGTGGTCGCAAAGAGTTAGACACGACTGAGATGCTTTCACTACTACTACTAGGTGGGAGCAGTGCTGAAGCCTGGAGCCCCACCCAGTCCTTCTCTGAAGGAGATGATGGAGGTGAAAGGAGAGAGGCGTGACAGCTCAGTGGGGACTGTGCATTTATTGGGTTCCTGGAGGTGATCAGGAGAAAGGCATCTATCTGTTCTAACAGAACCAGGGCTGGCCCAGACCTCACTATATCAGCTTGTGTCGCTTAAAGGCAGGCCACTCAGCATGTGGACTGGGTGCCCATGTCACCTGGGAGCTTGTTAGAAATGCAGACTCTCAGGCAGCACCGCAGACCTGCTGAGTCAGGATCTACATTTTAACAATACCTTCAGGGGATTCCTGTACACATTAAAATATGAGATGAGTTGCTGTCTTAAACCATAGTAAGATGATTTTTCAAATCAATTATTGAGCCATATGGTTCTAAATGAAAGGTTATAATAGGTTCTAGAAAAGTAGCATATATCCTTGTCAAGAGAAGGAAAAATATATTGCACATATTTTATATATATTTCATATATATATATATATATATTTTGAACCTTTAAAAAAAAAACTGACAGCCAGATGATGATGATGATGATAGCCTCTCTTTATTATGTATTTACTGTGTTCCAGGCACTATTCCAAGTACTTTTAAGTAGATTCATGCATTTAATCTTTAAAATAAGCATGGGAGTTTAAGGACTGTTGTGATTTTCCATTTCATAGGTTTATAAGAAGAAATGTAAGCAACTCATCTGAAGTAACACAGCTCGTAGATGATTTCAACCTATGTAAACTGGCTCTAGGACCCTACATAGACTGCTCTTAAATACTGTGCTAGCAGTTCTCAAGGTGGGGTCCCATCTGGCAGCATCACCCAGGAACATGTTACAAATGCACATTCTTGGGCCCAGCCCCAGATCTGCTGAATCAGACATACTGGGGTGGGGCCCAGCAGTCTGGGTTTTAACTCTGCATGATTCTGGTGCATCTTGCCCTGTGCTGGTCCATGTCTCACAGATGCCAGGGTCTCTACTTTGTGATCATATTTGACGGAGGGGAGGATTGGGGACCTGCTCTGTATTTACCCTCTTAAGGTAGTCTGTTACAGTTCTCTTCCTGCTCTTATTTGTTCCCATCCAATTTCCCTCCTTTCTCTAATAAAAAAAGCTTTTAGCTGTCCAGAATGTGAAAATAATATTTTCAAGACAGTAACTGCAAAAGAAAGATACAGTTGATCCTCTGTATCCACAGGGGATTGGTTCCAGGACCACTGTAGATACCAAAACCCATGGATACTCAAGTCCCTCATATAAAATGGCACAATATTTGCATAGAACCTACACATATCCTTCTGTATATATTAAATCTCTAGATTACTTATTGATACAATGACTAATACTTTGTAAATGCTATGCAAATAGTTGCCAGCGGTGGCAAATTCAAGTTTTGCTTTTTGTAACTTTTTGGAATTTTCTTTGTTTCTGAATATTTTCAATCTGGGGTTAGTTGAATCTGCATATGTAGAGCCAATGGATATGGAAGGCACACTTCATTGTCAATGTGCTCAGTTTTCTTTGGAAAATAAAATTCACGAGACTTGCTCCCAGCCTGAAAGAAGTGTGTGGTGTAGATCAGGAAGATAGGGATTTTGTTTGGAATGCTTGGCTTCTGTGTCCACTTTTGCTGGAAGCAAGGAGTTCACTGGGCCAGACTCTGTTTTCTTCTGATCCTGTCACACTACCACAAGTGCAAGCGAAGTCTCTGTGAAGAGTGAAAATACATGCTTGATGTAGATGTAACTGTGTTCCCTGGATTCTGAGGTGGTTTCCTACACTGTTAAGAGTTCCCAAAGAGATGCTTTTGATTGAAAACTGAAAGATAAAATCAGTTTGGTGTAACAGATCAAACCAGTCAATCCTAAAGTAAAATCAACCCTGAATATTCATTCGGAGAAGGCAATGGCAACCCACTCCAGTACTCTTGCCTGGAAAATCCCATGGACGGAGGGGCCTGGTGGGCTGCAGTCCATGGGGTCGCTAGGAGTCGGACATGACTGAGCGACTTCACTTTATTTTTTCACTTTCATGCATTGGAGAAGGAAATGGCAACCCACTCCAGTGTTCTTGCCTGGAGAATCCCAGGGACGGGGGACCCTGGTGGGCTGCCGTCTCTGGGGTCGCACAGAGTCGGACACGACTGAAGCGACTTAGCAGCAGCAGCAGCAGAATATTCATTGGAAGGACCGATGCTGAAGCTGAAGCTCCAGTGCTTTGGCCACCTGATGCAAGGAGCCAACCCCTTGGAGAAGACCCTGATGCTGAGAAAGATTGAAGGCAGGAGAAGGGGTGACAGAGGATGAGGTGGTTGATGGCATCACTGTCTCAATGGACATGAGTTTGAGCAAACTCCAGGAGGTAGAGAAGCTCAGGGAAGCTTGGCATGCTGCAATCCGTGGGGTCACAAGAAGTTGGACACAATTTAGTGACTGAACAGCAACACTAATATTGGTAGCCAAGGATACAGGAGACATATGTTGGTCCCTCCAGGTCACCTTGTGGGAGTGATAGGCACTTCCTGATGTCACCCATTTCACCCTCAAAGCAGCCTTTGAAATAAGCATTATTTCCATTTTGCATTCAAAGCAACTGAGACTCGGATAGGTTATCCAGAGTCCCAGCACTGTAAGCACAGAACAGGGCCCTCACGCTGCTGTGGGGTCTGCCCTCCACCACACCTGGCTCTCAGCTAGTAGAGCCGTGGGCCCTTGCCTTGCATTATCTCACATCATCTTCCTAACCCACGAGGCACCCGGAGAAGCAGCCTGCTTGGATCACACAGCTGTCAGAGGCAGCATGGCTCTTTTTGTCTTCAGGAGAGAAAATGTCTAGGTTCTGTGTCCTTCTGGTCCCTGGAGGCTTGTGTGGTGCAGAAACTGACTTGATCTCAAGTGATTTCTTGCTCAGTGGTATTCTCTGGGGTGGGCTTTCTTGTTTTCCCCCCATCCCTGAGATGGAGCAGGGTGGTCACAGTGCTGCTGAGCGATGATGGAGTGGTCACACCCCTCTGTGCCCGAGCTGTGTGATACCAGCTCCAGGGAGACACTGGTGAACAGTGGAGTTTTCTCATCACATCCTTGTGGTTTGTTGTGGGGCAGTTTCCTCCCGCTTTCTCAAGGAGGGGTCTTTGTCATGTTTTCTCACCTGTATGCTTCTGTGGCTGTCACCCAATTACCAGATTGGTCACTGATTTCCTGGCAGGTATATTCAGGATGGCCTTCGGGTGGCAGGGTTTGAAAAGAGCATGTGGCGTGGTCTGAGGCTTACTGAGCCCTGAGACTGAGAGAGTGCACGTCCCCTCATCAGAGGTGGCTGCTGCCAGTCAGTAGTCAGTCTTTTGGACACAGGCCAGTTTTCAGGGGCTGAGCACTACCCAGTAATTATCATCTGCAAAAAGCCAAGATGCAAATGATGCTGTTAGACAGTGGGAACCCAGAGCTTGATGGAGTGCCTCGGGCAGGTGTCCAGATTCTTTAGTGAAGAATTCCAAGGTGAAGCACAGGAGCAGCACCAGTGGAGCTCATTCCTCCAGTCTGAGAGGGATTCCTCATTTCTCAGAGCCCCAGGGATCTCTGGGGCTAGAGGAGGAGGGCTGGGCCGTGTGGGGGATGGTGCAGTGGCCTGCTGGTGGTTGTGATGTCTTGTGGGGTGGGAATGTCCACTCCAGAGAGAAAGCGCCATCTGGCCTTGGCCCTGGGGTCTGTACTGATACAGGGTGGCTTATAGGACTCTGTCCTGTAGGGTCATATTAGAGAAAGGAGCTGGCCTAGCTTATCAGCACTGACCTCACCTCTGTTACAAAGGTCTCTCTGCCCATTGGTTTCGTCACCTTGGTTTCAGCCTGGGTTTGTTTGATAGTATCCATGGATGCACCATGCATGTCCCTTGCTCAGGGCTCTTTCTAGGGTGGAGGTACCAGCAGCACCCCAGGGCTGGCAATGGGCAAAGCTGTGCATTTTGTGGTACCTGTTCCCCAGTCCCTAGCCATCTGAACTCCCTAAGAGCTTTTCTAGCCATCTGAACTCCCTAAGAGCTTTTCTTGCCTGGCACTTCCTGCTGATTCCTCTGTATTGTGCTAATTTGTCTTACTTTCTCAGTTAGGGCTTAAATTCCTTAAGGGTAGGATTTATTTTTTTTACTCAGCTGTGCTTGCTGCTAAGTCATTTCAGTAGTGTCCGACTCCGCGATCCCATAGACGGCAGCCCACCAGGCTCTCCCGTCCCTGGGGTTATCCAGCTGTCATGATCAGCCAGCACCTTTCACCTGTGAGGACTCGTGGCCGGCAGTCTGCCTGTTTGCTTCTGGCTTAGGACCACAACTGCTTATTAGTTGATGCCTTTCTGTTAATGCAGCTTCTTTCTTAGCAGCTTTGTGCCTCATCATATCACACTGGCCTTGAACTTGGCCTGTTTCCAGACGTCGTCTTTTTTTATGCCGGAAGCCTGGTGGGGAGGGGATTTCTTTCTAAGATACATGTTCATCTGGAGGTGATGAGATATACACCAGGCTTTTATGTTTTCATCCCTCTCTGGGTCCTCTGGTTGGTTAGAAATGAGCCTTTCTTTGCAAACACTGGTCTGGGAGTAAAACTAACTCTTCCATTTTTTTGAGCATCAACTATGTGTCGGGCCACCATGTGACTTACATAGGTGGGAAGGGACATAGGACGTTTGTAAGAATTAGGTTCATTATGCTTCTGTTATTTTGGACATGGAGCCATTTAAACAGAAATAACAAGGAATTTGTTCTTTTTTCATTTTGTTCTAACTGCGGACAAATGAGCGTTGTTTTTTATTACCAAGTACTGTAGTACTGTGGACCTCACTCTATTCCTGTACACACATCAAGGGCTGCATGAAAATAGTTAGGTTTTGCGTGTTTTTTTTTTTTAAGCCAAATCACGTGTGGAGAAGGAAATGGCAACCCACTCCAGTGTTCTTGCTTGGAGAATCCCAGGGATGGGGGAGCCTGGTAGGCTGCCGTCTTTGGGATTGCACAGAGTCGGACACGACTGAAAGGACTTAGCAGTAGCAGCATGTGTGTCTTATGGGTCTTAGTAGTTAATACACTTGGGCTTTTGGGCCAAGTCTAAATTATTTTGAAAATAGATAATAAAGGGCAACAGCCAAGGGAAGGGCATGGCTGAATCTCCAAGAAGTGGCTGTAACTTGAGGAAAGTATAAAAGTGAAAATTGGAAAGAGCTGGCGTTATGGATGTATCATGAAGTTCTGCCATCTAAGCAAATGCTATGAACAATTATCTAATTGAAAATAGTCTAGTCCATGTGGATTAGTTCATTTATGTGCCATTTATCAGTGCTGATTTTCTAATCACTGATTTGCTACTCCTAAACACTTTTGCCATCTGAGAACATTCTTGTGGCTGGAGAAATGCTCCATCATGAGATCAAGAAAGAATGCGTTTCTCATATTCTGTTGAAATGACTGGCTGTGACATATGTAGCCCAGGGATGCTTGTTTGCATATAATTTGATGATAACTTAAAATATTGAGGTATAATTTACATACTGTAAAATTCACCCATTTTAAGTGAACAATTTGTAGTGTTTTTTAGTAAATTTCCAGAGTTGGCAACAGTCACCATCAGTTTTAGAATGTTCACATCTTGCCCTCCACCATCCCACCTCGGAAGGTCCTTCATGTCTATTTACAATTAATTCCCTTTCCCTACTGCTCATCTTGGATTTCTCTGGTGGCTCAGTTGGCAAAGAATTTGCCTGTAATGCAGAAGACCCTGGTTTAATCCCTGAGTCGGAAAGATCCCCTGGAGAAGGAAATGGCAACCCACTCCAGTATTCTTGCCTAGAGAATCCCATGACTACAGACTGTAGCCTGGCTACTGTCCATGGGGTCACAAACAGTTAGACATGACTCATCGACTAAAGCACCACCACTCCTCATTCCAGGGAACCACGGATCTGCTGTCTGTCTCTATAGGTTGCCTATACTGGATACTTAATATGAATGGAGTCATACCATATATGGTCTTTTATGTCTGGCTCCTACTGAGCATAAAGTTTTCATTTGTTTTCAATACTTTTTGGGGGAAGTAGATTTATTTGGTAGAGCTTCCTTGTTCAGAAGTGGAACTTCTGTTTGAAATACTGTTCTCATGGAGAGAGAAACTTGAGATGGTTTATTGTAGATTGAGTATCTGGAAAATTGGTGCTTTAAAAGTGCAGACTGTGCTTATACTGTTTAAAGCACATTTGTTAGTCCTCATTTCTTGGAAGAGGAGGCCCAAGACATAATTACAGGGTTTGCCCAGGGCCTCGTGGCCTTGGTAGATTTTCCTACGAAAACCTGAGCCTCATGAGGCACCAGGGTCACAGATCTGACCTAAAGCATGGGCACTTTTTGCTTTCTTTATGCTTCTTAAACATTGTTGATTTGTGCTGACCTCAGCCATGCCCTGGAATCCTCTATGGCTCCCTATTTGGTACAGGAGCCAGACTGGCCTAGGCTCAGTCCCCAGCACGTGCAGCTTCGTTTGCTGTGACCTTGGGTCGGGTCCTTAACTTCTCTGAGCCTCAGTTTCCTCATCCTAGAATACTCATCATAATAGTGCCTACCCTGAAAGATTGTTCTGAGGGGTAAACAAGAAAAGCACATTAAATTCCTGGACATAGCAGGGACTCCTTAAGTGTTAGCTGCTGCCTCTGCTAGGAGTCTCCTCTTACTTTGAAATTCACCATTTGCTAGCTGTGTGACATTGGGTGAGTTAGTTAACCTCTCTAGGCCTCAGTGCCTACCCTGTAGTATTTTTTGCTCTGAGGAGTAAATGAGATAATCTACCTAGAGGGCTAGGAACAAGGCCAGGCTGTAGTTAGCGTGCTTGGTAAATGTAAGATGGTACCATTATGAATTACTCTTAAAAGTTACCTCAAGGAGTACTGTATATTGTAGTCAAATATTTCCTGGAAAATATTTTAAGTAATGTTTTTCCCATCAGGGCATGGTCATTACAAAAAAATAAAGTACAAAAAAGAAAATTAAAATTTGCAGTTCTCTCCAAATGGCAGAAAGGGAAGAAGAAATAAAGAGCCTCTTGATGAAAGTGAAAGAGGAGAGTGAAAAAGTTGGCTTAAAGCTCAACATTCAGAAAACTAAGGTCATGGCATCTGGTCCCATCACTTCATGGCAAATAGATGGGGAAACAGTGGAAACAGTGTCAGACTTTATTTTGGGGGGCTCCAAAATCACTGCAGATGGTGATTGCAGCCATGAAATTAAAAGATGCTTACTCCTTGGAAGGAAAGTTATGACCAACCTAGACAACATATTAAAAAGCAAAGACATTACTTTGTCAACAAAGATCTGTCTAGTCAAGGCTATGGTTTTTCCAGTAGTCACGTATGGATGTGAGAGTTGGACTATAAAGAAAGCTGAGTGCTGAAGAATTGATGCTTTTGAACTGTGGTGTTGGAGAAGATTCTTGAGAGTCCCTTGGACTGCAAAGTGATCCAACCAGTCCATCCTAAAGGAGATCGGTCCTGGGTGTTCGTTGGAAGGACTGATGCTGAAGCTGAAACTCTAATACTTTGGCCCCCTGATGCGAAGAGCTGACTCATTGGAAAAGACCCTGACGCTGGGAAAGATTGAGGGCAGGAGGAGAAGGGGACGACAGAGGATGAGATGGTTGGATGGCATCACTGACTCGATGGACATGGGTTTGGGTAAACTCCAGGAGTTGGTGATGGACAGGGAGGCCTGGCGTGCCGAGGTTTCTGGAGTTGCAAAGAGTCGGACACGACTGAGCGACTGAACTGAACTGAATGGCTATTCTATTTTTTTCTGTTTATTATAAATCTACCCCCTTACCCCCTCACCATTGGGATTATATGTATTTTTGAAAATGTAAGTGGAATAACACAGCACATGCTTCCATAGTAGCTTTTCATTTCTGCCTCTGACTTCTGTGGCTGGGCTGTCAGGGACCTCAGAGCCTCCTGGAAGGCTCTGCATCATTCTGTACCCCTCGCCTCCTGTCACCATGTACGTGGTGATGACATATGCCTGACTGGTTCATGCTGGAAGAAACCCTGGTCCAGGTGTAGGTTTTATTGGGTTCAGTTGTTAAAGCATGTTAAATCTTTAAAAGAATAGCTTTATAAAAGGGCAGTAATACAACAGGTCCTTGTGGTGGTGGATACATGAGCCTACACCAGCGATAAAATCATATAAAGCTTAATATTCACATGTGCAGTTGCACACGCTCATGCGCGTGCATGCACACACACACACACACACACAAAGTTCAAGTAAAATGGAGAAATCTTAGTAAGATTCCTAGATTGTAGCAATGTCAGTACCGTGGTTGTGATACTATTTTAGAAAATGTTACTATTGGGTAAAACTTTGGTAAAGGGTATATGGAATCTCTGTTGTTTCTTACACCTGCATATGATTATCTACACATAATTAACTACAGTGATCTCAATTCAAAAAAATAGCTTTAAAATGTAAATATAATTTTCAGTTAATTCAATCCCAGAGCAAAAAGCTGCTCTGAGTTTTATTCTCTTTCGTTAGGGTAACATAGAGCCAAGATGAGTTTAAAATGTAGCCTGGTTGTCTTTCTTTCCAGGAAAGCCAAGGACCCGGTCCTTTGAAGAGAGCTAGGGTGGGCATTAGCTGGCCCTGGAATCAGCACAGCATAGGTTTCAGCATAGCGGCCTTTTGCCCGTTGATGCCCCGGCTCACCATACTCTGCTAGAGGGAGCTGGCTGGATGCCCTCTGGGTCTTGTCTGCACCGTTGCAGAGCATCACAGCTGTGCAGCATGAAAACCAACTCCTGTCTGCACCCTAGAACTCTGCACTTAAGGTTTCTTGTGACCTCAAGCTGATGAACTGCTTAGAGCAATTTGAGCTGGACTCCATCTCCATCAAATTAAATTCTGGTTTTCACCAACCCTGTACATTTCCCTTGCTTTTCCTCCAGCCAGTGGCCGGAGGGTTTCTGCCATAAAGCTCTGGGTGGAGAGGCTGGCAGAAGAACCCTCCCCCATCCTGGCTCAGAGGGCCTTTGTTGGGAGGGTTTCAGATTTGGGACCAGATTTCAAGTCTCTTCCTTAAACTAGAAAATCATTCCAACAGATCCAGTTTCTCTGAGCTCACCCACTAGGATGATCTCTGCTTGCATTTATAAAATATTTAGAGACCTATTGCTTTCCAGCTGCAATTAGCCATTAGTGATGCTACTGAGTTTGGTTAGAAATACACTTCAATTCCCAAAGGCCTTGCCTGGGCTGTGACTGCAAGTGGGTTGTTGCGAAAGCTGAACTAAGTCTTTTACTCTTAAAAGAATTGTTTGTTAGAGTCTTAGTTATGAGGAATTACTAACAAGTTATTATTTGGCCCCTAAATGGCTGGTGTCAAAAAAATTTATGCTTTGGCTCTAAATCCATTTGCTTTCACTTCTTCCTCCTCAGAATGAAAGCCATGCTACCTTCACGGTGTTTGGACTACAAATCATTTCCTTGCCATTGATTTAAAATAAAACAACCCTGAGATTTTTCTGGAGATGAAAGCCTTCTTTCAGTGCACACCCTTTTTCTCCAATGGAAAAACAAAGACATAGTCCTGAAGTGGCCTGGAGGCAGCCTCTTAAGACCTCTTAAGCAAATGGCATATGTTATGAAATACCATGTGTATGACTGTGTGTGTGTGAATTAAAAAAAAAAAATCTATCACCCCGGTTTTCATGGTTTGGAAACTAGTTGCAGAGACTTAGAATTTAGGCCATTTGGGGAAGAGGAGGCTGGGCCATTATGAAATTATCAGTTAAGACTGTTTAATAATTAATACCAAGAACTGCTTTGGAAAGGACCCACTGGGTCTGTGCAGAAAGTGGGATCTAGATCCTAGGGCTCTTTCTGGCAGTTTATATATCACTCTCTGTGCTGCTGACCCACTTCGGTTTGCTGACTGGATATGAAGCCAGACCCCTTTCCACTCCAGCGCCTTGCCCTCAGCAACACCCCCGAGTGTGCACGTGCGGATGTGCACGCACACATGCACACACACACACATATGCAGTGTCAAGACTTTGCAGTGATTAGTAGACCCCTGTCCCCTCACCCCACACAGCTTGGGGCTTTTCTCTGAAATCAAACCCAGTAAGGCTGACCCTGGCCAGACTTTGTTTGGCAGACTTATAGCATCAGTACTTACATGGTCATTTTTATTTCTTGCAGTTTTATGTGCTGAACGAGTTGGCCAGATGACTAAAACATATAATGACATAGATGCTGTAACTCGGCTTCTTGAGGAGGTAAGTGATTCGGGGAAAGGCAAAGAGTCGTTTATAATTGACTGATTATAATTTATATTGATTAAAGCAGACATTACTATTTTTCTTGGTGAAGAATGTCAGAAATTGAGCCCTCTCAAAGTATGATTCAGTGGCTTTTTATTTTTTGAGCTGGTAGCTATGTTGGCTTTAGTCACTGTAATTTTGTACAAGATATTTTGGATTTTAAAAGGAATGTATTAATAACGGAATAGGGTAACATTTAAATACTTGCTATAGAATACCCAGTTGAAGCTTTATAAGCTCTTAAAATATATACTAATGATATATATTAAATGTATATAAAAATTTCAGAAAAAAAGACATCATTATCCATATCTTTGTAACATTTTTGTTTTGTTGTGTGATGTTTTTACTTAGTCAGGTTAAGGGAATGTTACTATGCAATGTCAGCATGGAAATAACCAAAACAAGCGTGGGAAGAAAAATTTAGGAAACTTGCTTAGGTCAGACAAGCTGCAGGCATTCTAGAGACTATGGTTTTCTCAATTTCTTCTTAGCATCCTGTTGACATTTGAGAATTAAGGTGCTCTGATGGTCTCTAGAAGTAGATGAGTATACTGTGTGTATCCCCATGCCTAGAACAGGCCAGAACATGGTAGTTCTCAGTATTTGCTGAATAAATGCCCATCTTTAAAACTTCTTCCACTCTCCCCACAAAATCAGGCCTCAAATGCAGAGGTG
Organism: Bubalus kerabau; assembly: GCF_029407905.1. Taxonomy (NCBI): domain Eukaryota; kingdom Metazoa; phylum Chordata; class Mammalia; order Artiodactyla; family Bovidae; genus Bubalus; species Bubalus kerabau. The sequence goes on from NC_073643.1 coordinate 16,228,039, forward strand.
TTAACTTTTAGATCCTGGTTTGTGCTCTAGAATCTAGCACGATATGAGCCATGTGACTATTCATTAGCCCTTCTTGAAGAATAGAATAGAAAGATACGAGGGACACAGAAATCCTCATTTTCAGTCAGTGGCAGGACAAAGCAGAAGTGTGGGACCTGAGGTTTTGTTCTTGGGTTGGGGAGGGTCTTTTCACCCCATTTTTTATGTCTCTCTCTTTCCCTGTGCTCTTCCCTTCTGTACACCCAGTTTTCTCCTACGTGTTCTGAGGACAGGACCCTTCTGATCCACCCGCATGCCCCATTCCTGAGGGCTCACCTCCCCGGCTACCCACTTCCCTTTCATTCTCCTGAAGGCCACTCCCTGGTAGATCCACTGGAGCTGACACAGGGCAGGAGCTGAGACCCACTTGACCATCTACATGTCAGGAAAGTCCCAAATTCCTCACCCCAAATAAGTGAGATTAGATTTTCTGGCTGTGTGACAGGGCCCTTGATGAGGCATTTTAGGGGCACTGGCCTCTTGGTGGTTCTCCAGTTACATCCATCTGGGCAGCTGGCATTAGCCACCTTGTACGCTAGCTCGGCTAACATCACCAACTTTCGAAAATGCTTTTTACAGGCCCCTTTCTGCTGTGTCCATTTTCCCCAACAGTGCCCTGTTTCTGAATCCAGTCCTCACCCCATATCCAGTTAGTCTTCTGAAGGTGGTCCTGTGTCTGTGCCTTTATTATTTTTTTCCCAAGACTACTGTCACGGCTCCTGGAGCTCTGGCATGAGATTTTGAGTTTTCTCCCTTTCTTCTCTGCAACTGCCACCCTCCCAAACCCTCTGTAATCACCTGGCCCACCCCCAAACCCGACACTCAGAACTCCTTGGTGTGACATTCAAGGCTATCCACTTAACCCCTTTCCTGAATCCTCTTCTTTCCTCTTCCCTGGTACCTTCCTCCTGCTCTCCTACCTGGGACCTTCTGCATCATTTGGCCCCTCTGTCTCTTCCTGCCTCTGAATGTCACACTGCAGGGCTCACTGGGGACCTCTGAAGCTGCCACACACCCCCAGCCACAGGCAGTCCGTGCCCCCACCAGCCCTGAGTTTGTAAGCCATCCTGTTCTGTTTGCTTTGCTCTTCCAACTGGGTTGGTTAGAAGTTTCTCCAAGGCGGGAACCCTGTTGGATGATTTCCTTCTCCATTTTAATCTTGGAAATGACAGGCCTTCGATAAATGCCTGCCTCTGTGGTCATGCTGATTCATAAGGGTAAACTTTGAGAATTAGCTGTTGTCATGCATCATCTCATTAATTCTACGCTAGTTCTCAGAAGTAGATGCCATTGCTGCCCCATCCGACAGTGGAGGGACCTGCTCTTGAGAGAACAGAAGACGCCCACGTGGTACAGCTGTTTTCTAGCTCGGGCCCTTAGCCGCTGTGGCCCTGTTGCTTTTGGCTGTAGTTGTGTATTGCTCTGTTTATTTAGTTCTGGAGAGTATGGTTAGTTGATTGTCAGTGAGACATTTTTACTTTAAAAACATGAACTGGGTGACTTTTTTGTTTTAACGGGATGCTGTTTCAGTGAGTGTCCAGGGCCCACGGTTCCTGGCTGCTGGTGAGTGTGAGCTGGCTGGGCTGGGTGAGGCTTTCACAGGGCCAGACCCATCTCTTCTTGGATGTTTGAGGATCGTGTTCAGAGGAGACTGGGACTCGAGCCCGGTATTTAGATTCTGGTCATCAACAATTCACAGCTAATTTCCTAAATGAGTGTCACTGTATAAAAAGTATGTTGTCATGTTTTTTAAAAAACTGTTTGGGTTGTTGAAAAGAATATCTGTGGGGCAGTTTCTTCAGGTGACTCTTTGCTCTGCCCTCTTTGTTTTATTTTTAGCAGCTCCCCGTGGCCATGGTCTGGGCGCGTCTGTGTGCTTTGCATGCAGCAGCACTGTATACATTGTATACGGCATTCCTCTCCTTCTCCTGATAAGAATCATGTCTGAGTTGCCACCTTTCTTTGGAACTAGGCAGGGTTTCCTGGTTAAAGTCTGGTTGCCCCAGTCACGTGACAGCTGTCCCATGCTGTACTCTTCCTGGCTTTGGTTCTGTTTCTTTTGGTTTTGCATGCCTGCCACGTGCAGATGGGGTACCAGCAGGATCTGCACGGATGCCACGCACAGCCCTCAGCTGGCCCGAAGAGTTTGCATCTCATTGAAGGGGAAGAGGATTCCGCGGCTTGCCCTGGCTTGCTGCTGCTTGAAATTTACCTTTGGGCAAAGCTGCCTCCTCCCCAGTTACGGAGAAGGTTATTCTGGGGGCCCCTTAGTCATGGTTTTCATCCTTAAATGGGTGAATGAGATGAGTCAACTGCTCAGTGTGGGAGGCCTGCTGTTCTCCGTCTCCAGGGCCATGCCAGGCAGCTCAAGTGCTCATTGGTAAAAAGGGCTGAGACACAAGTCACAGTCTTTTAAATTTTCAGGAAAACTTTGATGTAGATAGGGGGTAGGGAGAGCCAGATTGAACCCCACCTGGCTGCCATCTCCTGCGGAATCAAAGAACCAGTTATTTTAATATCTTGTTTCCAAGGGTCACAATGTATTACAGTCCCATTTTTCTCACTGTAGTTTGGACAGTGGTCATTTCCTACCTGCTTTCCTGGTTTTAGAAGTAAATATTTATCATGTGTTGGCTGGTTGTAAGAAATGAGACTCTTTTCGTTCCTGAAATTCTTAAAGAGAAGCCCAGCCAGCCTTTTGCCTGAGCAAAACCAGAGACCTTCTCACAACCTTTTTGTTTAAGGTTTTCACTTCATCTCTGAATATTTTTGCTGTAATTTCCTTTTTTCCCCCAGCAGAGCATTTTATTTATGTTACTATGAAGATTAGATTTGGGGTGTAGTCAAGGTGAGAGTCATCCCTTTAGTAGGGCAAGGAGGCCTTGGGTCTGAGGCTTGGGGTGTATCAGCATAGGTTGGGAGGGCTGGGGGCCGTGTGGTTGAGCCCACCCCCACTTATTTCCTTCCCCTGCCTGCTCCCCATTCCTCTTGGGTGCTGGCTCCTGTGTGCCGTGGGAAGCCTTCAGTGTCCTTCATGTGCTCAGCAGTGCCTTGCTGAGCTTGTCTTTATCCATTATGATTTTGGTGTGATTTGTTTGCACTGAAATCTGTGTATGAAATGTCTTTGTGCACAGGGTCTTAGCAGCTTGTATGCGTGATGGCAACAACACAGAACAGTAGGCAGTGAGCCGAAGAACATAAAACACCTGCTGGGGATTCAGTCTGAGGGCTTGTTCTAGTAGAGAGATTTAATAGACTGGAGTGAGAGTTATGGAGACCATGCTTTTTTGGACAGTGGGGCTACAGTTTTCACTGAGATGTAGCCAGCTGAAGGGCTTCCCAGGTGGCTCAACAGTAAAGAATCCACCTGCCAAGCTGGAGACACGGGTTTGATCCCTGGATCAGGAAGATTATCTGGAGAAGGAAATGGGAACCCAGTATTCTTGCCTGGGAAATCTCAGGGACAGAGGAGCCTGGCATGCTGCAGTCCATGGGGTCGCAAAAGAGTCAGATGTGACTTGGCATCTAAACAGCAGCAGCCAGTAGAAATCACCTGCACTGGTTGGTAATTTGGGACAGCCTCTGGAGAAGTGGGCTCCCTCACACAGTCCCTGTGGGTCATTTCCTCCCGGTACCAACTATGCACAACTGTTGCGTCTGAGAAATGATAAAGGGCCACTGAGGTAAGGACTCTGCTTTGACGTGGAAGCCAGTGCAGATGAATGCACAGAGAGGGGCGTCTCGGTTGGTTGGGCAAACTCACTGGTCCCCTTTGTTCCCTGGGAGGGCATGAGGCGGAGGCACAGATGGGGAAGGAGTTGGAAGAATTTATGGCTCACTTGACATGACCCCCAGCTGTCTTCTGGGACAGTAGTGGCAGCAGTTACAGGTTTCAGGACCATGGAAGACTTAGGGGACAGAGACCATCGTTCATGTAAGAGCTCCAGAGAGTTAAATCACAATTAGATCCAGTCCCCCCACACTATGCTTTGCTCATAATTCATTGAAACTCCCATGATGAGTGAAGGAAGGTGTGTTCTTATTCCATTGCATGAAATAATTTGGTGGGTATGAAAAAAGTTGGAAATAAAAGCTGTTTTTTGAAGTCTTACAACTCAATGAATCATAAAGCTGGAAGATTCTTTGCAAGAGTCGTTCAGCTAGTCTGCGCCTCCACCCGACCTCTTCTCACAGACAAGGGAATGAGGCCCCAGGGATGTTCAACCAGAACCCAGACTCTCAAATTAATTAGGATAAAACAGTTCACATGAAGCAGTTAAACTTTGGACAGGTACCTACTCTAAGAAGTGCCTCTTAGGTTGTAGGTAAATACGTGACAAGTGACATTTAAACATGAGATAATAACTTTCCTTCATGGAATGCACCTTGGTATGTCAGTTCTGTGCTGTTGAATGTTGTTTAAAACAAAATGTCAGTTGCCATGACTAGAATGATTCTCAACCTACTGATGATTTATAATCTGTGTTTGGAAAGAATGGATCTAGAGGATCCTTGTTAAGTGTAAACCATAAAGTCACTTGGTTATCAGAAGCTAGGACTCCTCCCCAGCTTTTTTCTGCTCAAACTGCATGTCCCTGGTCTTCGGCTTTTTTACACCAAATGAGCAGAATAATTAGCATAGACTTCTAAGAGGATTTCACTTTCTAGAGTTCTCCTCCCCATGCCAACCTATAAGTGAGTGAGTGAATCTACACTTGGTGGCCAGGGGTTTCATCAGCAAGGATCAATAAGTCTGCATTTGGTGATGGCATCCACCCCACTGTCTCCACTGTCAGGGGCCAGCTTTCCTCCTATAAACCCAGCTGGACCTTTATATGCCACTAAAGATTTTCCTCTGTGCATTGCTGTGCCCTAAATGTCAACTGCTGAGCTAACAGAAAATTCTGTGTCTGCAACAGTCTTTGTTTCTGAAGTAGGGTGATTTTATGCATTATTTCTCCATTCTTAGAACTGTTTCTTTAAAAAATAAAGTCTAAGTAACCATAAGTTAAAAAAAAAATAACTGTATTCTATTTTAGAGTCACTTTAAATATTTTTGTAGCATACGCAGTGAATCTAAGGAACTCAGTAAATTCCATCTTAATTGAAGTATGCCAAAGAGGCTGCCTTGGCTATTTTAGCACACTTGGAATTTCTGGATTCACTCATTCATCCTGTAAATAGTTTCTGAGTGTTTCCCTGTGCTGGGCACTCATGAGACTGTAGCCCAGCCCACAGGTAGGAAGACAGGTTATCAAATGATTACACGAAGACCAAAAGCAGTTGCATAGAAAGATTTTGGGAAGCATGTTTTTTTCCTGCAGGGAGAGACTTATTTTCATTAGATGGAACATTCCTTTTCATTGTTTGGGGTCCGTGTCACTGAGTGAGCTGCTCTTTGAACATGTATCAGAGGCCAGTGCATGGATGGTGAACCAGTAATCCATTGTTATTGCTAAACGCCCTTGTTTTCTTTCATTGACACGGAGTCCTATGGGCTCCTGCTGGATGCATGGGTTTTCTCAATCTCTGTTCTCGCTTCTGTCTCTCACAGAAAGAGCGGGATCTAGAGTTGGCTGCTCGGATTGGCCAGTCGTTGTTGAAGAAGAACAAGACGCTAACCGAGAGGAACGAGCTGCTGGAGGAACAGGTGGAGCATATCAGGGAGGAGGTGAGGCGCTGGCGGCCTCTGCAGGACAGCCGTCTGCAGGGGCTTGGGTGCCATGGGTACAGCCAAAGAAAGTGATGATGCAACAGGGTCCTGTTGGGGAACGCCCAGCCCGGACACAGAGGGCTGACTTTCTGCCGCCTCTTCTGATCATTTGCGCCTTTTGACAATGAGGATGGGATGGCCCAAGTTGGACCCGCCCTCGTGTGGTCAGTAGGCCCACAGTATGGACCAGTCACAGTCCCCATCCTCCAAGAGTCCAGATCACCGTGTGGGCTGAGAAGGGTACTCAGAGCTTTGGCGAAAGCACACACAGGCTATTCCAGCAAGGCGTGGGGCTCCCTGAGCCGGGGTGGGTGTGGGTGGGAGGAGAAGGAACCGCAGCCGGAGGCCAACCATGCCGCAGAGCGAGGCAGTGATGGCCCCTTCGTCAGTACAGTGTATAATTTTGTGTTTGTAAAACAAAACCAAAAGTAGCCCATTGTTTTCATGGTAGAAACCCTACCATTTCAGTGATACAGATCCCGGCTGGTGTCATCAGCCCCCATCATTGTGAACAATTTATGTGGAACTTGGGGGCTGAGGTCACAGCAGAGCAGCCCTGGTTTTCCAGCAGGATTGTGGTGTCGATGGAGGGGGAAGGCTGCAGGGTCAGGTGGGGTTGCTGCAGCAAGAGTTAGAAACTTAGAACCAGGTCCCACTTGGTAGCATCTTTGCCATCATCTTGACTGTCCTTTGAACAGGGCATTTGAACTGTGAGGACTCTGATTTGCTTCCCTTCTTCTCATTTCTTCTCCCTTATTTCCTATCAGAAACTTTCCTTGTGGGAAAGGATGCTCTCATGCATGTCCCTAAGATGTACTGAGACCTAGTCCTCATTAAAGCTATTCCCAGCTATTGTCTTGGTTTAATCATCATTTCATATGATGAAATAGAGTGGCCACTAGGTAAGAAAAAGTTTTTTAAGGGTTTACTGTCATTTTTACTGATTTTTCTTCTTCTTCCAGTTTTATTGAGATACAGTTGACATACAGCATTGTATAAAGACAGGTTTTAATCCTGGGTTCTCTTTAAAAGATGATGAGGTAGGTTATTTGCAGGGTAGGAATAGAGATGCAGACTTAGAAAATGAGCTTGTGGACACAGTGGGGGAAGCAGAGGGTGGGATGAGCTGAGAGAGTAGCACTGAAACGCATATAATACTGTGTGTAAACCAGATAGCTAGTGAGAAGCTGCTGGTGGCACAGGGAGCTCAGTTCGGTGCTCTGTGGTGACCTAAAGGGGTGGGGTGGGGAGTGGGGTGGAAGGAAGGCTCAGGAGGGAGGGGGTATATGTATACATACAGCTGATTCATGATGTTGTGTGGCAGAAACCAACACCACATTGTAAAGCAATTATCCCCCAAAGAAAAATTTCTTAAAAATAGAAAAAATGAAAAAAAAGATGATGAGGTAGGATACTGATAAGGTATAAGAAGTAAAGTTAACCCTTGCTTTCCCCGCCTCCAGCATCTTGATCTGAATCCCCCGTCTTCCACGTGTGAAAGAAGGTTAGCCTGCCCCCCTCCTTGGCCCCTTCTGAGCAGAGAGACATGCCATCAGGAACTAGGAAATGGTTCCCCATTGCCCTCACGTGCTGTTTCTCCACTTTGCTGCCCTTGCTTGGGGCTTCCTCACCTTCCACAGAGCACATCCTGCCCTATGAGGGTGGAAGTGCCTTTCTCTCTTTGGGGAACCCTGCACTTTGAAAACTGATTTCCTTTAGCACATCATTAAATGATGTCTAGGTGTTGAAGCTGAAGCCTTTAAGCACCTAAAACTGGCTTTACTGCGGAAGATAAAATATATTTACTGTGTTATGTAGGAAAAGTTGAAATAAACTATAGAACCCAAATCAAATTCAAAACTAGAAAGAATGAAAAGAATTATAATTCTCCTGCTGGTTGCCTGTTCATCAGTGCTGAATAGTGAAAGGGCAGGTGAACAATTTTATGACTCAGGTTTGTTTACTTTAAACCTGAAGTATAAATAAGTGTGATTTGTACAACCGTGCCTGCAGTAGTTGGTATGGCCAGTTCCTGATGGTTGCCTCTTTTATTCCTGTATCTGGAATTCCTATCTTGTAAGCATTGAGTGCAAAGCAAGATCTGGCCATGCTTGGCCAGAATTCCCATGAGGGTGTAGCGGTCACAACATGGGGCTGTGAGATTTTCCAGGTGGAAGAACAAGGGCCGACCAGCTTGCTGCCCACCTAGCTAACTGCCCACCCAGAGCTGGCCTCGCCAGGTTCCTGATCTGAGGTGGGATTTGGTTTGGGCAGAAGTAAATGACTTCCTTCATTTGATAACACGGTCCACCTCTCTGGGTGTCTTCCCAGTTGTCATCTGTTTACTTGCAAAGCCCATATGCTGTCTCATCTCCCCACCCCCACCCCATCCATCATTCTAGCACCCTCTCGTCCTCTCTCACCTCTTGTCCATACCAGAGTAAAAACTACAAATTTAAGTGGAGGGGTTTTTTGCCACAAAGTAATTGATCGTATGTTTCTTAGATAGGATCCAACTCAACCCTTTGTTTTCCCTGAATAGCACAAAATCAATGATGTGCCTTCACTTTGAATGAGGAATTTTAAAATGTTGTCACCGGGCAGGCAGTGTTTGAGCATGAGTGGGGATGCTGTCTTGTTTGGAGAGTGTGTGATGGGCCTCAACCGGGTCTGTGCAGGTGTCACAGCTCCGGCATGAACTGTCCATGAAGGATGAGTTGCTTCAGTTCTACACCAGCGCCGCGGAGGAGAGTGAGCCGGAATCTGTGTGCTCCACCCCGTAAGTCACAGAGGGCCTGTGTGCAGAGGCCAAAGCACCGCTGGCTGTGGTCCATGACCTTGGAGTTGCCCAGACAGGGTCACCTTCACTGGCAGCACAAGCCAGCTGCCCTCGGCCTTCTCCAGGCCAAGCATCTGAGTGCCTCAGACAGATTGATTTTGCTTTTCTGATGGGATTTTAGTTTTCCTCTTCCTGGGTCTTTCACAGCTTAGTTGTCAGTGTGGATTGATCAGGCTTGGCTGTGAATGAATAACAGGCTGGGCTCTGCTGTTGGAGGGAATACGGGAGGTGGGGGCGGCCAGCAGTGCTGTGGGGGCTTCTTGGGGTCCTCTTCTCTGTCAGCAGAGTCTCCTATAAGGAGCATGAACTCTAGAGCCCAATGACCCGAGTTCAGATCTTGGCTCTGGCTGCTGGGTGCTCATGGCCAAGTTACTTAACCTTTCTGTGCTTTACCCCCCTCATTGGTAAAATGGGGATAATAATAGTAACTTAGTACTTGGGGCTGTGAGCACTCAATGAGTTCATACATATAGAGTACTTAAAATAGTTCCTGACAGATAGAAGGCATCCCAGAGTTGTGCAGGCTTGAAATAGAGTTGGTTCCCCAGAAATCTGAGGCAAGGTGGCAGCCAAGGGTAGGGATGCGGGACTGAAGTGATGTGAGCTGTGCTGTTTTCCTGGGGGCGAGGGAGAGGCCTGATGGACCACTGTCACACCCACACCCTCGCGAGCTTTCCTTGAAAGCCCCTCTGTGTGCTGCCGTGTGGTTTGCCGGGTGGTGGGAGGCAGTGTCTCCCTCCCTACGAAGTGGACTTTCTCCCCCAGGTTGAAGAGGAACGAGTCGTCCTCCTCTGTCCAGAATTACTTCCATCTGGATTCTCTGCAAAAGAAGCTGAAGGACCTTGAAGAGGAGAACGTTGTGCTTCGATCTGAGGTGAAGTGCAGTCCCTGCCCTGTCCCCTCTCTGCAAGGGTGGTGGCCCTGCGTGCTTATCTGGCAAGTACAGCCGTGATTACAGCCCTGCCGTCCTCAAGGGTGACGGTCTGTGGAAGGGCCACCTGGCCCTGGGTCACGGCCACACCAAGTGCCCAGCGGGCGTGCCTCATTTATGAGCCAGGCAGCACACACCATCCTGCATGCGGCAGACGGACAGGTGAATTGTGCAGTGTGAGGACGGGTAAGAGTGGCAGACCCTCCTCCTTCACAAACGGTTAGGGCAAAAGCTTCTGGAAGGTGGGGCCTCGCTCCGGTGGTCTCCAGCTCGGATGTAGAAGCAGCTCGGAGGCCTGGTGTGAGAGCCTTGTTCTTATGCTACTGCAGGTCAGATGTGCTCAAAGAAAATAGTACTTGGGAACTTGGAGACATATTTCTTAGCAACTGACTTTAAAAGGTTGAGCCGAAGCAACTTGGGAACTCATGCTTTTGAGTATTTCTGATTGGCTAGCCACTGTGGTGGGTACTTTGCCTGCTTTCTTTTAAAAAAATAATGTCTTCATAACAAGGCTGGAAAAACATTGGGAAAACCAGGACCCAGGCTGCTAGGTATTTTGATTGCCCAAGATGTTGCAAATTAGTGAACAACAAAGCCAGGGTTTATAAGTCTCTGACTCTAAACCCACATAATTTCCCTTTACCCACTGCCCCTATCCAGAAACACAGATACGTGGAGATTTAGTGTTTTTTGTTTAATTATCAGTGAGCTTTTGCTCTCCAGCCAGAGGTTTGGTTCAGCCCTGTTATCAGGCCCTTGGTTTGTCAAGTTTGAGCTGCAAGCTCACCTAAGCTGGCCCAGGGCTCCCCAAAGTCCCTCAATATGGCAGACCACCTGTCACCTTGAAGTTGCCTCACTTGTTGCCAAGAGCCTCATGTCTGGGCTTAACAAGATGCTCTTATGCCTGAGAAAAGGGTCATGTCTCTTAGCCTTCACCTCTTTCAGCCCCTCATTTACTGATAAGAGACATAAACCCAGAGTGATCAAGAGAGTTACCCAAGCTTTCTCTGCCAGCCAGCAGCTGAACCAAGACTCCAGTCCAATTTTCCCCATGCTGAGTTCCAGCATCCACCCTAAGTAAATGCTCTGGCCCCAGGCACAGTCCGTGGGCCCTCTGCTGGAGTTGTCACGTAAAGCAAGCAGAGGGAATCTGATCCCAGCCATAGATTCTGACTCTTCCACCTAGCTTTTAGGATGGTGATGTCTCTGGGGCCAGGACCTGAGAGCTCAGAGATACCTCTCTACCTGGGGCATTTTCTTGGAGCCTTCAGATCTCTGTCTTCCCACCTTTACACCCAGGAGCAAAGCCATCCAGAGTCCAAGCATAGCTCCTAGGTCTCTGAACGTTAATGCTTTCATATTGTATCTTGTTTTGGCTCCCCTGAAAACAGCAGGACAGATTCCCACTTGTGAACCTCAGAGGACCATACCTAGCACATAGCAGGTGTGATAATTGTTAACACTTCTTATTGTGGGGCTTATCCTTAGAATGCCCACTGTAGGCAGGGATGTGACATAGGCTGTTTTGGGTCACAAAGGGATCCGTGACTGTGAGCCTGGACAGACACACATGAATAGACAAGTGGACTTAATAGAGGGGCTCACAGTTTCAGTAACTGCTTTGCGTGGTGCCCTCTAGTGGTTGGGATTGACTTTCTGTATCTGAGGGCGCAATGGGTGACAGCTGGGGAGATGCTGAAGGGCAGCATTCCAGACCCAGGTTAGCCCTTGCTGCCTCACCTGGCCTGTCCAGGTGTGACTGCGGGGCCTCTGACCTGAGCCCTGTCCACAGGCCTGCCAGCTAAAGACGGAGACCATCACCTACGAAGAAAAAGAGCAGCAGCTGGTCAACGACTGTGTGAAGGAGCTGAGTATGGCCCGCCCCCTGCCTCTCCTGTCCCCCACCTTTTACTTTTCCCATCGGCTGTCGTTAAGACCAGATGGATTTGCAAAACTTGACAGAATGTGGTCTTCCTGCCAGCCTGGGTTCATTAGCATTTTTTTCCTGAACACTAGAGGCCTCCCCTGATCTTGTGTGACACCCCTCACCCTCATTTACGACAAACTGGGTGGGAGGTTGTCAGCCATACATACTCAGTCTCTCACCAAAATGGCTATCTAATTTTCATTTTGGCTTTCTGCAGGAATCTTGGTTACTTAATGGCTAAATTAGGTCCAGCTTTAGAGTCCTGAACTGGAGGTGTGGAAAAATAACTTTCTAGTCATTTGATGTGTGAACCTTGAGGCAGAGTTCTCAGCTTTGCAAATATTATGTGCCTTCCCCCACCCTCTCCATGATAAGTTTACACATTAAGATCAGACAAAAGGGCAAACAGAATATTTTGAGCGTCAGCAAAGTATCAGTGAAACACACCCTATGTTTAAATCTAGTAAAATGAGTTATGGCTCTGAATATAGGCTGAAAACGCCCAGGGGAATTGTGTTGTGCACACAATAGTTCCTTTCTAGAACAAAGTGCAGCAGGAGCCCCTGTCACTGGTGATGTGTTTGTATGGAGCACGTGGAATTGGTCAGAGTTGCCATCTGTTTAGTGTGGTGCCTCCGGGCTGACCGCCAAAGCCTGCCTGATTTTCTCTGGGGCGGTGACTCTAGGCAGTGAGGTGAGGCTCCCATACTGACCCTGGGAGCCACAGCTAGGGGTTGGTTCCTCCTCAGGACAGACCAAGCCCATTGAGGAAGATGGGGACTCTCCCTCCAAGCTCATCGTCATGCACCCTCTCCACTTCTCCCCCTGTCTTGTAATAATGACTTTTTTTTTTTCCTTGTACAAACCACAAAGAAACCATTGTCTCTGTTTCTTGTGATTGTTGTTTCTTGGTCAAAGGGGACGCCAACGTACAGATTGCCAGCATCTCTGAGGAACTGGCCAAGAAGACAGAGGATGCTGCTCGCCAGCAGGAAGAGATCACACACCTCCTCTCCCAAATAGTTGATTTGCAGAAGAAGGCGAAAGCTGTAAGGCTTCTGTTTCTCTGACAGTTCTGAGATCAAGAAGGGGGCCATTTACCCCAAAGACAGTGCCCTTTGGATTCATATTTTAGGAAATTGTGCTGTCCATTGAGAACTTTTGCTAAAGCTTAGCAGATTCAATAGCATAAAACTGGTTACCCTGAATTGGCAAGGGGATTATATTTATCACTATCTATTTTCCTAAGAAAAATCTACAAATGAATAGAATTCATTAAGACATGTAAAGGTGCTATAAATAGAGAGTTTGGGAATTTAAGGTATAAATCATCTAGGTTAGCATTTCTCCTTACACAGGGCACCTGTATGTTCTGCACAGAACAATGTCCCCATTTGATTTAAGATGAAGCAGCAAAAAACCAATTGTTTCCCACGTCAGGCCTTTGCTAGAACCCCAAGGTGAAAGACTTCCAGAAAGCAGCTGTGATTATGGAAGTTCTTGCTTAGTCGCTAAGTCATCTCTGACTCTGGGATTGTAGCCCACCAAGGCGCCTCTATTCAGGGGATTTCCCAGGCAAGAATACTGGAGTGGGTTGCCATTTCCTTCTCCAGGGGATCTTCCCGACCCAGCGATCGAACCCGCATCTCCTGCATTGGCAGGCTGATTCTTTACAGAATTCTTCCCAGAGCCACCAGGGAAGCCCAACTATGGATGTGGAGGTGGGCAATAGGGAATGAATACAGACACAGGAAAGACGTTGCCTTCAAAACTGAAAGACAAAATTTTACTCCAGTATAAGATAAAAATCTCCTTGTGGATATGTGATAGGATCATAATGGATCAGTTAATAAGAGGGAAAATGTTAGACTTTGCTAAGTGTCTTAAAAGATAAGCTGACTTCCCTTTGCCACGCTGTAGTGTGCAGTGGAAAATGAAGAACTCGTCCAGCACCTGGGGGCTGCCAAGGATGCTCAGCGGCAGCTCACAGCCGAGGTGAGTGGCTCTCCCTCATTTCATAAGGCCCCCATCCCAGTTGGGGCGCATCAGCCTCCCTCTGACAGGCTGTGGGTCCCATCCTTCTTAGCGACCGTTTTGATTATGAATTGAATGTCATGCTTACTCCTAAGGCAGCTCCCAGTTCCACTGACGCTGGTCACGAGCACCTGGGAGGCTGGGCTCTTCACCAGCCTGGAGCCTGGCGTGCACGGGCTCCTGACAAACATTCCAATAAGGGAGAGGACACCGAACATGGTGTGCAGAAGGAACCACATTCAAAGATGTGGCAGGAAATGAGGGAGTGATGGTTTGCCCTCTCGTTTGTTTTGTCTCAGGAGATTTCTGAGTCTGCAAGCTTGCCCCAAGTTCTAGAAAAACTGTGCCTTGAGGACTGTTTGGCCTCAGGCCACAGGACAGCTGGTCCTGCTGGGGGGCCAGGACATCTGTTAGTGATCCTGGGTCTTCCGGGCTCGTGGGAGGTACCTGGTCTCACCATTCCAGCCCTCTCTGCTCTTTCCTGGTCTGCAGCTGCGCGAGCTGGAGGACAAGTACGCGGAGTGCATGGAGATGCTCCACGAGGCGCAGGAGGAGCTCAAGAACCTCCGGAACAAGACCATGCCCAACACCACGTCCCGGCGCTACCACTCGCTGGGCCTGTTTCCCATGGTGAGTGCCCACCTGCTGCCTGGCCACCCGCCTCCCACCCTCAGGCTAGCAGGCGCTCCTGGGAGGAGGGCAGGTCTGGAGCTGAGTCTCTACGGGTGGCTGGCTTCTCTCTTTTAGAGCTTGGATCTGGATCCAAATTGAGGGCTTGTGAGCCCAGCCAGTGGCTTCTAAACCACATGAGACAAGTTGGTTCTTTATTTTCCATCCCTCTGAATCTATCTTTTTTACCCCTGCCCTTAGAAGATAAATTTGGTAGGAAATGGATTTTGTAGGCACCTCAGATATTTGGAAGATGCTATTTCTACGTTATTTTTTTCTGTAGAGTATGTGCTATTTGGGCCTCACAAGTGCATTCCAGAATTCTTAGGTTGCCTTATGGTTCTACTAGTTCTTTGTATGCTTATTAACAACTCTCCCAACTGGTTCTGGTATCTGTAATATGAAAAAATATTTCCCTTTGTGCTCTGTGCAGTATTTTTATATTTTTTATATTACTTCTCCACAATCTTATTTTTTTAGCTCTGGCCTGATCTGTTTCGTGTTTATACCTTAGGGGAAAGTGGTTGAGAAGAGGGCTTTCCAGGAGGCTGACCTCTCCCAGGGTAGGGGTGGTTGGGTGGCACAGGGTGGAGCCCCTCTGCTGGTCATTTCCCAGTAATATTTGGTTGGGGAACTTTCTCATTTTATCTTCTTCTGTCAAACTAGGACCCCTTGAAGGTGGGGGCCCGTGTCTTATTTGCTGTTTCCTCCTTCCCTCTCTTTAATACTCTGTACCTGGCACAGTGCTTGGCATGTGGTAGAGTCACAGGTCCTCACTAGACATTAGATCTGGGTGGCTGAATCAACAGACTGAAAAACCAACCACCAAGAAGTTTCCAGGCTCTGTTTCAATGGTTTGATGAAATACCAGTTCTCTCTGAGAAGAGAATAACTTTTGAGGAAAAGCCCCCTAAAATGAGACAGGCATGGAGGGCTGTATAAATATTTGTGAAACTTGGTCCCTTTTGAATTGGCCTTTACTCGGGGCTCTTATTCCTCCCTACCGCCCACCCCATTGCTGATGTTGTTATCCCTAACCCTTGCCGTCTGGCCCAGTTTTCCTAAATCATAGTCTCCTTTTTTCTCCTCTGATTTCACATAGAAAGTCAGGCTGGAACTCTCTCTCAGCCTGACTGAAATCTAAGCAAAACCAAAAAGAAAGACACAACATCAACAGTCACCTTTCCCAGGAGCACATGGGTGATTCAGTGATCCCAGTGAAGGCAGCCAAGGACATTCTGTCCCCCGAATCCACTGATCTTGCGCTCACTACGCTCGGCTCAAAGACGCCCCATGTGGCTTTGTATATCCCCTGCCTTGCTTCCCCTTCTTCCTGGCTTCTCGTCTCCTGGGGCCATCTTGTTTCCTGTATTCCTGGGATTCACCCTCCTGCGTTCCCCGCTCTCAAGGACAGACGTATTTTAAAACTAAACCATGCCATAAGGAAAGCTGAGTTGAAGGTCTACATGAATTTCTTTTTGAGAGATTGAGTTTCAGCTTTTATTATTTGCTGAGGTGGAGCTTTTGTTTGCCTTTTTCTGCTGTTGGCAGAGCTCAGTTTTTGAAGACGGCTATTTATAAAGTGCATTATGCATGAAAAGTATTTAAGGCAATCTAAAGCTTGCATCATGCCCATGCTTCTGGAGCAGAACACTCGGATCTGCTTCCCTTGCTCCCAGCCCCTTCTAACTGCTGAATAAAACAGTGAGTAGCAGTTTTTCTCAAGTATGTCCCCAGTTCTCTCACCTTATGGCAATAGTTCTTAATCTGGGATCTACAGATAGGATTCAGGGGGCCTGTGAACTTCAGAGGAAGATTTTATTTTTTATGTTCATTAATCCCTAATTGCACTTGGTGTTTCCTTCCCTTGTGAAGGTAGGTAACAAACCACAGCAGCTGCGGTAACAAGCTCAGCAGCACAGTCATCTCTGGGACTTTGTCATCCATCACATTCACAGGTCTTATCATAATAGCACTTGTCAGTTGCCACAGATGTCCCAAAATACCACCTGTGCTAATCTCCCCGCTCAGAGCGACAGTTGTTACCAGTTACTCTGTCACACTTACTGTTATTAACATTTTAGTAATTAACTCGATATATCTGGCTTCCTCTTTAATCTTGATTATGTCATTCATTTATAAACATCATTCTGATGCTTCATCGCCTAATCCATAGCGTCCAGCACTCCCCTCCTTGCCTCCACCCTCGGACCTTACTTCCCACTAGCTTGTCTTTTTTTTTTCTCCTTCATCTCCTGACTCTTTACTCTGAAGTCCCCTTTTGAAGGGCTGGACGGAGCTCCCCATGTGCTTACCTGCTCTCGTCTCCCTTCCCCTGGAGCACCTGGCTGCTGTCTCTTCTCTGGCCACCCTTGCAGGGGCCACATACTCATATTCTCTTCCAGAGACAGAGCACTTGAATTGCTCACTCGCTGTGTGTCTCCCGGCTTTTCCCAGGACTCCCTGGCGGCGGAGATCGAGGGAACCATGCGCAAGGAGTTGCAGCTGGAAGAGTCGGAGTCGCCAGACATCGCGTAAGGCCTTGGTTCTCAGCTCCCAGGGGCTGTGGGATGGGCACCAAAGTGCACTATGGTCCTTCCACAGATGATCCAGATTAAGGGAAGTTAGAGAATGAAGCCAACAACAACATCCTCCTTCCAACTGGCTCCTCTGGTTGGGTTTTAAATACATATTATGAACTTGTGGAAAGTTGGGGAAGGACAGATGTGTTTCCCATCTCTTGTCACACAGGCTCTGTCTTGACACCCCCACTCACTTTTATCTTTCTTTTTGATGGAAAACATTACTTTAAAATATTTTTAACATCTGTTAAGGAAAGAAAAATAGGATGCAGTATGAGATACAGAGAAGGGCTCCCCAGGTGGCTCAGTGGTAAAGAATTCACCTGCCAATGCAGGAGACGCAGGAAACTCGGATTCGATCCCTGGGTCAGGAAGATCCCTTGGAGAAGGGAATGATGACCCACTCCAGTGTTCTTGCCTGGAAAATCCCATGGACAGAGGAGTCTGGTGGGTTACAGTCCGTGAGGTCACAAAGAGTCGGGCATGACTGAGCACACATGCATGTATGTGTGAGGTACAGAGGGCTCTTTGGGAAGGTGTGAGCAAGGCTTCCATTTCCTTTCTGCATACCTTTAGGGGTGTCAGCCTTTATCATCTCTCTTGCTAACTTGAGACCTTGCACTTGACCTGCTTAGAGGTGTAAGAAACCTGGAGTTTGATTTAATCAAGTTTTCTCTGTATCCAAATGCCATAGACAGAACTTGGAACCCCAGGAGCAACCAATGTCCCTAAACCTCAGTGCATGTGTGAAGCCCTTTGCAACCCAGAAAGAAGCAGCCATTACAGAAACACACCTACCATTTTCTCCTTAAAAGGGAACAAGTGAACATCAGTGCAGTTCTGCTCTTGGAGATGGCAGTTTCCAGTGGGGCGGTGGGGCAGAAAAGAGACTCATCTAGTGTTTATCATCTCATTATAGACATTTAAGACTAACTTGAAGTCTTACTCTTTTCAAAAATATGAATGGTTGACAAAGACTTATTCTATAAAAATATTTTGAGCCCTGCTATATGCTGAGCAGTAAACACTGCCCTCCTGAAGTTTGCATTCTAGAGACTATCAAGAAGAAAAGTAGGTGGGAGACAAAAGTTAGTGTTAAATATATTTGTAGGTCAAGCTTAGGGGAAGTAGGAGGCAGTATCACTCTTGATAGCATCACCTTTAGGACACAACCATGTAGTGGAGCCTTGAATTCTGTGGGCGTTGAATCTCTTGAATTCCACCCAACACCCTAAGAAACATATGGAAGGTACAGGGTGGCGGGTTGCTTGGGGGTCACAGTGGACCTGCTGCCTGTTGGGTCCTCAGTAAATAGGGTTGGGAGGGTTGAACTCCAGGGTCATTCCTACAACTGCTTAGTCTTGGATGATGTTGTGCATTCTCCCTAGTCACCAGAAACGAGTCTTTGAGACCGTGAGAAACATCAACCAGGTGGTCAAGCAACGGTCTCTGACCCCGTCCCCCATGAACATCCCTGGCTCCAACCAGTCCTCAGCCATGAACTCCCTCCTGTCCAGCTGCGTCAGCACCCCCCGGTCCAGCTTCTACGGCAGCGACGTCAGTAACGTGGTCCTGGACAACAAGACCAACAGCATCATCCTGGAAACAGAGTCAGCCGAGCTGGGGTGAGCCAGCCGGGGACTTTTATCTTTCTGTTTGGGGGATAGGTAGGGGGTGAGTGAACACAGTTCCAGTCATCAGAAGAGGGAGGCCTGAAAAATGTAGACCTTTCAGTTCTCAAATTTGTTGCGCCAACCGGCTGAGCTAATGCTTATTTTGATGCTGGCATGTTAACCAGTTTAAAGGGGTGTAATAGGACATGCCAGAAGTCAGCTTTTCTATAAAATGTTGGAGGGGAGTTTAAATAAATATTTTTTTTATGTTAATCTATATCTGCTAGGCATTTATTTCATGAACCTCTTTGTAGCTTGGATTCTGAAAGACTGAGGAGGACTCAGGCTCTGTCTCACGACCAGAATTCTGGTTTGCTTCAGAAAGCAGGGTGCAGCGTGTCTGGCAAGTGCCTACCACACTCTGCATACCTGGGGTGGGTCCTCCTTGGCGGTGGTCTCTCCCTCTGCTCCTCAAGCCCTGCAAGAGCCCCACCCCAACCCTCATTGTCCATCCTTTTCCTATGACTTAACAAAATTGGTTTTTCTGACCTATGAGTCAGATAGTTGGAAAATGCTTGATCAGAACTCTGAGGGTTTTTTGGACTTAATTATTACTATTTTTCTTACTGAAGTATAGTTGCAGAACAATGTTATGTAAGTTATAGATGTACAATATAGTGATTCACAATTTTAAAGATTATAATCCATTAATAGTTATTATAAAATATTGGCTATATTCCCTGTGTTGTATAATATATCCTCGTAGCTTATTTATTTTATACAAAGTACTTGTACCTCTTAATCCCCTGCCTGTATATCACCTCCTCCACACTGATAACCACTAGCTTAGATCAGAACTCTCTTAGAGTTCTCAGATCCCTAAATTCAAGAAGAAAAAGGCGCATCCCTGGAGCCAACTGTCCTGTTGGAGACCAGGAATTGCATCCTGAAGAAGGTTTCTTCCCAAGGTGTCACAAGGGAGATGTTTGTAGGGGCTGGGTTTATTATGTAGTGTTTGCAAGTTTTCCTTGCACCTTAGTAGCCCCTCCTCACCTCCCTGAGGAAGAAAAAACCAACAGAGGTAATTGTTCTTCTGGACAGGCATTCGTTTCCCCATTTTTGCCTACATTTAGCCAGTTGCCTTGGAGAAGGCAATGGCAACTCACTCCAGTACTCTTGCCTGGAAAATCCCACGGACGGAGGAACCTGGTGGGCTGCAGTCCATGGGGTCGCTGAGGGTCGGACACGACTGGGCGACTTCACTTTCACTTTTCACTTTCATGCATTGGAGAAGGACATGGCAACCCACTCCAGTGTTCTTGCCTGGAGAATCCCAGGGACAGGGGAGCCTGGTGGGCTGCCATCTATGGGGTCGCACAGAGTCAGACACGACTGAAGCGATGCAGCAGCAGCAGCAGCAGCTGCTTTCCTTGGTTTCCTTAGACGTTCCAGCTGCCACCCGGAAACTAGTAGTAAGGGCAGTACTTTTCCAGCGCCCCCTGCTGGCTGCTCCGCGCTCACCCCCGTTTCCCCTCCTTCTAGAAACGAGGAGCGGAGTAAGAAGCCTGGAACGCCGGGCACCCCGGGCTCCCACGACCTGGAGACGGCGCTGCGGCGGCTGTCCCTCCGCCGGGAGAACTACCTCTCAGAGAGGAGGTTCTTCGAGGAGGAGCAGGAGCGGAAGCTCAGGGAGCTGGCGGAGAAGGGCGAGCTGCTCAGCGGCTCCCTGACGCCCACCGAGAGCATCATGTCCCTGGGCACGCACTCGCGCTTCTCTGAGTTCACCGGTTTCTCCGGTATGTCGTTCAGCAGCCGCTCCTACCTGCCGGAGAAGCTTCAGATCGTCAAGCCGCTGGAAGGTGATCACAAGGGGCCTCGGCCCCTCTCTGCCCTCCTCAGCGACTCCCTGTGGTCCCTGATCCACCACCGGAAAGCGGGCAACCTCTGTAACGCCTACTCCTTTTTCTTCCGCGATAGCCACCCCCGCTGCTGGTTTGAGTTCCTCTGAGGGCCCCAGCCTCCACCTCTCCCGTTGCAGGTTTGGAAATACAGCCCACGCTAACCTCCATCAGCTAAGCCAAAGAAAAGAAAACGTGTTTGGCGCTGGTTTCCTAATTCTCTTGCATTCAGAATCTTTGAGATACAAACGGTTAGGGAAGGCAGAGGCGCTCCTGACATCCTCAGAAGTCAGTTAGGTCAAGTCAGAGGGCTCTGAGGAGTGTAGAGAATTGATGCTTTAACTTTTCAGAAAATTAGGTGTCAGGGAGGGGGTGCAAAGCAAACGGTGTTTTAAGCTGTTTATTCAGTAGCCATGAGAAAGCAGTTTCCTGTTTGTTGACTCACATGTTCTGCTTTGATCTTCAAATAAAAAGGGTGTGGCTGTCTTCAGATGCAGTGTGTTCTGAGCAAGGCTTCTAGACCTCCACAGTTTGGGGGCCGGGAAGGGGGTGGCTGTGAAGGAGAGTGAGCTCTGTACCTCCTTAAGCCTACCTTTTCCAGGGGCCATTCAGGTTTAGGTATCAGAAACACCCTAGATGATTAAAGCCATGGAAGCACTTTTCTTTCTTTCTGCTTTCAGCATTATAAAGTATGTTCCCTTTACTTATCACTGCTCTGCTAAGAACCATCAGGTGTTTGTAATATTCATTTTTTCCCCTACTTTAGTTTGAAAACCTATGGGAGTTTGAGAAGATATTTTAATTCTGTATTATATATCTAATGCAAAGCCAAATCAAAATTTCTGTAAAGGCAGTATTTCTCAGCTTCTTTAAGAACCCATTTTAGACATTAATTCCTAATCTATCCCCTCAGAAAATTTAATGTGATAGATATACTGTTTATGTATTATATGTGTATCTGTGCCTTAAAAGAGTACAGTTATTCACTCCAAAAGAACCACTTTTCAGCCCTGGAGTGGGGCCTGGAGTTATCACCTCTGTTAGGATGCATGCTGTAAGATGAGCTTGTACTTGTTAAAGATCCAAGAAATGCTGGGTCCCCTATTCTGAAAAGGAAGGAAGAGGGTGGGCAAACATTCTTTTTCATGATTACTTCTAATTGTATAATGTAGGTCCTTCTTAGATTTCAGAAGAGGGATAGCTCATCCTTTTTTTTTTAATTTATTCAGTTGTAAGCTTGGTGATTGTTTTCTGATTCACTATTATGTCTGTTTTTCTTTCAATAAAATTTTTCATTTCTGGAATTTTACTTTTTGCCTTTCTTTTCTTTTTTCTCCTTTGTCTCTCAAAGGTCATTGGAATTTATCATCTCTATCTTGTCTGCTTTCTACATTTTACTTTGTGTTTCATTGATCATCTAAGGATATGTTTTTGACTGGTTTTCCAAGCATATTTTAGAAGAGTTTTTTTAAGAAATTATTTTGACCAAGTCATTCTTTTCTCTTTTAGTCTTGTGACATGGATAGCAGTATTTCTATGATAAATTAATAGAATAAGAAGAAATCCCATTAGATTTGCAAGATAAATTTCATCTATAGAACTCTGTTCACCAGGAACCTGTATTACTACCATTAAAAAGTCATATCTTATCAATATGGGCTGTAAGGTATTCTCATGATAGAGTCTATCCCTCTGGCTCCATTTTATAGTCCTCTGACTTCTTAACTGTTTAAAATACAATCAACTTTTTTTCTTCCTCTGCAATTACCTTTTTGTGTTACTGTGTTTAATTTGATATGAGGGAGTAATGACATAGAAGTGTGCCTGATGCTGGGTTCATTATAGCTCTAACTGTGGTGCTGGCTAAGCTACTTCACCTTTTTGAGCCCTGTTTCCCATACTGTAAAATAGCGCTCACACCTGCCACACAAGACTGTGGCAAGGAATAAATGTGATGTGTTTTGTATTATGCTCAGCATCTGTTAGGTACTTATTAACTTGTAGGCTCCTCGAACTTGTCCCTGTTCCAGTAACTCAGGTAAAAAGGCTGTCCTCACCAGTGTTGAGACCGACCAGCATTGTGCTGGTGCCATGTTCTTACATCCTTTTTCATTGGACCACCAAGAAGCTGATAGGATTCCCGTGTTCTCCAGTGACCCAGGTAAATGTACCTGGGGTGAGGCCCCTGGAGAATGTTGGCTGGGATCATAGCAGATAGCCAATCTGTGTCTTCCATCTGTCTTCCTCACCTGTTTAATTAATCTTGCTATCTGCTCATTGGTGTCAGCCAAAATAGATGGGCTAGGTGTTTTGTCTCTTCACCTTACCTTACACGTTTTAAGTAGGTGAAGAACAAACAAAACATTCAACCTAGAAAGAGATATATCTGCATTAAAACGATGAGTCGGACAGTATTTTTTTCCCCTCTATTTTGCTCTTCCTTTCTAATTATAACCAGATAGCATTTCCAAATAAACAAGTTAATATGTAATTAGGGAAAAGCACACACTTTCAAGCTGTCCATTATCCAGCAAGTTTAGTTCTAACTTTTAAGCCTCAGGTGCCCTGCTGACATAAATGGATTGAGTCTTCTTCTCCTTTGGTGACATGAAAACCTTTTAGTTAAAACAGTGGGGTGTGGAAAGAAAGCACACAGAAGGAAAAGAGTGGTAACTGTAATTATGTTTTTGCCCTATCCACACCCTGCTCCATAGGCCTTCATCTTGGTGCTGACTAGGAACACAACATTTCCTCTCTTTGCCTGCCTGACCCCAGCGTCGTTAACATGTGGGCGAGAGAAGGTGATGGTAGCGGGAGGTGGGGTAAAAAGCCAAGTATTATGCATCTTTCAGCATTATCTTTCCATTGTAGTCTCACTAGATTTCCTTGCTCTGCATTTTCAGGGAATGCAAATAACTCGGTGTACTTTGTAGGCTATTTAACTCCAAATAGCAACTCTCTGTAGTCTCATTGGTGTCTTGGACTCATGCACAGGGTGGGGAAAATGGGACAGCCTGTTAAACAGATGGAAGATGGAGGCCCACCGGACTCTTTTCTGGGCCTAGACCTCCAGCCCCACTGAGTTCTTTCCTGGTGGATTGTAAATGTCTAGAACCCTCTTCAGATGGATGGGGAGACCTGGCACTTCCTTGACACAGTTCTTCACTTTCCAGTGTGTTTGCTTTGCCTTTAGTCCCCTTCCAAAGGTAGAGGTGATGTGGCCACATTGCACCTGGGGATTTCTCATCCTCCTTCTGAGCCCTGGTTGTGCTGCTCCAAGCTAGGTATCAAAATTCTGTGTTTAAAATTTCTCCCCAGTACAATTTTGTTACCAGGAATGTGGATGTGTGAAGAGTGAACACAAACAGTGGGCCCATTTTGGATTACTATGCATGGAGGTCCCCAGGAGTGGCAGGAGAAACCCCAGTGGCCGGAAACCCCATTGCATCTCCTGGCAGGCCCTGGACACCCATGAGGAAGTTCTACCTCCCACTGTGTATTCCTCCAGATTCTCATTGAGCCCAGGTTCCTGGCTGGAATGCTGACGGCCTTGCTTGTTTTCAGACCTGTGGTTTGGGGAGGGAAGTGGGGTGAGTTTATGGAGAGAACTAGGCCTTTAGCACTGAACACTGGCTATGCTACAACTAACTCGGTGACTTTGGAAGTTAGGTAACTTCAGTGAACCTCTGTCTGTGAAAGTGCAGGTCATAATACTTAACCATGACGGGTGGTTTTGAGGAATGAGTTGAGGTGATACATATAAAACAAGCTGCCCTGCTGACATGTCTCTGTACAGGGTATCGTTTTAAGAAATAGTGCCATGGAACCTAGGACTTAGAATCCCATGGACAGGTTTATTTCATTATATGCACCTTTGGTCTTTTTTCTTTTCTTTTTTGCGTTTAGAATATTTTCCATTTTTATTCAGTAGATTCCAGTTAAGTAGGTTGCTATTGTACTTGCGACACTTAATGCCGGGATAGACTCCAAAGTGTGTATGACTTTTTTATGTTTTAAGTGGATTTCAAGTCATCCATCTGCAAAACCCTTTTAAGACTCCTTGGCTGAGACTATCCGATGAGAAATTATTTTGCAGCAGTGTTTTGGAGGCAGTGCACTCAACTGGGCACAGCAGAGGGTTGGGGAGCGCAGTTACATTCCTGGACCACTTCCTGGCCCCACTGCCTGCCTGCCTTTCCCTCTTCTTTTATCTTGACTCCTGAGCTGCTGGCTCCCGGCCTCCCTAGTTCCCCTTTCTGACGTTCCCCAGGGCAGCCTGGAGGGATCCCTGACCTCCTCACAGAGGATGCCCTCAGGAAGCCAGCAGTGACAGTCTGAGAGGTTATTTGTGCAGGAAGGCTCTTAAATTTTCATGCTTGAGAACCACTTTCAAAGTCTCTCTGTTGAGTTTGGCGTGTTTTCAGTGTGGCCAGCTTTTTCATCTGTGGAATGGGGATAAAATGCCCAGCCTCATGGGCCGGGCACCCCCAATACCAGAGCCGTGTGATGAGTAATAATGTCCTAAGGGGGAAAGAGTTGCTCTGGCAGGTGGGTTGGGCAGAATCCTGGCACAGAGCAACATGCTAAAGGATCTGAGATGTTGTTCTTCGGTACATACACTTCTTAGCCCAGGCTTCCTAAGAAGGCTTAGTCTTGGTACTCTGTGAATACCTGCCATCCTCAAGGTCATCAGGGACGTACTCTGGTGTTATTACAGACCTTACACCGTGTCATCTGAGTCTCGGGGTCTGGTGTCATTGAGGAGATTGGCTTCCCTGCTTCAGACCTCTGGGTGGACTTGCATGTTCTTAAATCACATTTCTTTAAGCCAATTCCCACTCCCCAAACCTGTAGCCCGTCAAGGCTGCTGGCAGCATACAGAAAACTTAGGTAAAGGAGGTGACGGCTGTGCCCACCATTTATCCGTGTGCTGTGATCATTTCTTTTTGCTTTTCTCTTGTTGTGGGTGCCTAGAATTGGTTTGGCATCATCTTATTCTGTTTCTGCTGTCTTCCCTGTTCCCAGCATTGTGTGCTTGGCATAGAATCCACACATATCCACCCCCGCCCCCCGCCCGTCTTTCTGTGCTTGTCGTGCTTATTTTTTCCTCTTCTATGTCCAAAGTGATTTTGTGTTGAATTTGGGGGTTGACATTAGTTGCTTAAAATAAAGAGTTTGTCACCCAACATCCTTGACACATAGTATGATGTTAATTTTACTTTGTTAAAAAAAATGGATTTTTGCTCTGAGATTGGTGCTCCTTCTGGGCATGGAAGGGGGTTGGCGCCTGACACACAGCAGGAGGGGGGCAAGGCAATTCCGTGGGTGTCCCTTCCTGAGTCCACCTGCAGCGCCCAGGGCCCCCTGGGCTCGCACTCCGCGCTGGAGGGTGGTGAAGAGGCATCAGCTTAGACTCCTGTCCTAATCCTCTCTTCTCCCTGTCACCCCCTTCCCCCGCCCTTTCTCCTTGCAAGGTTCTGCCACCCTTCACCACTGGCAGCAGTTGGCCCAGCCTCACCTCGGGGGCATTCTGGACCCCCGGCCTGGTGTGGTCACCAAGGGCTTCAGGACACTGGATGTTGACCTGGACGAAGTGTACTGCCTTAACGACTTTGAAGAAGACGACACAGGTGACCACATTTCCCTCCCAGGCCTAGCTACCTCCACGCCAGTTCAGCACCCAGAGACCTCAGGTGAGAGGTCCCGAGCACGTGTGACTGTCTCAGGCAGCAGAAGTTACCCAAGCCAGCCTCAGGCTTTCCCAGAGGAGATGCAGGAGCCGCCAGCGGCCGAGGAGGAGGAGGAGGAGGGGTCTGGTGAGGGCACCGCCATCAGTCCTGTAAACCTGGCACCTCTACCGGAGGCAGAGTTCCAGGCCATTCTCACTTCCGTTCCGAGCACCATCCGTAGTGGCTCTCTGTCTGTAGCTTCTGCTCGTCTGTGTGGGTGATGATGAAAGCACTCCCATCGTGGGGTTCCGTTTGTTAATAGAGTCTGATGCCTCCTTTTGTAACAAATGGGTGCGGCTCCTCACCCATCTTGGAGGTGCATGGCCCAGCAGGCTCTTGAAGGGGAGCAGGAAAGGCTGCTAAAAAGAAGTGGATTATTGCCCCGTCATTCCCCCCCAGTCCTGAGCATCAGCTCCCCATTTCTGTTCTGGGTTGCTTCCCACGTCTAATGGGCAGCTTCTCGAGTCTCCTGATGACCTCCAAACTGAGCTGAGCTGGGCAATTTTAGGGGAAATTTTGAGTGCTGGAATGTTCAGAAGGTTAATGAGAGAATGTGTTACCTGCATGATACATTAAAATTGGAAGAAGCCCAGAAAGTGTTCAGGATTTCAGACAGCACTTCAGAGATCAGCCTGTTCATTTCCTAACTGTAGTGAAGATACGTGTGTTTTTGTTCCAGCTAATACATGTGTTCAAAGTGGATTTTTTAAAAGTGCTTTAGCAATTCTCCTTAATCCAGCAAACCCTAAGAGGATGTTAGTAAGCTTTTTTAGAGAGAGAATTCTAGATGAATCTGGAAAAGAGCCCTTCCTGATCTCTGTGTTCTCCCTGCCCACTCCCCCCACTCCAATATTAAAGTTATGACCATGAGTTTGCAGAATTATACATCCTAGGGGTCACTGGGATGCAAAGCTTTGTGCTCGGGGCCCTGGGATCACAGGATCACATGGGTTACTATTTACCCAGACTTCCTGGACCTCCTCGTTGCTTGGGCTGAGGGGGAGAGACCCAGATAAAGAAGAATTAACCCAATGTCATCATTCTAATGACATTTCCAAGTCACCAGGTTTGAGAAGAGTACATTCATCTTTGTGACTGACAGTTTTCATTCATGGAAGGTACAACACTCCACATATAGTACAGAACAGATGAGAGCTGAGGTTCATGGTGGTGTCTCCCATCCCCTGGGTAAGTTCACACACCTGTGGCCAAGGGACTCTTCTTTAAATTTTTTTTCCTTTGACATAAACTTTAGGTATCATCAAGTAAAAAAGATTGTTTAACACCTAGGTTTATTTTTATTTTTTAGCCATTAAGTTACCAGATTAAGCGTGCAAAGGAATGAAAATGTTCATTATTTAGGATCTTCTCACAAAGAGGAAACCAGCTTAGGTCTTGTTACCTCCTTTTGTCGTCAGCATCGGTGCCCTTCTGGAAGGCAGACAGTGGTGCAGGAGACACTGTGTCTGCTGATTTTGTGACTGAAGCGGCAGGCATTGTGTCAAGTGTGGTGACCCCTCCCTGCAGCCTGACAGGTGAAATAGAAGTGAATGCTGTGAGGAAAAACTGTAGAGAAGGAATAAAGCTTATCAAGTCAGCTAAGATATCTCTCTGAGGACAGCGAGGGCAAAGGGACCAGGTGTGAGGAGCTAAGTCCTGACCACTTTCCTAACCACACACAAAGGCATATCTGTTGCTTCTTCCCTCCTTCCTCAAACCTGGAACAAATCTATCCCAACAACTCTTGAGAAGAGCACACAAACCTCCAGTGGGAACTATAGAGGGGTCACATTGGAAGTGTGCGGCCAAAAAGAAAGAGATTGCTGAAGGGAATTTAGAGAAGGTCTGATCATCTAGACAAGGGTTCTTCTGAGATTGTTTTCGGAGTAAGATGTGTCAAAAGTTCTGTGCAGGAGGGAAAGGCATGGCTAATGATTTGGCTGTTTTTCCTCTGGGGAATGATGGGACCATTTTGATTCTTGGAACGTAAGAAGCACACCAGTCGATGTAAATCATCCCAGGGACCCTGGGTGACATTATGCACATAATCGTGGAGTCATGTGCAGACAGATAAGCTTCCACAGGGAGCCCTGGGGCATCCTCTGTCTTGGGATTTGTACTCAGGCTGGCCTGCTCACTGCCTTGGTCTCCCCTTCCCTGTTGCCAAACAACACAATTCCAGGAGCTGCCATCTGCCTGGGAAGACTTAGTAGGGAGAACCTTTGAAGACAGAAGGTGATTAACCATTCTTTTCTAACAACTGGTATTATGGGAGGAAATTGGGAAAACTTGTATATTAGGCAGTTTTGTCTAGAGCCTGCTTTCTCACGGAGAAAACATTTTGAGTGCTGAAAAATATTTATTAATATATTTTAATGTATTATTGTATCATTATTTGATTTTTATAATCCCATGTCTTTAAAAAGGATGAATCCTTGTTATATTTGTAAATAATTTAGATGATTAAAATGGATTTTGATAAACAACTTTTAGATTATTAGTTTTACTTTATTTCAGTAACGTATTTTGTTTTAATTCATAAAGTGTATTTTTATCAGAAATAATCTCGTACTGTCAGTGTTTCGAATTTTAGGTATTTATGTGTGGCGAAGAGCCTGCATGTGGTAAAGGTTAAAGATTAGAGTTTAAAATCACACAGTTAGGTCAGCAGATGGTGGTTTGGATGGACAGTCCACTTGAATTACCTGGATGCCTTGATTCTTAAAGGGAAGACAGAGGCAGGATTAAAGCAACATAGAAGAAAGTAAAGGTCAGCTTATTTAATACTCATACACATGGAGACCATTTCCAGTGGGAGAAATTCCTAAAACAGACTCCTACACATCATGGCAGCCTACCTGGCAGTGGTTCTGCAGTACAGCTGTATTATCTATGGGGCTGAGGTCCTAAAGTAAGTGTTGAAAGTAAAAATCTCATTTGGTCAAAAGTACCCTTGGAAATCCCTGAAGGTGCAGGTCTTCGGCCCCTCAGAAGCAAAAGCCAAGAACCAGCTTCCTTTGTAGCTTTCTTATTTGTGACACAGGCACAGGCTCTGCTCAGGCGAGTTACTTGAAGGGAAGGGAACAGCTGAAAGAAGCAGACGATTAAGGAACTGAGTGTCACTCCAGCCTCCTCTGGGGCGGGGCTGGTGTGAACAAAGCCTCCATTGGGCATTCTCTCACACTGGTCAGTCCCACTGGGGAAGCAGGACCCAAAGGGGCTTGTGAGGGAACGTTGGCCATCGAGACCTGAGGAATCTGGAAGGAAAAGTCTGGTACATTCAGTTCACAGACCATTGGGTCTGGGAATGTTCCTTCTTGTCTCTGCCTAGAGAGCTGAGGGAGTTCCCACTCAGATGGCCAGACTTTTCAACCTTGGTCTGGTGTGTAGCAGTTAGAGGAGTTTGGTCATGGTGGACAGAACCAGGATCTGCTCGCACCCCTGTATTAGGAGGTGTTAAGGAAGTCCTGTGCTCTTGCATCAAAGTATATACTACACCACAGCAAAACAAGCCAGTGCAGCCTGAAATGGAAAAATGAAGAATTGCTTTATTGACTTGTCTCAAACAGCATGGAGTCAACCCTACTTAAAATTTCCAGAATAAGCCTGCTCTCTGAAAGCGCTTTCTCTAGGATCCTCATCTCTGAAAACCACAGGAGGGTGCTCTAGTGCTGGGAGGGGCACCCACGTGGACTGCTGAGCGGATATTTGCACTCAGCCATTTCTAAAGTGAAGGGCCCTTTAGGGAGCACGTGGGTGGGAACTGAGTTTCAGGCTTATTGTCCAGTTGTACCACCTAGTGATGCCCTGGAGAAGTACACCTTTGAACTGGCTCCAGGAGCACCAGATGGATGAACTTGGGGCAACTTAGCCAAGCCAGCTCCCCACACGTGTCGGTGGTTGCCACAGGACAGACAAGAAGGCAAGAGGGAATGGGATCCAGCTCTGTTGGCATCTTAAGACTCCAAAGAGATTTTTACATTTGCACTTTTGACTTTTTAATAGCATTCCAAAAAGTCACTTTATCTCCTGAAGATACCCCAGAAGCCATTTGAAAGAATTTCTGGTTCTGTCTGCCACGCCATGAGATTATTCCTCTGTTAAGTCACTCTTTAGATGAAACAGAGAGTAGACAACGTGTTGCGGTGGGTCAACTCAACTTTTCATTTTTTTAAGTTTTGCAGGAACCAAAAGTTGTACAGAAGCCAGAATAAGATCTTGTGATGTGGTTTTCAGTCTCTGTGCTAGAAACCTTCCTGGAACCGATGGGCTGAATGTCTGCATTGGGGACTCATGGATCTTTCAAACTGTAGATGGGGTTGTGTAGAAGAAATGCTTAAGAAGCAGAGAAAAAGAGTTACAGGCCCATGTTAAGCCTGGTACTAAGGGCTTTCAAATGTCATCTTGTAACACTGTGTAGTTTAAAATCACTTTTATCTTTTTTTAAAAAAAGAAAAGATAAAAAGCGGTTCTGCTCTATCTGAAACTGCCTTTGTTTCCCTACTCCTCAGAGAAAAACACCTGGTAAAGCTACATTAGTCCCAAACAGCATTTATGTTAATGATGAAGCACAGAACAAACAAAAGTTTATGGAGTTGTTCCCACATGGACTCATCACAGAACTTTTTTTCCCCAGAAAAATTCATGCAAGGACAATCTTGAATAATCAAGGATTAACTAAGTATAAAAGTTCCCTTTGATAGATTAGGATTTTGTACCAGTTTCAGAACCTGGAGGAGGAAGAACAAATAAAAATAATAAAGGATTAAGGGCTTGGGGGAGGAGAGGGGGAGAAATGCAAGTTCATTCCTAAATAAAATACTTGATGAAAGTATTTGTCAGTGTTTGTACTTCTAGCTCACAACACTGCAGTCCTCCAATCAGATTGAGAAAAAGAAGGAGGATTTAAGTAGGAAGTCAGAGCATTAAATCCCGGAAACCCCGTCCTTGGAGGCCTCATGTGAACAGCACAAGGTGAACTCACAGCACCTAAGGCAGGGCTTTGGGGTGCAATAGGGCCTGGGCCCTCTCCCTGAGCCCCTGCTCCCTGCCCTGAAGACTCTGTTAGCACCTCCTGCTTTGGGAATTTGCTCTCTCCTGTACACAGAACTGTAGGAATCAGCCCCTAACGGCTCTGTGGCGACTCACTCTCTCTGTGTTGTGTCCCAAGGCAGGGAGACGCTGCAGCGGCCCGGTGGGCAATGGTGACTCAGAGAGCTGGCGGGTCCAGGCGTCCCAGTGGTATTGCAGAGGGGCTGAACCTCTGGCTTTGGCACTTTTGATTCTTGTTGATTTACCTCAGTCTTCTCAAGCTGTCCATCGCTTCGGGGGAATGATGACCTCTGAATTTTAGCAGCCTTTTCCTCTTCCCAAAACCCATTTGCATAAGATGGGTTTTGCTTCTGCTGATGCAACAGTGTCTAAAATGTCCATCTCACACTAGCTGTTGCGATTGAAGATCCAATACGTAATGGGGTGGAGGAGGAGGTGAATGTGTGTGACCTTTTGATTTGATACTCTGGCCATACGTTTAAATGGAGTATGCTTCTAAGTTTAAATCCAGCCTCGCTTTTGTTTGATTTTTTAAAAAATGTTCTCTCTCTTATAACTGTTCTGTCCTAATTACTTCTACTTACTGCATTTTTTTCCCCTCCCTCCCAAATAACCCATCATGCCTGTTATTTGGGATGCTTTTCTCAGGTTTTCTGTTGCTTTTGTTTCTAGACTTTATTGCAATCAGAGAATCGTGATTGGTTGGTTGCCTTTTCTTCATAGCTTCTTCCGTTTTTGTTGTGCTCACAGTCATTTTTCCGTTAGCTGAGTTCCTAAACCATTACTTTTTTGATTGAGAAACAAAGATGCATAAAGGCTATTTTCACATGTGTTTCCCACAGCCCTCCTGCTTTGCCTGGAGCTCCTTGGGGCTGAGAGTTTGCTCATGTGGCTGTGGTGCTGGCTGCCATGCCAGGGGCTACCGGAGCCTTCCTTGACACACAGATGACTCGGACCACAGTCATCGGGGCAAACCAGTCTTGCACTGCTCCTGAGTCACTGCCACCATTTTTGTGCTTTGGCTTTGTCCTGCCTGCCTTCAATTTGCGTGACTCCAATATTTTTTTTATTTCATCTAGTTTCTTGTTTTTCCTTTTTCTTTTTTAAAGACACAGTCACCTGTGTGTGGATCTGTAGGTTTGGGGCACCGATCTCTTCTGGTTTGATTTCCTCTTTGTCAAATCCAAGAGAAAACTTGCCATAAAGAGCTGGAAGATTCTAGTTCCAGACTTTTGAATCTTCAGCGTGCTCATGGCCTCCAATATCCTAATCATTTTTCTCCCAGGAGGTCTCTGGGGGCTGAGAGGCTGCAGGGGTGGAGTTGGTGGGGAGGAGGGGATGACCCTAGACCTCACCATGCATGCTATTGGGAGCAACATCTTTTTTTTCTTTTTCTTTCTTTTTCCTTTTGCATTTGAGTTATGAATGAGGATGACCTCTACAATCATGATGTCTCCTGTAGACTCTATTCCTACTTCTCACCTGCGGTTTTCTGATGCATGGTCCTAAAGCTTCTGTGATTCACTTTGCTCCAGACCCTAGTCTTCAGCTGCCTTAACAACTCTTTGGAGCTTTCAAAGGAAATAAGTTGAGGACAACGTACTCATTTTCATCAGAAACCAGCCATCCTAGAAATGGCAAGAAAGCAGCTCCGGGGAACTGGTGCTGCTTATAGTGCTGTGTACCAGCCCAGTCCTGGCAGAGGGTCTGGGCCCTGGGACTCTTGCCAGCAATGCTGTTGCTGAGGCAGCTGAGGCCCCACCTCCCTCCCTGCCGACCACAGATAGGCAGTAGTGGAGCCAGCTTCCTCAAGCCCCTTTTTGTGTAAACTGAAAAGGGAGCCCATGAGCCTTGCCCTGTTTCTAGGTGCAAGTGCCTCTCCCTGCCCTGCACCTCTCCCCTCCCCTTGGCAGAGCTTGGCACCTATCTGCCAATGAAAAGAAAAGTAAAGCAACAAAAGAAGGAAGCCGGTTCAAATCTCTGAGGAGGGAACCCAAATTTAGCCCCAAGGGCCCTTTGGCCCTTCAAACTGGATCCACTACTGGCCAGAGAATGCTGATGGGAAACCCTGTCTGGATTGGGTTGGAAGCTGGAATTCGATGCTCTGCATGCCAGTGCTCAAAAGTGTGGTTGTTTTTGAGGGACCACCTTCGACCCAGAACATTCGCGTTTCACCTTCCTCGCCCAGATCCAGTTTACAAGGTAGCTCATCACTTCTTGCATCTGTCGAGGGCCATGCGGGACTCTGACTTTTCTCGTGAGTGTACTTGGATGCAAGGACTATATTTTGTTCCTCCCCTCCCCCCAATTTAGCCCACCACCCTGGGAAGTGCATGTCACAGACCAACTCCACCTTCACCTTCACCACCTGTCGCATCCTGCATCCTTCAGACGAGCTCACGCGGGTCACACCAAGGTAAGGGACCCAACCGTGGGGTGGGCAGGGTGGGGTGAGGTGGGAACACTCCCTGCGAGACTTAATGTCAAGGAAAGCTGAAGTAGAAAGAGGGTTGTTCAAAACCAACTCCAGCCAGTGGAAGCATCTCTAACCTGTTCAAGTCCCATCTCTTTTTTCGAATCAAGACCCCTATTGATTCATATCCAGCACAGAATAGAGACCTGGACCCACTTTAAGTTGCCTTCTTATTGGCCATGAAAGATTCTTAGGCCCTGCCTCAACCAGCTGAAGTTCAGGGCACTACTGCAGGCTCTAAGGCCAAGTCTGTTGGCTTTTTGCCCCCAAATTTGCCGGTAGAACATGTGCTTTCACAGAATGGAGTTACTAAACCCTGTGGTAGCCCTTATGCCTCTGGAAATGGCCCCAGGAACCATGCATGCATCACAGCCACACTGTAACAGCCGAAATGATAAAACTTGAACAGAACCACATGCTTGGTGTGGTCCATTTCCCTTGGATGCCTCCAAGAAGGGATAGAAGTTAGCACCATCTGACGAGAGGATTTGTGTGGCCTTGGGGGGTCGGGGGAAGGGTCTGTTTGACTGGATTTCAGGCTTCCCAGAGCTTCTAGTGAAAGGGGAAACGGTCTCCCGCAACATGGTGGTGTGACCGCCCTCAGCCATTTTCTCTGTGGTGCGAGGTGCCAGGGTGAGTGGAAAGTATCTCACAGGAGGGAGGCGAGTTGGGCCAGCTCGGAGGGAGCAGCCACCCCAAGGAGCACCTTCAACTATGAATAATTCTCCACAGGTCATGTGAGGAGGACGACGAAGCAGCCCCAGGCCCTGTTGAGCTGAGAGCAGATGTAGGGCAGAGAGTGAGCCCACGGGCAAGGCAGGGGGTGAGCACACCGCCAGCAGGGCCTGCCTGGCAGGGCCCTGTGAAGGAGCTGTGTGTGCACGTGTGGCCGCCACTAACCCGCAACGTGGGCGTGGATGTGTCTCTGTGGTTGTGCCTGGCTAATTCGGCCTTGACGGCAGATACCCCTAACCTGTCTAAACACCCCAGTCAAGCCAAGTGCCAACACTAATACAGGTCTAACCAAGGTTCTTACCGGAAGGGGATCTCTAAATTTTAGCTTGTCTCCATCTCCCTTCCTGCCTCTGGAGAACCTGGCTTCCCCATCCCCCAGCTTTATGTTGAAGAGATTGTGTTGAAAAGCAATGGACAGAGCTTCCCCTTGGGAGAGGCTGGTGCCCTGGCACTCTTCTGATGGCGGCTGTAGGACTCAACACTGCACCCCTGCCTTCTTCTCTAAGTCCTTATGGCCTCATCAGGGATGAAAAAGCCTGAGAAGTAAGTAGCAGGAGAAGGCTTTTTGCCTGAGTTTGAAAGAATGGCAGCCTGAAACAAAAATGGAAAATCTCTCTAGAAGTGGTTCTGTGACCAAGTACAGATTTTTTCCACCCTCGATTGCTTGTAGATCAGTTCTGTAGAAATCCACCTGTGCCTTTTGAAGACCCACCTTTTAAGCTTCAGGATCTGCTGTGGTTTCTAATCCCATGTTCCTCTTGAGTGCTCCCCACCCACCAGCATCCCCACTCCCAAGCTTGTGTGAGACAGGCCTATTCTGGTTTCCTCACCGTGTATAGACCAACCAGTGGTGAGGTCACTTGAGTGTGGAGCCAAATGATGCTGCAGCTTGTACTTGGCTTTTGACCTCCACAGGAGGGGTCCCTGCTCCACTCATTCTGGGGATCTGCCCTAGAGCCTGTCCCCTTCCTCCCCTTTGTCCAAGGTATGTGGCCCATCCCTTGCCAGGCTAGTGAGAGAGGGTTCTATCCCCCAGTTCCTGGGGACCACCCAGCTGCCTGTTCCCAGGGGCACACGAAGCCCCTGCTTTTTAGGTAGGTGCCAAGGCAGGAGAACCGTCAGGAGGGATGTTTCTGTGCCCCTCAGTTGCTCATCCAGCAACAGCTTAGGGCCTCCGTGCCTGGGGTCGGGGGGTGCCTGAGTCCATCCCTGTAGCAGTTGTGAGAAGAGGGACTCTTCTGGTTTCCAGGCAGACAGCAATGCTTTTCCCACTGCTGCCCTTTTGTTACACTTTCTGCCCTGACTCTCCTTACTGCTGAATCCCAGCTTCTAGAATCTAGTGGGCCCTCAGTCATGTAAGTGGACAGAGGAATCTCTCCACTTTCCTTTAGTAACCAGGTTTCACCACCCAGTGGGCCTTTTTCTAGGTGGCTCTTTAGATGCAGATCTGATGATACATGACATGGCTCCATCTGTCCCCCTATCTCCACTCATCAAGCTGGACTTAGCACCCACGGGAAGAGTACTGAAGGGCAGCAGGGTGCAGAGGAAACAGCACTGTAGTGGGAGTCAGGAGCCTGGGATCTGCTGCTGACTTGATGTGCACCTTCAAGCCTCAGTCTCCCCATTACCTGGGGGCCCTCTCCACCTGGTTCAGCCACACCCAGAATCAACTCATAGCCCAGAGCCCTGGTTAACATCTTACCTCAAGGAAATGGGTACTGGGAAGGAGTGCAGGAATTTGAGGAAATTGTTAGAGATAGAGCGCCTCTCTGCTGCAGGGCTTCCTGTCTTATCTTTGGGGTCACTCAGACTTGGGTTCGAATCTAGGATCTTCCACTGAGTAGCTGAGTGTGATGTTGAGTAAGTCACCTAATCTGAGCCTAATTTCCTCACTTGCAAAGCCAACAGTTGTACTCACCCTCCAGGGCTGAGAGAAGGGAATCACTTGCAGCTTCCTATTGATGTAAACCAGCCCCCCCCAATTCAGAGACTCCACGGCCTGTACAGATGAGAGGGAGGATCAGACATGAAAAGAGGCATCCAGGGAGCCTGGGTTGGAGGAGTCCCCTCAGTATGTCCCAGGCCTGCCCTGCACCCCTGCAGGAGGCTGCCCCGGACCCTTTCCTTGGTATTCCTGGGCATTTTCTGATCAATGACCTGTTGTGTTTTCTTATCAGCCTTAACTCGGCCCCGACTCCGGCTTGTGGCAGCACCAGCCACTTGAAATCCACACCAGTGGCCACTCCATGCACTCCCCGGAGACTGAGCCTGGCCGAATCCTTCACTAACGTCCGTGAGTCCACGACTACCATGAGCACGTCCCTGGGGCTGGTGTGGCTGCTGAAGGAGCGGGGCATTTCCGCGGCTGTGTATGACCCCCAGAGCTGGGACAGGGCCGGTCGGGGCACCCTCCTGCACTCCTATACCCCCAGGATGGCAGTGATCCCCTCCACACCACCCAACTCGCCTATGCAGACGCCCACATCTTCTCCACCTTCCTTCGAGTTCAAGTGCACAAGCCCTCCCTACGACAACTTCCTGGCTTCCAAGCCAGCCAGCTCCATCCTGAGGGAGGTGAGGGAGAAGAAGGCAGTCCGGAGCAGTGAAAGCCAGACTGACGTGTCTGTCTCCAACCTCAACCTCGTGGACAAAGTCAGGAGGTTTGGCGTGGCCAAAGTGGTGACCTCAGGGCGAGCCCACGTCCCCACCTTGACTGAGGACCAGGGACCTCTCCTCTGTGGGCCCCCAGGCCCTGCGCAGGCCCTTGTCCCCAGAGGCCTGGTACCCGAAGGCCTGCCCCTCGGATGCCCCACTGTCACCAGTGCCATCGGTGGGCTCCAGCTCAACAGTGGCATCCGACGGAACCGCAGCTTCCCCACCATGGTGGGGTCCAGCATGCAGATGAAAGCCCCTGTGACACTCACCTCGGGCATCTTGATGGGTGCTAAGCTCCCCAAACAAACTAGCTTACGGTGAGGCTGGGAAGAGGCCCTTCCCCTAGAGGAGACCAGGCTGGCTCCCGCCTCCCTCTCCTCCCCCTGCCCTGCGCACACTCCCTCTGCCCTCCTCTCTCCATCCCCTCCTGAGCTAGACAAATCAACCTCGTGCCTAATGGGGGCAGAGTGGAGACTCTGTAAAATGTGTACATAGGACTTGGAGACCTGTATCTGCCCTGCCCTTCCTTCAGATCCTGCAGGAAGCGCCCCAGCAGTGACATCACTCTCTTGAGGACCTAGCCTATGCTGGCGGCCAAGGGCAGGAGCAGCCGGGTGTCTTTCCTTCTTTCCTTTGAGAAGCACTGAAACCCCCAAGTGTGTTCTTATCCCATGGATAGGAAACCAGTGAATTTGTGGCTGCCTGCCAGAGCCACACATCCTGAGCTGTCAGGTGGCACAGTGGTTCTGCCGCGCCAGCGTCACTGGGCACCTCGCCTCTCCCGCCCTGTAAGAGCGTAAGGGGCCTCCGTCCGCAGCCATGTGCAGTCGCCATAGCTTTCACGATGGAAGAGTTAGTTGTTCTTTCCTTCTGGGGCCCCAGCTTCTTTAAGACCTTCACTGCTCGGCCCCAACGGACGGTCGCTTCTTTTTTTTGACCTGTGACTTTTTCTTCTCATGCCTTCAATGCGAAGTCATCCTTCCATGTTTTGTAATCCACTGTCAGGCCAGATGTCTGACCTGAAAGAGAATGTATTTACACTCCTGTTGCACCATTTGGCAGCCCCTGTCTGTTCTGTGTGATTTACTTTTTCCATTTTTTTTTTTTTTAATATATGCAGGGAAGTAATGGTACTAGATGGGAAGTCGCAGTAAAATGTTCTCTCTATGGTTCTGTGACACCAAAATACAAGTTTCGGACACACCAAGCAGCTAGTGAGATAGCAGCTTATTTCTGGGACCCCAGTGTCACAACAATTGATTAAGACCAGACCCAACGTGACTTTAACAATAGGACCTTAAGGAAAAGGGGTCGGGAGAAAGGTGGTGAATGAAACTTGTCAACAGTGAAAGAGTAGAAACACGGCCAAAGGTAACACCAAACCAGTTCACAGAGAAACAAGCCT
Source organism: Bubalus kerabau (assembly GCF_029407905.1). NCBI lineage: Eukaryota > Metazoa > Chordata > Mammalia > Artiodactyla > Bovidae > Bubalus > Bubalus kerabau. The sequence goes on from NC_073643.1 coordinate 16,266,336, forward strand.
TTGGTGGTCCGCTGGTTCTGGTCTTTGCTCTAGACCTGACACCCTTGAGCATATTCTCACATCTGTGGTCTTCTGCTGCAGCCATTCGATATCCACACGTTTTGCCCTCTTGTTTCACAAAAGAGTGGTCCCAGAAAAGCCCTTCGTGTCCTTGTGCCACTTTTTATCCTTAGGAAAAGGTAGAGGTGTTGTGAGAAGAACCATGAACAAACAGGGAGCCTGGTCCCATCCCTGTCATCCACCAAGTTTCAAACTTTTATTTATTATTTGTGTGTGCTATATTTTAAACATTCTCTGTCCTATCCAGCTTGGTCACAGTGTGTCTGTGGCTTTCCAGTCCAAGCAGATCATTTATTTATTCTGAGCTGGGGACTGTACATCATGGTGCTCTGTGGCCATTTGTTCCAGATGTTTATGGAAGGATAATATCATATGCAAGTAAAATCATCATTTTGCATCCCCCATTCCCTTTTTGTTCCACCCCCTTGGCAAAAGATGTATCCTTCAATTGAGTGAGTGTGAACTTTTGTCCACAGAAGATACTTTGAGAAAGTTCCCAGGAGCAAGCTTCAGTCCCATGATTTCAGACTATTTATTCTCTGAACACGATGGTGTTGGTTAATTATGTTTTCAACTCTCCTCTCTGTGGTATGTGTGCACTCACTGCACGGAACTTATATCTTTTTATTTGAATGTATTTTAAAGCAGTAGGTAGAATAACAAAGGAATATGAAAACCATAGATGGAATGGACCATTTTATGTATTCAGAGAGAGGAGCCACCCATCACCACAAAGGAAATACCCGTGTAAAATTCAGCAATTCAGAGGTTGCAGTATTTAGTATAGTTAATAAATGACCAACATTGTGCAACCACTACCAAAAAGTGTGTTGTAATGCATCCAAAATCAACAATAAAATTTTATTTGCTGATGAATACCAATAAAATAAGATCAAATGATGGAAACCACACTGCTACTGATTTGTATTTTGTTCTTTTCATTGAGGAGTTGATCTCTGAAAGACATGAGGGATTCAGCTCTTGGGGGAACTTAAAAGAAAGACATATACTTCTGTTGTATCCCACCTTTCTTTTAATGTAATACTTTCCCTTAGATAAACTTCTAGTCAGAGCTGGAAGCACTCTCTCACTTTTCAGGGCTGTATACTATATCGTGTACATGCCCACTGTGAATACATGTACATCCCCATGAACCTTTAAGTTAATTCTAAACTTTCACTATCACAACACTGAAATGAAAAAATATTGCGTATATGTAATTTTCCACATACATGAACTTACCTATAGAATAAATTCCCAAATAGATGTTGTCAAGTTGTCTTCCATAGGACTTGGTTGAGATTTAAAAACCAAGGACAGTGGAGGATCACTAGATGGAGAAGAAAATGACAAAACTTACTGCCACTTTAATGTGTGGAAGCAGTGAAGTAACCCAAGCAAACATGGTGTTGGTGGTTTCAGTGGCATGGATTTCAATCAAGTGCTACCATTTAATAGTGCTGTGACCTTGGGTAAGCCACTTCTCTTTGGGTCCTCCATTTTTTTAACCTGTAAATGGGAAATCCCTTAGGTTACTGAGCTGAGGAAATACATTTTGAACATCTATGATGGACCAGGCACTGTTCAAGGTAGTGCAGACACAGTGATAAGTGGTTGATTTCTCTCATGGAGCATACATACAGTCTTTTAACAGGGAAGAGATGACCAAACATGGCATAATAAGGGCTGTACAGAGAATTGAAATAGGCTGATCTGAGGGACTAGGTGGCTGCTTTGGGCAGTCAGGTAAGGCCTGTCCAAGGAGGTGGTATTTGAATCGACCATGTGAGCTCTGGCACAGGAGCATTAGTGCAGAGAGAGCGGCTACTACAAAGGCTCCAAAGGTAGGAACGCACTTGGTGTGTTTGAGGATCAGAGAGCAGGTCTGTGTGTCTGTGTGCCAGTAAATAAGGGGCGAGTGGTTATGGTAGAGAAACCAGTGTTCATCAAGTTGTCCATGTGATGCCAATGTTTCCCAGCCACTTTGCAGTGGTCAGGGCACAGGATTATTTCTGGCCAGTGGGCTGTGAGCAGAGAAAAGGCCATTCATGATTTTTCCTCTCTTGCTCTAAATTCAAGCATTGAAATGGTAGTGTCCCAAGTTGGTGGAGCTATCATCATCCTGGGTCTCCAAGGACCCATGAGACCTGCCCTCCAACATTTGACATATGCTCTGAAGGAGAAACCAACTTTCGTTAAGCCAGTGAGGTTTTAGGGTGCTTCATCAGAATCCCTGGAGCTAGGGCCCAGGTATTTTTCACTAAGCCCTCCAGGTGATCCTGGGGTTCACTAAGCTCTGAGAACCACTGTGCCAGATCAGGCAGAGTTTGATTGGGTGTCCTGCCATGGGAGGGTCCTCTGTCTCAAAGGTTCAGGGAAGCCAGGCAGCTGTAGCTACAGCCACCATGCTTGAAGGGGAGAGAGAGCGAATGAGTTAATCTACTGACTGGTACAGGAAGCCTCTGAGACAAGGTGACCCTGTATCTGGGTTTCCAGGATGAGTAGGATTTGCCAAGTGGGGAAGGCATTCCAAACAGAGGGTAAAGGTATGGAGGAGAGATGGGAAAAGGAACCTAGAATGCATACTTCTAAGTAGAAAGGTGAATAGAAGGACAATAGAGTTAGAGAAACCACTATTTTGCAAAACTAACTTATTTAGACAACAGTGGATGTTAAAACCATTGGGTAAGACAGGATAAGTAAAGTGGACATATGCCTCCCACAAGCTAGAATGAAAGCTGGTCACAGAACTTAGATGCTTTCTGAGGAGAAATTGGTGGAGGTAGAAAGTTATGAATTACCTGAACTGACTGGGAGGTCATAATAGGGATTAAGTTAAAAAAAAATTTTTTTTTAATTAAATTTTTGTACATTTGGGCTCCTGGCTGGAAAACACTATATCCTGGGACGATTTATTTTATTTGGCCTGTAGAGGGCACTTGGAGACAGCAGAAGACCCGAAGGAACCTGTCCTGATGGTCCAATCCTAAAATCAGATGGGTATGCGTTTCCCTGAAAAGTATCAATAATTCAAGGCAGGCAACTGTCCTAGTAGAAATATTGATGAAAGTAATGAAGCCAGGCGAACTGAAGGGAGGCATTCATAAACCAGGGGATGGCATACACACAGGTTTAGGGTATTAGTAAAAAAAATTGAGCACAGGATGGGGAAGAAACCACCCCAAATAGCCTCTTGCCACTCCCAGGAGACACAGGAAAGCAATTTTACAAAACAGTTTACAAAAAACTATTCTATATTAGGGTATTTCCATCTTTTGAAATGAACCCACCCCCTTTTAATACATCTTTCTTTTAAATAATTTTTTATTCTTTGTTATTGAATCCAGGGTTGGGGTAAGTACTTGTTCAGTGGTACTGAGGATCTCACTACATGAAATCCCAAGGTTCAGGCTGGTCAAACTCTAAAGTTCCAAAAAACTGAAAACCAGAGAGGGAAAGCATGGCCTTCAGCTTAAACCAGCAACATGGAGACTCGGCAATGCCTTGAGCAGACATGAAAGATCCCAGGAAAGAAAGCAAGATGGATACCTGAGAAAGCCGAGTCTGAGAGGACACAGTGCTCTACCTTAAGGAGCCTGAATTTGAGATGAGACACAGCCCCACCTTAGGGAGACCCACTCTGAGGGAAAAGGCAGCCCTGACTTCAGGAGGTCAAGTCTGACAGGAGGATAGACCTTCATCAGGGGCTTCCCCGGTGGCACAGTGGTAAAGAATCCACCTGCTAATGAGGGAGACACAGGATTAATCTCTGGGTCGGGAAGATCCTGTGGAGTAGATCATGGTAACCCACACCAGTATTCTTGCCTGGAAAATTCCATGGCTGGCTACAGTCCATGGTGTCACAAAGAATCGGACATAACAGCAACTGAACCCACACATAGGAACCCCAAACTGGGGAAACAGAGCCCTGCCCTTGAGGAACCTCAGTGAGGGGGAGTACAGTACTCCTTCGAGGAGACCGAAAATGAAGGGAGACACAACCCTGACTCGAAGAGCCTAAGTTTGAGGGGAGACACAGATCTGCCTCAAGGAGACCACTTTGAGGAAACCCAGCCTTGCCCTTGAGGACCCACAGAGAGGGGGAGATACAGAGCCCCTTCAGGGAACCCAAATCTGAGGGGAGACAGCCCTGCAGCAAGGGGTGTGAAGCAGGGGAAAAATAGTCTTGCCTTCAGGAAGTCCCATTCTAAGAATGGAGCCCCATTCTATGATGTGGTCGTTCCTCAGGGAGCCCCACTACGAGGAAATACAACCCTGCCCTTGAGAATCTACAGTGAGTGGGAGACACAGCAGTCCCTGAGGGACCCAGAATCTGAGGGGAAACACAGTCCTGCTCTCTAAGAACCACAGTCCGAGGGGGAGATACAGTCTTGCTCAGGGAGCTCCATACTAAGGGGAAATGTAATCCTGATTTCAGGGAGCCTAAATTTGCAGGCAGACACAGTCCTGCCTGCAGGGAGCCCTGCTAAAAGAAAACACAGCCCTGCTCTCAAAGAACCATAGTCTGAGGAGAGTCTGGCTCAGGGAGCCCCACTCTGAGGGAAAACACAACACCAACTTCAGGGAGACCCAGTCTGTGCAGAGATACAGCCCTGCCCCTGAGGATCACAGTCAGGGGAAGATATAGATCTCCATCAGGGAACTGAAATCTGAGAGGAGATACAACCCTCTCTTCAAGCAACCCCGGACTGAGGGGAGACACAGCCTTGCCTTCAAGGAGCCCCACTGAGAGGAGGGGATATAGCCAGCCCTTCCACAGCCAGAATCTGAGTGAAACAGCCCTACCCTCAGCGAGTCCACATCTGAGGGGAGACAACTCTGTCCTTGAGAAGCCACAGTGAGGGGAAACCTAGCAATCCTTCAGGAAACTGGAAGGGAACTCATGCCCTACCTCAGGGAACCCCACTGTTGTGAAATACAGTCCTGCTTTCAAAGGGCCATAGTCTGAGGGGGGAGATACAGCCCTTATTCAGGGAGCCCCACCCGGAAAAAGCAGTCTTGACCTCAAAGAAACCCAGTCTGAGAGGGAGACACAGAGCCTAATACTGAGATTAGAAACAGTTCTGCCTCAGGGAGCCCACTCTGAGGAAACACAGCCCTGCCCTTAAGGATCCATAGTGAGGGGGAGACACAGCCCTCCCTCAGTGAATAGGAATCTGAGGTGAGACATAACCCCGTCTTCAAGGAGCTGCAGTTAGAGTGTAGACACAGCTCTGCCTTCAGGGACCCCTCGTCTGAGGGGAGACACAGCCCTGCCTGAGTGAACTTGAATCTAAGGGGAGATACAGCTTTACCTTCAGGGACCCCAATTCTGAAGGGAGATACAGCCCTTTCTCAGGGAGCCCCAAGCTGAGAGGAGAGACAACTTTACCTCAGGGAGCTTCACTGTGAGGAAAACTCAGCCCTGCTCTCCAACAGCCACAGCCTGAGTGAGATACAGCTCTGCCTCAGGGAGCCCCAGTCCAAAGGAAAATACAGCCCTGACTTCAGGGAGCACAAGCCTCAAGAGAGATGGAGACCCTGCCCTTGAGAATCCACAAAGAAGGGGAGACACAGAGCTCCTTTAGAGAACCTGAGTCTGAGAAGGGAGACATTTCTGTCTTCAGGGAGCCCCAGTCTGAAGGGAGACACCTTCCTACCCAGGGATCCTCACTACGGGGAAACACAGCCCTGCTCTTGAAGAACCACAGCCTGAGAGGAAGATTCGGCTCTCCCTCAGGGTGCCCCACACTAAGCAGAAACAACACTGATTTCAAGGAGCTCCAATCTGTGGAGAGATACAGCTCTGCCCTTAAGGATCCCAGTGAGGGGGAGATACTGAGCTCCATCAGGGAACGCAAATATGAGGCGAGACACAACCTTGTCTTCAAGGAGCCCCAGAATGAGGGGAGACACAGCCTTGCTTTCAGGGAGCCCCATTAAGAGGGGGGGATATAGCCCTTCCACAGTTGGAATCTAAGTGAAACAGCCCTACCCTCATGGAGTCCTCATCTGAGGGGAGAGAACTCTATCCTTGAGAAGCCACAGTGAGGGGAGATATAGTGATCCTTCAGGAAACTGGAAGGGGAGACACTGAAGGGGATACATGCCCTACCTCAGGGAGTCCCATTGACTAGCAGAAAAGATAGTCCTGCTCTCAAAGAGACCCAGTCTGGGAGAGAGACACAGACATGCCACACAGAGCCCAATACTGAGGTCAGAAACAGCCCTGCCCCAGGGAGCCCACTCTGAGCCCTGAGCTTGAGGAGCCACAGTGAGGGGGAGGCATAGCATTCCCTCAGGGACCTGGAATCTGAGGGGAAATACCTTCAGGGACCTTCAGGGACCCTGATGAATCTAAGGGAAACACAGCCTTGACTTCAGGGAGCCCCAGTCTGAGGGGAGAAACAGACCTGCCTGAGGGAACTCAAATCTGAGGGGAGATACATCTTGTCTTCAGGGAGTCCCATTCTGAAGGGAGTTAAAGCCCTTCTTCAGAGAGCCCAAATCTGAGAGAAGCACAGCTCTTCCTTCAGGGAGTTCCAAGTGCTGAGAGGAGAGGCTGCTTTACTTCAGGGAGCTTCACTGTGAGGAAATCTCCACCCTGCTCTCCAAGAGACACAGTCTGAGTGAGATACAGCCCTGCTTCAGGGAGTTCACTCGGAGAAAACTCAGCCCTGCCCTTGAGAAGCTACAATGAGGGAAGATATAATGATCCTTCAAGAAACTGGAAGGGGAGACACTGCCATACCTTAAGGAGCCCAACTGTTGTGAAAGATAGTCCTGCTTTCAAAGAGACCCAAATCTGGGAGGGAAGACACAGACCTGCCACACAGCCCGATACTGAGATCAGAAACAGCCCTGCCTCAGGGAGCCCACTCTGACCAAACACAGCCCTGAGCTTGAGGAGTGAGAGGAGTGAGTGCGCCTTCAGGGAAACCGAATCTGAGGCGAGACACAGAGCTGCCTTCAGGGACACGCAGTCTGAGGGGAGACACAGCCCTGCATAAGGGAACTCGAATCTGAGGGGAGATACAGTCTTGCCTTCAGAAATCCCCATTCTAAAGGGAGATAAAACCCTTCCTCGAAGAGCCCTAATCTGAGGGAAACACAGCTCTTCCTTCAGGGAGCCCCAAGCTGAGAGGAGAGATCGCTTTACCTCACAGAGCTTCACTGTGAGGTAAATTCAGCCCTGCTTTCCAAGAGTCACAGTCTAGTGGAATATATAGCTCTGCCTCAGGGAGGGCAAATCTGAGGGTTAAAACACCCTTGCCTTCAGGGCGCCCCATTCTGAGTGGAGATACAACTCTTCCTCAGAGAGCCCAAAATTGAGGGAAACACACACCTACCCTCAGGGAACCCCACGCTGAGGAAACACAGCCCTGCTCTCAAAGAGCCACAGTCTTAGGGGGAGATACAGCCCTGCTTCCAAAATCCTAAGTCTGAGGGGAGCAGCTCTTCTTCAGGAAGCCCCAGTCTGGGGGAAGATGCAATAGTGCCTTGGGGAGCTTCAGTCTGAGGAAACACAGCTCTGCCCTTGAGGAGACACAGGGAGGGGGAGATACAGTGTTCCCCCACAGGGGTCACTTGCTGCTTTCATTCTTTCACTGCCTTCACAGGGGTTCAACCGTTAGTACCGGAACTAAGATCACACCAGTCGCGAGGCACTTGGCCAAGAGAAAATACCACCAAGACTTCTTTCAGCCCAGTGTGATCACAGAAAGAGCCCTGCCTCAGGAAACCACTCTGTCACACAGCACTTGGACTTCCCTGGTGGTTCAGCGGTTAAGAATCCACCTGCCAATGCAGGGGACACGGGAAGATCTCACGTGCCAGTGTGCCACAGATACTGAGCGCCCCGGCCCGGGTCCCTCCCGCTAGAACCGCAGCTCAGCGATGAGAAGCCAGGTGCTCCTCAAGGGAGAGTAGCAGGCCGGCTCTCTGCAGCTAGAGAAAGCCTGAGCCCAGCAATGAAGACCTAACACAGCCAAAATAGTAATAATAAATAAATTAGTTAATTAAAACAAGAACACAGGACAGTCTTAGAGAGAGACATAACCCTGTTTCATTCAGGGTGCCTCACTATGAGGAAAAACAGCCCCGCTCTTGAAGAGGCATTCTGAGGAGATACACCCCTGCCTCAGAAACTCCAAGTCTGAGGGGAGCAGCTGTTTGTCAGGAAGCCCCGGTCTGAGGGAAGATACAGCCCTGCCTTAGAAAGCTTCAGTCTGAGGAAACACAGCTCTGCCCTTGAGGAGACACAGAAAGGGGGGAGATACAGCATTCCCTCAGGGTCGCTCGCTGCTTTCACTCCTTCACTGCCCTCACAGGGGTTCAATGGGTAGTGCGGGAACTAAGATCTCGCAAGATGCAAGGGGCACGGCCAAAAGGAAAAAAAAAACCTGCCAAGACTGCTGGGACCCCAGTGTGATAACATAAACAGCCCTGCCTCTCTGGAAACCACTCACAGTCACACAGCTCTTGGACTTCCTGGTAGTCCAATGGTTTAAAATCCACCTGCCAATTCAGGAGACACAGGAAGATCTCACTGTCAGGCGCCACAAGTACTGAGCGTCACCTCCCTCCCTACGCCAGAATCACGGCTCCGCTATGGGAAGCCTCATGTCCGCAACAGTGAGTAGCACCCCCGCTCTCTGCAACTAGAGAAAGCCCCGGCAACAAAGACCCAGTGCAGCCAACATAATAATAATAAATCAATTAGTTAATTTAAAAAAAAAAGAAGAAGAAGAAGAAACAGCACAGTCTGAGGAGAGACACAGCCTTGTTTCAGGGTGCTTCCTATGATGAAAACAGAAACACAACCCTGTTCTTGAAGAGCCACAGTCTGAGGGCAAGATACAGCCCTGCCTCAGAGAGCTCACTCTGAAGAAACACAATCCTGTCCTTGAGAACCACAGTGGGCAGGAGATAACAGCCTCCCTTCACGAAACCAGAAAATAAGGGGAGACACAGCCCTCCCTTAGGGAGCCCCAGTCTGAGGGAAGGCACAGGGCAAGGCAGAATTCAACAGGGTTTTCTAAGGGCAGGCAACTGCAGCACTGGGGGCCATTGGTAGCAGAGACCCACAAGTGCAGGCCAATGTTTAGCGATCTTATTCAGAAGAGAAAAGCCAGAGAGGTGTTTTCTCCCAAGCCCCCCAGTGTATAAATCCTTGGTCTTCCCAGAGACTTCTGTTTGTCACCTGTGACACTAAGTAGACTAGCAGAATAACAGCAACAGCATGCATGTGACTCCTCACTCTCCTGGTTACCTAACTTCCAGCCACCGGCTGTGTTCATCACCCTTGGGTCACTAGTCTGTGAGAAGCTGTTGCCTTGTGTGCTCAGCTGTATGAGTGGCTGACCCACCACAGAAATGGTTGTTTGGCTCGGGAACTGGGTAGAAAGATCATTTGCATCAGCTGATGCCCAATCTCTGGCCCCCTCTGAGGCTGCTGTCAAGGCCAGAGTTCTGACCAGCAGATTACACAGGGGTGAAGACAAGGGGCTTAGCCAGGTGTCAAATCCCTGGGACTTTAAGAACATGTATTGTGGTACTTCAGAGAAGGCAATGGCACCCCACTCCAGTACTCCTGCCTGGAAAATCCCATGGACAGAGGAGCCTCGTAGGCTGCAGTCCATGGGGTCGCAAAGAGTCGGATATGACTGAGCGACTTCACTTTCACTTTTCACTTTCATGCATTGGAGAAGGAAATGGCAACCCACTCCAGTGTTCTTGCCTGGAGAATCCCAGGGACGGGGGAGCCTGGTGGGCTGCCGTCTATGGGGTCGCACAGAGTCGGACATGACTGAAGTGACTTAGCAGTAGTAGCAGCATTGTGGTACTTCTCAACCCTTAATGGTGAAGGATCAGTTGGTTGGTTTTATTTTTCAAACTGATCTGTCATGGGCCAATATTTTTCTAACATGCAATAATGATAAGTTACAGAAAAAAATAAAATTAAATAATCCAAAATGCAAGGCCAACTTCTTAATTACTAGAGTCAACAGACATTAAATTACATTTCTAAAGTACATTACATGCACTCAATGGAACTTAGAATTTTTACTAATTTGGAATTGTTTTTCATTTCAGTTTTCCTCCACTCAAATCTGGAAAGCATGAGCTGCTCACTAATTAGAGGTAACCATAGTTACCAACTTGTCTTCAAAATACATTTAAGAGTTTCTTTTTTTCCTTGAGTTTAATTCTACAAAAAGAATTTGTTAGTGGCTCTTGTTCCCTTTTCAGTTTCATTGAGTGATTTTCCAAACCCTGGAGCCTTTTGGCAGTCATATTAAAAGTTCCAATATTAAGATTAAAAAAAACCACCCATTTTTAGAATAAACAGTCCAGAGCCCTGAATTATCCAGTTTTGAAACTTCAGCTGACTGGGAGGGTTAACCAGCAGGTTGGCAAAGAAGTGGGCCTGAATTCTGCAGATTTCAGTGTGACTTTCTACAAGAGGAGCTGGCAACCACAAGAGTGGTTTTTTTAAAAAAAACTGTCCACTTGAGGGCATTGTAATCTTCTGTAGGGGAGGAATGGATGCCCATTTCTTCAGTTAACTAAGTTACTAAGTATAAAGAAATTCACTGACACCTGATCTGCTGCCGTGTTGATTAGATGTCCCTTTGAGACTGGCTCCAAGGGCAGCTGCCCAGCTGTCCTGCCCCTTAATTCATCCAGCTCTGCTGCTCTGTTCTGTCTCAGCCTTTGAATATTATTAGTATCTGCCATAATTCCTGAAGCACTGTACTGTGATTTTGTGAATCTCCCACTGGAGCTCTTGGTTGCTGTACCTGCCACATCAGCACAGTGCCTGACATACAAGTGTGCTTCCATACATGTTGTTGGGCCAGCCAAGGGCTTATAACAGTACAGGCAAGGTGATAAAGAGAGCAGTTGAATCCTTTTCAGAATGGAACTTGGAAAAAGATCAAACAATGTGAGTCACTCTGGCTACAGTCCCGAAGTGTCAGGGCAGGAAAGGCTTGAACTCTTGCCAATTCTGCCTGCTTCTATGTGCCCAGACCAGCATGTCAGCCATGGGAACGAAAAGGTAGAAAAGTTGCTAGTCTTGGAGCTTGATTAGATATAATATCCCACTTGTCAGTAACTCTTGTGCTGTCTTGAGATTTTTCCAAACCAGAAGGCTCTTGGGAGTTATAGTAAAGTATTCAGAATTAAGATAATAAAATAAGCCACCCAATCTTAGAGAATACCCTGATGGCATGAGTGACTTGGCTTTTTTAATTTCATCACATCTTGAGACAATATTTCATCAAGATCCTAGAGTTGCATTAGAAACTACCAGATCCTGATAGTCAAAGAGGATGCAGGAGCAGGCCTGGGAAGACTGTGTAGGGGACTTTTCTTGAACTTAACATAACCTAGGACTAAAAGTGCAATCTGGGGCACAGCAAACCCATCTCCAGGAGACATCCCTTAGTTCTGGCTTAAGAAGTAAAAAAGGGAATTCCTAATTCCCTTTTGCCAGAGAGCATAAATATTTCCTGTTTTTCTTTTCTTCTCTTTCATGCCACACCCCCCTGGCAAACACATAGCCACAGTGGTTAACAGTCAGTCATGAGCCTGGCCAAGGCCAAAACTGAGGAAGAGGCAACTGGCTCTTAGATAGGAGGAGTTATGATCTCAAGAGGGTCTCATCAACCCCTATTGCTTTTTTTCACTCACTGTTCTTCCATTATTCAGACTCAAACATGGGCCCAAATATGAGAGTGTGTAGCAGAACAGGATAACCAGAGCCAAGTTTTTGGGTGGAGGACCGAAAAGGAGAGTCCCAGGAAACTGGAAAGTTCTGGGGAGATTGTAGAGAGAGAGAGAGAGTAGCTCAGGAAGGCAACCCCATATAGTCATTCATGAACTCCAGGCCTCAACCTCAAGCCATGCATGCTCGGATCTGGTCCTAATTGGCATATCAAAGACTGAGAACTAAAGTAACACGTAGACTACCATCTACTTCCCAGACTGTCACTGGATGGTGTCCAACTGATATGGAACCAAAATGCAGTGTTCCTTGTAAAGTGAATTAACCACCTTTCTTTCCAACGTCTGTCTCCTTTGGGGCTTCCTATTGCATCAGGCCACCTGGGGCCTTTGCGGAATAAAACCCAGGTCCCTTTTCTCTGATCATCGACTGCAGGGATTCATACTTTGGTCCCATACATCAGGAATCCCTCCTTGAACTTTCTGAAGACTAAAGGACTTTTTGCCATTTGTAGACACAGAGAACGAAAAACAGAAGAAAATCACTTTAATAGCATTGTAACACATTAAGACCGGGGATCACAGATAAGGAAAACATTTTGTCATCCTTTTGTACATTTCTGCCAAGGTGTGAGGTTGTGTTGGACAATGATACAGACAGATTTTTCACATTGAAAACTTAATAAATAGATACTTTAAATGTCAGACGTCAGAGACGAGTTATGAGTGTGATTGTTTTCTTATTCTGCCTCCTTTGAGTCAGGAGGTTGCTTCCTATCACACTGCTGAAGGCCAGGTCTTCTAGGAGGTGTATTCAAACTCCTCAGCGCTGCGCCGGCCAAAATCCATCCAGCCCATGTAGTCCCGGTCACTTATCCTGTGGCTGGGGTCAAGGCTCTGCAGGTTCTTAATCACAGACATTCGGCCAGAAGGAGCTGGGGCAGAGAGGAAGGAAACAGGATAATTATATCTAAGAGCATCACTAGTTCCTATTGTAAAGGCAAATAATAGAAAAGGCCGGGCAATATGTAACATACACCCTCTTAAATGTATCAAAGAGTTATCGAGAGAGTGAGATTGCTGGGCCAAAACCTAAGAGAAAAGAAAGACCCATGTCTGTGTAACTGGAGAGAGGGTAGTATTTTCTAGTTGTGGTGTAGTTTGCGATCTGTAAGAATTTAGGTTAATTAATTTATTCTCGCCTTTCATAGCTGAGACCTGCCTAGGTTTTCCTACTGCTCTGGGTGTTTTCCCTTATGTAGCAGGATTTCCCCAGTAGTACCCATCTCTAAAGTTTACCCCTTAAGGGTCTTTCCTGGTGGTCAAGTGGGTCAGGCTCCATGCTCTCAAGGTAGGGGACATGATTCATTCTCTGGTTGGGGAACAAAGATCCTACAGGGCAAAAAAATAAAATTTACCCCTTAATATCCCTGAGCCTACCTGACTCTTGTCAAGGTAATATGATGACAATATTTTGATGTTAGAATGGCTTTTCTAAAATGGAATCCAATCTCACTGCTAGATAAATGCTGTTTTAAAATTATTAATTTGAAAGCTACCTTCTTTTTCTAAAAAAAAAAAAAAATTATATTGAGAAAAATGCACACCAGCAGATTAAAATCTTAGCATCTCAGTAACACTCAAAGAAGGGTGGGCAGAACAGAGGTAGTTTAGTTCAGCCATTTTGACCAACATGCAATCATTGAACCTGAAATGGGCCCATGGGGACAGGAGTTGAGTCCTTTGAAACAGGAGTCCAGGTATGATTCATGTTGAGTGGGCAGGGCCATGATGAGGCATGTGACTGTTCTGGCCCACAGATCATAGACACTGGCATCCTGGGGATAAAATTAGTATCATACCTTCTGTTGTACAAACCAAGGGGCAAGAACAGTCCCTCAGGGATCTCACTGGGCAAAGCGCAAGTGGCTTCAAGAGCAGAGGGGTAGAGGCTCACTTGATGGTTCCTATTATATTGGGGGCCACTGTGTCCCCACTGCTCGCAATGCTGGCATTGAGCCCTTCTGTACAAGGCTGACCTTGCCAACTGCTGCCCAAGCTGCATCAAGTCGGACCACAGCTTATTTATTGATGACACTGCAGAAGCAGGTATCCTGATAATCAAATAAAGCTAGCTAAATTTAAAACCAGAAACAACCCTATGGAGCAATGTCCCCACACTTTCTTCCTGTCCCCTCTCTTTCCCCTCCCCATTACTTCTCAGCCTTGGGACTAAGCATCACCCCAGCACATTCCAGTTCTTTTGCAGGGGTTGCCAGTCTATGCAGAGGAAATCAGCCTTTGCTGTTCAACACCTTTCAGATGAACTATTAGTCCCTGCATTCAGTAAAACTCTCAGACCCAGTTATCTGTACAGAGTCACACCAAAATATGCCTCGTCCTCCTGCCTGTTGCTGCTGAATGCCCCCTCCAAGGGCTGGGCACCACTGGAAATGCCACCTAATGGAAGCAACATGGTAGCTTCAGTGTGAGCAGCAACCTCCGTGGTTTTGGTCGGGGGCATCGTGTACAGTATGGAAGCTGTGTCTGTATCACCCAGAATTTCCCCACTGCACACATGGTTCTGTGCATTTACCAGAGTCCTCACTCGCTTCCCCATTGCGTACACAGAGCAGGCACTTACAACCAACTCACACAATTGAAGGGCCTAGCTCCTTGAAACTTTAAAACTTGTAATGAGCAGTACAGCTGGGAAGCTGAATGGCTTCCAGACCCTCTGGAGAGGGCAGGACTTGAGTAAATTCCCAGCCCTTATGCTGCTGAGATGTGCTACCCATCTAGGCACGCAATCTTCCAGAATCCCAGCTTCCACACTGACACAATGAGACCCTACTGCACAGGGTTATTGTGAGGACAAAGAGAAACAACACAGATGGAGCACTGGACTGTGCTGGGCTTGGGGCAGGTGTACACTACTAGAATTCCTTCTCTTCAGATCACTGACATCTCCATAGACAATTCTTAATGATAAATTCTTGAGCTCTCCCCAAAGGGTGCATTATCTTGTTTAGAATCTTTAAGCATGGCATATACTACAGTTGAGTAAATATTCACTGCGATCTCAAAATGTATAAAACAAAGAAATTGTATAGATGGAGATACTTATTTCTAGTTCATATTTGTCAAATAGAAGAGAATGATTTTTTTTTCCAGCTAGCACTGATCCTTGGTGTTGGCAGCTAAAGTTTCAAGTGACGATTCTTCCCATATGGGTTTGTTTGTCACTGCAGGCTAAAGGCAAAGGGCTGAGAAAAGACAGCAGGAAGGCCCTTCCAGCTAAGAGTTGTGGTATAAAGTCACTGTGAAGTGTCAGTTCTGGGGAAATCATTTGGTAACTGGCTTCTTTCCCAGAACTGTTTCTGGTGGATCTTTCCTGAAGGTAGGAAGGGGCTTCCAGATTATGGTCAACAGAAAACCTAGGATATTCAACCTATATCCAAGGACAGATTTTAAACTACTTTCAGACAGACAGTCAGCAGGAACCTCCAAATTTTCAGACATTCTCTGTCATCTGTCTAATATTTCCACATCTTTCAATATAATTAGGAGGAAAGCAAAAGAGAAGATGGTAGTTGGGACAATCCCCCAATAAGAGGATGAAATGTAATGCATCATCTTCTATTTTTTTTCCCTTCTGAATTGCCCTGGTCAAAAAGGTCCCTTCTCACCTTCCTATGGAATTGTAGGAGACTCTGGAGAGCCAAACCCTTTATTTTCTCCCCATTTTATCAAGCCACAAGTTAAAGTTCAAATCCGGGCCCCGGAACCCCAGCAGTTAACGTTAAGAGAGCCTTGTGGGAAAGGAGCCCACCTCCCACCTCTCCCAGCAGCATTTACTGGTTTTTCATCCAGCCATATTGGTCCAGTTTAAAACACGGCTTCTCCATTAGTGTCACTTTAGATAAAGTTGATAGGAAAAAAAATCTGTCCCAGTTCAAATCATGATTTCCAAGGACCCTAGAGATGAACAAGCCTCCCTCTGAATCTCACAAAGAGCTAGAAGGAGCTAAGGCGAACCCCACCTCATGCCCTCCTTACAGATGAGACAGTCAGGCCCCAGAAAGGGACAGGGCTGTCCATATGCCACTCAGCTACTGAGCTGCTGAATTACTTTATTCCTAGAGAAAGACTCTGATGCTGAGGAAAGTGTGACAGCTCCTGCAGCAGCTGGGTCTGTGTCTCCAACAGCAAAGTGAAAATAAACACATCTCTTGCTGGGCCATCATCTTAAACCACTGCTAAAAGAGGACTCAAAACTGCTCCTGATTCTTTCTTCCTGTTACATACTTCCATGAAAATCGACACATGGTCACTTCTTAGACTGTTGCTGTCAGCTCTCAAGTATTCTTAGCGCTGACCATTGTCTGCTACAGGGTTTCCAAATGCAGTAGCTGGGCAGCTCCTGGGTCCTTTAAATTTACAGCAGAGGGTGTTTAGTGGACCTGCAAACTCTTTCTGAGTTAGTAATTTGCTCAGTAATCATCTTTTAATATCTTTACAATATGTTGAACCTAAACAGCAACACAGTGCCAAAAATTAGTTTAAAGAAAGCTTTCTCTTACTAAATTAAGTCCTGCCCCTTCCCTCTCAGTTTGCTACAAAGGAGGTACAGAAAACTGCACTGTCTGGGGCAAGCAGAATCAGAGAAAAGAAAGTGAAAAACCTTTCACCTTATCCTGTTGCCCAGGTACCCCCTGGCTCCCCAGGAGTCACCCGCCTTCACCAGCCCGATGGTAGAGAAGAGGGTCAGGCCTGGAGGCAGAAGGGAGGGACAGCCTGCTTACCTTTCCGAGCCTGCTGGATGTACCTGGCCAGCAGCGCGCCCAGGTGTGCTCGGGGCTCGTCGTCCACCCTCGGCACCGCGCTCAGCTGCCTCCGGGGTGCCTCCTCCGCCTGCTGCGCCCGAGGGCCCGTGGGGTCCGCGTGAGGCATCGGCTGCGCCAGGGCGCCCGCCGCCAGGACCGCCATCAGCAAGCACAGGCACAGGCCGCGGTTCATGGCTGCGGGGAGCAGAGGGAAGGGGACGTGAACGAAAAGGTGGGGCATCCGTGGGCTCTTGAGGAGGGTCGGACACCCAAGGTACAGAGAAGGGGGCTCAGCCCAAAGGCGCGGGGCTCCGGATCCGCTAGGCAGGTGCCAGCATTTGGGAGCCGGTGACCCCAGCATGCGCGTTCGGGCGCACCGCGTTTCTCTTTGGGGTGAACCGCAGTCGGGGCCCGGGAGTGGTGTGGGGGACGGAGAGAGACCCTGTCCTCTGCCCTGTTTAGCAGAAGAAATGTCTTCTGTTTTCCTTTAATTTGAGGAAGTGTTACAGCGTCGTCTCTCTTCTCCTAACTGGAAAAACAAGAGATTAAAGACAGGTGAAAATTATCCGAAAGGGACTACTCCGTAGGAAAAATTAGAGCCTTGAAGAAAAGAGGCACCTTACCAGAGAGCTCAGACGCTTCAAATAGGGAAATAAATGGTGAAAAACTGAGAAGCACGGTTTAAAATATGAGACCAATACATAAAAGCCGTATTTTTCAAGTTTCCTCAAGGTGCGAATGGGAATTGGCAATGAACAACTATGTAAAACAGGCAGGGTTTTAAAATAATCAGAAATCTGCGCTCAGTCCTCCGGCGTCCGCCAAGCACCGCTGCGTTTTAGATCCGCGCAGATAAAACACTGGGATGGTTCTATCCCCCAAACCTTGAGTTTCCCCGCAGTATTCAGAAAATGAATTTAAATTAAAAACCTCTCGGTAGTTTATATGAAAAGATTGCAAAGTACACTGGACCGCTGTATAGTAACATCTAGCGAATCGCAATTTGCCCGCTAACCCAAGCAAATAGATGCTCCAGCGTTGCCTGCGCTGGAGAACAAAGCAAGCGAGTAGAAGTCTGTAAACCAGCCCTACCCAGCCAGCCCGCACTGTCCTTTGTGACTTGGAGAAGTGTCTTTCGAGCTGTCGGAAAGAAGAAACAGAAAACGGTAAAATGAAATGGAAGGGGAACAGAAGTGAAGACCCATTCTTCGAGGACACTTGGATCCCCGAGAGCCGGGAACCTACCTTCGGAATAGGACGCAGCCGGCTTCGCGTTCCAGCCAGAGCAGCGGGGGAGCTGAGCCAAGTTCAAGGTAGGCGGGCAGGAGGCTGCCTCTTAAATAGCCCCGCCTGAGTCGTTGGCCAGTTATCTGTTTACCCAGTACTGACGCAGAGGGGTAGCGGCACGTGCTCCGAGGGCGGCCGCCGGGGCGACAATAGATTGAGGTGGCTGCTGGGAGAGAGGGGGCAGTGGCCATGTGGAGCCGGGTGGGTGGCGGGGTGGGTGGCGTCAGCCGCGTCTCGGTCGGGGGGACTTCCTCCCCCAGCTCCGTGCACCCCCTTCTCCCTTGCCCATTCCAGCGCGAAGCTCCCCGTCTTCAGGATGGGAGACCTAGGAATGGGACTCTCCTGCGGGATGGAGAAGCTGCCCGCGCGCCTGTAGTTCGCTTTGGGGACCAGAGGCGCCGGAAAAGAAACCCAGGATAGGATGGAGTGGCACTGGACAGTGCTGGGTGTCAGCAAAGTGTAATTCTGAGATGGTGGCAGTGTCGGCCCCTCTTGGAGCGTCCCAGGCTGCTCTGCTCTGGTCTTTTAACTTTGTTCTCAGCCCCTTGATCCCAGGATCCCGAGGGCAAGGGTCCCTGGGTCAGCGAAAGGGCTCCTCCACGGCTGGCTGCGGGCGTCACGGACCCTGCTTTACGTAGCTGTAAAAGGAGGATGAGTCTATTGGGCTTTGCCCGGAGTTTGGGAAAGGGCTGTGTTTTCTTCCAAGCGGAGCTACGTCCCGCCCGCGGCGCCCTCAGTTCCTGTCGCCAAGCGGCGCCAGCGAGTGTCCCCCAAAGCCCCCCAATCGCCGTTCCCCTCTGGCATCGGCATCCGCCAGTCCCATCTTCCCCAGCTCTCACACGTGAGCCGGTCCCCGCCGTCTTTGAAATAAAGACCTCGCTCTTGTCACTCACCCAACTAGTGGGGACAAGGGAGGCGCCGCGGCAGCTGTGCGCCCTTCCCTGTGGGGTCGCGCCCCTGGCCAGTGCGCCACAGGGGTCTACACCCACCTCCGCCCTGAAGCCGTTTGGGTTAGAGTCATCTAGTTAGTGCTCCAGTTCTCCCGGTGCTGCAAAATTACCGACAACCCCATTTCAGCAACCGGGGGAGCCAACAGAAGCAGCAACTGGCCAAGGCTTCTCCCCAGTTCCTGGAGCCTCAGCGGACTGAGACGTTCCAGCCTGAGACTTGAGGGTAGCCACCCGCCCCTCCCCGCTTTTCCTTCCTGAAGAAAGATTTGGACCTGATTCTTTCAAATCAGAATCTGTACTCAGCTCCTGGGATGGTGGGATTGTGGTGTTGAGGTGGGTGGGGAGCCTGGGATGCTTAGTGGGGAGATGCCTCTGGTTGCTGTCCCTTTTCTAAACTCTAGCTTCTGCTGCTGCTAAGTCGCTTCTGTCGTGTCCGACTCTGTGTGACCCCATAGACGGCAGCCCACCAGGCTCCCCCGTTCCTGGGATTCTCCAGGCAAGAACACTGGAGTGGGTTGCCATTTCCTTCTCCAATGCAGGAAAGTGAAAAGTGAAAGTGAAGTCGCTCAGTCGTGTCCGACTCTTCGCGACCCCATGGACTGCAGCCTACCAGGCTCCTCCGTCCATGGGATTTTCCAGGCAAGAGTACTGGAGTGGGGTGCCATCACCTAGAGGCTGCTGCATTTCTGCAATCTAAAGGCAACATTTTTGAAACAGTTTCAGGTTAGATGTTTCCCAGTGGTTTTCCCAGGAGGCTACTGTGTAGTTCACTTGGTGAAACTAGTTTTATTTGTGACTGTGGTTAAGGCATGTCTGAGAACGTGAAGTTGTTATGGAGCATAATCACCAAGAGGCTTGCTCAAACATCTCCCAGAGTTTCTGATTCAGTAGGTCTGAGATGGGGCCCAGAAACCTGCATTTCTGATGATTTCCCTAAGGCTACTGCTGGTGGTGATGGTCCCCTGACCACACTTTGAGAACCACTGCTACAGAATTTCCTAAGCCAGTTACTGAACTCCCTCCCCTCCATCCATTTAGTTAATATTTATTGAACGCTTTTGCTCCTGTATTCTCATTTTCTCAAGTCTGGTATCTGGGATCATCTCCCTAATAAATCACGTGCCCCTAAGGTTTTGTCTAATTTCAGCATAATCCTACCAAGGACACCAACTGTCTATCAGACACTATTGGGACACAATAGGGAGCAAAACAGGCAAAATGCCTGTATTCGTGGTGCTTCCATTCTAGTCAGAGAGACAGAAAATAAATGCCACATGATGTGAAAGGTCTCTACTTTCATCCAGGAAATGGAAAGGGTGGGAACCACATCCAGATGTGTCACTGTAGACAGCAGAGGTGAGTGAAAACCTGTAACTGTTTTCTGATTTGGAATCTGCAAATTTCCATCTAATTGTGCTGAAAATAATTTAACTGAGATCCCATTCAGAGTTGGAGAGGGATCCCCCCCAAAGCAGCCCTTGAGACAGGGATGTGATAGTTTCCATGCAGGATTTTTTTTAAAGCCATGGGAAGTATCTCAAAGACATATATCCATTTTTCGTTTGTAGAAAACTGAGTGAAATTTCCAGGAACACACTAGAGCCTCCTACTTTATTTTTCATGGAATTTAAACTTGTTACAGTGATCTCCATTTAAAGGAGGTTAGGAGATTGTTTGCTGTGATTAGAAATGTGCTTGAAGTCTTGTGTTTGGGATCTTGAATTTCTTTTTTTTTCTCTTGAACTTGTATTGGAAATGCCATTATTTGTCCTGGAATTTTCCAAAGGCCCACATAGCCAATATCATCTGCCATTATATGGAGCAATTTAGCAGAAAAGAAAGAAGGAGCTGTGGTGGTGAACCATTTCCTCTTACTAATGATGAGTTCCCTCAGAATCTCTTAAGATGAGGTGCTCACAAAAGCAAGGCTGAGACAACCTGGGTGCAGGGAGATTACTTGGGAGTGATCTCAAGGAAGTAGGAGTAAGGGAGCAGGGAAGAGAGAGAAGGAAATCAAGTGCATGTTAATGAGGGGGATACTGTTGTGGACTCAATCCCACTGAGGTCTCTGTGAGATAACCCAAGGGACACATCTCATAACCAGCACCCCCAAGCCTAGAAGGACAACAGCTCCTGAATAAATATTTGTTGACTGAACTCTTTATCTCTTTCAACATCTTATCTGCCAACATGCCAGAGGATAGGAACCATGATTTACTCACCCAATACAAGGATTATCCTGGACACATGCTAAGTGATCAATACATGTCCACCAAGGAAACAACTCTTAGTTCAGTTGACTGGATTGACTAGGTGTATAGTAGTAAGTGAAAAACCCATTTGTTGGCCTCTGCCTGGGTTTTGGGCTCCCAAATAACCATAGGAATTGTTTTTAACACAATCTCTTTTAGCCAGGGATGTAAGAGTCACCAGAAATGAAAGGTCATCTCCTGAATAAGTGACAGGAAAGAGGAGAGGTCAGCAGCCAGCCCATGATCCTCACATGCAGAATGAGCCTTTGCTTTTCAAACCAATCCTGAAAAGCCAGCAGGAATGGCAGTTGTCAGGGAGACCATCCACCAGTGTCTTCAGATTTGTCTTTAGTGTCACTTTCCTTTGTAGAAGTATTAAGAGCAGCCTCTATTGTCCATAACTGGGAAAAGTTAACAAACAGGGAGACTTAAGTTCTTTCAGGGGAAGTCTGAAATCTTTGTGGTCCTACTGATACAGATTCCCTCTGAAGAGGGGCCTCTCACAGCAAAGGACAAGCATATGTCCCTGCAACATCCCAGCCTCCAGCGGAGACATGTCCTACCTACCACCCTGGTTGCTCCTTTAAATTAATTCCCCTCCTTTAAATTAATGCCAGAGGACACGGCTGTTGCTGGACAGCCTTATCAGGGAAGGTTCTTAGTTTTATCAATTCAAGTGGTTATTAAATTCAATAATAGGCCTAAGGGCACATAATTCAAAAATTTATTAATTTAAATTAAATTTATTAATTTAAAGGTAGAAAAGGGTATGTAGTTAAAATGAAGTCTCCAGCTCATCCCTGTTTTTCCCCAGAGGCAAGGAGTGCTTCTAGTTTCTAGCGAATTCTTCCACAGAGAATCCATGAACATACAAGCAAATCAAATGTGTCAAACACACACACAAATAATTTCCACTTGGAAGCACATAATATACAATGTTCTCTGCTTTGGTTTTTTCATTTAAGATATGTATTAGAGGTCGCTTTGTACTATTGGCATAATTCTACCTCAGTGTCTATAGAAACTCCAATGGATGGATGTGTCTTAATTCATCTAACCAGTGCCCTACTGATAAAAAGTTAAATAGTTTCCAATATGTTCTAATTATAACTGAGGCTCCTTGAATATATATCATACTGCTCATGCACAGGTTTCTAGAAGTGGAGTTGCTGAAAGAGTGTGTAGACTTAAAATTTTGATAAATATTGCCAAGTTACCCTTCAAGCAATGGTTCCCAGCTGTCAAAGACAGCATATATATCTTTTCTTGTTTATTAATGCTTCAGCTCTAGATGCTTGGCCAGCTCCCCAGCTAAGCTCACTACCGGAGAACATTAATTCTGAGGTGGTAGAGAGCTGACCCTACTAAACCACTGAGTTTAATCTTTGGGTCACCAAAGAATAAATCTGTGGCCTATGTGTGTAGAGGGCAAAGGGTGGGTGATACTTCTCAGTGTGACTGAACTGCTCTCTAGGTGACATTTTGGACATTTATGAAGAATTTTGGGGTGAGCAAAATAACAAGTGGTGCCTGCTGGCATTTGGTGGGAGGGTGCCAGAAGGCAGTGTCTGGCCACCTGCTAGATGGACAAGTACATAATGTGGGATGACCCCCTGGGTATTCACATGTGTGAAAAGCTTGTCTCTAGTTATTCAAGACTAGAAACTAATTTCATGTAACTTAAGTAAAAAGCATTTTGCCACAGTTTTAACATAACTTAACTTTTCCACTGATATTAAGAAGAGGTGGCAAGAACACACAGAAGAACTGTACAAAAAAGATTTTTCACGACCCAGATAATCACGATGGTGTGATCACTGACCTAGAGCCAGACATCCTGGAATGTGAAGTCAAGTGGGCCTTAGAAAGCACCACTACGAACAAAGCTAGTAGAGGTGATGGGATTCCAGTTGAGCTATTTCAAATCCTGAAAGATGATGCTGTGAAAGTGCTGCACTCAATATGCCAGCAAATTTGGAAAACTCAGCAGTAGCCACAGGACTGGAAAAGGTCAGTTTGCATTCCAATCCCAAAGAAAGGCAATACCAAAGAATGCTCAAACTACCGCACAATTGCACTCATCTCACATGCTAGTAAAGTAATACTCAAAATTCTCCAAGCCAGGCTTCAGCAATACATGAACCGTGAACTTCCAGATGTTCAAGCTGGTTTTAGAAAAGGCAGAGGAACCAGAGATCAAATTGCCAACATCTGCTGGATCATGGAAAAAGCAAGAGAGTTCCAGAAAAACATCTACTTCTGCTTTGTTGACTATGCCAAAGCCTTTGATTGTGTGGATCACAATAAATTGTGGAAAATTCTGAAGGAGATGGTAATACCAGACCACCTGACCTGCCTCTTGAGAAACGTCTATGCAGATCAGGAAGCAACAGTTAGAACTGGACATGGAACAACAGACTGGTTCCAAATAGGAAAAGGAGTACGTCAAGGCTGTATATTGTCATCCTGCTTATTTAACTTATATGCAGAGTACATCATGAGAAACGCTGGACTGGAAGAATCACAAGCTGGAATCAAGATTGCCGGGAGAAATATCAGTAACCTCTGATATGCAGATGACACCACCCTTATGGCAGAAAGTGAAGAGGAACTAAAAAGCCTCTTGATGAAAGTGAAAGTGGAGAGTGAAAAAGTTGGCTTAAAGCTCAACATTCAGAAAACGAAGATCATGGCATCCAGTCCCATCACTTCATGAGAAATAGATGGGGAAACAGTGGAAACAGTGTCAGACTTTATTTTTTGGGGCTCCAAAATCACTGCAGATAGTGATTGCAGCCATGAAATTAAAAGACGCTTACTCTTTGGAAGGAAAGTTATGACCAACCTCGATAGCATATTCAAAAGCAGAGACATTACTTTGCCAACAAAGGTCCATCTAGTCAAGGCTATGGTTTTTCCAGTGATCATGTATGGATGTGAGAGTTGGACTGTGAAGAAGGCTGAGCGTTGAAGAATTGATGGTTTTGAACTGTGGTGTTGGAGAAGACTCTTGAGAGTCCCTTGGACTGCAGGGAGATCCAACCAGTCCATTCTGAAGATCAGCCCTGGGATTTCTTTGGAAGGAATGATGCTAAAGCTGAAACTCCAGTACTTCGGCCACCTCATGCGAAGAGCTGACTCATTGGAAAAACTCTGATTCTGGGAGGGATTGGGGGCGGGAGGAGAAGGGGACGACAGAGGATGAGATGGCTGGATGGCATCGCTGACTCGATGGACGTGAGTCTGAGTGAACTCCGGGAGTTGATGATGGACAGGGAGGCCTGGCGTGCTGCAATTCATGGGGTTGCAAAGAGTCAGACATGACTGAGCAACTGAACTGAACTGAACTGAATTTTCCAAGAATGTTAAATCCACTAAGGATCGTACTTTGTTTTGTTTTTTATTTTAAGAGTAAACGGCCACCATTCTGAAAACTTATGTTGCCAGCCCCAGTGTTGCTTGTGATGTTTGAGTTCACACCTCTATTGGCCCATGTATTGGCCCACACTCAAAATCCTGTGTTTATATTATTTAACTTTTATTTCAAGTTATCAAATGTAAAGGGAAAATGTCTGTAAAATCCAGTTGCATCCTGGGGTGCTTATTTTAAATCCAAACTTCTTCATTCTAAGTTTACATAAACATCTGACAACTGTCTTCTAGTTAGCTGTGCCTAACCATTTAGATATCGAGATACATATCATTGTATTCTAAATGGCTTTCTTTTTATATTAGAGAATATACTTTATATTATCTTGCACTGGGACGACCCAGAGGGATGGAATGGGGAGGGAGGAGGGAGGAGGGTTCAGGATGGGGAACACATGTAAACCTGTGGTGGATTCATTTTGATATTTGGCAAATCTAATACAGTTATGTAAAGTTTAAAAATAAAATAAAATAAAAAAAAAAAAATATTGTGTGTAGAAGTGTATTATGGATTTCCCAGGTGGCTCAGTGGTAAAGAATTCACCTGTCAAATCAGGTTCGAGCCCTGGGTCGGGAAGATCCCCTAGAGGAGGACACGGCAACACATTCCAATATTCTTGCTGGGGGAATCCCATGGACAGCAGAACCTGATGGGCTACAGTCTATGGGGTCCCAAAGAGCCGACTAAGCAGCTGAGCACGCATGCACACACATAGAGGTGAGTTATAAGACTTATACATGGTGAAGTGAAGTCGATCAGTCATGTCCGACTCTCTGCAACTCCATGGACTGTCGCCTGAGGAGCCTGGTAGGTGACAGTCCATGGAGTTTTTCAGGCAAGAGTACTGGAGTGGGTTGCCATTTCCTTCTCCAGGGGATCTTCCCAACCCAGGAATCAAACCTGGGTCTCCTGCATTGCAGGTAGATGCTGTACCATCTGAGCCACAGGGAAGTGCTATACATGGTATATTAGGCCAATAAAGGGAGAATGTGAAATATCTTTGATTTCAGAGCAGATCAGATGGGGTTGGGAATCCAAGTCTTCAGAACATGGATGTTTAAGGCTTAATCCTGCTCCATCTGTTTCTTGCTCTCCTAACTGAATCTGGGGAAACACTGGGAGCAGGGATTGAAGGCAGGGACTCCAGAAAGATGGGGTGGAGTGTGTAGAGGGCAGAGAGTGAGGATATGGTTGCCAAAAAAAAAGAGAGATGATGCACAAACAGCACTGAATACACAGCTCTTCTTCCATCTCACCATGCTGCTGACCCTTGGGCCTGACAACACCATTGCATCTGCACTAGCTTCTCTCAGACAAGCCTGAGACCTGAGGATGGAAAGGGAGCTGCCAAGTTTCAGTGCAGAGGTGGGCAGAGCCAGCTGAAGTGATCTTGAGGTTCAGGGTTTTGGGAACAGCAAGTTTGGGGCTACTTTGCCTAGGGATGATGCTGAGCAATGTGTGAAGGACATGTTGATAAGAAAGAGAGCCAAAAAGAAGAGAGAAAATCATTGTGTGCTAAAAAGCAGCAGGGTTTTTTTTTTTACCATGAAAGTAAAAGTTATGCTTAGATTTTTCACAACATCCAGTCCTTAAGGAATGGCACAAAGCTGCAGCATATGCAGAAATTGGCAGCCCGGAAATGAAGGATTCATGCCTAGATTTTCCTAGCACCCATGATGTCAAGTGAAGGAAGGAGTTTGTTTACCAGATTCTGAGACTTCCCCAGAGATGCTGGCAACAGACAGGCCTCCAGCTGAGTGGGGAGCATCAGGGCGCTGGGTCCAGGGGCACTGAGGACATAGAGGAGTAAGAATATGACGGTAGCTGCCAGGCTGGTTTACTTATGTAAGTTTCCAGAGCTTGAGGTGGGGAGGAAAATGAGGCTCAATCTTCAGTCAAGAATGTTGCCTTATATTTGGGGTCCCTTAGTTTGGGTCTCCCTGCAAACAGACCCTGGGACCAAGTCCACATGCAGGTGGTGTGTTTGGGCTGGGCCATTCCAGGCATCTGAACTGAGAAGACAAGAAAGAGAGAGTAGCTGATTACAACGTGGGTTAAAGAACAGGCTACTGCTGGGGGCAACTGGGGTTCAGAGGACTGTATAAGAAACACTTCAGAATTTTCCACTGGACCATTTATCCATGACTCCCATATCCTGTTGTTTGAGGGTTACCCTGGCAGGTGGAAAAGAGGAAGCCCTAACGGGCAGAGAAGAGAGATGCAGGTATTCGGCCTGGAAAGCCATCAGTGGATACAGGAAGTGCCCCCCGTAGCTGCAGGTGAATTCGGAGGGTGGAGGTTATATCAGGTGAAGCATTAACAGCAGCTCTTGCAGCCCCTAAATGCAAACCTCAGGAAAGACCCCCGTTACCTTTTCGAACTGTAAAGACACACAAATCTCCCTATTTTGTTCTTGTTCTTTGGGGAACATAGGCACCTGTAGGTACAAATACTTTGACCTGGGGAAATGTTCAAGCAACCTGTCCTCTTTGTCATGGCAGGGACTTTTTCCTTTCTTCTCTGACCCTGGGAACTTTGTAGTGAAAATGATATTAGATCTCAGTCTCAGGTCTCACACCCACTGTTTGTATCATGCAGAGCAAGCCACTTCAGTCTCATGACCCTACATTTGCACAAGAATCCAAGTTGGCGAAGAACCACTTCTTAGAAGGATGTAAACCCTCAATGGGATAAACCTTAGCTGTGTGAGGCGAGGGCTTGGGGATGAGGAGACTGGCATCTCCAGCCCTTTTCCACAATCAGCAATTCTTGGAACAAAAATATTGATATCAGAATGGGATACTGGGGAGGAGATAGTCCTTGGGGATGGAGAAAGCAGAAGTGAAAGATGTCTTGGGATTTTTCCAGATCCAAGGCTCTGGAGTTTTATCACTCATTCTCTTTTCTGAGAACAGTGGCTCCACTGATGTCAAAGCGGACAGAGAACAGCATTCAAGGCTCAAGTCCACTGAAACCTTCACGTTTTAGGAGGGTTGTTTGGGGCTCCCTGGGGACGACCCCTTGCATAACAATATGCTAATTTTAATGGAAAATCATGGATTCAGAGAGCAGGAGTGAACGCGTAGCTATTTCTTGGCGATCCTAATTGCTACAAGCGTTGCCAGGCTGCTAAAGGCATTCGCCTGTGCTGTACACACAGCTGGGAAATCAGAGGCGAGGAGCTGGGTTTGTTACCAGCCAAAACCCTAGAACTCACAAGGCAATCTGCTCTCCTTGGAAAGGTACAGATGGGTCTCAAGGATTTGCCTAGAGAAATGCTGCTGGTTTCTTGGCAATGGTTGTGTTTCTTTTTCTTCTGCCCATAAAAATTTGCTTTCTTGCTTTAAAAAGGCCCAGGTGATCAGCACTGTGATTGGAAAGAACTTGCCTTCATGGACCAGGCTCTCACGTGTTACTGTAGCTACTTTATCAGATGCCAAGGGTGCCTTGCCCGACTCTGTTTAGCACTTACTTTTCCTATGTAGGTTGTTCTGACTTCCAGCTCCCAGCCCTTGTGACTTTTTGTCAGAATGTCCTCTCTGATCAAGGGGAGCCTGCTTCAAGGGCTAAGGAATGACTGCCCAGAGGAGCAGCCCTCAACCAGCAACTGGCAGGAAGTAGTGACCATATTCCCCAGCTCTCTGATACTGAGCCGTGTTTCACGCCGGCTTCACAGGTTCCCAGCACAGTTCAGTCGTAATGGCCTTTGGTGGTGTAATGCTCAGTAATGCAACCTTTACTGCGTGTCTTCCCTGCCCTGTCTCACTTCCTTATTTCCATCCCTGTGGTTCCTGGGGTCATCTCCCAAAATTAACTACTGACCCTCAAAACCTTTGCTTTGGGTCTACATCTGTAGGGTTTCTCAGGTGGCTTAGTAGTAAAGAATCCACCTGCCAATATAGGAGCCTCAGGAGATGCTAGTTTGATCCCTAGGTGGGAAAGAGCCCCTGGAGAAGGAAATGACAACCCACTCCAATATTCTTGCCTGGGAAATCCCATGGACAGAGGGGTCTGGAGGGCTGTAGAGGGGTTGCAAAGAGATGGACATGACTAAACAACCACAATGGGGGTCTTTAGTTGCAGCATGCGAACTCTTAGTTGCAACATGTGGGATCTAGTTCCCTGGTCAGAGATCGAATCCAGGTCACCTGCATTGGGAGCACAGGGGAGGTTCTGAATCTGGAAGATTTTGGTGGCAGAATTTCTAGCTGCTGGATTATTTGTGTGTCTGTCAGGGTAATTTAGTGGCTCTGAGTTTTCTGGGTCAAATCAAAGGTGATTGTTTTTCTCTCTCAGGTTCTCATGGGCTCCTACCTGGGCCATTCTCATAACCTCTGAGTCTAACCCTCCTCCCTACTCCTTCCCTTCCTTCTGAAGTCAATTGCTACATAACAAATCAACCCAAACTAGCTTTTTCTGACAATGACCTCCCCATCCCCTTAACTCCACAGTTTCCCCACCTGCATCTATCCTCTGCCTGGATAAGATCTGAGGTCAAACCAGAATAAGGGCATCTAAAGAAAAATATTTGTCTGGCCAGGAGTCCCCCATCTTAAGTCTGAATTCTCTCCTTCTTGGTTAACTGAAATTTACAATTGCCTTTCCCACTTGGAGCCCAATGTGGTCCAAGAATACCTGGGGGCATGTTCTCATCCCCCCTTTAAGGCTAACGTAAGTGCAAGGACTTATGAGAACTGGAAAGCTGGCCATCTTCACTCTAGGGGATGGTGGCAAACCAGGTATGGACCAAGCCTGTTGTGTTTGGGAAATGGGTTATGAGCTGGGCTTCTCCTCATTCTCTGGAATAGGACACTTACTGCCAGCTATAGGATTGCTGTGCAATCAGAGGTGTGAATTTAGCATCAATCCTCACCTTCTCAGACAGGGCCTTGGAGGGAGCACAGTATTTCATTGAGATGGCAGGTTATACTCAGAAGGGATTTGAATGGAGAGGCTGGGGAGTTTGGGGAGGACATTCTTTGAGTCATTAGACTTCAGTGTCAGATGATCTTGAGTTTAAATCCCTGCTTTGCTCCTGTTAAGCCTCAACTAAAGTCAGTTCATGCAGCAAAGGATGGTTTACAGTCTCCCAGCTGGGTGTGTGGTGAGAACAAGAGATGTCCTTCAGAATGCCCACACTGTAATTACTTTCATTTTATGAGAAGTGTGCTTACATTGTAGTCCAGTTTGCAAAACTAGGCTAACTAATGGGTCAATAGTGATACAACTTTGAAGAGCACTTGAAGATGTCAAAATGAGAACAGCAATTAGAAGACCTTTTGTGAGCAAATTATTTCCTTTTGAACATGGTTTTAGGTCATGGAAGTGTCTGTGTGCATAAATCATTTATATTTACTATATTTTATCAATTCTAAGATGTGGACATTTTTCACATTTTAGCATTTGAAATCAGGCATTTCACAATTTGCTCAAGAGTAGATGACCCTGGTTGTTCTTATTGATAAGGCTTCACCTAAGTAATGGCATTGTTGTATGTTGAGTTTAAACACTATTTTAAATGTCTTTTAAAACATTGCATTACAATTTGGCATCAAAATAAAAGGTTGTTCTGTGCATGGAAGGACACGGAAACAACAGTAAAACATAGAGATATCATCAGTGAAGCAAATATTCATTGTTGGAGAAATGATTACAATTCCATATTTTCTCAGCAGACAGTAGTCAAATAGTTAAAGTCATCCTGAAATCTCTGCCCGCATACATTACTCTAAGCAAGCCTAAGCTATTATTTTTTTCTGTACTTGGCAGTTAGTATACAAAAAAGGCAAGGGAAGAATACAGGAATGCAGGGTTTTTTCTTTTCTGTTCTTTTCTGAGTGGAATAACTTTGCAGAAAGACATGTCCCTTCCATTAGGTATGAGGTTGGGGCTGGTTGAATGCCCTCTCACATCATGAAGACACTGGGTTCTCACAGGATCCATATGGGAATACTTCCTTCCTAGGCAGGAACGCACAGGTCAAATAATCATGGTGCCCACCTCATCACATATTTGTGTATGCACACTTGGGGACACACAAACACATACACACACACTCTCTTTTCTTTTCTTTCTCTTTCCCTTCCCCTGTTGTTGTCCTAGTTGCGTTGATGAGAAAGTAGGCTCATACTTCAGAATCGGGGGAAAGGGGATGCAATTGTGGATGGATTTAAGAAAAGTGTTTGATAAAAACACAATGCTTAGCATAGAACAAAGAGATAGAAAATGTGTATAAATTCACATTTCAGGAGGTTTGGGTAATAACTTCCGTCAGTATATAGCACACATGTCATAATACTAGTGTAATCTATTTAAAAATGTGGTTCTAAAAAGCTGTCCCAGGTTTTGGGGAAAGCAAGTCTGGGAACATTTTCTAGTGTGCCTTCCTACTGAAATGGTCTGATTATTTCTACCTGCCCTTTAGGGAATAGGCTTGGAGAGACTGAGGCCATGTAGCCAACAAATGGCAAAGCAGGGATCAGGGAACTGGCGGAGGGGAGGCTCAGTGTAAAAGTAGAAGCTTTAACGCAAGCTAAACTTGGTTTTGAATCACAGGAATATCAGTTAAAATTTCCTTTTTCTTAAGTGGAATAACACTGAACAAGGGCAGGAGAGAAAGAATCTTAAATGCTAGACTTTCTGAGAACCGAAACCTCAGGCACATAATAGAAGATGATTACAGATGCCCCTTTCCTCCCTGAATGTCATCACCATATGCCTAAGTCTTCCAGGTCAAGGCCAAGAATGGTGACATTTTACTCATCAACACTTCTGCTCCTCTGAGCTATTTTCTTCTCTATGAAGGTCAAGTTTCTCTCTGCTCTGAATAAATCACAAGCTGGCATCCTTATTTTCCTGTGAATGGAGAAGGCAGCCCAATAGCCTTTCCTCCTGCTGCAGAAGCAAGATAGCACAGGCGGAGGCAGGGCCCTTGCCTTTCTAGCAAAGTTGAAGAGTCTCCTGTTCCCCCAGATGATTGAGAGCCATGGAGGTTCACAAGACAGAAGATGAGTTCTGTGACTCACCAGGAAGTAGCAAGTATAGAGAGTTTTTCCCTTTAGGCAACAGCCTTTCTGTTTGGGATGCTAGCAATTTCTCTTCCTCCTTCTAAGGGACTGTGATAGCTTCCCATAATGCCATCTCCTCTCCCATTCTGCTGGCAGAGCTCCTCTTTACTGAAGGAAGCCAACCCATGTGGTTTGGGTGGGTCTATAAGTCCCCTCCTCACCTATTCCCTCATGGGTGGGGCTTGGCAGTAGGTATGGCCATTCTCTTGGCTGCAGTGATTGGTCCCCAAATCAGCATTTAACCCAAGCAGAACCAGTCAGAGTTCCTCTATGAGACTTGATTGAGGACTTCCCTGGTGGTCCAGTGGTTAAGACTTCACCTTCCAATATATGGGGTCAAGTTCGGTCCCTGGTCCGGGAGCTAAAATCCCACATGCCTCGTGGCCAAGAAAAAACAAAACGTAAAACAGAATCAATATTGTAACAAAGACAATAAAGACTTTAAAAATGACCCACATCAAAAAAATCTTACAAAAACTAGATATATTACTATTGAAGGAGCCGGCCTATTCTTATCTAGGATACAGTAGGATCAGTAGGGGCCTTTGTAATCAAGAGCCACGGGTGGTCACAAAAATGCAAGAGTCTGATTGAGAATTCAGCCTGTACAGAGGACTGAGGGCAAGAGAGCTGGGAAAGAGAGAGACAGAGGTAGGACGAAGCCTTGTAACACCTATATCCATCTGTGCCCGAGAAGACCAACACCTGGATTTCCTAGTATAATAGTCAATACGTTCCAATTCTGTGTCATTTTGTTTGAGCCAGGCTTTTGTCACATTCAACTCAATCTGAAGCTTGGCTTCTATCAACTCTGTCCCACCTTGTGAATGGAGGAAGAAACATTTTTTTTCTTGGGGAAGGAAGGGTATTTGTGGTTAGAATCACAGACTCACACCACTCCATGCAGCTAAGATATAGGTACGTGTCTTCATCATCAATCCCCTCTGCCTCTACCCTGGAGTGAAATGCAACTGGAGCCTTTACTCTGGAAGGCTCTGGTGGTGTTCTAAGACACTCAGTGTTCTCATGTTCGCTCTTCACTGCTCCCTCATGAAGGGAATGGAGATAAGGGACTGATGGGGACTGATGTGGGAGAAGCCCTAGATTCTCTTCCCCGTAACACCACTGGGCTGCTGCTGGGAAGGAGACACTGGGTGGACCCCAGTCCACCTCAACAAACACATTCAGAAAGAGAGAGGTTTAGACACGGCCTTGAGGAGATCTTGGTGGGGGTGGTGGTCCATATACATGAAGTTGAATATCCTCCTCAGAATATTCGTCTATGAAATGCCCACTGTGCTGCCTCTCCAATGTCACAGAGTCGCCCACAACCAGCAGAACTGCAAGTGCAGTGCCCTCTGACAGGAACAAATTGCAACTGACTTAATTTCTCCGAGCTTCTTTGATAGAGAGGTGATTACATGATTACAGGGAACTAAGGCTGTCTTATGAAGTGGAGCTTCATTAGGTTACTGCTGTGGTTTCCAGCTCTGGGGACTGGGGAGACACGCTATTGACTGAGGGGTCTGGCTTTGCAAATGAGCAAACCAAAGCTTTTAATTTAGGGTGGATCTAAAAGAAGTTCAGATCGCTAAGAACTTATTAAATAACTTTATTGAGGTATAACCAAAGTACAATAAATAACACATAGAGTGTACCATTTGGTCACTTTTGACATATGTTTACACCCTTGAAGTCATCATGACAATCAAGATAACAAATATGTCTATCCCTTCCCCCTGCCAGAGTTTCCTGATATCTCTTCCCAGCTTCCCTCCCAATCCCCAGGAAACCAGTGATCTCTTCTTGTCACTATAGATTTGTTTCCATTTTCTAGACTTGCTATTAATAATAAGAGTGTCCAAGTAGAGCCAAGGGTATTGAGTAGGTGGAGGGGAGAATGGGGGCGGGGGGAAGGGTGTGGGATGGCCAAGGTAAAAAAGTTTATAATCCTGGTAACTAAGTTTATACTGAAGCATAAAAATGCTAATACCTCAAAACAATGGCGCAATCTGGCAGAAATGGCTAACTAGCTCTGGGGGCAATTACCATTATCACTGATTTATTTATTTGAAATTTTAAAATAATTTAAAAATATTTATAATTTTGAAAAGTGCTATATAGAATGTTGAAAAACATTCTTTATACTTGTAAATTCTATAGAGAGCTGATGAACTAATATTTCTTAAAATCATTTCCTATAGAATTATTTTCCTTAAGATCTGATTAGAAATTCATCTGCTTCCCATAATCACCTGAGGTCAAATAATAAATGCATATGTCCAAGTTACAGAGATACTGAATTAAGTGTCTCTTGTTGGATTTAGAAAACATGCATTTTAGCAAGCTTCAGATATATCACTGATTTTTTTTAAAGATAAATTCTCATCTTTCAGAGTTGAAGTAGCTGTGGTCCCATCTAAAGGCAGAGAAATGGACTACAGACATCCTAAATTGTCATCCAGGTCTGACTAAACCACAAAAAGTTTTAGTGTTTTACATAAACATACTTTGAAGAGTAGCTTATCAAGTGAACATTTAAATGTCTGAGCCTAAGTTCCACTTTGAGATTATGAACAGAAAGCCTTTGTGTTAAGAAAGATCAGCAACAAGCTGATCTTCTGATGTAGACTTAGGCTGATCCTCTGATGTAAACTTAGGTCTCTTCACACACCTGTTCCCATGTGCTTACCTGGCTGCTAACTTGGGCCTGGCAAGAGAGTAAGTAAGTAAGTAACATGATCCCCTACTATCCTGAAGTAAGCTACCTTTGGGGCATCATTTTAGGCTCAGAGAGAGTAAAAAGTCATCATTAAAAACTGATAAGATTTATACTTACAAATGAATCATGCTCATTTCCCCCCACACATCTTCTCTCAGGCCATTAAAACTTGATGGATACAATTCTATTGTTGAACAAATATCGTCTCCCCTATCTCGCGACTCTTCAATATTTCAGTGCTACGGGTGATCAATATGTGCTACCTGAAAAGTCATTTTGTTTATCTTTTATAAAACCACATTGCAATTACATTAAAAATTAATGTCAAATGAATTGGAAATCAATTCATCGGGGAGGTGGTGGGGCACCGGGGAAAGTACACTGAAATCATTTAAAGGTGGGAAATCATCCTCATTGTGTTTTTTCTCACATTGTGAACTAAATGTGTTTGCACATTCCCTCCAGCAGGTCCCTAAACAAATGCCATATTTGTTTTTTTCCTAACCTAATGTTTAGCACATAGTAAAAGCTATATAAATGTCTATGAAATGAAGGAATGAATGAACCAGAGTTACTACTGTTAAACATTCATATTTCTAGCTTTTTTCTTAAAGAAGGTAAAGGCCTAAAATATCTTTGTGAATTTATCTTTTTCCTTTAAGTTCATTATTCCCTTCAAGTTTAACTCCATGAATTAGATTATTGGATTAAAATTGTCAATATCTTTTTATCTTCCTTATATATTTTAAATATTTTTAAAAGTGAAAAAGAAGTGAAATTGTCACACTGTTTGAAGATGACATGATACTGTATATTAAAAAAATCCTAAAGAAAATTCTAAGTTTTTTAGTGGTCCAAAAAACTATTAGAACCCATCAATGAATTCAGTAAGTTGCAGAATACAAAATTACTATACAGAAACCTGTTGCATTTCTATATACTAACAAAGAGCTATTAGAAAAAGAAATTAAGAAAACAATCCCTTTTATGAGGTGCTAATAGGAAAAGAGTGAGAGCTTGACACCTGAGGTGAAAACATTTTGATGGAAAATTCAACAGTCTTGAATCCCCAAATTCCCTTGAACTTCCCTGGTTGGCAAAAGCAAAACCCTCCCTCTGCAGAGGGGGTGGTGTTCCCTCACCTGGAGATCATATTGACTCGAATTGGTGCTTCACAAAGAGATACTAATTCTCTTCCAGATCTGCCCAGCCTGAAGGAGTTGGGAAGACTGGATAACAAATGTCAACACGAATCCCTGTGAGCACCCATAACTAAGCTCCTTTTCCCCAATGCCTTGGTGCTGTGCAAGACCCAGGATTGTGGAGCCACCTAGAGGGTGGGGTTTGCGAGAAAGGACTGAGGTTGTTTTTCTTGTAGCCCAGCAGAAACCGGACTTGAGTGAGAAATTAGAGTCATGGAATATACAGCAAGTTCTAGTTCTTGAATTCTTTATTTCATAAGGTGAAGCTTATACTTATCATGCACCCAAGGGCATTAAACTTCCCCTCTCTTGTCCCTACTCCACCCCATCTTTTTTCCTTATAGATGGGCTGAGACAGGTGAGCTGACCACGATGCTCTATCTGATTTGCACTAACTCATGGACTTCCCTGGTGGTCCATTGGTTAAGATCCCACACTTTCGCTGCAGGAGACATAGGATTGATTGTCGTTAGGGAAGTTCTACATGCCACATAGTGTGGCCGAGAGAAAAAAACCAGTGAAGAAGTATGATTTGCAGTAACTCCTATGTGCTCCCTCCCCACCACTCCAACTCTCCCTGTCCTGAATAGCCATGTGCTCAGCAAAGCAAGGTTGGACGAAGAAGCCCAACACCGTAGCAGAGAGAGGCTAATCCTGCCATCCCTGAATGCCACTGGACACTTGCCAAAAGGTGACTCTGGGGACAGACAACCAGAATAACATTCTACAGCCATTTTTCTGAGTATCAGAAAATTATTTAAGTGATTCAAATGCAAATTAAGTACTTTATCCAACCGAGGCACATCAGAGAGTACTTAAAGGACAGGTGACCCCAGATTAAAACAGTCAGGGTTTTTATCAGACAGGGAAAACTGAATACACAGACACTTGGTTTGGGTTTAGGCAGCAGTTTTCACCTTTAATGGAAACTCATGGTTTAAAGGTCACTTTGCCTCAGATGATCAAGAATCTACCTGTAATGCAGGAGACCTGAGTTCAATCCCTGGACCAGGAAGATCCCCTGGAGAAGGGAATGGCTACCCACTCCAGTATTCTTACCTGGAGAATTCCATGAACAGAGGAGCCTGATGCATTATAGTCCATGGGGTCGCAGAGTCAGACATGACTGAATGACTAACATTTTCACACTTTGGGCTTCCCTGGTGGCTCAGCTGGTAAAGCATCCACTTGCAATGCAGGACACCTGGGTTTGATCCCTGGGTTGGGAAGAACCCCTGGAGAAGGGAACGTCTACCCACTCCAGTATTCTGGCCTGGAGAATTCCATGGACTATACAGTCCATGGGGTCTCAAAGAGTCGGACAGGACTGAGTGACTTTCACTTTGACTTTCCTGGTTTTCTGCCGCTTGCTCAGGTTGTTGGTACAATCCCAACACCATCGTCAGCATGGTATATTCCAAGATGCATTTTTGCAAGCCCTGTGGCTTATCTTCTAGTCAAGGATTCCAACATGAGGGAGCTCTATAGTACAGAAATAAGAATAAGGGACAAAGTTAGAAGGCAAGAGGAAACTTGGGATCCCTGTCATGGAGGTTTTAGTTCTTTTACTCAAGAATCACATATTGTACCACACATGAGAGTATGCAGGCAAGAACACTTAGGAAACTGGCAAATGCCCCTGACCTTCAGGGTTTTTCCACCTCCATTCTTGGAGGTCATCCCAGCAGACCTTCCTGTAGGCTCTAACTTCTGCCCCATCTACTCAGGAAATATCCCTGTCTCTCTGCTCAGACTCAGGGGCATTCTTTGTGACCATCTTTATCAGGACCAACAGACAGTGTTCACCTCTGTGAGATCCAGGGACAGGTACAAAGATTCTGGGAGCATGCAGCCCTGCCTTGCCCAGCCTTTCCCTGACAGCCTCTTGTTGCCTTCTTGGCCTCTCTTCCTGATGTGTTAGGCCACTGCTGAGCCTGCTGCATGAGCCTTGCCGACCTCTCCTGTTACTCAAGCCATTTCTCCAGGGTTTCCCCAAGGCTGGTGTCCTGGGCCATTCACTCAAGCTAGTTGGTGGGTTTCCTCTGCTGTTCCATCAAGCCCTTAGCTTGCCTCTTCGACTAGCCCTGTCCCCCTTTCCTCTCTTCCTGGGTATTCTCCATCAAGGCTGTGGTGGCTCCATGTGGAAAATCCAAGGTGCCCTCTGGCAGATGTCTCCCTCAGCCTGGCCCTTGTTTCTAGGGATATTGAAAAGGTAGCCATGGAGATGCACCTGTGGGAAGCCCAAATACTAAATACTCCCTCCCCCTCAGGCCACGGAGGCCTTCCATCTGCTGGAAGAGGGGCCGCCGCCTCCTTTTCCAAAACAGAGATCTGCCAACACTCTTCAGGCCTCCATTTAATTTGACTAGCATGTCTTTTGGAAGAAGAAAATGATTTTTGGACTCCTTCAAGCTCAGACTGTTTACCCTTGGTTGTTTCATGAATGAGGAAGCTTAACCCCATCCTTCCTGGATGACAGGCATGGAGTGACGATGACTGTGACTTTCCCCTGTTGCTTTGGCCCTTTCCTCCGTGGTCAGAGGTGTGCGAGCAGGCCCCAGTTACCATGCTGGTGAATTTTTAGAAGGCACCACCATGTTAATCTAGAATTCTGAATATTGTTAAATAAATAAAGGGGCAAAGCTACACTATCAAGAAAAAGATTTTTTTTCAATCAAGGTTCTACAATCATGCCATAAACGTTGCTTTTCCTGACTCTTTTATTCACTTGTTTATTAGGCAGCAAGCTTTTGCTGGTTACTTACCACATGCAACAATTGTGCCAGGCGTTAGGGATAAAAAGGTGAATGGGCATGAGATTTCACAGAAGCACATTTTTAAAGGGAAAGATGGTTTCAGAATTATTCTACTGCATGGGGAGACTGTAGGTGAAGCGGCAGGATCCCTCTGGGGACTTGGAGAAGGCTTCTAGGAAGATATGAAATGTAAGCTGAATTTTAAACACATTTGCATATACCTAGATAAAGGTGGTAAAAGAGAAAGTCATGGGCATTTCAGATGGAGAGAACAACTAGCACCTGCATGAAATGACTTGGCTTTCCTAATGTCATATCTGAAGGCAAATTTGGCATTACTAAAGCCAAAGATGCTTGTGCAAAATGGCAGGAGGTGAGGGAGGGGAATCTAGATCATGGATGAATTTGGGGTTTAACCCAAAGACTTCTTGAGGGAACAAGCAGTTGTTAAAGGCTTGCAGGCAGAAGAGTGACATGGTGAACATTAGAAAAACCTCTCTGGTTGCAAAGAAATGAGGAGTAGTTGGAAGTGAAGGAGACCACTCAGGAAGCAATTCCAGCCATCTGGCTACAAGGAAATGAGGAAGCCAAATGAAGCAGTGATGGTGGGGCTGGATGGAATGGGACAGATCCGAGGTGGCTAACAAGTAGAGGCTATAAGACTCAGTGATCAATTGATGTTCAGAGTGAGTGAAATAGAAGAGTCTAAAATGTTTCTGGATTCCTGGAATGACTGGCTGAATTGAAAGGTGAAAGTGAAAGTTGCTCAGTTGTGTCCTACTCTTTGTGACCCCATGGACAGTATAGTCCATGGAATTCTCCAGGCCAGAATACTGGAGTGGGTAGCCTTTCCTTTCTCCAGGGGAATCTTCCCAACCCAGGGATCAAACCCAGGTCTTCCACATTGCAATAGGATTCTTTACCAGCTGAGCCACAAGAGAAACACAACAATACTGGAGTGGATAGCCTATCCCTTATCTAGTGGCTCTTCCCAACCCAGGAATCGAACCAGGGTCTCCTGAATTGCAGGCAGATTCTTTACCAACAAATTTGTGGTAATTTCCTACTGTAATCCTGGGAAACTGATACAACAGTGAATGAAGAGTTGGGCTTCTTATTCTTGGATGTATTCATTATCTATTGCTGTATAACAAATTACCATGAATGTACTGGATTACAGCAACAAATATTTATTATCTCACAGTCTCTGTGGGTCAGGAATTTGAGACATTCTTAGCTGGGTAATTCTGTCTGGAGTCTCTGATGAGACTGCAGTCAAGATGTTGGCCAAAGATGCAGGGTTTTGAAAGCTTGACTGAAACTGAAGGATCTACTTTTCGCTTTCAAAATAGTTCTCTCACATGCCTGTTGGCTGAGGGAATCAGTTTGTTACCATGTGGACCTCTCCGTAGGGCTGCTCACAGCACTGTGGAATCTTCCAGAGTGAGTGATGAGAGAAAGGGACCAAGGCAGGAGCTGCAGTGCTTTTCACGGTCCAGTCTCAGAAGCTACACACATCTCCTTCATTCTGTTCATTAACAGCAAGTCACCAATTTCAGTCCACATTCAACAGGAGAGGAATTGGACTCCACCTCTTAAAGGGAAGCATTTCAAAGAGTTTGTGGACATATTTCTTAAACTATCAAACTGAGTTCCTTGTGGAGACACCCAGGGACTTTTGGTTCCATGGGCATGAAGACTAGCAGATTGGTCTGGGCTGCAGACATGGGTTTGTGATGAAAGAGAGGACCTGAGAAGTTTAGGAAAGGAGGCTACATTCAGGGAGCTTAAGGCTTTTAGAGTTAAAGAAATGGCAGCTTATGCCAAGTTCTAGGATGGTGAACATGATGTTATTCCTAAAGCATAGATTGAGCTATATGAAATGACTGGTTTTGTAGGTCAAAAGCAGTAGAATATCAGAAGTTTCATATGGTTTAACCTACACAAGCTTGTTGGAAGTCACTAGAGTTTCAGGTTGAAGACCTTTGTTTCTATTAATAGCGTCTCTGTCTTCTAACAAAAGGACGATTTCCCTTTACAGTTTTTTGTGTTTACCTTAACTGACTGCTCATTAGTTTTCAGAAAGCTGGCTGGCAAGCTGGAATAAGTGTCATGTCTGGTCTGCCTTAGTCCTTAGAAAACTTTCTTTGAGTTTTCCCCATCTCAGCTGGGTCAAAAACCATTTGATTAAATGGTTCTATATGTCAGTCCATGTGATTGAAACCTAGGAGCTATCACTACTAAACTGAGAGTCAGAAATAAAATTGAAAGACTATTTCCTTCACAGACATATTGAAAATAATTTCTTTTTAATGGCAGCAAAATGCCTCCATGGTGTCTGAGCCAAAGTTAGTACGTCTACTTTTCAGAACTCCTGCTAAGCTGACTATTGCAGTTATTGGAATATTGCACTAAAGGGAGGAAAGCCATTCTCCTAGACCAGATACTAAATGAGAATCATCCCAATGAGTTATAATATCCTTCATAGCTTATTATTTTATGGACTGACACAAGTAGCTTCTTTCTGTCCATCAAAGGCTTTATGAATGGCATGGAAAATAAGTACCCACAGGGCCAGCATCTATTAACAAGATGGACACTCTGACATACTTTTCAATAACTCCTACTGGCTCCCAGAGGTGTAATTAGGGTTGAATTTTTCATGAATACGAACATCATATCCTTTGTCCACTATGCTGTGCTTTGTGCTTGATTATATCCAGCACCTCCATGCAGGAAAACAGAGAGGGAGAGAAGAAAGTCATGTCCTCAGCCAAAGGAAGTACTTCTGGGACTATCTGTAAGTGTCCCTCAGGCCCTGCCCCATTTCTGGGGGCCACTTCCTGACTAAGTCTGCCCACTGGAGCTCACACCGAGGTGAGTGAAGACTTGGCAGTCTCCTGGAACTGAATCTCCTTAGCTAGACTTTCAGATTTGAAGGGAAAAACCTGAAAATGTCCAGAAACTATAGAAAAAAGAGAAAATATCCTTCAGTGTAGTACTGAATAGATTTACTTACTCCATAATTTTTAAGTCATCAAAGAAAAAAAAAGAGTGATATAGCTGTAGTGATTTTTCTGGACCTAACTTGTTCATCTTCCTGGCTTATTCAGTGCTTACTCTTCCTCCTAGCTTATTCAATGGAATTGTAGCTGGTCTGATTTGCAGTCATATTGGAAATGTTTTGCCAATGGAACCAAACAGCCATGGCCTCCAGAAGAATCTTACTAAAGTACAAATCTAATCATGCCATTCCCTGCTTAAAGACTGTTGGTGGTTTTTAATACTATGGAAGAAAGTCCAAGCTGTGAGGTCTTCATGATCCTCCTGGTACAGTCTTCATCCACATTTCCTGCCCTTTCCCACAACAGGCAACCTAGCCTCCTGCCACTTACAGTTATTTTAAATGACTTACTGTTCTCTAAATGTGCCTTTCTCTTACCAATCCTGGAACACAATTTCCTTAATTCTCCAGCTGGCCAAAGAATACTTTAAAAATTAGGTCAAGTTCTGATAAAATAGATATGTTTCAAGTCAAAGGCCAGCTTCTTATTTAATGGAGAACTACCAAAGACATTCCTGTTAAAGTTAAGAACAAGGAAAAACAGAAACTATCGCCACTACCCTTTAGCATCAGAAAAATAAAATACCTAGAAATAAATGGAACGGGAAATGTGTAAACCTTTTATGCAAAACTCTAAAACACTCCTGAAGGTAAAAAAGGCAGACCTTGACCAATGAAAGATAAAATGTACTGTTGTGTAGGAGGACAACGTCATAAAGATTTTGATCCTGCTCATATTATTTAAAGAATTTGTGATCTCTACAGAAACAAAAAGCCTCCCCCCTCCCACCACCACCTTGGAACTTACAAAGATAAATATGAAGTTCCTATGGAGAAATAAAAAGACAAAATTGGCCAGGAAAACCACAAAAAAAGAGAAAAATAGTGGAGAATAGGGTATAGCCTTATCATATATTAAAACATGCTAGAAATCCTCGATATTTAAACAAATTGGTGGCTGAAGAGACAGACAAATCAATGGAGCACCATAGAAAGACCTGAAGTAGGACCAAAGAATACATGTCAATCCAGTATTGGATAAAGACAGTGTCTCAGATTACTGGGGAAAATGCGATGGGTAATCACTGGTTTCAGATATCTGGCCAGTCATTTGGGAAAAGACCACACTGGACCAATACTTTACACGTACAGTAGGGTAAACTTAAGATAGATCAGAGAACTACATGTAAAAAATGAAATAATAAATATTAATACTAAAAGAAAATAGGAACAGATTTCTTAAAAAAAAAAAAACAAACCTGAAGCTGGTTTTTAAGATAACTTATTCTTGCTTAGTGTAAAATTCTCTCTCATGCTTCTGAGATTTTATTCTCTTGATTAACTATGCCTCCTCAGGTGCTC
The DNA here is from genome assembly GCF_029407905.1 of Bubalus kerabau. Taxonomy (NCBI): domain Eukaryota; kingdom Metazoa; phylum Chordata; class Mammalia; order Artiodactyla; family Bovidae; genus Bubalus; species Bubalus kerabau. The sequence continues at coordinate 16,309,044 of NC_073643.1, forward strand.
TGTCTGCTTCATGAGTGCCTCTCTTGTGTGATTTTGATTTTCTTCAGGTATTTAATAAATTTTGGCTGTGGGTTCATCTTTGCGATGGAGTTGTCCTGAAAGACTGTTTGTGTGTTACTATGATTTACCAGTTGATCATCACTGATGGCTTGATACCTGATTCAGGAAGATCCTCTGCAAGAGGAAATCTCAACCCACTCCAGTACTCTTGCCTGGGAAATCCCATGGACTGAGGAGCCTGGCAGGCCACAGTCCAAGGGGTTGCAAAGAATTGGACCCGACATAGGGACTCAGCATGCACACATGCATCATCGTGGATGCGGGCAGTGGGTGACATGCAGCTGCCTGGGAAGAGTCCAGCTTTCTGCACGTGTGGACCACTGGTTTCTTTTTGAGTCATTGGGCATGAAAGATCCTGCCTACTTGGTGACCTAAGCGTCTACACTCACTGCTCCCACCTGAACACTGACACTTCTCTCACCTACTACCAGCATAAGCAGTGGGAGAGGGGAGAGGTTTAGAACCACCTGTCTGCTTCTCCTCTCATACCAGCACCCCTTCAGATCTCTGTACCCACCTCTTCCCAGCTCTGAGCTCCCCCTAGAATCCCTTCCTGCTTTTTAAGAGTCCTTTCCTTCTCCTTCTCATATTTTGGAATTAGGTTTCCTGCTTCAAATCAATTTCATTTGCCTTCTGACTTTCTGGTAAACTTCACAATTTCCACTAATAGTACCATCTCTTGTTTTCCAAAATAGTTATAAATTGTTAAAAACACATTTTCTCAAATGTCTAGGGATTTAAATGAGGAGACTGCAATGAACACACATAATTTTATTTATCCAAGAGATGTGCTTTTTAAAAAGTATAACCAGGCAATTAGGCAGCATTGACAAGAATGTCCTTGGGTCCTCAGAGCAGGAATGGAAACAGCAAAATTAGAATCTGGACTATTTCCTGTTAATGATCCTAAGACTGCAAAGAAAGGACCCTAGGGAATCATGGTATTCTCGAATCCCATTCCTTTCAGGGATTTATCTATTATCCATTGTAATAACGATGACTTGATTACCATTTGGTTGTGCTACTGTTGGCTGGAAAACATTCAGATCCATAGTGCTCAGAAGCTAAAAATCAATCCCATTGATCGTCAGATGATATAAGATCCTGGGGTACAACTCATATACCCGGTAATTGCCACTTTATCAAAGGAAGACATCTTTAAACAGGCTTTAATAAGAATGTTAAATGTTTTGCAGTTAAGAGCTTGAGAATTACAATTAGGAAGCAGTCATCATTGCAGAAAGAGGTTGAATTTATTTGCAAACTGATAGGGAGTTGTGTGATACAGGAGAAATTGCCCATGAGAGCAGTAGAGGTAGTAAGAATACTCGCACTATTCCATCTTCCCCAGCTCCTCTGAGAAGGAACGAGAACAGCATCCCCCACCCTCCATGGGCTTCTCTTGCCTGGTTCCTGACCCTACAGTTAAGAGTCCAAACCTCAACACTGAGGAATTCTTGACTTTGTTTTCTGGTGGTGCTGGGGCCTTGGTGAGGCCCAGGGATCCGCATGTCTCTAAATGTTGTCACACTGGTTTCATCCCAAACCTGTCAGGCCAGGGCAGATGGACCTACCCCAGTAGAGCTTCTCAGCATCCCAGGAGTATGAACAGTTGTTACATAAAAGTGCTGCTTTTACCTAGAGCATAATTTTTCCAGAAAGCTTCCAGGGAAAATCATCATTTTATGTAAACAACCAAACATAGGCATATGATGGAGTAGAAGGCAATTTCACTAATAATTTTTAAGATAAAATATGAGATACAAAGAAACATTAGAACTGTGGAGTCTGGCTGTAGGCTCTTTGTCTTCACAGCTTTCATAGTATTTATTTGATTCTCTTCTTACCTTCTTACTTCAAACTTTCACTGGAAAAGTTTGGGGAGTCACTGGGGCAGATACTGTAGACAGACTCTGTCAATACCCACACACACTTTCCTCTTCTGCTTGCCTTCTGGTCCTGCAGCCTCTCAGTTCAATTTAGTTCAGTCACTCAGTCGTGTCCGACTCTTTGCGACCCCATGAATCGCAGCACACCAGGCCTCCCTGTCCATCATCAACTCCCGGAGTTCACTCAAACTCACGTCCATCGAGTCAGCGATGCCATCCAGCCACCTCATCCTCAGTCATCCCCTTCTCCTCCCGCCCCCAATCCCTCCCAGCATCAAAGTCTTTTCCAATGAGTCAACTCTTCGCATGAGGTGGCCAAAGTACTGGAGTTTCAGCTTTAGCATCATTCCTTCCAAAGAACACCCAGGGCTGATCTCCTTTAGAATGGACTGGTTGGATCTCCTTGCAGTCCAAGGGACTCTCAAGAGTCTTCTCCAACACCACAGCTCAAAGGCATCAATTCTTCGGCACTCAGCTTTCTTCACAGTCCAACTCTCACATCCATACATGACCACTGGAAAAGCCATCGCCTTGACTGGATGGACAAAGTAATGTCTCTGCTTTTTAATATGCTATCTAGGTTGGTCATAACTTTCCTTCCAAGGAGTAAGTGTATTTTAATTTCATGGCTGCAGTCACCATCTGCAGTGATTTTGGAGTCCCCAAAAATAAAGTCTCACACTGTTTCCACTGTTTCCCCATCTATTTGCCATGAAGTGATGGGACCAGATGCCATGATCTTCGTTTTCTGAATGTTGAGCTTTAAGCCAACTTTTTCACTCTCCACTTTCACCTTCATCAAGAGGCTTTTTAGTTCCTCTTCACTTTCTGCCATAAGAATGGTGTCATCTGCATATCTGAGGTTATTGATATTTCTCCTGGCAATCTTGATTCCAGCTTGTGCTTCTTCCAGCCCAGCATTTCTCATGATGTACTCTGCAACCTCTAGAAAACTAAAAACTACATTTCCCAGACTCCTTTGTAGTAAGAGTTCCTAAGGTATGTGGAGCTAATGTATCAATTTGAGACTATCTGAAACCAAGGACCAAGGCAATTTGTCTATGATGTCTAGGACAGTGCCATGGTGCCCTTCTCTTGGCTAAGGACCTTATATCTATAGCAGGATAAGACCACAGGAGAGAGGACAGCAATCCCAAGAATGGTTTCCAGAACCGAACTGGGAAATTGATTTTCTTCTTTTTAAAAACAGTTAAAGAGAAATTTGTATTTTAATGTTTAACTGGGTAAGAGTATCAAATAAAAATTCCATTGAATTCATCTAAAGAAGTTGATTTTTAAATGTCAAAACCTGAAATGCCTATAGAGACTGGGAAGATGAGAAAACATTTGAGTGGGTAAAGGAATTAGAAAAATCTAACTTACTCTAAGAAAAAACACAGTGCAAAGTGTGTTGTTATCTGGCTCCTGTCACTTGGGACCGAGGACAGGGAGGCATTAGAGATGAGTGAAGAGTGGTGAATAGAAGAGGGAACCGCTATTAGTACTGTAGATCCTCTGATTATTCAAAAGGAGCTGGAAATATTGATTTTGATATAAAATCTCCCTAGTGTAAGTCCCCAGAATTTAGGGAAGTTACTTGTTCTTGGGAAGTGGATTCTGTGGTGACCCAAGGACGAAAGAGCAGATAAAACCAAGGAAGGTCTTGGAATGGAAAAACCAGACCCTTATCATCCTTCCCTCCCCCATGTTGTAGCTATTAATGGAACAGTATAACCTGTCTCTCCTCCTACCCCATAGGGAGAAGGTATTTGTCCTACTCTTCCCCGACCCAGTAATCATGCCTCATCCAATCAGCAAATGACCCACAAGACCCCTATCCCACACCTTGTACCCTGGGTATAAAAGTGGACGAAGGACCCCTGTTCAACGTTGGTTCTCCCTTGAGCTGGCCCGCTGTTTTAACAGCGTCTCCCACTCTAGTACTTTATTTCCCTCTCATTCTGTCTCATGTCTGGAAATTCTTTTCCAACCCGCACCCAGACCATGACAGATTCGGGAATCATAAGCACATACAGGTCCCCTCATGGATAAGTAAATGACTTGGTGGGCTTTTTCGTGTGCATTTCCCATATTCATTGTAAGTGAATAATGCTCACTCTGTACCTTCAGGACCCTGAGCTAACTGCTTAACTGTTCTATGCAGCCTTGATATATGCTAGGGGTAGATAATATGTGGGATCCCAGGGAGGGGATGACTGCTTGTGGAGTGTGCCTAGGCTTGGGCCAAGTGAGTGCTCTCAACAACCTACTTTATGGGGATCATCAATTGATGGATCAATTAATCAACTTGCAAATACTCTTTGAACTCTGAGTCTAGTGCTTGGCCATACAGAGCAAGGCCAGCCTAGGTCACAGGAGTAGACCAAGTCCCTCTATAGCCAGATAAAGCAGTAGTTATGGCTTGGCTGATTCTCTTCCTCCTCTAAGTCCCCAAAACTGCAGAAACAAGTCAAATGTTCCAGAAGGAGCCTGACTTCAAGAAAAACTCACCAGGAGTTCCCCAGGATTAGCCAGTCTTTGGGTTGCTTTACCATCCCCTCCCCCATAACTGTCACAGGACCTTGGAATCACCAGGTCATTCCAAATAAACCATCTGAGTGAAAGGAATGCCCTTGTTATGCAAACATACTTCATAGAATTTCCTTAGCTGACCCTCCCACCCCCAACCATTGTCAGTCAGCTTGTGAAGAAATTCTGAAGCCATAGCCATGAATGGTAGGAATCAGACAGCAGAGATGGCTCAGGAGTGTTTTATTCATTTTCACTTTATATTAAGGTAGGGACTTGCCTGGCAGCTCCAGAGGAGACACAGGAGACTTGGATTCCATCCCTGGGTGGGGAAGATCCCCTGAAGGAGGAAATGGCAACCCATTCCAGTATTCTTGCCTGGGAAGTCCTATGGACAGAGGAGCCTGGCAGGCTACAGTCCATGGGGTCACACAGAGTCGGACATGACTTAGTGACTAAACAATGACAAATCATGGAAAATTTCAAACACATATAAAAGTAGAGAAAACAATATAACAAATTTTCATTTACCCATGACTTGCATGTCTTTTATTTTTAGGCAAATCCCAGGGTGCTTATCACTTCATTAGTGAATCATTTAGTAGCTATCTCTAAAATACAAAGAGTTTTATTAGAAGCATAACCACAATACCATTATCAACACCAAAAAGATGCTCAATAATGATCTAATATCACCACATTTTATTTATGTTTATTTTACTCACTGGCATTTTTCTATGAAAACAAGCATTGCATTTCCACCTTTCTCTTTGCTCCCCTGGCCCAGAACAGCCCCCTGATGCTCAGGTAAATCACCTGAGCCAGCCAGCCTGGATGTCTTCATTGACATCCCTCCCCAAGTGACTCTGGTCCAGGGACAGTCTTTTATTCCTTTCCTGGAGGTTGTTGATTAGATTTGAGGGACATTCTGAGTTGCTTTCATAGCTCTCAAGCTGGACAAAAATTAATTATAACGAATTTGATTTTCCAGCCCTGACTTCAAGATTCCTCCTGGGTATTCATTATTTTATTTTCACTGTAAGCTTTAAACATTGGGTCCTTTACTTGAAAGGCACCCTTGGGTTTGGTTTCTACCCAGAGCCCAATAAGCAGTTCCAAATGCTGAAATACCAAACCAATGTTATTTAGAACAGCTTGTTAACAAAAGTCTCCTGCAATCAGGCTGAGAAGCCAGTTAGAAAAGAGAACTCTACGCAATGGCCTCATTCACTCAACTGAAACTTTTATTGGGTGTCAGTGATATAAAGGCTGCAAGGAAAGTGTTTTCTGTTGACTTGCCACTCTAGTTGAGAGGTTAAGATGGCTCACAAATCAGATGACTGACACCCACGGGCAACGTAAGGGCCAAAGGAGCAGCTCAGATCATGGTCTGAGTATTGTTCCCTCAAGCTGCAGGGGACAGGGCAGGTTTCTGGAGGAGGGAATTGTGTCCAGAAGACTGGGACAGTCTGGGCAGCAGAGGTGACATGGGGGGAGGGAAAGGGCAATGGACACCACCGGGCAGTGACTGTGAGACTGGGAATGAGAGGAAGGTTTCAGGCTCCAAGCTGTGGGGTGAGTTATGGTGGAGACCAGAGCTCTGGCAGGCAGGGTGACTATCTGGAAATCAGATGCCAACTTCTGAACACAGGAGCCAGGTCCAAATCCACAGCACGCAGAGCCGGGCACTAGGGGTCAGGGGGCTGGGTTAAGGTGGGAAGAGAGCCCTTGGTAGAGCCAGTTTCAGGTGCAGGAAGAAGTGGCCCCTGACTTCCCACCCAGCCAGGAACGTCTGTCCTGACAGGTGGCCCTCAGCCCAGAGGTGGGGCTTCGCGAGCCTTTCCCTCTGGCCTTGAGCTCCACTGGTTTTCAGACTCGTCCCTTCCCTGACTTCTCCTGACCCAGATCTTTGTCCAAACTCCTAGGTTCTTGCTCTCCAGTCTTCCACCCAACCCGTCTGGTCCCAGCTCTCACTGGAGCCCTGGATGGAGACCTGATTGATTTAGAGCTTCCCTCTCCTCCATCTTTTTTTTTTTTCTTTTCTTCTCCATCTTTGACTGATTTAGACTCTTCCTCTTGCCTCCTGAGCTTTGGACACATTGCCTTTTCTCTCCATTTCCCCCACCACCCACCGTGAGCCTGACTGCTTGCTGCCCATCAGTCTATAGCCCTACATCTACCTCATTCTCACTTAGTGATGAACTCAAACTGTGTAATTAAATTTTAACATGAAATCTGCTCTTAAAATGAATTTTAATAAGATGATGGTGTTTGGTCTAAGAAAATGGGTGGTCCCTGTATTCTCACTTCCTGATGAACTCAAACTGGAGTGAGTTTGAATACCTCATTCTCACTTTCTGATGAACTCAAATTGTGTAATTAAATTTTAACATGAAATCTGCTCTTAAAATGAGTTTTAATAAGATGATGGTGTTTGGTCTGAGTAAGAAAATGAGTGGTCCCTGCATGGCCAACCCATGGCACCTTTGGACCCACAAGGAAGCCACCCTATGCTTCTTTGGAGTGAAATCTGAGTTTAATACTGTTACTTCAAATGTACAGGAAGGAAAGTATTTTTCTTTTTCTTTTTTCATTAACTCAGTTTGGAAAACAGAAACCTCTGAGCCAGATAATGCCTTAGATTTCTTCCAGCTTAAACACCTGTTTTTAAGGTCTTGCTTTTGCTAAATTGAATAACTTGAATACATTTCACATAGCTTTTTAGAAACAAACTGAGGTTTGTGTAACTTTTTATCTCCGGTTCAAGTGTTCTGTGGCTTTAATGAGTTTACATACTTTATACTTTATGTCTGAGCATCTGAGATATTTTCAAGTAAGAAGCTGTGGCGATTGAAATAGTTACCCCTGCAGCAAAATCAGCCTCGTGTTGCAGGCTGGCCTGTGACTATGGGCTTCAGGTCACTGGGGTCCCAGCCAAGCTCATCCCTGGTGAGGAGTGGGCTCAGTGCAGGTATTTCTCAGAGCCCGGTACACCTGTGTGCAGAGTCAGGCATCTCTTACCCATACTGAGGTTTATGTAGCTGAGAAAGTTCTGGATGTTTTGTTCCAAATTAGAGTTGAAATTGTAACCAAGGTAAATGCTACAAAGCCAGGTTGCCTATCTTGCTATACAAGTGAGGATATTTTCAATTATAAGATAGAGACACTCAAAACAAAATGTTTTAAAACAGAGGAATTAACTGATTCGCATAACCAAAGAAGTCACCAGAGAATATGGCTTCAGGCAAGGCTGAACCAGGGACCCAGATAATATCTACAGGAAACTTTCTCGACCCTTGTCTTTGCCTTCTTTTGTGTTGCCTTCCTTCAGAAATAGGCAAAAACTGTCATTTGTGGTTTCAAGTTTTTATTCTACCAGTTTAACATCACAGGAAAGAGACCATCTCTTCACTTTTTGTAAGAGTTTTCTTGAGACAGAATTCACATATTAAACAGCTTATCCCCTTTAAGTTCACACTCTTGATAAATCAATGGGTTTTAGGATATTTATTCACAGAATTATGCAACCATCATCACAATCAGTTGGGAGCATTTCATCATCCCGAAACAAAGCTCTATGTCCTTTAGCAGTCATTCTCCATGTCCCCTAACCATAACCTTCAACCCTAGACAACCATCAATCTACTTTCTATTTCTACTGCTTGCCTGTTCTGAACAGTTCATATAAATGAAATCATATAATATGTGTCCTTTGTGATGTTTTCTTTCACTTAGCATAAGGCTTTCAAGGCTCATCCATATTGTAGCATATATCAGTATTATATCCCTTTTGTTGTTAAATAGTCCACTATATGGATATACAACATTTAATATATCCATTCATTAGTCAATGAGCATTTGAGTTGTTTCTACTTTGGAGCTATTATTAGCAATGAAGTTATGACCATTTATGCACAAGTGTTTGTGTGGACACATGCTCTCATTTCTCTTGGGTATATACCCAACAGTGGAATTACTGGGTCATATTAATTCCTTCTGAGGAACTGCTAGACTGTTTTCCTAAGTGGCTGCATAGTCCTACATTCCCACCAGCATTGCTTGAGGGTTTACTTCTTCACATACTCACCAACACTTGTTATTTGTCATTTTGATTACAGCCACACTAGTGAGTGTGAATTGATATCTCATTATAGTTTTGATTTGCATTTTCCTTGGAAAAGAAAGGGGTTAAGGAGACTCTGTGACAGATGAGCATTGTCATTCCAGACATGAAGTTTGAACTTAGAATTTACTAAATATTTACACAAAAGGGACACTGAAATCAGGAGAGAGTTTTACCTTTCACTGATAGATGTAGATGTTTTCTGCCCTCAGAGGGAAATGACTTTAAAGCAAGATATGGTCATATGTATGTGTGTGTGTGTGGTCATTATATATGGTCATATATCCCATATACAACATACACTCACATAGAGAAACGTGCATACACAAAGAAAATTACATTTCATGCCTATCTGAGTTTTGGTGGGTAAATATTGGTGCAGCTACATTTGACACAAATGATATACCAGACACTACACTTGATTATTATAATATCATTCAGATGTCTTATTTTATAGATTACAAAAGCAAGCTGAGACCCAAAGCTAGTAAGAAACAGAAAACTGGAGGCAGTTCTCATCTTCTGGTTTCCTGATCAGTGCTCTCCCCACCACACCACAGGCCTGTCCTCTGAGTCCTTGGGTTGTGCTGTTCCTGGTTGATGTGGTGAGTTGAGTTTGATTCATTTCTAACCATGAAGCACTGAAAGGTACAAAATTGCACAAGAATTAAAGCCTAGGATGATGACAAAAACAGAGTGATGATAAATGCTCACTCTTCCAGGAGAAAATGTTCCTCATTTTTCTGTATGGATAATCAACTCCCACAGGCCATCGCATGAATGTGCTCTTTGTTTGGGTCTCCAACCTCATGCATTATGGATGAAGGTTGTCGATGTGCAGGCTGCACAGATGTGACTCCTCCAAAGCAAAATCAACACTCAGCTCCAGCACCACCTATAAACACCTGTTGTCCAGGGCTTGAAAGACAGTAAAAATGAATCGGTGATAAGAGGCAGCCTTATCTTCAGGGCCTTGGGTCCAAGGGTGAGGCTGAAGGTAGGAACTCCACCCTGGGTTGTCACCTCACATTCTACAATCCCCTGGGTTTCTTAGCAAAAGAGAAAAGCAACTGCTAAAGCAGCCATCACCCAGGGGGCAAGAAGCCCTGATTCTGCATGGAATCTACCTGGTACACATGTGTGCTCAACTCATGAGAACTAGCCCCTCTTCCCTGACCACTTTCGTACCACATCCAGAGGAAGATGGTTTGTAGGATTAAATGCTTTCTTTTGACTTAACTATCATCCCACTGTTCGATATTTTTCCAAAATTTCCCTTTTTATAAACATTGCAGTGTGAACATCTTTGTAAATAAGGACACCACATTGCTCATTCAAAAGATGCTTATGTGTTTACCACTTTCAGTATGTGGCCAAATTACTTTCCAGAAAGATCTGCTCTATCCACATGCCAACAGTATGTCAGAATTAGCAGATATTCTGTATATTTGCCCATCCTGTATACTATCATTTTTAAAATGCTTTGTCATCTAATAAATTTGAGAAATGCTTTCTCAGTCTGGTTAATATATTTCCTTAGCTGCCAATGAATTGGAACGTTTTTCATTTGTTTATTGGCCATTTGTGGTTCTTGTATGAATTGCCTATTCACGTTCTTTGCTCATTTATCACTTGGAATGCTCGCCTATTCCGTATTGATTTGTAAGAGCCTCGATCCAATTTTAATGAAAAGTTTAAATCTCCAACACAGCTGTCAGAACTGCTTATGGCTGCAGTTCTCTGCAGCTCTAATTGTTTTAATAAGTCCCACTAATGACTCAGAGGCTAATGAAGGTGTAGATCTGATTGACAGAGCTTAGAAAAGCGATGTAATTAGAAGGTTCCTCTCCCAATCAAAAGAGCCAACTATATTTATCAGTTCAACTTCCTACTTTTCCCCCCTATTTTGAAAAATACATTTAAATATATCCCACTGATCTTGGCAGGGTGGTGGGAAGGGCATGTGGACTGTGTCTGGTTGTTATATAACCCTCCAATTAATTTAGGGTCTTATTTCCTCTTTTAACTTTCATATTTTGTCTTGAAAGAGGAAGCTTCAGATTCTTAAGTCCATATCTGCTTTGGCTGCCTCTGGAACCCAGAGCGAGGCTGTCACCTAGCAACCAGCGCTCTGCTTATAGAAACCTAAGTTGTGGCCTGGTCGAGAGAGGAAAATCACCCAGGGGAATGAAAAGTTTTAGCTTTGAGCTTGAGAGCAGCCAGAGGCACAGCACTGAGTGAGAAAGAAGAGCCAAGATTTTTTTCCCAGGAGAACCTCAGATTCACAGAGTCCTGATGCAGAGTTGGGGTGGGGGGATGGCTTCAGGGACAACCTCGGGGAGCTTTGCTCCCCATCCTGATGAGTGACTAGAAGCTCGGTGCTTTCAACTTGGGTGCCACAACCCCTGAGTGATCTGAGACAACCCCTGGTGCTCCCCAGTGATCAATACTGGGGGCCACAGGGCTCAATACTCACTCAAGAATTTAAATATGAAGGCTGCTTCCTGGGGGTTCAGCCTTTTCACTCGGGTCTGAGCAGGAATATGTAAAACCACCTGAGGGTCTCCCATACCATGAGGCTTAGGGGGTATTAACACTTTCAGGGCATTCCCCAGGAAGTTGGAAAAAGCTGGGGTCACTGAGGTTCTGAGGAGAGTAGGGGGCTCTGGCTGGCTGCCCACCCCCATGTTGTAATTCTGCTGACAAACTGCTCTTATTTAGTAGTTTTGTATCTTTCTTGAAAAACCACCCTGTTCTCCCACACATATGTACCCACATCCCTCATGAATTTCCACCTTCTTATTTTTCCTTCTCTTTCTCCACGGGACTTGCTTTGGCCAATGGAGTATTACTGAACATGACAGGAGCAGAGGTCTTAAATGTCTTTCTGTGGTTTGGCTTACTCTTCTGTTTTCTGTTATGAAAAGACAAGCCCCAGGTAGTCCCAAGTCCAAGGAGAATGAGGAGACATGTATTGCACACCTGAATTTAACTGGAGCCTGAAACAGAGCCATGCCAGCCAACCCCCAGGCCCTGGACAGGAAAAATCAAAGGTTGAGAGTCACTGAGAGTCGAGGACTGTTTGTTAAAGCAGCTTTATTGTGGCACAATCTGACAAATTCATTGCTCATTACTCCTACCATTATTTCCTTCTAGATGTCCTGATTTCTGTATTTTCTGAGACTGGTTGGTCAGTTTTTCCTTCAATTTTGCAAGCTTCGTCACATCCTCCTAATAAATTCTTCTCTTTGCTAAAGTCTGTTAGAATTGATTTCTGTGGCTTGTCACATAGTCCTGACTGGTAGAGCTCACAGGCCAAGTCTCCTCTGCGAAGTTGTCCATTCTTTTGTCTGAATTCAGAAGGTCTCTCACACAATCTGAATGCTTGAATTCAGCCTTTCCCCATTATCCTTTTGTTTTCTGATGGCCTCTGCTGCCACTAAATGAAAGACTGTGTGCCCTGATCAATGTCAGGGGCCTTTGCTTTGTCTGGAACATCCTGTTTCATCTCAAAAAAAAAAGTCTTATATACCTTTCAGGACTTCAGCCAAGCAGCATGTCTTTTTATAAAGCCCTTCTTGGTTCTCTGGGCATGCCCTTCCCCTCTGCAATCCTGGAAGCAGTTGCCTTGCCTCTAGTCTGGAGATTTACCTTTTTCTACAAGCTGCTATGACTTATTCCCCTACCAGGGGGACCTCTTTGAGGCCATCACTCAAGGGGGAGCAGAGAGAGCCCAAGTGGGACACCATTTTATTTACCCTGTCCAAGGATGAAATTGGGTCTGGGGTCAGCCACGGGCTAAGCATTATGGGAGAACATTTCATTTTTTTAAATATAAATTTATTTTAATTGGGTGCTAATTACTTTACAATATTGTATTGGTTTTGCCATACATCAACATGAATCCACCACAGGTATACATGTGTTCCCCATCCTGAACCCCTCTCCCACCTCCCTCCCCGTACCATCCCTCTGGGTCATCCCAGTGCACCAGCCCCAAGCATCCTGTATCATGCATTGAACCTGGACTGGTGATTCATTTCATATATGATACTATACATGTTTCAATACCATTCTCCCAAATCATCCCACCCTCTCCCACTCCCACAGAGTCCAAAAGACTGTTCTATACATCTGTGTCTCTATTGCTGTCTCGCATACAGGGTTATCGTTACCATCTTTCTAAATTCCATATATATGCGTTAGTATTCTGTATTGGTGTTTTTCTTTCTGGCTTACTTCATTCTGTAAATTTCATCCACCTCATTAGAACTCCACCTCCAGTTTCATCCACCTCATTAGAACTGATTCAAATGGAGAACAGTGTAGAGATTCCTTAAAAAACTGGAAATAGAACTGCTTTATGACCCAGCAATCCCACTACTAGGCATACACACCTGGGAGAACATTTCAAATGAAGCACCCCATTCTTAAAATTCACTCAATCCTTCCTGCAGCAGTTGAGGGGACTGTGTTGGTCTGAGCTTGTAGCTTCAGGACATGTAACCCATGAAACCAAGGTCCAGAGGGGGGAAGCAAGAAGCCAAAATTCACACAGACGATTAAGGGAAGGGTGGGAATTAGAAGCCCAGACTCCAGATTGTTAGTCCTCTGTTTCTTATAAGAAGTGACAGACAAGAGAGGGTCCAGGCTGGGTTTTTCCACTGGGTCTTCCTACACAGCCTGTTGCTGGGGAGGACATCAGCATCCCTGTGCCAACCTCCATAGACACGAAGGCTGTTTTTCTGTGCCCAGGAGGATTCTCAAAATAATGGTGCTGCCTGCCTGCCTCTGTGGGCTGGAGCCAGCTGTCTTGGTACACTTGGTTCCCAATTTATAATTTCCTGCTCTTTATTTGTGGTGATAATTGGTCTCACAGTAACTGGTCAACCATGCCCACTTCTGTCCTGGTAGCCGAGGTTTAAATAGGCAGGAGAGATGGAAGGAATCAGGTGAGTGTCTTGTGATGGGACCTGCGGGACTTTTGGAGCCAGAAAGATGTGAGTTCAAATCCCAGCTCTGCCACTTGCTGACCCTGTGGCCTCATTTTCTCACTTGTAAAGTGGGAGTTTTAACAGCATCCACCCCAGGGAGCTGACGTGAGGTGAATATTGTGTCTGACACATAAAGGTGGCCAGTGAGGATGATGCTTCTCTGTATCATCCTGAGACATCCTGAGACAGAGGGCTGTCTCAGGCTGGGCTCCCTCAGAGCCAAGGAGACTATTTGTGAGGTAGTCTTGGGAAGTATCAGTGTGAGAATGGGAAAGTGAGTCAGAAAAGGGAGTGTTTAATGTGTGGGATACCCCTGTGAGCAATTAGAGTTCAGCCCTTTTGGGACCTCTGGAAAGCAGGTGGAACACACCTCAGCAAGATGGAGTAGTCATCTACCCTGGTGACCATCCACCATTGGTTGAGGGCTGCTGGGAGCAGGACTTAATTTCCCAGCATTACTTGCTCCTTGTGTCAAGTAGGTTTAAGTAGTCAGAGAAAGGCTTCTTAAAGCAGCAAGTTGCAGCTGCTGGGGACATCATGGATGGGAATGGTTAAAGCAAGATACCCACAGTATCTGCTTTAAGGGCACACAGCTCATCAGGAGAAGTCAGCATACCCGCTCTGAACTTGGTCTAGAAGTAGGACGCAAAGCATAAAAGTCAGCACTTCCCTGGCAGTCAAGCGGTTAAGGCTCCATGCTTCCAGTGCAGGGAGCAAGTGTTCGATTCCTGTTGGGGGAACTGAGATCCCACATGCCGCACAGTGCAGCCAAAAAAGAAATTTTTTTTTTTAAACTTAAAAACCAGAATCTGGTACAGATGGCCCTGGGAGGTGAGGAATGAGTCAGGAATGAGGTGATAGATCGTGGACATTTGTCATCAAGTGTTCTGGAGCCCCACATCTTGTGTTCCTGGGCACTGGCCAGGGTGTGAGGCAGGTCAGCTTTCTCTCTGCAGGAATGACTTGGGGCTATGGTGATTTCCTCACTCTTTTCAAAACATAAGGGTCCCTGTTTCCCACACATGCCCTCATTCGGCACTCAGTACCAGCTCTTTAGATTCATCCCAACCATGGAAGCGGGAGATAGTGCACATACACGTGTGTGTATGCATAAGCAAGTCCTGGGAGGACTGCCTGGAAGACTGCCACTTGTAAAATGCAGTGATTGCAGACTGAGCTGAGCTGAATAGCACAATAAGAGATGGGCAACATGGAAGAGGTGGACAACAGAATTAAGGAGCCCTATGCCTGAGAAAAGGGCTGAATTCTATGTGAATTCTCCCAAGGAAAAGCCTTGCTGAAAGGCCAGTGGATATCAGTATTTGGAGATGTCTTATGCTGTATAAGTCAAATGTCAGGAATTTCCACTGAGCTTGGATTTGAATGGATTACTTGAGTTCCCTGAGTGCTTTGAAGATAGAATTACCAAAAAGTGCTAGGCTTTGTGACTTCCAAATATACGTATAATGAAATGAGAAAGTAACATTAAAATGCCTCTCCAGTATCATGGAAAAATCACCCAGGAAAAGAGCTTTTAGAACACAAGTTTAATTAGCACTTTCCTCAGAGTTTATAAATATATGTACTGATAATAATCATGATCATTATCATCAGTGATAATGATCTCCATTGCTATTTTAGCAAGCACCATTTCTTGAGAATCTCCCGTGTGCCAGTTATCTTGATTTTTATATCTTATTGTGTTGAAGCCTCATAAGAATTCAGATGTAAGGAAGTAAAGACACCAAGAGGTTAATTGACTTGCTCAAGGCTGCACAGCCCATTAAGAGAGAGGTCTGGGATTCAGCACCAGATTTCTCAGGTTCCAAAGCAGGCTGTTTAAATTCTTCACTCCATGTACAAGGTGGTATATTTGAAATTGATTTCCTTTTTGTAGTAAAATTATATTCTTGTGACAATTGAGGTCATTTCTTGACCTCTTTATCTACTCTTTAGAATAATCAGAATTTGCAGAATCTCCACAGCCACATGGAAACCATTGTTTTGATTCAAATTCCAGACTTGGTGATGGTTCCATGTCCACTAACTGACAAGACTACAAATTTAGAGACTAGATCCACCATGCAAGTTTGCTTACACTGGTGTGCACGTGAGTGTGTGTGTGTGTGTGGTGTGTGTGAGGTGTGTGTGTATGTGTTAGTCAGTCATGTCTGACTTTTTGCAACCCAATGGATTATAACCCACCAGGCTCCTCTGTCCATGGAATTCTCCAGGCAAGAATATTGGAGTGGGTTGCCATTCCCTTTTCCAGGGGATCTTCCCTACCCAGGGATGGAACCCAGGTCTCCTGCCCTGCCGGCAGATTCTTTACCATCTGAGCCACCAGGAAAGCCCTACATTGGCCTACAAATTACTTTTACAAGTAATTTGAAGTTACACTTATGCTAGGGAGATTTGATGTCAAAATCAAGATTCCCAGCTCCTTTTGAATAATCAGAGGATCCACAGTACTGACGGCAGCTCCCCTTTCTGCTTCCAGCACAGTGCCTCACCCGTCTCTAATGCCTCCCTGTCCTAGATGCCAAGTGACAGGAGCCAGGTAGCAACACACTTTGCACTGTTTTTCCTTAGAGTAAGTTAGATTTTTCTAATCCCTTTACCCCCTCAATTGTTTTCTCACCTTCCCAGTCTTTGTAGGCATTTCAGGTTTTGACACTTAAAAATCAACTTCTTTAGATAAATTCAATGGAATTTTTATTTGATACTCTCTCTTATCCATTTAAAAATTAAAATACAAATTTATCTTTAACTGTTCTTAAAAAGAAGAAAATCAGTTTCCCCAGTTCAGTTCTGGAAACCATCCTTGGGTTTTCTGTCCTCTCTCCTGTGGTCTTATCCTGCTGAATAACACCAAGACACCAACGCATGCTCTAACCAGCCTTTTTAGCGTTGTGAATCTCACATTTGTTACTGTGATCTCAGACAACTTCCTCGACTTCCCTAGCCTCTGCTTCCTTATCTGGAAAAGGACTTCAGGTCACTTAACCTGGGCAGTTTGCCAAAAGCCAAGCGAAATGTTCACTTTGCCCAAAATACTAAGAGCCGGTCTGCCAAATAAGTGATTCACCAAATCACTCGATTCGTTGAAGGATCCTGTTTTTGTTGATCAACTCTCATCTGGTCCCCATAACAGGATTTTATGGGATATTTAGCTCTTGTCTTCCAGGCTCTCTGCTGCTGCAATTGGAGATTGGAGCACCAAGGGGGGGAGGAGATTAAAGGAGAGAAAGAGGAGTAAAGAGAGGCAGGCTGGGGTGAGGGCTGGGGGATATATAAGGAGAATACGTTCACGAGACTGTGCTCTTTATTATGAAGACTCTCATAAATACGTTATCCGTATGAATAAGAAAGCATGAATGAAGAATATGCTCATAAGAAGTCTCCTTATTAAAGAATATATTACTCTCCCTTCCCTCCATCTTCCCTCTCTCCACCCTTAGGCTCCCACAGCAGCAGCAGCAGGAAATGGGAGCAAGGACGCACTGAATGCTCTTTTTAAATGCTGCTGTAAAGACAGAATGAAAACTTCAATTAAAACGAAATGATTAAACAAAACAAGTGAATTTATCAAAGTTGCCATTCAGCCTATTGGGAAATATACTGGTACTTTCCTCATAGGAGCACTGGGAAATTAAATGAGGTGAGGATTCTGAGGTCCATAGCACAGCCCTCCGTACACGGGGACTATAGTCACGCTACTCAGAATGGTGCCACTGCCCAGCCTGCCACCAAATCTCTAACTTGAGTCAACCTTAACTCCTCCCTCCTGCCCACTCTCAAGCCCCATCCAAACCAAATTCTATCTGCAGATGACTAAAAGAGACCCCCTAGGAACCTCCCTGGTGGTCCAGTGGTTTAGACTCCAGGCTGCCACTGCAGTGGGGCATGCGTTTCAATCCCTGGTCAGGGAACTGAGATCCCACATGCCTCAGCAAGTGTTAGTCGCTTAGTTGTGCCCGACTCTTTGCAACCCCATGAGCTGAAGCCCACAAAGCTCCTGTGTCCACGGGATTGTCCAGGTAAGGATACTGGAGTGTGTTGCCTTTTTCTTCTCCAGGGGGTCTTCCCCACCCAGGGATCGAACCCAAGTCTCCTGCACTGCAGGCAGATTCTTTACCGACTGAGTTACACTATGAGGAAGCCCACATGCTTCATAGTGCAGCCGAAGGAAAAAAAAAAGAGAGACCCAAGAGTGTAGAAAAGAAGGAATTAAGCATGTCCTGAGAGTTACACCAGAAAATCAGCTCGAGACCCAGTAAACAGAAGTGCAGAGGCCTCAGGCCCACAGTGGAGGCACTCCTTTGCGGGGAGAATGGGTCCCTCGGTGAAGGCTGATAGACCAGGGAAGCCTGAAGGAGAGGCAGAAGTTGCATGTTCGTGGGGCCTGCCCAACCTCTGCCCAAGAAAGAGACTGGAACCATTAATATCTCGCTTTCTGAGTAAATGTTCACCAAGGCACCAGTGAATAACCTGGCTTCCTGAGGAGCAATGCCTCCAGAGAGAGAATGTTCTCCCCTCACTGCTATCAACCTCTAGGCTGCTTGAAATTAGTAAATTTCATTCTGGTTTGTTCTCAGCTCCCTCACTGGTCATATTTATTCAAGCAATAATTACTTCTGGGACGTAAAAGATGGAATTTCTGAGCTTATATGGCTGATGATCAGAACCAGATGAGTGACTCATTCTCAGGGTCAGTGTCCCCTGGTGAAAGACTCTCTGTTTGGGCAGTACAGGGACTCCACTGTGGGGTCCACTGTGACTGAGGGCTCTTCCCACTGGCAACCCCCACCGCCTCAGCAAGACATCAGGTCTGGGGCAGGAGGTAGGACTCAGTTCTGCTGCAAAACAGAATCACGTTTGAAGCTCCCCTGCAAGGCACCAGCAAATTTTGCTCTTGATCAGGACTTATGGCCTTTCCTGATAGTGTTGGAGAGGAAGGGGGAAAGTTCTTCCCCCTATTAGCCTTAAAATCTAATTGAGGAAAATTCTGTTGCCTAGACAATGGCATATTAAAGTGTTTAGCAAAAGCAAGAATTTATAAGAAATTCTCTCTGACCTATAAGAACTAGGGAACTTAATAAATCTTCCAGAATTTTTTGCCACAATTACGATATATCATGCTCAGAAATTGCATTAGTATGGAGATGAGATGGGCAGAGGACTGTGGGCTCCTGGAACAGTAGGACAACACTCCAGAGCCTTCTGGCCTCTTGAGGTAATGAGTATATCTCTGGAGTAGCCACCCAAGAGAAGGAAACAAGGGAGGGAGAT
Organism: Bubalus kerabau; assembly: GCF_029407905.1. NCBI lineage: Eukaryota > Metazoa > Chordata > Mammalia > Artiodactyla > Bovidae > Bubalus > Bubalus kerabau. The sequence continues at coordinate 16,327,931 of NC_073643.1, forward strand.
GAGGTACATATTGTGCATATTGATGACCTACTTTGTACAGACACAGAGCTGGGAACCTTTACTGTATAATAGCATCTCTTTGAACCTTCACTGGTGTAAATCATCTGCTGTTTTGTTTCTTGGTTTGGGTTTTTGGAGGTTTTTTTTTTTTTTTTTAATTCTCCATTGGATTAAGTTTCTTAGGATGGCATATGAGACAAGCCTATTCTGGCTATCTTAAAAAGCAGTACATACTATATAAATGCTTCCCCAATGTGGTAAAGAATCTGCCTGCAATGCAGGAGACACAAAGGACTGATTCGATCCCTGGGTCAGGAAGATCCCCTGGAGGAGGAAATGGCAACCCATTCCAGTATTCTTGCCTGAAAAACCCTGTGGATAGAGGAGCCTGGTGGGCTACAGACCAAAGGGTCATGAAGAGTTGAACCCAACTGAGTGACGGAGTACACACTGTGTAAGTACTTCTGGATCCCACAGAGTAAAAAGGAACAGCCAACCAAAGGCTGGAGACGGGCAGGAGCCAGGGGCAGGTATGTGGACTCAGCAGTAGGTTTGCTGATGACCTCTTTAGTGAACTGACTTGTCCATGACTCAGCAACCCAAGGTCCAGCCCCTCAGTTCAAGGACAGAGAATATGATGGACGTTATCAAAATTGGATTCTCCCTTATATCTCTCAGGGATGGTGAAGAGGGTGAGGACATGTGGTGTAGACAAAACCTATGAAGGCTCATCCATGCCAGGTTTGTGAGCTGTTGTTCCCGGAGATGCAGTAGTGGCAAGGTCTCCCAACACCAGCTCCTGGCGTGGTGCTCTCAAAGCCACTGACAATGAGCAGTCATCTCTTTCACAGTAATGTCTATTTTGCTCTTTATATTATGAGCTTATAGAGCGATGTAAAAATTAGTAATCAAAAGAAACAAAGTGGACTTCCCTGATGGTGCAGTGGATAAGAATTTGCCTGCCAATCAGGCGACATGGGTTCAATCCCTGGTCTGGGACGAACCCACATATCACAGAACTACTAAGCCCATGCACCACAACTTTTGAACCTGTGTGCCTAGTGCCTGTGTTCTGCAACAAGAGAAGCCACTGCAATGAGAAGTCCGCACACCACGACTAGAGAGTAGCCCCCACTCGCTGCAATTAGAGAAAGTCTGCGCAAAGCAACAAAGACACACGAACACAATTCTGTAAAGCAATTATCCTTCATTTAAAAATAAGTAAATTAAAAAAACAAAGACGCAGCACAACCAAAAATAAACACATAAATAGAAGAGACAAAGTACATTAAAATTTTTTGCTAAATAAGTACTTAACAAATTAACCAAATAAAATCAGACCTCTGAGGATTTGTACAATCCTTTTTGTCTCTTTTCTTTTTATTAACTTTTATTGGAGTATAGTTGCTTTACAATGTTGTGTTAGTTTCCACTGTACAGCAAAGTGAATCAGTTATCTGTATACATATATCCCATCTTTTTTGGGTTTCCTTCCCATGTGGGTCACCACAGAGCATTGAGTAGAGTTCCCTATGCTATATAGTAGGTTCTCATTAGTTATCTGCTTTATACATAACAGTGTATCTATGTCAGTCCCAATCTCCCAACTCATCCCACCCTCCCACTTCCCCCTTGTTGTAGTAAATAAATCTCCCACGGAGGCATCATGAGCAACACCCCTGCTTCTTTGTTATTCCTGAAGTTGGAGGAGCTGGGGGCCTGGGAGGTACCTGTACCAATAGGGTTTCAGATGCAGGTTTGGCTTCTCCACTGAGCTACATTTGCAGACATTTAGAAGGCAGAATGGAGGTAATAGACATTCCCCATCTCATAGAAACTGGTGCGCATCAATATTTCCCAGGCCAGAAAGGGCACTGCCCAGGAATCAGCATTTTAACAGCCAGTGCAGGTGATTTTCATGGTGACACAAGTGTGGAAACATTACAAGACACCACACTGCCTTCTTTACTGATTTTTCTGTAGTTGAGAAAGTTACTTCATCTCCTGGGGCCTCAATTTCAAGCCTCTGAGCACTCTGACAGTGACCCATTGTTTTGTGCCAGTTGCCTAAAGCTGCTTCAATACCAAGTCTTTCATTCAAAAAGTGGAGACTTGATTTTCCAGCTAATTAATGGGATGGAAAATGAACACTGATACAGTACCAGAGTTTGGAGGGGCTGTGTGAGGAAATGATAGGTTTTGAGAGGATACCCATTACATCCCCATCATCTACCAGGCTGGAGTAAAGTCAAGTTTTTTAGCCCCTCCAAACCCCAATTTCCCCACCTGTGATATAGTTATGATTCATATTTGCCTTGTAAGGTTTTGCAAGGTCTGAAAATACTGCATGTAAAGGCCTCAGTATATTATTTTGTAAAACTGGAGTTCATATGGTAGCTGCTAGTGATAGAAGTAACAGTAACAGGAGTCATTTTTTTGTTTGTTTGGTTAATATTTATTTTTACTTATTTATTTGGCCATGCTGGGTCTTAGTTGCAGCAGAATCTAGTTCCCTGATCAGGAATGGAACCCAGGCCCCCTTACATTGGAAGTGCAGAGTCTTAGCCACTGACCACATCAGGGAGACCCCAGGAGTCATTGTTCACGAGATTTTTAAAATCTAGCTTTGATCATTCTGTAAATCAGACAGGGAGGGCGGCTTCCCTGGTGGCTCAGTGGTGCAGAATCCACCTGCCAATGCAGGAGATATGGGTCCAATCCCTGGTCTGGAAAGATCCCACACGCCACAGAGCAGCTAAGCCTGTGTACCACAACTATTGAGCCTGTACTCTAGGACCTGGGAGCCACAGCTTCTGAAGCCCCCATGCCCTACAGCCTGTGCCCAGCCTGTGCTCCACAAGAGAAGCCACGGCTATGAGAAGCCTGTGCACTGCAATGAAGAGTAGCCCTGGCTCGCCACATCTAGAGAAAAACCTGTGCAGCAATGAAGACCCAGCACAGCCATAAATAAATGAATAAACCAGACAGCGAGATCTGGCCCCAGGATGAGAGCTCATTGTAATGCCTGTTATCAGTGCCTTTGCGAGCATCACACCAGGAGACAGCGTTGGGAAACCCTAGAGAGGTCAGTCTGATCGATACATTAACATTTGCTTTGTCCTCAAGCCTCACGCCCATGTTGACACAAGTGGCCATTAGAGGATGATGACGAGCCACGGCAGAAGTAATGGGCTGGAAGGAGGCGGCAGCCCAATGGATGTGGCTCTTGAGGAGATAGCTTTAATCAATTGTAGGTGGTCATTAATGTCTGGGATAAAGTTGGGTTGAAATCAGGTGCATTATCGCATGCAGCCCCACCCTTGGAGACGGTGTGTGTCCCCAGCTCAATGAGGAGCTCTCACGGTCTCCAAAGCTTCTCAGTGACCTCAACAGCAAGGGAGGCTGCCAGCAGGAATTTCACTGTATGATTCGTGCTGTGTGGGCAGGAACTGTCAAACACCCTTTTCCCTGGAGGTGGGGGAAGCCATACAAAACCAACTGATTAAGCTGATCAGTCAGAGCTGAGATTAAGAAGTTCTGCCTCTGAAATTCTCACTTGCAGCTCTTTCTTCGGCTTTCTGAAAGAGACCAGGATGCAAACAAAACGAAGGGCTGACTTGCTCTCAGTGTTGCCTGACTTTCCGGTGGCCGTGATTCAGTCACATCATGTTGTTTTGTTCTTGTATAGATCGAATGGAGTAACAAGAGCAGGTATAAATAGTCATGTGTAAACTACATTATAGTTTGTCCACTAAATGGAGATCATGCAGTTGTTAAAAACGGTGCTGGGATCCCCGTCTAAGTCATGGAAATATTGTAGTTGTTCAGTCACTCAGTCGTGTCCAACTCTTCGCTACTCCATGAACTGCAGCATGCCAGGCTTCCCTGTCCTTCACCAGCTCCTGGAGTTTGCTCAAACTCATGCTCGTTGAGTTGATGATGCCATCCAACCATCTCATCCTCTGTCATTCCCTTATCCTCCTGCCTTCAATTTTGGAAATGTTAGACCACAAATATGAAATGAAAAAAAGCAAGATACAGAACCATGTACACAGTAGGAGTTCAAGCTTATATGGAAAAAAATATGCCCACATCCACGCTGAAGTAGGAAAGGGCATGTGAACAGACTAACACTAGCCATCCCTATTGCATGGGACCCTCAACTGTGTCTACATAACAGTAATGAAAACATCTGCTTCCAGTGGGGGGATGAGAGCATTTTTAATTTCCTTCTTTATTACTCTGTACTCTACAAGTTTTACCTATTAAATATATGTTGTTTAATTTTAAAAGTGCAAGAAGGGACTTCCCTGTGGCTAAGACTCCACGCTCCCCATACAGGGGGCCAAATTTGATCCCCAGTTAGGAAACTAAGATCCCACATGTCACAGGGTGTGGTCAAAATAAATAAAACTAGTTTTAAATTAAAAAATTATACCATCATCTCCCTACTTGGGAAGCAGCAGTTAGTGTTTGGGGGGGGAAAAAGTCCTTCACCTGAGATTAAGGAATAAGGAACAATAAGGAAGCATGATAATGGTGAATAATGATGTCCATCATAACAATCACAGTACAATAAGACAAGCAGAGCCCTTTGGGCCAGGTTGAATAACTAGCAGTTTATTCTGCATCCTGCATCCCTAAACGAAGCAAACTTTTGCCATCTTCCCTCTGGAGCATCCAGCAGTGGGATAATCAACAGGATAAGTAAAGGCAGTGAAGCAGGAAAGCATCTCCACTAGGAAGATGCCAGCGGCAAGTATGGCGAGGGCTTTCCCAGCAGCTACAGCTTGCATCCGTCCAGCCACCGTGCCAGAGTGTCAGAATGCTGGCAGTTGAGAGTCCAAGAGGGCCTACAGGGAGGAAGGCCGGGGAGAGTGAACCAGAGGGGGCTCCCTATATTGCAGCTCAGCCCCCGCTGGCCCATTTACACCCCTTGCCTGATGCCTGGAGCATTTGAGTGGGCACAGTTCTGAAGGCTTTTGTGCATCCCAAGTACATCTCTCTCCATGGTTCCTCCAACTCTCGCAGGCGTGAGCACAAGTGCTCCCTCCATCCGCTATACAACACCCCCTTTCTCATAAACCCCACACTGTGAGATGGGGAGGCTGAGCTGTGAACTGTGAAATCCTTCTCCAGTCCTGCAAGGCATTTTTAACTTCCCTGAAGGGAGCATCGGAGAAGTTCTGTGACATATGTGGTGAGTACTTGGCAGGTTCTAGTTCTGAAATGGGAACCCCTGTCCCCGAGCCAGGGCCACCTTTCCATGCACCTGCTTCACCCTTCACCTTCCAAAATTCCTTCCAGTTCCTCAACCCTCAACCCTAGGTCAGCTGGACTGAGTTTCTCTACCCTTTTCCCCGGGTGCCCGTAAACATGACCCTGCCTATTCCCAGCCCCTTGGCCAGCTTCCAGACCCCACGTCCTCCTCTCTTATCCCAGAAGCTGTTGGAGTCACCAGGCCAGCTGCAGACCATTAGACATCCTGTTAGTTCATCTCATCCCTTGGTCGGGTATGAGGTTCCATGGTAGGTTGTCCCACAGTTGGAACAGGGCTGGGGTCCCCTGGCCCCTTGTGGCTGCAAAAAGCAGGGAGAGCATGCAGAGACATATTTGCAGAAATCACAGCACCCTCCTTAGCCCTGAGCAGGCATTGCAGATGGGACTCCTAAGAACGATGAGGAGGAAGGAGGGGTGGCCTGGGTCTTCTCCCATCCTGTCCACACCAGCTTCACAGAGCAGCCTGATGTGAGCTTTGGAAAAGCCACTGCAGCTTATTAACTTAATAAGAGCTCACTCCACTGGGAATTCTGAGGAAGTGAGAAGCCTTGATCAGCCTGGCCCAACACGTTTCTACTTAGTGCCACATAACAAAGATGATTTTATCTCATTAGTGCTTACCCTAGGGGGGGCCAGCCAAGCTTCCAAATTAACTGGAAAGTCAAGACTATATATGAAAGATATTTCAAACACTTAGAAGACAGTTAACATTAACAAGAGGATTCCCTCTTTAAAATGCAGTGTATTAGTGAGAAAACTGGTTAAGGCATAAGTGATGTCAAGACTACCGACTAGCATTTGAAAAATACGAAGCTGGATTCCCTATCTCACTTTTCATATCAACGTAAGTTTCAAGAAGGACTAACAGTTAAGTATTTTTAAAAAATGACAATTCTATTTTATGATTTATTTAACAAAAACTTAATATAGGTTATTTTGCACCGGGCACTGTTCCAGCAGAGAGAAAAACATGGTTTGATTTCTTTACAATCTTTCATCTTAATCTTGGCTCCATCTTGGTTGCTACACATCTAACTAGGAAATGTATGAGACATGTAAATGCAACACTGCCCTATAAAGCCTGTAAAGGTGGGGACTCAGTTTCATTTGCTCAGATATAACCTACATGCCTGGCTTAGTGCCTTGCATGGAATGCTGCTGCTGCTAAGCCGCTTCAGTCGTGTCCAACTCTGTGTGACCCCATAGACGGCAGCCCACTAGGCTCCTCTGTCCCTAGGATTCTCCCGGCAAGAATACTGGAGTGGGTTGCCATTTCCTTCTCCATGTGTTCTCTAGGACAAAAGCAACATGATGGGTTTCCCCTGGTGGCTGAGTGGTAAAGAATCTGCCTACAATGCAGGAGACCACCTGCACTGCTGGATATGTGGGTTTGATACCTGGGTTGGGAAGATTCCCCTGAAGAAGGAAATGGCAACCCACTCCAGTATTCTCACATGGGAAATCCCATGGACAGAGGAGCCTAGTGGGCTACGGTCTGTGGGGCCACAAAGAGTCGGACACAACTTAGCGACTAAACTACCACCACCACCCATCGAAAGTCACAAACTAATGGGACCTGATGTGTGGGTGAGTCAGGAACACAGGCTACTTACCATGCTCCCATCCCTCTTTTTCCTTTTACAATTGTCTTGGCACATTCGATTGTCTTCTTTAAATCTGGATTCAGTAAAGCTGTGAAGAAAATGAAGTGGAATGATACCACGTCACCACTCGGCAGCTAAGTCAGAGTGATGTCAAGGGAGCTACCAGGAGTTCACGTTAGAGAGGGGTTTTTTCCTTTTTTTACATTTTATCTAGTAGGAGGGTTTTTTCAGGGTATTTATTCTACCGTATTTTCATCACAACACCCCATACCACCTCTACTACAGACAGTTGCATGTTTCTCCCATTGGATTCTGGAGATAAACACACATCATCTTCTTGTGAGGTATACATTACAGGCCTGTCTTCTCCCAGTGATCACTTTCACCTGTCAAAGTGGCAGCCTCTGCTCCCCCTGAGGAAGAGTGTCAGTCATACTAGGCCTAGCCAGAGCTGCCTGGTTTTACCCCTCATGCTCCTCCCTGCCTCCTCCTCTGCCCATCTGGACATGAGTCTCCCTTGCTGCATCCCAGGCCACCAAGCCCACAGCTCTCTCTCCCTGTGGACTCTGGGCAGTACGGCATAGCCTCCTGCGACCCCACTCTGGATCTGGTTCAGCCCAGCCTTCGCCAGGCCCTCCTCCTTTCAGCTCCAAACTTGTAAACTCTGGCCACTGGGAAAGCAGCCCTCTGAGCTCAACGTGGCTGCCCTCCACCCTCCACAGCCCCCAGCATGGAAGGAGGGACCTACCAGAGCAAGACATATGGCAGCGGTTCCTGCCGTGGTCACACCAGTCATGGTTGCGGATCTGAAAGAGGCCGTAGCCAATGAAGTCACTGCGCGAGTTTTCATAGACAGCCATAGGGTTGAACTTGCTCTCAAAATAAGCCAGGCACACCCCTAAGATGGAACAGACAGGGTGTGGCTCAGAGGAGCCCTGGGGAAGCCTGGAAAGGAGTTAGTGGTTAAAGAGGTGAGGAGGAGGCTTGAGAGGGGCCACTCACAGTTTTCAAGGCTGTAGCCCTCAAAATCACTCAGGCCTCCTTCATGGAGCTTCTTAGCCACCACGCAGCGCCCCAGAACTGCAGTGTCACTTGGAACCACCAGGTACCCAATGAGAGATAGCACCATGGACACCTTCATCTTCCTGAGCTCAGGGTGCTGGCTGCTAGGTGAGAGGATGGAGTCACAAACAATCCCCACTGAGACCGCAGGGACCCTGGCAGAAGAGAAGGGTGCTGTGGGTCTGGAGGTGTACAACTCAGTATGTTCAGAAAAGGGAGAGGCCTTCCTGACTTAACCACAATACTTAGTTCATCAGAGTCCCGCCATGTCTAACACAATGGCCACTGTCATATTGGATTATTCCACCACTGCTTTTTATCCTGGAGTACAAATTCTGAGCTGTGGCCTTAACCTTTACGCTGTCTTGAGCCCAGGTTTTCTACAAACAAAACTCCAGGGACCTTGTCTCTTGTCCTCACAGGGAGACCTGGTCCAGTCCAGACATGCCACTGATTCATTGGAAATGGCAGAGAAGTCCCTTAGCCTCAGAGAGCCTCTCCTTTCACACCTCTTTCCCCCTCGTTCACCTTCACGCCATCACATTCACCTTGCATGTTTCCTTTCTCTGTACATGCCCATCTCATCTCTACCACAGGTCCTTCATCTGCTCTTCCCCCAACCACCACAGAGCCTGCCCTTTCCTGTTCACAGCCTCAGCTCAAACAAGCTCACCAACTCAAATAGGATCACCTGCCCACTGCCCTATCACAGAAAATAGTTTCGTTTTCTTCATAATATATGTAAATTTCATAAAGGTCCTTGTTCATTTATTCATTCATTTGTCTACCTCCCCTGTCAGAGTATAAGCAGCAGTCATGCAGAAACTTGGCCTATCTTGTTCTCTGCTTTATCCTCAGAACTCAGAACAGACCTTGGGACACAGTAGGTCCACAGTGAATCTTTGATGAGTGAATGAATGAATGAATGAACAGAAACCTCCTCTTCCCAACAGAACTGTCATTGGATGAGCAGTAAGTGAATTTGCTGATAAGCATCTCCTGCAGCCAGGGATCAATCTGCCTGTCCCAGTTCCTGCCCAAGATACACTCACTCACCCTTCTTCGGAGGCCCTTGGTGCCTCCTCAGAGGAAGGGGAGAGCAGCCACTGTGGCAGCCTTTCCCTTATTGCAGGAGAGTTGCTCTATCTACACTCTGTTCTCTGGACTTTTCACTGCCTTGATAATCCATTTGCCTTCACTCAAAAGCTTCCAAACCGTAAGTCCTTCTTCCTGACCTGCTTTTCTAGAATCTTTTCTATGACATCAGTTGCTGTGCACTGGAATATTCCGACACAGAGATCAGTTGGTCACCAACGCATTTGTATTAGTTTTCTATTGCTGCTATAACAAGTTACCTTCAGCTTAGCAGCTTAAATAACACAAGTGTATTATCTTGAAGTTCTATAGGTCAGAAGTCTAACAGGGCTCACCAGGCTAAAAGCAAAGTGTTGGCAGTGTTGTTCTCCTTCCTAGGGGACCTAAAGGGGATCCATTCCCTTGCTCATCTGGGTGGCTGGCAGACTCCAGTCCTTGGAGCTGTAGCACTGAGATCTCTGTTTCCTTGCTGGCTATCAGCTAAGGGTCATTTCCAGCTGCTAGGGGCCATCTGCCTTTCTAGGCTCTACCTCTTTCTTCTATCTTCAAAGATGGCAAGGGTGTTGAAAACCCTCTTTCATGTTGAATCTCACTTGTCTCCCCTTCCACTGTTGTATCTCATGGACTCACTTTCTGCTTCCTCTCCCACTTTTTTTTTTTTTTTTGAGGCTTTACAATGCTGTGATGGTCTCTGCTGTACATCAACATGAATTAGTCATAATTATTTATATATATCCCCTCCCTCTTGAGACCCCCCCACCCCAATTCCACCCCTCTAGGTCGTCACAGAGTACCAGGCTGGGCTCCCTGTGTTGTACAGCAGCTTCCCACTAGCTATCCATTCTACACGTGCTAGTGTGTGTAGATACACTTTTAAGGGCTTCCTAGGTGGCGCAGTGGTAAAGAATCTGCCTGCCGATGTAGGTGACACTGGAGATGCAGGTATATGTCAATGATACTTTCTCAGTTTCTTTTAGCCTGTCCTTCCCCTGCTGTGTCCACTTTTAAGGCTACATGTGATTGCATTGGTTCACCCAGACTCTTCAGGATAATCTCTCCATTTACAGCATTTGGAGTTACCCACAAACAAGGCTTCTGCCAGGGGGCCTGGACTGGAAGCATGAGGGTTATGGTCATTTCTACTATGAGACATCCACCTTCTGCTTCTGGGAGTGTTTCCAAGGGAGCAGCCCTAGCTGGTCCCTGGGATCCCTGGAAGCTCTGATGCTATAATTCCTCTCCAAGGGATAATGCATCATCACTCATTCTTCAGTGGCCATGACCTGAACAGAATTTGCATCAGGGGAGAAAGCTGTAGCCTTGGGAGTGGATATTATATGAGTTTATTGTTATCTGGACACTCTCTGGGTTCTGGGAGTGGACGGAGATGTGCTTGCTTTGAGGAAGGTGCGCTGTGAGACCATCCTCTTCTGCAGTCCTAGAACTGGATGTGGTTTCCTTCCCTCCCTGGCTTGTATTAATTATAAAGGTGGTGAGGGGAGGGGGCGCAGAGAATGTGCTTTAATGTGGAGAAATCTGGGTGGCAGCACTCTAACCAAGGCATTAGGCTCAGCCCTGACAGCAGTGAGATGGCGTGATCTTATATGCCACTCATGCCCTGCAGGGAAAGCTACACACCAGCACAGTGACCACTCATCTTCTTTTCCCCAGGCTTGAAGACCCAGGCATCAATCATTGGTTTTTGATCCCAAGTCTTCCAGCAAAGCTGCTGGAATCCCTTCTCCCACAAGTGGAGAACACCTGTGTGTACAGGAAGGCTACCTTTAGCTCCAGAATACAGAGATATGCACGTAAGTGGGATCATGCCAGCTGTTCCATCACAGCTTTGGTTTCTGTAAAGATCATTTGTCACCTATAATCCAACAGTAAGATAGATCTGGCGGCTTCAAGTCTCTTACAGGAGCCAGGGTCCCTGAAATGGGGCCAGGCTCAGCCTCTTCTAATCGGGGATGGGGATCCAGCCCTGAGTCCCTGAGTCTCACCGGCTCTCCTAGGGCTGTGGTCTCTGAGTTTTCCCCAGCCCTGGGCCCGAGCTGAACTTCTCCTGAGCCTTCCCCAGCAGATGGATCTCCATCTGCTCTTCAGACATCACCCAATAACACAATCTATAATTACACTGGTATCTGTGTCAGTATCTGCATCTATATCTATACAGTGTCTGCACACAAACATACAAAATGCCTGGAGATAAGAACAGATGCTGGCCAGTCAATCCTGTAAACACTCAAGAACATTCCAGGTAGAAGTTCACTTTGGAATGATCTAGTTTACCTATTTTAACAAGTGTTTCTTGCCATGGAGCCAATCTCATGCAGAAACCCTCACTGCCAGCTCACCTTCCTTGCTGTCTTTGCAAGTGGCCCATAGAGGCCATATCAGGGCTTGGGGAAGGAGCATCCAGTTCACCCATTATTCATATCTGAGAAAGACAGAAATAGGACCAGGACCAGAACTCAGGGCTTCTGAGCCCAAAGAAGTCTGGGAATCCATTTTTGGTCATCCAGCCAAAACCATTCCTCCCTAAAAGAACCTCAGTAGTGTTTAGGCAGAGAAGGCAATGGCATCCCACTCCAGTACTCTTGCCTGGCAAATCCCATGGATGGAGGAGCCTGGTAGGCTGCAGTCCATGGGGTCGCTAGGAGTCAGACATGACTGAGCGACTTCACTTTCACTTTTCACTTTCATGCATTGGAGAAGGAAATGGCAACCCACTCCAGTGTTCTTGCCTGGAGAATCCCAGGGATGGGGGAGCCTGGTGCGCTGCTGTCTATGGGGTTACACAGAGTTAGACATGACTGAAGCGACTTAGCAGCAGCAGCAGTGTTTAGGCATTGGCAGAGACCCCTGAACTGCAAAGGAGGTGGCCCCTGTCCCTGGCCTACAGATGGGTGTATGACCCAGTTCTGACCAGTAGGATGTAAGGGGAAACCCACTGGGGAGAGAGCTTCTGGCAATGATTTCCCTTTGGTAACAGAAACAAGGAAAGGGAGTGTCCCATTCAAGGCCACCCTGCTTCCCCCTTGAACTTAGCCACCCAAGGCATGATGCTGTTATTTGACATGAGAGGACATAGAAAATGACACAGATACCAAATCAGAGCCTGACACCCCTGATCCCTGAATCACTCTCGGCAGCCGCCTATCTCTAGACTTCTTATGCAAGAAAAACAAAGCTGTGCAGCGTGAGCCCCCACTTCGCCACACTTGTACTTGCTGCTGAAAGCATCTCTGACAGATTCAAAGGATCTGTGTAAGTCTGCCACAGGTTTATTTTCAAAGCCAAGCATTTTTAGCTGTGGTGTTGCTTGCCTAGTTTCAAAGAATATTTTAAAACTTTATCTGAAATGGCATCAGAAAGAAAACAGCCCCACTTTTGTCTACTCACTGAGCACTTGTCTGAGGCAAAGTGTGTTTGCAGAAAGGGGGAGGGAAGAGGAGGTGTTCTCTTTTATGAACAGTCTTCTAGTTTCCCGTGTAGGACAAAGCCTCCCTCAGCTACTGAAATGGAAGGAGAGATGCTGAGCCAAGAAAGACGCTGAGCAGAGAGCCAGCAGGAGACCCATGACCTTGAGTCTCGGCATTGGAGGGAGGCAGCCACGGTTCCCATCCCAGAGGCTTGGGACACAAAGGAGATGAGAAAAACCAGCAGGAACCACCTCACACTAAAGGGGCCTCCATGGAGAAGGAGGCAGAAAGGCACAGAGCTGTCGGGTTGTAAAAGAAAGGACATCCCCCAGACCCATGTGGTTGGGGTAGGATGACCAAATGTCCCCATTTGTCTGGGATGCAGGGATTTCTAGGGATGTGGGACTTTTAGAGTTAAAATTGGAACGTCCTGGGTGTGGAGCTTCTAAAAAGGAGTTCCTTGTGTACATGAGATACACATGAGATTGAGCCCTGACCTTCTCATCTCTCTAGCCCCCAGCATGATGGGAAACAAGCCACAGACACAGCCTGGTCTGTTGTTGGGGGGTTCAGGCTGAGTTGTCTTCAGTAAACCCATAAGGTCAGAGGGAACAGAGGCAATGAATGAATGGATGAATGAGTAGATGAATGAATGAATGACTTCAGTGGGGTAATTACTTATTCGTGCTTTGAACACAATCATTTTCCATTGATCGACACTTAATTCCATCCATGGACAAGCACCAGTGAATCCACTGCCTCTTACAGCAAGGCCTCTTGGAGCAAAGAAAACCAATTTGAAGCCATGAATCCAAAAAATCACATCCACAGACATTTCATACTCATACTTGCATTTTTCTGCCTTGGAGGAAATTGCTTTCCATTTGAAGAGTTGACGAGAGCACAGAAAAGATGACTTACAATCTAGACATCTGTGCCCAGTGCCAAAGAAGATGGGCCCACAGGAAGTACTGCAATGTGGAGACCGCCAGAACCTTTCCTGCGGCCCAGGGTCTGGTGTGTGCTGTGCAGGAGTGCTAAGTCGCTTCAGTCACGTCCAACTCTTTGTAACCCTATGGACTGTAGCCCACCAGGCTTCTCTATCCATGGGATTCCCAGGCAAGAATACTGGAGTGGGTTGCCATTTCCTCCTCCAGGGGGTTATCCTGACCCAGGGATCAAACTCTTGTCTCTTATGTCTCCTGCACTGACAGGCGGGTTCTTTACCACTAGTGCCACCTGGGAAGCCCTTGGGGCATGGCTGATACAGGTCACGGCATGTTATGTTCCCGACAGCCCTGAGAAATGGCTCCATTTTACAGAGGAGGACCCAACGCTTCAGGATCTGGGTAGCCTGCCCAAGGTCACACCAACAGTGAGTGGTGGACCCCAGGTCTGTCTGACTCCCAAGGCCAGCATCCTCTTAAACCCTCACTCTGCTGCTGTTGTGCTCTGGGAATAGAAGACCTGGGTGAGTCCTGACATTGCTGCTTAATAGCTGTGTGACCTAAGACAAAATGTTTCACTCTCCAAACTTCAGTTTCTCTGTCTGCAAGATGGGGATAGAAGTAGTGCTGACTTCATCAGATCAGGTTGTGTGGAAAGTTCTAGTTCATAATAAGCCCTCCGTGAGTTCCAAGGATGAAGGAGAAGGGACTCCAGGAGGGCAGCACAAAGTTAGTGTGAGTGAGCCAGATTGGCAGTGAGGAGAGCTGGCAGGCAGAGACTGTAGGCTGAGGGGTGAGACCAGTGGACATCTACCCTGGCTGCACATCAGAGGCATCTGGGGTGTCACACTTCAAACTAGGGAGTAGAACCCAAGCACTGGTATTTCTACAACTCCCCAGGTGACACTGGTATGCTGCCATAGTTGAAAGCTTTTGGCCTAGACCTTTGCTCTTAGACATGAGGCCCTTGGAGAAGCAGGAGTGTCATTGGAAGCATGTTAGAAATGCAGAATCTCAGGCCCACCTCAGATCTGCTAAGTTGAATCCGCATTTGAGCAAGATCCCTGGGTGATTCGTGTGCACATTATTTTTTTAATTTAATTAATTAATTTAATATTAAATTGCCGTATTGGGTTGTGCCCCAGGGCAAGTGGCATGTTAGCTCCCCAACCAGAGATCAAACCCATGCCCCCTGCAGTGGAAGTGTGGAGTCCTAATCATTGGATCACCAGGGAATTCTCATGTGTACATTAAACTCTAAGCATCCCTGCGCTAGTCTGTGGGTCACAGATGGGGGAAAATCAGCAAAATGCCAGGCTTCGAACCCATTTAAAAGCCAAAGTACAAGTGAGAGGGGGAAATGAGGGGCACCTGTTTACAGCAATCACTCACAGATAGCCTAATCTGGCAAATGCAAAAGGCAAGGGTGTGGCGGGTCTCTATATGTTTAAATTCACTGAATCCACGATCGTGGATGCTCAGGAAGTCAGGGATTCTGCCGCCCGCCCGGTGTTTGCTCACCTGCTACTGTATCAGTCAGAAGGCTAACATTATCTGATGTCAAAAATGCACCTGGCCTGGGATTAGCAGGAAAATATCAGCCTGCGTGAGGCCTTGGAATTATGACAGGAAAGTAATTCCCAAACGGCCTTGTCCTCACCCAGATTGAGCAGCTCTCCATCCCTGGGCAAACGGGCTGCTGAGGCCAGTTCTAAGGGGAGCGGGTGGTGGCTGGGTTCCCAGCAAGGCTGTGAGCTCAGCGTCTGTGACAGAGTGTGGGGGACCCTCTGTTGTGGCCCCAGAAACAGGACTTTCTTGGGAGGGAAAGGGGGCCCCAACTTCTGGAACCTGAAGAAATGATATTTTAATCAGTATTTACTATCTCTGGTAATCCCAATAGGTTCATCATCATTTCATAACAGGCAGCTGGAAAGCAGAGTCTACATCTTAAATTGAAAGCATTCAAGAAGACAGTACAAGCACAAAGGCTCAGTTTTTACAAAGCACTTCTGTCTGGCTCAATATTTACCATTATCTTAGCAGAGCCAACTCTTTGGGTTGGCCTTTGATAATGTTATCAAAGCTATGGACCCTGCCCCTATAAAATGAACATAAATGCATACTACCAGGACTTCCCTGGTGGTCCAGTGGCTAAGACTCTGCATTCCCAATGCAGGGGGCCCAGGTTCGATCCCTGATCAAGGAACTTAGATCCCACATGCTGCAACTAAGATCCAATGTAGCCAAATAAATAAAAATAAATATTATAAAAAACCCACAAGTACAGACAACTTTGGGGAACCCCTGAGCAGTCCCCTGAATCACTTCCTTGAATCTGTTTTAGAGTATCCTGAAGCAGACTAAAATAAAATTCTATTGGCTTACTTCCCACCATCCATTAGCACTTCAGATAATGCCACACATTTCTTTCAGGGTCTACCTACTTTCAGTGTCTATACTCAAGTTTGGAGCATGTGACCCGAGGCTGAGCCACTCAGTGCATCCCATACCCCTGGCTACAGTTACTGGTTCAGGGACGGATACATGGACCCCCTCGGGACCCATAAGGCTCAGTGAAAATTAAAAGTTCTTTGACTCTTTTCTGTTGATGTCAAACATGAAGGCTGTGGCCACAGCAGTGAGAAGCTGACAGTTGCCATCTTGGGATCACAGGGGAGAGTCTTTGTGTTAATGGACTCAACACAAAGTAAGCAGAGCCCGGAAATGAAGAGAGAAACCATGTCCTGAACACAGCCTTTGAGCCTTGAAGTCCTGTCAGATCTCTCTTTGGATGGTTTAGTAAATAAAACCACAAGTCCATGCTTTAAGTAGTTTGAGTCACATGCAGCAGAAAGTGCTCAGATGGATAATCTTTATTAATGCATTGGATAGTCTTATGGCCCTTCATGCAGCTACCAATTAAACAAACAATGTCACTCTACAAGTGTTCTTTATGACCTGTTTTGGCCTTTCAATTTCACTAAATCTCTTCATCCCTATGGTTAATCCTCTGCTTATCCCAGACACCTTTATAAAGAAACCTCTTCTGTTACAAGGTTCCTTCACTTACATGTACCATGATATTTATGTACATGTACCACAGAATTGCAAATTGTCATATTATATCTTATTGCAATAGGTGAATTATATAGATCTGATTAAAGCAGCCTAGTGGCTGAGGTCTAAATTTTAGATCTCAATACTTAACAACACAAGTATTCTGAAATCAATTCAATGCTGTAATTATCATTAAATATAACTTTAAGTAAGATTATTCTTAGACCTCAGTGATACGCATGCCATTTTTTCAGACTACAGAATATTGATTTCTAGCCAGCAAGGGTGGGAAGAGGCTTCAGCCAGCCAGATTCCAGATTTTGGTGAATTCTCTACAGTCCTTTGAAAAGGTTGTGACACGTGATAAAGCCAGGCAGACTTGAGATAAAATTTGGCTCCTCTAATTACTAACTCATGTCACCTCTGAGTCTCCAGTTCCCCATATAAAAATGAATGTATTTACTACTATATATAAAATAGATAAGCAACAAGGACCTACTGTATAGCACAGAAACTAAGTTCAATATCTCTCTTTAATTTATAATGGAAAGAAATACGAAAAAGAATCAATATATGTGTATACGTGTAACTGAGTCACTTTAATATATATCTGAAACTAATACAACATTGTGGTCCAGTGGTTAAGACTCCACCTTCCAATACAAGGGGCACAAGTTAGATCCCTGGTTGGGGAAGTTTTGCATGTCTTGGGGTGTAGCCAAAAATAAATAAATAAATTTAAAAAATAACTGTAAATCAACCATACTTCAATTTAAAAAATTATCCCTCAAGCTTAAGATTTTAAAATTGCACTGTGGTAACTTATACCTCAATTTTTTAAAACACGGACTGATATATATATATATATATGTACATATATACATGTATATATATATATATACACTTACCCTATGCACACTGTATACACACATATATAATATATATGCATGCATTATATATAATATTTATGCATGTGCTTGTATTTTACAAATGTATATATTATAGATTCATATATGTTATCATTTCTAAATCTAATCAAGGAGTTTTTCTTTTGACTAATTTTCTTTTACTCCTGGCACAGTTTAAACTTTTGTTTTCCTCAAAATCAGTCTCCTTTTCTTATCTTTAAATCAGGGATTTCACCATTGTGACTCTATGGTTGGCAAAAGCATATTTTAAGCTTTAAATATTTTCTAAACAGCTGACTCATCAGGAGTCATAGAGTACTATTCTTAAAATGCCAGGGATCAAGTTCATTCTGCCCAAACACACAGCATAACCTTCCTCCTTCTGAGACCTTGCCTCCGCTCCCAGATGCACCAGAAGTGATCTCTTATCTGAGACCTCTGTGCCTTCACACATGCTGTTCCCTGTGCCTGGAAAACCCTTCCTTCTTTTTTCATCTGTCTGACTTCCCTACATCCTTCAAAAACCTAACCATTCTCCTTGGTATCCTCCCCCTTTCCTTTATCTGCTTCCCATGCATGGCCTCTGGGAATTCTTCCCACTGAACTCTGTCTGTTTCCACTCTGTGAATGTCTCCAGCTCATGTCCAGAGATACATCTGCAAGGTTTTACCTCCCCTTCCAATATCGCCCAGCAAACAGCAGGTAAGCAGTTTGTCAGGACATGACCTCCAAATGGAAAGACAACCTTAAGTTCAACTGAAGCACCGTAGTTTTACAAGGTTTTCATAAATTAAAAATTTCCAATATTGCAAAAAATCTGGAGACTGAGGAAATGAGGTGTTCATAAAAACAAAAGTGCTGTGAATGCAAATGTGTAAACAAGAAGTCTCTCTTTCCTATGAAGATTAATTGCCCCCCACGGGCTAGCAGCAAAAAAAGAGTAATGAAGGATGTCAGAATTATTTATAAAGATCTGGCTCCTGTGGCTTTGATAAATTTATCATAAAATGCTCTACAGAACCTCAGACCCAGTGGGAGCCAGTTGCTTCTGTGATCACAACTCGAGATGTGTTTAAGGTTCTGCCTCAGGCTGAGTTTCAGAAACATCAAATGCCGGAAAGCGTGTGTGTGTGTGTGTGTGTAGATTAGTCATAAAAGCTTTGGAAAACTAGAGAACAATTTGGAAATATATCTCATCAGGGACTGCAAGTCTTTGAAATATCTACTCCAAATCCCCACTCATTTTCCCTCCATACAGCTCCTGGGTAGAAAGACACAGAAGACCTGCTTTTGTGAATTTAAATACAGGCTTCCAACCTAGAAATCAAGTGAACATTAATGATTCTTAAGGGTAAGAGATGAAATCTCTGAGTAAAACCCTCAGTTCCACACAAGATTCGTGATCCCAGAGATGTCTCCCACCATCTACCAGCTGCTGGTTGTCACCACCTCCAATCCTTCCTTCAGTGTAGGAAGTAATTTCAATAAATAAGTTGAGGGAAGAAGAAGAAGAAAGTCAGGTGGAGGGATAATCATCTGAGCATCTCTGGATCCTCTTCAGTTACCTCTCAGTTCAGTTCAGTCACTCAGTCGTGTCCGACTCTTTGCAGCCCCATGGACTGCAGCACGCCAGGCCTCCCTGTCCATCACCAACTCCCGGAGTTTACTCAAACTCATGTCCATTGAGTCGGTGATGCCATCCAACCATCTCATCCTCTGTTTTCCCCTTCTCCTCCTGCCCTCAATCTTCCCCAGCATCAGGGTCTTATCAAATGAGTCAGCTCTTCACATCAGGTGGCCAAAGTATTGGAGCTTTAGCTTCAGCATCAGCCCTTCTAGTGAACACTCAGGACTGATCTCCTTTAGGATGGACTGGTTGGATCTCCTTGCAGCCCAAGGGACTCTCAAGAGTCTCCTCCAACACCACAGTTCAAAAGCGTCAATTCTTCGGCACTCATCTGTCTTTGTTGTCCAACTCTCACATCCATGCATGACCACTGGAAAAACCATAGCTTTGACTAGATGGATCTTTGTTGGCAAAGTAATGTCTCTGCTTTTGAATATTCTGTCTAGATTGGTCATAACTTTCCTTCCAAGGAGTAAGCGTCTTTTAATTTCATGGCTGCAGTCACCCTCTGCAGTGATTTTGGAGCCCAAAACAATAAAGTCAGCCACTGTTTCCACTGTTTCCCCATCTATTTGCCATGAAGTGATGGGACCAGATGCCATGACCTTAGTTTTATGAATGTTGAGCTTTAAGCCAACTTTTTCACTCTCCTCTTTCACTTTCATCAAGAGGCTCTTTAGTTCGTCTTCACTTTCTGCCATAAGGGTGGTGTCATCTGCATATCTGAGGTTATTGATATTTCTCCCGGCAATCTTGATTCCAGCTTGTGCTTCTTCCAGCCCAGCGTTTCTCATGATGTACTCTGCATATAAGTTAAATAAGCAGGGTGACAACATACAGCCTTGACGTACTCCTTTCCCAGTTTGGAACCAGTCTGTTGTTCCATGTCCAGTTCTAACTGTTGCTTCCTGACCTGCATATAGGTTTCTCAAGAGGCAGATCAGGTGGTCTGGTATTCCCATCTCTTTCAGAATTTTCCACAGTTTATTGTGATCCACACAGTCAAAGGCTTTGGCATAGTCAACAAAGCAGAAGTAGATGTTTTTCTGGAATTCTCTTGCTTTTTCGATGATCCAGCAGATGTTGGCAATTTGATCTCTGGTTCCTCTGCCTTTTCTAAAACCAGCTTGAACATCTGGAAGTTCATGGTTCATGCATTGCTGAAGCCTGGCTTGGAGAATTTTGAGCATTACTTTACTAGCGTGTGAGATGAGTGCAACTGTGCAGTAGTTTGAGCATTCTTTGGCATTGCCTTTCTTTGGGATTGGAGTGAAAACTGACCTTTTCCAGTCCTGTGGCCACTGCTGAGTTTTCCAAATTTGCTGGCACATTGAGCACTTTCACAGCATCATCTTTCAGGATTTGAAATAGCTCAACTGGAATTCCATTACCTCTACTAGCTTTGTTTGTAGTGATGCTTTCTAAGGCCCACTTGACTTCACATTCCAGGATGTCTGGCTCTAGGTGAGTGATCAGACCATCATGATTGTCTGGGTCATGAAGATCTTTTTTGTACAGTTTTTCTGTGTATTCTTGCCACCTCTTCTTAACATCTTCTGCTTCTGTTAGGTCCATCCCATTTCTGTCCTATATTGAGCCCATCTTTGCATGAAATGTTCCTTTGGTATCTCTAATTTTCTTGAAGAGATCTCTAGTCTTTCCCATTCTATTGTTTTCCTCTATTTCTTTGCACTGATCACTGAGGAAGGCTTTCTTATCTCTCCTTGCTATTCTTTGGAACTCTGCATTCAGATGCTTATATCTTTCCTTTGCTCCTTTGCTTTTTGCTTCTCTTCTTTTCACAGCTATTTGTAAGGCCTCCTCAGACAGCCATTTTGCTTTTTTGCATTTCTTTTTATTGGGGATGTTCTTGATCCCTGTCTCCTGTACAATGTCATGAACCTCTGTCCATAGTTCATCAGGCACTCTGTCTATCAGATCTAGTCCCTTAAATCTATTGCTCACTTCCACTGTATAATCATAAGGGATTTGATTTAGGTCATACCTGAATGGTCTATTGGTTTACCCCACTTTCTTCAATTTAAGTATGAATTTGGCAATAAGGAGTTAATGATCTGAGCCACAGTCAGCTCCCGATCTTGTTTTTGCTGACTGTATAGAGCTTCTCCATCTTTGGCTGCAAAGAATATAATCAGTCTGATTTCGGTGTTGACCATCTGGTGATGTCCATGTATAGAGTCTTCTCTTGTGCTGTTGGAAGAGGGTGTTTGCTATGACCAGTGTGTTCTCTTGGCAAAACTCTATGAGCCTTTGCCCTGCTTCATTCCGTATTCCAAGGCCAAATTTGGCTGTTACTCCAGGTGTTTCTTGACTTTCCTACTTTTGCATTCCAGTCCCCTATTATGAAAAAGACATCTTTTTTGGGTGTTAGTTCTAAAAGGTCTTGTAGGGCTTCATAGAACCATTCAACTTCAACTTCTTCAGCATTACTTGTCGGGCCATAGACTTGGATTACCGTGATATTGAATGGTTTGCCTTGGAAATGAACAGAGATCATTCTGTCATTTTTGAGATTGCATCCAAGTACTGCATTTCAGACTCTTTTGTTGACTATCAGTTAGCTCTGGGAAGACATAAATGTTAACAGGAACTGAAAATAATATCTCTCCATAGATTCAAGGAAAATAGCATCTTGCTACTTGTAATTCTTTATTGTTTAGTTGCTTAGTTGTGTCCAGCTGTTTGCAACCCCATGGACTATAGCCCACCAGGCTCCTCTGTCCATGGGATTTCCTGGGCAAGAATACTGGAGTGGGTTGTCATTTCCTCCTCCAGGGGATCTTCCTGACCCAGGGATCAAATCTGTGTCTCCTGCATTGACGGGTGGATTCTTTACCACTGAGCCACCAAGGAAGCCAACATCAGGTGTATGAGCTGCTTAATACGCCATTAGGACACAGGATGTAAGTGGATGCTAATAAATATTAACAATAGTATATAGGATGTGATGTGCATGGCCTCAGAGTTCTTCTCATTCATTCATTCACTCATTCATTTATCCATTCATTCATTCATTGAATGAATACATACCAAGGTCTACCTTGTACCTGACAGTGTTCACCACACTGGTGATATGATAGTGAACAAATCAGGGTGGAAAAATGAAATACTATTCAGCCATTAAAAAGAATGAAATTTTGCCACTTACAGCAACATGGATGGACTTGGAGGGCATTATTCAAAATGAAATAAGTCAAACAAAGAAAGGCAAATGCCACTTGATATCAGTTATATGAGGATTCTAAAAATACAACAAGCTAATTCATTTAACAAAAAAAGAGCCAGACTCAGTGATATAGAGAATAAGCTGGTGGTTACCAGTGAAGAGAGGGAAGCAGGGAGGGGCAATATAGGGGGGAAGGAGTGGGAGGTACAAACAACTGGGTGTAAGGTAACTACAAGGATGTATTTATACAACACATGGAATACAGCCAACATTCTGTAATAACTGTAAATGGAGTGTAACCTTTAAGAATTATGTTTTTAAAAATCCTGTTCTTGCTGCAAACTAGTATATATGGAATGGATAAACAACAAGTTCTTATTGTATAGCAAAAGGAACTATATTCAATATTCTGTGATAAACCATATTGGAAAAGAATATGAAAAAGAATATATATACGTGTATAATGGAGTCACTTTACTGTACAACAGTAATTAACACAGCATTGTAATTCAACTATACTTCAATTAAGATTTTTTAAAATAAATAAAATGACTACTAACCAGAGATATAATAATAAATAGAGAAAAAAAATTTTAAGTCCTGCTCTTGTGGCACTTACATTCTAGTAGGGGGAGAAATACTATGCACAGACAGACAGACAGATGAGGCAAATATCAGACAGGGACAGACAGAGGCCGCCAAGCCTTCTCCTCAGAGCAGCTCCCTTTCAGGTTTTGCATTTTAGCGTTTAAATGAGGCTTCCCTTGAACCCCTAATCCTCAAGGCTACCATCCTCAAGTCTGCAAAACTGCACACTGTATGCCCAAGACATTCTGAGCTGCATCCTGGGGGAAATGGCAATTACAGTTCTTTCCATAGTTGATCCTAATGTTGTTGTTTATTCATTCAATAGCATCCAAATCTTTTGCAACCCCATGGACTGTAGGCCTCCAGGCTCCTCTGCCCATGGGATTTCCCAGGCAAGAATATTGAAGTAGGTTGCCATTTCCTTCTCCAGGGGATCTTCCTGACCCAGGGATCAAACCCACGTCTCCTGAATTGCAGGCAGATTCTTTACCGCTGAGCCACCAGGCTTCCCCCTTGATCCTAATATCCTGACTTAAAACAAACCCTCTTCCCAAATCTTGCAAAACTGATTTTCCCATCACTTTCAGAGAAAGCTGTGCTTCCCAGCAAATGCAATTCCGCATAGTCATCGAGATTCATGCTGATAATAGGGCCTCATGTCTTTCTGTTTCGGTTTGGATCTTTCAAAAACGCCTTGATTAAATTTGGCTCTTCTGAAATGTCAGTGGCTTTGACTCAGGAAGTGTGAATTCTCAACAAGTTTGCCAAGTGTAGGACGCTTCCTTTTGTCACACATTCACTTGCTTCAGTGACTAAGTCCTGTGTCTTATACAAATGGGTGCATTTTTAGCCTGATGGCTGAGGAAGAATTCTTTCCAGAATTGAATCCCCATTTCTCTTTGTCTTGCAGTTTCACTGTGCCATGTGGGGATGTCATGCCCAAGTCCCCTCAGTCTCCTGAGCCTGATTGTGCGGGTTCCCAGTGCATTCAGCAGTGACGCTCGAATGACAAGGAGACATTGAGGCAGTATCTGCTGGAGGGTGTCCTTGGCTGCTTAGAAATCTCTGCAGCCTCCTCTGTCTTATCTCCCTCTTGAGCGCACGGCAGAGAGATTCTCTGATGTGATGCATCTGGCTGACAGAACAGACACAATGATAGTCCCCTCTGGGAAGCAGCTCCAAGAGCCAACTGCCATCCTCTCTGACAGATGACAATGGAGGAGGATGTGAATGGACCAGGTACACCTGTCCTTTAATAGCCTGACACCTGTAACAACCAGCACCCCAGGGGCCATGGAAACAAAGAACAGGGTTGGGATGGGAATCACGATGAGACTATGGGGAGATTTCAATGAGACCCTCTGTGTGTTGCTGGGAAACACATGGAAATATTAGCTGCAGTTCATCGTGTATCCTGGGTCTTCTTCAGCCCAATACCTAAGACCTCCTGAGGGGCAGGATGGGAGAACAAGAGAGTCAAAACCTTAGCTTGCCTTTTAAACATCCAAAGTCAACTCTGAGTTATAGGAAACTGAAGGACTTGGTATGAAATTTACAGACAGTCTAAAAACTTTGAAGACCTGTGATAGGGCAGACCTAGTTTTCCCTGCTTCAGAGGAGAGGAGGGTGCCAAGATCCAGGAAGGGAGCACTTCGAGAGGAGTCACATGGGCAGCAAGGGAGGTGGACCCTGGGGGCTTCCCTGGAAACAGCCCTGCTCCTCCACCACCCACCAGATGGACCCTGCAGAGGATGGAGAATAGGACAGGGACCTCAGACAGGTGTGTGTGTTGGGGTGGGGGGGTCCCAACAGAGAGGGCACATGCCTAAGGTTGCAGATAAAATACAATACTGGGGACAGAGTAAAAAATCACTCCATGTTTACCTGAAACTCAGATTTTACTGGGTGACCTGTATTTTTACTTGCTAAATCTGGCAGCCCCATTTCTGCACCTCATTTCCTAGGGGAATCTGAAAGACCCCCCTCACTCCAAGCTTGAAGAGGGAGATAGTGGCAAGGAAGGGCCACAGGACACAGTGACCTGGGTTGTATCACCACTCCAAGGCCAGCAACAGGGGAAGGAAAATGTTTGCTCTGCTTCCCAGGGAGCCCCAGAGCCAGCCTGAGGTATGGTTTCCAAAGTCAGATAAGGAGGAAGCAGTTGCCACCTGCAAGGAGCACTTCCTTTACATAGCGATTGATAGTGTCACTCAGCAGATATTCACACACACAAACACACACACACACACACACACACACACACACAGAGTACATGTGTCTCTGTGCAAAAACAGTAAAAGCCCACACTGATCGAGAACTGTGCCAGTGATTGCTTGCATACTTTTATGCTTAATACTCTCTAAATGCATTAGTCTTTTCTTTGTCAGCTCCTCTGCCCTCGCAACAACCCTATAAAGTAGGTATTTTTATTTCCATTTTCCTGAGGAGGCAGTATAGGCAAAGAAGTAAGCTGAGTATCCCAGAGTCACCTTGCTGGCGGGGGGCAGAACTGAGGTGTTAGGCTGGCTATTTGGTTCGAGAACTGGTACTTTTATCCTCCATGGGTTTGGCCTAAGGAATTCTGGAGTGAGAGGTCACTGTCGCAAGCCTATGACTGAGGGCAGACCGGGCAATGACACTTCCAGGATCATGGAGAGGGTTGGCCCTGCCCAGAAGATGCTCAGGGTCTCCAGCCATCCCTCCTGTCAGCCCTGGCATGCTGGGAATGCAGAGATATGCCAGGATAGAGGAAAGACAATTAAGAGATGAGTTTTAAACTCTGAGAGTTGGGCACAGAAAAGGAGTGATGGCACCAGAAGAGAACCATCAATGTCTCCCGCACAAATCCCCATATACTCTAAGCCAGGACACAAAGACCTCTCTAATCTGAAGCAGAGAAGGTGCAGGAGTGGTGGAAGCTGTTTCTCCCAGATTAATGGCAGGGCTAAGCAGTATTCTGAGGCCATAGGAACTTGGCGCCACTGCCATCTGGTGGTGATGCTGCCACATGGCATGTGGCTAGGACTCAAACTGAAGGCAACCAACTAAGCCCTCAGAACTAGGAACTCCCACTGGGCTACCTGACTAATGAAATGAGACAGGTCCCCAAAGCCTCTCTGGAAACCTTGTCCACAGAGCACTCAAGATTATCAAGATTAGAATTTCTCCTTCTGGAAAAGGTTCTTTGAGACAAATGCTCGCCAAGGTTTGCATGTGTACATATTGTGTGCTAAGTCGCTCAGTTGTGTCCGACTCTTTGCAACTCCATGGACTGTAGCCTGCCAGACTCCTTTGTCCATAGACGAAGAGTAGGGGAGTGGTGATTTCCACCCAATAATCAGCAATGTGTTACCAGAAGGCACATGTTCTGCGTGGATGTATTTTTCACAGTGACATCAGGAGGACTAAGGAAAAGACTCCAGTTGCTGAAAGGCCAGCATGTGCCAGGCTAGAGCAGCCTGGCCATAATAAAATGCATCCAGCCCCTGGAGGGAAGGCTAAAACCCCAACCCTACTATGGATGCAGATTAAGGGATCCTCGAGCCCAAGCTTTCCCATGAATTGGTGCTTCTCCAAGACGAGTGATAGGAAATTTCTTTAATGCACACAGCTGCGTACTTCCTGGGGAGGACCTCTTCTCCTGGTCGTCTGGCTGATACCCAATTGCCCCCAAAGGCCCTCTGGCCTACAAGTCCTCTACCCTCAGCTGAGTAGCACTTCCTTCCTGCTCTTCAGTTGTAGGCTATCTACACACATACTCCACTTCCACCACCGGTTCAAGACCTCCCCTCCCTGATGCTCCATCCCCTCCAAAGCATGTTTCCCACTGAGCCCCTCCTGTGGGCTGTACCATCCAGAGAGGCCAAGCCCAGCCTGTAGCCCCCACTCATACCCTAACTCATCCTTCCAGAGGATTCTGGTCTTCCAACAACCCTGATGGCTCCCAGGACAGGAGCAGTGGCCTCCTTACCTCATCACCACCTTCAAGGAAGAGGACAGAAATGTCTACACACTTCAAGGAAGGACAAATTGGAGCAAATTATTTCATATCACAAGGTAAGAGAGCCAACAGCCAATCCAGGGTGGCTACCTGGAAGCAGCAACAGGAGTCAGGATTCACTTGGGCTGCAGCAAAGCTGCGAAACTTGCCTGGGCCCCTAGCCCCATCTTTCTGTGCCATGTCCCATCCCAGGCAAGAAGAGGCTGAGAAGTAGGAAGAGTTGACAAGTGACTTGGGTCTGGGCAGGGTCCAGGATAAAGGGGGAATGGGAGGCATGTGTAACTGAGGTTATTTTTACCCAGATCTGAGCAAAAAGAGGCATGGGCTGGTCTGGCCAGCATATCCCATCCTCTGGTGCCTGGCCACAAAGTCAAGTGACCTGAAGACAGGGCTGTGTCTCCCCTCAGCGGGGCTCCCTGAGGCAGAACAGTTTCAGATCTCATTATAAGGCTCCATGAGGCCAGGCTTGTCTCCTCCTCAGACTGGGGCTCTTTGAGGGATGGGCTGTGTTTTCTCAAGGCTCCCTGATTTGGGGCAGTGTTCTCCCTCAGAGCGGGGCTCCCTGAGGGAGGGCTGTGTCTCCCCTCTAACTGAAGCTCCTTGAGAACAGAACTTTGTCTCCCCTCAGATTCAGGTTCCCTGAAGGAGCTCTGTATCTCCCCCTGACTGTGGATCCTCAAGGGCAGGACTAGGTTTCTTCAGAGTGGGCTCCCTGAGGCGGGTCTATGTCTCCCCTGAGACTTGGGCTCCCTGAAGTCAGGGCTGTGCCTCCCTCAGAGTGGGGATCCCTGAGGCAGAACTGTATCTCCCTTCAGACTATGGTTCTTGGAGAGCAGGGCTGAGTTTTCCTCACAGTGAAGCTCCCTGAGTCAAAGCGGTCTCTCCTCTCAGCTTGTGGCTCCCTGAGGGAAGAGTTGTGTTGCCCTCAGATTCAGGCTGTTTGAGGAAGTGCTGTATTTCCCTTCAGAATGGGGTTTCCTGAAGGTAAGGCTGTATCTCCCCTCAGATTCTAGTTCCCTCAGGCAGATTTGTGCCTCCCCTCAGACTTGGGGTCCCTGAAGGCAGAGCTGTGTCTACCCTTTAACTGCATCTCTTTGAAGATAGGACAATGTCTCACCTCAGATTCCTGTTCCCTGAGGGAGGGCTTTATCTTCCCCCCAGACTGTGGTTCTTTTGAGAACAGGGCTGTGCTTCCTTATAGTGGGGCTCCCCAAGGTAGGAAGGTGTCTCCCCTCAGACTGGGGTTCCCTAAAGACAAGTCTGGTTTTTCCTCAGATTTACCCTCCCTGAGGCAGGGCTGTGTCTCCCCTCAGATTTTGGGTCCCTGAGGGAGCACTGTATCTCTCCCTCACTGTGATCCTCAAAGGAAGAGTTGTGTCTCCACAGACTGGGGCTCCCTGAGTGAAGGCTGTATCTCTACCTCAGGCTGTAGTTCTTCAAGAGCAGGGCTGTGTTTCCTCATAGTGTGGCTTCCTAATACAGAGCAGTATCTCCCCTCAGAATGGGCCTTCCTGAAGACAAGGCTGTTTTCCCCCTCAGACTGGGCTTCCCTGTCAGGACTGCATGTTCCCTCTGACTGGAGCTCTTTGAGGACAGGGCTGTGTCTCACCTCAGATTCCAAGTCCTTGTGGGAACTCTGTGTCTCCCCTTCACTGTGGGTCCTAAAGGGCAGGTCTGTGTTTCCTCACAGTGTCTCTCCACAGACTGGGGCTCCCTGAAGTTGGTGCTGTGTTCCCCCTCAGAGGGACCTCCCTTTGCCCCAGGGCTGTATCTCTCCCTCACACCATGGTTCTTCAAGAGTAGGGCTGTGTTTTCTTATAGTAGGGCTCCCTGAAGTAGGGATGTATCTCCCATCAGACTTGGGCTTCTTGCAATCAGAGCTGTGTTTTCTCATAGTGGGACTCCCTGAGGGCAGGGATGTGTCTGCCCTCAGATTTGGGCTCCCTGAAATCAGGATTGTGTTTCTCCTCAGTGTGGGGCTCCCTGAGCAAGGACTGTATCTCCCTCTCAGACTGTGGTTCTTAGAGAGCAGGGCTGTGTTTCCTAATAATGGGGCTCCCTGAGGTAAGAAGGTGTCTCCCCTCAGACTAGGGCTCCCTGAAGACAAGGCTGTTTGAACCCTCAGATTCACCCTCCCTGAGGCAGGGCTCTGTCTCCCCTCAGATTCCGGGTCCCCAGAGCACTGTATCTCCCCTCCTGTGTCTCCTCAAGGACATGGCTTTGTTTCTCCTCAGAATAGGACTTTCTGAGGAAGAGCTGTGTCTCCCCTCAGACTGGTGCAGAATCCACTGGATTGGGGGCCAGAGGGAGGTTTGGGTAGCTGATGGGGAGATGTGAGAACTTCCCCCTGGTTCCCTGGGGACTCCCAGCCTTGAGGTCCTGACCCCTCTCTAGAGACTGTGGCCCCTCTCTAGGGACTGTAGACTCAGGAGACTCAGGGATTGCCTCCAGGAGCCAGTCACACATTATCATTCCCGGTGACAGGCAATGTGGATTGGTGTCAGAAGTCACACTAGGCTGATGCCCATATTAAGAAGTTAGGTATCATTCTGGGATCATGGGTCACCCTGGATTGGGGCCCATGATCAGGATCAAAGGTTAGTCTTATTTGAGACTCATGATAAGGGTTAACAGTCAGGCTAGAGTCAGGAATAAGTCTAGGGTCATGTGTAACTCGGGGTGGAGGCCTTAGATCATGGTTAGGGAGCAACCTGTGATCAAGGGTCAGATTTGGACTAGAGTCTAAGACAGGTCTAAACAGAATAGGCTTGCTGGAGGACCTCCATCTCTCTTGCTTATCCAGTCCTCACCGCGCTGGGCCTGTCATCCCAGGAGAGACCCAGAAGTCTTCCCAGAGGGGGTGACTGACATGGACTAAGGCCGTAAAGCATGACAAAATCTCCCGCAAGAGATGTGTGGAGAAAGGCATTCCTGGCAGAAGGAACAGCCTAGGCAATGCCACAGAGGCATGAAAGAGCTTGGTGTTCTACATGGCAGAGCCCAGGCTTGGGTTGGGGCAGGGAAGAGCAGCTGAAGCCAGACTAAGGAGGGGCAGGGAGGAGGTTCTCTCAGAGCCTGAGAGAGAGCAGGGTTAGAGTCCTGGGACAGAGGGAAGGCAGCATCAGCTATGGATTTTAGGAAGAATCATTCCCTTATTTGTTCATTCAATAAACATGAATAGAGGGCTGCTTGCCAGGCACCATTCCAAGGACTTGACATACGTTTGGGAACAAAACACCTGAAAATCCCTGCCCACGTGGAACTTCTCTGTGAGCAGGGAGAAAAAGACAATAAGTATAATAAAGTGAAGTTACAAATAGTCTAGTCAAGGCTATGGTTTTCCCAGTGGTCATGTATGGATGTGAGAGTTGGACTGTGAAGAAAGCTGAGTGCTGAAGAACTGATGCTTTTGAACAGTGATGCTGGAGAAGACTCTTGTGAGTCCCCTGGACTGCAAGGAGATCCAACCAGTCCATCCTAAAGGAGACCAGTCCTGGGTGTTCATTGGAAAGACTGATGCTGAGGCTGAAACTCCAAATACTTTGGCCACTTCATACGAAGAGTTGATTCATTGGAAAAGACCCTGCTGCTGGGAGGGATTGGGGGCAGGAGGAGAAGGGGACGACAGAGGATGAGATGGCTGGATGGCATCACCGACTCAATGCATGTGAACCCCTTGAGCTGGTGATGGACAGGAAGGCCTGGCGTGCTGCAATTCATGGGGTCGCAAAGAGTTGGACACAACTGAGCGACTGAACTGAAGTGAACTGAAAGGACATTGTGCCTTAGGAGGTAATAAGCACAGTGGGGAAAAAAGTCTACAGAAGGTGAGGGGCCCCAACCTGGGGGGAAGCAGTTTACAATATGAAGTAGGGGAATCAGCCTTAAAGAAAAAGGTCAGAAGCCATGGTGATACCTGGGCAAGAGAATATCAAGCAGAGGGATCTAACACCTAAAAGCAAGAGTAGGCTAGGAAACTGAAAACCAACTTACGGTTACTAAGGGGGAAGGAGAGGAGGATGAAATAAGAGTTTGGGGTTAACATATAGGCTGTATATTGTCACCCTGCTTATTTAACTTATATGCAGAGTACATCATGAGAAACCCTGGGCTGGAAGAAGCACAAGCTGGAATCAAGATTGCCGGGAGAAATATCAATAACCTCAGATATGCAGATGACACTACCCTCATGGCAGAAAGTGAAGAGGAACTAAAAAGCCTCTTGATGAAAGTGAAAGAGGAGAGTGAAAAAGTTGGCTTAAAGCTCAACATTCAGAAAACTAAGATCATGGCATCTGGTCCCATCACTTCATGGCAAATAGATGGCGAAACCGTGGAAACAGTGTCAGACTTTACTGCTTTGGGCTCCAAAATCACTGCAGATGGTGACTGCAGCCATGAAATTAAAAGATGCTTACTCCTTGGAAAGAAAGTTG
Organism: Bubalus kerabau; assembly: GCF_029407905.1. Taxonomy (NCBI): domain Eukaryota; kingdom Metazoa; phylum Chordata; class Mammalia; order Artiodactyla; family Bovidae; genus Bubalus; species Bubalus kerabau. Next base: position 16,359,147 of record NC_073643.1, read on the forward strand.
TGACCAACCTAGATAGCATATTGAAAAGCAGAGACATTACTTTGCCAACAAAGGTCTGTCTAGTCAAGGCTATGGTTTTTCCTGTGGTCATCTATGGATGTGAGAGTTGGACTGTGAAGAAGGCTGAGCACCACAGAATTGATGCTTTTGAACTGTGGGGTTGGAGAAGACTCTTGAGAGTCCCTTGGACTGCAAGGAGATCCAACCAGTCCCTTCTGAAGGAGATCAGCCCTGGGTATTCTTTGGAAGGAATGATGCTAAAGCTGAAACTCCAGTACTTTGGCCACCTCATGCAAAGAGTTGACTCACTGGAAAAGACTCTGATGCTGGGAGGGATTGGGGGCAGGAGGAGAAGGGGACGACAGAGGATGAGATGGCTGGATGGCATCACTGACTCAATGGATGTGAGTCTGAGTGAACTCCTCGAGTTGGTGATGGACAGGGAGGCCTGGCGTGCTGTGATTCATGGGGTTGCAAAGAGTCGGACACGACTGAGTGACTGAACTGAACTGATATATATATATCAGTTCATATATATATATATATATGTTCACATATATATATATAAAATAGATAACAAGGACCTACTATATAGCCCAGGAACTACATCTTGTATCAGTTTAGTTCAGTTCAGTCGCTCAGTCATGTCCAACTCTTTGTGACCTCATGGACTGCAGCACACCTGGCCTCCCTGTTCATCACCAACTCCTGGAGTCTACTCAAACTCATGTCCATCGAGTCGGTGATGCCATCCAGCCATCTCATCCTCTGTCACCCCCTTCTCCTCTTGCCTTCAATCTTTCCCAGCATCAGGGTCTTTTCTAATGAGTCAGTTCTTCACATCAGGTGGCCAAAGCATTGGAGTTTCAGCTTCAGTGTCAGTCCATCCAATGAATATTCAGGACTGATTTCCTTTAGAATGGACTGGTTGGATCTCCTTGCAGTCCAAGGGACTCTCAAGAGTCTTCTCCAACACCACAGTTCAAAAGCATCAATTCTTCAGCACTCAGCTTTCTTTATAGTCCAACTCTTACATCCATACATGGCCACTGGAAAAACCATAGCTTTGACAAGATGGACCTTTGTTGGCAAAGTAATGTCTCTGCTTTTTAATATGCTGTCTAGATTGGTCATAACTTTTCTTCCAAGGAGCAAGCATCTTTTAATTTTATGGCTGCAGTCACCATCTGCAATGATTGTGGAGCCCCCCAAAATAGAGTCTCTCATTATTTTCACTATTTATCCATCTTGTATAACCTATAGTAGAAAGGAATATGAAAAAGAATATATGTACATGTATCACTTTGCTTTACAGCAGAAACTAACACAACATTGTAAATCAACTATACTTCAATTAAAAAAAAAAAAAGAATGGACCAAGAATGAGTTTTTGAACTAGCAGGGAGGCCAGTGTGGCTGGAGACAAGAGTGGGAGAAGCAGAGGAGAGGTAAAAGAAAGGTAAAAAGGAATCTCACTCAGGATCTGTGGTCAATTTGAACTCACAAGCAAATCACCTCACTTGTTTTTAAGATGTGTTTTAAAGTAATCCGTCTTAGAGAAATAGTTAAATAACACCACAGAATGCAGTCACCAGAACTCCGACTGTGGAAAGCCAGTAGACAGGACCCCATCCCAATTTCTTCCAAGGAGAACTTGCAAGAAAGAGAGGCAGAGAGATGGAAGGAGACTGTCTTGAATTATAACGTGTGAGCCCTATTTAAACAAATAACTGGTAGAAAATAAAGGCATTTGTGAGGCAAAGGAGGAAAATTAATTAATGACTATTTAATGCTGTTTAGGAATTTGGGTAGGTTGGGGTGGTTAGCATAAAAATGGTATTGTGTGATAATGGTATTGTGGGTCTTTTTTTTTTTTTTTTAAGTTCTTATGCTTTAGAGCTACCTACTGAGATATTTGGGCTTCCATGATAGCTGAGTTGGTAAAGAATCCACCTGTAATGCAGGAGAGCCCAGTTCGATTCCTGGGTTGGAAAGATCCGCTGGAGAAGGGAGAGGCTACCCACTCCAGTATTCTAGGGCTTGCCTTGTGGCTCAGCTGGTAAAGAATCCATCTGCAGTGCAGGAGACCTGGGTTCAATCCCTGGGTTGGGAAGATCCCCTAGAGAAGGGAAAGGCTACCCACCCCAGTATTCTGGCCTGGAGAATTCCATGGACTATACAGTCCATGGAGTTGCAAAGAGTTGGACACAACTTCACTTACACTTTTACTGAGATATTTACAGATAAAATGAAAGATCGATGATGATTTAAAATGATCATGGTTGTAGTGGGGTCACAGAGGATTTCCTTCTGGAGTCATCCTTGTCTGTGCCCAGAATAGGCATTCCCAAGGATAGGCCCATGGTCTCCACTTCCTCTGTCTCCTGAAGCAGGAGCTCTCCCCCACCTTCATTTTCCATGACTCACTTTCCCCTCTGTGATAGCTGCAGACATGTATTACTTGGATCTCCTGTCAAGAAAGAACTTGTCATTTCAGCTGATAGCTGAATTCAGTGAGCTGACAGCCTCTAGGAGTAGCACCTTCAGGATCCACCACAGCATTTGAGGTGAAGGCCTGCTCTTCCCAGATGGCCCCCAGACACTGACTGCACACAGTAGGGTTACTAAGGCATCTGAGTGCCACCTTGGCTCTGCAATTCATGGTCAGGCTGGCAGAGGCTCTGTCAGAGCTGCATCTCAATTTGTGGTTCTCCCTGCTGGTTCCTGCCTTCTCCTCCTTTATCATTCATAGGGATCTCCTCCTTTGTCATCTCCTAACATCCAATAATCCTAAGTCCATCCAGCATCTGATCACTGGAGGGCCTGAACTCATGCACCTAGAGTTGGCAACGTCACCTGCTCTCGGCCCCCACCCACTCCTGAGCTCTAAACCCCAGCCTCCAGGATCAAGGGATGGTATAATGCATTTCAGAAGCCGTCCCTGGTCTTTTTCATTTCCCAATCTCGCAAGTCAGAACAATTCTCTCTCCATCATCTATACTCTATGGACTTTGTTTATTTTCCTAGCGCAGCTGCAGCATCATGAGAACGTCCCTCCAGTCCCCCACTCAAGCAATGCTAGGTTGCCCTAGAGGGGTTGCCAGTGTCTTAAGTCACTGTGACATCCCCAGTACTTATCACAGGGCCAGGTCAGTGGAGGTGGTGATACAAGAGGGATGAAGGAATGCTATTCCCTGCAAGCTGTTACAGACAAGATGAAGGGATTATTGCTTCTTTAAGCAACAGGCCTCTCCTGCCTTCCACCAAACCACAGCTTGGAGTTAATAAGCATCTGCTGGGGAAGTGGTGGGCAGTCCCTCTCAATGGAGGTGTCAACTCAGAAACTCAGAAAGGGCAAAGCTTGCTTGCATCCACCCAACAATGTGGACGGCTCTGGAAGGGGCATCCTGAGCAGTGACTCCGCAGGCCAGTTCCTGGTTCCTACCATGAAGGCCAGACTGTGCTGTGAGCGCCTGAGCAGGGAGCCTTCAAGTAGTGCGTGCACAACTTGACTCCAGGAGGTGGGAGAAGACTGGGGGAGGCAAGAGTGGCACCCGCTGCTAGGATGCGGCAGGCAGCCAGGAAGCCAGGCAGGCTCCAAATGAGTAACTGCAGATTCTTTCCTGCCTTGCCTGTCATCATGGGGAAAGGCAAGTGACTCTCTCTCTCTTTCCCCCTACACCCTTGCACCCCTTGGATTCCTGCATCCAGAAGGGAGGTGGGGCTTGGGCCAGAGACTGGAGACTAGTTCCAAGGATCCAGGAGGAGAAACATCAGAACAGAATACTCCGGGAGAAATCCATTCAAGAGGACAGGAGGGAGCAAAGGGCAGGAGGTGGCTGCAGCCCCCTTCTCAAACCTGGTAAAGGCCAACTCAGAGCCACTCGGGCTTCAGACAGGGCGGGGGATGGGGAATGGCGATTCAAGTCTCTGCTTCCCACACCCTCAAGTAGTCTGTCTCCCTGCTCCTTACCCCTACACACCTCCAGTTTCTGATATCCCTCCCCAACCCAAGAAGCTTCCCCAGACCATTAGGCAGGTGAAAGGATGGTTTCATCAGATCCCAAGGATTCCCCAGGAGTAGGCCCCTGGGAGACCTCTCAGTGCCTCAGGACATAGAACTGGACATTCAGGAACAGCTGATCAAAACAAGGTCAAACTGACTCGTGGTTGAATTTTTCAAGTTTTTGTTTGTTTTTGCTACTTTCCTTTTCCTGTGCATTTTTTCACTTCTGAAGTTGTTTTGTGCCATTTGCTAGGTAAGGAAGGGTGGGTCTCCCAGGAGAACAACTCTGAAAAAACAAAGAAGTAATCTTCATTGTAAAGAATCTACATGGAAACTATTATTCCTTAGTCACCCGCTTCCTTCCTGGGAGTATGAGGACTGCAAGGGCATCCAGGGGCCCTGCCAGTCATTCTTACTGCCACCAGCCTGCCTACATAGCCCTCCAGCTAAGGAGGGGGTGTCGTGTGGACACCCTCCAGGAGAGAGGAGAGCAGCCACCCCAAGCTGGGAGCCATCAGATTTCCACCCCTCCTCCATTTTCCCAGGACTTCCCTGGTGGCTCTGATGGTAAAGCATCTGCCTACAGTGTGGAAGACCTGGGTTCGATCCCTGGATTGGGAAGATCCTCTGGAGAAGGAAATGGCAACCCACTCTAGTACTCTTGCCGGGAAAATCCCATGAACAGAGGAGCGTGATAGGCTAGAGTCCACAGGGTTGCAAAGAGTTGGACACGACTGAGTGACTTCACTTTCACTTCCATTCTCCCCCACCTGCTTCTGCCACCACTCTGGGCCTCACCAAGAGTCACTTGGCTAAGTGGGGTCTTTGTTTTTTGTTGTTGTTATTGTTGTTTAGTTGCTAAGTCACATTTGACTCTTCTGCCACCCCATGGACTGTAGCCCACCAGGCTTCTCTGTCCATGGAATTTTCCAGGCAAGAATATTGGAATGGTTTGCCATTTCCTTCTCCTGAGGATCTTCCCAACCCAGGAATCAAATCCGCGTCTCCTGCACGTGTCTCCTGCATTGCAGGTGGATTCTTTACCACTGAGCCACCAGGGAAACCCCAAGTGGGGTCTGGCTGACTCCCTTGTATTCCCGAATCCTCAACCCCTTCAAATGCACTCTCAAGTACCCAAGCTATCTGTCCTCAGAGAGAGCAGAACTTCAGCAGGCCAAAGGACATGCCTTAATTGTGGGACTTCATGAGCATTATTCTGTAGGTAATCAGGTGGTGTGTGTGTGTGTGTGTGTGTGTGTGTGTGTGTGTAGAATGGGAAAGGGTTTATGAGAGCCAAAGCTCCTGGATTTGCCATTCCCATCTAGGACTCCTGGGGCACTGTGCCAGCAGAGGTAACACTCCAGAATGAGGACAAAATTCCACTGCCCTGCTAGAGAACTGAGGCCTGAGTGGGGGTACTGGCTGGGCACAGGGAGAGGCAAGGCCCTCTGACCCCTGAGCCTAATCTGGCCTCCAGAAGTGAGAATGGCTGAGAAGTGGTTGGTGACTCATTCTTCAAACACTTCCTCCCCGGAGGAATTGAGTCCAAGCCCCAGAATGGCCAGGGCAAAGGCATCTCCACAGTTCCCTAGTCTGGGGAAGCGCTTCTGTCCAGGCTAACTGATTATATTTCCATAGTTTAATAGTTTATATTAGTTTATATTTTATATATTTTATATTACTTTATATATTTATAATAGTTTATGTTTAATAGTTATATTAAATATGACTGATTATATTTCCACTGGAAGGAGGTGGAACTCTAAGGGGAGTACAATAGCTCCCCAGGTCCTTCCCAGGCAAGAGATGCTGCTGACTTCTCCATCTCTGTGCCCTGCTGCACAGCACAGAGTCTGGCACATAGCAAACTATTAATGAATGTGAGAGGAAGGGAGGATGGGAGGGAAGAAGTGTAGAGAGAGGGGGGGGGGGAGAGAGAGTAGAAGATGAGTTGACATGGAAGGGAAGAAGGAAAGGGAGGGCGGGAGAGAGAAGGCAAATGCTAGCATCCAAATAAGCCGAAATCGAGGAGGGGGCTGGACGCTCCTCCTTTCCTGGCTTTCCCTTGTCTCTCTATAACTCCATCCTGCTCCATCAGTGGCCAGAGTTCCCCGCGCTGTAGGGAGGAAAACCCCAGTGGGTCCGCAGGGAACTCCGTCGCACCTGCGGGTCATCCAGCGCCTGAAATAGCTCCTTCAAGCTGCCGCATATCCTCGCAGGCGCCCAGGGATGCGCAGCCCTCTCCGCCTCTCCAGAAAAAACCGCCCTCCCCCAACTCCTATCTCAGTCACTCACCAGTCACCCTACCCCACTGCCACCACCGCCACCTCCAGCCTCGATCTCACCTTCTAGAACCCTTGGAAAGAGGGCAAGGCAGCCACTTGCATTCGGTCCACAAGGAGACCTTTCAGGCCGCTGCGTCAATGAACCTGCGCCTCATTCTAAGGACTAATAAACCAAGCCCTGAAGATGCACGGTGGAGACTGGATGGTCCGATGTCAGCCGCAGAATCTTGGAAGCGAGGCATCGGAGGCAGGCGGCCCAGGTCCAGGCGTTTCTCTGTACCTCGGTTTCCCAAGCTGTAACATACGGAAGGCGAGAAGAGGAGGACTCCGGTTGTTTCAGGTCGGATGCGCGGGTTCTGGACTCGCGCGCTGGGAAACAGACCTTCCTTCTCCGCGCGATGGCGCTAGAACTTAGGTTCTGCCTTCTTTCGGAGGTGCTCCGGCCCCAGACGCGCGAGGGCGCGGACATGCCGTCCTTCCTGAAGCACGACCCTCGACTGGTCATGAGTGATCCGAGAGCACAGCCGGTATCAAGCGCGCCCTACTAGGTCACCAGGGCTCGAGGAAGGCACCAGGGATCAAAGAATCGGGCCTCACTTGCGCCCTAACTTTCCTTCGTGTGGCCTCTCCCGCGCGAGGGATGAGTTGGGGCGATTGAAAATGGATCAAACAGTGAGCCCCACTTATCTGAGGCACTTGCAGCCCAGAACCTTAAGCAAGTCTCGGCCTTCAGCCTGGGGGATCAAAAGTCACGTTTTGTCTTGTAGTCCGGCCCGCCTACACCTACCCTCCGAGGTGCAGAAGTGAAAAATGGGGAGACTGGGAGGCCTACTAGAGCAGGTGGCTCTGAAGGTGAACGAGCAGGGCGCCCTGGGGTGGGGCTCAAGGGGCATGCGGGAATGGGAGATCGCAGTCAGGCTCTTGGAAACGTCGTGAGCCAAGCACAGAAGAATGGAGCAGTTGGGCTCTCGGGATTCCCGGAGATGCGGTCCCAAGGGACGAAGGTCTACGTACACCTCGCGATTGAGGACTGAAGTGCGAGACTGGCGGGGGGAGCGCGCAGACTCCCTACTAGCCAGGGCGCCCCCCCAGCCCCGCCCCACACCTGCGCGACCGCCCCGCCTCTACCGAGCCATTGGCTAGACCCGCCGCCCGTCAGACGAGCCCCCAGGGCCCGCCCACGCCCCCGCCCCCGCCCGGAGCGGCGCCTCATAGCGCCAGGACCACCTAGGCAGCGCCACTCTGTCAGGCTCCCCGCCGTCGGCCGCGTGGTGCGCCGCCCGCCTGCCAGTTACCGGCGTGGGGCCGCCCGCCGCCGGCTCGGGGCGGACCATGCGCCCTACAAGCCCGCCGCCCGCCCGCTGGTTCTGCTTGCTGACCGGAGCCCTCGTCTGCGTCCTCGGCCCCGCGGTGAGTGTCCTCCGGGCAGCCCGGAGTCCTGGGAGCTGGGGGTGGAGAAGGGGTGACGGGAGCCCTGCTGTGTGCTCACGTCTGTGTGGAGGGGATAAGGGGTGCGGAGCATGAGGTCTCGTCTTCGCTGCGCCTGAGACCGGATCTAGACCCGAGGGAGGGGTAGGGTCTCCCTCGCGCCTAGTCCCTACCCGCGCAGCCTGGAGCCCGTTCTGCGTCAGAATCTGGGACACTCGTAGAGGGGCGGCGGGAAAGAGCTGGCTCCAAACTTGCCTTGCGTGTAACGGCTGTGGGTTGGCGAAGTCAGTGAATGCAGGGTCGGGGACTGCGGGCCACTGAAATGGAAGGTCTGGTAGACAGTAGGTTAGGGGGAGGCTGTGAGGGTCGTCGTTGTGTGCTGTGCCCGCCGGAAGGTGTCTGTGGGGCATTAAGTTACTTGTAGGAGTGACATTGAGCAGCAGACCAAGCACTGAGCCCCCCCCTCTCCCCCCCGGGAAGGGGCTTTGGGGATCGGGTGACTGGCAGGCAGACCCTTCCTGTGCCCTCCCACTGAGCAGAATTGAAAGAGATGGAGCCCAAGGTGCAAGGTGGTGGGCAATGAGGATTTGGGGTGGTGTTTATTGGAGAAGGCCAGACATGTGCATGGGAAGGGAGCAAATAACCAAGAAGCAGTGGCCACCCTCTTCCTTGCACTTCGGCTTCATCTCCACATGGGTATGTGTGTGTGTACCCCTGGTACCCATGTGTCCCATGTGTGGATGTGCCCATGTGTGTGCCTAGTGGAGGGGGAGACACTCACCTGGGCTGCCGGGCAGATTCTGGCTGAGGCAGGAGATGCATGGGTCATCTTCCTATAAGATCAGGGAAGACCTGAAGACTACCCAAACCCATTTTACAGATGGGCAAAATGAGGCCCAAAGATATCAGAGCCACACCTATCCCCCACCCATCAGACCTGGACTGAAGCTGATTTCTTTCTATCCCTCCCCTGGAGCTTGAGGAATCTGTGGTTGCTGCTTGGGCAGAGCCTAAAACATGTGGGTTCCAGGTGGCTGGTGGGTGGATGGAGTATATGGGTCATCTATAGTCTCTTCTGTCCCATGAGTATCTCCCTGACCATCACCTCCACCAGGGCAGGAATCTCTGTTTCCATCTCACTAATGTGCTGCACATTTGGGCTGGGATGCTCATTGCTTGTCCTGGAAGCAGACATTATGACAATTGGCATAATTCTTCTCTCACTGATAGCTATGGTGAGACCCACCTTCTGAGCTCTCAAAGCCCCACCAAGTTCTGGCCCTGAAGGCATACTCTGGCAACACTTACAGCCTCTCAGGGTCACAGAGCTTCCAGGCCTCACCAGCAACCCTCTGGCTCTCCCACCCCTGAGCTCTGACCACTCAAATTTTCCATGGATGAACCAGGGATCTTGGGACCACCACTGGCACCACATTCTCCCATTGCTGGAGGCTTCTCAGTCTAGGGGCAGACTGGTTTCAGTGGGGTCCCCTCTCCAGCAACATCTGCCCCCCACCTCCTGAGACAGTTCAAGCCTTGGTCTTGCCATGCCTACCCTCCCCTGTCTTTCCACATCTTACTTGGTTAGTTCCCAACTCCAGCTCCTCCTCCAGACAGCCTTCCCTGATTGTTCCAACCCACTGTGCCCTTCCCACTCTGACCTCACTCTTTAACCCTAGCCTGGGGCTTTTTGACCATCCCATGGGATCAAGGCCTAAGGTGTCTCACCCTCCCATGTGCCCTACAGCCCAGTGCAGGGCTGGGCCCGCAGAGGGAGGAGAAGGGACTCACCCAGGAGTCGATGAGAGCAGACTGGAATGAGGGGCCCCTATTTCCCTCTCTACTTCTCCCTTCTCCACACAAGCCACCACTTGCTCCCATACCAAATAGACACCAGGCAATCCTGCTTCAGCCAGACTCAGGGAAGGGGGGTAGTGTGTTATCAGAGTCATAAAATGGCAGCTGCAAAGTTCAGTTTGAAGACCCAAGGCCGTATCACTCCTGTTTATGGAGCCCTGACCTCAGCCTGAGAAGAGGAAATTTCTGAACAGGGAAGCCAAAAAGGAAAGAAAACCTCCAGTGTCTCAGAAGAGGAAGTCTTCCCCAAGGCCACCCTTCAAGCTTTCCATTGCCCCTACCCCCTGGAGAGTAGGCACAGGAGCTCCTCATTGGTAGCAGAACTGCTCAGGCCAGTGCCCAGCCCAAGGGCGGAGACAGGAGGTGTCATAGAGAAGGGGCAGACCCATGCCCTGCCCTGGGAAGATTCTCCAGCTGGTAGCAGAGAGTGGAGCCAGTGACCCAGGAGAACCAGCCCAGCCAGATGTGGGCTGCAGCCTTTCAGAACTGGGGTAATGGTCGCTCAGAGGAGCAGTCAGGGAAAGCTCCCTGGAGGAGGCAGGGCAGTCCCTAAAGAGTTTGGCCAAATGATCCAGTCTTCCACCTGAGACTATGAGACAGCCTCTATTGGCAGGACCAATGGGCCTGTCCCCAGAAGGAGGAGCAAGCCCTCAGCTCCCCCTACCCCGCTGCCCAGAGGCTGGGTTGGCCCAGGGATTCAGAGAGGCCTGGTTCCTCTGACTTCTCTCTGAGACTTAATGGCCGTCTCCTGAAAGCTTCACCTTGCCATAGGCCTCCTGCCCCAGCCATCTGCTTCCAGCTGCTCCAGGAGCTTCCAGGCTACCCAGCAATCCCGGCCCCTAGCCGGCCACCTGTGGTGTTTAGGAAACACAGCTACAGAGGGGTCAAGTCTCCTCCTTAAGTGAGCATGTCAGGTAGGCCTGCCCAAGGCTCCCAGGGGTGGGGGGTGGGCAGGGCTGTGCTGGAAGATCGAGCTCCCATCTGAGGTTTCCACTGTCCCATGCTGCCCTGACATCCATCTTTCCAGACATTTCTAGAGCTTCCAAGATGAGTAGCCTGAGCTGTGTCCTCAGCGCACTCCATGGCCAGTTGACCTGGAGAACATGTTTCCTCTCTGTGGAAGGGCCTCTGTTTCCTCATCACAAAAAGGAGGGTGAGAACCCTTGGCCAAACATGCAGGAGAAATGGGAAAAGAGGCCAGCTCCACCTTGGCTGGAGCCACGTCTTCCTCACCCCACCCCATCCCACCCCATCTCACCCCAGCCTCACAACTGACTATGAAAAGGGCTTGGCCTTCCAGTCAGGACTTCTGTGGTTGAAGGATATGAGAGTGCTGTGTGAACTGTGTGGCAGGTTGTTCCTTCCTCTGGATCCCCAGTCTGGGAGCCTTGTGGACCCTTCTTCAGCTCTCTCTTGTTCCACTTGCCCAGGAGTTTCCAGGGAAGGCAGGAGTCCTAGGCACAGGGGGTGGTTTGTCCTCTTGAGTGGCCAGACAATATGGGGCATGAGGTTCCAGGCCCAGGCAGGTGACAAGTCCTCTTAGGGAGGACTGGATGATGGGCCCTTCCGCATGGTGGCAGCCTCATGGCAATCCAGCCTGAGGAGCCTGCCACTTACAGGGGGTCCTCACTGTGCCCCTCTGGCTGTGGATGCAGGAATGGGGTCTGGGGACTAGACAAAGCCTCATCCCTTCCTCCTTGCTCCATCTTCTCAACCTCCTAGACTCCTCCTTTTCCTGTCTGACCTCCCCAACACAGAGCTGTTCTCACTGTGCCAAGGAAAATGTGCAGTGTGTACAAGCTCTCTCACATGCCTTAGATGTATTTCAGAAAAAAAAAGAAATACAATCTAATCTCTCTGCCACATTATGGGTTTTTTAAAACTTTTATTGTGAACATTTTCAAGCATATAAAAAAACGTAGAGCAAGCAGTATAATGAACATGGAAATGCCCATTTCCGGGAGTGATGTCACCAAAAACAGCAGTATAGGAATTTCCAATGTTTGTCCACTCCAAATTTCTAGATTTGAAAGTTATTAACCATTAATATTTGCACCATTTGCTCTTTTGGTTGAAGTATTTGAAAATACGTTATAGATATCATAGACCAAATTATTTTAAGATGCATCTCTAAAATCAAGGATATTTTCCTGTATACCATCATCACTCCTAATAAAATTAACAGGGATTCCTTAATAGCTGATATTCAATAGCTGATGTCCCCCAGTAGCATTTAATCAAGCATCACAAGATGTGTGGTGATATTATCAGGGGGGAAGAAGGGTGTTGCATTTACTGCAAGGAACTTTCCTGCCTGTGCCATGATGGGACTGTATAGTGAGCTGGCAGGTGGGTGAGGGGAAGAGCAGGGGGGCCTTGAGCAGGTGGGTGGGCAGCAGGCTAGATTTCACCAGATAGGACTCAATCTTATCTGCACCCCTTCTCATGTGGTTCATGATGTGAAGGTCTGTGTCTCCCAGAAAGTGCCTCCGGCCATCTTGAAAACAAGTTCTTCCTGCCCAGGGGAGGGTAAGAGGGGTGAGGGGAGAAGAAGAGGGGAGAGGAAGAGGTCACCAGCCAACATGTCAAGGACTCATGGCTCCAGGTTCTGGTGCCCTGCTTTCTGCAGTTGAGCAGACACCAACATCACCCACGGACACCATGTTTGAAACTGAGTGTTATTTCTGCAGTGGTACCCAGGATGACTTTCAAAAGACAGAGGATTGAAACCTGAGTCCCTACTGCCCCTGCTTAGCAAAGTGACCTCATGGTAACAAAGGTAGTAAAGGCCCTCTTCGTGGTGATCCTCTGCAAAAAAACCTGAAAGGCTTCGTGGGCCTCAGTAAACCTCACAAGAAGGGCCTTTTTATGGGTCCAGGCTTAACACCAAGCTGAACTCCTTTGCATTCTAATAATGAGAGCCCTTATCCTGGTATCACCTTGAACTGCGGAAAGTTCTTTCTTGCCCCAGACCCAAGCTTGTGTCCCCATGTCTCCCTCTTTTTCTTACCCTCAACTCCCCAGCACAAGTTCTCACTCCATCCTCCTACTCCCTAGAGTTCAACCTTCCCCAGGATTTTTATTTATTTTTTGGCTGTGCTGCCAAAAATGTGGCATGCGGGATCTTAGTTTCTGGACTAGGGGTCAAACCTTTGCCCCTTGCATTGGAAGCACAGAGTCTTAAGCACTGGACTATCAGGAATGTCCAGCCTTCCCAAGATTTTCAGAGATGGGAGGCTTTGGACTATTGGCCAAAGAACGTGAAAATACAGGGAGGGTAAGAGAAATTAGACAGCAATAGGGGGCAAAGGAGAACCAGGCCTGAGACCTCTCCTCTGGTGGACACCGCTGCCACTTGTCAGTGGGAAGGACATTCAGGCTGCCTGGGATTCTGCAGGGCTATCATGCAGGAACTAGGCTGGCGTCTGGGCATGTGGGGCTGGGCTGGGACTTTGGCAACAACTGATAACCCTTGTCAATCCCCCTGTGTCATTTACATGTAACTCTCAACACAACCTTGATGTAGGTGGTACTGTCATTGTTGCCACTTCTACAGATGAACTGAGGTGACTTGCTCAAGTTCGCCCAGCCAGGAAGTGGCCAAAAGTCTGCTTCCAGAACTCGTGGACTTAACTAGGCTATGCCATCTTATAAGAGTAACTATTTCTTCCAAAGTGGCTGTGGCATGCCACACGCTGCCCTGGGACTTTAGAGATAGGTTTTAATTAATGAGATGTACACATCAGAAGTGATAGCTCAGGGAATTGTCTCACACATGTGCACCTGTGTAGCCACCACCCAGATCAACCTATGATACCTTCCTGTCAGCCCAGCAGACTCCCTTGTTTCTCTTCCCACTAAGATAATCATCTCTACTTCCTCTTGTGCCCTCTGAAAAGGCGGGAGCCTATTTCTCCTCTTTTCTGTGACCTCTGGATCCCATGATTTACCTCACCTTCCTGTGCCTGCCCCGACTCTTTTCTCCTCCTCCTCCTCTCCTCTCCACCCTCACTTCTTCCTTGACTACAAGATCTGCAACTCCTCACCAGTTCAAAATGAAGGGGACATCCAGGAAACTGGTTTGCGGTCTTATGTACCTTTGATCACACTGTTTTCTCTCTGAGTCCTCAGTTTCCCCGCATGACCCTTTGATGCTCCATTATTTCAGTGGTGGTAGGGAGAGGCTTAAGTAAATCGTGGGATGTAACATGGTAATGGGAGCCTCTGCTCTCTCTGCTCCCTTTCCATGGCTTTTTCCAACTATCCCTAGCAGGAAAAAAAAAAGAGAGAGAGAGCCCTCCTTTGACAAACCTCGGAAACACAGATCATCCACGGTGGCCCCCAGTGCTTGGTACCTTACAGGCAGGAATTTCTCCTGTTTCATCGATTCCAGCCTGTTGCATTTTAGATGCTTTCAGAGACTAGCTGCTCCTCAGAGGGACTCACATGCCCCCACCACCCTGCTTCTGTCTCCCTTGGCTTCTTCTGCCATAGTTCTCTGGCCCTGGGTGAAGCAGGGGCTTCCCATCCAGGCCAGTATCTGTGGTCTCAAGCTTCCCTTGAGGGGAGTTGGGTATGGCCCCCAACACCTGAGGTGGGCTCACCCCTCTCTTGCTAAGCCCCCAGCACCTAACAACTAGAACTCCCAGCATCTTCCCCCTTTGCCCCACCACCTCAGCCTTTACCCCAGATCTCAGGGGGCCCCATTAGGAGGAGAAAGCAAAGCTCTCTCCCAAGCCCCTTACTGTGGGAATAGACAGGAAGGGGCGTCCTGAGCAGGTGGAATTAACAAAACATGGCTAATCCAGACCCCCAGCCAGACACTCAGGACTATACTGCAAATCCCCAGGCAGTTACCTCCCACATGCAGCCAACAAAATGGCAGGAGACACAGGATCAGAACCGCAAAGATGCTAGGGACTTCTTCATTCTTGCCTGAATCCCTTCTTCTGGGCTCAGGTATGCCTGTCACAGAGAAGGTATTGGGGAACTAGACTGGGCTGAAGCTCTCATCTTAACCCAACTGCAAAGTGAGGGCTTCCCAGGTGGCTCACTGGTAAAGACTCCACCTTCCAAGCAGGAGACACAGGTTCGATTCCTAATCTAGGAAGATTCCCCTGGAGAAGGAAATGGCAACTCACTCCAGTATTCTTGCCTAGAGAATTCCATGGACAGAAGAGCCTGGTGGGCTACAGTCCGTGGGGTCGCAAAAGAGTCGGACACGACTGAACAACTAAACAAGGTTGGACTGCGTTTGAGCCCCACTTTCTCCTCTCCACATGAAGTGGCAGGAGACAAGTTAGGAGATGTAGGCAGTGGTGGGGTTTGGAAGGGTTGGAGTGCCATTTTGATGTATGGGCTTTGACTCCTAGGACCATCAGAGATTTGATGCAGGAGAATGAGAATGAAGACACACGGTTTACAAAGATCCCTCAGGTTGCAGGTGGTGAGGCTGAAAGCTTCTGCACTAGTCCAAGCAGGGACTGATGAGGCCTGGCCCCTGTCCACATCTCCAAACTTGTTTCCTGATGCTTCCAGCACCCCTTACTGAAGCCACATCAAACCTCTTGCAAACGTGACTGTGTTAGGCGTTTTCCTGCCTCTGTGCTTCTGCGCACACTGTTCCTACTTTCTGGAATGTCCTTAGTTCAGTTCAGTCAGTTCAGTTGCTTAGTCGTGTCCAACTCTTTGCAACCCCATGAATCGCAGCACGCCAGGCCTCCCTGTCTATCACCAACTCCCGGAGTTCACTCAGACTCACGTCCATTGAGTCAGTGATGCCATCCAGCCATCTCATCCTCTGTCATCCCCTTCTCCTCCTGCCCCCAATCCCTCCCAGCATCAGAGTCTTTTCCAATGAGTCAGCTCTTCGCATGAGGTGGCCAAAGTACTGAAGTTTCAGCTTTAGCATCATTCCTTCCAAAGAAATCCCAGGGCTGATCTCCTTCAGGATGGACTGGTTGGATCTCCTTGCAGTCCAAGGGACTCTCAAGAGTCTTCTCCAACCCCACAGCTCAAAAGCATCAATTCTTCGGCACTCAGCTTTCTTCACAGTCCAACTCTCACATCCATACATGACCACTGGAAAAACCATAGCCTTGACTAGAATGTCCTTACTCCACCTCTAATTATCAGACTCTTACACAACCTCAAAGGCCCACTACTGCCCATTCTCTGTGAATCCCACACACCAGCTATATCCCTTCCCTGGGGCCATAGAGTTGGCTGTATCTGGCTGGGAATTTTCTAATTTTGTGTGTCTGGAGTGCAGCAGGATAATGAGGATGTTTAGAATAGGAAAATATATAGAAGAGGAAGTTCAAAGTCTGCCCGAATTCCTCAGTGATAAGGCTAGAGGAAGCTGCCCTGGCCCTGTCCTCCAAAGGGCAATGGTTGACCAGATGGCCCGAGGCAAGCCCACAGAGAGGGATTGATGCTGTCCAGACCAGTGGCCAGAGACTTAGGTCCTTTGGGAAATGTGCATTGCTGACTGACCTCTGGTCCCTCTTTGGGTCTCTATTTCCTCTACCATTCTCCAGATGGGGCCCAATACTTGGCCGTGGTGAAAGCAGAACTCCTCTTCTAGACCACCTCCACTTTACTCAGAGATATCCCAGGCGACCCCAAGGGCTCCTGCCCTGCTTCTACATCATGCCTCTCAGGAGAGACTCTGTTACTGTGCTTCTGGGGGAGCAGAGTTGCCTAGAGAAGTTAACCCCGCAGTCTGCACCCTCAGAGAGTAGCAAGCGGAAACTGCCAGGAGCCCTGAGATGCCCTCAGTGATTAGAAAACAAATGTGTCCTGGCAAACAGCAGGGCCATAGCCCAGGCTTATGAGGGCTCAGCAGGGACTTCCCTAGTGGTCCAGGGAAGACTCCATTCCCCATGGAGGGGGCCTGGGTTTGATCCCTGCTCAGGGAATAGATCCCACATGCCACAACTAAGAGTTCACATGCTGCAACTGAAGATCCTGTGTGCCAGCACTAAGATCCAGTACAACCAACTAAGCAAATAAATTTTTTTTTTTTAAAGAAGGTTCAGCAAATGAGGGCATCCTTTGTCCTAGTCTCAGAGCACAAGTCTGGACTCTTGGTTACAGGGACAGAAAACTCAACTGGCTTCAGCCATACAGAAAGGTATTGGGTCATGTTGCTGGAAGCAGGGTTGGTTTCAGGCATGGCTGCATTCAAGGGCTCAGACAATATCCAGAGGATCCCATTTTTCTCCATCTCTTTTTCCTGCCTTTAACATGCAGCTTTCATCACTGGGTTCTACTTGGCAACCAGGTGGGAGCAGTAGTTCTAGCCCCTGCATCCTCTGAGGTTTCCAGTCCAGTGGGCAAGAACAAATCCACTTACCTAATTGCTTAATCCGAGGTCCCAGGAATGAGCTTCCTGGCTCTGAGGAGTGAATTGGACCATGTGCCAGGCACTATGGCCAGGAACACTAACTGACTTAAGTCTGGTTACATGTTGATCCCCTGAGAGAGGGTTCATCAGAACCTATGGACTAGGAGTGGGGAAAGATGTGATTTCCCAGACAGAATGAGGATATGCCACCGGAGGAGTTGTAAAGAATGATAGAAGGCAGTAACTCTGATGTCTACTACTTACTATCCATCCTGCTTTCACATGGAGGAGTGCATGCTCATTTGCTTCAGTCATGTCTGACTCTTTGCAACCCCGCGGACCTTAGCCTGCCAGGCTCCTCTGTCCATGAGATTTTCCTGGCAAGAATACTGGAGTGGGTTACCATGCCCTTCTCCAGGGGATCTTCCAAACCCTGGAGTTGAACCCGCATCTCCTGCGCCTCCTGCTTTGCAGGCAGATTCTTTACTTGCTGAGCCATTGGGTTTAACTAAAATTGGTTGAGGGGGTGATGGGAGCTGAAAATGTGCAGAAGAGGCAGGCTAGGCTGGGGAAGCACCAAAAGGCAGAACACACCCTGTGACTGAGGACAACAAGCTTGGAAGGTACCCTTGGGAGAAGTGTGCTCCAACAAAGCAAGAAAGACCAATGGTGGGACACAAGCTGGGCTGGCTAAACCCCAGATTCCTCTTCCAGAGTCCACCTCCGGGATCCTTCTGGCCACCCTTGTTCCTATGCCCCAGCAGGATGAACCAAACACAAATCCCTTAAGACAAAGCTCCATGAGAATCTTCGACACTTTGGGGAAAGAGGGGAAGCATGTGACCCAGCACCCAGACCTCACTCACCCATGAGCCATTAGCATGAAAGCCACACAGAGAACGTGGGTTCCATCTCAGACTGTTAACTCTACCGGTCAGTTAGGGTAAAAATATTAGCTGGTAAGTCATTTAAAGGACTTCTCTGGTAGCTCAGCTGGTAAAGAATCCGCCTGCAATGCAGGAGACCTTGGTTCAATTCCTGGTTCAGAAAGATCCCCTGGAGAAGGGATAGGCTAGCCACTCCAGTATTCCTGGGCTTCCCTTGTGGCATAGGTGGTGAAGAATCCACATGCTATGCAGGAGACCCGAGTTTCATCCTTTGGATGGGAAGATCCCTTAGAGGAGGGCATGGCAACTCACTCCAGTATATTTGCCTGGAAAATCCCCATGAACAGAGGAGCCTGGCAGGCTACAGTCCATGGGGTCACAAAGAGTCGGACACAACTGAGCGACTAAGCACATATGTCATTTAAAAGCTAACATATGGAAAGTAACACAGATCTATTATGGAGCATGATACAGTTGTTCATATAACTGTTTAAAAGAAAAGGTATGAGATTTAAGATTGTGGTCCCTCTTTGGAGTCACGTGCTTACAGTGGGACTGACTTGTCTAGAGCAACAGTTAAAGTCACACCCTTGGTGCCTAGGGGCCAGACAGGGATCTCCTTAAAAGAAGGAAATAAGGGGAACCCCCAAAACACTTGTGCTCTCCCCAAAACCCTACTGCAAGAAGCCTTAGAGTCATCAGGGGCGGGGCCTGAAGTCCATTTGGTCCATAGGGAAATTGAGGGCCAAGACCTTGTTCCAGGGTGAGGGGGACAAGCTGGAAGAGACACTAAGAAATTCTGATTCTGGACAATCTTGCGGGACTCTCCCCACAGCCATGTTGGGGACTGTGGCATTCTTCTCCCTGGGCAGAGATGAGGAAGTGGGGTGGCAGCCACTTCCCTAATGCCAAAGAGACTGGCTGAAACTGCCACCAGCCCAGTGGTTCCTTTACTGAGGCCTTTACCACACCTTTCTCCACAAGACCTGACTCCCAAGACCTGTTTTTTCCGGCTATTCTTGGGCAGCTGTCATCCCTACTCACATGTCTGCCCCAATGCCAATATCTCCCTGGCACACAGGTTTGACTTTACCCTTAATCCCTGGCCAGGGCATAGCAGAGGGAGAGGAAAAGCCTGGGCTTCTTGGTGACCTCTGCGAGAGGAGGCCTGGTTGGATCATGAGCCATTCTAGAGGGGCCTCTCTTACTTCTTGAGACTTCCCTCACCCTCACTAGATCTGCTAGAGCTTGAATTATTCAGAAGCTAAGAAGCAGGGTGGAGGGTCTGGTCAAGGAGGACCACCATTCCCTTCCCATACTGGTGACCCAGGGGAAGAAGCACAGGCTCCAGGAATGGGGACAGAGGATGAAAGATGGAGCCAGACTCCTGGACTCCTCCCAGGCCTGGCTCCGAGAACCAGAAGACAGGGTCCAGCTCAGAACAAGGTATTACCTGCTGGGCCCCACTCATCCACAGAGACTGAAACAGGGACCCGGGGCTCCCAGCCTAAGCTGGAGGTCCAGTGGGCCAGCTCTGGGCTCCAAGGAGAGGCCCTCTGACCTCTGTCCAGAGTTGTGCCACCCACAGAGATGGTGTTGTTACAGCCACAGTACTGCTGGAGCCAGCAGGAGGCCACGACAGGGCCCTCACAGCAGAGGGCTTTGCGGGGGACACTGGATAAGAGTTTGGGGTCAGATCTAGGTCAAGCTCAGACTTCAGTCTAAGGCTGAGTTCAGACTGGGGCCTGGGTTCAGTCTGGAACTTGGGTTAGTCCGGTGACTGGGCCTTGCTTAGCCCCATGCTCCTGGAGCTCCCGGACGGACAGGTAGGCTGTGGATGAATGAGGCTGACGGGTCCCCCTCCCTGTCTCGCTCCCCCAGGGCGGCTGGGCGGTGGGGCTGCAGCAGGAAGAGTGTGACTATCTGCGGATGATCGCGGTACAGCACGAACAGTGCCTGGAGGAGGTGCAGCTGGAGAATGAAACAGCAGGTGAGGCCCCTGGTGGCAAGAGAGAACCCTCCTCCCTCCACGTAGCCCACCTCCCTCTCATCGTGAGCCCTGCTCCACCCTCAGGTCGAGGCTGCCTAGCGACAGGGCCATCAGATCACCTGGTATCACCCTCTGGTCTTCACTCCCCAATCTTGTGCTCCCCACGTTTGGCTCAGCAACCGTGGGGTAAGAATGGAAGGAAATAGAGGGCTTCCTTTAAGAGCTGTTGCTGGAGCCAGACTCACAAGGGCGGGCAGGATGTGGAGAAGCAGAGAGTCTGGGAAGTCAGAAGGTGCCAAGGCCGACTGCCTGTGGCGGGTGGGGAGTGGGTGTAGAGTTCATGCCTCTCTGGGAGGGGGAAGGGCTGAAGCAGTGGGGTGCCTGGGCCAGCTCCGGGTCTCTCTCCCAGAGGTCACCTCCCTGAAGCTGGGGTTACAGCTACAGAGCAGCCTGGCTCAAGAGCAGGGATCATTTGTTCTTCCTGGCTCCCCCGTCCTCCCATCTCACTGAGGCTGACAGTCATGAACCCCAGCCTAAGTCCCTCCTCCTGGGCTCTGATTCCCACCTCCTACAGCACTGAGTGTGTGCAGCATCACAGACGGTCTTTGCCTCTCCCAGCTCTCAAGGAAGGATGGCCCTCTGTCTCCCAGGGCCCTGAAACTATGGCCCGGGGGAGGGTCAGCCAGACCTGCCTACAGTTTGTACGCCCCCCTGCCCCTGCCTGTGGGGCAGGAAGTCAAGACCAGGCTGCACACAGCTTTGGAAAGTCTCAACAGTGAGATCCAGGATCATGGGCAGCCCGGAGAGGCCCAGACACCAGACTCTAGGCCCCACTAGAGCACCTCCCAGGCCCCGAGGGCGGGCCACCCTTGTGATCCCAATGAGGTCATTGCTGGCGCAGGGTGCCTGTAGGAAGCCAACACTCTGTCACCAGGCAGTCGGCCTGAGATGCAGAGGAGGCCATGAAGGGTCTGTGGGCGGTGAGTCTGCCCCATGATCTTGTGCAGGACTCTGCGTGTTCGTGCACATCTGGCTGTGCACTCCTGGCCCATGTCTGTCTAGGGCTGCATCTGTGCCTCTGGAGCCTGTGTCTGACTCTGAGTGTCTTTGTATGTTGGAGGCATATGTCTGTGTAAGCCTCGACCTGCCTGGATATGTCTGCCTGGTGTGTGGTGTGTGTGTGTGAATGTCTGTGGTATGCTCAGTTGTGTCTATACATGTGTGTCCGTGAGTTGTGTGTGTCTCTCTGTGCCTGTGTTTGCTTATGTCTGGTTCTTCCATGTTCAAGTAAGCATACCTGGATGCATGTTTACATGTGTGTCTGTGATTCTATGTGCCAGGGAATGCTTGTCAGCGAGTGTCTGTGCACACACATCTGTAGAATGACACAGCAGAGGCTCCCACCCTGCCTCGCCATCCCCCACCCAGGCTGAGCTTTCTTTCCCATTGAGGTTGCAGCCCCACTGTGGGCACGCATAGCCAGCCTGGGCCCTGGGTCTCTGTGGGCCTGGTGACATGTGCGGTGGGACCTGTGTGGCCTCCCTGGGGCAGACACACAGAGAATACTCCCGGGCCCAGCTCACAACCACAGTAGCCCCAGATGCCCAGCATTTTCTTGGCTGTCACCCCCTCTCAGCTTCCTGACCCTGCTCTCTCCTGCAGGAAGCCTCCCTGACCAGGTACCGGCCCCTCTTCCTTGGCTTCCCCCAGCCCCACCCCACCCGCCAGCCTGTGCCCCAGCAGTTCACAGCCCAGCCCTGGTGGTACTGAGATTCCTTGAGGCCAAGTGTGGCCGCCCCGGGGGCACAGAGCCCAGGCTCCCTCCTCTCTGTGCCACTTCCGGTGAAGTTGAGCTCAGGACACCCAGTTCTGAATCCATTCCTGATCCGGGTGGCCACTGGAAATCTAGAGAGCCTGAAGCCTGGCAAGAACCCAGACACAATAGCAGGCCTGCAAACCAGGGCATGCCTAGCATTGTTAGGGCTATCCACAGACCAGCCAAGCAGAATTCCCAGAGAAAGGGTCTTGAGTCCTCCGGACCAGGCAGAGGGCAAGCAGTTTGCCGGAGACCTGGAGCTAGTTGTGTAATGGCTCTGTCCCTCAGTTGTTTGTCTGTAAAATGGGAGGGTTAAATGAGTTCTTAGCGTAAAGAGGGTAGAACAATGTCTCCCACATATAAAGGCTGCATAAGTGTTTGCTGATGATACCATTAACAGGATCTAGCAAGATTTGACTGGCAGCCACATGGCCTCCAGAGATGTGGGCACAGGGATGGAAGAGAGACGGGAGCCCTAGTGAGGCCACAAAAGACTCAGGATAGGATGGGTGGTAGTGGATGGGGTCCCTGAAGCAGGGAGCCTGTGCTCTCTGACCAGGCCCCGGAGATCCAGGTGTTCTCAGCCTTCAGCTGCAGGTGCCCCCTGGCTCCTGCAGCCCCAGAAGGCACCCCTACTCTCCCCACTGCTGGCCCACCTTTGTATCCAGAGCCTCAAGGCTCTTCCCCGAATGGGGATGTCCTTCCGCCTCCTCTTCCCAGGCCCCGTTCTTGGGAACTCGTGAACCTTCGGACCTGGGCTGGGCTGGGTTTGGCCCAGCTGGCGTTGACTTTGGCTCAGGGGTTGGGTTTCCTGAGTAAATCTATGGGACTGGCAGTGTTGCAAAGAGACAATTAAACCTCCCTCGGGGGAGGGCATCCAGAGGAGTCCTTGTTCCTCAGGGGCACTCAGACCCTGAACAGGCAAGACCACAGCACTGGCATCTGCCTATTCAAGCGGACCCCTAGAGACCCCACTGTGCAGGCTTCACCAGCCAAGGTGAACAGGTGCGCAGTGGAGAACACAGCCTGTGATACAGGGCTTTATCCGAATTCACTCCCTAATCACCAGCCTCTGTCACAGTTCACAATTTTATTGGATTGGAGGCATTTGTGTTGTTTTATGGTGGGCTTCTCTGGTGGCTCAGATGGTAAGTAACACACTTGCAATGCAGGAGCCCTGGCATTCGATCCCTGAGTCAGGAAGATCCCTTGGAGAAGGGAAGGGCTATCCACTCCGGTATTCTTGCCTGGAGAATCCCATGGATAGAGGAGCCTGGTGGGCTACAGTCCATATGGTAATTTGGTGTTGTTTTATAAAGACTCCTCAAGAACTAGATAAACCCCAGTATATTCATCACCCTATCATACCCAACAGCTCCTTTTTATAACAAATATTTTCTAATGCTTCCTTTACTATTCTAAAATGAAACTTAGGACATACACCTTTTTTTTAATGATGTCCTAATTATAACGTAAAACAAAAATAGAATAAAGACATATATAATAAAATACTGTGTACACATTCCAGCACAATCACACCAAAAGATAAGAAGACAGAGTCTAAAGGTTGTACCTATAAATATAAATTCTGGGAATGTGAGAGCTTTAAATGTAGATTGATATATACGCTGGTTGCATCACGGACCCAGGTTTATGGGCAGCATTGCCATAAGTAACGTGATTTTCCAAAACATTGAACAACTCTTAGTAAAGTTCAGAGCACAGCAAAGCCCAGCCTTCTCTCCCTTTACTTGGCTGCTTCTTTCCTGGAAAACTTGTACTGTCAAACCCATACAATAAGTGCCTTGTGTTTATCTGTAAAATGGAGTAAGAGTCTAGCCTCTGGTCATTACAAAAGGTTTTCGTCTGTGCAAACGCCCAGCAACTCATTTGAGAGTCCCAGACACTACACAACTCACCGTTGTGCAGGACCGCGCAAAATGCCGGCCTGGCATCCCTGTCGCCTGTGTGTCGAATGCTGGGGAAGCCCCTCCTCACAAGCTCTGCTACAAACAAACCCCCTCCACTGTTCAAAACACACAAGGGGAGCTCTGTCTCTCACCAAAAACCGTGGACCTGTAGTTATGCCTCCTTCTCCTCCCTCCCTGTCTCCCCTCTCAGACTGGAGGCTCCTCAAGGTGGGAGCCTAGACAAGGAGGAAAAGAGTGGGTGCCTGTGGGCTCAGGACCAAGGCTGGAGGCCCCTGGTGACTACGCTGACCCGTGTGTCCTCTGCCTTCACCCCACAGGCTGTGGCAAGATGTGGGACAACCTCACCTGCTGGCCAGCCACCCCTAGGGGTCAGGTGGTTGTCTTGGCCTGTCCCCTCATCTTTAAGCTCTTCTCCCCCATTCAAGGTAAGAACCTCGGTTTGAAGGGCGGGAGTTGGGTGGCAGGAGTAGAGGTGGCTGGAGTGAGGAATCACCTCTCAAGGAAGTGAGAAGGCAAAGGAGGTGCTCAAGGGGCTAGAACAATTAGGGGTGTGGGGGGCCTTCCTGGAAGAGGCTGCATTATTAGCTCTCTGAAGGGCTCATGGGATCTGATTAGCTCTTCCCAGAAAGATAAGCATGTGGGAAGGGCTCACTAAATATTTGTTCAGCGATTGATAACTGATTGACAGTTATGACTCCCATGTTCCCATTTTGGGGGGCTGGTCTTGGTTCATTCTTTCACTACCTGGAGGCAATGATCTTCCAGACTCTGCGAAACTGGCCTTTCTTGCACAAATTGTCAGGTCCTGCTTAAGTGAATGTGCACATATATGGCAGAAAAGAAAAGGGGGGAACCTCTTCAGGAAATGGGCCGTCTTGCTACTGAATAATTAAAGGGGCTTAGGGCACATAGTCAGTCATGCTTTCATTCAGAGAATGTTTGTTAAACACCTACTGGCTTGACCGGCACTGGGCTGGACAAACGCAACATGGGTCAGAAGGATAAAATGCTCTGTGTTCAGGGAGCTCATGTTCTAGTTGGAGAGACATTTAGCAAGAAAGCACATGCAAATATTGTAAGTAGTAAGCAGTGCTGGGAGAGAGAAGAGGCAGAAGCAACCTAAGGCAGCTGTCCTGGCGGCCTCTACAAGGAGGTGATACTGGGACTACTGTCTGAAGACCTGGGCTGGGAAAGAGTCTCAAAGATCCTGGCCGGGGAGCCGCTGAGAGGATCCACAGCCCGTGATATGAGCCCTGAGGAAACTCAGTGGAGGCCACGTGAGCTCGGGGGAGGGAGGAAGGAACAGGGCCCAGGCGGGCCGAGGCCTGGAGGGCTGACAGGGCGTGGGCTCTCCCTGTGTTCACTCAGAAGCCATGACGGAGGTTGTGCAGGTGACGGACACAGTCCAGTTGGGGATTTTTAACTGATAACTGCTTTCTGTGAGAAGAGAGGATTCTGGGAGTACAACCCCAGGGCAGAGGAGAGATGCTGATGGTTTGGACTTGGGTGGACAGCAAGTCAGGGGAGGGAAGCAGGAAGGTGGGGGAAGAGGGAGGGAGAGATCCAGCGTGCCCCGCTCAGGTGTGTGTTTGATGAGCTGGGGGAGGACAGAAGGAGGAGCAGGGCTGGGGTGAGAAGGGGTGGTGATGGACAGGACCTAGATAAGAATTGAGAGGATGAGCAAAAAGTCTCTCTCTCCAGGTGACCTTTCCCCCTCTGGGCCTATTTCCCTATTTGTAAAGTGAGAATGGGAGGGGGATCAAATCGTCTCTGTGAGGCAGTCATGTTTTGTTCCCCAGTGCTCAGGGATGCGTGCTCAGCGGTCAAGAAGATCTGGGTGCTGTCCTTGAGGGTGGCCTCCGTGACATGCCTCAGCCACAGGCATGTCACAGTCCAGGCCAGCACCCTGCTAGCCCAACCCTCTTCCAGGGGGACCCAGCACCTGGGCAGGTAGGAGCTGAGCTCCCTGGGGCAGCTCTCATCATGCTCCCTTCAGCAGAGCCTGGCAACCAGCCTTTCTTCGGATCCCTGGAAGCACCCGCTAATTGCATTCCACTCTGACACTATGCTAATTGCATCCCTCCTGAGGCTCCTCCTTCTGTCCCTGCTGGAATTGAGAAGGCAGCTCCTTCACTTGAGAACCGGAACTCCAGCCCACCATCTGGCTAACACGGAGGCCGCCAGCCTCACTGGGGCCCCCACCAAGCCCTCGGGCTGATGAGAGAAGGCAGATCTTCCTTAGGTGGAGTCAGTTAACTGCTCACTGAACCCACCATGTGACAAGCTGAATAGGAAGTACACTTTACCCCTCGGTGTCCATCAGCCAGATGCCCTTGTGCAGTGAGCAACCCGCACAGCTATCCTTGGTGACCTCTGAAAATGATGGTGGGGAATAGGAGACTGGGTTAGGGGCTGAATCTGTAGGGGAAAGAGGGTGTGTTTTCCTGGGCAACTAGATGAAAAAAGTGTAACCCAGGAAACTGGCCTAGCCCAGTGCCGCTTCCTCTGCAAAGTCCTTCCTGCCACAGTGGCAGGAAGGAACCTCACAGTGGAAAGAGACCCAGCTGACTGCTCCTTCCTGGAGATCCCCCCACCCCAGCCATCCCTCAGTTCCCTATCCAGAAAATGGGGTGACAAGCACCTCCTTCAAATGGCAGCCAGAAGGATTCACAGAAATAGTGAATAGGGAGTTACCTGGGATGCTCTGAGCACACGGCAAAGTTTCAAAATATTAGACGTGCGCAGTGACCCTCCCCAAGCTCAGGCTAGCTTGACGCCTCCCGCCTCCTACAGCTCTGCACCTGGACACCTGACCTAAGTCCTCAGTCACGTCAGTGCAGATGAGGGTCAAAGTTACCTGGGAAGACTGTGGGGACCGCACCTGCTCTACCTTGTATCTCCTATGTGGTTTTGGAAAAGTGACCAGCCTCTTGGAGCTTGGCTCCCCAACTGTGATAATTGAGGGGCTCCAAAAAGATAATGTGCCCGAAGTGCTCTATCCAGTATACCTGGGGAAAGTTCTCAAAACGTCCGTGGTGGTGATGGTGATGGCGATGGTGTTGATGGTGGCGCTGACGGTGGTGGTTCAGGTGAGAAAGCAGCTAGAAGGCAAGGATGTCAGGAGCCGTCTTCTTTCTCAGTTCCTCCTCATCACCTCGCTTCATCTCTTTCCCTAGTCTTTTCTCCTCCCACCTTCTTTCTCAACTTCTTACCTCTTCCTTCTACCTGTTCTCTCTCCTCTCATCCTCTCTCCCTCTCCTTTTTCCCTCCTCCTCCTCATCTCCCTCCTCCTTCTCCCTCCCTCCCGAACAACAAGCGAACAACAAGCCTGGCAGGCAGGCTGTCTCCTGGACTCGGTGTCTCTGTAAGCAGTCCTGGGATAGAAGCAAGGGGGCTCCTCTTTGTCTCGCCCATTTCCTATCCAGCCCCTCCCTGCCCTGAAGAGGGGGACCCTAAGGGGTACCCCTCACCTCACATGGCCCATTAATGGTCCTGTCCCTTGGCTACAGCCCTGGGCCTCCAGGGACAGAGGACAGTACACTGCCCCGGAAACCCAGCCTCAGCGGTTCAGCCCCGAGGTTCTGCAATCCTGTGTGGCTCAATTCTTCTCATGCTTGCCATTGCCTGGGCAGGTGCTCCTGCCAGGAACTCCCACTTCTCCATGTGTCAGGACTTCACATCTGTGCCTTTATAAGATGTCCTCCAACTCTTACCCACCTCCTGCCTTACTCTGGTCCCTCTCCAGCAGCACATCTGAACCCCTGGCCCCAGGGTGTGGGAGGAAACCCAGACCCATAGGCCCAGGCAGACTGACCCAGGAGAAATGGGCAGGTCTGGGCCCCTTACCCCAGCCAGAAGGCTGCTGTCTGTACACACGGGACCAAGAAACCAAATGACACAGTAGCATCCATGACCCTGTGACAGGAGTCAGCATTCAGCTCATGCCAAGGGTCAGGGATCAGTCTGTGCCAAGGATCCAGGCTGCCTGTGATCAGGGTTTAAATCGCCCTGAGGTCAGGTTTATACACAGCAAGGGGCAGGAATGTCTGCCCTGTCATCTGTGTGGGAGGGTCCACTGGCGGCCCTGGAGGGCTTCTCCCTGCCCCAGGCTGCCCCATGGTGTCCTGGACATCTACGTCAGAACAGCTGGAACCTGATGCTGCAGTGGGTGGTAGGAGTAGGGCTGAGCCCACAGATAGACAGCCTCCATGCCTACTCCTCCAACCTGCCAGCTCCCACCTCAACCTCTTTCCTCTCCACCCCACCCTCCACCCAGGCCGCAACGTGAGCCGCAGCTGCACCGAAGCGGGCTGGACGCCCCTGGAACCTGGCCCCTACCCCGTTGCCTGTGGCTTGGATGACAATTCATCGAGTTTGGATGAGGTGGGCCTCCATGCACCACACGCACGCACACATACACACACACGAGTGCCTGGGTCTGCTGGCTCCTTCCACTCTCTCCCACCAAGGGGCATGGTTGCCCTCTGTGTAGGAGCCAGGACTCCTGGCATCTGCCCTCCCCAAGCCTCCTCCCTCTCCAGGCGCACATTCCCAGGGGCTCATCCCCTGGCTCCCCTGAAGGGTCCAGGAGGATGACACATAGCAGCAAAGCTGAAGCATCACCCTGAGTCCGCCCACCCCACCCCCTCACAGGAACCTTGCTCCAGCCCTGGGCATGGCAGGGCAGACAGGACCCCTCCCCCATCTCATGCAGAAGGGAAACCGAGGTGCGGGTCCTGCAAGGAATGGCCTCAGATAACCAGCAGCCAGTCAGAGACAGGGCCAGGGCCATTGTCCTCAGTCCCAGGGCGGAAGCTGCCCTGGAGCAGACCGTCAGTGGTCTCTCTAAGGATGTGGAGCCAGAAGCCAGGGAGAGATACTGATGGGGAGGCTGGAATATGACTGGAGTCCCGAGCTAGGAGCCCCTCACAGCTTTGATGTGTGAACACAGTCTGGCTGTCTGTGATGACTTCTGTCCCACTCCCGATGCTCTTCACAGATAGGGACTTTTACTGCTCCCAAGAGGGCAGCAATTTTCTCAGAGGCCTTCAAAGCCCACCAGATCCTCAGGCAGGATCTAAATCCACTAAATCCTATCTAACCACTGGCCTCTATTCCAGCAGGGAGTGGGAGGTGGGGAGGAAGGAAGGGCTGCCCAGTGACCTTGGCTTTGTGTGTGCATCCATGGGGAGTGGGCAGCAGGAAGCCCTCAGCATCCAACTTTGTCCCACCTCCCCAGAAAGGCCAGAATGCCCTCCTCCTGCTAACCCCAGCCCTGACAAATCACAAATTTGTGACACTACCCACCCCTAGTGTCTTCTTTGGGCTTCCCTGGAGGCTCAGTGGTAAAGAATCTGCCTGTCAATGCAGGAGACTTGGGTTCGATCCCTGGGTCGGGAGGATACCCTGGAGGAGGAAATGGCAACCCACTCCATTACTCTTGCCTGGGAAATCCCATGGACAGAGGAGCCTGGAGGGCTATAGTCCATGGGGTCACAAAGAGTCAGACAGGACTTAGCGACTAAACAACAACAGTGTCTTCTTTACCATTGTCTTCAGTGAGGAGGGAGGGCTTCGTGTGAGGGTCTGAAGGGTGAGCAGTCTTATGCCCAAGGATACCAAGCCCAGAGTTGGCCCAGAAGGTCTGCTGGATACATGACTGAAAAGTGAATGGATGGGCCAGTGGAACATGTGGCATTTTTGCTCCTTCACTGACATTTCTCCGTGAAGGAGCAGAGAAGAGTTGAGATCAACCCCCAGCCCCACCCTGGGAAGCAGCCCTGACTCGTCTGTGGAAACCAGGGAGTCAGGGGGTCTGGGGGCTGGGAGCCCCAGGCCTCAGCCTCCTGGTCTGCCAGGGCAGGGGAGGGAGGCAGGATGCATAGGGCACCCCGCCCCTAGGTGAGCGCCCCTCACCCCACCCAAGATCCTCACCCCACTCCCTCTAGCAGCAGCAGACAATGTTCTACAGTTCTGTGAAGACCGGCTACACCATCGGCTACAGCCTGTCCCTCGCCACTCTCCTGGTCGCCACGGCCATCCTGAGCCTGTTCAGGTGAGGACCAGCCCGAGCCACAGGCCTCAGAGCAGACCGACCAGGTCACTCCTCACCCAGGCATGCTGTTCCTCGCTCCATGGTCAGCCCCTATTCAGTCCTGCCCCTGCTCCCCTTCCAGGCCAGCCTCCCCTCGAGACAGCAGGCCACTCAAAGTGTTCCCCTATGTCAGCCTCATCCCTCACAGGGTGCCAGTCACTGGGGGATAGGTCACCAGAGGCCTGTGCCCTGGAAGGAGGTACGGCAAGCCAGGCTGCACATGTGGATAGGATGCCGGGGGACAGGGTCCCCCTTGAGGGCAGGGTCCGCATTCAGAGGCTTCGAGTCCTCCCCTCTCTCAGAGCTCTGGATGTGTTGGATGGGGTGGGGGTCTGAGGCCTTCTTCGGCCTCCCAGATCTGGCCGCCTCCCACAGGAAGCTCCACTGCACACGGAACTACATCCATATGCACCTCTTCATATCCTTCATCCTGAGGGCCGCCGCCGTCTTCATCAAAGACTTGGCCCTCTTCAACAGTGGGGAGACGGACCATTGCTCCAAGGGCTCGGTGAGGACCCATCCAGGCCTGCCGCCCTCTGCTCTGTCCTGAATCTCCTCTTCTCTCTCTCCTCCCTCCTGTCTTCTCCTTCCCCTCTCTCTCCCTGTCTCTTTTTCTCTCTCTCCAAAGATGGCCAAACTCCTGTCTGACCCTGCCTGCCAGTTCCTTGAAAACCACTTCCCTCCCACAGCAGGCGGGGGTGCTTGGCTATCTGGGGGTTCACACACCTCCTCCTGCCGATGAGAAACACCTCTTCTAGGTGAGAAAGGGGACACTTGGTGCCACAGCCCATAACCCCCTTCCCGCCTCCACTGCTAACTTCCCATGGGACCTTAGGGAACTCCCTGCCTCAGTTTCCCCATCATGCAAGGACATTTGAGCTTCCTTCCAACCCTCCTCCCTGCTATTTGCATTCCCAGGGCTCTGCTCACTGTGCCCCCCTTTTTCCTACCCCCATGGCCACCTGGAGCCAGTCCCACCCCACACTGCCCTGCATTTCTTTGTTTCTTCCCCTGCCATCAGTCACTCTGGACCTGCCTAGGGAAGGGAGATTGAGAGCATTTAAAGAAGTCATTGCCCATCACTAAGGATCCATCTCCAGGTGATTCTGAGCCCCTTCCTGAGTGCCTTGCAGCCCTGAGCAGAGACAGAGAGCTTGAGACCAGTCCTGGCTCCTGTCTACCCCTTGTGGTCAATGACTCATTGCCTCATGAGTGACCTCAGAGGTACTGCGTTACTTCAGGGATCAGCAGTACCTTCTCCCCAAAGAGTGAGATTGAAAGTGAATCTCTGCAGAGAGTGATGGTAGAATCTCAGTGTCTCAAGGTAGAGGGAACACCAAGAGGAGCCCCCTGGCCATTCCCAGAGTGCCTCAGATGACCCCGCCTGGGAGCTGGGCTCAGACCCGTGGGACATGAGCCCCAGAGTCTAGGGAGCAGCCTGCAGCCTCCAGCGCACTTGTTGAGGATAATTGTGGCTTCCCTATTCATTAGCAGCTCTGTGAAGCTTTTCTAAGGCAAGAAGCAGCACAGATAATTGTCCTGTTAAAGATCTGAGTTATTCTTGCTGTCAAGCAAATGGGGGAGGAGGGGGGAACGGACTGCCTATAGCAGGAGGCACCTAAGTAAGACCTGAGGAAGGACTTTCCAGCCAGGAGAAGAGTGGAGTCTGCTCTCTGAGGATGCTTCAAAGCCAAGGGCACAGGAGGGAATGGTGGGAGCCTGAGGTCTGGGTACAGGGAGGAGTGAAAACAGAAGACTTCCTGGAGGACGGTGTCTCTAAGCTCTGGCTTACATGTATCTGGGCTCACTTTGAAATGGAAGATTGTTTCTGGGAGAGGACAGAGGGTCCAGAAGACCTTCTGATCATGCCAGCTGGGCCTCCAAGAGCCCCTGATTGCCCTCCCCAGGGGTGTCCCTGACTTCTCCCTTGTCCTCACCCACATGGCTAGGGAACCCGTTCTTCACCTATCTTCTCCAGCCCCCAAGAAGAATGAGCACCCCTCCTGTCTCCTCTTTTTCCTAATTTCTTCATCCCCCTTATCTTCCTCTTCTCTGTCCCTATCTTTCCCCAACAATTCCATCTCACCGCCCCCCATTTGCTTTATGGCTCACAGCCCCCCCTGCTACAGGCAATCTGTCTCCCCTCCCCTCCCCTGTCCCTGAGGCTCCTGACACAGTCCACAGCTCCTCTCCCTACACACTCAAGGGACTCTTGCTAATAAGAGCAAGAATTCTTCCTTATACCTCTTCCAGCTACTTTCCATAGTAATTGGAATAAGGTGATTGAGTAGCAGAGGTGGTAAGTGGATGGATTGGTAGCTGGATGGCTGAATAAATAATGTGCGGATGACTTGAGTAGGTGGAAGGATAAAAGGATGAAGTAAGAAAAATTGGATAGATGATGGGTAGAGGGGTGGGGTATATCAGTGGGTGGATGGACAAGTAGATAAATGAATGGATGAAGAGATGTCCAGCTGTCTGAGTCCATAGTGGATGTCTGATACGTAGATAATAGATGAATGGAGAGATTGCTAGGTGAGTGTGTCGATGGATTGGCAGATGGAAGATGGTGGTTGCCGATAGATGATGTGTGGATGCATGGATGGTAGATAGAAAGATGGGTGACTTGAAAGTGGATGCTGGGGGTAGGTGGGTAAGTGTATGGATAAGTGGATAGGTGGGTAGATGGATGACTGGGTGGGTAGGTGAGTTAATAGATACATAGATAGGAAGATAAATAGATAATACATTCATGGGTGGATAATTAAAATTGTGAGCTTATTCCAAAGCATCTGATGGTCTAAAATTAGAGCTAACAAGGAAGTTGGCTGTACTGCAGTTCTCTTGATCACCACAGACAGAAATGTAGGCAGGCAGGGACCCCTGCTTGCTCCAGTGAGCCCCCTCCCTGCTCCTCCCCTGCAGGTGGGCTGCAAGGCAGCCGTGGTCTTATTCCAGTACTGTGTCATGGCCAACTTCTTCTGGCTGCTGGTGGAGGGCCTCTACCTGCACACCCTGCTCGCCGTCTCCTTCTTCTCCGAGCGGAAGTACTTCTGGGGGTACATATTCATCGGCTGGGGTATGGTACCAGGGAGGGCTGCCAGGATGGGAACAAGGGGGCAAAGCTCGGGGAGCTCTTTAGGGGGGCGGGTACCAACCCAGCCTGCACCCTTAGGTCTTGCTGGGCTGCAAGTCCTACCTGCAGGGCACTCGGCCAAGGATCGAGAAAAGTCCTCCAATTGTCTGACCCCTGAGCAGGCGCCCTCTGGCTCCAGCTGCACCTCGGGCTGACCTGTGGGACAGACAGGCTCTCTGAACATCCTTCCACTTCCCCTTCACCCCTCGAAACACACAGGGATGCTGCTAATCTATAAAGCACCTCTGCCAAAAGGAGAGAAAGACTCCCGCTTTCTGTAGACAGGCACAGTCCCTCAGTCTCAAAGCTTCGCCCCCTCAGTAGCGTATCTCTGCAGAGTGAACTGTCTGCGTATGCCACCACGAGTGACTGCATTGGAAACCCTCCCTATTCTCTCCCTGTCCCTCCCTGGTTCTTCCTCCTCATCTCTCCCTCTTTCTCCCATGCCCTCTCCTCTTTCTCTCTCCTTTGGTCCTGACAGGGGTGCCCAGCACATTCACCCTGGTATGGACCATCATCAGGATCCACTTTGAGGATTATGGGTGAGCGGTCAGCCGGCCCCCTCCTCCTGGCTCCCGACACTCAGGGCAGATCCCCTGGGTGGGATCAGGAGGGGCTGGGGAGTAACAGCCTCGGGGCCAGTGGTTTTTAAAGGGCTCCGGGGCAGAGCTGGGGACGGTGGGAGGACGACTGACTCTCTTGGGCCGAGGACAAGCTCTCTCCTTCTCCCCCACCGTCCCCTGCCCCAGATGCTGGGACACAATCAACTCCTCACTGTGGTGGATCATAAAGGCCCCCATCCTTGCCTCCATCTTGGTAAGCCCTGCTCCCACCATTTAGGGATGGGGAGACTGGGCCCAGAGTGGGTAGGCAATTGACCAAGGCCCCACTGGACATTCACGTCTAGGTCAGAACTGAAACCTAGACTTCCTGATCGATGCCTGAGGCAGGACTGTCCCTAGCTCTTTCCCCAGAAGGTCTTCCTTTAGAGTAGAGAAAGCAAATGGGGAGGCCCAGCCCTTGGGGATGTGAAAGAGGGTTCCTGGATGACTCTCCTGAACAGGGAAGAGCTAGGGAAAAGGTACAATAGACAGGTAACTTGGCCTTGGCAGAAAAGGCCATCAGTCCAGGGGACTAGACACCCTGCCTCCCCTCCCTGACCACCTAACCTTGGCCCCACCACCCACCAGGTGAATTTCATCCTGTTCATTCGCATCATTGGAATCCTGGTTCAGAAACTGCGGCCCCCAGATGTCGGGAAGAGTGACAGCAGCCCGTACTCGTGAGTACAGGCCCAGGGCCCCAGCCCTCCCAGCTCCAGTCCTCAGATCATTCCCCATTCCCTAGAAGCTCCCCTCCAGAGTCACCAAACAGCCAGCATGCTCTGCCCAGCTCCACCCCATGGCCTGGCTTAGTCCACACATGTCCCCACCCCAACCCTCCCCTGGCCCATGAGTCCCAGGCCTACTTCTCTTCACAACTTACCTAGAAGGGGATCTGCCCTGCTGTGTATCTGCTGCTAAACTAGGGAGCTCGAGAAGATAGTGGATAACCTGTGTCCTGTTCACACTATGTGCCCAGTGCCTGACTCGTGCCTGGCACAAAAATGAGGTGTGGTAGACGGATGCCTAGGAGGAGCCCCAGGTCTACCAAGGAGACAGCCATATTCAGGACTCAGTACCCCCTGAGAGTAGTAATGGCACCCACATGTTACATGCCAGGCGCGTGCAATGGGGTTTCCAGGCTTCATCTCATTCCATCCATATAGTCTCCTCCAAGTGTTAGTCGCTCGGTCATGTCTGACTCTCTGTGACCCCATGGACTGTAGCCTCCCAGGCTCCTCTGTCCATGGGATTCTCCAGGCAAGAATACTGGAGTGGGTTGCCATTTCCTTCTCCAAGTCTCCTCCAAATCATACCCATTTCACAGATGAGGAAACTGACCCATACTCCCTCCTCCTCCTCAAAGGTTTGGGAGCACATCACCATGGCAGGGCGAGGGCATACTGCCCATGGGGACAGAGGTCATAGCCTTGCCTGAAAGGCGTGAGGGGCAGTCCTGTGCTTGTGGGGATGAGAGAACCGGCAGGTTTCATGAGAACAATTAGGCTGGAAGACAGAACTAGAAAAACCCAAAGCGGGTGGCTGTGGGAGGGTGAGTCGGTCTGTACACCCACAGATGGGAACAGGAGATTGATTATATGCACCACACAGACAAGGCAAACCTGGGGCATCCCACCAGGGCCTTTCTGTGCTGGGATTCTAGAATGTTCTCCTGGGCCCAGCTTCTCTCTGGGGAATCTGTGCTGTTATTCTAATCTGGCTAGAAAGAATGTCACGAGCTGCTGGATTTAGGATTCTATTCTGGAATCCTGCGATTCTCTCTGATGAGACTAAGACGACTTGAGTTCCTGGTGTGACAGCTTTCCCTCCTGCTGGGTGTGGAGGCGGGGCTTCCCTTCCAGTCTGAGAAAGGAAGGCCCTTCAGGGGCTGCAGTGGGCCTGAGGGCTAGCACAGCAGGCCTGTGCCCCCTCTTCCTATACTTTGCCTGCGGGGCCTTGTTTCCCCCAAACGCACAACTGCTCAAAAGGGCTTGGATCTGAGGCAGAGCGAGCCGGTCATCGCCAGGTCCACGTGGGTGAGGTGGAAACTGAACAGCTGTCGGCAGGCAGGAGGTGGGGGGAGTGGAAGATGGAGCTCCCTGTGGGGGACTGTCAGCTCCCACTCTCCACCCCTCCACAAGCCTTCAGTTTAAAGAAAGCCTCCATCTGCCAGTCGCGGGTGCGTGGGATAGGTTTGCAGCCAGAGAGCAGTGGGCAGGGCTGGGGATATTGGTGTGATGGGGAACCAGGTCCAGGAAGGAGTGGGTGGGGCCAGGCCAGCTCTTCTGCCCAGTTTGCTGTGGGTCCTTAGACTTAGGGCTAGGCTCCCCTGGACTGACTGCCAGGGCAGGAGAGATAAAGGCAGAGACACATCCACCCCTCAGACCTCTCCCAGCCAGAGGACTGTGGGTTCACGCTGCCTGGACCAGCTATCAGGTCAGGGGGCTGGGAGGCCTGAACCAGGATGAGCCCTGTTCCACAGGAAAGCGGCGAGTCATTTCAAGTGAGTGTGGACCCTGCTGAGCACGCAAGGGTGGTAAAGGAAGAGCTGGTCTTTTGGAGAATGCTGGGGTTGCATGTATTGGTCAGAGGGAGAAAGGGGTGTGATCCCAGAATAGGTAGCAACTCCTGGGGAACTGGACACAGCAGAGAAGCCAAAGACAGGCCTTTGCTAGTTGACCCCGAGTCACCCTTGGTGACCAAGCACAAACTTGAGCACCCGCCATCCTCCCAAGTGACCTTGGACAGATGCGGTCAGCAACCCAATGACAAAGCCTTCCTTCCCAAAGGCCCTCAAATTCCAATAAAACATTGGTCTCTCATAAAAACATTGCACTTCGCAGCACCCAAAGCACTTCCGAGTTTACAGTGGTTGGATGGCATCACCAACTCAGTGGAGATGAGTTTGAGCAAACTCCGGGAGATAGTGAAGGACAGGGAAGCCTGGTGTGCTGCAGTCCATGGGATCCCAAAGAGTTGGACATGATGTAGAGACTGAAAAACCACTTCTCTTACTTGACCATGTTGAGCATACACTCACCCCATTGTACAGATTGTAGAAATTGAGACCAGGGAAAAACAAACCACGATGTCCCGTTGCTTAATATCCCCATTAGTGGCCATGGAGCCTGAAATAACCACTATTACGCATCATCCTCGGGTTTTTCAGCAGTGGCCTTCCTTTATGTGCTCTCCTCCAGGAAGTGAAATAGAGGGGTTACACTCTGTCTCTCATGAGCCTGTCCAGAGGAGGAGGGCTGGGGGGCATGAGGATATAGGCACTGCAGATACGGAACAGAAATATGTGGGCAAAGGGCTGGCGAGAACCCACAGCCCATCCTCACACATCCTGCTCCTTGTCCCTGTCTTCTGTGGCCACATGTGTGGACACGCATGCCCACTGCCTGCCCCTCCCCTGTCCCCAGGAGATTGGCAAAGTCCACCCTTCTGCTGATCCCCCTGTTTGGCGTGCACTACATCATGTTCGCCTTCTTCCCCGACAACTTTAAGGCTGAAGTGAAACTGGTCTTTGAGCTCGTCGTGGGTTCTTTCCAGGTAGGAACTGTGGACGTAAGGCTGCATTCTTCTCTGGGCTTTAAGGGAGGGGATTCTCCTGGGGCCTTGGCCTCTTGTCCCTAGGTGCCAATCTTTCCATTGTAATAAGTATCTATTAAGCACCTACTCTACATTTAGCCCTTTGATTAACTGAGGGAACACAGGTAGGGCAGGGCTTGGGGCTTTCTGGGTCTATCTTCCTCACTTCTCCTGCTCCCTTCCTCCCCAGGGTTTCGTGGTGGCCATCCTCTACTGCTTCCTGAATGGCGAGGTAAGCCCCTCCCAGAACTTGGGGGCCAGGGAACAGAGTCTTGTAGCCCCAGGGTCCAAAAACCCTGATGTGTAGAGCAGAGAAGGGTCAAACCTTGCTATGCCAAAGGTGGTCCTCAGACTAGTACGTCAGTGATGGCACCTAGGACCTTGCTTAAAATGCTGATTTCTGAGACGACCCCGGACTTGCTGACTTTGAATCTGCTTTTAAGAAAATCTCCGGGGATTCGTGTGATTCGTGAGAGAAGAATGTGAGAAGTGCTGTGTTGGGTGGCTATGTGCAGTGTGAGCGGGGATGGTTGGAGGCAGCAAGAGAAGGTTGAGTCACTGTGGAGTCTGGTTACAAAGCAAAAAATCTACTTGGATGAGTTCAAGTGATTTAGAAGGCAAAGATCAGGAGACTACAGTACAGCCACCCCAGGCAGCATCCCACTCCCTCCCTAGACTGCATTCTCTGAACTTCTCTGGCTCCCACCTCCCTCAACTCCAATCGCTTGATTTGACCTGGCTCCACCAAGGAGGTCCCATCTCTGCAGCACCCAAAGTAGCATCTGGCCCCTCACATTAGACTCCTCAAGAGGATATGACTGACTGGGTCCACATCCTAGATGGAGTACAGCCCAGTCAGCATGGCAGGAGGCTTCCTTGGGGCGGGCCTGACCATTCTCCCTTCTCCCAGGTGCAGGCAGAGCTGCGGCGGAAGTGGCGGCGCTGGCACCTGCAGGGCGTCTTGGGTTGGGACCCCAAATACCAGCACCCATCCGCAGGCAGCAACGGGGCCACGTGCAGCACGCAGGTCTCCATGCTGACCCGTGTCAGCCCGGGTGCAGGCCGCTCCTCCAGCTTCCAGGCTGAAGTCTCCCTGGTCTGACCGCCAGGTGCCCAGGCGGGTGGGCAACCCCTCTCGCCGGCACCGCCCGCCACCCCGCGCGGCACCGGGGGCAGAGACCTCTCGGGCGAGGTCAGCCCCAGCCCTGAGCTCAGGAGGCTTCCCAGGGCCCCCAGATCACTGTCCGGAAGCCCCTGGAGAACGCTGCCTTTGCGCCTGCCTGGAGAGTCGAGGGTACATAGGTGGAGGAACACTGGAAGCTCCTACCTGGAAGACGTGGGGTGAAGCTCAGTCTTCAGACTCCGCCCCCAAAGACTCCCTCCGCCAATCGAGGGCAAGAAACCTGCATATTCTCACCTGATTCCACCCCCGGTAGCTCTCGCGAGCCATCGGAGAAAGGCCGCAGCCTATCCCCTAGACAGTGCATTTGGGAATGTGCTGTTATCTCAGGCGACAAGGGTACTGCCCCAAAAGGTCACCTGCCACCACCACCTGGACAGTGCCTGAAGTTCCACCGCTGACATCAAGTTCTTTTGGGTTAAGCATCACCATTCAGGCATCTCTCCAAACATGCGGTCCCCTCCCTCAGTGCCTCCTCATAGCTGCCAGCTCTTCGCAGTGAATGAGTTTTTCTGCCTCCAGCAGGTGCGGTTGTAAACAAGGAGTTTTTAGTTTGGGGAGGGCAGCTATCTCCATAGTCCCTGCTAAGGTGGAGTTGCCCCGGGATGGCTGGACCAATTCCAGTAGATTACCTCCAGCCCTACCGATCCTCATGGGCTATGGGAGCTGCCCACCTGTGTGCCAACTATTAGCACCAGGCTCAGAGGTGATGGACGCTCACAGGCCCCTTCATCCTCACAGCAACCCAGCAAGGTGGGCAGTAAATCACAGTGAGCCTCACACAGAGCAGGTACCTCACCTTGTCACACAGACAGGATTTGAACTCAGATCTTGCTGATGGGAAAGTGAAAGCACAGACTTTTATGCTGCCTTTTATATATTGTAACCAGCTGGATCCTCTTGCTTATTTGTATCACCATTGGTATTATTATTAGCACTATCCCCAAACCCCATTCCCATTCTCCCCGGAGTGTGGCTGAGGAGTCCTCTGGCCCGTGTATCCTCTGGACAAGAGCCTGGGGGTTGTCACAGCCTGTATCTTCCCCGCACTCCTGTGGCCACATGGCTTGCTACCCACGCCCCAGCCAGAAGATCCCCTCAGGACTGCAAACAGGCTTGTGCAACAATAAACACTGGGTTGGATTAGCCGGTTTTCCTGGTGGTTGGTGTTCCCATGTGGGATAAAATGGGGACCAGCTTCCAACTCGTGGCCCTCCCCCCATCCCCCATTCCAAGGAGGGCTGGTCAAAATTGTCACCGAAGTCAGACGCCACCACCCCTCTGGCTTCCATGTGAGGAACACAGTTCTAAGGGCTTTCAACTCACATATTGCTCAG
Source organism: Bubalus kerabau (assembly GCF_029407905.1). Classification (NCBI taxonomy): domain Eukaryota; kingdom Metazoa; phylum Chordata; class Mammalia; order Artiodactyla; family Bovidae; genus Bubalus; species Bubalus kerabau. The sequence continues at coordinate 16,398,638 of NC_073643.1, forward strand.
TGGTACCCTCTTCTCTCCTCTGAGGGTGGTGAAGTTCCATCCCGTCCTTGTTGTGTCCCCCTGCCCCCTAAATCCAACCAAGAAGAGACAGTTCTATTCTTAGAACTATACAAGACAGCTGACAGAGCTGTCTGCAGTCCCAGAAGTGGTTATGTCTGGGCACTGACACCCAAGGAGCATGCAGGTCATGAGATGACCATGTTGCCGTTGTCCAGGTGGCAGAGGACAGAATAAATGTCACCAGAAACAGACAATACCTCTAATAGGTTTAAACACAGAGGCTGCAGGGTGAAAAGATGATGCTGGTCAGCAAGGGATGGGTTCAAAGCCATTGCTCCAGTTGACCTCCTTGGGTTCCCCTTCCTGCAAACTTTCTGCCTGGTCCTGGCCCAGTCACCACTCTGCCTAAAATCCCTCCATTAGTGAGTCATATCTGGGAAGAGAAGCAGAGTTATCATCCAGGAGAATGGAAAAAGAGAGAGAGACCCAAGACAGGGACAAAAAAAAAAAAAAAAAGGACAGAGGTGGGGCCCTGCCACCCCACAACTCCCCCCTCCTGGCAGGGGTTGAGGGGCATTCAGGAATGGAGAGAAGTTGAGACACTGTTCCTGGCCAGCAGAGGTCATGAGCAGACATCCTAGGCTGCGTATGAACTGGGAGTAGAATAGGGGTGACCACGAGCAGAATTTCTCCTGCACCCCTCACCAGTACCTCTGCTGCCTTTCTGGGCACGGTCAGACCAGACCAGCTCATCTCTATCGCCACCTGGTGGGTGCCTCGAGGACTTCACCAAGGTTAGCCTTAGGGACCCAAATACCTGAGTGACGCCCCTCCCCAGAAAGCTAGGTGACAGAGAGGTCAGGCCTCTCTCCTCAGATCCATTTCAGAATGAGATTCAAGAGAGAGAGGAGGTGGTGAGGACACAGGATTGATGATCCCAGAGACAGCTTGGGATGAAGGAGACCCAGGATGGGCCCTCCAACCAAGCCCTTGTGACAGTGCTTCCAGCCTCAGACCCAGCTGTGACCCCAGGTAGAACCAGACCTCTGGTAGCCTGCAGGCGAGGCCCTGGCCTTGACCACATCTGACCCCAGACCCTGAGGACAAAGCCCAGTTAACTCAGGTGGGCTCACTCTGGGAAGACAAAGACAAGTAGCACCCCCACCATCCTGTCACAGACTGCCATCATGTGGACGACTCCTGCCACTCCAGGGGGCAGTATGCCCAAGGAGGGTGACCAGTCTGCCAGTAGAATTGATAAGGAGCATCTTCCAGGTGAGGGGTACTTCCTGAGAACTAGGGAAGAGTTGCCAGATCCCAAGGGAGCAGAAGAGGTGCCAGAATCACCTGAATCCAAGTAAGCAAGTATGGGGGGCTCTTTGCAGCAGGAATTCAGTGGGGGCTTCTTAAATGAAGCCAAAGGGGGAGGGTGGGTTTGGAGCAGGCCACTCTGGCTGCTGAGAAGAACCCTAGGGGTGGGACAAGGAAAAGCTGCCAGTCCATCATCCAGATGCGGAGGACCTGGTTTGGAACATGCTGAAGTAAGGTCTGTGGGGTACCTGGGAAAAAACCCAAGACTGCTGGAACCTGACCTAAGGGGCCAGAGCCCAGGCAGGAGGTAGGGAGACCAGAGCAGCCCCCGGGGGTGGGCTCAGGGAGTCTATATCCCCAGGCACCTCCATCTGGCTGGCAGGCAGGGGTGGTTGGAGTGAAGAGCTGGTATCAGTGACTCAGTTCCCATCACTTGCCTAGGGCCTGTTTTAACGGGCAATGACCCCCCACCCCCACCCTCCGCTCCTTACTGTTCCCTCCATGTGGGAACAGGAACTGCTCTTATCTCTCCCGGGGGAGGGGGCCGGAGCCACAGCTGGCAGTCATTAAACACCCTGATCAGGCCGGGGATGGCTGAGATATTAATAGCTAGGAGTCGATGGCCTGGGAGACGCAGCCTCCCAGAAAAAGGGACAGAACCCTCTGCAGGCCATGGGGGGATGAGGAGGATGGGTCAGGAGGCCATCCAGGCAATGCCCCAGCTCCCAGGCAGGACAGATGAAATCCAGAGAGGAGGGAAGAGACTTGGGATCGCCAGTAAGTCATCAGTGCGGCCCAGCCTTGAACTCAGTTCCCACAGCCCCAGAACCCTGCCTCATTATATGAATTGTCATAAGTCAGATTCACTTTGATTGCCCTGTACAGAAAGCTAAAGGCAGACCTAATTGGTGAGCCTGAATCTTTATTGTCTTTATTCCAAAATCTTGATTTTTTTTGTTCATTTTGTGCTTTGACATTAGTTTTTATTTTTTTTAAATATTGCATTAAAATACTTATCCTGATTACCACTGAGTTTTTTGTAACCCCCTTAAGTTTTGCATCCAAAAACAGTGCCTCACTTGCCTCACCATAGTCCCAGCCCAGCTCCCAAAGGTCCCAGTGTCTCTGAGCTCAGCGTATTGGCATGGAAAAAACTTTGAAGAGTTCTGAGCCAGCCTCTATGTGGCCCAGAGGGAAGGGGTCCTGCCAGGGTGATGCCCACTAGAAGTAGGGAGCTCCAGATTAATTCAGAGGCTCAATAAATGTCAACTTAGACCTAGATGTTTCCTGTCCACTCTACCATCCTCAATATGTTGACTTTTGTCCTCAGACTTATTGTCTCTTAATTGCAAGATGGTTGCTGTTGCTCCAAGCATCACATCCTTACAGGACCCCATTCACTGGCAGGGAGGAGAGTGCTTCCTGTGTGTCTCTTTTTTGTCAGGAAAATAAGCTATCCCAGAACCTACTTTCTATATACTCTCTTCAGGCTCTTTGGCTAGGACTAGGTCACACACGCAAGCCCTGGCTGTAAGAGAGACCCCGCTTTCAGAGGCAAGTTGATCTAATAAGGAAGAAGGATAGATCTGATAGAGGCAGATAGCTATTGAGTAGGCAACCAACAGAGTCTGACTCTCAGTCTCCTTTGGGACGCCTCTTTGGGTAAGTGTATGGCCTTCTGTATTCCCTCCATCTAAGCCTGGGGGTGTGGTAGATGGCAGAGGGGAGGAAGCCAAACCAGTAATGGGTCAGTGGTCAGACCTAGAGAACACTCTAAATCTCTGTGCAAAAAGAGATTTTAAACATTTATCATTTATTTATTTACTTGGTTGTACCCAGTCTTGGTTGCAGCATTTGGGTTCTTGTTCCCTGGGACTGAACCCAGATTCCCCTGCATTAGGAGCGCAGTCTTAGCCACTCAACCACAAGGGAAGTCCCAGAAAGAGATTGAAAGTAGGAAGGTAAACAAACGTATAAAAGTTTGGAAGAATGGAAACTAGGGCACGCCTAGCTTTGTGGTCACACCACCCCAACTACCTTGAAGGAAATTATTGTCAGTGTCCGAGTTGCACATCCATTAAACTGGTGACAAGGAAGTAGAGCATAGTGTGCTGCTGTGGCAAAAACTCACATCTGCCAGATCCCACCCAGCAGCCGCCGCGCTGCAGGAAGAGAGGCCCCCACTCCCCTTCTGCCTTCCACTTGCTCCCAAAGAGCCTCCCTCTAAGTTGCATCTGAATTCTCAGCAGTCGGGGGGTCTGGGCCTTCTAGCCCCTGCAACCCAGGGAAATATGGAGGGGGCTAGGGAGGGGACACCAAGGGCCAGTGGGCCGTTTCTAGCACAGAGGCTCAGGTGACTTTGCGGCCTGAGTCCCCAGAAATCAGAGCCCATGACCAGGAACCAGGAACAGGGAACAGAGAAATATGACAAAGGGAAACCGAGAGCGCCAATACTCCAGGTGGGTTATTGAGCTGGTCACCACTCTGCCAGTGGGAACTCGTGTCCACGGGGACCCTCCAAGGAGTGCCTCACACTGCTGGGCAGGGCAGGACTGAGTGTAAGCGGATGCCTGCAGCTGTCCCACAATGACTCTGGAGGCCCTGGGGCAGAAAGCAAGAGCTGTGTGGGACAGCTGAGGTGGGGTCAGTCCCGTCTTTCCTGCAGGAGCAGCAGAGGCGGGTGAAGAAGACACGAGGCAGAGCCCAGTACAGGTGGCCTTGTGGCAGGAGAGAAAGAAGCCTGGAACAAACTAGGCTAGAGTCTTCTAAGGTCTCGGTGGGCATTCACGGTGGCCAGGCGCTCATGGGCTCCCAGCCTGTGCTCCCGGCTCTAGGCCCCATCTCAGTTCACTCTGGCTCCTCAGATCCCTCCAGCCCCAGCCATCCCTCCATTTCCACCCTGGGGATGAGCTGCTCTCACCTCTGCACTGGGCTCAGCAATGCTGAGACAGGCCCACAGGTCCCCACTCAGCCACCTTCCCCGTGCTGAGTAGAGGAACTTCTGGAACCTTCCAGGCCTCTGGGAGTGGAAGGAGGCTTGAGAGAAGGTGCCTACTCAGACCTTCTTGCCTTCAAATCTGTAGCTCCACTGTTTTCACCCAGCAAGGCCTCCTGAGAGCCACAGGCTGCCTGGTGGGGGACGAGGGAGGACAGAGGGGGACAACGCAGAGGGGGACACACCCGCCTCTAGCTTCAGTTTTCAATTCCTTTCCCTTCAAGGTTTCATCCCAGAGAATGAAACCTAAACAAGCATCTGAGAGATGTGTCCCCTCCCCTTCCCACCACTCACCAGCTGAAGCTGGGTTTTCTTCCCCAGCTCCACCCTCTCCCCCATCCTCCCCCCATCCTCAGCCCCTCATCCTCCCCCATCCTCAGCCCCTCCTCCTCCTTCCCTCCATCCTCCCCTCCCCACATCCTCCCTGCTCCCAGAGATGGCTTCACCCATCCCCACCCCTTCCCTGGTTGTCATGGTGGAAGGGCTTCAAAGGAGTGTGATTTCAGGGCTTAGGGCATGAGAATGATACCGGTTTATTATTTTCACAGTATTAACGTCATTCTGTTCACTCAGCAAATAGTGACTGAGCTCTTGCTGTGTGCACTGTTCTAAACAGAGACCAAGGCAGAGGTCCTGTGCTCACAGAGCTGAGCCTCCGATGGAGGAGTCAATAAATAAGAGAGGAAAATTATAGAATAAAGAAGGCAAGACGGGCTTGGGGAAGGGGTGCTCTGTTGGTTGGGGTGGTTGGACAAGGTCACCCCAAAGGGTGGTGCGGTGACAGGCGGTTTCCCTTTCCTGGTCATCAGAGGATTTTAAACCATATATGTCAGAACTGGGGCCCAGAGACTTTGAGGTCCAGGTCAAAAGATCCAGTCCCCTGCATGTGCAGCAGCAGCCCTGACAGTATGTGAGAGCTACATCCTGGGCCTTGGGGCCTCAATGCTGTCGGAACCTCCCCTAAGCAGGGGCTCCAGTGCCCACAGCTTGCATGGTCACTGGGAGGGGATACCTGCTCAGACACGGGGAGAGTTGTTCCTTGGAGCTACACTGTGGCAGTAACCCGGTCCAGAGATTCCATCTGGGTGTGGGGGCCAATAGGCAACCCCCCCCAACACCGGTTCAGTGTCCTCTGTGCCAAGTGACAGAGAACAGACCGCTCTTGAAAAGACTAATATTTACTCTTCAAATGGGCGCTGGCACAGGCTATTTCCTGCAACTGGCGACTGGCTCACCCCATGGGCTGGACACGACAAGAGGCGTTCCGGGAGACAGGCTGATGTCCCCGCGGACACCAGCTGCCCCGAACGAGACAGCATCTTTGAGATGGGAACGGTATGTTCCAAGGTCCCATCTCGTCATCTCATCTCTGCTTGCGCACCTTCATGGTGGGTGCTCACGACCTCCCGAGTGCTGTTGGACAGCCCTGTGAGAAAGTGCATCCTTGTTCTGGCCCGTGTTCCTTGCTTTCAGCCCTCGCTCTCATCCCTGGGGCCTCGGAAAATGTGCCTGGAACAACCCCTCAGGGCAGGCATGGTCCTGGTCCCCTTCTTGCCTCCCAGCTCCAGCCCCCTCCAGTTTCACTTCCCCAGGGCTCACTCTGCCGGCCCCGGAGCCAGAACAGGCTATTTATGGGGTGGGAGGGAGACTCGCCTTGGGTGCACCTCTGTCCCCTGCAGCTGTGTGCTGTCCCCGTGAGAGCCCTTTAGCGGAGTGCCTCCTGTGGGAAAGAACCTCCTCCAGGAAACTCTTGGTCAGACGGCCTGAATCTAAGGAGAGGGTCCCTGGCGGCCAGAGTCGGCTCCCACCCACCTGCGTTCCCTCTCTGCAACCGCCTCCTCTCTGTTCTCTCCCCTCCCCCTGCCCCCATGGGTCCCAGAAACCATCCCTACCCATTACAGCCCCTGGGCTTGGCTCAAGCTCCCCAGTGGAGCCCAGGAGGCTGAAACACTCCAGAAGCACACGGGCCTTCGGAGGACCCAGAGGCAGGCCCTGTCAACCCGTCAAGTCCAGTCAGGCCAGGGCACCCTGGAAAGATCTCCAGGGGCAACGCAGTCCCCCTGGTTCTTCCAGGGCTCTCAGACCTAGCTGCTGACTCTAGCCAGTCCTCTTTTTGTTGTTGTTTTTTGGTTGGTGGGTTTTTTTAATTCCTTATTTTCTCTATGCGTGCTAAGTCATTTCAGTCATGTCCGACTCTTTGCGACCCCAGGGACTATAGCCCTGTATAGTCCTCCTGTCAGGGGACAGGCTCCTCTGTCCATGGACATTCTCCAGGCAAGAATACTGGAGTGGGTTGCCGTGCCCTCCTCCACGGGATTTTCCCGACCCAGGGATCGAACCCGTGTCTCTTACGTCTTCTGTATTTACCTAACTCCCAAACTTCTGACTCCTTATAGGCAACCATTCAGATGCATTTGACATGGATCTTTGGGAGTATATTCTTAGGAAATATGTCATCATTTTGTGCACATATGTTTCTAATTTGTATAAATGTCATTTTTTTACTCTGTGCTACATTCTGAAGCTGTATCCATGCGGCTACATCTAAATCTGGCTCTTCTGCCTCCCGCCCACTGCCCCACAGTAAGCCTGCATGATTTATCCGTCACGGTAGACATACCAGTTGCTTTCTGCCAATGAAAGTAATGCTTCAGTAAACATTTCTCTTCATACGTGTCCCCTTAAGGATCTGTGTAAGAATTTCCCAGGGACACAGAACTAGAATCGAAGTTTCCACAGCATAAGGTGCAGGTATGCTAAATTTTGAGAGGCAGCTGTATCCGTTTTCTAGGACCGCCAGAACAAAGTGCCACAGGCTGGGTGGATGAAAGAACAGAAATTTATTTTTTCACATTTGTGAAGGCTAATAGTTGGAGATCAAGGTGATCCATAGGGCTGGTTCCTTCTTGGCTTACAGAAGAGCACCTCCTCCCTGTGCTCTCCTGAGGTCTCCCCTCTGTACATCTCTGTGTCCTAATCTCTACTTTTAAGAATTTGAGCCCTCTTCATATGATCTTTTCTTTTTAACCTTAATTACCTCTGTAAAGACCATATCACTTCCCTGGTGGTCCAGTAGTTACGGCTTCCCTTTCTAATACAGGGGGTGTGGGTTCAATCGCTGGTGAGGGAGCTAAGATTTCCTCCCCCCAAAACAAAACAAAACAGAAGCAATATTGTAACAAATTCAATAAAGATTTTTAAAATGATCCATATTTTTTAAAAGACCCCATCACCAAATACAGCCACATTTTGAGGCACAGGAGGTTAGGACTTTGACATATGAATTTGAGGAAAACACAGTCCAGCTCAATAACAGTAGCACAGCTCTTCAGACTGGCCATACATGAAGTCCCATATCCCCTCAACTTGCTCCAATACTTGCTGCCACCCAACTTTCTAAGTTTTGCCAAACTCATAGGCATAAGGTAATACCTTACAACTGTTTAAATAGGTATTTCTCTGTATTTCTAATGATTTTAAACATCTTCATATGCTTATTAGCTTTCTGGGTTTTCTCTTAGGCAATTTGCTCATTTTTCTGTTCAAGTCCCTTATCTTTCTTAATGATTTCAGGACTTGCTTGTATATTAATCCCTTGCTGATTTCAGACATTGTAAATATCTTCTCTCATTCTTTAAACTTTGTGCATGAAATCATGATTTGTATGTCATCAGATTCATTGAGCATTTCACCTTGAGGGTTGTGCTTGTGATGCGTTTTGTTTAAGAAGCACTCTTTCATCCCGGGTCAAATACAACACTCCCTGGTGTTCTTCAATGAATGAAATAGTTTTCGTCCTGCACATTCAACCGGGGATGTCTTAGAGCTGCTTCAGCAGAGCCAGGAGCACTCAGGTGGGCCCTTTCCTGAGCCTCACTCCTCTGCTGGCCCTGCCCAAGGATGCTACACAGCTGTCAGGCAGCAGCCCTGCTACCTGGCTCCACAGAGGTTCGGTTCAGTTCAGTTCAGTCACTTAGTCATGTCCAACTCTTTGCAACCCCATAACTGTAGCATGCCAGGCCTCCCTGTCCATCACCAACTCCCGGAGTCCACCCAAACCCATGTCCATTGAGTCAGTGTTAGAGTCCCAGAAAAAGGCAGGCAGTTCATCAGCCTAAACTAGCACACAGCCCTCCTGGCACAGAAAGGGCGCCCTTTATGGGCCAAGATCCCTTTTTATTCTCTGTGGCACTTTTTATTCCAAGTGCACCTTGTTCTCAGCCCAAAGGACAGAGCTCTTGGCTACACTGTCACCGCCTACCTAGGACAGGCCTCAACTCCTGCATCTGAACACAATAGGGTTGCACCTGATGGTGCCTAAAGGTTCTGTCAACTCCCAAATCCCAGAACTCAATAATCCAGATACTTATTTTAAAAGTCTTTGTCCTCCCCCGAAAATCTTCGCTCAGGACTGACGGTGACGAGAAACTTGGAGCATGTGTTCCCCTATGTGGTTAAGGCATGGTCAGGAAAGCTGGGTGCATTTGTTTTCTTTCTGGGGAATTTTATCAGCTGCTGAAGGAATCACCCTGCAAAACAGCACCGGTCCCTGGGCTGGGAACCTGGTGGTGTGCCCTCTGGTGGCCGTTTCCTGACAGGGCTAGTCCTGGGAAATGAAAAAAGAAAAAACGATATGACAGCTCAGAGCCCAGAACAGGGAAAGGTAACTAACTGGCTGTGGGCACACAGCCAGGCAGAAGCAGAGGCTGCAGAGAAGGCAGGCCTCCCAGCCCCCAGGCCAGGGCCACAGTTGCTATTTTGGTTTTCCCAAGGTTCTTCCTGGACCCATGATTGCATTCCAGACTCCAGGGATTAGTGCTGAAGACTATTTGAGCCTGTGCACCTGTCTAGACCTCACTGGACAAGAGGACTTGAATTTCATTTCTCTCAACACAACCCCCTCCATTATGCCAGGCCCACATCACCCCCTCTAGGAAAACAGACCCACAACTCAGAATTTTTCACACAAACACACAAGTTAATGAGCACCTTGGATTTATTCTCTTCCCACTTCTGGAGCCACCTCGTTTATTTTATATATATATGTGTATATATATATATACACACACACACATATATATATACATATATATATACACACACACATAGTATATAAACGGTTATACAACATTCTTTACCTATATCAACACGTTTAGACTTTATGACTGTCTGAAAGTTTGTTAAAACACACTCATCATATACTCAAAATAGATCTTCGTTATTACATGAAAACAGAAGAAGCTCATATAACAAGGGTAGCAAGCATTCAAAATTAATATGTGAAATAAATGGTTTTCCCTGGCTAAACAAGCCTCAATCTTTAATGCCCTCAATCTTCAATGGAGTAGAAAACTCCATTAAACAAAATGGAATCCTGGGGGCCACATCATATGAATGACTTATTGGATAATACTTGTAGAACAACCCAGAATCTGAGGGTTAAAGAAGGTCTTATGTACCCAGCACAGGGTGAAGGAGCAGAATGGATTTGATCATTTCACACTACATAAAGGTGCTTGCGGGCAACAGCCTTGCCATCAGTACATACGGGCAGATGTTCCTACATCCTTCATTCCCAGATTTTACTGACAAGTCTTTTTTCACAGGTTCTCTACCAATCACATTTCGCCAGCAATACAAGTTTGACATTACTGCTCCCAGATGGCAGAACCAGAGCTCTCCTCACCTGGGTCAGAAACAGGCCATGAGATCTGGTCTAACCAGCAGACCTGGCCTCTCTGGATCCTGGAGAACCAAACATCACTGGTACTAAAGGTGCTGTGCCTGGAAGGCAGGAGGCAGGTCCAGGGGCAGGAAGAGAGGCCACTACCTTCCTGCAGTGAAAGCATGAGGCGTTTTTTTGTAAAGCTCTGAAGACACAGCTGTGCTGAGCTGTGCTGCCTGAAGCATGCAGAACCTCTACACGCTGAGTGGACCAAATGCAAAGCCTTTCTCCTCCTGCATATAAACGATGGATTAACCCACCATCCCCTCCATGACTGCTTTTCCCCAGCCAACACCTCGCTGGGGAGCAGGCTGATATTACCACCATTTCCCAGAGGACCCCAGCCCATGGGCCACAACTTGCCCACTGTGGGGCCGGACTAAGTGGAAGAGCCGTGCCGACCTCCAGGCCTGGGCCGGATGACAGGGCGCTCCATCCTGCGTTACCTCCCCAGGGCACATCTACTCTCTTCTTCCACCTGTATTAATGCTCAGGGCGCACAGGTAAGGCTTCCCTGCACTTGACTGGGATTCTGTGTAGAATCGCTTGGAATGTGAGCAACATTGGGGCAGGTGTCTGCGTGCTCATCTGGCCTCCATAATCCCTCCCTGCTGGCCAGTCCTCACTTGCACTGTGCTGTTCTCTGAGGGTCACCCATCCCGGTGTGACGAGTGGCTGATTCCATCAAAGAACAGTGAACAGCAGCCCTGGTTGAAGGTATAGCGTGCAACCCCCATATGCCAAGGGGACAGCTGCTGTCTTCCAGCAACCAGCCAGGCCCCAGCTCCACTCTTCGTCTGCCCCCTGCTTCCTGCACCCCAAAGAGCCAGCCTTGCTGTGCGCCTGTGGTGCTCAGGGGAGAGGGCTGGGCCTCAGTGTCATCTGCTCCCTCTCTGAAGCTCCTGGACCCACCCTGTCGATTACAGTGAAAGGTGGCTTCCCCCTCCCTCCAGAGCCTCTAATTTCAGCCTCTGTCACTAGGACTGGAATGTTGGCAGCAGAAGTGCAAAGAGGCAGGGGAGACCTGAATGGGGGCACCTAGGAAAAGAACAGGGAACTCAAGGTGGGGGTGGAAGGAAGGATGCTAAGTGTTCTCATTTCCTTCCAATATCCTTTTTCTTACCCTTTGAAGATTTAAAACTGACTCACAGATAAAAGGGGTGCCAGCTGCAGAAGCAAAACCAGGAGCCTATGGTCATCCTCCCACTGCGGGCAGTGAGGCCTCTAGTACCGAGAGGAAATCCCACCCAAACATACCTCCAAGTGTCCCTGCCCAGGACAGGAAACCCAAGCATGGCCCTGTCACAGTCAAGCCGGCCTGCGGGAAGAAAAGCAGAGCCTACGTGGTTCCCTCACTAGCACACCTGCGGGTGGGGAAGCCTTGGGCTCGGCCCCTGCCGGACAGCACTGAGCCACATCCCAGCCCAGATAGAGCAGACGGGACACTGCACACAGTGATGCTCAAGATCTTGCCACATCTGACACCAGAAGGCACTTTTAAGGGTTTTCCAACATTAGTAGCCCCGTGAGATCAGTTAACGACTGAGAAAACAAAGGTGCTAGAGCAGCTAAAATGAAGGCCCATGGCGGAGTGACGGCCATGTGGGGTCAACTTCCTGGCATCAAGGATGACACACTAAAAAGCTCTACGCCTGACCAAGTCAACCCCGAGCCTGCGATTTCCCTTGGACAAAATCTCCAGAACACCTTTCCTATCATCAGCCTCTTCCTCCAGTTGAACTGAGGCTGCTCTTAGCTGGGTTTCAGTTACGTAATGTTTATGTGGTCATTACTCTGTACTGTTTGCCAACTGCATCTTTTCCCTTTGGTTTGCAAAAGTAAATGTCAAACCCCATGTAGGTGTTTACAGATTCAGACCACATTCGACCAGCTTGTGGATCACCACTCCATTAGGCCAGGAGGGTCTCCTCTGCAAGGACTGTGCTTCACTACTTGCTGAATGTGGATCACAGACCCCCGGGCATCTGGGTACCGGGCTACATGGCAACACCAATAGCACACGAACTCAAGATGAAAATAATATATTGGTAAGCTGCTCTAATCAACTTTAAAAGCTCTGTGTGCGCTGCTAATATGAAAAGATTGTCTCTCCTCCTTAGCTTCCCATTCTATTTCACCATCTCTTCAAAGTTATGTCCCAGAAAGCCTGAAAATTTATCTGCTGCTGCTGCTGCTAAGTCGCCTCAGTCGTGTCCGACTCTGTGCGACCCCATAGACGGCAGCCCACCAGACTCCGCCATCCCTGGGATTCTCTAGGCAAGAACACTGGAGTGGGTTGCCATTTCCTTCTCCAATGCATGAAACTGAAAAGTGAAAGTGAAGTCCTCAGTCGTGTCTGACCCTCAGTGACCCCATGGACTGCAGCCCACCAGGCTCCTCCATCCATGGGGTTTTCCAGGCAAGAGTACTGGAGTGGGGTGCCATCGCCTTCTCCGATTTATCTGCTAGGGATGCAGAAAATTAAAGTGTTAGTCTCTCAGTTGTGTCTGACTCTTTGCGACCCCATGGACTGTAGCCCTCTAGGCTCCTCTATCATGGGATTCTCCAGGCAAGAATACTAGGTTGAGTTGCCATTCCCTTCTCCAGGGGATCTTCCCAAACCAGGGATCTAACCCACATCTCCTGCATTGCAGGCAGATTCTCTTACCATCTGAGCCACCAGTGAAGCCCCTGCAGAAAATTATGCAAATTGAGAAATCATTGGGGAGATGACTCTGAGGTTTAACATCTGAGGATGCTGCCAATGTAACTTTCACGTCCAAATACTTTGATTAAAAATAGGAAATTCTATTATAAGAAAATAAAGTTACCATGGCAACATTTTCCCACTACAGTTCCTAGTCACATGAACTTTTCTTTTAAGTGACACTAGGTAGCTCAGTAACAATACACCACCAGTAATGAAAGGACCAAGGTCAACTGAATTCCCTAAAATGACATCCTTGCTTTCCTTACCTGCTTGTTAACTCCTGTGATAGTTTTCAACTCTTAAAAACTACCAAAATAGGAATCTGTAATTTATCAATATCACACAATTCAACCCAGAGTATTCTATGCAATATGGTGGAGCTATTCATATTCCAGACTTCTACAATGAACAATCCAAAAGCCAAACTTCCCAAATGGCCTCCTGAGCAGTACTGGACAACCCAGGCTGAAGTTTCTAGAGGCCTCAGGGATCATATTCAGATCTAAATTTTGGAAAACTATGATCAGTCAATATTTTGACAAGGAGAGAAAGAAAAGTACTTTTCAGAGCACCTGCGTGTGTGCAAAGTTGCTTCAGTCATGTCCAACTCTTTGTGACCCCATGGACTGTAGCCCACCAGGCTCCTCTGTCCATGGGGATTCTCCAGGCAAGAATACTAGAATGGGTTGCCATTTCCTTCTCCAGGGGATCTTCCCAACCCAGGGACTGAGCACAGGGTTAATTATAAAGCTTTATAAGCTATAAAGCTCTAAAAAAGTTAACATACATACAACCTTTGTTCATATAAAAATGAGGGAGTTGGTGATAGACAGGGAAGCCTGGTATGCTGCAGTCCATGGGGTCACAAAGAGTCAGACACGACTGAGCAACTGAACTGAACTGAATCTAATGAAGATGATTACAAAAGGTGTAGAGGAGTAATTAATTTGTGAGGTCTTCTGAGAACAAGTACTCAGGGTCAAGTATTAAAGGACATGATTAAAATGCCCGGCACTCGGCTGCCACATACAACGTTGATGAAGCAGCCTCTCCCACCTGTAACTGTAAACTGCCACCGTGTGAATGTGTGACCCACCTCCTCTAGTTTGTGGCCAACTGCAAGGAGTCCTGATATTCTCATTTCTGCTCATGCTTATAAGCTTATGATCCAGTAGCACTGGTTACTCAATTTTAAAAATATTCAGATATACCCTACAAATAAATACAAAACATTTCTGTATCCCTACAGTCCCACTACCATGAAAGGTTATATATAAATTAAATAAGTTCAGTTTTCTCAACCATTATCTCAGTTTCAGTTTGTTCTTAACCCTAAGTGAAGTTCAATTTATATCCAAAATATATTTAAATATTCTAAAGGTATCAGACCTAAGTTATCAAAAATGTAAACAAAATTTATCTATGTTATACCTATAAACCACTTTTTAAGTTAATTCACCCTGTGCTGACCCTCTTAAAAAAAAAAACTCACCAAAGTCACATTTAGACTGAAAAGCTGATACAGATGTTTAAGTGGTTCCTTGGAGACAACTGCCAATTACTTAAAACTACCGATACTGAATCTACTGGTTTATTGCATCACTCAACGTAAAAGACCAAAATCATTCCATGTTGGTCTTCCAGTAATGCGCTTTCTGACTGGGCTCCCAGATTCTGCTGTCCAAAGTGCTGAACTGGAGATTCTGCAGTAACTCTCACAGAAAACCGAGACCAGGTGTCCAGCAACTTCATGCTTCCCACTGCACCGGTGAAAAAAATCTTGGTTCTCAGGATCAGTCTGCTTTGGTTGAAAGGAACTTCGAGGATGGAAACTTGAGGTGAAGCAAGGAGTAAAAGGGGAAACGCCGATGACCCTCAAAGGAAAATCAAAGGATCCGTCCATCCCACGGCCTCAGCCTCACACTCCGCAGTCAGACTGCTTGTCCTGAAGCTGCCTTGTCAGTATCTGATGCGAAGACAGGAAAGCCACTCCTATGTGGAAGAGGATTTGCCAGAGGTTCCTCAGCCCATGCAGGTACACGTTGCCCAGGCAAATGAAGAGCAGCATCAGCACCACCTTCGTAGTCCTGGCTGGACTGTAGAACAGGTACAGATAACACTGAAATGACACCGAAGAGGGAGGCCCATCAGAGATAGCAAGATGGCCGAGGTCAGACGCCAGGTCCACTGATAGTACCCGCCCTGCAGTGTCGTTTCATACACGTTGGCTTAGTAAACCGAAATTTGTTACAGTGGAGCTTGGACTCACTGGATCAGTTGTTGTCAATCGGTAGAGCAAAGTGGGGATATGGAAGAGATAAGAAAAGTGAAATAGAAGGTCACAGGAGGAATGAGAACACAGCCCTCTTGAAAGAATTTAAGAAATACAGACTGACATGTCCAGGCTGTGCTGTACAGAAAGAAGAGATGTGGGTCAGGGGCAGACAGCCAGGTGGGCATACCCTAACAAGAGCAACTGGCCTAAAGGAACTTTTCCTTTGGGGGAGTCATAACAGGTGAGAAAGTTGATGAGAGAAGCTCTGCTTTTACTATATTAGTTTTTCCTAAGTTACAACTACATAGGGGACCACTGTTCCCTAGACAGCCTCCCTATTACATCTTCAGAAGCATCTCTGACTCAGGGAAAGGTCTTCCAGAATGATGCTTCCTGTAGGGCTATCACACAGAAAGAGGACATTCTTGTTCTGCAAAAGGTGGAAATCATTTTTTGTTTCAATGTTTTTTATAAAAAAAAAAAGGCACATTCTGAAAACACAGGGCAATCTGACAAAAGCTCAGAGTGAAGTGGGAGGGAGAGTTCCTCATCGAAAGAGCTAATCAAGTAAGACCACAGATGAGGGGATGAAGGTGGAACTGTAAGATCCCTGCAGCCCTGAAATGCAAGGTCCAGAAAACTATTCTTGGCAACACCCATGATCTTGGAGACTTGATTTTCCAAAGAATGAGTGTATTTTCAATCTTAGGTTGAAAATTTCTTTTTGCACAATCAGATAATTCGTAAAAATAGGCCATCTAGGATGTACGCAGAAGAGAGAGGAAGTGCCCTGAGAAAAGAACTTTTAATTAAAAGAAGAAGAGGCTTAAATATGCATAAAAGGTACTAAAATCCTAGACTTTGTAGAGGGTGGAGAAAGAGAGTCAGGTTTTTTTTGTTAGAATTAACTCTGCTTAAAGGAGATTCAAGTCTTGCCTGGTGGCTCAGACGGTAAAGAATCTGCCTGCAATGCAGGAGACCTGGGTTTGATCCTTGGGTTGAGAAGATCCCCTGCAGAAGGGAATAGCTACCCACTCCAGTATCCTTGCCTGGAGACTTCCATGGCAGAGGAGCCTGGTGGGCCACAATCCATGGGGTTACAAAGAGTCAGACACGACCAAGCGACTAACACTTTCACTGCTACCTTTTCATAGGGGATTCAAAAGCCCCTTCCTACTCCAGCCCTTAAGCACGCAGCTTCTCCGAAAATAACTAATAATCAAAGCGCTCTAGTTAGTATTATAATTTTTGTTTCATTTCCTAAGGACAGATTTGATTTCTATTAGAAACAACAATTTTTTCCCCAGTCCTGTGTCTGAAAAAAAACACATATACCTGGGCATCAGTTCTGCAGAAAGACATTTCTGTACTTGGATGCCCAGCAATAAGCACAAGGCAGGACTCTGCCTCATACTGGCCAGGCCCAACCCAATCCCCACTGCAGTCTCATCCCTCCCTTCTTGGGAGCCCAGTCCCAGTTTCTAGTTTCTGTCCTGCACTGTTTCAGAGGCCCTGAGGCCTAGGGCAAATGACTTTCCCTTTCTGGCCCCAAAAGTCTTTTCTCTGTACAATGAGAGGACTGCACAGGATGGGTGGAAAGTTGTTCTGCTAAGGGCTGGGACTGTCCATGATTTGAACCAACGTCTTGGTGGAATGAAAGCAGGATCTGGAAACTCACTGATGGTTCCAACAGAGCAAAATAAGGTAATGGGTTTAACCCACTCACTAAAACATCAACATTTCACCCACCTGGAAAATGCAGGCTACAAAAGGAATAAGAAAAGCCAGAATATTTCCAATTTCTTCATGTGCAACCTAAGACAAATAAGAGGAACACAAGAAAAGGAACAGTTAGAGGGAATGAAACACTATGACATGAAGTGCATTACTCTGCATTGGGTCTGGTATAACCGACAGTACAAAATCCCTGCCTGGGTGAGAAACCAGCCCCTGTTCATGTATCAGACCGGGGGGTGACAGAAGATCCTTCTGAATGGCCTGGACACACCAAGCACGTCCAGTTCCCATGCATGTGTGCTGAGCCCGCAACCCGGAATGTCCCCACCCCCAGCCCCGCCAAGCTCTCAAAATCCAACTCATCTGTCAGTACTAACTTTCCCCAGTCCCTCCCGCCCCAGGTACCGCCACCTCCTAGTGATGTTACCATACTCTGCTATGTGCCCCGAGGCAGGGACTATGTCTTGAGCAACAAACCCCTGTTCTAGTGCATACAGACATTTGGTAAGTATCCGCTTATGAGTCATCATAAACAGTAAGAGCGGCAGCCATAGCACGTGTTGGCCAAAGATGGGGTGTGGAAACAGCCAGCCACCACTCAGGGCCCAGGATGCTGCCATTCCCCAAACACCCTGGTCTCTGTAAGGCCCCTGAGATTCAACCTCAGCTGCACTTCAGATTTTAGCTACCACGTGCCTAGGTGTGAGCATCATGACTCTGGCTTTTTTTTAAATTGAAGGATAGTTGATTTACAGTGTTGTGTTATTTCTGCTATACAGCAAAGTGACTCAGTTATACACACACGTACATTCTTTTTTATATTCTTTTCCATTATGGTTTATCTCAGGAGATTGGATACAGTCCCCTGTGCTATAGTAGGATCTTGTTTATCCATTCTAAATGTAATAGTTTGCATCTACTTATCTCCAACTCTGTTTTTAAAGTTAACATCTATCTGTTCATGTTCATAATGGTACCATGCTTGTTTTTAAGTGTTTGAAATACTTCAAAATTTAAAAATAATAAGTAAAAAGCATTAGAATAGAAAGCTGCTTTGAGATGAGCAGGCTTCCAAATCAACTTCATAGTGATACAGTTCTTTTGACAAAGACACAGGGAGGCTGGTATCCATCTGAATGATATAAATCAGATTATGAGACAACTCTATCTGGGGAAAAAGGGCCTGAATCTTAAAGTCTGAGAGTCAAACTTTGCCTTGGATGAACAATCCAGCCCCTGCAGGGACTCTCGGTGTCCCCAGGGCCACGGGGTGGCCGGCTGTCCTTATAGCAAGGTGTCCATTTCACACCAGTATTCCAACAGCCCCTTTGGCTTCTCAGGAAAACAAATACAAAAGAGCAAGTTTCTTATTTGCTCAACTCATTATGAAGAATAAAACGAGAAGTAAGAATTTTACTTCAATTTTTAAAACGTAGTGAATAATAACCTTCTAAACAATATGCACCCATATCTGCTTCTTCCATCGCCTGTCTTTCGATTTAAACTGTATAGAAAAGGTTACCTGTAAAGAATGTTCTGCGAGGTGAATTCCGCGAATGAGGTTCAGGGCAGCGCACATGATGTTGAGAATAAGGGAAAGGACGCCCAGGGCTGTCACTGGTTCCATTCGGAAACTAGGAGCTACACAAGGAAAAAAAGGAAGTGTTTAGTGAAAACAATTTCTATATGAAAAAAAAGTAAAAACATGAACTAGACCTCTGCTAATGAACAAGTTCAATTAAACACACAATTGCAAACATATTAATTTAAAAACCGCTATAGTTAGAGTGGGAAAAGGCAAGGGATGAAGGACAGAAAGGAGCTGGAAATCCAAGGTGAATTTCTTTGAGAAAGAGGCCTTTCTCTAAGAAAGCATAGATTTTCTTAAGTGCTTCATTTCCTTTCTATTTAAACCAGCGGTTCTCAGCCAGAGATGATAAGGCTCTTCAATGTTTAGGGACATTTTAGGTTGTCCTCCCTGGGAACAGGTTGCTACAATGCGCAGGACAGCTTCCATAACAAAGAATTTCCAGTACAAAATGTCAGTAGGGCTTAGGCTGAGAAATCCAGATTTAAAACAATTTATGGCTTTAGTTGTAAATTGCCTGTCAAACCCTAAAGCTTTTCTATTTCACACCTCAACCATCAGCATGTAAAGTGTTCCATTCTTTTTCTGATAGGGACAATATTCAATATTATGTGTGCTTCTGGAGCAATTCATAGCAAATGCAATTTTTTACATTTCAAAGTTATTGGGAAGAGGAGGGAAACATGGATTATTTCAGCTACAAGCTATTTCCAGAACTCTAATCAAGACAAAATGATCACTCCCTCTTTAAAGATAACTGCTAAAACTGACTCTGGTTCACACAATTAAGCAGGGTCCCACCATTCTCTTGCTGTGCTCCTTTTATTAATTTATTTTATTTTTTTGCTGTGCCACTCGGCATGTGCGATCCTTCCCCGACTAGGGGTGAACCCCCCATTCCCAGCATTGGAACTGTAGAGTCTTAGCCACTGGACCACCAGGGAAGTCCTTGCTGTACTCCTTTTAAATCATCCTTTTTTGTCCTCACATTTCCCGCATATGGATACACACACACACACACACACACACCACAGCCCAACTGATGCCTACTGTTAGTGTGTTAGTTTACATTACCAAAATTCCTCTCAGAAACAAGCTACCTGTTAAGACTCTAGACTTGGGACAATAGTGGGGAGTCAGACCACAGTAAAACGTCCTAGAAAGATAGGCAAGTTGTCACCTTCTGCATTTGCTCCTCTTGTCTACATGGTTAAAAAACAAAACATACATCACAAAGTGACCCTGTCTTCAGGTACAGCAAAGGAGAAGCTTGGGGTCTGATGCCCCAGACATCCTTCCATGAATGTTAAGTCCAATCCCAATGTAAATTACAACAACTTACTGAATGGCATAAGAGTCAATCCAGGAATTCACTGGTTGAAACAGTTCAAATCGAAAACCAAAGTTAAGCCAAAAACGTGAACATTTAAAAAACACCACTTTCAAAATTCAAGCAATGAGTTTAGCATAAAACTGTTAACAAAGTAATTAGACTGTTATGGTATAGATGGTTCTGTCTTCCAGGGAAGGATTATACTATTACAGAGTTCTTAGAATGCAAATATCCACTTTAACTAAAAGTTGGTTTAACTGGATATAACTGTAAACAAAGAATACAAAAAAGCATGCTTTGCTATGTGCTAGGTATTGAATGCTTCACGTCGTTAGTGGCACACTAAGTCACGGATGCCAGGGCACTGTGAATATGTTCACCAACACTTCATTCCTCAGACAAGGACTCAGAAATCCAAAGGGACAGAGAGATGTCTCTGGGTCCCACAGAGAACCCAAGAGCGAGAGGTCTAGTAGGCCTGGCCCTGACCCCTGCCCACTCTCATCCCCACAGCCCTCCACGCCCTCCATCAAGGAGTGGGGGTTTCTTGGTGGAGATTTGCAATGTTTCACCATTGCAGTGATGAGATAAGGACTCACTGTTAAAGGAAAAAAGGAGAGAGAGAGAATGTACAAATCTGTACTATTCAACAAGTGACTTCCAGCAAAAGAGAATGAAAATCTCCTTCAGTTCAGTTCAGTTGCTTAGTCATGTCTGATTCTTTGTGACCCCATGGACTACAGCACACCAGGCTTCCTTGTCCATCACCAACTCCCAGAGCTTGCTCATGTCCACCGACTCATGTCCATTGAGTCAGTGATCATATCCAACCATCTTATCCTCTGTCGTCCCCTTCTCCTCCTGCCTTCAATCTTTCCCAGCATCAGCGTCTTTTCCAATGAGTCAGCTCTTCACATCAGGTGGCCAAAGTATTGGAGCTTCAGCTTCAGCATCAGTCCTTCCAATGAATATTCAGGACCGATTTCCTTTAGGATGGACTGGCTTGATCACCTTGCTGTCCAACAGACTCTCAAGAGTCTTCTCTAACACCACAGTTCAAAAGCATCAATTCTTTGGTGCTCAGCTTTCTTTATGGTCCTCTCACATCATATGTATGGTCTCTCACATCCATACATGACCACTGGAAAAACCACAGCTTTGACTATAACGGACCTTTGTCGGTAAAGTAATGTCTCTGCTTTTTAATATGCTGTCTAGGTTGGTCATAACTTTTCTTCCAAGGAGCATGCAGCTTTTAATTTCATGGCTGCAGTCACTATCTGCAGTGATTTTGGAGCCCAAAAAAATAAAGTCTGTCACTGTTTCCATTGTTTCCCCATCTATTTCCCATGAAGTGATGGGACCAGATGCCATGATCTTCATTTTTTGAATGTTGAGTTTTAAGCCAGCTTTTTCACTCTCCTCTTTCACTTCCATCAAAAGGCTCTTTAGTTCCTCTTTGCTTTCTGCTATAAGGATGGTTTCATCCGCATATCTGAGGTTATTGATATTTCTCCCTGAAATCTTGATTCCAGCTTGTGCTTCATCCAGTCTGGCATTGTATATGATGTACTCTGCATACAAGTTAAATAAGCAGGGTGACAATATACAGCCTTGACGTACTTCTTTCCCAATTTTGAATCAGCCCATTGTTCCATGTCAGGTTCTAACTGTTGCTTCTTGACTTGCATACAGATTTCTCAGGAGGCAGGTAAGGCAGTCTGGTATTCCCATCTCTTTAAGAATTTTCCATGGTTGTTGTGATCCACACAGTCAAAGGCTTTAGCGTAGTCAACAAAGCAGATGTTTTTCTGGAATTCTCTTGCTTTTTGTGTGATACAACAACATCATTTATATGTGCAGGGTTCACCCTGCTTAAGAAAACAACCTGCTAAGTCACTTTTCTAAATTTCATCAGAAGAGGTGCCTCCCTTCAGATCAACTTACTTGTCACAACAGTCAAGCTTCTTTTTTTTTTTTTTTTTAAATAAAAGCTACCTGGAAACAAGATCAGCCCATGTCTTTTCCCCCACACATTTTATATACCGCCCCCCACCCAAACACCTTCCTAGTTGAACAATCAATGTCCATTTGAAATACACACTCTCACCTCATTTTCATCAATACCAGAGCGCAGCAAGCCACCTACCTGGCTCCAGGTGCATCAGTGTGTGTCCGTTCATCACCCCATTAGCCACATCTGTGTCTTCCAGGGTGAGAACCACTGGTGGCTGGAACTTGAGTTCCTCCTGAATTTTTCCTAAGCTGCTGTCCATCTGGGTGGAACTTACATAGTTAAAATGCCACTTCACTTTCTGAATGACATTGTCTGTGAAAAGAGAGCAGTCCAAACTGAATGTCATCACAATGGATGTTATAAGACAATAGGTACACAATGAAATTTGCATTTCTAAGCAAGCTAATAAGTTAGCCAGACTCTGAAGAGTGTCAACTACACATGAGGGTCGAATAATTTGTAGATATCAGGACTGGTCTCATCAGTCTCTCAGAGGAGAATAATTAAAATGTGACAGTCTGTCCATCAGGACCTCAGTGGCAAGGGAATCAGGGGACAGGCTTGAGTCTTAGCTCAAGCACAACTCATAGTACAAACCTCGGCCATTCACAAAGGATTTCTAAGATTGCAAAATGGGGACAGTCATTCTTGACCTGATTATCTCAAGAAAAGGCGTGTGAAAAAAAACTACAAATGAATGTGAATATGTTGTGCAAACCAGGATTATATGAAAGGTATTGGTTTTAATTATTTGATTTACATTTAGTATTAATCCATCACCAACTTTTAATAAGTACTTGAGGTGAAGTTTCAAATATATTGACAAAACAAAATCATGTATAATTCTAATATCCATGTGGGGTGTGTGCATGCGCTCAGTCGTATCTGACTCTTTGTGACCCCATGGACTGTAGCCCACCAGGCTCCTCTGTCCATGGAATTCTCCAGGCACGAATACTGGAGTGTGTTGCCTCCAGGGGATCTTCTCAACTCAGGGATTGAACCTCAGTCTCTTGCATCTCCTGCATCGGCAGGTGGATTCTTTACCACTGTGCTACCGGGAAGCTCTAATATCCACGTACTTTTACTTTCATCCTACTCTCACTCAATAATGAGCAAACGTGATGCCAGGAAGGGGCTCCTGTGAGACAAAGCCCACCACTTTCAAAGGAGGAGGCGTGCAGAGATGACAGGGGAGAGGAGAACACAGGTCTACCAGCTGCCAATCAAACGACAGCCAAGGGATGCTGCAGCTATGGTCTACTTGGGGACACAGAAGAAGTGGGGCTGAGAGTGGCAGTCCTCACAGTAGGAGACTTAAGAGGAACTTGTGGTCTATGTCACAGGCCTACCAGGTGCAGGCTGGAGTACCAGGGAGTTTCCCAGTACCTCTGGGTGACACCAAAAGACAGTGCTGGCCCTATTACTGATGGACTGGCCACAGACCACACGAGGGGGTGTGAGCAGTAGCTGCCAGAAAGCCTAAGTGGCCACATTTCCAGGTGGCAGCCCTGCACCTGACCCTGAGAACCAAATGCTGTCAGCCCCTCATTCAAGAGCATCACAGGGACCGTGGCAGGTTACATTGAGACTGGAGAACCCCCCAACTCCCACCTCCACTCCTCTTCTCCCCCTCAAAAATGACCTGAATCACACCTGACAGAAACAGGGCCTATGCTATCACAACTGCTGTGTTCCAGACCCTTGGGCCTCCACAGGGCCTCTCTGACAGAGCCTAGAAAAGTAGTCTTGTCTTCCAGAGCTGTGTTTCTCGAACCTCTGCATAAGGACTAGTGTTTCCTTATTTCCAAATGGTTGCAGACAGATACTTGGATAAAATACAATTGAAAATGTCACAGGAATGTCCAAGTACCGTAAGAATGTCTAACCTTTTATTGTCACTCCCTGTATGTGCCTTGCGCTGGAAGCACAGGTCCATGAACCACCCTTGAGCAGTGGTGCTCTAGGGCAGGGGTTGGCACAGTGTTCTCAGAGTGCCAGACAGACAACGTTTTAAGTTTATAGGCCCCAGATGGCCCGTCACAGCTCACCTCTGCCAGGGAAGGGCAAAAGCAGCCACAGACAACCTGTCAGTAATAGAGCAAGCGTGGTTGTGTTCCCCTTTATTTACAAAAACAGACTCTCGGCCTGCAGTTTGCTGACCCCCCTGCCCCAGAATAAGATACAGGGTTCACCCTCTTCTACCCCGCTCCAAGCTCTGGAGAGGTAAAAAGCCAGAGTGTTGGACCTGGCTTCAAGTTTGCAGGCCCCTTTCATTGCTGTGAAATTTCATAAAAGTGAAGTGAAGTCGCTCAGTTGTGTCCGACTCTTTGCGAGCCCATGGCCTGTAGTCTACCAGGCTTCTCTGTCCATGGGATTTTCCAGCCAAGAGTACTGGAGTGGGTTGCCATTTCCTTCTCCAGGGAATCTTCCTGACCCAAGGATCAAACCCAGGTCTCCTGCATTGCAGGCAGACACTTTACCCTCTGAGCCACCAGGGAAACCCCCTGAAATTTCATGGCATGAGGCTATTCTGCAGTGACATGGTCCTGAACCTCCAGTGGTTTTCCCCAATGGTCAAAGCCAAACTCAAACTGGAAATTCTATACCTACAATGCTGCAAGAAAGAATAACAACTAAGAAAGTGGGTTACAAACCAAATTCGAGAAAGGCATATGGCCTGGAGGCGAGGCCGACGCAGGTGGTGTCATAGGAAGCTGTGAATTCCCACCACAGCGTCTCCAGGAAGCAGAAGGCCATGGCTGCTGGACACTGGAGGGAGCAGATAGCCATGCAGGCCACGTCCCGCGAAGAAGAGAAGCTGTAACGAAAGAAACTATGTCACCAGGGAATGGACCCACATATTCACATCCTGCACCCGGCCATCACCTTGCCTCCACTCTGGATTTGCTGGGCCTTGAACAGCCTGGAGCTGTCTGTTGCATACATATCGTCTCTTCAGGTAGACCTGCCGGGGACTGTGCCTTTCTTACACTTCCTCGAAAATGTATAGCAGCATTTGCCACTGACAAGGTGTGATTACTCTAACTTGCCTGCGTCCATGCTAACTCAGTCATGTACGACTCTTTGTGACCCCTTGGACTCTAGACTGTCAGGCTCCTCTGTCCGTGGGATTCTCCGGGCAAGAATGCTGGAGTGCATTGCTGTGCCCTCCTCCAGGGATCACTTTAACTTATTGATCATTAAACAAGCTATGGGACTGCTCACCTGTAAGAAAAAATGTCTGTTTCCTCTGTGAAAATAATGGTGAATATTTAAGTTAAAAGACAAACGAGTAAACACTGTATATTCTACTTTTCAAATAATGACTGAATGGCCCAGAATTTCATTTGAAGTCATAGGTTTTTGCTTTTTCTGAGAAAAGGTTTCCTCTTTGAGGTACAGCACAAAATGTGCATAGAATGTGAGATTATTCCAGCCTAACAAGGACGGGACCCCCAAGGAAGGGGGTTTCAGGCACCCAGAGAAGGGAGCTGCAGATGTGGGCAGATGCAGCTTAGTGTTGGCTCCTGGGCACCCGGCCAACAGGTGACAGCTTCACATGCCTGCCATCTGCGTCCCTCTTCAGGCCACAACTCTTCTTGCCTGACAGTCCCACCTAGTCTGGAGGCAGGCCTAGACTTTCCTTTTTGTTTTCCTGATTCTGAGACTGGACTACCCTAATGGATCCCACCTTAATCGGGTGAATCAAAAATTTACTATTAAGGGGAGCAAAAAGGACTTGGGAAGTGAAAACCTAAATTCTGGAAAAGAGAGATGTAAAATCTGTAACAGCCCATTGTGAGATTTCAAAACCTGCCTTGCCCCTGATCCCTCCACAGAACATCTTTCGTCTCTAAGCCCTAAAATAAGAAATGACACAACCAGAACCTGGCTGCTAGTTGCCTGCACTCAAATCCTGGCTCTACCACCTTAGGTTAAAAAGTTGTTTAACCTCAGTTTCCTTCCCTGTAAAATAGGTCTAATACCACTATCTACCTCATAGGCCACCTACAGCACTTAGAATAGGGCCTAGACCATAGAAAACAGTACTAGTTCTTCTGACCATGATTTCTGTAACCACCTGATTCCTGCTTCCACTGGAGCGCTGGCCTCACTGTATCGTGCTCAGTGTCCTCTCATTTGACTTGGAGTTCCTTGAGAAGACGGACCTACTGATGCTCATTTTTCACTCCCCTGCTCCTGTCACATAAAATTTTTTTTTTTACTTTAAAATTTGTTTTAAAGGTGAAAACATTTTAAAAAGCAAAAACTGAGGGCTAAAACTCCAAGTCAAGCCTTATTTTCTTGGCGTCCTCACTCTCATCCTTTTCCTTGTCCTGACATTTTAATCCAGTATTTCCTCCCGACTTGCCTTTCTCCACGCCTGCACCCTAATGCAGAAAAAACTACCAAACTAAAAGCATGAAGACTGGGTGACCTGGTGCTCACAGTGCTCATGGCCTCTCCGCTCACAGTGAGGTGGGAGTGAGGCTGCAAAGCTCGAGGGCCTTTGATTCTACTGTAGATACACGACCTCGAACAGCTGTCTGACGTGAGACCTCCTCTTCATATGGTGTGATTAGCATAATGCCACCTCTGCACATGGTTCAGAGTGACCCAAATTGGGCTGATATTCTGGAACAGGAAACAGGCTTGCTTACTGGATGCTGAAGTCACATCCTTCTGCGGAACCTCGACCTGGATACTGGGCCAGTCGCAAGGCTAAAGTCTTGAGGCGTCTCCTGCATTCCAGGAAGTCTTGGCTGTGGTAGAAATCAGTGGAGGCTGAGAGCGGCAGTCCATCCCTCACCCTTACCACGCAGGCAAAAAGGATCAAGGACATGGTCCGCAAGAGAAGTCATGAGGACACCTGAGGAAGGAAGGTCACCTTGTTACTGAGGGCCCAGTGATGAGCTGGCAGCAGCCCGCCCTGGAAATGTTCACTCTGGGTTGTCTCGCCCTCACCTCTACTATAAATGCAAATGTGGCTTTTATTATAACTTCCCTGCCCTCTGTTGCTAGATCACTCCCAACTGTCGCCCCTCCATTAGCCTCCCTGTCTCATCTTCACTTGAAATCCTCCTTTTCCTTCTCTCTAATGAATGTCTCCATTTCCAGAGTTAAACCAACTGGGATGAGGGAATGGAGATGTGAGGAAGCAGGCCGAAAGGGAGCCACAGCAGTGACAGTGAGGAACACGACACGGGCCGCAAGATGGCCCCAAAGGGACAGGAAGAGCCTGACGCTGATGCAGCAGGGACGGGGTCCAGGGAGCTGTGCGTTTCAGGTGCTCCATGGAGGTAAGTGCTGAGTGGTTCACTTGCCATATCCTGACCTGCAGTAGAGGGATTCTGCGCATTTAACCTAAAGCTGGTGGCAAGGAAGGCAGAAGGCGAAAAGAAAAGAGAGAGGATAGCGTGTCCTCCTGAATTTCTTCACGTTTGACACTGAGCCAATCTTCAGAATGATGACTGAGTTCCTCCAGATGGCTAAAGTAAGTCATTTAGCAAATGATATTATGGTAAGATACTAAATATTTAGCCATGATAGGTGAGCACCATTAAGAAACACTAGGAAACAGATTTGGAGGCCTCGTGGTGCCTGAGGCAAACTGGAACAAGGTGCTTCTCAGGGTGGAAACAGCCCTGGACCAGTTCTGCAGGCAGAGCCTGGAGGGGTTTCATCCCCCATCTGCAACTTCTGCGTGTGCTCGCACGGGGCGTAACCTCACACATGCGTGCGGCAGCCCTGCACCCAGGGATTAGTGGGTGGCTCTATCACACATGCGTGCGGCAGCCCTGCACCCAGGGATTAGTGGGTGGCTCTATCAGCTTTCATGCATCTTCCCATGTATCCACACATCCTGTTTCACAGACCCTGTTGTCAGGGCCTCTACCTGGATAGGATATTAGCAGGTGTGTGCACTGCCAAAGAACACTGGGGATGTAATCTGGCACCTCAATTCCCATGAGCAGTAGGAAATGGGAGCCCTAGGATACACGCTGCTCTTTTCACCTCTGTGGCTCTGTGCATTCTTCACCCGAGTTCACACTCTTCAGATCTCCCCACATCCAAATCCACACCAAGGACTGTCTCCAATACACCCTCCTAGAAGTACTTTTACCTCTCTCTAAATTCCCAGAGAAACTACCTCTTTGTTTTCTGTGTTACTGACTTACCATTTCTACTACCTAAGGGTAAGTTCTAAGAGTAAAGGCCATATCTGTAATGGATGAATGGATAATTAATCCCAGTTTAAACAGGAAGAAACTGCAGTAGTATAAAAATAACAGAAGGCTAAAGGCTTCCCCAGTGGCTCAGATGGTAAAGAATATGCCTGCAATGCAGGAGACAGGGGTTCAATCCCCAGGTCGGGAAAATCCCCTAGAGAAGCGAATGGCAACCCACTCCAAGAGTATTCTTGCTTGGGAAATCCCATGGACAGAGGAGTCTGGTGGGTTACAGTCTGTGGGGACGCAAAAGAGTCAGACATGACTTACCAACTAAACAACAACAACTACAAAATAAAAATTAGTCTACCAGGCAACAGACCATACATAGCCCATTTCTCTGATCTCCCCAGACTTTCCATTGAGGGCTAAAAATGTAAAAAATCTAAGGAACTAGGAAAGGAAGAAATAAGCAAGAAATAAAATGACTCCTATCTGCAGATGACATAATTGTCTACATGGAAGATCCCTGAGAACCTACAAAAAAACAAAAACCAAAAAACCTCCTAAAATGAAGGAGGAGTTCAACAAGGTTTCAGAATATAAGATCAACATACAAAAATCAATTCTTTTTCTACATACCAGCAATGGTTCATAGAAACAAAAATTTAAAATACCATTTATCATCATCCCCAAAATGATCTCAATAAAGCTATACTTTTTTTAATGCAATGTTAGTTGCTCAGATGTGTCCGACTATTTGTGATCCCATGGACTGTAGCCCAGCAGGCTCCACTATCCATGGGATTTCCCAGGCAAGAATACTGGAGTGGGATGCCATTTTCTTCTGCAGGGAATCTTCCTGATCCAGGGATCGAATCCAGGTCTCCTGCAGGCAGATTCTTTGCCATCTCAGCCACCAGGGAACCCCATTTTTAATGCAATACTTAGGTGTAAATCTAACAAAACATGTATGGGACTTGTAGGCTGAAAACTATAAAACACTGCTGAAAGAAATCAAAGAAGTCCTAAGTGAGGAGATATACCATGTTATGAACTAGAAGACTCAACATAGTAAAGATCTCCCCCCAAAGTGATATACAGGTTCAATATAATTCCTGTAAAAATATCAGCAAGATAGTTTATAGATATAAATAAGAATATTCTAAAATCTATACGGAAAGGCAAGGGAGCTAAAATAGCTAAAACAATTTTGAAAAAGAATAAAGGGGACCATACCTCACAATCCTATTTCAAGACTTGTTGTATAGCTACAGTAATCAAGGCTGTGTGTTATTAGCAGAGAGATAGGCACACAGATCAGCGAAACAGAATACAGAACCCATAAATTAGACCTACACAAGAACAGTCAAATGATTTTGACAATGGTACAAAAGCAATTAAATGGAAGAAGGACAGACTTTTCAACAAATGGTGCTGGAGCAATGAATATCTATAGGGAAAGAAAGAGGGAGAAAGGGAGGTGTGAACGGATGGAAGGAAAAGAAAAAAAGAGAATCTTGACCTAGTCTCACACCTTACATAAAAAGGAAATCAAAACAGATCATAAATTTAAATGTAAAAACTAGAAGTATAAAAGTAGAAGAAAACAAAGAGAAAATGTTCAGGACTTGAGAAGGGTTCTCATGTATGAGACCAACAGCACAATCCATAAAAGAAACTGCAATAAATTGGATTTTATCAAAGTTTAAAACTTTTGCACTGCCAAAATCCACGTGAAGAGGATGAAAAGAAAAGCAAGAGAGTGGGAAAAATATTTTTAAACCACACACCTCCAAAAGGACTCTAGATATTTAGAATTTTTTTAAAACACTCTCAAAAGCCAACAGTGATAAAAAAAGATCCAGTTAGAAAATGGACAAAGCGCATGAACAGACATTTCACCAAAGAGGATATAGAGATGGCAAAAAAGAATGGGAAAAGATATCTAGCATCTCTAGCTATTAAGGGAAACACAACTTAAGATCACAGTGAGATAATATTACATACTGATTAGAACAGATACAAAAATTTTGAGTGACAATATCAAATGCTGGCAAACGTGCTCAGGAAGGGGATCTCTCACACACTGCGGGCAAGACTTTAACATAGGACAGTCACTCTGGAAAATAAGTCTGGTATGGAATATAAGTTTGGCAGGTTTTTTTTTTAACTAAACATGCAATTATCATACAATCTATCAGTCATACTCTGTACTATCTCTGCAAATTCCTGTCAGGATAACTGCTGTTGCTGTTCAGTTGTACAGTCGTGTCCGACTCCTTGTGACCCCACGGACTGCAGCCAGGCCTCCCTGTCCCTCACTGTCTCCCGGAGTTTGCCCAAGTTCATGTCCATTGAATCAGTCAGTATAATTACTTTAACAGAAAAATGGAAATAAGTATTAACTTAAAGTTTTTATATCCCTTACTTAAATTCAGCTCATACTTGTTTTTTATGTTTAAATGTCATTTAAAAATGTCTCTACTAGTAGAACAATATTCTTTTATGCTAATTAACTGTAATTCTGATGATTTATGCATGCATATTGAAGGGCATGTTTTATAGGGAGCAGCTCTGCAACTAAATAACATTTCCAAACTGGAAGGTACTATAATTTCTGAATTCATTAAAATAAAAGCTGCTTGCAGATAACCAGAATTCAGTTTATAAAAGGAAAGCAGTGGCATGAATCTGGAAAATCATGCCTCAGTTACAGAAAAAGTTATACAAGGACAAAGGCAGCTGAAGAGTGCTCACACAGACACACAAATCTGTCTTACTAGCTCCTTCTACAGGCCAGGGGACCCTAAAACCTAGCACCATGCCTGGCACATATTAGGAAGCTCTCAATATAACTTTTAAACTAATAAAGCTTATCTAAAAACTAAGTTTCAGAACTAATAAAAAAGCTTTCCTACAATAAATCTCCACTTGGAAAAGAGAAAGAGGTTTACATAAATGAAAAATTTTAAAAGAAACTGAAGTAGTAATCAAATATAGCACCCTAGTTACTATTAGAGTTTATAAAAATTATATTTTAATCTGCCTCTGCCATTTCCCAAATCCTTTTCTCAGCATCTATTTATAAACTGATCATGTTATCAATTGTCCCTTTTCTACTAGCAAAAGGCTGTGCTTAGCTGGAGCATTAAGCATCATCAGTGTAATGTGATGATGAAACCAGTGTAATGTGATTGATGAAACCAATTAGGTTTGTAGACATCAGAAAGCAGTACCACTGGTTTATTTTCATCTCTGTATCTTTAACCCTCTTCCAAACCTCTACCACATACACTTCTCCTCCTCTTTCCAAAGAGGGAAAAAGGCGGAGAGACAAACAGCACTAAACAACCAGGCCTTACCAAACAGAAATTTAAATAAGCAAAACAAGTTTGACTTGGCACACATATATCCAAACACAAGGGTTCACCATAAGGCATTGCTCACATCTCAAAACCACAATACATAGGACAAAATAGAGAAAATTACGTTTCTCTTACTGAATTCACCTTCAGCCACAGGACTTGAGAACTGGGCACACCTCATTCGTAGTTCAAGAAAGTGCTTTGGTTCTGCATTGCTTGGGGATGAGGTAGGGAGGAGGGTTACAGGTCAAGTTTGCCATTCCTTAGGAGCTAAGAAGAGTAGGGGATGGAATTTGATACCAACTAATATTATATGCCAGGTTTCCCAGGTGGCTCAGTGGTAAAGAATCCACATGCCAACGCAGGAAACACAGGAGACATCTGCTGTTCGATCCCTGGGTCGGGAAGATCCCCTGGAGAAGAAAATAGCAACCTACTCCAGTATTCTTACCTGAGAAATCCCACGGACAGGGAGCCTGGTGGGCTATACTCCATGGGGTCGCAAAGAGTTGGATATGGCTGAGCACGCGCGCGCGCGCACACACACACACACACACACACACACACACACAATATTATATGCCAGGCACTATGCTATGAATTTTTACACTGATGATGCTTAATGCTCATAACTATCTATGAGATGGGGAAATGGTAGTTCTAAAGCTCAAGTGGTAGAGCTAGTACTCCATCCCAAACTTCCTTACTCAGAAATACTGGAAAGCCTGTGGTCTTTCCAGTACACTCTGTGTCTCTAAATCCAATCTTTGGGATTACAGCAACTCTATCTTGCTAAAACAGTTGCTTTCCCTGGAGCATTCATACTTAGAACGAATCAGAAATCTGTTAATAAAAGGAGCCAAGACCTAGGGTTACACTAGTTACAACTGCTCCTCACTCATTGTATTCCTTTGGATAAGTCACTTTTCCTCTCCGATCAGCAGTCATTTTTGGATGCCTTTGATCTCTGAGGCTCTAAGGATAAAAAGCTTTGGGACCCCATAATGTTCTCTGTGTTGTAAACACAAACTCTTAGAGCTATAACAACATTGCCTAAAATGTGTTTTCCAGGGCAAACCATTATGTCAATTTAATTCTATTTAGCAATAACAAAGGAGTCAATTATTTACATTTTCATTTTACTAAAATTATCTCTATCAGAATCAATTTCTTTCTTTGTACATTTAATGAAAATTGACCCTATCCACCGTCTGAATTTTATTTCTTTTCTGACCATGTCACAAATTTCACCAATTACTTTTCACCACTGGGAATATTCTTTTGTGGCTTTGATGTCTACAAACCTAATTAAGCACTGGAGTGCTTAATCCTTCTGGCACTGGAATCTAGATGTAATCCTATAACGGGCACATATGCTCATCACCTCCGACGTCTGATGTTCACAAAAGCTGGTCTACTAAACCCAGTATCTGGTAAACCAAGTCTTACAAGATCTGCACGCTAAGGGAAGTTTGTTATTAAAATACTCTGACATGAGGTTCGTGGATAATTAAGTAAACAATCATCCCATCATTCGGACACACCCCGTCTCCTCTCACTGTGGGCAGCGCTCCACCGGCATCTGGCAACTGAGGGTTCCCACAGGCTCGCACCTTGGGTCGTCCTGGAGTCAGGAGAGCAGCTGGCGGCGGAAAGGGGAGCCGAGACTTCGGGAAGCCCCAAGAAGCCCTGGAGAGCTAAACCGGGCCAGAGGGCCGGACGGGCCGGGGTGTAGGGGGCTCCACTTCCAGGCCCGCCCTGCGCCACACCCGACCCCGCCTGCTCTCGGCTAACGGACCGCAGCGCCCGCCTCAGCCCGCCAGCCCTCACCTCGCCCCGACAGCGACCTCCGGGAGTCGGCGCCCTCCCGCCGCGCCACCCTCCGCCTCCTCTGCAATCAGCCCACCCGGCAGACCTGGCCCGGGTCACAGGCAGCCCAGGCACAGGTAGACGACCCTGCGCATGCGCGAGTCTTGAACCACAACATCTCCCCTGCCCCCGCTTATTCGCTGGTGCCGAGCAACACCCACACCCAAACCGACCAATCCTGGCGCGCCTCCACTGCCGGGTCCCGGAGGAGTATTGATTGAAAGACTTCTTAAAGGGCTTCGACCCAAATGTAGATTGGGCATGGCTGGGGTGCGCCTTCCAACTTTCCTCGCGTCTCCCGGTTCTCACCCGCGTGGGTCTGAGGTCCAAGTATGTAATTCCCACGTCCGGAGGTGCGAAGAGGCTTCTCAGTTTAAGCTTAGTTTCTGCCGGGGTAGTGAAAGGTTCTGATGTGTGGAAGTAAGGAGGTTCCGCGTGACGACGCGGTACGCCCGGGGCGTGGGTTCAGCTATCTGCTGGGCCAGAGGCCCGAGATAGTCAAACCAAAGATCACAGACTGCTGCCACCCTGGATGAGGTGCCAAAGTCCGGCCCCAAGGGACACACTCCAATCTGGGGGGCGGTCGTACTCACAGACTGGTGATTGATCAATTGGTGATTTATTCATTTAACAAATCGTAAGCACCTGCTGCGAACCAGACACTATGTCAGGAACTGCGGACAAAACGAGTAACTTCTGACACTAAAACCTATATTAAGAGGGGAGAGAAGACTGACAGCACCCATACTGCAATATACAACACATGTTTAAGTACAAACTGAGCTATGTACGAGCACGGGTTTTGAAAGGGTTTACTGGAGCTTCTGGCCTGGATTTGGTGGTTCGGGGGGCTTCCTTGACACTGGATGAGTAATAGCTAACTAGGCAAAGGGAGGAAGAGTGCTTCAGACAGAGAGATGTATAAAGAACTCTGTGTGGACTATAGCAGGGCTCCTTGAAAGATGAAAACCAACCCTGGGTTGGGGAGTGGTGAGGGGAGGTGGGTGCGGAGTTGTTTAATAGGCACAGGCTTTCACTTGGGGAAAATGAAAAAGTTCTGGAAACAGATAGTGGTGATGTTTGCACAACAATGTAATGTACTATATATCACAGAACTGTACATTTAAAAATGGTGAAAATGGTAAGTTTTATGTTATGTACATTTTGCCACCAAAAAGGAAAAATAAACTCAGAGTTTAGAGAGTAAAGAAGTAGAGTGAAAGCCACTAGAGAATAGAAGAGGTAAGATCATGTAAGGTATTGGAGGCCATAGTAGAATTTGGGACAGGTGAAAACTGATTGGATTTATATTTTGTAAAAACCACTTTGGCTGCTGACATTAAGATCAAAATGGAGATGGCTCTTGGAAACTGTGGTAGGGCCAGTTGGGAAGTCAATGCAGTTGTCTGGACAAGAGAAGATGAAGCTAGAATTTAGGCTGGAACAGTGTGAAGCAGAAGAGAAATGGGCAGTCTGCAGAGAAATGTAGAAGCAAAATCAATAGGACTTGGTGATGAATTGGATGTGAAAGGGTGACAAAGTAGCTTCAAGGATAATGCAATTTTCCACAAGTGATGCTTTGTGAAGTTTATATTGCCAGCCCTTGGCCCTGATTTCCAACCAAATAGCCAGCCACAAACTTCAACATCTCCATTAGAGGTCACCGCAAACTGCACACATCCAGAGCTGATTTATCACTTACCCTTAGCCCTCTGTGAAATGGGATAAAACCTCCTCCACGGGATGAATAAAGGAATTGTGGAGAGAGAGCACAGAAAAGCAAATGAGCCTGCTCTGGATCAGGGCCACCACTCAGGGAAATGAAGCTCTAGAAGGCAGAATTGCCCTGATACCCTTTTTGAGGAGTAAAACTTTCCAAGATCTGCATCCTCAGTGAAGTGACTGCTTCTCACTCTGTGCTACAGAGAAAACCAACCTTACTCCCATGTTCATCATGGACGGACTAGACAAGAGAGAAGACAGCCAGAGTTTTAGTATTTTTTTTTCAGAGTTTTACTGGCCTTTTTTCAGAGTTTTAGTGGTTGCCAGCGACCCAGACAATCATGATGGTGTGATAACTCACCTAGGGCCAGACATCCTGGAATATGAAGTCAAGTGGGCCTTAGGAAGCATCACTATGAACAAAGCTAATGGAGGTGATGGAATTCCAGTTGAGCTATTTCAAATCCTAAAAGATGGTGCTGTGAAAGTGCTGTATTCAATATGCCAGCAAATTTGGAACACTCAGCAGTGGCCACAGGATTGGAAAAGGTCAGTTTTCATTCCAATCCCAAAGACAGACAATGTCAAAGAATGCTCAAACTACTGCACAGTTGCACTCATCTCACATGCTAGTAAAGTAATGCTCAAAATTCTCCAAGCCAGGCTTCTACAGTCTGTGAACTGTGAACTTCCAGATATTCAAACTGGTGTTAGAAAAGGCGGAGGAACCAAAGATCAAATTGCCAACATCTGCTGGATCATCGAAAAAGCAAGAGAGTTCCATAAAAACATCTACTTCTGCTTTATTGACTATGCCAAAGCCTTTGACTGTGTGCATCACAACAAACTGTGGAAAATTCTGAAAGAAATGGGAATACCAGACCACCTGACCTGCCTCTTGAGAAATCCATATGCAGGTCAGGAAGCAACAGTCAGAACTGGAAAATGGAACAACAGACTGGTTTCAAATAGGAAAAGGAGTATGTCAAGGCTGTATATTGTCACCCTGCTTATTTAACTTATATGCGGAGTACATCATGAGAAACGCTGGGCTGGAAGAAGCACAAGCTGGAATCAAGATTGCCAGGAGAAATATCAATAATCTCAGATATGCAGATGTCACCACCCTTATGGCAGAAAGTGAAGAAGAACTAAAGACCCTCTTGATGAAAGTGAAAGAGGAGAGCGAAAAGTTGGCTTAAAGCTCAACATTCAGAAAACTAAGATCATGCCATCTGGTCCCTTCACTTCATGGCAAATAGATGAGGAAACAGTGTCAGATGCCGGGAGCCAGCACGGGAGTTCCCACCCATGACAAAGGTCATGCGGAGAGGATCTGACATGCAAAGGCAATCAGAACTCGAGAGGCCCCCTGGGCCTGCCCGAGCATCTACCCCAAAACCAAAATCTGTCTGTTTTACTATTTCACGACTTTCACCAACTCTTCTGACATTAACGGGGGGCTATCCCCGACCACCTTTCTCTATAAGAAAATCAACTTAAAACTGTAGTTAATAAGTCTCCTGGGCATAATAGGAGTGTTGCAATTCAAACCCCTCTGATGACTTTCTAGCTTGCCTGACAGGTTTGTTCAGATTCACAGCCTCCCAACCACAAGAGGCACAGGAAGCTTAAGATATTCTAACAAAGCAGAGCTTCTCAGAGAGTTAAAATTGTTAGATTAGAACTAGTAGAGGATTTCTTTGTTGAGCTAATGCTTGCTGCCAAGTTTACATATCCCTTATCTACTGTGTCCCTGGGAGTGTATTGATTAATATAGTTGGTATATAGAAATGTAAGTAGTAGCTTTAATGTTTGTAACCTTGGACCCTTGAGTTAATTCTTTTCTTGTTATAGCCCACCACACTTTTGCCCTATAGGAAGGCAACTTTATGTAATGCTTTCAGAGGGTGGCGCCTGACTTTAGAATAATCACCTTTAGAGAAAAATAAGTTTTCTGAAGAAAGGGTCATAAAATGTTAACAGGCCTCCTGGCCAGAAGATGATGTAAATCGCCTAAAGCTTTTGCATATGATAAGTTTGCAGAAAGAAAGCCTGGCTTCGATAAGGATCAAGGACTGCTGAACTTGCATGACTCTACCCCGCCCCCCGCCCCCGCCCCGCATTACCCTCTATGCAAAACTTAAGGTATAAAAACTACTTTGGAAAATAAAGTTGCGGGCCTTGCTCAGTGAAGCTTGGTCTCCCCATGTCGTCCTCTCTCTTTCCTTTTCTTTTTCAGGCTGATCCCCTGGAGCACAGGGGCCCTCTGCGTTCACTTTACTGCCTGGGCTTCTAAGACCCACTCGAGAAGGTGCCCAGGGTGGGGCACCTTCTGCGATTTGAGTAGGCGCCTGCGGCCTACATGAACAGAGCAAGTCCCGTGCTGGGGCTTTATTGGCTTTCTGCGTAAACCAAGGAATATCAGCCTCTTTTCTCTCCTCTATTTTCTTAACTGCAAAATTCTTTCCTTATCTCTCTCTATTTCTATCCTTTTCGCCAACGCTGTCCTCCCGAGGGAATCCCTGGATCCAACTGGGGCTGGACCCCGGTAGTCAGACTTAATTTTTTGGGGCTCCCAAATCACTGCAGATGATGACTGCAGCCATGAAATTAAAAGACACTTACTCCTTGGAAGGAAAGTTATGACCAACCTAGATAGCATATTCAAAAGCAGAGACATTACTTTGCCAACAAAGGTTCGTCTAGTCAAGGCTATGGTTTTTCCTGTGGTCATGTATGGATGTGAGAGTTGGACTATAAAGAAAGCTGAGCGCCGAAGAATTGATGCTTTTGAACTGTGGTGTTGGAGAAGACTCTTGAGAGTCCCTTGGACTGCAAGGAGATCCAACCAGTCCATCCTAAAGGAAATCAGTCTTGAATATTCATTGGAAGTACTGATGTTGAAGCTGAAACTCCAATATTTTGGCCACCTGATGCGAAGAGCTGATTTATTTGCAAAGACCCTGATGCTGGGAAAGACTGAAGGTGGGAGGAGAAGGGGACAGCAGAGGATGAAATGGTTGGATAGCATCACGGACTCAATGAGCATGAGTTTGAGTAAGCTCCCTGAGTTGGTGATGGATAGGGAGGCCTGGTGTGCTGCAGTCCATGGGGTCGCAAAGAGTGGGACATGACTGAGTGACTGAACTGAACAGCGGTAAAAGTGTGGCCCAAGAGGTTGGCCCAGCTTCCTCTCTGTATGTTGCAGCAAACCACCTCCACCCTATGGTGCATAGGCAGCACAGTTCAGTTCAGTTCAGTCGCTCAGTCGTGTCCGACTCTTTGCGACCCCATGAATCACAGCACGCCAGGCCTCCCTGTCCACCACCAACTCCCAGAGTTCACTCAAACTCACATCCAAATCGAGTCGGTGATGCCATCCAGCCATTTCATCCTCTGTTGTCCCCTTCTCCTCCTGCCCCCAATCTCTCCCAGCACCAGGGTCTTTTCCAATGAGTCAACTCTTCCCATGAGGTGGCCCAAGTATTGGAGTTTCAGCTTTAGCATCAGTCCTTCCAAAGAACACCCTGGATTGATCTCCTTTAGAATGGACTGGTTGGACCTCCTTGCAGTCCAAGGGACTCTCAAGAGTCTTCTCCAACACCACAGTTCAAAAGCATCAATTCTTCGGAGCTTGGCTTTCTTGACAGTCCAACTCTCACAACCATACATGACCACTGGAAAAACCATAGCCTTGACTAGACGGACCTTTGTTGGCAAAGTAATGTCTCTGCTTTTGAATATGCTATCTAGGTTGGTCATAACTTTCTTCCAAGGAGTTCAGTTCAGTTCAGTCGCTCAGTTGTGTCCAACTCTTTGCGACACCATGAATCGCAGCACGCCAAGCATCTTTTAATTTCATGGCTGCAATCACCATCTACAGTGATTTTGGAGGCCCAAAAAATAAAGTCTGCCACTGTTTCCACTGTTTCCCCATCTATTTCCCATGAAGTGATGGGACCAGATGCCATGATCTTAGTTTTCTGAATGTTGAGCTTTAAGCCAACTTTTTCACTCTCCACTTTCACTTTCATCAAGAGGCTTTTGAGTTCCTCTTCACTTTCTGCCATAAGGGTGGTGACATCTGCATATCTGAGGTTATCGATATTGCTCCTGGCCATCTTGATTCCAGCTTGTGCGTCTTCCAGCCCAGCGTTTCTCATGATGTACTCTGCATATAAGTTAAATAAGCAGGGTGACAATATACAGCCTTGACATACTCCTTTTCCTATTTGGAACCAGTCTGTTGTTCCATGTCCAGTTCTGACTGTTGCTTCCTGACCTGCATATGGATTTCTCAAGAGGCAGGTCAGGTGGTCTGGTATTCCCATCTCTTTCAGAATTTTCCATAGTTTATTGTGATCCACACAGTCAAAGGCTTTGACATAGTCAATAAAGCAGAAATCGATGATTTTCTGGCAGCACAGATCAGATCAGATCAGTCACTCAGTCATGTCCCACTCTTTGCAACCCCATGAATCGCAGCACGCCAGGCCTCCCTGTCCATCACCAACTCCCAGAGTTCACTCAGACTCACGTCCATCGAGTCAGTGATGCCATCCAGCCATCTCATCCTCTGTCATCCCCTTCTCCTCCTGCCCCCAATCCCTCCCAGCATCAAAGTCTTCTCCAACGAGTCAACTCTTCGCATGAGGTGGCCAAAGTATTGGAGTTTCAGCTTTAGCATCATTCCTTCCAAAGAAATCCCAGGGCTGATCTCCTTCAGAATGGACTGGTTGGATCTCCTTGCAGTCCAAGGGACTCTCAAGAGTCTTCTCCAACACCACAGTTCAAAAGCATCAATTCTTCGGTGCTCAGCCTTCTTCACAGTCCAACTCTCACATCCATACATGACCACAGGAAAAACCATAGCCTTGACTAGACGGACCTTTGTTGGCAAAGGAATGTCTCTGCTTTTGAATATGCTATCTAGGTTGGTCATAACTTTCCAAGGAGTAAGTGTCTTTTAATTTCATGGCTGCAGTCACCATCTGCAGTGATTTTGGAGCCCAGAAAAATAAAGTCTGACACTGTTTCCACTGTTTCCCCATCTATTTCCCATAAAGTGATGGGACGGGATGCCAGCACAGGGAGGTGGTTAAAAGCAAGAATTCTAAAGCCAGACTGCTTCTGTTCAGATGCTGGTTTTGCCCTTAGTAGCTAGGAGATCTTGGGCAAGTTACCTAATCTCTGCTTTCTCATCTGTAAAACGGAAAAAAAAATAGTGCTTCTTAGGGTAGTAAATCTGATTTTTTTTTAAGGGCCCAAAGGAAAAAGAGGGCTATGGGCGAGTTTCTCCCTCAGCAAAAGCCGACACCGGTGTGTTCCTCGGCCTTGCAGGGTTTGGCTTGAAAGGAGGCAATGCCCAAAGTTCAGAGTCCAGATGCAGGCCTGTAGGCACCAGAGCGGTGTTTAAAGAGGTGTGAATGTGGACCCAGGTGGGCAAGCTCCTCCCACAGAGTGCCAGTACCCAAAGCCTAAAAGACCAGACGCTAACACGGATCCCGCCCCTAAGCCTAGGTTGCGCATACGTAGAAGATCCACAAACAGGTCCAGATTCTCAGGGGTGGGGCCAGAGGAGGACGTCAAGAGTCTCTCTTAGTAAGAGCGTGCCCAATCACAAATGACGTTCCGCCTGTTCCCCGCCCCCTAGGTGGGAGCACCCAATCAACGCGGAGAGTGTAGGCCAACCTATCTTGGTCCCTGCTGCGGCCGTAGTACGTCTGGAGCTGTAGGTCCGCTCCGGTCTAGATCGGGGGATCTGCCGGGCCTGAGGCCGAGTTCCACCCTGGCTTCCCGGGATGTCGGTGGCTTTCGTACCGGACTGGCTAAGAGGGAAGGCAGAAGTCAATCAGGAGACCATCCAGCGGGTAAGCGCTAACACGGGCAGAGAGATCTTAGTAAAGATCCTAAATGGCTGCGGGTGCTGGAAGCTTCCCGGAGTGAGCAGCTGAGACCGGTGGTGTGCGTAGGTGACTTGCTGTGAGGTGAGAATGAATTCAGCATAGGTGCTGGGGCTGGAAAGCCCGGCCTTGGGGGGAGCGGGGACGGGGGGCGCAGAGGCGGCAGTGGTCCTCGCCGCCCTGACGTCGCCGCACTGACCCTTTGTCTGGTCTTTCAGCTCCTGGAGGAGAATGACCAGCTGATCCGCTGTATCGTGGAATATCAGAACAAAGGCCGGGCGAATGAGTGCGTCCAGTGAGTCCCCTCTTTATTCCCTTAATTTGTGAGTGTGAAGGGGAAGCTAGTATTGGATTCCATCAGCTGACCTGAACTAGGAGTCTTGAGTGAGCACAGATAAGGCTCAGAGGAATTACTTACTTGCCCAAGATAATATGGACAGTAAATTGTGAAGCCTGGAGTCAGACGTGGCTTCCTCTTCAAAACTTGAATTGTGCTCATTGCAAAGAGTCCTCGGAAAGCCATGCCGGCTGATGACAACAGGGATGGGGACGGTTCACTTAAGTTCAGTTCAGTCGCTCAGTCGTGTCTGACTCTTTGCGACCCCATGAATTGCAGCACGCCAGGCCTCCCTGTCCATCACCAACTCCCGGAGTCTTCCCAAACTCATGTCCACTGAGTTGGTTATGCCACCCAACCATCTCATTTTCTGTCGTCCCCTTCTCCTCTTGCCCTCAATCTTTCCCAGCATAAGGGTCTTTTCAAATGAGACAGCTCTTCGCATCAGGTGGCCAAAGTATTGGCGTTTCAGCTTCAACGTAAGTCCTTCCAATGAACACCCAGGACTGATTTCCTTTAGGATGGACTGGTTGGAGCTCCTTGTAGTCCAAGGGACTCTCAAGAGTCTTCTCCAACACCACAGTTCAAAAGCATCAATTCTTCAGCACTCAGCTTTCTTCACAGTCCAACTCTCACATCCATACATGATTACTGGAAAAACCATAGCCTTGACTAGACCGACCTTTGTTGGCAGAGTAATGTCTCTGCTTTTTAATATGTTTGTCTAGGTTGGTCATAACTTTCTTCCAAGGAGTAAGCGTCTTTTAATTTCATGGCTGCAGTCACTATTTGCAGTGATATTGGAGCTCAAAAAAATAAAGTCAGCCACTGTTTCCCCATCTATTTCCCATGAAGTGATGGGACCGGATGCCTTAATCTTAGTTTTCTGAGTGTTGAGCTTTAAGCCAACTTTTTCACTCTCAGTTTTTATTTTCATCGAGAGGCTCTTTAGTTCTTCTTCACTTTCTGCCATAAAGGTGGTGTCATCTGCATATCTGAGATTATTGATATTTCTCCTGGCAATCTTGATTCCAGTTTGTGCTTCCTCCAGCCCAGCATTTCTCATGATGTGCTCTGCATATAAGTTAAATAAGCAGGGGGACAATATACAGCCTTGGCATACTCCTTTTCCTATTTGGAACTAGTTTGTTGTTCCATATCCAATTCTGGCATTCGGAAAATGTCTCACCAAATGATGAGAGCGGTGGCTGTTTTCTGGTCATGGATCCCTGGCTCATATTTTTGTGGTAACACATACAAAGACCAATAAAAGTTCCCAGTTAAGACAGAGGTAAATTTGGCACAGTAATTTAAGGTCCTCTCTAGCCATATGCCAAGATGAGAGAAAACACTCTCTTTTCTAAGTGTAGTTCCAGGAGTTATGCCCCGTTTATTACAGAAACAAAAAAGATTTTATTTCATTGCGACTGAAGCCATGCTTTCCCCACCCCCTAAAAAAGTAAACCTTAATCCCTCACTGAACAGCTTAGTGGAGATATCCATCTTGGGTAAGTCTACATTGGACACTGGCATTTGGTGATTTGCTTTTTTACAGTTTATAGTAAACAACTCCCATTTTTCTATATGGAAAACCGTTGTCAAACACTGTATTTGGTGCAGTGATTCTCAAATTATGGGTAAGTTACCAAAATCTCCTCATGGACATTTTCACATTGCATGGTGCATGATTCCTGTCCCCTAGTCTGATTTGGGGCTCGACCCCTTGACTGAGAAATGCGATCGTAGTAAATGTGCTTTTATCATGGAAGTGTCTTGTCCTTTCTTTAACTTTTTTTAAGATTTTTTTTTGGCCTTGTACCACATGGGATCTTAGTTCCCTGCCTGTGTGCGTGCTTAATCGCCTCAGTCGTGCTATGACCCTACAGACGGTAGCTGACCAGGCTCCTCTGTCTATGGGATTCTCCAGGCAAGAATACTGGAGAAGGTTGCCATGCCCTCCTCCAAGGGATCTTCCCTACCCAGGGATTGAACCTGTGTCTCCTACATTGCAGGAGGATTCTTTTAACTGCTGAGCCACCAGGGAAACCCTTAGTTCCCTGACCAGGGATCTGACCTGTGACCCTGCAGTGGAAGTATGGAGTCCTAACCCTGGACCTCCAGGGAATTCCCTGTTCAAGATTTTTTTATAAGTAATACTGAGTACCAGGCACTACTTCAGCTACTGGGGAATCATTACCAAAACAGATACCAGCTCTGCTTTCATGGAGCTTACATTCTAGACTGTAGAATCATATAATTAGGCATATAATAATAAGTGCTTTGAATAAGAATAAAGCACAGTAAGTGGGAGGAAGTGCTAGTTTATACAGGTTATCTTTGATGTGATATTTGGGTAGACACCTTAGGTGAGGGAGGCAGCTATGCAGATGTGTGAATCAAAGTGAGCATGGGGTGAAGTCCCCCAGGCTAGAGCTTGCTGGATAGCTTCTAGTCTCTGCAAGGACTCCACTCTGGCCAGAACTCAGTGAGTAGAGGGAAAGTGACAGATGAGATCAGAGAGAGAGACTAGAGGCCCTGATCATATAGGTCCTTACAGGCCATGAGAAGAGCTGAGCTTTACTCATAATGCAATGGGGACCTTTGAAGAGTTTTGAACAGAGGTATTACATGATCTTAACCTAAACTCTAAAATCACTCAGGCTGCTATGAGTATAATTACAGTAGGGGTACAAAGGTAGAACAGGGAGACAGGTTAGGAGAGTGGTCCAGTACAGTAATCCAAGCAAGAAGTGATAGTGGCTTGGCCGAGAGATGTAGCTATGGGAGTGAGAAGTGAGAACAGGTAAGATTCTGGATGTATTTTCCTCTGATATGTTAAATAGACACATTGACAAAACTGAGTGATCTAGTCAGTAGATGAGCCATTCACTAGATAAAATTCTTTTCCAGTTTTTTGTTCAATAAACACACACCTCTAATTTTTATGTTTTTCACCCATAGGTACCAGCATGTGTTACACAGAAATCTCATTTATTTGGCTACCATCGCAGATGCCAACCCAACCAGTGCTTCAAAAGCAATGGAATAGTCTTCCAGTTGGCTGTTGTGAGGAGTAATTGAATGTGATCTATTTCCTATGAAATGGATTTTTGCCAACTCAACTGCTTAGAATGTGAATGGAACCTCTGTGGCTCTTCTAAAAATGTGAAAATGTGAAGAAAGCTACTAACTTAACCGTATTCTCAGTATAAATATTTAATAATTCAGTGGATTCCCTCAATTAAGTTGACTCCAAGTGTCCTCCATCCTGAAATAAGTGTGTTTGGATAACAGAGATATAACGGGCATCTTCAAGTCAACCTTTTTAGTTTCAATCTGAAGAGGAAACTGAGCAGGTATTGGGCGATCAGCAGAAATTGGTGAGACTTTCCACTGAGACACTGCCAAATGGACGTGTGACTGTTTCTCCCTCCTACCAGTTTGTGGTGGTGGACCCCTGACTGCTCTTTTCATGTTGCCTTGAAATAAAGCTTGCCTTTCCACAAAAGCCTGATATTAAGGTATAGAAATTTTCATGTAATGTCTTCCACTTGGTTTTTGAGGAAAAGTATAAGGAGCTAAAAATACACGTAACACCACCACTGTCATTGCTAACAAAATTAATAGTAATTCTTAAGTATCATCCAACATCATCTACTAATAGAAGATGTGATGCCGAAGGAAGAGTATCTTTTTCTT
This sequence comes from Bubalus kerabau, assembly GCF_029407905.1. NCBI lineage: Eukaryota > Metazoa > Chordata > Mammalia > Artiodactyla > Bovidae > Bubalus > Bubalus kerabau. The sequence continues at coordinate 16,443,403 of NC_073643.1, forward strand.
TTCTATCCTTTTAAGGTTATTGGCTAGGCCTCTATAACAAAAGACAGATTAACAGAAGAAAAGCATATGCATTTATTTAATATAAGTTTACGTGACATGGGAGCCTTCATAAGGAAACAAAAGACCCAAAGAAACAGTTAAACCTGAGCATTTTTATATATGAAGTTTGATGAAAAGTATAAAGTTGTAGAAAAATGTGATGGGACATAAGGGTATGAACTAAGTGTAGGAAACTGGGGGAAATTTAGCAAGGCCTTTTTGTTCAAAATCTCTGTCCCTCTGGGTGTGGGAGGGCACCTCTCATCTGAGAGTCACATGACCTGCTTTATGGGAGAAGGTCTGAGAGTCCTTCTAGGATCTGCCGTTTCTCAAATTCCTTCCTTAAAATATTCACTATGCCAAGGAGCTGTATTTTGGAGTGGCATGTCCTGAATTCTGTGATGTTCAATTTTCTTCTCTCCCCACAAAATGTGATTTTGTTGATGTGTCTGAAACAGGATCCCAACAAAATTCACACCCTGCATTTTGTTGACATTGCTATGTCTGTAAAAATACTTAATTCCCTTTTCTTTTCTTTCCCATTTGTTGAAAAAAACTACATCATTTGCTCTAAAAATTTTCACATTTCTGTTGTATCCCTGTGGTGTGGTGTCATTATATGTCCCATTATTGGCGCAGTTTTCCTATAAACTAGTAGATCAAGGTGCTTGTTCAGACTCAGATTCTAGTATCTTTGGCAAGAATATATCATAGGAAGTGATAGGTGCTTGCTTTTCCATCACATCAGGAAATAACCCAAAATGATTTATTATCAAGCTCCTGATAGCCTTTCACTTAAATTATGATCTACCCAGCTTTGATAGGTTACTTCATTCAGTTCAGTTCAGTTCAGTTGCTCAGTTGTGTACGACTCTTTGTGACCCTATAAGTCGCAGCACACCAGGCCTCCCTGTCCATCACCAACTCCTGGAGTTCACTCAGACTCATATCCAAATCGAGTCGGTGATGCCATCCAGCCATCTCATCCTCTGTTGTCCCCTTCTCCTGCCCCAATCTCTCCCAGCACCAGGGTCTTTTCCAATGAGTCAACTCTTCCCATGAGGTGGCCCAAGTATTGGAGTTTCAACTTTAGCATCAGTCCTTCCAAAGAACACCCAGGATTGATCTCCTTTAGAATGGACTGGTTGGACCTCCTTGCAGTCCAAGGGACTCTCAAGAGTCTTCTCCAACACCACAGTTCAAAAGCATCAATTCTTCGGAGCTTGGCTTTCTTGACAGTCCAACTCTCACAACCATACATGACCACTGGAAAAACCATAGCCTTGACTAGACGGACCTTTGTTGGCAAAGTAATGTCTCTGCTTTTGAATATGCTATCTAGGTTGGCCATAACTTTCTTCCAAGGAGTTCAGTTCAGTTCAGTGGCTCAGTTGTGTCCAACTCTGCGACCCCATGAATCGCAGCACACCAAGCATCTTTTAATTTCATGGCTGCAATCACCATCTACAGTGATTTTGGAGGCCCAAAAAATAAAGTCTGCCACTGTTTCCACTGTTTCCTCATCTATTTCCCATGAAGTGATGGGACCAGATGCCATGATCTTAGTTTTCTGAATGTTGAGATTTAAGCCAACTTTTTCACTCTCCTCTTTCACTTTCATCAAGAGGCTTTTGAGTTTCTCTTCACTTTCTGCCATAAGGGTGGTGTTATCTGCATATCGGAGGTTATCGATATTGCTCCTGGCCATCTTGATTCCAGCTTGTGTGTCTTCCAGCCCAGCATTTCTCATGATGTACTCTGCATATAAGTTAAATAAGCAGGGTGACAATATACAGCCTTGACATACTCCTTTTCCTATTTGGAACCAGTCTGTTGTTCCATGTCCAGTTCTGACTGTTGCTTCCTGACCTGCATATGGATTTCTCAAGAGGCAGGTCAGGTGGTCTGGTATTCCCATCTCTTTCAGAATTTTCCATAGTTTATTGTGATCCACACAGTCAAAGGCTTTGACATAGTCAATAAAGCAGAAATCGATGTTTTTCTGGCAGCACAGATCAGATCAGATCAGTCGCTCAGTCATGTCCCACTCTTTGCAACCCCATGAATCGCAGCACACCAGGCCTTCATGTCCATCACCAACTCCCAGAGTTTACTCAAACTCATGTCCATTGAGTTGGTGATGCCATCCAGCCATCTCATCTTCTGTCGTCCCTTCTCCTCCTGCCCCCAATCCCTCCCAGCATCAGGGTCTTTTCCAATGAGTCAACTCTTCACATCAGGTGGCCAAAGTATTGGAGTTTCAGCTTTAGCATCAGTCCTTCCAGTGAACACCCAGGACTGATCTTTAGGATGGACTGGTTGGACCTCCTTGCAGTCCAAGGGACTCTCAAGAGTCTTCTCCAACACCACAGTTCAAAAGCATCAATTCTTGAGCGCTCAGCTTTCTTCACAGTCCAACTCTCACATCCATACATGACCACTGGAAAAACCATAGCCTTGACTAGACCGACCTTTGTTGGCAGATAATGTCTCTGCTTTTTCATATGCTATCTAAGTTGGTCATAACTTTCCAAGGAGTAAGCGTCTTTTAATTTCATGGTTGCATCACCATCTGCAGTGATTTTGGAGCCCAAAAAAATAAAGTCTACCACTGTTTCCCCATCTACTTCCCATGAAGTGATGGGACCAGATGCCATGATCTTAGTTTTCTGAATGTTGAGCTTTAAGCCAACTTTTTCACTCTCCTCTTTCACTTTCATCAAGAGGCTTTTGAGTTTCTCTTCACTTTCTGCCATAAGGGTGGTGTTATCTGCATATATGAAGTTATTGATATTTCTCCTGGCAATATTTATTCCAGCTTGTACTTCTTCCAGCCCAGGGTTTCTCATGATGTACTCTGTATATAAGTTAAATAAGCAGGGTGACAATATACAGCCTTGACATACTCCTTTTCCTATTTGGAACCAGTCTGTTGTTCCATGTCCAGTTCTAACTGTTGCTTCCTGACCTGCATATGGATTTCTCAAGAGGCAGGTCAGGTGGTCTGGTATTCCCATCTCTTTCAGAATTTTCCATAGTTTATTGTGATCCACACAGTCAAAGGCTTTGGCATAGTCAATAAATCAGAAATAGATGTTTTTCTGGAACTCTCTTGCTTTTTCCATGATCCAGCGGATGTTGGCAATTTGATCTCTGGTTCCTCTGCGTTTTCTAAAACCAGCTTGAACATCTGGAAGTTCATGGTTCACGTATTGCTGAAGCCTGGCTTGGAGAATTTTGAGCATTACTTTAGTAGCATGTGAGATGAGTGCAATTGTGTGGTAGTTTGAGCATTCTTTGGTATTGCTTTTCTTTGGGATTGGAATGAAAACTGACCTTTTCCAGTCCTGTGGCCACTGCTGAGTTTTCTAAATTTGCTGGCATATTGAGTGCAACACTTTCACAGCATTATCTTTCAGGATTTGAAATAGCTTAACTGGAATTCCATCACCTCCACTACCTTTGTTCTTAGTGATGCTTTCTAAGGCCCACTTGACTTCACATTCCAGGATGTCTGGCTCTAGGTCAGTGATCACACCATCGTGATTATCTTGGTCGTGAAGCTCTTTTTTGTTCAGTTCTTCTGTGTATTCTTGCCACCTCTTCTTAATAATCTTCTGCTTCTGTTAGGTCCATACCATTTCTGTCCTTTATAGAGCCCATCTTTGCATGAAATGTTCCCTTGGTATCTCTAATTTTCTTGAGATTTCTAGTCTTTCCCATTCTGTTGTTTTCTTCTATTTCTTTGCGTTGATCGCTGAGGCAGGCTTTCTTATCTCTCCTTGCTCTTCTTTGGAACTCTGCATTCAGATGCTTATATCTTTCCTTTTCTCCTTTGCTTTTTGCTTCTCTTCTTCATTAGGGATTACCTAATGGTGATTTTTCTATGTTATCATTCTTTCTGCTTCTATTATCTTTGTTCTGTCAAGAACTTTCCTTCTTTGAGATGTATCTGTTAAATGGGGCAAAGAGCTTCTTGTAAGTGAACCCCAAATTAAAACCTCCTTTTGTTGAGAGTCAAGGGTTTCAACCCAGGAAGGCTGTAATATGTAAACAGTGAAGAGAGACCTCATTTTAAATCCCAAATCTGTCATAACCCCTGTTTCCTCAGCTCTACAATGGAGATAACAAAAGTAGTATCTGCCTCTTGAGGTTATGAGGTGGAGATTATGTGGTTGGGAGCTGGGCATGGTAAACATTCAAGTGTGTTAGCTGAAGGCTCTGGCCCTTTTCAGAGGCCCCGACCCATTCTGTCATCTGTAGGATTCTATCCCATCATTGGTCTTCTCTGTTCTCTATTATTCATGTGGTTTGTGCTTGTACTCTATGCCAGGTAGGCTGCTGAACAGCCTGATCTGATCAGCAAATATGGTAGGTGCTGTGCAATGTCTTTAGTTTTGCATTGCTATGCTATGCTAAGTCACTTCAGTCGTGTCCAACTCTGTGCGACCTCATAGATGGCAGCCCACCAGGCTCCCCCGTCCCTGGGATTCTCCAGGCAAGAACACTGGAGTGGGTTGACGATTTCCCATGAAAGCCTGGATTTCTAGCAATGCTGGATTACAGGTCCACAGTGAAAACCATCAGCTGGAGTGCGATGGCAGCTGCCCCCCACTCACGTTATTAGACAGCTTGAACGCTTGAAAATCTGTCAAGGAGGTAGATCTCACGTTAAGTCTTTTTACCACAATAAAGTAAAAAGGAACGAAAGCAGAGTGCTTGCCAGATCCTGGGTAGAGGGGAGAAGGAGAAGTCATTGTTTAAATTGGTACAAAATTTTAGTTTTACAAGACGAAGATTGTCCTGTGGCTAGATGGTAGTGACGGTGGCACAACAATGAGAATCTACTTGGTGCCTCTGAACAATAAGCTAAAAAAAGTTAGAAGACCAGTTTATGTAAAGTTAAAGTATATATTACAATTTTAAGAAAATAACGGAAAACAACAACCACCCAACAGTGTGGCCCCATGGTAAGATAAATCAATGTAGCAAACTGAGCGCAGAAATAGAATGGCACATATGTGGTCACAAAGCCAAGGTAATTCAATGTATAAAAGACAGTCTTTTCAACAAATGGTGGTGGAACTACGGTATATCCTTACGAGAAAAAAAAGAACTTCAGCTTCTACCTGACACCATATCCACAAATGCTGACAGATCATAGACGTACACCAAAAAGACAGGGTTATAACCTTTCTAAAAGGAAACATAGGAGAAAATCTTCATGAGCTTGGGGGTAGGCAGAGATTTCTTACACAGAGAAGCACAAACCATAAAAGAAAAAGTTGATCAAATGACTTCATAAAAAATTAAAAAACTGCTTTCCACAGCCACTATCAAAACAATGAAAAGGCAAGAAAGACTGGGAGAAAATATTCACAATTACATAAACCTAGCAAGGATTTGTATTCACAATATACATACATCGTTTAACAATACGTTATTATACAGAATTCTTGCTTTCTATTAGACGAAGAACATGATTAAAATAAGGGCAAAGGTCTTGAACTGACAATTTAGAAAAGAGGTAGAATCGCCTTGAACACTATGCCCATGACGCTGGACACCAAAGCGGAAACGCACGTACAACTGTACCTAAACGGCCTTTGAAGTGAGACAAATAGTCTAACAGGATAGGGTCATAACCACTCCCTGAGTAAAAAGAAAGTCAAAACTGTCAGTCTACCGATCCTCAAGGACTTGATTCTCCAAACTCTTGCAGCTATGGACAATAAGGAAGCCTCGCGATATCTGCAAATACTTTGACACGGCCCTCGAGAAAGGACAACAGGAAGTAGAGAGCGCAGGCGCGTCCGGGGCTCCCCACAGTTGGCGACTGATTGCAACGTAAAGGAGGAAAGGGGCGGAGCAAAAAAGAACCAGCTCAGGTATAGGAGCGCGGGACTCGAGCTCCCAGGCATTCCCACGTAGGCGTAGCCTCTACTGTTAACCACCGCCTTCGAGTACGTGCTCTCGCGGTATTTGTCCCGGCTCTCGCGGGGTTTAGCGTGGCAATCAGAGACCCGGCCGGGGGGCGGGGGTGGCGGTCCGTTAGTGGCGTTGGCCTCCGGCCGCGGTGGCAGCGCTTTCTCCTCTGTCTACTGGGAGGTCTCAGGCTGGAGGCCATCCAGGTGAAGAGCGCGGCTGCATGTGTGTGCGCACTCCATGGGAGCCGGGAGGCCTGAGGTGAGAGGGAGCCGGTCTCGACCTCCGGCGCTGTCGCGACAGGCCTGCGGGAGGTGACTGAGGCGCGGGCTCCGCCCCAGCCCCCGCCCCAGCCCCCGCCCTGACCGCTTTCCTCTCCATCTCTCCCAGCTTTTGCTGCCGCCTCGGTCGCTATGGGGGCGCAGGACCGGCCGCAATGCCACTTCGACATCGAAATCAACCGGGAGCCGGGTGAGCCGGGCCACTGGGGAGCCCTGCGGGGCCTTGGCTTGCCTTGGGGAAGGGGAGGGGTCTACCTTCATCAACCCTCCCCCAAGCCTTTTTGGGAACTGGTAGGCGCAGTCCGTACTCCCTTTTCTCCTGAGGGAAAATAGGAGGGTGGTCCGGATACAAACTAATTCGGAGTCCAGGCCTCGTCCTGCCAAACTCCTTGCCCCCCTGCACCCCTCCTGAGTGTTCCTGCCCTGCCTTAGCGCCAGGAAAAGGGGTGCGATCCTTTTGGACTTTGTCTCTCACAATATCTCTAAGGAGCAAACACTCCCAATTTCGATTTCTGGTATCTCGCTCTGGACTATGAGCTTTGGACTCGTACGTTGTATATTTTCTAATTCTTGTGCATCATTAATAGGTTAACTTTGCTTTTATTTTTCCTTAAGTGTCTTTAGCCATAATTCCTTGGTTCATGGGGTAATGACTTAGTACAAGTCTTGGGCTGTAAACCAAAGCATTTAGTATCAACAGACTTGCAGTGTGTGTTCTCTTCCATTACTGTTTTCTTTAGGGAATCCAGCCATTCCTTGGTATATTTTTTTGAAAATGAGATATTTTCTTCTCAAGGATAGTTAACTTCATTCTACGTAGCAGAGCGTGAAAGATTCCAAACAGTTTTCTTAGCCTTTTTTTCTTTTTTTTTTTTTTTTACCGTGACAGAAGTTTTAATTGGAAGCATGTATACAGTCTTTCTGCAGATCTTGTTCAGCAGATTGTGCATGCTACTGTTCTAGACTGAGAATATAGCAATGCATAAAACAAAGGCCTCTCTTCCTTGTAGTTTATATTCTGTTGGAGGAAGACAGACAATAAACCAGAAAAAAAAAAAAGTGTCTTGTAATAGGGGTACTGTTTTAATAGATTGGTCAGAAAAGGACATTTTGAGAGGATGACATTTAAGCAGACCTGAAGGAGACGGTGAGGGTGTGGATATCTCAGAGAAGAACCTTCCTGATAGAGGAACAGATAATATGAAGACCTTGACGAAAAAGTGTACCTTCTTGTTTGAGGAACAGAAAGTGTAGTAGCTTCCTTGACTTGATGAGAAAGCGTACCTTCTTGTTAGAAGAGCAAAGGAGGCAACTGAGTAGCACAAAATGAGTAAAGGCCAGAGTAAGAACTTTGACTCCGTGAGATAAAATGTTGAAAGGTTTTGAGCAGAGGAATGATGTGGTCTTAGAAATTTTTGTTGCATTCTCTCTTCATCTTTTGAACCTTGAGGCTAGTGAATTTTCGTTTTGAATAAGAAGGCTTATTTTTTTAAGAGTTAAAAATAGCATAGTCCTGGAAAGTAGAGGTCAAACAAAGGTTCTGTAGCCCTGGAAAGTACTCCTTATCTTGTACATATTCATATCCTAGTTTCGCAAATAACTTTTGTCGTGAAACATCTCCAGAATGTGTTTGGTAAATGTAAAATGAACTTTGATCCCCAATATTATAATACCGTTCTGGTAGAAGGGACTAGAACTCTTGAGAACACTGAACTGTATATAAAACAAGGAATGCTTGCATTGTTCTAGGTTGAACCAGTTGATAACTGGCAATTTCATATGGTTCAGTTTCATATATAATATTGATATCTCTAGCACTTTTCAGTATATTATCTAAGTAGTAGGTACTTAATTTTTACACAGCTTGTAAGGATCTCTTCAGTTGTTTGAAATGAGGTGTCCTGCTTTGTATTATTTAAACTTTAGTATGTATGTCATTTAGTATTTATTCAAGTAATAACTCTTGTCTTCTCTAATAGTTAATAATTCGCTTGATACAAAGTAATATCTTTTATTTATTTTGATAAGTAAAGATCCTTTAATGAGTAGCTATGTTGTCCATATTAATGAGAGATCACTAAGTACTGATAAAAATTGATTTGAACACAGCACAGTGTGTATTTTCCATTACTATAAATGGAAGTTTGTATATTTTATAGCAAACAAATGAGGCTTTTGAACTGTAAGGCCACCAAATGAATGCGAGTATATATTAAAAGAGGAATATCTTTAAATTACGTGAGTATAGTTACAGAACTATTCATGTTGTTACTTTCTTTGACTTTTGGTGGTTTGTCGCTTTTAAGCAACTAGCTCATTTAATCTTTAAGTTGTCAAACAACATCGTCCTTTAATTTAGTATCTGTGAGATCTATAGTAATATCACTTTTATTCCTCATGCTGATAATTTGTGCCTGTTGTCTTTCTTTCTGTGGCCAGTTTGGCTAGGAGTTTTATCAATTTTACTGTTATTTCAAAGAACCAGATTTTCATTTCATTGGTGTTTTGTTCTCTTTTCTTTTTTCAGAGGTTCTGTTTATTTTTTCTGACAGGCAGGCCCACCCTTCTTTGATTAAATATTAGTTCTCTCTATAGTTGTTACTGCTTGGTTAAACTGAGTACCTTTCAGGGCAGACATGAAATAGGAATCTACCTTTTCCTTCTTTGGTGCTTCAGAAACTTATCTTGCCCTTTTCAGATGTTGTATCAAGAAGTGGAATATTGGAGCCCAGGGGAACAGGTTTTAGATATCTGGTGCAAACTGATTTAAGCCAGTTTAGTCAAAAATGGCTGTTAAGTTTTTAGAGCATATCAAGGAGTCACCAATAAGTTAATGGCTGTAGATTGCTTTTGTCACAACCTTGCTACCAGGACATAGTGAAAACAAGTCACATTTGCCATATGTAGATGTTGACAAGCAAGTATACACACATAAAATCAGTTGTATAAGTCTGATGAAGTCATTTTCAGTGCTCCAAGTACTCTTTATGTGGAAGATTTCTGGTCTTGAAAATTGTCATGCGAATCTTTTAGTTTTGTGTACCAGAATCCTCTTAAATCTTGACTAGACCCAGGACCTTTTTGATGAACCCAGTCTGAGGTTGCACTCCAAAGGGTGACTCCAGATTTGTGTCCTATTAATGGAAGGGTATGGATTATCTCCAAATGTTTTTATTCAGTCTGTATGTTCCAGACATTACCAGTTTGCCAATAAAAACATATTTTAAGCATTCATTTTACTGATTACTATTTGATTAGAGATAAAGATAGCAAAAGCAGTATTAGAAGTCACCTCTGGAGTACAGCCTTTGATTTATCACTCTGCTTGAGGCTGTGTGTTTCTTAGAGGCCTGAGGTGTAGTTTTAAAATGAGAATGTCTATGTAAGGTATTTTTGAAAAATTATAGTTGTAGTATATTACATTATAGTAGTATAATGGTGTAGACCTTTTTTTGTTTTCAAACCGGGAGATGCTATCATGAGACCAGAAGTCAAACTCCCAATTTTTTCACTCCCATTTCTGTTAGTATTCAATAGTTTTTCAAAGGCAGAGATGACACAACAGATTGAATGCAGAAGCAAATAGGAAAATCTATCTTTTATTACATTAGACATGAAATAGGAAATCTCATGAAATGAGATTTGCAAAAATGTAAAAGATGACACACATTAAGTTTTTTGTTCGTATTTCAAAATGTAAATTATTAAGAAACAACCCATATTGGGCTTCCCTGGTGGTTCAGTAGTAAAGAAACTGCCTGCTAGTGCAGGAGTCATGGGTTCAATCCCTGGTCTGAGAAGATCCCACCTGCTGCAGGACAACTAAGCCGGTGGGCCACAGCTACTGAGCCTGTGCTCTAAGGCCTAGAAACTGTAGCTACTGAACCCCGTGTGCCCTAGAGCCTGTGCTCCTCGACAAGAGAAGCCGCTGCAGTGAGAAACCTGTACACTGCAACTGGAGGCTCGTCCCCTCTTGCTGCAACTAGAGAAAAACCTGTGTAGCAACAAAGACCCAGCACAGCCAAAATTAAATGCATAAAATTATTTTTTTAAAAACCATATTCAAATGTCTTTATAAAGTCTTCAGTAATCGTTTAGCATATAGAGGGATTCTGAGACCAAAGAGTTTGAAAACTGCTGGTATAGACACATGCTTTCATAGAACTCAAGCATTGGGTTTTATCTGCAATTGTTTTAAACTTTTTGTTTGAATATAATTTCATGTTTATAGGAAGTTGGAAAGTAAAAGCAGTAAAAAGAATGCCAATCTATTCTTTACCTGCTGCTGCTGCTAAGTCGCTTCAGTCGTGTCCGACTCTGTGCGACCCCATAGATGGCAGCCCACCAGGCTCCCCTGTCCCTGGGATTCTCTAGGCAAGAACACTGGAGTGGGTTGCCATTTCCTTCTCCAATGTGTGAAAGTGAAAAGTGAAAGTGAAGTCACTCAGTCGTGTCCAACTCTTCATGACCCCATGGACTGCAGCCCACCAGGCTCCTCCGTCCATGGGATTTTCCAGGCAAGAGTACTGGAGTGGGGTGCCATTGCCTTCTCCGATTCTTTACCTAGATTCTTTATCTAGATTCACCTATTTACATTTTATACCATTTGCTTTATTAATCTCTCTCTCTCTCTAAACGCACAATTTTTTCTGAATCATTTGAAGGTATGTTACCCACATCATGGCTCTTTACCCCTAAGTACATGCATGTATTTATTAAGAATAGAAATATTCATTAAAAGAGTCTTAAACATTTTAAAAATTTTTTCAAAGAAAAGAAAGGGGTATTCTCCAACATAACGACAATGCAGTTGTCAACTTCATAAATTTACATGGATACAATACTTTAGTCTACTATCTCTGTATTCTGTTTTTGTTGGTTGGCCTAAAAAATCATTTATATCATTCTTTCCCCTCCAGTACAAAATTCTAGTCTAGCCTCAGATATTACATTCAGCTGTCAAGTCTCTTTACCCTCCATTTCCATGGCTTTTGTCTTTTATGAGATTGACATTTTAAAAAGATACAGCCCCCTTCTTGAATAGAATGTTACTTATTTTGTATTTGTCAGAGGCTTAAAGTGGTGTTGGAGAAGACTCTTGAGAGTCCCTTGGACTGCAAGGAGGTCCAACCAGTCCATTCTGAAGGAGATCAGCCCTGGGATTTCTTTGGAGGGAATGATGCTGAAGCTGAAACTCCAGTACTTTGGCCACCTCATGCGAAGAGTTAACTCCTTGGAAAAGACTGATGCTGGGAGGGATTGGGGGCAGGAGAAGAAGGGGACGACAGAGGATGAGATGGCTGGATGGAATCACTGACTCGATGGACGTTAGTCTGAGTGAACTCTGGGAGTTGGTGATGGACAGGGAGGCCTGGCGTGCTATGATTCATGGGGTCACAAAGAGTCGGACACAACTGAGCGACTGAACTAAACTGAACTGAAGTTGATTTTCCAAAATGATGACCAAGGTGTTTCTTTAAAAGAATGCTTGACTTTAGAATTTTGTTTATGTGGGCCTCAGAACAATGTCATAAAACCCTGGCAATTTATCAAAATAGGTAAAATGGATGTTTTAGCTTTACTGCTCAAGGTTCACATGGATCAAAGAAACTAAAAATGTGTTCTTAGTAAACACTATAGAGTATTTGGAACTGAAACTGAGAAACAAGTTTAAAGAGGAAGACAAATGTTTGAGTACTGCTTATGACCTAGGGAAAGCCCTCTGACCTCTTTGTAAATGGAAGTGCTGCTGCTTCTGCTGCTGCTGCTGCTGCTAAGTCGCTTCAGTCGTGTCCGACTCTGTGTGACCCCATAGACGGCAGCCCACCAGGCTCCTCCATCCCTGGGATTCTCCAGGCAAGAACACTGGAGTGGGTTGCCATTTCCTTTTCCAATGCGTGAAAGTGAAAAGTGAAAGTGAAGTCGTGTCTGAGTCTTAGCGACCCTATGGATTGCAGCCCACCAGGCTCCTCCGTCCATGGGATTTTCCAGGCAAGAGTACTGGAGTGGGGAAATGGAAGTACTATAGAGTCATTATTGTGGTTCTAAAGTACAGCAAAATTTGCTTGTATTCAAAATTAACCTTTAAACTTTAGATTAATATCCAGAATAACTTATACTTTGAGATAGAGCAAGGCATATGAGACCTGATTTGTACGGGGCCAAGAGAAATGAATCTCCCATCTCAAGCGTGCCCTGGGTCATAAGCTTGTGAATACAGTGACTCGGTGACTCTGGATGCAGTGGTTTGCTCCATTTAAATGATTTCTCCCTTTTGTATATACTCAAACTAATAAGACTTCAGTGCAGTATTGCTTGCATGGTAAGGTTCTTAAAAAGAGTAATTAAATAATACAACCACGTGTCTTAAAGATCATATTTTTAAAATGAATTTATTCTAATCAATTAAGGAGCACAATTTTTCTTAGCCAGATTACCGTTTGTGTTGTGACACAGATAGCAAGTAGGGGAACTACTGTGTGGGAGAGAAGGATGGTGAGCAGCACTGCTGTTTTGAATTATTCTCATCTATTTAATAGTTACTTGAAAGACCACAAGGAGGGTTATGCTAATGACAGTGCTGAGAAAGGTCAGAGTGAGGTGTGATCAGTTGTAGGATTTCCCCAGTGATGTTTAAATGTTATAAGATATTCTTATAACTAAAAGCATGCCTTTATCATTGATACTCCTAAGATAAAAAATATTTTTACTAGAACCTGAAATTCCTTGTCCCCAGCTCACATTGTCCCATGGAAACAGTTGTCTTTCTATGTGATTTTTTGATAATGCAGTGTTTCTTTCAGTTTTTTCATGTTATTGCAGAGCTGCCTGTATTTGTAAAGAACCTAGCACAGCATGTGACACACTTGTTTTTAAGTTGCTTTAATTAGTGCATTTGCGTGAAGGTGAGCTTGAGCACTGAGCTCATGTTCAATTTTAGGGCAAAGGCTTGTTACCATTTCTGTAAGCAAGAAGGTTCTCCTTCACCCCCTTTTCTCCTTATTTTTTTATAAATTGGGCCCAGAGAATCCCAGTAATAACCACAGGCCTGGTTGAAAGGTCATGAAGGCAAATTCATATGGATTTTTTTAAAAATTAAATTTTTTTATTGAAAGATAATTGATTTACAGAATTTTGTTGTTTTCTGTCAAACCTCAACATGAATCAGCCATAGGTATACATATATCCCCTCCCTATATATCCCTTTCCTCTTGAACCTCTCTCCCATCTCCTGCCCCATCCCACCTCTCTAGACTGATACAGAGCCCCTGTTGAGTTTCCTGAGCCATACACCAAATTCCCGTAGACTGTCTACTTTACATATGGTAATGTAAATTTCCTTGTTACTCTTTCCATACATCTCACCCTCTCCTCCCCTCTCCCCATGTCCTTAAGTTTATTCTCTATGTCTGTTTCTCCATTGCTGCCCTGTAAATAAATTCTTGAGTACCATTTTTCTAGATTCCATGTATATGTGTTAGAATACAATATCTATCTTTCTCTGACTCACTTCACTCTGTATAATAGGTTCTGGGTTCATCCACCTTATCAGAACTGACTCAAACGCCTTCCTTTTTATGGCTGAGTAATATTCCATTGTGTATATGTACTACTTCTTTATCCATTCATCTGTCGATGGACATCTAGGTTGCTTCCATGTTCTAGCTATTGTAAATAGTGCTGCAGTGAACAATGGGATACATGTGTCTTTTTCAATTTTGGTTTCCTCAGGGTATATGGTAAGAGTGGAGCTGGGTCATATGGTGGTTTTATTCCTAGTTTTTGTAAGGAATCTCCATACCGTCTTCCTTAGTGGCTGTATCAATTTACATTCCCACCACAGTGCAAGAGCATTCCCTTTTCTCCACACCCTCTCCAGCATTTATTGTTTGTAGACTTCTTGATGATGGCCATTCTGACCGGTGTGAGGTGATATCTCTTTGTAGTTTTGATTTGCATTTCTCTAATAATGAGCAATGTTGAGCATCTTTTCATGAGTTTGTTAGCCATCTGTATGTCGTCTTTGGAGAAATGTCTGTTTAAGTCTTTTTCCCACTTTTTGATTGGGTTGTTTTTCTGGTATTGAGTTGTATGAGCTGGTTGTATATTTTTGGAATTCAATCCTTTCTTACTTGTGCCATTTGCTATTCTCCCATTCTGAGAGTTGTTACGGATTTTTATGGGGACTTTGAGAGGAGAAAATTGGCTTCTTAGCACTATCCTTTTCCTTCCTTTTCTCTGCCTCAAATCTCCATGTGAAATATACAAAGATTTTTCTCCTTTTTTGCCTTTAACGTAAGATGGTTATTCCTTGTCTCTTACCTCTTACTTCTGTTTGAATCCCTGTGCTTTTCAGCTATTTTTCTACATTTGTTGGTATTCATCTGTCAGTGTTGTTGCAAATGGAATTCTGACAATGGTGGATGAACTACATGTCCAGTATGATTCAGAATTTTTTTTTAACAGTTCTGATAGGTACATCATTTAGTTTACATTCTTTAGCAGTGTTCTTAACCTTGTACCGTAATACTGCACCCAAAACAATTTGGTTTTGTTCATGTTTTTTTCTTTTGCTCTTAACAACACAGTGCCATGGCAGAGACAGAATTTCTGCTCTAACCATTGCCCCATGAGTGTGAAAGGTCAATAGAAATTTTGTTTCTTCATCAGGTTAGAGGGTAGCGTATTCAGTTCAGTTCAGTTCAGTCACTCAGTCGTGTCCGACTCTTTGCGACCCCATGAATCGCAGCACACCAGGCCTCCCTGTCCATCACCAACTCCCGGAGTCCACTCAGACTCACGTCCATCGAGTCAGTGATGCCATCCAGCCATCTCATCCTCTGTCGTCCCCTTCTCCTCCTGCCCCCAATCCCTCCCAGCATCAGAGTCTTTTCCAGTGAGTCAACTCTTCGCATGAGGTGGCCAAAGTACTGGAGTTTCAGCTTCAGCATCATTCCCTCCAAAGAAATCCCAGGGCTGATCTCCTTCAGAATGGACCGGTTGGATCTCCTTGCAGTCCAAGGGACTCTCAAGAGTCTTCTCCAACACCACAGTTCAAAAGCATCAATTCTTCGGCACTCAGCTTTCTTCACAGTCCAACTCTCACATCCATACATGACCACAGGAAAAACCACAGCCTTGACTAGATGAATCTTTGTTGGCAAAGTACTGTTTCTGCTTTTCAATATGTTATCTGGGTTGATCATAACTTTCCTTCCAAGAAGTAAGCGTCTTTTAATTTCATGGCTGCAGTCACCATCTCCAGTGATTTTGGAGCCCCAAAAAATAAAGTCTGACACTGTTTCCCCATCTGTTTCCCATGAAATGATGGGACCAGATGCCATGATCTTCGTTTTCTGAATGTTGAGCTTTAAGCCAACATTTTCACTCTCCACTTTCACTTTAATCAAGAGGCTTTTTAGTTCCTCTACACTTTCTGCCATAAGGGTGGTGTCATCTGCATATCAGAGGTTATTGATATTTCTCCCGGCAATCTTGATTCCAGCTTGTGCTTCTTCCAGCCCAGTGTTTCTCATGATGTACTCTGCATATAAGTTAAATAAGTAGGGTGACAATATACAGCCTTGACGTACTCCTAACACTAGAGGGTTCATAATTGTCTGTAAAGGAGAAACTAAAAATATTTGAAATTTTCATCAGTTTTCGTGTGGAGGCATAAGACTTTGGGGGAAAAAACTCTTTATTGAAGTTACTATAGTCCTAGAGAAAAGGTGAAGTTTCAGTTGTTTTAATTATATCTTTTATTCTGAAAAACATCTATCTTAAAGAGATTCCAAAGACCTATGTATGTTGTAGTTTGCAAAGCTATATGATTTTGAATTTTGACACCCACCTAGCCAGCCATTTCTTAGGGATTTATGAGTGATGGAAATACTCTGATAAGAGTATTAATAAATTATTTTACATAGAATAATAAATTATTTCTATGTAAATACAAAGAATAGTACTTAATATTACTGATATTACATGCATTTCCTAAAATTCTGAAATGTTTTTAGATACATTGCCATCTTCCTTTTTGCTTTCTTAACTTTCTCTTCATTTCTTTAGACATCAAGATCAGCTAGAAGGTTTTGAAATTGCATTAATTTGACTCCAGCACTCGATTTGACAGTGCTGACATGGGAGAGTCTTCTTATATGATTCCATTCTTCTACTTTTTATCCTTTAAGGTTGTTTCTTACACAGTAACCTTGTTTTGTCCTCAGAGTGAGTGACTGACATGGCCAGGAATAAAGTAAAATCTTAGTGACACAATAAATCAAGGCATTTTGTGTCTACTGGATTATGCTTGATCCAGTTAATTTTGATTTATTCTACAAGCCTTGACTATGTACAAATGTTCATAATGGAAAAGCTTTTATAGAATAAAGGGAAAAGGAACTCATGGAAAATGGTTGTAATTCAAAATTCCCTTTATTTTATTGACAGGAGGGCAAAGTTGAAACAGTTTTTAAAATAATATGATTTGCCCCTTGTACTCTCATGCACAAGGTGAGTTTTCCAGACATTACAGAATATGTAATGATGTCACTGCTCTGACAGCTGATGAAACAGGTACCTGAGTATTCTTGTTTTGAAAATTTCTGGGTTTTAATTTATAATACAGTAAATATCAAAAATATAACCCATATTTTAAAAGCTTTAGTCATTTTTGAGAGTTTAAAGGAGTCCTGAGATGAACAGATTTGTGAAACACTTCTCTCTCGGCATGAGAGGCATGCTGAGTTCCGTCTGACTCTTTGCAACCCCATGGACTGTAGCCTGTCAGGCTCTTCTGTCCATGGGATTCTCCAGGCAAGAATACTGAGAGTGGGTTGCAATTTCCTCCTCCAGGGGATTTTCCCTGACCCAGAGATCGAACCTGAGTTTCCTGCATTGGTAGGCAGATTGTTTATTGCATAATTAAGTCGAATTTGGAGACTTGCTCCTATTGTTTCTTGTTTGTTTGTTGATTAGTTTTTAGGAACCATAACCTATTCTCGTTCTGCCCTCTCGGAATTTAATGTGAGTTTTAGTTGTGAGTGACAGTTCAGGGGTTGGCTGTAAACAGTTCTTGCATAAAGGTAAATGTAGAGGACAGAGCTTTCTTCTACTAGTACTAGCCCAGAGTGACTGTCTTATGATGTGCTGTCATCACTGGAGGGGTTTAGGCGTAAATCAGACAACTGTTATTGAGAATATCTTTAAAGATTAATAGTTCAGGTAGGAGATATACTAAGAGAGATCTAATAAAATAAGGTCCTGTTAAAAGACACTTAAAATCCCACAGTTCTGGACTGAATTCACTTTGGTTGCATGTGAATCCTAATGCTAATAAATATAGTATGGTTCTTATTAATTGGTATTGCCTAGTTAAATTCTTTTCCTGTTGAATCTCTTAAAAAAATTAAAATGAATGATAAAAATGGGCCTCTCAATCTGTTTATTTTCTTTATTTCTCCCATATAAATGTGATACATTTAATCAACTTGCTTACCTGTTTTTTCATGTGTTTTATTTCAGTTGGTCGAATTATGTTTCAGCTCTTTTCAGATATATGTCCAAAAACATGCAAAAACTTCCTTTGCCTATGCTCAGGTAAATGAATTATTCGATTATTTCCAATGAGAAGTCCTGGCTTAAAATTTTATCTTGCTTAACAGAATAGCTGTTTTCCTTAAAAAGTAATGGATTGTGAAATGAAAAATAAAAAATATTATTTTCACTGATAAGTCAGGGAAGCATTTCTTAAAGAGAGGAGAAAGAAATGGTCTCAAAAATTAAAAAGGAAGTACCACCATATGTAATGGAATCTTTATGCATTGTAGTTTAAAAAATAATAGCATGTATTCAAAACTGATTTATTTTGATAGAATTTTACAGATTTTAGTACTTTGAATAAATTTAGCCTTCCAGATCTCACAATAAATTTACGATTAGAGGATAGAGAAGCAGAACATAATGACGTTGTTACATGTAATTGGATTTATATTTTTAAACAGTAGATAAAATGGGGAGGAAAGACATTTATAATGTTGCTTATGTCTTAGAGTGTCCTACACAAGGGAGGAATTTGACAAAGAGCTAATTGAATGGTTGTTCCCATGGAAGAATATGTTTGTAGCTAAATTTCATTTCTTTTTTTTTTCCAGGAGAGAAAGGCCTTGGGAAAACAACTGGGAAGAAGTTATGTTATAAAGGTTCTACATTCCATCGTGTGGTTAAAAACTTTATGATTCAGGGTGGGGACTTCAGTGAAGGTAGAGCTAAAAGTTATGCTCTTAATAACTGTATTAATTCCTAAAGCACCTCATTATTTTAATTGTAAATATTGTGTCACAGTGTGATGTAAATATTAGATGGTCAGTGAATAGTTGTTGGATGAATGAATGTTGTAAGCCAAGAATGTATCAGATCAGATCAGATCAGTCACTCAGTCGTGTCCAACTCTGCGACCCCATGAATCGCAGCACGCCAGGCCTCCCTGTCCATCACCAACTCCCAGAGTTCACTCAGACTCACGTCCATCGAGTCAGTGATGCCATCCAGCCATCTCATCCTCTGTTGTCCCCTTCTCCTCCTGCCCCCAATCCCTCCCAGCATCAGAGTCTTTTCCAATGAGTCAACTCTTCGCATGAGGTGGCCAAAGTACTGGAGTTTCAGCTTTAGCATCATTCCTTCCAAAGAAATCCCAGGGCCAATCTCCTTCAGAATGGACTGGTTGGATCTCCTTGCAGTCCAAGGGACTCTCAAGAGTCTTCTCCAACACCACAGTTCAAAAGCATCAATTCTTCAGCACTCAGCCTTCTTCACAGTCCAACTCTCACATCCATACGTGACCACAGGAAAAACCATAGCCTTGACTAGACGAACCTTTGTTGGCAAAGTAATGTCTCTGCTTTTGAATATGCTATCTAGGTTGGTCATAACTTTCCTTCCAAGGAGTAAGTGTCTTTTAATTTCATGGCTGCAGTCACCATCTGTAGTGATTTTGGAGCCCAGGAAAATAAAGTCTGCCACTGTTTCCACTGTTTCCCCATCTATTTCCCATGAAGTGATGGGACCGGATGCCATGATCTTCGTTTTCTGAATGTTGAGTTTTAAGCCAACTTTTTCACTTTTATAAAAAGCAAAATACTAAGAGGTTTTTTGTTTTGTTTTTATGCAGTTTTAATACAGTTATTTGGTGAATACCCTCTAGTGAATGCCAAAGTATCGTTCAGTTGGTTTTATTCTTTTAGAGTTTTGTCAGTGTTTGAAATAAATGGGTTGTGGGGATAATTTTTTAAAATAGTTTTTATTATAATGGAATTGGATTTATAGTTTAAAAATGAGGTTGATTGAGGATTATTAGAATTTTTATCATCTGCAGGAATTACAAAGTGGTAGCTCCTTCAGCAAATTAAAACCATAGAGTAATTTATGTATATTAGTATTTTTTTAGTTTTCATCATTGTTTAACGTAGCTCATTATTTTCAGGTAATGGAAAAGGTGGAGAATCAATTTATGGTGGTTATTTTAAAGGTAAGGCTTAATATTTTATTGTCTTTTGTCTCATTTCTGATATAAAGCAAGTTTGATCATGTACTTTTAATGAGAAGAGGTTTACTTATAGTTCACTTTTTGCATGAAACTAATGCTGCATGAAAATACTTTATTTGCATGAACTTGGGGATAAATTATATTGTAATATATAACTTTTAATTGACAAGATTAATTAAGGCTAACTTTATGGTTAAACATGACTTTCAGCATGGAGGTTAGGCAACTATATACATGAAAACTCCTATCTTCCTGCCTAAAACTGTCAACATATTCTTTTGTTTATAGAGAATGTGGTCTTTTGCAAAATGAAAAGGTAAGAGAACGAAGCTCAGTAACACAAACTCCAACTCTTTTCCCTTGCACCCTTCCTAATAAATTTATGGAGAGTCTGGGTCAGGTTGTGACTGGATTTCTTATATTGCTTGAAGACTTGGAAAACTCTGTATACTATTTCATACATGCATCTGTATCTTTTTTCTTTTTCCAATGGGTTATTATTTCCACGTCAGGGTAAAGAGTCTAGTTTTTTTTTTTCTTTTCCCCTCTAAGCCAAACAGTGTCTTTGAATAAAAGTTGGTATTTCTTCCTTTCTCAAAGGTTTGTATGTTTTCTTTTGTATACTAGAACTATATGATTGTGTTTTATTCCTACAGTAGTATTTGCATAAATCTAACTATTACACTTGCCCCAAAAAGCCTTAGAAAAGTCAGTTGCAGAAATTTATAATGGGATCCAGTATTACTAGGTTTTAATGCCATGATAGCTTCAGTGTTATAATAGTCTTTTATATTTCTTTTGGGGAAAAATGGATTACTACTCTTTTTCAGAAGCCTGTTCCCAAGGTAATCTTTTTTTTGTTTTTGTTTTTTAAGTTTTCTGTGTTTCTGTTTGTTTAAAAGAAAGATTTGTTTGTATCAATGTTAAAAGGAAACTTAAATTAGTTTTCAGGATACTTCTGCTGGAATTAAATCCATCTCTAAGTGATCTTTATGACAGAGGTTTTCCTTTGAACTAGTAGCAAACAGCTCTTTAGCTGATTCCATTAGCATGTAGCAATTTGAAATTAATACTGTAGGCCACTTTAACATTGTTGTTGCCTGTGGCAGATACTTGTATGTATATCTTAAAATTGAATCTTGCCATTAAAATTTTTGTATTTGCAGGGCTTTCTTCCTTAGATAGTTTTTGATCCTATTGATTAGAATCTACATACTTGATTTAATTAGGCATGTCTCTAAACTTACTGTAATATTTTGGTTAGGGTTGGTTTCATCATCTAGCAACAATTTGATTGAGTAATAAATTTACCATATAGAAATTAAGCACATAAGAGGATTATTAAAGCTCCCATGAATGGTGCATTATGCAGGATGATTGGAAATTTGGAAGAAATGAGCTCTACTATAAAGATTTTTTTTTTTAATTTTCTTGGTAGTTTTCCCTGAAAGTTAATAGTTTAAATATCATTTAGCCAAAGTCTGTTGGTACTAAAAGTGACTGTTCTAAGGCTGTTTGTATAAAGTATTAAATATATGTTCTTTTTCTCAAGGCTAAGTAGTAAATAAGTAGTATCTGGGTTTTTTTTTTTTTTTTTATGCTTTTGTTATTTGATTAGTTAAGAGAATTTTTTTCGAAATAGTCACGTATCTGTACTGACCAGAAGAGGAATTTCATCCTTTGCTTTCTATTTACTACTTTGAACATTACACGTTAAAAGTGGCTTATAATTGGAGACTGACAAATTTGTGTTTTCTTCAAACAGATGAAAACTTTATTCTCAAACATGACAGAGCGTTCCTTTTGTCAATGGCAAATCGAGGGAAACATACCAATGGTTCCCAGTTTTTCATGTGAGTAGGCATAATTCAGAGATGAGCTTTTCCTAAACAGAGAAGCGCTGTTCATGAGAAAGATGGTATCCTTGATCCAAATTTACTACTAGGTTCTGTCAGCTTGAGTTTTATTATGTTATAGTAACTGGTAAGCTCTTAACAGCCATCTCAGTATTAAGAATATATCTTGGATTTGAAGGATGGTACTTAAAAGGCATAACTTGAAGATGTAAATTATTCTGTTGTCATCTTAAGAAATTGGCTTTGACTCTCAACAAATTTGGGGGCTCAGTTTATCAAATCTGAATTGGAATATAAACTCTTGATGAGCATTTAAAAAATTGTTCATGACTGGAACTGAATGTATCCTTGGCGTGGAAAGCAGTTGGTTTGAGTAAACCATAGTATGGTTGCTTTTCCCTCTTACTGTTGTTCTTTGAGCCAGTTTGAGAGAGGTGCCATTATTTTCTGACATTGTATAGAGATAAATGATTTGGTGTTAAGCCAACATTTGTAGCAATCTTAAACTTTGTGAGATCTCTATGCATAATTGAACTAACCCAATATTGCTTTCATTTTCACCAAAAATTTGTGCTGTTATTGCTTAGAAAACTTTAGAATGATAAATTTGTTTTTTAAAAAACAAACACTTTTACATGTACATGTATACACAACCAAAACCTTAGTTATTTCTCATCTGAAAGACTTTTGGCATACTGTCTGTTATGTTCTTATGTAAAGTTATTCTAAAACCTATTTTTATTATAACTCCATGATATAAAATATGAAAGGTAATTGCCCAGTATGGAGTTTAATGCTTTTGATTGAAAGTAAATTTCTGCAGTTATGCTATGTATATTGGAGAAATATTTTTTCCATACCAGAAAAAAATTTTGTCATCTTTCTGAATGGATGGGTATGAATGGCGCTTCCCTGTATTTAAAGGAGTAAAGTATTCATATAAAATAAATCTCACACTTTATGTTTGTGTGAAAAATAAATTCCAACATGATCTGATAAAGTTCAGATAAGGGGCATTCTGTTCCCAAGAATGTCCTAAAAATGGAAAGCTGACAGAAGATAATAATGCTTGGAGTTGTACAGGAAAAAAAGAAGACTTAAAACAGTTATTCCTCTATCTTTTTTGATCCCATAGAGTATTAGTTACTACACTTCTTTACTAGAATATTTTTCTATTCTTAATCTCCTTGAGAGCCAAAAAAAAAAAGTAGTGGGAAATATTAGGAGCTGTTTACTCTTTGATTAAGGTTTCCCATTTCCATTTTTAAGCTTATCTGAACTGTGAACATGATAAACTAATGATTCATTGGTCAAAAGCTACCATCTGAGGGCTCTAAAGTTTCTTTTAGATTTCCTTTTTTAATCAGTAATTTTAAAATTTGATTTATTGGGTAGTAGTAGCTTCTTCCCATTGTTACATACTTATTAGCTTATTTATAAAATATTAAGAGATAAAACCCCTGCATGTATATGCATTGATTAAAATTCAGTATATGAGAGTCTGACTTCAAAAAATTTAGAGTATCTTGTTTTTTTGTTACTTAGTATTTGCTTAAGTCTTTTCTAGAAATGTTTAGCATCAAACAAAATTAAAGCTATGTCTATTTTCTACATGACTTAATTTTACATCGGACTATCTTTTGACAAGGAATGCCAAATGAAAATTGTAACATTTATAAATTAGGATTAAGTTTTAACCTTGTTTTTATAATTAACTGCTTATGGATGGCACTAAGATCACTGTAAACTTGTGATTGAAAGAAACTTTTCTGCTTCTAGTTTGAAATTTACTTTTGGAAATGAGTTTTCAGTTAAAAACAATCTTGGAAGTACTTAAACATTTTTGCAGTCACAAAATAAAATCCTCTTTTTTTTTTAAAGAAGCTTTTATGCACGTGATTTTTTTATGTGGGCTAAAAGTACCAATTCCTCAGGGGTTTCAGGATAAAATAAAACTAACGTTCACTTTTCTAAATAAAATGTTTCCTTGCTTTTATACAAAGAATAAGTCAAATGGAGATGGTGGCCCATAGAAGTATCTTTGAAAATCTATGTCTTGCAAGCCCAAATCTATTTGGAATTGGAAGTAGTTAAGAAAAAGCATAATGTACAATCTTCAAGTTGTGTAGATGATCACAGACAATTGCTCTAAAAGTTGAGGTTCCGAGGGTTGATGGTCACTGAGCTGTCAGACAGCTTCCCATTGGTGACTTCTACATTTTATCCTCCTCCCACACTTCTTTGGCACCTTGAGCAGCAGTTCTGCAGTCTGAAAAAGAAAGAGTAGTGTGAGAATGGATCATAAAATGCCAAGAACTGCCTTTATAGTTCCGCTTAATAAGGACATTTGATAAATCCTTGCAAAATTGTATTTGCAGTTCATGTTATAAATCTGTTACCTTGTAATTCCAAGGAGTAAATTTGGTGCAATTAGTGTGGGTACTTGAGCAAAATGTTTCTCAAGAATTCTTGTGCTTTTTGTAAAAACTATTGCCTTCATGACTTTAAACACTTAAGACCTCTCCTTCCTAAGGCATATACATCATTTTATTAAAATTTTTTGTATATATTGCTTTCTTTGGGTGGAAAAATTGTGTGTGTGATAAAAACCAGATTGTCTTTTGTATAAAGCTATTTATAATTTTTGCAGTAATTGCTTATATCTACTACTATATTAGTCATAGTGATTTTGCTTTTTAGGGACCTAAATAGAAGAAAACTAATTATTTTTGGAATAGTACTGCTCAAGAAACATGAAAGAAGTAATACATGGCACTATCCCCATAAATCACTGAGGAAGTAATAATTTGTTCATGCTGAGGTATTTTTGAAGGAATTCAAAGACCTAGGACCATGTTAATGGGGTTCATTTTATTATTATTTATTTTTTAGGCCAAAGACTAGGAAGAGGCTGCAATAAAAGTTCCAGGATTATAAAGCCTAGGACTAGAAAAGAATTTAGAGATCCTCTAGTCCAGTCTTTCTGTTCTATAGATAATGCTAAATAAGGACGAAAAAACATATGCAGTCTAGGTTATAGTGTTTTTCTCATAATCTTGAAGAAAATGATAGCTAAAAAGAGCATGCTGAACACTGTATGCTACATACGTTTATTGACCAGTCTGCTCTGAGTTTGTTTATTTATTTAGACTTGTGAGATATTAGTTCCAGGGATTGAACCTCAACAGTAAAAGCACAGAGTCCTAACTTCTGGGCCATCAGGGCATTCCCCTGAATTTATTTTAATTTTAGTCAGCTTTAGATGCATCAACTGTTGCTGATAAAATAATATGACACACAATAAAGCATTTTTCTTGTCCTTTAGCTATCAGTAATAACTATTAAGTCTGGCTCTGAAATTCATTGTCTTTCATTCATCAGAAAGATGAAGAAGATACTGCATAACATAGATTAAAGAGATTAGTTAGGTAATTTATAAGTTTGTATTAAGTAACTATTCTCCAGGGTTAGAGCACTAACCTATCAGGAAACCTTGTATCTAGTCTTACTGTATGCCTTGAGTTGGTTTTGTTTTTCCTTTTCTGTTTGTAAACTGTAGCTCACTTTCAAATATAAATAACATTTTGGTGTGAAAATGCAGACATTAAAGGAAGAAAGTGTTTCTATAGGTTGATCCTAAATTTTTGAGTATATGAAATGATTTATATGCAAATATTGTCTTGCCTAAAAGAAATAGTTGTAGTTGCTTAATTTTCATCAGTCTGAAAGGTGGTTCAAAGCAACTTTAGTTCATCCTGCCAAAGTCAGCCAGTTTCTTCATTGGCTGCTGTTAGAGCATATTGACGGACAAGGCAATGGCAACCCACTCTAGAACTCGTGCCTGGAAAATCGCATGGACAGAGGAGCCTGGTAGGCTGCAGTCCATGGGGTTGCAAAGAGTCGGACATGACTGAGCGACTTCACTTTGACTTTTCATTTTCATGCATCTGAGAAGGAAATGGCAACCCACTCCAGTGTTCTTGCCTGGATAACCCCAGGGACGGCAGAGCCTGGTGGGCTGCCATCTGTGGGGTCGCACATAGTCGGACACGACTGAAGTGACTTAGCAGCAGCAGCAGAGCATATTGGAGTAATGATCACGCTCATCCCCCTTGGCTTGGTCTGTGAAGGCCTCATGTCACACCAGGGAGTGGGAATACCCACAGAACCTTTGAGAACAGGCTTTGTCACTTGCCACTGTTAGCGGTCATGATAATTATAAAAATTTAAGAAAACAGGATAGTCAAAAAGTCGGACTTTGATCTTTAAACAAAAGTTCATCTTGTTTGTTACATCTTGTTATAAATAGGATTGTGGGAGGAAAACATAAGTTTTAGGATATCTTCTGTGTCATTTAGAATAGCTACTCACCTGAATGAGAGAAGTGCTGATTGTTTCAGAGTAGCAGAGCAAGAGGAGTTGAGGGGTGGTTCGGTTTCAGGGCTTTACAAAGCTGTATTGATATTTGGGGGTAGAAATGCTTTTTCTTTCCACATGTTCATGAGTTTGTTTGAGAAGAAATGCTACTAAGTATTAATAACCTGAGAAGTTCTGGCTTTTTTCCCTTACTTTTTTAGGAACAGTACCTTCATATGTTAATTTAAAGATTTTTCATGAACAGATTTCATGACACTTAACCATAATCCATATTCTCTGGATATCAAATGTCATCCCTGACATCCAGTCTGAATATTACTTAGTGTTTGTGTGACATTTGTGTTAGCAGCGTGGACGGAATTCTGTATCTTGTGGTGTTTGGTGTGTATTATGTTAATTTTAGTGCTGAATTTTTTAAAGCTGTTCCATTTTAGTGGCTTCTGGAATGATAGGTAGAGCACTGTACTGTGGCTTCGTTAGTTTCCATTGCCCTTACATGAGCTTTATTACTCTGTACAATTTGGTGCCTTTTACCGTTTCAGGAGTCTAACGGGAAAATTGCATGTTAAAGGTTATGACAAATAGATTGTCTTTATTTCCTTCTCTCATACTACTTTACAAATAGAGTCACTTTTTTCCTTAACATTCATTGGAAACACCACATTATTTGAAACATATTCTTTTTTGACAGTCATTCATATATCAATGCCTTTTAACATTTTTAAATATTTCAAGATTTAGTATGTCCAAAACCCCTGTGAAGAATTTTGTCCACTGTATATAATATGGGTTTTGGTCTGAATAGTAATAGATATGTTTAAATTTTAATTGAGTTAAAATTGATCAGACAGTGTATATTCATTGAACAAAAAATTTTTATAATGGGGAAAATCAGACATTTGAGAGGAAGAGAAAGTACTGTAGCCAACCAAGATTTGACAGCATACATTTTCTTATACTTTCATTTCTCTTGCCTTTTTATCCTTTGAGAAGATTCTTAAAATTTTAGGTATGCTGCCTTATTATTATTATTATTATTATTATTATTTTAAGTGACTTAACTAAAAAAGTGTGTGTAATGGCAGTGAACAGAAACTACAATCTAAACATTTGCTCATTAACTCATAATGTATAGTAGTCTGATGTGATGTGTAACCAAAAAAGTTTTCAAATGTAGAAACATGAAAGGTTCCTTAATTATTTGAAGTGAATTAGTAAAAAGTATTCTCTGGAATTTTGTTTTGAAGTCTCTTAACTCAGTTTTTTCCATTGAGATTTTTGTTTTTGTACCTCTAGTAACTGCTCCTGGGTATTCAGATTTTTATATTTATGTATGTACTCCAGATACATTATCATCTTTTTGAGAAAGATGTTAGTTGACTTAGCCAGTTTCTAGGAATATAAAAGGAAGTATAATATTTTGTTTCTAACTATTCACACTGTGATGTTACAAATATTAGGGACCTGAGCAGATTCCCACTTCAACCACAGTGCTTCTTTTAAGCATAGTTCATCTCTACATACATATCCTATGTGAAAGAAAATTTAGAGCCCTCCTTTTTTAAAAAGCTTTCTTGCTTTGCATAAAACTTGAAAGTATTTAATTTCAAAGTTATATTGATATTAAAACATAGATTCAGTCTTGTCTTAAAAGTGTATTACAATTTATTTCTTGCCATTTTTGTGTAAAATTTACAGAAAGAGTGTTACACCGTGCGCTCCAAAGGTAATGTCTCATTACTCTAAGGCTCTCTCTCTTTCTTTCTTTACCTTTATTTATCTCTTTAATCCTATTGTTATATGCATTAAGAAAAAAACTTTCTGCTTGATCTGTGGCAGCAGTACATGTAAAATAAGTGTGTTTTATTGTTCATAGTAAATCCTGGGAAGTATAATTTTAATTTCAGTGGCCTGTTACCACCACGTTCCCACACATCTTGGGGACTGGGGTATATTGTATATAATGGTTTATATCATTTCAGTACAGAACTGTTACTTTCTGTATAAGGCCAAAATCTGCTTTGATAATGGTAAAAAAAAAAAAAAAATGTTGTTTCTTTTTTTGGAGTATCAGTCATACTTTTCTGTTTATAGGATTTATGAGATTTAGATGAACCCTTGTGCATGTATTTTTAAAGCAGATTAAGAGGTGAAGGGAACTGGAAAATCAGTATCTGAGTGACAGTAGAAAATGGAAATGTGAAAATATTGGAAGCTTTTCTAACTTGAAATGTTCTTGTGGTTATTTCTCCTTTAGGTGTGTTTTCATAAGCATGTATAGACTTACATATTTATGATAGCCCCTGGCTTTAAGGTCTTAACTTACTGGGCATATGTTATCACTACATTGGTCCTTACAGCTGTATAGTTTTGAAACATAAATTAAGAGTTGGTGGGGTGAGGTCTCGTTGTCTATTTTAGTAGAATTGAGGGCTTGGACCAAGCATATAATTTTTTTCCCTTGCCCATCAGCCCAATTCCAGTAAGCCTGCTTTACCTTGGAATTTCTGCTCTTAGAATGTGGGCTGAGAACTCCAGAGGGCTTCTTTTTGTTAAGCTACTTCCAGTATTCTTATTATATGGCCTAACCCAATTAGATCATAAGTTTGTATTTCTGCGTCCTGAATTGCAGATGCGAGTAATAGACTTAGTTATTCACACCTGTTTAGGCACACTAGGCCAGTTGAAATTTATCCTTGAAAGAATTGCTCTTGTTTTCATTTGTTTTCCTTGCTAGTGCACTAAAGGATTGAGTTTGTGTTCAGTTCTCACTTGAATTAAAAACAAGACTTGAATCTTTCATAAAGGTTCTATTCTCAAATTGAGTTTCAAGTAGTATTTTGCTGCATCACTGCAGTAAGTTCAAATTTTTAATTACACCATTAGTTCCAAAGATTTGCCCTAAGGTGGTTTTTACAGCACTTCTATTAACCAGGGTGCAAACCGAATTGGATTCTGTATGTTTTAAGAAAATATATAGACTTTTCCTCAATACCAGAATATCTGAGAGTTGTGAGAGAAAGGCCCAAGGAAGAGAAATATATCTAATTAATACATCATTGTTTTCACTGCTACATGTTTGAGACTGATCCTTTACATTATAGAACATTTTTTACCTTTAAAATTGTTCTCTCTTTCCATCTTTCATACAGTGGAATCACTGTCTGGCATATGTCCTAATTTTTACTGTCTTTACTGTGCTTGGTAAAGTTGCGTAATTATGGGAAGCACATTTCTGTATTAAAGTTACTGTCAGAATAGTTTTTGGATGCTCCTTTCATGATTTAAGCATCAGTGCCTAACCATTTGCTACCTTTTCTTTTTCTTCTTCTGTTTTTATTCATTTTTATGATTACATTGGCTTAAACTACCACTTCTCAATCTTCTAGGGAAAATTTGAGACTAGTGGTTTTGAAACTCAAGATTCCCTTTAAAATTCTGCCACTTCTTGAGTTGATATTTTAATTTTTTAAAGCTAAACTGTAGTAC
This sequence comes from Bubalus kerabau, assembly GCF_029407905.1. Taxonomy (NCBI): domain Eukaryota; kingdom Metazoa; phylum Chordata; class Mammalia; order Artiodactyla; family Bovidae; genus Bubalus; species Bubalus kerabau. The sequence continues at coordinate 16,472,916 of NC_073643.1, forward strand.
TGTTACAGAACTAAAAATTCTTAATGTAAATATATGTGTTATATTTCCTGACAGAATAATGTTTTTTAGTATTGAAGGCTAAAATTATGTTTTATTGACTTATATTCCTTAGAATTTCCTTAAAATGATTATAAAAATTGACATTAGAGCTTCTAGTACAAGTGACTGCTTTCACATGGTCTGATAATCCAGTGACGATTCTCTCAAATTCTATTTCTCTTTCTTATAAACTAAGATGTTTGTGATAGAGTCTAGTTATCTACTTTTGAATTTTTTTCCACTATATAATTCACATAGTCTGAAGATCTGTGAAAATGCTATGGGAAAACCAGCTTGAGTTCAAAATACCTTAACCATAATATACCCCATAGGCTTCCCAAGAGTGGCTATCTGCCAATTTGTGACTGTAAAGCAACCAGTTGGATGTTTTTTGGGCCATGGAAATGTAAAGTATCTGTAATGTTATCCATGATTACTTAACTTTGTGGTCAGAAGTGTTGGCAGATAGAAAATTTGCTCCCTATTGCGTTTTCTGAGTTGTTTTGAGTGGCAACTTAAGTGAAGCAAGAGGGGCAGGAAGTTCTAAAAACGGCTGCTGAGGCCTACCTCCAGCTACCTGCCTAAAAGATGCAGACTAACTCAGTATGAAAAATAACTAGTAGAAAAACTCACTTAAGTGTGGGGGGCACTTGTTAAGTATTGATCACACTTTTCTTTCCATAAGCAAATGGCTAGATGTTTTTTATTCTTGTTTAATTATCTTGATAAGTTTTGAGTTTGTTTTTGTTACTGTCATTGTTTTGGATTTGAGAGTAACTTTAATTTTAATGTATATTTATGCTGTATATTTCAAACCTATTTCACATATATGTATATATATATAGTCTTCATATTGGAGAGAGAAAAGTTTGTAATGCATTGTCATCTTGAGGGTTTTTTTAATCAGTAAAATGACTACTATTGCTGTTTTTAAGCTTATTAAGTTTAGGTGTATATCATGTTTAACTTTTTCCCCTTTTTATCTTTACTTCTTTGTTCTCTACATGCTGTGCTTTTAAACCCTTCTGCTCTGTACACCTGAACACCTGGTTTCTGCCATCTTCTTTGTGTTGATATTTGTTGCACAGTACCACAAAACCTGCTCCACACCTGGATGGGTAAGAGTTACATTCTTAATATTTTGGGGAGGTGTGCTGGTGGCCAGTCCAACCATTTAGACCGTGGTGAACCCTCAAGAGGGCACTCTTGACCTCTGGTTTATTCTCTCATAGCCAAGCTCTCCCCTAAGGATCACAGGATGCAGTAGTCTTGAGACCACAGATGGTGTCTCAGTATCAAGTGCAATCTGATTGTTACACTCTCTACTGTAAAATAGTTAAGAATCATTGTTTTAAAAGCAGAAAACTAAGGCCCAGTTTGAACAGGGTTTTGTTTTTTTTTCCTTTTATGAAGCAGAACTTCTAATTTCCTTCTAGTTGCTTCATACATCAGACACTTTTATTTTCAGGTCTGTGGACATGTCATTTACAATTGTCTTGATTACTGCTCTTGGCTTAACTATCATCAAACCAGTTTTTCTTGAATTTGTATTGTGACAGGGTGCATGTTGTCTTTGGACTAGTTATTTCTGGTTTTGAAGTAATCGAACAAATTGAAAATCTGAAAACTGATGCTGCAAGTAGACCGTATGCAGATGTACGAGTTATTGACTGCGGGGTGCTTGCCACAAAGTCAGCAAAAGACGGTAAGAGTGTTTTGAGAGCAGAGGGAGCTAGGATACAGGTAACACTTGTTGAAGACTATAACTTAAAGATACCTCCTAGATTTCAGTAGTGGAAGAAACTCCTACGAGTAATATACCAATATCCCTGATGCCTCCATATCATACCCTGTATCCAATCCATCAGAAATCTTTCCAACTCTGACTTTTTCTTTTTACTTCCCCTGTTGTCAACTCGGTCCAAACCCAAATATCTTTTACCTGGGTTATTCCAATAGCCTCACCACTGTTCACTTTGCCTCTGTCATTGCTTCTGTATAATCTTTTCTCAGTAATGATAGCTTTGTAACTGGTCTTCTTGCTTCCACTTGACCCTCTACAGTCCTCAGCAGCAACCAAAGCCAGTTTCTCCAAAGGTTCCCTCTCTGTCAACCAAAACTAGTCTTTACAGTGGTTTGTAAGGGATTCTGGCTTTTTGCTGTTTCTGTAATCTCTCCATATTCATTGTCTTCCCAGCAGTGTTAATCTTTACTCAAACATGCCAGACACTTGGGGACTTTGTGTTAGCTGTTCCTTCTATCTGGAATACTCTTTGTTCAGATACCTGCATGACCCCTGTCCCTCACTTCTTTCAGGTCTCTGCTCAAATGTTATCTTAAATTACCTTGACTTGCCTTATTCCCTTTACTCTGTGTTTTCCTCCCTCTTCTTTAAGCATTTATCATTTGTTATATTATGTAGTTACTTATTTTCTTATCTGACTGAACTAATATATAAACTTCACAAGGGCTTTGTTACCTTACAATCTCACCAGCAAGTTGTATTATCAACTTGAAAAAAAAGTTTATTTAAATTTTTAGTGGGCTTTATATAAAACATGTTTTATAATACTTGGTAATCATTTCTTTTTACTCTGAAAGGTGGGCAGTGAAATCCAGTACTAATACTTTTATTACTATTTATTAAAAGTTTTTGAGAAAAAAAGGAAGAAGCCAACTCATTCAGAAGTCTCGGATTCCTCTTCCAATTCCTCATCCTCTTCAGAATCATCCTCAGAAACTGAAATTGAACATGAGAGAAGCAGAAGAAGGAAACATAAGAGGAGACCGAAAGTTAAACATTCTAAAAAGAGACGAAAGGAAGCAAGCAGTTCAGAAGAGCCAAGAAATAAACATATAATAAGCCCAAAAGGGTAAGTGTGAGACACCAGGGTAGTCTTACCTAGAAAACAAACACCCTGGAATGGGAACAGTATGTGTGATTCTGTAAACTTATCTTTGTTACCTATTGTTGAAAAGGATAGTATTTTAGGAAGTTTATATTGAAATGTTGCAAATCTAAGGGTAGCACAGATGTTTTATATCAAAGATTTATGCATTTGTAGGTAAAAACAATCCCTAAAACTCTTAAAGGATCATTTGGCAATTCTTGTATCAGAGTTTTAGTGCAGTGACTGTTTCACTTGCTCATGTTTTATATGTTCTGTTTATGAAAATCGTGTTAACCTTTTTAGTGGGATTTGCAAGGTATCAGTACTTTTGCTATTAATTATGTTGTTATATTATTTAATACTAAAAATTTAGATATACACATTTTAATTGGTGATTTGATTTGTTCTTTCTAAGTCATTCTGAGAGAAGTGATACCAATGAAAAAAGATCTGTTGATTCAAATGCCAAAAGGGAAAAGCCTGTGGTCCGCCCAGAAGAGATTCCTCCAGTGCCCGAGAACCGATTTTTACTGAGAAGAGATATGCCTCTTGTCACAGTGGAGCCTGAACCGTAAGGATGATTAACCTACATGTTTTTGTTTCTCTGACTGATAATTCCTGTCACCTCATTGCAGGTGCACACTTATTTATTGAGCGTGACCCATAGTCAAAGCACTTTGAAATATACTGTGGGAGATACTGGATTCATGAATGCCATGGACCCTATCTTTCAAAATTTGTATTCTACTAATAGAAAAAGGGAATTTGCCAAGTTGACCTGGGAGAGTTCTTAGTGGAGATCTGGGAAGATTTCTTTACTAACTTCATTTACTTAGCCTTTCATTAGAGGGTGAGATTTTGGTTACCAGAACAGAGGGTTAGTTGAACTCTTTGGGTCCAGTCAGGTTTTAAAACATACTCCAATTAGTAGTGCAAAATTATTGCATGGTGACTGGGGATATAATTTAGTACCATATGTTACTGTTGTTAACTTATTCAGTGATAACTCCTCTATATTAGAAAAGCTAAAATGTAGCTTTAGATTTGGTCTCAAAAAAATAGTGCTTAATGTATTTTGTGTGTTACACTCAAGTTTAGAATTGTTAAGAGAAATGTTGTATGACTAGAAATACCATAAAGTGGTTGGGGTAATTGGCAATTGAGTTATTTTGAAGTCTGAGAAGTTATAGAGATGTCCCTGTTCACAGTTAAGTCTCTATATAAGATTATTGTTTAGACTGTTAGATATTTTAAAATTCTAAGAATTCTGTCTTGTGAACAAATCTTAGTGGGATTCTTTTTTCTTAAAATACAAAACACCATTCATTGATCAAATCCATCTAGTTTCCAGAAAGTAGGAAACTTGAAAGGTCAGTTTCAGTGTCATCTAGTAGGGGTTGGCAAACTACAGCCCTCCGTGGGCTAAATTCAGCCTCTTGTCTGGTTTTGTGTAGCCCATAAGCTAAATGTGATTTTTATGTTTTTAAATGTTTGTGGAAAAAAATCAGAAGAATAATAATATTTTGTGATATGTGAAAATTATATGAAATTCAAATTTCAGTGTCCATTAAATTTTACTGGAACACAGCCATATCCATTTGTTCACTATTTTCTTGGGCCGTTTTTATGCTATAGCAGCAGGATTGAGGAGTTGCAGAGAGTTTGTATGTGGTGCTGTCATTGGTATATATGCTGTTCAGTGCACTACACATCACAGTGTATTATATTTCAAATTTCATTGATAAAACTTTTGTGAAAAATTGTTTTCTTTTTGTTATATAATCATCTTTAATTTTCTTCTTGGCCTAGAAATCCTAAAATACTTTCTCCTGGACTTTTAAGAAAAAATTTGCTGACCCCTATTATCTGGTATTTTTTTAAAGTAGTTTATACCACTGTCTTGTATTTATGGTTGAATATCATTGGTAAGTTTATTTGGTCATCACTCCTCTTTGGTTACATAATATCTTTGGAAGTTATATCCTGCAGAATAATTTTAAATCATAATTGGTAGGTAGTTGTGTCATAACAAAGATAGCAAGTTGATCTATTTCATTAGAATGCTTGAGATTTGATCAGTCACTTGGGAGCTAAAATTAATGTGCTAAGAATGCAAGATATGCAATATGAAAGGATAAGAAACAGGGACTGTCAGCCTTATAGAGCTTGCCATCTTACTGAATTTGCCAGCAGTTAAGCTCTTTATCGGAGAAGGCAATGGCACCCCCACTCCAGTACTCTTGCCTGGAAAATCCCATGGATGGAGGAGGCTGGTAGGCTGCAGTCCATGGGGTCGCTAGGAGTCCGACACGACTGAGTGACTTCACTTTCACTTTTCACTTTCACGCATTGGAGAAGGAAATGGCAACCCACTCCAGTGTTCTTGCCTGGCGAATCCCAAGGACAGCGGGAGCCTGGTGGGCTGCCGTCTATGGGGTCGTGCAGAGTCATACACGACTGATGCGACTTAGCAGCAGCAGCAAGCTCATTATCACTTATACTTTGTTTAGCAGAAGCTGGATTCTACACTTGCTCTAATTCATTTGTTCTCATGTTCAGCTGCACTTCAGTGTAATTTGGCAAGCTTTTAAAAATACCAGTTTCTGGGCCATACAACAGAGTAAATTGGAATGTTGTGGGGGAGGAGGTGGAGAGTGGCAACGTTGGATCAGCATGTAAAAGATACCCAGATGAACATTAATTCATGCTGAACAGTTAGAGGCAGGTCATTTGGTTCAGTGATGTGTTCTTCATGAGGAAAATGAGGTAAACAGTTGTCTACCAAGAGTACCGGCTTCTTTCATTGTGAGAATCAAATGATATCATGAATATGAAATAACCGAAAAAACTATAATATACTTTTTAGTTAAGGTTTTCTTATAGTGGCATTGTATGTTTATCTGGAGCCAGATTCCTGGCTGGGAAAACCCTGTTATATCATGGTTGTAAAAGTCATGTTTCATTCCTCTATGTGACGTTGGACAACATTCTTAACTGTAATCTTAAAATTCTTTATTTTTAAAAAGGAGTTGATAATAGTACCTACCTCATAGTATTGTTATGAGAATTAAATGAACTAATAATGCCTTTAATGGTATCTATTAACATTTATTTAAAGGATTTTTTTGATGAGAACCTACTTATAGCACAGGAAACTCCACTCAGTATTTTCTGTAATGGCCTATCTGGGAAAAGAATTTCAAAAAAGAGTGGATATATGTATATATAAATAACTGATTCACTTTGCTGTACACCTGAGACTGTACTCCAATAAAGATTTAAAAAATAACAGAAGATTTGCTTAGAAAATTAGGTCATGTGGAGTGCCTCATTCTATAAAAGTGTTAGATCTAAGTGAACTGTTATTGTATTAAAGGAACATAAATTCTCCATTTACACACTGAGAAAACTGCCTAGCATTTGTCTATTTTTAATTTTCAATCTTCTTTTCCAGGAAAATTCCTGATGTTACACCCACTGTAAGTGACCAGAAACCATCTGTGTCAAAGTCTGGACGGAAGATTAAAGGAAGGGGCACAATTGTATGTGTGTTAAAACTTAATTTTTTTCAAATTAGTTATCTGAGCAGTAAAATGTTTTTACCTGTAGGCAAATCCTAGCTTTAATCTTAGGCATAGTCCAAAGTCTGTCCAAGGAGCTAGTTGTATTCTCTTAAATTAATATGTAGTTATGCAAAGGCACTGCTGTTAGATCAGTGTTTACTGCTATGTTTGAATGGGTTTAAATATTGAAATGAATGTGAAATAGTATGTTCAGAAATCTTAGTATATTGAATAAGCTAATGAGTATAACCATTAGGACTTCTAAGGAAAAGTTTATGTGTGATTACAGGTGAATATCTGCCTTTCCTATTTCTTTTAGTTTGATTTAACTTTATAACATCATTATGGTACTTCAGTTATTATTGCATTTAAATAGCGTCCAAGATTGAGTCTTATACTTACCTGTCCTATAGCAGATTACAGTTGGGAAGTATTTTTTAAATAGTTATTCCTAACTTTGTTTTTAAAGCGCTATCACACACCTCCAAGATCAAGATCCTGTTCTGAATCAGATGATGATGATAGCAGTGAAACTCCTCCTCACTGGAAAGAAGAAATGCAGAGATTAAGAGCATATAGACCACCTAGTGGAGAAAAATGGAGTAAAGGAGATAAGTAAGTAAAAGTATAATCCTATCTCTGCTGTATTTTAAGTCTTAAGGGAGTAGAGACATACTTCTGGTTTTTTCACTAAAGATTTATATTTAAAATTAGATTGTGACCAGAGAATCCATTTGGGAATGCTTGATGAAATGGAAGGAGGGCTGATTGGGTTTGGATACTTTTAAATCAAAATTCTATTTTCTCTCACAAGACCATTACCCTACTGAATTTCTTAAAGATTTCTTGTTTAATTTTAGCAATAATCAGGACTTTATTTTTTTAAATTACATAGCAGATTCTCTCATAGCCTTTTTTTTTTGTAGTCACTAATGGTAGATAAGAAAATTTGTAGACATTGTGTGTGTTAACTTCTGACCCTAGGGACTGTTGCTTCTTCAGCAGTGTACCCATCTCTTGTCTTCAGTGACACTCCACAGTGGAATATCTATTTTAGAAGTGGGGCTGCCCCAGAATAGCTAGTGCAAAATATACCAATGAGACCCTGTGTAGAATTCTCTTTCTCTGTGGCCATCCAGTGGAATGGTTCAGAGTTCAGAGAGGGAGGACAAGGTGTGTGATCTGCTGTGTGCAAGCAGTATGGATATGGTAGCACTGAGAACAGTTTTGAGCCCTGACATTAGCACTGATATTGTAAAGCCTGCATCTTAGTTTTCATGTACTTTTCCCCCAATTTCTGTACTAAGTAGTTTAACTAAAACCTTAAGGAAAAGTCTATGATTACCTCTATGATCCTGAGATAAAACAATAGTCATGCTAGTTTCTTAAGAAGAGGCAGGCCTCCCTGATAGCTCAGTGGTAAAGAATCCACCTGCCAGTATAGGAGATACGGGTTCAATTCCTGATCTGGGAAGATCTTACACGCCTTGGAGCAACTAAGCCCGTGTGCCACAACTGTTGAGTCTGTGCCTGGGAGCCTCAACTACTTAAACCCATGTGCACTAGAGCCTGTGCAAGAAAAGCCACCATAATGAGAAGCCCACGCACTGCAACTAGAGAGTAGCCTCCACTCGCCACAACTAGAGAAAGCACATGAAACAGTGAAGACCCAGCACAGCCAAAAATAAATGAGGTTATTTTTTTTAAAAAGAAGGAAAAAGAGGCTTGTCAGGAATTCCCTGGTGATCAAGTGATTAGGACTTGGAGCTTTCACTGCCAGGTCCCAGGTTCCATCCCTGGTCAGGGAACTAAGATCTCACAAGTCATGCAGCCAAAAAAAAGGGAGGCTTCTCTTAAAGTTTTGGCAGTTATCCTGTATCTACAGAGAATCAGCAAATTGTTTGGGAATTTGATTTGACTCCCTCAGAAATTATTCCTGGAGGCAGAGCATTATTGAGCAGATCAAAGCCAGGAATTTGGTAGATGAGCAGTGCTTTTGTAATTAGTTGGTTTGCTTTTCAAAACTATTTTCCTATCAAATTTGAAAATTCCTGATTTGACTCTGGAAAAATCCTTTTGTAAGTGAATCTGTTAATAGTTATTTCTTTGAATTTTTATAATTTCAGGACCAGGCCTATCGACTATTTGCTTTATCCTTCCTACATGTGCTTAAAGCATTGATAGAGTTAGTACTTGGTTGTTAACTAGGCTTTTGTTGATGCCTAGTATTGACAACAAATGTGTTTTAATTTTAAAGCTTAGAAAACATGCTTGTACATAACTGCCTGCATATTATGTCCTTTTTATAGGTTAAGTGATCCCTCTTCAAGCCGATGGGATGAAAGGAGCTTGTCCCAGAGATCCCGATCGTGGTCCTATAATGGATATTATTCAGATCTGAGTACAGCAAGACACTCTGATGGTCACCATAAAAAACGCAGAAAAGAGAAAAAGGTTAAGCATAAAAAGAAAGCTAAAAAGCAGAAACATTGCAGAAGGCACAAACAGACTAAGAAAAGAAGGATTGTTGTACCGTCTGACATAGAATCCTTAAAATCTTCAACCCGACGAGTGAAATCCTCATGTGATAGAGAAAGGAGATCTCGTTCTTCCTCGTCTTCATCTCATCACTCGTCCAAGAGGGATTGGTCTAAATCTGATAAGGATGACCAGAGCTCTTCAACCCATTCCAGCAGAGACTCATACAGATCAAAATCGCACTCGCAGTCTTATTCTAGAGGAAGCTCAAGATCAAGGACTGCCTCAAAATCTTCATCACATTCTCAAAGTAGATCAAAGTCCAGATCTAGTTCTAAGTCAGGGCACCAAAGAACAGCATCAAAATCACCAAGAAGAACAGCCTCTCAGTTAAGTGAAAATAAACCAGTTAAAACAGAGCCTTTAAGAGCAACAGTGACACAAAATGAAAATGTTGTAGTACAACCAGTGGTGGCAGAAAATATTCCTGTTATACCACTGAGTGACAGCCCCCCTCCTTCAAGGTGGAAGCCTGGGCAGAAGCCCTGGAAGCCCTCTTACGAACGAATCCAGGAAATGAAAGCTAAAACAACCCATTTGCTGCCCATCCAAAGCACTTATAGTTTAGCAAATATTAAAGAGACTGGTAGTTCATCATCCTACCATAAAAGAGAAAAAAATTCAGAAAGTGATCGTAGTGCTTATTCAAAATACAGTGATAGAAGTTCAGAAAGTTCACCAAGGTCAAGGAGCAGATCTTCTAGGAGTAGATCTTATTCCAGATCATACACAAGGTCTCGAAGTTTAGCTAGTTCACATTCACGGTCTAGGTCTCCCTCATCTAGATCTCATTCACGAAATAAATACAGTGACCATTCACGGTGTAGTAGATCATCTTCATACTCTTCTGTTAGCAGTGATGATGGAAGACGAGCCAAGAGAAAATTTAGATCCAGTGGAAAAAAAAGTTATACCTCAAATAGAAGACACAGCAGCAGCTCTGAAAAAGCACTTCGTAACAGATATGTCAAAGGCAGAGCCAAGTCTTCATGTCATAGAAAGTACAGTGAAAGCAGATCATCTTTAGATTACTCTTCAGACAGTGAACAGTCAAGTGTTCAGGTTACGCAGTCAGCCCAGGAGAAGCAAGTCCAAATGGAAGTGAATAATAAACAAGAGAGAAACAGAGATAAAGACAAATCTAGGCCTGAACGGGAATGCCCTCATTCAAAAAAAAGAACTTTGAAAGAAAATCTTTCTGATCACTTTAGAAATAGCAGTAAGCCCAAAAGGAAGAATTATGCTGGGAGTAAATGGGACTCTGAGTCAAATTCTGAACGAGATGTAACTAAAAACAATAAAAATAGTCCCCGGCCATCTTCTGATAAGGAGGAAGGTGAGGCCACTTCGGATTCCGAGTCAGAGTCTGGTGAAATTCACATCAAAGCCAAACCCACAACTAAGTCTTCAGCAAATACTTTACTGCCTGATGGTAACAGTGCCTGGAAATCAAGCAAACAGCGCTCCTCAACCTCTGATTCTGAGGAATTCTATTCCAATTCAGAAAACACTAGAGGAAAGCCACACAAGCATAAACACAGCTCAAAAGAGAATATTAAAAGGGAACACACCAAAAAAGCAAAAGAGAAATTAAAAGGGAAAAAAGATAAAAAGCACAAGACTCCAAAACGAAAACAAGCATTTCACTGGCAGCCTCCACTAGAATTTGGTGAAGAGGAGGAGGAGGAGATTAATGAAAAGCAAGTTACTCAGGAGGCGAAAGAGAAAAAGCAAGTTTCTGAGAACAGTGAAACCATAAAAGAAAATATTCCCCAAACTGATAAGCCCCGTGAAGACAGCAGCCTTTCAGGTAAACATAGCACAACAGTTTCATCAGATATTGATCAGTCTACTAAAGATGACGTTAAACTCAGCACTTCTCCTGTAACCGTAAACACTGATGAAAATGTAGTCAGTTCTCCCCCAAACATTCAGCATATTGAAGAGAGCATCCCAAGCGGAGCAGAGGATATGCTTCAAGCAGATGACAACATGGAGATTTGCACTCCTGATCGGAGCTCCCCAGGAAAGGCCGAGGGGGCTTCCCCTCTAGGAAATTCAAGGCTTGATACCCCAGATATAAGCATTGTTCTAAAGCAGGATATGGCAGCAGAGTATCCTGAGGCAGAGTTGAGAAAACAGGAAAGCAGTATGTCAGAAATCAAAATGTTGGGTGAGATGGGCAAACAGGACAGCGGCTCTGCCAGCTTGACCAGTGCTGTAGAAAGTACTATAAAGAACGAGGTAGTTGAGAAAAGCCAGACCAGCCTCGTGGATAATAAATGGAAGCCCCTGCAAGGTGTCGGGAACCTTGCAGCACCATCTGCTACCACATCCAGTGCTACGGACGGTAAGGCATTGACTGCTATGCCTGAAATGAAACCACAGGGTTTGAGAATAGAAATTAAAAGCAAAAATAAAGTTCGGCCTGGGTCTCTCTTTGATGAAGTAAGAAAGACGGCACGCTTAAACCGGAGGCCAAGAAATCAAGAGAGTTCAAGTGATGAACAGACACCTAGTCGAGATGGTGATAGCCAGTCCAGGAGTCCAAGTAGATCTAGAAGTAAGTCTGAGACCAAATCAAGACACAGAACAAGGTCTGTCTCCTATAGTCACTCAAGAAGTCGATCGAGAAGTTCCACATCATCTTACCGGTGAGTGTTGCTCTCTTTTTGTCTCCCAAGCAGAGTCCGTTACCGTTTTGTTTGGAAGAACATCAGAGTTAGGGACAAGATCACTATTTCCAAATACCTGGGAGGAAATAAGGAGAAGGCTTGTGCTATGTGACTCACAGAGCAGACTGAAGACACAGGGAGTAGAGATTTCAGAGGAAGAAGTTTGGGCTCAGGGTAAAAAACTATTGCTATTAGTTAAAGCTCCCTGGTATTTGCAATGCGTTGCCATGATGGACAGGGTCTCCATCTTTAAAGGTGTAAGCCCACTCTCTGCTATCAGTCATACCTCAGAAGGGAATCTTGCATTTACTGCTGGGGACCAGCCTCAGCAGAGTCCAGGGATACCCTCAAGATGAACAGCGTTGGCGAATGAATGACACGGGGAGGCCAGGCTTCGGTGAGCGAGGCCCATAACTTTATTTTCAAAAGGAGCTTTTATACCCTGACTTGTACATAGAGAAAAATGAAATGTGCAAGGTCATGCAGAGTCAGCCCAAACACTCCAGCAGTTTTGCCCTTATCGAAACCAGGATTTTTTCCTGTATGCCTTTCCATAAACAAGGGTCTTATGCTATGTACATTATCTTCTGGCCTGGAGGCCTGTTGACATTTTATGACCCTTTTTTGATAAAGGTGGATCAACCAGAAAACTTGTTTTCCCTTGAAGTGTTTTTTCTTTATATTTCTAATCTGTGTCAGCCTCAGAAAGTACTAAACAGTTATATTTTCATGGAGCAAAGGTGCAGTGGGTCACAACAAGGAAAGAACTTATTAGCTCAAAGGGTCTGATGTGGTTAATACCAAGGCTACTACTTGTTTTTCTTACATTCCAACTACATTAACTAATGCACTCCCAGGTGCACAATGGATAAGGGATATGGGAACTTGGCAGCAAGCATTGGCTCAATAATGAAGCCCTTTACCAGTACTATTCTAATAATTTTTCACCCCTTAAAGGGCTCTATGCCCATTAGGACTTTTAGAATGTTTAGGCTTCCCGTGCCTTTCGTGGTTGGGAAGTTGTGAACAATCATGTGCGTTAGTTGTAAGAGTAAGGAAAAACCTGTCAAGCAAGCTAGAATGCCGACAGGGGTTAGAATAGAAATATTCCTTTCATGCCCAGGAGACTTTATCAACTTAGAGTCCTAAGTTGATTTTCTCCAGAGAAGGGTGGTCGGGGATAGCCCCCTGCTAATATCAGAAGAGTGGTTGAAAGGCATAATATAGTAAACAGTAGACAGACAGATTTTGGTTTTGGGGTAGATACTCGAGCAGGTCCAGGGAATCCCTCGAGTCCTGATCCGCCTTTGCCTGTCTGGTCTTCTCCGCATGACCTTTGTCATGGGTGGGATTTCCTGTGGTGGCTCCCGGCACATTTACGGAATATGTAGGATTTAGAAATCAGTAATTTAACCCTGCATTTTATACGAGTGGAAGGTGAGGGCCAGAGAGGCCAAGTTGGCTGCCCCAAGGCATGCATCTAGTTGATCTTTATTTAGGGGGCAGGAAATGGTAAAAAATGATCATCTTTTGATTGATTGATTGATTTTTGGTTCAAGTTACATCTAACTTTTGTCATTGACATAGACTGGATAATGCAGAGAATGAGCATTTTTACAACTGAAAAAAGTGGTGATGGTGGTATGAAGTTAATAACTAATTTGTATTCTTTTCTTGTAAACTTTTCATGGTTTTTACCTCACTGCCTCTTACTCATATCCTTTATTATTTTGTGCTTGATTTTCATCACTTTAACTTGAAATAGACTAAGAATCTTTAACTTTTTTCTTCCTAGTTTTTATCAGTTTTTTTTCCCTTACCCAGATTTCTTTAAAAATAGGAAACAACATTTACCATCTATAATAACCATCTCCCACTTACTCTTAAATTGCTTGCAGTATGTAGTCTGTGCCTTCCCTCCCTTCATCTCACTCAGCTGACTTAAGATTTTCAGGTATTTCTGCATGGCCAGTGCCAGGGCATGTTTTCAGTCCTTCTGGAAGCACTCTGCTGGCTCTCTTCATCCCTCAGACCATTCCATGCTTGAGTGTGGGCTTCTCTTCTTCCTCATGCTCTGATTCATGGCAAGCCCCAGAGAGCTGGTGAATTCTGGCCTTTTCTCTCTGGGTTCATATTCTAGATGCAGGTGCCTGTTTAGCTTCTGCAGTCTGCTGCTGTCTGCTCATTGTCTACCTGGCATTCACCCTCAGATAACTCTGAGCAGTTGGTGGTTCTGGTCACTGTCATCTTCCTACCCCTGCCTTTGGAGTGGGTAGTGTTTCATTTCAGAAATGCTGAGAATTTTGCTCTTAAGTTGAGCAGCTCACAGGTGGTAGATTTGAGATAGCTGAACTGTGCCTCCCTATCTTGGTTACCCACCCGGGCCTGACTTCCCTTCTAGCCTGTGAACTCGGTGGAATCAAGGACTGTTTGCTACTCATCTTTCAGTCACTTCACAGAGTTACCCTATAATTGTTTGAGTAAATGACTAGAATCTTATGAGAATAGAATGTCTTTGCAAATAAACTGCACCTGTCTTCCAGAACGTAAGTATATACTAACTACAACCTGTGAAGATATTACGTAAGGAGCATATACACAGGGGTATTGTTCTGATCCTGAATGACAGGTACAAACTAGGAGGAAAAGGGTTGGGAGCCAGGTGAATGCAGGGTGGGGGCAAAATTGCATTAAGTTTCTTGTTTGTTTTGTTAAATATTAAATAGGTATAAATTTTTTAATGATTGAGGTATAAAACATACAAATGATTAAGGTATAGAAAATAATTTTCTATCTTAAAAAATAGAGCTTTGACATAATAGAGCCCAACCTGAAGCTACCTACCCTCCTTTCTCTCTTCTCTCCAAAAGTTAAATATTATTCTAAACTTCTGTTATCATTTTCTTGTTTTTCCTTGTTGTCTTTCTATAAATGTTCCTATCTATATATAATGTTTTTTGTTGTTTTCAAATAGAATCCTTTTTGTATATGTATAGATGTTCTACATTTGCCTTTTTCACTCAGCATTATGTTCCCAAGATTTAACTGTGTTGATACATGTAAATGTAGTTAATTTTCCTACTTTAGGATATTTCAGTATATATCTGTTAATTTTTTTAAAACCCATTCTGCTGTTAATGAGGATTTGGATTGTTTCCTCTTGCTGGTATTACAGAAACGGCTCCTGTGAACATACCTGTATCAGCCTTTTCTGTTTTTTCTTTATTTCATTCTGTTCAGTTTAAACTCTCATTAGCCATCTCTTGTCATACCTGCTGTGAGGAGTTTATGAGAGACCTTTCCAAAGACCTTTCCTCTATTGGGTTTTCCCACTCCTGCCCTACTAGTAATTAATCTTAACAGCATAATGAGTTAATATAATTATATTTTTTCCACTCTTAATTGTAGATCAAGAAGCTACTCTAGAAGTCGGAGCAGAGGGTGGTATAGCAGAGGCCGCACAAGGAGCCGGAGCAGTTCCTACCGCAGTTACAAAAGTCATAGGTGAGCTCGTGAATCCCACCCTACAGTGTGGTTTCCCGTCTGTCTCCCTGCACAGGCAGAGTGGAGTAGCTGTTGAAAAGGGTCTTGTCATTGCTCAATACCAAACCAGTGTCCCACCTGTCTTCCGCTTCCCCACCCAGTTCTTTTCCCAGTGACTTTCTTTATGTGCACCTCATAGAAGAATTGTGTAAAACTTAAACCTTTTCTGTGAAACCCAACAGGCTTTAAAAAAAAAAAAAATCAGTATGCTTTTAATATGAAAAATGAAATAAATATAGCTGCTGGATTTCATTGTGTTTTCTCCTTAATGGGTACATAAATGCCTAGATTTTTTTATGTAGCCTGTCCTGATCCACAAATTGATGGTCCCTCATGTGGTTACTCTTAGGACGTCCAGCAGGAGCAGATCCAGGAGCAGCTCCTATGATCCTCACAGTCGGTCCAGGTATGGACAGGGACTGGGAAACCACCCCTTAATTCCCTTTTTAAAGGTGTTGTATTTCATGGGAAAACATGTCTTTGACTTTTTAAAACAGTTTTTATTTGTTGACCCATTTTGCTCTAGTGTCAAAAGTGATAGTTGATGTCAAATTGTAATGGCAGGGGTTTATTGACTATAATTGCCTATAAGATGCACCAGATTCAGTTGAACTAACTCAGTGTCAACTTTGTGATATTTTTCAATGCAGAAAAGAAATTAACGTTTTTCTGTTTAATATGGTAAGTCTGATTTGGAGCAGTTATTAAATGTTTCCAGTACGTGTTAGGCACATATGTCTTCATTCTGTCATATAGTGCCCATGTTCTGTGAGGACACTTAAGAACCTAAAAAGAAATGGGAATATATGAATATTTGAATGGGAAAATTTAGTGTTTGTTATTGCTGTTAAAGCAGGTCCTACACTTATGATAGCTACTATAGCAGAAGTCGGAGCCGAAGTAGAAGCCAGAGGAGTGACAGTTACCACCGAGGCAGAAGCTACAATAGGCGATCCAGGTGGGTCTCTGTTCTCTCAAGCACTGAAAGTTATTGCGGGCACTTGGGGTATGGGGCGATAGACTGCTGTAGCAGAGAAAGCATCATCTTCTAAGGACAGAAATTCTTCTTTCTCTTCTTGAATTTTTTCGGTCCAGAGGCAGTTACTGAAAGTGGGCTTTGTATTAAGAGTTGCTGGGTAATGTTTATTGGTTGTGTTTAAACATTAAACATTTAAACATGTTTAAATCTAAAGTGGGTTCTTAAATATTCACATATCCTTGGACAAACATTTCTTTTGGAAGGAACAAAGAGAGAAGACCACTCAAACTGTGGCCCATTCTTTAGAGTTACTTGCTAGAAATAACAGCTAATTTGTCAGTGTTTTAAAAAGGTAGTATTTTTTTTTAATATGTAATAAAGTGTCATAGTCACTTGCTTCAGTAGCAGGATTTGTGGCTTATATGGTTAAAAATGTCTTTTATGTGTTAATATATATTCATAGATATGTTTTATATAACATACAGTTATTGCAGAAGTCTTTTTGGTTGCTTTTTGTGTATCTCTTTCCTGGTGGCTTCTGGTCTTACCCTCCCTCACCACTACTGCACTGCCCCCCGTGCCTTGCAGTTACAGTCACTGGTGCTTATAGAATTTCAGTGTGATACAGACACTCCCTTATTTGAAACTCTTCAAGTATACCCCAGGGACCTTAGGGGCAGGTCCACCATGCTCCTGAGTATTGCATGGAGGCCTCTCCACCTACCAACTCCAGCTTGGGCTTTTCTGTGTTCCCTGCACTAACATTCTGGAACCTTTATTTTCTGCCTAGAGATTCACATGCCCATTTCACCATCTCCCATCCTGCCTCTTGAAATAATCCACTCACTGCCCCTGGGAAGCCCTTCCTGACTGCTCACCCTGAGATATGTTGCCTGCTATGTATTTTATTTATTTTACCCCCTATTCCAGACTACCCTTGAGCCCAGGGAACACTAGTCTGCTGTGTGTGCGCCCTTAGCATCTAGCAAAGTGACTGGCTTTTTGTGGATATTTTTCCCAAAATAACTGAATGGTGACCATAACCAAAGTCTTCTTTACTCACTGTCCCAGCGGTCCCATCCCTGCCCCACCTCACCCTCACCCCTCATTGGGCTCACATTTTGATTTGATTTTGATTTCCTTGTCTTTTAATGAATTCTTGTTGGCCTTTTTTCCCCTTCTTCAGTCTAATTAAATACTGATGTTCATTTTGGGTAACATTGAAAATTATTCTCATTTCCTTGAGTGGATTTCAAGTAATTCCACAGGAAGTGCTATTTCTTTATTTACACCTTGATATTACCACCATCTGTCACTAACATCTCTGAAAAGTCCACAGTGTTGTCATGGTCAGTACTGTACTTTTCTACCCACTATGCTGTGCCTCCTCGAGTCACTTGCTTTCAAGCCCCTTATATCAAAAAAGAAGCTTCAACAAGAATTCAAAGGGTTGAGAGTTAAAAGGTATTTGTATATTTGTTTTGTCTTGTTATACAGGAGTTGTAGATCTTATGGCTCTGACAGTGAAAGTGACCGAAGTTACTCTCATCACCGAAGTCCCAGTGAAAGCAGCAGATATAGTTGAAAGTGTCCCCTTTTTTTTATATGAATTATATCTTATGTGTAAATATCTGGTAACTTAAAAAATTAAGAAACTTAATGGCAGTCTGTTGTTCTGTTTCGGTATTAGAGATGAATTTGAAAAATAGACACTTCTTAATTGTTATTTGTTTATTTACATGTGCATAGAATTTAAAATACAGATATGTCTCCTTAAAATATTTGTATGCCACATTTTACAGTAGCCAACTATGAAAATTAATTTCTTTTTCTTGAATCAAGAAATCATGAAATTTAAGTATAATTTGCAATATTATTTTAGATAGATGATTTGTCTCATATATTTCTTAGAATACAGATTCTTTTTGCCCATTTTTAAGGTTTTAGCATCTATGCTGCCCAAGCATAGAACTGAAGGAGAACTGTGAAAGGTGGCCAAATACTTCCATACCAATTACAGTCTTATTCATGTGTGCGCTTAAAAACAAACCACCCAAAATTGATACTGATGGTAACCAGGCAGTGGCTCCTTTCTTCTTTGTTGTTTCAGAGGATCCAGAACGTGGTCATAATACAGCCCACTGTCTTATTTCAGGCTGGCGGGTGAGGTTAAAAAGAATAGATCAGCCTTAACTATAAATATCTGCACTGTCTCTGTAGCCCTAATGTTTCATGTGCTTTTTTAATAAATACTATTAGAAGTTCAGTTTGTTTAAAAAAAAAAAAGTTCTATTCCAGTTTATGCTCTGGTGCTTGGTAACTTTTGGTGCATTATTCTTATATATTATACATTAGAATTCCATCAGAGAGAGAAATAAATTTTTAAAAAGTTCATTGGCACCAAGTAGGGTTCATTGTAAGCTATATTCACTTTAACTATTTGGAGAGCTTCTCTCAAGCACAGGTGTGGGCTGTGGGCCATGGAGCAGGCAGGATTGGCACAGGGTTGTGTAACCACTTGGGTATGCTGCCCAGAACTGATGCCTGGAAGAGTTGAATGGAGAGTGGACTTCAAAAGTAACACTAAGATCTACCTGCCACCATTTTGGACATATTTTTCAGGGCTTTACTTTAAAGCCTTTCAAGTAAGAGATGTAAGAGCAGTTGAACTGTCCTTAGCACCCGCCAGCTTGTTCCCCTGTTTCAGTGGCCTGCAGTGATGCAGTGAAACCTTGTGTGAGATGGGTAAGCCTATGACAACAGACAGGAAATCAGGGTGTGCAGTATTGCATAGATTACACATATTCAGTGTCTTGAGTGGTTCCTGTAAAAATGATTTGACCTTTAAAAACTGGTGAGATTTTGGTTTTTTTTATCTTTAGTTTGAGCTTTTTCCCCAAGTGTACTTAATCACCTTAGTGCCAGTTTTATCCAGTTATGCAGAAGAAATTCATATTGGATATTTGATGCAGAACTTTGTGCCATCCTACCCCTTGCCTGCTATACTTGGGAAGTGGGAAAGAACCCTCAGTTGAAGGGATCTGACCACCCCTGATGGATGGAGGGGTGACCTTGGATGTATTACAACCATCACCTATAAAAGGTTCATAAACAGGGTTAAGTGGCCAATTGTTTGCCAAGTTGATAGATGAGAGTACATTAGAAAGTAGGACCTGACTCAAGCAAACACTTGATGGTGAATAAAAAACAATGTGTGATTCATATGAGCATTCTCAAAAGTTGCCTGCAGAGGAGAATATTGCTTTAATAATATTCAGTGGAAAAAACTGCATTTAGAACTCAAACCAAAACTGCCAAATCTAATTACGTTAAGAAAAGGTACCTTTAGGCAGTGTATTAGTTTTCTATTGCTGTGTAACAAATTATCCCAAACTTAGCAGCTTAAAGCAATACTCATTTCTTAGCTTACAGTTCTGTAGCTCATGAGTCCAGCGTGATACAGCTGGATTCTCTGCTCAGGGTCTCACAAGGCTGAAATCAAGGGTCAGCAGGGCGGCATTCCTTTGTGGAGGCTCTGGGGAAGAATCTGCTTCCAGGTTAATTCAGGTTGTTGGCAGTATGCAGTCCCTTGCTGGCTGTCAGCTGAGGTCCTCTCTCTCGGCTCCTTAAGGCTGCTCGCATTCCTCCTTGTGCGCTTTCCTCCATCTCCAAACCAGCAATGGCCCATTGGGGTCTTCTCATGCTTCAGAGCTCTCTGCCTTCCTCCTCTGTTTTAAGGTTCATGTGATTAGATCACGGTTCATGTGTGAGACAGTGTCCCTATTTAAGGTCAGCTGTGCCATAGAATGTAGTCACAGAAGTGATATATTTACAGGTTATCTGGGCTTGGGGCATGAAAAGAGGGAAGGGCGTTTTAGAATTCTACCTCCCACAGGCAATAACTTTGCAGGTTGTGCTATGGGTAGAATTTTATCCTCAAAAGGTGAGCCCTAGAAGCCTCGTTTGTTTTCTCCATGGAAAAGAACAGCCCTCAGCTGCACCATTCAACTTGTGTGTTTACTGAATGGACTACAGAAATAGCTTTTCTTCCTAAAGGGGATTGTTCTGTATTTTAAATTATTTTTTAATAAAATTGAATTACATCGTGTATTGTGCTTCTTAATAGAAAATGCATTATTGGACTGTTTTTGTAATGTCCTCTTTATTGCAAATGAACCATGATATAGCTGGTATTGTTCAAAAACAGTAGAAAATACTTTTGTATATATTGGCAATGTCTAATTTGTATATACTTCATTTAAATTCCCTAAAACTTAAAAGGGAGGCCTTGCAGAAATTAAACTATATACTTAGTCTAAGTTTGAGTCTGAGCATGTTTCATCCTTCTTTATTTACCAACACTTCAGATAGTCTTTCTGAAATGGAAAAGGAAGCATTGAGTCTCTTTGCTGACCCAGCCAGGGAAGAGATTTCATCTCCTCTCTCTCTGGCTCATTTTCCTCTTCTGGCCGGGTATTAGTGGTGGGGCACAAGGTGGTGCTAGAGACAACTTCAGGCAGAATGTTTACCTAGGCAGAGAACCATTGATGGTGCTTGGTCATGCTTCCCCTACCAACTCCAGATTTCTTTCAGGTCCAGTTGTCATCCAGCTGAGGTGGCCTGCATACAGACATCCTTGCAGAGAAGGGACTGTGTCCCACCCCATCTGTGAGATGCTGCCCAGGGACAGCACGTTTACCTGCTAAGCCACCTACAGCCTCCGCCTTCCCTCCCTAAGAGTGGTTCAACAAGCAAGCACATAGCACTTACTCTGGGAGAAAATATTCCTTGTGATATTTTTAGCATCCACATGAGAATTTGCAGGGCAAGTACAATTAACTTTTTTCTCCTCAGAACTCAAAGGGATTTGTACTTTCTAAGTGAATACAACATAACCTCACACAGTAAGATTGGCAGAGATTCAGTTTCCAAAGTTGAGTTAACAGTAAACCGCCAAGTCAGGTAGTTCTGAAAACAGTCAAATCTGGATGTGTTGCCTTAAAATTTAAAGAAAATTGTAGAGTCAGTTTGCTGTAGGGAAATCCCCAAGTGAGGTTCCTTTAGGGTCGTTTATTTTTTAGAAAGCGCCATGATCTTTACTGATGTTCTGATAGCATCTTGATCGGCTGGGCAGTATTGGGAGGAAATGTGTCAAGGACTTTTGACTGTGCTGAATTAGCAAGATGATTCAAGGGAAATAAATGCCCCTCACAACTGACCATGAATACTGGCCAGGCATCACTGAAAGAGAAAGGAGGTTCCACCAGTGCAGAATGAGTGACACAAACTGTGTGGCCAGGGGAGGAGGCCCAGAAGCCATGGCTCATGTGGGAAGAGACTGGGCTCAGATGGCTGGTCTTTAGGAGAGGGAATCCACTCTGCCGCTGCTCCGAGAGGTGAGCGCCTAAATCCTATGAGGGACTTGTGAACAATGAACTGGGCAGAATGCCAAGAGGACTCCTGCACAGCAGGGAGAAGTTCTTGGATGCTTAAAAGTTGGGGGGAGGAGCTGGTTCCCTGGAAGATGGCAGCTTGTAGACAGACCCTGGGCAGCGTCCGCCAGTGCCTGAGGAACGTGAGACAAGGAGGGCCTACCTGGGCAACACGCAAAGGAGCAGGAGGCTCTAACGGACTGTTTTCTTGAATGATTTCAGTAGAATGTAAGGGCAGAGTGCTCCATTGCTTCTGCCTCCTTTACTCCCTGTGAATCAGAAGGACTGCAGTGGGGCTATGCCAAGCTTGGGGTCAAGCACTTCTGCCTCTTGGAGACCCCAGGCCCCACCATTCACTTTCTATAGCTATCGAACTCCAGCTCTACAGACTTGGCTGAGTTTCACAGTTGTGTCTCTTCAGCCAGCCTGGAGATCTGAGGACATTAGGGTAAAAAAAAAAAAAAAAAAGTGACCTGAGCACTCAGCACAAACGCTTGTGTTCTGCATCTGGAGGACTGACACTCATCTGTAATGTGAGGCGAGGCTAATAGTCCTTAAGCTGTTGGTCTCTCAGCTCACACCCAGAAAGAGGGTGCAACCAGACATAAAAACCAGGAGTGCGCATCCCTTTCCAGACCATCCTGGAGATGAATCAGCCTCCCAGAGAGCCCAGAGGGGATAGGACTCTGGGCTGGCATGTCCCCAGTCTCCAGTCACCCAGGGCCTCCTGCAACTAAAACCTCTGCCACCAGGCTAGATTCCCAGAGAAAGATCCCACTGGTCTCAATGTCTCTGGCCCAATCTGATTTTATTTTGAAGGAGTAAAGGATCTCTGTGAGCAACTATTCTGTGGCACAGCCCTTAAGGGTTTGGGGTCTGAGCCAGACTGCTTGGGTTCAAGTTTTACTCTGACACTTCTTTGTGGGTAACTGGGTAAATTGTTTGACCTTTGTAGTTATTAATATAACTTCTCCATTTTAGGAGTGGTGAGGATTAAATGCTTAGAACTAAGCACACGTTGAAGTGGTTCAGGGACATTAATTCCTGAGCTTGCCTCCAGGTGGAGAGTATGAGGAGGGCCAGGCTCAGTCACTAGTGAGAGGCCCAGGGCCCCTTGAACCAGCAGGGTGGGAGAGGATCCTGGAAGCTGCTAAGGAGGCCTTAAATGCCTAGGCCATGACGTTTATGCTGCTGGAGGGAACTGGGCAACCTGCTGGTTTGAATTAGGCCCTACCATCTACAGCTGTAGCCTGTTAGTGCTGAGCTCTGAACAGGAGCAATCTACTCCCCTCCAACCCCCTACCCAGGGATCAATGCTCCCTCAACCTACAGAGCCCTGGGTCCACACCTAGTGGGTAAGTTGAACTTCCCTGCCACCCCTCCAGCCCCATGCTGCAATATCCCTTTCTGTTTTCTGGCACTGCCCACTCTCTACTCCTCCCCCATTGCAGTTACACAGCTCCACGCCCCGCCTAGGGAGGCTAAACCCTGTTGTGTGCAGACGCACGCAAGTGCTGCCCCAGCACGTTTTGGGTCTGTTCCTCCAACGTGGGAGAGAAGTTCAGGGCTAGAGGCTTAGGGAAGTTGTGGGGGAAAAAAAGGCACAAAACACAGAGCTGGCCTCTAAAAGCAGGGGTGTGGCTTTGTTGACCTTGCCAGCACCCAGTCCTGAGTGTCTGAGGATCATCCAGCCCTGCCCTGATCTCCACAAACTCCTGACTTGCCCCCGTGGCATGTGATTCTGGCCTGGGATCCCCCTCCCCAATAACTTGACCCACCTTGGACTCTCCAGAAAGCCTGCCTTGACCAACCCTGAGGGGAAGATCCTGTGGCATGGCCCTTTTCAAGGCCAAGGGAACAGAACAATTCTGCCTATCTCCATCCGGCTACTCCTACAGGACAAGAATCTGGATTCTGCTACATCAAATCACCTCTAGTTCCCTGCAGATGTTTAACTGTATCCTCCCTTGGGGCATGTGCAGGGGAGTACCCTTCCTCTCCCTTTGCTCTGCTGCCTGCCAAGTCGCTTCAGTCCTGTCTGACTCTGTGCGACCCCATGGACTGCAGCCCACCAGGCTCCTCCGTCCATGGGATTTTCCAGGCAACAGTACTGGAGTGGGGTGCCATTGCCTTCTCCCTCCTTTTGCTCTAGTGTTACTCAACTTTCAGTCCTCAGCTCTGAGCCAGCCCCACATGAGCCCACCAGACAGCTCTTCGGACAGTGCCTTCCTGCCATGTCTCATGTGACCCATGTCCCAGTAGCCTCCCAGAACTGGCTTGTCCTGGGGTTCCCCCAGTAGATGGGCTGTAGGCCAGAGAAGAAATGGGAACAGCTGAGGTCTTAAGGAAGACTGAGCCCCCTATTCCCTCCTTGCTCACCCAACCTCCAGCCCCTTCTTTGGCTTGACTCTTGCAACCAAGACCAATTCCAAAAGGGCCAGCAGCCCTACCTTGGTCACACTGGCCACAACCCCTGCCAAACCTTGGCTGGGAAATGGGCCCAAGAGTGTCCCTTGCAGCCGCCTGCCAGGCTCCTCCCAGTTTGTGAGGCAGGCTGCTCCAGCCTCACCTTTCCTTGGCTCCTCACGCTGGTATCTGACTGTGAGATCTGTCCTGCTCTGCCTTCACTGTCCTTAGCCAACCAATGGGTATACATGGTTCCTCTCTTACCACCTCTCAGGCCTGTGCAAGGGAGCCACAGAGTAAGATGAGAAAGTGGGTTGGGATGGTGGAAGAAGCAGAAGGCAGCCCTGAGGTGATGGGCTGGTCAGACATGCAGGTTGCTCTGGCCTGGCCTCAGCTTGAGGCCTTTGGGAGCTGAGTCAACTCACCCACCACAGCCACTGAGATGCAGAATATCTGCTGTGTGGTCATCACTGGGGGGCATGGGCCCCCATCGGTGCCCCTTCTTCTCTTGCCATCTTTTTCCACCAAGGTCTCATCTCACCCTCCATCCAGCTATGTGGTTTCCTCCTCTTTCTCTTGGCACTCTTTGGTCACCCCCGTTTTTGCCCATCAGATGTTTTCTCCCTGACCCTGGAATGGCCTTGTCTTAAGGGCCTAAATCCTGGCCTCACGGGAGGCCGTTGCAGTTTCATAGGACAGACATCAGACTACGGGATGGCGCCTGCCTGGGATCTTGGCCTCTACTCCATTTCCTTCTCTGGCATCCAGAACCAAGTTATTCTGAACTGGCCCCAGAGGCCCTGCCCACTCATGAGCAAGGTGGCATACTCAGGGGACACTGGTACAGCCAGGCATGGGCGGGTGTGTAAGCACAAGTGCATGTGTGAGCGAAGGGGGTGGGGGATACAGTGTGGTACTGCCAGGATGTGGGCAATGTGAAAGTGACCAAACGTGGGGCAGCCATCATCTTGGAGTAGGGGAACAGAAGCATCTGAATGATGACACAGATGACATTGTGGCCCTCTCCACAATGATGGCCCAACCACCACCTAGGCTCTGCGAGGCCCACCGCCCTGTGGTCCCCACTCTGCTGCCTGCTTGGCCCGGCAGTGTTTCCTTGCAGCCTCTTGCCAGCACAACCAGCCCCCAGCCCCCACTGGCATCCATGCCAGAGCAGCATTCCGCAGGCCTGGCTGCATCTCTCCAGCAGAAACAGCAGGAAGGCCTCTCAGCAGCCATCAAGCTCCACGGCTAAGGGACACAGTGGGACCTGGGCCTCTGGCCCTCACTCCTCTAGTCTTGCCTTCTCCCAGCTCTGGGTCTGTCACATGAAAGGATTTGATCAATGCAGCTGTGGTTCACATTCTCCCATCTCCTGCCCTGGGCGTCCCTGTGTAGCCAGAGGCAGCCACCAGGTCAGTATGGATCGACAAGAAGCAAGTCCTGGAGACAGAATAACATAAACCCTGAGCTGCCCTGGGATCGGGGTGGGGGGGTCAGCTCAGTTGGAGATCCTAGACTCACTCTCAGGTCAGAGCAGCCCAGGTCAGAGGGTGGGGATGGTGACCCAGCAAGGATACGCTGGGTTCAGTCCCTCAGTGTGAGGTCGCTCAGGGGAGCAGGTGTAAGCCTTTTCTGTAACTGGTTGGTGGGCGCGGGAGCGCCCAGCTTCCCCATTTTGGGGCCTCCTCCTATGACCCCACCTCGGTGGCGCATCTGGAGGGCTCCCAGGTTAGACTCCGGGATGAACTTCCTGGCGGAAAGGGGGCTCGGTGCGATCCAGGGACCATCCTCTAGGATGGGAGCGGCGGGGCCTGGCCGGAGTCCGCGGCGGCCCGAGGCGGGGCTGGCTGCACCCGGACGGCGCGCACCACGCGTGTCCGCGCCCCCGCCGGCGCGCAGGGCGGCCTGGCCCTTTAAGCGTCCAGACGGCGGCCCCAGCTGACGCGCGGGCTCCAATCGGCGCCCCGCGCCCCCCGCCCGCCGCGCCTGAGGCTCTGGGGCCGCAGCTGCTCGGCGGCTGGACTCGCCGCGGCCCTGCGCCTCCGCCCGCCCGGCCGCGCCCCCGGGGGCCATGGTCGCGGGGCCCTGCGCGGGGGCGGCCCCCAGCGCGGCGCTACATGGAGCGGCCCCGGCCTGGCCGCCGGGGGCAGCGCGATCCCGCGGGGCCCTGTGAGCCCCCAGCGCCACGGCACCATGGTACGCAAGGCCCTGCCTGTCCCCCCACTTATCCGCCCACCTGCCCGCTCTGCCCTCTCGAGCGAACAGCCGGTCGTCTCGGCGTGGAGGCGTGTGAGGGATCTTAGCCCTCGCCGGGTCTCCCCTACCCCTTCTCGGGGTCCCTGCGGGCTGGGAATGCGGAGCTTTGACGCGGCCCTGGGCTGGGAAGGGGTTAAATTCCTGGGGTTGGGGCCGGGGCGCGAGAGGCTGAGGTCCTGCTAGGCACCGGCGGAGGGGGGCGCTTCTCTGGGCCGGGGACGGCGCCGCCCTCGGACTGGGTGATGGGGGGAGGGAGGAGGTCGGATTCCCGCCTGGGCCTTGGGCCACGTGGGCGCTGGAGCCGCCCTGCCAGGGGATTCGGGGCTCCTGGGCCAAGCGGGATGCGGGGAGGACGCCTGCAGCTCTGGTCCAAACTCCTGTGTGACCTTGGACCTGTCCACCGCCCTCTCTGGGCCTGTTTCTCGGGAAGGACGAGTGGCCTGAGTTGAGAGGAGGCTGGCACAGATACCCTCTCCCTAAAAGGAGGAGGCTGTAAGTCATAAGCCTGTGCCCCTGTGCTCAGTCTGGGTCCACCCACTGCTTTCTGGGGACAGAAGAATTGACGTGGGAGTAGAGGGTGCAGATGGACACCCAGGTTTCATCCTGGGGCCTCCAGGGAGATTCTGGGGCAGGGTAGAGAGCTAGCTGGTGGTTTTGTGATGATGAGGCAGGGTACCTCTCAGGAGTAGAAGGCTCTGCCGGTGGTGAGCAGCCTCAGCAGGTGTCCCTGGCACCTGGCCTGCCCCCACCAGCCTGGCTTGTGGGGGAGGGTTTGAGAGCATGAAATGCCCTGGCAACAGAAGTCCCTGACCACTCCTCTGGTCCTGTGTCTTAGCCCAGCTGGCCTGGACTTGGGGTGGGGTGTGTGACTGCAGCTGGCACAGCCAGATGGGGAGGGGCATCTACAGCTTCAGGAAACTGGCACATCTGGCTGGAGAGGCAGACACAGCTGGTGGGCCCTGTGTGGGAGGTACCAGGCTAGGGGGTAACCATACCCCACTGAGGGGCTGCCAGATAAGGACTCAGGCAGCATCTATGTGCCTGGTCAAGGAAGTACAGTCAGGGCTCCTGGTTGTAAGATCCTTGGGCCCCTCAAGGGCAAAGGATGGTACAGCCTTGCCTGGGGGTGTTGCCTCAGAAATGGAGTCTCTGGGGCAACACTACCCCCCAGGCTAACCTTTCCTCCCCTGCTGAGGCCAGAGGAGTCTTCACTGGATCCTGGGACCAGATGTGCACACAGGAAATGTTAGGCACTGCCCTTGACCCATGGTAGACAAGCACTGGAGGGCCTTCTGTGAAGGAGCAGTGGACCTGGGATGGGTACCCCACAACAGGTCTGATATTGACAAGTCCTTATCCAAGCTACTTCCCCACCACTCTCTGGCCCCTGGAGGCCCTGAGGAACTTCTGTTACAACCAAATTGCATCCTGACCCCTCACTGACTTGCAGGTGGCAGCAGCTCTAGGGAGGAGGGTACAGGTTGCCGGAGGTGCTGGTGGAGTCTGGGGAACCACAGCTGGTCCTGAGACACCTAGTCCTGCTTTTTGAGTCATTAAAGGCCAAGAAATACTTTCACGTGGAATAGTATCCAGTCCAACACAGATTGGGTGGCCTCAGCAGGGCTGAGAGTCCAGGGGCTCTGCTTCTGTTGACTGTGAGACCCTCCCATTCTGAGCCCATCTGCGTAATAAAGTTTGGTCCCAGAAGATGAATTAGAATGAGTCAGAGGATGGAGATGAAAGGGGGTTGGCACTTTATTCCTGTTAGATTGGCCAGACCAAGATGGGCTAGCAGCCCTGAGACAGAGGAACAAACAAGTGGCTTCTTGGTTGGGGTGAAGGAGGTGTTGGGGAGGAACTCAAGAGAGATGGTGGTGGACTTCCCTGGTGGTCCAGTGGTTGGGAATCTGCTTGCCAATACAGGGAACATGAGTTCAGTCCCTGGTCCAGGAAGATCCTACGTGCTGCGGGGTAGCCGGGCCTGTGTGCCATAACTACTAGAGTCCGCAAGCTGCAGCTGCTGAAAAAAAAGAGAGAGCATGAGGTGGGTGCTGCCCTGGGCTACTGGGTGTGAAGGGTGAAGCCCAGGGCAGGTCCTCTCATTCAAGTGACTGAAAGGACTGACATAAAGGGAGGGGTAGGCTGTGGATGGATGGGACTGGGGTTTCATCCTGAGGCTTCCAGAGACATGCATAGGGTAGGAGAGCTGATGGCTTTGCAGTGCAACAAGGTACCCTCAAATGTAGGAGGCTCTGACTTAGCGGACAGGGCCTGAGGAGGGCCAGAACCAGGCAGGTCGTTGATAGATGTTAACTGAATATCTGCTGTGCGCTGGATCCATGCAAGGAACTGGGCAGCCTGCCTGTCTATGCTGCTCACCTTTTGGGGAAGCCGCTGTGGTTGGACCAAGAATTAAGCCAGCCCTTGCTTAATTCCAGGCCCTTGCTTAATTAAGCCCTTGCTTGCTGCTGCTGCTAAGTCACTTCAGTCATGTCCGACTCTGTGCGACCCCATAGACAGCAGCCCACCAGGCTCCCCCGTCCCTGGGATTCTCCAGGCAAGAACACTGGAGTGGGTTGCCATTTCCTTCTCCAATGCGTGAAAGTGAAAAGTGAAAGTGAAGTCGCTCAGTCGTGTCCGACCCTCAGCGACCCCATGGACTGCAGCCTTCCAGGCTCCTCCGTCCATGGGATTCTCCAGGCAAGAGTACTGGAGTGGGGTGCCATTGCCTTCTCCAAGCCCTTGCTTAATTCCAGGCAATTCACCGGTACTGAAAGTGGCCCAAAGATCTAATAATCTGACCAATCAGATTCAAAGGCCTCCTTCAGGCTCCACCAAGATGACATCATCTGAGAACCTCTGGGCCTGGACCACACCTGACCTGGGGTCTGGGGGGCCTAGAGGGAAAGGGTTTGGTACAGGTCTTGGGATGCAGGACTTTTGATGCTAAAACCAGGGCCGTCCCCAGCAAACCAGGACTGGGTCGTCTCCCCACAGGCATCCTTTCAGTATTTCCAGGCCCCGTGGATTCTCTCCCTGACACTCACTTACAGATAAAACCAATCCTGCCCAACCCCAAACACCTCAGGAACAGAAGTCACCTAGCTCACTGCTCTGTCTCTGGCCATTGTACCTCCAGGACAGTGACTGTGACTTTTGTTCCTAAAGTGCCTGGGGCTGGGCAGGATTGGTTTAATTTGTAAGTGAGTGTCAGGGAGAGAATCCATGGGGACCAGAAATACTGAAATGATGCCTCTGGGGAGACAACCCAGTCCTCGTTTTTGCTGGGGACGGCCCTGGTTTTAGCATCAAAAGTCCTGCATCCCAGGAAACCCCTAGGTTCCTGGCCCACCCGCATAGTTGGTCATCCTCGAACCTTTTCCTTCCCCTTTTCTCCTTTTCCCCTTTTCCGCTTCCCTTCCCGGGATGACTGCTCCCATTTCACAGTGGAACAGCTGGAGGCCCAGAAAAGTCAACCACTGACCCAGGAGCTGATACGCGGCCTCAGAAGGTCACGGCCAGAGTCTGAGCTCTGAGGGACAGCTGACTCGAGCTTGAACCCTGGTTCCCCATCGTCTTTGCTTGAGTCTTTCGGCACCTTCTCTGTCACATGGAACCAATAGTGATTGGGGATGGGGGGCACCTCCTGGCTGGCCTCGACCTGACCTGTGCCCTCGGCCCTGCAGTTGCTGGTTGAGAAGACAACGGACTCACCGGCGGCTGAGTTCTCGCTGGTGGAGGACGTGGCGCTGCACTTCGCCTGCTTGATGGGCCGCCTGAACGAGCAGCGCCTCTTCCAGCCTGACCTGTGCGACGTGGACTTGGTGCTGGTGCCCCAGCGCAGCGTCTTTCCAGCCCACAAGGGCGTGCTGGCCGCCTACAGCCAGTTCTTCCACTCGCTCTTCACCCAGAACAAGCAGCTGCAGCGCGTGGAGCTGTCCCTGGAGGCGCTGGCGCCCGGCGGCCTGCAGCAGATCCTCAACTTCATCTACACGTCCAAGCTGCTGGTCAACGCGGCCAACGTCCACGAAGTGCTGAGTGCCGCCTCACTGCTGCAGATGGCCGACATCGCTGCGTCCTGCCAGGAGCTGCTAGATGCCCGCTCCCTCGGCCCCCCGGGCCCCGGTGCCGTGGCCCTCGCCCAGCCAGCTGCTGGCTGCACCCCGGCTGGACCAACCTACTACTGCGACATCAAGCAGGAGGCCGACGCCCCAGGCCTGCCCAAGATCTACGCCCGAGAGGGCCCCGACCCCTACTCTGTGCGCGTCGAGGACGGGGCTGGGGCCACAGGTGGCACGGTGCCTGCCGCCCTCGGGCCGGCTCAGCCCTTCTTCAAGGAGGAGAAGGAGGGTGGCGTTGAAGAGGCTGGCGGGCCCCCGGCCAGCTTGTGCAAGCTGGAGGGTGGGGAGGAGCTGGAGGAAGAGCTCGGGGGTTCTGGCACCTACAGTCGGCGGGAGCAGTCCCAGATCATCGTGGAGGTGAACCTCAACAACCAGACACTGCATGTGTCCACAGGGCCCGAGGGCAAGCCAGGCGCTGCCACCGGCCCGGCCACCATGGTGCTGGGCCGGGAGGATG
This sequence comes from Bubalus kerabau, assembly GCF_029407905.1. Classification (NCBI taxonomy): domain Eukaryota; kingdom Metazoa; phylum Chordata; class Mammalia; order Artiodactyla; family Bovidae; genus Bubalus; species Bubalus kerabau. Next base: position 16,503,819 of record NC_073643.1, read on the forward strand.
GGCTGCAGAGACACTCGGAAGAGGAGGAGGATGACGAAGAGGAGGAGGAAGAGGAGGAGGAGGAGGAAGAGGAGGGAGGAGGCAGTGGAGCAGAGGAGGAGGAGGAGGATGACGAGGGCGGCAGTCAGGGGGAGGATGAGGAGGATGAGGAGGAGGAAGGGCACAGTGAGCAAGAGGAGGAAGAGGAGGAGGAAGAAGAAGGGCACAGCGAGCAGGATCAGGAGAGCTCAGAGGAGGAGGAAGATGAGGAGGACGGGGAGGCAGGGGGCAGGCAGGGGGGCCTGGGGCACCGCAGCAGCCGGGCAGAGCCCCCTGCCCACAGTCGCATGGCCACGAGGTCTGCCCGGCGCCGTGGTCCCCCTGAGCCGGAGGAGGCCGGGCGGCGGGGTGGGAAGCGGCCAAAGCCACCTGCAGGAGTGGCTCCTGCTCCTGGCTCCCGAGGGCCACAGGCTGCTGATGGGCTGGGGGCAAAGGTGAAGCTGGAGGAAAAACAACACCATCCGTGCCAGAAGTGCCCGCGCGTTTTCAACAACCGTTGGTACCTGGAGAAGCACATGAACGTGACCCACAGCCGCATGCAGATCTGCGACCAGTGCGGCAAGCGCTTCCTGCTAGAGAGCGAGCTGCTGCTGCACCGGCAGACAGACTGCGAACGCAACATCCAGGTGGGCCTCCAAGGGGCCTGCAGGGGGCAGCCATCCAGGCTGAGCCAGGCCAGAACTGGGCCCTGGGCACCCAGTGTCCTGCTGCCTGTGTTGTCTGCACAGTCTGCAGAGAGCAGGCTCAGCCCCCAACCCCCAACCCTGCCCCAGGGACAGTGGGACCAGCCCCAGCCCAAGGGTGAGCCCAGGGTGGTGAGAGCTCAGGGGATGATGTCAGGGAGAGCTTCCTGGAGGAGGCAGATAGAGCTGGGCTTCCGCAAGAGTGCAGAAAGGATTGGAACAAACAGTACCCTTGCCAGAACGGCAGAGGGGAGCAGGGACTCAGGAGAATGCGAGGAGAGAGTTGTCTGAGCATGTGAGGCTGGGGGACAGCCAGCTCTGAGGAGGGATGAGTCAGTGTTTTTGGACTGCTGCAAGGCCAGCAGGGCCCCCAGGTATATAGTTTGGTAGATTGAGCAGTGCAGGAAAGCACAGAGGGGAGGAGGGGTTTGCCCGGAAGGGGGCGCCATTTTCCACTTACTGCAAGGGCTGAGTGGAGCAAGGGGCAGCCAGGCAGGAGGAAACCCCTGCATTCAGCTCTTTGGAGGTACCAGCTGGCCTGGGCATGGGGAAGAGGGACTGGATGAGCAGTTCGGGAAGTACAGGGGGCCCAACAGGAAGGCTACTGGGGCCAAACAGGGGAGCTGGGCTGACTGCCAAGCCTTGAGCCAGCCTGCATCTGGGCCAGCCTGGCCTTTCAGGGTGAAGACAGCACAAGGCCAGCCAAGTGATTTTTTGCCTTTTCTGGCTGAGAGTGAGGTTGAGGGGCAGTAGGTAGGCGATGCTAATTGCCTGAACTAATTGCTAATTGGAGAAAGTGTTACCTGAGGGTTACCTGGATTCCTGCCCCACCCTCAGGCACATGCTCCCACTTGCCTGCCTGCTGCGCTGCCCTGTGACTCTCCACATGCACACCCCCCGAGCTTCCCTCCTGAAAGGGAAAGACGCTTGTACTTCTACCCTGGGTACCCTGACCCAATTTCTGCCTAAGCCCTGGCCTACTGCAGGGGTAAGGGCCCAGGAGACAAGGAGGAGGGGAGTGTGGTCCCCAGGGTTCCCACTACCATCTCGTGTCCAAAAGTCCCTTGCACCTCCTGCAGTCCCCCAGCCCTTTGGAACCTGTTCCCTTGGGGATCTCTGTGGTGTCAAGGTATGGGTCCCAGCAGGGGAGGCAGCAGAAATAATGTCTCAGCTTTGCCAGGACCTGTTATCCGAGGGGCTTCCCCTTGAACTGTAGCCTCCTCACCCACTGTGGCCCTTCAGCCAGTTATGTGTCTCCCCTCTGTAGAAAGATGTCTTGTTGAAGTGAGCACAGAGGAGGGACTTCGTGGAAGAGGTGGCCCATGACCCTAGTGAGTTCAGGATGAGGAGGGAGGGCCCCAGGCTGCAACCCTGGGCGGGTGGGCAGGTGGGTAATATTAGGGATTTACCACCCCTGACTCAGACTATCAAACGTAGCTGGTCCTTGGCCACCAAGATCTCTCTCTCGAGCGCGGTTCAGGTGGGGAAACTGAGGCCTAGCAAGGCAGTGACTTGTCCTAGGTCACATGGTCCCAACCCAGGGCCTAAAGTCTTTTCATTCCACAGTGTGTGACATGTGGCAAAGCTTTTAAGAAGCTCTGGTCCCTCCACGAGCACAATAAAATTGTGCACGGCTACGCAGAAAAGAAGTTCTCCTGTGAAATTTGTGAGAAGAAGTTCTACACCATGGCTCACGTGCGCAAGCATATGGTTGGTAAGTCTGGGCCTGTGGCGGAACAGGCCCAAGGTCCAAGCTGGGCCAGCTGCTGCGTGTGCTAGGAAGTCTTTCACATCCAGGGACAATATAAAGGGATGAGAAAGTGCCAAGTAGCTGGGAGGTGGGGTGGGGACAGTGGATGGGGCAGTGGGGCCGAGGAGGGGGTAGGGCTAGTCTGGGGCCAGGGCTGCCATGTACGGTTGGGCAGGTTGCACATGGCACAAGGGCTCATGACAGGAGGGCAGGTGGAGACCAGAATCCAGCTAGCACACTGCTACCCAGGCTGGCACCCCAACATGGGGCTAGGTCCACCAGAGCACCTTCTGCTAAATTACACAGAGTGCTTACTGTGTGGGCTGACACTGCCCCTGTCTCAGTCTGAGGACAGCTATGCCCCTGACAGGGCTTCAGACTTCTCTGAATGCAACCCTCCTCCCAGGGGTCATACCTGGACACAAGTGTGTCTTGGGCCACTTCGCTGCCTTGGGCATGGCTGTCCCTCCCCTCTAGGTGGGCCTGGCTGAGAGTCTGGCTGTTTTCTGGGTGGCCCTCCTTTCTTTGCCCACTTGGGGGCTGGAGCTCTCCCCACTGACTAGCCAGGGAGACAGTGAGCCCTGGCCAGAGATGCCCTTTCTCTACCAGACAGTACTGGAGGCTTCCAATATGAACTGAGTGGGAGCTGGGAACCTGGGGTGTAGGTATCAGCCAGGAGCATGCTAGGTAACCCAGGATTGGTGGTCCTTCCTGGGCTTGGATTCCCCAGCTCTGAACTGTGAGGGGGGCCCTCCGTGTGTCCAGATGCTTCCTCCCACATCTTCCTTGGAGTTTGTTTTGGCGGGGAGTGCAGATAACGCCTTCTGGATGGCAGGGGACCCAAGGCTGAGGCCTTTACAGGTGCCATCCTCTGTAAAGCCCAGCCACCTTGGAGACCCAGGACCACTCTTCCTGTTTTTATAGAAGAGGATGCTGAAACTCACTGAGGCTCACAGCAGCCATACAGAGAACCAGTGGCTAGGCCAGGATTTGAGCCGAGGCTAAGGAACCATGAAGGCCTCTGTGCTTGTCTGAGCAGACAGAGACCTAGTGGGGGGTGTGGGAGGGAGGGACAGGGAGGGAGGGGGAAGGACCTCGCCTGGGGGACAGAGGCCACGGGGCAGGTCCCAGGGTAGATGGTGCCCCAGGAGGTGGGTTCAAGGCTCAGCGTGGGGGGCGGTCCAGCAGGGGTCCCCTGGGAGAAGCCAGATGGGTCCCTGAGATGCCATGGCCGTGGTGCCTGCCCCGTAGCCCACACCAAGGACATGCCCTTCACCTGCGAGACCTGTGGGAAGTCCTTCAAACGCAGCATGTCTCTCAAGGTGCACTCCCTGCAGCACTCCGGGGAGAAGCCGTTCAGATGCGAGGTGAGTCTACTTCTGCCCCAGGGACCACCCTGAACAGGGCAGGGATCAGGGGCAACAGCAGCTTAAAAGCCAGGGGGTAGGGGGACTGGAGTATAGGGTGCAGAAGGGGGCCCTCCTGTTGTTTGCCTTCTACTCCATCCTTCCCTGGTTGCCCACCTACACCCCACCCCCCTCGCCCCACATACCCCTGCTTCCTCTCCCTATCTCAGTGCTACACATTCAGGGTGGGAAGTCTGCATGGGCTGGAACCATAGGACAGGCTTTCTGGAGAGGTGGAGAAAGACACATCTTAGGCAAAGATCGGAGATGCAGTTGCAGGTGGGGCTGAGGGAGGCCTTTGGACAAGGAGGAAGGATGGAGAGTCTTAAGCACAAGGGCTCCCTCCACTCTGGGGCCTTTTTCCACTTGCTAAGCCCCATTCCTGCCGGGGCCTCTCTACCTGTGCCCCATGAGCTGCCCCACCCCAGGAGCACCTCAGCCGGCCTCGGCATCCACCCGTCCTTGCCCAGGAGTCCCTCCCGCTGTGAGTCCTTCCTGGCCCTGTGAGCTGGGGACCAGCGCTTACCTCCCTGAAAGTTATTCCCCCACTTTTCCCTGGGTCTTGCCCCACCCAACCCTGCCCTCAGAACTGCAATGAGCGCTTCCAGTACAAGTACCAGCTGCGGTCACACATGAGCATCCACATCGGCCACAAGCAGTTCATGTGCCAGTGGTGTGGCAAAGACTTCAACATGAAGCAGTACTTTGATGAGCACATGAAGACCCACACAGGTACTGCTGTCCAAAGGTGATGGCCTCTGCGCCGTAGTGGGCATCCTTCTCTGCCCTTTTCTGAGGCTCAGCCCTGGCCTCCCTGACTCCCAAGGTCGGGTGAGGGAGGCTGGCTCACATGTTGGGGGTGGGGGGCGTGGCGGCCCCCCAGCAACTCCCCGAGGCCCATCCCCACCCACCCTGCAGGGGAGAAGCCGTACATCTGCGAGATCTGCGGCAAGAGCTTCACCAGCCGGCCCAACATGAAGCGGCACCGGCGCACGCACACCGGTGAAAAGCCCTACCCTTGCGACGTGTGCGGCCAGCGCTTCCGTTTCTCCAACATGCTCAAGGCGCACAAGGAGAAGTGCTTCCGCGTCAGCCACCCCATGGCCAGCGATGGCGCCCCCGCGGCCCCGGGCCTGCCCCCCGCCCCGCCCCAGGCTCTGCCCCTGCTGCCCGGGCTGCCGCAGACCCTGCCACCCCCGCCGCACCTGCCGCCCCCACCGCCGCTCTTCCCCACGGCCTCCAGCCCAGGCAGCGGGAGGCTGAGCACCAACAACTAACTGCCTGCCTGCTCCAAGGGGCCCAGGACCCTGCCCTCCTCCTTGGGGGGCAGTGACACCTCCAGAGTTGGCTGGACACCGGCCTCGCCCCGAGGCCCCTGACCCTGGGGGGTGTGCAGGCTGGCAGCCCCCAGAGCTGGCCGAGGACACCTCGCTACCAAGTGCCCCCTTTCAGTGACTTCTTGAAGCCTTTACTTTTTTTGTTGTTTGTTTTTTGGGAAGTGAAGGAAAAAGAAAAGAGAGGAAACCATTGGCAGTATCCCCCTCCAGGTGAGGGGGGCGCTGGAGGCGGCAGGTAGGGGGGACAGGGGCCCAGGGAGCAGGTGTGACTGGTCACTCTGCTGAGGCCTAAGCCAGAGGGAGGGGGGTGGCCCAGCCCAGATCACCTTCAGCCACTTATCCGCGCCTTTCCTGGGCCCCCTAACTTGCGCCTCATATCCTGGAGGGTTTGGGGAGAAGTTGGGTGCCATCCCCCTTGGGAGGAGGTGTGGACCCAGTGTGAGGGCTGCGGATATCCAGGCAGAGGCTTGAGCCTGGATGCCCTGGGAGCGTGCCGGGAGGCTGTGGCAAGGCGTGAAGACTGCACCTCTACATAGGGAGGGTCAGGGGGGTGTGGGGCAGGCAGGGGCTGGACCCCAGACATTTGCTTTCCCCATTCACAACCCTGTGGCAGGCACAGGGATCCCCGACCTGCACTAGGCTGCACCGAGGGCCCTGGGTCCTGGAGAAGATGTCCCCAGAAGCCACTGGGCCTCAGGGTGTTGTGGGCCAGGCCCTGGGTGGACAGACGGGCTGGCTCCCACAGCACTAGCTCTCAGGGCCTGCTGCCCAGGAGCCCCTGCAGATGGGTGGACCCCAGGGGCAGGCCCCTAAGGAGGAGGCTTGGGCCAATGTTCTGAGGTTTCAAGGTGCTATCAGTGGGGCGGAGGCCAGGGCAGCTGTTCACAGAGCACCCCATCCCTCACCAGCTGCCCCAGCTGCATCTCCCACACTAGAGATGTGTGTGTCTGTGTCTGTCTGCTCCCTGAAGGCAGCGCAAGCCTCCTCCGCTCCCTAGGCCTGGTCACAACCCGCCCCTGGCTGGCATCCAGCACCCTTGTCCCTCCTGGGCCTCTGTGCTCATGGGTGGCACAAGGAGCCTGCATGATCAGGCCCGGGGGGTCAGGGTCGTGGGCGCTGGGAGAGCCCCAGCCTGTGCCCAATGCTTGCCCTCACGAGGCCAGCACTAACAGGACATCCTTTTTTTGTTGTCATTTAACGTCTTGATTCCTGCCTTTAAAAGGGGGAGGAAGGTTCCATAAGCTACATATTTCCTAGTTAAGCTCTTTCCTATTGTGTTTATACAGTTTTGTTTGTTATACTCTTTGCACCTTAAACCCCCATGACTACCCCCACACCACCACCTTCCCAGCATGGCTGGAGTGGGAAGAGGCCTGAGCCCAGGGGGTCGTGGAGGGGGGACTGGCCCCATCAGCTCAAGGGCTGAGGGGGTTGGGACCCCTCAGACCTCCTTGTAAGGTCCATGGCGCTGGGGCAGGGGGCTGGGGACATTTTAATCATCAATAAACGAAGCACTTTATTCTGTACAGATGTGGGTAAGCCCAAGGAGCCCGAATGATTTGAGGATTTAGAATCCAAGCCACACGGCCCAGATTGTTTTCTGGGCTTAGAGGGTTTGAGTTTGGGGCTGTAGCAGGAACAGTGCAAGCCAGAGCCTACGTGCGTGCCCTCAGATGCCCCTGCTGTCCTCTGGGCACCCCCTCAAGAGAGGAAAGCTCCCTGTCTGGTTCCCAGCACTGCGGCTTCCCCACCCCGAGGCTGAGGGTTCTAGCCTCTTATGGGGTCAGGGTTGCACCTCTCAGGCTCCTGCTCTACTGTAGCTCTTTTCTTCTCCTGCACCCCTTGATCTCTGGGCTTCCATGACGTCCTCAGGGTCCCCCCCACTCCCCCCTCTCCCTTGCTATTTCCAACCTCCAGTCCCAGTGCCTGGCAGCTCTTCAGAGCTGGCCCACATTTTCCTAAGAAAAGTCTGATTTCCCCAAATGGGCTGTAGGCTGGGACTCCCCTGAGCTTCTCACTCCCTGTGGCTGACACCAGGATCTCCCGTTAGAGCTGGTGGCCCTGTCACCTGCTACCGTCACTGCAGCCTTAGAGAGCCTGGGGGGCCCTGGCCAGGCTGGGCCTCTGATCCGTGAAGTCAGACTTTCACAAGCAAAGGCTGGAGATGGGTGTAGGGAGCTGCTGGCGAGACCCTGTCCCAGGACTCGGGTCTCCTACTCTTGTATGCTTCCCTTCTCAGGGCACGAGAGGGGTCCAGACAGCAGGCTGGCCACTGGTCAGATGGTCATTGTATTAATAGCTTAGATGGGCACGTCCACCCCCTCTCCTGGGAGGCCCCCGTCCTAGCGGGGACAGGAGCCCTGTGTCCCTGGTGCTAAATGCTCTCTTCCCCTTTGGCCAGTGTTGGTGGGAGCTCCTTTCTGGCCAGACCACAAGGGTCTGAAGCAATAATGGAACCTCAGCCGTGCCAGTATGGATAGGGGTTCTTGTTTTACCAGCTTTTACATTTCCTTTTTGATTTTTAAAACAAATTAACAAGCACCTGGATATTGGAGGGAGGGGCTTGGGCCATCACACCCACTTCCCAGGGCTGGTGATGGGGAGGGGGCTTGGGATGATTACCTCCCACTGCAGATCTGCCAAGGGGGGCCGCTCTGTCCAGCTGGACTTCTCAGCCCACTTGGCCAAGCCTCAAGTCCGGAACCTGGCCTGCCCCTCCCCAGCTCCCCTTGTAGTCCCTGGTCTTAGGCCAGCTGGGGATGAGTGGCCAGAGAGATGACCATTCAAGCCCCATGACCACAGTTCTAGGAACCCAGGCTGGGTGGGGGGGCGGGCAGTGGGGGCAAAGCCTGAGCCTCTGATCCTGACATTTGCTGCCATGTCCCACATGGCACCCCTCGGCAGTCGGGGGGGTGGCGCTCAGTGGCAAAACGGCTGTGCCCAGGTACGTAGACCCTTGATGTCTGCCCTGTGTGGTCATCCCACAGCCCCAGAGTGTATGGGGGACTGCAGGAGGGTGAGAAGAGTGGAGGGGAATAAAGGCAGTACAACTGTCCCTTGGCCCAGCCTCTTCTTTACATATGCCACCCTGACCGTGGGCTGAAAGGACTCAGACCACAGAGAGATGAAGGACAGCGTGGCCACCAAAGACCACATGGACACCTGTGCCCGGAGCATCCCCAGGTCCCGTCTCCCTCTCCTGAGGATGGGCTGGGCTCCTGGGGAACCTCCAGAGCCAGGGGCTGAGGTCTGAAGGAGCTTGGTGTCTGCGCCTGGGAGAACAACTCAGACGGAAGACTGTGGCCTCCGAGGAGGGAGCAAGCAACTCTCCCCATGGACCTCAGAATAATTTCAGTGGGGCGCTGGGCTCTATGTGGGATAGAATTATAGGCTGTGGGGACACATGGTGAATGAAGGAATGCCCCCTCACCATGTATGTAGCACTTGGTTTCAGATGCCCAGAGAGGGGTCTCAGATGAGATACCAGGGTATCTGAGGGGTCTCAGACACTGAGAGGGGCTAGGAGAGAGGCTGCTGGGTGGCTCACTAACTGGCCAGGGAGGCGGTTCAGGTCCCCAGGATGAGTACGTTGCCCTCCACGCAGCCCCACTTCTCTGAGGGGAACAGGGGCTCGCTCAAGTCACCCTGAAAGTGCCGCTTGCTGCTAGGCCTGCGGGCCTGGCTGCTCCCTGCTGGGTGTCTTGAAGGGATTCGGCCTCCCTGTTTCCCCTGTGCTACCTGTCCATCCATGCGTTGCCTCCATATCACCTCTTCGTGGCAGCCCCACTGTGCTGTGAGCAACAGTCCGATGTCACACAGCATGGTTTTCTAGAGAACCTCTGAGGAAAATATCTATTTTTTTAATTAAAGTTTTATTTGGACATAGTTGAAGAAGCCAAATATTTCTAGAACTTTTTTTTTTTTTTACAAAAACCTGCAGTTCCCCACATCTCCTCCTTTCCAACTCCCAATAAGTGAGCAGTTCCAATTCAGTTGGTATTTTTGGTGTTTTCCTGCCCATGGAAAGCACTCCTCCAACACTGCTCTCCTCCTATTTTCAGTTTTAGGCATTGGCTATTGATGTATTTCTTCAACACTCCCATCACACACACAAACACTATATACACAATTCCCCTTCCTCCCAACATGGTTATGTTACTATCTGAGGTTAGATTAATACTTAGTATCTACATTATTATGACTATGTAGACACCGATCTCAACCAAGCCATATAATGCAATATGATTCCATTTCCTTTCTCATAACTTTTTACTTTTGGCTCTTTTAAACATAATTTACTTTGGTTTCTAGGTGTTTAGCACTGCTGCATTCCCAAACCTCTTGTCATAAATGCAACTTTCCTTCCAGTATGTGCAAACACATCGTGTTCCATCCATTTCATCACTCTCAGCACCAAGGAGCAGTACAGGAAGATAACCCTAGGGAACACACAGGGCAACCAGCTTCCCACGAGGAGACTTGAGAAACTGCCTAACAGCCTCCCCCGGCCTGTCATTCCCTGTCCCTCTTTGCTGAAGACTGTGTCCTTTTGTGTTCACTGCAGAGATCTTTAACTTCTAAAAGGTTTATGTCTTAGTGGACTCCTTTTTCCTAACCCTAACATTTACCTTCTCCTCTGGACCACTTCCGGGAATGACGTTCTGAAGCGCTTGACTGTATCTCCCTGGGTGTAAAATTGCCTGGGTGTAAAATTCAGGCTGGAAATGACTTCCCTCAGAATTTGAGATGCCGGCATTTCTGTTGAGAAGCCCATTGCTGTAAAGTTTAAAAGGATGAAATGAAGTGACAGGTCTCCCTCTGATCAACATCAAGCCCTGGAGTCATGCTTTCTCCCGCCCACATGTGGTCCCTGGGCATGTCCTTGGGTGAAACCAGAGTGAGAGGTGCAGGGATGACACAGGACTGGCCATGACTTCATGAGTTGATAGTTGTTGAAAGAGGGTGCTCAGTACATGAGAGATCAGTATATTACTCGCTCCCTGGAAATGTTTGCATTCCCCATAATTATAATTTAAAAATAAACAGCGGTTCCCCATTTCACAGAGGGCAAAAAAACCCATCTGTACACTGGTCATACACGATACCACCCCCTCTTACCTCTCGGTCCTTATCTCCTACTCACCTCCTCATTCATTGCTCACTGGCTTCCTTGCTGTTCTTGGAACAGGACAGGTGTAGTCCTGCCTCAGGGCCTTAGCTCAAGCTGTTCCCTGCTTGGAATCCTCCTCCTCCATGGTTTAAACCTGCTCAAGCATAATCCACTCAGTGAGTCCATCCTGACTATTCCATTTAAAATTGTGACCTCTGCCACCCATCGCTTCCCATGCCCCATTCCCAGCTACCTGTTACCATAGCAGTTATCATCTAACACGCTGTGTAACTATTTATTTGTTGCTGTTCCCCTTTCCCTCAGCTGAAGTTAAGCTCCAAAAAGACAGGAATTCTTACTTGATGTGTTCACTGCTGAATCCTCAACATTTAGAATAGTGCACAGTAGGTTCTCGATGAACGGATGAGCCACATATAAACATTCTAGTAGAATGCCTGGTAGGAATTGAGCACCATGGGACTCATCATAATCTAAAAATATGCTACTGAATCATCTGATAAACATAAGTTAATTGTTCAGCCAGTACCTTCTGTCCTGGTCTTTGGAAAGTGAGACGACGATTAATGGACATTTTCTTTGGAATCAGCAGGGCAGGGAGGGATTCCCACAGTCTTTGGAGGTGGGCAGATCTGCTTCGAATCCTGGATCAGCCACTTGCCAGCTGTGTGACTTGGCCACATGGCTGAGCCTCTCACAACCTGGTCTCCTCACTGATGGTGCTGAATGGAAATGTTCTGCAGTATAGGGCTGGGCTGGAGGCCCCTGGGTGAGCCTTTGCCCTTCCCAGAAGACAGACAGGACTATTTCTAGGTGATCCTACCTAGGTGCTGTGTCCCTCTGAGACCTGCTAGAGGGGTCATCAAGCAATGGTTGAAAGCACTGCTCAGGAGGGACAGGCATTGACATCACCGGGATCAAAAACGGGGTGGTGACTCAGTCCTGGCCCAGCCTAAGCCCCCCTCGCTAATCCCCCCGCCCCCTCAAGCCTGAGGTTATAAACAAGTGACTCAGGAATGATGGGAGAATGCCCCATAACAGTTCACACCAGTGTCTTGGGGGCTAAATTTAACCCACAGCTGCAGCCTCTGGCACTTTGGGAACAAGTTTATCTTGGTGGCAGAGGCTGATGTGTGTGTGCATGTTGTCGAGTGGGGGAAGGCAGTCAGGGGTCCAGAGCAGGATGGGCATTGGGACTGGCTGCTCCACACCTCTACCCGGATCCCTTAGATGCTAGACAGGTGTAGGGGCTCCAAGGCTGGGCAGGCTCAGGTCAAGCTTAGGATGAATGAAGAACTGAGCACAGACAGCTTTCCTGGAATATTCAACCCTGAGTGTAACTTTTTGTTAGTTTTTTGATCCCTGGGGGTTTTAACACCTAGAATAGTTGAACCTACAAAACTGAATCTAGCACGTCTGACAGCTTATAGTGTGAAACCCTGTGCCTGTGTATTCGCAGGGACACAGAACCACAGTGAGTGGTACTGTGTGATTCTGCCCCGTCACCAGACCACAGAATCACACAGCAGTGGGACTCTGCTTTCGAATCACAGCAGAACTAAACTGAAGCCCTTAAAAATCGAACTCACCCATCTCTTCACTGTGCAGGAAGGGAAACTGAGGTGCAACAGAGTGATCTGGCTTTCTCAGGCCCCACAGCAAAGTGGTGACCTTGTTTATTCAAGCATCTTCTTGCTTTCTTGCACAGTCCAAGGAAGGTCTCCAAGCTGGGGGAGAAAAGTCTTCCCATTTTAAAGCTGAGGCAACAGGTTCCCCAGGCCCAAATTCATTGAGTGGGAAACCTGAGCACACCGTGTCCAGGGCTGGGTGGAGGGAGGTACACTCCAAGGAGGATAGGGGCAGCTGGGCAGAAAGGCCCACAAGGCCTGGAGGAAGGGAGACCCTTGAAGAGGGATTCGAAGGCTTCTCCCTTCTTTGAGAGGCAGAGCTTGGGTCATCCCCTTCCCTGAGGGGTTATCACCTAGACCAAGGAAAGCAGTCGAGGCCTCACTGTGCTCCGTTTACAGAGGAGGCAGGGAGGCCCTCATCTTTCAGGGAGGACCGAGACACCCTACCCCAGTCCCATGAACCCCAGGGGCTGAGTCAAGGTTGCCCTGGGAGGGGGCCTCAGCCCAGCTGTCCCCTCTGCGTCATGTGCGGGAGGCCAGGCAGCTCACCTTACCCGGCCCAGTCCAGCTCTATATATAGCCCGGCTTGGACAGCTGCGTAGACTGAGTGCGACCCAGCAGGAAGGCGGAGGGCGGAGAGGAGGCCACCCACCATGGCGCTGGGCTTGGAGCAAGCGGAGGAGCAGCGGCTGTACCAGCAGACGCTCCTGCAGGACGGGCTCAAGGACATGCTGGACCACGGCAAGTTCCTCGACTGTGTGGTGCGGGTGGGCGAGCGCGAGTTCCCGTGCCACCGCCTGGTACTGGCCGCCTGCAGCCCCTACTTCCGGGCGCGCTTCCTGGCCGAGCCTGAGAGCGCAGGCGAGCTGCGCCTGGAGGAGGTGTCCCCTGACGTGGTGGCCCAGGTGCTCCACTATCTGTACACGTCAGAGATTGCGCTGGACGAGGCGAGCGTGCAGGACCTGTTCGCCGCGGCGCACCGCTTCCAGATCCCTTCCATCTTCACCATCTGCGTGTCCTTCTTGCAGAAGCGCCTGTGCCTGGCCAACTGCCTGGCGGTCTTCCGCCTTGGCCTCCTGCTCGACTGCGCGCGCCTTGCGGTGTCCGCCCGCGACTTCATCTGCGCGCGCTTCTCGCTGGTGGCCCGCGACGCCGACTTCCTAGGGCTCTCGGCCGATGAGCTCATTGCCATCATCTCCAGCGACGGCCTCAACGTGGAGAAGGAGGAAGCCGTGTTCGAAGCGGTGATGCGATGGGCAAGCAGCGGTGACGCCGAGGCGCAAGCCGAGCGCCAGCGCGCACTGCCCACGGTCTTCGAGAGCGTGCGCTTCCGCTTGCTGCCACGCGCCTTCCTAGAGAGCCGCGTGGAGCGCCACCCTCTCGTGCGTGCCCAGCCGGAGCTGTTGCGCAAGGTGCAGATGGTGAAAGATGCCCACGAGGGCCGCATCACTGTGCTGCGCAAGAAGAAGAAGGAGAAGGGGAAGGAGTCGGCTGGGGCCAAGGCCACTGACAAGGGCACAACCGAAGCCAAGGCGGAGGAGGAGGAAGAGGAGGCAGAGCGCGTCCTACCCGGGATCCTCAATGACACCCTGCGCTTTGGCATGTTCCTGCAGGACCTCATCTTCATGATCAGTGAGGAGGGCGCCGTGGCCTATGACCCGGCAGCCAACGAGTGCTACTGTGCCTCCCTCTCGACCCAGATCCCCAAGAACCATGTCAGCCTAGTGACCAAAGAGAACCAGATCTTCGTGGCTGGAGGCCTATTCTACAATGAGGACAACAAAGAGGACCCCATGAGCGCTTACTTCTTGCAGGTGCCTGGCCCGCCTTGGGAGGGGCGGCCAGTACTGATTTCTGGGCACTGGGGGGCGCCTTGGGGCCCAGCAGAGGCCTATGTCTACTTGTTGGGGAATGTCATTGGAGCTGGGCTGAGATGTAGACTGGGGAGGATGAGTGACAGCCATTTGCCTGAAGGCTGAAGATCGTTATAGGCAGTTGACAATAAGATGTATAACTTTGGTGTCTCAGTTTCAGGGAGATGTCAGCTTTCAGATGGTGAATATGTTGGAGGCCCTAGCTCTGTGCAGGGATTGAAGTCAGGGACAGTGAGAAGGAGCAAGGTCAGTGTAGGGGTCCTGGCTAAGACCATTGCATGAAGCTGGGACTGGAATGTGGAACAGTGTGTCTCAAACAAAGGGACCATCCTCCCTTCCTTCCCATTGCACAGATAAGGAAACTGAGGCCCAAGAAGGAGCAGGAGAGTGGGGTGCCTGGTCCAAGCTATAGTGTGACAGTGGGATCTCAGAGGCCAAACATGGTTTCCTTGTGACTGGCCATGTAAGTTTAAGCCTTGCCAGTTGGGTGAATTTGGAGACGTGGAGGGGAGGGTACAGTGCTTCTGAGTGGGAACCAGTGAGCATGGAACAGAGATGGGAAGGAGCCGAGTGAATAGTGTGCTTACTGAGGCCTAACCAGGCTGGAGAGGGGTGAGGGCAGCATGGTGCCAGTGTTAAGCTGGGGGGTGGGGAGAGCATCTCCACCAGCCAAGGCACACAGTGGGTGCATTGTGTGTTCTCTCTAGGCCTCTTTGTAAATGGGGATATTATACTTCCTTGCTTGGTAAGATTGTGTGAAGGTTAATTGATGGTTATAAAGTGTTCATCAGCACAGTGCTCAGCCCTCAGAAAACTCCACCAAAAGATAAGCCACTAGTGTAGTTATTAACAGACTGCTGGGAATTCCCTCTAGGTCCAGTGGTTAGGACTCCACTCTCACTGCCAGGGGTAGGGGGTTGGGGGATGGTGGGAGGGTGTGTGTGTGGGGGCGTGGTGGAGGGCTGGGGTTCAATCTCTGATTAGTGAACTAAGATCCCACAAGCCATGCGAGTGTGGCCAGAAAAAATGACTGTTGGAGTGCACAGGGCCATAGTTTGAAGGAGTGGGTGGCTGTATTTGGACCTTTCCTGTGCAGTGGGATGGGATGGAAAACAGGGGTCAGGCAGGCCTCAGTTCAGGAATTGTATTGGGGAATGGCCAGGGCGGCAACTGGGCCTCCCTCTCAGAGACTCCTTCTCAGCTCTGCAAGGGATGCTCCATCACCGTGCTATAAAGGTGATCTCCGGGCCCCTGTGGGGTTGGGACCCTCGGCTGTTCTCAGCCCGATATGAGGGGGGGGCACTGTCTCCAGGCACCGCCTCCGGGCTGCGCTGGCCCTACCTGCAGGCCCGGACTCCCCATGACCCAAGGCGGGGGGTGGCCAGAAGGCGCTGGGCTGGGGCTGGGGAGAGGGGTTGATGAAAGGGCGTGGGGAGGGTCGCTGACTGGTCGCCCGGCCCGCAGTTTGACCACCTGGACTCAGAGTGGCTGGGGATGCCGCCACTGCCCTCGCCGCGCTGCCTCTTCGGCTTGGGAGAGGCTCTTAACTCCATCTACGTGGTCGGCGGCAGAGAGCTCAAGGACGACGAGCAAAGCCTGGACTCGGTCATGTGCTACGACAGACTGTAAGTGAGGGTTGCGGGGCGGGGCCAACGATCCGGGGGCGGGGCGGGGCGGGGTGAGCGATAGCCCAGGGCCGGGGGCGGGGCGAGGCGAGGTGGGGTTGGGCTGGGCTGGGCTGGGCGAGGCGGGGCGGGGCGGGGAGGGGTGAGCGAGAGCCCGGGGCTGGGGGCGGGGCGGGGCGGGGCTGGCAGGTGAAGGGGGAGCGGGGAGCTGAGCGGTCTGGGGAGTTCCGGTTAAAAAGTCGGGTGCATCCCAACACGTGTTGGGTGGTGGGCAGATGCAGAGACGGACAGAGGGCGCCTTACTCTCCTCCCCTCTAGGTCGTTCAAATGGGGCGAATCGGACCCGCTGCCCTATGCCGTGTACGGACACTCGGTGCTCTCCCATATGGACCTGGTCTACGTCATTGGCGGGAAGGGCAGCAACAGGTGAGGCCCGGGCCTGGAGGGGGGAGTGCAGCAGCCGGGTCGGCGGGCGGAACCGAAGCAGAGTCTCCCCGAGGCTGTCAGGGGTCTGTCCTGCCTGCCTTGGGAGGCAGCTGGAGGGACTTAGCCAAGGGAAAGAGGCGGCTCTGCCCCTCTCCTTCTCCTTTCTCACTCACTGCCCCTCCACCCCGATCCCATAGGAAGTGCCTGAACAAGATGTCGGTCTACGACCCTAAGAAGTTCGAGTGGAGGGAGCTGGCGCCCATGAAGACTCCCCGCTCACTCTTCGGGGCCACCATCCATGACGGCCGCATTTTTGTAGCTGCTGGGGTCACAGACACAGGGCTGACCAGCTCAGCCGAGGTGTACAGCATTGCAGACAACAAGTATGGCTGCTTCCCGCCTCCCCACCCACTTCCACAGGACAGCCAGGGACGAAGGTCCCCACTGTAACCCTCTGGCCCCGTGGCTTTGGGCCTATATCAGCCCTCTCTGTGTCTGCCCTGGCAGGAATCATAGCACCTACTTTGTGTCTCCACTGTTCAGCTTGGACATCAGCACAGATGTAGCCCCTTTACTCTGGTCAGCAGTGAGGTGGGCTTCCCCTACAAGATGGGGCAAGTGTTATGGCCAGCCTGGTCTGCAGGCAAGATCTCCCAGGAGATGCCAGGTTCCTCATTCAGAGACTCATACCGGTCACTGGATTGATGGCTAGAGATAAGAGCAGTAAACAAGATAGAAGCTGCCCTGCCAAGGGAGGTCAGGAAGAAAACTGTGGACTCTGCCAGCTAAAGGGGTAGTGGGAAGATGCCCGAAGGCAAAGGAAGGCTAGTGCCAAGGCAGTTAGGAGAAAAAAAAAAAAAAAGGCAAGCCCATTGGATAAAAGGGCTTTGGTCAGGCTGGATAGAGTGTGATGGGTGAAGGGAGGTGGGGATGGTGGATACTGGGGCTGGAGAGACGGCCAGTGGGCTGAAGCACTTTATCCCCAGAGTAATGAAATGCCTCTGATGGGTTTTAAGCTCCCATCTGTGTTTTACCAAGATGCCTCATGGCAGACCATGTAGAGAAGAGATTAGGGATTTCCCAGGAGGTGGGGGTACAGCTGTGTAGCAAGTACTGATGGTAGCCTTGAGCTGGGGGTACGGCAGTGATGAGGCAGAAAGGATGCACCAGAGAAAGGTCTAGCCAGTGTTTCTCACATGCACACGAATCTCCTGGGGGTCATGCTGGAATGCAGATTCTGAATCTCAGGTCTGGGGAGGGATCTCAGGTCCGGGGAGGGATCTCAGAGTGTATTTCTAACAACCCCCCAGCTGATGCTGATGCTGCTGGTCCATAGGCCAAACTCAGTAGCAAGAGTTCAGGAGACAGAAGAAGCAGGATTTAGCAATTGATTGGATGGTGGGGGTGAGAGGGAGAGGTGGATGCTTTTGAGTGAGGCGGGGAGGTCATTTATTGAGGAACTGTTGAAGTTAGGTAGGAAAAATGAGGGTCCACTTAGAACATGTGGATGTGAGGTGCTTGGGGGTATCCAGGAGGAGCCTACTGGGGCAGAGAAAGGGCTGAGCTGGAGGGTGAGATCTGGGGGTCAACAGTAGCCCGTGGGGACAAGCTCCCTCAGGAGACAGGGTGTGAGTGGGACAAGCTAAGGCTCAGGCCCTGAGGGACAGCAGGGGCAGATGCTTTATTCAGCAAGGAAGCCTACGCGGTGAGGCTGGGGAGCTGCAAGGTGAAGAAAGTCATGTCAACAGAGGTGTGTGCTGTGGGCCCTGGATTCCGGTGGTCGGGAGAGCAGTTTTGGAGGGATGGAGGTCCACCCTCAGGAGTTAGGGGGAGTGAAGGCAGCTTGAGAGGGTCTGGGCTGTGAAGGGGAGAAGAGAGAAGGGGCAGGAGTGCACAGGATGGTCTCAGTGGTGACTGAGGTGACCAGTAGGAGTTGGTTTAGGAGCAAAGGCGGGACCTTGGGGAGGTCCCTGGTGGGTTTCACCAGGGGTAGGTTGGATGGATGATAGGGGCACAATGAAGGGAAACGTGAGGGGCAAGAGAATGGGGAAGAAGAGAAGACCAGAGGGTGTTCCTGAGCAGTCAGGGAAGAGGAGGTTATGCTTGCAGAATGGGTGCCTGGGAGTCGAATTTTGAAGGTTGCAGCTGAAGCTATGGATGCTAGCAGGGGACAGTCACTGGGCTTGCCGAGGCCCATGCGGGCACCCCCCCTCATGCCCCCTTCTTCCCATCAGGTGGGCACCCTTTGAGGCCTTCCCACAGGAGCGCAGCTCACTCAGCCTGGTCAGCCTGGCGGGCACCCTCTATGCCATCGGTGGCTTTGCCACTCTGGAGACTGAGTCCGGGGAGCTGGTTCCCACAGAGCTCAACGACATCTGGAGGTGAGCCTGGCCCCAGGGAGGTAAGAGGAATTGTGAGCAAGGTTGGCTGGGCACCGAGGCAGCGCCTGGCAGGCTCATGGGCGGGGCAGAGCTGATCCCCTTCCAGGGAACCCTGTGGGGACAGGACAGCAGACACGCCTTGCTTAGCCCAGGGTCTCTCCATTTGGTTGGGAAAGTCTGGGTGTGCACACACGGCACCACACCCCACTGTGGAGTATCAACAGTGTCACAGTCAGAAGCCGATGCCAAGATTAGGACCCAGACCCACAGAAATTGGCCCCAGGGAGCAGAGTGGGCTTTTCCTCTCTCCTCCCTCCTGAGGGGGAGAGCTGGACTGGGATTGAGAAGTAGCTGGATCCTGGCTTCTCAGTGCCTTGCTTCTTCGGCTGATCCTACCTGGGGGTGGTCAGGAGAGGTTTCGGCCATCTGGGGCAGCTTTTGAACCTTCAGCAATGCCAGTGCTGCAGGCAGCCTCTAGGGAGCAGCGCTGCTGGGAGAACCTTGGGAGAACCCTTGGGTCCTGGGAGAACAGGACCCAAGACATTGAGGGTGGCGGGGGTTACTTCTTCGAGGGTTCAGTTCAGAAATTCTCAAGAGGAGGGGATTGAGGAGGTGTAGACCTTCCTGGAAGGAGGTGGACTTCAAGGAATATGGGATTCTTGGAACTTCCCTTGGTCCAGTGGTTAAGACTCCATCCTCCCAATGCAGGGGGCATGGGTTCCATAACTGGTCAAGGAACTAAGGCCCCACATGCTATGTGGTTAAAAAAAAAGAGCGTGGAATTCTTGAGAGGGAGCCCTTCCTAGAATGTAGGTGTTCTTTAGGTAGGTGCCCACCCCTTTCCCAGAGCATGGAAAGGAAGGAGGTGGGCCTGGGGCTGGGAGGCAGCACCTCCCAGGGGTGGCCTGCTGCACTCTTCCTGCTGGGTCCGACCCTGGACTTGGCTGACTGAGCTCTGCATCCTTGTCCCCACTCCTCCCACCCCAGATACAATGAGGACGAGAAGAAGTGGGAGGGGGTCCTCCGGGAGATCGCCTACGCTGCTGGCGCCACCTTCCTACCTGTGCGGCTCAACGTGTTGCGCCTGACCAAGCTGTGACCTGCCCAGAGGGCTTGAATGTGCCCTGTCCCCCATGCTGCAGACCACAGAGGCCTGGCCTTCTGGGTGGGGACTCCAGGGAGGAGTCCCTAGCAGAGGAGTTTGGCAGAGGCAGAGCCCACCTGGATCCCATCCCATCATGGTGCCCCAGGGACTGCTCCAGCTGGGAAAGGGAAATCGGTGCCCAGTGCTGGGGCTTCGGGCAGGGATAAGAAACTTTCGGCTTCTCCAGTGTCTCATATCCCCCAGTGTTCTTGGTCCATGAGGCAGAAGCTCATGGGGTGTCAGGCTGCGCCCTGGTCCAGCCCCAGCCTGGCCGTGTGCCAATAAATGCCCCACAGGGCTCAGCCTCCTCGCCTGTCAGGTGGGGAGCAACCCCATCGAGTGCACCTTGCAGCCTGAGTAAGTCTCCTTCTGTGAGAAGAATAAAGTGCCTTCCGAGCAAGCAGCTCAGAGTCTGGGATGAGATGCTCCAAGCAGCAGTGACCAGGTGGTTTGAAGACCTGGGGCTTCTTGTGTTCAGCTGCTGGGCTGCCAAGGTCGGTGGCCTTTGCCGTCCATGTGTGTCTCCTACATGCTCTGTGTGCGCCGAGAGTTTGAGCCCCCTCCCTGGATCTCTAGCTCCTCATCTGGCATGGACAGGGAGCCGGGAGACCACGGGAGAAAGGGGAAGGGAATGGCTGAACCACGGTAGAAAAGTCTTTTATTCAATCAGTCAGGCCCCATCTGGCCTGGCCTGGGCCAGGGCCCAGGAAGAGCTGAGCAGAACCCACGCCTCTTCCCCTCCGCCCCTACTCCAGCTTCTCTTTGTCCTGCTTCTGTTCCTCCTCCAGAGCCAGGGTTCGCTCTCGCTCCTTCACCAGTTGGACACCACAGTAGGTGACAAACAGGATGGCCAGCGTGGTCTGGGGGAACCCTGGGTGGGGAACAAGTCATGGGTCCTAGGAGCAGAGCCCCCTCCCCCCCGTGACTCTTCTCTCCCCACTTGATGGTCCCCTCCCTGTTGGGTCCTTGAGGAATTATGGTGGGGTGGGGACATTTCAGGAGGTCACGATTCTCAAAGTGGATACAGGGCACATTCTGTATCCACTGTCCCTCACCTGAGAGCAGCAGGCGCTGGGCAACCAGATCTGTGAACTCAGGGCTGTTCAGGCTTACAAGGTTGTACATGATGATGGCCCAGAAGTTCATGGCCCCAAAGACGGCTCGGACCCTGCGGGACATCTGCTCTGACAGAGAGGTCTGCTTGGTCCAGGAAAACATTGGCAGTGAGGCAAGAGGCCCAGGGGAAAAGAGGATACAATGAGTCAGAGGCCTTGCCCACATGGCCACAGGATCCTAGGATATGCCCGTGTCTCTGAGACTCACAGGTCAGCTCCCCCTCTGTTAAACATGGGAAACTGCACCCTGGAGAGAGGACGCGGCCTGATCAACACAGTGAGGGCCAGGTGCCCCACCCTGCAGAAGGTAAGGGAGGGCCAGACACCCACAGGAGTCATAGCCCTGATGACCAGGAGGGTGGTGGTGAGAAAGTTCTGGACTGAGAGGCAAGCGTGGCTGGAAGACTCCAGAGGTCAGTAGTGCTACCCACTCCAGGGCCCCAGCCAACCCCAGCCCCAGACCTTCCCTGCTCACCTCAATTTGAGCTAGGGGCTCCAACTCTGCCAGCTTCTGTACCCAGAGCTCAAAATTGAGGCCAAAGCAGTTAAGGCATGACCACAGGTAGACAACATCACAAGGCCCAAGCCACAGAGTGGTGATGGCAAATGTGGCTATGGTGGCCCCCAGCTCTGGGATCACCGCAGAGTGCTCCCCACCAATGTAGTTATACACGTACC
This sequence comes from Bubalus kerabau, assembly GCF_029407905.1. Lineage (NCBI taxonomy): Eukaryota > Metazoa > Chordata > Mammalia > Artiodactyla > Bovidae > Bubalus > Bubalus kerabau. Next base: position 16,525,033 of record NC_073643.1, read on the forward strand.
TGCAGGAAAGGTGGAAAAAGGGGCCGGTGGGAGTGTGGGAAAAGGCAGGTGGGAGGTGGGCAAAGGACACACAAAGGGGGGCAGCTTCCTCAACACTATCATCCGGGGCATATTCAACATCCTGGGCCTCAGGTGGCTGCTCTGCTTCTATCCAACTTCAAAATATGGAGGGCTCAGCCTTGAACTTCTCGTTCTCTCCAGCTACCTTCCTTCTTCAAGTGATCTCATCCACACCCAAGGCTCTGAATGCCGTCTCTATGCTGATGAGCCGCAAATGTATCTCCTGACTCATAAATCCAACTGTTACCAGACACCTCATATGAATGACTGACTCCCTCATCCCTGCCCAAACCTGCTTCATTCCCATCTCACCCACCATCCATTCGGTTGCTGCCAGAACTCTTGGTGCCATCTTGGATTCTCAATTCCCCTCTCCACTCACATCCAAGTGAGCAAATTGTACAGACTCCTCTCAGTCCTGAGCACTGCTCATGCCTCCAATAACACCACTCGAGTCCAGGCGATCATCTCCTTTTACACAGATTATTGCAAGGACCTAAGTTGTCTCCCCGGAGAAGGCAATGGCACCCCACTCCAGTACTCTTGCCTGGAAAATCCCATGGACGGAGGAGCCCGGTAGGCTGCAGTCCATGGGGTCGCTACAAGTCGGACACGACTGAGCGACTTCACTTTCACTTTTCACTTTCATGCATTGGAGAAGGAAATGGCAATCCACTCCAGTGTTCCTGCCTGGAGAATCCCAGGGACGGGGCAGCCTGGTGCGCTGCCGTCTATGGGGTCACACTGAGTCGGACACAACTGAAGTGACTTAGCAGCAGCAAGTTGCCTCCCTGCTTCTGCCTCTGCCCTCTACTGTCCATCGTCCACACAGCAGCTTTTGTTGTTTAGTTGTTCAGTCGCGTCCGACTCTGTGACCCCATGAACTTCAGCATTCCAGGCTTCCCTGTCAAGGTATCTTTTAAGAGTGTAACCCAGATTACCTCACTTCCACAATTATACCCTCCCTCATAGCTCCTCATTAAAACTCAACCACCTTCCTACCGCTAGAAGATCCCACATTGTCTGGTTTCTGCCTCCCTCCCTGACCTCATCACCCACCATTCTCTGCCTCATTCACTGTGCTTTCCCTTACCAGTCTTTCTGACACTCACAGACACACAGCTGGTTCCTGTCTTGAAGCCTTTGTACCTATTTTTCTCTCTGCCTGGAAATCTATCTTCCAAATTTCCTATCATTCAAGTCTCAGTTCATCTCACAGAGGCATGCCTGAACCCCAACTAAAGAAGATTGTATCCCATTACATTCTTTTATTTTCTTCATAACACTTACCACTCTCTCAAATTATTTCTCTCTCTCTCTCTCTTTTTTTTTTTTTTTTTACCTGTTTATGGTCTGTTTCTCCCCACTAGACTGTAAGTTCCATGAGTTCAGGGTCTTTGCCATGTTCACTACAGTATCCCCAGAAACTAGAACAGTGAGTGCCTGGCACACAGTAGATAGATACTCAATAAATATTTGTTAAATAAATTTGGTTGAAGACCTGTTGCATAGCCAGTGTTTCTGTTACTTGACCTCCTCATTTCCAGTGACTTCTTCTCCACTCCTCTCCAGTCACCCACTCCCATGGCCACACCCCAACTTTTTCACCACTTCTTTTACTTCTTCCTGATTCCCATCCTTCACCCAGCCCCACCTGATCTGACTCCCTAGCTCCACTTCTTCAATCTCATTGACTCCCCCTACAGTCCTCATCTCCTGATGCCCTTCTATTTTTACCACCCTTCTTAACAGGCTTATATTCAATAAGTCGTCATCACAACCTAAAAAACCCTTCTCCCTCACTTCTTCCTTCTCACCCATCTGGGAAAGCCCAAATCACCCACTCCTCCTCACCTGCACCCTAGAAACTAAACACTAATGGGAAGAATGCCACACCTTGACATATTAGAATCCATAAATCCACCACCTCCCACACTATCTGCGCTGTCAATGTCAAAGTTTCTCTCGTCAGCTTCTTCTCCCAGGCTCTGCAGTGTCTACTCCACCTTCATCTCTCCTGCAGGTGTGAGTGGGTGTGTGGTGATCTAAGCAAGGGAGGAACATAGATGCTGCCTCCCTCCATCCCCAAACAGCTCTCAGCTGATGACCTTGCCTTTTATTTCACAGAGAAAACCAAAGGCTTCAGGAAGAATCCCTCACCTTTCCACACTCACCCACCATTCTTCTGCATCCACACTGGCTTTTCTTCCTCCTCCCTGTCCTGAAGCCAGACCTCTGCCTGGCACTGGTTCCATTGCCTCTTCCCTTCTCAGGGACCACCCTCCATCAATCACCCCTCTATCCTACATTGTCAACTTCTTTCCCTCTACTGAATAATTCCCCTCAGCACCCAAGTATGCCTCATCATTTCTTGTCTATAAAACACCTACTTCTCCCTTCAGCCATTCCTGTGTGTTCCCCTTCAGTGCCACACTTCTTCCAGGGGTTGTCCACATCGGGACTTCCCTGCAGTTCCTCAGTGCCCACCCCCCAATTTTCCCTCTCCTCCCCTGCCCCTGTGTCTCCGGGGAAACGCTGAAAACCTGCAGGCAACCAACACTCATGCTCAGTCTCTAGCTTCAGCAGTATCCAACCTGCTTGCCCCCACCATGCCAGGATGGGCTTCCCTTAGCTTCCAGGCTGTCCCATGATCCTGACTTTTCTCCTGCTCCTCTGACACTCCTTTTAGGCCCTTCTGCCAGCTCCGCCTTCTCCCTTCAACTAGAGTCCTTCTTAGCACATGACTTCCTGGGAGTCATCGCCCGCTCCTTCCTGATGCCCTAAATCCAGGGCCAGGCCCTGTCCAGGCTGCCTGCTGTGTGTCTCCCCTCCACCATTCTCTCACCTCCAGGGCCCCTACTCACGTCCAAACCCTCATCTTTCACTTAAACCTCTACCATGACCTCCTCACTCCCGCCTTGCTTCCTCTGGCCCAGGAGGTGACCTTTGAAATCGTGGACCCATCTGGACACTGCCCTGCTCAGATACTTGGGGGATGGCTGTGACATCCCGCCACCCCACCCCAACTCACTTGCAAAGCCAGTCATTGATGCCACGGTCAAAGTGTCTGTGGGAGGAGAGGAGAGCAGACGGGTTTAAATCGGCCAGGCGCCCAGCTCTGGAGCATGGGGGAAGAGGCTAAGGGAAGGTGGGGATACCGGGGGCGTGTCCCTGGACCTCGCACTCACGTCTCTGCGAAGACATAGAGCGTTGTGATGCACTTGGGAGGCTGGGGCGGGTCCAGATGGTCGAGGCGCGCAACGGTGTTGACGACTCCGAAGAGGACAGCTGCCTTCACCCAGTCGTACACCAGGTTTGAGTAGGCTAGGCCAGCTGCGGACAGAGGGTCGTTACTGCCTGGGGGCCGTCACATTGGCATCCCTTCCCGCCCCCTACCCTGCCCCGGGCCTTCCCAAATCCAGCGTGGTAACTGAGCCCAGCCATTCCCTACGGAAAATTACCAGCTCCTGGGGCGGTCCTTGCGCCCGGACCGCCCCCATGGAGGTCTCGCCCCCATGGAGGTCCCGCCCCCACGGAGGGACCGCCCCCACGGAGGGACCGCCCGCCTCCGCGGAGGTCCCGCCCCACTTCCGAGGGCGGGGCTAGCCCCGGGGAGATGCTGTCGGGCTGTGGAAATCATCCCTAGGCCCCAAGTGGAGTGGGGCGCCCTCTGTAGGATACCCCTCCGGGCCTCACAGGGCAAGCCTACCTCCAAGTCCCACGCATTTCAAAGAGCAAAGCCCCGCTCCCCCACCCTTCCATAGACGCTGCCACGGCTGTGACTCCGCCGCTGTGGGGGCACAGAGGTCGGTTCTGAGGTGGCTGCCCAGCCTCCGTCCCTGTGCTGCGCACCCACCGAGGGCGCTGTCCGGGAGACGGTTGACGAACTTGAGGTCACTGGGGATGGTGAGGATGTAGAAGAAGTGGAAGAAGACGTCCACGGCCAAGATGGCTACCACGCTGAGTCCTGCTTGGGCCCGGATGCGCCACAGCTCGCCCTCTGGCCGCACCGGCTCCACCTGGCTCACCTGAGGGGACCCCCAAGTGTCTGAGCAGGGAGGCCGGCCCTGCCTGCGGGAGGAGCCCTGTCTGAATGGTGAGTCATTGTGTGGGGACCTGAAGGTGAGGGGAGACGCCGCTTCATCCCGGCTGCCCCGAGTGTGGAGACCAGGCCCCTCTGGCTCCTGCGAGGGGTTCACTGCCAGTCATGGTGGGGGGAAGGGGCCCAGTCCTGTCTTGGGAGCCCACAGTGTGTCTGTCTCCTCACCTGAGCATGGAAGCGATCAAAGGTCATGATGGGTCCGAAGAAGAAGAAGGGCAGGTAGAAATTGTACTTGAGCAGGTCGGCTAGGGAGTAGCGGCGGTCAGGGTGGGCGCAGCTCTCCAGCGCAAAACTGGTGCAACGCAGCACCGTGAAACCGCAGCCCCCGTGAAACAGCACCTCTTGAAGATCAAAAGTCGCTGTTACAAACCCGCTCTGGATGGGAGAGAACAGGCCACCGGCTCACCAGGGTGCCCCTTGTCTCTGGGAAGCCCATCCCGCTTCCAGCAGGGGCCAGCCTGGTCCTGCCCCCTCCCTCAACCCGTGCCAGTCAGCACTGGCCGCCCAGTGCCAGTTAAGTGCTGGGGTAGAGCTGGACATTTTTGCTGAGGTGGAGGTGACTGCCTCATGGGCCAGGCATGCTCTGTAATCAAAGGGTTGAAGACAGGTGGGAAATGAAGGAAATGCTTAGGGAGACTCTGGAGGCCAAGGGTTTGGATGCAGTAAGATGTTTGGTGTCCTGTTCCTGCACCCTCCACCCCTGCCCTGCCCCAGCACACACCTGCCAGGAAATGAGGGGGTCCAGCTTGAAAGAGGCAAGGCTGGCCAGACCGACGCCAAGACAGAGCCAGGGCTGGCCAAAGAGTGAGACAACATAGAGGCCCACGCAGTGGCCAAGGAGCAGCAGCAGGTACCAAGGGCCCATGGTGCCCACCACGGCCAGGGCCCCATACACAGCGTACATCCAGGAGCGGAGCTGTGGACAGGGAAAGTGTGGAAGTGTTAGTTGCTTCAGTTGTGTCTGACTCTTTGCCACCCCATGGACTGTAGCCCACCAGGCTCCTCTGTCCGTGGAATTCTCCAGGCAAGAAGGAGTGGGTTGCCATTGGAGAAGGCTTCAGTTACCTTTTCAAGTAAATGGAAGTGGGACCCCAGGATGGCCTTCCCACAACCCTTACTAGGGGAAAGGGAGGGGAAGGCTGGGGTGGCTCAGATCCAGCTCACCTGGGGGGCAACCATTGTGCAGAGTTTAGCAAATAGCACGTGTCCGGAGAGGGCGAAGATGATGACATTGCGGAAGGAGGTGAACCACATAACCCATTCGAAGTCAGCCACATCCTGGGGCAGGTCCCGGCAGGTTAAGGTGGGGTGGGAGTAGAGTGGGCTGGTCAGGGTCCCAGCACCTTCCCCGCCCCCAGAGTCTTCTTATACATTAGAGGAGAGCAGTGGCAAAAGGTCCCTGCTTTCCCCTCTTGTGGCAAGTAGCAGGAAGATAGGTCGAGAAGAATGAGGGGCCCCATATGGGCTGCTCTGCTCCTCGGAGCTTCCCCTCTGCCCAGCACCTTGCCTGACATTCTCCCATTATTGCAGTGTTCTGGGGAGGATGGTGCTGGAGGCCCTGCTGAAGCATGCCTCGAGTTGTTTCTTAAATGAGCAGGGTCTGGGCAGACTTGATGTGACCCCAGGAGGACAGAGGAGGGGCCACTGGAGGATTTGAGGCTGCTAAAATTCAAGCCAGGGACCCTCCCCACTGAGAGCCCTCTTGTTATGTGGGACCATTGGGAACAGGGGACAGTCAAGAAAGGTTTGGGACAGGAAAGGTGTGCCAGGGATCAGGGACCCCGGTCAGGTACCCTGAGGTGTGGGGAACCTACCATCTTCCGACCAATGTACTCCCAGCCGGGTCGCACAGACTCCCGGAAGGCCTTCCTGTGGGCCCCATCTGAGAACAGAATGTGGCCTCAGGGGGAGGGACCCCTTCACACCCATACCTGCTTCTATTGCAAGGCTGATGCCACCCTGGGGAGAGGCGAGAGGGTCTGGGTCTCTCTCTGCCTTTGATTCTCTCTAGGTCTCGCTGTGTGTCTGGGGCCAGGTCTCTGTATTCCTGAGTGTCTGAGCCTCTCTCTTTCTGTTGCTCTGGCTCTGGCTTTGTCCAGGTCTCTGTTGATTCTTCTGCATTTGAATCTCCCTGTGATTGCATTTGGCTCAACACCCCCCACCCTTTCCTTGCTCAGGGCCTAGGGACTACCCTTGAGTCTGGGGCCTCTTAAGTTTCTGAACTTGCTGGGCAGAGAAACTTGCTGAGAACCCCAGGGGAAGAAGGGTCCCACTCCTCTGCCCCTGGGCCCAGCTGTTACCTTGTGAAGCCTCAAGGAGCCCCCGGCCAGCATACGCTAGGGCCCCACTCAGCACCAGGGAGTACAGGCCCAGCTCTGCCGCGGGCAACGCTGTCTTGATGCCCATAGCCTGGATGGAGCTGAGGGAGAAAGATCGGGTGAGGGTCCCGAAGCCCCCCAGCCCTGCCTAGCGCAGTTCTTGGTCCCTCGCTGAGGTAGTAGGGACCCCACTCTGAAGAGAAACTGCCTTTCCTGCCCCTTGGGGACCTCATACCATCCTTCCCCCCCACCTATCTCCCACTCCTCCAGGCCCCCTACCATCTGGTGCCCCATCCTAGCTGCCACTCTAGCTCCCGCCCTTCCCACTGAAGGCTCGTGAAAGCATTCTCTTCACTTTCAGCCTGCCTTCTTCACCTTCATTCACTCCACCATACCTTTCAGCTGGACCGGTCCCCACCCTCTGCTCAAACTGCTCCTCCAAGGTCTCAGATGACTTTCATGTGGAGAAATTCCCTCTGTATCACCTCAGTTGTATTTCTGGCCCCCAGGATCCCCACTCCCCCTCAGTAAATCTCCCATAGTTTCTGACAAAACCTTACCCCCTCGGGGCACCCTTCTGTGATCCCCACCTGCTCCTGAGCTGCCTTTACTTCCCAGGTCCTGCCCTAGCACCAAGCCCCCATCCCTCTCATTCAGCCTCTAGCTTCTCACCGACCCCCATTACCCCACCCAGCCCCTGAGCCCCAGCCTGCCACGTCCCTGGTTCCTGCCTGTGTCCGTGGCCACACTGGCCCACTCTCTCAGTGCTCTGTATTCAGGCCCTGGAAGCTGGCTGGAGGAGTGCTATTTATTTGAAGAGGTGCCCTGGAGTAGTGGGTGTGGGGCTAGGCTGGGCCAGGCAGACACCAGGGAGTGTGCTGGCCACTGCCCAACGTGCTGACCAGTGTTGGGCTCAGGGTGAGCCTGGCCACTCCCTCCTGCCAGGGCCTAGCTCATCCCCAGGAGTCCTTCTGGGTCATCTCTGGGACCTCAGTTAGAACCTGTGCCCTCTGTATCCTGCTGCAACCTAAACCAGGGCCTTCCCAGGGGCCCCATGGGCCCAAATTAAAGGGAGGAACGTGTCTAGGCATCCTTTTGGTCTGGGCTGAGCAAGAGGTGGCTGGCAGAGCCCTGTCCTGCCCTAGATCCTCCCCCAAACCTCCCTCACTGTTTCTGAAACCAGCTCCTCTGGGCCGCTAAAGTCAGCATTCTCCCTGTTGCAGTGATGGAGGCGTCATGGACCAGAGAGGGGCAGGGACCTGTCAAGGTCACACAGTGGACCAGGGACGGGATTGAGTGTTCTCAGTGAGGCCCCTGGAGTCTCTCATTGAAGAAGCCAGTCCGCTGCCCCTGCCACTACCGGGGGGCTGCCCGACTTGACTTCTCCACTGCGGGCCTGAGGGCTGAGGCACCTTCTCATGGGCCGGGTGGGGGCAGGGAGGCCCTGAGGATCGGGTTAATGGAGCAGAAGCTTGAAACCGGAGCACGGTGAAGAGCCTGCGAAATAGCTTTGTCAGCTGCCTCCCACTCGCCACTTTCCAATTTTAGCTCCCCATGGCCGGTGCCGGGTGTCCCCAGTGAGGCCTGTGTGAGCACGGCTAGTGCCGGCCCCCAGCCTGGGACCTCTCTGGATAGACCCCCGGACCTGGGCCCGCCTGTAGACAAAGGCGTGCCCCCTGCCCACTGACCTGCCCGCCTCAGGTACACCTGGAGTAAAGCTGGCTTTGGAGCCTGAGGTTTGGGATGAGGAACCTGGGGTGGGTTCCTTGGGTCTCAAGAACCCTTGGTGGTGGCATCCCCAGCTGGCACTGACCTTGAGGCAGCTGTGAGGGACCCTGGCACACTGCCCACCTCAGGGCTCCGGGGTCCTGCGTCCGACTGTGCGACCGTCCGATCGGCTGGGCTCTGGGGCCACGGTGGGGTGTGTCCAGCCCTGGGGTCCCCACCCCCTCGAGGCTGTGATCGGTGAGTGGTGACAGCGGGAGGAGGGGGGAAGGAGGAGGGCAGGGAGGAGGTGGCCTTCCTGGAGCGGAGCTGAGCGAAGTGGAGCAGAGCCGAGTGCTGCAGAGCTGCTGGCCACAGGGAGCTGCAGGGAGGATTGGGGGGAGCACAAAAGGGGTGGCCACTGGCATCGGCTCTCACCGGGACACCTGGACCTCTCTTCAACCTGCCTTCCCTGGTCCATAGAGCCTGTGTCTCCCTCTCACTGCTCGTCAGGACTCCCCTCTTCCAGGAAGCCTTCCAGGTGGCCCCCGCTGACTTCGTCAGGCTTATGAGCTCTGCTCTGCCTTGCCACACTCACACCATGCACACACTCTGATGATCAGCTCCATGAATTTCGGCATACACCTTTACATGTGAATTCTCAGGGCACCCACACCTAGCCCCCTGCAGTGGTCCATTTTAGCATGCAGAGTCCTGCCTGGCCAGGCATCAGTGCAGTGGGGGAGTGGAACTGGAACTGACAAGAGAGATGTGAACCCCATACCCCGACCCTGTCCCACAGGGAGCTGCCAGGTGGAGGGCTGCTAGCAGGGTCACTTGAGTGGGTCCTCGAGTGTAGGCACCCTCTCCATGCAGGATGGAGGCAGACAGCAGTGATCCCAACCAACTGGGACTCCTCTGGGGGAGACAGGACTCTCATTCTGGGAAGGGGTAGCCAAGGCCTCAAACCAGCCAACCTGATACAGAGGGGTATCCTGAGGGCCACTCCACCCCGGTTCCAGAGCCCAGTGGGTTGGACGGATACATGGGTGGATACCAGACCCCAGAGTTCCCTGCTGGGGAGTGTGCCAGGGCCCCTCACAGCCTCCTTAGGGCCAGTGCCACCCGGTGATCCAGCCACTCTGGGATTCTTTGGGGTGAGGATCTCAGTCTGTGAGGGTCTGTTTGTGCGTGTGCCGGGGGCAGAGTCTGGAGGCAGAAGGAGCTGTGTGATGGTAATCCGTCAAGGATAGGTCCTGGAGCCCATGCTGATCCCCAACCCCAGTCATAGGCTCAGCTGAGACTAGAGGAGGAAGGGGTGCTCTCCTCCCTCTACCCCCAGCAGGGGCACTTCCAGGGCCTGAGCAAGGCCTGGGCGGGAGAGTCCCCTACCTTTCCATAATACCTTAAGGCGACAAGCTCCCTCCCAGCACGCACTCCCCAGAGTGACAAGGAGCCTGGCATGGCTGGTCCCTGGCTCAGAGAAGCATGAGCAGTGATTCCTGCCCTGTAGGGGCTGGGTGGGGGCTCCAGTCATGGATCACAAGTGCTAGAGGAGGCCAGCATCAGGCAAGGGTGCCTAAGCCAGACTAGGGCAGGCTTCCTGGAGGAGGTGGGACGCCTGAGCAGAGTCCTGAGGCAGAGGCAGTGATGGTTAGAGGAGAAACGAGTTAATCACAGTAGCCAGGCATGGTTGTAAGACCGTACAAGGATTAACTCTTTTTAATGTCACCACAATACCTAGGGAAGGGGTGGTTACCATCTTTCCTAGTTGACAGAAAAGGAAACTGACGTATGAGGAGGTTAGAATCAGCTGTTGGGTCAACTGCATAAGCTTCTGGAACTGGTTGCCCTGCAGGGGCAGGAACCCAGCACACCCACACCCATGCTGGCTGAGACAAGCCTGGGCCAGCCATCCAGCTGGTGCCCTTGTGAGGCTCAAAGAGAACGACTCTGGGAAGCAGATGGGGTGGTCTGGCTTCACCATTCAGAAGCCAGGTGCAGCCGGCCCGACTTGAGCCTGAGCTCTGCCTTGCTGGAGATCCACTTCTCTGAGCCTCAGGTGCTCCTCTGTAAGTGGGCACCCTGCCGGGCCTGACCTCACTGGGTTCCTGGGGGGATTCGATGACTCCCTCCATGGCCAGGGCTGGCTCACTGGACTGCTCATAGAGAGAAGCTGTTAAGAGAGGTGGAGACCCCTCGCTCACTCCAGAGGCCCAGACAGGCAGCACTCACACATAGCAGGTCCACCAGGCAAGCCCCACACAGTGGAATCTGTCGGCAGCTTGATGGGGTGGACGGCAGGTGGGTGGAGGGCTAGGGAGGCCTCTTGGACCTCAGGTTAGACAGCCTGAGGCCAGCTCCTCCCTGCATGAGGGGTGCCAAGGGGAGGGTGCCTGGCACCCACAAAACGAGGGGCAGGAAGTGACTGGCCTGGGATCAGCAAGGGCCACTGGGAAAGATGGGCAGGGAGCCAACTCTCTCAAGTGTCAGAGTCCTTTTTATTTGTTTCTGGTTGCTGCTCATAGTAAAAATTTGGGGAAAGTGTGTGTGTGTGGTATGTTGTTTATGGCGTGTGCGTATGTGTGTGTGTAAGGCTCAGGGACTGTAGGAGATAGGGTGTATGTGCAGGCACTGCCTGTGAAGATGGAGCGGGTGGGCAAACGCTTCTTTGTATGGGGTATGGGGGCCCAGAGGAGTCCTCCGGAGGGCCAGGGACAGTGGGATGTGTCTAGGGCTTGAATCAGCCTGAGCCAGATGCAACCTTATTCAGCTCAGCTCTGGTGCCCCAGAGGCCCCCACAGGGACAGTGGCCAAGCCACACCCGTGACTCAGCCAGGTCTCACCTGTCAGTGATGGAACCTGAGCACCCAGGCCCACAGCCCACGGTGCGGCCACGGACAGTCCTCACATGAGGCCTCTCCATCCTCGGCCTCTTTGTTTGTTGCACTCTCCGGGCACCTGTCTCCTATTCCCATCACCATGTGGCTCTGGGCAGGGACCTCAGTGTTCCCATCTGTGGGAGAAAAGTCCAGCCCACCGGCTACCCACTTGCCTGAGGGCTGGGGAGGTCCTCCTCAGGGACAGGCACTGCTGCTCAGGAGGGGCCAAGGGCACTCACCTGGACAGACCAGGTTGTCCCACTCCCCACCTGGCCCACCTGGGATCCTTCAGGGCCCCGTCCTTGTCCCTTTTGACAACACTTTCTTCTCCTGGGCCTTCCCTTTCCACCCTCTCCCATCCATACCTCAGGGAGAGTAAAAGGATGGCCCCCGCCCCACTCAGACCTGGGCAATGAGCCTGGAAGCTAGAGAGATGGTGGGAGGCTCTGAGGTGCGGTTTTCTGTCTCTGTCTCCCCACATCCCACCCCACCTCTTCCTGCCCCATCAGGGCCCTCCATTTCCCACGCCTCTTTGACCAGACCAGCGGCTCTCTAAAGGCAGCAGCAACAAGTCAGGCTCACCTCTGGGTCCCTAACAGGCCTGGAGAGGCTGGCATGCTGTTGGCATGCAATGACTACTTGATGGCCAGCTGGCTGAGTACATGGTGGCCTGGGCACCTGTCTCCCCAGCTGGTCTGGGACTTCTAGGATCTCAGGGGCCGAGTCTACCTTGCCCAGCGCCCCCTTACCTGGGGCAGTGGAGCTGCTCGACAAGTATTTGTAGAACTAATAGAGGAGATACTGAGGGCTGAGATTTATTGAGTGCTTACTGTGTGCCATCCACTGTGCCAGCACTTGGCACCTTTTAATTCAGTGAGTCCTGAAGAGGGATTCTGCTGGGGGAGTGGAGCAGACCTCTAAGCTGGCCCCTCCAATTATGTGTGTGTGTTTAGAGGTAGATGTACCTTCCTGCTAGAGAAGACCAGTCACTTGTGTTACTTGTGTAGTGACTCACACGGGCGGCGTACATACTGTGAAAACCGCCTCCTCAGGGAAAGCCATCCACAGCTTCCTGGACCCTGCGTGTTGGAGCTCTTCTTCAGGGATGGGGCTGAGGAGGGAGTCCATGCTGGCCCCCTACTTGGAGCCCCGACCCTGCATGGAGTGACAGGTCTAGAGACCTCAGCAAGAGTAGTGAAGGCAATCAGGATGAAGGGCCCCTCAGGTTTCCTGGGAAGGAAGTTTTTCTCTGATGCCACTTGAAGGGAAACAGCCAGGCAGGACCTGTGAGTGTGGCGTCAGCACCATCTGTTGGCATATGTGTATACATATGATTCATGCTCCCAAGTCTCGGGATTTGTGTGTGTCTGTGTCTTTGTGTGGGCCCGTGTGAGCAGAGATGTGGCTACCCTCCATGGAGCCACCCCTCCCCATGACAGTAACTGCAGCGGAGGGGCTGACCCTTTGGCAGTCACGGAGGGGCCTGGAGCTCTCCTGCAGCAGCCCTCCCAGCTCAGCCCTGTGCCATGGGGAGGGAGGTATACTATTCCTTTGCCTGGACCCACTGCCTCAAAGTCCTCTTGCTGGCGTCACCTCTGCCCTCTGCTGCCAGTGCCCACCAGCAAAAAGAGGTGCCTGTTGGAATAGCTGGTGGGGGGCAGAGCTGCCCAGTAGTGGGTAGCATGCCCACCCTGGGTAATCTGCTCAACTGGAGGCCACGGCTTTTGGAGGCCTGCAGGCCAGGGTTAAATATTAGTTCTGTGTCTTTCCATGAGCCTCAGTTTCTCCATCTGTAAAATAGGGTGACAATCCCTTGGGTTATTGGAGATCTTGATGGGGGTCAGGTTTACACAGTAGATGCCCACTCACTGGGATCTGCAGTGATCGTGAAAATAATCATTATTATTACAAACCTGAGGGTCTGAATCTAAGGAAGAGCCCTAAGGTGTGGGTCGGCAAGATGGCTAGGACCATAGTGCCCCCCGAATCTGCAGAGGGAGGGATGCCCACAGATGGGCCCATGGCCTAGGATTGGCCTGGGGCTATGAGGATGCTCTGGTGAGGGGGATGGAGTGTGGCTGGGTGGCTGGGGGATGCTCCCAGCCCAGAGCCCTCTGCATCCTCCTGCACGTGTGGAGCCCTGTGGGTCTGCAGGGTCCCCTGCAGGGGACAGGGGCAGTGAGCACCTGCCCAAGGGACTGCATCTGTTCGTCCGCAGCTGGCGTCTCATCCCAGAGCTCTTGCTGATGCTGACAGGGTGTCGGTCTCCTTCCCTGCTGTGGCTAAGCATGCCCGGGGATATTGCCCTCCTGCCATGGGATATTGGCTCTGGTCGCCTTTGAAGCACCTCTTCTGAGAGAAGGGGCCCAGCTGGCTGTTTCAGGTTGGCTTCCAGGAGCAGATGGAGTCCTCAGATGGAGCCTTGTTCTCTCAAGGCCTAAGGCTGCCCTGTCCAGCCAGGCTGACGGGGCTGCCCTCCTAGTGCTTGTCTGCTTTCTGCTGCCGCAGGGCCTGCAGGAAAACCCCTTTCACCTGGTCCAGGGTCTCATGGTACATTCGGAAGTCCTCCTCCTTTCCCTGCAGAGCGTTGCCTAGGGCAGCCTTCAGCATTTCATTCTCCTCCACCTGGATGGCCAACCTGGACCACACAGAGAGAGGGCTCAGCAGGGCTGAGCTGGCACGTGTGAGCATGTGTGCATGTTTGCGAAGGGCCCTGGGGCTGCCAGCACAGCTGCTCTTCACACTCAGGCTACTCTCTGACCAGTCCCCTCCTCTCAGGGACCCTCAGGGAATAATACCATCTGGGATTCCTCTCTGGGCCCACTCTGAGCTGCTGGGCCTAGTATCTGGTAGTTCCCCAAATGTTGACTGCCTCAAGGCATGCGTACTAATTTATAGAGGTTCCCCTTCCTTCCTTTCCCACCACGGCATTTGACCTTAAAAAGTTTAAGTGAATGAGAAAAGTGGGTTCAGTAACCCACACATGATAAAGCTTTTCTTGAGACCATGAGATCTTTAGTCACGGTTGGGTCTCTCTGCCCCCTGATGGCCGGCCACTGAATGGCAGGCTTAGAACCCAGGACCCTGCAGGACCAGCCTTCTGAGCAAATAGAAGTCACGGGGGGAGCGATGTGATCCCTCTGCCTGTCAGGGCACCTCCACCCATGCAACATCACCCTTTTCAGAAAAAGGGGCAGGGAGCACCTGGTGGTCAGCTCCTCCATCTGGGATTCCATGGGCACACTGGAGAGCTGGGCGGAAGATGGGTCCTTCCTCTCACTTTCGCTTGGGTGGTGCCTGGTGTTAGAGGCAGGCAGACCTGTGGGGCAGCAGTGGCCACTTTTTGTGATCAGGCCATGGCTCTGTATTAGCACTTCCCCCCGCCCAACCCCCAACTGTCCACTTCCTGCTTTTCCACTTTTTGAAACATTATACGTCCTTCAGGTTATAGGCTGCCTCCCTCCAGGCCCTGCTTTGTACTGAGATGGCTCCTCTTGTTAATGTTTCCATATTTGCATTTTACAAGTTTCTGGAAGTCAGCTGGGCCTGGAAGTCAGGTCTGGCCTGCAGGTTGGGTCTGAGTTGAGCAGTCATCGGACCTGATGCTCTCTTACCATTGGGCCCCTCACCTCCAGCTCTATCCATACATATAGGGGATCCAGGGTGGCTGAGTCCAGGGGACAAAGAGTGCTCAGAAAAAGAAATCAGAGCCCACCCAGTGGGGAACTCCAGTACTATCACAGTATCAGAAAACCTCTGTGCTGAATAAGACCTCAGGGGCGGCCTGGTGCAGGGTAAGTCACCTGACATCAGCAGCCCTGGCTTTTACTTCCTGCTGTGTGGCCCCAGGTAAACTGTCAACCTCTCTGAGCTGATCTCCTCACCTGTTTCATGAGGAGAATAGTTCTTGCCTCCAGAGCTCTGTGAGGCCACAGTGAATGCACGTCTGGCCCTCAAGGCCTGTGTGATGGAACCACCACCTCAGCACTTCATGACTTCCCTACCTGACTTCATATTCCCCTCCCCATGCTCCAGTCTCACTGCCTCCAAGCCTCCAGCCATGTACCCACCTCAGGGCCTTTGCACTTGTTCTTCCCTCTGGTATCTATGCCACATCCCCACCCCCTTCTGCTGTCTTTGCTCAGATGTCAGCTCATCAGTTAGGGTGACTGCTCCACAGAAATCAGCTGCTCTCCGTACCTCCTGTCCCCTTCCTCTGCTATGAGCCACAGCACCTGCCTCTATCTGACCTACCATCCTTTGCTGGTTTGTTTATGGTTCTTTTCCCCACTGGCATGGAACTGCCACAAGGGACCACATTTCGCAATCAGGCTTCCTATTGTATAGGTGAAGGGGTGTGCTGTGCCCCCCAGAGGGGTGGTGCATTTCCCAGGTCACAAGCAGCATGCACAGAAGCCACACGGTCCCTTTCTCTCCAGGCAGTTGCCCCTTCCTTGTCCAGGCAGTGCCAAAGTAGTTTTTCTTACTGTGGCTTAGCCCTCCCTAGTTGGGAGCTTGGCTGCCTGGCAGGAGTAAGTCCAAGGTCTGGAGACACTATATCCCTAAGGGACCTGATCTGAGAGCTCTGCAGAGCTAAGCCCTATAGTCCTTCCCCAGCCTGTACTCTCAGCAGCTCCTGGAAGGCCCGTGGAGTCTTGGCTCTGCTGGAGGGAAAAGGGCTTTACTCCTTCTCCGTGCCCTACTTCTGGCACGTCCTACAGTATTCTGATCTCACCTGCCCTGGGAAAAAAGATCTAAGTGTCCTTGGCTGGGGGAGGGGTACTGGGGTGTTGAGAGGCAGGGAAGTGGGGACAACCGTCCACGCCAGAACCCGGAGGGGTTGGGATAGAGATATCAGAGAGAGGCAGACCCATCATCTCCACACTGAAGATTCTCCCTCCCCAAAAATGGCTTCTGGCTCTGGCATCTCGCACCCCCACCACCCCACAAGATGCTGCCACCTGTGGTCCAGAGACTGTACCTTAAGAACCACTGTGTTAGAGCCATAGAACTGAACTTTTAGTTTAGGACACCTAAACTGCCCTCTTTCTGCAGCTGGTGTGGTCATGTGACTAGGATCTGGCCAATGGGATGAAAGCAGAAGTGACTTGCGGAACCTTAGGGTCCTGCCCTTGGAAGCTAAGGGGCTCAGGACAGAGGGCAAAGCCAGGCAGCAGCCCCTCCACCAGGGTGGAGCTCAGCCTGCCTCTGCTGCTGCGTGTGCTCTCCCCCGGCCCCCCAGTCAGAACCAGGAGCCCCAGAGCACCGTCACCCATGTGGCCCTGGGCCGGTCCCACCCCCAGCCCTACCTGTTTTGCTCCTGGGGGCTGCTCTCTGAGAGGCTGACATCCTGCCCGGCTCCAGGCGCATCTTCTCCAGGTGCTGCTCCAGCACCACGGCGCGGTGCCGCTCTTCCTGCAGCCTCCTCTCTGACTCCAGAAGCCTGCTGTTCCTCTCCTCCACCCTGGTGATGAGAGAACAAGGGCCACCATACTCCCTGGCACCTGCTCAGACTCTCAGAGAGCTGGGCACATCTTACACCGGAGGGCACGGGCTCCGTTCTTCCTTATTTTTATTGCAGTAACATAGATATGTGCATTTAAAAACCATATAGTTCTCTCTAAGCCTTAAGGTGAAAAAATAAAATGCAGCCTCTTCCCACCCCTCCTCACTCCCAATTCCTGCTCTCCAGAAGCAACTACTTATATCGCTTTTAGCTGTTCCTTTCACTACTGCCATATTTCTACAGATGCTTATGCTGCTATTTTTTAAGGCTTAAATATAATCTTATGTGTATATCTTATGCAACATGAGATTTTAGTTTTATTTTAATACTTTCTCCTTACCAAACAGAATCACCTCAACACCTCCCAATGTAGTTATATTACCATTATTGGGGGCTGAATGAATGTTAGGTAGCATATTTGTTTTCTATTGCTGCTGTAACAAATTACCACAGACTTAGCTTAAAACAATGCAGATTTATCGCCCCATGGTTCTGTAAGTCAGAAGTTTAGCAGGTCCTGTTGGTTTCTCTGCTCCAGGTTTTATAAGCCAAAATCAAGGTGTTGGCTGACCTGGGCTCTTACCTGGAGTTTCTAGGAGAGAATCTGCTTCTAGGCTTGTCCACGTTGTTGGAAGGCTTCAGTTCCAGTTGAAGGACTCAAATCCCTGTTTCCTGTTGGTTTGTTGTCTGGGTGACTTTCAGCTTTTAGAGACTACTGGGCCCTCTCCATCTGCAAAGCCAGCCGGATACCCTTTTCATGCTGTCTCTGACTTTTTCTGTAGTACCTCTCTGACTGACCCCAGATGGAGAAATTTCTCTGCTTTTAAGGGTTCAAGTGATTAGATTGTGTAATCCAGGATAATCTCCCTGTTTCAGGGTCCATGATGATTATTACATCTGCAAAGTCTCTTTTGCCATATAACATAAAGTATTCACAGGCACAAGAGTGGGGGTGAAGGACACAGGGAACATAATCCTGTCTACCACAGGGGGTTACATTAGGACACTCAAGAGGCAGTATACTCATGATTACTTTTTTTTTTTTTGGTCATGTCACACAGCATGTGGGATCTTAGTTCCCCAACCACAGATTGAACTGGGGCCCTCTGCAGTGGAAGAGCTCCAAGTCCTGACCACTAGACTACCAAAGAATTCTGGACATTTTCTTTCTTATTTGCTTGTTTTGCTTAGAGTTTGTGATTGCTTTCTGTTTGTTATTATGATTGCTTATTATTTTCTAGATACTTGTTATGAATTTATGGGCCTTCAAGCCCTTGTTATTTGGCTATTTCACCGAAGGATCTGATTATTTTCTTACTGAGTTTGAGGCTATGGTCCTTCTTTTGGTGAGGTATGGCATTTCAGACTTTTGTGATACCAAAGGTTTAGCTAGACAGCCAGGACTCTTTGAGGTTTCACCCAAG
Source organism: Bubalus kerabau (assembly GCF_029407905.1). Lineage (NCBI taxonomy): Eukaryota > Metazoa > Chordata > Mammalia > Artiodactyla > Bovidae > Bubalus > Bubalus kerabau. Next base: position 16,543,029 of record NC_073643.1, read on the forward strand.
CAAAGGATCACATACACACATAGACCCATGCAAATCAGAATGGGAACCTGGAAGTGTAAGAACGGTGTCGGAGGAAGCATTCTTCCCACCTTCCCGGTGTTCTTCCCTGCCTTCAAGAAGGAACAGAATGGTAACAATTTTGAACAGAATACAACTACCAACACAGAACTGTATGCCAACACAGTATACAGCTAACAATGTTAGTTTCAACGTTCCTTGTTATTTTGAATGTTCCTTGAAACTTTATTTGCTGAAGCAAATGACTAAACAACCTAAAGGTGCATCAACAGGGGAAAGACCAAAGGTAACATATTCACACCATGGGATATGGTAGAATATGATGGAGTTGTGCTGCTCAACACAGTGTCTGCAGCCTCGTGTCCACATGTAGCCATTCAAATAAAAAGTCATGAAAATAAAATAAAATGTAAAATTCAGTTCCCCAGAAGCTCTGGCTATCAGCTGAGAGAGAATCACACATGTGTGACTCTGAGAGTATCTCTTGAATGTTGCACCCTAGGTCTCTCGCCTGCCCCACCCTCACCCCAAACCTGCATGGAGAGGCCCTGGAAGATGAGGCACCACATGGAAAGGGAGGCGACGTACAGAACAGAGGCGCCCCTACTGAGCTAGCTGAATGGAGCATGTGAGTGATCCCGCTGGCATCATGTGAAGCAGAATTACCTAGGCTACCCACAGAACGGTAAGAAAGAATAAATCATGTTTGAGGCCACTAGGTCTGGGATGGTTTGTTAGGCAGCAATAGATAACCGAGTCACCTTGCTTCACACACGCACTGCCCCAGACTCAGGTGCAGCTCAAAGAAAATGGGAAAGAAAGCCATAACTGAGTGTGTTTCTTCCATTGGATAGGCTGGAGGCTTGTGCTAGCCATTATATTTCAGTGACAGAAAAAGAATTTATGTTACTTTTTCTCCTTTGCTTGAGCATGTCTGAAATTCATATCCTCTCTGTGTACATACTACTGAAGAGAAAACAAAGCTGATCACCCCCTCACTGCTTAGGCAGTCGCTGTCCCAGCACCTCAGCTCCTTTGGTGACTTACTCCATCTTTTCCTTTGGCAGTTTGCCCCTCCTCCATTTAATTTAATTTTTTTTTTTTTTTTTTTGGCTGCAGTGTGTGGCATGCAGGATCTTAGTTCCCTCACCAGGGATCAAACCCATGCCCCCTGCAGTGGAAACATGGAGCTTTAAGCACTGGGCCACCAGGAAAGTCCCAGCGTTCCTCCATTATGTGAGCACCTGGAGGTCCTTCCAGTAAGGGTGTCTGGCCTTTGTCCAGGGTTGACATGTGAGCCACCCAGGCCAGCTAGACCTTCTCTCCCAGGACCCACTGGCATAAGAACTGAAATCCACTGGGCCAGCATCATTCTCGTGGCCCAGGAGAGACTACTCCAGGGTTCCTGCTACTAATATCCCTGGACCTTCTTGGGCTCCTCTTCTGCCCTGCAACTTGGAGACGGCCAGCACTTTCCCACACTCTCCTTTCCCTTGACTTAGCCAGAATTGGTTTCTGTTGTCACCGAAGAGCCCTAACTGACATGTGACATGGCCTGTTCAGGGAGATACTCAGCGGTATCCTTTATATTTTTCAGTGTGGAGGTCACATGGTTGGGCCATGTGTTGGCCTGGGCAGCTACAGTTCTTGCCAAAAGTATCACTTGAGAGAGGAACACTGGTTTATCCGAATAGAAATCTGTCAACAACCCCTTAGAGGAAACCAAACCCCCGGTCCACTGCCTCAGGCCACACGCTTCCCTCCCCCAACCAGGAAAGCCCCAGCTCCCCATCTCTCGGTGACCCTTTTCCTCTTTGTTATTTCAGGCCTCAGTCTCGCCTGGAACTTCTTCCCACCGCAGCCTGCAGAGACACGGAGTGCAGTGCCGTGCTCATCCTAGATCTTTCTTACTGGTGAGTTGACTTGACTGATGTACCTACTTCAGAGTCCCTTCCTTGAGACTCCCACCTCACAGCCACATGCGTCCCAGGACAGGGCAGAACACAAGTGTGATGACGGGGCCCCGAGACTCAGGGGCACTTGGGGGGCACATGAGATGTGGCCGGGAAGGCCCGGGACCAACACTATGGGAACCAAGCTCACCAATGGGGTGGACCCAGGCACGGACACGGCCTGGCCTCTGTCCAAGAGGGATGCCCCTGGGTCAGGCTGCCCACCACCAGCCCGCCTGGGCCCACGAGAGTGTGTCCCTGGCTCCAGGCATTACCGTTTCTGCAGGACGGTGACAAACTCCGTGAGCCGGTCGCGCTCCACCTCGGCAGCCTGCCAGAGGGCCTTGAACTCCGTCACCTGAGTCTGCCAGCCTTTTTGTTCAGGGGAGTCCAAGAACCTGGGGACCAGGGTGGGGGCAGAGGTCAGTTAAGGGTTACCTGAAGAGATGCTTATCCCTGTGAGGGTGGGAGGGACTGGAAGGACATTCACAGGTCCTCAAAGGGAACCAGAGAGAAGGAAGACAGTCCAGTCCCTTCTGGCCTCTTCCGCTGGCTTCTTCTCAGCCTCCATTCCTGGCTCTGCTGAAGTCTCTCGACCTCACTTAGCTGGCTCCAAAGCCATTCCCCACCAGGACTAGAGTTTCATCAGCACCTCTGTCCACCCAGTCCCTGTAGGGGCCTGGAATCAGTATGGTTGCCTTGGAAGCTGACTCTTGGGCACCTGGTGGTCCTACCCTGGGAACCCGTGTGGTGTGGGACCTGGCCGCCCTTCTCAGTGCCAGCTGGGCCCAGCCCCTCCTGTCTCCCCGTCAGCCTGTCCTGGCCCTCCTGTATTTCCTGGCATGACCCTCAGCCCAGTCCTCTTTCCTGGGCCCTGGACTCCTGCTTTGTAATTTAGTCAGTTTTCTCCAGCCCTGATCCAGCCCATCTCTGGTTCCCTTCTTACCACTGGACCTTACCTGCTGGCTGGGGTTGGGACCAAAGGGGAGCTCTGCACGCCCCCACCCCCAGAGCGCTTGTACAGTGCCAAGCTGCTCTCTCCTTTGCCCTCACCCTTCCTAGGGAGACCCTGGTGAGGCTGACTTGCTCTTCCAGAACCACAGGACATGAGGAGGGCTGGGCTGGGGCCAGGAGCCCAGAAGCTGACTGGCTCCCCTCTCTGGGCCCCAGTCCTCCGCTGAACAGGGCTTGGTTGAGATCGACTCTGAGGACTGCAGGCTCCTCCCTGTTCTGGTTCCTAAGTATACTCGAAGGCTTTGCCGCTCAGTGTGGTCTCTGAATCAGCGAGCTTGCTGGAAATGCGGGATCCCATTTCCTGCAGGATCCTACCTGCGGAGTCAGAACCTGCTCTAACCTGGCAGATCCTCAGCTGATTCGTGTGCACAGTGAGTTAGGAAAACCTACTCTAGTCGCCTCTGTGATCTCACATGTTGGGGGAAGGTGTTATCCCCTCACTCTACCTGCCTCCCAGGCACCGCATCTGAGCCAGCACGCTAGCCCTGACAGACACACTCTCTGGGATCACTCCTACTTGCTGAACATCTGTCCTGTCCCTGATGGGAGGGAACTGTGAGCTCCGTGAAGGCAGGACTCACATGTGGTTGGCTTTGGTAAATATGTGTCTTGTGGAAGACACAAGCTTAAGAACCAGCAGTCTGGCCAGCCTGGGGCACATTGGCTTCTGCAGCCCTTTGGAGTGCAGAGGTCATGGCCGCATAAGCCAGGCAGGGACCTTGGGGTCATCTTGTCTATCCTCCTGCTCTCACTACTGTGATAACCGCTTCAGAGCGACAGAGCCTCAGTTCTCCCTGTGCTGTAAGGAGAGTGTGACATGGGCCCTTGAGGCTCTGAGTCAGACCCCTCTCCCCACTGCCGTTGTGGCCCCAGGCTGATGGAGGGGCCATCTGCAGGGCTGCCCTCAGCCCATGGTGCCTGTGCCGCCAGATGTCAGGCCAGAAGCACCACCCCCAGACACTTCCTGGGGGACCGCCCCCAGGATTTGCCGAGAGCCACACAGCAAGGTGAGTGTGAGACAGAGGCCCTTGAGAGGCCTCAAGCAGAACCTGAGCTGACCTGCCCAAGGAGTGGGGGCAGGAGCTGACAGCAGGAGCACGGCTCCAGTGGACAGTACACAGGACAAGTGAGGCAGGACAAAGCAGCCCCTTGTCTGTGAGCTGGCAGGAAGGACAAAGGGCCATTGGAGTGCTACGGCTTGATTCTATCAACAAAGAGCGGGCCAGAGAGCTGAGGGGATATCAGTGGCTTCAAGTGGGAACCGTGTGACGTGAAATTCTCCCCCCTAGAGATGGACTCTCAATGGGCAAGAGGAGGCAAGGGAAGGTTCTGGGTCCTAGGCCCTGGAAGGTTCCTGGTGTGAACTCTGGTAGCAGAAGGAACACTAGGCCAGGACTCCTATTGTGAAGCCACTTGCCCTTTCACCTTAGATAAGGCCCTGGACCTCCCTGACCCTCCATGTCCCTATGGAAACTGGGAAGAGTCCCCAGACGTGGCCTGGCCTCAGTTTCCCATCCTTGTAATGGGATGGTAACACCAGCTAAGTGATCAAGGATGGGAAGTCCTGTGAAGGCATGGTGCTGAGAGGGCTGGGTTCCTACCTGGGTGAGGCCCCATGAGGACTGGGCAGGGAAGGCCATGTGAGAGAAGATTCCACCAGTGTGTGGCCCAGGCCGGTCACGGAGCTGTGCAAAGACAGAATGGGCTCATCACCATGGGCAGGCAGGCTGGGCCCAGCTGTGAGGGGAGCAGGGGCCAGCAGGGACCTGGGAGTGGAGGAGGGGGCAGTGCTGGCCCTTAGAGCCACCCTGTGGATTTGCCGCCCTCCTTTCCAGAACTCTAGCTTGCTTAAAAACAAGACAGAGCCCGGGGACATCAGAGCCTCGAAGGGTCCAACACAGGTCTGTTTGACAATCCTAGAAGCGGGTGAGAATTGAGGCCAGCTGGGAACCAATTTTACAGACAGCTGCAGCCAAACGCTCTTGAAGTAATGGTATCTGGAACTCACTGGCCCCTTCATACAGACGCAAGACTGACAGAAGGGGAGGCCCACGTATCAGAAAGACAACACCACATACATCGTAAAATTGCATCCGGGGCTTCCCGCCCTTTCTTCTGAATAATGAAGATGCACTTCCCGACCCAGCCCCCCACCCCATTTTTTCTTACCGAGAAGATCCAAGCCTGCCAGCATGATCGCCTGCTGAGGCTGGGGGCTTGGTCAGGCCAGGGTCCTCGGGGAGCTTGGTGGAGGCCCGGCTGACCTCGGGCCCACTGGAGCCCTCGTCTACTCCTTTATTCCGAAGATACTGCAGGGAACAGACGTGGGTTCCATCATCAGGGCCTTGGCTCAGAGGCCTGGAGAAGGCAGGAGGGGGCCTTGGCTTGATTTCGGGGCTTTCAGGGGATATGAAAGAGGCTTCTTTTCAGGAGTGCAAAGCGAGGCCTGTTGGGTGAAGGCACTGCTTGCATGATAATAACAGCTCATAATGCCTCTCTTCAGAAAGGGCGCTTCACAGCCAGAGGAGGGTGACCGGGCCAGGAAGCTGAGCCACATTCAGGTCCCAAGGGGAGGTGAGGGGGCAGGTCCACCTCTCCGGGTAGCCCCACCCACACGGGGGTGAACATCAGGTGTGACTTCAGGCCTTTTTCAGCTGGAGATATGAAGACCTTCCAAACACCTGAAGCCAAGAGCAAGGGTTGGCAGCCTGGCCGGGAGGCTGGGCTTCTCAGGCCCCCACCTTCCCGCATCCCTCCCTCTTTCAGATGGCTGGTGGGGCCAGTGGAAGGAGGAACGTTTGAGGACCCCCAACGGGAGGTCTGGCCACCATCAACAGCGGGACAGTTGGTGTGAGCCCTGAACAACCTGGCACGTCCCTTAAGCCCTGGCCACCCCGAGGAAACTCGCCATGTGCGCCCTTTTGTCTGGGGTAGTGCTCGGCCCCCAACTGCTTGGTGTGACCTCTGAGGTGAAGGTCAGTCCTCTTTTCTGTGCCTGGAGCCAGGACAGCAGTGAGGTGGAGATACTGTGACCTCCAGGCCTCTGCTAAGGTAAAACATCCTCAGGAGCTCATGCGTTAGACAGGCATTTACTGAGCAGCTAACTACTGTGTGCTCGGTCCTGGGCCAGGCACTGAGGCACCACCGTCGGTGCCCCCTCAAGGAGAATTTGGGAGAGAAAACAGGAAAATGATCACACTGTGTGACAAAAGTTTGGCTTGGGGATGCACAGGAGATAGGAGAGTACCCGGGAGGGGCTTATAATATAGACTGGGAGCCCCGGAGCTTCCTGGAGGAGCTCTGGACTAGTAAGATGTCAAAGCTGAAGGGGAGGGTAGGGAAGTCGTGTGCTTTGGGTATGTGCACAGGCCCAGAGTGGGGAGAAAGCTGGGCCATGGGGGAGCTCAGTGGCATCCATGTGGTCAGAGTGGTGGATGGTGGGCAGTGAAGAGAAGATGCAGGAGGGATGGCAGCAGGAGCCAGTCATATGGTGCCCTGCAGACTGGACGAAGGAGTGTGCTTCCCTTCTGCTATCCTGCTGCCTGGAATGTGGATAAAAGTGCTGGCACTGTGGCCACCATCTTGGGTCATGAGGATGAACGCCACAGCTGGGGAGGAAGAGGCTAAGCTGGCAGGAGCCTGGACCCTTGAGGGCCAGGTGAGGCTGAGGGTGATGGGGAGCCACAGACAGGTTTTACAAGGAGCAGGGAGACAATCAGATCTGTACTTCAGTGAGGAAAGGTGTGTGCAGCATGGGCCGGGGAGCCAGATGGAAGCAGGGAGCCCAAGCGGGGCAAGGTAGGAGATGGTGCAGCCCGAGGGAACACAGGTGGAGAGAAGAGGAAGTGGCTGAGGCTTCTCTGGGTAATGGGTGGACTTGCCCGACTTGGGAGCCAGCAGGCTGAGCCAGCGCCCTGCTCACCTGCACACTGAGCTGCCCAATCTCCAGCTCCAGCTGCCGCACCTTGGCCTCCCGCTCAGCCACCATGGCCCGTAGTTGGGCCACCAGGCTGCTGCTTCGCTGAGCCTCGCTGTTGAGCTGCTGGTCTAGGCGGTGCTGGGACACTCGCGTCTTCTCCTCCTGCAGACTCAGGCTGCCCAGAATCTCCTGGAGCTGCTTCAGCTGGTCCTGTGGGGCCATGTGGGAGGGTGGGCGAGGGGAGCCACGACTCTCAATAGAGAAGGACAAGAGAAGACCAGCAACCCACCCCTTCCCTGCTCCTCAGGAACCTAACAGTGGGACGCTAGTGTTCCCTTGAGAAGGAAGAATACTTTGCCTGCCCTCAGCGGGTATTCAACCAGGTTTTCCTGTCCTCAGCTCCTTTCTCCTTGAGATCAGGGTTAAGAAGGACATCCAAAGGGCTTCCGGGAGCCCCATCCAAGGAGATTTTATGATCAGATAAGTCTGGTTTGAATTCAGTTGTGTGGCCTTGGATGACTTACCTAGCTATGAAATTGGATTATGTGTTCCTAAGGGTTATCTTCAGAGAAGGCAATGGCACCCCACTCCAGTACTCTTGCCTAGAAAATCCCATGGATGGAGGAGCTTGGTAAGCTGCAGTCCATGGGGTCGCTAAGAGTTGGACACGACTGAGCTACTTCACTTTCACTTTTCACTTTCATGCATTGGAGAAGGAAATGGCAACCCACTCCAGTGTTCTTGCCTGGAGAATCCCAGGGACGGGGGAGCCTAGTCGGCTGCCGTCTATGGGGTCGCACAGAGTCAGACACGACTGAAGTGACTTAGCAGCAGCAGCAAGGGTTATCTTCCCTGGAAGAGGAAGTGGCAACCCATTCCAGTACTCTTGCCTGGGAAATCCCATGGACAAAGGAGCCTGGCAGGCTACTGTCCATGGGGTTGCAAAGAGTTGGACATGACTGGTGACTCACCATCATAAACCACACCCCAAGAGCCCAGAAGGGTGTGCTGTTGCTACCACACAGACAGGGATATGCACTGGCTCCCCTCAGTCATCCTTTCCATTCCTCCATGAAAAATAACCCAGGGTGTAACTGCATCTGCTCCCCCCTACATCCTCTTCTTCCTCCTTTGGGGTCCACAGGCTCAGTGGCTCATGGCCAGCATCAACCTCTCACAGCAGGTCCTCTGCTGGCCCTCTGGCAGCCTCTATGCTGCTCCTGTGCCCAGCGCCAGGCTTTGGGGCTGGGCCCAGCAGAGCAACGAGCTCCCGGGCCATGTGGGTGGCATGTTGGGGTGCATGAGGACTCCGGGGGCTGGGACTGGGTCACAGGTCTCTGGTTGGGGTGGGGGCCCCGAGGTAACTGTACCATGAGGGCATCAATGAGCTCATCGTCATGCCGGCCCTTCTCCACAAGGGTCCCCATCTGACTCCTGAGGGTCTTCACTTCACTCGACAGCACCTTGTTCCGGGACCTCATGCCCTCAAACTTCTTTTTCAGCTCTTCGAGCTCTCTCTGGAGGGCATCCCGCTCCGCCGCAAGTTTCTGTAATCAGAGGGGGCAGTCACAGGCTGCAGGGCTGAGTGGGACCCTTGGTCACAGCTGAGCCTTCACTGCCACTCACTGATGAGGCCAGAGCAGAGAGGGGTTGGGACCCCATGGACTGTAGCCCACTAGGCTCCTCTGTCCATGAGATTCTCCAGGCAAGAATGCTAGAGTGGGTTGCCATCTCCTCCTTCAGAGGATCTTCCTGACCCAGGGATCAAACCCACATCTCTTGCATCTCCTGTATTGGCAGGTGGGTTCTTTACCACTGAGCCACCTGGGAAGTCCCAGTCTGTCTTCTGAGGACCCTCAATCCCTGCCTGGGTGGCGAAAAGAGAAAAGCCATGCTTTGGTGGACGACACTAAGCCTAATGTTCAAACTGAAGTGTCTCACCCCATCAAGAGCTAGTTTCAGGCCCAGCATCTCCATAACAGCCATAATGGGGCCACCCTGATACTCATGAAATGGGCTCGGGGTGAGGAACCAGTCAGGCTGCTCAGGGTGGACCAGCAGGGCGTGAGGAGCATGCACAGAGGTGACCCCGAACCTCAGAGCCTCTGAGTCTTCACAGACGTGGTTGTGGTCTCCCGGCCCCACATGCCCCTGACCTCCTGCCGGGCACACTTACCTCCCATCCTTCCTGTTTTTCCCTCTCCAGGTTGCGGATCCGCAGCAGATTTTTCTCCTGGGCCGACAGCTTCCTTGAGTCAGGATAGACAGACAGCTCACTGGCTGTTTCTTCGGACCGGCTCCGGGTCTGTCCCAGCTGTTTCTCAAGCTCTCTAACCTGAAGGTGGTTCCACAACGGGTCTGCAGTGAAACTCGACCCCTCAGAGGGGCCGCCCTGTGACGCGATGGATGCATGACCCCCCTGGACAGATGACACCGCAGTTCCAGATGGGTGTGGAGGCCCCTAGGAGAGGGACTGTGGTGGGGGAGGGGTGGAAGGGGTCTGTGGCAGCATCCTGAGCAGAACAAGGGAAGACACTAGAGAGGCTTTGCTTGGCAAAGAGAAACTTCAAAGGAAATGAGAGAAATCACCCTATCTCTGAGGCCGAGAAGCAGATGTGGAGCCCCAGGAACTTGGGAGGGAAAGGACAGCAGGTCTCAGTACCAGGAATAGCTAACAGACAGGCCACCTGAGCCTGGGGACGCTCCTCGGGAGACCACGGGCTCCTGCAGGAGATGCTGCGAGGGAGGGCAGGGTGGGGAAGCTGGGAGACCAGCTCAGAGCCTCACTGGCTGTGACTCTGCAGATTACTTCTCTGAATCTGAGGTTCCTCATCTGTTAAGGGTAGGGGATCTATGAGTACACCCTGTATGTTAGGAGAGTTCAGAATCCCAACTTGTCTGAGCCTGGGAATCCCCAAGATGTTTCTTGGGGTGACAAATCTTGGGGCCCACTCCAGGGGAAGAACACTGGGATTTTCATTTTAAACAGGTGCTATAGATGATTTTTAGGTTAGGCAGCTTTGAGAAACCCCAAAATGGCCTCAAAATGACGGCGGAAGCCCTCAGCACAGGGCAGGTGGAAGTCATCCTACAGAACAATGGCTTTATCACTTTGAGTTTAATGTGGATAACCCCTAGGGCCCTTCTAACCCTGATTTCTGTGTCAACACAACATACATGGTGTGACCCTGAAAGTGTTAGTCACTCAGTCATGTCTGACTCTTTGCCACTGTGTGGACCATAGTATGGCCCACTGGGTTCCTGTGTCCATGGCCAGGAGAAAAATTCACTGGGATCCCTGGTAAAGGGCTGCAGGATCAGCGCCCTCCTGTGGCACTGTGTGGTAATTCCATTTAAGCGCTAAAGAACACTTGCTTTTATCCATTTATTTACACAGCTTTACAACACTAACGCAACCCACTCCAGCGTTCTTGCCTGGAGAGTCCCAGGGACGGGGGAGCCTGGTGGGCTGCCGTCTATGGGGTCGCACAGAGTCGGACATGACTGAAGTGACTTAGCAGTAGCAGCAGCACAACACTAACAATAATAACTAAAGTGCTGAGTGCTTATTATGGCCAGGCACTGTGCTGGGTGCTTCCCAAACATTATTTTGTCTAACCCATAACAATCCTATAAAGAAGGTATTATTATCTCCATTTTACAGGTGCGGAGACTGAGACACAGAGATGAAGAGATTTGTTCAAAGACACCAAACATGTAGACCAATGACTGAGGCCAGACTCAAACTCAGGTCTCTGGAAGCTCAAGGCCACACACTGGTTGTTAATTACAGTTTTTTGGAGACGTCTTCATTTGGCTTCAAGGATCCCACAGGAGACCCTGAGAGTAAAAGCCACTGGAGAAACTGGGGTGAAGGCGAACCTGCACGTGGCAAATCGTGGAAGTGGCCCACCTAATCGCGTGCCTCTTAGTTTCTTGGTCCAGCTAACCTCAGACAGCGTTTCCTCCATGCCAGGCACTGTGGCAAGCGATTTACACATGTGCACGCGTTCAGTCCCCCCACAACCTGTAGGGTAGATGCCGTCATTATCCACAGTACAAAGAGGAGGGAACTGAGACACAGAGATGAAGCAGTTTGCCTGAGGCCACACAGTTGGTGAGTGGAGAGCTAATATTTGCTGGTTTTTAAAATATATATATTTATGTATTTGTCCATACTAGGTCTCAGTTGGGACACATGTTAGTTGTAGGATGTGGGATCCAGTTCCCCGATCAGAGATCGAACCCAGGCCCCCTGCATTGGGAGCATGGAGTCTTAGCCACTGGACCACCAGGGAAGTCCCAGGGAGCTAAGATTTGAATCCAAGCAGTATGGCTGCGGAGCCCCTACTCCCAGCCTCTTTGTTGCCGTTCAGTCACTCAGTCGTGTCCGATTCTTTGCGACCCCATGGACTGCAGTATGCCAGGCTTCTCTGTCTTTCACCATCTCCCGGAAATGCTCCAAAATATTTAGAACATAAAAAGGGAGACAGGCTAAGTTTTTTTTTTTGGTGGGGGGTGGGGTGGGTAATTGAAACTTTCAAAAGCCTGCAAGCATTTGGACAAAACTGGAAAAAGCCTACAATAGTCCTGCAAATTTACATGAACTAGGGGGAACAAATCTGCCTGGAGTGAAATAAATCAAAGGCATTTGTTGAGCTCCAGTGCCTGGCATGTAGTGTTCCATAAATGCCTGTTCATTAAACAACAAATGAAAATCAGGCTGGTTGGGGAGAATGTGAAACAACAGGCTTGCGAGTGCACTCTGCAGAACCTAAAGGCCTTTTTTGGGTTCTGTGTCTCTTAATGTGGGTCATCATGGGTCTTTCTAGGGCATCTCAAGCCTTATGTTCAGGGCCAGGAGGAGCCTGATGACTCACTCACCTTGCTCTGCAGGACAAGGATCTGTTGAGCCCGACCCCTCCAGGTCCCAGGCGAGGACAGGAGCTGCTGGATGTTCACATCTTCCCCAACCTCACTAGTCAAAACCTGAAAAAGGTGGGGCCTTCAGTATGACCCAAAGCACAGTATGTGCAGAAACAGTGCTGGGTGCCTGGCGTTCCCAGAAGACCCGGCCTCCACCTGCACAACCACCCCCCTCTCCCGCCTCCCCACCTCAAAGGCCAGTTGACCACGCTCTACGAGCAGCTCTCCCTGGGAAAGCAGTAAACCCACCTTCCCCAGCACTTCCCGGTGATGCTCTGAGCAGACAAGGAACTGCTGACAGTGCCCAGGTGGGGCCGCCTGCTCCTGACACATTCTGGGATGGGTGAATCACAAAGTTGACCAGGACCTGCTTCCTAAATTTGTTCCCCTGTCACCCTGAACTGAGATTGTTCTGGAGGTTACAGGGACGACCTCGCCACAGGGCCTTGCCCTCCGTGCAAAGCCACAGACGAGGGGCCGTGTCTGAGTGCAGCAAGGCAGGGGCCTACCAAATGTCACTTGGGGATGTTTGCTTCCAGAAGGGCCCAGATTTGTGGTTGTTACAGGGAGATGTTCAGGCTCAACCTCAAGGCTTTGAGGTAGAAACAGTACACCCCAGCTTGTGCCCTGGGCCCCTCTGTAGCCTGTCATGGAAACTGATCTAGCGTACCAAGTCTCTGGTGCTTGTTTCCACAATAGAACTCTGTTTTGGAAATCTTGGCTGGTCTTAGTGGTTCCAGCAGGGAAGACAAATGCCAGAGAATTCACTATGTAAATAAAAATAAATAATGAACCAGCTGGGCCTGCCTCCCAAGTCTGAGCATTTTCCTTTGAAAGGGGCCTTTAATCCACAAACAACCTTTCCATTTTCTAAAATTAGAGACAGCAGAGGACAGGAGGTGGGTCTTGGTAGGCTTCCAAGTCCAAGGTGGCTTATTAAGGAGACACCCAGGGTCTGTTGGGGTACACATAGCACAGGGAAGGTTTAAGGGACTTTCTAGGGTGGACAGCACTGTCTTCCATCCAGGGTTGGGTGGGCACCACAAGGGCCTCTGTGCAGGGACCTGCAGGCAGCCAGCAATCCCCCTTACCAGATGGGTCTGTTTAAAGAGCTGGTGGAAGGATGTTACTGGATCTGGAGCCTGACCCAGAACAAGCAACATGATGCTCACGGGACCAAGCTCCTGAATGGAAGCCATTGTCCAGCCGTGCCCTTCCCAGCCCTAGTCCAAGCCATGCAAGAGGACCTGAACTCTGACCCAGAAGTACCTTCTGGGCCATCCGGAGCTCCTGCTTCACAGCTTGGATCTGGTTGCGGAGGTCACTCATCTTCAAGTTTGTGGCCGCCAGCCTGTCCTGCAAGACTTTCACCTCTGGGTTCTCCGGCTGGTTGGGAAAGACAGGGAGAGAGGTCACTTGAAACCTAAATAGTAATAATACTCACAGCCCCCGTTTCTCCAGGTGTGTGCAGGTACCACGCTGAGGCTCAACAAGAGGAGCCCATCTCATCATCATACCCACTGTGAGGTAGGTCCTGCCGTCAGACCATTGTGGATGCAGAGCAGAGGCTGGTGCAAGGTGAGCCCCTTGGCTTGAGGGACCTGGTAAAGGGGAGTGTGGATCCTGGCAGCCCAGTGCTGGGGCCTGAGCCCTGTGCTCAAGTGTGGCCCACACACGTGTGGACACCTGTGGTTGACCACAGACCGGGAGCATCTGGAGGAGGCTGTTCCCCACCCCCAGACACTCACAGACTGTGGGCTCTGCTGTGTGTAGAGACTGGCATCACAGCAAATCCACCCTCACTCAGGATGAAGAGGGAACGGGTTTAGCTTGGCAGGAGGGCCACAAACATTCTAACTCAGGGCCTCCCTCTCCTAGAATCGTCAGACTGGGCCTTGGACTTTCCTGGCAGTAAGCTCACTAAATAGAAATAAGGACCCAGGGCTTCCCTGGTGGCTCACTGGCAAAGAATTTGCCTGCCAATGCAGAAGACACGGGTTCAGTCCTTTATCTGGGAAGATCCCACATGCAGCAGAGTAACTGTGCCCATGTGCCATAGGTACTGAGCCTGTGCTCTAGAGCCCACGAGCTGCAACTCCTGAAGCCCATGTGCCCTAGTGCTCTGCAACAAGAAAATCTACCCAATGAGAAGCCTGCACACTGCAACTAGAGAAAAGCCCTTGCAGCAGTGAAGACTCAGCACAGCCAAAAATAAATAAATAAATGAATAACATTATTTTTTGAAAAAAGAAATAAGGACCAGTTTAATCCCCCAGTGCTCCATTTCTGTGGTATAAAGAATTGCAGGAACCATGAAAACTCTGCCTGTTAGAGTTCTTAGCAGTGTTTTTTTTTTTTTACTAATAATTTTTCATGTAAACTATTTGGATGAAATTTTTCTCAAAATGGGGAGCTAATGTGCTCCCCATTTCTGACTTCAATAGAAGTTCCTGAGGCTCACAGAACTTTGGCATTAAAGGGACTCCAGGGTCAGCCCATTCAAACCTTTTCCATAGGTGATGAAAATAAGTTCCTGAGGAGGGAAATACATGCCCTCTCAGGCACACAGCTGGCTGAGGTGGCAGCAGTAGAATTAGAAGCCTAGTCATTCCCTTTTGCACCAACTGATTCTCCAAATTTAAGCTGCTGCTGATGCCCTGGCATGGTGGCAACAGGTACACTGGTTGGTGGGCTGAGGGTCCCACTGGCAGTGACACAGACCATCTGCCCCTGTCCCAAGACATCAGGTGGAGTAAACTTCTGGGAAACAAGGTGGATACCACAGCAGCTTTCTGATTTTTTTCTTAGCAGGCACAGATTAAAACTTCCGGGGAATTCTTGTGAAAGATAGACCCTAGGATACTGGGGGTGGGGAGTTCCACAGACCCCAGAGGTTCTGGGCAGCCCCTGTGAAAACCACTGATCAAAGTAACTAGACCTGCACACACAGCCAGGAAAGCCTGGACTCATGGGGTCTCATCTAGGAAATGCTTGCGTCCTCACAGCGCCACCATGAGGCTGAATAGAGTAACCAGTGTGAGCAGTATTTGCAACCTGAGAACTTAGGCAAAACACAAGGGCATCTTTTTTTTTTTTTAAACCTAATTTTTTGTCTGTCCTTCCCTCGTCTGGCTGTCTGCCATCCCTTCCCAATGCTGTTGGGGGCCTGTCTGCCCCCTGCTAAGGTGCTGCTTTGAATCTGCCCTGGGTTAGGAAGCAGCAGCCCCTGCCTGACAATCCCCTCCCGCCCTATCCCCCAGGCTCTGGTGGGTGGTGGTGCAAGAGCTGAGAGAGCACTTGAGAGCATGAGGGCACAGAAAGGGCACTCAGATTGCATCTCGATCTGGAGCCCGGGCAACCTCACACCTCTCCAAGCCTCATTTTCTCGCCTGTGAAATGGGGGCATCTTATACCAGCCCCTGGGGTGCCTGTGAGTGTTGATGGGATAATGCATGTAAAGGTGCTCCCTGGGGCAGATTCTGACAGATGGTGATGCCCAGAGGGCATAACTTGGCTTGGGTCGGCAGCTGGCAAAAGTGGCTGAGGGTTAAATGGTGTTCTGGTGAGGGCATCACCCCATCTGCTCTGCCACACCTCACCCCCAACTTGGGAAGCTGTGCCAACCCCACGTCCTTGGCATTTCAGAGCTGTTCCTGCCCAGAGTGAGATACCACAGGCTTTCTGGGGGTCTTGGCTTTTTCCCCTGAGGGAATACCTGAAATGGTGTCCAGGGGGAGCAGACAACACCAAGGCCACACACAACAACAGCTTCATGAGGCCCCATGCAGAGAGGGCATTCAGTTCTACTCTGGAATGCACTTGGAGCTCTGGGCCCGGTCGGTGGTGAGCCCGCAGGCTATGGAGCATGGCCCAGGCCTGGGTTGGGCTGAACAGTCTAATGAGAGGGACATGGCTATTGTTCTTGCTCTCATTAGAAGAGGCCCGGGAAGACCCGTGTCCTGAGGAGTGGAGACTGCAGCCCACCACCTACGCTTCCATCAGAAACCTTCCATCAGGCTCCCTGCTGCCAGAGAATGAAGTTGGAACTCCTCCTCCAGCTACTGTCAAGGCTTCCTTCCGCAGGTGACTCCACCCCAGCTTTGTTTATGTTCCCCTTTTCCTCCTCATGGGCCCTGGGCTGCAGCCAAGTGTTGTCTAACTGATGCCCAGCTAACAAACAGAATAGGAACAGTGACACAGTGATGCTTTCCTGCTCTGAGCTTGCGCTGCTTCTGCTGGAAGGACCACCCCTACCTTCCTACTCCAGCAAGGCCACCTCAGGAAGCCCTTGCCCATCCCGCCTCCTGGCTGCCTCGGGTGGAGTGTGTTCCCTCTGTGAACTCCGAGCCAGGGGGCTCTCCCTGAGGGCCCTGTCCCCGCCTCCTCCCTTCAATATGCCTTCTCATCTCCCCTATTGTGGACAGTGAGCTGGTCTTTGATTCTCTGTGTTACAGAAAATTCCATCAGGTTCAACAAGTGACCGAATGAGCAGTTTCCCACCCAGCACAGTCCCACTCAGAGATGTGGATGTACATGGGGCAGCTTAGCAGCATCCCCTAGAGCTGGGAAAAGCACTGAATGACATTCAGACTGGCCCCCGCTGAAGGCGGAGCCCCTCCACTGCCTCCCTAGCAATGAGATGGGTCTACACAAGACTAGCCTTCAAGAGATATGTCACCCTGTACATGGAGGGGCCCATCACTGTACACCGAGAAGAGGACTGAATTCTCCTTGAGACAAGCATGAAGTGGCTTGACCCTGAGTCATAGACAACAGGGAAGATTGGGTGGAAAAGGGGGCATTGAACTGGAAGTACTGAGGCTTGGATTCCGTTTCACCAACTCATTTGGCTTAAGAAAATGATGGGGAGATTTCCTTGGCTGTCCAGTGATTAGAACTTGGTGCTCTCACTGCTGGTCAGGGAACTAAGATCCCATAAACCACGTGGTGCAGCCAAAAAAAAAAAAAAAAAAAAACCGTGGGGAGGCCTCCTGGGATGTTCTTGAGTGTGTACTCAGTTGCTCAGTCATGTCTGACTCTTTGTGACCCCATGGAATGTAGCCCATCAGGCTCCTCTGTCCATGGGGATTCTCCAGGCAAGAATACTAGAGTGGGTTGCCATGCCCCTTCTCCAAGGGATCTTCCCAACCCAGGGGCTGAACCTGCATCTCCTCTGTCTCCCACATTAGCAGGCAGATCCTTTACCACTGAACCACCTGGGAAGCCTGTCCTTGAGACTCTGAGCTATTTATTGTCTGTCTTGGGTTTGGTGCCCCTCACCAGTAGCCCACTGGGTCAGGCTGCCTTCCTTTCATGGAGCTGTAATTCCCATGTCTTAGGTTTCATGGAGGCTCATTGGCTAAGTAAAAATGGAATCTTGGAAATAGCCCCCATTCCCAGTAATCACTTTTACTCTGTAGATTTGGAGTTCCACCAAGGGAAGACTTCCCACAATATGGACTGCCTCCTTCCAAAACCAGGGTTCCATTGAGGAAGAGTGAGCTCCCTGTCCCTGGGGTAAGGTAGAGGCTGGATGTCTCACCAGTGAAGGCTGTAACGGAGATCCTTCATGGCTGGGCTGAGAGTGGGAGGCCAGCTGCACCAGGCCTTCCCTCCTGATCCTGAAATTCTAGGATTCTGGGGTCCTCAGGCCCCTGCTGACCTCCCTCTCTGGGAACTAAATCAATTAGACCCTCACTAGCCTTCACTGGGGCATTCCTGGCCTCAGACGGTGGACTTGGTCACTGTGCCCTGATGGCTACTCTGAGGATGCTGCTGCAGCGGTGGCACCGGCTCAGCAGTGGGGGGAGGTGGACCCCGGAGAGAGACACCTGCGCCCCCATGGAAGAGGGGAGGCCCAGGCCCATGGCTGCCTCTCACACTCCCCAGCACAGAAGGGAATTCATACCAAGACTCTGTCTCCCATCTGGGTCCTTGGTGGCTTGGCTCCTGTGTCAGTGGGTCCCTTGGCTGGCAGCCTGGCCTGGGCTATCTGCAGCTGAAAAAGCAAACCTGGCACTTAATATTTAATTCTGCTCAGTGGTTGTGGCACCTTGCGGGAAGTGCTCTGGTGCTGCTGTCGGATGTGCGGTCACCGATCTCAGTAGCCTGTCTCTTCAGCTCACTTTAAGGCCCATTAACGGAAGAACTGTCCTTTACAAGCTGCGATGGGAAAGGGTTTAATTGATTGTTTGCCCCATTCCCCAGTCACAGTGGAGCAGCCCTAGGATTCATGAACAGCTTAATAAATAATGATTCTGCAGCCATGGTCTGCATCTAACAACAGCCTGGGAGACAGAAAAGGAATTACGGACTTCACCTTACACTCAAGGAAACAAGGTCAGAGATGTTAAGAAACCTGCCTAGCAGGCTTGTGGCCTGGTGGCCAAGACCGCTGCTATATACAGACAGTCAACTGACCCTTTAAGGGCTTCCCAGTTGTCCTTCACACCAAGACCACCCCTGTCTGACATGGTTGGGCACGACCCGCCCTCCCACCTCTTTCACCTCACCTTGATCCACGCTTGGCCACATTGGCCCTCTTTCAGGCCTTTATCCATATTTAGGTCCTTGCACCTGCTGGGTCCTCTGTCTGGAGGCCCCTGCCTCAACCCTCCGAGTCTGGCCCCTTCTCATCCTCCAGGGACCCACTGCCCATGCTACCTCCTTGAAGGGGCCCCCGATGCTGGTCTGACTCCAGGAGGAAAAGAATCAGGCCTATTTTGCTCTTCACAGTCTCCCCAGGGCCTGGCACAGAGCCTGAGATAGTTCTCAAAAAAAAATTTGTTATAGAATAAAGAAGCTCTAATGCAATGCCAAGTATAATGACTGAGGAGGGTTTTGGAGAACAACAGAACTGGATTTGAAGTCTGGCACCACCACATGCTGTGTGACTTGAGAAAGCCTCTTAACCTCTGCCAGCCTCGGCTCCTCCAGCCACATAAGGAGAAGCTATGCACGTAGGTTCATTCCAGCTCCTGAAGGACCATGAGCCACTGGGGCTGTGCCCTCGCTCAGCTGGAGGCGTTTATGATTAGCTGTGAGAGGCTAGGGGCAGCAGAGAGGGAAGGTGGATGAACAGGGGACGAACTGATGGAATGTTCCTGGTTCTAGCTTCAAGTTAGCCAGAATCCCTGATCATGTATCTAACAACATCTTTCTGGTGCTAACTACCTGCTAGGCTCTGTTCTAAGCATTTTACAACAGTAAGTCATTTAATCCTCAGAAAACCTTGAGGTGAGCAACATTATCACTGCCATGTGACAGGTGGAGGAAACTGAGGCACAGGGAGACTGTAACTGGCTCATAGTCACAATGCAAGTCGGTGGTGGAGCTGACATTCACACCTGGGTGGTCAGGCTCCAGGCCTGCATCCTTTCCAGTGTGCTGGGTTACCTCTCCAGGCCTGCTTCTTCCTTGCTTTCCAACAGTCCCCTCTCAGGATGGGACAGACTGACGGACTCAGGGCAAACACTGACCCAAAGTCCTTGCGAAGGACCCAAAGCATGTAAGTGCGTTCCCTCTCTGGAGGAGTGTCGTGGGGTGTGAGGAGCCCCTGGGGCAGGGGCACCTGAGATTCCTCACCTCCTGCTCCAGCTCCTGGATGCGGTTGCTGAGCTGCCGCACTCTGGTCTTCGCGCCCTCGGACTCTGCCATCAGCACCCGGTTCTTTTTGGACAGCTCAACGATTTTGGTGGCAATCACATCCCCAGCCACACCAGCTGTCCCTAAAATGAACGGAAACGGTGAGGTCCATTAAAAACACAGGCCCGCATGTTTGAACAAGCTTGCTGCTGCTGACCTGGGCCAGGCAGTGACTGGGGAAACAAGGAGTAGCTGCCCTCGGCTACCTCATGTCTGTTGAAGAGGATGAGGACACGTGAGGAGAAAGAACCTGGGGAAGGAAACGAAACCTAGAAGTACAGATGGTCCAGTGGTGAGTTTTCTGGTTGTGTTTCCCTCCCAGGACTCAAGAGCATTACAAATCCTGGAACTAGACATCAGAAAGAGGTCAAAGCGATCTGCCCTCTCTCGTCCAAAGGGCAGGCAGTGGGCTCAGAGCAAATGGGGGAAATCCTTTTCTTTTGCTTATTCTTTCCCAACTGTCTTCAGACAAGCCCCACTATTTTTTTTTTAATAATTTTAATTTATTTATTTTTGACTGTGCTGGGTCTTCATTATTGCAGCAAGCAGGGGCTACTCTCTAGTTGCAATTCCCAGCTTCTCAATGCGGTGGCTTCTCTTGCTGCAGAGCATGGGCTCGAGGATGCACGGGCTTCAGTAGGTGCAACACCTGTGCTCAGTAGTTGTGGCTCTTGGCCTCTAGAGCACAGGCTCAATAGTTGTGGTGCATGGGCTTAATTGCTCTGAGGCATGTGGAATCTTCCTGGATCAGGAATTGAACTGGCATCTCCTGCATTGGTAGGTGGAATCTTTACCACTGAGCCACTAGGGAAGCCCAAGCCCCACTCTTAAAGCTGCCAACCCCATGATAGTAGGGGCAGCAGTAAATGGGCAAGCACAGAAATGCTAAAATATCTGGGTAAATAGAATATTTTATATCGTTAAGTTCTTTAAAATATGTATTAATATAATTCAGTTCAGTTCAATCGTTCAGTCATGTCCGACTCTTTGCAACCCCATGGACGGCAGCACACCAGGCCTCCCTGTCTATCACCAACTCCTGGAGTTTACTCAGACTCAGGTCCATTGAGTCAGTGATGCCATCCAGCCATCTCATCCTCTCATCCTCTCATCCTCTGTTGTCCCCTTCTCCTTCTGCCCTCAATCTTTGCCAGCATCAGGGTCTTTTCCAATGAGTCAGTTCTTCGCATCAGGTGGCCAAAGTATTGGAGTTTCAACTTCAACATCAGTCCTTCCAATGAACATTCAGGACTGATTTCCTTCAGGATGGACTGTTGGATCTTCTTGCAGTCCAAGGGACTCTCAAGAGTCTTCTCCAACACCACAGTGCAAAAGCATCAATTCTTTGGTGCTCAGCTTTCTTTATAGTCCAACTCTCACATCCATACATGATGACTGGAAAAACCATAGCTTTGACTAGACGGATCTTTGTTGGAAAAGTAATGTCTCTGCTTTTTAATATGCTGTCTAGGTTGGGCATAGCTTTTCTTCCAAGGAGCAAGCGTCTTTTAATTTCATTGCTGCAGTCACCATCTGCAGTGAAAAATAAAGCCTGTCACTGTTGCCACTGTTTCCCCATCTATTTGCCATGAAGATGGGACCAGATGCCATGATCTTAGTTTTCTGAATGTTGAGTTTTAAGTCAACTTTTTCACTCTCCTCTTTCACTTTCATCAAGAGGCTCTTTAGTTTTTCTTCGCTTTCTGCCATAAGGGTGGTGTCATATGCATATCTGAGGTTATTGATATTTCTTCTGGCAGTCTTGATTCCAGCTTGTGCTTCCTCCAGCCCAGCGTTTCTCATGATGTACTCTGCATATAAGTTAAATAAGCAGGGTGACAATATACAGCCTTGACATACTCCTTTTCCTATTTGGAACCAGTCTGTTGTTCCATGTCCAGTTCTAACTGTTGCTTCCTGACCTGCATATAGGTTTCTCAAGAGGCAGGTCAGGTGGTCTGGTATTCCCATCTCTTTCAGAATTTTCCACAGTTTGTTGTGATCCACACAGTCAAAGGCTTTGGCATAGTCAATAAAGCAGAAGTAGATGTTTTTCTGGAACACTCTTGCTTTTTTGATGATCCAACAGATGTTGGCAATTTGATCTCTGCTTCCTCTGCCTTTTCTAAATCCAACATTTGGAAGTTCACGGTTCATGTATAATGGTTGAAAGCAAATACGATAGCATTCTCTGATGAGATTTTCAACATATACAGATACAATACTTAAGAGTTGTGAGGGTAAAGGGATCCATATGGTGGTAAAGTTTCTTCATCCCACTTGAGTGGTAAAATAATATTTCTAAGTAGGCCGTGAAAAGTTATATGTGTTGTAAGCACTAGTGCAATCATTAAAGAATTGTACAAAGAGATGGAAAAACTAAAGCAAACACGAAAAATCCAGCCAAAGGAAAACCAGTTTATCAGTTGTCCGCAGCCTGGTTTAGAGACATGAACTGAGCCTGTCAGACTTTCCTCTTCAAAACATGAAGGCATCTCCTCTTCCCCTGGAGCCTCTCAGCCTTGAGAGACAGCCTTGCAAAAGCTGCCCCTTTGCATCTGAAACCCAAGCCAGGTTAGGTGTTACCTTCTCTTCAGTATAGCTTTATTTTTAGACAGAAAAGGCCAAAGAATGGAGGGAGGCATAAGAGTTTTTAAGATACCAAATTTCCCTTGCTTTTTAATTCAGCACTGGTCCTCTGGGTACACCTGCTCTTAAGGGCATTTACTAGCAAAGGCAGAGGGGGACACTCCAGCAGATGCCAGGTGAGGCGTATTGCCTTCTGTGATTGGTGACACCGACTTTGTACTTTCTTAGTCAGCCACCTGGGAATTGCTCAATGCATGGAGCAGAGGACAGCCAGGGCCAAGGTCTCCACCAGGTCTGTAAGAATAAGGTCTAGCTTAGAACCACAGAGTCAGTGGTCAATGTCCAGTCCATACCCACAGGGCTAACATACCCAAGGTCCCTAACAGGCCCATGGGGTCAAGGTCTCAAGCAGCAGAGCCAAGGTCCAAGTCAGACCTGAAGAGACAAGGTCCACTCTAGATGCTGCTGGATTCCAGGAAATCCCCATGGGAACAGCCAAATTCCCTGTCTTGTCTACCCTTCTGGCCCAGTAACAGCAAGAGGTATAGAGTAAATGCCTACTTTTACTGGGGCTTTTTTCACGTCCATGTTTGAGTCAGAGTATCAAGATAGAATGGATGCCATCCGCCCACCGAACATGCAGCAGATGCCATGGAGAACTGTCATGAGTCCCAGCGGGTTCACCCACACTGCCTGGAATGCCTGCCCTCTGCCTCTGCTGCTCCTGGTTCCTGGCATGCTGGCCCACCCTGCCTGCTCTATTCCTCTCCCCATCCCCCATTTCTGAGACTTAACTGGACAAGCTTGATTACAGCTGACGCTTGCACTCTTTCTTCACACCTGCCCTCTGGAACTTGCTGTTTGTCCACCCTGTAGGCTCCATGGCAGCTGGGCCAGCCAACCTGGACTCAGGGTAGGAACTGTCATAATGGCAGTGCAGTTACCTGTAAAGGCAAATCTGTCTTCTTCTATTTTCTTTTTGAGATGTTTGATTTCAAAGTCCCTCTCCTTCAGCAACTTATATAATCGCCCGTTCTCATCCACTGTTTCCCTGAGTTGATCCCGAAGCTGTTCGATCTCATCTTCAAGCACCCTGCAAGGGAAAGGCAGAATCACAGGGGCTCAGGCCTCCGTGGCCCAGGTTTGTTGTCCCTGGCTGGGTACTGGGTGGTGACTAGAACTGGCCTGTATAAAACAGGAATGAAGAATTAAGGGGAATCTCAATGAGCAGATTTTTAGCATACTGTTCTCAAAACAATGATCAAGGACACATGCACATAAGTGAAAGGAGCGACAAGCTTTGAATGCTATGGTTTACTAGGGGTTCAACAGAGCTACGTAAAACCCTGCCCAGAGAATTCATACTCCATTCCAGCATCCATGGAACATGCATAAAAATGTATTGTAGGCTTCAAAGGCAATCTTAGCAAACTCCAAATAATGAGCATCATGCAGACCATTTTCTTAAATATTAATTATCTAAAATTAGAAATCAATACTAAAAAAGGGCAAAAATTCAGAAAAGAACTCCAAAGTTGTCATATGCTTAGAACTAAACATACACATACACACACACTGCTAGATTATTTATGGGTTAAGAAGAAATCATAATGTGTATTATGAAGCATTTAGAATGGATTGACTGTAGAAGCAATATATCTGAAAACTTGTGAACAGCTAAAGTGATACTTACAAGAAATTTATAGTCTTAATTTTTAAAAGATTTTTTGATGTGGACCATTTTTAAAAGCCTTTATTGAATTTGTTACAATATTGCTTCTGTGTTTTTTATAATTTAAAATTATTTATTTTAAATTTTTTGGCTGCGCTGGATCTTGGTTGCTGCATGAAGGCTTTCTTCTAGTGGTGGTGCACGGGCTTAGTTGCCCCACAGTGTGTGGGATCTTCCTGGACCAGGGATTGAATCGGTGTCCCCTGCATTGAAAGCTGATTCTTAACCCACTGGACCACAAGGGAAGCCCTGCTTCTCTTTTTTGTTTTAGTTTTTTGGCCCCGAGGCATGTGTGTGATCTTAGCTTTCCCACAGGAATCTGCAGCTCCTGCACTAGAAGGCAGAGTCTCAACCAATGGACTACCAGGGAAGGCCCTCTAGTTTTACTTGCATATTGGATTATAGAAAAAGTAATAGAATTCCAGAAAAACATCTACTTCTGCTTCATTGACTATGCTAAAGCCTTTGACTGTGTGGATTACAACAAACTGTGGAAAAATTCTTAAAGAGGTTGGAATACCAGACCACCTTACCTGCCTCCTGAGAAACCTGTATGCAGGTCAAGAAGCAATAGTTAGAACCGGATATGGAACAATGGACTGGTTCAAAATTGGGAAAGGAGTAGGTCAAGGCTTATTTAACTTATATTCTTATTTAACTTCTCTGCTTATATTCACCCTGCTTATTTAACTTCTATGCAGAGTACATCATGCAAAATGCTGGACTAGATGAAGCCCAACCTGGAATCAAGATTGCCGGGAGAAATATCAATAACCTCAGATACACAGATGACACCACCCTTATGGCAGAAAGCAAAGAGGAACTAAAGAACCTCTTGATGACTGTGAAAGAGGAGAGTGAAACAGCTGGCTTAAAACTCAACATTAAAAAACCAAAGATCATGGCATCCGGTCCCATCACTTCATGGCAAATAGATGGGAAAACTATGGAAACAGTGAGAGGCTTTATTTTGGGGGGCTCCAAAATCACTGTGGATGGTGACTGCAGCCATGAAATTGAAAGATGCTTGCTCCCTAAAAGAAAAGCTATGACAAACCTTGACAGCATATTAAAAGCAGAGACATTACTTTCCCAACAAAGATCCATCTAGTCAAAGCAATGGTTTTTCCAGTAGTCATGTATGGATGTGAGAGTTGGACTGTGAAGAAAGCTGAGTGCCGAAGAATTGATGCTTTTGAACTATGGTATTGGAGAAGCCTCTTGAAATCAAGTCCCTTGGACTGCAAGGAGATCAAAGCAGTCAATCCTAAAGGAAACCAACCCTGAATATTCATTGGAAGGACTGAGGCTAAAGCTGAAGCTCCAATACTTTGGCCACCTGATGTGAAGAACTGACTCATTAGAAAAGACCCTAATGCTGGGAAAGATTGAAGGCAGGAGGAGAAGAGGACCACAAAGGACAAGATGGTTGGATGGCATCACTGACTAAATGGACATGAGTTTGAGCAAGATGGAGCATCTGGGAAATGGTGAAGGACAGGGAAACCTGGCGTATTGCAGTCCATAGGGTCACAAAGAGTTGGACATGACTGAGTGACTGGACAACAATTAGAAGACCAAAGAGGATTGTCTAAGCCTTAAGTTGAGGCCAGGGCTCTGGGTCTCAGGTTAACCCAATAGGAAATCAGAATAGGCGACTGGTATTGCATGTTCTACGTTGTCTTGCAACGCTTTTTTCAGAACTTTAAAACATGAGAAACATGTGATTGATGGGTCTGTGATTGTTTCTATCATTCGGCACTAAACCAGCTCCATAGAGGCAGTTGCTCAAGAAGTAAATAAGTTATAGAAATTATGCACGTGTGTCTGCTCAGTTGCTTCAGTTGTCCGACTCTTTGCAACCTATGGACTGTAGGCCGCCAGGCCCCTCTGTCCATGGGATTCTCCAGGAAAGAAATCTGGAGTGGGTTGCCATGCCCACCTCCCGGGATCTTCCTGACCCAGGGATCGAACCTGCATCTCTTACGTCTCCTACATTGGCAAGCTGGTTCTTTACCATTAGAGCCAATTGGGAAGCTCAAAGGTAACAGTAATTATTGTTGTTTTGTTTAGTTGCTAAGTCATGTCCAACTTTCTTGTGACCCCATGGACTGTAGCTCACCAGGTTCCTCTGTCCACAGAATTTCCCAGGCAAGATACTGGACTGGGTTGCCATTTCCTTCTCCAGAGGGTCTTCCCCCCCCAGGAATCAAACCTGGATCTCTTGCATTGCAGGCAGATTCTTTACCACTGAGCCACATGGGAAGCTCAACTAATTATTAAATAATGGATATTATTAATAATATTGTTGGATACCAACAGTTCAAGTATCCACAAATTCCACTTTCTCCAACTTGGGTAAAGATCATTTGGAAATTGGTCTGGGGTTAACTTAGATCTAATATTTAGGAGCCCTATGAATTTTTCAATTATTGACATCTTAATTTTTTCTAATTAGCTTTTTCAGTAGAACATTGTGAAAACTGAGAAACCATGAAAAGTAAAATTTGTAGATGGAGAAAATAGATTCTGGGTGAAACCAGAAGCAAAGAGATAGCTCAACTGCTGTGATTTTTTTTTTAAGCAAAATGGCTAGCAAACTTTTGTATCAATCGAGACTTCTGCTTCTAATAGCCTATATAAATCACTGCATCTGTATGACAAATTTAGAGCAAAATGAGAAGATTTTGGACTCTTCAACCTTTTCACCAACTATATAAAAGCAATCCATCAAGTGCTTCTTTATGAGCGGTAGGTTTATGTGTCCTTATGTGTCAGGAAAGGGAAATTGGGGCAGAACAATCTCAGATGAGGTTTGGAGCAGTGATCATCTGTGAGTCATCAGAGCCAGCCAACTGGCTCCTCAAAAACCAGTTTTTTCTTTCACGAAAGACAAAATCCAAGTGAATAAACTACAACTGGCTCCTCAAAAACCAATTTTTTCTTTCATGAAAGACAAAATCCAAGTGAATAAACTACACCTTGATGAGTTTCAAAATTTTCCATTTGACTTCACATGGTTTTTGAATAAATTTCATTCCAAATTATGTCTATAGGCCCACAGACCCTCTATCAGATGCAAGAGTCTTCAATAACAATCTCTATGTCGAAAGCTCTTGAGTCTCGGTTGATAAACACACATCTGGCCAACCAGACTGTCGAACTGTCTGCAGTCGTTCTCCCCATCTTCCCTACCTCCCTGCAATGCCCCTGGGACAGTCCAAGCTTGCATTTACCTCTGCTCAAAGCTGGTTTTCGAGTTCTGCTCCCCAGCTTGGAGGACGCTGAGGCCATCAGAGATCTCCAGGGGCTCGTTTTGGTCATCACCTCTGCTTTGGAGGCTCAGTTCTTTTTCCTTCCGTTTCTCCATCTGCTTCTGTAACCTTTTGCGCTGCATCTCTTGCATGGCTCTAAACTGGAGCCTCAAGGTGTCCTGTGAGCCTTCATCCTCTGCCATCTTGCCCTCGGAGTAGGACAAGAAGCCTGAGCTGAAGCAAACTCTACGAAGTGCTTCTTTCTCAAGAGTGCTCGACTCGTAGTAAGCCCTGTCTACAACCCCCCAAGCCTGGAGTTTCTTGCTTAGCTTTGCAAGTGTCCATGTGGAAGCTTGGAAGACCCACCCTCCCTTCAGATCCCCTGACAGCCACAGCTGAACTGTACTGAGCGTTACCGCCCCACCCTACCCCCGACACACCCTTCCATTCCTGACTGTGCCATCAGGATACTCTTCCCCATTACTCAAACTCAACAGTTGACCCCTTCCTATCCCTATAAGCAGTGGCTGTCAACTCTAGCTGAACATTAGAATCTCAGTGTTCTTGCGTGGAGAATCCCAGGGACGGCAGAGCCTGGTGGGCTGCCGTCAGTGGGGTTGCACAGAATCAGACACGACTGAAGCAACTTAGCAGCAGCAGCAGCAGGAGCTCCTAAAATATAACAATGCTGTGGTACATCCCTGGACCAATTAAATATCAATTCCTAGGAATGGGGCTCAGATATCATTACTGCTTTTTTAAAAAAATATTTATTTGTCTGTGCCAGGTCTTAGTTGCAGCATACAGTATCTTTAGTTGTGGCATATGGGATCTAGTTCCCTGATTAGGGATTGAACCCGAGCCCCCTGCACTGGGAGCGCGGAGTCCTAACCATTGGACCACCAGGGAAGTCCCTAATTACTGCTTTTATTGAATTATAATTCACATGAGTAAATTATATGAGTAAGTCGTGACTGTACAGCTCAATAAATCTTTACACAGGTATACACCCCTGGCTCCGGCCAGGCCTCCTGGCGGCTACTTGCTCCCTTGACTCCAGCCGGAATCATTCTGTAGTTTTCCCTGCACTTACAGTGTTTGCTCCGCTGCTCCCCATCTCCAGCTGCAGAAGCTCCTTCACCTCTTCAGACGCTTTCCTGCGCTGTCCTGGCAACCGTCACCAGGGAAACCAGCCACGACCCCGCGTGACGTCATCATGCGTCTACGGCGGCCAAGAGGGCGCCGGGAGTTTGGAAAGGGACGGAGGTGCAGACTACCCGGGTTTAGTAGGTAAGTCAGCCAGCACGGTGGAGTAATGGAAGGGGGCGTGTTGCGTCTTGAGACTTTAAAGTTGAGCTAGTGGTCCGCTTCTAGAACGTAGTTTAAAAGTTTTGTGGGCCAAAGGTTCTACGCAGAGATGCGCATCCCGCAGTCCTGCTGGAAGAAATTAAAGTGAACGATCCCACCATGGAATTTAACGCAGCCTTTCAGAATGTCTTTCGAAAATATAGAACAGTGTCAGGAAAAGGTTATTTTGTGCCAGTGAGTGTAAAAGGCAGGGCACGAAATAGTAACTGCTAAATAAATGTAGTTATGTTTTTAAAACTAGGAACAGAGGGACTTCCCTGGGAATCCCGTGGTTAGAGCTCTGCGCTTCCACTTCAGGGGTCGCGAGTTCGATCCCTGGTCTGGGAATGAGAGCCCGCATGGCGCGGCCAAAACAAAACAAAAACTAGGAACGGAACTTGACTGGGGAGGAATGCAAAGAAATATTGAAGTTTAAAATGGTTGTATTCGAGTGCTAGAATTGCAATGGTGTGTTTTTATTTTTGCACTTTAGAGGATTTAAAATATAGAGCACATGGTTTATTTCCACAGTGGAAAACATTTGTGTGTTTGTTTGTTTTCTTCTTTCAGATACTTCCCAATTTAAGTCACTACTAGATTCAGGTCTTCAGAAAGTCTTCAGATATTTCATGGTTGTTGTTTTCTTCTTTTTTTCTTCATAAGGCATTCACTCCACAGACATGCATGAAGGTGGGCACCAGACCACATATTGCAGAACTCTAGTGCAGTATCACAGCCAGAATATTGATGTTGATCTTTGTACTTGTATTCATTTGTGTGTGTGTTTACTTCTGTACCATTTTATCATGCTTAGGCTTGCATATCCATGATCATCTTCAAATATTGAACACTTAAATCACCACAAGGATTCCTCTTTTGGGGCTTTTATTACTACATCCACTTTCCTCCCTCCTCACTCCCAAAGGGAGTGACCACTAATCTGTTCTCTATTTCTAAAATTTTGTCATTTCAGAAATGTTATATAAATGGAATAGTATAGTATGTAAGCTTTGGGGACTGACTTCTTTTATTCAGAATAGATTTCTGGAGATTCATCCAGGTTGTTGTATGTATCAGTTTGTTCCTTTTCACTGCCGAGTAGTTTTCTATGATTTGCATGTACAACATCTTGTTTAAACCATTTGCCCCTCAGACGACATCTGGGCTCTTTCTAGTAAGGGGCAATTACAAATAAAGAGGCTTCCCTGGTAGCTCAGACAGTAAAAAATTTGCCTGCAATGCAGAAGACTTAGGTTCAATCCCCGGGTCAGAAAGATCCCTTCGAGAAGGGAATGGCTACCTACTCCAGTATTCTTGCCTGGAGAATTCCATGGAGAAAAGATCCTGGTGGGCTACAGTCCATAGGGTCGCAGAGTTGGACAGGTCTGAGAAACTAACAGACACATGATGAGGATTACAAATAAAGCTGATATAGATTTCTGTGGGAACTTAACGCTTTCATTTTTCCAGGATAGATGCCCAAGAGTCCAGTTGAATGATAATAACATGTTTAGTTTTATATGAAACCATCAGTCTTTTCTGTAGAGTGTGTCTACAATTTTACATTTCTACCAGCACTGTATGAGTCATCCACTTTCTTCACATCTTTGCCAGTACTTGATTTGTCAGTATTTTTCATTTTAGACATACTCATAGGTGTGTAGTGACGTCTCATTGTGGTCTACTGTGCATAATGAATAATGATACTGAACATTTTTTTCAGGTACTCATTTGCCATCTGTGTATCTTTGGTGCAGTGTCTGTTCATGTCTTTTGCCCAATTTCTAGCTGTTGATTTGTGAGAATTCTTTATATGTTCTCAGTTCAGTTCAGTTCAGTTGCTCAGTCGTGTCCGACTCTTCGCGACCCCATGAATCGCAGCACTCCAGGCCTCCTTGTCCATCACTAACTCCTGGAGTTCACTCAGACTCAAGTCCATCGAGTCAGTGATGCCATCCAGCCATCTGATCCTCTATTGTCCCCTTCTCCTCCTGCCCCCAATCCCTCCCAGCATCAGAGTCTTTTCCAGTGAGTCAACTCTTCGCATGAGGTGGCCAAAGTCTGGAGTTTCAGCTTCAGCATCATTCCCTCCAAAGAAATCCCAGGGCTGATCTGCTTCAGAATGGACTGGTTGGATCTCCTTGCAGTCCAAGGGACTCTCAAGAGTCTTCTCCAACACCACAGTTCAAAAGCATCAATTCTTTGGCGCTCAGCCTTCTTCACAGTCCAACTCTCACATCCATACGTGACCACAGGAAAAACCATAGCCTTGACTAGACAGACCTTGTTGGCAAAATAATGTCTCTGCTTTTGAATATGCTATCTAGATTGGTCATAACTTTCCTTCCAAGGAGTAAGCATCTTTTAATTTCATGGCTGCAGTCACCATCTGCAGTGATTTTGGAGCCCAAAAGAATAAAGTCTGACACTGTTTCCACTGTTTCCCCATCTATTTCCCATGAAGTGATGGGACCAGATGCCATGATCTTCGTTTTCTGAATGTTGAGCTTTAAGCCAACTTTTTTACTCTCCACTTTCACTTTCATCAAGAAGCTTTTTAGTTCCTCTTCACTTTCTGCCATAAGGGTGCTGTCATCTGCATATCTGAGGTTATTGATATACGTTCTAGATACTAATTATTTGTTGGACTGTAGTTTGCAAATATTTTCTTCCATTCTGTAGCTAACTTTTTCTCTTTACATGAGTTTTCATGGAACAAAAATTTTGACTCATTCCAATTTACCATTTTCTTTCTTTCAGTGTTGAGTGTAAGAACTCCTTGTGTTAGGGGAAGCACACTGACTGAAACCGCCCACCCTGGCCAGGCCCTTTAGTAACCATTCACATGAGTTGTTTTATGACAGGAAATCCTGGTAAGAAATACGGAACTAATAAGCCACCACCAACTGGAAGAGTTTGGGAAAGGTCGAAAGGAGACACCGTGTGTCCATCCACTTCCCAGAATCCCTCTCGCTAGCATCCATCTTGGCTGGGCGATGCGTTGGCCACCAGGAAAGACTGAATTAGAATGATTGGCCAAAGACAACCCGGAAACTAATCCCATCACCGTAAAACCTAAGACTGTGAGACACATGGCAGAGCAGTTCTCCTGGGTTCCCTTACCCTACTGCTCTCCACCCTGGTGCCCTTTCCCAATAAAATCTCTTGCTTTGTCAGCACATGTATCTCCTCGGACAATTCATTTCTGAGTGTTAGATAAGAGCCCAGTTTCACGCCCTGGAAGGGGTCCCCCTTCCTACAACACTTGCAAATCTCATAAGATTTCCCCTTATGATTTTCTAAAAGCATTAGTCTTATGTTCATGATTTATTTTGACATAATTTTTATGTAAGATGTGAGGTTTAGGTTGAGATTCTTTTTTTTTTTTTTAAACCTATGGATGTCCAGTTGCTTTAGCACTATTTGTTGAAAAGTATCCTTCCTCAGCTGAATTGCTTTTGACTCTTTGTCAAAAATCAGTTGTGTAAATTCAACAACAAAAATCCACCCACTTTAAAAATAGGCAAAGGACTTGAAGAGACATTCCTTTCAAGCAGATATACAGATGGCTAATAAGCACATGTAAAGATGTTCAGCATTACTATCCATTAAGGAAAAGCAAATCAAAGCCACAGTGGTGTACCACTCCATACACATTAGAATGGCTATTACATTTTTTAAAATGGAAAATAATGTATTTTTCAAGAGGTGGGAAAATTGAAACCCTTATGCATTGCTGGTGGGAGAGTAAAATGGTGCAGCCACTGTAGAAAAGTTTGGAAGTTCCTAAAAAATTTAAACATAGATTATGATCCAGTAACTCACTTCTGAGTGTATTCCCCAAATATGAAAGCAGATGGATACTTGTACACCAGTGTCCACAGCAGCATTATTCACAATGCTCAAATGATGTTAACAATCCAAATATCGATCTCCAGATGAACGGATAAGCAAAGTGTGGTAACATCCACTAAATGGAATATTATTCACCCATAGAAATGAATGAAGTACTGACATTCTCCAACATGGATGAACCTTGAAAAACATGCAAAGTGAACTAAGCCAGACATAAAAGGACAACTACTGTATGATTCCACTTATATTAGGTACCTAGAGTAGAGACAGGTAGTAGAATAGAGATTGTAGGGGGCAGGGGAAGAGAGAAATGGGGAGTTTTATTATTAAAGAGTATGAAGTTTCTGTTTGGAATGATGAAAAGGTTATGGAGGCCATGATGGTGATGGTTGCATAGTATTTTAAGTATACTTAGTATCACTGAACTGTACACTTAAAAATGCTTAAAATAGTTAATTGTTATGTATATTTTGGGCGTCCCTTGTGGCTCAGCTGGTAAAGAATCCGCCTTCAGTGCAGGAGACCTGGGTTCAATCCCTGGGTTGGGAAGATCCCCTGGAGAAGAGAACAGCTACCCACTCCAGTATTCTGCCCTGGAGAATTTCATGGGCTGTATAGTCTGTGGGGTTGCAAAGAGTCAGACACAACTGAGCGACTTTCACTTTTCTTTCATATATATTTTACAGTATAGTTATTTTTTAATCAGTTGAGCATGTTTGTGTGGATCTAGCTGATCCTTTTTCTAATCCCTAAATTAGGTCCTTCCCACAGTTCAAAATAGCTCCAACGTTAAGCTGGAACCTTTCTTTTCTAAGGTGATAAGATAGATTTCCCTTCACTGAAATAATATTCCCTCTCCCACAAATAAGTAAATATGACATAACCAGTTAGTGATCCTACCCTTACTATGAGAAGAAAAGTTAAACACAGTCTTTCAGAAGTAAGAATACCTAGGTTTTAATTCTTGGACATTAGTCAAGTCACAAACCTCAACTTTCTTCTTAAAATAGCAATAGTAAATTTATTTTCATGATAATCAAATAGATCTCAAAAGTGATCTGTAAACTGAAATGTTCTTCAACTGTCATGCATTTTTATAGCCTTAACTGTTTAGCCTCAAAATGAAAGTAAGCTTTGCTGCAGCTTAAAACCAAGGTTCCATTTATCTCTTGCCATTTCAGAGTTCTCTTCTTAATGGACCTCGGCTTTGCAGGTCCAAAATCTAATTTGATCATTAAACCAGGAGTGTCATTTGGGACCAGACTTATGTCATCCATGATATTAAGTGATTAACCTGTAAACAAACAAGAACACTAAGACACTAGTTCACACTAGGGGATTGTGACACATATCCAGAGCTCCTCCTTTCCCAGAATCAGACACTCATGATGCCAAGAGTCATCAGAAAGATATTGTGGGCAATTGAGAGCAAACAGAAGCAAACTGCATTGAAATATTTTTAACTTAGGGTTAGAAAGAGCGCTAAGTCATGTCTGACTCTTGCGATCCCATGAACTGTAG
Source organism: Bubalus kerabau (assembly GCF_029407905.1). NCBI lineage: Eukaryota > Metazoa > Chordata > Mammalia > Artiodactyla > Bovidae > Bubalus > Bubalus kerabau. The sequence goes on from NC_073643.1 coordinate 16,576,800, forward strand.
CCTGCCAGGCTCCTCTGTCCATGGGATTCTCCAGGCAAGAATACTGGAGAGGGTTGCCATTTCCTTCTCCAGGGGATCTTCCCAACCCAGGAATTGAACCCAGGTCTCCCACATTGCAGGCAGATGCTTTACTGACTGAGCTACATGGGAAGCTTTATTAAATATTCTACTTCACAATCAGAAGCACGCTATAGATAAAAATTGTCCATTGTCTCCAGGTTCAAGTTCCTTTCTCGCTGGAAGGTGCTGGATACACATCGCCAGTTTTCTTCATCTCATCATGGATTTGGGCTTTTTTTGTTGGCCACCAGCCTCTCAGACTCCCCCTACCCCACCCAGTTGCCCCTCTGTACACTCCTTGTTTTAATTTAACACCATTCTGGCTATAGTCAAGTCCTATTTTATCTGTGGAGCAATTTTGTCTTAAGATGTGCTTATATATATGGTGATCTCATTCATCATATGTTGACTTCATTAGAAAACCCAATGTTCTGCCAAGATTCATCAGCCCTTAGTTCCAGGGGACCACTCTGATGGCTCTCCTCCAAGCATAATGTATTGGTAATATACTTTATATTTTCTCCCCAAATTTCTCAGTTTCACTCTTGGCTCACATCATGGTCTTTCAAAACATTTGGATGAAAGTCACGTTTTCTCAGAGGTAATTGGTTTCTTCCATGTTGATAAGGTCCCCAATACCTTGTCTACTTACTAGTTTTTAATTTACTCCCTCCACAGTAAGACCATGTATATGTGAGAATCTCAACTTTCTTTTTAAAAACCTGAAGTATAGTTGATTTAAATTATTCTGTTAATTACTGCTGTACAGCAAAGTGATTTACTTACACACACATATTACATTTTTGTATTCTTTTCTGTTTTATCATAGGATATTGAATATAGTTCTCTGTGTACAGTAGGTTTTTGTTTATCCATTCTCTATATAAAAGTTCACATCTGCTAACCCCAACCTTCCACTCCATCCCTTCCCCAACCCCTTTTCCCTTGGCAACCATCAGTCAGCCCAGTCTGTGACTCTGTTTCTGTTTCATGGATATATGTTCATTTGTGTCATATTTTAGATTCCACATATAAGTGATATCATATGGTATTTGTCTTTCTGTCTTACTTCACTTAATGTGATCATCTCTAGTTGTTATCACTCAGCTTCCTTCTTATCAAGACCAAATATTAGCCGAGGATTTTTATATATGGAAAAAACCTGAGAATAAAGCAGATATATTGGAAAAAAGTATTGAATTTGGGACCTGATGGGAACTGTGTATGTGTGTGTGCAGTGAGTGGGGGGAATGAAAGGAAGGGAAGAGCAAGTGTTTTTTGGATCGGCACGGCTTTATGCATAAGCCTTCTGTTCCGTCATGCAGTCTTTGCACAGGACCGAGGTCTCAAGTTCTGGATTTGGGTCCCAGCTCTGTCATTTTTCAGTTGTATGGACTTGAGTAAATTACAGCTTCCCACATTGGAAAAGTCAGGATGATACCTACTCCAGTTTTTGTGAGGGACTAGTAGGGAGTATGGGCTTCCCTGGTGGTTCAGTGGTAAGGAATCTGCCTGTCAATGCTGGAGACTTGGGAAATGGCAACCCACTGCAATATTCTTGCCTGGGAAATCCCATGGACAGGGGAGCCTGGCAGGCTGCAATCCATGGGGTCGCAAAAGAGTCAGACGTGACTTTGTGACTGAACAACAGCAAAGTGGAGAGTATAAATACATTCTATTTATTTATTTATTTTTGGCTGCGCTGGGTCTTCGTTGCTGTATGCTGGTTTTCTTTAGTTGCAAAAGGGTTACCACAGTGGGCCATGCATTGTGTTTTAAATTCACATATAGCAAGATTTATAAAAAGGTAAAAGTTCACTGTGGTCTGGAAGAGTTCAGAGTAGTTTACCAAAAGTAGAATGGGGTTGGGTCTTTAAGGGGTATACTGAATTGACTGGGAGTGGGGAAGGGGAACATTCAGGAAAGGACTAGAGCCCGAGCAGAGGTGTCAGGGACAGTGGTGGGCACAGGGCTTTGGTGTCAGTGGCTCTGCTGGAGCTAGGGGGCAGCACAGGAGGTGAAGGGCCTCAGTTTAGTGGTGGCAAGAAGAAAAGAACAAATCTGAGCAATGCAGGACTCGGCTTATGAAAAACAGGGCTTGGTGACTGGCTTAATAGTGATAAATGAATGGGAGGAAGGAAAGACACTTCTAAGAGTTTGAGCCCAGGGTGTGATGGTGGGAGATGGAGATGACTAACAGGAACGAGTGATCTCGGAAGGAGCCCCAGTGGGGAAGACAGGAAGTATAGCTGTAGACAAGCTGAGTAAGAGGGCTCCAGCTGAAAGGTATGATGATGGCATTTCTACCTTGTAAACTTTCAGTCTCTCTGTGACACTTCAGAGTGACACTGAGGACAGGAAAAGACCTAACACGAATGTTGTAAGCAACTCAGGATACTACAGAGGGGACCTGCCAGATGCTAGCCTCCACTCGGAAACTTGTCTATCACTACTGAATTTAGGAGAAATTTTCCTAAATTTTGTTTTGCTAAAAAACAAATGATTTTGCCTCATTTCAGTGGCTAGAGGGAAAGTAGGCCCTCTTTATCTAAGAATAACGCCAGGATGCATGAGTATTACTGGCTCTTCCATGAACTTATAGCAGGTAAATCATTCACTAAGAAAGTGGCAATCCAGGCATGGCTGGTGCATGTTTGGTCTCCTTCCTCCAGTTTCCCATTTGAATTGAAGAGCTTTCAAACAGGATTAAGTATGTAAATAATAGTTGGCAGTTCCCCTGTTTGACATGATACCTTATGTTCCTTCAGCTTTGTTCCGGCCTGTTTCCATGGGGTGTAGATTTACCTGGGAATAGAGCCTAAATTTCAAGTTCTTGAAACTTTGAGCAGTGTTTCCTCATCTGTGAGGCAAAAGAAATGGTCTAAATGACCTGTCCTCTACTCCAGAGTTCCGACTCCAGGATACAGAAGCAGAGTGCACTTTGGAGATTTATGCGTGCAGTCAAATTCCAACTCTCACCACCAGACGGCACTGTTGCCTGTTAACTAGAAATAGGTTGATGACTTTTTCTGGAAACAGAATCCTGAACGTCAAAATATGACCTACTTATTCTAATTAATTCAACAAACATTTATTGAACATCTGTATGAGCCAGGCACTAATGCCAGCTGCTTTGGATGAAAAAAGATCATCACGCCTTCATAGTAGAAGAGAAAGGCATGGAAGCAGTCATACACCAGTGCTCCAAAAACATGCAACAGTAAGCCAAGGAATCTCCCAGAGAAAAATCATCTTAAGTTAGATCATGGCTTCCTTGGGGTAGCTTCTCTGACTCCAGCCTTAGGTTAGGTCCCCCATTCTTCTGCATCCTATACCTAGTATTCATCATGCTTTCCGAAGTCAGTGATCTAAAGTCAGCCTTTGCTGCTAGACTAAGTTGTGAGAGGAGGGCCTGTGTACCTCCTGTGCTGCCACATTTCCAAGCTTAACATTTAACAATGGTAACAGTTCAAAATTCTCCAAGCCAGGCTTCAGCAATATGTGAACCATGAACTTCCTGATGTTCAAGCTGGTTTTAGAAAAGGCAGAGGAACCAGAGATCAAATTGCCAACATCTGCTGGATCATGGAAAAACCAAGAGAGTTCCAGAAAAACATCTATGTCTGCTTTATTGACTATGCTAAAGCCTTTGACTGTGTGGATCACAAGAAACTGGAAAATTCTGAAAGAGATGGGAATACCAGACCACCTGACCTGCCTCTTGAGTAAGCTGTATGCAGGTCAGGAAGCAACAGTTAGAACTGGACATGGAACAGACTGGTTCCAAATAGGAAAAGGAGTACGTCAAGGCTGTATATTGTCACCCTGCTTATTTAACTTATCTGCAGAGTACATCATGAGAAACGCTGGACTGGAAGAAGCACAAGCCGGAGTCAAGATTGGCGGGAGAAATATCAATAACCTCTGATATGCAGATGACACCACCCTTATGGCAGAAAGTGAAGAGGAACTAAAAAGCCTCTTGATGAAGGTGAAAGTGGAGAGTGAAAAAGTTGGCTTAAAGCTCAACATTCAGAAAACGAAGATCATGGCATCCAGTCCCATCACTTCATGGGAAATAGATGGGGAAACAGTGTCCGACTTTATTTTATTGGGCTCCAAAATCACTGCAGATGGTGACTGCAGCCATGAAGTTAAAAGACGCTTACTCCTTGGAAGGAAAGTTATGACCAACCTAGATAGCATATTCAAAAGCAGAGACATTACTTTGCCAACAAAGGTCCGTCTAGTCAAGGCTATGGTTTTTCCAGTGGTCATGTATGGATGTGAGAGTTGAACTGTGAAGAAGGCTGAGCGCCGAAGAATTGATGCTTTTGAACTGTGGTGTTGGAGAAAACTCTTGAGAGTCCCTTGGACTGCAAGGAGATCCAACCAGTCCATTCTGAAGGAGATCAGCCCTGGGTGTTCTTTGGAAGGAATGATGCTAAAGCTGAAACTCCAGTACTTTGGCCACCTCATGCAAAGAGTTGACTCACTGGAAAAGACTCTGATGCTGGGAGGGATTGGGGGCAGGAGGAGAAGGGAACGACAGAGGATGAGATGGCTGGATGGCATCACTGACTCGATGGACGTGAGTCTGAGTGAACTCCGGGAGTTGATGATGGACAGGGAGGCCTGGCGTGCTGCGATTCATGGGGTCGCAGTCAGACACGCCTGAGCAACTGAACCAAACTGAACAGCAACCATTCAGAGATTACCAGCGTATCAGGTGCTATGCTAAGCCCTGCCACATTCACTACTGCATTTAATCTTCCCAACAACCTAGGCCACTGACATTGTCCCCACTTTACAGATGAGGAAACCATAGCTAGTAAGTGGCAAAACCATGAACCCAGGTCTGGCTCAATAAACAGTAGTATCACATCCCCTTGAGCCACTTTTAATAACTTTCATAATCTGAATATCAGCCTATTCATCCACCCTAATTTATCACTCTCTTCTTCAGGGAAGGTTCATCTGTCCTAATTTATCACTCTGTTCTTGACTCATTTTCTCCTGATTACTGAGTACTCAATAGTCTCAACATTTTGCTCCTGTTCTTCTGTCCTCTGGCATTTGTCTAGCTCAATTTCTCTCAAATTAGTATTCATTTAACAAAATCAATAATGTACTCATCCATTAGAAAGTTTCTGAAACTTGTTTTCAAATTTCTTTTTCTGTAGAAGGCTTATCCTTAATGAAATTACTGTTAGGACTGCCTACGAGCAACTCCTGTGTCTACTGGAGGCTGAGAGGAGTTCCTAGTAATAGCATTTATTTTTTCCTTGTTTATTTTTTATTTTCAAATCTAAGTACAAAACAAGCACACAGTAAACAGCTTTTAAGTGACCTTTTCTATTTGCAATGATCTATAAATATTAAATACTCCAACAAAAAAAATGGTTCTATATAGTGAAATCAAATATTCCCCCAAACCAAAAAATAAAAGCCCATGAACTATATGCAAGTGACAAACTCTCCACATCTCAGTTCTCTCAATTTTGTTGTTTAGTTGCTGAGTCGTGTCTGACTCTTTGTGACACCCACCACCTCCCATGGACTGTAGCACGCCAGGCTCCTGTCCCTGGATTTCCCAGGCAAGAATACTGGAGTGGGTTGCCATTTCCTTCTGCATAGCTTTTATTTTTAAAGCACATTTCCCATAGACCCATATCATGATCTATAAGCTAGATAGGACTGTAGTAATTACCTAGTCCAATCTCTTGTTTCTAACTAGGAGAAAATTGAGAAAACCCTGATTTGGGCCAGGTTATATAATCTTGGTAAGTCAAGACCATGTTGTACCCTCTTGTCTAACACTACTCATTAATGACAACTGCTGCCTCTCCAGCATTAGTTTCACAAAGACCAACATTTCAAGTCTCTAACATCTGTTGGCGTCTACTGCACGACTGCCCAGGTTTCAGTCCCAAACACAGCTTTCTCTACCTATGTGACCTTAGGTTAATTACTTAAAACTGTATCTCAGTGTCCTTCTCCACGAAACAAGGATCACAGTTCTTAGGGTTGTTAGGAAATTTAAATGATTTTATACATGAAAAGTATGTGGCACACAGTAAATACCCAATAAATTTTTAGCTGTTATTCCCTCTTTTCTTGGAACTACTTATGCTACTTCAAAGAACGATGGTTTTTCCCAAATTGAAATAAATACAAGACATTTGACGTGTTCATTTACTTTAATAACACTACATTTACCATGTTATCACCATGGAATGTAAATTCAGTTTAGACGAGAATTTCACAAGTACAACAAAGCATTCTGTGATATACCAAAGTTTGTATAATGTCTGACCAAACCAGCTTGCTCATCAATGACTTCCATTATAGGGATTTTATTTAGTTGATGATACTTTTGGAGAAAATAAACATACTGCACACATTTAAAAAGTGTTTTTCATTTACCTTTGCATTAGCACTTAAATACATGTTTCAAAATAATTTAAAATTATTCTAATATTAACAGCAGCAAAATACAATTCTGCAATTACAAAAGAGCTAAAAGGGATCCACAAGTTAAGTTACTCTCATGTTTATAACTATGATTCTAAAATAAATACTACTTCAAAGTGGCTCTGTTACCAGCTTTTTAGTTTTGGTTTAAAAACACACACAGACTTCCAGGGAGGTTTGTAATGTTGTATTCCATGGACTGTTCTGAAAGGGTTCCTCAAGAGCCAACCAGCCCTTAAAACAGTACTCAGTCCACAAGGCCGTCAGAAAGTTAAATTAACTGGGGTAAATAGGATTCCTACATTACATCAAAAGCATATGATATTCTGCAGCAACTGGGAGCATTTTCAGGATTGGCATGTTGTCTTCTTTAGAACTAATTTCAACAGAAGAGTTTAAGGTGGACAGGTACCACTATCAAGTGTATTTAAAAGTGACATGTTTCTTTTGTGCTGGTCTGACTCCCCTGAATGACCTAGCTAGTGAACTAGTCACCAGTAACTTGGTCACCAGGCAAATCAAGCCTGCAAGAAAGGAAGCCAGTTTTCAAATGACCATGTTCTTGTCTGACCCAAACAATTTATTTTCAGCATAAACATATAACCTCAATATGAGATGTCTAACTAAAGCAAGCACCACCAAGACGACCAAGACAGCATCTCCTCTTCTAAGGTTTAGGTTTCCCCCAGAATTCTTGATACAGGGAATAGCCCATACCTGAAGAAAAAGAATGCTAGTTAAGCATTTAAAATTTTTTTTCAGTATTAGAAAATTAAAAACTATTCATAAAACAGCTAAAAGTAGCACTCTTACTAGCATATGATGCTTAAAAGGAAAACAAGACCCTAGGCTGCTTACATTCTTGCTTTCTTAAATAATTCCAATTTCTAAAATTCTTTTTACACAGTTTCCAAAGTATTTTCAAGACTAGTATGATTAGCTCAGATGGCTAAAATATCAATATTTATCTGGCAACTTTAAAAGGACTCAATCTTGCTGTATAAAGCAGATAATGTCAATGAATTATAAAGCCTACAAAAGCATGTAGTATCTTTTCCACCTTCAAAAACTCAATAAAACAGCCATCATGTCTCTTCCAGATGATGGATCTTACTACCAACCCTATTTGCATATATAGACTCCTCAATGACATTATAATGGGCATTACTATCTTTTCTCTCTTTAAAACCTTAGTAAGGTTATTCATCATAGAGTAAAACTATACCACTACTCGAACTATTTTTATTCGTTCAGTTTTTAGGTGAAAATGAGTAGTGATATTTGCAAACTGCTTCAAAGTCAGTTAAAAGTATCTACCTTGTTTTACTTACAAAGAAATCCATTCATGGGGAACCAAAAATTTGAAAATGTCCTGTAGGAACCTACCAAGAGTCATTGCTCCCACAACAAAGCCTTGGGCTGCCACACGCATGTGGATCAGGTGAACAGACATTTTAGTATGTCCCCTGCTCTTCAATCTATATAATCCATATGCAACAATTGCTGCAAAACCTGCCATTCCTGTAAAAAAAATAGTCACAAGTTATGTCAGATACATTGGGGCAGGGAATCAAGAAAAGTTTATTATCAATCGATGTTCTATTTTTTATAAGGATGCTTTAGGAGACCATTACCCAGTTAGCATACGAACTGAGGTTTTAATCCCCACCCCGATTCAGAATTAAAAACTCAAAATTGGTAGCAAGCAATAGCAGATCTAGAAAATCAAGATCATCTTTGAAGTATGGGCTTGTGAAGCCAGTAAATAAATTCCTTTAAGAGTGCTAGGGGAACTCTTCTCTGTCCTACTTCCATCCCTGAAGGAAATCAGTTAAGGGAATGCAGCAGAGACTGTAATAAACCACAACTGTGAGTTTATAACAACTCTTGAGTCTTGTGAGTCCTTGTAGCAAATCACTGAAACTGATGGTCGTCTTGGGGTCACAACACATTCACTGAAATAAGTCAATAAAACAAGATGTCTGAATTCAGAGAAGAATTTTTACGACAGTTATTTATACCAGTCTAAGCATATTTCAACATATGAAAAAATATTAAAAAATAAATGCTTCATCAGGAAATGCTTGATGAATGAAACAAGTTGCTCACACTTCTTCTGTGTTAAAGCTTATTAGACCATCAAAGTCAAACTTACCAATGGGGACAAATGGTGCCTCTCTAGCTTTTCGGATAAGTTTAGATCCCTGATCTTCATCATATGAAGAAAGAGAAATATCTGTGTCACTTGACATAGTGATTGAAGAATCTTCCTGAAACAGAATTTCCATGAGGTTCTGCAGTTAAAAGCATACTTTTTTAATAAGATTATTCCTTTAAGTAATACAAAAAAAAGGCAAGATACTAGCCAGATTATATGAATAACAGGGCATGGTGAAAAAAAGATTAATTTCCATAACAAAGGGACCAAGGCTCCATTCTCCCTTTTTTTTTTGTAACACAGGAAGCTAATAGGCATTTCATCACAGTAAAGTAATAATTCAATTTCACCTTGGTCATGGTCACTACATACTTCCTTCTGACTGATCTGCACAGATGATAAACTTCACCCGCAGATTAAAAAAAGGGAGTCACACATAGTATATAAGTACACAAGTATCTCTGACTGATGTTAATTACAATACACTGTTGTAATTGATACCAGTCAGATGTCATTTACTGCTGCTGCTGCTGCTAAGTCGCTTCAGTCGTGTCCGACTCTGTGCGACCCCATGACGGCAGCCCACCAGGCTCTGCCGTCCCTGGGATTCTCCAGGCAAGAACACTGGAGTGGGTTGCCATTGCCTTCTCCATTGTGTGAAAGTGAAAAGTGAAAGTGAAGTCGCTCAGTCGCATCCGCCTTGTAGCGACCCCATGGACTGCAGCCTACCAGGCTCCTCCATCCGTGGGATTTTCTAGGCAAGAGTACTGGAGTGGCTTGCCATTGCCTTCTCCGATGTCATTTACAGATGACATCAAAAAGTTAACTGCCAATCCCATTATCTGTATAGTCTTAGCTTATGAATTTTTCATGTGCATCACACTCCCTCCAGTAATAAATGGCTCTCATTCAACACTTTGCTATTCAAGGGGTTTAATAGTAATCAAGGTTCTCAAAGAAAATCCAACTCTAGACGTGAGGCGTAGGGTTTAGTTTGAAAAGTGAAATTGTCCCTCCAACCTCCATCCTCACTGGGAAGAGTACAGTTCTGTCATCTGACAGAGAAGACCTTAATCCAGATGAGCTGTACAGTATCACACAGATAGAATCAATTAGAACTAGGGCTTCCCTGGTGGCTCAGCTGGTAAAGAATCTGCCTGCAATGCGGGAGACCTGGGTTCGATCCCTGGCTTGGGAAGATCCCCTGGAGAAGGGAAAGGCTACACGCTCCAGTATTCTAGCCTGGAGAAGTCCATGGACTGTATAGTCCATGGGGTTGTAAAGAGTTGGACACGACTGAGCGACTCTCACTTTGACTTTCTCTTCTTTCTTGTGCTCCATTACCTGCTAACTAAATGAACCCCTACTTTGTCTGAGCTTTTATTATATACAAGGTTCAACAAGCTCAAAGTTCAGGATGCTCATTATATATTTCAAGAGATTAAAATGTAAACACTGAAATAATGTTTCAGAAATTAAATTCTTTTAAAACATGCCAGAGTATGTACACTTTGCAAAGAGCATAACAGAGACAGAATTTAGAGTGTGGTATCTTTTAGATAAAGTTTGGGAAGTTTCAGAGAAATATTTGAGCTTGGCTTTCAACATACTACATAAATGAGGACTTCCCTGGTGGTCCAGCAGTTAAGAGCTACGCTTCCACTGCAGGGGGCCCGGACCCTGGTCTGGGAACTAAGATCCCACGTGCTGCATGGTGCAGCCAAAAAAACCCAAACAAACAAACCCCAAGATACTACATAAATCGACTAGATGGTAAGATTAAACTATTTTAGGCCAGTATGTTTATTAGTTCCCTTCATAATCAATCGAAACTTCCCAAAGGCAAACATTTCAAAATCTTTCCTATTTTACCACAATTCCTCCTTCTACCTTCCTCACCAATCCCACATTCTAATTAAACTTATTGTTTGTTGAAAAATATTACTTCAATATTTATTCAACTATTAAAATTATTCTCAGGCAATTAGGAAAATTTAGTGAAAAATAACAATTACACACATTTTTAGAGTTTCATCAGTAAGAAAAACATCAAGCTGTATCTACATAAGTGCTAATTTCTCTTTTAATTCTTACATTGCTCAATGAAAGAACACGATAACCTGAGTAGGTTTTGGATCCTTGCGACCCCAAGGAAAAAAACCCACTATATATGACAATCCACTTTTAAAAACTAGCACCTCCTTTTGCAGATACAAAAGCATGTTTTCTTCCTTTGTCCTAATTTCTAGATAACTAACTGTCCAACAGATCAGTGTAGCAAAAGTTCGCTTCTCCTTCCTTGCAGCAGTTTGTATGGATAGGCCATTTGACCTGGCTTTCAGAAAGTAGTCCCTGGGGTAAGAATCAAGGTATGAAGGAACCATGTAGTCATTATTTGTCTTAAGTGACTAAGGATAATTTGTCTCTGATACAGAACACCTTGTGTGCACATTTCAGCATAAAAGAAAGGGGAATATTCAAAGTCCAACACATCACAAAGTTAATTTGTTATTCTATGGTTCAAATTCTATTTCTATCATGACATTTATCTATAAAACTCCCTGAGTGTAAGATTTTAATAATTCTCTTCCTGATCACCTAGAAGTTTCCCCAAGTATTCATGATTTACAGCCACCTAAATAAAAAATGGTTAACTTTTAAAGTATCAGGGTCAATAAGTCACTTGAGAATAAAACCCCAAGGTTCAATCCATGCCAGTAGCCTTATTTTACAGATGGAAAAAGAAAGCTTATGAAGGGTGAAATAAACTGCTCAACAACAGGAATCTCTGGCAGGGCAGGATTAGAACCCAGCTCTCCTAATAAACAGTTGTGGGTTCTTTTGATTGACAATATATTGCCAGATCATTTGTCTTATTATGCTGGTGTACATTTTATCTGAAAAAATAGAAAATCCATTTCTTAACAGAAGCCTGCATCTCCTCCTTTGAATTGTGAAAAATGTCTGTCATGCCCAAAGTTAAATGGAATCTTCTTCCCCAGTGACTTAATTCATCTAACAATTTCAGCTGTGATTTGAATATTTTTTCCCCTAGCATCACTTCTGGATTTCCTTTATCATTTTCTTATCCACCCACAGCAACTGACCCAGATCTGCCAGAAAGTTGAACATGTACAAAAGGAGGCACCTAAAACCAGATAACACGAATTAGTCTGTAAACTAAGATACTACTGAAGACCTTTCCAAGTGCATGGGCACCTAGCAGAGGCCTAAGGTAACAGGAGCCGCTCCGCATCACGTGATGTAAAAAGATTTAAGGATCTTCACAGCTCGTCATTTTTGTCACAGGAGCTTCTAACAATGGATTCCAATTTTAATTTTGAACCCGTCAACTGTCAGCCCGTTTTAAACGGCTTCCAAGTCCCCACCCCAGGAGATTCCGATTCAGATGGTCTGGGGGCAGGTCCCAAGGAATCTATATTTTAAGAAGATCCGTTCAAGAGATTCTGGTGCACAGGGAATCAAGAGAACCACTGGTGTACAAAACTCAAATACGATTGTCATGCTGGGGCCTGGTACCACTTATACATCACAACTTTTCATCCCAGGCACTTCTGGAAGCATAGATTCCATCCATAGGGATTACCCAGAAGAGGGGAATAATTGATTCCCGCACCGGTAAAATAGGCGAATAAACCTGCCGAATCATTTCGACTGCTCCCAATTCTAATCCTGTGCTATGTTTTGTAATCTCTAACTTGGCAGGTTTACTTTTGAGGAAGAAATGTAAATTCTGTCAGAGGCGCTTGATACAGGCCCTGGTCCTTCTTACCTTCCTGAGGCGGAAGAAGAGTCGCTAAAGGTGGAAGAGAATACCGGCCCGGGGAGAACAGGAAGCCGATGGCGGGAAGGTCGTGTAGTTTTACGCCCTCCCCTCAACCCTTCAACCTTCCTCCCCTTTCCCTTCCTGTGACCTTGTCAGGACTCCATGGCCGGACCGCACGCCCTCCTAATCCCTCCTCACCCACCCGCTCTCAAAGAAGTCACGGACACGCTCGGGACAACGGGCTCCGCGAAGTCGGCTCCAGCCCGGTGCTTCCCCAGATACATCCCCGAGCCTTCCAGCTCAGTCGCGATTCGCCCTACAAACCTTTTCTGCATCCCTTCATAGGTTCCGTACGCTCTCACCAGCCCTCCCCGGCACCACGAAATGAGGCCTGAGCCCCGCCAACCAGACTTCGCCCCTTTCAGCCCAGGCATCAGCCCCGTCTCCTAGTCCCGGGGCGCCAACCCTCCCAAGGTGCTCTCGACGCGGCCTCTCTTCTCCCCACTCCACCGCTCGGAATCACTCGACCCCCAAAGGCCGCCTGCATCACTTACAGACAACTTCAAGACGTTTCAGGTTCCTACCGGATTCTGACCCCACTCCCGCACACGCCGTCCAGCCGGCTTCTCCCGGTCCCGCCTACGTCCGGCCTCAGCCAATCAGAAACCAGCAACAGGCACGCGAGGGTCGGGGCGGGTGGATGGGTGCGTGCGTGCGTGTACGCAATGGGTGGGGTGGCCCAGAGAGAGCCCCGGATTGGCTGGGGCGACGTGCGCGGGCGGTGACTTCTCGTCCCTGGCTCTTACGTACGGATTGCATCAGAGGTGAGAAGTCGGCTTCTTAGGAACGGCGGAGGACGTTCGAGGGTGCTTCTCGGCCCTTGGCCGGGCGGAACTTGACATTAGCTTCGCTGTTTTCCTCTTGGGAGGTGGCGGCAGCGAGCATCCGCGAACGCAGCAGGGCGGGGCTGAGGCTGAGAGGGTTAAACCGCGGCCGGTCCTTGAGACTCGGCTGCGGGTGAGGAGGGGCCGCCGGCGGCTTTAGGGCGCTGGATCCACTCCCATGCCCTGGCACTTACCGGCCGCGAACAGGCGCTATGGGCCTCTGAGCTTGGCGCTTACACTGTAGTCGGAGGCAGCCATTCATTACAAGCACGGGTGACTCCATACTGACCGGCGTGGTTTGCCTAGGAAAGAAGTCACAGGCACCTTGTAACGGTGAACTTCCTGGGACAGAACCCGTGGGACAGAACCCGTAATTTGTTAGTAGATCACTCGGGAACTACCTGGCGAATTGGCGCAAAGCATCAAGCACTGCCATGAGGACTGTTTTCTAACTAAACTAAAATTTCTGGCTATAACCGTGAAACGAGGCAGACTGCCAAGTGCTCTAACCCACAGGTAGAAGCTCAGTGTCATAGGCTCAGGATCTTGAAAATCTTTTGTCTCATAATTCAGACACAAGTAGGAAACATTCCCTTGTGGCTCATCTGGTAAAGAATCTGCCCACAATGCGGGAGACCTGGGTTCTATCCTTGGGTTGGGAAGATCCTCTGGAGAAGGGAAAGGCTACCCACTCCAGTATTCTGGCCTGGTATAGTCCATGGGGTCGCAAAGAGTCGGAAACGACTGAGCGGCTTTCACTTTCACTTCAGGAAACATTCATTCTGAGTAGGATAAAAACTCCTTACCTTGGTCGTGTGGAGTGCTTTCAGCTCCTTGCTGGCGCCTGTTTTGTCAGGTTCGTGGCGATATCTCCCTGAACACTGTCTTTGAGCTCTGGAGGGCCTTGGTAATGTTAAAAGAAGCGACAGTGGATACAAAGGGCTTTAAAGTTAAATCGGAAGATCAGAAGTTGATTTAGGGTAATTAAAACAGTAAAAGAGGGACTTCTCTGGTGGTCCAGTGGCTTAGAGTCTGTGCTCCCAAAGCAGGGGACCTGGGTTCACTACCTAGTCAGGGAACTAGATCCCATATGCAGCATCTAAGGCCCAGTGCAGCTAAATATATATTTAAGAAAATAAGAGAACGTGAGATTTGAAAATGAAAGCCATATTCATAGGTAATGCAGAAGTCATCAAGTCCCTTAATTCTGGAAATACAAAGACTAACTTCAGCAATGACCATGGCCTATTCTTTGAATCAAAATAATGTTAAGTTTGTTTACTAATTTCTAGAGAATGGGATTTGGAGTCAGGCAGACCAGTGCTAGTCCCAGCTTGGCCATATACTAACCATGACTTTGAGCTTCACTTTCTTCCTTTGAAAAAAGAGGATAACAGTAGTACTGATTAATGAGGAAACACATATAAAGTGTAAGTTATTACTTTAAAAATTCCTATGATATGCATTGTGCGGAAAGAGGCAGACTCTGCCCTATTTGTGTAAAAAATGATCTCTTTCTGATTAGTATGTAGAAACCAGAATCTTGGTAAATGGTAATAATAACTATCAGACGATATAGAAGATTTTACAAAGATTATTCTGCTATTCTTTATTCAGTACCATAAGAAAACAATAGTGACAACTTATTTAACTTAAGATTTTCATAATACAGTATTATTTTTAATGTATAACATATATTGTTTCATTCTTACTCTGTGTCATTTCAAAGAATAATACAGAAGACTAAAAAAATTCAGGTTCTCATGTATTAAATTAATCTACATATAGTTTATAGAAAGGCAGCACAGGAAGTGTCTGCCAGTTTGGGCTAATTTCCCCTCTTTAGAGAGTCTCTCTAACTTTTCATGCTCCAAGGAGCTGTCCACATATGATCATATCCACTATAAAAGAAATGCGCTTCTAAACTCAAACGTCTGTTTAGGTTATGGCTCAGCTTAAAGCTACGTAATCCAGTTTTAGACATCCTTAAAAAACATTGTGTGATCTTTGTGGCATTTTGTCTAAAACAAATCTTAAGACTTTTGAGAAAAATTGAGTATTGAGTATTTTAAAAATAGAAATGAGAGTCAGGGTCACCAAATACTGGACATGTATATTGTGCCTGGTGCTGTGCTGGACTCAGAAATTAGACTCAGTTCCTTCCCTGAAGTAATTTATAATCTGATTAGGTCAAAGGAATAGGTGTAGAAAGCAGTCTGTGAGAAGTGCTTTGAGTGGAAATCCACGTGGATACCATAGTGAGTGAGCTATTTCAAAGTAGGCTTCTTGGGACTGGGGCTTGAATGTGTGAACTTTGAAGGATGACTAGCGTGTAAACACATTGGAAGAATATTCCAGAAAAGGAAACATGGGTGGAGGAATAGAAGTAGACTGTGGAATTGTAGCTGCAGTATGAAGGACAATAAGTGGGGAAAAGGCAAACACTTGTGACTAAAGCACAGTCAGAGAGTAATGGAAAGTAAACTCAGTGGGGAGGACCTTTAATACTAGTAAAAGAACTTGGACAGTATTGTAGTTGTTGGCCCTTGAAAGTTTTAGAGCTGGATATTTACAAGAGCAGACTGTTTGAGGTATTGAAAATTGAATGCATTAGAAAGGTACTGTCAGCATTTCTCTGCCAGAAAGCTAAAGGCTGTTCAGTTTGTGGCTTGTGATGGTCTTTGTATTGAAGCCACAGTCTAGGTCTTAAGGATATGGAAGGCAGCTACATGCAGTAGTGTTGTTCCTCTACTACCTTGACAAGGCCTGCTGCTTTAAAGCAGTGATGGTCCATACAGACCAGTGCTCAGGGAACATTGACCAGGGTCCAGGCCATCATAAAATTCCAGACTCTGTAAGATGGCTGTAACTGAACTTAATTCTCTCCTGTCCTCCCCGCTGCTCTGGATACTCCTTCCTCATATGCCGGTTCAGTTCAGTTCAGTTGCTCAGTCGTGTCCGACTCTTTGTGACCCCATGAATCGCAGCACACCACGCCTCCCTGTCCATCACCAACTTCCAGAGTTCACTCAGACTCATGTCCATCCAGTCAGTGATGCCATCCAGCCATCTCATCTTCTGTCGTCCCCTTCTCCTCCTGCCCCCAATCCCTCCCAGCATCAGAGTCTTTTCCAATGAGTCAACTCTTCACATAAGGTGGCCAAAGTACTGGAGTTTCAGCTTTAGCATCATTCCTTCCAAAGAACACCCAGGGCTGATCTCCTTCAGAATGGACTGGTTGGATCTCCTTGCAGTCCAAGGGACTCTCAAGAGTCTTCTCCAACACCACAGTTCAAAAGCATCAATTCTTTGGCGCTCAGCCTTCTTCACAGTCCAATTCTCACATCCATACATGACCACAGGAAAAACCATAGCCTTGACTAGACGGACCTTTGTTGGCAAAGTAATGTCTCTGCTTTTGAATATGCTATCTAGGTTGGTCATAACTTTCCTTCCAAGGAGTAAGCGCGTCTTTTAATTTCATGGCTGCAGTCACCATCTCCAGTGATTTTGGAGCCCAAAAAAATAAAGTCTGACACTGTTTCCACTGTTTCCCCATCTATTTCCCATGAAGTGATGGGACCGGATGCCGTGATCTTCGTTTTCTGAATGTTGAGCTTTAAGCCAACTTTTTCACTCTCCACTTTCACTTTCATCGAGAGGCTTTTGAGTTCTTCTTCACTTTCTGCCATAAGGGTGGTGTCATCTGCATATGTGAGGTTATTGATATTTCTCCCGGCAATCTTGATTCCAGCTTGTGTTTCTTCCAGTCCAGCATTTCTCATATGCCGGTACTTTCTCTTAAATTCCCTGACTTGACTGGAAAACCTGCTTCCCACTCCAGCAACCAAACATGAAACCTGGGTAAATCCCTGATGGTACTTCTGCTTTTGTGTACATGCAGCCAGTGACATGTGGACAGATAACTGAATGACAAGGGGCCAGCGCTCTAAAGAACTGTGGCAGAGATGAGACGTGTCTTCACTCTCAGTAATGTGCTCTGACAAACCTGGCTAAAATTTGCCCAGTTTCTGTATACAGTGATCTCAAGAGGATTATTTACACAGGAAAGCCCTTAAACAGCTCAAATAAGGAAATACATTTGCATCCTTCTAGGTTTGATGCAAGACTTTCAATGAGAATATTTTCTAACAAAAAGCTGTGTGGTTGTCACTAAAAAATGGATCTTGGATTCACTGCAGCTCCTCAGAATTCCTTTCTGTTCTTCCTATTAGTTATTTGGGGTGCATGGTGGGTAGGGAGAGGGGCAGGTGGGGTGGTGGGTATGTAACTTCTCTAGATGAGCTGAAGGCCACCTGCCTCTTTCCCTTGCGTTGGAAATGGTCGGATTTGGAATTAGCAGCACAACCATTTTGTCTTAAAATTTGATGTAATTTTATATCCCATATAATTTATTCAATATGTCTTTTGGTAGAGAGTGAATAGACAGAATTTGGTGTCTTTAGCATTCAGTTTTAGGTAGTTTATATCTTGATTTGAAAAATTAGAAAATTTATAATCTTATATAAACTATGTAAGTGAAAAGGTTGACTAATTTTTATTATCTGTATTTATACAGGTAATTTGACTAGATTACACAAAGAAAGAATTGACCACTGGAAGCAAAAAGCTTTCTGTTTACCACAGGTAAACAGCTCTTTCCACTAGAAAGGATAAATGTGATTTTCTACCTGGGCTGCCCGCTGGCTCCTGGTACTTGGTATGATGGAGAGTCCTGTGGTTGTGCATGAACATTGGGTTGCAAGCACCCTGGCAGCAGAACCTCCATTATGTTTCCACCACAGCACTTGGTGGTATCCTGCCCATGGAAAATGTTGGTTGAATGACTCAAGACTATTTCTCTGCAGAGGTGAGTACGAGAGTTCAGTAACTCTGGCTGCATTTCTGCTACTGGACTGTGGTAGCTGGGCAGGGGCTGTGGGCTCCTGTGGCTTCTTCTTCTTTTGATCACCACCCCATAGACAGTCTCCCTTTCAGAACCCTCCTCTCCTCTCCCCAGCTGCCTTGGGTACCCATTGGCTCTCTGCTTTCCCCCACTCTGTCTCTCCCAAGGGCGACTTAGGGCTAATTTTACAAGTCTGATAATTCTCTGAGAATGAGGTGCCTCTTCTGGAACGCACTGCCACACTCAGTGGCACTGCAAATAGGTTTTTATTGACTAATCTCCACTCTCTGAATCATTCTGCTGTCACACTGATTGCGAGGCACCATCTGTTTGCCTTGATGACTTAATGAATTGAGGGCTTATGATGTTGCTGACATCTAAATTAGATCTGTATCTCAATACAGACAGGATAGTGGTTTCCTTTGCCAGAGATGATGGACAAGTATTTTATAATTCTGAGAGAAAAATGGATTATGCAAATAGACATTTCACCCAAATTGGTGGCCCTCATTACTCTCCCTATGCTGATGCTTTTGTTTAGGGACAGGAACGTGCCTGCCCTGTTTCAGGAAAAACCAGAAAAGAAAAATTATCTGCCTGACTCAAAAGTTTTTGAGTTTTGAGTTTTACTCATGAATCAGCAGACAAGTGCTAGCCGTCAAAGTCCTCCTGCTGTTTTGTTTTATGAGAGTCAGAAGGGTTTTCTGAGAATGATGAGTATTAAAATAACTAGATAAAATGAGCTTATAACCTTGGTCTGTTGCCTAGTATAGTATGGTTGATTAGAGGGAAATTGCAAGCTGCAAGATGGCTAAGTATTGTGTTCTGTGCAGATTGTGATTGCTTGTGAAATTAGGTAAGCTGTTGCTTAAGGGGAGTTCACCAACAGTTTTAAAAGACCTATGACCACTTCTGGCTAATTTGCTCTTTCATGTAGCTGGGATCTGGAATCCTTGTGGTCTCTGAGCTGTTGCTTGGCTCGGGCTGGTAAGGGGATGAGGTGGGAGGTGGCGAGACAAAGGGCAATAGGGAATGATAGTTAATGGGTATCACCCAGATTGGGCATGATAAAAATGGAATTGATCTGGAATTAAAGGTGATGGTTATACAACTTTGTGAATATATTAAAACCCACTGAATTGTACACCTTAAAATGGAGAATTTTATGGTATGTAATTTACCATACCATCTGTTTGTCTTGGTGACTTAATGAATTGAGGGCTCATAAATGTGAGAGAGTGTCCCTGGCCTCCCTCTTACCTGTAAGTATCTTACATTAGAAGTAAGCAGCACCAGGGACTTCCCTGGTGGTCCAGTGGTTAAGACTTTGCCTTCCGGTGCAGGGGCTGTGGGTTCGATCCCTGGTCCAGGGTGCTAGGATCCCACATGCCTTGTGGCCAAAAAGCCCAAACATAAAACAGACGCAATATTGTGACAAATTCAATAAAGACTTTTAAAATGGTCCACACTGAAAAAAAAAAGAAGCAAGCAGCACCACATGGAGCTACCCAGACAGCCTGCTGTACAATACCAGCACGCGCTCAGCACCTCCCATTCTCTGGGCAGGATGCTTCCTTCATACCTGATGTTGTCAAGTGTCTGATCACTAAAACAGCTCGATCAAGCACATATTTTCTTCACTTTACACATGAGAAAGCTGAGGTTCAGCATGGATAAGTAAGTTGCTTATGTTTCCATAGAAGCAGAGGCAGGATTTGAATCTAGTCTTGTTTAGTTCATGGTCTTTCTGGAAGGTTCCATTGCCTGTCTGTACTTTCTTTTCCTTTTTGTGCCTGGTCTTTTTATTACCTTCCATTTCCACTGTTAGAATCCTTATCAGTCACAACTTTTGTTTTGAAATATATGTGTAGTTATATCTATGTGTAGTTATATCTTTGGACCTAGTTATATATCCACATATATATCTATGAAATATATGTGTATGTATAGTTATGTCTCTATATGTATGTATATATTCACAAACACATGCACTTTCATATCTGTATATCCATATTTATAGATATTTATATTTATAGTATCGATAAATATTTATAGATAGACACAGATACAAATAAGATGAGGAAAACTATACCTCTCAATGTTAATGATGGTTTTATCTGAGTAGTAGGATAATAATTTTCAATTTTCATTTTTTCCCTCTGTGTTTTTCTGTATTTATCAAACTAAATTTATTTTATTATTGTGATCAGAAAGCAATTTTTAAAGTCTTTCATATCCTTTCAGCTTCATATGCCACTATTTTTGTGAATAAAATCTTTCCTGATCTTTAAACTGACACTACCCTGTTTTGTTTTTCTTTTTTTTTTAATCACACTGTGTGGCTTGCAGGATCTTAGTTCCCCAACCAGGGACTGATCCCAGGTCATGACAGTGAAAGCACTGAGTCCTAACCACTGAACCGCCCGGGAATTCCCTGATGCCACTCCTTTTTCTTTTGGAACACACTGCCTTTCCCCAGAACTTTGTATTTTCTTGAGTCATTTCTAACATTTTACTTTGTATTCTGGGTAACTTGAGTTTCTTGGAGCCCCACTCAGAGAGGAAATGTAAGGGAGGCACATATAATAATAAAAAAGGTAACAGAAGAGTTTTGCTCCAATCTATCCCCATGAAGAAAGCTAGGATCTTCCTGATACACCTACCATATCCCAGTCTTAAATCTCTTCTCATCCCTGTGATCGTAGTTGTGTTGTGTCTCCTTTACATTGCTGTTCCCATGACATGAGTCAGTTGTCATGCTTACTTTGGTGTTTATGCATGATTCTGTCCCATCTCCTATTACTTAGTGATAAGCTGCTGCTGCTAAGTCGCTTCAGTCGTGTCCGACTCTGTGTGACCCCATGGACGGTAGCCCACCAGGCTCCCCCGTCCCTGGGATTCTCCAGGCAAGAACACTGGAGTGGGTTGCCATTTCCTTCTCCAATGCATGAAAGTGAAAAGGGAAAGTGTAATGTGAAAGTGAAGGTGCTCAGTCATATCCGACTCTTAGCGACCCCATGGACTGCAGCCTACCAGGCTCCTCCGTCCTTGGGATTTTCCAGGCAAGAGTGCTGGAGTGTGGTGCCATTTCCTTCTCCGAGTGATAAGCTAGGCACCATTTTTCCATCAGGCCCCACATGGTCCAGGTTGTGCCTCTGTTCTTTGTTGAAGTTGGAGAAGGACATCTCTTCCCACCCAGGTTGTACTTTGTCTTTTCTTTTTTAAATTTATTTATTTGGTTATATTGCGTCTTGGTTGTGGCACGTGGTCTTAGTGATTGCAGTGAGCGGATTCTCTAGTTGTAGCACATGGGCTTAAGTTGTCCCGAGGCATATGAGATCTTAGTTCTCTAACCAGGGATTGAACCCAGGCTCCCTGCACTGGAAATGAGGAGTCCTAGCCACTGGACTACCAGGGAAGTCTCCTCTTTTTTCTTTTTAACTTTAATATATTTTATTTTGGGTTTTTTTTGGCTGTAATGAGAGAGGTGTGGGATCTTAGTTCCCTGATGAGGAGTTGAACCCATGCCTCTTGCAGTCTTAACTATTGGACTACCAGTGAAGTCCCTCTTTTTTCTTTTTTAACCTAGGAATTTACAGCTATACATTTCCTTCTAAGCATTGCTTTCACTATATACTGTAAATTTTGTGTGTTTTGTTTTAGCTGTCTTTCATCTCAAAGTATTTTATAGTTTCCTTTGTTACTTCTTCTTTGACTCATTGGTTACTTAGGAGTGTGTTGTTTAATTTCTGCACAATTGTGAATTCCCTAAATTCCCTAATGTTGATTTAATTTAATTCCACTGTGGCTGAAGAGCATACTTTGTATGATTTGAGTTCTTTTAAATTTATTGAGATGTGTTTTATGGACAGCAGCCCACCAGGCTCCCCTGTCCCTGGGATTCTCCAGGCAAGAACACTGGAGTGGGTTGCCATTTCCTTCTCCAATGCATGAAAGTGAAAAGTGAAAGTGAAGTCGCTCAGTGCTGAAGAGCGTACTTTGTATGATTTGAGTTCTTTTAAATTTACTGAAATGTGTTTTATGGACTGCAACCTACCAGGCTCCTCCGTCCATGGGATTTTCCAGGCAAGAGTACTGGAGTGGGTTGCCATTGCCTTCTCCGAAATTTACTGAGATGTGTTTTATTGACTAACACGTGGTCTACCCTGGAGAATGCTCCACGTGCACTTGAGAAGAAAGTGTATCCTGCTATCACTGACTGGGGTGTTCCATCCAAGTTTTTAGGTTTTCACTTTTTACCTGGTAAAACACTGTTCATCCTTTGAGTCCCAGTTCATCTCCAGGTCCAGAGGATTTCATCTGTCAAATATTTCTTCATCCATCTCACAAGCAAGAATGTTCAGTTTCCTCATTTGAACTTCTCTTTCCCATAACTGTGATTTCTGAATATGCCAACACCCATAACTGTGAGATAGCCTTCATTACAAGTCAGTCTTTCTACACACCGATGTTACGGGGTTTCTTTTGTGCAGGGACCAAGTCTTCACTGTATCTCCATATCCCTGAATATGGAGTATTCAGGAATAACTTTAAAGCATGCCATTAAAAGGATGAGAGAATTTGGGGGTCATTGAATACCTTTTAAACAGTGAACCCTAGACTATGTATTGTCAAGAGTGGAATGGGAAAAGAAAGGCAGTGCACTCTGCCTCTGGGGACCTATAACTTAGTTGAAAAAATAGTATATCTGCTCTAATACACTTTAATACATGAAACCTTTAATACACGATCTGATGAAGTGCCAAGACAAGGGCTGTAGGAGTCGGACTTCTCCACTTTTTCTCATTCTCTCTATGCATAGGAAAGAGACTTACTGAGTTGTGAGGTTGAAATAACACTCAGGACTCCTGATTTCCAGCTGTGAATCAATGTGGAATCCTCTGGCTGCTGATCACCCAGCCTCCATTTGGATACTTTCACCCACAGGGAGAAAGCCCAACACTCCCCAGTCAGGACTTATGATGGTTGTTTGCTAATTTGGGGTGGTAAG
Source organism: Bubalus kerabau (assembly GCF_029407905.1). Lineage (NCBI taxonomy): Eukaryota > Metazoa > Chordata > Mammalia > Artiodactyla > Bovidae > Bubalus > Bubalus kerabau. The sequence goes on from NC_073643.1 coordinate 16,600,080, forward strand.
GGGAAGCTGAATTGCTTTTTCGCTACCATACACCATTTAGTCTTCCTCATAAAATAATCTATACACCCGAAAGGATATGTGTAAAGTCAACAAGGAAGGAAAAGAGTTCTAGTCATAAGCTTTATTCTCAGTAGGCCAGGTCACAGTGTGTTGGGTAAGGAAAGTCAGATCAGGTTGACTGGACAAGGGTCACTTCTGGGGGAAACAAAGTGAATTATTTTCTGAGGCCTATTATTCTCCCAGAGCCCACCTGTATGTGAATGTTCTGGGAAGATCTGAGGGTATGAGATTTGGAGAGGTAAATTCATCCCACACACCAGTTAGATATTTTATTCCATCTAATTTAGGATTAAAGACCAATGATTTCGGGGGCTCATTAGGGTATTTCTGGAGGTTTATTGTCAGGAATACAGTGTAGTAAGGAAGGTTTTCAAGTCAGAATGTAAACTCTTTTCTCTAGAAACCTCTGAAAACAGAATCATATTAGAAAATAAAATTATGTTATGAAGTACTTACCGTTTTGGTGGTGTGCACTAAATACAACAGGAGGATAATGTAAGGGCTGGCCCATCACTGCATATAATAGCTGACTAAACGAGTAATATCTTTGTTACAGTCTCCACAGACACATTTATTGACAGGCAGTCAGAACACTATGGGGTGGAACAGTCTTGAGGGCAGGGACATCAAGCCGTCTGATAGTGTGGAATTAGCAACAGAGCAGGTCTGGAATAACACTTAGCAGGATGGAAGAATGGGCAAGCTTTGGATGGAGAGAACAAGAGATGAGGGTTGGTGACAGGGCTACAGAGGTTGAATGTATAAGACATGCTATTTGATCAATGCAAAGCACCTAGAAGGCTGTAAACCTGGGCTTTGGTAGAGGCAAGGCACAGGACACACCTTCTGTGTGTCCACATAGGTGTGGCAGAGTTCGTGCAGCTTTGGAACAAGATTTGCTCACAAAGTGCAAATAAGCCATCCATGTGACTCTTAGTAGCTTTTACTGAGTTGATGACTAAGACTGTGTCTTATGTCTATGACTTACCAGAATTTGTCTTCCCAAGAGGTCAGAGGAGAAAATGGGAGTGGTGGGCCAGGAATAATGGGCTGTTCTGGGTGGGCCAGAGTGAGTCACCTGCCTTGGTGCTAATACCAAGAGATTTGACCAAGGGCTTTTGTGTCTGCTCTTTTTCTCTTCACCTTTTCCCCAAATCCTGGCTCTGTCACCTCTTTGATCCTTTGACTTTTCTGATAGGGCCCTGGAGTTGGAACAGCTCTAACTTTACAGATAGAGACCCTGCGGCCCAGAGGGGCCTTATTCCTACAACATGTCAGTTTCAGAGTTGGGGCTAGAAAGGCCTCATGACTACCAAGCCCTTGCATTCTGTCCTCCCCCAACATGGCTTTCCTTTTTAATTCGCCTCCCTGTGTGCCAACCAAGGGGCAAAAGGGACACAGGACAGGACATGGCAGAAACTTGAAGTGGTGGTCTCTTGAATATAAGGTGCCCCAGGGAACGTGAGGAGAGGCAGGGGGAGTCGGGCCACAGGCCCATCTTCCATGACCCCATTCTCTCCCATATTTTCTTCTGCAGTGTAGTCCCTACAAGTGAAAACATCTTACCTTGAAATTTTGTCTGTGACTGCCACCCCTGACAGTCTGGCCTTGTCAACAGGATAAGGAGCAACATGGAAGAAGAGCAAAAGGTGTAATGTAGGATGAAGCAGCAAAGCTCATGAGATCCCTTCATGCCTTACTTTTATCTTCTCCTCCCTTGCCTTCTACTCCTGGCAGTGCTGTACCTAAGTTCTGTCCTTGGCTGGTTTACTTTTCAGAAAGGCTTTGTTGTTTCTGGCAAGCATCGTTAAGTTAAACCTGCTGGTCTATCTGTTTGACCACCGCTGTAACCCTCTCCTCTCAGACCCCTCAAAATCAGATGTACACTCTTTCCCTGTGGGTTAGATAAATGTTCTATTAATGCTTTTGTTAGGATCAGAAAGGGAACTCCCAACATCTTTTCAGTAAATTAATGTAAAACATTTTGGTCCCCCTTTTGTATAATTTGGGATTGGTGATACCAGAGATGGCCCAGAAGTTCCAAGCCTGATCCTGGGACCATAATTTCGCAAAACGTTTAAGGCAAACAAACAAACTCTTACCATCGCCAGTCTGAATCAGAGATCTGTGAGAAAACAAGGAAATGGCCACCCAGCAGAGGTTGCAAAATCTCATTAAGGCTGTTGGTGAAACTCTTTGTCTTTTATGTACCTGTGAAAAGCCCATGAAAGCAAAAGAGCAAGCCCTCCTTAGAGAAGGTGTGCCAGTTCTCACTTAACATCTCCTTATTCCAATCCAGCCTTCACTGCTTTCTTGTGATATCACATTTCTTCCTTGTCAGCAGGCTCACTGTTGAGCTCTGTCAGTAGAGGGTGCTGGAGGACAAATTTCATCTGCATGAGTGAGTGGTTTCTTCATCTTCTGCCTACTAGAGTCCCAGTCATGGGAGAGTCCTGCTTGCCAGTCAAGGCCCAAATAATGAAAATGTTGTCCGGATATTATCAGTATTAAATTATTGATTTAAGAATTATTTAAAATTTAAGACTGAGATATTTACATTCTTTTATTGTGCTAGGTCTTTGAAATCTGGTGTGTGATTTATACATGTAGCACTTCTCAGTTTGGACATTCAGGTGCTCAGTAGCCACATATGGCCAGTGGCTTCTGTATTAGACAGTGCAGCTCCAGAACATGGTTTGCCTACACATACTTAATGGGAATGACACTTTGGGAGACAGTTTAAGAAAAGGAAACTGCATAAAAAATATTAGACTTAATCCTGTAGCTTTATTGATCATATTAATGTTGTATTTTAAAATCATTTTCTTGTGCTAGATATAAGTAAACATAATAGTGATTATGTGTATTATTTTAGGAATCAACATTTTCAGTATAAAAGTAAAGGAAGTACAATCTCAGAATCAAGAATTTAAGTAGAAACACTGTTGAACATTACCGTTGAGTTACTACTCAATCGTGTTGATATTAATCCATTTAGTAGCGTCATAAAGAATACAGAAACTGTTAAAAATAGCAGTTAGGAGACATTTTCTGATTCAAAGGGAATGTAGTATCATGAATCTGTAAGTTCTGCCATTGAGTCAGAAGAAAACCATACGAAATATCCAAAATCCAAATGGATCTAATTTTAAAGATCCTCAAATGCTGCATAGTTCTATGAATATGAAAGAATGCACATTTCCATCAGGGCTTCAGTGATCTCTAGAGGTATTTTTGTAAAGGTATTTACATATCTAAGCATGTATATTTGGGCTTCCCAGATGGTGCCAGTGGTAAAGAAACTGCAACGCAGGAGATCTAAGAGACATGGGTTCAATCCCTGGGACAGGAAGATACCCTGGAGAAGGGCATGTCAATCCGTTCCAGTATTCGTGTCTGGAGAATCCCATGGACAGAGGAACCTGGTGAACTACGGTCCATAGAGTTGCAAAGTCAGACACAACTGAAGCGACTTAGCTCACAAACATATATGTTTATGTATCTTAGAATTTCAAAACTTAGTCAAGTAATCAATGTGGCTAAGAGCTTTGGAGTTTTAGGGAGAAAAAAATACATAAAATAAAACTTGAACACAGGGAAATGGACTAGGTGATCACGCCTACATTTATGTATTTAGGTATATATTTACATATTAACTTTTTTTTTCCCTAGAGTATTTTAAAGCAAATCCAAGATATTATATATTATATACTATTTCATCCAATTATTACTCCTTTGACATTATGGAGTGATTAACATAACTATATATAGAATTTAGTGTTGCCCATGGGTTCTTAAATATGCTTCTCCTCCTCCCAGCCCAAGAGTCTGCTAGCAGACACTGGTATGATAACTGCCTGCCTTAGGTGCATAAGCATTTTTTAACCTGGAAATAAAGGTTAAATAAATAGAATATGAATAAAGCATAGGAATAGTTAAGGAAAAGACCCATTAGCATTAACATTTTTGTGTGAAGTAAGTAAGTGGCTTTGTGTATTTGATATTCTATTAATTTATCACAGGAAGGGTAATCTTGATCTAGTAGAAAGACAGCTTTGTAACTGGTTTGAAATGTTTAAGCAATGTACATTTTTTTAAGGTGAAATCTTACAAAATTATTCTTGATATTGGAACACTTGGAGGCCTTTAGACTCCTAATATTTAAAGTTTAGTGTATTGGATTTATAAGTATGAATTTCGTCCCAGGAAGGCTTTGCTTATGAGTTAAAGAAGTTGAAGTACATAAAGGGAAATGCTTGAGACAAAACTGGCCATTGTATGAATATATGCTCCCTGTTCTGGTCTATAGCCCTTGTCACTTTCCAATGTAAGAACGACCAAAGAGCCTAGTAAAGGGGGCCCTGATACAGAAAAGACTGCCCACACACTAGCAGCTTGCTCTCCTGTGCTACCTATTTATAGCCTTCACCAGGATGGGCAACAGGAGGTCCCAGGCCCTCCTCCTCCTTCCTGCCTATCTGAGCTGTGATCCTAGGGCATAGTCAGATGAAGGAGCATGATAGAATAAAAAATGCTAGGCTTGACCTGGACTTTCCAATTTATTGATTTATTTCTTAAGTGCACTGACCTTCTTCTGTCACTGGTAACGGGGGGGGGGGGGAAGCACCCCAAAAAGATGATATAAGTGTCAGTTGTCATCCACTGGATCTGAGTTGTTAGGCTTATTCTCTGAGTAGCCTGTGGAAACCCCTCCTGGAAGGAAGATCCTATCATAGTCAGAAGGACTCCAAAGATGCATTCCTCTCTGGGAGAAGATAGATTCATACCTAACTCAGACTGATGTTCTCAATTTTATGGGACAATTTTTCAAACATGTTTTTATAAATTACAAACCACATATCCCTTCCAAATTCCAGAGCTCTGGTGATCTAGTGGCAAAACTATGGAACTAAGCAAAACTAAACAAAACTTAGCAACAAGGAGGCTTTACATGGCCTGAAGCCCTTTTAAGGATCAAGATGAACAGTAATGCTGCAGTTCATCAATCGACCAGATCTCGAGACTCAAGCCGTATCAACATGTAGCTAATTTTCCAGTAGTGTCACTCCAACCCTGAGAGCTGTCTTACTTGTCTTTTGCATTCTTATTTTCAAGTTCTCAACTATGTCCCGGGTTCCTCTGCAGCCCAGGTCACCATGGAATCCATATAACGCATATGTTCCAGCAGGATACAGGTCTATGAAAAGGAACTTCCATAAAGAACCTAGATGGAAAGAGCCCTGTGAGTGCTGTTTGCCATCCCCACAGGACTCTGTGGGGCCCTGGACCACGCTCAGGAATGCTAGGGTGGCTGGCCACAGCTGCATCAAAACTGATAGTGAACAAGGTAAATCTGGATGTAATTCATAGAGACCACAGAGCCCTGGGAAGTCTTAGCCTGGGAAGAAAAGGCGGTTACTTTGTGGCATTCAAGATATCCTGGGTGAAGACCACAAGAGCGTGGGACTGTGTGGAGTTGCCAGGTAAATACTCTCAAGTCTAGAGTATGAAAGATGCGGGGCTGGTAGTAGGATTCTGAAGTCCTCACCTTGCTTACCACTGTAGTTTACTGCTGCGCATCAGGAGCCTCGTGCCTGCCCCTTTCCACCATGCCTTCTCCGTCAGACGTCTTTGCAGTGGCGACCCATGGCTACCCAGTAGTTAGCGCACAGACTTTAGCGTTGTCTCTAAAGTCCGCTGACTGCTGCTTACTCTGCCTTCAGTACACAAGGTGATAGATGCTATAAAAACTTCCCTTGCCTAAAGGTTACCTAAGTAAAACATGGATCCTCCCTGACACAGCATTTTTGCTGGTTAGCTGCTTTGGAATATAGAGAACCAACAAACATTTGGCTTTATGTCCTTTTTATAATCCTTGGAACTGGGTTTTTGTTTTTAACTTGTAAAGTCCATTGTAAAACCAGTGGGAATCCTAGAACAAGGCCTATTGCAACTAATGCCATTGGGGCTTCCCAAACCAATGAGTTGTCGTTTGCCTCTGTAAAAGGAACAATAAAATTGCTCATGAACTTTAACTGTGGCTCAAGGTAGACAGAAGAAGATAACCCATAAAATGAAGGAAGTGAAGTTTCTTCACTCCACAAAATGAATAATTCTTCGGTTGGTTCAGGTAGATCCTGGACGTTGGTGGTTGACTGTTAAAAGTTATTCATTACAAATTAATAATTATCCTGATCACACGATGAACTCTCTGTGTATTTGTTATGCTACTTAGGGTTTGTTTGTCATGTTACATTAAACAAATCTCTCTCTCAACTCTTAACTTTTTGAAGGGCTAAACAAATGGTCCTCTTAGGAGCAGAGAAAAGCAAAACAAACAAAGACTGTGAAATTATTTATAGACTGAAAGGGCATATTTGTAGACTACTGCACAAATATTATATTATATAAAGGTGATACATCTATCAAAGGGAGGATTCAGAGAGGAAAGCAGCCCCCATCATCCCTAGAACTTCTTGCCAGTTTTTTCTGAAAGATAACCTCTGAATTAGCAGAAAATCTTAACTTTTGACTCTATACACAGAAACTATGTGTATCTAATAGTTTCCTCCCAATCTATCTTCAGTGTTTTACTGGAAGTAAACTCTGCTCTCTTTCAATGGGTCTGCTTTCCCCCATCAGACCCTTTTTTATCAGACCCTTTTTCAAATACCTTTTGAAGTTTGTTAATATAGGCTCATCAATCACAGGCCTAAATGTAAAACCTGAAAATATAAAATTTCTAGAAATCTTTGTGACTTGAGGGTAGGCAAAGGTTTCTCAGGTAAGACACAAAAACAAAAAGCACAATCCGTAAAAGAGAAGTTGTTTGTACTTCACTAAAATTAAGAACTACTGCTATTCAAAAGATACTGTTATGGTAACGAGAACACAAGTCACAAACTAGGAGAAAATATTTGCAAACCATCTGCCTGATAAAGAACTTGTATCCAAGATAAACAGAGAGCCCGCTGTACTCAACAGTAAGAAAACAGCTCAGCTTTAAAAATGGACAAAAGATTTGAAAAAGACGCTTCACCAAAGGACATATATGGATGGCAACATATATGGTCATCCATATATGTTCACCGTCATTAGTTCTTAAGGAAATACAACTCAGTAGCACATTTAGCAGCAGCAGCAGCAGCACAATTAAATACTACTTCACACTTAAAAGAATAACTAAAAGTAAAGACTGACCAATCCAAGTACTCAGAAGATTGTGGAGCAGTTTGAACTCACATACTTTGCTGGTGTAGGTACAAAATGTCCAGCCACCTTGGAAAACAGTGTGCCTGGTTTCTCTCACAGCACAGTGTAGACTTACCATACAACCTAGCTGTCCCATTCCTAGTTTTTCCCCGAAAGAAATGAAAACCTGTGTTTACCCCAAAACTTGCATATGAATGTTTGCAGCAGCTTTATTTGTGATCCCCCCCAAAATGGGAACAAACCAAATGTCCCTCAGCTGCAGAGTGGATAAACAAACTGGTACAGCCATAAATATTGTTGAAGGGAATGTAATTTGGTATAATCACTTTGAAAAACTGTTTGGCAGTATTTACCCAAGACAAGCATATTCCCCAGCAGTTGCAGTCCTAGAGACACGCACCCATTAGAAATGTGTGATATGTTTGCCAAAAGGCTTGTACAAGCATGTTACAGCAGTACTACTTATAATAACCGTAAAAGAAAGAGTCTGATTCCATTTTTGATGTTTGACCATCATAACCTGCAAGCCCCATCATTCCTCTTTCCCTTTTCACTCCACTCCTGGACATGCCAACAAGAAAAGCTAGATACTTGCTTCCTTGGCATGAGTGGGAAGGTGAGACTCCTCAAACTCCAGCCAGTGGGAGAGGGCGTCTTCACCTTTGATCCCCCTCTCTCCATCCACTGTAAAAACTAGAGCCACTAGCCTCTTCTGCTTAAGCCAAACATGCTGGTTTGAGTGTGGGCCCTGCTATCCCCAGAAGGCTTTACTATGTGATTAATCTTTCAAATCCTCTTGTGAGTGTATTGCGTCATTAGTCCCCAGCTCCAAACCAATTTTGGTTGGGTAGAAGCATGGATGCCACCCTCCAGGGAGCAACCACAAAGCAGACCCTAAACTGGACTCTATTCAAATGCCAAGTCAACAGATACATGGACAAATTTATTGAATATCCACTCGGTAGAACCTACAGGCCAGTGAGAATGGATGAAATACAACTGCATACAATCTCACAAACATAATATTGAACAAAACAAACACAAAAGAATATATTTAGTATATGTTTGTTGCTCAGTTGTGTCCCAACTCTTTGCGACCCCATAGATAGTAGCCCACCAGGCTCCTCTGCCTGTGGGATTTCCCAGGCAAGAATACTAGAGTGGGTTGCCATTTCAAAATATATGCCATGGGGTTGCAAAGAGTCAGACACAACTGAGCGACTGAACAACATTTAAATAAACTTTAAAAACAGGGCAAAGCTAATTTATGGTATTAAAAGTCAGAATCAGAGATCAGATCAGATCAGTTGCTCAGTCATGTCCGACTCTTTGCGACCCCATGAATCGCAGCACGCCAGGCCTCCCTGTGCATCACCAACTCCTGGAGTTCACCCAGACTCACGTCCATCGAGTCAGTGATGCCATCCAGCCATCTCATCCTCTGTCGTCCCCTTCTCCTCCTGCCCCCAATCCCTCCCAGCATCAGAGTCTTTTCCAAGGAGTCAACTCTTCGCATGAGGTGGCCAAAGTACTGGAGTTTCAGCTTTAGCATCATTCCTTCCAAAGAAATCCCAGGGCCGATCTCCTTCAGAATGGACTGGTTGGATCTCCTTGCAGTCCAAGGGACTCTCAAGAGTCTTCTCCAACACCACAGTTCAAAAGTATCAATTTTCGGCGCTCAGCCTTCTTCACAGTCCAACTCTCACATCCATACGTGACCACAGGAAAAACCATAGCCTTGACTAGATGAACCTTTGTTGGCAAAGTAATGTCTCTGCTTTTGAATATGCTATCTAGATTGGTCATAACTTTCCTTCCAAGGAGTAAGCGTCTTTTAATTTCATGGCTGCAGTCACCATCTGTAGTGATTTTGGAGCCCAGAAAAATAAAGTCTGACACTGTTTCCACTGTTTCCCCATCTATTTCCCATGAAGTGGTGGGACCGGATACCATGATCTTCGTAAAGTCAGAATAGTCACCACCATTCTATGAGTAGAAGGTTACTGGAAAGGAGCACAGGGGGGGCACGTTTCTGTAAGGCAGGCTCCGTTGGGAAGCGGGGTGGGGGTGGGAAGGGACAGCGAATGGAGGGAAGCAAGGGGTGGATAGTGAGATGGTCCTAACGGGAGTGTTCTGGGAGCGTTCCGGCAGCGCTCCTGGCCTGCTGACAGATTGAGAGTGTGAACCAGCCCTGCCCAGTGGACATATGTGGAAATGCATGTCAGGGTGAAAGGTCCCACTGATAGATGAAGCTGTGTCAACCAGCTCCACCCTGTGGTGAAGTGTGGAAATGCGTGTCAGTGCTTAAAAGAGGGAGGCGACTGGCCCCTCCTGTGAGCCTCATCAGTTCAGTTCAGTTCAGTTCAGTCGCTCAGTCGTGTCCGACTCTGCGACCCCATGAATCGCAGCACGCCAGGCCTCCCTGTGCATCACCAACTCCTGGAGTTCACCCAGACTCACGTCCATCGAGTCAGTGATGCCATCCAGCCATCTCATCCTCTGTCGTCCCCTTCTCCTCCTGCCCCCCACTTCTCCTCCTGCCCCCAATCCCTCCCAGCATCAGAGTCTTTTCCAATGAGTCAACTCTTCGCATGAGGTGGCCAAAGTACTGGAGTTTCAGCTTTAGCATCATTCCTTCCAAAGAAATCCCAGGGCTGATCTCCTTCAGAATGGACTGGTTGGATCTCCTTGCAGTCCAAGGGACTCTCAAGGGTCTTCTCCAACACCACAGTTCAAAAGCATCAATTCTTCGGCGCTCAGCCTTCTTCACAGTCCAACTCTCACATCCATACATGACCACAGGAAAAACCATAGCCTTGACTAGACAGACCTTTGTTGACAAAGTAATGTCTCTGCTTTTGAATACGCTATCTAGGTTGGTCATAACTTTCCTTCCAAGGAGTAAGCATCTTTTAATTTCATGGCTGCAGTCACCATCTCCAGTGATTTTGGAGCCCAATAAAATAAAGTCTGACACTGTTTCCACTGTTTCCCCATCTATTTCCCATGAAGTGATGGGACCGGATGCCGTGATCTTCGTTTTCTGAATGTTGAGCTTTAAGCCAACTTTTTCACTCTCCACTTTCACTTTCATCAGGAGGCTTTTTAGTTCCTCTTCACTTTCTGCCATAAGGGTGGTGTCATCTGCATATGTGAGGTTATTGATATTTCTCCCGGCAATCTTGATTCCAGCTCGTGCTTCTTCCAGCCCAGCGTTTCTCATGATGTACTCTGCAGATAAGTTAAGTAAACAGGGTGACAATATACAGCCTTGACGTACTCCTTTTCCTATTTGGAACCAGTCTGTTGTTCCATGTCCAGTTCTAACTGTTGCTTCCTGACCTGCATACAAATTTCTCAAGAGGCAGATCAGGTGGTCTGGTATTCCCATCTCTTTCAGAATTTTCCACAGTTTATTGTGATCCACACAGTCAAAGGCTTTGGCATAGTCAATAAAGCAGAAATAGATGTTTTTCTGGAACTCTCTTGCTTTTTCCATGATCCAGCGCATGTTGGCAATTTGATCTCTGGTTCCTCTGCCTTTTCTAAAACCAGCTTGAACATCAGGAAGTTCACAGTTCACATATTGCTGAAGCCTGGCTTGGAGAATTTTGAGCATTACTTTACTAGCGTGTGAGATGAGTGCAATTGTGCGGTACTTTGAGCATTCTCTGGCATTGCCTTTCTTTGGGATTGGAATGAAAACTGACCTTTTCCAGTCCTGTGGCCACTGCTGAGTTTTCCAAATTTGCTGGCATATTGAGTGCAGCACTTTCACAGCATCATCTTTCAGGATTTGAAATAGTTCAACTGGAATTCCATCACCGCCACTAGCTTTGTTCATAGTGATGCTTTCTAAGGCCCACTTGACTTCACATTCCAGGATGTCTGCCAATTTGGGGAGTGGGGTGCAGATGCTGAGCTCAGAATGGGGATAGAGCATCTAAGAAGGGTCTGAAGTTAGCCCTTATGTCCAGCCACAGGGAGCTGGTCTCAGCCACACTGAGGGGGACAAATGGCTTCTGTGACAGGAGAGGTGGGCAACTGAGGGCTCCACTATGCTCGGGCTTTGTGTGCCTCACCAGGCAGTCTAGGTTGGTTTTGGAATCAGTTTTATTCAGATGCTAGATGCTAATCCAATAAGGTAGGTAGTAATCCCCATTCTACTGATGAAGGAACTGAGGCCCAGGTAACTTGTTTTGTAAATGGCAGAACTAAGGTTTGAACTCAAACCCAGCTCTTAACTTTTTTGGACCATAGTTTCCACTGGCAGCCTGGTGAAACCTATGGGCCTATCTCAAAATAATGTTTTAAAAAGTATAAAATAAAACAGATTACTAACCCTATTGAAATTGCTAAGAAATGCCAGTCTTATTAAAATACAGATGCTAAGCTATGTTTTTCCAATTGTGGCATGGTATGTGCTATACCTGTGTTTCTTTACTGGTGTCTTAAATACAAGATACAGCTGTGGGTCTGAAAACCAAAATTTTTAGGAAGTGACGGGTGTATTTTGCGATGTCTGCTGCAATGGTGATGTGAAATGGAATTATTAGTGACTTTACTAGTGACTGAGTCACAGGTCAGATTCCATTAGAAGGAAATACTGAATTTCCATGAGAGGCCAGTGACAATAAAGATGTAATCTTGTTCCACTCAAGTTCAGAGACCTGTATCCTAGGCATGGGTCCAGTGGGGAGCTGTGGACCGCAGGTTAAGACCCCTTCATTCTGTTGTCTCTGACTTGTCTTCCCTTCCCTCTGACTGTTGCCAGGGCTTTACTGGAAACCAGCCTGTGAGCTGGTAAATTGCAAAGAGTGCTGAGTGTTTGTTAAATAACAAGAAAAGATCATAGTGTCCAAGAAACACTGAAGGCCTCTGATGCCTCAGACAGGCTATTGGACACAGAAATACATAGAAGAATAAGATGTTGCCATCCTTTCAAGAAGCTCCCAGCCTGGTAGAGGCAGTGTATCCAAGCAGTTTTATGATTGACCTCCAGTGAGTTAAACAGGCAAGAAGCGAGTGCTTTGGTAACAGAGGCAGAACAATATTATGGATGCGTAGTCCAGGATGGTATCCTGTAAGAGGCAACACTAGGGCTGGCATTGGGGATGGGCACCTTCAGAGGGGGCAGTTAGGCACGTAGGCTCTGCTTTCAGATGACGTGGGTTCAAAATGTCCTAACTATGGCCAAGTCTGCCTCATCTCTCCATACCTGCTTCCTCATCTATAAAAGGGAGTGACCTGACCAAGTCACAGGGCCAGAGTGAAGACTGAATGAGTTTAAATGTCATTAGCCATGATGATGGTGCGGATTGTCATTGGGGAGGTGGACTGTCTGGAAGGACAAAGCCTTTGTAGGGGTTAAGGACAGCTCATATTGAGCTATCAATGCTGGATTATTTTCTTGTGAAAGGAGCAGGACTGGGAGAGCCAGAAGTTCTGGAATTTAATGTGGAACACAGAAAGCGTGTTTTACTTTCATCATTTGTGTTTTAGTTTTATTTTGCATCAGGGAGTAACTTCAAACCTTTGATTTCCATAAGACAAGGCTAGTGTGAGTATTTAAGTTTTAAAAAGTGATGAGTTGATTTAGAATATTCATACAGTAATCATAGTACAGGTGGTATGAGATGTGGCAAAGTATGTGAAAGCAGTGGCAATGCCTGGTTTGAATCACTGGATTAGGAGACAGGAATCACCTTCACCTTACAGAATTTTATATTTTACTTTAAAATTTCTATTTTATTGAAGTATAGTTGATTTACAGTGTTGTGTTAACTTCTGCTGTATAGCAAAGTGAGTAGTTACATAGATATTCGTTTTCATATATATTAATACATTCTTTTTCATATTCTTTTCCATTATGGTTTATCACAGGATGTTGAATATAGTTCCCTATGCTATATATACTCCAGGACCTCGTTGTTAATCTATAATAGTTTGCACCTGCTAATCCCAAATGACCAATCCATCCCCTCTTCCACCTTGGCAACCACAAGTTCTCTGTGTCCACTTTGCAGAATTTTAATTTCCTGGCTCAGCCTAGTATTCTCTGCAGCCTTGGATGGGACATGGAGGCTGACGGGAAATACACAGTATTTAGGAAAAGCCTAGAATTCCTGTCCACCTACTTTCATTTCTGGATACATTCAAGGGCAGTATTTCAAACTGTGGGTCACCACCCAGCAGTGAGTTGTGAAATCACTTAATGTGTTATGTTCAGCATTTTAGAAATATGAAACAGAATAAAATTGAAAATGTCAAAATGCATTACGGATTGTCAGGGCATTTATTTTTTTTATGAAACTTGTGTAGTCGCTTGCTGGGTAAAATGCATTTCCTGTTGGGTTACAGGCAAAAGTATCTGCTCAGAGAGAAACAGGCCTGGCTTCTAGTCCAGGCTCTGCTCCTGCTCCACTGTCTAGCGGGGGGATCCCCACACCCTCCGAGCCATGGAGGCAGGCTAATTTTGCTGGGTGGCTAACGTGGTAGTTTATGTTTGGGATTCAGACTTAGCCAAGGTGTTCTCCTGCCCATTTATAAGCCCAGAGCCCTCCAGCTCCTAGGGATTGAGTTCTCTAGGAGGGAGGCCTGGGATCAGGCCAAATAGGGCCCCAGAACTTTTCACGGTCACCGTCCTGAGATCATACAGATATTCCTTCTTGCAGTTTTTCACTCCACATCCCGGGCTTCAGCTTCCAAAGATTTCATCACATTTCCAATCATAGCATTTCCTTATCTCATGGTTTCCTCATTTTGTGGCCACAGTTCCCACTGTGATATGTAGTATCTGGGTGGAGCGTATTCCCAACCTGAAGCAGCCTCTGTGTTCTTTACCTCACCTCTCCTGTGGAACCAGAGGAGGCACACTGGGCCTCTCCAGCTCCCAGGGGATCATTCCCCTGAATTTGGTTCAGCAGTTTCCTCCCATTGACCCACTGCAGAGAGGGTTTGGTGGCAGCTCAAGGGGACAGTTCTTGGATGGAGTATGTAATAGATAAATGTCTTAGCAGACCCCGAGACAGGGATGTGAGTGTAGATTTTAGCTTCAGTTTTATTTATAAAGTTGCATTCATTTTTTAAAAATAAAGCAAAGAAGATCAGCCATTGGCAGTGTCATGTGGTTCAAGTGGGCAGTTTATTTGGGAGGTGGAAACACAGACAGGATAGTGGGGAAGTGAGACTGGGGAGGGAGGGTCATGTAATCCCGTTGGGGAAATTCAGGATAACAGTACAGACCATTCACCTGAGGGTTACTGGTGTCTTTTTTTTTTTTTAAAGTATATTTGTCTGTGCCAGGGTTAGCTGTGGCAAAGGGGATCTTTATGCCCTTTGCAGTATATGGGATCTTGTTCCCTGACAAGGGATCTAACCCAGTTCAGTTCAGTCGCTCAGTCATGTCTGACTCTTTGTGACCCCATGGACTGCAGCACACCAGGCTTCCCTGTCCATCAGCAACTCCTGGAGCTTACTCAAGTCGACTGAGTTGGTGATGCTATCCAACCACCTAATCCTCTGTTGTCCCCTTCTCCTTCTGCCTTCAGTCTTTCCCAGGATCAATGTCTTTTTAAATGTCAGTTTTTCCCATCAGGTGGCCAAGGTATTGGAGTTTCAGCTTTAGCCTCAGTCATTCCAATGAATATTTAGAACTAATTTCCTTTAGGATGAACTGGTTGGATCTCCTTGCAGTCCAAGGGACTCTCAAGGAACTGCTCTCCTGCATTGGGAGCGCAGAGTCTTAAGCTACTGGACCAGCAGGGAAGTCCCTAGTTGAGGGCTCTTGAGGTGGTAGAAAGAGTTGTATCCCTGGAACTTCTGGCCCAGTCATTGGTTACGGACCCTTGATGGGGTGGGATGTTTTAGTTCTCTGGAACTTCTGGCCGGGTGATTGCTGAGGACTCTTGAGGGGGCGAGAACATTATTTTCTTGGAACTTCTGGCACACGGCACTGTTGGGGAGGCAGAGGTAAAACAGGCTTTGTTAGGCAGAGCAAGCCTTGAGACACAGCGTGGTGGGTGTTGCCAGTTGGGAGTCAGCCAGTGGGTATAAGGAAGGGTTGGGTCTTGGAGCACCAGCAGTGGCACCTGCTGCAGAAGCTGTGCCCTTGGATTCTGAAAGTGCCACTAGCTCTTGAACACAAACTCAATATACAAAAAAATATCATATTTTCAAGAACAACTTGTTTTCTGTTTTGTGGCTGCATTCCACGGGATAATGGAAAAGAAATATCAGTCAGTGTGAGGATCACTGTTTGCCCAGAATTGCATCAGGTCTAGGAGATTCAGTCAGTGCCAAGGCAAGCACTATGCCACATGGTTCTCGGTGGAATCTGCCCATACAGGCCTCCACTTAGACATTTTGCTGCCTCCCGGTCGGTCTCAAGCCCTATATATGCACACTCAGGATGGTCCACCAGCACCTTCAGGTCTGGCAGTTCACTGAGTACCTCATTTTGTTGCATCTGTGCCAAGCTAGGGAGTGGGATGGGGCTGCCTGTAGCTGTACTCAACTTAGACTCACAATGTGCCATGTCCCTCTTTCCCTTGATCCCAGAAACCCCAGGTCTCTGATGGGGAAGCAGAGCCCAGGGTCATCTAGTGTCTAGAGTGACATGCTTCCCTCAGGCCCCTCATCTTCTCCCCAGCCTGGGGAATAAGTTTTTAGTTTGATGAAGGGCAGAAAGAGAACCTTAATATCCTCAAACTCCTGTACTCAAAGGACAAGGAAAATTCAGACTTTTTCTAAGATCTTGCTGTTTGAGTAAAGGGAAAGTCAATATGGGGAAGCATGAATTGACATTTCAAAAATGCTCCACGCTGCCATGACCAATGCAGTGTGGCCACCACGTCCTCCATAGATGCTCCCACTACTACTCTTTACCCACTGTGTCCATTATAGCTTGTGAAACAGAGGAAAGAAAGCTGTCATTTTAAGCAAAGCTGGAGTCCTTAACTTGGGGGCCCATGATATGACTCAGGGAGGGAACCCTGAATTTTGATAGGAAGAAAATTTACCTTTTTATTTTCATTGTGTGCATGCTAAGCTGCTTCAGTCATGTCTGACTCTGTGGGACCCCAAGGACGGTAGCCTGCCAGGCTCCTCTGTTCATGGGATTCTCCAGGCGAGAATACTGGAGTAGGTTGCCATGCCCTTCTGCAAGGGATCTTCCTAACTCAGGGATTGAACCTGCATCTCTTACATCTCCTGCATTGGCAGGTGGGTTCTTTACCACTAGCACCACCTGGGAAACCCCTTTATTTTCATTAACCTCTGACAAAATTAACATGTTTGATTATGGCTGTAAGCAATCAAAAAGTAGTGTTATTAGCAGGATCTTGTCACAGGTATCTTAAAAATATAATTTATATTTATCACTGTCATAGTAGTTGTAAGATTTGTTGCTATATCTTTTTAAATGTGTTAATAATGAAAGGCATATGTTACTGTATCATAAATGTGTTTTTAAAAATACTTTAAGAACTGTATTTCAGAATAATTTTTTACCTTTTTAAAAATCATCTTACCATAATTTTAGACATGCATTTGCAAGAAATAATATAGAAAGATCCTATATTCCTCTCATGTAGTTTCTCCCAGTATAACCTCTTGCAATAAGCAGTTCATGATCTGAGCCACAGTCAGCTCCCAGTCTTGTTTTTGCTGACTGTATAGAGTTTCTCCATCTTTGGCTGCAAAGAATATAATCAGTCTGATTTTGATATTTACCATCTGGTGACGTCCAAGTGTAGAGTCTTCTCTTGTGTTGTTGGAAGAGACTGTTTGCTATGACCAGTGCATTCTCTTGGAGAAACTCTGTTAGCCTTTGCCCTGCTTCATTTTGTACTCCAAGGCCAAACTTGCCTGTTACTCCAGGTATCTCTTGACTTTCTACTTTTGCATTCCAGTCCCCTATGATGAAAAGGATGTCTTTTTTGGGTGTTAGTTCCAGAAGGTCTTATAGGTCTTCAGAGAACCGTTCAACTTCAGCTTCTTCAGCATTACTGTTGTGGCATAGATTTGGATTACTGTGATAGTGAATGGCTAGACCATGCACCAGACCATTCAGGTATGACCTGAATCAAATCCCTTATGCTTACATAGTGGAAGTGACAAATAGATTCAAGGAATTAGATCTGATAGACAGTGCCCGAAGAACTATGGATGGAGGTTCATGACATTGTACAGGAGGCAGTGATCAAGACCATCCCCCCCAAAAAAATGCAAAAAGGCAAAATGGTTGTCTGAGGAGACCTTACAAATAGCTGAGAAAAGAAGAGAAGCTAAAGGCAAAGGAGGAAAAGAAAGATATACCCATTTGAATGTAGAATTCAAAAGAATAGCAAGAAGAGATAAGAAAGCCTTCCTCAGTGATCAGTGTAAAGAAATAGAGGAAAGCAATAGAATGGGAAAGACTAGAGATCTTTTCAAGAAAATCAGAGATACCAAGGGAACATTTCATACAAAGATGGGCTCAATAAAGGACAGAAATGGTATGGACCTAACAGAAGCAGAAGATATTAAGAAGAGGTGGCAAGAAGACACAGAAGAACTATACAAAAAAGATCTTCATGACCCAGATAACCACGATGATGTGATCACTCACCCAAAGCCAGACATCCTGGAATGTGAAGTCAAGTGGGCCTTAGGAAGCATCACTATGAACAAAGCTAGAGGAGGTGATGGAATTCCAGTTGAGCTATTTCAAATCCTAGAAGATGATGCTGTGAGAGTGCTGCACTCAATATGCCAGCAAATTTGGAAAACTCAGCAGTGGTCACAGGACTGGAAAAGGTCAGTTTTCATTCCAATCCCAAAGAAAGGCAATGCTGAAAAATGCTCAAACTACTGCGCAAGTGCACTCAGTCTCACACACTAGCAAAGTAATGCTCAAAATCCTCCAAGCCAGGCTTCAACAGTCTGTGAACTGTGAACATCCAGATGTTCAAGCTGGATTTAGAAAAGGCAGAGGAACCAGAGATCAAATTGCCCACATTCGTTGGATCATTGAAAAAGCAAGAGAGTTCCAGAAAAACGTCTATTTCTGCTTTATTGACTATGCCAAAGCCTTTGACTGTGTGGATCACAAGAAACTGTGGAAAATTCTGAAAGAGGTGGGAATACCAGACCACCTGACCTGCCTCCTGAGAAATCTGTATGCAGGTCAGGAAGGAACAGTTAGAACCAGACATGGAACAACAGACTGGTTCCAAATCGGGAAAGGATTATGTCAAGGCTGTATATTGTCACCCTGCTTATTTAACTTATATGCAGAGTACATCATGAGAAATGCTGGGCTGGATGAAGTGCAAACTGGAATCAAGTTTGCTGGGAGAAATAACAATAACCTCAGATATGCAGATGTTACCACCCTTATGGCAGAAAGCGAAGAAACGCCAAAGAGCCTCTTGATGAAAGTGAAAAGAAGAGAGTGAAAAAGCTGGCTTAAAGCTCAGCATTCAAGAAATGAAGATCAGGGCATCTGGTCCCATCACTTCACGGCAAATAGATGGGAAACAGTGGACACAGTGAGAGGGCTCGAAAATCCCTGCAGATGGTGATGCAGCCATGAGATTAAGACGCTGGCTCCTCGGAAGAAAAGCTATAATCAACCCAGACAGCATATTAAAAAGAAGACACATTACTTTGCCAACAAAGGTCCATCTAGTCAAAGCCATGGTTTTTCCAGTAGTCATGTATGGATGTGAGAGTTGGGCTATAAAGAAAGGTGAGCACTGAAGAATTGATGCTTTTGAACTGTGGTGTTGGAGAAGACTCTTGAGGGTCCCTTGGACTGCAAGGAGATCCAACCAGTCCGTCCTAAAGGAGAACAGTCCTGAATATTCACTGGAAGGACTGATGCTGAAGCTGAAACTCCAATATCTTGGCCACCTGATGCGAAAAACTGACTCATTTGAAAAGACCCTGATGCTAGGAAGATTGAAG
This sequence comes from Bubalus kerabau, assembly GCF_029407905.1. NCBI lineage: Eukaryota > Metazoa > Chordata > Mammalia > Artiodactyla > Bovidae > Bubalus > Bubalus kerabau. The sequence goes on from NC_073643.1 coordinate 16,619,301, forward strand.
GAGGGAGGAGAAGGGGACGACAGAGGATGAGATGGTTGGATGGTATCGCTGACTCAGTGGACATGAGTTTGAGCAAGCTCCAGGAGTTGGTGATGGACAGGGAGGCCTGGTGTGCTGCAGTCCATGGGGTCGCAAAGAGTCGGACATGACTGAGGGACTGAACTGAACTGAACACAGGAAGGGATAAGTGAGTGGGAGTATGAGTAGAAAGATTTACCACTAGTTGATAATCACTGAAGCTGGATGATGGATCCATGAGAGTTATTTACACTATTCTGGCACTTTCTTAAAGTATATATTTGAAAATTGCCAGAATAAATAAACTTAACAAAACTATAAAACATGTGGTGAGGAGAAAACAGCTGGATTTGGAAGGAAGTTGCCGTCAGCACCTGGCTGGGGGCCGAGGGTGGGAATGCAGAGTCAGATCGCCTGGACCTGAGACAGACATGTGGGGAGGGCCTTGTGGTTGGGCAGATGGGATAAAAAGGTGAAGGAGTGTTTGGCAAGGCTTTCAGTTTTCAGCAGTTGATTAACAGCTTTCACACTTTCCAAGACCGGAAAAATGTTTGAAAGAAAATAATTCCACAAAATGAACTTAGCCACAGAAAGCTGGCACTTCAGCCCGTCCTTGCCTCCTACCTACTTTTGGGCTTTGCTGTGAGCACCAGTTTTCAAGCCCTACACGATGCCATCTTTGCTGGGAACCCGAGGATGTGTGCAGCTGCTGCTGGTTGCTGACCCTGACCTCACTCTGGCTGGGTGTCAGTCATGCCCTCATGGGCAAAGTCCCAGAGCCAACAATAGGGTAACCCAGCTGATGGAGCATGGATGTCATCAGACCTGACTGACCTTCTACAACCACTCTCCAGAGAAGCCCCAGGGAGTGGATTTAAGTCATTCTGGGAAGCTTCCTACATCAAAGCATGTGCTACATGCTAAGTCACTTCAGTCGTGTCTGACTCTGTGTGACCCCATGGACTATAGCCCACCAGGCTCTGTCCGTGAAATTCTCCAGGCAAGGATGCTGAAGTGGGTTGCCATGCCCTCCTCCAGGGGATCTTCCCGACCCAGGGATTGAACTTGCGTCTCTTACGTCTCCTGCATTGGCAAGCAGGTTCTTTACTTTACCACTAATGTCACTTGGGAAGCATCCGTTCACCTAGTACACTTGTATTACAGTTCTACTTCATGTCAAGCCCTCGCTGGGCTTTTCTGTGAGGGATTTGCAGATGAGTAAGAAATAATTTCTGTCCTAGAATAGCTAATTAGGTCTGAGTTGGAAGGGAGGGAGAAGGAAGAAGCAAATAATTAAACAGAGTATTCTCATACCTTGTGGGCAAGAGAGCACTCGGGTAGGAATCAGAAAGTTCAGGGACGCCTATCAACTACAGGCTTCTGGGCAAGTGACTTTCCCTCTCTGAGCCTTGGCAGCCGCGTCCACAAAATGGGTGTGATAACCTCAGCTTGGCCCAACCCACAGAGAAGGCATGTGGTGAACCACTATATTAACATGGAATATGTGGTTGAAGGTATTGTGATAAAGGAATAAATATGTTGATTGCAAACAGGTATATTTGTACCCCGGCAAGGGGCTGCTGAGTGGTGAGAAGGTTACACACCCCCCTCCCACCTTAACTGAAATCAGCCCCCTCATGAGGCCCTGAGCACAAGGCCCTGGGCAGATGTACGGAAGGGGAGACAACACATGCCTGGGGTGACTGGAGGGGCCAGAAGGTGCAGGAAGAGGCGAGATAAGCATCATCTCTCTCCCGCTGGGCCATCAGTGGGGCAGAGTAGAAGGTGCAGGAAGAGGCGGGATAAGCATCATGTCTCTCCCGCTGGGCCATCAGTGGGGCAGAGTAGAAAGAAGCTGCTCTGAGATTTGCCACCACGCTGAATCGGTGACTCGACATAGGCACCCATAGAACTTGTGAACTGGGCAGCCAGTCTGTGCTCTAGGGTTTCCAACTCTAAAACCCTGGAGTTGGACCAGACTAATGCTCTCGTGGGCCCAGCCCAGAATGGGGTGAGCTTTGCCTAAGGATTACAGAGAAACGGAGAAAGAGAGACAGTGAGTGAGACAGAAGCTGAGGCTGAGCCAAACCAGGACTCCTTTCTCTAAAATCCAGTTTATCAAGTTTGGCTAGACTCCATCAACAAGTTAACCAGCTGCCTCTCCCATTCCTGTGTAGTGTGGGTAGCGCTGGGTACTCTGCGTGCAGAGGCTCAGAGCCAGGCATCAGGGTAGACTGGAGGGACGTGGGGAGGCTCATGGCGGGGGAGACAGGCCTTCAGGTGGCTCGTGGAGGACAGGCTGTATGTGGAAGCTTGGCAGATTCACAGTCCGTGCTCAGCTGAAGAGAGAAGCAGGTGTTTTAAAAATGCGATGCCACTTTTCACTGTAGTTAATAAATGTGTTCAGTGAGTTAGGAGTATGTTGGAATAGTAAAGATTGTCAAGTCACAGACCTGTAGTCCAAGGGCACTGTGCCCTATGGGAGAGGCCTGTGAGCATCCTGGCTGGCTGGCATTAGAGACTGAGTCCACCCCTTCCGCAGGTCAGACAGTCTTATTAAAGAGAGCAAAGAGAATGAGCTCAGAGCCCCCCGTCTCCCTCAGCTCCCTTGGACATGGGCCAGTCCCGCTGCTCCCTGGCCGGTTTCTCCTGCTGCAGCGCACTGCGCTCACTGCCTTGGCTGCCCTTGGAGCTGGGGAAGGACACCTGGCAGCTATCTCTTGGGTGGAGCACAGTTCCTCTTTATGAATCTGGGTAAATGTTGCCCAGCTGTCTGCCACCCGGGCTTCTCAGCAACTGTCCCTGCAGCAGAGCAGAGAAAGAGGAGTCGAGAATGAAAAGCTCAGGGCATGAGGTTGGCTGGTACTGCCATGGGCCAGGTCAGGATTGGGGTGGAGAGCAGGATGATGGACTGGAAGGCAGTGGAAGGATGTGGACCTACCTGGTCAGCCCTTCCTGGCATTGGAGCCCATGACTGACTTCCTCTGACTGGAACCTGCCTATTCCAGGAAAAGGCCCAGCTTTTACTGGGAAGATGCCTGAGTGAATTTTAGGGAAACCTGGCCACTCATGCAAAGACACCTGCCCCAGTATCCTGCCCTGCCCACCATGATGAACTATGGCTGGGAAATCAAGTCAGCAGGAAGCAGATGGGTTGAAATATTTCAAAAGAGCATGAAATGATTTGAACATCAAAAATGAAATGAAAGTAGTACTCATGAGTCTCTACCGATATATATAAATAAATAGGACCAACTCTTAATGGTAAAATTCCATCCAGTTAATAAATGTAGAAAGAAGGATGGAAATAGAAAATCACCATTTGGCAAACACTACAGTAATAATTGTTGTCAGAAAGCATCATTTGATGGGTGCTAAAATTAGTAGTGAAAGTATAAGAAGATACAGGATATTTACATAGTTTCAAAATACCTCCCCACAGGATGCTTATTAATTACAAAGGGTTAATCAGTAATTTTGCTGAAGAAAAACCTGGCAGAAGCCACCTTACCCAGTGATCAAAGTTAGCATGGTCAGTAATGGGCCATATTGAAATCAGTTACCTCTGGTATCATGTAGTGAGCAGGACACATCGCTTCTCTGGAACACATGTTCCTACCTAAAATGCATAGCCTCAATCTAATCATGAAGAAGCATGAAACCAAAATTTAGGTTCATTCTACAGTTCTCTTCAAAATGGTGAAGGTCATGAAAGACAAAGCAAGGCTGAGGAACTGTCCCAGAGCGGAGAGACCATGGAGGCACCACCGCCAAATGCACGACGGGGTTCTGCTTAGGATCCAGGACCAGAGAGGACACTAGTGGGACAGTTGGTGGCATTCAAGTAGGTCTGTGGATTAGTTGAAGTATTATTGTTGTTTAGTCACTAAGTCGTGTCTGACTCTTTGGTGACCCCTTGGACTGTAGCCTGCCAGGCTCCTATGTCCATGGGATTCTCCAGGCAAGAATACTGGAGTGGGTTGCCATTTACTTCTCCAGGGGATCTTCCTGACCCAGGGACTGTACCCACGTCTTCTGCATTGGCAGGTGGATTCTTTACTGTTGAGCTACTAGGCAAGTCCAGTTAATGATATTATGTTGATGTCAATTTCATGGTTTAGATAATTGTATTATGATTATATAATATGTTAACAAGAATTCTATGCACAATTTTTGCAAGTCTAAAACTTATTTTAAATTAAAAAATTAAAATTAATTAAAAAATTAAAAAAAATAAAATTAAGAAGGGGGTGGTGAGGAAGAAGCCCAAGTTCTAGAACCTAGCTGTTCCCCTAGATGGTACCAGGACTCTGTGGCCTTATTCTCCCTATTGGTAATTAACATTTGCCCCAGAGAGACTTGGAAACCCACTCACGAGGAAGGTCCCTTGCTCCCCACTGTTGGGAGTGGAACCCATCATAGGCTTGGCCTCCTGTGGCCTGTGGACCCCAGAGAAAGGCAAATGTCTGTCTTTGTCCACCTCTCTGGGGACATTTAGTTCTCATGCCTGTCTGAGGGAGACACCAACCCCACCTCCCCAAAAAGATCTGAAAACCAAGGCTCAGAGAGGTGAGGCTACATTCTCTAGGTCACACAGCATGTACGTAGCCAGGTTCAAGCCCAGCTCTGTGTGACCCTATCGCCAGTGCCTGTACCACCTGCCATTATTCTGTTAACTGCTCAGTTCAGATAGGGGCAGTGAGCATTCACCAAGCATCTGCTTTGTGTCAGGCTGGCAGTGGGGTTGGAGATGAAGGTAGCTGAGACTCACAGTGGACCACAGGTGCCATCCTGGTGGAGAGGTAGGTACCCTCATACTGCCGAGCGCATGACGGGCAGTGTGTTCCACACGTGTATTCGTTTACTCGGTCTGCATTTGCCAGGCCCTGGGCTCAGCCTGGTGGGTCACATATGGTCCTTGAGCAGACATGAACAGACAGCTGGCTCTGAAGAGATTCATGCTGTGATGGGACTGGCGGGGGGAGCAGGGAAGGGGAAAGAGTGAAGTTGGCCTGAAAAGTCTGGTAGATGAGAGAACTGATGTCACTATGGGTGAGCCAGACACAGCTCTGATTGTGTGGAGTTACCGTCAGAGGAGGAGAGTTGGGTGGTGGGGCAGGGAGCGGCGGGGGGTGCAGAATCCAGGACCAATGAAACTGGAGGCTGGGAAGACTACTTAAGATAGGGGACAAGAGTAAGTGAAAGCTTGGAAGCCTGGACTGAGGCGTTTCGTGTCCTTGGCCCAGCCGAAAGAGAATGGTTCCAGAGAAGTGTGATTGGGGACACATGTTTTCTAAAATAATTAGTGTATCTTTGGGGGTGGTGATCTTTCAACGAGGCGGTCATTTGGGCTTGACTCAAGTTCAGTGTGCAGCTGAGGTGGGGCTGGGGCAGGCACAAGGGATATGCAGAGGATGCGGGCAGGAAGCGGTCTGGGGAGGGGAAGAGCTTATAAAGAAGAGTCACTCCCTCCGTGCTTCCCGAGGAAGAGGGACACAGACGCTGCTGCTCTCCTCCTGGTTGCGAGGTGGGCATCCACAGGCAAGTGGGTCTGGCTCTGGTAGGTTTCAGCCATTCTGGAAATGGGGTGGGTGGGTCCTATGTAGGGGCTACAGGGAGAGACCAGATCCTGTGGCCAGGAGAGGGGACAGGTGTGGGGAGAGACAGGAGCTAAGTAGGGTGAGCGTGGCACTCTCTCTTTAGGACAGCTGTTGGAGCAGTGGCCCAGGCAGCCTGGGAGGAAGGTGGCCTGCTGGCCCCTTACGCCCTTGACTCTGGCTCTGAGGATCTGCTTTGTGGGTTTGGGAAATCCCTGAGGGTTGGTACCAGACGAGGCTGGGTAACTTCAGCTGTTCCCTCTGCTCTCTGGGCTGTACTGTGATGTGGACAGATGAGGTAGCCTTTAAGGGGCCCCACTCCCAGGGCTGAGGTTTCCAGCATACATCTACACTCTCTTCTTAAAAGCCCACTCTTCTTATCCCCAAACCCTGACAAGATCTTAACCCCTCCATCTGTCCCAAACAGTCCCAGGATATCCTTTTATCCATCCCAACTTGAGCCAAGTGTCATTTTAGGGCCTGGAGGGGAAACCAATAGTCATGTGCTAGGCACTTATTTAATTATTAACTAATATTATAGAAACACCACCAGGAAAGCATTTCCGAGTTGAGAAAACTAAGGCTCAGAGAGGTTAAGTAATTCGCTCAGGGATGCTCAGCCATGAAGTGAACCAGCTTGTAGTCTGTTCCTCCATGCTGCACCATGCTGAGTATACCACTCTCCCTGGGGGTAGTGGCAGTGGGGTGAGCATTTCATTTTTACCCCAGGATAATGGTGAAATGAAAACCAGGAGCTCAAGTGGTGAAAGTTCAGGCAACAAGAGAAGCAAAAAAAAAAAAGGAGGGGGGAGCAAAAGTGATTCAAGAAAGATGTGAAAATCTTCCGCAGCAGCTCCTTGAAGAACCAGGTTCTAAAATTACCTAGTTTTTATTAATTGAAGGAAACTTTGGGTGGAGGGGTTGTTGTTGTGATTTCATCAATGTCACAAACATCCCTGTTTCCTGATAAGAGCCAGGAAACATTGAGTAATGTGGGGTCCCAGGGAGCGTGGGGAGTGGGTGGGCCTCACGGATCCCAGGGAGCAGGAGATGGCGTGTCTATCAGGTGGCTGCAAGGGGCCCCCTACTCCATGGGGACTGGACAAGGCCACTCTCTTCCAGCCAGGAAGCCAGCAGGTGAGTCTCACACCCAGGAAAGATCAGTGCGGCAGATGGGGGCTCTGGGCATGGAAAAGAAAAGATACACCAGCATGTTCCCAAGGGTTACTTTAGAGGGGGCAGGGTAGGATTAGGGAGAGATTTTTAGTCTCTTTTCTATTTTTTCTTCTATTTTCACATTTTACATTGAGCATATATTACTTTGGTAATCAGGAAAAATGCATATTAGAAAAGCAAAGAAGGATCGTGTGTGCAGTGGTCCAGGACTCAGTGATAAGGGCTCTAGGGTCAACCCTGCCTGGCTTGTGGTATGGCCCTGGGCTTCCTGTGAAACCAGGGAGGGCGTACCTGCTCCCCATCTCACAGGGAAGCCAGGAGGACCTGCAAGCGCTAGGGTATAAGAAAGCTTCCCGTAACTGTCAGGACTGGGTTGCATTGTTTTCATTGTGTTTTATACATTGCTATGAACCCAAATGCCATGCTTCTCAAGGGGGGCCATGCAGGGGGCAACTGTCGATTCTGTGAGTCTGAGAGGGCTCACAGCAGCTCCCACTGCATGGTTCGAGGCTCCAGATCTTATGCCAGCTTCCAGGACTTGATTTCTAATCCTGCAGTACACTCGCTGTGTGTCCTTGGGAATGTTACCTGATGTGCTCAGCGTTTTAAGTTAGATAAACAGGGTGACAATAAACAGTCTTGTATTCCTTTCTCAATCCTGAACCAGTCAGTTGTTCCATACAGGGTTCTAACTGTTGCTTCTTGACCCGCATACAGATTTCTCAGGAGACAGGTAAGATGTTCTGGTATTCCCATCCCTCCACAGTTTGTTATGATCCATACAGTCAAAGGCTTTAGCATAGTCAGTGAAACAGATAGATGTTTTTCTGGAATTCCCTTGCTTTGTCTACGATCCAGCAAATATTGGCAATTTGATCTCTGGTTTCTCTGCCTTTTCTAAACCCAGCATGAACATCTGGAAGTTCTTGGTTCACGTACTATTGTAGCCTAACTTGGAGGATTTTGAGCATAACCTTATTAGCATGGGAGATGAGTGCAATTGTCCAGTGGTTTGAACATTCTTTAGTACTGCCCTTCTTGGAATTTGGGATGAGGATTAACCTTTTCCAGTCCTGTGGCCACTGCTGGGTTTTCCAAATTTGCTGAAATATTGAGTGCAACACTTTGATAGCATCCTCTTTTAGGATTTTAAATAGCTCTGCTGGAATTCCATCGCCTCCACTAGCTTTATTGGCAGCAGTGCTTCCTAAGGCCCACCTGACTTCCTACTCCAGAATGTCTGGCTCTGAGTGAGAGACTACTCCACTGTCGTTATCCCAGTCATTAACATCTTTTCTGTATAGCTCTTCTTTCCATTTCTTCTTGATCTTTTCTGCTTCTGTTAGTTTTTTACCATTTCTGCCATTTATTATGCCCATCTTTGGATGAAATTGTCCTTTGATATTTCCAATTTTCTTGAAGAGACCTCTCATCTTATCTTTTCTCTTGTTTTCCTCTATTTCTTTGCATTGTTCATTGAGGAAGGCCTTCTCGTCTCTCCTTTCTGTTCTCTGGAGCTCTGCATTTAGTTGGGGGTACCTTTCCCTTTCTCCCTTGCTTTTCACTTTTCTCCTTTTGTCAGCTATTTGTACAGCCTTCTCAGACAACCACTTTGCCTTCTTGCGTTTCTTTTTCTTTGGGATAGCTTTGTTTGCTGCCTCCTGTACAATATTATGGATCTCCGTCCATAGTTCTTCAGGCACTTTGTTTACTAGATCTAAGACCTTACATTTGTCACCTTCACACACACACACAAATTGTCGCCTTCACTGTATATTCATAGGGAATTTAAGTTGTACCTGACTGGCTTAGTGGTTTTCACTGCTTTCTTTAGTTTAAGCCTGAATTTTGCTATGAGGAGCTGATGATTTGCCACAGTCAGCTGCAGGTCTTGTATTTGCTAACTGTATACAGCTTCTCCTTGGAGAAGGAAATGGCGCCCGACTCCAGTACTCTTGCCTGGAAGATCCCATGGATGGAGGAGCCTGGTAGCCTGCAGTCCTGGGGTCGCTTTTAGTTGGATACAACTGAGCAACTTCACTTTCACTTTTCACTTTTATGCATTGGAGAAGGAAATGGCAACCCACTCCAGTGTTCTTGCCTGGAGAATCCCAGGGACGGGGGAGCCTGGTGGGCTGCCGTCTCTGGGGTCGCACAGAGTCGGATACGACTGAAGTGACTTAGCAGCAGCAGCAGCATACAGCTTCTCCATCTTTGGCTGTAGAGAACGTAATCATTCTTTGGTTTTGACCAAATACCAAAAGAGATTTTGGCATTGACCATTTGGTGACGTCCATGTGTAAAGTCATCTCTTGTGTTGTTGAAAAAGGGTGTTTGCTATGACCAGTGCACTGTCTTGGCAGAATTCTGTTAGCCTTTGCCCTGCTTCATTTTGTTCTCCAAGGTCAAACTTCCCTGTTACTCTAGGTATCTCTTGATATCCTACTTTTGCATTCCAATCCCCTATGTTGAATAGGATATCTTTTATTTTATTTTTTTTGGTGTTAGTTCTGAGGTTTTCCAGATCTCTCCTTCAAGGTTCACTGCTTTGTCATGGTGAAGGGGCTTGTGTAACTCAATGAAGCTATGAACCACGCCGTGTAGGGCCACCCAAGACAGTTGGGTCATGGAGAGTTCTGACAAAATGGAGGGGAGAACGGCAAACCACGCCAGTATACTAGCCAAGAGAACTCCATGAAATGTTTAAAAGGCAGAAAGATTTGACCCCAAAAGATGAGTTCCCCACCCCTGCCCAGATCAGAAGGTGTTCAATATGCTACTGGGGAAGAGTGGAGAACTACTACTAATAGCTCCAGAAAGAGGGAAGCGGCTGGGCCAAAGCTGAAACTGAAGCTTGGTTGTGGATGTGTCTGATGATGAAAGTAAAATCCAATGCTGTAAAGAACAGTATTGCATAGGAACCTGGAATGTTAGGTCCATGAATCAAGGTAAACTGGACATGGTCAAGCAGGAGATGGCAAGAGTAAACACTGATATCTTAGGAATCCGTGAACTAAAATGGACGGGAATGGGTGAATTTAATTCATATAACCATTATATCTACTGCTGTGGCCAAGAATCCCATAGGAGAAATGGAGTAGCCCTCATAGTCAACAAAAGAGTCCAAAATGCAGTACTTGGGTGCAGTCTCAAATATGATGGAATGATCTCTGTTCGTTTCCAAGGCAGAACCATTCAACATCACAGGAATCCAAGTCTATGCCCCAACCACTGATGCCCAAGAAGCTGAAGTTGATCAGTTCTATGAAGACCTAGAAGAACTCCTAGAGCTATGGCCCTATCATAGTCTTTTTCTAGCCTCTGGCAGCAGGCGGTCAGAGAGCCTGTTTGGCTGGTCCTTTCTGTTGCTTGGTGCATCGGGCACTTAGAGGGCCAGCCTCTCTGGAGCGGCTGTCGTTCAGCTGTCACTGCTGGCATGTGGGGAGAGACTACAGCGATGGCTCCGCCCCTGCACGTCACTCTGCGGTATCGCCTTGGCTCCATGGTTGCCTGGTTTTCCTCCACAGGGATTCCCCTTGAGATCTCCTCCTTCACGCCCCATTGGTCCGTCTCCTCGAAGTCAACAGCAGACCTTGCCTTGGGATTGCTCTCCAATCCCTATGTTCCAACTCCCAGCCCCTGTACTTCCTAGGGGACTTGCGTCCCTGTCCAGGGTATGTATGGCTGCAGCAAGGATTGTCTGTGTGATTCTATTCCATTCACGCTGCCACAGCTCAGCTGCTTCACTCTCCAACAGCCTTAAATGCTTCTCCTCTGTCCTAAACAGTTGCCCCGATGTGAGGCTCTGACCCCTATTTCAGTTCCTCTACCCCCCAGGTGCAGGTCCAGTCCTGCTCACTCTCCTCTTTCCCCCCCTACTTCCTTCGTCCTACTGCATTTTGCGTGGTTCTATATATTCTCTTCCAGTGGTCAGGTACTCCTGCCTGCTCTCAGCTGGTGTTTTGCAAGATCTTTTGTGTCTGAAGGTGTATTCCTGATGAATCCGTGGAGAGAGATGTACTCCACGTCTACCTACTCCTCTGCCATCTTGTTATCCCCAAAAATACTTTTAAAATAACCAAAGCAAGGGAAATCCTCAAGTGACAGAAGTAAAGGGAGCTCAAAGCCAGAGTGGGCACACTAGCTATTTACAGAAGAAGCAAGCCCACTGAAGAGAAGCTCTTTAAAAAAAAAATTGGAGCTTCTCCAGTAGTCCAGTGGTTAAGACTCTGTGCTTCCACTACAAGGGTATGGTTCCAGTCTCTGGTCAAGGAACTGAGATCTCCCACGCCATGCAGTGTGACCTTAAAGTGAAAACAAAATTATAAGTCACACAAAGAAGAAGAATTTTAAGCCACACATGAGGAAGGGTATACAGACTCAATAAATAGGTGAATTGGTGTGTGCTGAGTCACTTCAGTCGTGTCCAACTCTGTGCAACCCTATAGACTGCAAGCTGCCAGGCTCCTCTGTCCATGGGATTCTCTAAGCAAGAATATTGCCGTGCCCTCCTCCAGGGGATCGTCCCAACCCAGGGATCAAACTCACATATCCTACGTCTACCTGCATTGGCAGGTGGGTCTTTACCACTTGTACCACCTGGGAAGCCCAGGTGAATCGGTATCCCTCAATAACAAAGAAGACACAAATGACTGTATCAGTCTTTATAAACGATGAGGGACAAAATAAAGAAGAGAAGTGAATACTGTGAGAACACCTGAGGTTATGTCACCTACCCAAGATGACCTCAGTATCACGGGGTAGCCTTGGGCTGCCCGCACTTGTACTCCTAGTCGCTAGCCCACAGGTACTGGTGTAAATGTGGGGAGTCTATTAGACAGCCCAGAAAAGGGGCTCCAGTGGGTTTGGAGAGAGGGCGGGAAGGCCTGGATCCATCTCCTGTGGCTCACACTGCTCTCTGGCCCGCAGAGCTCCAGGACTGGGTGCATCCTCCCGCCATGGCCGCCACCGCCTCCCCTCTGCCGCCCACCACCAAGGTGGCCAGTTCTGAGAACAGCAGCTCCTTCTATGACTATGAGTACTACCTGGAGGACATGGTCTTCATGCTGTGCAGGAAGGACGAGGTGCTGTCATTTGGCAGAGTCTTTCTACCTGTCTTCTACAGCCTGATCTTTGTGCTGGGCCTGGTTGGAAACCTCCTCCTCCTAGCGGTCTTGCTCCGGTTCGTGCCTCGAAGACGGATGACCGAGACCTATCTGCTGAACCTGGCCATCTCCAACCTCCTGTTTGTGGTGACACTGCCCTTCTGGGGCATCTCTGTGGCATGGCATTGGGTCTTTGGGAGCGTCTTATGCAAGGTGGTGAGCACCCTCTATACCGTGAACTTCTACAGTGGCATCTTCTTCATCAGCTGCATGAGCCTGGACAAGTACCTGGAGATTGTCTGCGCTCGGCCCTACCACCGACTGAGGACCCGAGCCAAGAGCCTGCTGCTTGCAGCCACTGTGTGGGCTGTGGCCCTGGCTGTCTCCATTCCCGACATGGTCTTTGTGAGGACGCATGAGAACTCCCCGGGCGTGTGGGAGTGCTATGCAGATTTTGGGGGACATGGGACCATCTGGAAGCTCTTCCTCCGCTTCCAGCAGAATCTCCTGGGGTTTCTCCTCCCGCTCCTTGCCATGATCTTCTTCTACTCCCGCATTGGCTCTGTGGTGGTGAGTCTGAGGCCCCCGGGCCAGAGCCGGGCCCTGAGGATGGCCGTAGCTCTGGTGGTGGCCTTCTTTGTGCTGTGGTTCCCGTACAATCTCACCTTGTTCCTGCACTCGCTGCTGGACCTGCAAGTCTTTGGGGACTGCAGGGTCAGCCAGCACCTGGACTATGCGCTGCAGGTGACGGAGAGCATCGCCTTCCTGCACTGCTGCTTCACCCCCGTCCTCTACGCCTTCTCCAGCCACCGCTTCCGCCAGTACCTCAAGGCTTTCCTGGCCACTGTGCTCAGAAGGCAACAGGCCCTGCCGTCCAGCTATTCTGAGAGTAGTGGGCTCACGGCCCAGGAAGATGTAATGGGCATGAGTGACCTCGGGGAGAGGCCAGCTGAGAACTCCCCGACAAGGCTCTTGATCTCAAGCGGACTGCTGAGACTTGATTCCTAATCCTGCAGTATACTTGCTGTGTGTCTTTGCGATTGTTACTCTCCCTCCCTGAGCCTCAGTTTGTCATTTGTAAAATGGAAATAATAATAGTGCTTGTCTCAAAAAGTCTTTATGAGGTTAGTGTGTACCGTAACACACATAAAACTTGATGATGAAGTTGGGGGTGGGTGGGACTACAACTCACGTGTTATTTTCTTTGAGAGGGAATGTAATTTTTGGTTTTAGGAATATGGACTCTGGTGAATTCTCTGGCAGTCCAGTGGTTAAGACGGTGCACCTTCACTGCCAAGGGCATGGGTTCAACCCCCCGTCAGGGAGTTAAGCGATGCTGCATGGTCCAAAAAAACAGGCAAGAATTTTGGATTTTAGTTTCTGGTGTGTTACTCACTTGCTCTTGGGCCAGTTCCCTAGTCTCTGTGCCTCAGTATTCATAGCTATAAAACAGGACTAATAATCATGTTTAATTTCTATAAGGTAAATATTAGGATTAAATAGGTTAATGTATGTGAAGCTCCTTGTTCCTGCGCCCAGCACACTGTCAGGTGTCCATGGTGTTAGCTGCTGTAATAGCTGTACCACATTTAGTCCCACGGAATCCCTTGTCTTTGCTGTAAGTCTTATTTATTTTATGATGAGAAAACAGCCCCGTGGAATTCAAGGGCTCTGGATAAAGCCCTGACCTTGTCTTGTGGCTGCAGGGCCTGAAGGTTTACGCCCAAAGGCATCCCACACTGTGCAGTGGAGAGGAGACCTACCCCACCCCTGAGCTGGTCTTTCCTGAATTCTCTCCCTGCGTGCCATTCCCATGGCCCTGGACCTTTTCCCTCTTGTCCTTATGTGGCTCCCAGTTCCTTTTCCTGTTTTTCATTCACATACCATCAGCCCCACAAGCAGCCTTCCATTGTCATGGCAGTGTGATCTCCTATCACTTTCCCATCTCTAGTCTCCAGCCTTCACCCCTGTCTTTTAATGAGCTAGCCCAGACTCTGGGCCTGGGTTCAAATCCCCACTCCCCTACTTACTAACTGTGTGGCCTCAGGCATGTTCTCTCAGTTTACTCACAGGCAAAATAGAGATAGCAGTAGTATCAGAGTGGTGTTGCAAGGCTGAAATGAATTAATACATGTAAGGTTCTGAGAACAGAGCTTGGCCCACGGTAAGTGCTGTGTAAGTGGTGGGTGTTGTTGTTGTTGTTGCTCTGGTGGTTATATATAGAATAGAGTTTAATATCTGATGTTTTGCCGAACCCAGGAGGAAGAAAATAGAGATCCCAGTGCAGTTACCAGTTCCCCAACCCCAGAGCACTTTCCACAGCCTGACACTGCTGTCAGAGTGTGAGTCACTTCACAACACCAGCCTCAGCTTTTCCAGCCACAGCTGAGCCAGGAAGGCAGGCTGGAAATGCTGGAGTTATCATCGGGTGGGGGCGGGGGTCCTATTGCTAGCTGAGCCAGGATGAGTGCAGACCTTGGGACTCCATCTCTACCACTGTCCTCTCAAAGCAGTCAGAGGAGACTTCTGAGAGAGGGGAGGGGGTGGGGGAGAGGTGTGTGGTGGTCACAGGGAGGTCACAGGGAGCTGGAATTGGCCTTGAACTCGGCCACAGTGGAAATAGTGGGGGCTGTGGGCTGGTCATGCTCCATGGTCACTGGCTCCCAAGGTCACTGAGGCAGGGCTTGCCCAGGCTGAGGAAGTATTAATAACTCATGAAAGGAAGCTTTTGGCTCCATTGTATGCAGGGCACCAGTGGCCGAGGGAGGAAGCAGGCCAGGAAAAGAGGCAGAGTAGGGAGAGAGAGAGGCCTGACTATGCTAATTAACTCCGTGGTCATTTGTTGAGTGCCTCTCAGATGCTACCCTGTGCCGGGGAGTTCCAACCTCTGGGAATCCCCAGTCCAGCAGAGGAGGCAGGTGATCCTCACACAGCGACTGTGAATCTGGAGAGGTGGATTTGAGGCTGAGGAGCAACCTTCTGTGAGTGCTCGGGGGGCCAGGGAGGGGGTTTCACCAGGCTAGCTGCCCAGCAGGCTTCTGGGACAGGAGCATTAAGGTGGCCTTTTTAAAGGTTATAATTTCCAAATCCTTTTCCAGGGGAGCCAGCAGAATTAGTGTCCACTTGAAGTGATCTCCAGTGTTACTCTTTGTTTTATATTATGCAAGCTGGTGTGGCCTCTTGGGGTCACGTTTGATCTTGTTTGTTTGTTCACTGGTCTCAGCTGCACTGTAGGCAGCACACAGTGTGGGAGTGCTCTGGGGGCCTGGCAGGGACCTGCATGTGACCGTGACCTCCAGGGCCCTCGGCTGGGGAGGAGGGCAGCTGTGGGGCTGATGTGAAAGGGGGACAAGGAGGTGACACAGACAGGGAGACAGCAAGACAGGCAGGTCTGGCCAGGCTCCATGGGGTCCAGATCGGGGTCCTGGTAAAGGTTTAACAACCAACTCAGCAGTGGCGAGTGAGGGAGGGGAAGGCCCAATATGTGGCCTTTGCCGTGGTATAAACATTCCCACTGTAACCAGTTTCAAGCTACTGACTTAGCACTGAAGGTGGAGTTGGTTAATTCCATGATCGTTTGTTGCAGGCCTCCCACGTGTTGCGTTACTGGCTCTCGCCAGCCAATACAAGCCAGGCCCAGCGTATGGCTGACTTAGAATCTCCTCTGCCACCCTTTGATGAGTCCAGAAGTCCCATTATCAGAAGCTCACCCTTTAAATTCAAGTTTGGTTCATGTTAAAAAAGGGAGCTGGGGGAAAAGGATATCACCAGATCTGTTAGCGAGTTTGAGCTTGTGCTGCTGCTGCACACAACAGGGGACAAAGGAATAGAAACTTTATTCAGAAAGCCAGCAGACCAAGAAGATGGTCAACTCGTATCCCAAAGAACCATCTTTCTTGAGTTAGAATTCAGGCTTTTTTTACACCCAAAGGGGAGGGGTTGTGACTGGATGTTGCAGACATCTGGGTGTCAGCCAGACCCCGGTGGGGACAGGGTAATCCTTTGTTCTTGCAGTTATCCACATGGGATTGCTCAGATGTTCCTGTAAACCTTCAACAAGACACATGTTATTTTCTGTTCCATAAATTTTTGTCTCTATATGAATGAAAAGTGTTATGCCTTTAAATGGTCAAGCCTGAGGGACAGTTAGGAGTGGGGTAACAGAGACATGAAGGGCAGTCAGAAACATGGGGTCCATGGCTCAACACAGCCTCTGATGATTCACTGTATGCTTTGCACAAGTAGTTCCCGTTCAGTGAGTCTCCATTTCCTCACCTGTAAGCTGGAGGAGGTAGACACCGTGCAGTCTCACTCTCTCAGTCTGAGATTCAGAGGGCACGCGAGGGTCACAGGAAGTGACCCTATTGCCACCGTGTCAAATTACCACAAATTCAGTGGCTTAAAACAGCACAGATGTATGATCTTAAAGTTCTGGAGGTCAGAAGTCTTAAAATGGGTCATCAGGACCATGTTCCTTTCAGAGGCTCAGGGAGGATTTGTTCCCTGCCTCTTCTAGCCTTTAGAGGCTACCTGCACCCCCTGTCTTAGAACCCCATCCCTCTGACCTGTTTCCATAGTCACATTCCCTTTTCTGCTTCGGACACTCCTGTGCTTAATAAAGTAACTCAGTCATGTCTGACTCTTTGTGACCCCATGGACTGTAGCCCGCCAGGCTCCTCTGTCCATGGGGATTCTCCAGGCAAGATTGCTAGAGGGGGTTGCCATGCCCTCCTCCAGGGGATCTTCCCGACCCAGGAAGATCCTACCTCCCCTATAAAGGACCCTTGTGGTTACAGTGGCCCCACCTGGATAGTCTAGGGTATTCTCCCTAGCTCAGGGTCCTTAACCACATCTGTCATGTCACTCTTACGTATAAAGGAACATATCCACAGGTTTCAGGGATTAGGATGTGGATATTTGGGGAGGTCACTCTGTTGACCATAGAGAAGCTGTTTCCCAAGGAGGCTCCATAAAGCCTTCAGGTGATTAATGGTGGAATCTACAAAGACAAGACTAGCCAGTGAGGGTGAACCCCGGTCAACCAAGACCTCCTGAGCTCAAATCATACCTCTCTCAAGTGGCTCCTTTTGATAACTGCTAGACAGGGCAGAAGAGACGCAGAGAATGAGATGGGGCTAGGGCCACGGTACTGTTGCTGAGGATGAAGCCCTTGGATCCAGATGCAGTTCAGCCAGTGACTTCCTGTGTAACTGTGCTGAAGTTACTTTGCTCCTGGGTTAAGCGGGGCTGGTGGGTCCTTCCTGGTTTGCCTTATAGGACTACCACAGTTGATAAGAAGATGCCTGGCCAGTTGTCATGTGAGTACAGGAATGCTTATTGCTGTTGTCATCTTTGTTGGTATTATTGATGAAGGGATGGGAGGGGTTGTGGCCCCAGAGGTTAAGAGAATGTGGAAAGAGTCCCAGGGTGAAAGATGAGGAGGCTTGTGGCCCCCACAGAAAAAGAATGGAGCATTCCAGGTAAAGGGAGCCTTGTAAAGGTGATCTGATCCAGCTGGGGCATGCTGACCCTGACCTTTGGCTTTGATCAAAACAATCATCAGATTTGGTTGTTTATTAAAGTAAAAGACAGGGACTTTGAGAAGCCAGATCAGGATCAAGGTCAGTGCTGACAGACTAGAAGAGCTGTTATTTAATTAGTGGTAACTCCTGACTGGGCTTCCCTGGTGGCTCAGTGGTAAAGAATTCGCCTGCCAATGCAGAAGACGCAAATTCGATTCCTGGGTCAGGAAGATCCCTTGGAAAAGGAAATGGCAACCCACTCCAGTATTCTTGCCTAGGAAATCCCATGGACAAAGGAGCCTGGTGGACTACAGTGCACGGGGCCACAAAAAGAGTTGGGCATGACTTAGCGACTAAATAACAACAACTTCCTGACTGAAAACCCTAATTAGGCCCACGTACAGAAGGGCAGTCCCTCCTCCCAAGCCCAGCAACTCAGACTCACAAACCAGCCATGTGCTGGAGGATGTCATGACTGCTGCCCAGGAAAGTCAGGGACTCCCACACAGGAGACCCCAGATGCACAGGAAGGGAGTGGAAGACCAGGAATGGAGGCACAGGGCCCAGTTGTCAAGTCCAGTCAGGAGCAGAGCCCAGCCCTAGTTAAAGCCGCCCAGGCTGAGGCCTTGGGGTGGGGATAGGCGTTTATGTTTCCCCAATCTCTGGCCCAGAGGCCAGTTGACAGAAGCCCAAGGGTGGGGCAGAGGCTCAAGGACTAGGAGGACTCCTGGGAGAGGTTCAGCCTCCGCAGAATGTGTATTTCCATCACTGGGTCACAGTGTCATGGATACTGGAAGAGTCAGCTGAGGACCTGAATCAACATTTCCTTCAAAATTCTACCTGGAAGAAAAAATAACATACAAAATTTCTACCAGAAAGGACTGGGAACAGTATTTCCAGTATATCTGCAAAAAGCTAAAATCTTACTATAGAAAACCTCTTGTAAAATGAGAATCCCACCCATTAAAACAATAAATCATGCACAGAAGAAATACAGACTGGCACTGAACACATTAAAAAGTTAAACCTCATTTACAACCATAGGGTAAGAAATAGGGAATTTGCTGGTGATCTGGTGGTTAGGACTCAGCACTCTCGCTGCTGAATGCCCAGGTTTGATCCCTGGTCAGGGAACTAAGATTTCACAAACCATGCAGTACAGTTCCTCCTCCCCTGAAAGAATAAAAACTAAAATGCAGAGGAACAAGGTAGAGTTGATTTGTATTTCGGGGTTTGTGGCCCATTACCATTACCAGCCTACAGGCCTTATTCTGGTGACTGCACATGGGTGCCTGTTTGGCCAACAAATTCTTTTTTATCTCCTTCCTCTCTCCATCGGTGAACAATTTAATGTGTTGAACATGAAGTTTCTCTCCTTGTAGAACACAGAACAGGACTGAGCATAATCCTTGGTTCATGACAGGGTTTTTTACACTGGTTCATGTGAGGCTTTCTTTTAAAAATTATGCTTAACAATACAACTAAAACCTGGGAAACTGCTGTCCAGGGGAACTTGACCTTTAACAGTGACCTGCTCCATCCCGTGTCGCTGGCTTCTCCTACCCAGGCGGCCACCATCGTGAGTCCTCTGCCTGTCTCTTACCTGCCTTTCACCTTTTGTACTCCTTCATAGCATATGTTTGTATACTTTGTGAGGTTGTTTCATATATATATTTCATTTGTATTAATTTTTTTAAAGAGTATTATATTTTTATCACATGTGTATTTTAATGGGACCTGAGGACATCAGTGTGGAGGTAGAGCCACCTGAGGTGGTGATGGGGCTGCGAGGAAGGGGTCTGCGATGTCTTACAGTTCAGTCTTAGGAGACCGAGTAGCTAGTGGTGGGTGTTCAGTTAGATAGAGGAAAAGAGGCTGATTTGGAAGGTGGTGAACTCACTTCTGGGCAAAGCAGTAATTTAAGCGAATGTGTGCTGAGTGCCTCCTATGTCCTGGGCATTCTTCATAGAGCTTGAAATGCTCTGCCTGAATGATCACGTTTAAGCCTCACGAGAACCCCATGAAATGGGCACAATTATTAATATCATTTTAAAGATGGTAAAACTGAGGAATTAGTAGGTTTGTAGGTTCTGAGTCTATCAACATGATGGTTCATACCTTTCTGCTGCAAACCTAGAAGGAGGGGATAAACTATTTTTAACATATTGAATATTTACAAATGAAATTATTGACATAAACCTAAGTATCTATACATAAAATATATAAAAAATAAATTTACTTTTACCTGAAGGGTAATTGCTTTACAGTATTGTGTTGGTTTCTGCCAAACATTAACGTGAATCAGCCACAGGCATACCTATGTCCCCTCCCTCTTTAATCTCCCTCCCATCTCCCTCCCCACCGCACCCCTCTAGGTTGTTACAGAGCCCCGGTTTGAGTTCTCAGAGTCATACAGCAAATTCCCATTGGCTATCTATTTTGCATATGGTAATGTATGTTTCCGTGTTACTCTCTCCATATATCCCATATATCCCATGCTCTCCTTTTTCCTCCACCCCCACAGTGTCCATCAGTCTGCTCTCTATGTCTGTGTCTCCACATTGCTGCCCTTCAAGTAATTTCATCGGTACCATCTTTCTATGTTCCATATACGTTGCTGCTGCTGCTGCTGCTAAGTCACTTCAGTCGTGTCCGACTGTGTAACCCCATAGACGGCAGCCACCAGGCTCCCCCATCCTTGGGATTCTCCAGGCAAGAACACTGGAGTGGGTTGCCATTTCCTTCTCCAATGCAGGAAAGTGAAAAGTGAAAGTGAAGTCGCTCAGTCGTGTCCAACTCTTCGTGACCCCATGGACTGCAGCCTACCAGGCTCCTCCATCCATGGGATATTCCAGGCAAGAGTACTGGAGTGGGGTGCCATTGCCTTCTCCATCCATATACGTTAGTATATGATATTTGTTTTTCTCTTTCTGACCTACTTCACTCCGTATAATAGGCTCTGGGTTCATCTGCCTCGTCAGGACTGACTCAAACATATCCCTTTTTATGGCTGAGGAATATTTCACCGTGGGCTTCCCTGATGGCTCAGTGGTAAAGAATCTGCCTGCAATGCAGGAGATGCAGGAGCCCCAGGAGATGTGAGTTTGATCCCTGGGTGGGGAAGATCTCTTGGAGGAGGGCATGGCAACCCACTCCAGTATTCTTGCCTGGAGAATCCCATGGACAGAGGAACCTGGCAGGCTACATTCCATAGGGTCCCAAAGAGTCAGACACGACTGAAGTGACTTAGTACGCACACATGCAACATTCCATTGTGTATATGTACCACAGCTTCTTTATCCTTTCATCTGTTGATAGACATCTAGGTTGCTTCCATGTCCTAGCTATTCTAAACAGTGCTGCAGTGAACATTGGGGTATATGTGTCTTTTTTGGTTTTGGTTTCCTCAGGGTATATGCCTAGAAGTGCGATTGCTGAGTCACATAGTGGTTTTATTCCTAATTTTTAAAGGAATCTCCAACTGTCTTCCATAGTGACTGTATCGATTTGCATTCCTACCAACAGTCTAAGAGAGTTCCCTTTTCTCCACACCCTCTCCAGCATTTATTGTTTGTAGGTTTTTTGATGATGGCCATTCTGACTGGTGTGAGGTGATATCTCATTGTAGTTTTGATTTGCATTTCTCTAATAATGAACAATGTTGAGCATCTTTTCATGTATTTATTATCTATCTTATGTCTTTGGAAAAATATCTGTTTAGGTCTTTTTCCCACCTTTTGACTGGGTTATTTGTTTTTCTGGTATTGACTTGTATGAGCTGCTTGTATATTTTAGAAATTAATCCTTTGTTACTTGTTTCATTTGCTATTACTTTCTCCCATTCTGAGGGTTGTCTTTTCACCTTTATAGTTTCTTTTGCTATGCAAAAGCTTTTAAGTTTAATTATGTCCCATTTGTTTATTTTTGTTTTTATTTCCATTACACTAGGAGGTGAGTCATAGAGGATCTTTCTGTGACTTACATCATAGAGGGTTCTGACTATGTTTTCTTCTAACAGTTTTATACTTTCTTGTCTTACAATTAGGTCTTTAATACATTCTGTGTATGGTGTTAGGAAGTGTTTTAATTTCATTCCTTTACATGTAGCTGTCCAGTTTTTCCAGCACCACTTATTGAAGAGACTGTCTTCACCCCATTGCATATTCTGGCCTCCTTTGTCAAAAGTATGGTAGCTATAGGTGTGTGGGTTTATCTCTGTGTTTTCTCTCTTGTTCTATTGGTCTATATTTCTGTTTTTATGCCAGTACCATACTGTCTTGATGATTGTAGCTTTGTAGTGTAGTCTGTAATCAGGACAGTTGATTCCTCTGGCTGTGGCTCCATTTTGCATGGTTCTATATATTCTTTTCCAGTGGTCAGGTCCTCCGCCTGCTCTCAGCTGTTGTTCTGCAAGATCTTCTGTGTCTGAAGGTGTATTCCTGATGAATCTGTGGAGAGAGATGTACTCCATGTCTACCTACTCCTCCACCATCTTGTTCTCCAAAAAATACTTTTAAAATAACCAAAGCAAGGGAAATCCTCAAGTGACAGAAGTAAAGAGAGCTCAAAGCCAGAGTGGACACACTAGCTAAATATAGAAGAAGCAAGCCCACTGAAGAGAAGATCTCATTTAAAAAAAAAAAGGAACTTCCCTGGTGGTCTAGCAGTTAAGACTCTGTGCTTCCACTGCAGGGGTGTGAGTTCAGTCCCTGGTCAGGGAACTAAGATCTTGCAAGCTGTGTAGCATGGCCATTAAATTAAAAAAAAAAATTACAAACCACACAAAGAAGATTAATTTTAAGCCACACATGAGGAAGGGTTCAGTTCAGTTTAGTCACTCAATCATCTCCGACTTTTTGCGACCCCATGAATCGCGGCACACCAGGCCTCCCTGTCCATCACCTACTCCCAGAGTTCACTCAGACTCACGTCCATCGAGTCAGTGATGCCATCCAGCCATCTCATCCTCTGTCGTCCCCTTTTCCTCCTGCCCCCAATCCCTCCCAGCATCAGAGTCTTTTCCAATGAGTCAACTCTTTGCATGAGGTGGCCAAAGTACTGGAGTTTCAGCTTTAGCATCATTCCTTCCAAAGAAATCCCAGGGCTGATCTCCTTTAGAATGGACTGATTGGATCTCCTTGCAGTCCAAGGGACTCTCAGGAGTCTATACAGACTGGTATATTGGTGTGTGCTGAGTCGCTTCAGTCGTGTCCAACTCTGTGCAACCCTGTGGACTGCAAGCTGCCAGGCTCCTCTGTCCGTGGGATTCTCTAGGCAAGAATATTGCTGTGACCTCCTCTAGGGGGTCGTCCCAACCCAGGGATCGAACTCATATCTCCTACATCTACCTGCATTGGCAGGTGGGTTCTTTACCACTTGTGCCACTGGGAAGCACAGATGAATCGGTATCCCTCAATAATAAAGAAGACACAAATGACTGTATCAGTCTTTATAAACGATGAGGGACAAAATAAAGAAGAGAAGTGAATACTGTGAGAACACCTGAGGTTATGTCACCTACCCAAGATGACCTCAGTATCACGGGGTAGCCTTGGGCTGCCCGCACTTGTACTCCTAGTCGCTAGCCCACAGGTACTGGTGTAAATGTGGGGAGTCTATTAGACAGCCCAGAAAAGGGGCTCCAGTGGGTTTGGAGAGAGGGCGGGAAGGCCTGGATCCGTCTCCTGTGGCTCACACTGCTCTCTGGCCCGCAGAGCTCCAGGACTGGGTGCATCCTCCCGCCATGGCCGCCACCGCCTCCCCTCTGCCGCCCACCACCAAGGTGGCCAGTTCTGAGAACAGCAGCTCCTTCTATGACTATGAGTACTACCTGGAGGACATGGTCTTCATGCTGTGCAGGAAGGACGAGGTGCTGTCATTTGGCAGAGTCTTTCTACCTGTCTTCTACAGCCTGATCTTTGTGCTGGGCCTGGTTGGAAACCTCCTCCTCCTAGCGGTCTTGCTCCGGTTCGTGCCTCGAAGACGGATGACCGAGACCTATCTGCTGAACCTGGCCATCTCCAACCTCCTGTTTGTGGTGACACTGCCCTTCTGGGGCATCTCTGTGGCATGGCATTGGGTCTTTGGGAGCGTCTTATGCAAGGTGGTGAGCACCCTCTATACCGTGAACTTCTACAGTGGCATCTTCTTCATCAGCTGCATGAGCCTGGACAAGTACCTGGAGATTGTCTGCGCTCGGCCCTACCACCGACTGAGGACCCGAGCCAAGAGCCTGCTGCTTGCAGCCACTGTGTGGGCTGTGGCCCTGGCTGTCTCCATTCCCGACATGGTCTTTGTGAGGACGCATGAGAACTCCCCGGGCATGTGGGAGTGCTATGCAGATTTTGGGGGACATGGGACCATCTGGAAGCTCTTCCTCCGCTTCCAGCAGAATCTCCTGGGGTTTCTCCTCCCGCTCCTTGCCATGATCTTCTTCTACTCCCGCATTGGCTCTGTGGTGGTGAGTCTGAGGCCCCCGGGCCAGAGCCGGGCCCTGAGGATGGCCGTAGCTCTGGTGGTGGCCTTCTTTGTGCTGTGGTTCCCGTATAATCTCACCTTGTTCCTGCACTCGCTGCTGGACCTGCAAGTCTTTGGGGACTGCAGGGTCAGCCAGCACCTGGACTATGCGCTGCAGGTGACGGAGAGCATCACCTTCCTGCACTGCTGCTTCACCCCCGTCCTCTACGCCTTCTCCAGCCACCGCTTCCGCCAGTACCTCAAGGCTTTCCTGGCCACTGTGCTCAGAAGGCAACAGGCCCTGCCGTCCAGCTATTCTGAGAGTAGCGGGCTCACGGCCCAGGAAGATGTAATGGGCATGAGTGACCTCGGGGAGAGGCCAGCTGAGAGCTTCCCCAACAAGGGGGACAGAGGGAAAACTCAGTGAGCGGTCACACCACAGTCCATGAGAGCAGAGGGGACCCAGCTCCTTGGTGCATCCACCGAAATCTTCCCTTCAGAGGCCTCAGTGACCATGTTGCTGATCCCACTGGTCAGTTCTCAGTCCTCAGCCATCAGCAGCGTTCGCTCTCTCCCTCCCTCACCCTCCTCTTCCTTCACTGCCCTCCCAGAGTCCGTACTTGCTTGCCTGAAAGGCCGCCTTAGTTTAACAGCTGACCTCTGTGCTGCCCATCCTCGGGCTTGAGTGTCATCTGAGCTGCACCCAGCAGCCCCTGACCACAGCACCCTCAGCATCACTCCCACGCCCTGCAGAGTAGTCAGATGTCTGCCACCCACCAGGCTTCCCCTTTCCCCGAAGCTCAGCTGGGAAAATATTATCGTAATTTTGTTTAATATCACAGTCCTCATGCTGGCTCCAGGGGCTGGCTGTCAGGAGGGGCTGGAGGGTCTCCACCCATGAGAGTCTGCAGGTGCGAGGCAGAGTAAACACATATTTCTGGTGGTGCAGGAGCTTCTCCCTCCTTCTGCCTCCCGTGCCCTCACTCAGGAGCCTTCAGGGGTCCCTCAGAGCCTACACCATCAAATCCAGGACCTTTGTCCAGTCTTAAAGCTGGACTTTTCACAATCAGAATCCCACACACCATTTCAGCCCGACACTCCTTCTCCTGGCTTTTCATTTCCTGGGCGCCACACCTGTTGCTGTTTCCTTCACATTCCCATCTCTGCTCTTGTGCTGGTTGTCTCCCTCATGGAACAGGGGTCATTTTCCAGCCAAGTATCCCCTCACCCTTGTTTTGTAACTGAGTCCTACCTGCTCTGGGAAACCACTCCAGAGTCACTCTGTCCTGTGCTTTGGGTGGTGTTTGGGTGGGGCACGGGTCTTGGGCCAGCTTTGGCCTTACGTTTCCCTGGCACAGTGATTCATTTAGGGATGGGCCCAGGCCCAGGCAGAACTTGTGAAATGCAACTCGTCTAGAACATGCTAGAACAGAGGCATGAAACAGAAGCCAGGAGGGTGTAAGGTCTAGGGCTGCTCCTCCATCAGCTCGAACTTCAGAAGGGGAGGTGACAGCAGTGAGTGAGCAGATCCTGGGGTCAATGCCAAAGCCCCGGAATCAAGGCCCGGCTGAGGGACATCCCAAGCCTGCACTTGACAGTGACACGAACCAAGGGATGTCTTTTCAGTTTGGGGTGGCGGTCTTCTGTTACCTGCAACCTAAGGATTCCCGACGGGTATGCCCTGCCCGGATGTTCCATGTCTCCCATGGTCGGCATCCTCCCTGTGCACCGATATGTCCACCGAGAAACCTTTCCCAGGGAGCCCCTGAGCCACAGTGCCGTCTCTCTCTTGGTGAGCTTCTAAAGCATCACTGCTTTCTCCCACCTCCCAGCTGCTGCTGCTGCTGCTAAGTCGCTTCAGTCGTGTCGAACTCTGTGCGACTCCAGAGACAGCAGCCCACCAGGCTCCCCGGTCCCTGGGATTCTCCAGGCAAGAACACTGGAGTGGGTTGCCATTTCCTTCTCGGATGCATGAAAGTGAAAAGTGAAAGTGAAGTCCCTCAGTCGTGTCTGACTCTTCGCGACCCCATGGACTGCAGCCTACCAGGCTCCTCCGTCCATGGGATTTTCCAGGCAAGAGTATTGGAGTGGGGTGCTATTGCCTTCTCTGCCCACCTCCCAGAGCCACCTGCAAAACCCAGCACAGAGCCTGGCAGACAGTAGTGCTCAGAACAAAATTTTTGGCTGGATGGAATGAAGGCTAGGAGGACATGAGCCAAAGTAAAGTAGACAAGACTGGAAGTCAGGTTTCTGTAATTTAATCTACGTTTAGGGAATTGAGGTCAGAGATGAAGAAATAAGATACCAAGCCCTGTGGGCTGCAGTCTGAAGCAGGTGCAGGAGGCAGGAAACAGGACACAGAAAGCAATGACATGACAGATGGGCTGTGATACACGCAGTGTCAGGGTGCTCCAGGGAGGGGCTGGGGAGGAGGCCATCTCTGGCCAGATGGTGATGTTCAAGAGGCTTCCAGGAATAGCCGGCCCCGGGGCTGAGAGTGAAAACAAGCATTGTACGGACAGTTCCACTGGAGAAAGTTGTCAAAGTTGAATTGCCCTGGATTGAAAATTCGGGGACTGCATATGGCAAAACTTAAATATCAACTGCGGGGAGGTGATGAGGAGCCAGAAAAGTAAAAAGGGGATGTTAAGAGGTGCTTTTGGGGAAAAAAAAGTCTCTGGCAGTAGGGTAAACAGAGTCCACAGGCCCCACTTGGAGAGAGATGCTGAGATTGAGCTCTAAGAAGGGTAGCAGGGGTGGGGAAGCGGGGCCATAGTTCAGTGGCATCACAGGGGTCAGATGGCAGAGCTCTCTCCCTGTGGGGGAGAGAAAGGGAGGGGCTGAGGGTGTGTCCTCTGTATCTGCCTAAGGGGATGGGGTGGATGGTGGTGTCCTGAGCAGAGAGGCAGGGAAATCAGGAGATGGGCGTGGTTCAGGGCAGAGGTGGGGGGAGGGGGGGACAGATGCTGAGTTCTGTGTGGGCTGAACTGAATCAGAGGTGCTGTGAGACCGCTGTGGGGAGATTGGGGGTCTGGAGGTAGGAGAGAGCTCTGAGCTTAGCGATGGTTGTGGAAACCAAGTGAAGGGTTGAAATCACCCCAAGGTGGGGATGCAGAGGGGAGAGGAGGGCAGGGAGGAGGGACCTTGCATATCTCCTCCATGAAAGGCCACCCATTTCTAGAGCTGCTCTGTCCAATACAGAAGCCACACAGCTATTGAGCACTCAGTGTGAAGGGTTAAAAAGTACAGACCAGATTTTGGAGGGAAAAAGAAATGTAAAAATATTGCATTAATACTTTTGTATGACTCCTTGTTGAAATGCTAATATTTTAGATACATCAGGACAAGTAAAATACAGTAGAAAAATGAATTTCACCAGTTTCTTTTTACTTTTAAAAATATGTCAGCTAGGAGATGAAAAATTACACATGTGGCTTGCCTCATATGGCTATCGGATGACACTGTTCTAGGCCCTGAATCCCACAGGGTGAGTGTTGAGGAAAACAAGCAAAGCAGAGTGGGAGGGTGGAGACCAATGTTTGCAAGATGCTATATGACTCACTGTAACCGGTGTCTGTACTGCGTGAGATTTGTCGTGGCATGTATTATCCCCCAAACTGAGTTGCCCACAGTTATTTCCCCTTCCTTGGACTTCCTATGAGAGGCGAGTTATGCAGCTTCTGCTGTGAGAGATGCTGTTTTCAAGAGAGAAGTATCAGCCTGTGAGGTGATCAGAAGGATGCCAAAGAGCAGGGAGGACAAGCAGGACAGAGGAAGAGGGTGGTCTGGGGCTTTAGAGGGGTGGGTGAGAGGAGGCAGAGACCCAGGGGAGCACCCCCAGCCAGACTTCAGCCTCTTGGACAGAGCTCACTCCGCAGGCCGCAGGCGGTAGCGGAATTGCACCTCGTGGCTGGGCTGTGTGGTGCCAAAGCCCCAGCGCTGGGGGTCCACGGGTGGCACAGGTGTGTCAGGGTCCACCAACTCCAGGTCAAAGTTCATGACCATGAGCAGGATAAAGAGCTTCATCTCGTTGAGGGCCAAGAACCTCCCAGGGCAGATGGAGACACCCGAGCCCCACGGCATGGTATAGTGGCGGATCTTCTTGCCTGCCTTGTAGAAGTCTACTTTTCGGCTGCCACTGGGGGTGAGGAAGCGATCGTACCTGAAGGCGGTGGGCTCGGGGTGGATGTCGGGGTCCATGTGCACTGAGAGGTAAGGGAAGAGGGCCAGGATGTCTCCATTGCGGAGCAGGTACTCCTGCCCACTGGCCATCTGCAGGATCTGGTCATCGTTCACCACCCTGAGGAGGGTGGGCGAGGCCCTCAGCCGCAGTGTCTCTTCCATCACACTGTCCAGCACCGGCATGCGGTGCAGGGCACCGAACTTGAAGGACTGCTTAGCCTCCAGCCTGACCTCTCCCAGGAGCCGGGTGGCCTCCTCCCTCACAGCCCGCATGGCCTCTGGGTGCTTCAGGAGGAACAAGAGGGCCCAGAAAGAGGTCGGCCCTGTGTTACCCTGGGAGGCCCAGAGCATCATGAAGTTGAACTTGTCCTGCATGGCCGGGGAGACACCCTGCTCCCTCAGAAACTGAAGCATGTAGGTGATCCAGTTGCTTACGCCGTACTTCTCCAGGTTGTGTTCCACCGAGAGTTCCTTATGGAAGAGACGCTGGAGCCGGCCCACTTCCAGCCACTCCCAGGGCCCCAGCAGGGAATAAACAAAGCGGGGGAACAGGCGGTCATACTTGCGAAACTCCAGGAATAGCTCCTCTGCCTGCAGCAGGTCCTGCTGCTTGTCCTTTGTGTAGCCGAACAAGCTCAGGTAGCCAGCCTTGAACAAGATGTTGTAACAGAAGTGAAAGAGGCCATCCTCACGCCAGTGGTGGGTGTCCAGACTGGGGCCTGTGGGCCCCAGCATAACCAAGGACAGGGTGTCTAACATGACTTTGTTGAGCTCCTCCAAGCCTTCCCCCATGAGGTGCTTGGTGCTGGCTGAGTGTATCATCCTATAGTCTCCCTGCACAGAGCGGTATCCAAATACCTTTAGCACCAGTTTTTGAGCATACTCCACAAAGTCTAGCTTCCTC
The DNA here is from genome assembly GCF_029407905.1 of Bubalus kerabau. Lineage (NCBI taxonomy): Eukaryota > Metazoa > Chordata > Mammalia > Artiodactyla > Bovidae > Bubalus > Bubalus kerabau. The sequence continues at coordinate 16,648,261 of NC_073643.1, forward strand.
TGCACATCCTTGAGGATGGGGCCAAAAGACAGAGGGTCCATGACAAAGGTGAAGTACTGGCCCCCTAGCTGTACCGTGAATATGTCCCCATGTTTGGCCTGCATGTGCCTCAGAAATTCGAACATATTCTTCCGGAAAGCCATGGCATGGCCCAGCCAGGGCACGGGGCCCTTATCCAGAGGGGGCTCCTTGGGTCTTCGTTGCCGGAGCAGCCCCCGAAGGCACAGATATCCCACAATGGCCACTAGCAGGGCTCCCAGCGCCGGACCCCAGAGCACCATGGCTGATCTGTTCCAGGTTGAGCTCTGGATGTGCTCTTCTCTGGGTGCCAGAGGATTTGGGAGGACAAAGTAGGGACAGAAAGGTCTTCCTACCTGGACCTTGTCCTGTGGCTGCGAGTTGCTGTAAATAAAGCTGGTGAGACAGTACCCGAGAGCAAACCCTTTCCCTTGATTTTGTTAGGACCTAGTCATGTGAGAGGAGCAGGTGGGAGGGAGCTGGAAGAAGGCCAGAAGGAAGCCTCTTTCTATGGTCACAGCCCCCGCAAGAGCTTCAGGTTTTGTTCCAACCTTTCCTGACATAGCTCCAGCATTTTCTCTGCCAAGACTTCTTTGACCCAACCCTCGCCCTTGTGACTTACTGACCACTCACTCCTTTATTTACTCTTGACTTCATATATCCATTAATTTGCTAGTTCCTTCAACAGAAATGCACCAAGTACTTACTAAGTTTCACATCCACCTCTTCCTCATTATTTAAAAGACCCACAGACTCTCCCAAACAGAGGCTCCTTCAAACATAAGCTCAGACTTGAGTCTCTGAGTCTCTCGCCAACTGGCTTGTACACTTCTCTACCAAGAAATACAGAGTGTAAATCATGGAATTATGAAATGTCAGAGATGATAGGGACTTCAAACCAACTGCTTTACTTCACAAGAAGGATCTCGGTTCAGAGTGTAGCAGGGACTTTTTCTGACAGTGGCCCTGGCTTGGGTGAGGTGAGTTGACCATTTACTAGGGACCTTCAGTGACATGTCAGGCTAAGACCCTGTCAGCAGGCCCAAGAAGGAGAAAACTACTGTTGACTCTTAAGACTTTAGTTCAGCAGCCTAGCTCATTGTAGCAATATATGAGGTTCAGACTGAATTCAACCAGTTGTGACAACCCTCAAGTTACTCTTTAACTTCTGAAATGACCTGCAAACAGGGACTTTGTCTCTTCAGACAATCATACGATTTGTCTTGAGTGAGGTCCTGTGTTTAGCTCCTCCCACTAGGGAGCTGAAAATATCCACACTCAGCATCCACGAAGTCCTCTCTGGTTGCTCAGGGCAACCACAGCAAGTACTCCGCTCCAACAACTCTCCCCATCCTTAGGATATGGTCAGAAAGGGAATTCCCTGGTGGCCCACTGATTAGGACTCTGCTTTTACTTCTGTGGCCCGGGTTCAGTCCCTGGTCAGGGAACTAAGACCCCACAGGCTGAGGCTCTGCCAAAAAAAAGAAAAAGGTCAGAAACTGTGAGTCAAGTCCAAAGAGCTTAACTTTGTCCCTTAGCATTTTTAGTATTTTTTTGTATTTTGGGATTCGGGTTTTTTGTTGTTGTTGTTGTACCATTTGACTTGTGGGATCTGTTTCCCTACCAGGGATTAAACCTGTGCTGCTGTTTAATTGGGAGCTTGGAGTCTGAACAAATGGACCAACAGAGAAGTCCCTGTCCCTCAGTTTTTAATGGATGGCAGCCCCACCTGGCTTGTCAGCAGTAAAGAACCCACCCATAATGCAAGAGCTATGGGTTCAATTCCTGGGTCAGGAAGATCCCTTGGAGAAGGAAATGCCAAGCCACTCCAGGTTTCTTGCCTGGAAAAATGCCATGGACAGCCCATGGGGTCACAAAAGAGTCAGACACCACTTAGCAACTGTACAACAACAACCACCACTCTTACATTCATTCTTTCCTTCATTTATTCATTCATTCTCTCCTTCATTTATTCATTCATTCACTCACACCCACTCATCCATTCATTTCCTCCTTTCTTGGAACAGCCTTGTCTATCCATGTAACAGATACCTGCTGTGCACTTAAACCAGAAATTTTGCTGCAACCCTAAATGAGACAGACCTGGTCCCTGCCCTCTTGGAGTTTATGGCTTCCACTGAAGAAGCATATAATCACAATTGTGTTAAGTGCTACAAAGAAGGGCTGAACAGGAAGGAGGATGGGGAATCAGGGAGGTTGCACTGATCAGGATCATTAGTGGAGGACAACAAGATCAGGTAAATGTGTGCTGTGTGTAAGGATATAGGGGACATTCTTCTAAAGCAAGTGGCAGAGTCATCTCAAGAGGGCCAGTGTGGCCAGAGTGTTCAGAGCGGGAGGAGTCTCCAGCTCAGTGCGAATTTGAGCTCTGACCGATCACCGTTGCACTGAACTCTTCTCATGCCAGCAGGTCCAGCCACTCTTGTGTATGGGACCAGCCCACCAGGGCCACTGAAGGGTGGCCTGTCCCAGGGTATTGGCCCAGGCGCTGCCCTCCCAACCCTCTGGAGTGGCTAGGACCCAGCGGTCCAGAGTGTGCACTGCAAGCCTATGGCGAGTCTCAGCCTTACACAATCCGGCCGCAGCTGCGGGGCAGGGTGGGGGCGGCATCACAATGGATTTGCAGGGCAGTCCGGGAGCCTTGGAGTACAGAATGAAACAGGGCAAAGGCTAATCGAGTTTTGCCAAGAGAACGCAGTGGTCATAGCAAACACCCTCTTCCAACAACACAAGGGAAGACTCTACACATGGACATCACCTGATGGTTAATACCAAAATCAGATTGATTATATTTTTTGGAGTCAAAGATGGAGAAGCTGTATACATAAGTCAGCAAAAACAAGACCGGGAGGTGACTGTGGCTCAAATGATTTATTCCTTAGTGCCAAATTCAGACTTAAACTGAAGACAGTAGGGAAAACCACTAGACCATTCAGGTATGACCTAAATCAAATCCCTTACCACTATACAGTGAAAGTGAAAAATAGATTCAAGGAATTAGATCTGATAGAGTGCCTGAAGAACTATGGACAGAGGTTCGTGACATTGTACAGGAGGCAGTGATCAAGACCATCCCCAAAAAAGAAATGCAAAAGGCAAAATGGTTGTCTGAGGAGGCCTTACAAATAGCTGAGAAGAGAAGCGAAAGGCAAAGGAGAAAAGGAAAGATGCTAATGCTAATGCTAATGCTAAGTCGTGTCCGATTCTGTGCGACCCCATAGACGGCAGCCCACCAGGCTCCCCCGTCCCTGGGATTCTCCAGGCAAGAACACTGGAGTGGGTTGCCATTTCCTTCTCCAATGCATGAAAGTGAAAAGGGAAAGTGAAGTCGCTCAGTCGTGTCCGACTTTTAGTTGTATACCCATTTGAATGCAGAGTTCCAAAGGATAGCAAGGAGAGATAAGAAAGCCTTCCTCAGTGACCAATGCAAAGAAATAGAGGAAAACAATAGAGTGGGAAAGACTAGAGATCTCTTCAAGAAAATCAGAGATACCAAGGGAACATTTCATACAAAGATGGGCTCAATAAAGGACAGAAATGATATGGACCTAACAGAAGCAGAAGGTATTAAGAGGAGGTGGCAAGAAGATACAGAAGAACTATACAAAAAAGATCTTCATGACTCAGATAAGCATGATGATGTGATCACTCACCTAGAGCCAGACATCCTGGAATGTGAAGTCAAGTGGGCCTTAGAAAGCATCACTATGAACAAAGCTAGTGGAGGTGGTGGAATTCCAGTTGAGCTATTTCAAATCCTGAAAGATGATGCTATGAAAGTGCTGCACTCAATATGCCAGCAAATTTGGAAGACTCAGCAGTGGCCACAGGACTGGAAAAGGTCAGTTTTCATTCCAATCCCAAAGAAAGGCAATGCCAAAGAATGCTCAAACTACTGCACAATTGCACTCAATCTCACACACTAGCAAAGTAATGCTCAAAATTCTCCAAGCCAGACTTCAACAGTACATGAACTGTGAACTTCCAGGTGTTCAAGCTGGATTTAGAAAAGGCAGAGGAATCAGAGACCAAATTGCCTACATCTGCTGGATCATCAAAAAAGGAAGAGAGTTCCAGAAAAATATCTACTTCTGCGTTATTGACTATGCCAAAGCCTTTGACTGTGTAGATCACAATAAACTGTGGAAAATTCTGAAAGAGGTGGGAATACCAGACCACCTGACCTGCCTCCTGAGAAATCTGTATGCAGGTCAGGAAGCAACAGTTAGAACCAGACATGGAACAACAGACTGGTTCCAAATGGGGAAAGGAGTATGTCAAGGCTTTATATTGTCACCCTGCTTATTTAACTTATATGCAGAGTACATCATGAGAAATGCCGGTCTGGATGAAGCACCAGCTGGAATCAAGATTGCTGGGAGAAATATCAGTAACCTCAGATACACAGCACCCTTATGGCAGAAAGTGAAGAAGAACTAAAGAGCCTCTTGATGAAAGTGAAAGTGGAGAGTGAAAAAGTTGGCTTAAAGCTCAACATTCAGAAAACAAAGATCATGGCATCTGGTCCCATCACTTCATGGCAAATAGATGGGGAAACAGTAGAAACAGTGTCAGACTTTATTTTTTGGGGCTCCAAAATCACTGCAGATGGTGACTGCAGCCATGAAATTAAAAGATGCTTCCTCCTTGGAAGAAAAGTTATGACCAACCTAGACAGCATATTAAAAAGCAGGGACGTTAATTTGTCGACAAAGTCCATCTAGTCAAAGCTTTGGTTTTTCCAGTGGTCATGTATGGATGTGAGAGTTGGACTATAAAGAAAGCTGAGCGCCGCAGAATTGGTGCTTTTGAACTGTGGTGTTGGAGAAGACTCTTGAGAGTCCCTTGGACTGCAAGGAGATCCAACCAGTCCATCCTAAAGGAAATCAGTCCTGAATATCCATTGGAAGGACTGATGCTGAAGGTGAAACTCCCATACTTTGGCCACCTGATACGAAGAACTGACTCATTTGAAAAGACTCTGATCCTGGGAAAGACTGAGGGCAGGAGGAGAAGGGGAGAACAGAGGATGAGATGGTTGAATGGCATCACTGATTTAATGGGACATGTGTTTGAGTAGACTCCAGGAGTTGGTGATGGACAGGGAGGCCTGGTGTGCTGCAGTCCATGGGGTCGCAAAGAGTCGGACACGACTGAGCGACTAAACTGAACTGAACTGGGAGGATCAACGACCTGCAGAGGTGTCCTCTGGGCTCGCTAGAGGGACCTCGGGCCTAGGGGCTGGAAGGCCGATGACACATTTCCGCTGCCCTGCCCTGCGCTTAATGGCGACTTTAGGTCGGCGCTTTGGGGGTCCTCAGTCTGGAGGCACTCTATGGCAGTAAATCTGGGAGCTTGGGTCTCTGTCCTGTTCATGGCCCTCTGCTGGTCATGCCTTTTGCCACCATGACCGCTTACATTTTTACCATTTAAGATTTTTACCATTTTTATATTAAGAATTTACCATGAGCCAGGAATTAAGCGAAATGCTTAACATCTGTTATGCAGTCTAGTTCCCATGACCCACGTCATGGATCTCTAGAACCACCTTCACATGCAGAGAATTGCCTAGAAGAACTCAGAGGACTTGGCCTATAGTTTTACTCATAACTGAAATTTATTACAGTGGTGTATTAAAGATACATAGCCAAATCATCAGGGGAAAAGACAAACATGGAGTCTGCAAGAATCTATGTACAAGCTTCCTAATGCTTTCCTGATAGAAGGATTTACTAGAGAAATTATAAAATACCTTGAGGTGAATGAAAATGAAAACCAAAGTTTACGGCATATAGTGAAATTAGTACTCAGATGAAAAATTACAGATGTAATTAGATTTGGGCAATTATAGATAATTGTAGGGATTCCCTGGTAGCTCATCTGGTTAAGAATCCACCTGCAATGAAGGAGACCCCAGTTCAATTCCTGGGCCTGGGTCAGGAAGATTCCCCTGGAGAAGGGATAGGCTTCCCACTCTAGTATTCTTGGACTTCCCTGGTGGCTCAGCTGGTAAAAAATCCGCCTGCAATGCGGGAGACCTGGGCTTGCTCCCTGGGTCAGGAAGATCCCATGGAGAAGGGAAAGGCTGCCCCTTCCAGTATTCTGGCCTGGAGAATTCCATGGACTATATAATTCATGAGGTCACAAAGAGTAATCAAGAATTTACAAGGTGATAATTCTAATGTGGTCTTGGCATGGCCCACATGTCACAGGGTGGTAGATGGTCTTGGGTATTATACATTATATAAGAAAGGAACTTCTTAGCTACCTAGGGATGAGCTGTAGCATATAGTGTGAGAAGACGTGGGGAGGATTGGGTAAAAGGTGAAGTGATTGTTCCAGAGACTAGATGTAATGATTCTATGGCTGTGGAAGGAGAGAAACAATCCTAGTTTGTAAGGCAAAAACACCCTAGACTCTGGGAAGTCAGGAGCAGAGGCAGAGATAATTAATCTAGCTTAGCTTTTGTCTGTAGAATATCTGGCCAATTTAACCCAGGCTTTTACCACTACCCTCAATTTGACTGCTGGCCAGATCTTAGTTTAAAAGTTCTCAGAATCCTCCCAATAGCCACTGACTCCAGAAAGGAACAGCCTCATCAAAAAAACAGCAGAACAGAATTAACTTTCTAGACATTGACATAATTCCCTTTAGCTTTATGTTACTGTTGGAGTCTCTTGTACATTTTTCACAGATCACTGATTTTCTTAAATTCTCTAGCATGAATGATGATGGACAATTGTATTGCCCTGGATTTCTCACTGGCCAGTTTAGCTGAGGTATGTGCCATTGCCAGTTTTTCTTGCCCCACATGGATTAATGACACATTTAGTTCTGGATGTGGAGCTTCCCCATGGTCTTTCCTACAGTAAGCCTGGTTATACTACTGCAAGTCACAATCACCGTCACTCCTGTCCAGTGCTGCCTAAGACAAATGGAATATATTTGGCCCAATCCTCTTTCAGTAAAATGAATTAGAGTATCTGGTGACCTACGTGGTGACATGCTTCTGAGAATTCTTTATGTATTAGAAGTAAGGAGTTAGGAACTGCCCTGGTGGTCCAGTGGGTAAGTATCCATGCTTCCAATGCAGGGGGTGTGGGTCTGATCCCTGGTCAGGGAACTAAAATTGCACACGTTGCATGGCAAAAAGTTAGGAGGTAAAGTTGTAGGAGAATTGCCTCTACCATGGTGCTCTGGCAGTTTCACTCATATCTATTGGTTTGGCCAATATATAGGCCATGCAGGCAAAGCCTTGAACTATAGCTAATCTGAGTCTTGGCAGACCACCTTGTGATCCTTCCAGAACAAAAGAGGATCTTTACAAGCTTTTCAGGCCATCTCCCATTTCTGTCCCTGTCCCTGTGGGAGGCTGTTATGAGACAGTTTCTCATTGCCTCCCAGATTCTGATAAGTAATGAGACTTTCTCTCCCACTCTTCTCTGGTTTAACTTCAGACTATAACACTGTAATTTCCAGTAGTCATGTACAGTTGTGAGAGCTGAACCATAAAGAAGGCAGAGCGCTGAAGAATTGATGCTTTTGAACTGTGGTGCTGGAGAAGCCTCTTGAGAGTCCCTTGACTAGCAAAGAGATCAATCCAGTCAATCCTAAAGGAAATCAACCCCGAAAACTTATTGGAAGTTCTGATGCTGAAGCTCCAATACTTTGGCCACCTGATATGAACAGCTGATTCATTAGAAAAGACCCTGATGCTGGGAAGGACTGAAGGCAGAGGGAGAAGATGGTGACAGAGGATGAGATGGTTGAATGGCATCAATGGACATGAACTTGGGCAAACTCCAGGAGATGGTCGGGGACAGGGAGGCCTGGAGTGCTGCAGTTCATGGGGGTTGCGAAGAGTCAGACATAACTTGGCGACTGAACAATAACAATATAACACTGTTTAGCTGCAGCCTAAAATTGACTCCTCAGCAAGCGTGTATCCCACAACCCATGTTGCGGTCATCCAGCCCCCTTTTGTTTTCATGTCATTGTTTTTGGTGTGTGGGACAAGGACCTGGGGGATTGGGATGTTTGCCTACTCTTCCTTTTGCTGTTTTTGTAATTAATACATTATATGAATCTCAGAATGACAGACTATCTTTACTGGCCAAATCAATTAGGACTTGGCCTTGACCTTGCCTGCTGCCATGTGTTTGACAGAAGAATAATAGAGTAAAAATATGGGATTAAATGTGATAGACTCTTCCTTGCCTCTTTAATTTTCTAAAAAAAAATATAAACCAAACACTGATCATAGCCATAGATACCTCTTTTCAGGTGGACCATAACTTGGTAAATCAGGTATTTGAGGGCTCCTTATTCTGAGCTACGACTCCCACAATTGTTTTGTCACCAGTTCAGTTTTCTCCAGCTGATCCTGAGGAAAATCATGGGGTTAACATATATCAAATTGTTGTATGCTCACCCTTCATAGTGATCTTCCCCAAGTTAAGAGTCTTTGCTTCTTTCTCAGTACCTGCAGACTATCAGCTATTGTCTTTTATGAGTTACTCCAGTATTCTCTTAGAAACCAATCAACCAACCAACGAACCAATAAACCTGGGAGTTCATATGAGGGCTTCTTTGTAACTTTCTGTAGGTATGGTATCTGTAAGCTCCAGTCCCTGAGGTACCGGAACCTGATTTTGAATTCCTGTGAAGCAGGTATCTTCCTACTTTGTTCACTCTAGAGACTGAATATACACATGGACAATGGCCAGACCATATAGAAAAATAGAACTCTGACTCTCAATCTGCAGCAGCCTGTCCAGAAAACCAATGCACTATTAGCAATAATCAATCCAAGAGGTCAAACTACTGTCTGTAGCAATCGGCCCAGGAAGCCAAAGTAACCCCTGTAGTAATCATCCCTAAATAGCCCGAGTCTGAATAATGCCTCCCAACCAATCACATAAGATGCTTTGCTTCTAGTAAGGCCTTATACTTAGAATCTTTAATCAGCACATACTTGAAGCCTTCCTTTCTTCCTGCTATCAAACTTTCCACTTCTCTGCCAAATGCAAGTATGGCGGCTGATCTCTGAATAAATAGCCATTGCTTGTTCTCATCTCTGAGATTTTCCTTTATTTCCACCACTTTCTTTAAAAGCTTATCTTCCTGGCATACTCTGTGACTGTAGGTAGGTCATTTCCTCTTTTGGGGCATTACTTCAACTGAAAAACTGGCTCAACATGTAATCATCCTTTTATTCAACAGACATTCTATGGCACTTGAAGAAATTGGGTCCTAAGAAGTGCTAGATTTGGGGCAGATATTAGAGACACAAAGGTGAGCATATCCAGGACACAGTAGGATATGTGAACAGGCCTAATCAAGGAAGTGTGGACTATCTTGTATCAGCATCTATCCTGCAAAGGTGCAACAAGGTGGAGAAGTGGGAAGAAAAGGGCCAGGGAAGAATTCTACAGCATCAGTGTCTCTGGGAGAGCTGGGCCCCTCTCCTCTCCTACTGCTCACGGCAGAGGACCACAGAGTCGCGGAGCCCTCCACCATCCTAGAGAAGCCGGAATGGCAGGAGTGCGCCAGCCTCCACCTCTTGCGTGAAGCAATCTGGCCAACACAGAACGTGGAGAGCTGCACGTGGGGCTGGCAGGGGCGTGAGGCCTGCGTCTTTCCAGGTCCGCTCCTGGGCCGATGGCTGGTATGTCAGCCCCGAGCGGTTCTGGAGCCTTCTTCCCAGACACCTGGCCACCCCCGGTCTGACCCAGCAAGCGGCCGGTGGCCCTGGGAAGTGGGGCCCGTTTCAGCCCAGTGCTCAACCTGCTGCCAGGACAGCCCACGTTGTCAAAGGTGAGCCGATGCCAGGAAGCTGGCTATAGGCCCAGATGAGGGGCGGAAAGCAGGCAGTGCGGTGACGAGGAAATTGGGATACAGTCCTGAGTGGAGGGACCCGAGGAACAGGCAGGGACAGAGTGGATGCGGCATCCCCCAGGCATGTGGCGGCAGGGGAAGCAGATGCACAGGCCTGAGCCAATGCTGGGGTAGAGGTGTCCACAGACCGCTGTGCGCGGCGATGAACCGCCAGAACTTCCACGACTGGTTTTACAGAGCTGGTTTTGTTTGAGGTGGGTCTTGAGATGAACGGGCTTCCCTGGTGGCTCAGATGGTAAAGAATCTGCCTGCAGTGTAGGAGACCTGAGTTTGATCCCTGGGTTGGGAAGATACCCTGGAGTAGGGAATGGCTGCCCGCCCACTCCAGTATTCTTGCCTGGAAAATCCCCATGGACTGAGGAGCCTGGTGGGCTACAGTCCATAGGGTGACAAAGAATCGGACATGGCTAAGCCACTAACACTTTGACTTAACACTTTTAGATGAACACGAGGGAGGATCTGGATCTTCAGGCAGGGTTGGGGGCTAGGGGCTGCAGGTCTAAGGGCACAGAGCTGGACAAGGAAAAAGTTTGGGTTCAGAACCGAATGGTGACAGGATTGGGCCTGAGGGTGGTCATGCAGGAGAGGACCCTTGGGAAGTCAGCTGGGTCCCTGAATGGTGACTGGAATTGTCTGCATGGCAGAGGACTTGGACTTTTTTGGGTAGGCAAAGGTGAGCCAGCCGAAGTCTTTGAGTGTGTTAGGGAGTGTATCGGCTGGGAATGTGCAGGGAGTAGTCACAGTTGGGCTTTGCCCTTTTGAGTCGAGCCTCTCCAGCAGCCTGAGTGTCTGAGGTGTCCCTAGCTGCCTCTTTGGCTGCTGGAAGTGACTGGGAGGGAGGGAAGAGCAAGAGTCCCACGCGGAGCAGCAGGGCTGGCAGGAGTGAGGGTGGGAGGCAGTGTGTATGGCAGGCGAGAGCAGAGAGCCAGGCGGGCCTAAGTTCTGTCTCAGAACTCTGTAAACTGGGGAGAGTTAATCTCTGAGCCTCAGGTTCTCTTCCATAAAATGGATCTGATACCCTCCTCACAGGCCGTGAGACATACTCAAAGTAGTATTTGTATAGTGCTTGGCACAGGCTCGATCAGTGGTGGTTGCTCTTGTTATCAAGGATTGGTGACATCTGAAGGAACAGGACACGTGGTGGAGAAAGGATGGCTCCCAGAGCTCATGTGGGAATGAAAAGGGAAAACTTGCAGAGGCTCATGAAGAAGAGGAGAGAATGTTTGCCAAAGTGAAAATGAAGAGACGTGAGAAGATTGGTGGCTGACCCCTTGTATCTTTATAAGTAGGGGGCAAAAATCTGCTGAGAGTTTCCTTCAACATTCAGAATCCAGAAACTCAGTGGGCATCCTCTCCAGTACCTCTTAGTGCCTCGTCTACCCTGACTCCAGGCCCGGGTCTTCGGACTGTCCTATGGCATATAAACACATGTTGTTTCAAGAGTCAGTGACCCTTGAGGATGTGGTCGTCTACTTCTCTGAGAATGAATGGACCACCTGGCTTCTATTCAGAGGGCCCTGTACAGGGAGGTGATGCTGGAGAATTATGGGGCTGTGGCTTCCCTGGGTAAGGATCTTTCCCTTCGGACTCTGCCTCAACCCTTTGGGATTTCTTGGCTCCTTCTTCCTCAAAAGCTCAGTAGTCTTTGGTAACTAACCCTCAGCTGAGTGGCACCTTCAGGCTCCTGGACTCTTAATGACACAATCTTAGTGGTAGCTGCGAAGCAGGAAGTCCTGGCATCCATTTGGGTCTCATATAGGACATCCCTACTCCCGACTGAGAGCCTCTGACCTTCTAACCCATGTGCTGTGGGTACAACAGACGAAGAGACGATTCCTGATACCTCTCTGAATCCTCAGTTCCCCAGCACCTCAGTTTGGGAGACGCAGCCCAATAGCAAGCATCCTCATACAGACATCTGGACTAGAGAGCTCTAGAGAGGGAGTGCCCAAGAAAGCCCAGTTTCTCGATGAGGGAAGTCATCTCTTTGCTGACTCACGCTGTTGTCGAGCATCCCTTCCTCTCTGCTTCCTGACCTTTGTGAGCTTCCGGGCCCCTCTCACCTGAGTACCCTTGCCCCTTTCCCTGGATTTTCTTTTCTTGTTCCCCCTAGTAATTTCCCTTCTTTCCCCTCCCACCCCTGAAGATAGGCCTGGGAGGAGCCCTGGGGTTGCTCTGTGTCACCCTGCTTACCTGCCTGTCCCGATTCCTTCCCAATGGGCAGCGTGTCCATTTCCTACACCGGCTCTGATTTTCCAGCTGGAGTGAGGGGGAACACCCTGGAGCTTGGCTTCTCCGGAAGGTCTGAATGGAGAGAGCCCAAGGGGCATCTTCCTAGGTGAGTGAGGACACGTGCCAGTCATCTGAGCAGTTCCCTTGTCTTGATCTTTAAGTTGTCCTAGGTATGTGTTCTCTTAACCTACTGCTATAGACGCCGGTGGGATCCCTTGTTTTCCTCTGTGTTCCCATGGTTTTCCGTCTTCTTGAGTCCTTGCTTCATTCATCCTGGCTCCTCTCTGTGCCATCTGCATACATCTGATCACCATTTATCTTCACTCCCTGACTACTTTTCTGTTTGCTTTCTGATCTGAGGTGCCCCCCCCTTTTTTTTTTAACTATCCTGGCTGCTTATAATCTTCCAGCAGAAGATTCTGACTGCCCTTTGAGGGTATCATGGCCATTTTTATCATTAGAAATCAAGCAGTCTAAATAAGCCTGAGCCAGATAGTTCCTGTTCCTCAGGGATTTCTGGCAGGAAAGCCCTGGCATTTGTCTAGGCCCAACACAGGGCTTCCCTGCTCCTGATTTCCTACTAAGAACTATGTCCTTTTATTGCCTCCCGGGGCCCGCTTCATCTTTTTCCCACAGAAGCTGTTCCGTGGACACAGTGTGACTTGAGCTGTGCTCTCCAATTTCCCATTCTCACAGTTCCTTGCTGTGTCTGAAAGTCTTTCCATGTTAGGAGACCCTTGATTGCAAGTAATAGCCCAGTTCAAACTGGGTTAAATAATAAAGAGGAATTTATTGTTTTGTGTAATTGGAAAGTCCATAGATTTTGATCAGAATTTCAGTCTCTGCTCGTCTGTCTCCTCATATGTTAGTTTGTCTCCAGTCTGGCTCCTCTCAGGGCTGTAATGTGATTGGTAGTTGTAACCAGCACTGTGCTTCTTCGCACCCAGGGGGAGGAACAAGGCAGGCCTTCCTTAGGCTTTAACCATGGTGAGTCACAGTCCACATGTTGCTCTACTCACCATCTTAAGTCTTATGCTGGCTCTAAATTGGTCCCATAGCCAGGGGGAAGCTGTGCATTGATTGACTTGGCCTGGATTGCTGGTCTCTGAACGGGTCTCATGTAGTGACTTGGATGGGAGAACTTACTTGGCTTATCTCAGTGGGGGCCTATGCTAGAAGCTGGAGTTGGGATTACTCCCACCCAAAGGACCTGGCTACTCCCTAGTCGGGGAGGGGGAGGAGAATGGATGCAGGGAGGGAACCGCACTGTACTCTAGATTCTCTCAGGATCTCAGTACCTACTCGCCACCACTCAAGGGAATTTCCCATCTCTGCTTTAGACAGAAAGCTAACAGCGAGGTTTTTCCTTGAGCAAAACCTGATCTCCCTGACCTGCAGCAGCCCTTCCTGGAGCTCATGTTCCTACTCAGTTCCCCTTTGAAATTGTAGAATTGGTCTACAGTTCTCCAGGCTTGGATGGGAGTTACAAAGAAACAGAGCTTAACTAACTCTGAAGAATTTATTAGAGTGGACCTTTGTAAATATGTGCTTTACATATTTTTATCACCAGAGTTTTATCCTTAGGTGTTTATCATTAGAGTTAGAAGTGACTTCTGGAAATGGCTGAGTGAGGCTATGAGGCCATTTTATGGGTGCCATAGAGAGACTCATTGTTGACCCTTATAAAAAGAGAAGGCTATGATGGATAGGAAGGAAGGGAAGTAAGAGATGGTGATTTCCCAACGCAACCTCAGGAGCAGCTCTTTGAAATTCTATCCTGTCAGGATAGTTTTCTATATGAACTGGCTTTCAGCTCCTAGGGGCAGGTACAGAGACGTTAGTCTTTCCTATTTCTTCTTGACGTTTTAAAATGAGTGACAAGTTTTTGTATTTTGGTGAACTGATGGAATCCCAACTTCCCTGAACCTCTCTTTCCTGTCCTTTATATTCTTACTCCTCTCAAATTTCAGGTCATCTGTGTTACCAGTCTTTCCCCCAACCTTCATTCTCCCCTCCTGCTTAGACACTGGGGTGGCACTTGAAAAAAATTGACATATTAATACAGCTTGATGACTTTAGTCGCTCTGTCATGGGTACTGATGACATTTGCAGCTCTGTTTTCTCCTTTCAGAGGGTGTTGAAGAGTGAGAAAGAACATTTTATCCTGAAGGAGAACATTCACGAGCAGGCACAGGACCACATGTTGCTATTGAGTGGACCCCAGTTCTGTGGCTCCCAGGAATTCTGGTTTGGAAAAACCTGTGAAGAGGAGAAAAGCACTGTAGGGAGATGGCCTGACTACCCTAAATAGGGCAAGTGTGGAGAACACTACACGTGACATCACGGCAGTGATTGTCAAAGATGAGATAATCTTAGTAGAAGAGCGTTCAGAGGATGCCGATGTTAACACCCACCTTGTACATCAGGAAAGCCTCAGTGGAGAGGCGTTCTATGTACGTGAAGAATGTGGCAAGTGTTTTGATCAAAAGGAAGACTTTGATCAACATCAGAGAGTTCATAATGGACAGAAGGTCTATGGATGTAAGGAATGTAGGAAGAATTTCAGTTTTAGATCACTTTGCATTGTACATCAGAGGATTCACACTGGGACGAAACCATGCCTATGTCAAGAATGTGCTAAAGCCTTCGGTTGGAAGTCAAACCTGATTCAGCACCGGAGAATTCACACCAGAGAGAAACCCTTTGAGTGTAAGGAATGTGGGAAGGGCTTTAGTCAGAACACAAGCCATACACAATGTCAGGTATATGGCTTCTCCATACCAGGGAGAAGCCATATACCTGTAAGAGATGTGGGGATAGTTTTACTTGGAATGCAGTCCTTCTTCAACTTCAGAGAATTCACACTAGGGAGAAACTTTATGAATGTAAGGGCTTTAAGAAAGGCTTCATGTGGAACTTGGGTCTCGCTCGGCACCCCTGGGTCCACACTGGAGAGAAGCCTCGTGAATGTATTGACTGTGAGGAAAGCTTTATTTGCGAGGCACATCTCACTTATTATCAGAGAATCCATACTGGGGAAAGACCCTAGACATGTAACAACTGTGGGGAAGCCTTCACTTAGAATTCTGTTTTGATTATGTATCAGAGGTGCTGTGCTGGAGAGAAACCCTATAACCGTTCGACTTCTCACCTTCTTGAACAATAGAGAATGCATAATGGTGATATTTGTTTCTAATTCTTAAGCTACAGGAACCTCAACCACAAGATGAAATGATGGCCCACAGCTTGCTGGACTGCAACATCCAGTATTATCTCGCCCCTTCTGAGTGAATACCCTGTACTCTGGCAAGACTGGTTTCCCTGTTCAGCCATATTCACACCAGGCAATGTTTAGTTGAGCCACCTACTCTGTGTCAGGTACTGTGCTAACTGTTTTACATACATTCCTTCAGTTCAGTTCAGTCGATCAGTCGTGTCCGACTCTTTGTGACCCCATGAATCGCAGCACGCCAGGCCTCCCTGTCCATCACCTACTCCCAGAGTTCACCCAGACTCATGTCCATCAAGTCAGTGATGCCATCCAGCCATCTCATCCTCTGTTGTCCCCTTCTCCTCCTGCACCCAATCCCTCCCAGCATCAGAGTCTTTTCCAATGAGTCAACTCTTCACATGAGGTGGCCAAAGTACTGGAGTTTCAGCTTTCGCATCATTCCTTCCAAAGAAATCCCAGGGCTGATCTTCTTCAGAATGGACTGGTTGGATCTCCTTGCAGTCCAAGGGACTCTCAAGAGTCTTCTCCAACACCACAGTTCAAAAGCATCAATTCTTTGGCACTCAACCTTCTTCACAGTCCAACTCTCACATCCATACATGACCACAGGAAAAACCATAGCCTTGACTAGACGGACCTTTGTTGACAAAGTAATGTCTCTGCTTTTGAATATGCTATCTAGGTTGGTCATAACTTTCCTTCCAAGAAGTAAGCGTCTTTTAATTTCATGGCTGCAGTCACCATCTGCAGTGATTTTGGAGCCCAATAAAATAAAGTCTGACACTGTTTCCACTGTTTGTTTCCCCATCTATTTCCCATGAAGTGATGGGACCGGATGCCATGACCTTCGTTTTCTGAATGTTGAGCTTTAAGCCAACTTTTTCACTCTCCACTTTCACTGTCATCAAGAGGCTTTTTAGTTCCTCTTCACTTTCTGCCATAAGGGTGGTGTCATCTGCATATCTGAGGTTATTGATATTTCTCCTGGCAATCTTGATTCCAGCTTGTGTTTCTTCCAGCCCAGTGTTTCTCATGATGTACTCTGCATAAGTTAAATAAGCAGGGTGACAATATACAGCCTTGATGTACTCCTTTTCCTATTTGGAACCAGTCTGTTGTTCCATGTCCAGTTCCAACTGTTGCTTCCTGACCTGCATACAAATTTCTCAAGAGGCAGATCAGGTGGTCTGGTATTCCCATCTCTCAGAATTTTCCACAGTTTATTGTGATCCACACAGTCAAAGGCTTTGGCATAGTCAATAAAGCAGACATAGATGTTTTTCTGGAACTCTCTTGCTTTTTCCATGATCCAGTGGATGTTGGCAATTTGATCTCTGGTTCCTCTGCCTTTTCTAAAACCAGCTTGAACATCAGGTAGTTCACGGTTCACATATTGCTGAAGCCTGGCTTGGAGAATTTTGAGCATTACTTTACTAGTGTGTTTTTTTTTAATCCTGTAATGTAGGTATTCTTATTCTCATTTTATACATGAGAAATATGAGGTTGAAAGAGGTTATAATACTCGAGTCCAGTCAGCTAGTAAACTCTAGAGTTGAGATTGGAACCAGGCCCAGTTGACTCTACTGTTCTTTGCGCACATTTCTACTCTTGCCTGTTTTTACTTCTAAAGTTTCCCTGGGCTAAAAGGCTCCCTTCCTCATCCAAGACCCAGCTCCTTCTGTTGAACAGACCTCTTTTCCTCTTCTAATGGTAGTCAGTACCACCCAAGTTGGTACTTAATTATGTGCTGTCTTATATTTTTCTAATAGTCTCATGCCTGTTAGTCCAGCTATAAACGGCTCTCTGGAGCATGGCATTTCTTTCTGTTTTTCAAATTTTGAAGCATATTTATTTTTGACTAGATATAATATGCTCATGATAAAAAAAAATTGAAATGGTTCAAACGTTCCTTGTCATTCCTGTCTCTCAGTCCTCCTCAGAGATAATACATTATTTCTGTGTCTTTCTGGGTACACACACACAAAGTAATTATTAATACTGCTTTCTGTAAGTCTACCCCACTTAAAACTATTTGATATGAGGATATTGCTGTTACATTGCCAACTCCAGGACCTTCTCTTCCTCAGAAGTTGTGAGCCTCCTTGAGACCACGGAGGTGACTTAAGGGGAGCAGTGGGGATGGTCGGGGCTCTGCAGTCTTGGGAGACCTGATTGCCCTTGGATTATGAGAGAGTACTCTGGGGAAATGTAAATAAAGTGGATTTTTTTTTTTTTTCATAAAAATGTGTATAGTTACAACCCCTGTCACTGCACACTCTCCTAATTCTCTCCTTGTCTGTCCCCTTCTCATTGCCATCATACCCACAACCTGAGGTCAGCTGTGGGGCCACCTAAAGGAGGGAGAAAAGGTCACTCTCTGATGAGGGCTCGCACTCTGTTGGGTATCCTCAGTGTCAGCAGTGGAAATATAATCAAGTGTCTTGGCATCAGGGTCACAAATGCCCTGCAGAGGTCCAGGATCAAAGACGAATGCTAGGAATGCTTAGATTCTCTGCAACAAGTAAGGGGTCAGTGAAGGATTCCAGAATTAACTGTGCTTGATATCGAGTCTATAAAGTAAGATGATATTTTAAAAAGGTGTTAAAATATTAACTGTGAAGAAATGCAGGATATTAATGAATGGCATGAACCATCTTAAAAGATCAGATAACCAAAGGCCCGATTCAGAGACGCAGAACGCTGGCCAACACAGATGAAACATCCATTCCAGATTCTCCACCTTTAGAGCCATTCTCCAGACTGCAGTTTGCCCCACTGCTATTTAGAATCCCACTTTTATAAACTCCCAACCAGTGAATAGAATTTGTTGAAGGAGCAAGGAAGAGAAGCCAGAGGCCTGCTTGGACGAGACTTCTGCTTTCTGAAAAGCACAAACATACTGATAACTCCAGAACTTGGCCCAACATTGTCCAGCTAGAGAACCTCTAATAAGCAGTAAACATTTTGTTTTGTACTACACAGAACCAGGAAATGGAAATGGGTAACCTGAACAAGTGTTTTGGGCAAGTTGTTTATTAAGCAAATATTACCGAGCAACTGCCTGTATGCAAACCACCATGTCAGGTCCTGCCAAGGAATGAGAAGTCAGACCTGTGCCCTGCCTTCCTGAAATATTAATGTAGTGAGGATTAAAGGGACCAACCGAGAAAAATCAAGTGAACCAAATCATTAAAGGTTGCTAAGTGCTATGAAGAGAATGAACAAGATCAGAAAGGGGGGCCCTCTTTCTAAAGATGCTCACAGAAGGCCTGTTCTAAGAGTAACATCAGTGCTAAGAGTTGAAGGATGAGAAAGAGCCTCTTATATCAAGAACAGGAAGAATGGAGAGAGGGAAGAGCTGTGCAGACTACCTGATGTGTGAAGAGTTTGCCATGTCCAAGAAGACAAGATTTTAGCAAAATGATCAGGGCATGTGTGGCACCAGTTGGGACTGTAGAGATCGATGGGCCAGATCATTCGATTTCTCCTAAGTGAGAAGAGGCCACTGAAGGGTGTTCAGTGCAGAAGTGACATGTTTGATTCTTATTATAAGATGATGGTGAACTTCTGGCTACTAAGAGAAAAGGGGACCAAAGTGGAAGTAGAGAGCATGTTGGAGACTGCCAGCAGCCCAAGTTGGAGATGATGGTGGCCTGGAGAGGGTGCTGATAATGGAAATGAAGAGAAAGTGGATTGAAGATATATTTTGGAAAGAAAAATCAGTGAACTGCTAATGGATTAGATGCAAGGATAATGGATAGGGAGGAGTCATTGAATAGCTGAGTTAGTGTTGCCATTTACTGGAATGAGAATAGGTCTGGGGATGGAAAAATCTAAAACTCTATTTAATGTTAACATTTGCACTATGTGTGAGATGTGCAATTAGAAATTTCAAATAAATGGTTTTATATGTGGACTGAAGCTCTGGATGGTCATACCTCAGTTCAGTTCAGTCGCTCAGTCGTGTCCGACTCTTTGCGACCCCATGGACTGCAGCACGCTGGGCCTCCCTGTCCATCACCAACTCCTGGAGTGTAATCAAACTCATGTCCATTGAGTTGGTGATGCCATCCAACCATCCATCCTCTGTCATCCCCTTCTCCTCTTACCTTCAATCTTTCCTAACAACAGGGTCTTTTCAAATGAGTCAATTCTTCGCATCAGCTGGCCAAAGTATTGGAGTTTCAGCTTCAGCATCAGTCCTTCCAATGAACACCCAGAACTGATCTCCTTTAGGATGGACTGTTTGGACCTCCTTGCAGTCCAAGGGACTCTCAAGAGTCTTCTCCAACACCACAGTTCAAAAGCATCAATTCTTTGGTGCTCAGCTTTCTTCATAGTCCAACTCTCACATCCATACATGACTACTGGGAAAACCATAGCCTTGACTAGATGGACCTTTGTTGACAAAGTAATGTCTCTGCTTTTTAATATGCTTTCTAGGTTGGTCATAGCTTTTCTTCCAAGGAGTAAGGGTCTTTTTATTTCATGGCTGCAGTCACCATCTGCAGTGATTTTGAAGCCCCCTAGAATAAGGTCTGTCACTGTTTCTACTGTTTCCCCATCTATTTGCCATGAAGTGATGGTGATACCTGGAGCTGTGCATTTGGGAGTGGTCAAAGGAGCAGAAGGTATTTAAAGCTGTGGGAAGAAATGAATGACATCTCCTAGAGCTGCACTATTTAATACTGTAGCCACTAGCTACATATAGGTATTAAATTAAAATTTTAGGTCCTTAGGCACAACAGCCAGGTTTCCAGCACACAGAAACTATATGTGGCAGTTGGCTACCTTATTAGATGGTGTAGGTGTAAAACGTTTTCATTATTGCAGAAAGGTCTGTTGGACAGTACTACCCCCAGAGAGAGTACAGCAAAATATGAGGACCCAGGATGAAGTCTTAAGGAATAAGACTCAATATTTAAGGAATCGGATGGGTGGAAGCACCAGGAATAAATGCTAAGAAAGAGCAATCAGGGACTTCCCTGATGGTCCAGTGGCTAAGACTCTGCGCTCCCAATGCAGGGGCCCCAGGTTCAATCCCTGGCCAGGGAACTAGATCCCACATGCTGCGACTAAGAGTTTGCATGCTGCAATGGACCTGGCACCTCCAAGTAAATAGGTATTTAAAAGAAAAGGGCAGTTAGTGAGCAATTGGCAACATCACCTGTGGATACTTTATGCAAGCAGCAGCTGTAATAAGGTTGACTTTCCAACTAGGACTACAGAGATTGTTAAAATCCTAAATATTCAAAAGCTCCCAGAGTGAAGTTGATACATATTGTTAGATGAAGTCAGTACCTTAAACTGGAGGAGAGACAGAATGAATAGGCATAAGAACCCATGGAAATGGAACAGTTTGGACTTCCAGAAGAGCATCACGGGAGTTGATGAACCCTAGTAACTCAAAGATGGAAATGTAAGTAGGCAGAGCGATGGAATGACAAGACAGATTTTAGAAGCGTCCCAATGAGAGAATGAGCAAAACATGGCAAAAGATAGGTGTTGCAGGAGGATTAAGAAAGTATGTGGAGATAGATGGCCCCTACCGAGAGAATTCCTAACTGGTCTTTTCCTTACCCGAGGCCCAGAGACAAGCTCTTGGAAACCCTGAGCCGATATCAAAGTTTCCATAGTCTACGATGAAGGATTTGTACCATGGAAGACCCTTCAATTTGTAGTGACACAGCACACATCTCAAAGTCAGAGGTGGGATAAAATTAATATGGTTGTCCCTTGGTATCCATGGGGGATTGATTCCAGGACACCTCCCACCAAGAGACACAAAAATCCACATATGTTCAAGTCCCTTATATAAAATGTCATGGGGGACTTCCCTGGTGGTCCAGTGATTAGGAGTCCCACTGCAGGGGGCACAGGTTTGATCCCTAGTCAGGAAATTAAGATCCCACAAGCCAAGTGGCACGGCTGATAAAGTAAAAGAAAATACCATGGTTTTGCATATAATTTATGTGCTGCAAACTCAAGTTTTATTTGGGGAAAGTTGTAAATTTTTTTTTTTAATATTTTTTGATCCACCATTGGTTGAATTCACAGATATAAGACTGTACCCAGTTCTTAAATTTTGGAGAAATAGAAGGGTTTATCTTTAAAAATTGATGATAATTTCTAATAAATTGCAATTAGCAAATATTAAAAACAGTCATTGATTATGGTACAATTTTGTCTTCAAAAATTTCAAAACTAGGACTGGAAAGTGAGGAAATGGAGAAATAGTGAATAGATTTTTTTTTTTTTCTCACACAGTGAAAATTAGCTGGCCTGCCAGGAGTCTCTTGGCAGAATGAATAATTAAATCCCTCCTGTTTGCCACCCAGAGCTAGTGACAAAGATGCCTGTGTGGGAAGCTGCTCAGTTGCAAATGTTCATGTGTTCTCAGTCGTGTCTGACTTCTTTGCACCCGTGGACTGTGGCCCTCCAGGCTCCTCTGTCCATGGAATTTTCCAGGCAAGAATACTGGAGTGGGTTGCCTATTCCTGCTCTAGGGGATCTTCCCGATGTAGGGATCGAATCCGTGTCTCTATGTCTCCTGCATTTGCAGGTGGATTCTTTACCACTGAGCCAACCGGGAAGCCCAAGTGTAAATCAGTATCTGCAATTCCGAGCACGTCTTGTGGTTTCTCAGCCAGGGTTCTGTAACGTTCACCTTTTATTCGGCTCCCAGCATCCATTCGCCTTTTCTCTGGGAACAGTAACCCAAATGTTTTGGGGGTAAGTATCCTTTCTCATCCTCTCGGCTCAGCTCTGTCTCCACCTTCAGCTTCACGAGTGGATCCTGTTTAGCTTAAGTCCATTAACCTGCCTATCCCCTTGGCTACAGAGCCACTGAGATCTGAAGAGATACTTACTGGGCTTTCTGAAAGAGAGAGGCTTTTCTTTTTGAGAACAACCACTGGAGATGTTCTCTATCCTCCTTTGTAGGATATGTAGGAAGAAGGTACAAGGCCTGGAATCGTATCCACAGCTTTTCTGTTGGGGTGGAGGAAGTCTGGGCTTCCCGGGTCCAGCATATGGATCATGAGGATGAGGCTAATACTAAGAATACAGTGGTGAAATAGACCCCGGGTCCCTGGTGACATCAGTTGAGCCACTAGCCCAAGCTTACCTGACATAGACCTACCTCTCAACTTATTAGTCACGTGAGCCCATAAACATCTTTAGTTAAAGTACGTAGCTTTGGGTTTCTGTCATTTGAAAATTAATCATGCTGATCCTGGCTTACATTTGAAGGCACTATTTTCTTGGACAGCACCTTAATATCACATTTTCTCTTAGTTGCCACACAAGCTCCTCCTTTGTATTCCATCTCAGCTGCTTGGAGGTTGAGTGTCAAAATAGGTGCCTTTCACACCGCAACCTTAATTTCATGAATCCCACGGGACTGATGTTTGTCATATCGTAACATACCTTCCAAATTTGATGAAAATCAGCTCTCAATCCCAGATTCTGCAATGGATAACTTCCTCTCTCTCTGAGGTAACTTCCAGGCTCCCCTACCCTACCTATGTAAATATGGGGCTTCCCATATCACCTGTGTTTTAAGGTCAGATCATGTGGAATGCCTAGGTGTTTTTCCTGCCTGCTAGAGACTTTGTTTTATTTATTTATTTTTATGTATTTATTTTGTCTGCACTGGGTCTTCATTGCGGCTCTTGGGCTCAGTAGTTGCGGTATGTGGGATATCGGTTCCCTGACCTGGGATCAACCCCGGGCCCCCTGCATTGGGAGCACAGAGTCTTATCCACTGGACCACCAGGGAAGTCCTTAGAGACTTTGTTTTATTGGCCATCGTTCCAACACCAGTTGGAACCAGCTATTGGAACTGTGTGTCCAATAGCTCCCCTAGGAGTAGCAACTGATTTCTCCACCTATCAAGCTTCTGAACTGAAAAACCACAGTTTCCATTCTGTATACAAAGGACATTTTGGAGCATACCATGTCCTGGCCTAAATCAAGAGGGCTGCACTGAAACTTGGGGTGCTGTATCTTGAAATTAATATTTTTTCCACCGATGTGGCCAGAAGTTAGGTTAACAGATCTTCTGCTAGCTCTGGTTTTAGACTTTAAACTCCATCCTGTTCTTTCTAGTGGTTGTGACCAGTATCCCCAGTCTGGAAAAACTGAGGCAGGCAGGTTCTCCAGGCCGTCTCCAGCATTTATTGCTAGTAGACATGGGGTCGCAAAGAGTCGGACACAACTGAGCAACTGAACTGAACTGAACTGAGACTGTCTAAGGATGGCCATTGTGGCTGGTGAGATATGACATCTTTTGCTGTCTCTCATTTTTTTCCAAAAAATACATTTATTTACTTGAGTTTTTATGTATTTATCTATTCACTTGACTCCTTTAGGCAGTGCTGGGTGTTTTTTGCTGCCCGGGTTCCTCTCTAGTAGCGGCAAGCTGGGGCACCTCTGTACTTGCGGTGGGCAGGCTTTCGTTGTGGTGGCCTCTCTTGTTGGGGAGCCCTGGCTGTAGGTGCAGGACGGGACTAGTCGTGGGTCTCGGGTTTGTTGATCCCCGGCATATGGCATCTCCCTGTATGAGGAACCTATAGTTTCCCCTGCATGGCAGGTGGATTGTCTAGCAGTCAGCCACCCAATAAGCTCCTCAGTGGTATTTTGATGGGCATTTCCCTGACGATTAGCATGTTTGAGACTGTTTTCCCGTGTTTTTATGTTTCACTAAACCCTGTGAGTCAGTTTACCTGTTGCAATGGACTTCAGGCGAGTCTGCGGCTTATGAGTTCTGTTTCGGTTATCCACCCCCAGAGATGTCTTGAGGGCAAGTGTCATTGACAGAATTTGCCCCTCAGTACTGGATCTCAGGTTGCAGTTTCGCAGAATGTCCACAAGGCGGCAGCACCTTGCCTGACCACCTCGGCTTGCTCAGGCAACCAGAGCCTTAGAGAAAGGTGATTAGAGTGCAGCGTGCCAGCACAAAGCCCCACGGGCTTGTGTCTCTTGGCCTCTCTCGTGTTTGTATATTTCAGTAAACCCTGTGAGTCAGTTTACCTGTTGCAGTGGGCTTCTGGCATGTCTGCCGTTTCCGAATCTTATTTTGGTTACCCACCTCTGGTGATGTCTTGAGGGAAGATGACATTCAGTTCAGTCAGTTAGTTCAGTCGCTGAGTCGTGTCCGACTCTTTGCGACCCCATGAATCGCAGCACGCCAGGCCTCCCTGTCCATCACCAATTCCCGGAGTTCACTCAAACTCATGTCCATCGAGTCGGTGATGCCATCCAGCCTTCTCATCCTCTGTCGTCCCCTTCTCCTCCTGCCCCCAATCCCTCCCAGCAACAGGGTCTTTTCCAATGAGTCGACTCTTCGCATGAGGTGGATAAAGTACTGGAGTTTCAGCCTCAGCATCAGTCCTTCCAATGAACACCCAGGACTGGTCTCCTTTAGGATGGACTGGTTGGATCTCCTTGCAGTCCAAGGGACTCTCAAGAGTCTTCTCCAACACATTCAGTTCAGTTCAGTCGCTCAGTCGTGTCCGACTCTTTGCGACCCCATGAATTGACAGCCCCTAAAAACGCCCTGTGAATGTGCAGTGCCCCTTCAGCCCTGGGTCCCAGGTTGCAGTTCCGAAAATTGTCCACAAGGCGGCAGCACGTTGCCAGCCCAACTCGGCTGCTCAGACTACCAGAGCCTTAGTGAAAGGCCTGTTTGTGGGTTGAGAGTTCGAATGCAATGTGCCAGCCCAAAGACCCACGGACTTGTGTCTCCTGGCCTCTCTGCCCGTCCCCTTCCCCCGGGAAGACATATCCAAACCGCTGCAAAACCTTTGTGCTGAGGATGCTGCCGTTTGTAGGTGGGGTGACTCTAAGAATGGTGATGGTAAATGGAAGCCCCATTCTCAGGACGCGTGGAGCGGGGATTATTAAGAGCTCTTGCAGCCCAGGGCGGCCACCAGGTGTTGCGTGCACCTGGCCTGGGTTTACTGTAGGCAGACCGGTCTGGATCTGCAGGTGGGGTCCCAGTCCAAGGGGAAGAGACACCGCTGTTCTCACTTGCCTGGGCATCCTCTACAGCTCCTCAGCCCCCGCAGGGTCCAGCCTTACCATCCAAGAGGGCTCAGGCTCCAGAAATGTGACACCAGCCAGGACGCGGAGGCCTCAGGGGAATATAGTAGGCATTTCTTTCTTTCTTTCCTTCTCATGTAACTATTTATTTTGTGGTGGCATCTAGGTAATTTAATCGTTGCTTTGGTTTGAGGTGAACAGCAACTTGATTTTTTTTTCTTCATGTGGAAGTGTGGATTCGTTGTCAGATTCTTCTTCCATTGGGAATATTCCGGAGCACCCAGCAGAGCTTCCTGTGAATGTATTTGAGTTTGCATATGTGAATCCAAAGCACCTCTTTGATCCCTCCCTTTAACCTTTCCCCTATTGTAACAAAAGGTTTCTGGTTTTACCTGGTAACCTCTGCTGCGTGTATAACCAGTTCACATGCGCCACTTTCCATATTCTCTCTACGTGTGGTATCCTATCGTATTTGGTTCTGTCTTTCTGCATTAGATTGGGTAGCGTGACCATGTCTAACTTCATCACGTTGGTGCAGATGTCATTAGGTCCAATTTCACTTCTCTTCCTAAGGTTGAGTGAGAGTCCATTGCCTCTATAGAGCCAAATGCCTATGTCCTTCCCGTGTCCAGGGACATCTGGGAGACTTCCACGTTCTCACCCGCGTCCACATGGCTGCTTCGAACTGTGGGGTTCATGTGTGTTGGAATTAACGTTTTCTCTGGAGACGTGGGCAGAAGTCAGATTCCCAGATCTGCCCTCTCTGGTTTCATTTGTTTGTTTATTTAATAAATTATTTATTTGGGGGCTGTGCTGGGTCTTCACTGCTGCTGCACCTTGGCTTTCTCAAACTGTGGTGCACAAGCCTCTCATTGCCTTGGTTTCTCTTGTCATGGAGCACTGACTGGCTCAGTAGTTGTGGCACTCGGGCTTAGTTGCCCTGAAGCAAGTGGGATCTTCCTGGACCAGGGGTCGAACCCACGTCCTCTGCATTGGCAGACCGATTCTTCACCACTGGACCACCAGGGAAGTCTGGCTCTGGTTTTTGACTTTAAAGTTAACTGCATCCTGTTCTTTCTAGTGTGTGTTGGCATTCATGAAAAGCTGAGGAGGGCATGGTTTTCTCCAGGTCTTCTCCTCCTGCATTTGTTGCTTGTAGACAGTCTGAGGATGGCCATTATGACTGAGAAGATATGATATCTCTCTGTCTCGCTCTCATTTTTTTTTTTTTCCAGAAAAATACATTTGTTCTATTGAGTTGAATTCTTCTGTATTTGTTTATTTAGTCAGTTGATTCCATTGCTGTGCTGGGTCTTCCCTGCTGCCCGGGTTTTTCCCTGGGTGTGGCAGGCAGGGGCTCTTCTGTAGTTGCGGTGGGCAGGTTTCATTGTGGTGGCCTCTCTTGTTGGGGAGCCCTGGCTTTAGGGCAGGGGGCTGGAGTAGTTGTGAGTCTCAGGCTTCCTTGACCCCCGACATATAGGCCTCCCAGATGAGGAATCGATACGGTGTCCCCTGCCTTGCAGGTGGATTGTTGGGCAATGAGCCACCCCGGAAGCCCTTGGTGGTGTTTTGATTGGCATTTCCCTGATGATGAGCATGTTTGAGCCTGTTTTCCCATTTTTGTATATTTCAGTAAACCCTGTGAGTCAGTTTACCTGTTACAGTGGGCTTCGGGCATGTCTGCCATTCCTGAATCCTGTTTCGGTTACCCCCCCCCCCCCCTCCAGTGATATCTTGAGGGCAGGTGGCATTGACAGCCCCTGAAAACGCCTTGGGAATATGCCGCGTCCATCAAGCCTGGGTCTCAGGTTGCAGTTCTAGAAGTTGTCCACAAGGCGGCAGTACGTTGCCAGCCCACCTCGGCTTGCTCAGGCAACCAAGGCCTTAGTGAAAGGCCTGTTTGTGGGTTGTAATTAGAGTGCTATGTGCCAGCACAGAGACCCACGGGCTTGTATCTCCTGACCTCTCTGCCCGTCCTCTTCAGCCCGGAAGACATATTCCAACCGCTGCAAAGCCGCTGTGCTGAGGATGCTGCCACTTGTGGGCGGGGAGACTCTAAGGATGGCTGCCGGAGGTGGAAGCCCCACACTGCCGGGACTCCTGGAGGGGGGACTGTTAAGAACTCTTGCAGCCCAGGGGGTCCCCAGGTGTTGGGTGCGCCTGGCATGGGTTTGCTGTAGGTCGTCCCGTCTGGATTTGCAGGTTGGGGTCCCAGTCGGAGGGGAAGAGACCGTGCTGGTCCCGGCTTCTCACTTGCCTGCGCATCTTCTTCAGCCCCCTCGGGGTCCAGCCTCAGGATCCAAGAGAGCTCAGGCTCCAGATACGTGTCGCCAACCAGGACGCGGAGGTCAGGGGAATATAGTAGGCGTTTCTTTCTTTCCTCTTCTCACATAACTTTTATTTTTTACTGGCATCTAGGTGATTTAGTCATTGCTTTGGTTTGAGGGGAACAGCAGCTCCCTTTTCTTTTTCCAATGGAAATGTAGATTTTTTTTTCAAGTTCTGTTTCTATTAGGAGTATTCCAGAGCACCCAACTGAGCTTCCTGTGGGTATATGAGTTTGCATATGTGAATCCAAAGCAACTGTCTGATCTCTTCCTTTTGCCTTTCGTCTTGTTTTATTCTGGGACCCTCTACTTGGTGTGTAAGGAGTTTATATGTGCCAGTTTTCATATTCTGTCCATAAGTGATATCCTATCATATTCTTCTCTGTCCTCACTGCAGTAGTTCAGTTAGTGTAGTCATGTCTAGCTCCATCATGCCCGTGCAAATGTCATTATTTCATTCTTTGTCACATTTCTTTCTTGGGGCTGAGTTTGAGTCCAGTGCCTCAGTAGAGCCAACTTCCTGTATCGTTCCAGTCCAAGGACATCTTGGAGGCTTCCGTGTTCTCTCCTGTGTCCACAGAGCTGTGCCAAACTTTGGGCTTCAGGTGTGTTGGAATTCATACTTTCTCTGGAGATGTTAGCGAAAGTCGGATTCCCAGATCGGCTTGGTCTGGTTTTCTTTGTTTACTCTTTTGATTTACTTATTTATTATTTTGGCTGCGCTGGGTCTTTGTTGAGGCTGCACCTTGGCTTCCTAACGTTTGGTGCATGGGCTTCTCGTTGCGGTGGCTCCTCTTGTCCTGAGCCCCGGATCGAGAGCGCAGAGGGGTAGCTGCGCCACACGGGCTGAGGTGCCCCGGCGCGTGTGGGATCTTCCTGGACCAGGGATCAGACCCGTGTGCTCTGCATTGGCAGACAGATTCTTAACCACTGGACCACCGGGAGTGTCCTACCTCTTGTATTAGACTTTAAAGTCAATTCCTTCCTGTTCTTTTAAATGATGGTGACCAGATATGCTTCTCTGGAAAAGCTGAGGCGGGCACGGTTTTCTCCCGGCCCTCTGCAGCATTTATTGCTTGTAGACAGTCTGAGGATGGCCATTCTGACTGGTGAGATATTACATGTCTCTCTCTCTTTATCTTTTTTTTCCTCAAAATAATACATTTTTTAATTCAGGTGAATTTTTCCATATGTATTTATTTAGCCAGTTGACTCCTTTCGGCAGTGCTGGGTGTTTTTTGCTGCCCAGGTTTCTCTCTTGTGGCAGCAGGCGGGGGCTCTGTAGATGTGGTGGGCAGACTCTCTTTGGGGTGGGCAGACTGTTTGTGTGGTGGCCTCTGTTGTTGGGGAGCACTGTCTCTTAGGCGTGGGGCTGGAGTGGTTGTGGGTCTTGGGCTCTGTTGATCCCCGGCATATGGGATCTGCCTGGATGAGGAATCAATACAGTGTCCCCTGCATGGCAGGTGGACTTTTTACCAGTGAACCACCCAGGAAATCCTCAGTGGTCTTTTGATTGGCATTTTGCTGTGTTTGAGACTGTTTTCCCATGTTTTTGTATTTCACTAAACTCTGCGAGTCAATTTATCTGTTGCAGCGGGCTTCAGGCAACTCTGTGGTTTACAAATCCTGTTTCAATTACCCCTCTACGGTCATGTCTTGAGGGCAGGTAACATTGACAGCTGGATCATCGAAAAACCAAGAGAGTTCCAGAAAAACATCTATTTCTGCTTTATTGACTATGCCAAAGCCTTTGACTGTGTGGATCACAATAAACTGTGGAAAATTCTGAAAGAAATGGGAATACCAGACCACCTGACCTGCCTCTTGAGAAACCTATATGCAGGTCAGGAAGCAACAGTGAGAACTGGACATGGAACAACAGACTGGTTCCAAATAGGAAAAAGAGTACGTCAAGGCTGTATATTGTCACCCTGCTTATTTAACTTATGCAGAGTACATCATGAGAAACGCTGGGCTGGAAGAAGCACAAGCCAGAGTCAAGATTGGCAGGAGAAATATCAATAACCTCAGATATGCAGATGACACCACCCTTATGGCAGAAAGTGAAGAGGAACTAAAAAGCCTCTTGATGAAGGTGAAAGTGGAGAGTGAAAAAGTTGGCTTAAAGCTCAACATTCAGAAAACGAAGATCATGGCATCTGGTCCCATATCTTCATGGGAAATAGATGGGGAAACAGTGGAAACAGTGTCAGATCAGATCAGTCGCTCAGTCATGTCTGACTCTCTGCGACCCCATGAATCACAGCACGCCAGGCCTCCCTGTCCATCACCACCTCCCAGAGTTCACTCAGACCCATGTCCATCCAGTCAGTGATGCCATCCAGCCATCTCATCCTCTGTTGTCCTCTTCTTCTCTTGCCCCTAATCCCTCCCAGCATCAGAGTCTTTTCCAATGAGTCAACTCTTCACATGAGGTGGCCAAAGTACTGGAGTTTCAGCGTTAGTATCATTCCTTCCAAAGAAATCCCAGGGCTGATCTCCTTCAGAATGGACTGGTCGGATCTCCTTGCAGTCCAAGGGACTCTCAAGAGTCTTCTCCAACACCACAGTTGAAAAGCATCAATTCTTCGGCGCTCAACCTTCTTCACAGTCCAACTCTCACATCCATACATGACCACAGGAAAAACCATAGACTTGACTAGACGGACCTTTGTTGGCAAAGTAATGTCTCTGCTTTTGAATATGCTATCTAGGTTGGTCATAGCTTTCCTTCCAAGGAGTAAGCGTCTTTTAATTTCATGGCTGCAGTCACCATCTGCAGTGATTTTGGAGCCCAGAAAAATAAAGTCTGACACTGTTTCCACTGTTTCCCCATCTATTTCCCATGAAGTGATGGGACCGGATGCCATGACCTTCATTTTCTGAATGTTGAGCTTTAAGCCAACTTTTTCACTCTCCACTTTCACTTTCATCAAGAGGCTTTTTAGTTCCTCTTCACTTTCTGCCATAAGGGTGGTATCATCTGCATATCTGAGGTTATTGATATTTCTCCCAGCAATCTTGATTCCAGCTTGTGTTTATACAGCCTTGACATACTCCTTTTCCTATTTGGAACCAGTCTGTTGTTCCATGTCCAGTTCTAACTGTTGCTTCCTGACCTGCATACAAATTTTCAAGAGGCAAATCAGGTGGTCTGGTATTCCCATCTCTTTAAGAATTTTCCACGGTTTATTGTGAGGAAACAGTGTCAGACTTTATTTTTTGGGGCTCCAAAAATCACTGCAGATGGTGACTGCAGCCATGAAATTAAAAGATGCTTACTCTTTGGAAGGAAAGTTATGACCAACCTAGATAGCATATTCAAAAGCAGAGACATTACTTTGCCAACAAAGGTCCGTCTAGTCAAGGCTATGGTTTTTCCTGTGGTCATGTATGGATGTGAGAGTTGGGCTGTGAAGAAGGCTGAGTGCCGAAGAATTGATGCTTTTGAATTGTGGTGTTGGAGAAGACTCTTGAGAGTCCCTTGGACTGCCAGGAGATCCAACCAGTCCATTCTGAAGGAGATCAGCCTTGGGATTTCTTTGGAGGGAATGATGCTGAAGCTGAAACTCCAGTACTTTGGCCACCTCATGTGAAGAGTTGACTCATTGGAAAAGACTCTGATGCTGGGAGGGATTGGGGGCAGGAGAAGGGGACGACAGAGGATGAGATGGCTGGATGGCATCACTGACTGGATGGACGTGGGTCTGAGTGAACTCTGGGAGGTGGTGATGGACAGGGAGGCCTGGCATGCTGCAATTCATGGGGTCGCAGAGAGTCGGACACGACTGAGCCACTGAACTGAACAGAAAAACGCTTGGGAATGTGCAGTGCCCATCAGCCCTGGTTGCAGTTCCCACAAATGTACACGAAGCGGCAGCACGTTGCCTGCCCACCTTGGCTTGCTCAGGAACCAGAGCCTTAGTGAAAGGCCTGTTTGTGGGTTGTAAATTCGAGTGCAGTGTGCCCGCACAAAGACCCTCGGTCTTGTGTCTCCTGGCCTCTCTGTCTGTCCCCTTCATCCCGGAAGACATATCCCAACCGCTGCAAAACTGCTGTGCTGAGGATGCTGCCACTTGTAGGTGGGGCAGTGGGAGATGGAAGCCCCACTCTCAGGATACGTGGAGCAGGGACTGTTAAAAGCTGTTACAGCCCAGGGGGTCCCCAGGTGTTGGGTGCGCCTGACATGGGTTTTCTCTTGGTAGGCCCATCTGGATTTGCAGGTTGGGGTCCCAGTCCAAAGGGAAGAGTCACTGCCTGTTCCAGGGTTCCCACTTGCCTGGGCATCCTCTTCAGCTCCCTCAGCCTCCGCAGGGTCAAGCCTTATGATCCAAGAGGGCTCAGGCTCCAGAAATGTGACACCAGCCAGGACGCGGAGGCCTCAGGGGAATATAGTAGGCATTTCTTTCTTTCTTTCCTTTCCTCATGTAACCATTTATTTTTTGATGGCATCTAGGTGATTTAATCATTGCTTTGGTTTGAGGTGAACAGCAACTTGATTTTTTTTCTTCATGTGGAAGTGTGGATCTGGTATCAGATTCTTCTTCCATTGGGAATATTCCAGAGCGCCCAGTGGAGCTTCCTGCCAATATATTTGAGTTTGCATATGTGAATCCAAAGCACCTCTTTGATCCCTTCCTTTAAGCTCTCCCCTATGGTAGCCATAGGCTTCGTGTTTTATTCTGGCACCGTCTACTCAGTGTATAATGAGTTTATACGTGTCACTTTTCAGAGTGGCATCCTATCATATTTGGCTCTGTCTCTCTGCATTAGATCGGTAGCTGGCCATGTCTAGCTTCCTCATGTTGCTGCAAGTGCCATTAGATCTAATCTCACTTGTCTTCTCAAGGCTGAATGAGAGTCCATTGCCTCTGTAGAGCCAAATTCTGTATCCTTCCTGTGTCCAAGGACACCCATGAAGCTTCCGTGTTCTCGCGTATGTCTACAGGGCTGCTTCACACTTTGGGGTTCAGGTGTGTTGGAATTAATATTTCCTCTGGAGACGCATGGGCAAAAGTCGGATTCCCAGATCTGCCCGCTCTGGTTTTATTTTATAAATTTATTATTTTTTTGGCTGCGCTGGGTCTTCATTGCTGCTGCACCTTGGCTTTCTAAAGTTTGGTGCATGGGCTTCTCACTGGGGTGGCTTCTCCAGTCGTGGAGCACTAGCTCAAGAGCGCAGACTCAGTAGTTGTGGCGCAAAGGCTGAGGTGCCCTGGAGCATGTGGGATCTTCCTGGATCAGGGATCAAACCCGTGTCCTCCGCATTGGCAGATGGATTCTTAACCGCTGGACCACCAGGAATGTACTAGCTCTGGCTTTAGACTTAAAAGGAAATTCCATCCTCTTCTTTCTAGTGGTTGTGACCAGTTTGCATCTCTGGAAAAACTGAGGAGGCACAGTTTTCTCCCTGCCCTCTGCAGCATTTATTGCTTGTAGACAATCTGAGGATGGCCATTCTGACTAGTGAGATATTACATGTCTTTCCCTCTCTGTGTCTCTCTCTCTCTTTTTTTTTTTTTCAAAATAATACATTTCTTTTATTCAGGTGAATTTTTCTGTATGTATTTATTTAGTCAGTTGACTCCTTTCGGCAGTGCTGGGTGTTTTTTGCTGCCCAGATTTCTCTCTCGTGGCAGCAGGCGGGGTCTCTGTAGTTGGGGTGGGCAGACTCTGTGTGGTGGCCTCTGTTGTTGGGGAGCACTGTCTCTTAGGCGGGGGGCTGGAGTGGTTGTGGTTCTCGGGCTCTGTTGATCCCTGGCATATGGGATCTGCCTGGATGAGGAATCAATACGGTGTCCCCTGCCTGGCAGGTGGATTTTTTCACCAGTGAACCACCCAGGAAATCCTCAGTGGTCTTTTGATTGGCATTTTGCTGTGTTTGAGCCTGTTTTCCCATGTTTTTATATTTCACTGAACTCTGCGAGTCAATTTATCTGTTGCAGCGGGCTTCAGGCAAGTGTGCGGTTTACGAATCCTGTTTCGATTACCCACCTCCGGTGGTGTCTTGAGGGCAGGTGACATTGAC
Source organism: Bubalus kerabau (assembly GCF_029407905.1). Classification (NCBI taxonomy): domain Eukaryota; kingdom Metazoa; phylum Chordata; class Mammalia; order Artiodactyla; family Bovidae; genus Bubalus; species Bubalus kerabau. The sequence goes on from NC_073643.1 coordinate 16,682,060, forward strand.
AGCCCCTAAAAACGTTTGGGAATGTGCAGTGCCCATCAGCCCTGGTTGCAGTCCCCACAAATGTCCACAAGGCGGCAGCACGTTGCCTGCCCACCTTGGCTTGCTCAGGCAACCAGAGCCTTCGTGAAAGGCCTGTTTGTGGGTTGTAAATTCGAGTGCAGTATGCCAGCACAGAGACCCACGGGCTTGTATCTCCTGACCTCTTTGCCCGTCCCCTTCACCCCAGAAGACATATCCCAACTACTGCAAAACCGCTGTGCTGAGGATGCTGCCGCTTGTAGGTGGGGCAACTCTAAGGATGGCAGTGGGAGGTAGAAGCCCCACTCTCAGGACACGTGGAGCCGGGACTTTTAAGAGCTCTTGCAGCCCAGGGGGGCTCCCAGGTATTGGGGGCACCTGGCATGGGTTTGCTGCAGGTAGGCTTGCCTGGATTTGCAGGTTGGGGTCCCAGTTGAAGGGCAAGAGGCACTGCTTGTCCTGGGTTCTCATTTGCCTGCCCATCCTTTTCAGCTCCTTCAGCCTCCACGGGGTCCAGCCTCAGGATCCAAGAGGTCTCAGGCTCCGTAAATGTGATGCCAGCCAGGTACCCAGCAGCCTCGGGAGTATATTAGATCTTTCTTTCTTTCCTTTCCTCATTGAGCTTTTATTTTTCACTGGCACCTTGGTGATTTAATCATTGCTTTGGTTTGAGGGGAATTGCAGCTGCACTTTCTTTTTCCAGTGGCATTGTGAAGTTTTTATCGTTCTTTTTCCATTAGGAATATTCCAGAGCAGCCAGCTGAGCTTCCTGTGAATATATGTTTGCATATGTGACCAAAGCCACTCTTTGATCCCTTCATTTTACCTCTCCCCTTTTGTAACCAAAGGTTTTTTGTTTTATTCTGGGACCCTCTGGCTTTGTCTCGTATTTGTCTCTCTCTCTGCAGTAATTCAGTTAGTGTGGCCATGTCTAGCTCCATCATGTCTATGCAAATGTCATTATGTCATTCTTTGTCCCATTTCTTTCTTGGGGCTGAGTCAAAGTCCAGGGCCTCTATAGACAGAAATTCCTGTATTGTTCCAGTGTCAAAGGACATCTGCGTGGCTTCCGTGATCTCACCTAAGTCCAGGGCTGCACCAGACTTTGGGGTTCAGGTGTGTTGGAATTAAGATTTTCTCCAGAGATGCAGGCAAAAGTCAGATTACCAGATCTGCTGGCTCTCACTTTAGACTTTAAAGGAAATTCCATCCTGTTCTTTCTAGTAGTTGTGACCAGTTTGCATCTCTGGAAAAGCTGAGGAGGCACGGTTTTCTCCAGGTCCTTGGCAGCATTTATTGCTTGTAGGCAATCTGAAGATGGCCATTCTGACTGATAAGAGATGACACTTCTCCCTTTCTTTTTTTTTTTTTTTTTAAAAAAAATTTGTTCTATTGAGCTGAATTCTTCTCTATTTATTTATTTAGTCAGTTGATTCCATCACTGTGCTGGGTCTTCCCTGCTGCCTGGGTTTTTCCCTGGGCGCGGCAGGCGGGGGCTCTTTTGTAGTTGCAGTGGGCAGGCTTTCATTGTGGTGGCCTCTCATTTTGGGGAGCTCTGGCTTTAGGACACGGAGCTGGAGTAGTTGTGAGTCTTGGGCTTCGTTGACCCCTGACATATGGGATTTCCCCGGATGAGGAATCAACACGGTGTCCCCTGCCTTGCAGGGGGATTGTTGGGCAGTGAACCACCCCGGAAGCCCTTGGTGGTGTTTTGATTGGCATTTCCCTGATGATAAGCATGTTTGAGTCTGTTTTCCCGTGTTTGTATGTTTCAGTAAACCCTGAGTCAGTTTACCTGTTGCAGTGGGCTTCTGGCATGTCTGCCGTTTCCGAATCCTGTTTTGGTTACCCGCCTCCGGTGATGTCTTGAGGGCAGGTGACATTGACAGCCCCTAAAAACGCGTTGTGAACGAGTCGCGTCCATCAGCCCTGGGTCCCAGGTTGCAGTTCCGAAAAGTGTCCACAAGACGGCAGCACGTTGCCAACCCACCTTGGCTTGCTCAGGCAACCAGAGCCTTAGTGAAAGGCCTGTTTGTGGGTTGTAATTCGAGTGCAGTGTGCCAGCCCAAAGCCCAAGAGCTTGTATCTCCTGACCTCTCTGCCCGTCCCCTTCACCCGGGAAGACATAGCCCAACCGCTGCAACTGCTGTGCTGAGGATGCTGCCGCTTCTAGGCGGGGCGACTCTAAGGATGTCGGTGGGAGGTGGAAGCCCCACTCTCAGGACACATGGAGCAGGGACTGTTAAGAGCTCTTGCAGCCCAGGGGGTCCCCAGGTGTTGGGTGCGCCTGGCATGGGTTTGCTATAGTTTGGCCCGCCTGGATTTGCAGGTTGGCTTCTCGGTCGGAGGGGTAGAGACCCTGCTGGTCCTCCGTTCCCACTTGCCTGCCCATCCTCTTTAGCTCCCCCAGCCCCCGCAGGGTCCGGAGGGCTCAGGCTCCAGAAATGTGACGCCAGCCCAGAACCCGGAGGCCTCAGGTAGAGATAGTAGTCATTTTTCTTTCTTTCCTTTTTTCATTTAATCTTATTTTTCCTGGCATCTAGGTATTTTAATCATTGCTTTGGTTTAAGGTGAATAGTTCCTTCATTCATTTTGACATTTGGAAATGTGAATTATTTTTCTGTTTCTTATTCCACTGGAATATTCCAGAGTGCCCAGCAAAACTTTGTGTTAATGTATACAAGTGTTGATGTGTGACTCCAAAGCACCTAGTTTATCCCTTCCTTTTACATTTCCCCTTTTTAAATATAGGTGTTTTCTTTGTTCTGGGACTCTCTACCTCAGTGTGTAATTGAGTTTATATATGATAGTTTCCGTATTATTTGTGTAAGTGACATCAGTTCTTGTTCGTCTCTATTTGTGTGTGTTAATTTTGTTGGTGTGATCACATGTAGTTCCACCCATGTTGCTACAGAGTCCAGTATGGCATTCATCTTCAGTTTTCTTTTTTATGACTAAGTGGTAGTTCATTGTGCCTATGGACTGAAATTCCTATATCTGTTCCATTTTCCAAGGTCGCTTTGGTGGCGTCCATGTCCTGCCCTGTGTCAACGGTGACGCACCGAACCTGGGGTGCATGTGTCCTGGAATTAGTATTTTCTCCAGACACCTTTCCAGGAATGGCGTTACCAGATATACTGTTTGCTCAGGTTTAATGATTTTAAGCAACCCCCATGCTGTTCTTTGTGGTTGCTATGACAAATTTCCCATCTCCAGAAGAAAAGTGAGGCCCCGTTTCCTCACGTCTTTCCCTTTGATTTCCCTCTCCCCCTTTGTGATTATGTGTTCCTGTTTTCATTGTACAGTGTTTCGGGTGTTCTTCAGGTTAAGGTGTTTTAAATGCCTGTGAGAAGAGGTTTCTGCATTCATGCTTGTCATGAAGTTTGTAGACCCTAGAGACACAGCGATCTCAGAGCCTTGACTCATTTTCTTTCTAGATTGTGGCCCAACTTTGCCTCTTTTCCTCAGTGTGTCTTGTTCTCCACCCTTTTGCTGCCAGGACATCATGCAGTAACTAGGAGAATCTCCAGGCTGAATCAATGCACAGAACAGCTTCCACAGGAATGGTGCTATTTACTTGTTCACATCCTCATTATTTAAAACGTTTCTGTCATACTCACGATTTTGGTACCAGCCTAGATGATCTCTGTGAAATTCCACCTGCCAGCTCCAAAGTTCAGTGCGTTTCGTCGTTTTTCTTCCATTGAGGGGATTGCTGTACGTGACTGGCGAGGGCAATCAAGTTACCCATGGCTATACTTCATTGGAATTCACCCTCAGGTCTTTTTTTTTTTTCATGTTTGATATGTTTATTTGGGTAGAATTCCCACCCCCCCGCCCCACCCCAACCTTCCCCAGGTCTTAAATATGATCAGCTAAACATTGTCTCATGACCTCGAGAAGAGTCAGGCGGCATTCGGAAGCCTGCTGATGGGATGCTGCCCCACGTTTGTCCTCTGGACTGCTTCTTGGTTTCAGAAACAAGGTAGGAGAATCACCGAAGCTCTCCTGAGGGCTCTGTGAGCGAGGCCTTGGAGCAGCTGCAAGAGAAGACAGCTGCTGCCATTCGATGAGTGCCCACTAGGTATTGAGTTCCTTAAGTTCATTGTCTGTTTAAAACTGTAAACCTCACGAGGTAGGCGTTATATCCCCATTTTATAGGTGAGGAAAGTGAGGCTGGATGGTACGTTATTTGTCTAAGGTTATTCAGACCAAAGTGTTGAAATTCAGTTTTAAACCTGGATCTGACTGTCTCCAGAGCTGCAAATTCTCTTTCTTCATGTGATTTGTAAGAATGTGCCCGTGCCCTTAGGGAGACAAGATTCCTGAAAGTATGTTTAATAAATAAAGAGGTGACAGCAACTTATAATTGATGAAAGAGAGCTACTTTTATTGATACTGAAATGGTTGCAGTGTATTGCTCCTGCTATGTAAGAGGAAGCAGGCCTGAGCAGAGCAAGACGAGCTCCCCGGGAAGCAAACATTGGCATTATGTTTATGCCCAGCATTATGCCTCCTGCTCAGACTTGACGGCTCAGAGGGCTCCCTCGTGTCTCCTACCAGGCCAGCGCCTCCCGAGGGCTGGCCATTACTGCAGGTTGGCGTAGATTACAAACAAAATAATTCAGCATCTGCTCTTTTATGTTCAGATGCTTTTACCACATTTTGTTAGTGAGATGTATCCATGTTGTCACATTTAGCAGAGGCTTTCTTTTCTTTTTTTTTGGCTGCCTACACAGCATGTGAAACTTCTCCACCCAGAGATCCAACCCAGGCTTCCTGCATTTCAAGTGTGGAGTCTTCACCACTGGACCACCAGGGAAGTCTGCAGAGGCTTTTTAACGTTGCTGAGTACTGGGAATCCCCTGACTGTCCAGTGGTTAAGGCTCTGTGCTTCCACTGCAGTGGGTACGGCTTCAATCCTTGGTCAGGAAACTAAGATCCCGCATACTGTCTGGCATGACCAAGAAATAAAAAATAAATTGAAGTAATAAAGAACTGGATATTATTTTTTAAAGTTGCTGATTCCTGTTCGTTCCATTGATTGGATGTACCACTGGTTGATGGATATTTGGCTGGTTTCAGATTTGGGGCTTTCGTAAATAAAGTTACTATGAATATTCTTTTATCTGTATCTTTTGACTGACCTGTTGATAGCTCAGTTGGTAAAGAATCCGCCTGCAATGCAGGAGACCCTGGTTCAATTCCTTGGTTGGGAAGGTCCGCTGGAGAAGGGATCAGCTACCCACTCCTGTATTCTTGGGCTTCCCTTGTGGTTCAGCTGGTGAAGAATATGCCCACAATGTGGGAGACCTGGGTTCAATCCCCAGGTTGGGAAGATCCCCTGGAGAAGGGAACGGCTACCCACTCCAGTAGTCTGGCCTGGAGAATTCAGTCCATGGGGTCGAAAAGAGTCAGACACGACTGAGTGACTTTCACTTTCACATTCATGGATGAATATCTGTAGATAGATAGATAGGTTTATATAATTTTGCATTAATTAATTAATCTACGAGTGGAATTGTTGCATCATAGGTTAGGCATATTTGGTCTTTTACAGATAGCTGCCAAAAGCCTCACAGAGTCGTTATGATGTGTCCTCCTTCGTGCAGTGTATGAGAGTCTACAGTCTCCTCTTCCATAGTTTCTGATATTAGCCGTTCTGGTGTTAGCATAGATGCCACATATTGTGGTTTTAATTTGTATTTTCCTATTGACTAATGATGTTGAGTACCATTTTCATATCCTTATTGGCCATTCAGACACTCTTTCTGTGTCAGAAGTCCTGCAGCTGCAGGAGCTGGCATGGTTTGGACTTCCCCCGGCCCCAAGGGAGTGAGCTAGCGGTGTTTCTTGCAGACCTGTCCAGGCGTGGGGCAATAGGAGAGGAGGGGGAAAGGGGCTTGAGAGCTCTTAGCCATCAAACATCAGTGATGAAGTTGTGTTCTTTATTATAGTATTACTCAGGTCTGTGGTGAGGCTGCTGCTGCTGCTAAGTCACCACAGGCGTGTCCCACTCTGTGCGACCCTATAGACGGCAGCCACCAGGCTCCCCTGCCCATGGAATTCTCCAGGCAAGAATACTGTGGTGGGTTGCCATTTCCTTCTGCAACTATGGTGATGAGGAAATAATAAATCTGAGATAGCCAGTACTTACATTGTTGCCTACACCTGGAGAACAAGGTAAATAAGTATGCAAATGAGATGCTGATTGTCTTTAACTCCTTGGGCTGGGCCAGGAAATCAGCCTTTACATATGATATGGCCTACTTGGCTGAGCTGTGACTGTTTTACAAGTGAGAGCTAGTGATAGAATTTCAGAAAAGAATTCAGTGTTGACACAATTCTTTTGTCCATAGTAGTAAACTAAGTACGGCTCCTTGACAACTTAAGTAGTATATACTTAAGGAGTATGTCTTATGTAAATTATTTCTCCTCAGTTCTCACGCAGACTACAGAATAGAGAGGGAAGGCATCTTACAAGTTATGCAACTGTTAAATAGCTTGCCCATAGTTACTGCTTTCTGGAGCAGTAATTTCAGACAACGATTTTGGAATACAGGGTCAGAAATGCATTTAAACATTTTAATAATGAGTTAATTCCTTGGTCATATGCCATGAGTCTAAATTTTCTCTGACCTGCCATTAGAAACGAAGTTTAAGAATGACCATATAAGGGATGCAACTTTTAATAAAACAAAGTCCTAATGTTCCAGAAACTAAAGGAGCCACCTGGAGGGACTGAAGGACCCTGGGACTGGAAAGCCCTAACTCAGCCCTCGATAATTCGTTGTCTTTCCCTTAGACTTACCAAATTCTCTTCTCTTTGCCAGTGTGTCTGACCCTTAGTTTACTCAAATATGGTTTCGCTCCAGCCAAGGCAAGGACAAAAATCCATTTCCCAGCTTTCCTCAAGTCCATGAGTGGTAGAGCCTGGATTTTCAGTCTCAGTTTTTCCATCTGTAAAATGGAGACTGTAACCTCTCCTTGTGGAACTATCATAAATGTTTTTTAAAAAATTGAATGTACATGAAAAGGCCTTGGACTACATACCTTATCATGTGGGTGCTCAGTAAGTGTAGCTAATTACTAGTTGAACTCATCCATTTTGGAAGTTGACATACCTGATACAGACTCTGAGCTTCCTTTAGGCGAAAGGGTGACTAACTCCTAGGTTTGCTCAATACTGTCTCAGCTTTAGCACTGGCAATTTAGCATCCCAGGGAACCTCTCCTCTAGACACAAAAAGTCCCAGTTTTTGGTAATGACTGTAGAAGTTTGGGGGAGAATATAAGGTTACTTGAAAAATAGGGGCTAAAAGCAACAATGTTTTTAGTGTCAAATGGATCTAGCATAGATTACCTGCCTTCTGTAGTTGCTCTTGGTTATTTTTTTCCCCCTTACCATTGATGTTGGCAGCCATGATTAACGGTTCACAAAAATGGAGACTTCATTGTGGGTCCACCTTAAGTGTGCTGCGACCTTGAGCAGTAACAGTCTATTTTTCATTTTGCTTGTGGATTAACTATTTGAATTTGTTTTGAGATCAGTTCAGTTCAGTTCAGCCGCTCAGTCGTGTCCGACTCTTTGTGACCCCATGAATCGCAGCACGCCAGGCCTCCCTGTCCATCACCAACTCCTGGAGTTCACTCAGACTCACGTCCATCGAGTCGGGGATGCCATCCAGCCATCTCATCCTCTGTCGTCCCCTTCTCCTCCTGCCCCTAATCCCTCCCAGCATCAGAGTCTTTTCCAATGAGTCAACTCTTCACATGAGGTGGCCAAAGTATTGGAGTTTCAGCTTTAGCATCAGTCCTTCCAAAGAACACCCAGGACTGATCTCCTTTAGAATGGACTGGTTGGATCTCCTTGCAGTCCAAGGGACTCTCAAGAGTCTTCTCCAACACCACAGTTCAAAAGCATCAATTCTTCGGCGCTCAGCCTTCCTCACAGTCCAACTCTCACATCCATACATGACTACTGGAAAAACCATAGCCTTGACTAGACGGACCTTTGTTGGCAAAGTAATGTCTCTGCTTTTGAATATGCTATCTAGGTTGGTCATAACTTTCTTTCCAAGGAGTAAGCATCTTTTAATTTCATGGCTGCAATCACTATCTGCAGTGATTTTGGAGCCCAAAAAAATAAAGTCTGACACTGTTTCCACTGTTTCCCCATCTATATTGAGATAGTGCTGGTTTAATTTTTGACATTGTGAATATCATGTTTTCTAAGAGTTCAGATAATAAAAACAAGAATGATTATCCTACCAATGCCGTATTACTCAGACATCACTGAGAAAGAAGGCTAAAGGATGTATTTTTTTTTTAATTGAAGTACAGTTGATTTACAATGTTGTACCAATCTGTGGTGAACAGCAAAGTGACTCAGTTATACCCATATACACATTCTTTTTCCATTATGGTTTATCCCGGGAGACTGGATGTAGCTCCCTGTGCTGAACAGCGGGACCTTGTTGTGTATCCATTCTGAATGTAACGGTTTGCACCTACCAAGCCCAAACTCCGAGCACACCCTCCCCCGGCCCTACCTTGGCAGCCTCAAGTTTGATCTCTGTGTCTGTGAGTCTGTTTCTGTTTCATCGCTAGGTTCATTTGTGCCATATTTTGGATTTTAGATTCCACATATAAGTGATATTGTATGGTATTTGTCTCTTTCTGACTTACTGTTTTAGTATGATCATCTCTAGTTTCATCCTTGTTGCTGCAAATGGCATTATTTCATTCTTTTTCATGGCTGAGTAGCATTCCATTGTATATAGGTACCGAATCTTCTTTATCCATTCATGTGTTGATGGACACTTAGATTTCTCCCATGTCTTGGCTATTGTGGACAGTGCTGCTATGATCATAGGGGTGCATGTATCTTTTTAAATTATAGTTTTGTCTGGGTATATGCCCAGGAGAGGGCTTACTGGATCATATGGTAATTCTATTTTGAATTTTCTGAGGAACCTCCGTACTGCTTTCCATAGTGGCTGCACCAAGTTACATCCATACCAAAAATGTAGGAAGGTTCCCTTTTCTCCACACTCTCTCCAGCATTTGTGATTTGTAGACTTTTTAATGATGGCCGTTCTGACCAGTGTGAGCCTCTAAAATTCCTTTTCTATATTATAGATACACTCTGTAAAAGAACCACCAAACTCTTTGACAGCATTAAAGAAGAGTCTGTCCACTCCCAAGTGCAGTGTTTTTCAAACGGTACTCATTAGTGGATATTGGGGATATATAGTGATCACTGTGTGTGTGTATGGTCAGTCGTGTCCAACTCTTTGCAACCCCCATGGACTATAGCCCACCAGGCTCCTCTGTTCATGGGATTTTCCCAGCAAGAATTCTGAAGTGGGTTGCCACTTCCTCCTCCAGGGGATCTTCCTGACCCAGGCTTCGAACCTGTGTCTCGTACACTGGCAGGTGGATTCTTCGCCGCGGAGGCGCCTAGGAAACCCTTTAGTGATTAGAGACCACCATTAAAAATAATTAAGGTGGAATAGAATAAAAAATATTGGCGTGCACCACATGTAATAATGATTTATAAAGTTTTGTTTTAGTTACATTTATTTAGTTACATTTAGTTACATATATGTTTGTGTAAAAAGTCAGGACAAAGAATGTATATCTCACATGGGTTACAGTCAGGAAAGGAGACTCAGAAGACCACATTGTTCCCCCAAACATCTGGACAAAACACAAGAAAGTTTATACTGTCTGCCCCACTCCCTCTTCCTCCACATTCCTCAGCCAGTACTCAGATTGTCAGTTCTCCCCATCCTCCCTAGACACAAACTGTGGTTTTCAGCCCCGCATCCAGCGTCCTTCCTGGCTTATCCATTTCTTTGTCTTTCTCGAGAGCTCTCACAAATAGGCTTTGGTTTGCTAAACTGCTAACTGGCCTCAGGAAAGTGACTTCAACTGCTTAATCCTCAGTTTCCTTATTTCAAAAAAGGTGGTAATAAATTCTCTCTGTTAGGATTGCTTGTGATGGTGAAATAAAATAACCTCTGGAAATCATCTGGAACATAATAAGGACTGAAAGAAATACATTCCTTTCCATCTGTCGTATCCCCACCACACACCCCCAATTTAAGGAGACCCTCTTAAGGAGCACTGTCGTCAGTGACAACCTCAGAGCGTTGTGTAGCAGGGAAGTCCTGGGGAGACCCCAGTTTCTGTCAATCTAATGATGACTCTTACCAGTTTGTCTTGGAGAGTAATATTTTAGCCTGGTTTCCAGATCTCTGAGTCCTCCTGCTGACTCCCTCCCCGCCTTCCACCTTCGTGCCGCAGGCTGTGAAGAATCCCGAGATACAAGCGTTGGGCTGCTTAGGAACACTGGACTCAAAGAGGTCCAGACACAGGTAGAAGGTCACTCAGCCTTGAACAGAGGGGCCAGCCCCCAACTCCAGGGCTGAGGGTTCCAGGCCCAGTCTCCCCAGTAGGGATCACTGGGCTGCGCTGCAGCCGGCCATGGATGGTTCAAGGGACACAAGGCACGGTGTACACCCCTCGCGGAGAGGTGGGTGTCAGTGGCTTGCTGCAGCGACTTAAGCAATGATTAGTTCTGGAGGAGAAAAACTGTTCCTTAATGACCTGAGGTAGTCAAGGAATGCTCCTTCAGCGTTTCCTTCCAAATCAGCCATGGGGACCGGGCCCAAACAAGGCTAAGAGATGCCAGTTAAAGTTGTCTTTCTGAGGCTTTGCTGGGGCGATAGTTTGGGCGACCCTGCGCAGGAACCCACCCCCGCCCGCCCCCGCCCCCCACCAGGTTGCCTTGGGCTCACTGGGCACCCCACCCCTTGGAGGCGAGATCAAGGCGATGCCCCGGGCCTGGCGCAGGGCCCCTCGCCCCTCTCTCATCACCGGCGGCCGGCCGCGGCCCGGTCCTTCCTAGCACCTGGGCTCCCGCTCCAGGCGGCGGCGGCGGCTGCGGCCCGAGCCCCAGGCAGGGCTTTTATTGTGAAAGGCGCCCCCCCTCCCGCGCTTTCGGGGAAGTGGGGAGGCTGGGCCGGACCGCGAGGCACGGACTTCGCAAACTCTGCGGACGTCCGTAGCCGATCCGGGAGGGCTCGAGGCTGCGGGAAGGGTCCCGCAGAATCGCAGATTCCGCGTGTGCATTGGCCCAGACCTCCTGTACCAAGCCTAACCGCAGAGCATCCCGCCGCGCACGCCCGCCCCGGAGTTGGCCGCTAGTGAGCTGTGGCCCCTCGGTCCCGAACCCGCGTCCTGAGCAGCCCCGAGATCCACGGGGCCAGGGGCGGGCCGGGCCGGTGGGATGAGCTGACGAGAGGGCTGAGTGCGCCCCGGAGCCGCTCCAGCCACCGTGGGGGACATGGTAGGAATCGCGGGCGGGGACGCGCGGCCGGGCGGGTGGGAAGGTGGGCACCCAGACAGGTGGCCGCGGGCATTGCACCCTCTCCTGGCGCACAAAGCCGGCGCGGCTTCCTGGGGCTTGAATTGTTCCCTGAAAGTTGCAGGAGGGCAGGGACTTAGGAAGGGGCGATCGGCTTTTCTGCTTCCCTTGGCGGGGAAGACGGTGATCGAGCGGCTTTCCTTTTGGACCTGCCCATCCTGGCTGCACCGTAAGCTTCTGGCAGAGGCGCGCTCTCTCCATCCAGTCCCCAGGGCAGCGCGGGGAGAGGATTCCCTGAGGCACCCGAGGCAGCCTCTGAGGGGTGAGACGCCTTTGAAATCATTTTGCTCCTCTGAAAGATGCACGTGAATTTTCTGTTAGCTTCTCACTGTGTGAGTCATGTTTTAAGAAGTAGTGCCTTGCACTTACTATCATACAATTAAATTGGCCCTGGTAGAGTTCTGATGCTTGTCTCCCAGAGCCCCACCCAGTTCCGCCTCCCAGGACCATAGAACAGATGTGGGTGCTCTGGAGGGCATCATTCATGAAGTCAAGGACCTCATGAACAGCAGCCCTTCCATTGATAAAGCTCACAGACATTAACAAGCAGGATATACAGACCCTAAAGAATATGATTCAGGCAGCTTAGCTAAAGCACAGGTGCAGCCCCAGAAAAGGGGCTTCCCTCAGCACTGGCTGCTCAGCTCTGCTTCCACGTTAGAAGCCACCTGCAGGTTCTTTCTGGTGGCTCAGCGATAAAGAATCTGCCTGCAACGCAGGAGATGCAGGAGACCTGGGTTTGATCCTTGGCTTGGGAAGATCCCTTGGAGGAAGGCACAGCAACCCACTCCAGTATTCTTGGCTGGGAAATCCCATGGACAGAGGAACCTGGTGGGCTACAGACCATGGGGTCGCAAAGAGTGGGACATGACTAAAGAGACTGAACACACACGCAGAAGCCACCTGCACCCCCACCCCACCCCTCCTTCGGTTCGCTGTCCTTCCCTGGGGGTGTCAGCTACGAGGATGAGTTTGAACTCCGAGGGAACCCGGAGGGGCTCTCCTGTCTGCTTCCACGTACAGCTTTCCCACGCTATACTCACAGAGGGCAGTTTGGAGCTCAGTGGAGATACTTCTCAAGGAGCTTAGCTGTGGGCCTGGAGTTAGAAGGCCCCTAGAGACTCCTCTTCAGGATGGATGGTCTCTGGGAGAATAGCTCCCCATAGGCCCCAGTGTCCTGGCAGTGACAGGACCAGAGGTAGAGGGCTGGTCACCATGAGCTGGGAGCTCAGGGAACAGGCCTGGGAGGCGGTGTGTGAGTGTGTCTGTGTATTTCACTTTACCTGCATAACACCTTCTCCCCAATCCTCAGAGATTTCCACCCCCCCTCAAAACTCTCAAAGAGAAATTAATAATGGAGTCTTAAGGTTGGAAAAGGGGAGTGAGTGATCAGAGGTACGGGATATGAAAAGTGTGGAGATTTCTTTCTTTTTTTTTTAACCACAGAATTCCATGTTCAGGGGCCAGAGTGTTTAAGAAGAGAGCAGGGGCCAAGGCCACCCACTCAGGGCTGGTACTGCTGTGGACAGCAGTCTTCTGTCCATGGCAGAGCCTCTGGGGCTTCCTGCGGTGGAGGCTGTGAGGAGGGAGAAGATACCTGGCTTCTGCTCCGGCAGCCTCTGGGCATCCCGATGGTATGATTGCTCCACAGCCAGGGTAGGCTTCCTGTTCCTGTGAGCCAGCGGGCTCCTGGCTTCTCACCCTCAGTTCTGGGGCATGTCGGGACCAGAATTTGAATTGGGATTTGTCTGCGTTGGGGTCCACTTGCCAGAGAGCAGCCTAATGGTTAGCCTGTGGTAACAGAATGGCCTTGGAGATCTGAAGGTTTCCTTTGCTTCTCCCTCCAACTGAAGGGTCCTGTGGTCCAGAGGCCTGGGGGGGGTGGGGAGGGGTTCTTGAGAGCAATCTGGCATTGGCAGGAGTCAGTAAAGGAAGGGGCAGGGGATGAGTCCTTTGGGGGCCTCAGTTTGCTCCTCTGTTAAGTGAGAGATTGAACTGGATGCCCTTTGAGGTGCCATTTAGCTCCCAAAATGGTTGATGCCTGAATAATTCTGAGGCTGGATCCCAGCCCTGGTGTGGACCTTCTGTTAGCACGGGTGGCTAAAAGGTGTGGGGGAGAAGTGGTTCTCAGCCCTGACCTTCATGTACTCCTGACTCAGCCCTAACCCTCCAAGACCAAATCCAAGGTGGGACCCAGACCAAGGGATGTTTTAAAATGAAGCCTCCCTGGATGGTCCCACTGTGCACCCAGAACTGAGAACCACAGGGCTGGAGGACTGAAGGGAAGAGGAACTGCGCTTACCTAGATGTCCCTGCATCTGTAGAACTGCTGATCGTACATGCTAACTCGCTTCAGTCGTGTCCGACTCTTTTGGGACCCCATGAACTGTAGCCCTCCAGTCTCCTCTGGCCATGGGATTCTCCAGGCAAGAATACTGGAGTGGGTGGCCATGCCTTCCTTCAGGGGATCTTCCCGACCCAGGAATCAAACCTGGGTTTCCCGCATTACAGGCAGATTCTTTACCACCTGAGCCACCAGGGAAGTGCTACTCCTAGAGACAGTCCTAAAACAGAAGGCTTCAGTGAACTTCAGCTGGGAAACCATATATGTTATATGCCCCTCTTGGAGGATCCTCCCACAGAGAAACTTCTTTTAATTCATTAAAGCTGAAATGTGAATTTCCCCAACTTGTTTGTATATTCAGTAATTTTTGAGCACTATCCTGTTACTGATTCCCCAAGGTACATAAAATAGGAAGCCTGTGTTAGAAATATAAACTAAATGTCTGTAATCCTTGAATGTCCTTTTTTCAGAAGTGAACACTGAACTGTGGGGCCTGTGAGGGCGTTTTTAATCATCATGAAGGGGCTGTGAGTCTCAGCCAGGGCTCTGTGTGTCTATTTCTAAAGCTAAGAGTGCGATACTTGCCACCCTGGCACTTTCCTCAAGGTGGTGGTGGCAGACTTGATGTATGCTGAAGACTTGAGCTTGAATGAAAAATATTGATAGGACTTAATTACTGCAAACTTAAATTTTCTTTTCTTTTTGGTCCTTGGGGATAAAAAATATATATGATAACAATATATGTGAAATACAATACATTCTGTGTAACAGTCACTGCCAACTTCTACAGGTAACTATGATTCTCATTTTGGTGTATCTTCCATTCTCTTTGAGTATTATTTTAAGACTTGTATACAGAACATGCAGTTCTACAATCTGTCTTACCCCAGTTTCTATCCAAAAAATGTGTTTTTGCGATGTGTACATCTCTAAAAAGGTCTTCATCACCCTACTTTCAATGCTCAGTGCCATGGTTATTATTTTTGTAATAATTATTTCTTTATTTGGCTGTGTCAAGTCTTAGTTGCAACACGCGGGATCTTTTGTTGCAGTGAGTGGGCTCCAGGGTGCATGAGCTCAGTAGTTGCGGTGTTTGGGCTCAGACGTTAAAGAATCCACCTGCAATGAGGGAGACCTGGGTTCAATCCCTGCATCAGGAAGTTCGCCTGGAGAAGGGATACGCTACCCTCTCCAGTATTCTTGGGCTTCCCTGGTGGCTCAGATGGTAAAGAATCTGCCTGCAATGCAGGAAACCTGGGTTCAATCCCTAGGTCTGGAAGATCCCCTGGAGGAGGGCACAGCAACCCACTCCAGTATTCTTGCCTGGAGAATCCCCATGGACAGAGGAGCCTGGTGGGTTACAGTCCATGGGGTCGAAAAGAGTCGGACATGACTGAGGGACTAAGCACAGCACATGGGCCAAATTGCTCTGTGACATGTGGGATCATAGTTCCTCGACCAGGAATACAACCTGCGCCCTCTGCATTGCAAGGTGGGTTCTGAATCACTAGACCGCCAGGGAATTCTCAATACCATGGTTCTGATAATCATCTCCTTGCTTGCAGACTTCAGGTCATTTCCACTTTGGGGTTGTTTTCGATGGCCTGGGGCTGGCTTCTGATCATCCATGGAAATGGGAATCAGGCAGTCGCACAAGATCAAATTGATTCAGACTCTTCATCAAGGATTTTACTGCAGCCGCCCTCGAGGACCTGGAGTGTGGGTGTGGGAGGACTTTCCTCTTGTCTGTCTTTCCTCTACTATGAGCATATCATCAGGCAGCCATGGGGAGAAGGGCATCCCAGGGGAGCCCACACATGGCTCAGTTCTCCTTGGAAGAACCAAGAGCTCCTGTCCCTAGAGGTTAAGACCTGGAAGGGAATCTGTAGGTGAAGGGGCTAAGGCTGGAGAAGGGGTGTGACCTTCTCCAGGTCTCCAGGTCTCCTGAAGAATATCCTTGGGGCCTGTGATGCAGCTTGGAGTGGCGGGGTGGGGGTGGGGGTGTGGGTGGGAGGCATGTGGTTTGAAATCAGAATGAGGTTTGTGCCAGAGTAGGCTACTGTGTGGCTTTGAGTAAGCACTCCAATGCTTTGAACCTCCCTCATCTATAAAATGGGCTTATACCTAGGGGCTGCTATGAGGAGCAAAGGACTCTCAGAGGTGAGACCCCGTGGTACCCCAAAGGTGCTATAAGAATGGGTATAAGGAGCCCACAGAAATAGATTTTTTTTTTGTCAGGACCTAAAACAGTAAGGAAGTCATTGATGTATTTTATCTAATGCCAACTATTGGATAGGAGGTGCTCCTGGGACTCTAAGTATGGGACAAGTGGAGACAGAGTCTAACGTGTGATAGTTTTCTTGCTCCTTTTAGATCTCTCTTCTCACCAATACCCAGTCCCTGGGAGATGCCTGCCCTGTCTGTGTGCCCTGGGCCTCCTTGCTGAGTGTTGGCTGGGTGAGCAGGCAGCCCCATTCAGCTGCAGCCCCCGAGGTCTGAGGTCCAGGCGCCCTGGCAGATGACCCTGCAGGAGGTCTGGGTGAAGCCTTCAGGTTCTCAGGCTCAGCTGGAGAAGCAGTTAAACCAGTTTTGGAATCAGAACTGGGAATCAGGACTTCCAGCCCTTGGAGCCTGTGGGGAATTCGATACCCTCTCCTGTGGGCACGCAGCTCACAGAGCAGCTTCTGCTATGTACAGAAGCCAGGCTCTGCAGGGCTGGCCTGGGAAACAGAGGCTTTAAACAATCCTCTGGCCCCAACCAGACCAAGCAGGAGTTGGTCCAAAAGCAGTGGGTTGGAAGGGATAGCGTAGAGGTGGGGGTAGGCCTCACGAGAAATGAAGTCTTTCTTAGTGTCAGGGGGAGGGGGGAGAAATGTGCCCTAGTTCCTTGCCAAAGATGCTGACGGTCCCCCAGAAGAGGCCTGGGGGGCTAGCCCTCCCTCCCTACCAAGGTGCTGATGTCGAAGCAGAGAGCTTTCCGTTTCCTTGAGGCCTGGGCGCCTAAGCCACCGGGGCTGTCTTTGCTTGGTTTAGTTTTCTGATATGACTGCTAAAGTGTTTCCACCTGGGGTGCCCGGGGTGCAGTCCCTGTGTCGTCTGGATGTGCCTCCTACACGGGCTTGTGTCTGATGGGCTGCCTGGCCCAAGGTGAGGATGGAGCCAGGTTTGTGGGTGACCCCCAGGCTGCCCTCCCTGTACACCCCACACACCGTGTGCGCATATCCTTGGAAGTGGCCTGGGGGCTCCACAAATGCTCACTGAGAGGGACCAGAAGGGGCTGTAAGGTGGCAGCTGGTGAACTGCGGGGTGAGGGCAGGTCAGAGTGAGAGGCCAGGGGGAGGATTCGGAGGATGGGGAAGGAGCAGGGGCCTCCGCTGGCCTCCAGGCCTTGAGTGGTTCTGAAAGAGCTCGGGTCTCCAGGGCCAAGGCCTGAGTATCACTCCCCGTGGCCTTGGAATTCTAGAGGGAGGATTTTGCAGTGATGGAACTATTGTGTCCTGATTGTGGTGGGTGGTGGTCCTATCCACATGCTAAGACTCAGAACTGGATACAGACGTTTTAGTGTTACTGAAAAAATGATTTTAAAATTAGTTTGAAAAAATAATATAACAAGAAGAGGGAAAAGCAGTCTAGCAGAAGGAACAGCATAAGCAAAGCCCTAAAGGCAAAACTGAGCTGTCCAAGCTGGCCGGGAGGATGTGGGGGGAACCTTCTGGAAATGGGGCTGGAGGCAGAGCCTGGAAAGGGGGCACAAGTGGTCGCCCCAGCCAGAGGCGAGATTTGTGCTATTATCCTGAGAACAGAGCGGGCAACGGGAAGGCTTTTGAGCTTGGAGAGGTGGGATTATGTTTGCATTTTAGAGAGCAGTTTCCCAGGGAGGCGAGGCTGCAGGGGCTGGTGGAGGGGCAGCGTCTGGGAACATTCGTGACCCCCTGACCCTGGTGGACCAGAGGGAAGTGTGGCTGGAGGGAGCAAGTGTGGGGGATATTCGGGCAGGAGACCCTCCAGCCCTTGGCAACCTGGGGGCAAGTCAAGAGCGACTTCCGTTTCTTGCTCGGGCATCTGTGTACAGAGGCTTCTGTGCCCTGCTCCTCTTTCTTCATCATAAAGGTAAGACCCCTTATCTTATGGGGTCTTTTGGCCACCTGATGCGAAGAGCTGACTCATTGGAAAAGACCCTGATGCTGGGAAAGATCAAAGGCAAAAGGAGAGGAGAGGGGGGCGGCAGAGGATGAGATGATGAGGTAGCATCACCGACTCAATGGACATGAATTTGAGCGTACTCTGAGAGAAAGTGGAGGACAGGGAAGCCTGGCATACTGCAGTCCACTGGGTCACAAAAAGAGCTGGACACGACTTAGCGACTGATCGACAACAATGGGGTCCTGGGACTTCCCTGGTGGTCCAGTGGCTAAGACTCCGAGCTCCCAATGCAAGGGGCCTGGGTTTAAGTCCTGGTCAGGGAAATAGGTCCCACATGGCTCAACTAAACATCCTGCATGCTGCAATGAAGATCAAAGACCCCGAGTGCTGCAACTAAGACCCAGTGCAGCCAAATGAACAGACACATTAAGAAAAAAGAACACTGGGTCCTATAACTAGCCACCCTTAGGAGCAACATGATATAGAAGTAACATTTAAAAATGATTCTAATCATTTCAGTTCTATAAAATAGATCACTATGGTATATTCTTAGAGTCACAGTGAAGTGTTTGACATTTCTCCCTTAACCCTCTGAGTTGGTTTTGCTGTTGTGATCATAAAACTAGAAGAGATAATTGCAATAAAAACGAGCACAGTGTTACTCATGCCACGCCAGCCACCTTGCCTGCAACGCCCTGGCGCCCTCTCGGCTAGCGCAGCCACCGGGGTCCCCTTCCTTGTGGCCCCCAGATCCTGCTGGGGGGTGGGCAGGACGGCGGCTACTCCATCGCTCTTGGCCCAGCTGCGCCCCCTGCCACAGGCTCGGGCTCCAGCTTGCGTTTCTGCTAAGTGACTGCAGGAAGGGGCTGAGTCCCATGCTGTTTACTCGCGGGCAGTTTTTGCTTGGCTTTCGAGGGCGTTTGCTTGCAGTGAGCAAACAACCTCTTCCAGAACCATGTGGAAAAATCACATCCTTCCATCTTGGCTTGGGCAGCAGGTTCATGGTTCCATGTTCAGGAGCCAATGGAGGGATTTTTCCAGAAATGCCATCAGTCAAAGAACTGGCCAAAGACAGCTAAGAGGTTAGGACAAAAGGAGAGAAAAAAAGATCAGCATTAAGAGCCGGAGGTTTATGGATGCCACATGAGGAGACTGGGGTTCAAAGACAAAAGGGACGGCCCCAGGGAGGCTCTTTCACCCCTGCGGACCCGCAGGAGCCCACAGAGGCCCCTCAAAGTCTGAGCATGCCAGCCGGGGGACACGGGGCCGGGCTGTGCTGGGCACGGTGCTCCAAGCTGGGTTTCAGCAGCGTGCTGCCCTGCAGCAGAGTGGTGGCGCTTCCCGCTGGCCTGGCAGCCGAGGGCTGAGGCCGCCGCCTCTCTGAGCTTCCTGTGTCCCACGTCTGCCCGGTGCTCCTGCCGGGGGAACTTTATCTGCAGAACAAGCTCGGCTCATCCAGCAGCTGCCTTGCTTCTGTCCAGACTGGTTTTGTAGCAGTGCTTTTAGGGGCCTTCCAGTGTACTAGCAGAATTCTCAAGACACTCCGTCTCTTCTGTCTCAGTCTCCATGTGTCCTGAAAGGAGAGGATCCATACGCGTGCACTCCTCCATGCCAATGTTCCTTCATATACACATGCTGGCGACTTACACCTCCCATAGAAACATCTATTAATACAGCCCAGCTAGTTACTTAGTGGGGAATGTTGTCTGTGGTCATATTCCTGTCAGGACTGTAGACTAAAGGCAAAGGCCATGCCTTCCTTCTTTGTTCTGGCCACGATTTAAAACATAGCTCGAGCACTTTTAGATGCTCAGGGCCTCTTATCTGAGGTGGAAAGGGAAGACCCACCTGCAGTCAAACCTGTAAGCCTAGAGGGTCAAAATTTCAAAAGTTACAGGACTCACAACCCCCTTCACGCTTTCCTCCAGAGGAAATGGAGGGACCTCAGCCCCGGGGGCCACGTGATGATGGGTTTCCAGCCAGGTGGAAAGGAGGCAGGTGGGAGGGAGTGATGGACTCACGCTGTCCGAGGTGGGCTGAGGGCTGTGGGTCGCGCTCCCGGGGATGTCTGGGCCCCATGGAGTTGGAGGCTACGGCCTGTTTGAGGGCGGGAGGCTGGGATGGCCCGTGAATGGGCCGTTCGGATGTCCATCCCCGTGCAGGGAGGAGGGTGGGCGGGACACACAGGCCTCTTTCTGCAGGACAGAGCGGCTCTGTTGTCTGTTCACACAGAAGCTCAGTGTGTACCTGCGGGGGGACCCGGATCCCGCTGGGGGGCTGGCCGCCGGCAGTGGTGGCCTCCTGGGCAGCACACCCGGCCACAGTCGGCAGGCCCCGCACAAGCCAGCTCGTCCAGCTCTGTCTCACCCCCGCCCCCTGCTCTCCCCACGGTCCCTGCTGCCCCAGAGATCTTCTTGCAGCTACAAAGATGTTATTGTATTCCTTCCTTTCAGAACAGTCTCCTGAAACTCTAGTTAAAATCCCCTCATTTCCCTTTGGGGAGGGGGTAGGGACGTCTGGGCAATGCCACCCTGTTCCGTCGCTTCTCTGGGTGTCAGGAAAGGCTCCTGTTCACGCTCACCCATTCCTTGTTCACGCTCACCCATCCCCTGGGCTTAAACTGTCATCTTCACAGGGCCCGTACCAGAGCCTGGTACGAAAGCGTGAAGGGTTCAGACGGCAGTTCTAACCAGAACAACTGAATTCAAAGCCTGCTTACCACCTGGGGCAAGTCCGTGATCCTTGAACCTTTCAGCTTCAGTTCCCGTAAGAGAACACCATCTCCTTGTGGGATTGTGTGTTAATGTTATCATGAGCATACATCACCTCATACAATAGTCATCGGCACAGAGTAAGTGCTCAGTTACGGGGGTGTGATTATTACCTCTCCCGGGACAACAGATAGGGCTGGAGATGCGTGAAGGCCTGGGCCTCTAGGACTGTTAGCAGGAGCCCTCAGTGCATCAGGGGAGCGGGTGTTGGGGGTGAACAGGTACTATAAAGGGCCTGCCTTTGTATCAGCCACGTGGGTCTCTCCCTGTGATGGTGAACTGGAGAAAGGTAGAATCCAGTGGTACCAGTTCAAGGAGTCTTGACGTGCCCATGCCTAGAATTCAAAAGAGCTCTAAACTCGGATAATGAAAAGTTCCATCGTTATTTTCACTGGTGTCTAACTGAAATTCAGCATTTCTTCAAGAATGAATGTAGGCACTAACCAGTGTAGCGTTAACAAGACCTGTGACTTAGTCACCAAGAGGAATCACAGAGATTTTACATCATGAGGTGGAAGCAGATTCTCTGAAATAGTCTTCACTCTTCACTACTTTGAAATTGCATTTGTTATTAGATGAGTTGATAGATCTCATCATTTAATGCATTAATAAAGAAGCACATGTATTATTATATTACAGATTTGTTTTTTGGAATATTTTGATGACTATATTTCAGTATAATTGATTGCCTTTGTAACCCTCTGCTTTTTATTTGTACATTTAAAAAAAAGCATCCTGAGAAAGCCATGGCTTCACCAGGTAGCTGAAGTAGCACTAATCTTTGGTGCTAAAAGGATTTGGAAACTCTGCTTCTGTATAGATGGTTGTCTGTGTGATCTGATCTTCAAATATGTCAAGAAGCCCCTTTGTCTAAAAAATGTCTTTCCTCAGCTTCTACTCCAAGGTCATTAAAAAATAACTTCAGCAAACTTGTAGTGAGTGCTGGCCTCTGTGCTGGCTGTGAGATCATTCACCTTAGAACTGATAACAGCAAATGTTTGTGTTGGGCTTTGTAGCTCTCTTATCCATTATCATGTTGAATCTTCAATCCTTCAAGTGTTAAGACTGCTATCATTGGATCCAGTTTAGAGAGTAGTAAATAGAGTAACTTAGAGATCAGCAATGCTCTAATTGCCAAGACATGCAGTTCAAATGTATGAAGGACTTTAAGGTGGGCCCTACAATGGACTTTACGTTTGAGCAAACTCTGGGAGATACTGAAGGACAGGGAAGCCTGGCGCACTGCAGTCCATGGGGTTGCAAAGAGTCAGACATGACTTAGCGACTGAGCAACAACTACAACCACAAATCTGAGTCTCTTTCCATTCGATCAGCCTGAAAATTCTCACACTTGGTACGTAGCCGTTTTATTTTGGTAGCATCTGTGGAAATTTTCTGTTGTAAGTAAATATTCTTGGAAATGAGTTTCTTGTGTAGCGTGTCACCTGAGGGTGTGGGTCCCAGGAGGGTCTTGTTTAGACTCGGGTGGGGTGGGGAGGGTGGGAGCCCTGGACATGGGCAAGAATGGATTCGGGGAGAGGGTGAAGACGGCTGTGAGGTGATGGGGACAGGACATAGAGGCGGCAGGCTGTGTTGGAGCTGGGGCTGGGGGTGGGGAAGGCCAGTGCTGGGGGGAGAAGTCCTGCCAGGGAGCGCCAGCTCGGAGGCCCATCTTGACTCTGTGCTTTGCTTGGGGCACCTCCAGAGCTTGCAGCAGACATCAGAGCAGCATCTCCATGAGGGGCTGGAGGAGTCCCCCTTTCTGGAAGCTTCTGAGGAGACTGCCTAGGGCTAGAAACATGAGGGGCTAGCAGAGCGTTCTCTTTTATCATGAAAACAGACCTGCTCCTCTTCTCTGGCTCTGAGAGGGTCCCCGTGACACTGAGGGGTACTTCCCCTCATCTCTCGTCCCGGGCGATGGCTTTCTCCCTGTTTCGGTAGTGAAGCTCTGCAAGGCGGCAGCTCCCCAGAGCGCCCAGGGCAGCCCAGGCGTAGAACTCAGCAAGTGTCCCCAGAGCCCAGTCCAGTAGGACTTTCTGAGAAGATGGACATGTCCTACTCTGCGCCGTCCACCTCGGTGGCCACCACTCCCAGGTGACTGCTGAGTACTGGAAACGGGGTGAGTGCAACCCAGGAATGGAAATGTTAAATTTGAATGAGTTTAAATGTAAATAGCCACTGGTGGTTCGTGGCTCTCGTATTGGACAGTGCCGATCTGGCCCAGGAAGTATAAACGGAAGTGCCGATGGTGCCCAGCTGGTGGCTTAAGTGAAAGAAGTGGGCTGGGCGTAACGAAGACAGTGCCCATCTACGTTTTGTTTTCTCTGGTTGTACTCAGGGAAGTGTTTATATTCTTGGAAAAACAGCAAAGCAAGTGAGACTCCAAAGGCAACTGTTCTTCCTTCTTGTGGGAGACACGTCAGGGCATGGTGGAGCCTGTGGTGGACGGCAGAGAGCGTGTCACTGAGAGAGGGAGCCATCTTCCGCTCCAGCCGTATGAGAACGTGGGCCCAGGTTGTGGCTCAAACTTCTCCCTTTTCGTAGGTGTCTGGAAATCTGGATTTTTATAGGAAATATCCTGGTTTTTTAAACATTGGCTCAAATTTATTTAAAACCTCTTAGGCCAAACAAAACACATCTGCAGGCCAGATTCAGCCCAAGGTTCCCTGTTTACCAACTCTCCTTCAGGCCTGATTCTGGAGAAGTCCATATGACCTGCTGTGACTGGGATGGATTTAAGGCAGAGTCAGGTGGATTTTCCCCTCAATGGCCCTAGTTGGCTCAGGCCCCCTGTTGCCACGAGCTTGGTTGGAATTGGGGGGAAGTGTGTATGTAGGACACAGGCCTGCCCCCGCTCCCACTCTTCTCTGGGGCCGTGTCCTGGCCTCTGAGCAGCCAGAGAGCAGAAATCTCTGGAACACTGGAACAGAATGGCCTAGAGAGAAACTTGCTTTCATTTTTCAGCCTCAATTCCCACTTCCAGGCCTGAAAGCAAAACTGTATGGTCGTTAATACTAAGGCAGCCAGAGAAAATTTCCGACAAATGATAGGGTCTCAAAAATTCCATCTGGTCTGTGGTGTTTCCACACTAGTGCTCTTGTGAGCTGGAACAAAATGGTAATTCAGTCATGGGTGTGGAGAAGGCTCCTGGGGCGGCTGGTGGGGCTGGAAAAGCCCCAACATACAATCAACGTAGAGATTGGGGCAGAGCAACCAGCAACAGGGAGGGAGGGATAAAGGACACGTCGTTTAGCCCCTTGGGAGCAGGTCAGGCAGGCATGTGTTCTCAATGCAGGTGCTAGGAACCCTGCCGTGGAGGTAACCCCGAGGGTCCCGCTGGAAAAGCATCATCAGTTATGCATGTGTGCCAGTGCTCCAATTGTGTCTGACTCTTTGCGACCCCATGGACAGAGGAGCCTGTCAGGATCCATGGGATTCTCCAGGCAAGAATGCTGGAGTGAATTGCCATGCCCTTGTCCAGGGGATCTTCCCGACTCAGGGATCAAAACCACGTCTCTTATGTCTCCTGCATTGGCAGGCAGGTTCTTTACCACCAGGGCCACCTGAGAAGCCCCATGATCAGTTATGAGTAAACATAATTATATTTCGCTTCTATTTTGCATGTTTTCACACAATAGCTCATACAACTCTCACAGTACTTAGGAGTACTTAGGAGTGATGTTATTTTTTTTAAATAAGTCACATTCTTTTCCCCACCAGAATGTCACCATTGCTCTTGATGTTCCACTCCTGCCTGGAGCAGGGCTTGGCTCAGGAATATCTGCCCAATGCCGTAATGAATGGTCCACCCTCTGAGAGGGGTGCCATTCATAGCCATGGGACAGATGTGGAAGTGGAGGCCTGAGTTCACACAGCCAGGATGCAGTGGAGCTGGGATCAACATCCTTGCAGCCTGGCTCTGAACCTGTGTGGCATCCGGGGCCTGGTGGTGGGTGAGCCTGGTGAGCTGCGGGCTTGCTCTGGGCCCAGAGACAGTAGCCGCATCTACAAGTCCCTGTATTTCCATTCTGTTTCACATGTCAGAAGTTGGAAGGTTTAACTTTTTACATCCTTTTGTGAGATTTTTTGGTAACATTCTTCTGTATCATTCTCAGATAGAGGAATAAGAGTATAGTTCAGGGTCTTGCAGTGGGGAGCGGGAGGAGCGGGGAGAGGGCGGACTGCAAGCAAGAATTAATACTTTGTAAACACTATGCAGAGTACATCATGAGAAACGCTGGGCTGGAAGAAGCACAAGCTGGAATCAAGATTGCCGGGAGAAATATCAATAACCTCAGATATGCAGATGATACCACCCTTATGGCAGAAAGTGAAGAGGAACTAAAAAGCCTCTTGATGAAGGTGAAAGAGGAGAGTGAAAAAGTTGGCTTAAAACTCAACATTCAGAAAACGAAGATCATGGCATCCGGTCCCATCACTTCATGGGAAATAGATGGGGAAACAGTGGAAACAGTGTCAGACTTTATTTTTCTGGGCTCCAAAATCACTGCAGATGGTGATTGCAGCCATGAAATTAAAAGACGCTTACTCCTTGGAAGGAAAGTTATGACCAACCTAGATAGCATATTCAAAAGCAGAGACATTACATTGCCAACAAAGGTCCGTCTAGTCAAGGCTATGGTTTTTCCTGTGGTCATGTATGGATGTGAGAGTTGGACTGTGAAGAAAGCTGAGCGCCGAAGAATTGATGCTTTTGAACTGTGGTGTTGGAGAAGACTCTCGAGAGTCCCTTGGACTGCAAGGAGATCCAACCAGTCCATTCTGAAGGAGATCAGCCTTGGGTGTTCTTTGGAAGGAATGATGCTAAAACTGGGACTCCAGTACTTTGGCCACCTCATGCGAAGAGTTGATTCATTGGAAAAGACTCTGATACTGGGAGGGATTGGGTGCAGGAGGAGAAGGGGACAACAGAGGATGAGATGGCTGGAGGGCATCACTGACTCAATGGACGTGAGTCTGAGTGAACGCCAGGAGTTGCTGATGGACAGGGAGGCCTGGCGTGCTGCAGTTCATGGGGTTGCGAAGAGTTGGACATGACTGAGCGACTGAACTGAACTGAACTGAAATACTATCCTTCCTACATTCCTTATGTGAGAGTGCTGGTTCCAAGAGATGAACTGTATAACCATCCAACACATGGCTGAGGTTATAGACAATCTCATTTTAGATGTATCGGAGGTAGAATGGGGGCATAAGGCTGTGGAAGACTAATTCCTCCTCCTTGCTAGTTTTGCCTTTTAAAGGCTTGCCCTGGACATAGCTCCCTAACTAAAATGTATGCTTCCTTGCGCACGGGGGAAATCACATTCTTTCAGACCCCGAGGTGCCATCATACATTGGTAGAGACCCAGCGCATGCCTGTCCCGTGAGAGATGGAGTTGATCCACAATTCCCTGCCTAGGAACGCCCTCTTCTTGGCTCCTCTTCCCATTCCCCATTCCCCACCCCTGCCCCTCCCCCAGTATGTCCATCAGATACACTTCCCAGGTGCCCCAGTGTTGGGAACACCCAGCACCACATCTTTGCCGCAGCAGAACTCTAACAGGGCTCTGGCACTGGGGGCTCGCCCAGAAAGCCTGCCTGCCTGGGGCAGGCACCATCTGAAGTTCCACATCAGGATGCAGAGAAGCACGTAGCCCTTCTGGCTGCTTCTCTTGGTGGAACCTGGTGATCTGTGGTCCAGAATAAGGGATCGTTTTGGGTGGAGCTCAATGCAAACAGCATGTGGTCACATCCAGCCTGAAAAGGGCTTGGCCAGTCAGAGCCGAGGAAAAGGAGATGGATGTTAGGAAACAGGAGTCTGTGCTGAGCAGCTCACACAGCTGTTAGCAAGTGTGCGGAAGGGGCTGCGGCGTTTGCTTCTTTGTTCATGAACACAAAGCTGCAGATGGGGGAGGCACCAGTTGACTTTATCCCTTCCAAAGAGGAGAGCTGGGATTCCAGGTGGGGTCGGGGGCCATGGCTCCTGACTTCCAGGAACACCTGATTTTGCCAGGAGTTTCAGTGAGGAGTTAGGGAGGTGACATAGGTAACCGTAAAGGTGGGGACAGATGGGGCCCTGGGGTTGTAACAAGAGGGCTGGCACTGGGGGAGTCTGGGGCGATGTTACTCTTTAAAATTTACGTGACCAGTGAGAGGGCAGCCACGCTTGCTTTGAAGACAGAATCTGCAGGCTAGGGAGGCCTCCTGCCAGCTGGACTGTCAGCCCACTTCCTTGTCTTGTTCTGTAGGCTGCCGCCTCTCCTCAGACACCCTTCTCCCACCTGAGGCTGTGTCCCCTCAAGGCCCCCAGCTGCCCTTGAGGCAGCTCCCTGACCTTTTTCAAGGTCACACATCACACCCTCCTGTCCTTTTTGGATTCTTCTGATTACCAGAAACTGGGCTTCCCAGGTGGCGCTAGTGGTAAAGAACCCAACTGCCAATGCAGGAGATGCAGGAGATGTATGAGATGCAGGTTCAATCCCCAGGTCAGGAAGATCCCTGGAGGAGGAAATGGCAACCCACTAGCAGTGTTCTTGCCTGGAGAATTCCATGGACAGAGGAGCCTGGCAGGCTGCAGTCCATGGGGTCGCACAGAGTCAGACATGACTGAGTGCATGGACACACACACACAAGGTGGAAACTCTGCTGATTAGAAATCTGGTTAATTATTGCTGCTGCTGCTGCTGCTAAGTCCCTTCAGTCATGTCCAACTCTGTGCAACCCCATAGACGGCAGCCCACCAGGCTCCTCTGTTCATGGGATTCTCCAGGCAAGAACACTGCAGCGGGTTGCCATTTCCTTCTCCAATGCATGAAAGTGAAAAGTGAAAGTGAAGTCGCTCAGTCGTGTCTGACTCTTAGCGACCCCATGGACTGCAGCCCACCAGGCTCCTCCGTCCATGGGATTCTCCAGGCAAGAGTACTGGAGTGGGGTGCCATTGCCTTCTCCAGGTTAATTATCGATAGTTCTTCCAAATGCGAATGGAGCTGGGTGGGTCTGTGCTCAGACTCTCTTCTCCCAGAATCCCTTGTGAGATGGTCCAGGTGATTCTCAAGACTAGTGGTCTCAGAGGCTGAGTGTGCTACAGGAATTTCCCAACTCTTTGGTTTTATTTGCTGGAGACTAAAGACTCAGCCTCTGTTCTAGGGGTGGAGAAAAATGTATGTGTGTAAATTTCTTTTTTAAGGAATTTTCAAAGGAAATGTTGACCTAGACTTCATTTTTGCCTAATTTGCTCCATCAGAATCTAACTCCCTCGTCAGTCAGAACCCCACTGCACTTCGGTTTTTATGTGTGACTTTGTGTCTGTGTTGACAGCCACGTTGATCCAAGTGAACAGTTGCTGAGGAGTAAACCATTATGGAACACTGCATGTCTAAAACTGCTTTTATTTCACCCTCACAATCGATGGATAGTGTGACTGGGTGGTTGCTGTTGTTCAGTCGCTCAGTTGTGTCAGACTCTTTGCAACCCCATGGACTGCAGCACTCGAGGCCTTCCTGCCCCTCACGATCTCCCGGAGTTTGCCCAAGTTCATATCCACTGAGTTGGTGATGCTATCCAAACATCTTATCCTCTGCCACCCTCTTCTCCTTTTGCCTTCAACTGTTGCCAGCATCAGGGTCTTTTCCAGTGAGTATGACTGGGTATAAAATTCTAAACCAGAAAATATATATATACAAAAATCTAAACCAGAATATAAATTTCTAAGCCAGAAACATTTTTCTGTCAGATTTTCAAGGATTTGCTCAATTGTGTTCCAATACTGCAGTAATGAGACCAGAGCCATTCTGATTTGTTGATTACCTTTGATTACTTGTAGAAAACCTGTTTTGGTTTTTTTCCTTTTGCTCTGGGAACTTGCAGGGTGTTTCCCCCAGTGTTCTGAAATTTCACAAGGATGTGTCTTGGTTTGTCTTCTCCCGGTTTCCCAGGAGCTGAGCCTGAGGCAGAAGGCTTTTGTGCAGCTGTTTCATTGGGGATGAGCACCGTCTCAGTGAACACGCAGCAAAGCAGGGAGGAATGTTATGAGGATCCATTACTGATTAAGCTGGCTGCTGCTAGTGAAGTGAAAGTTGCTCAGTTGTGTCCCACTCTTTGCAGGCCCATGGACTGTTACCCACCAGGCTCCTCTGTCCACGGAGTTCTCCAGGCCAGAGTACTGGAGTGGGTTGCCATTTCCTTCTCCAGGGGATCTTTCCAATCCAAGGATTCAACCCAGGTCTCCTGCATTGCAGGCAGACTCTTTACCGTTTGAGCCACCAGGGAAGCCCAAGTGCTGCTAAGTGCAGTTGATGCAGGGTCTTACAGACCTACTAAGACGCTGCACAACTGAATTCAGGATCGCTTGAATTTATGCACTGGATTCCGTCTCCCAGGGATCAAAATTGGCTCCACTTGACCTGAGTTTGCCCTGTATTTCCAGGCTGTGTACTCCTGGGTACCACAAACCTGCTAGTCATGGGGCCTGGGGGAGGGGCCCGTGAGCGACGGAGCATCTGAGGTTAGGCTGTCAGGATGTACCTACTGGGCTTAGAGAGCCTCAAGTAACCCCTGCTGTGGAAGCTTCCGCTTTTAATGTCTGCTGCTGCTGCTGCTAAGTCGCTTCAGTCGTGTCCGACCCTGTGCAACCCCATAGACAGCAGCCCACCAGGCTCCCCCGTCCCTGGGATTCTCCAGGCAAGAACACTGGAGTGGATTGCCATTTCCTTCTCCAGTGCATGAAAGTGAAAAGTGAAAGTGAAGTCGCTCAGTCATGTCTGATTCTTCGTGACCCCATGGACTGCAGCTTACCAGGCTCCTCTGGCCATGGGATTTTCCAGGCAAGAGTACTGGAGTGGGGTGCCATCACCTTCTCCGGCTTTTAAAGTCTGCAGCCATCCAAATGCAAATGAGTGTCTGTGTCTGGGCGGGGAGGGAATTGCAAACAATTGAGTTCACCACAATAGGAGTCCTGCTTTCAGCCATTTTCTTGGCTACTTGGGTAAGGCCTTTGCCACTCACTCACCTGTTTTCTAACTTCCTGAATTTTACCTGATCAGTGCCTCCCGTTCAGTTCTCTTTATCCTTATCAGTTTGTCCCTTGAAGAGAAGAGCTTTTTACTGTTGTTTTTTGTGAGGTTTCAGAAGGGTGGAGAGGAATGGCCGGTGTTTCATCCACCAGGTTTAGATGAACAACAGCTTTGCTTTTCTAAATTGAATTGTTTGACTCCAAGCCAGCCCCCACTTCAGTTACCCAACATCAGACAGAAAGCCCAGCTTAACCTACCTCTGAAAGCCTTGGCTTTTGAAAGCAGAGGCTTTTTATTCTCTCTTGGGCAGGAAGAGGCCAACTTTCCAGGTTTACTTTCTTGCTTGGAGAATGGTTGTGAAGACGAAACAACTCTTGTTCTCTGAGGCTTCTATAGTAGCAGGGACAGACGTCTGGTTCATACAGTGATGTGGTCAGCTGGACCCAGCTTTGAATCCCACCTCTGCCACTTAGCTATGAAGCTGTGAGGACGTGACCCGAACTCCCTGGGGCTCAGTTTCCTCGATGCCTGGTGTGAACAGTGATGCCTTCCCTACAGGGAGGTTGCTGGGAGTAGACGAGCCGTCATGGGTCAAATAGCTGGCATGGACCGGGCACAGGAGGTGCTCCATCATGTTGGCTACAGATGACGTCATGGAGCTATCTGGAGGGAGGGGCTCTGTGCCTCCAAGACGGTTCCATCCCTGCTGCAGGCTTGGCTGCCCAGCTCCTCACTCATCCTCTTGAGCCCCAGGCCACCTGCTGGGATGGACTCTATGCCCCATGGTTGTTGGGAAATGTCCCATGACACCCCGATTCCACCCACCATGGCAAGGTCCCTTTATTTTTTATTCAACCCACATACTGCCCATCTGATAAACTTGCTAAAGGCAAAATTAAAGATTGCATTTTTCTATTTCAGAGGCCAAGGGTTTGTTGTTGTTTAGTTGCTGAGGCATGTATGACTTTTATGACCCCATGGAGGTGTAGCCCACAAGGCTCCTCTGTCCATGGGATTTCCCAGGCAAGAATACTGGAGTGGGTTGCCATGCCCTCCTCTGGGGGATCTTCCTAACCCAGAGGTCAAACCCATGTCTCCTGAATTACAAGCAGATTCTTTAGCTGAGAAGCCTGATTCCAAGGGCAGCTTTGTTGTAGGCCTCCCGAGGACTAGTCTTCAAGGCATTTTATGGCTGAGCCCTCCTCTCCTCATGGCAAGCACCTCTCCAGTAGTGTTTAACTGTCTCCAGGGCTCCACGGCCGATGTGCAGAAGTCACACTGGGCCTGCAGAACTGGAGCCGGAGACTGCTCTTTGGCCACTTAAGCAAGTGGTGGCTCCAAGGAGGCATCAGTTCCCGAGACCTCGTCACGCTCCTTCCTCTCAACCAGCTGTGAGTTACCAGTCTTCAGAGTGCTATGACCCAACCATTACCGCTGTGCACAGATGGAGCAAGTGAGGTAAAGGATAGTAACCTAAAGAAGGTGCTGGAGATGCAAAGTGCTGTGGGGATTTAATAATCCTGGGGTTAAATAATAGTGCTGAGTAATTGCTATCAAAATACATGCAATGCCCTGTTTTTAGCACTTTGTTAAAATTCACCACAGCTCTTTGGGGTCAATACCATTGTCATACCCATTTTTCAGGTGAGGAAACTGACTTTATGTAACACACTCATTAGTGGTAAAGCCGGTGTTTGGACCAAGAGAGTCCAGCTCCTCCAGGGTGTCCTTCAGGACTCTGCCTTTCTTTGCTAAGTAGTCACCGAGGGAGCGGAGAAGGCAATGGCACCCCACTCCAGTACTCGTGCCTGGAAAATCCCATGGATGGAGGAGCCTGGAAGGCTGCAGTCCATGGGGTCGCTGAGGGTCGGACACAACTGAACGACTTCACTTTCACTTTTCACTTTCATGCATTGGAGCAGGACATGGCAACCCACTCCAGTGTTCTTGCCTGGAGAATCCCAGAGACGGGGGAGCCTGGTGGGCTGCCGTCTGTGGGGTCGCACAGAGTCGGACACGACTGAAGTGACTTAGCAGCAGTAGCAGCAGCACTGAGGGAGAAGGAAGCCCATCATCTCCTGTGTCTCACCTGGGATCAGGTTCCCAGCTCACATAACGAAGAGACAGATCCAGAAATTCCTCTGGTCTTCTAAAGCCTTTTCCTGGAACTGGCTTCCCCATGTCATCTGGGAGCATCAGGAATGCTTTTGGATAAGCACCGAGGGCCTTAGCTGATCCTTCTGTCCTGTGTTCCCATATTCCCAGGCCTGGCTCCTGTGTGCTGGGAAAGCGCTTGGGATTCCGAAAGAGTTGGAATCCCAGCTCTTGTATTAGTTGGTGTGCCACCTGGTGCAAATGACTAAGTCTTTCTGAACCTCAATTTCTTCATCTGTAAAATGGGCATTGTGAGAATCCCTCCTTCCTTTCCAGGGTTGTGAGAACGTCTGGAAACAGCATCCTTCTCGCCATGTAGAGAAAAACACTAAACAAGTGTGAGATGAGTGATGTGGTGGAGTCCTCGGGGAGTGACAGCCAGCTGCTCCTTGGCTTTCCGTACTCTGACTGCACCCCTTCAAGCTTAGGGAGATAGATGCCCCAGACTTAGGCAAGGCCAGTTCTGTGGAAGAATTTGGGGTGGCCAAAACTCGTTCAGGGCAAATAATTGTATTATTTGCACAGTGAGACAGTGAGTTGCTTAAGGACAGAGCCAAGCCTTTTCACGTTCACATCCCTGTTTCCTGGTCCAGTGCCTGGCCTATAGGGGTGGTCAGAGTAAAAGGCTAAGATTGTGATGGAGCAGATTTTGTCTAGGGAGCAGCACTTTTCCATACCTCAGCCCTACACAGTCCCTTTGGAGGAGGTTGCCTGCCTCGTGCCCTAGGTTCCTTGACACCCAACACTGGCGCCCTGAGGGTCTCAGAAGAGCCCGACAGCACCTGGCTCTCCCTGCATCCTCCGCTTCACGGTGCTCTAATATCATGTTGATTTCCAGGCAGGCAGCTGTAGGTAACTGGCCATTCTGATCAGTGTGAGGTGAACCTCATTACAGTTTTGATTTGCATTTCTCTAATACTAATAAGCAGTGTTGAGCATCTTTTCATGTACTTTTTAGCCATCTGTATATCTTCTTTCCTGGAGGAGAGCACAGCAACCCACTCCAGTATTCTTGCCTGGAGGATTCCACGGACACAGGAGCCTGGAAGGCTACAGTCCATAGCATCAGTTAGAGTCAGACACAACTGAAGTGACTTAGCACAGCACATGTCTTCTTTGGAGAAATGTCTGTTTAGATGTTGTGCTCATTTTTTTTTTTTTTGGTATTGAGCTGTAGGAGATCTTTGTATATTTTGAAGATTAATTCCTTATCAGTTGTGTCATATGTGAGTTTTTTTCTCCCATTCTGTAGGTTATCTTTTCATTTTATTTATGGTTTCCTTTGCTCTGCAAAGCTTTTAAGCTTAATTAGGTCCCGTTTGTTTATTTTTGTTTTTGTTTCCATTAATCCAGGAGATGGACCCAAAAAAGATATTGCTACAATTTGTGTCAAAGAGTGTCCTGTCTGTGTTTTCCTCTAAGAGTTTTATAGTATCTGGTCTTATGTTTAGGTCTTTAATCGATTTTGAGTTCATTTTTGTGTATGGTGTTAGAGAATGTTCTAATTTCATTCTTTTACATGTAACTGTCCCATTTTCCCAGCACCACTTATTGAAGAAACTGTCTTTTCTCCATTACATATTCTTGCCTCCTTTGTCATAGATTAATTGACCACAGATGTGTGGGTTTATTTCTGGGATTTTTATCCGGTTCCATAGATCTGTCTTTCTGTTTCTGTGCTGGTATCATACTGTTTTGATTGCTGTAGCTTTGTAGTATAGTCTGAAGTCAGGAAGTCTGTAAATCTTAATTTCTGTAGTTTCAAATTCATCATGTTGGTACATACTTCGTGAGATTCTGAGTGTGCCTGGTGCATGGTCTATGCTTGGTAAGTGGCTGTTGTTAATAAGGTCTGCTGTATCCACTTCTCAAGTCAGATATGTTCAATTTCTGGCTACAGTCTTCAGAATGCTTGAGCTAAAAGGCACTCTGGCACCATCTTCTTTTGGAAGGAGCAGGAGAACCACCTGTGTGGTTCTGAGATCAAGCCCTAGACCTAATTTGAGGATAACAGATTATTAGAAACCTGCTTCTGATATTACCTCTCAAATATGCCCAGATTGGAGTGGGTCAAATGGTGGCATTTTCTAACTGATATTCTTCTATTTATTAAAGTAGCACATGAGACACAACAAAGTTATTTTCATTTTGAAAGAAAAATAAATATAGCCTGAAAGCACTTTATTTTCCCTCAATTTAACCAGTGCAAAAAGGCTGACCTCACTCACGCCTCGTTTTACACTTGAGCTGACCAGTCCCAGAGAGCTAAGCCTTTGAGAGCAGGGCCTGCCCCTGGGGCCCTGTGCGGTCCTCTGGAATCAGGGCTGGGGCAGGGGCTGTGGATGGCAGCTCCCTTCCAGGGTGAGCCGGCTACTAGGTCACTGGCTCTGGAGCCAGTCAGTCTGGGTTCACCTCATGGTGCTGCTGTCTGTGAGCGCTGGGTCCCCTCAATTCTCTGTGCCTTGTTTTCCTCACTGTAAAATGGGATAGTAATCCTCATACCTACCTCATAAGACTGGCATACAGATTAAATGAGTTAACAGAAGTCAAGTTCTCCAAATAGTCCCAGGCTCATAGTGAACACTGAATAAATGTTAGTTATCATTCCTTTGGGTTTTCCCCCTCCTGAAGATTGGCCAGGCCAGAAATTACAGGGGCAGAAGTCCTTTCTTATCTTGAAGTTGCTGATGTGGAGGGAAAATCACAGCTTGCAAAGGAACTGAGCAAGGGGCCTGGCGGGGTGGTGGCTTAGGAGCTAGGCAGCCTGGGGTTCTGCCCACAGTGGAACAAATGCTTCCAGCCTCCACGGCCCAGGAGTCCCCTGGGAGAGGGGTGCTGTGTGCCTGGAGGGTCCAGTGAGCCCTGCCTGTTGCCTTTGCCCCCAGAGTCTTGTGCATGCCCAGCTCTCCCTTCCTGGGGTTAGATTCTGAGTTCAGCCAAGGGAAGCAGAATTTGAGCAAGTCCAGCCCGCAGTGTTACTCACAGCATCAACATGTGGTTTTAATCCAGCCCTCTGAAAATATGCTTATGTATTCCCTCTCACCCTGGCCATGGTTTTGTTATGAAAATCATTTGGCTGATCTTTAAAAAAATGAAACAGAAATTTCCACATTGCAAAATCTCTGCCAGTCTCAGCCAGAGTCTGAGTCGCGGTGAACCAGCAATCAGCCAGGGGGGTTGTGTCGTAGACAGGAGAGGTCGGGGGACATGACAGAGGGGGCTGTCACTCCTTTAGTGGAGACTAAACCAGAGCCAACTTTGATTTTTATCCGTCCCCTCCCCGCATACACGTACATCATATAGCTTCTCTCCACCCCTTCTCCCACCAGGACACCTCCACTGAGAAGCACTGTACAAGTGCTTTGCAATTCTGTCTGCTGTGATGGGAAAGGACCACGCGGTCTCTGTATTCTCCCCACTGGCCATGCCCTGCATGTTATGCCATCTGCCACGGCACTTCAGCACAGGACCGGGTTTTTGTCATCTTTTTTTGACCTCTGGGAGTTGAGAAAAAATGGCTCTGCCTCCATCCCTGCCAGCCGGTTCGTGTGACAGCCCTGGGCTGTCAGGGTTCACAGCAGGACATTCTGGGAGGTGGTCTGGGGACGGGATAAGTAGGGCCCCAAAGTGAGGCCAAGTCCTGACGAGTTTTCCCAAAGTAGAAGGGCATTTCTTTCCCTGTGGCCCTTTAGAAATGAGAAAGAGTCTCCCGCTGGTGGTTTCAGTACAAACTGTAATCGAGTCCTTTTCCCCAAATGTTTCTGGTTTCTCAAACTGTGTCTGTGCAAAGGCTACCAGCGTATGTTGGAATTTTTCCCGGAAGTTCTTCTTAAAAGGCCTCCCCAGTTTTCATTTGACTGAAGGGGTCCTCCAGGCCATGTCATGGGGGGAAAATGGTCATGGGACGTGTCTGTGACCAGGCTGCAGCGTCATCGTCGCCAGAGCCAGCCATGCCTCTGTAGTGACACCACTGTGCCCTTACTAGTCAAGGGGAGGGCGCCGTGCTTGGTTACTAAACCACTTCACTGCTTTCTGACCAAGGGCACACGCTGAGCCCCAAAGAAGTCACCCAAGGATCTGAACGAGTTAGGGTTCGCTGTGATCATGTGCATAGCAAACAGCCCACAGTCGCGATGGTTCCCAACAGTCTACAGCCTTATCTTGGTTCCAGGGCTGTGGGTTCACTGGGCCCAGTGAATGTGGCTGGGCAGGGGCCAGGCTGGGCATTGGGTTCAGGTCTACTTGGTGCCTCACCTTGGACATGCTTCTGTCACCGTGGCGCACGAGTCTGCAAGATGGCTAGCGCCACACAAGCACAGGTAAAGCCACCGTCAGGACGTGGCCTGTGTTTTGTCCACTTGCATTCCATTGGCAGAAGCAAGTCACACGACCAAGGTCAGACAGTGGGGAGGTATGTCCCACCTTCAGAGAAGCCGTGGCAGGATGAGGAGCCCCCTTACAGTTGTAAGGGAACCCCAAATCTCTGTTGTTTGCTTTTAGCCTTCATGCATGTGTCCTTCCTAGCTCCCACCCTTTCTCTCCTCAGCTCCCCACACGCTTTAAAGCCAAGTGATTCCTTCCTGTCCCATCCTGGGTTATCTCTGGATGGAGCCTCTGCAGGGCGAGACCTTTCTTACTGCCCAGGTGGCCTTCTCCTAGCTTTCATTTGTGGCTTTATG
The DNA here is from genome assembly GCF_029407905.1 of Bubalus kerabau. NCBI lineage: Eukaryota > Metazoa > Chordata > Mammalia > Artiodactyla > Bovidae > Bubalus > Bubalus kerabau. The sequence continues at coordinate 16,718,616 of NC_073643.1, forward strand.
ATGAAAGAGTTTCTCTTTCTGTCTCTACCTTGAGCTGTGCTCCCAAATGTCCCCATTACAATATGCCGAACTCCAGGAAGGAGTGGTGCTGGGTATTTTTCAGATCCCTGGAAAACAGAGGGAGTTCAGAAAGCGGGGACAGAAACCCCAATCCCACCATGTAAATGTACCAAACCATGTATTGGGTCCTTTCTATATTTTGACTCACTTATTTTGCTCACGTCAATCTTTGTAAGGAGGGATTATCTCATTCTCCCCCCCTTTTATAATGGAGGAAATAGGGCAGAGCGGTTGTGTATTTACCCATTGTAACACAGCCCAGAAGGGCGACAAGCTGATCTAGAACTCGCATGTGTCTTCCCCAAAGCTTTTCTGGCTCCCCTCTTTCTCCACCCTTCTTCCTCTGCAGCTGTGAGTGGGTGGGGCTGCTGGGGAAGAGGGCATCTTCTCTGAGGAATCAAGGGAGAGTCTTGGTGAAAGGGTGGGAGGTGGGATTTGAGCAGGGAGGAGACGCAGAGCAACTGTAGAACCATCTTCTTTCCCTCCTGCCGCCAGCATCACGAGCGCGTCTCCCATCATGTATTAGACGTGGGGGGAGGGTGGGGCAGGTTCCACTGGCACATGTGCAGCAGTGGGGGCGGTTAGGATCCAGCAGCTAACTTTCTAGGACACGAGGCATCATTCCCTTTACTCCTTTCTCTGATGTGCTCTTATTCAGCTGAATATTTCTCCTCAGAGGATGTTTTTACAGTTCGATCAAAGCAGGTATTTTTTTTTCCCCAAAGCTTTACTTGGGTGGCCCTGCAGGGACATCTGCTCATGGTCATTTTGAACCTTTCTCTCTGCACAACTGCACAATTGCCAGCCTTCCCCAGGTTGTCCAAGGCCAAGTGAGGCCGAGAGAAGGATCAAAACAGCCTGTCTTCTTGAAACATTTTTAAAAGACGATTTATGTTTCCCTAGTGGCATCCAGAACTTTGAGAATCTAGACTATGAATCCAACTTGAAAACCTATTTTTTTCTTTTCAGAAGGGAGAAAAAGAAACCCAAACAGACTTCTTTGTCCATGGCCACCCCTACTTTTAATTAGAAATGCTGTTGTTCTGGCCGGCCTGTGATTCTGGGCAAGTGAGCACTCTGGACTTTCCAGTTTTCTCCTTTGTAAAATAGGAATTGAGTCATTCCCATTTCCCTACGTTGTTTTAAGGATTAGAGGAGAGAATAACTCATATTCAACTGAAAAGTTAACATCAGTAATGGTACCTGCAGTTGGTTGAATCTGGGGGTGTGGAGCCCATGGTTATGGAGGACCAGCTGCATTATTTGAGTTTTTCACAGTGCTTCTCTATGCATGTGTTACATGTGTGTGTTCAGTCGCTTCAGTCGTGTCCAAATCTTTTGCGACCCCCAGGCTCTGCTGTCCATGGAATTTTCCAGGCCAGAATACTGGAGTTGGGTTGCCATTTCCTCCTCCAGGGAATCTTCCCAACTCAGGGATCTAACCCACCTCTCCTGCAGCTCCTGCTTTGGCAGGTGGATTCTTTACCACTGGGCCACCTGGGAAGCGTATCACACATATGTGTGTTAAGTAGTAATAAAAGCGGTATTAAAGCATATATAATAAATAAGGACAACAGTTTAGACTCTCACTTCAAAAGGATCATCCGCTAAAGAAAGGCATCTTAGAGGGAGACAAGGACCATCTGTTTTATAGAATAGAGGCTCAGTCCCTCGGGGCATATCCTGTGGCAATGTACAGAATGCCACTCACAATTGTCCCTCTGAAGGATGGAGGCTGGGCGTTTATCCACTGACTTTTTTTATAACATTAAAAAACTCTATTTATTTTTGGCCGTGCTGGCTCTTTGTTGCTGCACGGGCTTTCTCTATTTGTGGTGCGTGGGCTTCTCGTTGTGGTGGCTTCTCTTGTTGAGGAGCGTGGGCTCTAGGGTACTCGGGCTTCAGTAATTGTGGTTCCCCGGCTCCGGAGCCCAGGCTTAATAGTTGTGATACGTGGGCTTAGTTGCTCCACGGCATGTGGGATCTTCCCGGACCAGGGATCGAACCAGTCTCCTGCAGTGGCAGGCGGATTCTTTATCACTGAGCCACCAGGGAAGCCCTGCCCACTGACTTTTGTCTCCTGTTGGTTGAGGGTTGTCCCCAAAGGTGTTAATTTCTTCTGTGCCTCCCTGACAGTGGGCAAGAATGCAGGGAATGATTCTGGGGCTTGAGGTGGGAAGCTGGCAATGTGCAGGGGGACTGTCCACTGTGAGGGCAGCTGGCGTCAGCCGGGGGTCCAGGGGAACATAACATAGGGCACAAAAGCATCTTTCATAGAGAGGAGGCCCCTGGAGCCCCAAATAGGGGAGATCTCCAGAATTGGAGGAGGCCTGCTGAGGATATATCTGAAGGAAAAGAAATCATGTCTGGAAGAGACACCAGCACCGCCGTGTTCACTGCAGCATCATTCACAATCGCCAAGACGTGGAAATAACATACGTATCTCTCAGTGGGTGAATGGATCCAGAAAACGCACACGTGCATACCACGCGATATTATTCAGCCACTAGAGAAAGAAGGAAATCCTGCCATTTGCAACAAACATGGATAAACATGGAGGACATTAAGCTAAGTGAGATAGTCCAGACAGAGAAAGACAAATCCTGTGTAGTATCACTTGTATGTAGAATCTTAAAAAAAAAAAAAAAAAAAGACTTTCAGCTGTAAAATAAGTTCTGAGGATCTAATGTACAGCATGGTGACTGTACTTAGTAATACGGTATCGTTTACTTGAAATTTGCAAGAACAGTAGATCTTAAGCGTTCTTACTACACACAGGAAAAGGTCTGTGTGAAGGAATGGATGTGTTAACTAAGAACTATGGTGAACATGTCACAGGCTATGCATGTATCAAATCGTCATGTTCAGTAATTTAAATATACACAGTTGTTGTTGTTTTTTTGTCAGTTATACCTCGGTAAAGCTGGGGAAACAATGTGGGGAAAAAAGGAAGAAAAAGAAAGAATTCTTAGGGCTCCTAGGCAGGGAGCCAGTCTAATCTGAGATTTCTCCACAGCATCATCTGAAGTTAGAAAACTGTAGAGCAGGACCTACAAGCTATTCCAAGAAGGTAATTGTGAGCAGTATTTTATATCTCGCCAAACTTTCTTTCAGGTACGAATACAATAGAAAAATAGTTTTGAACATGCAAGAACCCAGAGACTATTGTTCCCATGAGTACTTCTTGAGAAAATTATGGAGTTTTAACTTCAATCAAGCAAGAAATAATGAAAAACTAGGGCAAAGGGGACAGGAGTAAGCAAAGAATATACCTAACTGAAGAACTAAGACCAAACAAATATGAATATTGGAGTAATAGAGTAGAAGGGGCATGATTTATATCCTAACAATACAGAAATGACACAAATATAAAACTTTGGAAGGTGAATGAAGGAAAAGGTGGGAGAAAGAATAAACATGCTATTCATAAGTAATAACTGGGGGCCAAAGACTGTCATTTATTTTTTTTTTCGCCTTTGAAAAGATTTATTATTATTTTTTAATTTTATTTTATTTTTAAACTTTACATAATTGTATTCATTTTGCCAAATATCAAAATGAATCCGTCACAGGTATACATGTGTGCCCCACCCTGAACCCTCCTCCCTCCTCCCTCCCCATACCATCCCTCTGGGTCGTCCCAGTGCACTAGCCCCAAGCATCCAGTATCGTGCATCGAACCTGGACTGGCAACTCGTTTCATACATGATATTTTACATGTTTCAATGCCATTCTCCCAAATCTTCCCACCCTCTCCCTCTCCCACAGAGTCCATAAGACTGTTCTATACATCAGTGTCTCTTTTGCTGTCTCGTACACAGGGTTATTGTTACCATCTTTCTAAATTCCATATATATGCGTTAGTATACTGTATTGGTATTTTTCTTTCTGACTTACTTCACTCTGTATAATAGGCTCCAGTTTCATCCACCTCATTAGAACTGATTCAAATGTATTCTTTTTAATGGCTGAGTAATACTCCATTGTGTATATGTACCACAGCTTTCTTATCCGTTCATCTGCTGATGGACATCTAGGTTGCTTCCATGTCTTGGCTATTATAAACAGTGCTGCGATGAACATTGGTGTACACGTGTCTCTTTCCCTTCTGGTTTCCTCAGTGTGTATGCCCAGCAGTGGGATTGCTGGATCATAAGGCAGTTCTATTTCCAGTTTTTTAAGGAATCTCCACACTGTTCTCCATAGTGGCTGTACTAATTTGCATTCCCACCAACAGTGTAAGAGGGTTCCCTTTTCTCCACACCCTCTCCAGCATTTATTGCTTGTAGACTTTTGGATCGCAGCCATTCTGACTGGTGTGAAATGGTACCTCATAGTGGTTTTGATTTGCATTTCTCTGATAATAAGTGATGTTGAGCATCTTTTCATGTGTTTGTTAGCCATCTGTATGTCTTCTTTGGAGAAATGTCTATTTAGTTCTTTGGCCCATTTTTTGATTGGGTCATTTATTTTTCTGGAGTTGAGCTGTAGGAGTTGCTTGTATATTTTTGAGATTAGTTGTTTGTCAGTTGCTTCATTTGCTATTATTTTCTCCCATTCTGAAGGCTGTCTTTTCACCTTGCTAATAGTTTCCTTTGATGTGCAGAAGCTTTTAAGGTTAATTAGGTCCCATTTGTTTATTTTTGCTTTTATTTCCAATATTCTGGGAGGTGGGTCATAGAGGATCCTGCTGTGATGTATGTCGGAGAGTGTTTTGCCTATGTTCTCCTCTAGGAGTTTTATAGTTTCTGGTCTTACGTTTAGATCTTTAATCCATTTTGAGTTTATTTTTGTGTATGGTGTTAGAAAGTGTTCTAGTTTCATTCTTTTACAAGTGGTTGACCAGATTTCCCAGCACCACTTGTTAAAGAGATTGTCTTTTCTCCATTGTATATTCTTGCCTCCTTTGTCAAAGATAAGGTGTCCATATGTGCGTGGATTAATCTCTGGGCTTTCTATTTTGTTCCATTGATCTATATTTCTGTCTTTGTGCCAGTACCATACTGTCTTGATAACTGTGGCTTTGTAGTAGAGCCTGAAGTCAGGTAGGTTGATTCCTCCGGTTCCATTCTTCTTTCTCAAGATCGCTTTGGCTATTCGAGGTTTTTTGTATTTCCATACAAATTGTGAAATTATTTGTTCTAGCTCTGTGAAGAATACTGTTGGTAGCTTGATAGGGATTGCATTGAATCTATAAATTGCTTTGGGTAGTATACTCATTTTCAAAGACTGTCATTTAAAGCTGACAAAATATAGTAGAAATGTAAGCATTTTTAATTGTACAAAGGCAAACATTTTAAAAGATAATACTAATGATTAAGGGGTTTCTCTGGTGGCTCAGACAGTAAAAAAATCTGCCTGCAATGCTGGAGACCTGGGTTCAATCCCTGCATTGGGAAGATCCCCTGTTGGAGGGCATGGCAACGCAATCCAGTATTCTTGCCTGAAGAATCCCATGCACAGAGGAGCCTGGAGGGCTACAGTCCATGGGGTCGCAAAGAGTCAGGCATGACTGAGTGACTGAGCACACAGCACAATGATTAAAACTGAATAATGATCGAATGGTAGGGGATGGGGAAGAGGAAATATGCTAATTTTATGATTGTTCTTACTAGGATTTAAGAGCTGGTGTTTAAAGAACTGGACATTTAAGGGTATATAGTCAGGAAGGGTCCAATTATTATAATTCAAATAAAAATTTCCAAAATGTGGTAAGAAATATGCACCATGAAAAAAGTAAAGGGAACTGAAAGCATAGTGAAAGACTTCAAAAATTATAAATACAGAAAACATACCGTGAAAGACCATGGCAGAACAAAGACTAAACATGTACAGCATCTCAAGTAGTGGAACTGGGCTAAATCCACCCGGTGAGAGAAGAACACAGAGCTGGGCCAGGCTCGGAACCGGAACCAGAAACTTCGGTGGCTGGCCAGGAGCTCCCCCCATGTGGTGTCTGGTTTGGGGCTGTTTGCTCTCTCCCTGCAGACTCCCTCTCAGTAGACTATGGTCACTGCTGTCGTCGGTAGCTGGTCTGCCATGTGCCCCTGACGTCAAGTTCATGAGCAGAAAAAAGCCAACCTTGCTGACCTGTCACAGGCTCTGGTTCCCGGGGGCAGGGTCGGGGCTGAGGGGCTATTTGGCCTCGTGTAGGTCAGGGTCCTGGGTGGCCCCATCAGCTCTGGTCCAGGGTCAGGGTGCCTGGACTGCTGGAGTTTGTGTGGATGGAGGTGGGGCTCCAGGCTCACAGTTGCAGGGGCCCCAAAGTACAGTGGCTTGAACAACCCTTGCCAGTTCTGCACCCATGGGCTCACGCAAGCTCCCAAGCGCCTTCCTTCTTGTGGCCCCTTGGTGCCCACGAATCGGAATCACCTGGAAAACAAGTTTCCACATGGTACTGATGCTGCTGGTCCCGAGACCACGTGTTGAAAAACTACTGCCCCAGAATATGTCCTTTGCCAACGGTCTGGAGCTGACTCGGCCACATGTGGGCCCGGAGAGGCGAGCCGAGGCAGCCAACCTCTTTTTGAACAGATGGGGTGAATAAAAGTGACTGCTTCAGGCCCTGGGCAAGGACTTAGTCCCAGGGTCACACTTGGCTGCCAGGGAGGCCAGGCAAGGCCATCTGCGGCTGGGTGGCTGTGTGCCCCGGAAAGGAAAGGGCATGTTTGTGGGAGACACTGCAGGTCCACAGAGGGGGATGATGTGGAGACGAGAAGACAGGGGCCAGCACTCAGTGTGGGGAACAAATGGCGAAAGGCTGTTAGCATGTTCGGAGATCTGAGTCATAACAGCAGTTTACTCAGAGGGGAGAAGCCTGGTGTCCCTGCAGGCCTGTCCTGGGAGACAGCAGGCTGAGGGTTGAGGCAGGAGCACAGCTGCCTGCTCCTCTCTTGAGGACAGCTGGGTGTCATGCCCCACCCTCCCCCCCAGCCCAGGCTTCACTCTTTTCCCTCCTTGTTCACCCAAGACGTTCATTCATTCACTGTCCCTTTATTTTGTGGGTCAGGGCTGATGTTTTCGAGGTCCTAAGCTCTTTTTTTCTACCCCCATCCCCCAGGCATCTTGGCTCTGGAGAAAGCTGCGTGGCAAGAGGCGGTTGGCGATGGCATTCTGCCTCTTAACGACTCTGTCTGTGGTGACTGTCACCCGCTTGCCCACCCAGCGCCCAGCTGCTGGCCCAGACCCTGACCCCATGGAGCCCCAGGGTGTTGCTGATCCCCCTGTCCCCCAGAGTCGGCAGGCTCTGAGCTCCAGCTGGAGGCAGCAGGCAAGAAGGTTGAGGAGAAGCTGGGCCTTGCCCAGGAGCTCCATCCTGGTGTGTGCTGAGGAGCAAGGCCACAGAGAGCATGAGGACAGCAGCAGATGGTCCCCAGGGAAGGAGAGCAGCCATCCAGGGAGGATCAGGAACGACATTACTTTGGCACCTCCAGATGACCTGAAACTCAGTACCCTGCGTCTTGTGCTCCTGCAGGGGGAGGCGATCAGGGGTCCAGGAGCCAAAGACCTGGACCCACCCTGGCACCATGGTCCCCTCCCGGAGGCACTCAGTGAGACAAGCACCCCAAGTGGCCCCCTTGCAGGGCATGACATGTCAGCCTTACAGACTCGGAGAGCTACTGCTGGACTGACCCTCCAGCCTCCTCCAGAAGGCAGGGGTCTGCCAGGAGTGGGGAACAGAGCCTGGACTGCTGGCCAACAAGTGGGGGGTCCTGCTCCCACCAAAGGGGCTCATTGGTGGCCTGGCTCTGTTAAGGAGCTGCAAGGATCTGTCTGGTGTGACACTGAGACCCCTGGGCTGTCGAGTGGCTTCAGGACCAGTGAGCAGGTCCCCCCGTGGCTCACAGAGCAGGATGTGCGGACCCTTCAGCTTCTGGCCCAGGGGGAGGTGGTGGGCAAAGCCCGGGTGCCCGGCCACGGGCAGGTGCTTCTAGTCGGTTTCTCCAGCGAGAGGGCCCTTCAGGATGCAGCTCCTGGACTCAGTCAGCTCTGCTCCCAGGGGCTCTGTGGCTTGATCAAGAGGCCCGGGGACCTGTCCGAGGTCCTGTCCTTCCACGTAGACCGCGTGCTGGGGCTGCGCCGGAGCCTGCCCGCCGTGGCCAGGCGCTTCCACAGCCCGCTGCTGCCCTACCGCTACACGGACGGCGGCACCCGGCCCGTCATCTGGTGGGCGCCCGACGTGCAGCACCTGGGTGACCCGGAGGACGACCAGAACTCTCTGGCTTTGGGCTGGCTGCAGTACCAGGCCCTGCTGGCACGTGGCTGTGGCCGACCCAGCCATGCCCCATGCCTGGGCATCCACCACGCCGAGTGGGCACGCCTGGCCCTCTTTGATTTCCTGCTGCAGGTAGGCGGGGCCTGGAGGGGCGGGGCCTGGAGGGGCGGGGCGGCCGCGGAGGTGAGGACTCTAGGTGAACTGAGACATTGGAATGACCTGCGTGAGGGTGGATGCTGACTCTCCCCCAACCCTTGTCTTTTGCTTTCGTTTGTTTGTTTGTTTGTTTGACCATTTTTTTTAACGCTTAACTTTTTATTTTAGTCCTTGTCTTTTGATCACCCAGCACCCTTTTGTTGTTATTTTTCTGCCTTGTGTTCATTCATCCATTGGTGTGCTGAAAACCAGTTGGTATGGGCTCATTCTTGAATTTCAGGAATTTTATGAGTCGGTTGTGAAACACAGGCATTATTAAAATTGAAATTATGTAAACTAACAATATAATAAGTTATATTAGAAACAAAGGTAATCAATACTCTGATCTCATTACTTCACAATTATTTTACATTTTACTGTTACCTGAGCTCTTGAGGTTTTTTGCATCTACCTAGTAAATAGTGTATAGTGCTGAGCTACTGCATGTCATGTCTCTTGCTGACTCCACACTCGTGCCTGTCAGTAGCTTGAAACAGGTCAGGGTAGGAGTATTTATGGGGCTTCCCAGGTGGTGCTATTGGTAAAGAACCTACTTGCCCATGCAGGAGTCATAAGAGACACAAGGTCAGTCCCTGAGCTGGGAAGATCCCTGGAGGAAGGCCGGCAACCCATTCTACTATTCTCTCCTGGAGAATCCCATGGACAGAGGAGCCTGGCGGGCTGTAGTCCATAGCGTCGCACAGAGTCAGACACGACTGAAGTGACTTAGCACGCATGCAGGCAGGAGTATTTATACCTTGGGAATCAGGGAATTCTACAAATCAGGACTCCTCCTTATTCCCGGAGAGCTGGTAGTTAAACATTTATCCTTGAATCAAGAAGAATTCAAGTTGGTTGCATAATTCAAAAAAGAGAGTTGAGGTAGAGGAGAGAGAGAATGAGAGAGGGGAGAAATAAAGGGATGATGCTGGTCCCGCTTGGACCCTGGAGAGAGAAGGAAACCACAGGGCCAGCTGAGGTCCCTGCTGTGCCAGAAGTTAACCCTGGAGTTTTTGGGTATCCTAGGGAAGGGGTCGGAGAAGGCAATGGCACCCCACTCCAGTACTCTTGCCTGGAAAATCCCATGGACGGAGGAGCCTGGTAGGCTGTAGTCCATGGGGTCGCGAAGAGTCATACCCGACTGCACGACTTCACTTTCACTTTTCACTTTCATGCATTGGAGAAGGAAATGGCAACCCACTCCAGAGTTCTTGCCTAGAGAATGCCAGGGACGGGGGAGCCTGGTGGGCTGCCATCTATGGGGTCGCACAGAGTCAGACACGACTGAAGCGACTTAGCAGCAGCAGCAGGGAAGGGGTTGGGCAGTTAGGGTACAGGGCTTACCAGGGGGACTGCAGACATCAGATATTTACTGAGTGGCCTGTTAACAGCTGATGTGGCTGCTCCAGGACCTATGAGCTGGATGTCAGCTGTGGAGACGCAAGTGGGGGAATGCGGCCAGAAAGAAAGAAAGACCAAAAACGATTCAAGCACACAGTGGGTGGATATGTATGCATACAAAGGCAGCCCCATCCCTGTAGGGACCTCTCTTGAGGGAAGAGATCAATACTAGCCCTAAATTTACCTGCTGGGGTGACTGGATGAGCCATGGGTCAAGTTCAACGTCATAACTGGTAGCCAGGGACTGATGCTCCCTGTGTTGTTCATACAAGTTTGGTTGGAAATGTATTTTAGAAGATTCTCAGATCACATTTAATACTTTGCGATTTCTCATGAAAATCCCACTTCCTTTGAAACACTGGATGGTTTAATAACATGGGGCCTCTGTTCCCATGCAGCAGAAATGAGCCTGAGCTGAGTAGCTGCTGCCCCTTTAAAGGTTGCCATGCTCCCTTTTCTGCCAAAGACCACACCTCCTGTTGTCTGATGTGACTGTGTGCATTCTCAGTCACTAAGTTGTGTCTTAGTGACTTTTGAGCCCACGGACTGTTGTAGACTGCCAGACTCTGTCCATGGGATTTCCCAGGCAAGAATACTGGAGTGGGTTGTCATTTCCTCCTCCAGGGCATCTTCCAGACCCAGGGATTGAACCCATGTTCTAGAACCCAGGTTTCTATGCTGTGTCTCCTGCATTGCAGGCAGATTCTTTACCACTGAGGCACCTGGGAAGCCCTGTTGTCTGACACCCACCCCCAAACCCTTGGATGTTATCTGTCTGCCTGTGGGTATTTGTCTCCTGTCACTGGACCAGCTGGCCTCCCGCAATACTTCCAGCTCCTCGAGTCTGTGTCTCATGGCTGCTTTGTGGAGGGAGGAGCATGGGGCCTGGTGGTTGGCACGGGCTTTGGCACCAGACAGATCTGGGTTTGAACCCCCTGCCACTGGCCATGTCCCACTGTGTGACCCTGAGCAGACTAGCCGGTCTCTTTGAACTTCACTTCTCTCTAAATGGGACCGGATGTCCCTGCCTTCTGCCCTTGAGTGCATGGTAGCTCTTAATCACCAGCTCCTGTATGCAGGCTTGCTCTGGGCCCCGAGCCTGCTCTGCCTGTGTGTGACAGGCTGAGGGCTAGGGATTAGTGCCCTCCAGACAGCGTGACCTGTCCTCTAGCCTGGGAGGAAGGCATTTCCCAGACCACAGACTACACAGTCTTGGGCAAACTGGAAGAGCCGGCCACGCTCCCTCCAGGAACAGCCGTCCTACGACTGATGGGAGGTAGTCTGTAAAAGCCCCGGTTCCCTGGCCGCAGTGGCTCTGTGGGGCATGTTCCACGTGTCTCTCAGAGTCCCCTACCAGGATTGAGCCACGGTTACCCACAGAGCTTGTTGCCGGCCCTCCCTGTCTGCCTTCCCCGATCCTTGCTTGTGTTTTTGAATTAGCTCACGGATCAACTGCTTTCGCTGAGTTCTTGGCTGAGGTCTGTCTCTGGGGGAGCCTGGCCTCCATCAGATGACACCACTGACCCTGTGTGGTTTCCGCATGCAGGATCATTCACGTAATATACTTCATACGCCTGGCGATGGCCCACACTCAGTAATACAGAAGCACTGCCCCCAACACTTTACAGGAATTGACTCTTCCTGTCCTCATGGTAGCCTTGCTAGAGAAATACTGGGCTTCTCCCTGTTTTGAAGTTGGACAGTTGAGGTCTCAAGAGGTTAAGTGACCTGGCTAAGTTCATGGCCGGTGGAGCTGAGACATAGCCTGGATGGTCTGGCTCCAGAGCTCACTCTCCTTCTCACATAGTCCTCTTCAGCCGGCCATGGGTGAGGGCAGGAAAAGGGGGTGCTTGTCGGGACATCTGGGACTTTGAGCCCTGAGGCCCCTCCTTGTGACCCCCCACCCAGCTGATGTGCACGCAGCCACTTTCTGCCCACACAGAGCCCCCTGTCTGTCTTTGGAGGTTGCAGTGTGAAGCCCTTCCTCAGCTGCCAAGCCCAGCCATGGCAGTGGACAGTTCAGCCGCCAGAGCACACACAGGTGGGCGTGTGGTCAGACGCCACTCAGCTGGCCTCGTGCCACCTCTTCCTGGGTTTGCCGAACACCAGGCAAGTCAAACACCCCTGGCTGGCAGATGCTGCCTTCCTAGAAACCACGGGCAGGCTGGAGTGAGGAGGGCCTGTGGGTTTCCCAGCCCAGGAACCCAGGTCCCTACTGAGCCGAAGCCAGAAACAACCTGAGGGCCGTCTGCCCAGAGGCCAGAGGGTGGGAAGGACGTGTGGGGGTGGGTGGGGACAGGAATGGGCACATTTTTATCTTTTCCTTCTAGAGAGGCTTCTTTTTTCTCACACCCTGCTTCATCTTGGAGGGCATGTGCTTGGCTGCACGGGGTGAGTAGCTGCGGGGAACTCAAGACAGTGAGAGGGTGGTGTTTGCTCATGGAAGTCATCCTGCTGCTTCCGCTGATGCAGGGCCTTCATGTTCCGGAAAATCCAGACCCTAGAAAGCCTCAGGTGCCGCCATCCTGGTGCGGCCCGCCATCTTTTCTTACCTGGACTCTTCTTCCCTAACGTCTCCACTTTCGTGCCCTCCAACCGGGTCTCCTTACAGAAGCTGGAGTGATGTCTTGGTTTCTGTTCCCCTAGGCAGACCCTGAGACCAGGGTCCAGTGCGGTAGTTCCTCTGGGAGGGGACCCCAGAAAACACTCGTAGGGAAGATGAAAATGAGACGGCCAGAAGGCGGCCAGCAGAAGGCATGTCATCAAACAGGTCACTGCTATGGGTGACTGGGGCTTGATCCACAGGAAAACTCTGAGCAATGGTATAAAATACACGTTCAGAGTTAGCCCACCAAGAGGTAAGGGACACAAGGTATTGATAGCCACATCTCCCCTTGATCTTTGGTTGAGGGCTGGTCCTGGAGGTGTTAATTCCGTGGCATTTGGAGAAAGCCCCCAGGCAGAGCCTATAGCAGCTGGAAGTTAGAGGGAGACCTCAGAAGTTCACATGCAACTGCTCAGGCAGAGAGCACAATAAGTCAGACTGTGTCCCTTCTCCATTACAATAAGGCAAAGCATCTCAATGCCCTCGATATCAGGAGCTTCAGGGACCCACAGATCCATTCTTGTCTGCTGTCTTCAGCCCCGCCTCTTGGCATGTGGTCTTGGTTAGTTTCTTCAGGTGCAGGGCCTCAGACAAGCCCCTCATCCTCCTCCCTAGGCCTCCACTCTCCCGACCTCCACCTTCTGTTGTTATCCTCTTTCTATTTCATGCTATCCTGTCTATATTCTTTCTGATTCCCCGACACAGTAAGTTCTATTTTATTTGTTCACTTCTGTCTCTCTGTTTTGTTCATATCCGCAGCGCCTAGCACAGGGCCAAGCTCTTGGTTAGATCCTGGAGAAGCACCTTTTGAACGAGTAGGTGAAAGGATGAGCAAATGAATGAAGGAATCCAGGCTCTCTGTATGATTTCCTATTTAAGTGCTGCTGTGCTCTGCTTGCTCAAATACCACTCCTTCCTCTAGACTGAAAAGAATCCCAAAGGCTTCTCCTTTTCTTTTCAGGTCCCAGAGATATAGAGGTGGAAAACTATGTGACAGTCGTTCGTCCAGCCCTTGAACGGGCACGTAATTAACTTGTGCTTCCAGAACAGATGATGGCATATAGCGTCACCTGGCGTCCTCTGCGTCAGGCACTGTGCCAGCACTTCGCATGTGTTCATGCGTGACAGCCCTGGGAGTGGACAGTATTTTTTAACTCCATTCCACAGATGAGGAAACTGAGGTTTAGAAGGGCTAAGGAACTTGCCCACAGTAACCTGTGGCCTTAAGCATTGGAGCTGGGATCAGATCCGCCCGCGGTTTGGCCACAGAGGGCATGCTTTTGCCCTCTTTGCTGACTCAGCTGACTCTGGAAAAGCCATTTCTTCTGGGTCTCTTCTGGATGAGGCTGGCCCATTTCCTTCCCGGGGGGCCGGGGCCGGTCATTTGTGATCCTGTGTTTGTTCCTTGTTTTGAGTGCAAATCTATAGTTCACGTCATTCTTCTCTGGCTTGGCCTTCCTGAACATCGGGTGTTGTTAGAGAGGAGCCCAGATCCATGACCACTGTCGACCTCTCAAGCTTCCAGCCAGAGACCTGAAATATAATCGTAGCACCTTTATGGGGTGCCTGTGCATGAGCTCCTTCAAGTCCCACAGCAGACCCAAGAGACAGGTGCAGAGCTCCTTCCTCCTACACAGACGGTGCGGCCAGCCACGGAGGGTGAAGCAGCCCACCTGGACAGGGGTGTTTAAGGGTGACATTAAGCATCGTTACATATACTTAAGAGCAGGGCCTCGATTAGGATGAGCGTGATGGGCAGAATTCAGAGATGGTCCCCAAGATACCCACCCCCTTAGTGTGAACGCCTGCCCTTGAGAATGAATGAGACCTGTGAATATGATGGAATCTTATTTCAGTGATTAAGTTACCAATCAGTTATCTTTGGGTATTTTTGTTTATTTGTTTTTTGATTGAAGTTTCCCCTGGAGTAGGAGATGGCAACCCACTCCAGTATTCTTGCCTGGAAAATCCCGTGGACAGAGCAGCCTGGCAGGCTCCAGTCCATGGGGTCAAAAAGAGTCAGACACAACTGAGCTCGCGTGCAAGCAAGTATGATCAACCTACAGCACTCTGTTAGTTCCAGGCGCACAACCTAATGACTCGGTATTTCTATATGTTATGAAATGATCACTAAGATAAGTCTAGTTTCAGTCTGTCACCATACAGAGTTATTACAATATCATTGAGGTACTCATCAGTTAATCTGGAGTTAATCAGAAGGAAGACTCTCCCTTTGGCCTGAACCAGCCAGGAGAGTCTTTCAAAGATGAAGCATCAGAGGATTTTCTTGCTGGCCTCGAGGAGTAAACAGCCAGGCTGTGAGCTGCTGTGGGTCAGGGAGGCCTCTGGAAGGACCCTGAGATCGCCTTAAAACCACAAGGAATGGTTTCTGCCAGCAGCCTGACTGAGCACAGGAGAGGAGCCTGAGTGACGAAAGAGATGGAGCACCTTGAGTTCAGCCTGAGACCCTGGGTAGAGTACCCGGCAAAAAGGGATGGACTCCCGACCCACAGGAACTGTGAGTTAATAAGTGTGTTATGTTAAGCCACTAAGCTGGTGGTCATTTGTTATGCGGCCATAGAAGATGAGTTCATGTGGCAAGGGAGGGGCCTCCAGTGCAAACGCCTTCAGGAGTGCGCATCGCAGGTGAGCCTGCTCTGCACATCCTGACAGCCGACAGCACTTCTCTGCCTGGCCCTCGTCCTGCCTCTGCTTTTTTGTTGTTCAGTCGCTCAGTCGTGTCGGACTCTTTGGGACCCCATGGACTGCAGCACGCCAGGCTTCCCTGTCCTTCACCATCTCCCGGAGCTTGCTCAAACTCACGTCCATTGAGTCGGTGATGCCATCCAACCATTTCGTCCTCTGCGGTCCCCTTCTCCTCCTGCCTTAGCCTCTGCTTAGATTTCTTAAAAATCTGGTTTTTTTTTAACTGTTCATATTCTTTGCCCCATTTTCTGTTGGATTGTTGGTCTTTTTCTTAAGGACTTTAAGAGCTTTTTTATAGATTAAGAAAATCAGTCTTTTGTTTTCATTGCGTTCTGGTATTTCTCTCAGGCTCAAATGTCATCAAACTTTGTTTCTAGTCTTTCTGCTGTGCAGAAATTTTAAAAAATTGTTTTATGCTGTTAAACTTATCAAGCTATTTTTCATGACTTCTAGGATAGTGTATTATGTTTTTAAGGACCATCCTCATTTCAAGGTTATTTTTAAAAAATCCTCCCATGTGTTTTTATATATTTTTGATCCATCTGGAAGTTATTTTGGAGTAAGAGATCAGGTGCAAAATAATGATTTTTTTTTTTCAGATGGCAACCCAAATGTCCCAGCACCATTTGTTGAATAATCCTTCTTTCCCCCAATTTGAAATGCTGTCTTTTCCATATAGCCAATTTCCATATGTACGCAAGTCTATTTGTGGACTCTTCTGTTCCAGTAAAGGGTCTGTCTATTTATGTGCCAGAATCACACTGTTTTAATTATCACACTTTATATTTTATGTTAATAACTGGGAGTGCTTGGTCTCCTTGCTCTTTTTAAAGATTTTTCCCAATACTCCTGAATACTCTTCTCAGTCAGCTTGTTACTTCCTGTGCCTTCCCAAGTCCTCTCGGGACTTCGCTGGAATCAGATGAAATCCGTGTGTACTAATATAGAGAGAATTTACATCCTAAGATACAGGGTCATTCTAGGCCAAGAACAGGCTGTGTCTTTCCTTTTATTTCTGTTCCGCAGAAGCATCTTTATGTTTTCCTGAGCTGGATCTTCACGTTCAGGTTGGGATGATACTGATATTTCATCTTGTGACCATTGAAAAGGGCCTCTTTTCCTTCTATTATATTGTTACTAACCGAGGTTTCTGGACTCTTTGATCAACAGAAATTGATAAGAAGTCGGCTGAGAAGTTCAGGCACGGCTTTGCTGGGGCTCGAGCTGTAGCACACAGGAGTGAAAGCAAGAAATTGTTGCCCTGGCTCTCTTCCCAAGGCAGGGGGGAGCCGGTCCCTTAAAGGGAGTGAGGGTGAAGATGTAGCTTACCTGCCCTGCCCATCCCCTCCATGGTGCTGTGAGCAGGATCACAGCAGTAACCCTGCTTTTGCTCCCAGCTCCTCAGAAGTGGCAGTTGGTTTGTGACCTTTTTGTGTCTTGTTGTTCATAATTTGCCCCATTGGGCCTGTGAGCAGTTAGTTTTAATGCTTTGTAGTTCCTTTAAAAAAAAATTATTTATTTGGCTGAGCCGGATCTTAGTTGCGGCATGTGGAATCTAGTTCCCTGACGAGGGATTGAAACGGGACCCCTGCATTGGGAGCATGGAGTCTTAGCCCCTGGGTCACCTGGGAGTCCCTGAGTCCCTTATAGTTTCTTTGGATTCCGTTCTTTGGGGAGGCATTTGTCTAGGTGCAAGCGCAAGCTCTCTGGAAAAGGGTCCCAGGTCTCAGCCTGTCTCAACACATTCTGGCCCGTAGCTCCTGGTCTGTGTGAAGGATATTGTTTTCGTATCATATTTTGGTTACTGGTTACTCATTCACTTCATAATGCTTCTCACAGTTGCCCTGGGTTTTCCAAGTATATGGTCATTTCTTCTGTAACGAATGCATTTTGTGTTCTCATTGCCTCGTTTTTCATTTTTCTTAACCTCACTACAACCATGGTGCCTCCAGAGCAATGGTAAATAGTAATGGGATGCTGGACATGACTTGTCTCTACAGATTTGGGACAGTTTCTAGTGTTTCACCATTAAATATCATGCTGACTTTTGGCTGAAGAACTATTTGCAATTCTTGCCATATTAAGAGTTTTTCTTGTCAGGAATGGATGTAAAAATTACATCAGATGCCTTTTAAGTATCAGTGGAGGAGGTCACAGATTACGCACATCCTCCGTCTAATGTATTGATGTGAGGACTGATTTCTGGGAAAGGTATTCCCATGGTGACTCATTGTAGCTTTCTTGGTTGGAACTGTACTTTGCTGTGGTGGATACATCATTTCCCAGGTGCTGGATTTTGTGTTGATGTTTAAAATTTAGAGTGATTTAGTCCTTTTAGAGGGGCTTCCCAGGTGGTACTGGTGGTAAAGAGCCCACCTGTCAATGCAGGCAGATGTAAGAGATGCGGGTGCGATCCTTCTGTTGGGAAGATCCCCTGGAGAAGGGAATGGCTACCCACGCCAGTATTCTCACCTGGAGCATCCCATGGACGGAGGAGCCTGGTGGGCTGCAGTCAATAGGGGTCACAAAGAATCAGACATGACTGAAGCAACTTAGCACGCACGCCTGTCTTTTTAAATAATAATTCTCAGACCATCTCCTCAAAGCCCACCAGCTGGTATATTCACCCACATCCAAGCTGGTGCTGTGATGTCTGGCCTCCAGCTTGGGGCAGATGAGGCATCCAGAGTTTCCCCTGCCCAGGGCCTCCGGGGAGGTTATCCTCTGTCAGGACACAAGGGGAACACTGCAGAGAGAGTCATCAGAGGATGGTAAGAGTCAGTGTGAAGTAACCCACTCCTCCTCACACCCTCACCTCCCCAAAGCCTCACAAATTCTCTAACAGGCAACTGTTCAGTGCGGGGCCAGCCTGCTGCCCTCTTTGGACAGAGATGCTGCCGCCTTGGGGCTGTCTGGCAGCAAGCCGACCCAGCCAAGAGCCACCCTTTCAATCCAGAAGACCCTGGGCTCGTGACTATCCCCAGGTAGGGGAGGGTCCTGCACAGGGTGCCCGGGCCAGCAGGGGCAGCAGGCGGTTCTTCTGGAATCCACCAGACTCAGATCTGGCACTGGCTGAAGTCTTGGCCCAGGAGCCTAGTGGGTGGGTGAGAGGACTTGGGTCACCCCTCGTGCCCTGTGCTGGGCGCCTCCCAGACGTCCTCGCCTCACAGCTCAGCCTGGTGTCCCTCTTGGCAGGCTGCAGTGTCTTGTCCCACCAGATGTCCTGTTTGGGGGCCCCAGAGGCGGGCCTCCCCCTGTCAGGTTCATGTAAGGGGCAGGCTTTCAGTGGTCAGTCCTCGTGTAAAGGCCTCCCCACCACCCTTCTGGGTGTCAGCCAGCCACGCACTTCATTCGTTCATTCTTGCACTCCAAAAACCTCAGCCGAGTCCTGTTGTACTGAAAAGTGCTAGGAGCTGGGGATCCGGCTGGACCACATCTTCTTGGTATCGAGGCGCTTGTGACCTCTAGTGTCACGGTGTATGTGCCTGCCACCCAGTCCAACTCAGTGGTCAGAGCCAGACTGCCCGGGTCTGAGTCTAGGCATCGCGGCTTTCGCTCTGTGGGACCCTAGGCATGTTTTCCAGCCTCTGTCACTCAGTTACCTCGTCTTTGAAATGGAGATAAGGACTGTACCTGCCTCCTGGCTGCTGGGAGGGTTAAATGAGCTGTGATGGGCAAAGCGCTCAGAGCCTGATCCAGCACAGAGTAAGGGCTTCACAACTGTTAAATTAAACACAAACTTCTTGAGCACACACACTGCTAGAAGGCCCAAACTGCAAAAGATTATCATTTTTTTCTTGATATCTTGATTTTTTCTTGGTATCTGCTCATTTTGTCAAAAAGGGGGAAGAAGAAATCCTGATGCCTTAGGATGTGGGAATGAAACCTAAGCCTGGTCCTGTTTGGCTGCTGCTGTTTCAACTGTTTCAACTGAATTGCTCTTCAGTGGAAAAAAGTTCCCAGACAGCGTGGCAGATTACTCACACTGGCACCTGGGCCCGGCCAGCCCCTCCCTGTTCAACATTCAAATGGGTGTACATCTGGGGGCACCAGCGCCGCCCCTGTCATATGGCCCGACAGTCCTTGTAGCTTCTTCTGGAAACAAGCACCACATCCAGTTATAATCCGTATAGAATGGCCTGCCGACAGGGTCAGGGAGCGTTTGGCCTGAGGAAGGGGGTTTGGCTGGCTGTGCCATCAGACATGACGTGAGATCAGAGCAGTCGCTGGATTTCAGTCCTGCTAGAACCATCCTGGCATTTACTGTCCCAACCAGAGATGACTCGGCAGGTGGTATCCATCTCACAGATCTGTCTGGGCTCCAGAAACCAGGCCTTGTACACACGTAGAGGAGAGGGGCTAGACCGTCATGACACGGCTTTATTTTAGACTGCTTCACAGGGCTATGGCCAGGGCTTTCAGAGGGAGGAATCCCTGAGATTCCTCCAGGCCTTTAGGCCTGTGCCTTCCAGGTCTCTCCATGACAACCACCCTCCTCACCTTGTGTGGTCCCCAGAGAGGCCCTGAGGGGATATCAGGTTAAATAACTTCCTCGGGTCATAGAGTTAGGACATAGTGGAGCCACAATTCACCCCCAGATCCTTTGGGCTCCAAACCAGGGTCATAGACATGGCCCAGATTGCAGGCCAAATTCCCCTCTCTTTTTTTTTTTTTTTGTACAGTCCATGAGCTAAGAATGGCTTTAGCATTTTCAAATGGTTGAAAAGATCAAAAGAATATTTCATTACATCTAAAAATTCTATGAAATTCAGATTTCAGTGTATGTTAATACAGGTTTTTTTTTTGGGGAACATGGCCATGGCCATTTGTTTGCATATTATCTAGAATATGTACAATATGCACAACACAGGCCGAGTTGGGTAGTTGTGACAGAGACCGTATGGGCTGCAAACCCTAAAATATTTACTATCTGGCCCTTTGTGGGAATAGCTTGCTGATCTCTGCTCTAAACCTCTCTGCGGGCAGCCTTGGAGGGCTCCTGCCGAGGACAGGCCTGCATAGGAATGTGTGGAGGACCCCACCCCTTGCCAAGTTCAAGGACAATATGGAGAAATATAGGGGCGTGTTACTGTCTTCGGGTGGACGTAAAAACTGTGGGAAGGTTGGGAGGTCTCTGGGGGCGTGCCACAGGGTTCTGTCCTCAGCCCCGTCCTGCCAACACTTGTAGGTGCCGGTGAGGACGCGGGGGCTCTGGTGGACCCAGTGGAGCGCTCTTGTTTCTTCTGCACAGGGCCCTGGTGTGATTCCCTTTCTCCCCTTTCCTGGGCTCAGAGGTCAGGACATCACCATCTTCCAGTGATGGCCTCTGGACAAGGGATGAGCCTGTGTCCAGATTTGGTCCAATCAGACTGAAAGGAAGGACTGCTATTCCATGGTTGTTGGGGGAGGGCTTCTCTCTCCCCTCTCCCCTCCTTTCTGTCTCTCTTTCTCTCTCTGTCTCCTTTTTGGACATGAACAGGGAAAAACATGGGGACTTCCCGGGTGGCGCTAGTGGTAAAGAACCTGCCTGCCAGTGCAGGAGGCATAAGAGACACGGGTTCAATCCCTGGGCCGGGACAACCCCCCGGAGCGGTCATGGCAACCCACTCCAGTATTCTCACCTGGAGAATCCCATGGACAGAGAAGCCTGGCAGACTACAGTCCATGGGGCTGCAAAGAGTTGGACACAACTGAAGCAACTTATCACACTCACAAGGAAAAACATACCCACAGGTTTTCTGAGACAACACAGGGATGTCCTTAACATTGTGGGGTAAACTGAAGAGCAGAAAGAAACCTGAGTCCTTATCATGACAATAGGAGCTGCTTAAAGGTGCCCCCCAAGCCTGTCCTATTGCAAGGCTCTTGAGGCTTCCCGCTGCAGATCTTAATTTCCCCTGTGGTTAAAGTCACTTCCAACCAGAATTTTCTGTTACTTGTGGCTGTTGTTATTCAAAGTCCAGGAGGCTAAAGCAGTGACTGTCCACCTCAGGGGCTTGTTTAACGGGCTCGTTGCATGGACAGGGCTCTGGCTGTTTGTATCATGGCCAAGCCAGGCCCGTCCTCTAGGCTAAACATGCCTTTTCAGTGGTGTCAGTGATGTCCTTGGTCCACTGCCCCTGGAAACAATCCATGATGCGGCCTTACAGAAAGGGCCCCATGAGTCATCTTATTAAACTCTGATGTGGTTGGAGGGTTTATTATGAATATCAAAACGTACTCATATCACAGAGCCAATTGCAGGGGTTTTATGAGCTCTGTGCCAAGAACCAGGGACAGAGACCATCTCTCATGACCATCTCTGAGGGAAAGGCTCTGTGTCATTGTTCCCACTTTAGGCATCCAGTGTAAGATGAGTCAGGAAAAGAAATGCTCTCCTTCCTGACTGTGATCCAGGCCTCCAGCAGGGTGAAAGTGCTGTTTGAGGGTCAGAAGCTGCATGGACAGTCATTAAAATCTTTTTATCCCCGAAAAAGGAGGAATCCCTACGGTAGCATTTGCTGCTTCAAGAAAAAGTGGTCATGTGTGAGTCTCCCCAGGTGGACAGATAGTCTGCACTGGGAGGCCCCAGGCTGGAACTCAGGGCCAGTAGTATAGGTTAAACAGCAGCAGGACTTCCACTTCAGGGGGCCTGGGTTCGATCCCTAGTCAGGGATCCCACCTGCCACATGTTGGGTGGAAATCCATGCAGTGTGAGTAAGCCATCCCAGTGCAGGGTGAGCTGGCCAGAGGAGCAAGCAGAAGCCCATCACAGCTGGGGGCCAGCAGCTGAGTTAACCAGGGCCGAGATCCCTGAGGGTGGCCCCAGGGCTCAAGAGGCCCGAGTGCTGGAGATGGTAGACTCCCCCCTCAGAGGATGGTGCCCCCACAGGTGCATGACCGCCTGGATCGCTACTGCTGCGGCTTCGAGCCCGAGCCCTCGGACCCCTGTGTGGAAGAGAGACTCCGAGAGAAATGCCGGAACCCCGGGGAACTGCGGCTGGTCCACATTCTGGTAAGTCCCTGGGTCACCCCAGACTCGGGTCTTCCTGTCTGTCCATCAGCAGACGCTGGTGGCGAGGGTCAGAGGTCACATGACTCTGGGTGTCACAATCCCGTTCTTTTCGGCAGCAGAACCCTTTGACTGTTTCCAGGAAGCCTTAATATATAGAAGGGACAAAAACGAAGCTTGGCGTATGTAGTTGAGGAGGGGATGGGCTGGAGCCAGTGTCACCAACCCCTCTGTCTCCTAAAGACTCCAGGACGCCCTCGGGTCCTGGCAGCTGAGTGTGGTATGTGTGTATCTAGTAGGGCATCCTCATTGTGCCAATAAACGTGGAAATTGTGACCTGGAGCGGGGGAGGAGCCTTCCAAGGCTGCATGTCTGGTTGGTAGCAGTGACAGGGATCTGTCGTGGACCCTATCGGCTCACAGGCTGGGGCTGTGGGGAAACAATGCTTCCAGTGAAAACTAGGACCCAGGGTGGGAAGCCGTGTGCTGAGACGTCAGCGAGGGGCTGGTGGGGCTGTGGGAAACAATGCTTCCAGTGAAAACTAGGACCCAGGGTGGGAAGCCGTGTGCTGAGACGTCAGCGAGGGGCTGGTGGGGCTGTGGGAAACAATGCTTCCAGTGAAAACTAGGACCCAGGGTGGGAAGCCGTGCGCTGAGACGTCAGCGAGGGGCTGGTGGGGCAGAAGAGTCACTGCTGCTGCAGGAGGGGCAAAATACCACCCTGGGGAAGGGCTGCCCTGTCTCCCCCAGTGAGGCTGGTGTCCTCGCCGCCTCCCCTTGGCCATGGAGCATAGCCATCCCAGGAGATGGTGCCCGGGACCGAGCATCAGGCCGCCCGGCCTCAGGCTCCTCACCCCTTCAGTCGCCAGAACAGGAATCAATGCCTCCACTTTGTGGTTTCACCGATGGTGCTGCCACCTGGGGCTACGGGTCCAGGTTTGAGTCAACCAGCTATCTACCAGCTGTGTGACCTTGTGCAAATTACCTAACTTTTTTTGCCTCTGTTTCTGTAAAATGGGGCTGGTATCAGCGGCTGTTTGCCCCAGGGTTGCTAGGCGGGTTCACCAGAGATGGTGCCTGGCCGCCCTGAAACAGCACCAGGTGGAAAGAGCTCACTGCTCTGTGTGGTGGGGGAACAGACTGGGTGAGGAGCAGGGTGCATTGTGTGACTGACAGCTTAGGGGCCCCTGAGCCGCTGCACCCTGACAGAGCCCTGGGGCACCACGTCCATCTTCTGTCCCTGTCCATCTTCTTACCCGAGGTCCGGAGCAGTGACCCCACTCGTCTGGTCTACATCGATAATGCTGGCCGCCTTCAGCACCCGGAGCACAAGCTGAACTTCCGGCTCCTCGAGGGCATCGATGGGTGAGCATCGAAGGGCCTGGGCAGAGGTTCAGGGATGAGCTGAGGGGCCCTGTCATAGACCCCGCGGCCTTGAACCATGGCTCCCAAGAAGTCCACTGTCCAACAGATGGAAGCTGTTTGATGAGCCTCAGGAGGATGTGGGGGAGTCCTGGGAAAGCTAACAGTCAGTGGGCCCCTGAAGTCCCGGATGGGCTGCCCGCTCCCCGGTATCCAGAGCACAGCACGAGTTGCCCTGCTGGGGAGTGGGCAGGCTCCCTTGCCTGGCAGGGAGCTGGCCAGGTAGCCACCTTCCCTGCTCAGTCCTGCTGCACCTCGGCCTTCCCAGGGCTCCTCCTCACTTTGCTCAGGCCAGCAGAGTGGATTCGCCCTCTTAGGGGGCTGGCATCCATCGAAAGCGTCATCCCGTGTCTGCTGTCACAGCAGAGTGGGTGCAAGGGTCCCCGGACAACTAGTCAGCAGGTGGTTCCCCGGGACTTTGTGGGTCCTCAGCTGTGCAAGTTCATGGAAACTCTCTTAAGCCGGCTTTTGCCCTTCTTTTCTTTCCCGGGCTGGGGGACCTTCCTCCAGGTTTCCTGAGCCTGTCCTGAAGGTTCTGGAATCAGGGTGTCTACAGAATATGCTGCTCAAGTCGCTGCAGATGGACCCAGTGTTCTGGGAAAGCCAAGGTGGGCGACAGGGCCTGCAGCAAGTCCTCCAGACCCTGGAGCAGCGAGCACAGGTCCTGCTGCACCACATCCGGACGCACAACCTGACAGTCTTCCCTGACGAAGGCCCGTAAGCCCCGCCCATCCAACCCGCGGCCTTGCGGGCCCCACCCCACGTCCTGGAGGGACTCGTAAGCTCCGCCCACCCCACCCCCTCCCCGTCCTGGCGGGACTCTCGCCTCACCGCAGGCGAGTCACTCACTACACGACCTGAGGGGATAAGCGCCCATCCTCATGGCCACAATTTCTTGTGTTGAAAATGTCTCGAAGACAAAAGGGAAAAGTCAGAAACCAGGAGGGCACCATGGACGCCTTGGGATGTGTCGCATGCTTGGGCTGGTGGAGGAGGTGGTGGGTGTTGGGTTTTCAATCTCATCACGTTCCTTGCTGTCCCCTCAGCTGGCTGTTTATTCTCCTGCACCAATAAATACACAAGAATGTTCTATGAACTGCTCCAGATACTGTAAAGTCATGCACTGCACATGCACACGCAGAGCTGGACAACTCTGTGTGTGTGTGTGTGTGTGTGTGTGTGTGTGTAGGTGTGTGGGTATGTATGCCTGGTATGTGGACCTGCCCACATGCACACGTGATATGAGCCTCATCAAGGATCTTTACTGAACTGTACTTGTGGCCCAGAACCGCTCTGGCTGAAAGTGAACTCAGCTCCTAGAAATGGAACCCTGAGCCTTTTGTCTCTATAACCTTTAGATGTTCAATTTTTGTTCATTTATGCTTTAAGACTTGTAAAAGTAATACATGCTCACTAAAAATAAATTCATAAATAATAGAAACGTACAAGATAAAAAGTGAGAGCGTCCGGAGGGACGTTACCTTGGCACTTCCTTAACGAACTTGCAGCCGAACACTGTGTTCTGTATTTGCGGTCTACTTGACCCAGTTCGTTCTTGTGACCTCAAAGAACTCCCATGCAGGGGCATGTTATATTTCATTTAGCTGTTCTCATCATGGTGAACATTTAGATGGCTCTAACTTTTCACCAATTCTGGACAATGCTGCCACGAACATCTTTGCATGATGTGCAGGTATTTCTGCCGTCTATATTTCCATGAGTGGATTTCTGCATTAGCAGAAATGGGCTAATGGGCATTCTTTATTTTCAGAGAAACTGCCAAATTCCTTTCAAAATGGTGGTGACAGTCTATATTCCTAACCAGAAGGTAGGGGACTAATTGTTTCATTACACCTCATCATCACTTGATATTCTCAGACTTATTGTTTTTATTCATCTGATAGGGAAAGCTATTTTTAATTTTTATTTTTTACTGAAGGGTAGTTGATTTACTACCCTTCAATATTGTGTTGATTTCAGGTATACAACAAAGTCATTCAGTTATATATATTTTTTTCTTCAGCTTCTTTCCCATTATAGGTTATTATAAGATATTGAATATTATTCCCTGTGTTATACAGTAAATCCTTGTTGTTTACGTGTTTTATGTATAAAGGTTTGTATCTGTTAATCCCAAGTTTATCCCTCCCCATCTCCTTTCCCCTTTGGTAACCGTAAGTTTGTTTACTCTATCTGTAAGTTTATTTACTGTGTCTGCTATGTTTACTATATCTGTTTCTGTTTTGTATGTAGATTCTTTTGTGTATTATTTTTTAGATTCCACATATAAGGGAAATAATATTTATCTTTCCTTCTCTGGCTTACTTCACTAAGTATAATATTGTCTAGGTCCATTTGTAGCTGCAAATGGAAATATTTCATTCTTTTTTATGTCTGAATAATATTCCATTGCATTTATTTATCACATCTTCTTAAACCAATCACCTATTGATAGGCACTTAGATTTTTTCCATCTCTTGCCTATTGTAATCATGCTTCTATGAACACTAGGGTGCATGTATCTTTTGGGATTATAGTTTTATCTGAATCCCTGGAGTGGGATTGCTGGATCATATGGCAACTCTGTTTTTAGTTTTTGAAGGCCCATGATGTTTTCCATAGTGGCTGTTCCAATTTACATTCCCACCAACAAGTGTAGGAGGTTTACCGTTTCTCCCCACCCTCTCCAGCATGTTATTTGTAGACTTTTTAATGATGGCTGTTCTGACTGGTGTGGGTGATATATCACTATAGATTTGATTTGCATTTCTTTCTTTAATAATTAGTAATGTTGAGCATCTTTTCATTTGCCTCTTGGCCATCTATATGTCTTCTTTGGAGAAATGTTCTTTTAGGTCTTCTGCCATTTCTTGATTGGGTTGTTTTTGTTGTTGTTAAGTTATATTAGCTATTGGTATATTCTGGAAACTAAGCCATTGTCAGTTGCATCATTTGCAAATATTTTCTCCCGGTTCATAGGTTTTTCATTTTTTTTATGGTTTTCTTTGGTGTACAAAAACTTATAAATTTGATTAGGTTGCATTTGTTTATTTTTGTTTTTATTTCTATTGGCCTGGGAGACTGACTTAAGAAAACATTGGTATGATTTATGTCAGAGAATATTTTGCCAATGGTCTCTTTAGGAGTTTTATGGTATCATGTTTTATGTTTAAGAAGGCTTCCCAGGTAGCACAGTGGTAAAGAATCCTCTTGCCAATGCAGGAGATGGAGATGTGCGTTCAATCCCTGGGTCGGGAACATCCCCTGGAGGAGGAAATGGTCATCTACTCCAGTATTCTTGCCTGGAGAATCCCATGGACAGAGAAGCCTGAGGAACTTCAGTCCATGGGGTCACAAAGAGTTGGACATGACTAAGCAACTGAGCATGCATACATATATTCTAAATACAAGTCCATTGTCAAATGTATGTTTTCAAATATTTTCTCTCAATCTGTGGCTTGCTTTTTCATGTTCTTAACAGTGACTTCTGAAGAGTAAAAGTGTTTTTTGTTTTGATTAGGTCCAATTATTAATATTTCTCTCAGATATTTTATAGGGTTTTCCAAGTCATTCTTCTAGAATTTTGATACTTTTTTATCTTTCGAGTTTTTGTGGTTTTTAACTTATTGACATTAAATTATTCGTAACTCTCCCTTATTTTAAAACTATATTTATTTGGTTGTGCCCAGTCTTAGCTCACTGTGGCAAGCGAGAAATTTTCAGCTCTGCCATGTGGGATGGTTAGTTGTGGCATGTGGGATCTAATTCCCTGACCAGAGATTGCACCCAGGCCTCCTGCGCTGGGGGTGTGGAGTCTTAGCCACTGCACTGCCAGGAAGTCCCAACTTCTGCTTATCAGTCTTTTAATATTTGTGAAATCTGTATGATGTCACCTCTCTCATAGTATTGGTAATCTTTTCATTTTTGTTTTTATACTGCTCAGTTTTGCTAAAGGCTTATCAATTTTATTCATATTTTCACTGGTTTTTCTCTCTTGTTTTTCTGTTTTCTATTCTTATTTCTACTGCTCTTCTGATCTATAATTTCCTTCTTATCTGCTTACTCTTGGTTTAATTTGTACTTTTTTTTTTTTTTAAGTTTTTCAAGGTAGACACTGAAGTCATCAATTTGAAAACTTTTTTTAAAACGCCTAGGCCTTTAGTGCTATAAAGGCCTTTACTTTAGTGCTTTACTGTTAGTGGCATCTCACAAATTTAGAATGTTGGGTTATTGTTTTCATTCATTTACTTTGTCTAATTTACTTTTTGATCCATGAATTAATTATAAATGTGTTATTTAGTTTTCAAAAATTGGGGAATTTTCCCAGTATGTTTCCATCATTGGTTTCCAATTTAATTTCACTTTGGTGAGAGAACCTACTTTTAACGTGAATCCTTTTATTAACTTATTTTATGCACCAAAATATTGTCTGAGTTGATAAATGGTCTGTGTGCATTTGAAAAAATAAATATTCTACTATTTGGGGGTATTATTTAAATATGAGATCAAATTGGTTGTCTTGTACGTCTTTACTGATTAATCTTTTACATTTTTACTTACATATTCACATCTTTTACATTGTCAGTGATTTTATCTTCTCTTGTTGTACTAATTATTCAGAGGGAGGTTTGAAATCTCTCAGCCCCGTGAGAGCTCTGAGCACTCTTCCCTCCAATCCCTTTAGGTGGTTCTTTCTTTGGCCTTTGGGAGTTTTGTCATATACATATACTGATCAATATTTAATCAAAAATTTAGCGGGGGGACCCTCTCCTGAGCTCTGAAACTTTCTCTTGTTTTTCTCCTTTATTTTATTATTTTTTAAATTGAAGTATAATTGATTTACAGTGATTCAGGAATACAGCAAAGTGGTATATGCATATATATTTTTTTTCTTTTTCAGATATTTCCATTACAGGTTATTACAAGATATTGAATCCCTATACAGATGATCCTTGTTGTTTATTTTATAAATTGTAGTGTGTATCCATTAATCCCCAATTCCCAGTTTATCCCTCTCCTCCTTCCCCCTTTGGTAACCAGGAGTTTGTTTTATCTGTGAAGCTATTCCTGTTTTGTCAATAAGTTCATTTGTGTCATTTTTTTTTTTTTTTTAGGTTCCACATATAAGTGATGGACTTGTCTTTGTCGGACCTCACTTAGTATGGTCATCTCTAGGTCCATCTGTGTTGTTGCACATGGCATCATTTCATTCTTTTTTATGGCTGGAACTCTCTCTGTTTGAGATCTCTGTTCTCCAGTACTCTGCCCTTTGAACTCTGGCTACTCTGACTACCAAGACTTTCAGCTCTTTGAACTCAGAACTCAGCCTTGTTTTCTTTTCTTTGGCCCTGTGGGCTAGAGAATCTCCATGCAGTAAGCTGGGGAAATCATAAACTCTGCCTTATTTTATTCTCACTGTGCCTCATGAAGCATGCCTGATGTTTTCAAAACCACTGTTTCATATGTTTGTCCAATTTTATAACTATTTCAGGCTAGAGGATAAATCCAGTCCCTGTTACTCTGGACTGGAGCAGAAATCCTAACATCAGCTCTTGACTTCATGACTTCTCCCAATCTTCTCACTCTGACACACTCTCTGCCCAACAGCTATCTTTTTTTTTTTTTATTAAAAAAAAAAACTATCTCTTAAATTTTAAAGTCGGATTACGTCACTTCCTAGCTTAACAATCTTCAGTGGCTCCCACTGCTCCAGAATAGAGCACAGCTCTGGCTTGAGCACAGCTCACACAGCACTGCATGGTATGTTTCATGCTCCCCTCTTCAACTTTACGTACCTCCAACTCCTCCTGTTGCTCTTTGACCTCTAGCTTTATTACTGTGGTCTCTGGTGCCTCAGGGCCTTTGCACATGCTATTTCTTCTGCCTGAAATTCTCTTCCCATATCTCTGCCATCTCTAGTTAGAAAACTCTCACATTCTCCTCAAAGAAGCCCTCCATGACATCTCCAACCAGAATATGTTTTCCTGCTGTCCCTTCCCAGAGCTCTCAGTTCTTTTATTCTACCTTCCTTTTCACTGATTTTTTTACATCTCTGCATGCTTATTTAATCAGCATTGGACTTCTCTGCTGGACTTTAAGCTCCAGGGGATGGCAGATAGTGTCTGCCTTGTTCTCCACTGCAGCTCCAGGATCTGGCACAGGGCTCTATACAGGGCGATGAGCAAGTGAATAAAGAAGGAAAAGCACAGCAGAGGCTGTCCACAGCCCCTCCTCCCTCCCCCCCCCAGCCCTGGTACAGTGAAAGCTTCTTGAGAAAAGTGCCTGGGATTCTCCATCTGAGGTCCTTCTCCACAGATGTGGTGCAGAAGGAGGTTCTGAGACTCCTAGAAGCAGTTCCTGCAAAATGGACAGGAGATAAAGAGTAAAAGCCTCCATTCACACCCCTCTCACACAAGATGACTGGGAGACAGATTCTCCTCAGTCTCCAGAACTCGTCAGTGGGACCCAGCCACTGATTCCCACAGCGGTGGTGTGATTAATAATTCCCCCATATTATCTTTGTTACCTCCCTGTATCACTTCCCCAGCCCTTGGCTAGAGCTTCCTAGTATTGTCTCTCAAACTGCTTTCCCTCAAATTCTTATTTTGGAGGAACCCGACTTAAGAGAATGATACAGCAAATGAAGGTCATAGGGGAGCAACAGATTCCTGTAGGTGGGGATGATCCAAATCATCTATGCAGCATCCAGTGTGTTCCCTGGGCTTCAGAAGTCTGACGTTGGAGAAGGAACAAAGGAGGGAGCTCTCTGTACAAACCCTACAGGCAGGAGTGGGAAACGAGCAGGCTGTATTGGATTTCCTTCCCTGCCCCAGGAATGGAATGGCTTTTCTGCTCCAACAAGCTGTCTTTGATTTGTTTCAAGAATCCTCCTCCCTCATCTTCAGGAACGATCTCCCTTCTCTGAGCGTGATGACCCTTCGCATGCCAGTGAGACAGATCACCTGCCCTTCAGGTCACGTTGCTGACATCAGCCTCGGTACTCTTCCTGCTCTTGCAAAATGTTTCTTTCACAAGCCAGGATCAAGTTCTTGACAGAAGAACAAAGTATGGAACACAGTAGGTTCAGGGGTCTGGCCTCCACTCTCCCACCTCAAATCAGGCCCAGGACTGGCAGTTTCTCCTGTGAACTAGAGAGTGGGTGATAGCAGTCTGATGAGAGCAGGACAGACAGACATTTTCCTCCAGAATTCTTTAGAATGTCTTTCAGATGATTGTCCCCTTCCTGCTTGGCTATGAATCAGGTAGATTTAGTCAGGCTAGAAGGGTTTTTCCAAAATTAAAGGAAGCAAAGCCAGCAAGCCTTCAGCCTTGTCTTTGATGAATGGGACTTGGCCCAGATGCCTTCTCTGAGGTTATATAGTCTGAAAACACACACTGAAGATCCACCCCGAACGCTGATACATACCCCAAATGACGTATTGCACAGAGTATTTGCTGAAGGAAGGGAATTGTTGAAGTCTGATCTTCCCCCTGTAGAAGTAGAGACCCAGAGCTCCCCTGAGCTTCAGTGGGAGACTCCCATCTGTGAGCAGCGCTGTTCCACATAGCGTCTGGGTGAAACTCAACTTGCCTGTAGCTGGACCTCCACCAATCAACTACTGTCCTCGTCAGCAGATATTCTCTGGCTAGAATTTGTATGTGGTATGCCATGGATTGTTTAGGTAGTCTGAAAAGAAAAAAAATAGAGTCTCATTGGGTAACTAAGCAAGTGAGCTCACCCGGGGCATCCTTGCAAGGCAGAGCCGTTATCCGTCTTGCTGAGTTTCTGAGGCTTCACCTGTATGTAGTGCATTCTTCAGTCATACTGCCTCTGGACAGTGGATCAAAAATTGGTGAAGCAGATGGAGGTACACAGCAGAAACCAAGTCAAGGACAACAGACAACTCTGGAGTCCCATGAAGGGCTGGCTCATCCAGAGGTTGCCCTAGTTAGAGTCAGTGGTAAGTGAAGTTAGTCATTTTCACAGAAAGACACTCCAGGAGAAGTGAAATGGACCACAGGAAGAAAAATGAAAGAGTAACACTTCCAATTTAAAAAAATATATATTTATTTTATTTAGTTTTGGCTGTGCTGGGTCTTCATTGCCGTGCGCAGAATTTCTCTAGTTGCGGAATCAGGGGTTACTCTTGAGTTGGGGTGCGCAGGCTTCTCATTGCAGTGGCTTCTCTTGTTGCAGAGCACGGGCTCTAGGCACTTGGGTTTCAGTAACTGCAGCACCTGGGCTCAGTGGTTGTGGCTCATGGGCTTAGTTGCTCTGCAGCATATAAAATCTTCCCAGATCAGGAATCGAACCCATGTCCTTTGCACTGGAAGGCAGATTCCTATCCACTTCACTGCTTTGGCTAAGATATGGACACCACCACCACCACCAACCCCGCCCTGACCTACTCTCCTGCTCCCTGTCTCTACCCACCTCCTCCTTGGAAAGAGAACTTGCTAAACTTATGGGTCAGAGCCTGATGTTCACTGAGACATTAAACTTAGTGAAAATGCATGTCCCTGAATTCTTTCCTGCTGGAAGAAACAACTTGTGGTGTGTAAGCAGTTGCACATATATGAGAACACATCTACAGTATAAATTTCTAGCAGGGGGATTTGTGAGTCAAGGTAAGTACATTTAAATTTTTAAATTTTGATAGCTGTTTGTGAATTGTCCTCCAAAAAGGCTGCATCTCATGGCGGGGACTGCAAATAATCTACCCAATATCCATTCACCCTAACTCCCTTAATAATAAAAACATTACATTTGGGGGTCTTCCATGCTGATGGAGTGGCCAATGAGATGTAAGAGGAAGTTTTGAATGAGACTTCCAGGAAAGTCATTTTTGCTTCCTGTTCTTTTTCCTCTTCCTATATGGATCTCTGTTGTGATGGTAGGAGCTGCAGCAGCCTTCTTATGACCTTGAGGATAGGCGATATGTACTAAGGATGGGGAATCAAGAAGGCCAAATGAGTCTGGGTCCTTGAAAGCCCTGTTAGAGCTTTCAAACAGCTCTGGGCTGTTTCTCAGACTTCAGCAAACAAAGTCTTAATTGTTTTAAACTACACCAGCCTTCCCTTGTAGCTCAGTCAGTAAAGAGGTAAAGAATCTGCCTGCAATGCAGGAGACCTGGGTTCAATCCCTGGGTCAGGAAGATCCCCTGGAGAAGGAAATGGCAACCCACTCCAGTATTCTTGCCTGGAGAATCCCATGGACAGAGGAGCCTCGTGGGATACAGTTCATGGGGCTGCAAGAGTCGGACCCGACTTAGCGACTGTGTGTATGTATAGGCTGCCCTCTGCTGCTAATAGCCCAATGTAGTCCCTGACTTATTCACATTGATTTATATTCTCATCTGTAGCGTACAATAGTACCTCTTCCTTCATACCACAGATGGTAAGTCATCTACTAGGTATTACATCCTACCCTATTTTTAGCATTTAATTAATTTTTTATTGAAGCATAATTGACATACAAAGTTATATTAGTTTCATGTGTACAGCATAATGATTCAGGATTTGTATATATTGTGAAACGACCACAATAAGTCTAGTTAATATGCATCACTATACATAGTTACAGAATTTTTTTTCTTTTGATGAGAACTTTTAAGATCTACTGTCTTAGCAACTTTCAAATATGCAGTACAGTATTATTAACTACAGTCACCATGCTGCACATTACAGCCTCATGACTTATTTTATAACTGGAGGTTTGTATCTTTTGACTCCATTCACCCATTTCACCCACCTTCCATGCCCCAGGCTCTGGCAGCCATTAGTCTGTTCTCTGTGTCTAGGAACTTATTGTTTTTTTTTTTTTTTTTGGGGGGGGGTGGGTCCTGGATTCTACATAAAAGTGAGGTTATATAGTATTTGTCTTTCTATGTCTGATTTATTTCACTTTGCCACTGGTCCCTATATTTAACTTTTAGTTTCCAGCAAAATTATCCTTCAAGTAATTCAGGACATCAGGCAGGAAAAAGTGAAGTAAATCACTGGGTTGGAGATCTCAGGAGCAGCCATATTCAAGGGGTGTGTGTGTGTGTGTGTGTGTGTGTGCGCGTGTGCACAGGCCCGCTCAGTCGTGTCTGACTTTTTGTGGCCCCGTGCACTGTAGCACGCCAGGCTCCTCTGTCCATGGAATTCTCCAGGTAAGAATACTGGTATGGGTTACTATGCCCTCCTCCAGGGGATCTTCCCAACCCAAGGATCGAACCTGCATCTCTTATGTCTCCTGCATTGCCAGGCGGGTTCTTTACCACTAGCACTGGGGTGACTGCAGCTATTTGAGTAAATGAGACACCAGAGAAAGACAAGTGACCTAGGATGACTGTATAGGGTGTGGGGAGACTGGTTTGCTCGGTTAGGTATTTCCCAGGTATGTGTACTGAAAGCACTGTTTTTTCTATGCAAAAGCATTTGCTGTGCCTTACTTCTCTCTCACATTCAGAGTAAAATCTTCTGGAAGCCTGGATGGGCAGGATAATTTAGGTAACAGTCACTGGCAGGAGCAAAAGGAAAAGGGCAGTGTTGGGGGAGAGAAGATGAAAGAATGGGATGATGCTGAATTTGGCAAAGTTTACATCTTCTTCCAAAACTGAAAGTTTATTAAAGGCAATCATTTGAGCTTCAGTTTCAGGAAGGTTCTAGAATACACAGAAGAACTATACAAAAAAGATCTTCATGACCTACATAAGCACAATGGTGGGATCACTCACCTAGAGCTAGACATCTTGGAATGTGAAGTCAAGTGGGCCTTAGGAAGCATCACTACGAACAAAGCTAGTGGAGGTGATGGAATTCCAGCTGAGCTATTTCAAATCCTGAAAGATGATGCTGTGAAAGTGCTACACTCAGTATGCTAGCAAATTTGGAAAACTCAGCAGTGGCCACAGGACTGGAAAAGGTCAGTTTTCATTCCAATCCCTAAGAAAGGCAATGCCAAAGAATGTTCAAACTACCGCACAATTGCACTCATCTCACACGCTAGCAAAGCAATGCTCAAAATTCTCCAAGCCAGGCTTCAACAGTATGTGAACCGTGAACTTCCAGATGTTCAAGCTGGATTTAGAAAAGGCAGAGGAACCAGAGATCAAATTGCTAGTATCCGCTGGGTCATCAAAAAAGCAAGAGAGTTCCAGAAAAACATCTACTTTTGCCTTATTGACTATGCCAAAGCCTTTGACCGTGTGGATCACAACAAACTGTGGAAAATTCTTCAAGAGATGGGAATACCGGACCACCTGACCTGCCTCCTGAGAAATCTGTATGCTGGTCAAGAAGCAACAGTTAGAACCAGACATGGAACAACAGACTGGTTCCAAGCACGAAAAGGAGTACGTCAAGGCTGTATATTGGCACCCTGCTTATTTAACTTATATGCAGACTACATCATGTGAAATGCTGGGCTGGATGAAGTACAAGCTGGAGTCAAGATTGCTGGAAGAAATATCAATAACCTCAGATATGAAGGTGACACCACCCTTATGGCAGAAAGTGAAGAAGAACCAAAGAGCCTCTTGATGAAAGTGAAAGAGGAGAGTGAAAAAGTTGGCTTAAAACTTAACATTCAGAAAACAAAGATCATGGCATCCAGTCCCATCACTTCATGGCAAATAGATGGGGAAACAAGGGAAACAGTAAGAGACTATTTTTTGGGCTCCAAAATCACTGCAGGTGGTGACTGCAGCCATGAAATTAAAAGACGCTTGCTCCTGGAAGAAAAGCTATGACCAGCCTAGTGAAGTGAAGTGAAATTGCTCAGTCGTGTCCGACTCTTTGAGACCCCATGGACTGTAGCCTGCAGGCTTCTCCGTCCATGGGATTTTCTAGGCAAGAGTACTGGAGTGGGTTGCCATTTCCTTTTCCAACCTAGACAGCATATTAAAAAGCAGAAACATTACTTTGTCAACAAGGGTCCTTCTAGTCAAGGCTATTGTTTTTCCAGTAGTCATGTATGGATGTGAGAGCTGGAGTATAAGAAAGCTGAGTGCCATAGAATTGATGCTTTTGAACTGTGGTGTTGGAGAAGACTCTTGAGAGTCCCCTGGACTGCAATGAGATCCAACCAGTCCATCCTAAAGGAAATCAGTCCTGAATATTCCTTGGAAGGACTGATGTTGAAGCTGATACTCCAATACTTTGGCCACCTGATGTGAAGAACTGACTCATTAGAAAAGACCCTGATGCTGGGAAAGATTGAAGGTAGGAGGAGAAGGGGGTGACAGAATGAGATGGTTGAATGGCATCACTGACTCAATGGACATGAGTTTGAGTAGGCTCCAGGAATTGGTGATGGACAGGGAAGCCTGGCATGCTGCAGTCCATGGGGTCACAAAGAGTCAGACACGACTGAGCGACTGAACTCAACTGAACTGTGTTTTTTATAGTTATCTTTTTCCCTCGGGAGCATTTAATTATCTCTACAAGTCAGTATACAGCAGGGGGGACTCACAAAAGCCCTGATTATTTGTTGTTATTCAGTCATCAAGTCGTGTCCGACTCTTCACGACCCCATGGCCTGCAGCATGCCAGGCTTCCCTGTCCCTCACCATCTCCCAGAGTTTGCCCAAGTTCATGTCCATTGATTATACCCCCTGCTTATCTGCGGGGAGTGCTCTCTGTGGGAGGAGAAGTGGAATGTCCCCTCAGCAAACAGGCTTGGTGAGCCCAAATACTAGCAAAACGATGTAACATGTCATCAGTGAACTGGGAAGATATTACTTTGAATTAAAAACATACACTGGAGAAGGTTTACAACAATTCTGTTTTCTGAAAAGTAATGATTAAATTTCTAAAAGCATATTTTTCAAGCCCTCAAAAACCTTACTCTGTGGCCTTAGCCAGAGAAACCAGCCCGGGACTAACGACTGAGTAGAAGGGCTCTCATTCTCCGCCTCTCCTCTTAATCCAGCTCTCCGGGGCCTGCCCTGGCCTTGTTTTCTGATCTGGGCACAGATTCCATTGAGATTATTTGGCTTCCTGTTTCACCATTTGGTCTGAGCCTGCAGATTCTTTTTAAAGATTCTAATACCGCAGATGCATGGGTTTAAAACTGAGTACAGTAGAAGGACATGGCAACCCACTCCAGTATTCTTGCCTGGAGAATCCCATGGACAGAGGAGCCCGATGGGCTACAGTAGAGTCTGATACAACTGAAGTGACTGAGCATGCATGCACAGTAGAAGTATAGAGGTTGCTAGAGTTTCTCTCTTAATTTAACAAACATGCATTAAAGAAAACAAACTTTTATTTTGGGGGATCATCCTGAATCAGGACAGTAGACGGAAAGTTGCAAGGGAATGAGGGGGAGGATAAACATGGCAGGAATTTACATGACTTGGCGGTGAAGAGGGAGATGGGGAAAGTGTTGTGGAGGTTTCCAGGCCCGGGAGGGCATGGAGAGGCCTGGATGGAGTCACACTAACTGGCTTCATCCCCTCTCTCCACCTGGCCCTGGGTGGAGCATGGCCCTGGGCAAAGTGTTTAATGACTCTCAGCCTTTCCCATCTATAAATTGGGGACATACATAATCTACTGCATAGGGTTGTGGTGAGGATTAAATGAGATCATTTCCATCTAAAGCCAAGCACAGACTAGGTACTGAACAGATGGTACCTCTTGTTATATAGTAGCCAGTCTCCAGGAAGGTCTTAAAGCAACCTTGTTGCTCAGTATCCACACCACTCCCTGGTCTCTTTCCACGTTGAATCAGCATCAACCTGCGTGACCAATACACACAGACGGGACAGCACGTTGAGGGCTCTGAGACCAGGTCATGAGAGGCGTTCTTCTGTCTCGGTCTCTTCTCAGCCTCTGCCTCAGTCTCCTATACCAGTTGCTCTGGGGAACTGCCTCGCCACAGGGTCACTCAAGAGGCTTGTAGAGAGAGGCCCACATGCAGAAGAACAAACTTTCCAGCCATATGAACCAGCCCTTTTGGAAGCAGATCCTCCAGTCTCACACAGCTTTCAGCTGACTGCAGTCTCAGCCAACATCCGATTGCAACTTTATGAGAGACCCTGAGGCAGAACCAATTCTAGATTCTAGACTCAAAAAACTATGAGATACAATAAATGATTATTGTTGCTTTAAGCCAGTGCATTTTGGGGAGATTTGTTATGCAGTATTAGACAACTAAAATAGGAGGATGTTGACTCAGTGGTGAAGAATCCGCCTGCCAATACAGGAGACATGTGTTCAATCCCCGGGTTGGGATGATCCCCTGGAGAAGGAAATGGCAACCCACTCCAGTATTCTTGCTGGAAAATCCCATGAACAGGGGAGCCTGGCAGGCTACAGTCCATGGTGTCACAAAGAGTCGGACATGACTTAATGACTAAACAACAACAAACAACCAGTAAATAAAGCACTTTTTTTTGGTGCTCCACACCAGACTAGTTTTAAATACATGGCTGGCTTGTAAAATGAAACATCATCCTTGTCTGCAAACTTGGTCCTAGGACACCCACAGGCCATGTCCTTTGTGATCTTATCCAGAAAACTCTGCCTTGGACAGAACCCAGTCCCTCTCCACCTTCAGTAATGGGCTGCTCGCCTGGGCTGCTTGGTGCCTCCTTCCATCAGCAGACCATCCCTGGCTTTCTTGTTGAGAACCATAAATTCAACCTATGAGCTTTTTAAAAACTAAAAACAATGTAAACTTTAAACTACATGTTCATTCCAGGACTGTGTGTGTGTGTGTGTGTGTGTATATATATATATATAATGAACAAGATGAAAATAAAAATTACCTTTAGTCTCACCACACAGGTCATGGGCTGATATCCTTCTGGACTGTTTTGCACAATATACTCTTTTTAAAAAGAGGTCACTTTGACTGTTTTGGTACTTTTAAAAATTAAATACAATATAATAGTTTTCATTCCGATCCCTAAGAAAGGCATTGCCAAAGAATGCTCAAACTACGGCACAATTGTACTCATCTCACACGCTAGCAAAGTAATGCTCAAAATTCTCCAAGCCAGGCTTTAGCAATACGTGAACCGTGAACTTCCAGATGTTCAAGCTGGTTTTAGAAAAGGCAGAGGAACCAGAGATCAAACTGCCAACACCCACTGGATCATGGAAAAAGCAAAAGAGTTCCAGAAAAACATCTATTTCTGCTTTATTCACTATGCCAAAGCCTTTGACTGTGTGGGTCACAATAAACTGTGGACAATTCTGAAAGAGATGGGAATACCATACCACCTGACCTGCCTCTTGAGAAACCTGTATGCAGGTCAAGAAGCAACAGTTAGAACTAGACATGGAACAACAGACTGGTTCTAAATAGGAAAAGAAGTACATCAAGGCTGTATGTTGTTACCCTGCTTATTTAACTTGTATCCAGAGTATATCATGAGAAATGCTGGGCTGGAGGAACCACAAGCTGGAATCAAGACTGCTGGGAGAAATATCAATAACCTCAGATATGCAGATGACACCACCCTTATGGCAGAAAGTGAAGAAGAACTTCATCAAGGTCTCTTGATGAAAGTGAAAGAGGGAAAAAAAAAAGTTGGCTTAAAGCTCAATGTTCAGAAAACTAAGATCATGGCATCTGGTCCCATCACTTCATGGCAAACAGATGGGGAAACAGTGGAAACAGTGAGAGACTTTATTTTGGGGAGCTCCAAAATCACTGCAGATGGTGACTGCAGCCATGAAATTAAAAGATGCTTACTCCTTGGAAGGAAAGTTATGACCAACCTAGACAGCATATTAAAAGGCAGAGACATTACTTTGTCAACAAAGGTCCGTCTAGTCAAGGCTATGGTTTTTCCAGTAGTCATGTATGAATGTGAGAGCTGGACTATAAAGAAAGCTGAGCGCTGAAGAATTAATGCTTTTGAACTGTGGTGTTGGGGAAGACGAGAGTCCCTTGGACTGCAAGGAGATCCAACCAGTCCATCCTAAAGATGATCAGTCCTGTGTGTTCATTGGAAGGACTGATGTTGAAGCTGAAACTCCAATACTTTGGCCCCTTGATGTGATGAGCTGACTCATTTGAAAAGACCCTGATGCTGGGAAAGATTGAGGGTGGGAGAAGGGGCCGACAGAGGATGAGATGGTTGGATGGCATTACTGACTCAATGGACATGAGTTTGGGTAGGCTTTGGGAGTTGGTGATGGACAGGGAGGCCTGGCATGCTGCAGTTCATGGGGTTGCAAAGAGTCGGACACAACTGAGGGACTGAACTGAATATGAAATATCTTCCAAGCATTAAGTGAATATTATTTTGAAACTTTCTCTTAATGATTTCTTAAATGGTCCATAATGTTTTTTAATCTGTCCTGCACAGCTGAGGACCTAAGTAATGTCCATGGTTTGTTTTTTGTTTCTTTTTAAAAAACTTTTTTGCTGCAGCCAGCACTGCAGGTAGGGATTGAAAGTGGTTGATGCAGTTTGAGAAAAAGAAACTAGAGACAGAATTAAAGTTTTAAAAATGGGACCAGGGAACTCAAGACCTCTTGGGTCAAGAGCCCTGTTCCTCAGAGCCACATCACTTTTATTTAGTGTCTTGGCAAGCAGAAAGTGTCTGTTGTGTTATGAAGTCAGCTTCCTCTGTCCCCAATCGTGTCTCCCATTTTATTGGTTACTGTAAACTATCTTTGTTATTTTCTTGTACAAGGGCTATCACCTAGCTGAAGGTCATAGACCCACATGTGCCTTGGGAAAACATCTTAGTGTGTGCACAAGCAGTGTTCTGAACTTGCGCTGACCCGGTGTTCCAAGATGCACACTATGTTTTTCCTTAGCTTAGCAGGGCATGACAGCCCCAACTGATCAACCCGATGTACTTTTATTTGGGTTATGCTGTATTGCTATATTTTGCTTTTATTCTTTTCCCATGGTGATTTTCTCATGGCTTAGCCAGAGCAACAGATGGCTGACTATTAACCCTTGCACTGTTCAATTTTGAAATATTTACAGATTCATTCCCCCAGTGGCTACATTTTACATAATTATAGTACACTATCCAAACCAGTTTTTGACATTGGTATAAAGTGTATAGTTTATGTCATTTTATCACATGTGAAGATTTGTTTAATCACTACCCCAGCCAGTCATCGGTAAACGTCATATGCAGCAGCCATCAAAGTGGGGAATGTTGTCCTTACGGAGCAGGACTGTGGGATGGGATAGAGTAGGGGTGGGGGATTGGAGCAGAGGAACGGTGCTTTTTTAAGTCCCCTGCAGTGCGTGTGCATGCTGTGTCCAAATCTTTGCGACTCCATGGACTATAGCCCGCCAGGCTCCTCTGTCCATGGGATTCTCCAGGCAAGAATACTGAAATGGGTTGCCATGCCCTTCTCCAGGGGATTTTCCTGACCCAGGGATCGAATCTACGTCTCTTATGTCTCCTGAATTGGCAGGCGGGTTCTTTAACTAATGCTGGGAAAGACTGAAGACAGGAGGAGAAGGGGAGAACAGAGGATGAGATGGTTGGCTGGCATCACCGACTCGATGGACATGAGTTTGAGCAGGCTCCGGGAGTTGGTGATGGACAGGGAAGTCCGTGGGGTCACAAAGAGTCGGACACGACTGTGCGACCGAACTGAACTGAACACCTGAGAACAGCGCCCCTCCCCCCCCAGTATTATATATTTTTTAAAAGCATGTGAAAGTAGTATTTTGATTTGATAAATGACAATTGCTTGTCGGTTTAAACTTGCATTTAAGTTTATTATCGGGCCTCCCATAATTGTATAAACTTAACACCAAGCGACCTGGAGAAGGAAATGGCAGCCCACTTCGGTATTCTTGCCTGGAGAACCTCATGGACAGAGGAGCATGGAGGGTCCATGGGGTCACAAAGAATCGGGCACGACTTACCACTGAAAAACACGAAGCGCAACGTCACTTCTTCAGGAGCAAACTACAACTCCCAGGATCCCCCGGGTCGAAGGAGCCGGCAACCATCGGACGCAAACTGCAATTCCCAGAATTCCGCGAGACTAGGAAGAGGTACGGCCTCCGGCTGAGGCGGTGGAACCGGCGAGCCTGCGCACGTGCACAGCTGACGCGAGGGGCTCGCCAGCTGGGCAGGCGCACGTAGGGCACCTGCGAGGCGAGCGGCGGTGACGGACCAGACTGCGCGGAGGAGCCTGCGCTCCCTTCTTGGGCGTCCACGGCTCCGAGCAGGCGGCTGGGGCAGCGGCGGGCACGGGTTCGGCCAGAGCCATCTCCGCGGAGGGCCGGCCTGGAAGCTTCAGCCCCGTGGAGCCCGGGCTGTAGGGTGCAGGTGAAGTGCGCGCGCTCGCGGAGGGCAAGGGTTCCGCGACATGGCTGGGTTTGGAATTGAAGGAGCGGTCCTGCGACCTCCCGGCTAGAGAGGAGCGGAGGGGGATTTGCAGCTGGGAGGAGTGATGTGTGTTGGGGCCGAAGGAGGCGCGGGAGGTGGCGAGGGTGAGGGGAGGTGGACCCTCGAGGTCCAGGTACCGCGGGCCGCGGCGTGTCAGCTACAGACCTTAGCTCCGGGCTGGCACCAGCAGCCGGTTCCCACGCCCTTCTGCTTGGGAGATGGTGCGCATGAGGCGCGGGTGGCGGGGAGCCAGGCGAGAAGCACGGAGGGGGCCTGGCCCTCCCAAGCTCCCTGTGAAGGCAGTACCAGGACATCCCGTAAGTGACCCCTGGGCTCCTTGGGGGCTCAGTACGGTGCCCACTGTGTGTCTGGTGATGACAGCCTGGCATCGCCTGCTTGACAATGCTGGGATAGCCTCAGAAGTAGGGACACAGTGGGCTTCTGTCCCCAACATGTGTGTAGGAGCCTGTCTCCTGATGAATATCCTCTGCTAAGGTCAAGGGCCCTCAGGCCAGAGTCCTTGCCAGGTGGTGGGCAGCTAGGGTTGGCTTTCTTTATGTCAGCCAAGTCTCAGAACCTACTTTTGGGGGAATCGAGAATGGCATGGGAATGGTTATCAGGTGAACTATCTCATAGGATTTGGTGGCTCAGAGCACAGATAGAATAGGGTTCATTTACCAAATATGTTCTGCTACATGTGCAGGGCATTCAAATCTTGGCTCTCATTTGCTAAGTGTGAGCCCTTGAGCAAGTCACTTATCCTCTCTGAACCTCTTATTTCTGTGCAAGACGGGGTTGCTGTGAGGATTAAATAAAATAATGCTGTGCAAGTTGGAAGCCCAGTGTCTGGTGCCCAGTGACCGTGTAGCAAATATTAGCATTTGTGGTCGCTAACAAACAGAAGATGTAAGAGGTGAGATTGGAACCGAGGTCTGTATCACTGGA
Source organism: Bubalus kerabau (assembly GCF_029407905.1). Lineage (NCBI taxonomy): Eukaryota > Metazoa > Chordata > Mammalia > Artiodactyla > Bovidae > Bubalus > Bubalus kerabau. The sequence goes on from NC_073643.1 coordinate 16,761,466, forward strand.
ATTAGCTGCCCACTCTGACTCTCATGGATCTTGGAGATCTTTTCTCCAACTCATCCTTGCACATTACAATGAGAAATCTGAGTCCCACTTGCCAGCGGAGCCAGGAAGGAGCACAGGGGAGTCCTCTCTTCCCCAGAGATGGACAGAGCATCAGATCCTGAGTCTTGGGCCCTGGGAGGGTGAGGAGAAGCAGAATGGGGATCCCCAGCAAAGGAGGTTGGGGTGCTGGCGACTGCAAGTGCAGTCCCCCGCACTGCAGCTGTGTGTGTCCTGGTGGCCTCCATGTGGCAGGTGTCAGAGCATTTTTCAAACTGACCTTCTGGTTGGCAAGTTCTTGCTCTGAGCCTTGCTTTAGAAAATACTTAGCAATAACATAGGCTTCTAGTGAATACTGAGCTAACCAGAAAATTAAATTATCAAATGTTCCAGTCCCCGAATATCCTTGCTATTCTCAATTGGTTGCCAGTGGATACGCTTCTCCCAGGCCTATCACCTAGTAGATTTTTTAATTGGATAAAATCATGAACATGAAAGGCAGAGCCCAAAAATATCATCATAGGCTTTGAAACCAAACTTGGGTTTGAATCCCAGTCTCACCACTTGATAGCTGTGGGACACTGGACAGTTCCCTGAATAATTCTGAGCATACATCCTCAAACGTGGAATGAGATTGGTTAACACCTGTTACAGATTTGTAATAGGGAACAAGTGAGATAATTCTTGTCAGGCGCTTAGCAGTGTTCCTGGCCTGGAGTCGGTGCCAGTGAATGGAAGTTATGGCATTATTATGGTTAATAATAATTATATAAAAATAATTGTCAGGCACTGTGCTTTGCCTGAGTTCTCTTTGAATTCACAAAACCACCCTGTGAATTCAGTATAATTGTTTGTTAGGAAGTGGAGGCTTGCAGGGTTTAAGAATTGGCCCAGGCGGACACACAAGGACAAATAGCTACATGATACCACTTAAAGGATGAATGTAGAATAGTCAGACGTATAGAAGCAGAGCATGGAATGGTGGTTGCCAGGGGTTGTAGGGAGGGAAAATGAGATGGTATCAGTGAAAGGGTGTAAAGTTTCAGATAGACAAGATGGCCGAGTTCTGAGAGCCTTGCTGCACAGCATACAACTGTGAGCCTACAGTTCACAGTACTGTACTATATGCTTCAGGTTTTGCTTTGAGGGCAGAGCTTACGTTAAGTGTTCTTATCACAAAAATGAGTGAGTAAAGGGACAGAGGAAACTTTCGGAGGTGATGCATAGGTTATGGCATAAATTATGGTGATGATTTCCTGGGTATCTACTTATCACCACCCTTAGCGTGTTGTGTATGTTAATTATGTACACCTTTTCGTGTGGTGAAAAAATTTAAAAGAAGAATTGGTGTACGATGATGCAGCTGCTGAGTGTCAGGAGCAGAGCTCACATCCTGGCATCTCACTCCAGAACTGGAGCCCTTTACTTCCCCTCCCCTGCTGGTTGGGGTCTTCACGCTTCTGGAAGCCCGCCTGTGACCTGGGGCAGCCTCCAGTGTTACAGCAGGTAGCCCCGGCCGCTTGGAGAAGAGGCAGGAGCCTGCAGCCTGGCCGAGGGTGCTTCCTCTCCATGTCTGAGGTTGACCAAGGCTGGAGGGTGAAGCGTTAGCAAGAGCCAGCCGAAGGCCCTGTGGGCCCTAGAGGCTCTCATCATGGACCACAGGGCCAGGGAAGGGCGTAATCTGGGTGAGACCTGGAGGCCTGGTTTGGAGAAGAAGTGATCTTGTCTGGAAGCTGGGAAGAGTCCCAGAGGCATGTGCTTCTTCTGGGCCTGACCTCTGCTCTGGGGAGGGGGTTCGCCTGTGAGCTGTGGGTTTGAGGAACGCCAGCCCCCTGCTTTGTCTCAGCCGCCTGTAAGAGCTCCCACTGCCCCCAAGACCTTTTATAATATAAAGAGTTGGAGCAAATAATTTCTAAGGCCTCTTATAGCTCTAAAAAATGTTGGTTTTGTCATTCTAAGCATGTGGGTTAACCCTGTCAGCACAGCACCAGTGTGGGTGGGGTAATTGTCACCCCACTGTGCACCCCACACCTCCCTCTGGGTGAGAGAATGGGCACAGCTCCCTGAGCTGCTTGCCTGGAAGGGTGGGGAATGGTTACACACAAGAAGCCTTGGGTTGCTAAGTTACAGTTGAGGGCCTATGGGTCTTTGTTTCCAGAGCTGTCCACGGCAGCTCTGCCCTTCTTGCATGAGGAGAACTCACAGCTCTGAGGTCTTTCCTGCTTTTCCATCACCGACTGTGCCTGTGAGTCTGAATTACTGTGAACCCCGGAGTCAGGCACAGGCTTGAATTCTGGTGCTTCTGCTTGAGCTGCAGGACCTAGAGGAAAGTACTTAACCCCACTAAGCTCTAGTTTTTCATATTAAAAGAAAATGGAGATAACACGAGTACTTGCATTAGAGGGCTTGTGCATTGAGGCTTCAGTGGAAGTGGGCAGAGAACGGGCTTAGGACAGTGGCTGGCACATAGTAGGTGCGATGAAGTAAGATGGTGGCAGCATTAACCTCTCCCCCTGTCCAGAGGCCAGTGTCCTCTTCCTGACATGTCAGAACAGCTGTCAGTCCTTCCGTGTTTTGTTTATTTATTTGGCTGTAGCAGGTCTTCTTTGCAGTGTGCAAACTCCTTAGTTTTAGGAGTTAGGCTTGTGGGATCTAGTTCCTTGACCAGGGATTGAACTCGGGCCCTCTGCATTGGGAGTGCAGAGCCTTAGCCACTGGACCAGCAGGGAAGTCCCAGTCTTTCCATGTTGTTTGGCTTCCCAGGTCCTTACCTGCATACTCAGGACCCAGGGTCTGTCAGGAAGCCACACCTTTCACTCTGCCATTGGTGACTACCATCAGTCGTCTTTTTTTTTTTAATTTTTAAAAAATTAATTAATTTTATTTTTGTCTGCACTAGGACTTCATTGCTCTGTGCAGGCTTCCTCTGATTGTGGCAAGGAGGGGCTACTCTTCATTGTGGCTTCTAATTGTGATGTCTTCTCTTGTCATGAGGCTTCAGTAGCTGCGGCACGTGGGCTCAGTACTTGGCAGTTCAAAGGCCCTAGAGCACAGACTCAGGAGTTGAGGTGCATGGGCGTAGTTGCTCTGTGGCATGTGGGATCTTCCTGGACCAGGGATCAAACCCCCGACCCTTGCATTGGCAGGCAGATGGGAAGTCTCATCAGTACAGTCTTAATGCTAAGAGTTGTCTCTTTTCTCCACTTTGAAAAGCAGAACAGAGCGCCCTTTCCTGGCTGGGCAGTGGGTGCTCAGCCCTGGCTGGGCTTCGGGGAGGGGTTGGCGACCAGGCCTGCTGCATTGCCACCATCACTGATGTTCCCAGTGCAGACCTTTGGGTGCGGCTGTTTTAGACACACGCAGTGACAAGGAACACCCTGGCACCTTCAGTAGTGGGGTTTGTGGCAGGGATCAGGGCACATCCTGGGGGCCTTCAGGAGTTATCAGGGTTAGGCTGGGTCCCAGAGCTTCCAAGAGGAGGGACAGTGGCCACTGTTAGGAGCCAGAGAAGCAGTCCAGCCTTGCTCCCTTCAGGAGTCCATTTCTCAGGAGACCGACCGACCTCCCTGCAGGCCTGCAGGTGAGGGCATCTGATACCAGCACCACCCCCTGATCTGACTTCTCGGGCATCTCCACCAGTGGCTGCCTTAGGCCCAGCCTCCACTCTCTCATCCATTTAGCTGTGGCCTAGAGAACTGGGCTGGTTTTGTTTTGTTTTGTTTTGCCACTCAGCATTATAAGGGATGTGGCTTGTGTGGGAAGGTGTGAGCTGGGGAAACTTTTCTCAAAGTGGAATATGGCTGCTTAGAATATGGCAGCCTTTTCAGGCTGCCCCAGGAACATAGGCTGCCCCAGGAACATCATTTTCGCAGAGGCTGGGGAGAGGATTTATTAGCCTTTGTGACGGGGAGGGCTGTCCTTGGTGGTTTACCCTGGGTTGGACAGAAATGCCCTGCTGGGTATTTAGAAGCGGGGAATTGCAGAATTGTGGAGTGTTACGGAAATCTTAGAGGACTTCCTGAAATTGAGTTCACACTAGAGTCACCTGAAAGCTTTATTAAAAACACGGGTTCCTGGGTTCCCTCAGGGATTCTGGTTTAGCAGGTGTGGAGGGGCCCCAGATTTTGCATTTCTCACATCCCAGGTGCTGCTAAAACTGCTGTGGGGGACCCCGTGTCCACCTCACAGGTTGACCTGGATTTTCCAGGCCACTTCCTGGCAGGGCAGGGGCTCACTACAGTCGCTGATTCCTCCATGTTAGAACAGCTCTAAGCCTTAGAGAAGTCCTCTTCCTGTCTCCCACACTGAAATCCCCCCATGACTTCCTTCTGCAGGCCTTGCTTCAGGGCCCTGCTGGCCCTCGCAGCCATGCTAGGGGCAGAGTGGCAGCCGGGGACTACGTGCCATTCTTCAGCCCGGGGCCTGGGTTGCATGTGTCACCAGCGTGCGTGTGTGCCCACTCCGTTAGAGAGGGGTGCAGCCCCCCTCTGGAGTAGCCTCACTCTTGCTGCTCTGCCCCTCAGTGTTTGAAGAATGCCCGAGGTCCAGGGGCTTCCTTTCCCCGAGGAAGAGGGCCCTACTCCTTGCATCCTACACAGAGTGGGGTTTCTGGATCTTTCCTGATCTTGGCTGCCCCACTGGGAGATTCCCAGAAGTACTTGTATAGAGTAGTTTCATATGAACAATTAGGCACATAGACTCTGATTCCTGCCAGAGGTGCATATTTAGAGTCTAATCATGAAGAAACACCAAACAAGCCCAAATTGAGGAATACACCAGAAAATATCTGACTCTGTTAAAAACTGCTGAGGCCATGAAAGTCTGAGAGGCTGCCCAGATTAGGGGAGACAAGTGAGACACGCTGCCTGGCCGCCAGGCTTCACCTTGGCTTGGATTCTGGGCCACAGAGTGGAGACCACAAATAACTAATGGTATTGTATCAATATTAATTCCCGATTTTGTGTGATACGAGAGAATGTTCTCATTCTTAGGAGACAGATGATGAAGTGGTAGGGACTAATGGGGCAAGATGTCTCTGGCTTATTTTTAAAAGGTTCGGAAAAAGAGAAAATGGTACAATGAATGTGTCAGATTAGCAGTTGATGGTAAGGCTAAGGATGTAGGAGAGTTCTTTGTACTATACACACAGTTGTGTTTTGTTTTTTCCTAAGTCTGGGATTATTTCCAGATAAAAAGAAGGAAAACGGGTAACAGAGATGACATTGTAGCCAGCCCGCCTTCATTAGTCTCATCGCTGCTTCCCGCGTGACCTTGGGCAGGTCTCAGTGGGCTTCGGTCCTACCATCTGTAAAATGAAGATCATCACGTAAAGTGGAGAACCCGGCACCTCGTGATTGGCCAGTAGATGTCGGCTCTGATACGGTGGTGGTGGATGTGGTGGTGGTAATAATGATGGAAGGAAGGAGATGAGAGTGACATCTTGGTGATGAGGCCAAAGGAAAACCCTCGCTGAGGCCTCTCGCCTCCTTGTCACTCACTCATGCTGGGCTCTAGGCTCCCCGAGCGTCTGGCAGGGACTGCTATGACCTCGGCACTGCCTGGCTCCCCCACTGCAGGGGCCTCCCAGGTGATCACTTGAGCCCGGGGGCTCCACTGGCGAAACGCACGTCTCCTGACACTGCCCATCCGTGCCTGTCTATAACGCACTGCCCTTTCAGCTGCATGTGGCTTTGGGCCTGCGTGTCACAGCCCTGGGATGGGAGAGGAGCCCACAGCTGGGTGACCTCATGGCTTGCTTGGTGGGCAGATGTGAGACCTGGGCGCAGCGGTGTCTGCTGTGGGCGGGGGTTTGCCATAGTCATTGCCAGCAGGGACGTGTGGACACCTAATAGGGGCAGTCATCGTCACCCCCATGACCACAAAAACACCTCCAAAACCTTGCTCAAACCATCCCCCCCGCCGCACCACCACCCTTCAGGTCGCTTCCATGGATAGCCTCGGGTGGAACCGGGACCGTTTCCTGTCACGCACACTTCTCCCTTCTTCTGGGCAAGCGTTTTATGCTTCTTGTCGTGAGCGGCCTTCTGACCCTCTTGATGCAATCAGTTGTGCAGGCGTGTTCTGAGCATCACAGCAGCCACTCACTCGATTCTCTTTTCCTGTTCATCCCTGTTTGTGACCACATTGGTGCCTAGGAGTGCTTTTCTGTTACGCCAGAAAGGGCCAACACAGGGGGCTCTAACTTGCAAGTGACCCATGGGTGTGAAGCAAAAGCCAGTCACAGCAAGTTGTGCGAGCAAGAGTTTCTGTGTTGGTGGTAGGCGGGACTCAGCTCCACCTGTTCAGCTGTCCCGCCTGTGCTGAGTGCCTTGGAGCCTTGGCTGTCCTCAGCAAAGCTTGCCTTTGCCCATCGTGCCAGAGTAACACAAACTGGAATTCTCTTGCTCCACCCACAGCCCCACCGGTCCACCCTGGGTGTTCCATCGGGTTTTGTTAAAAAGAAAGAAGAGTCACTATGTTTAACTGTTGATAGAGGATGAACGCGGAGAAGGCGATGGCACCCCACTCCAGTACTCTTGCCTGGAAAATCCCATGGACAGAGGAGCCTGGAATGCTGCAGTCCATGGGGTCTCGAAGAGTCAGACTCAGCTGAGCGACTTCACTTTCCCTTTTCACTTTCCTGCACTGGAGAAGGAAATGGCAACCCACTCCAGTGTTCTTGCCTGGAGAATCCCAGGGACGGGGGAGCCTGGTGGGCTGCCGTCTATGGGGTCACACAGAGTCGGACACGACTGAAGCGACTTAGCAGCAGCAGCAGCAGCAGAGGATGAATGTCTGCATCTTCGCCTGAGGAGTTATTATCCATGTTAAGTTTTTGGTCTAAGCATGTGAACTTTTAACTAAATGTTAAAGATGCCTGATCACTTAAATATTAGGTTTTACAAGGAGTACTCAGAGGCTGCCAACATTAGGCCAAAATGGAAACGCTTTTGGGTGAAACCCTGAGGCCATCATTGTTTGTTCAGGCTTGTCAGGAGCACTGATGGAGATCTAAGTTTGGGCCCCACGTAAACATGACGTGAGGAGTAGCAGTTCCATGTTCTGCTTCTGGTAACCATAACCAGTAGGGGGAAGGAGCAGGGAGAGATCATTCTGAGGGCGTTTGAGTTATTGGAGCTTGTGTGCTGTTTGCTAACTGGCAACGCGTGAGGCGCATCGGTGCAGGACAGGAAGCTTCCATCATTCAGCACCAGTGATTCAGGCTGCATTTAGGGTAAAAGCATATTTTTCAATAATTAACAAGAACTCTCTGATTTTTCAGTTGGGGGTATGAACAACCTGTTAAAGTAAAATTGTTGTACTATTAATAGAAAACCTTCTTTAGACACTATCGCCAGCCCTTGTCTTGGCCTGGCCCTGCCAGTCTTCTGAGCCTGGGTCTGGTGGGTGCTGGCAGTCCTAGCCTCCCAGCCCTGCACCTGGGGGCATGACCAGTGACCAGCTGGTCCTGGCAGTTGGGAACCCGGTAGAGCTGGCCAGGTCAGCAGCAGAGGGCTTCATTTAAGACCAGAGCTCACATCCTCGGGCCCATTACACCAGCAACAAGGCCAGCAGCCGCAGTCCTTGGGCCTGCCTGTCATCTTCACTCAAGTGGAATAGTGGCCAGAAATTACAGACTAGGACATTTCCCATTTTAAATGGATTTCTGGCTTCTCTGGAAAACCAGAAAAGTAGTATTACAGACTGAATTGTGTCCTTGGAAATTCATAATCAAAGCCCTGACCCCCAGTATGACTGTATTTAGAGATAGGACCTTTAAGGAGGTAATTAAGGTTAACTTCATGGGAAATAGATGGAGAAACAGTGGAAACAGTGTCAGACTTTATTTTTTTGGGCTCCAAAATCACTGTAGATGGTGACTGCAGCCATGAAATTAAAAGACTCTTACTTCTTGGAAGGAAAGTTATGACCACTTAGCATATTGAAAAGCAGAGACATTACTTTGCCAACAAAGGTCCGTCTAGTCAAGGCTATGGTTTTTCCTGTGGTCATGTATGGATGTGAGAGTTGGACTGTGAAGAAAGCTGATCGCCGAAGAATTGATGCTTTTGAACTGTGGTGTTGGAGAAGACTCTTGAGAGTCCCTTGGACTGCAAGGAGATCCAACCAGTCCATCCTAAAGGAGATCAGTCCTGGGTGTTCTTTCAAGGGAATGATGCTAAAGCTGAAACTCCAGTACTTTGGCCACCTCATGTGAAGAGTTGACTCATTGGAAAAGACTCTGATGCTGGGAGGGATTGGGGGCAGGAGGAGAAGGGGACGACAGAGGATGAGATGGCTGGATGGCATCACCGACTCGATGGACGTGAGTTTGAATGAACTCCGGGAGTTGGTGATGGACAGGGAGGCCTGGTGTGCTGCGATTCATGGGGTCGCAAAGAGTCGGACACGACTGAGTGACTGAACTGAGCTGAACTGAAGGTCATAAGGGCTTCCCTGGTAGGTCAGACGGTAAAGAATCCGCCTGCAACGTGTGAGACCCAGGTTCGATCCTTGGGTCAGGAAGATCCCCTGGAGAAGGAAATGGGAACCCATTCCAGTATTCTTGCCTGAAGGATTCCGTGGGCAGAGGAGCCTAGTCATAAGGCTGGTGCCCTAATCTAATAGGACTGGTGTCCCAGTAACAAGGAGAGAGACCAGAGACCTCTCTCCCCTTGGTGCACACAAGGAGGTCACCTGAGGACACAGTGAGAAGGTAGCCATCTGCAAGCCCTGGAGAGAGGCCTTAAGAGAAACCAGACATGTGGACACCTTGGTCTGGGACTTCCAGCCTCCCAGAACTGTGTGAAAAGAAATGTCTGCAGTACTTGGTTATGGCAGCCGGAGCAGACTAATACCAATAGGTGCCGCCAGGCCACTGTACTGCCAGGCCCTCGTCAACTTGAACTCTCTTCTGGGTGTGTGGTCTCTGGCGCACACTGTCCAGAGACCATTGGTTCTTGGCCTCAGTAAGCATGTGAATTTGCACCCTCTGCTCGAGGCCTGGAATTCCTGGGGATCTTACTCCTTATCAGATGCCAGGGCCCTTGTGAACGGCTTTTCTGTGCCTGTGTCTGGAGCCTGGCAGGGCCCCCGGGAGTGGAGCCGGCACTCAGGGCTGGGTGGGCCGCCTCGGCTGGGTGCCCGCGTAGGCAGGACCCCCCAGGTCTTACTGTGTTTGCAGGTGTGGCGGCCGCATCAGCACCTTCCTCCGGTGCTTCCTGGAATAGGTGGGATCCTGGAAAGGTGGGATCCCATTGTCTGTAAGAATCTGATAATCCATTTCTGGTCCAGGAGCTGAGGGAAGCAGTTTGGGGGTGCGGGGGTGAATTGGTGGTTTCTTCTGTCTGCTTCAGTTTCTAGAGGGCTGTTTTAAGCATGTTTTAAATCTCATTTCTTTTTTACTCCCTTTCTTTTGAAAAGTATTTTTTTTTCTTTTTTCTTTTTTTAGTTTGAATCCATTCTTCAATGGCAAGCCACTCCAGTACTCTTGCCTAGAAAATCCCATGGATGGAGGAGCCTGGTGGGCTGCAGTCCGTGGGGTCGCTACGAGTAGGACGCGACTGAGCGACTTCACTTTCACTTTTCACTTTCACACAATGGAGAAGGCAATGGCAGCCCACTCCAGTGTTCTTGCCTGGAGAATCCCAGGGACGGCAGAGCCTGGTGGGCTGCCGTCTGTGGGGTCGCACAGAGTCAGACACGACTGAAGCGACTTAGCAGCAGCATTGATTGACTAGTCAGCAAAATTAAAGAAAAAAATTAGGTAAACATCTTACATCTACCAAACCTGATATATTTTTGGTGAAAATATTCTAACACTAAAAATATACCATTGAAAAACGTTCTTGCTCCATATCAGTCTTCGTCCTGGCTGAGCCACTAAGCTCTTTGTGCCGCATACCTGCTGGGTCCTAAATGCACGCCCAAGGGAGAGGAGGCCCCCCACCAGTGCTGCCTGCGGAGAGGAGCACAGTGGCCAACGTCCAGCCTGCTTGGTTTTGGCTGTGCCACACAGGTAGTTACATCAGGTCAGGGCCGGGCCTGCCCACATCTAACTGAGCCTGTCGTCAGGAGAATGAAGGAAGGAGTCTAAGGACCTATGTGATGAACGATTCAAGGGCACAGCTTTCCACCATGGCCCTGCCTCCAGGCCTCAGGAGGGGTTTCCTCTGGGGATCTTCTCAGCGCTTGCGTCCTTGCTGGAAGATGAGTGCTCTGGGCAAGGGCCCTGTAAGCCTTGAGGCCTTGTTCTGTCTTACCTTCCTCCCCTGCCTTCGCCCCTTGCCCCTCACCTCTTCTCAGAGAGGGTCCGGTGCTCCAGGCTTTTTGTGGGACAGAGTGACTTGACAGGTAACTTGAGACAAGAGTGGTCTGCTCATAAGTGACAGGCTCTTTCCCTCCTGGACCCCCAGCCTAGACAGGTGTGCTGAAGACAACACCATCCAAGCTGTGGATTTGTTCTGTTGTTCAGTTGCTAAGTCATGCAACTCTTTGCAACCCCATGGACTGCAGCACTTCGAGCCTCCCTGTTCCTCACTGTCTTCTGGAGTTTGCCCAAGTTCATGTCCATTGACTCGGTGATGCTATCCAGCTATTTCATGCTCTGCCACTCTCTTCTCCTTTTGCCTTCAGTTTTTCCCGGCATGAGGTCTTTTCCAGTAAGTAGGCTGTTCACATCAGGTGGCCAAAGTATTGCAGCTGCAGCTTGAGCCCTTCAAGTGCCAGTGAGTATTCAGGGTTGATTTCCATTAGGATTGACTGGTTTGATCTCCTTGCAGTCCAGGGGACTCTCAAGAGTCTTCTTCAGCATACCTTAAAAGTCCAAAAAGGACTGTTTCTTCCATGCAAGTTTATTTCCAAACAACTCAGCTCTGTAGTCAGCCCTCTCCCCCACAGTCATAGAAGGTATCTCGGAGGCCAACTCAGGCTTCTTTTATTTGCCTCTGTAACAGGACTCCATGGGGGAGGCCGCAGGGACCCTGCCCTCCTCTTCAGCAGCCTGTACGGTCCGGAAAAGCTGTATCTCCTCAGCCAGTAGACAGGACTGGGGAGAACCGTGGCTTCTTTAGGATCAGGGATCTGGTTAATGTCCCCTTTGCCTCCATCTGTTATCTTTTGAAAACATTTCTGAGGCTTTTGCCTGATCCTTCTGTTCTGGCATTTGCAGGCTGCTGCTGTGCAGCTGACAGTGGACAGACACAGGGGAACCTGGGGAACAGACTGGGAGGACTTTATAATGAGCAGTGACTGCCCTAGTTCTTGTTGGCATTCTCACTACCACGCTTCGGCTATTTCACAGCAGGGAAAAATGCAAGGGCGGCCCTCCATCTGTCTCCACGGGGGCAAAATGCAATAGTATTCTGTGTTAATTAACATTCCCCAGAAGCAGATCCTGAGACATGGATTCAAGTGCAAGTAGATTATTTGTACTTGATCGCAGCATACATGAACAGGGAAGGAGAGAAGAGAGACACGGCAGGGAAGAAGGCCAGTTCTCACTGCGGGCAACTCTGTAATCCACTTCATCTGTTAGGGAACTCCGGGAGCCCGTGGAGAATACGGCTCAGGGCCGTCTCATCTGGGCAGGATGGGATTGGGGGCTTTACGCGACTGGCTCCATCAGGTGTTGGTGCAAGCCCCCTGGCCTGTGACTGAGAAAAGTGGTAAAACTTAGGCAGTCTGACCCTCAGGGCTCCATGCTTTATCCACCGCACTACTTATCAGAAAATGTCCTGTCCATTCCCAGCAAACCTTCCCTCCTGTTTTCCCTCTTGGAAGGGTCTCCCACGGAGAGCCTGACGTGTCCATGAGAGGTCCACATAGGCCAGTCTGTATTTGTCCTGCCTTAGGTCAGCACCATTGTGGGTGCTGAGGGTGGGTGGAGGACGTAGCATCTGATTAGAAACAGTCCTTCCCACTCCCCAAGCTCTGGGGTGGTCTCTGCCTGGCTGCCTTTTAGCCCCACAAGGCCCCATGTTTGCTGGTTCCCATAAGCTTTGTCCCAAGGCCCCCAGCCTCAGTGACTTGACTGGGATTGGCTGCGGAACACATAGCCCCCTGGTCCTCCTTCCTGCCCGTGGCCCCTTCCCCACATCCCCACCTGCTGCCAAGCCTGCCTTTCACCGCAGGGGAGGGCCAGGTAGCAGAATGCTCACGAGAGACGCTGTGAGTACTTGGGGGCCAAGCTGCCTGCTCAGCTTGGAGGTGCTCTTTCCTCATTTCCTGGGAGTCTTGCTTTCTGATATTCCCTGGGTGTGTCTGTTTTGGCTTTAGCTGCTGTTGGAAGCCGTTCTTGTCTGCAATCAGAGCAAAACATGCATCAGCTTGTGCTACAACCATCTGCCTCCCGTCTTGCCAGACACAGCTTTATTTTTTGAGTATTAATTTATTACTCATCCACTTTCCAGTATTCTGTCATTTTGTAATAGTGATTTTATTTTATTCTTTATGGTTTTGTTTTAAACTTTTTCTGTGCAAAATGTCAGACAAACTCAAAAGAGAATCAAAAAAAGACCCCATCATCATCTTTAACTATCAGTATCTGTGTCTCACCTGTCTCCATGCCTTTTTCGCTGGAGTATTTTAGAACAAACCACATACTTCTTGTTTTACATATTAATACTTATGCTCTCTTATTTGTGGGCTACGCTGATAGCTCCATTGGTAAAGAATCCACCTGCAACGCAGGAGACCCCAGTTTGATTCCTGGGTTGGGAAGATCTGCTGGAGAAGGGATAGGCTAACCCCTCTAGTATTCTTGGGCTTCCCTTGTGGCTCAACTGATAAAGAATCAGCCTGCAATGCTGGAGACTTGGTTCAGTCCCTGGGTTGGGAAGACCCCCAGAAGAAGGGAAAGGCTACCCACTCCAGTATTCTAGCCTGGAGAATCCCATGGACTGTATAGTCCACAGGGTCACAAAGAGTTGGACACAACTGAGTGACTTTCAGCTCACTTCTCTTATTTCTTATCTAATTTTTAATAGCGTTTTATTTTGAAATAGTTTGAGACTTACAGAAAAGTTACAAAAGAACACCTCACTCAGCTTCCCCTGATGTTAACATCTTACACAGCCACTGTGTAATTATCAAAACTAGGAAATGAACGCAGCTCTGATACTAACCCATGAACCTTACTCAAATTCTGCCAGTTGTCCTATTAATGTCCTTTTTCTGGCCCAGGATCCCACATGGCATTTAGCTGTCGTGTCTCCTTACTCTCGTCCAATCTGGGACCTCCTCAGTCTTCCCCTCTCTTTTATGATTTTTAACTCTTGCAGAGGTCCTGATCAAGTATTTTGTAGAATATCTTTCAATTTGGGTTTTATGTTTTCTTTGTTAACTAATCTTAACAGTTAACTAATATTAACTAATCTTAATATTAACTAAAATTAGCTTAATTAAGTTAACTAAAATTAACTTAATATTGATTAAAATTAACAGACCATCTTCAGAGCCAGAACTGGAACTAGAGCCAAGTTTTTCCCATATAGAAATATAGGTCGAAGTTATGTTATTTTGGGCAGGAAGGCTCCAGAAATGAGGTACCCTCCTCAGCACATTATATTAAGGGGTACATGGTGTCAGTATTGTTATTATTGGTGACGTTAATGGTGATTATTTGGTTCAAACGATGTCTGCCAAGCTTCTCTGCTGTAAAACTTCTATTTTTACTTTTGTAATTAATATGTATCTCATAGGGAGATACTTAGAGACTGTGCAGATTTCCTGTTTCTCACCATACTTTCACCCACTAATTTTAGCAGCCATCAGTGAATCTTGCCTGAAACAGTTATCGCTATGATGTTTGCCAGCTGGTGATGTTCTGTTTCCATTATTGTTTCTACATTTATTAATTGGCATTCTACTGTAAGATCTGTGTCTTCTCCCCTATTTATTCAATTATCTATTCATATCAATATTGACTCATGGGTATTTATCTTATTCTATGGGTTATATAATCCATTACTATTGCTTTTTAACTTTGTTACTCAAATTGTCCCAGATTCAGCCATTGGGAGCTCCTTCAGTTTGGATCCTGTGTCTTTTGGATATGTTCCCATCATTTTTTTGAGAACTTCCTTACATTCTGGTACTATAAGATATTCTAAGCTCATCTTGTAATTTTCCTTGCCCGGCCCTGGAAGCAGTTATTTCTCCAGGAGCCCTGGCTCCTTTTAGTGAAGAGTGCTGTTTAGAAATCAGAATCCGAGTGCTGACTGGGCTCATTGCTGCTGGGGTGTCATTGCGCGCAGCCGCCCTCCCCCCTGGCCAGAGCCAGGAGTCCCGTGTGTATGGAAACATGCTACGTCCCAGCTGTTCTTCCTGCTGGAGTTGCCACCTGTCAGTCAGTCATGACTCTCTCTTCAGTTCTCTGGCCCAGATCTGAGCTGAGGTTCTCAGGGGGGGTCTCACCAACCCCCCAGTGAGACACCTTGCCTTCCCTGCCTTTGCATTATCTTCTTAAACTCTTCTTGTCCTTGCCTTTACTTCCTCAGTCCTTTTCCTCTCCCCATCCCAACGATGAGTTGTCTGTCTGTCCTCTTAGCCTCTTTCTGACTCCTGGTTTCTCCTCTTACCGCCTAGAGAGATGTCAGAACTCCAGCTGCAGTCATGTTACACTGGATACATAGGTTGTCTCTCTCGAGAAGCCTTGGTAGTAAAATCTCTCCCTCTCTCTCTCTCTTTCTCTCTCTCTCTCTCTCTCTCTCTCTATATATATATATCCTTACCACAGTGGTGGTAAGGATAGTGGCAGGGCTATGGGACACTAGTCAGAAATTGTCAAGAACCAGCAAGTTAATATAGTTCAACCTAATAGCAAAGTAGTCCTTAGCTGGTGAGGCTGGGTGGGGGATTTCTGGATGGGGACACATATATTTGGAAAAGTATATGCAACATTATTATTTTACATATACAGATACAGATATAAAATACTAATTTCAGAAAAAGAAGTTGAACTTCCCTGGCAATCCAGAAGTTACAATTCCACACTTCTACTGCAGAAGGCACAGGTTAGATAGAGCTGCATGCTGCATGACATGGCCAAAAAGTAAAAAAAAAAAAAAAAAAAAATTAAAGAAGGTAGAAGTTGATGAAACTGTTGTCTTGGGGAGCAGATATTATAGAAGAGTCTTGTGCGTGAGAGATTCTTGGCGGAAGGGGTGCTGCACTTTACGGATCCATTTGAGGCATGAAAGAGGTTTTCTTTATTATTAGTGGGTACATGGCTTTGAAAAGCCTGAGAAACACTGATGCTGAAGCAGATTTCTCGGCTGCAGGGTTTCTGGGCTCTTAGAGGCCCTGCCCTGACGATGAACAGGGCTGACTGAAGACGAATTTGGAAGCCAGCTAAGCAGGTGCCCTGTTCTCACCCATGGCTAGTGTCACGTGTCACCCATCCTGTTTCCATGAGGACTGAACAGTTCCATTCTTTGGCTGTCTGAATGGTCCTAGGCCTCAGAGCAGGTATGATACCCTTCCCAGTAGCGGGGGAAAATGGGAGCAAATGCCCACAGCCCAGCCAGGCCTCTCTGTAGGCAAGAGTATGTGGGACAGGAAGTTTAACCCTTTGGAGATGTTGCCTCTGCATACAGAACCCTTGTCAGTGGTGAGACTCCGACACAGTTCTCTTACTGGACCAGTGAGGGGACAAGTTTCTACCCATCTTTTCATAAAAATCAGCAGGTGTGCTTTCCAAATAGGAAATCCCTGTGCATGTGTCCCAGATGGGGCATAACGGGGGTCCTGGTGTGCAGCCTGGGACCCGCAGTCACAGGCCTGCCATCCCATTTGTGCCCATGGTGAGGTGAAGTCCTTCCCTGGCAGTACCAGGGAGGTTGGGCCCCTAATGTGGATTTTCCTTGAGGCTTCTCACAACACAGCAGTTAGCTTTCTTTGCAGCAGTGTTTCGTTACAAACAGCTCCAGAATTTCAGTGACGTATGATAAGCATCTGTTCAGCTCAGATGTCTCTGTTGCCTGGGCTTGGGTGGGTTTGCACGGTGGTTCTGACAGTCTTCGCTCACTTACACATCTAGGGGTCAGCCGAGCCACACCCGGCATGGCTGCAACAGCTGTGCTCCCCACATAGCTCTCTCTTCCAGGAGCAGCAAGTTCGGCTGATCACATTCTTCTCACAGTAACATCCTAGGTATACAGAAGGCAAAGACAGTCACACAAGCACCTTTCAAGACCCTGAATATGTTGTCTGTTGACACCTCATTGGCCAAAGCAAGTTATGTGGCCAAGCCCAAAGGCCAGGCATGGGGATCTGTACTCCCCCATGGAGGCAGCAGGGGAGGGAAGTGGTTGAACATCTTAGAAGGGTCTAGCCTACCAGGCAGATTCCTGTATCCACCTGCAATGCAGGAGACCCTAGTTCAATTCCTGAGTTTAGAAGATTCCCTGGAGAAGGGATGGGCACTCCAGTATTCTTGGGTTCCCTGGTGGCTCAGACAGTAATGAATCCACCTGCAATGCGGGAGACCTGGGTTCCATCCCTGGGGTGGGAAGATCACCTGGAGGAGCATGGCAACCCACTCCAGTATTCTTGCCTACAGAATCCCCATGGACAAAGGAGCCTAGCAGGCTGTAGTTGATGGGGTCACAAAGAGTCAGACATGACTGAGTGACTAAGCACATTTGGCCTACCAGATCTTGAAGTGTGCAAAACGGTGCAAGCATCCAGTGCCTCAGCAGAGGCCAGCACAGCGCCTGGCACTGGGCGGGTGCTTGGGGTGACTGGAGACACACCATGTAGACACCTTTTCCTTTTCCTTCTCTCCTCCCGCAGGCCTCTGCCGGTCCTCCGGGAGCCCGCAGGGATGGGTAAAGCCGGCCAGGCTCAAGCTGCTTCCCTGGGGCCGTCGTCTCTCTAGGGCCCCAGGCGGCGCTAGGATGCACCTGTCCGCCGTGCTCAACGCCCTGCTGGTGTCCGTGCTGGCGGCCGTGCTGTGGAAACACGTGCGGCTGCGTGAGCATGCGGCCTCCCTGGAGGAGGAGCTGGCGGTCGTCCGCCGGGCCACCGACCCCGCCCCCGCCCTGCGGATCGACTACCCGAAGGCGCTGCAGATCCTGACCGAGGGCGGCACGCACATGGTGTGCACAGGCCGCACGCACACCGACCGCCTCTGCCGCTTCAAGTGGCTCTGCTACTCCAGCGAGGCGGAGGAGTTCATCTTCTTCCACGGCAATGCCTCTGTGATGCTGCCCAGCCTGGGCTCGCGGCGCTTCCAGCCGGCCCTGCTCGACCTGTCCACCGTGGAGGACCACAACACCCAGTACTTCAATTTCGTGGAGCTGCCGGCCGCCGCCCTGCGCTTCATGCCCAAGCCCGTGTTTGTGCCCGACGTGGCCCTCATTGCCAACCGCTTCAACCCTGACAACCTCATGCACGTCTTCCACGACGACCTGCTGCCTCTCTTCTACACCCTTCGGCAGTTCCCTGGCCTGGCCCGCGAGGCCCGGCTCTTCTTCATGGAGGGCTGGGGAGAGGGTGCCCACTTCGACCTCTACAAGCTGCTCAGCCCCAAGCAGCCCCTCCTGCGGGCGCAGCTGAAGGCCTTGGGCCGGCTGCTCTGCTTCTCCCATGCTTTCGTGGGCCTCTCCAAGGTCACCACCTGGTACCAGTACGGCTTCGTCCAGCCCCAGGGCCCGAAGGCCAACATCCTGGTCTCTGGCAATGAGATCCGACAGTTCGCGCATTTCCTGATGGAAAAGCTGAACGTGAGCCAGGCCGGGGGCCCCCTGGGCGAGGAGTACATCCTGGTGTTCAGCCGCACCCAGAACAGACTCATCCTGAATGAGGCAGAGCTGCTGCTGGCCCTGGCCCAGGAGTTCCAGATGAAGACCGTGACGGTGTCCCTGGAAGACCACGCCTTTGCAGACGTGGTGCGGCTGGTCAGCAACGCCTCCATGCTGGTCAGCATGCATGGGGCCCAGCTGGTCACGGCCCTGTTCCTGCCCCGCGGGGCGGCCGTGGTGGAGCTCTTCCCCTATGCTGTCAACCCTGACCACTACACCCCTTATAAGACTCTGGCCACGCTGCCCGGCATGGATCTCCAGTACATAGCCTGGCAGAACACGATGCCAGAGAACACGGTCACGCATCCCGAACGGCCCTGGGACCAGGGGGGCATCGCCCACCTAGACCGGGCCGAGCAGGCCCGGATCCTGCAAAGCCGGGAGGTCCCCCGGCACCTCTGTTGCCGGAACCCCGAGTGGCTCTTCCGAATCTACCAGGACACCAAGGTGGACATCCCATCGCTCATCCAAACTATAAGGCGTGTGGTTAAGGGCCATCCGGGGCCGAGGAAGCAGAAGTGGACGGTCAGCCTGTATCCCGGCAAGGTGCGGGAGGCGCGGTGCCAGGCGTCGGTGCAGGGTGCCTCCGAGGCTCGCCTCTCTGTCTCCTGGCAGATCCCATGGAACCTCAAGTACCTGAAGGTGAGGGAGGTGAAGTACGAGGTGTGGCTCCAGGAGCAGGGGGAGAACACCTACGTGCCTTACATGCTGGCCCTGCAGAACCACACCTTCACGGAGAACATCAAGCCCTTCACTACCTATCTGGTGTGGATCCGCTGCATCTTCAACAAGACGCTGCTGGGACCCTTTGCAGACGTGCTGGTGTGCAGCACGTAGCGAGCGGCCTGGCCAGGCCTCCTGGGGTGGGGGCTCCTCTGCCTCGGAGACTCTGGGCCCACCAGCCCCCCAGGGTGGCTTCTGGGAATTATTTATTTATTGACCAGACCTGTCTCTGGGTCATCTCACTGCATCTGAGGTGTGGAGTTCTCAGAGCACCTCTTTGCACAAGTGCAATCGGGCCTCCCCACCCTCTTCTCCAATGCTAAACATCCATACCCTGGAGAAGGCCAGAGGGGGGAGGAGAAAGAGGAGAATAAGGATCCCAAAGAACCTCTTTGGCTGAGTGATCATCCTGTTCCCCAGGATGTCTTTCTGGTTGGTGTCGGGTTTCTGGAAACTGCTGCCAATTCTGTGGCCGCTTGGGTGGGTGTGGATGTACATCAGCTTCCACTGTCATGAAACTCACCTGTAGCCCCAGGAAGGTTATGTTTGGAACACTCATTAAATGATTATAAATATCTTGGTCAAGTGTTTTACTGGTGGGCGGGAAGAAGGTCCAGTAGCCAGTACCCAGATGCCCTCTCATCCTGATTGTCAGCCGAGGAGCCATGGCAGAGGGGCGGCATCGAGGCCCGGGAAGCCAGGCCAGGTGGCTGCATTCCATCCTGATGCGGAATGGTGCCCCCACTTCCGTCTGTGGGGGTGAGAGCCTGGAAGTAGGTGAGGAGAGGGCTGTGAGGAGGAAAAGCAGCGTCTGCCAGGGTCTGGTTAGGCTTCACTAGACATTCAGACACAGCAGACCATGCACACCCAATGTGGGAGTCACTTAGGATGCTCAGCAGGCTGGCACGGCCGCACCACGTGACTTCTTCCACAGGAGGAGTCCGCACATCGGCTCAGGGGCCGTTCTCTTCCCCAAGTGACTGCTCAGGGGTGAGGAGGTGACACCCCCATCGGTAGTTGTGGGGCCTGCTTTGGCTTAGGAGCCCCATAGGAACCGTTATCTTTTTTATATACATATATTTTCTGGAGGGATGTATTTCTCATATTTTTTTATTTGGCTGCTCTGGGTCTTACTTGTGGCATGTGAGATCTAGTTCCCTGACCAGAGATTGAACCCAGGCCCCCTGCTTTGGGAGGTGGAGTCTTAGCCACTGAGCCACCAGGGACGTGCCCATTATCTTCTAAACAGCCAATAGGCAAGTTCCCAGGTTCCCTCAAGGAACCTGCCCGGTCATAGGAGCCATCGCACTCAGGGAGGCCTCGCTGTGGTGTCCTAACAGTTTAGTTCATCCAGGGTCCTTCCAGTCCAGATCTGAGGTTGTTTTTACCCATCCACAGTTTTGCTGAGTATCACCGCTGACATTGAGCCTTTATCTAGCTTTCAGGGAAAGAGAGCTGGAAAATTAACTCAAGGTCAAATTTGTTCTTAGGAAAGGAGAAGGAGTTTTAACTTTTTCTTCACAGGGAGACAGCGGTGCAGACCTGACTCCTGTGGGGGAAAGAAGGAAAAGGGGCCTGAGGAGGTGGGGCCTCGGGCTGTAGCTTGGTTGCAAGAGTTGTGCAGGCTGACCTGGAGTCGCTGAGGCAACGCTGTGGGTTAGGTGAGTATGCCGGTCACTGGCTGAAGAGTTCTTAGTCTGTAGGGTGAGGATCATAGGCTGGGGTGGTTGTAAGGCATTCAGGAAATTATCTATGTAAACCTTTAGCATCACACTGGATGTCTGATATATTATTACAGGTCCAGAGTCCCATTCCCAAACCCTGAAGAACAGATGTGATTCCAAATCTGAATTTTTTAAAAAAAATATTTGGCTGTGCTGGGTCTTAGGTGTGGCATATGGGATCTTTAGTTGTGGCATCTGGCATGCAAACTCTTAGTTGCGGTACGTGGAATCTAGTTCCTGACCAGGGATAGAACCTGGGTCCCCTGCATTGGGAGTGTGAAGTCTATGCCACTGGACCACCAGGGAAGTCCCTCCAAATTCTGAATTCCAGTAACCAGACACACTGGCGTGTCTGCACTGAAATGGATCTATATTCACGCTGAGTGGGACATGAGTTTTGGCACCAAAACTGAAAAGGCTTTTGGTTTTCAGAGCTTGGGGATTGTTGGGATTCTGTCTGGAATGTTGTGAATCATCCTTCTCTCCTGCTTGGAAACACCATCATTTTCCTTGGACTAGCCTTGCAGGAGTGGTGTGCTGAGGAATGGAATCAGGTCTGCGGTTCCACCACTGATGGTCTCTACAGAGCCCCCTCAGCCAGCTTCTTCCTTAAGGCTGATTCACCCGCAGCTAAGCAGACCCCCTCAATCCCCATATTGCAGACCCATCTCAGTTCCTGGCCTGGCAGCCTCTCTAAGGCTGATGGGAACATCCTGATTCACCATCCCCTACTGGTTGCTTCCCTTGGCATGTCGTTCTCATTCCAGAGGTGAAGGCTGTGGAGGCCTGGGGTAAGGAGCCCCAGTAAGCACTGAGGCTGAGAGTGTTTTCTGAAAAGGATAAAACGTAGATGAAGTTTCAGGTTTTGCAGAAAAGACACAGTTCACACACTGAGCAGACTTTAACAAGCAAAGAGCAGCAGGCAGGAAGCCAAACGCATGTGACTGTGCTTGGCCAGAGTCTGTTTGCTGCTCACACTCCAGGAACTGGCCCTGCCTCGTCATCAGCCCTGAACCCAAAGGGACTAGAGGAAGAGGAACTGTCAGAGTGGCAGGGAGGGCAGTGGGAGTGCCTTTGAGTGATGGTCCTGAATTTAAGACTTGATAACACAGTTCCCACCTGGGCTTCAGTTCTGGCCCTTCCACTTACCAGCTGGATGACCTTGGGCAAGTCATCTAACCCCTCTGTGCCTCGTGTGTGGAATGGAGAGTTATCACACTTACCATTGATGGTGGTGAAGTCAAATGCTTTGGTCCATGTAAACGTGATCACAAAACCTAGCACGCAGTCATCTCTCAGTAAATGCCTGTGGTTATTATGTATATCTGTATTAGTTGCTCATGTCCACCACTTTGCAACCCCATAGACTGTAGCTTGTCAGACTGCTCTGTCCATGGGATTTTCCAGGTAAGAATACTGGAGTGGGTTGCCATTCCCTTCTCCAGGAGATGCTCCCAACTCAGGGATGGAACCCGGTCCTCCTGCATTGCAGGCAGATTTTTTACTGTCTGAGCCACCAGGGAAGCCCTGGTTATTATAGCTGGTACTTAGAACCATTTGTCAGGTGCTAACCATTACGTGGTCAAGCCCAGGTCTGAACCCCAAACTGCTGCTTTCAAGTTCAGTCCTCTGGGGGAAAAAAAAATTGAAAAAAATTTAAGGATATGTAAGAAAAAAAGATTTTCAGAGGCATAAGGTCTAGCACATAGGACTGTACCCCAAATTGAAGCTGTTCTCAGCTGAGGGTAGCCAAGGTGGGGCTGGGGCTCCACTGAGTTCCGTGGACTTGGGCAGAGCTGGGCTTGGAGCCACATACACACCCACAATGGCACCCCACTCCAGTACTCTTGCCTGGAAAATCCCATAGATGGAGGACCCTGGTGGGCTGCAGTCCACGGGGTCACTAAGAGTCGGAGACGACTGAGCGACTTCACTTTCACTTTTCACTTGCATGCATTGGAGAAGGAAATGGCAACCCACTCCAGTGTTCTTGCCTGGAGAATCCCAGGGACGGGGGAGCCTGGTGAGCTGCCGTCTATGGGGTCACGCAGAGTCAGACATGACTGAAGTGACTTAGCATGCAGTAGCACACACCCACACCCCCCTTACCACCACCCCCCAACACCACACACACCCACACCCCAGGGAAAAAGAGGCCAGCGTTGAAGGGAGGCCTGAGGCAGTGTCTCTGCTGGGTGGGCTAGGAGAGAGAGCTGGACCCTGTCCCATGGTGGACGTGCACTGGGCAGGCTGGGAGGGGCCACACAGTACCTGCCATGTGTCCCCCTATCTGTGCTGAATGGACCTGTCCACGTAAGGACTGAAAAGTGCTTGCTGGAAACTTGGGGCCCTGCTCATGGAGAGAAAGATTCTGGCTTGGTGTCCACAGAAGCTCTTCATACACACACACCAGCCAGCCCACCCACCCACCCGCTGAGCAGATTTCCCCTCTTTTCTGAGGCAGCCACCCAGACCTGTTTTAATATAAGGGAAAGCTGCTCTGGGGCCTAGGTTAGTTACCTAGATCGCAGAGCACTGGCCAGCTCCCTTCACCTACATCACCCTCAAACTTTGTTGAGGCCTCATAGGCAAGCAGTGTGAAAATAAGACCACCCAAATGAGATCACCCAAATAGAGGCTGTTTATTCAGAGCCTGCTCTAGCAAGGAACTCAGTAGCATTATTTGCATTCAGCAGAGACTGCAAGGCAGACTGAGAAGTGGGAAAGCTTTCTAGTGGGAACAAGGGGAGGCTTAAGGGATGCCCTGTTGGAGGCTGTGGGCTGGGGGAATTTGAGGTGGGCTAACTAGAAAAGGGGCGTCCCATGTAATTGATTAGGGGAGCATGTTTGATTTTCTCTAGTTGAACTGGTTGAAAATGGGGACAAAAAATAGTGAAGCTGGCAGGTGTGGTCAAGTCCTGACTGTTCTGGGCTGATTGCCATAGGTGTTGTCATCTGAGTTCCTGAGCTGATGGCGGCTGAGGTTGTGGGTTAGAGTTCTGTTGTCATAGGTGTCTGGCCACTGTCTGTCTGTATTATATATTGTCTCTCAGCAGTGAGACAGTATTAGTTCTTTTCTCTCCTTCCGTCTTTCCTTGTTTGGCTGCACTGTGTCTTGTTGGAGGCATGCAGGGTCTTCTAGATGCAGCTTGTGAACTTGGTTGCAGCATGTGGGACCTAGTTCCCTGACCAGGAATTGAACTCAGACACCCTGCATTGGGAGTGTAGAGTCTTACCCTCTGGGCCACCAGGAAGTCCCCTTAACTCTTTCTTGAAAAGGGCAGGTTGAGTCACAAAGGCAGAATAAGTCTTAACCCAACATGGGAGCCCTTACTCTGCCCTGGCAATGAAGTGTTCTCCATATTCCTCTGTCCATAACATTTTCTAGATTGACAGTTGTCTCAGGCTGATCTCGGACTGAGTATAGGTCCATCAGGCAGGAGGGAGTGAAGGGACACTTCAGGCAGAAGGCCGAACAGGGGCTGTTAAAGTGGAAAATGGTTGAGTCCAGGAAGGGTGCCAAGGTCCAGCCCCGGCTGATCCAGGGTATTTGAAGGAGAGATGGCTAGGCGACCTATTCAGATGTTAATTAGAGATATAAAGAGTAATAAAAAGAGGATAGCTCAGTAGGAAAATTCAGTGGAGAAAAGAAGCTGAGTGGCTTGGTTTACGCGGAAAATCAATATAACCCGTGACACCAGGTTAGCTCTGACCACGGAGGCCGCAGGCGCCCTCTCGAATAGCGGAAGGTGCCCCACCTTAGACACCTTCTCGAGTGGGTCTTAGAAGCCCAGGCAAATAAATGGTCGCAGAGGATATCCGCGCTCCAGATGGACACTCAGCTGGAAGTTAAAGGGAAGAATGACATGGGGAGACCAAGCGTTGGTGAGCAAGGCCCCTAGCTTTGTTTTCAACAGGGGCTTTTATACCCTAAGTTACACATAGAGGATAATAGGGGATGCAAAGTCAGCAGTCTTTGATGCTTATCAAAAACCAGGGTTTCTTTCCTGCAATTTTATTGTATACAAATGGTTTAGGTGATTTACATCATCTTCTGGCCAGAGGCCTATTAACATTTTATGACTCTTGACAAGGACTTATCAACAAAGACTTATTTTCTCTAAGAGTAATTATTTTAAGGTTTGGCGCCGTCTTTTGAAGATAAAATTACATTCCTATAGGGCGGATGTGTAATGGGTTTACAAAGGAAAGAATTTATTACCTTAAGGGTCTAAAGTTACTAACACCAAGGCCACTACTTATTTTTTCTACATACCAACTATATTAATTAATACACATTCAAGGATACAATACAGGGGATGTGGAAACTTGGCAGCAAGCATTGGCTCATCAATGAAATCTTTTACTAGTTTTATTCTGACAGTTTCTAACTCTCTGAGAGGCTCTAAGCTATTTGAATATCTTAAGCTTCCCGTGCCTCTCGAGGCTGGAAGACTGTAAACAATCGAATGCATAGCTGTAGGTGTCCGGGTAAACTTGTCAGGCGAGTTAGAGAGCCATCTGAGGGGTTTGGATTTAAACACTCCTAATTGCCCAGGAACTGTATTAATTGGAGCTGTAAGTTAACTCTTTGACAGAGAGAGCGAGATGATGGTGGGAGACAGCCCCCAGTAAAGTCAGAGGTGAGAGCACAAGGCAATAAAGTAGGCAGACTCTGGTTTTTTTGGGGGTAGATGCTCGAGAATATCCGGGGGCACTCCCGAGGCTCGATCCCGCCTTTGCGTATGCCGAGCCTCCTTCCTCATGACCTTTGTCACGAGTGGAATGTCTCTCGCCGGCTCCCTGCAGAAGGGCACCATCATTTGATAGGGTATCTAAAGAGCCTCTTGATGACAGTGAAAGAGGAGAATGAAAAGTTGGCTTAAAGCTCAACATTAAGAAAACGAAGATCATAGCATCCGGTCCCATCACTTCATGGCAGATAGATGGGGAAACAGTGGAAACAGTGGCTGACTTTATTTTTCTAGGCTCCAAAATCACTGCAGATGGTGATTGCAGCCATGAAATTAAAAGACACTTACTCCTTGGAAGAAAAGTTATGACCAACCTAGATAGCATATTAAAAAGCAGAGACATTACTTTGCCAGCGAAGGTCTGTCTAGTCAAGGCTATGGTTTTCCAGTGGTCATGTATGGATGTGAAAGTTGGACTATAAAGAAAGCTGAGTGCTGAAGAATTGGTGCTTTTGAACTGTGGTGTTGGAGAAGACTCTTGAGAGTCCCTTGGACTGCAAGGAGATCCAACCAGTCCATCCTAAAGGAGATCAGTTCTGGGTGTTCATTGGAAGGACTGATGTTGAGGCTGAAACTCCAATACTTTGGCCACCTGATGCGAAGAGCTGACTCATCGGAAAAGACCTTGATGCTGGGAGGGATTGGGGGCAGGAGGAGAAGGGGACAGCAGAGGGTTGAGATGGTTGGATGGCATCATCGACTCAATGGACATGGGTTTGGGTGGACTCCAGGAGTTGGTGATGGACAGGGAGACCTGGCGTGCTACAGTTCATGGGGTCGCAAGGAGTCAGACATGACTGAGCGACTGAACTGAACTAAACCTTGGAAAGAACAGAGAAAAAGGAGAAAATTCAAGAAGTCAAAGGAAGACAAAGATATTAGTGATCTTAAGAAAAATATTTGAACCATCTGAAGCCACACTTCCTCTTGTAACGGCCTAAATCTTGCCCAGGATCCTTCTGTGTTCTCATGCCTGCTGAACATGCCAGGCATGAAAGTTGATTATGGGCCCCCCAACTGCCCCTCTCCCACAGTAGGTTGCTGCTGCTGCTGCTAAGTCGCTTCAGCCATGTCCGACTCTGTGTGACCCCATAGACGGCAGCCCACCAGGCTCCCCTGTCCCTGGGATTCTCCAGGCAAGAACACTGGAGTGGGTTGCCATTTCCTTCTCCAATGCATGAAAGTGAAAAGTGAAAGTGAAGTCGCTCGATCGCGTCTGACTCTTAGTGACCCCATGGACTGCAGCCCACCAGGCTCCTCCATCCATGGGACTTTCCAGTAAAAGTACTGGAGTGGGTTGCCATTGCCTTCTCCACCACAGTAGGTTAGAAGCACCTTAAAAAGGTCATAAAAGATTTAGAGAAAGGCAAAGTCCCAGATGGTTTTATGGGAGAGTGCTCTCAGACCTTTGAGAAGTACATGATTCCTGTGTAGATTGTTCCAGAACATTAAAAGATGGGGACAAAATTTATTTAATTACTTATTTTTGGCTATGTTGGAGCTTCATTGCCGTGTGGACTTTCTCTAGTCGAGTGCGAGGACTTCTCATTGCGGGGACTTCTCTTGTTGTGGAGCACAGGCTCTAGGCCACACGGGCTTCAGTAGTTGTGGCTCCCAGGCTCTAGAGCACAGGCGCAATAGCTGTGGAGCACGGGCTTAGTTGCTCCTCGACATGTGAGACCTTCCTGGATCAGGGGTGGAACTCATGTCTCCTGCATTGGCAGGTGGACTGTTTACCACTGAGCCACCAGGGAAGCCCAAAAAGATGAAAAAAAAAATTATTTCATGATGCCTGCTTAACTTTAATAACAAGACAACCATGAAACTCACACAAAAAAGAAACCTTAGATCATATATAAATATATATGCAAAGATTCTAAACAAAATATTAGCAAATTAAATCCTGTCATTCCCTAATATACTTCAGCCACATAGATTTATTCTCAAATGTAAAGCTGATTCAGCATTAGAAAATAAATGAGAAAAACTATGTTCTATAGACCTTAAAAAGGCATTTAATAAAATTCAATCCCCTTTCCTGATTTTTGAAAAATTCAGTAGGCTAAAAATAAAAAAGAAACTAACTTAATGAAAGACATATTTCAGAAACCATTTCTTTAACCCTGACAATAGTCAGTGGTGAAACTCCAGAGATGCTCTCATTAAAGCTAGGAAAAAGATGGAGATGCTTGCTGTTGTTTCTCTTATTCAGGTCTTCTCTAGAGATCCTGAACAAAATGGTAAAATGACAAAAATAATTGAAGATAATATAACATATACACATTTGAGGAATAAAAGAATAAAATTGTTATTATTCGAAGATGTTATTTTCTACTTAAAAACTCCAATATATGCATCTAGAAGTCTATCTAGAAAACAGTTAAAAGAACTCATTCTCAGTAGCAGTAAAAATGACAAATTATCTATAAAATGAGCTTGTTTGTTGAGGAAAACTTTCAAATGTTACTGGAAGTGATAAAACAAGTGTATTGATAAACCATATCCCTGAAAGAGAGCACATAATACTGTAAATGAATCAAAACCATAAGTAGTCTATAAACTCATTACAGTCCCAGTCAAAACACCAGTGGACTCTTGGGGACTGTTGCAGGGGGGTGGGAGTCATGCTTTATAGATTGACACTATTATGCTAAAGGAAAACGCACAAAAATAGCGAAGAAGGGAATTAAAGTAGAATAAAAAGATGAAAGTATTTTACTCTACCAAATAGCAAAATAAAATCAGTGGAAGAGAAGAGAGTTTGCAAATAAACCTCTGTACATGTGGAAATTAAGTATATAGTAAGAGTATGCTTTCAGATCAGGTGAGAAAGAATAGGGGAGAATAAAACTTGAGGGGGGAGAATGAAACTTAAGTTAGATCCCTCACCTCACCCCATTCTTAAATATAAACTTTATATGGATTTAGAGTAAATGTAAATGAAATGCTGTATAAATACTAGAAGAAAACATAGATTATTTTAATAATCTTGAAATAGTGATAGCCATTTTAAGAAGGCACACAACTCAGAAGATTTAAAGGGAAAGAGGAACAGATTTGACTACATGGAAATTAAAATTCACCACTTGGCAAGAAATTCCATAAACAAAGTCAAGAGACAAATGACAGGCTGGAAGAAAATATTTACAACAGAACTAGCAACAGAAGATTGATTACACTAATTAGATTCAAAGATCCTTAACAAATTAACAAGGGAAGAACAGATATCTCAAGAGAAAAAGACCACTCACAGAAAGTAAAATAGAAATGAATAGTAAAATAATTGGAAAGACAACTTCATTAGTGACTAAGTGAAATGCAGTTTTAAAAAATAGGCTTCCCTAAACCTTCCTACATTGTTGGTGGGAATATAAGTTGGGGACTGTTATGCAGCCACTAGGGAAAATGCCATGGAGATGCCTCAAAAAGCTAGAAATAGAATTGTCATATGATCCAGCACCTTATCTGCCTCCTGCGAAACCTATATGCAGGTAAAGAAGCAACAATTTGAACCAGACATGGAACAACAGACTGGTTCCAAATTGGGAAAGGAGTACATCACGGCTGGATATTGTCACCCTGCTTATTCAACTTATATGCAGAATACATCATGCTAAATGCCAGCCTAGATGAAGCACAAGCTGGAATCAAGATTGCCGGGAGAAATATCAATGACCTCAGATATGCAGATGACACCACCCTCATGGCAGAAAGTGAAGAGGAACCTTTTGATGAAGGCGAAAGAGAAGAGTGAAAAAGATGGCTTAAAACTCAACATTCAAAAAACGAAGATCATGGCATCTGGTCCCATCACTTCATGGCAAATAGATGGGGAAACCATGGAAATGGTGACAGACTTTATTTTCCTGGGCTCCAAAATCACTGCAGACGGTGACTGCAGCCATGAAATTAAAAGTTTCTTACTCCTAGGAAGAAAAGCTATGACCAACCTATCAGTTCAGTTCAGTTGCTCAGTCGTGTTCAACTCTTTGTGACCCCATGAGCTGCAGCACACCAGGCCTCCCTGTCCAACACCAACTCCCAGAGCCCACCCAAACTCATGTCCATTGAGTCAGTGATGCCATCCATGAATCTCATTCTCTGTCATTCCCTTCTCCTCCTGCCCTCAATCTTTCCCAGAATCAGGGTCTTTTCCAATGAGTCAGCTCTTTGCATCAGGTGGCCCAAGTATTGGAGTTTCAGCTTCAACATCAGACCTTCCAATGAACACCCAGGACTGATCTCCTTTAGGATGGACTGGTTGGATCTCCTTGCAGTCCAAGGGACTCTCAAGAGTCTTCTCCAACACCACAGTTCAGAAGCATCAACTCTTCGGTGCTCAGCTTTCTTCATAGTCCAACTTTCACATCCATACATGACTACTGGAAAAACCATAGCCTTGACTAGACAGACCTTTGTTGGCAAAGTAATGTCTCTGCTTTTTAATATGCTGTCAGGTTGGTCATAACTTTCCTTCCAAGGAATAAGCAACTTTTAATTTCATGGCTGCAATCACCATCTGCAGTGATTTTGGAGCCCCCCAAAATAAATTCTCTCAGTGTTTCCACTGTTTCCCCATCTATTTGCCATGAAGTGATGGGACCGGATGCCATGATCTTCGTTTTCTGAATGTTGAGCTTTAAGCCAACTTTTTCACTCTCCTCTTTCACTTTCATCAAGAGGATCTTTAGTTCCTCTTTACTTTCTGCCATAAGGGTGGTGTCATCTGCATATCTGAGGTTATTGATATTTATCCTGGCAATCTTAATTCCAGCTTGTGTTTCCTCCAGCCCAGCGTTTCTCATGATGTACTCTATATATAAGTTAAATAAGCAGGGTGACAATATACAGCCTTGACGTATTCCTTTTTCTGTTTGGAACCAGCCTGTTATTCCATATCCAGTTCTAACTGTTGCTTCCTGACCTGCATACAGGTTTTTCAAGAGGCAGGTCAGTTTGTCTGGTATTCCCATCTCTTTCAGAATTTTCTACAGTTTATTGCGATCCACACAGTCAAAGGCTTTGGCATAGTCAATAAAGTAGAAATAGATGTTTTTATGGAACTCTTTTGCTTTTTCGATGATCCAACAGATATTGGCAATTTGATCTCTGGTTCCTCTGCCTTTTCTAAAACCATCTTGAACATCTGGAAGTTCACGGTTCACAAATTGCTGAAGCCTGGCTTGGAGAATTTTGAGCATTACTTTACTAGTGTGTGAGATGAGTGCAATTGTGCGGTAGTTTGAGCATTCTTTGGCATTGCCTTTCTTTGGGATTGGGATGAAAACTGACCTTTCCCAGTCCTGTGGCCACTGCTGAGTTTTCCAAATTTGCTGACATATTGAGTGCAGCACTTTCACAGCATCATCTTTCAGGATTTGAAATAGCTCAGTTAGAATTCCATCATCTTCACTAGCTTTGTTTGTAGTGATGCTTCCTAAAGCCCACTTGACTTCACATTCCAGGATGTCTGGCTCTAGGTGAGTGATCACACCATTGTGATTAACTGGATCGTGAAGATCGGTTTGTACTGTTCTTCTGTGTAAACTGTACTATATTAAAAAGCAGAGATATTACTTTGCTGACAAAGGTCCATCTAATCAAAGCTATAGTTTTTCCAGTGTTCATGTATGAATGTGAGAGCTGGACCATAAAGAAGGCTGAGTGCTGAAGAATTGATGCTTCTGAAGTGTGGTGTTGGAGAAGACTCTTGAGAGTCCCTTGGACTGCAAGGAGATCCAACCAGTCCATCCTAAAGGAAATCAGTCCTGAATATTCATTGGAAGGACTGATGCTGAAGCTGAAGCTCCAGTACTTTGGCCATCTGATGTGAAGAGCTGACTCATTAAAAAAAGACCCTGATGCTGGGAAAGATTGAAGGCAGGAGCAGAAGGGGATGACAGAGGACAGGATTGTTAGATGGCATCACCGACTCAATGGACATGAGTTTGGGCAAGCTCTGGGAGATGGTGAAGCACAGGGAAAGCTGGCGTGCTGCAATCCATGAGGTCGAAAAGAGTCAAATCGACTGAGTAACTGAAACCTCCTATCCAGCAGTCCCATTCTTGGGCGTATATCCAGACAAAACTATAATTCAAAAAGATACATGGACCCCTATGTTCATAGCATCACTATTCACGATAGCCAAGACATGGAAACCTAAATGTCCATCAACAGATGAATGGGTAAAGAAGATGTGGTACATGTGTAACTGAATACTATTCAGCCATGAAAAAGAATGAAATAATGCCCTTTGTAGCAACATGGATGGACCCAGAGATTATCATGCTAAATGAAGAAAGTTAAAAAAGAGAAAGATAAATACTATATGATATCACTTACAAGTAGAATCTAACATATAATGAACTTATTTATGAAACAAAAACAGGCTTACGACAGACACAGAGGACAGACTTGTAGTTGCCACAGTGGTGGAGGGGTTGGGCAGGAATGGAGTGGGAGTTTGGGACTAGCAGACGCAAACTATTATATAGAGAATTGATCAAGAACTAGGTCCCACTGTATAGCACAGGGAACTGTATTCAATCTCCTGTGATAAACCATAATGGAAAAGTATACGAAAAAGAATATATACGTATGTATAACTGAATCACTTTGTTGTACAGCAGAAATTAATATAACATTGCAGATCAACTCTTCTTCAATAAAATTAATGATAAAATAGATCCAGAGGTGATTCAGATGTTATCAAACATGGTCTTTAAAAATTCCTGTGAATACTGTGTTTAAGAAAATAGATGAGAAAGTGAATTTTATCAATTAAATGTATTTTTAAAAGAGTCCAGTGGAGATTCTAGTACTAAAAAAACATAATAAAGGAAAGTAAGAGCTCAATGGGTAAGTTTAATAGCATATTAGAGACATCTGAAGAGAGAAGTAATAAATAGTAAGTTAGTAGAGAAGACCCAGAAGAAATATGATAAAAGAAAATAGAAGAAAAATATGGAAAGAATTTAAGAGACATATGGGATTTAGCAAAAGGTTTTATATATATATATATATATATATATATATATATATATATAATTGGAAATTTGGAAGAAAAGACATAATAGCACAGAAGCAATATTTGGAGAGAAAGCATCCAAGTATTTTCCAAAACTGATTAGAGGTATCAACTCAGATAAAAAGCATCAAGAAGCTCTATGAAGTCCAAGTAAGGCAACCTGAAATAAAACCATGCATAGGCAAATCATAGTAAAACTGCCGTAAAGCAGAAATAATGAGAAGATCTTGAAAGCTGACAAAGGGAAAAAAACACATTCCCTTTAAAGAAGTAATATTAAGAATGATAGTTGATTTCTCAAAATAATTAATGGAAGTAAAAAAGACATCTTTAAACATTTAAAAATAAAAAATTTTTAAATTAAATTAAAAAATTTGAGTTAAATGTTAATTTAAAATTACATATATATATATAACTCAAATTTTTTAATTTCATCAAAAAAATTTTTATATATATATATGCTGCTGCTAAGTCTCTTCAGTCGTGTCTGACTCTGTGCGACCCCACAGACGGCAGCCCGCTAGGCTCCCCCATCCCTGGGATTCTCCAGGCAAGAGCACTGGAGTGGGTTGCCATTTCCTTCTCCAATGCATGAAAGTGAAAAGTGAAAGTGAAGTCGTTCAGTCGTGTCCGACTCTTAGCGACCCCATGGACTGTAGCCCACCGGGCTCCTCTGTCCATGGGATTTTCCAGGCAAGAGTACTGGAGTGGGGTGCCATTGCCTTCTCTGATATGGCCTTCCCTGGTGCCTCTGATGGTAAAGAATCTGCCTGCAATGCAGGAGACCTGGCTTTGATCCCTGGGCAGGATATATAAACGTTAACTACAAATTGGCGCTTGCCAGGGGCATTTGCCTCTGCCTCTGCAGTTTCTGCAGCTATTGACCTTCAGCACACCCTGAGGGGAGTTCAGGGTGGAGAGTGAGACACTTTGTGCTCCAGGGAAACTAGTGGAACAGGTCCTTAGATAGGTATTTTTTCAGAAACTGATTTCATGACCCCAATCCTTGCATCTCCTCATGTCTAGAAAAGCACTAAATCCCTTCAGGATGATAGCTTCTCATGACTAGCAGAAAACCTTTTGTAAAATACGTGCTTGATTGCACTGAACTCCCCCTTCATGGAAATCATATATATTGGCCTTCCCCTACTACCTCTTTGGAGCAGTTTCTCAAAGCTATCTGAGGTGCTGTCTCCCAGGCTGCAGTCCTCTTTTGCCCCCCATAAAGCTTAATCGTACCTCTCACATGGTGCATCTTTTTTCCGTCGACATATATGTATATATGAATGTACTATATTCCGCTTTAAAAGACAAAGATGATCAGACTGGATTAAGGAAAATAAAATTTCATTATATGCTGCTCAGAAGAAAGTAAAAAGAGGGAAAAAGATATACCATTGCAAAAAGTTATACCACTTTCTTTTTTATATTCTCCAAGGTCTTACATTTACCTTATAGAGCATCTTGCTTTAGTTATGGAAAGAAGTGTTTTAAAAAGATTTATGGATTCCATAATAATTAAAGACTGGAAAAGCTCTCTCATCTAATCAAAGTTTCTACATGTGTTGAAGCTTGAAAACATGCAGAAATCATCCATTGTTTTTCTGGGGTGGGGGTTGTGGGGAGAATCATTGAAAACAGACACTGAGGATGGGGGACTGGGCAGGCAATAATGACTTGGACAAATGCCCCCTGGGAATGCAACTTGCTTCTGTTGAGGACCCTTGGAGTTCTGCTGATGATGACCCCTGGGGCACAGTCTTCTTTCCACAAAGCTTATACTACTCAGGAAGTACCAGTTTGGAAATAAAAGGCTTTTTGAAAAACCTTTTGAATTTCCTTTATTGAAGCAGTAATGATGTCTTCGTTGTGGGCAAAAGTAAAAGCCAGTATAAGCTAAAACAATTTACAATTACCCTTAGTTTCACCATCTGAAGAGCACCACAGTTAGTCTTTTGCCGAATCATCTTCCAGACTGTTTTCCCTGTGTGTGTACATCAGCATGCAGAGTGAGGTCATACTGTGCATCTTGTTTTGGAACTTGGTTTTTTGTCACCTGCTAAAGGTCACGACTGTCCTGGTAATAAGAAGTGTTTTCGGGAAATGACAGGAGTTCTCAAGAGAATCACAAGCAGGTTGAAGTGAGATTGCTGATTCATCTGCCTTGGCCAAAGCCACTTTCCTTTAAGTGCCTTTGAGATGAATGCTGACACTTTTAAATGGTAATTTTCTATTTTTAATAAGCCCATGGTTTTCTTTGTTGCCATGGGTGCATGTTTTTACTTTGTTAAAGATTAATATATTTTATTCCATCAAGGTTAGTCTAATTGTACCATTAATGTGAGCTAATTGCTCATTCTTTCAGATCATAGGGAAATTGTATTAAGGATGTTAAAGAGACTTTAGCAATGCTTTTAGTTCAGTCCCTTTATTTTATGGGTCGTAAAACTGAGGTCCATGATAGACAGAACTGGACTTGGGTGGTAAAGCTTTGGCAAATGGCATACTAAGACCCCAGAAATGGATTGCAGGTTTTCTAAGTGCTTTTGTCTCCTGAGACTAGAGTAACCAGAAAGGTATGGGGATGTCATAACACTGTGACAAGATAGGATGTGACCAGCCAATTAAAGGCCATTCCCATCTGAAACCTCCTTCCCATTGTGGGGATCTGTGCAGCCACAGTAGCAACTCCAGTCGTGTGGGCTGATAACAGAACAGTATCCCTGAGTTGGGCTGGGGTCCAGTGAGGTCAGGGCTAACGGAAGAGAAAGAAGAGTGAGTATAAAACCATGTCCAGGAGGGTATGCTAAGGATTAAACTGGGGAAGTCATATTACAGTCAGATGCAGGGAGAAGCCAGGAATCAGGAGCGTGTAACCACAAAAACAGAGGGGGAAGTGAGGGGCAAGGCGAGGCCAGAAGGAAAAGGTCCCGGACGGTGGAAGTACCTTTCTGAGTGTGGTTCTCAATGAGTTGTCCTCAAGCAGCAGCATTAGCAGCGCTGGGAACTTGGGCCCCATTCCAGAGCTACTGAATCAGAGGCTCTGCTAAACAGTCTTCTTTTTTTTTTTTTTTTTTTTTTTTAACAAATCTGTTGGGTGATTCTGATGCACATTTCAGTTTGAGAACCACTGGTCCAACATTTTAAAATACCTGTACCTGGATCCTATCCTCAAACATTCTGATTTGACCGCTCTGGGCTGGGATCACTGATACCATTTCCCTCTCCCAAGGTTTCCAGATGTTTCCAGTGTGCTGCCAGGGATGAGACCCTTGTTATGTGGGCAAATGAAACAGAGATGGACGGGCCCCTGCTGGGTTTCCACTCTGGTTTCTCTGGGGTTTCTTTCAGCTGGTATCACCAGTGACAGATGGTTGATAAAGAAATGGCTTGTCCAGAGGCTTTTTCCTGAGGTCCATGGCCTTTCCTATGCCTTCTTTCCTTTAGCCTGCTCTCTGCAGAGCAGCACAGGCCTGTTAAAGGAGATGATGATTTTTTTTTTTTAATAACCAAGAAAATAGTGCAGCAGTTACAAGGTGGCTTATTGTCCTCCTGTGTTTTCATCAATTTCCTCCTGACTCCCTATCTCTCACTTCCTTCCAGGTAGATTGATTTTCCTCTGAGTTAAGTGTTTGGGACTTTGTGCAAGACTGGGAGAGGGAAGGAGCTGTGCAGAGTGGGGCAACTTCCTAGAAGACAAACACAACTCTGATTGCAGGAAGGTGGGGTAAAATCGATATGAAATCGATTATGCAAATTATGACTGGTAAGTTACCATGTGATTTGATCTGCAGCAACATAAAAATCACACGAGATCCAATCAAGGTAGAAAATCTGCGCTGAAGAAAATCTGGACCTCTTTTGCTATGGCTCAGCGTCAAGGAGGATGAGTCACCCGTCTCCCGCCAGCTGGTGCTTTGCTGCCTGTACAGGATTGTTTGTGCTCATCGATGTGCACACAGCATTTACGGATCAGGGTACACAAATATCTTGCTCTCCTTCAGCATTTTGACTTTCAGTAGTGACTGCTTGCAGTCTGTGTTTCTTAATTATTTGAAAGTTCTATGAAAATAGAAGTCCATCCCCCTGCCTACCCACCAGCAATCTCGGTGGATCCGCGTCTTCAGCAGCATCTGTACGGATCTCTCTTGTTTTCTCTATTTTTTGATCTCCCCAGATATCTTTCACTCTCCCTGTCTTCATTCCATGTGGCTCAGAATCTCTGGAGAGATTCAGGAGGAGGTTCCAGTGTTGCAGGGTTAGGAAAAGGAATGGGACCCCAGGAAGCAGGTATTCAGAACAAAGGACAGCAGCCCACAGCTTCAGCTCCACAACCTTCTTCCCCTCAATCTGATCACACTAAGCACCCAGACCTTGAATCTCCCCCTTTTCTTCCTAGTGCTTCTTGCTTCCACACCAGGCCTAGGCTATATCCTCTCTCACTTCTGGGGATCCATGGAAAGAGACCCCCTTTTCTCTCTGAACCGCAGAGGACAGTTTCAACTGCCTTTCTAACAACTACACCCCGTAAACTCCTATCTCCTAAGCCCCACCCCAGAGACATTTTGAACTTGTGTCTCCTTGCTTGTGGCTTTCATTACTGTCCTGGGGGCCAGTGACTCCAGCCCACCCTCTGTCATCCAGTCCTTCTTAGTTTCTTAGTCTCTTTTTCCTAGTTTTCAGTAATACTCAACCAATATTTATTGACTGTTTTCTATTTGCCAGGCCCTGTCCCTGCTTCAGGGCGTTCGGTGCAGTGGTGAGCTGGACAGACATGGTCCCTGCCGTGGTGGGGGTCACTGTCTACTGGGGTCTGTTTACAGATACTTGAATAAGCAAATACAACAAAGAGTGTGGTGGGCACCATGATGGCCCTCACCCAGCCCTGGAGCTCAGGGACGGGCTCAGATGACTCTTTTAGGAAGTGATATTTAAGCTGAGCGTTGAAGAATGAGTAGGAATTGAACTGATGAAGGCAGCTGGGGGTGGGGTGGTGGTGTATTGGGCAGAAGGAACAGAGAATGTAGAAACCTGCCAACGAGTCAGAGCAAAGAGGTTGTTAGGAAATGGGAAAGCTTGTTAAGGCTGGAGCACAGGATAAAAGTTGGGGGTAATGGGGCTGGAGCAGTAGACAGGGGCCCTCATATTGCCTGCTGTATTCATTATCTGCATATCAAGGTACCCCTGAATTTAACAGCTCCAAACAACAACCATTCACTGTCTCACTGTTTCATTGGGTCAGGAATCTGGATACAGCTTAGCTGGCTGCTTCTGACTCAGGATGTCTTACAAGACTGTAATCAAGGTGTTGGATCAGTGTCTACTGTTTCCTCTGAAGACTTGATGCGTGGTAAGGCTTGATGGGGTAGGGCTTGCTGGGGGGTAGAGCTTGAGGGATGGGGAGATAAGAGTAGAAAAGGAGAGGCAGGGGTCTTGAAAACCAAATCAAGAGTTTTGACTTTATCCCTTTAACAGAGCTTCCCAAACTAATGTGCTTTGAGACTGATCTGGGGATTGTGCAAGAGTGCAGGTTCTGTATCACTGCCTCTGCGGCAGATCCCAGACACATTTGTAATAACCTCCCTGGTGACGCTGATGCTGCTGGCCTCAGGACCACGCTGAGTCACCATCTTGAATCCCTGCTGCCCATGTGGTAGTACCAGCCACGTGTGGCTGCCGAGCACTTTCAAGGTGGCAAGACTTCAGATTTTCTTTCACTTTAGTTCATTTAAACTTAAGATTTATGGAGAAGGAAAGGGCGACCCACTCCAGTATTCTTGCCTGGAAAAGTCCATGGACCGAGGAGCCTGGAAGGCTACGGTCCACAGTGTCACATGACTGAGCACGCATGCATGAGGAGGATGGAGGGAGATGGGTTGGTAGCAATAAACTGGTAGAACTGAAAAAAAAAAAAAAAAAGCTTAAGATTTAAAATATAATTTGTCTTTTAAAAAATTATTGTGTTGGAGTATAGTTGGTTTACTATGCTGTGTTAATTTCTGCTGTACAGCAAAGCGCTTCACTTGGACATGTAGGTACATTCTTTTTCATATTCTTTTCCGTCATGGTTTATCACAGGATTCTGAATATAGTCGCCTGTGCTACTCAGCAGGACCTTGTTGCTTGTCCAGTCAAGATACTGTGTTGGCCAAAATGTTGGTTTGCAGGGTTTTCCGTATCATCTTATGGAAAGTCTCAAATGAACCTTTGGGCCAACCTGATATAGCAGTTTGCATCTGAGAATCCCAGATTCTCAATCCATCCTCCCCCTACCCGCTTCCGCCTCGGCAGCCACAAGTCTGTTCTCTGTGTTTGTGAGCCTGTTAACTGTTTCGTGGGTAAGGTCGTTTCTGTCATATTTTAGATTCCACATGTAAGTGCCATCACGTGGCATTTGTCTCTGTCTTTCTGACTGACTTCACTTAGTCTGATAATCTCTAGGTCCATCCATGTTGCTGCAAATGGCATATTTCCTTCTTTTTTTATGACTGAGTAATAATCTGTTGTATATGCATACCACATCATCTTCATCCATTCACCTGTTGATGGACGTTTACATCATTCCTTTTCTTGGCTATTGTGAACAGTGCTGCTATGAACACTGAGTTGTATGTGTCTTTGAATTATAGTTTTGTCTAGGTATATGCCCAGGAGTGGGATTGCTGGATCATTTGGCATTTCTATTCTTAGTTTTTTGAGGAACCTCCATACTGTTCTCCATAGTGATGTTACCAGTTTACATCCCCAGGAACAGTATAGGAGGGCTCCCTTTTTTCCATGCCTTCTCTAGCATTTGTTTTGCAGATTTTTTAATGACTGATGTGAGGTGGTACCTCACTGTAGTAAAACATACTCAACTTTTTATTGAAAACTTAAGTATGCTTGGGTTAGCAAGTATGTGACTTGACCATTTCAACTGTAAATTTTATGAAATCTCAGTGTAGATCAAGTATTTTCAATCAGAATTTAGCATCTGAATTGGGAAATACACACCAGAATTCAAGGGTTTAGTATGAAAAAACAGTATAACATATCCCATTAATTTCTATATTAGTTACATGTTGAAATGGTATGTTTGGATACAGTGGGTTAAGTTTAAATTATTTAAATTAAGTTTACCTGTTTCTTGTAACATTTTAAAAACGTGACTCCTAGAAAATGTGAACTGACGTGTGTGGACCGGACTAGTGGCTCGTGTTATCCTTCTGTTAGACAGCACGGCCAAAGATGAAGGGAGCGATGCTCCTTGCCTTTCATCTAAGGGGGAATGCCGGGAGTGGCTCATGGCTTCTCCATCAGAGAGCTGCTCACGCAATCATTCTCCTGTTCCCGGTGCGTGAGCAGATGAAGGTGTGGGGAATTTGTGTGAGGTGTCCTGGGACCCCACTCAGGCTGCTGGAGGAGAACGTTTATTTCAAGAACCTGTGGTTCCACCTTTCCCTGGCCTGCATCAGTCCGCAGGCTAGGCCTTGCCGAGAAACGGCACACGTTCTCATTACTTTTCTAGCCTGGACCAGAAGGCAAATGGATGTCTCTTTAAGACACGGGGCTCCAAGTGCCCAGAGCCCGGGCTCACTGTCACAGCTCACTTTCAGGTTCACCTGTAACCATGACAACGCCACCGATGCAAGTTGCCATGGAACATAATTTAACCTGGATCAGATTTAAAAAAAAGAATGGAAAAACAAACACTCAGCTTTGTCTCAGGGGACTATCAGAAATGGGATCGCTGGTGATTCCTTAACTACCCTTCTCATTTAATTACTTTTGCTTTTCATGTCCCTGGGGAAGTGTTTCTGCCAGGAGTGATTTCCTGGGCAGGCTGGGAGTATTTGCAGGGAATGGTTGGCATTATGGAGTCCAGTGGCTCGATGACCTTAAGCTGGTCCTGGGTAGGGAGATTTTCACCACATTCCCTCAAGTCCATCATATTTCTGCACGTTAGCTTTAGTGGGGGAAATATCAGACTTGTCGTTACATTTCAGAGCTGGAAGGTGCCTGGATGGGAACATAAGATGAGGGGAGTAAGGGATCGATCTGAACCCACTTGAGTTGGGGTGTTAAGTTGGTTCAACCCAAATCAGGGAGACCTAAAAAGCAGAGGGTGGGGAGCAGGAAAGAGATGCACCCAAAGAAATAATGGAGAAGCATTGTGGTCTTAAATTTAAATAGAAAATATCAGGAGCTCATTATTTCTTTTGTTTCTTTTGAAGAAGAAGCATGTGTTTCCCTAGCTTTGTTTCCTGTTAAGGTTGATGTGTGTGCTCAGTCCTGTCTGACTCTTTGCGACCCCATGGGCTGTATCCCACCAGGCTCCTCTTGTCCATGGGCCTTCATGCCTGAACTGTTGTTTCCAGATACTATTTATTACTTTAAGGATTCCAGGCTCCTTGAGAAATGGTTGATTCCACACCTGAGGCAGAAACTGTCCCAGATGTCCTGGGGCATGTGGTTATGCTGGAAAAGGAAGAAGCCATCAGATACCAATGGAATTACATCAAAGGCATCCAGGGGTCAACTCGAAGGTCTCCCACTGGCTAAAAATGGAACAGTCTTAAATAAGAAATCAATGCAATAGGCTGAAGTTACAGTGGACTGGATTAAAATCCATCAATTTATAATGATACATAAAAGAAAAAAACTTTACTGATCAGTCTTTGAATGTTGCTAACATTCAAATGTTGGATCCCAACAAAGAAAGGGGAAGTATCAAAGCATTTGTCCTGTCTCACCTGCATGGACTGTTCCTCAGGGTAACCAAATAGTGCTGATGAAAGTTCTTTTTAGAGAATTCCAGCTAATGGATGCAGGTGCAAGGATGCGCTTAGTTAAAGTGATGTACTTAAGTACCAATCATTAACAGATGCTGAAACCATTGGGTGAAACGTTGGCAAGGAACTTTCTAAGATACAGATTGTGTTGCTAACACCTGAATCCACTGATTTTAGTGTTACTAAAAATGGAACAACCAGACATATGAGCCAGAAAGCAATCTTTGTCCCTGCAGGCTGGAGAAACCCGTCCCTGACCAGAGGCAGCAGGTGGCTGAGCCCGAGATAGCTCCTCCAGTCCCTCAGACAGCATCAGTGGGCGCCCCCCGCCCCCTGCCCCCCTGCCAATGTCACCAGATACACCGAGCTGGCCAAACTGTACCACAGAGGGGTCTGAATATTAAATGGTCATTGGACCCACAGCCCACAAAAGTAGGCCAAAGTCTAGTGTTATTATAAGAGAACAGAGAGAGAGATTTAGATACACAGACTTGGAGGGGAGAAGTCTAAGTGAAGATAGAGGCAGAGACTGGAGTGATGCGTCCACAAGCCAAGGATTGCCAGCAACTGCCAGAAGCTGGGAGGGAGGCACAGACTCACTCTCAGAGCCTTCAGAAGGAATTAACCCTACTGATACTTTGAATTTGGAATTCTAGCTTCCAGAACTTTGAATTTCTGTTGTTTTAAGCCACCCAGTTTGAGGCACATTTTTACGGTAAGCCTAAGAAATAGGATAAAAGATGAATGGTCCAGTAACCATGCCTGCCTAAGCCTGTTGTCTTACTTCTCATGCCAACTTGCCTATAGAAGTGATGAGAGGAGGCTGAACTGATCATTGATACAGAAGGAGACTCCACAAATCCCCAAGGGACAGAGTGATGGCTGGTAGCAAAGACTGAAAAAGCAGGATATGCCACTGGGCCCAGGTATACAGGAGAATTCCAGGAGCTGTGCTGAGTCTGAGAAGGGGCCTCTCAGCCTTGGAAAGTGACAGGGACGTAGTGGGATTCTGTGGACCACATGTTCTCAAGGCAGTGCCTGCCCACTCACCCATTCATCCTCAAACCACATGCCAGGCACAGGCAGAGGCACTGATGCTGAAAAGATGGGCAGGACAGCCTCCTGCCCTTAGGACACTCACAGTCCAGTGGAGGAGAGAGCCAAGACCCAGTGTGTTACAGGGAACAGAAGGCAGGGAGCCCCGAGCAGAAAGGGCAGCATGTGCAGCGGATTGTAGATAAGCGGGACCCTGGCCCTGTTAGGAAGTGCAGGCAAGGGATACGGGCAAAGATTTTAATATTTATAACACTGACCCCAGGTTCTGTTTGTCGAAACCCCAGAGCACAAGGTGTGGGAGGAGCACAGAGCTCTGAGGGTTTATCTGTGAAGTCCCTTCCAGCTTCCAGAAACGAGACACAGAGTCGGCGGCTGAGGACAAGCCCCGAGGCGCCCTCCTTGAAGCTAGGGGGCCCACTGCCTTCCGAGACTGACACAGGCAAGAAGAGCCCTGGAATCCAGGTGACCATACAGACGGCAAGGACCTCGGACCCCATAGGGATAGGGCACCATCTGGTGTCAGAGGATACAGCAGTTTGGGAGGTGCGCCAACTTACATCGTGGCATGAAGCAGTCAGAGCTGTTGTGGCCAGAGCCCTACCCCTTTTTCCTCTGGAAATCCTTGTCTGTGTCACGGCTTCACCTGAATTCCGGCAGCACCGTCATTTACTGCCTGCTGCCCTCTCCTGGCATCCCGTGGAACTACAACCACTGCAACTCGAGGCTTATTCTTTGGACTGCAAGGAGGTCAAACCAGTCAATCCTAAAGTCAATCAACCCTGAGTATTCCTTGGAAGGACTGATGCTGAAGCTGAAGCTGAAGCTCCAATACTTTGGCCACCTGACGCGAAGAGCTGACTCACTGGAAAAGACCATGATGCTGGGAAAGATTGAAGGCAGGAAGAGAAGGAGATGACAGAGGATGAGATGGTTGGATGGCATCACTGACTCAGTGGACCTGAGTTTGAGCAAACTCT
Organism: Bubalus kerabau; assembly: GCF_029407905.1. Taxonomy (NCBI): domain Eukaryota; kingdom Metazoa; phylum Chordata; class Mammalia; order Artiodactyla; family Bovidae; genus Bubalus; species Bubalus kerabau. The sequence continues at coordinate 16,804,338 of NC_073643.1, forward strand.
GGGAAATGTCCCCATCTCTGGGAGATGTCCCTCCCAGAGGACAGGGAAGCCTGGAGTGCTGCTGTCCATGGGGTCACAAAGAGTCAGACACAACTGAGCGAATGAACAACAAAAGGACTTATTCTTCAGAGGATGAGTTGTCTGGGACAGGCTTCTAGTGGGAGAGTATCAGAGCCTGAAGGGGTAATTTTGTTCAGATAAAGAAACTGAGGCCCACGGGGATGGGGTAAGACTTAGGCCATGTTAGTGGACTTGAGCTTCCTCATCTACAGTCACAGATGATCTCCATGGCCCATCCTCACTTGCACATCTGGGAAACGGGCTGCTCCTGAGAAGACACACTTAGGGTCTAACTACAGAAACTTGTCCACAGTCAGCCATGTGATTTTGGCTATCACTATTGTAACTGTTTATCATCCCCAATTCGCCGGATTCTAAGGCATCCAGGCCCCAGAAGAAGACTGGGGGGACAACTAGAGACCTGGTTTCTTACCTCTCAGGACGAGAGTCTAGCCTCAGATGCTTCTAGAGTCAAGAGATACAGGGAGAATGAACGGGACAGAAGCTCCTGAAGGGTATGTCACTGCTCAGATCCACATCTTTTAGGAAACCAAGCTGACATCCTAAAGGGCGAGATTGCAAGGTCTTTCTCCTTCTCTGAGTGGCCACAGGTCTCCTCCACTCTCAGTCATCAACCCTGCCTTTCTCCTTTGAAATCCGGCCTCACGGGCAAGTCTCTGACCCTCAGGCTGTGCCTGGCTTGTCTTGGAGGTAAAATGAAATCTTCATAGTCTATGGAATGCTGAGGGTGAAATGCAATCTCTGGCCACCTTCCCTCTGACACCAAAGAGTTAGAGCTGTATCAGGCCAGTTAAGGCTATACTTCCTTCTGAAGTGGTGGTTCTAAATTGTGGGCAACAGCAGCCCCAAGGTGGCAGGACTTGGCAGGAGTAAAAGGGAAAAAAGAAGAGCTTTCTGTGTTTAAATGCTAATGTGGGGGCCTTGGGTATCATCCACCCAAGATGGGTAGTGAGCACTCTATACATTGTTGACTCCATAAGAGATTGGCTGTAGTTAGGTGTGTCTCCCAGGCCGAGACAAAGCAGGGATCCAGGAATAGGTCCACAAACAGAACGTGGGTGATGTGAAGGGGGAGGTTAGTGATGCCCGCAGAGCCTGAGTGCAGCCTGGCCCTACCTGGCCTCCTGATGCTCACATACACACGCATCCGGTTGAGATAGCAGATAAACATTCGATCAACAGGCTTTACAGAGCATTGGTCTCTGCCAGGTGTTGTTCGGGGTGCCAGGGAATCAAGAGGAGCAAGACGATTCACATGTCCACCTCTCTTGAAGAAAAGAGGAAGAGAGTATAACCCTAGGGAGTGGTACACACCAGGAAGAAAAAGAAACGGGGGTTTGAGAGTGACGGAGTCAGGGAGGGCCCATGGAGAGGTGACATAAGAGCATGCAGCAGATGAGGGCATTTCCTCTCCTGAGCACGTGTTCTCTAGTCCCGTCTCCTGGGACAGAAGAATGCTATGCTTCAGGCTCAGCTGTGGACCCAGCATGGCACCTGGTTGGCACTCAGTGAGCATTGGGTGGTGGATGGCTGTCGCTGGGGGATGGTGCCTGGCGCACTCCCTCCAGGCCAGCAGCCTGTGCAGTGTGGCTGCAGAGCCTAGAGGACTGGCTGGTCCTTGCTTTGAGAGGGCAAAGGAGGCAGGCAGTAAGCTGGAGGGGCTGTGGCTTCTGAGTGTGCACACGGAGCTTGTACACCCAGAACAGCCTTCCAGCCACTGAAAGATAGAGTCAGAATTGTCCTCAGCCTTCCAGACAAACCATTCTTTTAAAAAGGAGATCTGAAACTTCCCTGGTGGTCCAGTGGTTAAGACTGCACTTTCATTGCAGGGCGTGAGGGTTCGATCCCTGGTCCAGGAACTAAGATCATGCATGTTGCAGGGCGCTGCCTAGAAATAAAAAAAAAAGAAAGAAAGAAAGAAAAAGAAATAAAAAGGAGATCTGGAGTTAGACACTAGGTGTCTCCCCATGGCGTCAGATAGCACCTGGCCTTCTGTGTCAAACTTAGAGCAGGCATTTTTTCTTCTCAACGGTAACCATCTGAAAATGTGTTGGGAGCTCAGGTTAGGCTTGTGAGATTGGCAGTCAGGCAGATATTGACTCAAGCCCTGTGCTGTCTGCTCTTGGGTTCCTCACAGACCCTCTCTGAGCTCAGATCTGAAGGATGAGTATCCCAGGCTGAGGGAACAGCCAGCGCAAAGTTCTAGGGTAGAAATGAGCTCACATGTTCAGGGAGCATTTGTGAAAAGGGGTAATAAAGGCACTTCTCTCCCAGGGCTGCTCTGCAGGTCAGTGCAACCAGTTAGGTCTCTGCTTCATCCTGCATCACCCATAAACCCCAAACATGACTCATTGCATCTGAAGGAAAAGGACCCGATGCCACCTGGAGCAAGCCTGCCACTTCTCAGGTGAGAGAGACACGCGGGGCCCCCCACCCCAAGAAATTGTCCCTCCTAGGTGCCAGACTTAGCATCTCCACTCTGCTTTAATCCTCACTGAAAGTGGCTTGTGTGTGCAAGGAGGATACTTTTTTTTTTTAATTATGTAATTATTTATTTTTGGCTGTGCTGGGTCTCCTTTGCTGTGTAGATTTTTCTCTACTTGCAGTGAGCCGGGGCTCCTCTTCTTTGAAGTGTGCAGGCTTCTCAATTCTGTGGCTTCTCTTTTTGCGGAGCACGGGCTCTAGAGCACAGGGGCTCTGTAGTTGTGGTTCCCGGGCTCTAGAGCACAGGCTCAATAGTTGTGGCACAGGGATTCAGTTGCTCTGCGGCATGTGGGATCTTCCTGGACCAGGGATCAAACCTGTGTCTCCTGCATTGAGAGGCAGATTCTTTACCACTGGCCACCAGGCAAGCCTGGGAGGGTATTTTTAAAAATACTTTAACTTATGCTTTTACAACAGCAAAGAAAGTAAAAGTCACCTTGGAGTCCGTATTCCAGAAATAAACTTTCTAATTCTGGGGTGTATTTTACGGAGGTCCTTATTATCATAAATATTTTTACATAGCTGAGAAATCACTGTATAGCATTTTTTCCCTCTTCCTCCCAATTTGTTGATTTTCTTAGCCTGCCATTCCCTATGAAAGGTGCAACAGATGGTAAAGGAATTTTCCTCCACCGGAGGTTTTGGAACTCGTTCAGAACGATTCTGTGGCCGTTGTTTTGGCTGAAATATGTGCTTTTTTTTTTTTTTTAAATGAAACCTGCTACTTAGAATCAGGAGTCATGGAACTGAACGTAGTCCAGGAAATGCAGACTGACTTGCTACAACAAAACCCCTTTTCCACAAAGGAACACCATCGGAGGAGAACCCTGAAGTCCACGGTGATTATGCCTCAGTGCCTCCCCTCTCCTTTTTGCTCATTTGCATATTTCAAGTTTGTTTTTTTTACAATGAACGTGTACTGCTTGTATAACAAAAACATTGAAAAAATTCAGTAAGATAAAGGAAAAAAAAGACGCATAAAGGCATTTTATGTGTAGCACAACCTAAAGTGCCAGAGAATGGCAATAGACATTCCACCAAGAAGAGGTCTAGTGATGAAGTAAGTTGGAAAACGTCGAGTTAAACAAAGCTAATTGGATTTCTTGCCTGTAATACTTCTCAGAGTCTTTAAGATGCTGGTGGGTAGTTTGATCCTGAAGAGAGGGCTGTTGCCAGCAGTGTAACCAACAGTGTTGGATCTCTGAACTCCTCTCGTGAGGAGTATCCCTGCCCACTGACTGTCTGTGGGACGCATTCTGGAAAACGCGTTTCCAAAGCACTGGCTGCCTGCAGCATGGGGAGACGCCCCATTCCCTCTAGGCCACGTTCTCGCGAGATCTGCAGAGCTGACTGGGAGGAAATTTGCGGCTGTGACGGCTCTCAGACCAGGTGCTCTGCTGCAGTCTCACCGGCTGGTTAAGAAGGGTGGCCAGCTCCATTATGGATTTTATTATCAGTCAAGAGATCTGGAAAGGAGAAAGACATCCAGAGGCATCTGGTTGGTAGGATCACCGAGCCGTTCAGCAGAGACTGTAGGCTGTGAATAAGCAAAAGACAAATGCCCTTGAATTCCAAGGGCATAAAATATCCCTGCAAATGGGGCAGTCCAAAGGACAATCAAAGGAGCAGAGGGGAGCGGGCGCAGCAGTCAGGTCGGAGGCTGCCCGTATCCACTGGGGCCTCACCATAGCTGCGGCTGCCCTCCAGCTGCCAGGAACTGCGCCTCTCCCTGGAGAGGCCAGAAGTACCTAAGAATTGATGGACAGCAGCCCGCAGCCCATGAGGAGCTCGCCTGCGTCTCCAGGGGGATGACTAAGGTGCCCAGTCTACGTTGGCTCCCAGAAGCCCCCATTGGGCTGACTCTCCAGTTGCTCACAGTGGCCTCTGGTTTGGTAACAAACGCTGTATTAGCTGCCTTCCCTCCCCTGCCTCACTCTACCTAGGAAACAATGTTAAGTCCTGCAGAAATTTCTTTGCTGGTTAAGATGACTAGTGCGAAGTCCTACTCTTCTGAATTTCCATTTATTCTCCAAGCCAAGACTTGCTGCACTACAGTGAGTGAAGAACAGTTCCATCTCATTTCTGACAGAGGGCAGCATTTCGTTTTCTACCGCAGGGAGGTGTATTCCTGGAGCTTGCAAATGACGCCAGCTCAAAATAAAGAAAAACAAATTGAAATGAGGATTTTAATCACTGTGAAGGGAATGAAAGGCTGTGTCAGCGTTTCCATGGTAAGTGCCGTCTTTCAGGGATTTATCATCCCAGCTGTAAAAACATGCTTTATGCAAGGATTTGGCAAGAGCCAGGCTTCAGTCACTGAAAATCTATACATTATTAAAGATTTCACTTTCAATCAAGTCGGAAACGTGACTCCGTGAAAATGGCACAGAATGTCCCTTTGCCCCTTGGGGCTGCCAGCCATGCCCACTGCATCTCCTGCCAAGTCCGCTCAGCCCCAGCTTGGAGGAGTGGCAGAGCCACAGCCCCTGGCCTTCTCCAGATTCCGCTTTGCCTCCTGGAGATGGTTACACTGAGGAAGACGCCTGTTTTTTGTGGAGGCAAAGTGGTGGTCCTTGTGGGGCCCTGTCTATGGGGCCGTAGGTGGCTCTCCTTTGAGCACTGGTCCTCTTGCCCCCCTGTCCCACTTCCCTGGTCCCAGGGCCATCGATGGGAGAGAGGGGCGTCAGCACCACCTCACAACATGCTCGGTCTCTCGGCCCCTAATGGCATCGTAAGTGGGAGAATCACAGACTGAGTTTACTGGAAACCTTAGACTTGTTCTGATTGTAGCTCACAGCTTGAGCTCCAGGGATGCGAGGGGAATGAAGATCACAAACGTCAGTGGAAGAGGAGGCACTCTGGGTGAAACAAGATGCAGTCTGAACCTTGGTCACATCACATCCAAGTCACCTCTGCTTGGCTTCAAACAGTATCAGGTTTGTTTTTTGTGTGTGTGCGTCTTTTAAAAAAAATCTATCTTGATTGGAGGATAATTACTTTAGCTTTTAGCATACATTGGTATGAGTCGGCCATAGGCATACGTGCGTCTCTTCCCTCCGGAACCCCCTTTCCACCTCTCTCCCCGCCCATCCCTCTAGGCTGTCACACAGCACCGGCTTTGAGTGCCCTGCATCATGCCTCAAACTCCCACTGGCTATGTATTTTACATATGGTAATGTATATGTTTCAATGCTGTTCTCTCAAATGATCCCACCCTCTCCTCCCACTGAGTCCAAAAGTCCGTTCTTTATGTCTGTGTCTCCTTTGCTGCTGTACACATAGGCCCGTCGGTACTATCTTTGTAGATTCCATATATATGCATTAATATACTCTTTCTCTTTCTGACTTACTTCACTCTGTATGATAGGCTCTGGGTTCATCCACCTGATTAAAACTGACTCAAATGCATTCCTTTTTATAGCTGAGTAATATTCCATCGTGTATGTGTACCACAGCTTCCTTATCCATTCATCTGCCGATGGACAGCGAGGTTTCTCCCATGTCCTAGGTATTGTAAATAGTGCTGCAGTGAACGCTGGGGTGCGTGTCTTTTTCAATTACACTTTTCTCAGGGTATATGCCCAGTAGTGGGATTTCTGGGTCACATGATAGTTTTAGTCCTAGTTTTTAAAGGAAGCTCCATACTCTTCTCCATAGTGGTTGTATCAGTCTACATTCCCACCAATGATCAGGACCAGATTTAATGACCCTGTGGTGTGCCCTTTATTTGAAACAGGCTGATGTGGTGGAGAGAAAGCTTTTGCAATAGAGGAGAAAAGGTACCAGCAGGAGGACAACTTTTTATGATCTGAAATGAATCCTCAGTACATGTGCCAGTCTGTGTATCAGGTCTCAGGGATTGGCAGCTGAATCTTCCCCTGACACAGGGGAAGGTACTGTTATTCCCATTTAAAAGATGAACAGATCGACATTCAGAGGTTGAGAAACTCGTTTTCATGGAGGTGTCATGTAGAGCAGGTGGCAGAGTGAGGCCTCGGAGCCAGATCTTCCTGACTCCAGTCAGGTCTCTCCCTCAACACAGTTCAGGGGCACCATTTTCAGATTCTACTGGCCCATCTCCTCGTTCTGCCCTGGGTGGTGGGCAGCCTGGCACAGAGCGAGGCATGGATGGCAGCCCAGCAGAGTCCTGCTGCTGGGAGAGATGACAGCTGCAGAGGGCAGGCTTGGGAGCGCTGGCTGAGCTCCAAAGGGGCGGACTTGTTTTTTTAAAGGTGTATTTATTTATGACTGTGCTGGGTCTTCATTGCTGCACATGGGCTTCCTCCAGTTGTGATAAACGGGAGCTACCTGCTAGTCGCGGTGCACGAGCTTCTCACTGAGGTGACTTCTCTTGTGAAGCATGGGCTCCAGGCACATGGGCTTTAGTAGTTGCTGCTCATGGGCTCAGTTGCTCTGCGGCGTGTGGGATCGTCTCAGAACAGGGATCAAGCCTGTGTCTCCTGCATTGGCAGGTGGATTCTCAACCACTGTACCATCAGGGAAGCCCCAGACTTGTTCTTAGTGCAGACATTTTTTGAGGGCTTACTCTCTTCCAGGGACAGTTGGAAGGGCTGGCTGTGTGTTATATGTTTCATCTCATCTACAGCCACTCCAGCAGCTGCCTGAGCTATGTACTGGTATTATCTCTGTTCTACAAATGGGGAAACGAGGAACAGAGAGACTGAGTAGTTTGCCCAAGGTCACACGGAAGGAGAAGAAGGAGATGAAGATGGGGTTTCAGCCCAGGCAGCTTGACTCTTAAGACCAAACCAGGGAACGCTTGCCTGGGGAAGGCAAGTTTCCCCAGGCTCAGAGCACTCTCTGGTAGCCTAGTCAGAAATGTCTGGGACAGGACTTCAGGCCAACAGGCTCTCCCCTCATCATCCTGTTGACCAGGCAGATTCTGCAACAGGCGAGGTGGCTGCGGCGGGGCATCCTCTCTTCCTCCAGGGGCAGAGCCAGCTGAAGGTGCAGCATCTTGGTTGCACCAAGATGTTTTGGTTTTGCATTTCTGAGCTGGTCTAAGATAGTTTTCCACTGGCACTTAGCTATACTGGTTTATAAGGCAATCGATGGGGTAGGACCTTCTGAACAGTCGAGGACTACACCAGGGGTAGGGAGAGAGGAATGGTCAGGGACTATAATAGGAACAAAGGAAGAGCAAAAGTCAGGAATCCAAGTGTGACTTCACTATCGACTTTACAAAAACGGAAGGGTTTTTAAGGGACTGATGTGAATAATCATATGCCATCAAGTTAGATGGCAAAGATGAAGTGAGTAAATTCTTAGACACAAACCATAAAGACATACTTAGGAAGAAATGGACATTATGAACAGACTTACAAGTAGAGGGATTGAATTAGTGATTTTAAAACCTCCCTCGAAGAAAAATTCAGGCCCATATGGATTCACTGGTAAATTATACCAATCTCTTAACCAAGCATTTTAGACATGAGATTTTAGACATGGTTTCTTAGACATGACTCAAAAAGCATAGTTCATAAAAGTGAAGGTAGATCAGTTAGACTTTGTTAATATAAAAACTTTTTTTTTTGCTTCAAGTGATACTACTAAAATGGAAGACAATCCACAGAATGGGAAAAAATAGTTTCTGATCATATATCTGATAAGGGACTTGTATCCTGAATATAATCAAAGATATGGTCTTTCCAGTAGTCACGTATGGATGTGAGAGTTGGACCATAAAGAAGGCTGAGTGCTGAAGAATTGATGCTTTTGAATTGTGTTGTTGGATAAGACTTTTGAGTCTCTTGGAAAGCAAGGAGCTCAAACCTGTCAATCTTAAAGGAAATCAACCCTAAATACTCGTTGGAAGGACTGGTGCTGAAGCTGAAGCTCCAATACTTTGGCCACGTGATGCAAAGAGCCAACTCATTGGAAAAGACCCTGATGCTGGGAAAAATTGAGGGCAGGAGGAGTAGAGCTCGACAGAGGATGACATGATTGGATGGCATCACTGATTCAATGGGCATGAACTTGGGCAAACTCCAGGAGATAGTGAAGGACAGGGAAGTCTGGTGTGCTGCAGTCCATGGGGTCATGAAGAGTTGGACATGATTTGATGATGAACAACAACAACAATCCCGAATATAAACACAGTCATCAAAGGACAATCTAATTTTAAACTGAGTAAAGGATCTGAGTAGACGTTTCTCCAGAGAAGATATACAAATGACCATCAAGCACATGAAAAGAGGCTCAGCATCTTAATGGTCATGAGTCATTAGAGAAATATCAATCATAATAGCATACCACTTCACATCCACTAGGAATGGCTATAACCAAAGCCACAGAAAATAGCAAGAGTTGGTGAAGACATGGAGAAATTGAAATGCACATATCTTGCAGGTGAGAATGCAAAGTGGAAGGTTCCCTTTGGACAGCAGCTTGGCAGTTCTTCAGAAAGTGAAGTGTGCTGTCTTTTTTTGGCCAGTCATTCCCCTTCTAGGAGAATTGAAAACGATTTCACATGAAAACTTGCACATGAGTGTTCATAGCTGTATTATTCGTAAGAGCTGAAAAGAGGGGGGAATACCCAAATATCCATCAACTGATGAATGGACTAACAAATGTGAAATATCCATACAATGGAGTATTATTCATCAACAAAAAACTAAAATACTGATTGATATTGCAACAGGGATGTGACTTGAAAAACAGTTTAGTAAGTAAAAGAAGCCAGACACAAAAGGCCATCTGTTGCATTGATATGGTCCCATTTATGAGAAATGTCTAGAACAGGCAAATCCATGTAGGGAGCTAGTAGATGAGTGGTTGCCTAGAGTTGGGAGAAGAGGAAGGATGGACATGGGCTTTCTTTTGGGGGTGATGAAAATGTTCTGATATTAGATTGTAGTGATGCTTGCTCAATTCTGTGGCTATATACTAAAACCCACTGAATGGTACAGTTAAAGTGGACAAATTTTAGAGTATGTGAAAGTCAATAAAACTGTTAAAAATTACAGGGAACTAGTTAAAAACATGGTAAAAGCATATAAAGAATAACTCTACAGCTACTTAAATTAACAGTGTGCTTTATATACTCCAGTACAGAAGGTTATCCACACTATAGTAAGTGAGGGGTAAAGCAGATTATAATTCATTATCAGTTCAGTTCAGTCACTCAGTCGTGTCCGACTCTGTGACCCCATGGACTGCATACAGCATGCCAGGCCTCCCTGTCCATCACCAACTCCCGGAGCTTGCTCAAACTCATGTCCATTGAGTCAGTGATGCCATCCAACCATCTCTTCCTCTGTCATCCCCTTCTCCTCTGCCTTCAATCTTTCCCAGCATCAGGGTCTTTTCCAATAAGTCAGCTCTTCGCATCAGGTGGCCAAAGTACTGGAGCTTCAGCTTCAGCATCAGTCCTTCCAATGAATATTCAGGACTGATTTCAAGATTGACTGGTTTGATCTCCTTGCAGTCCAAGGGACTCTTTAAGAGTCTTCTCCAACACCACAGTTCAAAAGCATCAATTCTTTGGCACTCTGCTTTCTTTATGGTCCAACTCTCACATCCATATGTGATTACTGGAAAAACCATAGCTGTGACTAGATGAACCTTTGTCAGCAAAATACTGTCTCTGCTTTTTAATATGCTGTCTAGATTGGTCATAGCTTTTCTTCCAAAGAACAAGCATGATCTCAGTATTATAGAAATAAATGAAGTGTGTGTGTGTGTGTACAGAAAATAAAATTTGGAAAGATATATTTTGAGAGAGTAATTTTCACTGAGTACTGCATAATAAGCTATTCTTTCTCAAATTTGCATTTAATCTTTGAAAAAGTGATACAATCACATGACATAAAAATCAAAAGCTCTTAAGGACTAGTGAAAAATCTCCTCCAAGCCACCCAATTCCCCTCCTAGAGAGCAACTCGTGTTGGCTGAGCATCCCTTGGGAGAATTTGACACACGTGGAGGGTGCTCTCATTATGTCCAGCACCTTAATTTTCTCCTGTAACTATGAATCTTGTCCATACTGAGATGTAACAAAAATCCCCAATCTTTTTTTAATGGCTAAACAGCTCTTCATTCTCTAGATGTATCATTTGAAAGATTTTTTGTTCATGCTCTTCCTCATTTATTTATTTTTGCATTTAGCAGATATTTCACTTGTAATCAGAAAGAGATCAAGCTATTTCTCCAAAAGAAGTACCTGCGGTGAGGATTCAGATCTAAGAAGAGTGAGCCCCCAGGAGGGTGGGCAGGCTGCATGAGGAGCCCCGGAAACCCTGGACGTGACAGCAGGTCAGTGAGAAAGAGGGGCGTGCCCTGCACCATCGGGCAGGGACCTGGGAGAGATGCTCTAACCTAGAAGGCAGTCCAGGCAGCATTTAAGAATAAAATACCTCATCCTTTTTTCCCTCTTAATCTCTCCAACCCAGACTTCTCAGGTACCGTGTGTGGTAAAGAATCTGCATTCCCATGCAGGAGACATAAGAAACGTGGGTTTGGTCCCTGGGTGGGGAAGATCCCCTGGAGGAGGGCAAAGCAACCCACTCCTGTATTCTTGCCTGGGAAATCCCATGGACAGAGGAGCCCGGCGGGCTATAGTCCATGGGGCTGCAGAGAGTTGGACATGACTGAACGACTGAGCAAGTCTCCCCAGATATGAGGAGAATTTGAGATTTACTGGGGAGGTGGAGCCCAAATTCATTTCCCAAGGGCTGCTCCTGACTTCATACTCACTCATAATCTTTCCTGCTCTCCCATCCAGCAAGGACTAAAGAGGACTTGCTGCCCTGGCTGCAGTGCTGGGTGCCCTGGGAGCCTTTTGGGAACCTCACTGTTTAGTCCTTCTGGAGCCTCTCGGGGCATCTAACCTACACTCTGCAGAGGTTCTGGAAGCCGCTTGGTTTTGCTTTTTGCTCCCCAGCCCACTCCTGCCCCGACCTTGCTGTCTGACCTTGAACACGCTACTCCAGCCCTTCTGTGCCTTCCCTGCTTTGCTGTCTCACCAGCAGGAAGTCAAGGGCCACATGTAGCCATCATCATTGGCATCCTAGTACCGAGGCAGGGCAGCCTGTGTTGGCTGCACACCGCCCTTTGGGAAGCAGAGGGCAGGGCCGGTTGTGTGGGAGCAGGGGATGGGGCAGGAAGGGCCCCTTTGGTGAGTGAACCCTTCTCCTTGAGGGACTCTCCCATACCCCTAGGTCCTTCTTGCCCTCTATTTATTTGACCTTCCTGCTGGCTCTACCTGCCTCCACCCAGGCCCTTTCCAGCTTGGTGGCCACCAGCCCTTCTGTGTGTGGGGCCAGGAAAGAGGGAGAAAGGAAGAGATTCTTACAGTATGACTCTTAGTGTAGAGACCAGCTCCCAGTCAAGTCTGGGACAGTCATACCCTGTGCCTTGTTAGTTTGCTGCTTACTGAGTCAAAAAAAAAAAAAAAAAAAAAGCCCAGCAGGCTTCATGGTTGCCCTACAACTTTCCTGTTATTTCTTCACATGAACTCTCCCCTGCCCTGCCCCTCCATTGGCCTCAATTCCAATCTGCCAGACTCCTGCCTCCATGACCTCTCAGGGTGCTGACCCTGGCTGACCTCCGCTCTGGGGCTGCCCTGGTTCTACAGGTTCACACTTCTTTCTTTGCCACTGAACTGGTTTCTTCCTGACACCCCACAACCCCGACCCGGGCCATTGCACCCCTGGGCCAGTGACTCCAGAGGTTTCTCGCAAGAGCCACCTCCAGCCCTCCATCTGGACTGGGCGCAAACGCTCGGTTCCTGGAATCCTGACCTGGACTGGCGTGTGGCCAAGGTTGGGGCTCAGCCTGCCTCCCTGGAGCAGGTTTGCTGGGGATTTCTGATTAATAAGTTGTCAAATAGAAAAGGAGTCATAGGACCCAGCGTCCCAGCTGAGGAAGAAATTATATTTCTGGAAGTTGGCCCAGAATAAGGACCAGATATTTTTTTTTGCAGGAGCTTACACTTGACCGCGCTCAGAGGAGGAATTGTCTCATAGAGATTTCAGTCTGGAGCTAGAGGCAAGGACTTGGGACCCATCCTGACAATGAAAGCAACCCCACAGATGCACTGGGATTTTCACTGGAGCGTCTGTAGGGGCTTTATAAACAGCAGTGAACCTTCACGGACCCCTTCACAGGAAGCCAGGTAGGAAGGAGGCTTCTCTCTTTGGAGATGGAGGTACCAAGCTGGGAGGTGATTTATCTGAGAGCGTGAAATGCCAGTGACCAACAAGGGAATGCGTTTTCAAGCATCCAGTTGAACCCACAGTTCTTTGATGCTGACAGACTACTTATTTGTGTTTTTTTTTTTTTTTTAACAGACTACTTATTTGAAACAATGGTGACTAACAGCATTTATCAAGCACCTTTTATAGGCTGGACTCTGGTGAAGATGTTTTTTGCAATTCATCCTCACAGTGTTCTTAAATGCCAGTCCCATGATCATGCCCATTTTACAGAAGAGGAAACTGAGGTTCAGAGAAGTTCCCTGTCTCACTCAGGTTACACATCTGGCAAGTGAAGGAGCTGTGATTGTAACCTAGCTCTCTCTCTGCTAAAGGTGGTGCCTTTCTCTCTGTTTTACTTCTCAGTCTAGCAAGCAGTTTTAACTACATATCAACAACCTCAAAAAATGTTCCTACTCTTTGATCCAGCTAACCCACTTCTGACAACCATTCTCATGAAATAATTCTGAGTGCAAAATAAGTGTCTTAAGGTTCAATGTGGCTAAGTACACACTGGTGTGTACCCCAGTTCTTCCCTAAATCCCACTGAAATGGCGGAAGAGATTCAGAAATAAAGATTGCTTGAGGTTGTGGGCAGTCAGGAGGAGGGGGAATCAATGTTCAGAAGATTAAGGAATTTCCAGGGAACATAAGAGAAATATAAGAACAGATTGGTGAAGAAATGAAAACAAAGCTGTAATGGTTAAATGAATAATTGTTTGCAGAGTGAATGCTCCTAGCAGAATTCTAGAACAGAGGCAACATGAGCATGAAAGCATGAGCTAGAGGTGGACTGGAGAGCGGCGAGTGGTTCCTTTCCACTGTCCACTTTCTGCTCCCTGCACACAGTCACCCGAGGACGGCCCCTGTATCAGCCACTGCTTCTCTACCAGAGGAATGGGATTCTCACAGGGCTAAGCACGTGCTCCTCCAGCCACCAACAGCATTCAGCCCAGAAGCCCATCTGCTTTATTAACAGCTATGTAAGAATTGCCAGATTTTTCAGAAAAGCCAGAGCTTGAGATTGCTGCATAGAGGTGTGGAGGTCCTCCTGGAGAAAGAAGCCAGGGCAAAAAGCAGTGGCATCTGTTTCTTTTTCTTTAACATGTTTGTGCAGAATCCTTTAGCTTGGTCTTCTAGCTTACTAATTTAGTTCTTAGTTATCTATTTAGCATATTTTTTGAGTTTTTAAAACTTTGTCAGTCATTGTTTTAATTCTCAAGAACTCTTATTGGATCTTTTGCAGAGAGGTTTTATTTTTTTTATTGGAATGTAGCTGCTTTACAGCGTTATGTTAGTTTCTGCTGTACAATGAAGTAAATCAGCTACACATATGCCTGTGTGTTTAGTCCCTCAGTCGTGTTTGACTCTTTGCGATCTCATGGACTGTAGCCCACCAGGCTTCTCTGTCCATGGGGATTCTCCAGGCAAGTATACTGGAGTGGGTTGCCATGTCCTCCTCCAGGGGATCTTCCTGACCCAGGGATCAAACCCAGGTCTCCTGCATTGCAGGTGGATTCTTTACCATCTGAGCCACCAGGGAAGCCCATATGTATGCATATATCCCCTCTTTTCTGGATTTCCTTCCCATATAGGTCATCACAGAGGATTGAGTTGAGTTCCCTGTGCTATTCTCAGTAGGTTCTCCTTAGTTATCTACTTTATACATAGTATCAATAATGTATATATGTCAATCCCAATCTCCCAATTCATCCCACCCCTACCCGTTCCCCCTTTGGTATCCATATATTTGTTCTCTATGGCTGTATCTCTATTTCTGCTTTGTCCAAAGTTTCATCTAGAGGTTTTATTTTTAAGTGGATGTGATATTTTCTTCTCTCTGGGTTATTCATTTTAATTCCTTAGAGTTTTCGTCTGTTTGGGGTATTCTCTTTTCTTGGAGTCTGTTCTATTTTTGTGCCTCTCTCAGACTCTGGCTTTTCTTTTTTTTTAATAATGAAATTTTAAAAATAATTGTATTTATTTATTTATGACTGTGCTGGGTCTTCCTTGCCGCGTGGTCTTTTCTCCAGTTGCAGAGAGCGGGGGCTGCTCTTCACTGCAGTGGACGTTGTGGCGGCTTCTCTGTTGTGGGGCACGGGCTCTAGGGTGCTCTGGCTTCAGTGGTTGTGGCACATGGGTTCAGCAGTTGCAGTTCCCAGGCTCTAGAGCACAGGCTCAGTACTTACGGCACACGGGCTTAGTTGCTCCACAGCATGTGGAATCTTCCCCGATCAAGGATTGAACCTGTGTCTCCTGCGATGGCAGGCGGATCCTTTACCACCGAGCCACCAGTGAAGCCCCTGACTTTTCTGGTTATTTGAAATATGGTTGTTTTTTTAAAAGGTTATCATAGGTCTTTCTGTGTTTGAGGACTAGTCTCCCTAACGTGGTCACCACCAGCCACACCTGCGTTGCTGAGTGTGTGCAAAGTGGTTAGTCTGCATTGACAAGCACTGTAAGTATCAAACACACGCAGGGTTAAAAATGTCTTGCTGGGGTTCCCTGGTGGCTCACTGGTGAGGAGTCCACCTGCCAGTGCAGGAGATGCGTGTTCAATCCCTGGTCCAGGAGAACCCCACATGCCGTGGAGCGACTAAGCCTGTGTGCACAACTGCTGAGGCCGTGCTCTGCAACGAGAGAGGCCATCGCAGTGAGCAGCCGTGCACACAACTGGAGAGAAGCCGCTGCGCGCCACAGCTAGAGAAAAGTCCGCACGGCAGCCAAGCCCCAGCACAGCCAAAAACTTATAAATAAATAATGTTTAAAATGCCTTTTTATTTACCTGGATTAAAATAGCTCATTCATAACTTTATATTAAATAAACACTGAACTGATAATATTTTGGATATGTTGGGTTAAATAGAGGATATTGAAATTAATCTCACTTGTTTCTTTTCATTTTTTTTTCTTAAATGTAGCTACCAGAAAATGTAACATTTTATCTAGGGCTCATATTCTATTTCTACTGGATGGCGCTGAGTCAGTAGAGAGAAAACAGCCCTTTGGTTTGAGAGAACAAGGACCCAGATCTGGAGGAGACTTTGAAGCAAACGGGAGCTCTTTTCTGGATTTCCTTTCCATATAGGAAGGAAAATCTGCTTCGTGTTAGAAAGGAGAAGGGAAAGTAACACATTAGGATGAGGACAGGCAAATGTAGCCTGGAGCTGGGTCTCAGGGGACAGAGGGAACGGAGAGAGGATGGGAGGGAGGCCCAGGAACAGGCAGGAGCTGGAGACCAGGGAGACAGATGGCCAAGCAGGAACGACCCGAGCCCCTGGGGCAGGGTCGGCAGTAAGTTTTGCCAGCAGTGAAGTGAGGTCGATAAATTTTAAATGGGTATTTTTTAAAAATTAAAAAGAATCTTTATTTTATATTGGAGTATAGTTGATTAACAACCTTGTGTTAATTTCGGCTGTACAGCAAAGTGATTCAGTTATACATGTACTCATTTCTTTTTTTCAAATTCTTGTCCCATCTAGCTCATTACAGAGTGTTGAGCAGAGTTCGCTGTGCTCTGCAGTAGGTCCTTGTTGGTTATTAAATGGATTCTTGATCTGTGCTGTCTGTCATACCCCTCTGCTGTCCCCGCACCCCAAGGACAGACTGTGGGTGGGGGATGCCTTGTCCCCACTCGGGCAGCAGTGCTGGGTGAGGACAATGAAGTGTGCAAGCAATGGCCTGAAAGCCCGAGGTGAGGAGGGAAGGTGAGGAGTGAGGGTGCCAGCCGAGGGGTCAGGCAAGGGCCAGGACAACATGACAGGCACCCAGAAATCCTTGGAAGGATCCCCAGGAGCAGGGGTCCCCAACCTCTGGGCTGTGGACTGGTACCTCCTGTCAGATCAGTGGCTGCATTCGATTATTTATTAGAAATAAATTGTACTGGAAATGTAATACACTTGAATCATCCCCAAACCACCCCCTTCCCGGTCCATGGAAAACTTGTCTTCCTTGACGACTGGGGAAGGGTTGGGGGCCACCGCCTAGGAGCACTGGATTGCTGGCAGGGAGGTTCACAGCTGAAGATTCTCATTTGGTTTTGAAGGGAAGGACCACCGCAGCCGGTTGGCCAACCTCACTAGCTTGCCACATGACATGGGGTGTTTGCAATACCCTCCAGGGTGCTGGGCAGCTGGCAGCAGAAAAGTTTGTTAGCAGTGCTGACTGGGAGGGTGAGGAGGTGGGACCGAGCTATGCCAGATGCCACCTCAGTGAATAGCACAGGAAGATCTCCGGTCTCGGGCTTGACGCCTGCAGGCCCAGGGTCCCCCGGGGTCCCCAGCCCTGGCGAATGGCACACTCCTATTGCTCCCCCACCCCCAGAAGACTACAGCTTTGTCACCTTTGTCACCAACCCTTCCTCAACTCTCCAGCTTGACTTTGCCACTTGCTTCCTATGGAGCCCCTGACCAACACCAGAAAGTACCATACATTCACTTCTGTACGCTTAAGGGAGAAAGCAGAGTGGAAATACGCATTTGGATTTACAGAATCCTGGAAAGGTACGTGAGAAGCTACTAAGAGCAGCGAGTGTAGTGGGAGGAATCAGGGAACCGGGACGGGGTGGAGCAAGATTCCCCATTGTATCCATGTTATTTTGAACCCATGTGGATTATTACCTGTCAGAGAAAATTAAGCTGGAAAGAATCTTCTCTACCCCAGGTTGGATTATTTGGGGGAACTGTGGACAGAAATAAAAACACGCAATGTAAGAGCTGTGAGTGTCAGTTGTATTTGGGGACTTAACGAGGACTGTAGCCCAGGACACAGCCTCTCAGGTTGCTCTGAGAAATTCTTCTGGGGGAGTGAGCAGCGGGGACAGCACATATGTGATTTTGGAGAAGGATACCAGCAACGAAACACACATCTCAGTAGAAGGCGACTGCGCCTCACGAGAAACAGACATCTTAGTTAGCAAACTTGGTGCTTTTCCAAGTATGGGAGGACATGAGAACTTGGGTTCATAAAATTTTCTCCTGAAAACATCTGTAACTAACTGAAGGCTTGTTCTGCCAGTTTTCCCAGAGCCCAGAGTGCCTCATTCCTGATCTCTACCCTGAACTCCTCTCAGGGTGTGTTGAAGGTCAGTGATGGCAGGGGCGGGTGACTCAATCCCCATACAGCTGGATGGCGAGCCACCTGCTTCGGTTGGCGGAATTGACTCAATCCCATCTAGGCCTTTCACCGAGGACACTCCGGATCCTGAGCGAGAGGAACTACAGCTCTGCACCCCCTCTGCCGCAGCCAGGTACCACCTGCCTCTCTCCCTCCTGTCCTTCCAGGGCTCTGGCTTCAGCCACCAGTGTCCTTCCACCAGGAGAGATCACAGAACCGAAACACACAAGTGACAGACGGCGGGGACCAGCCCCCCAAGCCAGCACCATGGAGAGACAGCTTCCACCCTGCTTGCTCCAACTCTAACAGGTGCTGTCCAGGCTGTGCTTCCTGCCACTGGAAGTTTCCAAAAGGCCCAGCAAGACCCATTCCTCTGGCTCACTTGCCATGTGAAACACCCCAGGCATGTGACCAGAGCCTGGAAAAGGTCCCCCCACACCCTTCTCTAAGTCTGACCTCAGGGCCTCACCTCCCAGGTGAGGGTGACGGAGACACGGAGCCCAGAACCACACCCTGGGAGGACCTCAACTGCACGTAGAGAGCTTTGACCTTTGCTGTTTCCCATCAGCTCTGTGGACTCATCAGAGGAACCAGCTGGGGAACAAAACTGCATTCACTGGGCTTGGCACCAGTTCCCTCATTAATCCTCCGAGTCACAGTTACGGGGCAGGGAGGGACCATGTGCTCTCACAGCCTTTCAGCCACAACAGCGGGTAATGACCCGCCGGCGTCGTGCATGAGTCATGAGCAGAGTGAGGTCTAAGCCCTGTCTCTGGACCCGGGTGCAGCATCTCCTTGCCCTCAGCCAGGCACCCAGGTCTAGAGGATGGCCTTCCCTCCCTTCACGTGGCTCCTGACTTCCTCTGGGGAGGCAGGCGAAATGGACACACACATCGGCCCAGCAGCTACATAAGTGGTGTGACCTCAAGTTCAAAGACAAAGATCTTCCTTCCATCGCAGGCCCACAACCGCCCAGATGGTTACCCTTCGTCCCCCTTTAGGGGGTGGGCACATCTCCTGGCAGCCCTGGCAAAAGTGAGCACCTGGTCCGGACGCTTGGGAAATACTGGGCGCGGGCGGCCTGTGTGTCCCTGAAGCAGTGTCCCTGGGCCTTGCTCAGATGTCCCCTCCCTCCATTCAGGTAGCAGCCCAGGATAGTTCATCAGTCGGCTGAGCCCTGGGCAGAGGCTGGCGTGGGTCCATTTTACTTGGGTAACAGGGAGTCACAGAGCGTCCCTGGAGAGATCAGGCCTGTCCATCTCAGAGGTAGATCCAAGGGCAGGAGGGATCCTCGGCTGAGGCCAAGCTGTGGAGAGAGCTGGGGAGTGGCGGGGGGAAGCTCTCCACAAGGACTGAGAACACACGGGGCCCCAGATTCATGCTGAGCTTCGGGTGAAAGCCTTGTCCCCTTGTTCCATCAGCTACCCCATTTACCTTGTGCTAGACTCGGGGCAAAACCGTCTTCACGTGGACTCACAGTTTCCACATGGACATCTGACGCTCAGCGAGGTGAACCGCCCGGAAATGGTTGAGCTGGAATTTGAGCCCTTATCTGCCTGGAGCCTAACTGTCCCCACTTTCCAGAACATTCCTTCACTTTTAGCCACAGATCTGAGCAGGTTTGGGGGAGGGAGGGAGAGAGGAGGAATGAAGGGGGCCAGCTCAGAGGCAGAGAGGAAATGGTGAGGTCCAGGCTCGGCGGGAAATCCTGGTCACATCTACAAATGCCATCAGCACAGAAATGGAACTATTTTAATGTCAAGGCCCCATGCACCCCACCCCCCTCCTAATGGTCAGGGTAGAATACATTTTCAGTTGACCTTTAAATTACATGTTCTTTCAGCTGTTGGAGCCTTAGTGAACCTCTGGGTCTTCCTAAAATTAAGCCTTTGAAATGAAAATAATGATAATTTCAGGTAACAAAGCCAGTATGCTCCTAGAAGTATATTGTAACTAGAAGTCTCTCTTGACCTCTGAGACCCATACTGTTCTTGCTCACCTGGCCCCTGCTTTTAGTGGACTTGCTGGAAGGAGCTCCAGAGAAGAGGGGATGTCCTGATAAAGTTTGGGCCAGCAAATGCAGAGGAGGGAGGCAGCCTGAGCAGAGGCTGATGGCCACACATCTGGCAGTGCCTGCCAAGTCCTTGGACGGTCGGCCTCATTGGGCTCTTCTGTGTTCCCTGTGGGCTCCCTCTGCCAGGGGGTCATGGAGCGTTCTGGAGCTGTGTCCACTTTGCGGTGTAGGACTCGCCTCCCCGCTCCAAATTTCCCTAGGGAAACTTCCCATGCAAAACAAGCCGAAAATGCCTGCCAGTCGCTGGGACAGTCTCTTCCAGCTCTGCCTTGCTGGGTGACCTTGAGCAGGTTACTTAACTTTCCTCCTGCTTTCTTATCTGGTAGAGGAATAGGACACCAGCATAACCTACCCCCTAGGATGGGGAGTACGATGTTGTCAGCAGAGTTTACAGATAAGGACCTAGAAAGGACAAACACCTTTGCCCAAGGTCATGGAGTGTAGCGGCCAGGACTTGAAGGCACCTGGGCCTGCTCCAAGCACTGTTATCTGAGTCAGGCCACACCTCCTCCCAGAAGCCCTGCAGGCCTGAATTTCTATCCCTGGCCTCCGCTTAGGTTCTTTGGGATTGAAACCGGGGCCACACTTAGTCATGCTCCCCAACCCCCATGTGGGTGGGTGGACCTTTGCTGTTGTTCTCCAGCAGTTGGTGGGCCCAGTAGGGAGTTTGGCCGGAGAAGTTACACCAAGGAAACTGAAATGTGAGGACAAAATTAGAAACCGTGTTGGGATGCTTGGGCCCAGGCAGGAAGGGACACATTCCACCAGAAACACCTGTATTCTCCTTGGCCTTTGAGTCACCTCCTGGGGGGACAGGCCCCAGACATGGCGACAGGGGAGGCAGGCCCACAGGGCCAACACGTGGGTGACTGAGCACTGAGCCCGGCCAGTCCTCAGGGATGTGATCTCATTTAATCTCCACAGCAACCCTAGGAGATGATGATCAGTGTGCGTTTTACAGACCAGGAAGCTGAGGTCCATTAAATAAGGTGCGCAAAACTGAGGAAGATTTAACCCCGGTCTGCCGGGCCCAGAGTCTCTGGTGACGTCTGTCTTCAGGGTAGCAGTGACCTGCACCTGCCCAGCCTGGGTTCCTTCCCGTGGTGAAAGTCTCATAACTCTTTGACCCAGAGGCACAGGGAAACTGAGGCAGAGCTGGGGTTCCAGGAGGAGAGGGATTGAAGAGGAAGCAAAGAGGGAGACAGAAAAGTTAAGGAAGAGAAACAGAAAGAAGTGAGAAACAGGGAATTCAAAGCCCTCTCTCTGCAGCCCACTGAGGCAACGAGTGAGAGGCGGCTGGAAGCGACAGCAGACAACATCGCAACATGCTACCTGCTCGCAAAACAAGCAGACCCATTCACCAGCCGTGGGAACGGCTGCTTTCCTTTATCCTTTGTCTAGGGGCTCAGAGATGGGTGAGCTCAGGAGAGAAACACAAGCAGTGAGGAAGTTTCCCAGATGGTAGGAGACTTGGGCTGGGGGACAGCAGGCAGCCCAGAGCAGAGCTGGGTCAGATTTATTCAAACCCAGGGGGACCTGCAGATGCTGGCTGATGGGATAAGGCCATGACACATACAGACAGGACACAGGTTGGGGCCATCCTCCCCAGGCCTCCATCCTGGGTCCTCCTCTCTGCAACCCAAAGCTGGGACCCTCGCACCCCACCCCCTCAGGGCCCCCGTACTCCCTGCTGGCTGGCATTCTAGCTTTGACCTTGATTAGACCAATGAAAGACACTGGGATTGCCTTGACCAGCTCCCACATCCCTTTCAGGTGGAGTAGGAAGGTAGACAGGTAGTTTTTTTGCGGTCCTGAGCAAGTTTACTTTTTGTTTCTGTGTGACTTTATATCTCCCCAAAGGGTCTAGAAACCTCACAGGGCTCCCTGGAGGACTGGTCAGGCCTTGGCAGGACCTCACTGCCACCTCATTGTCCCAGATGGAGACCAGGAAGACCTGGCTTGAGAGCGAGGTCAGTGGAGGCTGTGTTGGTTGGAGCGCTGCTCACATCCATGGGCTGAACTTGGGGGCAGGTCCGCTTTTTGCTGGGCAGGAGTCAGGCTTCTCAAGATGTTCCATGGCTGGGAACTCCTAGGTCAGATCTAGGTGGAGCCTCTGGGCCCGGAGATTGGGGAGTGGCGGGGGGAGGCTGGCCAATGCTGATGGGCAGAGAAACCCCCATCGACAGGGAGTTTCTCCTAACTCTGCCCAGAACAGAAGGAAAAGCAACTCCAGCAACCAGAGGAGTAAGATAAGAGTGAGCAGTACAACGGGTGGGAAGAACGCTCTGGCTCTATTGCCCCTGGGAAGCCAGGAGAGGGTGTTTAAGGAAACTGCAAATAGATCCTCCCATGCCTTTGTGGACCCCTCCCACCTGCTCTGGCCAGGACCAGGGATAGACCAGGGGATGGAGGGAGGCGGGGCCTTCAGGCCAGATGCTCTGGGAAGGGACCCTGGGGCCAAAGTGTGGCAAGTCCTCCCTGTGAAATAAGAAGGGTTGAAGACCCCGATGCAGGGTCAGTCACTGTCACATCATGATTCTAGAACAGGCCAATATTGGGAGCCTCACCCCATGGCAGCTTGGGGGCCCTGCCCATCCTTCTGCTCCCAGAGGGCCAGTCATTCTCTTCTGGGTTCCTGGGTCATGTCCCAGAGGGAGTCCACGTGACTGGCTCAGCTCAGATGACCTTCCCACTTCATGGGTCAGCCACCAGCAATGGGCGAGGCTCCCCTGGGACACCCTTCACCCAGCCATCCCTGGGGATGGTTGGCAGACATCCCAGCTGACGAGGCGGGCCACACCCTAGGAGCTTGCCAAGGCTCAGGCTGTGTCCTCACCACTATCATATAAGCAAATTGGGGAGCAAGTGGCTTCACTTCCCCAATGTGAGGTCAGCGACCCCACATGTCCCCTGGTGGTCCCCCATCCAAGAATCTCTGGCCATGTTGGGAGGACTTTGTTGCTTCTGATGTTTTTCCTGTTTGTCCTCAGTAGAGGTGTATGCAGGTCAGGGAGCAACCGTTAGAACTGGACATGGAACAAGAGACTGGTTCCAAATAGGAAAAGGAGTACGTCAAGGCTGTATATTGTCACCCTGCTTATTTAACTCATATGCAGAATACATCATGAGAAACTCTGGGCTGGATGAAGCACAAGCTGGAATCAAGATTGCCAGGAAAAATATCAATAACCTCAGATATGCAGATGACACCACCCTTATGGCAGAAAGTGAAGAGGAACTCAAAAGCCTCTTGATGAAAGTGAAACAGGAGAATGAAAAAGTTGGCTTAAATCTCAACATTCAGAAAACTAAGATCGTGGCATCTGGTCCCATCACTTCATGGGAAATAGATGGGGAAACAGTGGAAACAGTGTCAGACTTTATTTTGGGGGGCTCCAAAATCACTGCAGATGGTGATTGCAGCCATGAAATAAAAAGATGCTTACTCCTTGGAAGGAAAGTTATGACCAACCTAAACAGCATATTAAAAAGCAGAGACATTACTTTGCCAACAAAGGTCCGTCTAGTCAAGGCTATGGTTTTTCCAGTAGTCATGTATGGATGTGAGAGTTGGACTATAAAGAAAACTGAGCACTGAAGAATTGATGCTTTTGAACTGTGGTGTTGGAGAAGACTTTTTTTTTTTTTTTGAGAAGACTCTTGAGAGTCCCTTGGACTGCAAGGAGATCCAACCAGTCCATCCTAAAGAAAATCACTCCTAAATGTTCATTGGAAGGACTGATGTTGAAGCTGAAACTCCAATACTTTGGCCACCTGATGCGAAGAGCTGACTCATTTGAAAAGACCCTGATGCTGGGAAAGATTGAAGGTGAGCGGAGAATGAGATGACAGAGGATGAGACGGTTAGATGGACATGAGTTTGAGTCAACTCTGGGAGTTGGTGATGGACAGGGAGGCCTGGAGTGCTGCGGTCCATGGGATCTCAAAGAGTCGGACACGACTGAGTGACTGAACTGACTGAAGTGAGGTGATAAAGCTGCTTCCCTGGTGGCCCAGGTGGTAAAGAATCCACCTGCAATACAGGAGACACAGGTTCAATCCCTGGGTTGGGAAGATCCCCTGAAGAAGGGAATGGCAACCCACTCTAGTATTCTGGCCTGAAGAATCTGATGGACAGAGGAACCTGGTGGGCTACACTCCATAAGGTTGCAAAGAGTAGGACACTACTGAGTGACTAACACACACACACACACACACACAAACACGTGATAAAAATGCCCCTGAGAAACTTCACATGAACAAAACTGCATTCTAAGACTTTGGAAAAAAAGAAAAAGGACCTGAGATTTATAATAGGCATGCCATTTGTGTGCAATAGGATGGTCCATGGTAGAGATCTTCCAAATAGCTGTGTGTTGCTATTCTAGCTCAGATCAGTCACCTGGATGACAAAAGTGATGCAAACCACAGCTCGCCGTGTAAACCTGGAAGCTCACGGTCCATCAGGCTGGGAGGATTGAGAGAGTGAATACGTGTGAAGCCCTGAGAACAGGTCCCGGCATACCATGAGTAACCGTGTCCTCCTGTTCTACAGCTTGGGGATGAAAGGGGCTCTCCTGGTGTTTTTCTATTCCATCACCTCTGTCTGTTGTCACAGCCCATTCTGCCCATCCTGCATGGGCAGGTGCAATCATTCTGAGCCCTGGTCCTCCCTGCCTTCCACCCTGAGCTGAGTTCACTCTCCTTGCTCACAGCCTCCTTCGCCAAGCAGGAGAGACTCAAGCCTGCCATCCCCCTGCCCCAGGAAGCAGACAAGGACGCTGCTCCGACATCATGAACTGCACGACACGGGGCTAGTTACCTGACTCTTGTCTCAGTTTCCTCCTCTGTGAGTGGAGGCGAAGTATCACCTTCCAAGGGTGATGTGAGGTGTAGTGTCAGGCATCCGAGTGTCATATAATCCTCTGCTACTTCTATTATGAGTAGTAGTATGGTCACAGAAATTTTCTTAGCTTCTCCAGGGACCAGCTCCTCCCTGTTGTTGCTGCCTACATGACTGATGTGACCTGGCCCATATTCATTCATCTGAGTCCACAAATATTTACCGAGTGCTGACTGTGTGCTACGCCCTGGGCATATAGGGGTGTGAGAGATGTTCAATGATCCTTTTTTTTTGATTGAAAGTGTAGTTGATTTATGATATTATATTGGGTTCAGGTATGCAGTATAATGACTCAGTATTTTTACAGATTATACTCCATTAAGTGATTACAAGATAATGGCTATAATCCCATCAATACACCCTTCTTGCTTATCTATTTTATACATAGTAGTTCATATCCCTTAATCCCATATCCTTCATGTGCCCCTCCTTCTTCCCTGTCAAGTGGTTTTCTAAAATCTGTTTCTTTGGGATCTTATTGTCTCTACTTGGCCATATTGATGCTGGAATGACGTCTACCCCTTAGCAGGCACTTACCCTGTAATTATATGCACCTTTCTCAATCAGACCCTTATACTGCCCTGAGCACTGAGCCTGACTCTCTATTTCCAGCTAAGGACTCTGAGGTGTGGGGAGGTCAGGTGACTTGCCCACACTACTGAGCTTTAAATGGGGGCTGTTTTACCCCTAAGCTCTCTACCACACTCTGGGGGGCCTTCTTTTTAGAGCCCACCTCCCTGTTCTCAGGGGCCAACTTCCCTGGGCACAGTGAGACCCCACCTCAATCCTAGCCCTGAGAAACTGAAAATCCTTCATTAGCATTTAGCCTCAGCCACCAGAAAACCTTTCCTGTGATCGGGAGCATCAGCAGTCCGCTCCTGTTGTGGGCCTATGGGCATTCAGGTTGACTTTGGAGGTGCTGCATGGAAAATATTAGCCTGTGAGCTCAACAACTATTCAGAAATGCCCTCCAAAGAGGCACACACATTCCAGGAATCCTTGAGTGTGAAAACGGCAAATGAGGGTCCTGGTTCCAGGCATGGACTTAGGGACAAAGCAAATGCCACGTGTATCCTTCAGCCCACAGATAGCTAGGAGTGGGTCATCTGGGAGACTCTCATGAGAAAGACTCTCATTGTTTTTCTGACTTTAGATCACTTCGGGCATGGAGGAAGAGCATGGGCAGCTGGCCCAGGACCCACCATATCACCTGAGCCAAGCAGGAGAGGCCCCTGCTCACCCTTGCAAATTCACTTGCCTTTGTCACGTACGGAAGGCCCAGACCTACTGTCCCTCCTCCTGGTTCTTTCAGCCCCTGGTCCACACACAGTGAGCTGAGGGCCACAGTGAGCATGGTACCCAGCATGGCGCAAAGGCCTATGGGGACGTGCCCAAGTCCTCAGGTAAACTCGCTCTTTGCCTACTCTCTCTGTCCTTTGTGTGTTGGATTGTCACGGTGGCCTCTAATGCAGAATTTTGCAAAATGTAACCCACTGTATTAAAAATGTGCCTGCCCTTTAATCCAGCAATTCCAATTTCAGGAATGTAGCTTTAGAATCAAGCATGTGAACCGATTTGGCTATAAGAAGGTTCAGACAATGTTTCTTTTTAAAAATGTTTTGTTTTTGATAGTAGCAAAGGACTGGGACCAATAGGAGGTTGGTGACCAAACAACAGATACGCCACACAGTGGGGTGGCATTTGGCTGTTAAAATGATTTTGTAAAAGTGCATTTACTGAAGGCAGAGTCCAGTTATGTTATCAAGTGAAAGGAGCAGTTGTAAACTATACCATGATCACACAGCCTGATCCTGTGTGTGTGTGTGTGTGTGTGCGTGTGTGTGCACACACGTCTCTCTCTGAATAGCAATGTCTGCACATGACCTGGTGTCTGGTGTTTCATTGTCCTGACAAGAGCTGTGCAGGGCCCCCAGCTCACCACTGGAAGAGTGAATCACCACTTCCAAGGGCCTAAAGGGACCCTTTCATCTTTCAGAAGGTGTGTGTTGGTGGGGGACTGGGAGTGGGTAGGGGTAGCTTATGTCCCCAAGATGCTTCCCTCCAAGCGGAGGCAGTGCGCCTGGTATGACACCCCTGGACTCACTCCATTCCTCCAGCCCCTATCCTTGTCACCCTCCCAGATTGTGAGTTTGGAAGGAGAAGAAGCTGGGCAGAAATCACCGAAACCCTCTTGGGTCTGCTCTCCCGTGTTGTAAATCTCATGGAACAGGCCATTTGGTCCAGTTCTGCCACAGTGGGGTGAGTAAGATGCCTTATTCCGGGATTCAGTATTTGGAAGGACATGTAGCCAATACAGTCGTGTCTCTCCAACTTCAGTTCACTCTGTGTCAGTGACTTTCTGGTCCCCTCTGCCTTGCTCTATGCCTTGGTTTATGACTCAGTTGGCTTAGGACTCAAGTGAGGCTGTGAGAAAGGGGATGTGATTCGCTGGCCCCCCTCAAACCCCTTAACATTCTGGGCCCTCTTTTTAAAATAAGCAGCACTTCCCTGTCAGGGAGTGAAAGCAAAGAAAAGGTCTCACGCTCTCCCTTTCTTTCTCTCTCCCTCTCTTTTCTTTTCTTTCTTTATATAAGCTTTTTTTTAATATATGCATATGGTTAAGTTATGAAAGAAAATATCTTTGTGGGTCAATCCAAATGATTTGGTAGGAGTGCTACCTAAGTCTTTAAGGCTTACTGAAGGTTTTCTGTCTACATAAGCCACTGATGCCTATAACAATATACTGAAGGATTTTCTTAAAGAGAATGGGAATTCAGGGATAAACAAATCAAATCCTAGAACAGCTGTGTAAATGTAAATATATAAGACTTTTAGTGTATACGGCTCCATTTGACTAGTAGAAAGAACTTAAGGTTGATGATCATGTACACAAATCATCTTCTCTCAGAAATGGACACAGAGTAGTTCTTTAGAATGGTTCTCAGGGGGAAATGAGAAGTTTTGAAAAGCAGTTTTGCATCAAAGGCACTTTCAACGTACACTTATGAGTTAGTGCCTATCCAAACTTCTGTGGGTACCTACAATTCCAGCTTCTCCAAGCCAGGCAGCACCTTTGTCCTAAGCTTATACTTAGGTTTGTGCAAGCTTCACAAAGCTTAATAATCTAATACATTCCCTCTTCCTAAAGCCAAACAGTTATCTTTTGTGACTGTGTAGAAAATAGGTGCCTACAACCTGCTGGGCTCTGCCACCCATTGCATCATCCTATTGCAATTAATGACTGTTACGAAGAACCTTCTGTTAATTTCTCACTTGAATTCCAGCATCAAGACAAAATCATAAGTGAGCGAAAACTTTTCTTAAGCTGTTATCAGCAGGTGAAAACTTATTTATATAAATCCTCTGTCTCTTGTAACAGTCTTTATTTTAAAATCTGTTTTGTCTGATATAAAAGCCATTCATTCACTCCAGCTTTCTTTTGATTTCCATTTGCTTGGAATACCTTTTATCATCCCCTCACTTTCAGTCTGTATGTGTCCCTAGATCTGAAGCAGGTCTCTTATAGACAGCATGTCCATGGGTCTTGCTTTTGTTTCTATTCAGCCAGTCTGTATCTTTTGGTTGGAGCATTTAATCCATTGACATTTAGGATAATTATTGATATGTCTGTTCTTATTGGCACATTTTGTTAATTGTTTTGGATTTGTTTTTGTAGGTGTTTTTTCTCTCCCTCATCTTTTGTTCCCTTGTGATTTAATGACTCATTTTAGTGTTGTGTTTTGGATCTCATTTTCTTTTGTCTGTCATAGATATTTGGTTTTTTGCTACCATGAGGTTTTGATATGGCAGTCTATATATAAACAAGATTGTTTTAAATCGCTGACCTTTTCATTTCAAATGCATTTCCAATATCCTGCATTTGTGCTCTCCTCGTCTCACAATTGCTAGTTTTGGTATCATATTTGTGTGCAGATAATTTCCTACCCCTGCTGTATGCTTGCATTTTTCTGGTGAACTTTTTCATTCATAATTTTCTTGTTTCTAGTCCTGGCCTTTTCTTTTGCAGCTAGAGAATTCCCTTTACTATTTATTGTAAAGCTGGTCTAGTGGTGCTGAATTCTCTTGGCTTTTGTTTGTCTATAAAAGTTTTGATTTTTCCATCGAATCTGAATGAGAGCCTTGCTGGGTAGAGCATCCTTGGTTGTAGGTTATTCCCTTTCATCACTTTAAATATATTGTGCCACTCCCTTCTGGCCTGCAGAGTTTCTGCTGAGAAATCAGCTAATACATAATGGAGGTTGCCTTGTATATTATTTGTTGCGCTTTCTTTGTTGCTTTTAATATTTTTCTTCCTCTTTAATTTTTGTCAACGTGATTACTATGTGCCTTGGCGCGTTCCTCCTTGAGTTTATCCTGCCTGGGACTCTCTGTGCTTCCTGGACTTGGGTGACTGTTTCCTTTCCTGTGTTAGGGAAGTTTTCAGCTGTTGTCTCCTCACATATTTTCTCAGGTCCATTCTCTCCTCTCCTTCTGGGACCCCTCCATCTGGCTACTTAACGTGTTAAAACCAACTTTGATACATCTCCCTACCTCGGGGCCTCCTGCAGTCTTTCCCAGCTCTCCATTCTCTAAATGATGCCTCAGGGTGACCTTGGAATCACCTTCAACCTTTCTCCATCTCATGTTTCAGTTCCATCTTCAAATATATCAAGACCCCATCTCACCTCATCACCTCTGATACCCTCCTGGTCCAATAACTATCATCTCTGTTGCAGTAGTCTCGTCCCTGTCCCCTGCTCCTACCATTTCCCACCTGTATTTTAACCTCAAGTTTAACTCAGATGGTGTAACTCCAACTCCCCAGTAGTGACACTCCAGTCCGGAGTGTCAGCCTGATCGGAGAACAGGCTGATCCTTACTCTGGCTGTCAAGGCCCCGCACTGTCAGGCTGTGTGACCTCCCTGTCTCACCTCCTACTCCCCATCTACACTGTCACTCTCTTCCAGCCGCACCAACCTCCCTTCTGTTCCTAGGACATGTCTGGCACGCTCCCACCTCAGTGCTTTTGCATGTGCCGTTCCCTCTGCTGGAACACCCTTCCGTGGGGGTCTCCAGATGGCTTAGTTCTTTGTCTCCTTCAGGTTGTTGCTTTCAAGCTCTCCATGATCACCCTCATTTAAAAATTTCTGCCTGCCCAACACTCCCAGGTAGCGCTAGTGGTAAAGAACCCACCTGCCAATGCAGAAGACATAAGAGATGTGGGTTTGATCCCTGGGCCAGGAAGATCCCCTGGAGGAGGACATGGCAACCCACTCCAGTATTCTTGCCTGGAGAATCCCATGGACAGATGAGCCTGGCGGGTTACAGTCCGTGACGTCACAGAGTTGGACACAACTGAAGTGACTTAGTACGCAACACTCCCAAAACCCTTTCCCCTGTTGCGATATTTTCATGTCTCTCATCTCCACATGCTGTACTACTTTTCTTATTTGTTTATTGTCTGTCTGCCCCAATTAGAACGTCGGCTGGACAAGGGCAGAGATGTTTGTTCTCTCACTGCTGTTTCCCCAGCACCTGGAAGACTGCCTAGCACATCATAAGCATTCAGTTGATACCAGTTGAATGAGTGAATGAATCTAAAAGATGGGTGACTGAGATGGGCTTCATTTATGAGAAAAATAAAAGAAGTATGATCTACTATGCAGCAAAATGTTATGGAGAAGTTCACACCAACACACAGAAAAAAAAATTAGGCTCCATTGACACTAGAGCGCTACAGTGATTTTCTCTGAATGAGGGGCTGCAAATAAGTCTCTTTCTCTCTTTCCCACCGTTGTTTTTAATAATCTACAATTATTGTTTGTGTAATGAAGTAAAAATAGAAGAATAGTTTTTTGAAAAGTGGTGCTTGCTATAAATTATAAGATGCTCAGAGGCAAGGATTGTGTGCAGGCATATGGGCGTTTCTGTGTTCTTCAAATAGAGACTTTCTGTAGGCTGAGACGCTCTACCTCCGGCAGGACGGCTCTCTCCTCATCAGGTGCTCTTTATACACAACAACTGCTGCCCCAGAGTGTTTGGACTACTGCATCAGTCAGGCTGACGTTACCAAGAAAGGAAGACACACAGTGACTCCGACAACCAGTGGCTGGCTTGCTTGGGTCCCTGGCTGGCGTGGCCCCATAAGTAACCAATCATAAGTTTCACTGGGCTCTGGGGCTGACAAAGCATTTTCTCACTCTTCATGTTACTTGATCCTTTTTTTTTTAAATTAATCATTTTTAGCTGCACTGGGTCTTCGTTGCTCTGTGTGAGCTTTCTCCATTTGTGGCGTGTGTGCTCAGTCACTTCAGTCGTGTCCGACTCTTTGCTTCCACATGGACTGTAGCCCACCAGACTCCTGTGTCCATGGGATTCTCCAGGCAAGAATACTGGGGTGGGTTGCCATGCCCTCCTCCAGGGGATCTTCCTGACCCAGGAATCGAACTCAGGTCTCCAGCATCTCTTGCACCAGAGGTGGATTCTTTACTGCTGAGCCACCAGGGAAGCAGGGGCTAGTCTCTAGTTGTGGTGTGCATGCTTCTCTTGTGGAGAAGGGGCATAGGTTCAATAGTTACAGATTATAGGCTCTAGGGTGCACGGGCTTCAGTAGTGATGCACAAACTTAGCTGCCTTGAGGCATGTGGAATCTTCTTGGACCAGGGATAGAACCCTTGTCCCCTGCATTGCAAGGCAGATTCTTAACCACTGGACCATGAGGGAAGTCCATTACTTGATCTTTGTAATGGCTTTGTATGTTATCTGTCATTTCCTTCCCCCAGGCGGCTTAGAGAGTTTAAGTATTTGTCCAAGATCTCATAGGTGGCTTCTCCCACAAACAGCCTGGAAGTTACAGACAGGAGTTGGTCGGCAGACTTAGCGCTGGGGATGAGCTGATTACAGCCAAACCCTGGATGTGCTTAGAGGAAGCGGAAGTGGAGAAGTACAGTAGGATCCTTTTCAGAAAGGAGATACAATGACTCTGTTATCCTAGCAGCATGGGTGTGTTTCTTGGGTGTGGGGACTACCTTTGTCTGGAAAAAAAAGACCTTAATACATGCTTGGGGTAAACTGTGAGGTCTTGATACTGAAACCACTCTGCTGTGCAAAAAAAGAACAACCCAAAATGTGGGAGGCATTTTTTAACCACTAGGAGAGTGTGGGAGAGTATAAAGGAGAGAGGAAGAAGCAGCAGGGGAAAGGGCAAGATGGAGAGAGGCGGGAGGGAGCAGGGAAGTGTCCATGTCCGGGGCCAGAGGCTGCATGAAGATCAGAGATGCTCTTCTGCTGGATTTTGAAGTTGTGCTGCTGAGATAGAAATCTGTTCTCCCCTTCTAGCCCTTCACTCCTGTGATAGTTGACAAATTCTTCTCAGCTCACAGATATTCTGTGTGAGAGAGAACCTTGATATCCTTGATGAGAGTTGCGGCATGACAGAGTAATGACCGCACACATAGGAGCAAAAGGCAGGGCAGGACAGGGCAGGGCATGGGCATAGAGAAGGAGCCACGAGCACGCCAGCCCCTCAGGATGTGCAGAGCTCATGGGGGAGGCCCTCGGTTTCTGAAGGTCATGAATCTGATGACTCAAGCCGGCTTTACCCAGATCTCCACCACGTGGGGAGAGGTAGCTAATAATCATAGTTACATCCAAAAAGAAAATACTAGGGTTGACATTTAGTAAAAATTTATTTTCCCCTCTAATTAAGTTCCTTTGCTTGAGTCAAAAAGCAAGAATTAACAAGTGCAAAGAACAGCAGACTTGTTCCCCACCCCATTTCCTACCTTTCTTGGGAATAAGGCTTAATGGACAGTTTTCTTTAATAGACAGTGTCACGTCATTAGTCATACAGAAGGTCTGTTTGCCAGGGCAGATTTTCAGATTCCAAAGAACCTGAAGAATGCAGCATAACTAAGTAGCATTCGGGTTTATCCATCAGTCCCCTGTGAGTTTGTTCAACATGGGTCAGTTTCCCTATTTGTTCCCACAGATTGGTAACTGCCGGCGCTGGACATAAGCTTGGATTTTCTGTTGTAAACCTTTTGCTCCGCCTAGGGCTGGGCTCAGGCGCAAGGTTACGCATAGCTCTGACCATATCAGAAGGAACACAAGGGCCATCCTTTTAGATGAAGCATTCCCATGAGGCAAGCCCAGAGACATTCTCCCCTATCCTTTCTCATTTCACCCCGTCCTCATCATCATTCGTCTCCAAGGAGTCTGCAAGAAGGGTCTGTGCCCAGGTGAGTCAGGATATGTTTTCCAAGAGGTACCCTGGGACCACAGTGGGGACACGCAGTCACAGCCGTCATCTGACGGCACCCTACAATGACCGTGATAAGAAGCCACTGTCTCCAAGTCTCGTTCCCCATCCTGTAGGGCAGGAGCCTGAGGCATCTCAGCGTAGGGCTGCTTTGGAGAGGAAGACACCAGGCAAGCTGACCTGCCACCGTGGCCAGTGACACCTGCTTTGCTTCGGCCATAATCAGTGCATCAGAAGAGCAGCCTCAGGCAGGTGCCCAGAATTGGGGGGGAATTTCCTTCAAAGAGGAGCGCCCTCTGACCAGCCAATACCGTATCTCCCTCCACTCATCTTCAAAGCTGCCTTTCTCAGCGCAAATCCATGAGCTGGCTGGTGAGTTTGACCATCTGTCACTAGGGATTTTGATTCCCTTCCATCAGTCCCCCAAAGCCTTATTCAGTGATTTCAATCTTAAAAGGCATTTGAATGTCCATCCGTGCATTAATTCATTGGGCACTGAATTGCCTGATATTATGAGGCACATGGTGAAGCTGGTGGGCTGGACAGAGGAGAAGGCTGTGCTGCCCACCAGAGGCTTTGGGGCTGCTAGAGGGCAGAGGACATTGAAGAAGCCCAAGTGAGGAGACAGGAGGCGCTCTGACGGTTGTAGCCGAGTGTCTATGTGTCTGAGGACAGGATGTCCTCCACTCCGTGTGCCCCTCCTCCCTCTGTCCCTTTCCACTTCTCCCTGTCCCCATCTCCCTTCTTATTTCCTTTTCCCTTCCCCTCTGTCACCCAGGACAACCTGTCCCCTTGCTCCAATCTTCCCTCCATTCACATGCAAAATTTTGTCCCTCCTCCAATTCTCTTTTCTTTCCCCACCCCTATCTTTCCCACACATCAGCCAGTCTCTCCAAACCAATGGAAATTCTCCCCAGTCAGGGGCAAGGAGAAAGCACATCCATCCCCCAAAACACAAAGAACAGAACCAGCGTGGAGAATCGGAATCATGTTAGACATCTCCCAGGGGAGAGAAAAAGGCCACAGATGATAACAAAAATGTTGCTCGCTGCCATGACAACCACAGCCATTCAGCCACAGTACCAAGGGTGTGGAGGCAACAAAATCAATTGCATGTTTATTTCCCCAGCACAACCAGGCTCTCTAAAGCAGGAGGAAGCCAAGAAGGAGATGCCTTCGGTCCTCTGCCCATCACCTGCCAGAGAACCAGGATGCCTGGTGGCAGTTGGCTTACCTTTCTCCAAACAGCCATCTGTTGTGACATCACTGTCAGCTGAGCCTGACTCTTCACTTGTGTCAGCCAGCTTCCAGAGTGTGCTGTGTGCCCAGGTGAGGAGGCTCAATCCCAGGCTGGCGTGAGTGGCTCCCATCTTGGGCCACAGGCAGAACCATGGCCAGCATCGAAGGGTGGCTGCAGGACCCAGAGGCTCAGTGCAAACAAGATTATGTCTGTGGACTGGAAGGTGGGAGGTGGAGCCCCACCTAACAAAACAGGAAGCAGCATCACTATGAAGAATAAAACCTAACAGTGAGAAACAGAGTAATCAATAGGGGCCCTGTCCTGGCCTCAGCCCACATCACACAGCTGAAGATTTAAAGGGCCAGTTAAGAAAAGGCCTTGAGGGGATCACTTAGCGTTTCTGTCCCAGTGAAAGTGTTAGTCGCTCAGTTGTGTCTGACTTGTTGTGACCCTATGGACTGTAGCCCCCCAGGCTCCTCTGCCCATGGGATCCTCCAGGCAAGAACACTGGAGTGGGTTGCCATTCCCTTCTGCAGGGGATCTTCCCGACCCAGGGATGGAACCTGGGTCTCCCGCATTGTGGGCAGATTCTTTACTGTCTGAGCCACCAGGGAAGCCCCTTTCTGTCCCAAGTCTTTAATAAATATGGACACGAACGTCCTTAAGCTGTATGGTGAGCTGGGCCAGCCACAGAGTCAAAGGCAGACTGCTTCTTGGGGGTGGTGACTGCCCTTTCCAGAGAAGATGCCACCTGCTCTGAGGGCTTGGCAGGTGCCAGCAGCACCCAAGGGCCCTGGGCGTCTGATCCCTAGTTGCTTCTGCACTGTTAGGAGGACAGAGAGGCTGAAGCCACCTGGGCACTCTCCCCATACTCTATTCCTCTCCGTCACCCTAGGGATCATGTGGCTTTCAAGAGTCTCTGCACTGAAATAATATTGCCAAGTGCCAGGCATCTCAAATTGTGTGAGATATTAACAGAAGTATAACAATATTGCCTGCTGTCAGGAAACTCCTTTAAGAGAATCCATGTGTGCTGGACATTGGGGAAGGTGGAACGAGGTGGTGGAGATGGGTCGCACTGCCGCTGCCCATCCTATTAAATATGTCATGGGTTCAGAGCCACATGGGCGTTTGTGAATCCCGTTCCTCTACTGGCTAAATGGAGCTCGATTTGTGTGTGGATCAAAAGAAAGCTACTTACCCCTACTGGATATCTCCTTCTAATTCACCAGCATTGTTCAGCAGGGAAAGGTGAAACGAAGGCTGAATTCATTCACAGACAGGAGCTTCAGAGCCCAAACATCAAGGAGATAGCTTGAAACTTCAAAAAACAGCTCTGACCTAAGTGTTCCAACATTTTATATTTTCAAAAATCATGGGAAAAGGATGAACTATCCAAAAAGAACAAATTTCACTTTAATTTTTGTTTAAATGCCTCAAAGCAAAAAAAAAAAAAAAAAAAAAAATCCAGAGTCTGTCTCTTTTCCCACTGCTGTCAGCTAGGCTGGAGCCCCTTGTATTCTCATCTTTTCCCACCTTGTGGTGAAGGTCTACCTTCCAAACAGGTGAGGGCTGAGACTAACCAATATGACAGGGGCTTAGCGCTTCAGCAAAAGAGAAGTTGAATGTTTATATCCAAACATCTTAAATTTACCACACCACCACATGGGTCCAAAAACAAACAAAACAAAAATTGGCTTTAAAACAAATGCCATTAGAAAACAGTTTCTTTAAAATTTATGCATATACCTACCATATGTTCTATCCCTAGGTACTTATCCAAGAAAAAAGAAAACACATGTCCATATAAAGACTCTTATGTAAATGTTCGTAACAGCTTTATGTGTGATAGCCACAATCGAAACAATCCAAATGCCCATCAATAATGAATAAATGAATGTGGTATAAATGAATAGCCAAACAGACTGTGGTATATCCATACATTGGAATATTACTTGGCAATGAACAAGGAGAAACTAGTGATATAAACAACAAGATGCATGAATCAAAATAATTATGCTGATTGAATGAAGCCAGACAAAAAGGAATTTATACAAAACTTTAGAAAATGAAAGCTAATCTTTTGTAAGTAAAAGCAGATCAGTGGTTGCCTGGGAGGAAAGGTCCGGGGAACCAGAAGGACAGATCGTAAAACAGGTGATGGATATGTTTGTTGTCTTCAATGTGGTGATGGTTTCATGTGTCAAGACTTGCCCATTTTACACTTTCAGATCAGATCAGATCAGTCACTCAGTCGTGTCCGACTCTCTGCGACCCCATGAATCGCAGCACACCAGGCCTCCCTGTCCATCACCAACTCCCGGAGTTCACTCGGACTCATGTCCATCGAGTCAGTGATGCCATCCAGCCATCTCATCCTCTGTCGTCCCCTTCTCCTCCTGCCCCCAATCCCTCCCAGCATCAGTCTTTTCCAATGAGTCAACTCTGCAATTTACTGTACCAATTATGCTTCAGTAAAGCCATTTAAAAAGTTAAAGAAAACATATGCCATATCAGTCACAGGGATTAGATATATACCCTTGCCTTAAATAACTAGAAAACCAGAAAAAGTATATGAAACAACCACGTACAACATTGGACGACAGTCAAGGCAAGACTGTGAAGGGAAGCTAGCAAGGTGCCTCCTGCGATGGCCCCAGCTCATTGTCGAGACAGAACTCAAATGAAGCCGATGAGCTTGTGGACTTGACAGAGTTCACAGTTGCTGGAGACCAAGGACATTCACATTTTCAGGGCAGAGTGCCAGAGAGAAGGGAGTTCTACACACAGAGAAAAACTCCATTGTCTGGTTAGAAACCTCAAATCTTTGATCTCTGATTATTGACTGCCTGTGAAAAAATTCCTTGAGGCAAGAAAAAGAACCATCTAAAAGGAGCAGATGGGTCAATTTCTGGAGTTTTTACAGGGCTGCAAATCGTTGGCATTCTCCCCAGCCAAAGTGCAGACCCTCTATCACATGGGTTGTGTCCTCAGAAGGGTATTCCCTTAATCACAGTGCTAAATTAGTCCTCGACTAAATGTTGTTCTGGACAAAGTTGAAATGCAAGCCCTGAAAAGATTAAACTGTTTCCAAGTAACTGTGAGCCAGGGCAAAGTCCAATACTCTCTCCAGGAATCAAGCAAAATCTGATACCTAATAGTGTGAAATGTCCATTACCTAGCATCCAATAGAAAATCACCAGGCGTGCCAAACAGCAGGAAAATATGACTTGTAACTGGGAGGGAAAAAATAGAAATATGCCCAGAAATGGCAGAGATGATGAAACTGGCAGGCAAAGACGTTAAAATCGCTATGATAAATCTTATAAATATATTCTAGGATGTTAAAGGAAACCATGAACTCAATTATGAGAGAAATAGAAGATATAAAAGAAAACTCAAGTGGAACATCTGGAGGTGGAAAACACAATAGCTGAAAAACAAATTGTGAACAAAAATCATCGTCTCATTGTTAGTGGAACTCACTTTGAGCCTGTCAAGTGATCACTGAATCATCTCTTCCTTGGAGACGCTTCCTTGGCTGGAACAAACTTAGTATTCTGTGTTCTCACAGTGCTTCAGCCTCTTCTTCCAAATACTTGCCATGGTTGTAGTATTTCCGCTATCCATGAGACTACACGTTGCATGTCTATAAGGTCCATGAGAGCAGGAGCATGTTTTTGCTTACCTCTCTGCCAGTGCCTCAAGAAAAGCACTCAGTAAATATGTTTTGAATGAATGAATGAAGCAGCTGCTGTCATCAGCTTTGCAGTGGATTCATCCAGCAGCTCTTATCTAAAAGCATCACCTCTGACTGTTCATCAGCATAGTGACCCTGATTGACCACGAGCTACGATTCTCACGTGGCCCCGAGAAACGTGCTGCCTGCAGGCACGGTTTAGTATGAACAGATGATTCACTGAGTGACCTCAAGTGAGTTGCTTCATGTCTCTGACCTTTGGCGTCCTCAGCTATTGAATGAGGTTGTTGAAACAGATGGTCTCTAAGAACCCCCAGCTCTGATGTTCCAGCACGCAGTTATGATCCAGTCTCCAAAAACGCTGCTCCTCCCTGCAGGGTCCTCAACCTCCTTGTCCCTATGCCCTTGAATGTGCTCTCTCTGCCTTGAATCATGGCTTCTGTGTAACCACCATGCAGAGAATAGTGTGTGATTTCTGAAGCCAAGTCATAAAGGGCATTGTGGCCTCTGCTTTGGCCTCTTGGATCTCCAGCCACCACGTCAGAAGAACACTCAATCAGCCCTTGGGGAGAGGTCCTCATGGCGAGGGGCTAAGGCCTTCTGCCAACAACCAGGTGAACAAAGCATCCTGGGACCAGACCCTCCAGCTCCAATCAGACGTTCACTTGACTGCAGCCCAGGCCACATCTGACCTTTACTTAATGGGAGATCAGAGCTGGAGCCACCCAGCCAGACTACTCTTGAATTCCTGACCCACAGGACCTGTTAGTCAGTTCAGTTCAGTCACTCAGTCATGTCCAACTCTTTGCGACCCCATGGACTGCAGCACGCCAGGCTTCCCTGCCATCACCAACTCCCGGAGCTTACTCAAACTCTTGTCCATTGTCGGTGAGAGGTACTAATTGTTGATGATGGTTTTTTTTTTTTTTTTTTTTTTGAGGGGTTAAATATTTGCCATTTATTTATCTGACTGAAGACTTATCTTGGATATGTAACTCGTGGTCATAAAATGATAAAGATACCAACAATCCACCAGGAAAAATGGGCAAAAGATTTGACCAAGCACTTCCCAAAGAAAGATAACCACCCTGGAGCAGCAAATGGCAACCCACTCCAGTATTCTTGCCTGGGAAGTCCCATGGACAGAGGATCCTGGGGGACTACAGTCCATGGAGTCACAGTTGGACACAACTTAGGGACTAAACAACAGCAACATGGACTTGTCAGTTTCTGTTATGTAAGTACTGTAAGAAGCTAAATAATTAAAAGCATTATTTGTGATTAAAAAAAAAAAGATAACCAAATGGGAATAAGTATATGAAATGGTGCCCCAACCTCACCACCCAGGAGAAAAAGGCAAGGCAAAACCACAGTGGTTAAAATCAAACCCCTGACAACGTGTACTGTTTTAAACCACTAAGTTTTGGGGTGATTTATCATGTGGCAGTAGGGAGCTAGTATACTGGTAGTGGAAGCTGTCTCTCCTTCACTCTTTCATTACTCCTGCTGTGGAGAAAAATGCTAACTCAGTCTCCAAAACAGACATCTTTCCCAATTTGGAGACCAAGTTGGGGGCTTGGAATCTTGATCAAAAATCTCCAGGAATACACAAGCCCCTCTTTCCTTCATTGCCCCCAGCAGGTCTGACGCCACCCCGTCTCTACTACATTCTCCCCACTCTTCTCCTTCTTTTTTTCACCAGCAATTTTTCACTCTGTTTTAACTGTTTCACTCCCATTCTGCTTCTGATTTTCTAGGTGACCTTGGGATACAGGTCCTGCTCTCCTGAATGACTTTTCCAACTTCCAGAATCCTTTGAATATCCTCAGAGTCCCTGTGGGCACACAGCAGGTGTTAAACAAGTATTATTTACTGCCTTGGTCTAGGTCCTCTGGAAAGCTGACCCTGAGCAAGGATTAAGGTTCTAACGATTTGGCTAGAAGGTCTAAGTCTGGGGGGATGGAGGTGAGGGAAACAAAGAAACGGGACAAAAGGCAGTGCAATGCTATGTAACACGTTACTGTGGTGGTTTTGTTTCCCTGTGAGTTTCCCCTGAGCTTCTAGGGGACACCGGGTTTACTCATCCCAGAGCTTGTCCAGAAAGGCTGCAAGAAGGAATCATGCTCCAGGGTCATTTATGGGAGAGTGGAAGGTGGAGGCATGTATCTGCCCTGCTTCTGCTTCTACCTCCCAGGTTAACATTCACCCCCAAGGGGAGTTAGCACCCGAGCATTCTCCAGCCCCTGATGACCGCCCAGGAAGCCAGACTCCATGCCTTGTGGTGAGGAATGTAATCTGGGTATCCAGGGGCAAGTGGGACCTCAGGTGAGAGAGGGAACAGTCACTGAGGAACCTGTGAGGATGTACAGGACGGGTGTCGCATACAGTTACCTTCTTGGCCCCGTTTCTGGTTCCTTAGATACGAGCTTGTTGGCACAGCTGTAGGAAGGCCTGGCTTCTTGTTCTGACTGCATCGGTTCCTCCAGTGTGTGATGTGGGTAGAGATAGAGTGAGGCTGCGTGTTAATGGGACCTGACCCTTGCAGGCTTCAAGACAGATGGACACACTCAAATCCTGCTGCTCTAAAATGCAGGACTTTGTGCAGCCAGCTGGAGGGAGGATCTTGTCCCTCAGCTGAGTGGGGTCTCTAAAACAGTAACACCCACTGGTTTAGAAAATGCAGTTTAATGGAGCAGAACTGGAGTTTTTAAGCAGTCACTGGGCTGTTTTAGACAAAATTCAAAGGCCCTAAGGCACTTTTTTTTTTTTTTTTTTTTTTGCTAGAAAGACAGGTGTTTCCTCCCAAGAGTTCTTCAGACTTCTTAGAAGCAACCCCAGGAAATGGGTTGCAAGCAGTAGGTGGAGGCCACCATGATCCCTCAGAATCCCAGTGTGCTAAGAGGGCAGTCCAGCTCATTAACAGATGAGGATGGATGGTTGGGTGGGTGATGGATGGATGGATGGATGGGTGGGAGGGTGGGTGGATGGATGAATGGATGGATGGGTGGATGAATGGATGGATGGGTGGGAGGCTGGGTAGGTGGATGGATGGATGGATGGGTGGGAGGGTGGGTGGATGGATGAATGGATGGATGGATGGATGGGTGAGAGGGTGGGTGGATGGATGAATGGATGGATGGGTGGGAGGGTGGGTGGGTGATGGATGAATGGATGGATGGGTGGGAGGGTGGGTGGATGGATGAATGGATGGATGGGTGGGAGGGTGGGTGGGTGATGGATGAATGGATGGATGGGTGGGAGGGTGGGTGGATGGATGAATGGATGGATGGATGGATGGGTGAGAGGGTGGGTGGATGGATGAATGGATGGATGGGTGGGAGGGTGGGTGGATGGATGAATGGATGGATGGATGGATGGGTGAGAGGGTGGGTGGATGGATGGATGGATGGGTGGGAGGGTGGGTGGGTGGATGAATGGATGGGTGGGAGGGTGGGTGGGTGGATGAATGGATGGATGGGTGGGAGGGTGGGTGGGTGGATGGATGGATGGATGGGTGGGAGGGTGGGTGATGGATG
This sequence comes from Bubalus kerabau, assembly GCF_029407905.1. Lineage (NCBI taxonomy): Eukaryota > Metazoa > Chordata > Mammalia > Artiodactyla > Bovidae > Bubalus > Bubalus kerabau. Next base: position 16,845,945 of record NC_073643.1, read on the forward strand.
AATGGATGGGTGGGTGGATGAATGGATGGATGGGTGGGAGGGTGGGTAGGTGGATGGATGGATGGATGGGTGGGAGGGTGGGTGGGTGGATGGATGGATGGATGGGTGGGAGGGTGGGTGATGGATGAATGGATGGGTGGGTGGATGAATGGATGGATGGGTGGGAGGGTGGGTAGGTGGATGGATGGATGGATGGGTGGGAGGGTGGGTGGATGGATGAATGGATGGATGGATGGGTGAGAGGGTGGGTGGATGGATGAATGGATGGATGGGTGGGAGGGTGGGTGGGTGATGGATGAATGGATGGATGGGTGGGAGGGTGGGTGGATGGATGAATGGATGGATGGATGGATGGGTGAGAGGGTGGGTGGATGGATGGATGGATGGATGGGTGGGAGGGTGGGTGGGTGGATGAATGGATGGGTGGGAGGGTGGGTGGGTGGATGAATGGATGGATGGGTGGGAGGGTGGGTGGGTGGATGGATGGATGGATGGGTGGGAGGGTGGGTGATGGATGAATGGATGGGTGGGTGGATGAATGGATGGATGGGTGGGAGGGTGGGTGGGGGGATGAATGGATGGATGGGTGGGAGGGTGGGTGGGGGGATGAATGGATGGATGGGTGGGAGGGTGGGTGGATGGATGGATGGATGGATGGGTGGGAGGGTGGGTGGATGGATGAATGGATGGATGGATGGATGGGTGAGAGGGTGGGTGGATGGATGGATGGATGGATGGGTGGGAGGGTGGGTGGGTGGATGGATGGATGGATGGGTGGGAGGGTGGGTGGATGGATGGATGGATGGATGGATGGATGGGTGGGAGGGTGGGTGGATGGATGGATGGATGGATGGGTGGGAGGGTGGGTGGATGGATGGATGGATGGATGGATGGATGGATAGGTGAGAGGGTGGGTGGGTGGATGGATGGATGGATGGGTGGGAGGGTGGGTGGATGGATGAATGGATGAATGGATGGGTGGGTGGGAGGGTGGGTGGGTGGATGAATGGATGGATGGGTGGGAGGGTGGGTGGATGGATGGATGGGTGGGTGGGAGGGTGGGTGGGTGGATGAACTGATGAGGTTACGGTTCAGTTTTGTAGAAACCCAAGAGGTGTTGTCCAGGCATCTAACACCCTTAAATGCCCATCTCCTAGAGGCAATCAAGGAAGTCATAGCTGTGGGTTTTTACCTTCTGAGTCTCTCCAACATGCATTTTTCCTGTCCCTGACACAGTCACCCTCTCCGAGCCCCCAGCCTTCTGGCTTGTTATCAGCTCCATGCTGTCTCTTTGCATTAGAGTGACAAGAAGCAGCACAGAGCCGCCGACAGGAGTCTGGAGCTGTAATTTGCACTGACATTCACTGGTGTTATCCACTTAGTGCCTGGTAAGCCAAATAGGAGATTTGTCTGATTTTTATCCCAGGAAGAGAAATGACAGCCCTGCCCCGCTCCTGCCTCTCAAAGCCCAGCGCCCGGCCAGTCCTCAGCCTGAGTCCTGGCTGACAACACCCACCTTCATGATGCGGTATCGTTTTCCTTTCCTCCGGCTGCAACTGCCTTTCAGACCTGACATCTGGCAAAACCCTGGATGGGGAGCTGTGGCTGGGGGGTGGGAGGGGGCTATGCCATCCTCTCAGCTGCTGACAGTACGGACTACAGGTGGCCGCGGGGCCTCAGAGGACCCTCTGGGGGATCTCAGTGCCTCCGGGAAGTCAGGCCCCAGCTGAAAACACCCCAACAGCCCTTCTTCTGCCTCCCCCTCCACCCTTAAACTCTCCTGGCTGTAAGAGAAATGAGGCTGAATGAGACGTTTGTGAGAAGAGCACCAAGGAGTCAGCCTGTGGTGCAGCCCTTTACATAATTTACAAAATGAAGATGTGGGGCCCCTCATCCAAAAAAGCAGGAAAAGTGTCGTTGGAGGTCCTAAAACACAAAGCCTTTTACCTTTCTTTGGTGGTCTCTCTCTGATCTGTCATCGTGATTTTATTTGCGAGGTAATGCTGTCCCAAGTATACATTCATGCATATTGTTTATTAATATTAGCATGATCTTTACCGTTCCATCTTTAGATTATACTGTGACGGTTCTAAATGCACACAGAACTTTTAACTCCCATGTGGCACCACCAAGGTGACGTAGTTAGTATTTCATAAATGCACATGCATCTCTAGGTCATCTCTTCCAGAACAATGGAAACGCTGCATCAGACTCTTGTTTTCTTATTTCACTTCTCCATACACAGATGTTTTACCAATACTCTCTGCCCTCATCTTGCTGAAGGGAAAAGAAACTGTGGTTACCCTTTATTTCTATGTCCTCATTTTCAGTGTAAACGGTCAGTACAGGGAAGTAGCATGAGAAAGTGGCTGAGTTCCTTGGCCTTTCTTAGGACACAGTCATCTTCGTTTTGCATTTAAGGCAAGTTGAAGAGTGCTTACAGCGGTGAGGTGTGGTCCAAAGCCTCTGTGTGCTTGAACTCACTGGATCCTCTTGACAGCCCCACATGACAGGTGAGGAACTTATACTTTTCAGAAAAGAATTGGAGGCACTAGGAGGTTAAATGACTTGCCCAGGGCCTCAGAACCTGCCACTGGCAGAGCTGGGATGCCGGCCTAAGCAGTCTGGCCCTGGAGTCCTGCCCTGCCCACTAGGCCCACCTGATGCTCAGGACAAATCATGAGAAGACCTGGGGGAGTTTACCCCTCTCCTTCCTCCTGTGTGTTTATTTGGGTCTATATATCAGGGCTGGGGTGGGCAGAGTGTCTGTCCATTCCAGTGGGAATCCATAATATCACTTCCTTCAAAAGTTACCTTTGCTCGAGGCCAGATCAAGGGGCTTAACTGACATTTTAAAGATGATAAGGGGGGTGAAGTTCAGCCTTAGAGTCTGCTGGGGCCAAGTGAGTTGGGGGAGGGCAGCTGGGGTTCTGAAGAAGCCCCTTTCTCTCAGCCGTTGTTGGGCTTGGGGGTAGAGAGTTTGCACGGGAACCAGGTGGCGAAGCCCCAGCTTGGTTTTCCTTGTCCCTTAATGAAAGGTACGCACGTGCACACATGCGTGTGCACACACGCACACGACCCGCTCTGCCTCCAGGGCACGTTCTTAGACATCACGTCTCCTTTTCCCCGGTGTGACTCAGAAGTGGTTCCCACCCGCTGCCTGGAAAGGCGTTGCCTGCAGGTTCACTGGGTCAAAGGAAAAGCCAGAGTGCTGGGCTGCAGACGTCAGGGGGAGCAAGGATGCCTGGGAGGAGGGAAGTGACAACTCCCTGTGGGGCTTATGTCAGTAGGGGAGGGCGGGGAGGGTGGGGAGGGCATGGGTCGTGGAGCAGAATGAAAGGTCGGGGATCTCACACAGGAGGGATGAGCAGGATCCGATGGGCACTTGACCCCAGGTCCCCAGAAGCTGGAGGGAGCCCTGCGATGCCCGGTGGTTTTACAGCGGCCCTAAACGGTTCATCAGCACCCAGCCATCTAATCCTGTTCAGTCATCTTTATGACATCGTTATAGCAAAGCTAGTTACCTTTGCCCCAAGTAGCGTGTGCCCTCAGGTTAGCCATCTAAACAGGGTTATGTCAGATGAGAGCTGAGCCTCCCCGCTGTTAGCATGCAGGTTATGGGACAGAAAGCCCCAGTCCCTCCTACCATGAAGACATCTGTATCTGGTGCATTGCTACAGTTTGAGAGTCCTGCAGACACAAACGTCAACGTCCCATCATTTAGGAACTAAAGACAAAAGGTGCAGTCGTCCCTCAGGATCCGTGGGCAGTTGGTTCCAGGGCCCCCTGGGACATCACACTCTGCGGATGCTCAGGTTCCTTCTATACAGTGACATGGAACGAAGGTCCTCCACACCTGAGGCTTTTGCAGCCCCTCAATCCGGGGCGGTGGAACCTGCTGTCCAGAGGACCAATGGTACAGCGTAACTGGGTACTGACTCCTACAGATTGGAGCCTGGACTCAGAGAAAGGACATCAGTGCAGGAAAGCTCTGGCTTAAAGTGATGTTTTCACAATTCTCACAGCAGTTTCCACTGTGGGTTTTTTTCCCCAGAAGGCATTCTCTGCTTTTCTCCATCTGCTGTGGTCCGATGCCTTGAGGGGAATCTTACTGACCAGTGACAGAGCAGGGCAGAGAGAGCTCTCTTTCCTCTCCTGTGTCCTTTTTCGAGTTGTAACACTCTATTCCTCTCTGGACGTATTGTTTGGAGACCATCAGGCCCGTTATCTCATGCCTGACGCAAATGTCAGACAACGTTGTTAATGTCACAGGACTGGCAAAAAGATGAGGAGGAGGAGGGCCCCAGCAGATGGACGGGTTTTACGTTTCCTCCCCACGCAGGCCATTCTTAACAGCCCAGAGCACATAGCAGCCACTCTGTCGGTGTCTCAAACAAGAATTCCCCCAAGGGCTATTGTAGGGTCCTTACTCACTTCTCAGGAAATTTGTTTTTTCTTGATTCTCTTTTACCCTCCTCAAAAAATGCTTATAGACTCAGAACTGAGGGACAATAATTGTTGCTCCCTTTCAACAGAAAGTTCAAGGTCCTTTGTTAGAAAGCCCAGACAGGTTTTATGGCCCAGATAAGGCTGATCTCCTCTGAAGAGCAGTGGAAAGTTAATTCACCCCCCCCCCACCCCCTGCCAGCTGTCACGTTTGGCCAGTTTGAGTGAGAAAAGGGGGCTCGTGGGTTTGAGCCTATGAAAACACACAATAACGGCTCTCACTTTTCTTTTTATAGACAGACAAAAGAGACCCCGAAATGTCAGTGCTGGACCTTAAAGAGAAGTTCTGTTAAAAAAAAAAAAAAAAGCTATTTTCCCCTTTTGTTATTATCTTCTGTCAACTGTTTCTTCATAGTTATCAGTTATTATTGTCTCCAGCAGATTCTGACACTATGATGATACAGTTATGTTTATAAAAGATAGGGGAGGGACTTCCCTAGTGGTTCGGTGGTTAAGAATCCACCTCCCAATGCAGGGGATGTGGCTTTGATGCCTGGTCAGGGAGCTGGGATCCCACAGGCAGTGGAGCAACTAAGCCTGTGTGCCCCAGCTAGTGAGCCTGGATGCTGTGACTACTGAAGCCTGCATGTATTCTGGAGCCCATGCTCCACAGTGAGGACCCAGAGCAGCGCCTCCACCCCCCGGCCCAACAAAAATGGGGGACCTGCTCTCATTGGCTTGCAGATTTCCAGGCTTCTTCTGGCTTTAACACAGGAGAGCTGAGTGTGGAATGCCCGGCAGTTGGAGGTTGAGCCCTGGCTGGCTGACCCCCATCCCTGAATTCATCCCCACCAGCCACCAATGAGGACGAAAGCATCACTTGGCCGTATGGCCACCATGGACCGTCCCTTTCAGGTTGTTGTGGGTCGTCATGGAAACAAAGATGTCTTAATGTTAAGAATAATTTGCTCCTTAATGGAAACAGTCTCTCTCTAAAGGAAGGTTAACTTGGGAGCCATCAGAGCCAGCCCCGGCCGCTGGCCCCGCCACGCCCCTGTCCTACTTCGGTCTGCTTGCCTAGAGATCTTAATTTTGATGATGTATGAGGTGTCAGCCAGAAGGTCTTGTGCTCCACTGCGAAGCACTATAAAAAGGCAGATGTATGACTGTGTCATCCACAAATACCCTAGAAAGTTAAGTGTTAAACCAATGTTAATAATAAATGTTTCCCTCTGAAGTAGGTTACGGCAGCATCGCCGGAGCTGTTTAAAATGTAACAAACCAACAAACTCTCAGGGAGCTGAAGGATGCCTACCCCTGCCATGGTCCCTGCTGTGCAGCCAGGAAAGTTGTTAAATGCCAGCCCATCTGGTCTGCTTGGAACCCTTGGATGGAAAGAGGACTCACCCCTCCAAACATCTGAACTTGATCTCTACAAACGAGAAGTCTTGGGACCAGAAAGCCCCCAGGGTATGCAGAAATGACTCTCTCAATGTCTTTTTGAGGAAACAGGGCCCTGACCCATCACACTGACTCAGCCTGCCCACCCCCACCATTTTGCTCCTGGGCTCTCTTGATGTAAATGGGAGAAGACGAAAAACACTCTCTTTTTGAGGTCCTCCTGGAGGAGGGCATGGCAACCCACTCCAGTATTCTTGCCTGGAGAATCCCCAAGGACAGAGGAGCCTGGCAGGCTGCAGTCCATAGGGTCGCAAAGAGTTGGACATGACTGAAGCGACTTAGCACACACCCACGCTCTAGGTCCTGCCTGACCTCCCATCTTGCATTGATCATTTAGCAAGCACTGGTCTTGACTTGCTCCTCCTGCAGGGGTTTGCCTGAAGAGAGCCCCCAGGTGGGGAGCCTGTAAGAAGAACCACATGCTTATGTGAATACTTGGAAGCTTACTTGGCCAGGTCCCATAGCTGTGCTGTCTTTGCTCAAGAAAATTCCAGGCTGAAATTCTATATTCCAGCCCCTGTGGAGGTAAAGTCCTAACCTGGTCCTCATCTTCTCTTGCTCTTCATCCAGCAGTAAGATGGGTAGTTGTCATGGCTCTTGCTGTTTTCTCCTAGAAGGTTCTTCCTGGTCCAAGAAAAAAAGTCAGCACCATTGAGAAGATGAGAGCCAAAATGCTCCAGTGGCAAGCTGGGTTCCCCGGAAGCAGACCCCGAGGGGAGATTCTAGTGAAAGCGACTCATTAGGAAGTGTCCTGTAGGGTGGAGAAACAAGCCTGGGAAGGGGAGGAGGACAGACAAGGGCATGAATGTCAGGCCACATCCCTGGAAGGGTAATGCTGGCACAGCCCCTCAGGGGCACTGTAGGTGACACCTAAGTGTCCCCATCAGGGATGAGGGAATTGGAGAGTTTGTAGCCCTCTGTCATCGGTTAAAGGGCTGCAGGGGCAGGACATGCAGGGAACACGGCCAAGGCCGTTCCCGTTGCCCGTGGTCCATCCTCTGATACAGATGCAGGTGCTGCTGGGAGCAGAAGCTCCAGGAGAGACTTTGTGCGCAGACATGCTAAACAGGGACTTCCCGGGTGGTCCAGCGGCTAGGACTCTGCGCTCCCAATGCATGGTGTCCAGTTCGATCCCTGGTCAAGGAAGGAGATCCCACATGCCACAACAAAGATAGAAGATCCTGTGGGTCACAGCTAAGACCTGGCTCAGCCAAATAAAATAAAAAAATAAATATTTTTCAAAAGAAATCAGGTTGTTTAAAGGGGGGAAAAGTTACATAAAAAAAAAAAAAAGAAAGAAATGCTAAACCATCTGAGATGTTGACATAGGACCGACAGCTGCTGCCACATGCCCTACACACAGAAAAATAAAGCAAATAAAGGAACTCAAGGTTTACCTCTAGGTTCACGGACTTGTTTGTCATTCATCCAGACACTCAGCAAACATTTATTGAGCACCTGCTATGTTCATCATTGTGCCAAAGGCAGGGGACTTTTGAAAAAGAAGGTAGCACCAATTTTGTGCTTGAAGGGCTAGGAGTATAACCGTGTGGGTTGGGGAATATGTACCTAATGTCCACCACCCAGCTCAGGTTCAGATCCCACTAGTCCTAACTTCTGTTCTGGTCTGTTCCACCTGGAAGCAGCTCTCTGTCGAATGATGTAATCCAGGGGCTTCAGGGCTGTGCTGCTTAATGTGAACACAGCACCTGGCCATCCCTGGATGAAAAGCACAACAGGGGTGTGAGGTATTATTAGTGTTAAAAGTGGCATTTAGCAACACTAAAATAAATAAGCTGACACCAGAGTTTTGCTCTGCATTTAGGGAAATGTTCTGGGTCTCCAAGTCCCTTTATCTAAGAATCAAAGGCTCCCACTAGTTATAAAACATGCCTGCCCTGGTTTGTTTTAGGACCTGAGCATTTTCCCGGCATCCTCACACTGGTAAGTGCCCTGCTGATTCCAAGCAGCGTGGCTGCGTGGGCAGCATTTCAGCTACAGCTCAGGCGGGGTGACTTGAGGTCATGTCCATCTATTGCCCATGACCCACCAGTCATGGTCAGGAGGGAGGAACAAGGGAGGAGCAAGTGGAGACTAAGAGCAAAACCTTTTTCATTTGTAGGGTGAAAGAGGAAAAGTGAGAGCCATCACGTCCCTCCATTCCTAGGACCCAAGACTCAACGATCAAAACAGACCCTGCCAGGTAAAATATAGAGCACATGGATAAATGATGAATACTTAAAACAAAACAGCTTATTTATTCATTTCACTGTGCTGCCTTTCATGTGAGATCTTAGTTCCCCAACCATGCTCCTTATAGTGGAAGCTCGAAGTCTTAACCACTGGACCACCAGGGAAGTCCCTGATGAATACTGTTTAAAGTATAAGAATGTCCTGAATATCTCCTGGGATGTATTTATATTAAAATATTGTTTGTTACTTATGTAAGATGCAGATGAAACTGGGCATCCTGTATTTTTCTTCTCCAGTGTTTGCCAGAAGGAATTTACTCCTTTAATTCCTTATCCAGGTGAGAAATGGAAGACCAGAGATGTCTGGAGTCCACTTCAGGCCTGTGGGAGGTTCAGATCTCTCAAGTTGAGCCATTTATCTAAAGTCATCTAAAATTGATTTTTAAGATCCTCCCTCAACTGTCCGTAGGGCTGGGAATGTGGACTCAAAATTGTTCTTTAACTCAGACCTTCAGTTACCTAATGCCAAGCAGAAAGGCCCACCTGGAGAGCATAACAGACAAATGCATTTGTGAGCAGGAAATCTGAAGCAAAGAAATGACCAGGAGAAGGAAATGGCAACCCCACTCCAGTAGTTTTGCTTGGGAAATCCCATGGGCAGAGGAGCCTGGCGGGCTACAGTCCACAGGGTCGCAAAGAGTCGGACACGACTTAGCGACTGAACAACAAGGACCTCTTAGCAGGGCTTCCAATTCCAGAATTCATGTGGAATTCCTTAGATATTTAAAGTCTGTGATAGGGTTGCCTTAAGCTTATGAAGAAATTAAAACAATGCTTTATTTTTTTTTGACTACAAGAATGAAAAGCTCGTCTAAAATTAAATGCCGCATGTGGGGACTTCCCTGGCAGCGTGGTGGTTAAGACTCAGTGCTTCTAGTACAGGTGATGCAGGTCCCATCCCTGGTCAGATCCTGCATGCCATGTGGCCTGGCCAAAAATAAACACATTAAAAATGGTTTCCTCAGAGTGTATGCCCAGTAGTGGGATTGTTGGGTCATATGGTAGTTTTATTCCTAGTTTTTTTGAGGCACCTCCATACTGTTCTCCATAGTGACTGTATCAATTTATATTCCCACCAACAGTGCAAAAGAGTTCCCTTTTCTCCACACCCTCTCCAGCATTTATTGTTTGTAGATTTTTTGATGAGGGCCATTCCTACCGGTGTGAAGTGATACCTCATTGTAGTTTTGATTTGCATCTCTCTAATAACGAGCAGTGTTGAGCATCTTTTCATGTGCTTATTAGCCATCTGTATGTCTTCTTTGGAGAATGTCTATTTAGGTCTTCTGCCCACTTTTTGATTGGGTTGTTTGTTTTTCTGGTATTGAGCTGCATGAACTGCTTGTATATTCTGGAGATTAATCCTTTGTAAGTTGTTTCATTAGCTAGTATTTTCTCCCAATCTAAGGGTTGTCTTTGCATCTTGTTTATAGTTTCCTTCACTGTGCAAAAGCTTTTAAGTTAGGTCCTATTTGTTTATTTTTGTTTCTATTTCCATTATTCTAGGAGGTGGGTCCTAGAGGATCTTTCTGGGGAAAGAGTGTTGAACAGTGTCCTGCCTATGTTTTCCTCTAAGAGCTTTATAGTTTCTGGTCTTACCTTTAGGTCTTTAATCCATTTTGAGTTTATTTTTGTGTATGAAAAAAAAAAAAGCCACATTCAGCTTTAAAGCCGTGGAGAAGCTTCACCATCCCAAGCCTCGGGTTTGTCAGCACCTTCTTGCTGGCACAGCCCTTTCCCAGTCGTTTCCTCATCTGAGCCTTGACGCCCTCATGAGGGCAGACAGCACAGCTGTTATCCCACCCTTTGGCAGGTCAGGACAATCCAGTCGGAAGCGCCTGTCCAGAGCGATGGGGGTGGTGACAGAAACCTCACCTGTAGCCTCAGTTCTTCCCATCTGAACCAGCTGTTAGGCAGTGGGCCTGGAGCCAGATTCTGGCTTTGAGAGCGCAGGTCTGGAATGCCAGTCCTTGCCTTCCACAGTCTACCTGGTGGAGACCAAAGACTCATCCCTTACATTCTTATTGAGCAAGGATGATGTGCTGGGATGTACCTGGCAACACAGCTGGGAAAGGTAGACAAGGTTTGGGTCTCCCTCCAGGGGGCTTCCCTTCTGGAGGTGGCATCAGATGGCAACAAGTGCTCGAGGCCAAAGGACCAGGTGGGAGGCCGAGCTGCTTTAGGGATGGTGAACAGGAAGCTCATTCTGGAGAGGGGGTGACTGACCAGCCCACCTTCTGTCCCCTGTGGACCCCCAGCTTTGCAGACAGAGCAACCGCTGAGCTCCAGGATGGGAATGAGCTTGCCGTCCAAGGGCCAGCAGGTCAGAGTGTACCAACAAGGTGGAGAGAAGGGAGACGCAGTCCAAGCACCCGGCAGGCTCAGTCTGTGGTCAGGAGCCTGGATTTTATTTGAATGATGACAGGGAAGCTGCTGGAAAGCCAGTCTTAGCCCAGGTTCTCACCTTCTCCTGTAAAGGTCATCAGACAGAGAGGACAGGGGCTGAGGCAGAGTGGAGAGTACACAGAGACTCACAGGTGATAGCCAGGTGTCCCCTTCTGGAAGAGGGTGTGTGAGGCGCCTGGCTGCTGCTGTCTGCTGTCCAAAGTTTGGCTCCTGAAGTCTGGGGTTTTCCCACGATGTATTTTTCCATTTCCTGAAGCTCACGTGCTTCTCCAGAAAGCTAGTAGGGGGCCTGATGAGGTCTCAGATCCTGTAGCAGTCATTTTTAGGTCCTGATGACCTTTTAACACAGGCCAGGATTGTCCCGTGTGCCTATGCAGAAGGCCAAGAAAAGACAGATCAAACTCTCCTGGGAATGAACAGACCTGAGCCCTGGCCCAGGAACTGACTTGGTAGAAAGTCAGTTGGGCACCTTGACCAGGGGCTGGATGAAAACATTTTGACCAGTGGTTCTCAGAGTGTGGCCCGCATATCAGCATCAAGTGGGAACTTGTTAGAAACGCTAAAGCAGAGACTCAGCTTTCTATATTTGAACATGTACTCTAGATGATTCTCATACTCAATAAAGCTTGAAAACCACTCTGTTAGAAGAAAGCTGGGCAGATGGTTTAAAAAAACCTTGCTTTGGCTGAGACTTGGTTTAAATTAGAGCAAAAACAGAAAACTTCATGGTAGGGGGATGTGGGATGTAGTCTGTGCCCCAAAGTCAACTAAACACAGAGACTAATACCCGAGTTATAACTTCTCAACCCAACAAAACCACGTCATGAAACTTTACTAATAAAGAGTAATCTCAGGCTACTTCTCCCGACCAGGTTCCAAGGCCCGAGTTTATTCTTGGTGCACTCTGGAGACTCCTGGAGCCTGCATGCATTCCTTCATTCATTCCCACAGTCTTAGCTGGTGAAGATACAAAGATAATTAAAAAAACCCACAAAAACCCTTCCTCCACCCTCAGATAGTCTGCTTCAAGGAGAGGCGTATGATTTGTGAATGAAAAATTACAAGGCAGGGTAATCAGTATTGCTACTACCAGGGCACTCTAGGTCGAAGTGGGACTCCCCACCTAGGGCAGGGAGGAGGAGGTCTCAGCCAGGCCCAGAGGAACAGAAACACTGGGGTGGGGCAGGGGTTAATCCAGTTCAGCCAGTCTAGTGTCTGAGTCATATCATGACGCAGTCGGATGGGAAAGCTGGAGTTCACAGTCGTAACTGCCCCCTGAGAGCAGAATTATCTGCAGAGCCCAGATACACCCTGTGACCACAAGTGTGTGCTGGAGGGGGCAGGGTGTTGACTGGAGGAACCACAGCACCATTGGCAGCTCCAGCCCCCAAATTACTGACCAGCGGCTACATTCCCAGCTCTTTTTTCTGATGAGTGTTCCTGTGAGCGTTGGCCTGTCCCCAAACCTGGCAACCTGTTCTCAATCCTATCTCCCCAATGGACACCTGCACACCTCACTTCTATCCCAGCATTTTGTCCCTTTGGAAGTACTTTCAATTGACTGTACGGATCTAGAAAGGACCAGGAATAAACCCCCATCCACGCAATCAACAGCTTCAATCTTTAGCACGGTCTTAGGAGTCCTACTCAGACGCACATGTGGTGGTTCCCCTTTTGGTCATTTGTTCATTCAAAACTATTGTGCCAGGCTCTGATCCAGAGGGCTCCTGTTACTGTGAATGATTATGGGGTAAGTTTTTAAAGATTTTCTTTGATGTGGACCACTTTTAAAGTCCTTATTGAATTTATTACAATATTGCTTCTGCTTTATGTTTTGAATTTTTGGCCAAGGGCATGTGTGACCTTAGCTCCCTGACCAGGGATTGCACCCACACTGCCTGTGTTGGAAGGTGAGGTCTTAACCCCTGGACAGCCACGGAAATTCCTGCTGTAACTTAGTCTCACCAGCAATGAAAAATGTGACGATGAACTACTATTTCTCACCAATCAAATTAATACTTTGTTTTAAAGAAAACGCTTGGTACGAGTGAGGAGGCTGTGCGAAGGGGCACCTCCAACATTATCATTAGTAATGGCTGTCACCTGGTGTAGTCGGATCACCAGGGAAGTCCCCAGGCTGTCTTTCAGATCCAGGTCTGTTCTATAAGCCTGTCCCATTTGGGACATCCTATCTGAAAAGCAGCTGACAATATGTATCAAAAACTATTTAGATGTTAAAACCTATTAACCCAGAAGTTCATCTGGAAGTTTATTCTAAGGAGATTATCAGGAATGTAGACAGAGATTTATACCAGCTACCATTCATTAAGCACATACCGTGTATTCACCAACAAAGATTTCACCAAATTTTTGTAGTACCTACAAAGATTTCACCAAAACATAGTTTTCCATGGCAAAAAAAATTAGAAACAGGCTACATTTACAATAATAGAGAATGTTTAAACAAATTAGAATAAGTCATAGAACATAAACTGTTCATTAAAAACTCTTTATAAAGAATTTTAAATGCCATAGGAAATATTCTTATATATGCAGTATGCTTCTAACTTACAGAAATATATAGTTAATATAAATGCATTTAAAATAACAAACAAAATACTACTGCTGCACTCAATATGCCAGCAAATTTGGAAAACTCAGCAGTGGCCACAGGACTGGAAAAGGTCAGTTTTCATTCCAATCCCAAAGAAAGGCAATGCCAAAGAATGCTCAAACTACCACACAATTGCACTCATCTCACGCGCTAGTAAAGTAATGCTCAAAATTCTCCAAGCCATGCTTCAGCAATATGTGAACCGTGAACTTCCTGATGTTCAAGCTGGTTTTCGAAAAGGCAGAGGAATCAGAGATCAAACTGCCAACATCCGCTGGATCATGGAAAAAGCAAGAGAGTTCCAGAAAAACATCTATTTCTGCTGTATTGACTATGCCAAAGCCTTTGACTGTGTGGATCACAATAAACTGTGGACAATTCTGAAAGAGATGGGAATACCAGACCACCTGATCTGCCTCTTGAGAAATCTGTATGCAGGTCAGGAAGCAACAGTTAGAACTGGACATGGAACAACAGACTGGTTCCAAATAGGAAAAGGAGTTCATCAAGGCTGTATATTGTCACCCTGTTTATTTAACTTATATGCAGAGTACATCATGAGAAACGCTGGACTGGAAGAAACAAGCTGGAATCAAGATTGCTGGGAGAAATATCAATAACCTCAGATATGCAGATGATACCACCCTTATGGCAGAAAGTGAAGAGGAACTCAAAAGCCTCTTGATGAAAGTGAAAGTGGAGAGTGAAAAAGTTGGCTTAAAGTTCAACATTCAGAAAACAAAGATCATGGCATCTGGTCCCACCACTTCATGGGAAATAGATGGGGAAACAGTGGAAACAGTGTCAGACTTTATTTTTCTGGGCTCCAAAATCACTGCAGATGGTGACTGCAGCCATGAAATTAAAAGAGCTTACTCCTTGGAAGGAAAGTTATGACCAACCTAGATAGCATATTCAAAAGCAGAGACATTACTTTGCCAACAAAGGTTCGTCTAGTCAAGGCTATGGTTTTTCCTGTGGTCACGTATGGATGTGAGAGTTGGACTGTGAAGAAGGCTGAGCACCGAAGAATTGATGCTTTTGAACTGTGGTGTTGGAGAAGACTCATCAGAGTCCCTTGGACTGCAAGGAGATCCAACCAGTCCATTCTGAAAGAGATCAGCCCTGGGATTTCTTTGGAAGGAATGATGCTAAAGCGGAAACTCCAGTACTTTGGCCACCTCATGCGAAGAGTTGACTCATTGGAAAAGACTCTGATGCTGGGAGGGATTGGGGGCAGGAGGAGAAGGGGACGACAGAGGATGAGATGGCTGGATGGCATCACTGACTCGATGGACGTGAGTCTGAGTGAACTCCGGGAGTTGGTAATGGACAGGGAGGCCTGGCGTGCTGCGGTTCATGGGGTCGCGAAGAGTCGGACACGACTGAGTGACTGATCTGATCTGATCTGGATAGAATGGAAACTTTTTTTTTTTTGGCTGAGCTGTGTGGCCTGCGGACTCATAGCTCCTCAACCAGAGGTCGCACCCGTGCCCCCTGCACTGGAACCACAGAGTCCTAACCACTGTACTGCTAAGAATTCTCCAAACTTTAATTTTCTTAACGCTTTCAGCGTTTCTGTATCGTTTCCCTACCATTGGCGTGTATCCCTTTAATAACGAAAAGGTGAGAAAGCAGACATGCGCGGGTACAAAGGCGCGTGTGCGTGTGCGTGTGCGCGCACTCACGTGACTTCCATTCCTGGGTGAGGAGTACCGTATAATGTTCTTTCTTAAGGCGGCTGCCTCCTGGTCCGGTCCTGGTGAGTCACCCAACTCGTCTGGGTGTTTAATTTTCTCTTTGCAAAATGACTGTGATAATCCCGGCCTCTCCACCAAACAAGATAGTTGTATGTTGCTACTGCCTCCCGCCTGTAAAACCCCAGGTGAATGCTAATTACTGTTATTACTAACACACCAATGCATTTTGGGAGAGGTGAGTTCCAGTGACGGTGGCATCTCCGCAAAAAAAAAAAAAAAAAAGACTCCAATAAGCTAGGAATGGTCTCCTGGGACATGAAGCCTTCATTTCACATAAAGTCTCTCCTTGCCAGAAACCTTCCTCCTGTGTATCCCTATGCAGGGACTATTGCTGGTACGAAATGACTTGAAGGCTCGGTGGCAGGGAGCGTTTGTTTGTCATACATGTCAGCTGGGGTTTGGCTCATCTTAACTGGGATCAGCTGAGTTGGGTTAAGGTTGCTCTTTTTTTTTTTAATTTTTAAAATTATTTATTTGGCTGTGTCAGGTGTTGTGGCCTGTAGGACTTTTTTTTTGAGTTGTAGCTCATGGGATCTTCAGCTGCAGCATACGAATTCTTACTTGTGGCATGTGGGATGTAGTTGGACCACCAGGGAAGTCCCCAGGCTGTCTTTCAGATCCAGGTCTGTTCTGTGAGCCTGTCATCTTCCAGGGACCAGCAACCTAGCTGGGGCATGTTCTTTTCCTGGTGATGGGAGAGGCATTAGAGGACACGCCCAGTCACACAAGCACATTTCAAACCACTGCATGGCCACCTCTGCTCCTTCACCCTGGCCAAGCCTAAAATCATGGGGTAGGGAAGCTCCCTCCCGCACCTCCTGGAGATTCTGGGGGATCTGCAGATCTGCAGTTACAGGGCAAAGAGTTCGGATGCCGCAGAGGGTGAGGAGTTGAGACTAATTCAACCTAGCACAAGGAGGGTGGGGAAGGTAAAACGAACCAGGAAGCTGTCAGCTCTGTTCAGACTGAAGGCAAGGAGGGAAAGAGATGGGAAGTCCTGGCTGTGACCTGTTGGAGGCAGCCTGGAAATGCCTACCCTGCGTCCCTTGATGATACAGCCAGCTTTCATTGGGAGTTTGCCTTGGAACGTGGTGAAGCTCTGAGCTGGGACAAGATGTAGGTGACAATGAAGGCAGGACTCTGGTCCCTCTATTATTTTCCTAAAAACTTTTCTTTCCACACCTGCAGCCCATTGCTGGGTTTTAAATGCACTTCCATTTGCAGCTTTCCCGTCTTGTGTTGCTGTGGTTTTAAAAGGTGGCATGTACTTAAAAAAATTTTTTTTATTGAAGTATAGTTGATTTACAATATTGTGTTAATTACTGCTATACAGAAAAGTGACTCAATTATACATATTATACATTGTTTTTCATATTCTTTTCTGTTAATGGTTTATCACAGGATATTGTATATAGTTTGCCCTGCTATACAGTAAGACTTGTTGTTTATCCATTCTATGTATTATCATTTGCATCTGCTAACACCACACTCCAAGGCCATCCCTCTTCCCTCTTTGGTAACCACTATTCTACCCTTTATGTCCATGATTCTGTCTGTTTCATCAGATCAGATCACATCAGTCACTCAGTCGTGTCCCACTCTTTGCGACCCCATGAATCGCAGCACACCAGGCCTCCCTGTCCATTACCAACTCCCGGAGTTCACTCAGACTCATGTCCATTGAGTCAGTGATGCCATGCAGCCATCTCATCCTCTGTCGTCCCCTTCTCCTCCTGCCCCCAATCCCTCCCAGCATCAGAGTCTTTTCCAATGAGTCAACTCTTCGCATGAGGTGGCCAAAGTACTGGAGTTTCAGCTTTAGCGTCATTCCTTCCAAAGAAATCCCAGGGCTGATCTCCTTCAGAATGGACTGGTTGGATCTCCTTGCAGTCCAAGGGACTCTGATGAGTCTTCTCCAACACCACAGTTCAAAAGCATCAATTCTTCGGTGCTCAGCCTTCTTCACAGTCCAACTCTCACATCCATACGTGACCACAGAAAAAACCATAGCCTTGACTAGACGAACCTTTGTTGGCAAAGTAATGTCTCTGCTTTTGAATATGCTATCTAGGTTGGTCATAACTTTTCCTTCCAAGGAGTAAGCATCTTTTAATTTCATGGCTGCAGTCACCATCTGCAGTGATTTTGGAGCCCAGAAAAATAAAGTCTGACACTGTTTCCACTGTTTCCCCATCTATTTCCCATGAAGTGGTGGGACCAGATGCCATGATCTTTGTTTTCTGAATGTTGAACTTTAAGCCAACTTTTTCACTCTCCACTTTCACTTTCATCAAGAGGCTTTTGAGTTCCTCTTCACTTTCTGCCATAAGGGTGGTATCATCTGCATATCTGAGGTTATTGATATTTCTCCCAGCAATCTTGATTCCAGCTTGTTTCTTCCAGTCCAGCGTTTCTCATGATGTACTCTGCATATAAGTTAAATAAACAGGGTGACAATATACAGCCTTGATGAACTCCTTTTCCTATTTGGAACCAGTCTGTTGTTCCATGTCCAGTTCTAACTGTTGCTTCCTGACCTGCATACAGATTTCTCAAGAGGCAGATCAGGTGGTCTGGTATTCCCATCTCTTTCAGAATTGTCCACAGTTTATTGTGATCCACACAGTCAAAGGCTTTGGCATAGTCAATACAGCAGAAATAGATGTTTTTCTGGAACTCTCTTGCTTTTTCCATGATCCAGCGGATGTTGGCAGTTTGATCTCTGATTCCTCTGCCTTTTCGAAAACCAGCTTGAACATCAGGAAGTTCACGGTTCACATATTGCTGAAGCATGCCTTGGAGAATTTTAAGCATTACTTTACTAGCATGTGGGATGAGTGCAATTGTGCTGTAGTTTGAGCATTCTTTGGCATTGCCTTTCTTTGGGATTGGAATGAAAACTGACCTTTTCCAGTCCTGTGGCCACTGCTGAGTTTTCCAAATTTGCTGGCATATTGAGTGCAGCACTTTCACAGCATCATCTTTCAGGATTTGGAATAGCTCAACTGGAATTCCATCACCTCCACTAGCTTTGTTTGTAGTGATGCTTTCTAAGGCCCACTTGACTTCACATTCCAAGATGTCTGGCTCTAGGTGAGTGATCACACCATCGTGATTATCTGGGTCATGAAGATCTTTTTTGTACAGTTCTTCTGTGTATTCTTGCCATCTCTTCTTAATATCTTCTGCTTCTGTTAGGTCCATACCATTTCTGTCCTTTATCGAGCCCCTCTTTGCATGAAATGTTCCTTTGGTATCTCTGATTTTCTTGAAGAGATCTCTAGTCTTTCCCATTCTGTTGTTTTCCTCTATTTCTTTGCATTGATCACTGAAGAAGGCTTTCTTATCTCTTCTTGCTATTCTTTGAAACTCTGCATTCAGATGTTTATATCTTTCCTTTTCTCCTTTGCTTCTCTTCTTTTCACAGCTATTTGTAAGGCCTCCCCAGACAGCCATTTTGCTTTTTTGCATTTCTTTTCCATGGGGATGGTTTTGATCCCTGTCTCCTGTACAGTGTCATGAACCTCATTCCATAGCTCATCAGGCACTCTATCTATCAGATCTAGGCCCTTAAATCTATTTCTCACTTCCACTGTATAGTCATAAGGGATTTGATTTAGGTCATGCCTGAATAGTCTAGTGGTTTTCCCTACTTTCTTCAATTTCAGCCTGAATTTGGCAATAAGGAGTTCATGGTCTGAGCCACAGTCAGCTCCTGGTCTTGTTTTTGCTGACTGTATAGAGCTTCTCCATCTTTGGCTGCAAAGAATATAATCAATCTGATTTTGGTGTTGACCATCTGGTGATGTCCATGTGTAGAGTTTTCTCTTGTGTTGTTGGAAGAGGGTGTTTGTTATGACCAGTGCATAGATAGGTTCATTTGTGTCGATTTTAGATTTTACACATGAGTAATATTATGTG
Source organism: Bubalus kerabau (assembly GCF_029407905.1). Classification (NCBI taxonomy): domain Eukaryota; kingdom Metazoa; phylum Chordata; class Mammalia; order Artiodactyla; family Bovidae; genus Bubalus; species Bubalus kerabau. The sequence goes on from NC_073643.1 coordinate 16,864,805, forward strand.
GTGTTTGTCTTTCTGATTTAACTTTGCCTAGTATGATAATCTCTAGTTGCGTTCATGTTGCGGCAAATGGCATTATTCCATTCCTTTTTATGGTTGAGTAATATTCCATTGTATGTACGTACCACATCTTCTTTATCTGTTCACGTGCCAGTGGACATTTAGGTTGCTTCTTTGTCTTGGCTACTGTGCAGCGTGAACATACGGGGGCATGTATCTTTTTGAATTATAGTTTCGTCTGGACATATGCCCAGGAGTGGGATTGCTGGATCATATGGTCATGCTATTTTTAGTTTTATGAGAAGGTGGCATGTATTTTTATCATCTCAGGACTGTATCTCAAGCACTTCCCTCATGTGTAAACATGTTTCTGATCAGAATTCTCCCTGGCAAAATCAAATGGCTGTGTTCCCAGTCTAGACTGTCAGGATCCATTTGATGGTGTGGTCTATCATCTAGGAAGGAGGGCCACCTGCCAAGACAATACCTGAGGAAGGTGGGGAGTGGCAGAGCTTCTATGTACGTGCCCAAGCTGAGGAGGGGCCTCAGAAGAGACAGCGGGAGTGGAGAGGTTAGAGAGAGAGCCAAGCCTTGGCAGCTGGGAGGCAGCTGGCCCCGCATGGGGTGTGGGTGGTGGCTCTGGGCTCATGGGAATCTTGAGGAAGTGTTGGCTGAAAGGAAGCAAATAGAACCCTCCAGAGTCCTTCAGGACCAAGTCCCCACTTGCTCCCTTCATGCTTCTCTGTGCCAGGATCTGAGTCTTAACACGGATGAGCAGGGCCTGGCTGGAGGGACCACATGCACGCTGTGACCCTGGAAGATGGAAACTAGCATAGACCAAGGCCCTTACCCCAGCGAGAGAGTCTCGGGGAAGCGATTCTCTTTACTTGGAACCAGATGATTCGGCAAACTACCGAACAGAGTCCTCCTTTTCCTTCTGAATAGAAACAGATACATAAGAGAAAAAGTACCTAGTGTGGATTTCTGCCAAACGGGGCACAGGTCCCCGTTAGGTTGGCACCTGCCTGGCAGGAGCTCACTGGAACTGTTAAAAGTTGAGGCTTGGGCCCAAGTCTAATGATGACAGAACCCATCAGACACATCCCCAGACACCTGATGAGCACTGCTCAAAACCATCAAGGTCGTTGAAAACAATGACTGTCGGAGAGACTGCCTGCCACAGCCAAGAGGAGGCTAAGGAGACCTGAGGACTGCAGGAACCTGAGTGGGATCCTGCACCAGAACAAGACCTTAGGAAAAAGTTCAGGAAATCCAGATAAACTGTGGACTTCCGTTGAGAATAACGATCAGTTCTGGTTCATTAATTGTAACAAGTAGACCATCTTAACATAAGATGTCTGTAACAGGAGAAACTGGATAAGGAATGTTTTGGAACCCTCTGTGCTTTCTTAATTTTTCTATAAATCTTAAACTGTATGTTAAAAAAAAAACTATTAAAAAATAAGTGGGGAGGTTGAAAGCAGACGTGGAAGCCAGCCTGCCGGGAATCCAGTCCCAGCTCCTACTCGCCTTGGGCAAGTCACTAGACCCTTTCTGCCTCACCTTCGTTTCCTCCTCAGGAAACGGGACTCCTCCCAGGACCTCGGATTGTCCTGGGGACTGAATGAGTTAAAACTTGTCAAACTCTGGAAGAATGTGCCTGGCACCGAACAAGTGCCACACGTGCTTATTTAGTACGTAAATAAAACTATAGGTGTGGGTTTACCTCAAATGTCCTGTAAAACAAAAGTGTACAGTAGCTTGAGTTTTAATTTTCCTAAAAAAAAAAAAAAAGCATGCTCAGGGCTCAGTTTGGGCTCCTCTGTCCCAGAAATTCCGTGACCCTGCCCCCTCCCTCTGGCTTGGCCTGAATTTGGTTCTTCCTGTTCTTTCTCCCAAGGGATTCCCATTCTCTGCCAGCTTCAGACAGGATGACTCAGCCTGGAAACCTCCCTTCAAAAGGCACAGGAGCACAGGCAGATCCCCTGCCCGCTTGCCTGTCCTGGCTCTTCTTCCCTGGGAGGGTGCTCTGGCATCTAGGTTCCAGCGCTGGCCCCGAGGCACCTCTAGCCTCACCCTCTTCCCCCAGACAAACAGCCACAAGTTCTCTAGCCGACTTTCCTGCCTACGCTGATGCCCTTCCAGCTCAGAGAGCTAAAGAGGAGACATCCCCGCCCAACAGGATGCTTGGGAAATGCGTGTGTTCCTTACGGCTCAGGAAGAGGTCTTTCTCTAAAGAACAATCCTGAACTTTGTCCAAAGCATCGCAAGCTTGCTGCAAGTCATCTTCCTGTGAGCATCTGGAAAAAAGCCTTGTGTCCAAGCAGAATTGGAAGCACACATCTACTGTTTCCTTTAGTCAAGACCTTGAATTCCTGGAGCTGTTTCCTGCCGCTGCTGATGGCCACGGTCCCTCTCTGGGGCTGCCAGGTACAGCCAAAGCTAAGCTCTGCAGTGTGGCAAAAAACAGAAACCTGAAGCTTCGGAATGAGGCTGAATCTCCCAGTTGCTTTCCCTGGTGGATTCCCCTACTTTTTTTTCCCTAAAGAGGCTTATTTCTTGTTCAGAGACACTGGTGAAGGGGGTCATTGACATGCCCCTCTGTTTACAGGTGAGGAAGCCAAGTCCTTCTGGAGACAAAAAAGATGTCAGACACATCTCCCATTTGGAGAAGGGGTTGCAGTTCCTCACCCACGTTCTAGCTGGAGTTAACTTGTTTTCTTTGGTTTTCTTTGCCAGCACTTGGCAGTGACCTACATAGACCACATGCCTAATAATAACTTGAGCTTTATTAGCACCCAGCATTCAAGGGCCTCTGGGAATTTGGCAAAAGGCAGTATTTAGTAAATCATCTGCTTGTTGCAAACAGACTTTGCACTTCTGGAGCAGCCTTTGAAGAGGAGAGGCTGCTGGCTGGGAGTTATCAGTACAACGGTCGCTTGTCTGACTATTTTCCTCTTCATCTTTTTATCCGGAAATCTCCAAGACCATGGCTCACTTGTAAAGGGTTGATATTTGAGACAGGTAACCACTAGTCTGTCTCAGGTATCGACCTATCAGAATGGCTTTTGGCCAAGAGTACCCACCCAAAGTTCTACCCCCAACTCCTGCCTCTGATTGGCCAGGCATTGCCCCTGAAGCTGCAGGTTTAGGGGAAGGTCCAGGGAGTTCCAGGGAAGGGTTCTAGGTGGTGGGACAATGACTGTTCCAAGTGACAGGAAAATAATTCAGTATTTAACCAGCTGACTGTCAACCCTATATGCTCACATATTCTCAGTTCCTAGGAGTACAGATCCATGCCATGTGGCTTAATATAGACTTGTTCCTAAGTGTACATGATGGCAGATGAAGGAGTAGAAGTGTTTGGATTCAAGAGCCTTGAGGATTTCATTTGACTGTGTCTTAGCTCCTCTTTGGTCCACTGGAGTGATGGCCAGGTATAAGAAGAAGAAGAGTGGGTGCAGGCCATAAATGATAACACAAGATAATCAAAGCGAGGGAAGCCCAAGAGGATCCCTAAGTCCAAAGGATGGTGTAAAATTAGACATGAGAGACAGGGCAGGACAGGGAAGATGCTGGAAAGATCCTAGGACCAGAGGGTCGGGAGGATCAGAGTGTCCTGAAGCAAGAGGGTCTAAAACACTTGCCTCAAAAGTATCATCACTTGCTGCCAGGGAAGCTTAGCCATGGTTAAAAATGTCAGGAGGGTGGAGCTACTCAATTCTTAGCAGTTCTTAGAACTGCCTTGTTGAAAAGATTTTCCCCAAGTGTTTCCCTTGCAACACACCCAGCAAGCTGTTTCTAGAAAAGTTGTCCCAGGTGCCAAAGCTGGTACTTAAGAAGGACCATTGTTTGAAGGGCTGCTTCCCACTGGCAAAAAGCGTAATTGGATGGGGAAGGAGGTCATTTCCATCACAGAGTCCAAATTCCCTAGGACTTTGGCCATCTCAGAGCAGGATAGCTTTGTAAATTTGTACCAATACCATAATTCTAACATAGCCATTTTCAAAGTGGTCTTGAAGCCACTGGAGTTGCAAGAAGTCTCCTGATGGATGCAGATTGCTTTCCAAACATATGAGTCCTTTCTTCTACTCTTCTCAGTGAATGCCACACAATTCTCCAACCGTCATTTAGGGAGAACTAATCCCTTCTTACCGGTAACTTATTAAGTGAGTCATTAAGGATGACTGAATTTGTGAACCAAAACTAGCATGTGCCCAGAATACTTTTATTCAGCCTTCTACCCCAAATCCTGTCATTCATGCAACATGTGGCAACTTGCAAAGCTCCTGCCGGGCCTGCAGAACTGTTGACAACCAAATGGCCACACTTAGGAGGAAGCGAGTTTGTTTTCTCTACCAATTTGCTGCTACTGTGTTTCTGTGTGGTTGGTTTTTAGATGGCCTGATCTTTATGATGTTTAGGATTCTGTATTCACCACCTCAGTATCTTGGCCCTGTAATTTTCTTGTAACTAGATTGGAAGATACATTGTGGCTCAGATGTTTACATAATGCTATAGCCTCCCCCCAAAGCAAGCTGCTTGTACATTGACACTTCGTTATCTTAAACACTGTTATTATATATATATATAGTGAAAGAAAGTGAAGTTGCTCAGTCATGTCCAACTCTTTGCGACCCCATGGACTGTAGCCTACCAGGCTCTTTGGTCCATGGGATTTTCCAGGCAAGAATACTGGAGTGGGTTGCCATTTCCTTCTCCAGAGGATCTTCCCGACTCAGGGATCGGACCCGGGTCTCCCACATTGTAGGCAGACGCTTTACCATCTGAGCTACCAGGGAAGCTATTGCTGTTCTCAAGGAAGATTTTTCAAATGTAATTTTATTTTTTAAATAGGTTATAGGTTCCTACCATTCAAAAGTCAAAATAATATCCAAAAGTATAATGGAGAAGTTCTGCTCTCTCTGCTACAGGCTGCTTGGATCCTCCACCCCGGAAGTCACCACTTCACTCGCTCCTTGCATTATCTTTCTAGTGTTTCTTTGGGCAAATAGACAGTTTTCATATTTCCCTTTTAAGGGAAGGTTTTAAATATTTCACTAGGGCACAAAGCTCCCTTGACCCCCACACGAGGAGGTAAAGTTAGATGCGGTAGATAAATTCAGAAGTGACTCTAGAAGACTGAGACTGCCTCTGAAGCCTATCTTCCTAGGGCCATGAGCAGCACTGTCATCTTTTTACATACCTTGTTCTTGGAAAATGACGGGATAGAATTTTCTCGAGTCCCTGGTGCTGTTTTCCCATCTGCATCCCCCGTTTCAACAACCCCACGAAAGTCTCTGACAGAGGTGCGCATTCTGTTCTCTTCCCCACCCCCGCCTCCCTCAAACACACCTGTCTAGGGCCCCATCTCCACAGTGCCTGTGGGGATAGGTAGATGGATTCTACTGTATATACGGAATGTCAGGAAGAAGTGACCGGCTCCTTCCAGTCAGGGTTTCTTCGGGCTGGAAGCAGTCCTCCAACACGAGTAATGGGAAAAGCTGACAGTGGAGGATGTCCCAGATGTACATATTCAGCTTATTAATGGAGTGTTTACTGTGGGCCAGGCCCTGTGGTGGGTGCCAGCTCAAAGGTGAGCAGGACACGGTGCCTGCCCTCATGGGCCTCAGGAGGAGGGTTACAATGCACTGTGGGAAGAGCTTCGAGAATGCAGAGCGCAGAGAAGGCATCGCCGGGGGAGGCCTCACGAAAGCCAAGATAAGAGGGGCAAGTAGACTCAGCCAGGCAGTGAGTGGGGGTCCGAGGCAGCATCGTGTGCAGAGAGTTCCTTTCTCCTCTCCCACAGCGTCCTTTTCTAGTGGGACCTCATGGAGATAATTCTAGTGGCGAAAGGAGTGACTTGAGTGGCGATGTAGGGGCCAGAGGAGCTGGAGGTGCTCAGGTGTGGGTAGAGGCAGGGAACCCTTCCCGTCGGAACATGTGGACACAGCCCTGGTGGTGCTCCGCGCAAGGGCAGGCAGGGGGCGGTGCTACCAGGAAAGAGGAAATCCAAAGCCTGCCTTCCTGGGGATGGCCAAGTTTATTCCAGGCTCTGTACCTGGCTGCGGAAGCCTCAGGAAATACGGCGGCAGTGGGAGCGTCAAGGGAAAGGTCTTGAAATACCAGTGAGTCAGAACGTGAGGCAGTCCAATTCCCAACAGCAAGTAGATGGCTCATTCAAAACAGGGTAACCTGGGGAGGAATTATTCACAAAGGTGTGGGCGGCTGCACCCCGGGGCCCAAAAGAAGGAAGGAGATTAGGGACGGTTACCAGTCTGGCAGGACCGAGTGTCTTGCTAGTCTCCTGGGTCTTGAAAAGAGCAGTGACCTTGGGCAGAGGTGAGCCTGCAGGGAGGGGACCAAGGGAAGAAGTTCTCCCTAATAACACTGTCCTTCCCTCTGCCAGGCCTCTCAGGTAGTGGGACCCTGCCCTAGGAGAGCATGCGGGGTCTGTAGATGAGGCTCCAGGCAGAGAGGCCCCTGGGAACAGGGAGGGGGCAACAGGAAGCAGGAAGGGAACCCACCAAGTCTGCGTTCAATGTGGCTGGCAGTGGCAGGAGACTAGACAAGATGGCTTTTCTTTATGCTTTTCTCCATTTCCTAACGGTCTCAAAATGAACATACATGACTCTGGATTGGAGAAACTGTGATTTTTAATTTTAAAAGGTGAAATCACAAACCACATCAATAGTAATAACAGCAGCAAGGAATGTGTCCCCAAGGAGACCCCCACCCCCCAACTCCGGGCAGTACCAGTGCTTTCGTTAATGAGAACGGGAGAGGGACACCCTGCCGACACTTCTGGCCCACTCCGCACCCTTTCCCATGGGGCGCTGACCACAGACAGAGCACACACAACCATCACTCTCAACCAGAGAGTCCCTGGGTCCTGAAGAAAGTGGTGCCAAGCCCTCTTGTTACTCTGAAGCAAACTTTGTATGTGTGCATGGTGGTGGGGGCCGGTGAGGCAGGGGCTGGGGTGGTCATAGGGGAAGATGCTCTGATTTCCAGGGATATGGATTCAGGTCCTGTCCCAGCTGCTTCACCATGGGGGAGCCTTGAGCATTTACACGCTCTGAGTCTTGTATCCGAGTGACCGATGAGGGTGATGATGATGATCCTTCTCTCTAAGAGTCATTGTGAGGGTTCATGACCTTGTAAAGTTAGAATCTCTACAAATATTCCTTGTACATGAAGGAGAGCAGTGCGCAGAGGTCATCACCACATCACAAGGCAAGAACAAATACATCCTTAGCCTCTAGGAGGCCCGAGGCCTGTGGCACAGCTCATGCGTGGACACAAAGAACATGGCCTGTGGTGAATTGAAGAGAAACACACCCAGTGCCAGAGCCTGCTGGGAGCGCTTTCTCTAGTTCCAATCAGACAGCCCTCCTCCCTCTAGTCTTTTCCTGTTTCTCTGCCTCCTCCACCCCTCAGCTCCCTGGGATCCCTGTGCCCAGGATGTGGCTAAGAGCCTCTCGTGGGGGTCTCTTCCTGCCTGCAGGGTGGATGTAGACCCTCAGGTAGGACTTTCAGAGGCTTTAGAGGACAGCACCTATGACAGCCGCCTTTCTCTTGCCATCTTGCCACCTCTGGCATGTAATTTCAGCGTATGGTTGTTCCCAAAGGTCCCTGCCCCACAAGGGAGGGACAGGACAGGTAAGGCCAGTAAAAACCCCGTCTCACCAGGAGAGAAAAATCTCTGCAGAAGAGGGCATGAAAAGAAGGCAAAATGAGGAAATGGGAGATTTGTGGTAAAGACTGAGTGTGATCACACTGTTTCACATTGTTCTTGTTCAGTCTCTCGGTCGTGTCTGACTCTTTGCAACTCCATGGACTGCAGCACTCCAGACTTCCTGTCCTTCACCATCTCCTGAGGTTTACTCATGTCCATTGAGTCTGTGATGCTATTCAACCATCTCATCCTCTGTCGTCCCCTTCTCCTCCTGCCTTCCATTTTCCCCAGCAACAGGGTCTTCTCTGATGAGTCGGCTCTTTGCATCACGTGGCCAAAATGTTGGAGCTTCAGCTTCAGCATCAGTCCTTCCAAGGAATATTCAGGACTGATTTCCTTTAGGATGGACTGGTTTGATCACCTTGCAGTCCAAGGGACTCTCAAGAGTCTTCCTCCAACACCACAGTTCAAAAGCATCAATTCTATGCTCAGCTTTCTTTATGGTCCAACTCTCATATCCGTACATGACTACTGGAAAAACCATAGCTTTGACAAGAGGGATCTTTGTTGGCAAAGTAATGTCTCTGCTTTTTAATATGCTGTCTAGGTTTGTCATAACTTTTTTTCCAAGGAGCAAGCATCTTTTAATTTCATGCCTGCAGTCACCATCTGCAGTGATTTTTGGAGCCCCCCAAAATAAAGTCTGTCACTGTTTCCATTGTTTCCCCATCTATTTGCCATGAAGTGATGGGACCGGATGCCATGATCTTTGTTTTCTGAATGTTGAGTTTTAAGCCAGCTTTTTCACTCTCCTCTTTCACTTTCAAGAGGCTCTTTAATTCTTCTTTGCTTTCTGCCATAAGGGTGGTGTCATCTGCATATCTGAGATTATTGATATTTATCCCAGCAATCTTGATTCCAGCTTGTGCTTCATCCAGCCCAGCATTTCTCATGATGTACTCTGCATAGAAGTTAAATAAGCAGGGTGACAATATACAGCCTTGACGTACTCCTTTTCCAATTTGGAACCAGCCCGTTGTTCCATGTCTGGTTCTAACTGTTGCTTCTTGATCTGTATACTGGTTTATGAGGAGGCAAGTAAGGTGGTCTGGTATTCCCATCTCTTTAAGAATTTTCCACAGTTTGTTGTGATCCACACAGTCAAAGGCTTTAGGGTAGTCAGTGAAGCAGAAGTAGATGTTTTTCTGGAACTCTCTTGCTTTTTCTGTGATCCATTGGATGTTGGCAATTTGATCTCTGGTTCCTCTTCTTTTTGTAAATCCAGCTTGAACATCCAGAAGTTCTGGGTTCACATACTGTTGAAGCCTAGCTTGGGGAATTTTGAGTATTACTTTGCTAGCATGTGAAATGAATGCAGTTGTGCTGTAGTTTGAACATTATTTGCCATTGCCTTTCTTTGGGATTGAAATGAAAACTGACCTTTTCCATCCTGTGGCCACTGCTGAGTTTTCTGAATTTGCTGGCATATTGAGTGCAGCACTTTAACAGCATCATCTATTAGGATTTGAAAGAGCTCAACTGGAATTCCATCACCTCCACTAGCTTTGTTTGTAGTGGTGCTTCTGAAGGCCCACTTGACCTCGTACTCCAAGATGCTGGCTCTAGGTGAGTGATCACAGCATCGTGGTTACAGGGGTCATTAAGATCTTTTTTGTATTATTCTTCTGTGTATTCTTGCCACCTCTTCTTAATATCTTCTGCTTCTGTTAGGTCCAGACCTTTATTGTGCCCATTTTTGCATGAAATATTCCCTTGGTAGCTCTCATTTTCTTGAAGAGATCTCTAGTCTTTCCCATTCTATTGTTTTCCTCTATTTCTTTGCATTGGTCATTCAGGAAGGCTTTCTTATCTCTCTTTGCTGTTCTTTGGAACTCTGCATTCAAATGGGTGTATCTTTCCTTTTCTCCTTTGCCTTTCGCTTCTCTTCTTTTTTAGCTATTTGTAAGACTCTTTCATAGTCATTCCCAACCCCTTTGACGTTTGGCACCATGGGTGTGAGGCACTTGCGCCCAGATCTGGAAGGGTTTAGGGCTGGAGAGAAATGCAGTGATGACCCCCTCCCCAAACCCTCCCCAGCTCTGCCACTTCTGACCGTGACCCAGAGGACAGAGGGGGCACCCAAGCCACACCTCGACCTCCTGGTGCTTAAAAGCACTGACCTCGTCTTCCTCTCCACTTTAAACCATGAGATCTGACCTACAACTAGTGGGTTGACCTTTGTCCTCAGTATTGGGGAAGGATAGGTGGGCACAGGGAGTCCAGAAAGAGACAAAGGGTTATCAAGGCAGAGCACTTGTTTATCCTGCAACATGTGGAGAGGGGGTTGCTGTGGAGGCTAAAAGTGCAGAGTCTGGAATTGGAATGAGAAAGTCCAAACCCATGTTCTCTGCTTGTTAAGGGATCCACTTACTTGACTGCCTGAGCCTCTGACCTATCACAACAAGTGGAGTAACCAGATCAGATGTGCTCCTTAAGAAGTGCGTGTGTGCAGGCTAAGCCGCTTCAGTCGTGTCCGACTCTTTGCAACTCCAAGGACTGTAACCCGCCAGGCTCCTCTGTCCATGGTATTCTCCAGGCAAGAATACTGGAGTGGGTTGCCAGGCCCTCAAGGAGTTGCCATATCAAATAATACGGCATCAACTTGGACACACTTTTGCCTTAAAAAAAAAAAGGAATTGATCCTGAAATTATTCTAGCCCCTGGATGTCTTACTGGTTTACAGGGAATAAAGGGGACTGAAAAACAAATTAAGGGGCACTACAAAGCAGCAAGTGTCCCAGTCCAAAATGTGGGACATCCTGCAAGATAAATGATCCGGTTATCTTCAACAAACCAAATGCAAGGAGATGAAACTTTTAAAAGGAGCGGGAACTGTTACAGAACAGAAGGGACCATCAAAAGAACGGCGTGAGAATTGTTAAATCCCAATTTGAAAAAAAACAGACACCCTAAAAAGACATCTTTAAGAGAACTAACCTGATGTGAAGGAATGACTGTTCATTTTGTGGAGAGTGGCCTGGCAGTATATTTCTAAAATGTGCTCACCACCTGCAGGCGCACACTGCAGTGTTTATGGAGATATGAAAGGGCGGCTGGGATTCGGAGGGCCAATGGTTTGGAGTAGCCGAGTTAAAATTATTGGAGCTGAGTGATGAGTGTCTGAGTTTTCATTTTACTCTTCTGTCTGTATTGTATATTTTTGAAAATTTTCATCAAAAAACATTTTTAAAATATTTGTCAGGTCTGAGTTGTGGCATGTGGGATCCTTTTCTTCCACCAGGGATTGAACCCAGGCCCCTTGCATTGGGAGGGCAGAGTCTTAGGCACTGGACCACCAGGGAAGTCCCTCATCACAAAACATTTTAATAGAGGCACAGATATGTGACTACCACGGCGTTAGGTTGGATCAGACACCTTTGACGGGGCCTCGTCATCCATTGGGCTTACCTGTGCTTATTTCTGGAAGGGTGTGGGTTGTGGGGGGTTGGGGGGTCTATCCAGCTTTGACTTGCTTCACTTCCAGACTGAGCCATGTGTCTTTCTGACCTGTGGCCTGAGATCCCAGCCAGAGCCCACTCAGGACATCCCACATTGGACCATGAGAAGCCTGAAAGTGCAGGGGAGTCAGTACCCCATAGGCAATAAGGCTGGTTGCCTTGTTTCAAAGGTACATAAACTGTGGTTGAGCAAAGTGAAGGGAGCCCTTTGTGACAGGGGGTGGGGGGCAGAGATAGATGAGCGATTCTGTCCTGAGGCCTTCCATGGTACCCGGTGGAGGGGTCTGCCCACAGGAGGCCCTCGATAAAGATTTTATTTGTGAGTAAATAAATGCCAGCATCAAAAGAGTAGAGACCATAACAACATCACACTGTGAATAATAGAGTTTCTGAAAATAGATTTGTTTGGCTTTATATGACTGATTTTAATGTTTTAAAGTTGAAGTATAGTTGATTTACAATATGGTGTTAGTTTCAGGTATGCTGCTGCTGCTGCTAAGTCGCTTCAGTCCTGTCCGACTCTATGCGACCCCATAGACGGCAGCCCACCAGGCTCCGCCATCCCTGGGATTCTCCAGGCAAGAACACTGGAGTGGGTTGCCATTTCCTTCTCCAATGCATGAAAGTGAAAAGTGAAAGTGAAGTCGCTTAGTTTCAGGTATATAGCAGAGTAATTCAGTTTTATATGTTTATGTGTATGAATATGTATGTATATATATGCATTCTTTTTCAGCTTCTTTTCCATTATAGGTTGTTACCAGACATTGTCTATAATTCCCTGTACTATACAATAGGTCCTTATTTGTCTGTTTTATATATAGTAGTGTTACCTGTTAATCCCATACCCCTAATTTATCCCCTCCCCTTTCCCCTTTGGTAACCATAAGTGTGTTTTCTGTGTAGCTATGTTATTTTCTGTGACTGATGTTAAAATCCCCAAATGCCATTTGAGAAAATAAGTAACTGTGAAGGAAGACAGTCCTTCACCCCACAGCACTACACTTCTGCAAAAGTGGTCAGACACCAAGCTTACTGTCCCTTAGCTCTGCCTTCAACATAGTGAACCCCAGTGTCTGTGCACAGAGACGCTTGTGGGGTCAAGTGTGTGTGCTCCATGTTTTTCAGATAAAAATAGCTCATGAGCTTGGAAGAACAATCTGCTTTAATTCTGGGAATTTGAAAAAAAACACATGTAACCAAGAATAGATTCTCAGTTTTGAAGATAATTGTCATTTCCCCCCAACCACAAGTATTTAAAATATTAACATAAGTGAGATAACATGCAGAAGCCATGCCTCAGGTCCCTGTCCTGTGATCTTGGGAATCCTTTTTCTCTCTTCTCCCCCTTTCCACTGTCTCTTGGGACTTCCCAGGAGCCATGATTGAATCTGTAGGATTGCCAAGTTTTAAAAAATAAGCTACTTGGTTGTCAGGTTAAGCTATACAAAAGGTATCCGTATTGTGTGTGTTTGTGTGTAAAAAATACTTTTTTATAAGAAGCCTGGCAAGAAGAAAGCTAGTTGAGAGATGAAGGTTCCTGCTGCGTGGGTAACCTGTTTAGCCAGGACCAGATGGTTTGGAGGGCGGGTAATGAGATCCGAAGTCCTCTCTATCTAGGTCAGCGTTGAATCCAGCCCCGCTCACAAACCACTGAGATTTGTGTGGCCAGATGTGTGTTCAGGCACTGATGGAGAAGAGAGGATGTTCTGAGACAGACACATCAGAATGTGGGTCGGATTTGGCTCCTTTGGGGGCAGCTTTTAGTCCTGAGTTCTCACATGGAGCTGTCATGGAAGGAGAGCTTTCCATACAGGATGGATATGCAACTGTGGTATTTTCCCAAAAGATTGCACTATGTCACTGACTTCCCAGGACTTTAGAGAACAACATAGTGTTAGTGCAAACTAGAACACAGGGACTCCTTTGAGTGTAAATTATTCAAGCTTTTCTACAGATAAATTTGACCATGTATATCAAAAAATCGTAATAGTTTGTAAAGCATTTGCCCAGCATTTCACTTCTAGGACTGTATTCTAAGGAAATAATCAAGGTCAAGTCCTAAGATCTTGATAATAATAACAGTAACAGTGATTATTTTTCCCCCAAAATAGAGCAGTGACCTAATCTTACTGCCCAACAATAGGGGATTTTTAGAAAGCAGTGGTGCAATGGAACGTTTTCAGTTACTAAGAACACTGTTGTAGATATATATTTACTGATATGGAAAGGTGTCTTTGGCATATTGCTAAGAGGTAAATATATGGTTATAAAATAGTCTAACCCCACATTTGCTTTTCAAAAGCTTTTTCCACACACACGCATGTACACACAAACATACATGTATAGGTGCTTAGAAAAATAAATGAGAAGTTAGTTATCTCTGGGTAAGAGAGTAACAGGCAACTTTTCTTTCCTTCTTTTTAAGTTTCTCTCTTTTCTAAATTGATTTATGATAAACAAGTGTTTGCTTTTATGTCTTTTATTGAAAAGGATTTTAAAACAGAAATTAAGAGCTTTTCAGAAGGATTCTGTGTAGGGGTGAGAAGGACAGTAAGTAGTGGAGGGCTGTGATCCGGGGAGGAAGCGGTCCACTGAGGGAACGGGTCCTCTTCATGGGAGACATGCTTCTGGGAGAGTCAGCCTCAAGCTTGCATGGAATGACCTTGCATGGAGTTGAGAAGTCTCTGTGGTCCTCAGCAATGCGTGGACTCCTGAGTGCTTTAGAACACCCAGGCTGCACACACAGGCCAGTTCGTAGACAGAACAAAACCCAGGCCACCATCCCTTTCTTAAAAGTTACTCTTCTTGGCTCATCCCTCATCTTCAGTGATTTAAACGTTAAATTTCCCAGTCCCTCAAGAGAGTTCTCTGAAAACATGAGAGGAACCCAAATAACCATCAGAAGAAGACAGAAGCAGCCAAAGGTGGTTTCTTTCCTGTTTTTTTTTTTTTTTAATTTTTAATTTTTTTTGGCTGTGTGGCATGTGGGGTCTTAGTTCCCCAACCAGGGATCCAGCCCCTCTGCAGTGGGAGCGCAGAGGCCTGACCACTGGACCACCAGGGAAGTCTTGGCAGTTACCTTTTAGTTTTGAGGTGTTCCTTCCATATCACAGAGTCTTGGCAGTAGGGGGTCCCAACTCCAGGTTGACGGTCCTTCTTCCCTCTGGCCCTCTGGGGTCTGCAGTCAGTGCCCTCCCACCCTTCCCCCACACGTGTGTTGTCAGCAAAAGCTAGTGCAGCTGTAAACTGGGGGTGAGCGAGTCAGCCTCAGAGTGCCAACATCAGCTTGAAAAGCAAGCAACCTGGAAGCCCATCCTAGAGTTTCCAGCCTCCAGGATAAGAGCAGGGCTGGGGCGATGTGCCCAGTTTGCCGTGTAGTGGGCTCCTGGAGTCCTGCATGGCAGGGCTGGGAGTTAGAAGACATAAATGTTTGGAGGTGACCATGCCTGGAGCTGAGAGACCCAGAGAGACCCACACAACCATTCCCAGACCCTCTGCCTCCCGTCTTGGTGCTATAGCCAAAGGGCTGATTCTGAAAGATTTAGAGACCGATGGCATAGTTTATGGAGCTGCTTTGGATAAATGACGCAAACTCTTGGGATCCTGCTTTGTTTGTAAAGTGGAAATAACACAAACCCAGGGAGTTGTATTGATTAAATTGACTGACCAGAGGGCCTAGAAGAGTCTTATGTAGAAGATCTGTGGTCCTTGTGCTAAGAAAGCAGTCCTGAGTTCTACTTTCAGAGGTAACTTCCTGGGGGCAGTGACTGCTCATCATTGACCCCAATGTCAGCCCCCCCTTTCCTGCCTGGATTAAAGATCCATTTCCCAGCTTCTCTTGTAGCAAGGCATGGTCATGAGAACATGTTCTGACCAGTGGGATATATACGTGGAGGGATTACATGCAATTTATGTTACTAGAAGGAGGGGACCTCTTCACGCCTTCAACTGTCTCCTGGCTAGAATCGAGACCTGATTAAGGCTGATGCTTAGTTAAATGTTCACATTGACCCGTGAGCTGAGGATGGCAGTAAGACAGAAGGAGCGTGGGTCCCTGACAACCTCACAGAACCATCACACCAGCCCCAGACTCCCTGCTTCTGGATTTGTTTACAAGGAGGAAAGGAAACTTCTGAGCTATTTAAGCCACTATTGTTTTGTATTTTCACTCATTTGCAGACTGGCCTAATTCTAACTTAAATATCACTCATGTGTTTTTAAGATTGTTGGGTGGTTATTTTTTCTTTTTTTGTCTCACCTGTGAAAACGTTGCTTAGCAGCCTGCCACCCTGACAACAGCCATTCGCATTTGTGACATGTCCTCACAGCTGCCTTCCAGCTCTCAGAGCGTCTTCAGCCACACTGTCCCGCACCAACCTCATCTGCCTCCCTGTTGTCTGTGGCAAGTCACTGCCCATCCTCAGGAGTTTCCCAGCTGATTTAAGGACCAGGGCTCTCCTGTGGGCGCCCACCATAAGGAGACCCCAGAGTCACCTAACCTCTTTGTACAGCAAAGGAAATTATGTTTATAAGAAAGGAAGTGAATGCATATCCCGGGAGTGGGTGGAGGCCATAGTGTTTGAAAAGCTTTAAACTGCAACATTTCAGAGACATTTTTAAAGATCCAGAGAGATCTGCTTGTGAACTTTTAGGAATGATTTTTTTTTTTGAAACAAGGTTTATTTTAGTCTCCCATTTCCTGTTTCTCTCTTTATTTTTTGTTAAGGGACCCTGATATGATGAAAGAAGCTTGTTCTGAATTAATTTTCTAAAGATTTTTATCTCTGACAGTGTTTTGTACAAAAAAAAGTTGTTGACTATGAAATTTCTTTGACGTGGCTTATTTCCTTGCAGGAAAGAATTGCATAGGTTTTTTGCTTTTTTTTTTTTTTTTTTTTTCTTGTCATTGCTGGTTTGTTGAGTTTGTGTGTGTGTGGTAAAATATACATAAAATTTACCATCTTAACCATATTGAAGTGCAGTTTACTGGCATTGAGTATATTCATGCTGTTGTACGGTCATCGCCACCATCCATCTTCCAAATCTTTTCATTTTCCAAAACTGAAACTCTGTACCCATGAAATAATAGCTTCCCACGACTCCTCCCTCCCCTCAACTCCTGTTCTACTTTTCTGTTCCGGGAGTAGCTTTGATTACTTTAGGATCCTCAACTAAGTGGAATCATAAGGTGTTTGTCCTTTTGTGTCTGGTTTATTTCACTTGGCGTAATGTCTTCAGGGTTCATCCATGATGCAGCGTGTGTCAGAATTTCATTCCTTTTTAAGGCTGAGTAATACTTGATGTATGTACCACGTTATCCATTCATCTGCCGTGAACGGTTGGGTTGCTTCCACCTTTTCATTATCGTGAATAGTGCTGCTGTGAACACGGGTGTGCGGATATCTGTTCGAGACTGTGTTTTCAGTTCTTTTGGTTACATACCCAGGAGTGGAAATGATGAATCTCACGGTAATTCTATGTTTAGTCTTTTATGAGGAGCCTTCTCTCCAGTCAGGGGTTGCTTCAGAGTTAAAGTTGGAAGGTGTAGTTTTTTTCCCATAGTGGATAAAAACAGTGATTCTAAACTGGACTATGCATCAGAATTATCTGGGAACTCTTAAATACAAAGTCACGAGTTCCCCACCCTCCAGGACTATTAAGGGAGGTTATGTAAGGGAAGAGCCTGGAATCTTGAATGTCAAAGGCTTTCCATGACTGTCATCTGCGGCGCGGCCTCAGGGGCCAGTAATAGCGGTGTTTGCTCAGTTGTGTCTGGCTCTCTGCGATCCCATGGACTGTAGCCCGCCAGGCTTCTCTGTTCATGGGCTTCTCCAGGCAAGAATACTGGAGTGGGTTGTCATTCCCTTCTCCAGAGGATCTTCCCAACCCAGGGATCAAACCCAGGTGTCCCGCATTGCAGGCAGATTCTTTACCGTCTGAGCTACAGGGATGTCTTGGGGACAGTAAGACAGGAGAAAGGTTCCAGCTGCTCAGATACCATCCGCTACACACCCCCAAAGGGAGCTGAGCTTTGTGAAGACACCTCTCTGCCTACGTCTCCATATGTGGTAGGAGTTTCTTGTGCGAAAGTGAAGGAGTCAGGAGAGCCATTCGTGTGGCCGCCCAAGGAACCAGACTCACAGCTCTCGAGGCTGGGTGTTCCCAGTTGCTTACGGGCCTGATTGTCCTTGTTAATCTCGGGCAGGGGGAGGGTGTGTGTGCAGAGGAGCTTCCTCAGAGAGTGTTTTCATGCGCATTTCCGGAGACAGGATCTGATCAGCCTATTTTTCACTATCCAGTGTCACAGGCTCCTATTTGACAGTGCCTGGAGTCAAGCCTCCTCATAGGTGGCTGGGCTTCCTTCCGCCCAGCCTGGCTGGAGCCTTTAATAGGGATTCCTGGTTCAGTGGTGTGGCCAGGGTGGCAGGGTCACTTGGCACATAGCCTGACAGCTCTGTGCAGGAGGGAACATCTGTTTGGCCTCTCTCCCAGCAGCCTCTGCTTACAGGAAGGCTCCTAAAGGTCTGTGGATCCTCCCAGGACAGGCATCAGAATATTTTTATTTTTTAATTAGGATTTTCTTTTTAGTTTTGTTGTTTGAAATAAAGTCATTCATAGGGAGCTTAGAAAGTTTAGAAACTATAGGAAGATGAAATGAAGGAGGAAAGAAAAAACCACTCCTGATCACTCCCCAGAGTCTACCATTTTTAGTGAATTTCCTTCTTGTCTTTTTTTTCCTTACATGGTTTCTTTATTTGCTCACTTTCCCCATGTTGTTATAAACTCTTAAACACATTTTACTGGGTGCATGGATCTACCATGGTTTACTTAATTCCTTCCCTCCTGTTTCATATTTTTTTGTGTTTTTCAGTTTTTTCTTTCTATTGAAAATAGTACTCCAACAAACATCTTTAGACATATAGCCTCTTGCAGATAGTTTCCTTGGGGCAGAGGTCCAAGAAGTGGGATTAAGTTAAAATCACAGATGCATTAAGGCCTTTGTTACGTATCACATTTGTGAAAGGATTGCTACCACATTGCAAAACCATTAGCAGAGGTCAAAAATGTGTCCCATGACCTAGGCTCTGGCCTGGTGGTTTACAGCTACAGGTGATTGGACGCCCAAGGACATCTGTAGTGTCTGGGGGCATGTTCAGCGCTCACAGTGGGACAGATACTCCTGGTGTCTGTTGGGTAAAGGCCAGGGGTGCGGCTCAGTACCCTATAACGTACGTTACGGCCACACACAGCGAAGAATCAGCTCTTCCTCAATGTCACAGGCACCGAGGTTGAGGAACTCGACTGTAACTGTCAACTGGATCACAGCCCTTTTCAGACAGAAAAATACAGACTCTTCTCAGTCCAGGTTCAGGAGCAGCGGTCAGCTGCTGTGGCTCCTGTCAGTGTTTGGTGACGTTGATGTTGAAACTGGTGTGACACGAGTTCAGTGTGTCATTTTCGAGGACTTGGCAACCTGCTCCAGAATCAGATTTCACCTTGACCTGCCGAGGCACCACTCAAAGTACCCCTTCCTCCAGGGCCCTGAGAATCCTTACTGGGCACTTGCCAGTGGTTCAGTCCAGACCACTGCCACCCATCGGAGATGTTCTAATACAATTATACTTCAAGAGGGGGCCATATTCTCTGTTTTTGCTAAGTATTTTGGGATTCTGTGCAAATTTACTTACATGTCAGTTCAGTTCAGTTGCTCAGTCGTGTCTGACTCTTTGTGACACCCTGGACTGCAGCACGCCAGGCTTCCCTGTCCATCACCACATCCTGGAGCTTGCTCAAACTCACGTCCATTGAGTCAGTGATGCTATTCAACCATCTCATCCTCTGTTGTTCCTTCTCCTCCTTCCTTCAGTCTTTCCCAGCATCAGGGTCTTTTCCAGTGAGTCAGTTCTTTGCATCAGGTGGCCAAGGTGTTGGAGCTTCAGCTTCAGCATCAGTCCTTCCAATGAATATTTAGGACTGATTTCCTTTAGGATGGACTGCTTTGGTCTCCTTGCAGTCCAAGGGACTCTCAAGAGTCTTCCTCCAACACCACAGTTCAAAAGCATCAATTCTTCTATGCTCAGCTTTCTTTATGGTCCAACTCTCATCATTTATACATGACTACTGGAAAAACCATAGCTTTGACTAGACAGACCTTTGTTAGTCAAGTAATGTCTCTGCTTTTTAATTTGCTGTCTAGGTTGATCATAACTTTTCTTCCAAGGAGTAAGTGTCTTTTAATTTCATGGCTGCAGTCACCATCTGCAGTGATTTTGGAGCCCAGAAAAATAAAGTCTCTCACTGTTTCCATTGTTTGCCCATTTGTTTGCCATGAAGTGATGGGACCAGATGCCATGATCTTTGTTCTTTGAATGTTGAGTTTTAAGCCAGCTTTTTCACTCCCTTCTTTCACCTTCATCAAGAGGCTCTTTAGTTCCTCTTCGCTTTCTGCCATCAGGGTGGTGTCGTCTGCATATCTGAGGTTATTGATATTTCTCCCAGCAATCTTGATTCCAGCTTGTGCTTCATCCAGCCCAGCATTTTGCATGATGTACTCTGCATAGAAGTTAAATAAGCAGGGTGATAATACACGTCGACTTACATGTCACCTCATTCCAAATCCACAGTAGGCTCTGAGCAATATGCCAAAACCCTCAGACTCTGAGGACAGAATCTCAAAGTCACCTGTGTAGCATGTGGTAGGGCCAGCTGGCTCTTCCCAGTATCTGTCCTCCCTTTCCTCTGCTGGTAATAGAATCCCCAACTTTTAGTTGGT
Source organism: Bubalus kerabau (assembly GCF_029407905.1). Taxonomy (NCBI): domain Eukaryota; kingdom Metazoa; phylum Chordata; class Mammalia; order Artiodactyla; family Bovidae; genus Bubalus; species Bubalus kerabau. The sequence continues at coordinate 16,884,771 of NC_073643.1, forward strand.
CAGTGGCTTCTCAGAATCGATACCTCATTTCCTAGACTTTCACAGCCGCCCAATGGCTTATGACTGGAAAGGCTGCATGTGACTTCTGGTGGTACCGTGTCACAGACGCAGTGTGCCCCTCTTCACTGACAGAAGAGATGTGGGTGTGCTGGCTTGACCTAGAGTAGCCACCCTAGACCAGGAGGTGGAAGTCGAGTTTGGAGGATGGCAGAGCAATAATACAGAAGGAGCCTGGGTCTTTGATGATCGCGGTGGTACTCTTAACCACTAGGCTTCACTTCTCAGAGAGTAACCTTATGTTTAATTTAAACCACTGTTTGGTGTCTGTTACAGCTGAGGGGTCTGTTAATCCTCATTGACATAATTGATGTCAGCCTCTCTCATTTCAAAGATATAAATGGAAGCCTGAATGGATTACATCAGGCTCAGTTCATGGTGCCTTTTCTGTTGGCTGTCTGGGAGTTTGCTAAATAAGATTTTTAAAATATGTGAATCATTTAAGAGAAATGGTATGTTTTGGGATACCTTATGAGGTTGATAACACAAAAGAAGACCAAAGAATTGGGAGGAAAGCAAAGGTTTTAGCATAAGAGATGAAAGTCAGAGCATACTCAGGAAAGGGGAAAAACAAAACATCCTTTATTTTTCAGGGTTAGATCCTCTGAAGCTGGGAGTAGCTACTCTAACGACACCCTTGGTGAGATAGTGATCCTGTTTTCGCAGTTGGCATGTCTGAATGCAAAGACTGTTTATAGAGCAGCGTAATTAGTAGATACTTCATGGAAGTGATTGCTGCCGGTTCAATTATTCTTTAATAGATTGGCTAGATCAAGGCGCTGCTCGGTAAGGAGAATCAATCTTTCTTTTCTCCCTATCACGGTAAGTGAGCATTCATCATTTATTATGCGTATCCCCTTGGTTTCATTTCACTCACAAAGGAAATGTATGTCTTTTCTTAAAATATACAGATTTCTTTCCCCTGGGGTCTAGCAAGTAAAGGAAAAGATAATCTGCATCCCATTGAGTTAGAAGAAAGCTGTGTCTGCACATCACCTAAGCAACCAGTTACTCAGGGCAATTCCGCCAAAACACCCATCGATTCTGTGAAAAATCCATCAGCCTGGTTGCGAGGCATCCCACAGCCTTCTGTTTGCCCTTCCTGGGTTGAGTAACTGAATTTCTCGTTTTCTGCTGCCTGTATTGGCTTCCTAAAGACCCTGCTGCAGATAGAGCTTTGATTTCATAGAGGAAGTCATCTATCTTTAAAACTCCCATCTTTAAAATTCACTAGGACCTCACTCACCATTATCAGAACATTCTCTGCAATGAAGTTCAATTGCCCAGTTCAGCATAGAGGGTCAGATGAAACCCAGTCCCTTGGACGAGAAGAAACAATTTAAAAGATGATCGTTACTTGGCTTTTTCCATTTTCTTCTTCCCAGTGCCCAGAAGATAGTTTTTCTTGGCTCTGGGACTAAATGGAGTGGACACCTGGTCCAGATTTACTTGGATCTTTCTCTAGGCAACTGATTCGTGCTGGAAAATATGCATATACCACGTAGGCTCATACCAAAGACAAGCGAAAGCTTCCATTTATGCTGTCTCTTTGATTTAATTTCTGCCTTCTGAAGGTGAAGTCAGCCCAGGCAAGCCTCATCCGCTGCTTCAACGGCACAGAAAAGAGGTTGGCCTGGCTGACTGCATGATTACCACAGCGTAGCAGAACCTTGGCAGCAGCCTTTCAAGCAGGGAGCTGTGTTTCTGAAGACTGTTTGCATCACAAAAGAGAAATTCTGAGATGTACCAAGATTCAACATACAAGATGCATGGATGACCAGCCCTGCGGACACCCTCTTTTCTATGCCAAGTTACTCTTCTAATCTGCGTGTGACTGGCCTACTTTCATTTAGCCTCCTCCTCTCACATCCCTTGGTTTAGCCGGTTACATAAGCTGCCACGCCTCGATTCTATCTGTTGTTTTCAACTCTCACTTCAACCTATGGTGTGCTAGAGTCGGCTCTGATGGCTTATGAAAGTGTGCATTGCTCTTCCCATGTCATGTTCAATAACATGACATTGGTAGCTTGAAATCAGGCATGGAAAGGTAATTGTATGTAGAAACCAGCAAATCCTACAAATAGGGCTCCCCACTGCCCCCAGGAACCAGCTGTTAAACATTCTCTACCATCCAACTGGTTTTAGTCCTTTTAAGTCCTTTAAAATAAGGATCGATTTTATTTTGACAAATGTTTAATTCTATCCTCAGTCCTAGAATAACAGAAAAAGAGTATCAATCCTGGACAAAATGGTTATATGTGCTCTATGTATGTCCGATTAGAACTGGACATGGAACAATAGACTGGTTCCAAATTGGGAAAGGAGTATGTCAAGGCTGTATGTTGTCACCCTGCTTATTTAACTTATATGCAGAGTACATTATGAGAAATACTGGACTGGATGAAGCACAAGCTGGAATCAAGATTTTTGGGAGAAATATCAATAACCTCAGATATGCAAATGACACCACACTTATGGCAGAAAGCAAAGAAGAACTAAAGAGCCACTTGATGAAAGTGAAAGAGGAGAGTGAAAAAGTTGTCTTAAAACTCAACATTCAGAAAACTAAGATCATGGCTAAGGGATTAAGATCATGGTCCCATCACTTCATGGCAAATAGATGGGGAAACAGTGACAGACTTTATTTCCTTGGGCTCCAAAATCACTGCAAATGGTGACTGCAGCCATGAAATTAAAAGATGCTTGCTCCTTGGAAGAAAAGTTATGACCAACCTGCTGCTGCTGCTGCTAAGTCGCTTCAGTCATGTCCGACTCTGTGCGACCCCATAGATGGCAGCCCATCAGGCTCCCACGTCCCTGGGACTCTCCAGGCAAGAACACTGGAGTGGGTTGCCATTTCCTTCTCCATATGACCAACCTAGACAGCAAATTAAAAAGCAGAGACATTACTTTGCCAACGAAGGTCTGTCTAGTCAAGGCTATGGTTTTTCTAGTAAGTCATGTATGGATGTGAGAGTTGGACCCTTAAGTTGAACACTGAAGAATTGATGCTTTTGAACTGTGGTGTTGAAGAAAACTCATGAGAGTCCCTTGGACTGCAAGGAGATCCAGCCAGTCAATCCTAAAGGAAATCAGTCCTGAATATTCATTGGAAGGACTGATGCTGATGCTGAAACTCCAATACTTTGGCCTCCTGATGTGAAGAACTAACTCATTGGAAAAGACCCTGATGCTGGGAAAGATGAAGGTGGGAGGAGAAAGGAGTGACAGAGGATGAGATGGTTGGATGGCATCACTGACTCAATGGACATGAGTTTGAGTCAACTCTGGGAGTTGGTGATGGACAGAGGCCTGGCGTGCTGCAGTCCATGGGGTCGCAAAGAGTTGGACATGATTGAGCAACTGAACTGATATATGCCTACAGAGTTTTCTTCAGAACAAGCTCCTCCAAATTGGTCCCCCTCCCTTCCTTCATGACTCTGATCTACCTCTAAGCCAGCCTCAGCAAGGCTGGACTACCTGGAACTTCCCTGACCATTCTTCTCTGTCAGAACTTTTTCTAAAAAAAAAATTATTGGAATATAGTTGATTTACAATGTTGTATTAGTTTCAGGGGTACAGCAAAGTGAGTCAGTTATACATATATGTATATTCACTCTTTTTTAGGTTATTTTCCCATGTAGGTCATTACTGAGTATTAAGTGGAGTTCCCTATGCTATACAGTAGGTCCTTGTTGGCTGTCTTATCTTATATATAGTAGTGTGTGTATGTTTATCCTGAGCTCCTGATTTATTTCTTCTTCCTAGTATTTCCCCTTTGGTAACTGTAAGTTTATTTTTGAGATCTGTAATAAGTTTATTTTTGATATCTCTTAAGTCTGTTTCTATTTTATAAATAAGTTCATTTGTGTCATTTTAAAAAATTAGGTTCCACCTGTAAGTGATATCTTATAATGTTTGTCTTTGTCTGACTTAGTTCACTTAGTATGATCATCTCTAGGTCTGTCCATGTTGCCACAGATGGCATTATTTCATTCTTTTTATGGCTGAGTAATATTCCATCATATATATATATATGTACCACATCTTTATTCATTTGTTCATGGACTAGGTTGCTTCCATGTCTTGGCTATTATAAATAGTTAAAACTCTTAACTTAAAAAAAAACCCCCACATTTCTATATTCACAGATAAAAACAACTATGGACTTGTATAGTACTATAGTACTTAGTTATTAAAAAAAATCCACATATAAATGGATTCATGCAGTTCATACCATGTTGTTCAAGGGTCAACTAAGGTATAAACCTTAAAAATATATATAAGATCTCTATATGAGGAAACCTACAAAATTCTGATGAAAGAAATCAAAGAACTAAACAAATGGAGAGAGATTACATATCCATGGATATGAAGACAGTATTGCCAAGACGTCAGTTTTTCCCACCTTGGTCTGTAGATTCACAGCAATCCCAATCAAAATTGCATTCGGCTAGTTATTTTGTGGATATCAACAAACTAATTCTAAAATTCATACAGAGAGGCAAAAGATCCAGAATAACTAACATGATATTGAAGAACAGCAAAATCAGAGGACTGTCAATACCTGACTCTAAGCCTTACCGTAAAGCTACAGTAGTCAAGATAGTGTAGTATTCACAGAAGAATAGACAAATAGACCAATAGAATAAAGAGCCCGGAAATAGACCCCAATAAATACAATCAAGTGATCTTTGACCAAGGAGTAAAGGGAAATAGAATGGAGGAATGATAGTCCTTTTAACAAACAGAACTGGAGCAACTGGACATCCACATGCAAAAAAATAAACCTAGACACAGAGCTTACACCCTTCACAAAAATTAACTTAAAATGGTTCACAGTCCTAAATATAAAAGGCAAAACTATAAAACTCTTAGAAAATAACATAGAAAATCTAAAATGACTGAGGGTATGGCAATGGCTTTTTAGATAAAGCACCAAAGACATGATCTAGGAAATAAATAATTAATAAGCTGGATTTCATTAAAATTGCAACACTATGCTCTGCAAAAGACAGTGTCAAGAGAATGAGAACAAACCATGGGATAGGAGAAGATATCTGCCAAAAACGTGTCCGATGAAGGACCTCTATCCAAAAGAAACAATTCTTAAGCTCAGCAATAAGAAAGCAAACATTTAAAAAATGATTTTTAAAATAAGCAAATGACCTGAATGAACATTGCATCAAAGAAGATGGCAAATGAGCATATGAAAAGATGCTCAGCATCATATGTCATTCAGTTCAGTTCAGTCACTCAGTCGTGTCCGACTCTTTGTGACCCCATGAATCGCAGCATGCCAGGCCTCCCTGTCCATCACCAACTCCCAGAGTTCACTCAAACTCATGTCCATCAAGTCGGTGATGCCATCCAGCCATCTCATCCTCTGTCGTCCCCTTTTCCTCCTGCCCCCAATCCCTCCCAGCATCAGAGTCTTTTCCAATTAGGCAACTCTTCACATGAGGTGGCCAAAGTACTGGAGTTTCAGCTTTAGCATCATTCCTTCCAAAGAACACCCAGGACTGATCTCCTTTAGAATGGACTGGTTGGATCTCCTTGCAGACCAAGGGACTCTCAAGAGTCTTCTCCAACACCACAGTTCAAAAGCATCAATTCTTCAGCGCTCAGCCTTCTTCACAGTCCAACTCTCACATCCATACATGACCACAGGAAAAACCATAGCCTTGACTAGACGAACCTTTGTTGGCAAAGTAAGTGTCTCTGCTTTTGAATATGCTATCTAGATTGGTCATAATTTTCCTTCCAAGGAGTAAGTCATTATGTCATTAGGTAATTGCAAATTAAACCAACAGTGAGATACCACTGCATACTACTAGAATGGTCCAAACCCAGAACACTGACAATACCAAATGTTGTCAAGGATGTGGAGCCACAGGAACTCTCCAGTTATTGTGGAGTTGCAAAGTGATAACAGCCACTTTGGATGACAGCTCAGCGGTTTCTTTCCAAACTAAACATATTCTTAGCATACAATCCAGAAGTCATGCTCAGCAGTCGTTTACTCAAGTCGGTTGAAAACTCGTGTCCACACAGAAACCTGCACATACATGTTTATAGTAGCTTTATTCATGATTGCCCAAATTTGGAAGTAACCAAATGGCTGCTAGGAAAATGAGTAAATAAACTGGCACGTCCAAATAATGGAATATGATTCAAAGCTAAGAAGAATGAGCTATCAAGCCATGAAAAGACAGAGAAGAAGCTTAAATGCTTATCACTAAATGATTAAAGTCCATCTAAAAAGATCATATACCCATACGATTGCAACTATATGACATTCTGGAAGAGGTAGAACTATGGAGACAGTAAAAAGGTCAGTGGTTTCCAAGAGTTAGCGGGTTAGATGAAGAGGTTCCCTGGTAGATCTGATGGTAAAGAATCTGCCTGCAATGCAGGAGACCCGGGTTCAAGCCCTGGGTTGAGAAGATCCCCTGTAGAAAGGAATGGCAACCCACTCCAGTATTCTTACCTGGAGAATTCCATGGAGAGACCATGGGGTTGCAAAGGATTGGACACGACTGAGCGACGTATGTACATGAAGGGGTACAGCACAGAGGATTTTTAGGGCAGTGGGATGATACTATCATGATGGGTACATGCCATTATACATTTGTCAAAACCTGTAGGGTGTACAACACCAAGAGCAAATCCAGTATAAACTATGGACTTGGGGTGATGATGGGGTGTCACTGTAGGCTCATCACCTGTCACACAGGTACTACCCTAGTGGGGGACGTTGGTCATGAGGCGGCCATGCGTGTGTGGGGGCGGGCGGTCTATGGGAAATCTTTGTATCTTCCTCTCAATTTTTCTGTGAATCTCAAGCTGCTCTACAAAATAGTCTTTAAAAAAAAATTGGATTATGGTTATATAGGAAATTGTTTCTGTAGTTTAAAGAAGTATTTAGAGATGAAATGTCATAACGTCTGTAATTTTTCTTTAAAAATACTTCAGAAGAAAATGAAACAAATGTGGGAAAATGTTAACAACTGTTAAAGCTGAAGGATGGCTATGTGGAGGCTATGATTTTCTGCTCCTATTATATGTTTGAAAATTTTCATCACAGTCATTTCAAAAGCACTTCTAGTCATGGAATCTATAAATTTGGTCAATCTCAAGTAGAACTGCTCCTCAGTCCCCTGAAATCTGGGCCTGTATGACTCAGGGTTGTCAACCAGTCAGATTGTTTCAATCACAGTAAAAAGCCTGCCTTGAAAAAGATTCCCTGGAGGGGGAAATGGCAACCCACTCCAGTATTCTTGCCTGGAGAATCCCCATGGACAAAGGAGCCTGGTGGGCTACAGTCCGTGTCCATGGGGTTGCCAGAGAGTCGAACGTGGCTGAGAGACTGAGCCCTGAGTGTCTGTGTTCCCACGGGCTTAGCTCAGGCTCTTGTGTCTGCAGTGGGCAGGATGAGGAGTGACTGACCAGCAGGCTTTTCCCAGTTCAGCTGGAGGGAGTTCAGTGCAGTACACATTTCATTATCTTACTTTGTTGCTTTTTGTGATTGTACAGACTGACTGAAAATAGCTGTTTTTCACTAACCCTCCTAAGTTTGACCCCGCTCATGTAATCAGAATAATATTTAAAAATGCACAAAAATATATTTTCTTGTAGTGACACCTCTTTGATGTAACAGGGAATCCTTTGCTTTTAGAGATCTTTTGTTTCATTCTATCTGGTTATATGGAGATCTTTGTTCTTTCAGGAGGTTTTTAACCTAGCGTCTTTTTTCTGGCTTCAGGAATCTCCACAGAACATGCCCGTGGGCTCCTTGCCTTCTCAACCCTCCCTGCCGAACCTTGTTCTGTACTTGCCCCTCAGACTATGAGACTCCAGCAACCCTGGATTGCACCGGGTGTTTCTTGCCCTTGGTGTGGGACCTCAAAGGAACCGAAATCCCAACTCTTATCCTCATCCCCTTGGCCAGATCTCTTGATTCTGGGCTTCCAAGTTCCCTCCTGCTGAGGCTTGAGTTCTTGAAGAGAACCACAAAGCTGAGACAGGACAGTCTGTGGTCTTGGACAGCCCATGGAATCTTGGTTTCATCTCATAACGAGAGTAATAAAAGCCATTTTTTATCTGCCTTGCAGGGCTGTTATGAGGATCAAAAGAAGGAAAGTCTACCCAAGTCTAAGCTTTGTGTTAAAGCCCAGTACAAATGTTTCCTGTTACCTATTTCTATATAATTTGGTTTTTAATGTTACATAGTATCTTTAGTGACTCTCCCCATAGCCAATGTTGTTATTAATATCTGTTTACTCATCTGGAATAAAAAAGGTTTAATGCAATATTTTCTACCTGGAAAAGTTGTGAATAAGGAAAAAGGGGGTCAGTGTCTTCAGCAACAGCCCGTTAAATGCCCCTGTAAAGAGGATGCCTGGGCCTACCCGGGTGCGCATCTCTAAAACAGGTTCCTGCTCTGGTCACTGGCTACAGATCTGGCTCCTGTTCATTTGGGAACCGCTGACGTTGAATTTTCACCAGCTTTGATTTTCCATCAACCTTCATTTCTTCCTTCCTCCCTCCCTGGCTTCCCAAGCTTCTGTGCTGTTCAGACCTTTGGCACACAGGACTGCTGACATGCCTTTTGTACAGCAAGTTGTTGTGTTCTACTTTTAGAAGTAAACAGAATCAAATGTTATTTTTTTTAATAAATTTTTTTAAAATTTATTTTTCATATTCTTTTCCATGGTGGTTTATCCCAAGATATTGAATAGTCCTGTGCTATACAGGACTTTGTTGTTTATCCATTCTGGGTATAATTGCATCTGCTAACCCCAGATCTCCATCCATCCCTCCCTTCCCCTCACTCTCCCTCGATGACCACAAGTCTGTTCTCTGTGTCTGTGACTCTTTCTGTTTCATAGAGAAGTTCATTGGTGTCATATTTTAGTTTCCACCTGTAAGTGATATCATATGGCATTTGTCCTTCTCTTTGATTTGTTTCACTTAACATGATAGTCTCTAGGTCCATCCATGTTGCTGCAAATGGCATCATTTCATTCTTTATGATGGCTGAGTAGTATTCCATTGTATCACATTGTACCACATCTTTATCCATTCATCTGCTGGTGGGCATTTAGGTCGTTTCCATATCGTGGCTGTTGTAAATAGTTCTGCTGTGAACATAGGAGTTCATGTTTCTCTTTTTAAATATTTATGTATTTGGCTGTGCTGGATCTTAGTTTTGGCATGTGGGATCTTTAGTTGTGGCATGAAAATTCTTAGTTGCGGCATAGAGGATCTAGTTCCCTGATCAGGGGTTGAATCCAGGACCCCTGGATTGGGAGCATGGAGTCTTAGCCACTGGACCACCAGCGAAGTCCTTGTATCTTATTTATTTATGGTTTTCTTTGGATATGTGCCCAGGAATGGGATTGCTGTGTCATAAAGCAACTCTATTTTTAGTCTTTTGAGGAACCTCTATTCTGTTTTCCATGATGGTTGCACCAGTTTACATTTCTACCAGCGATTGTAAGAGGGTTCCCGTTTTTCCACACACTCTCCAGCATTCGTTATTTGTATAGTCCTGTTTTAGAGTTGAGCAGAGTGAGGTCTGGAGAGTTTGAAGGGGTTCCCCCAAGGTCCTACCATTGGTAAATGACAGAATTCTTTCTCAGCCCACATGTATCCACATCTTATGCAGTTTCTGTACATCCAGCAGGTTCTTAACTCAGCACCTTTTTTTTTTTTGCTTAATTAAAAAAAAAATCTTTTTCAAAGTTTATTTTCAATTGGAGGAAAACTGCTTTACAATGTTGTGTTGGTTTCTGCCATACAACATCACAAATCAGCCATAATTATGCATATATCACCTCTCCGTGAGCTTCCCTCACCTCCCCAGTCCCACCCCTCTAGGTCATCACAGAGCGCCGGGCTGGGCTCCCTGTGTTATATAGTGACTTCTTACAAGTTATCTATTTTACACATGGTAGTATACACATGTTGATGCTACTTTCTTCATTCATCCCACTCTCTCCTTCTCCACACTGTCCACTGTGTTTCTCTATATCTGAGTCTCCCTTCCTCCCTACAAAGAAGTTATCAATACATACCAGTTTTCTAATTCCATTCTGATCTGATCTGATGTGTTCATATATGATAATTTGTTTTTCTCTTTCTCACCTACTTCACTCTGTATAACAGGCTCTAGGTTCATCCACCTCACTAGAACAGACTCAAACTTGTTCTTTTTATGGCTGAGTAATATTCCATTGTGTGTATGTATGACATCTTCTTTATTCATTCATCTGCTGATGGATATCTAGGTTGCTTCTGTGTCCTGGCTATGGTAAATAGTGCTTCTGTGAACATTGTCTTTTTCATTTATGGCTTTCTCAGGATATATGCCCAGTAGTGATATTGCTGGGCTATATGGTAGTTTTATTCCTAGTTTTTTTCCTCCATACTGTTCTCCATAGTGGCTGTTATTAATATGCATTCCCACCATCAGTGCAAGAGGGTTCCCTTTTCTCCACACCCTCTCCAGCATTTATTTGTAGACTTTTTGATAATGGCCTTCCTGACTGGTGTGATAGAATACCTTGTTACAGTTTTGATTTGCCTTTCTCTAACAAATAGTGATGCTAAGCATCTTTTTACGTGTTTATTGGCCATCTGAACTTAGCGTCTTTTGTCTGACTTCAGGAGATCACCTACAAAAACTTATATGTATGTACATTTTTCTAGATAGAGAGTCCACATTTGCCAAGGGGTCTTCAAGAGATGCAAGACTTAAAAATAAAGAACACGCTGTCCATTTTGCCTGGCATAGAGCCAGTGTTCAACATTTGTGTGCTGGATTGAACTGAGGCCAAGTAGGGGGTGGGGAGGCAGGTCTCAGAGGGATACCACTCTGTTTATCCTGAAGAGCACCCTGTGGGGAATGACCCCCCTGTTGTAACAGCTGCAGTCTCGGCTATGGTGACTCAGAGAACACACATAGAGGTTGGGGAGGAGGCCAGGAAAATTTCATGATGGCTAGATAGCCTGTGAACGTTTCATACCATGAACAGTATGAAAAGGCAAAAAGATATGACACTGAAAGATGAACTCGCCAGGTCGGTAGGTGTCCAATATGCTACTAGAGAAGAGTAGAGAAATAGCTCAGGAAAGAATGAAGAGGCTGAGCCAAAGCAAAAACAACACCCAGTTGTAGATATGACTGGTGATGGAAGTAAAGTCCGATGCTGTAAAGAACAATATTGCATAGGAACCTGGAATGTTAGGTCCATGAATCAAGGTAAATTGGAAGTGGTCAAACAGGATATGGCAAGAGTGAACATCAGCATTTTAGGAATCAGTGAACTAAAATGGACTGGAATGGGTGAATTTAATTTAGATGACCATTATATCTACTATTGTGGGCAAGAATCCCTTAGAAGAAATGGAGTAGCCAAGTCAACAAAAGAGTTTGAAATGCAGTAGTATTTGGGTAAAATCTCAAAAATGACAGAATGATCTCTGTTTGTTTCCAAGGCAAACCTTTCAGTATCAGTATTCCAAGTCTGTGCCCCAGCCACTAATGCTGAAGAAGCTGAAGTTGAACGGTTCTATGAAGACCTACAAGGCCTTCTAGAAGTAACACTAAAAAAGATGTCCTTTTCATCATAGGGAGCTGGGATGCAAAAGTAGCAAGTCAGAAGATACCTGGAGTAACAGGCAAGTTTGGCCTTGGAGTGCAAAATGAAGCAGGGCAAAGGCCAACAGAGTTTTACCAAGAGAACACGCTGGTCAGAGCAAGCACTCTCTTCCAACAACACAAGACAACTCTACACGTGGACATCACCAGATCGTCAATACCAAAACCAGATTGATGGCATTCTTTGCAGGCGAAGATGGAGAAGCTCTCTATAGTCAGCAGAAACAAGACCAGGAGCTGACTGTGGCTCAGATCATGAACTCCTTATTGCCAAATTCAGACTTACTGAAGAAAATAGGGAAAACCACCAGACCATTCAGGTATGACCTAAGTCAAATTCCTTAAGATTATACAGTGGAAGTGACAAATAGATTCAAGGGATTAGATCCGATAGACAGAGTGTCTGAAGAACTATGGACAGAAGTCCGTAACATTGTACAGGAGGTTGTGATCAAAACCATCCCCAAGTAAAAAAAATGCCAAAGGCAAAATGGTTGTCCAAGGAGGCCTTTCAAATAGCTGAGAAAAGAAGCAAAAGGCAAAGGAGAAAAGGAAAGATACATCCATCTGAATGCAGAGTTCCAAAGAATAGCAAGGAGGGATAAGAAAGCCTTCCTCAGTGATCAATGCAAATAAATAGAGGAAAACAGTAGACTGGGAAAAACTAGAGATCTCTTCAATAAAATTAGAGATACCAGGGGAGCATTTCATGCAAAGATGGGCACAATAAAAGACAGAAATGGTGTGGACCTAACAGAAGCAGAAGATATTAAGAAGAGGTGGCAAGAAGACACAGAAGAACTATACAAAAAAGATCTTTAAGACCCAGATAACCATGATGCTGTGATCACTCACCTAGAGCCAGCATCTTGGAGTATGAGGTCAAATGGGCCTTTGGAAGCATCACTACAAACAAACCTAGTGGAGGTGATGGAATTCTAGCTGAGCTATTTCAAATCCTAAAAGATGATGCTGTGAAATTGCTGCACTCAATTAACCAGCAATTTTAGAAAACTCAGCAGTGGCCCTAGGATGGAAAAGGTCAGTTTTCATTCCAATCCCAAAGAAGAGCAGTGCTAAAGATTATTCAAATTACTCCACAATTGCACTCATCTCACACACTAGCAAATTCTAATGCTAAATTCTCCAAGCCAGGCTTCAACAGTACATTAACTGAGAACTTTCATATGTTCAAGATGGATTTATAAAAGGCAGAGGAAGCAGAGATCAAATTGCCAACATCCACTGGATCATAGAAAAAGCAAGAGAGTTCCAGAAAAACATCTACTTCTGCTTCATTGACTATGCCAAAGCCTTTGAATGTGTAGATCACTACAAACTGTGGAAAATTCTTAAAAGAGATAGGAACACCAGACCACCTTACCTGCCTCCTGAGAAATCGGTGTACAGGTCAAGAAGCAACAATTAGAACCAGGCATGGAACAACAGACTGGTTCCAAATTGGGAAAGGAGTATGTCAAGGCTGTATATTGTCACCTTGCTTATTTAACTTTTATGCAGAGTACATCATGTAAAATGCCAGGCTGGCTGAAGCACAAGCTGGAATCAAGATTTCTGGGAGAAATATCAATAATCTCAGATATGCAGATAACACCACCCTTCTGGCAGAAAGCAAAGAAGAACTAAAGAGACTCTTGAAAGTAAAAGAGGAGAGTGAAAAAGCTGGCCTAAAACTCAGCATCCAAAAAACGAATACCATAGCATCTGGTCCCATCACTTTATGGCATATAGATGGCGAAACAGTGACAGACTTGATTTTTTTGGGCTCCAAAATCACTGCAGATGGTAACTGCAGCCTTGAAATTGAAAGACGCTTACTCCTTGGAAGAAAAGTTATGACCAACCTAGACAGCATATTAAAAAGCAGATAGATTGCTTTGCCAACAAAAGTCCGTCTAGTCAAAGCTTTGGTTTTTCCAGTAGTCATGTATGGATGTGAGAGTTGGACCATAAAGAAAGCTGAGCATAAAAGAATTGATGCTTTTGAACTGTGTTGGAGAACACTCTTGAGAGTCCCTTGTACTGCAAGGAGATTAAACCAGTCAATTCTAAAGGAAATCAGTCCTGAATATTCATTGGAAGGACTGATGTTGAAGCTGAAACTCCAATACTTTGGCCAACTGATGCGAAGAACTGACTCCTTAGCAAAGACCCAGATCCTAGGAAAAATTGAAGGCAGGAGGAGAAGGGGATGACAGAGGATGGGGTGGCTGGATGGGATCACCAACTTGATGGACATGAGTTTGAGCAAGCTCTGGGATTTGGTGATGGACAGGGAAGCCTGGCATGCTTCAGTCCATGGGGTTGTAAAGAGTCAGACACAACTCAGCAACTGAAATGAACTGAACTGAGATAGCCTGTAACCCAGGACATACTCAGCTCACCTGAAGAAGGCTGATCCCTGATGAAGTCTATGGAGAGAGAAGTGTTGAAAGAGAAATGTCCTTCCCCTCTCCTAGACTTGTAGTGTGGTGGCCAGCTGAGGGGTTCCTGCATCTTCTCTGGGTGAACGGACCCTCTAGGACTTTCCTAGAAGCAAAGAAATGAAACCTTCTTGAGGAGACTGCCTTCGTCAGCCAGCCCAAGGCTCATTACAGAGTGAGACAAAGTGGAGAGTTGAGCTTCCCAACCTTAAGCAGAGAAGAAAAATGAATAGAAGGCTCTGGCAAAGGAACTGCAACACGTGTGGAGATCAAGGAGCATAACTGTCCAGCCAGTTGTCATCCTGGCAACTGGACCAGCCTCCAGCTCTCTCATTTGGCATCTTAAAGAACTAGACATGGATCACAGTTTGGCATTCATTCAGAGACATGAAGTAAAATCATGACATTTTTATTTTAACAACAGAATATTACAGAACACATGCTATTAGAATGCATAAAATCTGACTAACCTGGGCAGTAGAAACAAGCATGAACACCCCCCTCTGCCCCTGCCCAAGTCAGGCCTCCATTATGGGATGTTTTTGGTCTTTTGTGTTTCACAGGATGTGTTTAGGGGAGAGATTTCCGTGGCCACCGAAACACAGAGAAACTCGGTGCCCAAAAAAAGAATGAGGGGAAATAAGAGCCTGCGTGTGTGTCCCGTGGTAAACAATGAGGCCGGAAGCATCCATCTGGAATGCGGTCAAAAAATACAACTGCCTGCTGAAATGCTGGGGACCAGCGCTCTGAAAACGGAGCAAGCCCTTACCCAGACTTTGCTGGAGAGCATGTAAAAGAGTCGGGGTGCGGGAGTGCATTGAATGAGGAGAAGTTGGGAGCAAGAATCTGTAGCAGCCAAATTGTGTGTGTGTGTGTGTGCGTGCGTGCATCAGGCAGAGACAGAGCAGGGAGAGAAGCTCAAGTCCCATTGTTGGAAATGCCTCTGAGTTTAAAATTCCACCCACAACCCATCTCGGTTCCTTTCAGTGGAGGCCTGGCTCCAGACTCGGGTTATGGCAGCTTCTTGAAGGGACCCTGAATATAAAAGCATGAGAAGAAATACAGGATATGTTTCAAGAGCTTTTAATGCTTCTTAACCAGGTTATGGTGAAGAGGAGAGGTTCATGCAGCAAGCTGGCGTTATTTTAATTCACCTAGTGGAAGATTATTGAAGCATTTATCATATAATTAGGGTCAAGAATGAATCTGGCATCATTTAAGGCGACTGCCCCAAACACAAAGCTGATTCAGTTGGCATGATTCCTGGTCTTGAGAACAGCAAGTCTGGCAGCGATTAACCAGGCAAGAGGAAACAGCAGAGAGCCCACTGTGTGGCCATCCGCGGCACAGGCCAGGACAAGGAATTGTGGGAAGCCAGCAACGAGCAGCATGAGGGGCTCACTGGAACCCAGCACACTGTTGCGGGTAATGGCTGGTGCCTGGAACATCTCAGGAAGTTTTATGAAGGTTAATGTGACTCTGTGATGGAGAGTAAGTGGTGCCTGTTCTGTAAACACGAGGTATGCCGGGAGCTGGGCCTCCTGGAGGAGGCTCACCCAGTGTCCTGGGGTGAGTTGACTCTAGATTCTAATGCTGCAGAATGAAAAAAGAGAGAAAAAAGCAAAGGAAAGAAAAGAAGTACACTGACAATATTGTTAACACAGCTGATGAACAGAAATGAGATTTGAAAGAAAACCTTGATGCTTCTTACAGATGCTTCCGTTCAGAACCAAAAATCTGTTCAGAGCCTTAAAGCTGTCAAGCTGTGGCAAGAAAGGGTGGCCATGAAGCCCCCTAGCCCCCAAACGTCAGGGCATTCTTCGACCGTGAGCCTCCAGCGAGCCTATCTCCCATTGTGTGGGAGTCTGGGGTTCGAGCATGGTAACATCTTGGCTTGCTGGTGGCTGCTATGAAGCCTGAGCCAAAAGATACATATGTAGGCATGGCACCCTTTTTTTTATTTATTTATTTTTAATGTCTATTTGTTTGGCTGCGCTGGGACTTAGTTGCAGCTCTCAGGATCTTGATCTTTGTTTCATCACGCAGGATCTTTAGTTGTGGCTTGTGAACTCTTAGTTGCAAGGTGTGGGGTCTAATTCCCTAACCAGGGATAGAACTCAGGCCCCCTGCATTGGGAGCATGGAGTCTTAGCCACTGGACCACCAGGGAAGTGCTCACATGTGGCATCCTTGTGATTGCTTTGCTTCCCCCTTAGGCTCCTCCCTGTAGATGCTTTGGGGTTAAGACTGGCAGGCTTGTCTCCAGGCACATACCAAGGGGAGTATGAGGAAGCAAAGTACCAAAATCTGTTCTGGACAGCAGAGCACAAAGTGGGTGGATGGAAAAATGGAAACCTCACAGGCAAGAGGTGACATAACGTACGAGGGACCCAAATAACACTGGTTTAAACAAGAGGGAGTTACTTCTGTCTCCTGTAACAAGCTGGCCATAAGCTGGAGGAAAGACCCATAAGCTGGAAAGGCCCAGTTTCTTTCCATCTTGTTCTCTATTCTCCCTAGGGTGTTAGTCTCATCTAAATGGCCCAAAATGCCTCATTATCTCCATGTGCACATTCCAGCAGCAAATAAGAAGGGGAGGGTACTCCTCTACCCAGCAAGGGATCATTCTGGGTGCTCTGCACATCTCATTGGTCAGGAGGTAGTCATGTGACCACACTTAGCTGCAAGGGAGCCTGGGAAATTTTTTTCTTCCCTGGGTAGCTGTGCACCCAGCTAAGCACTGTATTTCTATGGCAGCAGGAGAGAGGCAGTCTGCAGGAGTTGGATGTGATCGTTCAGTCTTAGAAGTCTCCCAACTTCACCCTCCCTCTCAGGTCACTTCTGTTCCCCTCTCTGACCCCCCCCACACCTCCTCTCTCTGTCCCACACAGCACTTCCTGACTTTGTCACAGCTTCTTTCCCCAGATTCCATGGCCCCACTCAGAATTCTCTGCTTGTTCTCCTCTTTTCACAGTCTCTTCTGCCATCAGATCAGAGAAACTTTAACACAAGGAAAGGAGAACTGCATTTTGGCTGTATCTCCTTGTATTATGTTGACCACGTTCCACCATCATCTCCCTAATATAATGGGGGCTTCCTGTAAATAAGAAGTGCCTCTAACAAGTATGGTGCTATAGGCGCTCAAAAACACTAAGAAATTATCTCAAACCCACTATCAAGATTCACTCTGTTCTGGAGGGTGGTGACCTGCATGTATACACTTGTAGGAGGATAGATATGTCAATGGACAACGATTGGATCATGACAGCAGGACTTTGACCCCTGTTAGAAGCCCCAGGTTGGAGAAGGCAGTGGCCACCCATTCCAGTACTCTTGCCTGGAAAATCCCATGGACAGAGGAGCCTGGTGGGCTATAGTCCATGGGGTCTCGAAGAGTCGGACACGACTGAGCGACTTCCCTTTCACTTTTCACTTTCATGCATTGGAGAAGGAAATGGCAACCCACTCCAGTGTTCTTGCCTGGAGAATCCCAGGGATGGCAGAGCCTGGTGGGCTGCCGTCAGTGGGGTCGCACAGAGTCGGACATGACTGAAGCGACTTAGCAGCAGCAGCAGCAGCAGCCCTAGGTACCAGCCCACAACCTCCAAAGCAAATGGCCCAGAACACAGTAGGACTTGGTCAATATATGCTTGCTTCCATCTTTTTTGCCATTCCCCCTTCCCATTGCCCCGACACTTGCTTCCAATTCATTCCCAGCCAGGGAAAGCCAAGTATCGTATATGCTTCCCTGGGACTTCCCTGGCGGTCCAGTGGTTAAGACTTGGTGCTTCTAATACAGAAGGCGTGGGTTTGATCCCTGGTTAAGGGAGCCAAGATCTTATGTGCTGTGCAGCACAGCCCGAATATAACTAATAATAATAATTTTTAAAAAATAAATACTTTAAAAGTACATACTCTCCTAACCAATAATGTAGGATGATCCACTTCTAGTTTCTCACGTCCAGCACCCCCGTGCTAGTACACTCTAATCAGAGCATACCTGAAGCCTTCCCTTTTCTCACTATGAAGCTTTTCTCATTATAAATGCAAATTAAACCCAGACAATTAGAGAAAGAAGAACTCCTCCCCCCACTGCCCCCCCACCCCCACCATAAACCAATTTTGTGGGGAGGAAGAATTTCATTCAGTGTAGTTCTAGGAACAGAATGGAACTCCCCCCACTCAGCATTTTGGCTGAGTTTCTGACTTAAGTTTTAAGGCACTAAATATTCAAAGAAATCAAATATTAAAAATTAAACAGGTTTATATTTAGGATTAGAGTTGAGGTACTGCTCAAAGTCGAAGGATCCACAGTGCTATTTGTGACATAAGACCCGGCTGCCCTTCCAGGTTCCGAAGTTGAATTTCAAACGTAAAGACGAAGCCCTTCAGTTTATACTCTGTTAGGAGTGAAGTCTGGCAGATTATAACATGTGTCAGAGACCTGATACCAAACAGGGCATCCCTGGGGCTCCAAGCACCAAAAGTTCACAGGCATCACCAGGGTCATAAAGAGATAAAGGATTCAGGGGAAGATGGCTCCTCACAGGCAGTGGGCACCAGAGTCATTTCGATGAAGTTAATCAGTTGCAAAGTAGAAGACAGGGCACTAAATATGAATGCTGGGAACGCACTAAGTATACACAAGTCCTGGGTGCAGCATGGGCTGCTCACCTGCCAGGCAGAACATTACCTGCCAGGCGTCAGTGAGCCCTTCCAGGCTTCCTTAATTCATCCATGGCAGCTCTGGGTCTGTAAACTCTTCCTGTTTACAGCCTCAGCCTTATTGTGGCACCAAGTGTGGTATCAGTGTCATCCCAGCCATCCCCTCCTGATGGACAGATCTTGGTCAGCTCCCCACACCTCCCTGACTCTGGACACCCTTAGACTCTTATCATAGAGGCCCTTTCCCTTCCTCTCCATCAGCCACAAATGCTCACATTTCCTTTCCCATTTCTCTCGTCCTCTACTAGTCAGGCATTTGTGTGGCTCAGCTGGACTCTCACCCTAGCCCCTGCGGGCGGCTTTGTGCCCTGGCCTTCTCCTCTCCTGTTTTATTTATTTTTTTTTAATATTTATTTATTTGGCTGCACCAGTTCTCAGTTGCAGCATGTGGGATCTTCAGTCTTCACGACAGCATGTGACATGGAGTTCCCTGACCAGGGATGGAACCCGGGCCCCCTGCAATGGGAGCTCCGAGTCTTAGCCACTGGGCCACCAGGGAAGTCCCCTGAATAAATTATTAGAGAATAAATACCTAGATAATCACCAGCCAGTTCAACAGATAGGTCACAATGCTGACTCCCCTCCTAGGAAGAATAACTGCTGGTACTAAATCTGAGTCTCACAGTTCAGTTTGCCTTTTTAAAAACTTTATGAAATGCAGTCCTGCAGTAGATCATCCCCAGCAACCTGGCCCCCTCCTCATCTTTGGGTGCACAAGATTCTACCAGGTGGCCTGTTGCCACAATTTAGGCTTACGCATCTTTCCTCCTGACTCCTCCCACCTAGAATATCTGTCCCCCACTGATCCAACCATCCTCTGTATCCACTCACCAAATTATCATCCTTTCTTAGAATTTAATACAAAAGCCCCTTCCTCCTCCAAGAAATGCCCCCACATAACCCCATAAACAGCTGTCGTTCCTGCCTGGAACTCCTCCGACAGTTTGACCTCCTCTTCCAGCTCTTGCACCTACATTGCCTCACACCATGGTTTCGCGTGCTGCTGTTTCAACCTGCTGTAGAGTATGGCCCCCAAAACCAAACAGCTGGATCATTTTACTTTCGGGGGACCCCATAGAATGCTTAGCATTCAGCCAGAAACATGGTAGGTGTCCAGTGAATTCAATCACCGGATGGATCTACTAACCACACTCTGCATGCATGAAACAGAAGTATCATGGACTCGTCGTTGGGCCGCAGCCTGGCAGTGCCTGGAAGCTGTCCTTATCGTGTGATTGTTTTGCCTGGTGCTGTAGATAAACGAGCTTCAGGAACTCAGTGTGAGGCTGCGGTTTGTTCTGGGAGCTGCTTTGAGGACTAGATCCACCCTTAAACTGTTTCCACTGTGTCTGCCTCTAGAGAATTGACGTGAGAATATCATCTGGCTCTTTGAGCTTCCTTTTTATTTGGATTCGGAGTAAACAGTAGTTTCCGTTCTGGCTCTCCAGGATTAAACAAGTTGGTATATTCCTTCAGTTTGAAGGAAAACAGCAACATCTCTGACATTGCATTTGAGACATGGAAACGGGAGATGATCTTGGTGCAACTTTGATAATCCATGGCAGAGAAAGGTGGGGGTGGGAAGCTTTAGAAAACCTATCTGTTTGCTCTGAAAATGGGTGTGAAGTGGACCCAGGGGAGACGTAGAAGCTGAACAGGCGCCCAAACCCCCATTTGGTCCCATGACAGTGGCTGTGAGGACCAGGTCTCCTGAGGCTAGAGCAAAACCCTCCAGGGGCCCTGTTGCCTAGTAGGGATGCTCTGCTTGGGTCTTGGGTCTTATTATTTGCCCTCCATGGAGTCTGGAAGCCGGAAAAACACCTTTAAGCTAGTGGGAGGAGGAGGAACAACTTAACTCCCTCAAAAAGCCGAGCAATTGGCAGCAACATGGATGAACCTAGAGATGATCATACTAAGTGAAGTGAGTCAGAGACAAATACAAATACCACAAAGAGAAATATCACGTGACACAGTCTAAAACAGTGATGCAAATGAACGGATTTACAAAACAGAAATAGACTCACAGACAGACAAACTAATGGTTGCCAAAGGGAACAGGAGGAGGGAGGCATCAGTTAGGAGTTTGGGATTAAAATATACACACTACTGTATATAAAATGATCAACACGGACCTACTATATAGCACAGGCAACGATACTCAATATCTGGTTTTGTCTTTAAAATATTTCTTTGGCTGTTCTGGGCCTTAGTTGTGGCTGCAGGATTTTTAGCTGTGACCTGGGAACCCTTAGTTGCAGCTTGTGGGATCTTGGTTCCCTGAGCAGGGATCGAACCCCATGCCCCTGCATTGGAGGTGCACAGTCTTAGCCACTGGACCACCAGGGAAGTCCCTGTACTCAATATCTTATAATAACCTATAATGGAAAAGAATCTAAAATACATACATATTTAACGGAATCACTCTGCTGTACACCTGAAACTAACACAACATTGTAAAACAACTGTATTTCAATAAAAAAAATTTTAAAAGCCAAGAGAAAGAAACAAACAAAAAACCCAGTTATTATAACCAAACTACTAACAGCAGTTACTGGTGGGAGATAGGCTTATGGTGGGGAATGGAAGAGGGTGAGTTTCTGTATTGCATCTTTCTGAATTGCTTCAGTTACTTTATAGCAATGAAAATATTTGAAAAAGGAAACCCAGGAACACTGTGCAGGTATAACATTGGTTGCCTAGCAAGCATGAGGACACCCCCAGGCTCTCTCCCTCAGTCCTGTTCAGTGGCATATGCCCATCATAGGCAAGCACCCACTGCCTTCACCCCACCAGTGGCCTGCCCCCTTGCTGCATGTTCCCACCCACCCCTACCCTCTTTGCAAGAAACCCTTGGCTTGCCAGGCCTGAGAGACAGTGCTCTTCTCCTACCGAAACCCACCAACAGCATATTCTACTTCATCAGCCGAGGGACCAGTCTCAGTGGACTGTCCCATTTGATAGATGACTTCACGAAAAAGTATTAGGTTGGTGCAAACGTAATTTCACTTCAGACTGTGAATTTTAAATCATTATAACTAGGCTCATATACACCTTTATTAATCAAAATAGGAACTATTACAATTTTTGCCAATGAGAAATAAGTTTATTCCTGTAATGTAAAAATCTGTGCTTTGGGATTCGATGAACTTTTGGAAAGCATTGTCTGCATCCTACAGGTTGGGGAAGCTTTTTTCCTGCAGAAAGGTGTTGAGATGCTTGAAGAAGTGGTAGTTGGTTGGCAGGAGGTCAGGTGAATATAGTGGATGAAGCAAAACTTTGTAGCCCAGTTGTTTCAACTTTTGAAGTGTTGGTTGTGTACCTGCAGCCATGCGTGGTCATGGAGAAGAATTGGGCCCTTTCTGTTGACCAATAGCAGCTGCAGGCATTGCAGTTTTTGGTATATCTGATTAATTTTTTGAGCATATGTCTCAAATATAATGGTTTCACTGGGGTTCAGAATGCTGTAGTGGATCAGACTGGCAGCGGACCACCAAACAGTGACCTTGACCTTTTTTTGGTGCAACTTCGGCTTTGGGAAGTGCTTTGGAGTGTCATCTTGGTCCAGCCACTGAGCTGGCAGTTGCCAGTTGTTGTATACAGTCCACTTCTCATCAGACTTCATAATCCCATCAAGAAATGTTTCATTGTTGTGCAGAATGAGAGAAGATGATACTTCAGGACAATGATTTTTTTGATTTGTGGTCAGCTCACAAGTACCCACTTATTGAACTTTTTCACCTTTCCAGTTTGCTTCAAATTCCAAATGACGGTAAAATGGTCAATATTGAGTCATTTGGCGACTTCTCACGTTCTAAGAGGATCAGCTTCGATGATGCTCTCAGTTGGTTGTCAATTTCAGATGGCCGGCCACTGTGCTCCTCATCTTCAAGGCTCTCATCTCCTTTGCAAAACTTCTTGAACCACTGCACTGTACGTTCATCAGCAGTTCCTGGGCCAAATGCGTTGTTGATGTTGCGAGTTGTCTCTGCTGCTTTACAACCCATTTTGACCTAAAATAAGAAGGTTGTTCAAATTTGCTTTTTGTCTAACATCATCAGTTCCACAGTCTAAAATAAATACAAAATAAACAGCAGGTTTATCAGGGCTTCCCTGATAGC
This sequence comes from Bubalus kerabau, assembly GCF_029407905.1. Classification (NCBI taxonomy): domain Eukaryota; kingdom Metazoa; phylum Chordata; class Mammalia; order Artiodactyla; family Bovidae; genus Bubalus; species Bubalus kerabau. The sequence continues at coordinate 16,907,779 of NC_073643.1, forward strand.
TCAGTTGGTAAAGAATCTGCCTGCGATACAGGAGACCCTGGTTCAATTCCTGGGTGAGGAAGATCCACTGGAGAAGGAATGGGCTCCCCACTCCGGTATTCTGGCCTGGAGAAGTCCATGCACTGTATAGTCCTTGGGGTGGCAAAGAGTCAGACACGACTGAGCGACTTTCACACACACATAACATAACCACATTTATTTAGAATGTATTCTGATATCAAACAGCAAAGTTTGATATCACTTTTGCACCAGCCTAATAGTAATGACTGGGCTAATGCCCACATTTCTTGCACCATGGAACAGGTTTTAAGGCTTAATGCCTGCTCCACCATTTTTTTCTAATGGTCCCACTTCTCAGAATATATTCCAAACAGAGTGGAGTGGATACTGCTGGTTCCTCACCCAGGTCCCTCCACAATGCCAGAGCCCTGTCCTCACACCTGGAGGAGTTTCTGACCTCTGACCTCTTCCCCAGAGCTGACTTGCTGGATAAGTAATGCGCCCTTCTCCACCACCCAGGACAGCCCTGCAGCCCATGACTAACTGGAGTTTCTATGCCTCGACGGGAATCAGGGGTTGGACTCTGTGATCCAGTTCATGCTCCAGAGCGCCCCATGGGATCAGGCAGAAGCCAAGTCTGGCAGAGACCCTGTCTTTGCTCAGTCTCTTCTCCGCCCCATCCTGTGCCCCTTGCTTCTGTTCTCAGATCTGCCGTCAGGGAATCAGGGTCACCAGAATCCCACTTCAGGCTCTGCTTTGGGGAAACCTGATCTGAGACACAGGGAAAAGTTTTGTGCATGGAAAAGATTTATTACAGAGTCATAAACATGATAGAGAAAAGCAGATGCTAATTAGAGAGATGGTCTTAAGCGGGTGGCAGTGGTTTGGAGGCTGTTTCTTTTCACCAGGAGCTGTTTTGTTCTCTTGTTCATTATCATGTGTTTGCATCACTGTGATTAAACTATTTTAAATTTAAAACAAAAAAATAAACGTCCATCCCCACCTCCAAAGGAAGCTATGGTCCTGCATTTGACGATCATCTGGATCTCATTTTGGAAGGTTGGGTCAGAAAATTCAAAAGTGTGGTTAGTCCTTGCATGAAATCCATATGCCAGGTGAATTTCTTTTTGTGGGTATATAAAATTTTATGTCATTTTCTACTGCGATTTGGCTGTTTTATAAAAGTAAATCCCAAATCAGAATAGAGTGAAAAAAAAAGGGATCCAACTGTTTGTTACTAAACTATGGGACACTGAGTGATTGCAGAACCAACCAATGAGGATGGTACCCTATGTGCTTTTTTAATTAACTGACAAGGAAGGAGAATTTGAGAAATAGGATAGTCAGCCAAGCAGAAAGGCACTGGCCCTATGGGGACAGATCTAAAAGGAAGGCAGTTCCTGCCTGTGGATGGAGTGAAGCGTTGTTTGGGAGGAAGGCAAGGTCCTCTCTGTGCAGTGGGCAGGGACGGGGAGGTTGGGGACCCAGGCGCTGCTGTATGGCCAAGTTGGCCTCCCTGTACTATGGAATAGGGATGCCGGCCAATGGAGACCTGGAGAAAGGGATGTGGGCCACAGGGTCCGGTTCAGAAGCCATCCAGGCAGTAGCTGTTTGGTGCCTACTCCGTGCATCAGTCAAGCATGTTTGATGACCCGCAACAGAAACAGATTTTGTTTCACAGCAGCAAAGGTGAATTTATGGAAAGGAGCATGAGCCACAGAATCATAAGAAGATTATAGAATTAATCTTGGAAATTGGAAGGAGAAAAGGGCAGCTCAAGCTGGAGGGGCTAAGAAGAAAGGAACTATAGGAAGGGTCGTAGAGCAGAAGGATGTGGTCAGTGTTGTTAGGATAAAAAAAAAAACCTCTAGCACATCTTCCATCTGGTGTGTTCCCGAAGAAGGCATGGCAGGGGCCAAGCACGGGTCATACATCTGTCCCTGGCCAGGTGGGAGTGAGCAGAGGAGGGATGAGCCCCTCTCATCTGTGGGAGGTGGGGCTCCACTGGAGTTACTCTTCTTTTTTTATGTATTTATTTATTTGACTGCACTGGGTCTTAGTTGTGGCATGCAGGATCTAGTTCTCCTACCAGGATGGAAACCCGGCTCCCTGCATCGCAGGGCGGTCCGATGTGGAGTGTTAGCCAATGAGCCACCAGGGGAGTCCCGGAGTTTTACTCTTCTGACAAGGCCACATATTGTGGTGGATTTCCCACAAGGAAACTTGAGGTGCTCCTCAGAGAGGAAGGTGAGATCTAAGCTGCTATGTGAAGGGTTAGTCCAAGTCAGCCCATGGAGTGGGCAGTGGAGAAATGCCGTGGTCAGGGGACACTGCCCAAGGCTGGGTGCTATACAGCCCAGAGCAGTTTTGGAAATGCTGAGAACCGTAGGTCCCTATATTCTGTGGTTCCTTATTCTTAAAGGGGTGATTCAGTTGAGGTGCAGCCTCAGGGTAATAATGCCGTGGAATAGGGGAAATCACCATGTCCCTGGGCTGGATGCAGAGGGTGAGGAAGGGTGCTCTGTGCTAACAGCTCTGGGCAGTGAAGGATGTCTTCCTTCAGCAAGTAGGAAGGATCGTAGACCTAGAAGCAGGATGCGAGCCAGAAAGAAGCTGCTATGATCCAGGAGAGGCAAGACTGGAACTAAAGAGGTGGGAAAATGCATAGGCAAGAAAGGCTTTGCCATGAAGCCAAAGGGATCCCCAAGGGCAGTCTCTGCACATACGCTACATGGTGAACCATCTGGGTCGCCCGTTGACATTTTTGCCCCAATTGAGACACCCAGAGTTGGTGAGGTCACTTGTATGGAGTGGATTTTAAGGACAGAAGGGGCTAGGTTTAAGACCTCCCACTCTACTGCTTTCTTGCTGTGTGGTCCTGCAGGCCTCCCGTCACCGCTCCAGGTTTCACTAAGGCAGATTTCTTCTCCTACCTGTGCTGGACATCCATCTGTGGCTTGAATACTCAGCAGATGTTCCCCTTGGTTTAGTAAGACCTCTGATCTTTGTTTGAGGATCTGTCCTGTCTTCATTCTCCAGGAGTGGAGCCCGTTCTCAGTCCCCCACCTGACTATAATGATTGTTAAAGGACAGGCACACATCCTAAGCCAGTCGAATCAGAGTGAATCTTGGGAACTTTTGTAGAAGCCACTGGAAGAGTGTTAACTCTTTTCCACTGAATGAAACCCTGAAGTTAGTCATTCTTAGCCACAACACAGAGCTCAAGAATGGAGCCGCAAACGGATGGCAGAGCTGCGAGACCAAAAGAAAACAAACCATAATGACCTTCTTTTAGCACCTGAATCAAGCTTGACCTAAAGCCAGAGATACTCCTGGATTTTTATTACGTGTAAATTGCTAGTCATGTTGCCTGTTTCACCCCACAGGAAAACAGAAACAGATAAGATCTGCAGGTGTTCTCAAATTACTACCTTGACTCTAGGGCTGGACTGGAGTTTGGTTGGTGATGTCTTTCAGGTGGATGTGGTCCTCTGTAGCAGTTGCCCCCTGGGCATGTTCAGCCTGTCTCAGACACACCCATGCTGGCCCACCATAAGGAAACAGGCTGGTCTAGTTGGGCTGCAGGGGGAGCTGCGTGGGAGGGCACTGGGCTCACAGGCGTGCGTTGCCATCTCCATACCAGCATCCCCCTGCGCTGTGACTGCTTCTCAGAGAGGCGTTTCCCCCTAGGACGTGCTGTGGACACTTGAGGTGCCACCTGGGAGGGAATGGGAGGGGCCAGGGTGGGAGTCTCATTGCCGAGGCGTCCAGGTGGGGGGTGTAGCTAGATCTCCTTGTGTGGGTTAGTAATAAAGGCTGTGGACTTGAGGTGGGCTTGGGGTGCTTGTGCCCACCCCTCCCCAAAGGAGCTCATGGCCCCCACAGGATCACCATCATCATGGCAGTCATAGCTCTAAGCACCTGGCACTTCATTTGGTGGTGGCAGGTTCTTTAGGGCTTTGGTGCACCGCAAGTTCCCAGTAGCGCCCAGCGCACAGGCACAGGGGGCTGGGCAGAATACGAGTAGCTCTGTGAGCTTGGCCAATCGGCTTAACTTCCATGCCTTGATTTCCCAATCCATCAGGTGCGGATAATAACAGCACTGGATTTGTGAGTTGTGAGGATTAAATGAATGAATACCTCTGGGGCTTTAGGACAGGACCTGGCTCGTAGTGTGGGCTTGTGGGTCATGTGGGAGAAGCATTTTTAATGATCCTGTTTTTGAACGGACTGGCAAGGCCAGGCCCTGGACCAGGTCTTCTGATTCCAGATCTGCCTGTGACTCAGCCTGGGACATGAGGGTGATATTCACACACTCGAGTGACGTTCAGGCGGGTGCATCCACGCCCTCGGAACACAGAAGCCTCCAGCCGAGTCTTGGTCAGGTGCCCTGAGTCAGTGGTACATGGGGGGCACATGGTCACTAATTACGCTCACAGCAAGGCTGTGTCCGCATTCACATACCCACCTTGGCTGTTCTGTGACAGGGGCTGTGTTTTGTGTCTGCACTGTCCAGTGTGGTAACCCCTAACCACACGTGGCGATTGAGCACTTGAGATGTGGGGAGTGTGTCTGAGGAAATAAATTCTTAATTGCATTTTATTTCAACCAACTGAAACTGAAATTGCCACACATGGTTAGTGGCTACATATTAGACGGTGTCAGCCTGGAGAATGAAATCCAAAGCCTCAGGCGTGTCCCAGCGCTGTCTGAGCAGCCTTCATTTTTTTGCCAAAATTCATTCAAAGTGGGGATTCCAGCAATAGTGAATGACTTACAGCTCCCTAAACCTTGGGCCCACTTCACACCTCCTAGCCTTGGCATCTGCTGTTCTCCCTGCCTGGAATGTTCTCATCTCCTGCCCAAACATGCCTTTAAACTGCCTGCCAGTTGCACAACCCTCCTTCAAAATATCGCTCCCATGTGACTCCTACCATCAAGCTTTATCAGCCACCCCTGCCTTCCCCACACAGAACTAAGCACCCCTTCCTTTATGCATCTGGCAAAGACATGCTCTGAGGCCCTTCCAGCACGTACACTGCTGTCTTTCCTGATCATGAGTAGACAGTCCTGTTCACCTCCGGGTCTCCAGGGCCTGGTGCAGGGCTTGGCTCAGATCAAGCAGTCATTAGATGGTGGCTGAGGAAATAAAATTATTGTAGTAGACATAGGTCACAGTTCAGGCCATCTTGCATCCAACTTTCTGTCCTAATTTACCCCAGTCACTTCGGGGGACTTCTCTTGAGAGTTGGAAATCAAAGCAGAAGATTGTTTTTTCAATTGAAGTATGGATGATTTACAATATTGCATTAGTTTCAGGTGTACAGCAAAGTGATTCAGTTTTATATATATATATGTATATATATAAAATAATTTTTTCAGATTATTTTCCATTATATATTATTATAAGATATTGAACATTGTTCTCTGTATACAGTGAATCCTTGTTGCTTGTCTGTTTTCTAGTAGTGGTATGAATCTGTTAATCCCAAACTCCTAATTTATCACCTCACTGCCTTTCCCCTTTGGTAACCATAAATTCGTTTTCTATGTCTGTGAGTCTACTTTGTTTTGTAAATGAGTTCATTTGAATTATTTTTTAGATTCCACATGTAAGAAGTGATATCATATATTTGACTTTCTCTTATTTTATTTAGTATGATCATCTCTAGGTCCGTCCCTGTTGCTGCAAGTGGCAAAATTTTGTTCTTTTTATGGCTGATATTCCATTGTATATACGAACCACATCTTCTTGATCCATTCATCTGTCTTTGGACACAGATTGCTTCTATATCTTGGCTATTGTAAATAGTGCAACAATGAACATTGAGGTGTATGTGTCTCTTTGAATTAGGGTTTTCGTCTTTTCTGAATGTAGGCCCAGGAGTGGATTGTTGGGTCATACGGAAAATCTAGTTTTTCGAGAAACCTCCACACTGTTTTCCATAGCGGCTGCACCAATTTACATTTCAAAGGGGAAGATCTTTTCACTGCCCAGGTCAGTCTTTCTAGAGACTAAGGAGAGCATGAGAAATACAGTGAGGCAGGGCAGGTAGAGGTCACACTCATCATAGCAGCAGCGCACGGGTCACACCCTTTCTGTTGTCCAGCCTGCCGGAGCTCCAAGATTGCTTCTCCAGCCTCCTGCCAAACGTGTGAGCCCCTGATGGCCTCCCAAAAGTTTGCTGGGAGAATTGGCTGGCTCTTGGTCATTGGCTACCAAGAGACCCTCAGAAAAGGTCTCATGTAAAGAGACCCTTTACATGACTGCAGTCATGTAAAGAAGCTTCCAGGTCTGCAGAGCCCTGCAGGAAGAGAGGGCGTGTCCTTCTGTGATAGACTCAATGGGTGACAGGACTGAGCTGTCAAAATGCACGTAGCCGAGGTTGGAGCCAGAGCAGACCACCCCACCCCAGTGCAGCTGAGGACCTGCCCAGCAGTAGACAGAGTGTAACTGACCATGCTAGGAGCTTGGCTCATGCCAGTGGGCAGAGCACCGTCCATGCCAACCAGAGGGACTGGGATGTCTGGGCAGTGATAGGCTGGGTCACCCCATGGAGGGAGGGAGAAGAGACTCCAAGTGATGCTGAATGGTTCTGTTGATGGGGATTGGGAAAGTGAGGACCACCAGGGATTTTCGGGGTGTTACTGGCAAGCCTTGTTAGTGGGAATTCTTTTCTCTTTAAGTAAATATCCCTTTAGTTACACTGTAAACTGAGAACTTCACTCATCCATTCCATAAAGTTTATGAAGGACCTCTTCCTCTCCACAGCGGACCATGCGAGCACCTTTTCCCACCTCAGGGCCTTTGCTCAAGCTGTGTCTTCTGCCTGGATTTGTCTTTCTGCCTTCTCCGAACAGCTGCCCATCATTCATACCTAGTTTAAATGTTACTTCCTTGTGGAAATCCTCCATGACGCCAGCTGAGGTCTCATGAACCCTGGTGCCTCACGTGACACCACCGATCAGACTGACCATTGTGTAGTTATTGGTGGGGCCATCTGAAGAACAGCTTTTCTTCTCGCTCAGCGGCAGACTCCTGGAGGGCAAGAAGGCCATGTCCTGTTTACAGATGCAGCCTTAGCACCGCATGATGCTGTGTCCAGCATGCAAGGAATATTTGTTGAATGAGAGGGGAGGTGAAGAGGAAGGAAGGAGGAGAAGGAGGAAAGGAAGAAAGGCCCTCTGGGTGCCCAAAATATGATATTTGTCCCTCATTTGTGCCCTTAAAAAGGAAATAATAAGTAGCCTCTCCAAACCACGCACTTGGGGCCGAGCAGGGTAAAGACTGTGTCCTCCATATAACCTCATACCTCATCCGTTGTAGGGTGAACTCCCCAGGGTTCTGGACAAAAACAGCTCAGACTCCCTGCTGCTGTGTCCAAACGCTCATGTCCCCTCAGAATTCCAACGTTGAACTCATAATGCCCAGTGTGATGATGTTTGCAGGTGGCACCTTAGTGAGGTTGGAGGCAATGAGGGTGGAGCCCTCTTGAGAGGGATCAGTGCCCTTAATCAGAGAGGATCAGGGAGCTCTCTAGCCCCTTCCTCTGTGTGATGATACAGTGACAAGTCTGCCACCCGGAAGACAGCCCTCACCTGACCTCGCTAGCACCCTGATTTTGGTTATGGAGAGATGTCAAAATAGCTGCAGCCCCATGATCCATCACACCTTCACGTTTAGTCTGTGTCGAGGACAATTTCACACAAAGTCTGGAACTGAACACTTATGTGTTGGCATCAGAACTGCTGCGCCAGAGCTGTTAAAACTCACTTCCTAGTTCAGGTACAGCTAACATTGGCCACACCTTCTAAGCATCCTTCTTGAGTTCACTCATTTGATCCTCACATCAACCACCCATTATTCCAGAATACCAGTGCCGACCTGAGGCCTGGACCGTGCTTGGATGGCAAGAAGGCAGCCCATCCAAGACCCAGAGTCAGTGTGTGTCGCCTCCCCTGATGGCTGTTCAGGGGTGAGCCAGAGACACGCAGACAGGAGCTGAAGTCATCAACCAGACTGTGGTGGTGGTAGTCGAGTTGCTGAGTTGTGTCTGCGACATCCTACTGTATAGCACAGGGCTCTGTATTCAGTATCTTATAATAAGTGTATGGCACAGGGAACTATACTCAGTATCTTATAACTGAAAAGAATCTGCATCACTTTGCTGTACACTGGAAAATAACAACGTTGTACATCAACTACTATTAAAAAAAAGAAGAAAGAAAAAGGAAGAAGCACAGAAACTTTTTGGTTTTGGCCTCATGGGTGAGAATGATGTGCCCAGGCCTCAGCATTTCAGCCTGCATCCTGCAAAACTTCCCTGACATGCAACTCAGAGACATTGACCTCAGCGCCTTCTCTGAGTGGAGCTCTCCCATGGTCCTCTAGGGTTATTATAATATATATTGAATTTTAGAACAGTCCCAATCTTCAGCCCATCAGGAACGAAACTGCAGTCTCCTCCCCTGCCCACCCACCCCCGTCTTTTGACACTTTTTACAGAGAGAAAATGTGTGACTTTTCTTGATGAGCGGACAGCCAAAGGTGTTTAGGAAAGGTCTGTCATTTTTTTTCTGGTGGCAAGACACCCTCAACTAAATTCATTAGCAGCTCTTCTGTTTGGGGTTTTAAAATATTCTCTGACCTATATAAATTCCTTGTTATGTCCTCTACTAATACAAGAACATTAAGTGGTGTTTGCTATGGCTTTCAGAGCGAAGAAGAAGCCAAGTGTAATCAAAAAAGGACTTGGAGGCTATTTCACTGTCAAAGACATCAAAATCCATGTCTACCAATGCTTCTACTCCTAAGAAAGTTTGTTTTGTTTTTTGTCTGTGGCAGGTTTTAGTTGTGCCTTGAGGATCTAGTTCCCCAACCAGGGATTGAACCTGTCCCCCCTGCACTGGGAGTGTGGAGTCTTTACCACTGGCCCGCCAGGAAAGTCCCGAGAAAGGGTTTTCATGTTTATAATTTTGTGAATAATAGATACTGCTTTTTAGACACGAGTCAGGTTTTTAGTTCTACATGTGTATGTTGCTTAATGGTGTTCCTGTATTTTCCAAACTTCTAGAAACTGTTAGAGGAACACCAGGACAGGTGTATGTCTGTGTCTTATGAGCAGCTAAATGTAACGAGTCATATGGGTAAACACTGAGCTGATGACCACCAGCTCCTGGAAATCAGTTCCCTTCTCAGTTTTCTTTTCCCTAATACATGTGATGCAGTATCCCCTTTGGTTCATTTATGTGGCAGATATTTATTGAACTCTTTTTCTGAGCTGGATACCAGTGCGAGATTCCAGAGCTGCAGTGGTGAACAAAATACATGACTTGTCCTCATGGAATTGAAATACTGCTGGATGTGAGAGCACTGCAGACGCAGAAAGCAATATACATCTTCCTCTGTCTCTAAAAGCAGTGCTCTTGCAGACTGTACTGTGTATTGGCATTTACCCTCTGACACCTTGGCAGGAAAGGAACAGTAACCTCTTTGAAGGCAAGACACGGCTTATAGTTTTCACACTCACAGTGCTTAGGATGATGGGGTTGTTGGCTCTGAGCCCCACACGTGGTCGCAGGCCCAGGAGTCCCCGGTTTCTTTCCTTTTCTAAACGGCCTTTCAGCTGGAGCAGGTTATTGTGGGCACTGAATATTCAATAACAGTGATAATGAGATTGATTTTTCCTACCAGAATTAACAATGAGTGAATCTGTTGAAAGATTCCTTTGTAAAAATAAGTTATTTGAATATTCAGTCCTGAGTGTATAGACATTTGGGCATAGGACATTCCATGTTCAGTACACCTCAGTTGGTTTAGTGTAGTGAGTTTTTCTACCTGGTTTATGACTACCATTGGTCCCTGAAATCTGAATTAGGCCCTTTTGGTTGATTTCATGTGAAGTTAGATATTATTCACTGAATGGTAAATGAAACAAGGCTGTTTTCACTTTGTGTGCATCTGGGTACTTTCTGGTCTTTTTTGGGCTCTGAGTTCACATAAGTGCTCCATTACCTTGAGTGACTAGAGATTACCATTTAGGAAGTATGGGGAGTGTCATGAATAACCCATGTTGCGGATTATCGCAGATTGAGAGCTACTAAGTAACCAGGTCCAGGCACAGGGAGGGGCCGTGAGTACTGATCAGGGCCCAAGCTTTAGTCATCTTCCTGATGAGTCAGGTCCCCGTGCGCTGTAAAGGGGAGCAGAATCAGCGGAAAGAAGGGCTCAGCTCTTGCCAGCGGTTTTTGTCCCTTTTACCACTATCCCACACCTCCATGTCTTCTCTATTCAAAGAGGGCAGAACAAAGGACTGGAAGAGGAGGAAGAGTGAAACCTCCACTGGTCACTTCAGAGGTGGTGGCTCGAGAGAAAGAGAAGCGAAAGAGGAAGGTGTGGTGGGTACCTGCAAAACCCATTCCACTTCTGTCCAGTTTTTCCATCATTTTCTGAAAGCTAGGTAATTCCTCCCTTTTCAGCATTAAGTTTAAGTTAAACCTTGAGGACAGAAGGTGTTTCTTGGACACCTTAACAAGTCAAATGGTTTAAAGTCTCAATTGCTGAACGTCTGACTCTTGAAAGCCTTTCGTTCGATTACGCGTATATTCATGAAGCGAGTGTTTGTGGAGGGGTTACCATGTGCAAGGTGCCGGGGAAACAAAGGTGAAAAACAGTCTCTACCTTGGCAGAGCTTGTTAGCTACAGTGAAGGTAAGAAAAAACTATAAAAGTGTGTTGGGAGAACCATGGCAAGTGAGCTGTGACTTGCTGTGGGAACACAAAGAAGGCCACCCCCATGTACACACTGCTACATTCAAAACGGATGACCAGCCAGGACCTATTGTATAGTACATGGCACTCTACTCAGTGTTACGTGCCAGCCTGGGTGGGAGGCGGTTTGGGGGAAGAATGGATACACGCACATGTACGGCTGATTCCCTTCACTGTTCACCTGAAACTACCACAGCATTGTTAATCAGCTGTACCCCAGTACAAAATAAAAAGTTTACAATTTGAAAAGAAATCCCAGGTAGCTACAAAAAAATAAAGTCAATAAATATATATATATATCAATATATAAAATGTATTTATATTAATATATTAATGTGTATTTATATTTTAAATACTAGTGTATTTATAATATAAATTATAAATTTATATTATAAATTATATACTTATAAATTATAATTTTAATATTTAATACATTAATATATTGTAAGTATTAATAATATATTATATATATTATATGTATATATAAAAGAAGACTTCCCAATCTAGTTTGGGGTTAGGGGTGGGGTCAGAGGTTGTGACATTGAAGTAAGCAACAAGGCTGAGAAATAGATGTCTGGGTGGCTTTGCATCACTGCGGTTTGTACTCTGGGGAGTATCAGAGAAACAAAAGTACTTTGCTGAAGATGGGCCAGGTGGACTCCCTGAGTGTGAACCTCTTGCCGAAGACTTAGCTCAGAGTGGTGAGCAAGGCTCAGAGAAAACTGGGGTCATTTCCAGTTAGGAGTGGATTGCCATGCGCCACAGTATATCCCCATGACGCTGGGGCCCAAACTCAAGAAACACTGAAGCTATTTCCTGGTATCCTTTTCTTGACTCAGCAAATTAAAAGCTGAGTCAACTAAAGGAGAACTGAAGGAAAGAGTTCCTGGCTCTGAAAGCATGCGTGCTGAGGATTTCATGAATGGCGGTGGCGGCGGCGGCGGTGGTGGTGATGAGAAACGGCACCTTGTTGTCTGTGTTATAAAATTACTTATAATCCCTTCTGCCTACAACAGATTTGGGTAATGTCTTCTGGAAAGATACAGAAGTCTCACAGCAGAGCACATGATGAATTTGTGGTGAGAATTGGGGTTTGGGGAACATTGGAAATGGCTCATTGGACTGCTAGAGGGAGGCTCCGCTCGTAATGAGGAAGACTTCTGGAATCAGCCCTGACATTCAGAAGTAGCCTTGGGTTAGGAGTGAGAAGGTGTAAGTTCTCAGGAACGGTTCTGATTCTGAAACGTTGTAGTCCTAGCCTAGAAACTTCAACCCTTGGTGCGTCAGACTCCACAGGTATAAAACACAGCAGATTGGATTGTGTTCATACAGTCCCCAAATATTTATTGAGCACCAACTCGCACGCGTGCACTTACGTGTTACTATCAGCCTACTATAGAGAGAGTAATGGGAATTGATTCTTGGTCCTTGACTGAGAGTGGGAGGGAGAGAGGACGGCTCACAGACTGATGGAAAAGAATGAAGGAGTTATCAGACATCAGTGACAAAAGCAAAGTTGGGAACACGTGTGGAGAGAGGGGAACCAGCCTTGGGAAGCCACAGGTGGATGAGAACACAGGTGTTGGGTAGGACTAGCATCTCTTAAGTACCCCCAGAAACATTGCACTTTCAAGTACAGACACATGACATTGCTTTATATTCCAGTTTTGGGATGGTAGCATTTGTTTTAGCTTGTATGAAAATAACATCATGAAGGAAAGAACCAGAATTCAGGGACTTTGACAGGATTTTCTTTTTTTTAATTGCTTTCTCATTTCTCTTGCTGTTGGCATCTAGAATTCAGGAAAATCCAATTAAAGTAATCAGTTCAAAAAAACACTTTATACAAAATGTTCAACCATATCTAAGTGGAGGAGAAATTACAATGAACCCCTTTGGGGAATCACCTGATTCTGTTTCCTCTCTTCCACTCAGCTCCACTACACACAATATTTGTTTGGCTGTTGCTGGAATATTTTTAAAGCAAACTCCAGGCATTATTACATTTCATCCATAAATATTTCAGTAGGTATTCTATCAGAGAAGAACTTTTTTAAAATATATAACCACAATGCCATTATCATGGGAAGTAATACCCATAATGTACCATATTTTCCTAATTAACTCATATTTTTACAGTTGTTTCACTCAGCTGTAAAAATCCCCATTTTCTTTTAAGGCCGTTCCCTTGAGGAGGGGGAGAAATGAGTCATTTGTCTACTGGAATAGGCTACATTCTGGACTTGGTCGGTGGTTTCCTCCTGGTGTCATTTAACTTGTGCTTCTGTTTCCTGTAAACTGGATTAGAGTTGGTATTTTTGTTGTTGTTGTTGTTTCTAGAAAACTTCACAGAAGATGCTGTGTACTTTCTGGCATATTACATAACAAACCTGATTGTCCCATTTTTAGAGATGTGAAAATTGATGAATTTGGGCTCAGGTATTATCAGCATGGTCCATCCAAAATTCCCTGTCACCCTTTGATCTGATCTTATTCATTCATTCAGTCACTAATTCGGCTGCTCCAGGCCTTAGCTGCAGCATGTGGCATCTTTTGGTTGTGGCATGTAGTATCTTTAGTTGTGGCATGTGAACTCTTAGCTGTGGCATGTGGGAAAGAGTTCCCTGACCAGGGATCAAACCCAGGCCTCCTGCACTGGGAGCGAAAAGTCTTAGCCATTGGGCCACCAGGGGAAGTCCCTACTTAAGATATTGATGGTTGTTGCCTAGATTCTTTATTTCAACACATATTCCAAAGCAGGGGTTTTCTAATTCTGTCCTTCTTTCTGTCTCTGTCAGCTGGAATTCTCCTCCTTGTCATCTCTTCAGGCCTCCCAGGTGGTGCTAGTGGTGAAGATCCTGCCTGCCAGTGCAGGAGACCTGAGAGACATGGGTTTGATCCCTGGGATGGGAAGATCCCCTAGAGGAGGAAATGGCAACCCACTCCAGTGTTCTTGCCTGGGAAATACCATGGACAGAGGAGCCTGGCAGGCTACAGTCCATAGGGTTGCAGAGAGTCAGACACGACTAAGCATTGAGCAGCAACTGAGCAACAGCACGTCTTTGGTTTCCCTGAAATTCAGTTCAAACAAGGAAGGCAGGATACATGCTTGGTTATTTCCCTTTCTTCATTTTTAATGTATTTTAATCCACAGTAATCACTGTTTTTTGCTGCTCACATTGTCCCCTCCTTGGCCAGTGAAAGCCCTTTCCAGTTGGCTTCTATGTGTTTTGACTTGACCCTAGTGGGAATGGATACCTATTTGCTTTGAGAGCAAGCATCCAAAGCTATTTTCCCAGGTAGTAACTTGGGACATCTTCTCTGGCCTATTTATGACAAGTAATGACTTAGAAGAGTTGTGTCAGTTAGAAATGCTTTCCCTGCTGTAAGTAAGCATAAAGAACAGAGTTTTCAATTTTTTTCACAGTACAAAAAGTCTGGAGCAGGCAGCTGTTAGCATTTGTTCAGCAGCTCATGAGGTCCAGAGCCAGCATCACTGATTCTCTTGGCCTCCCCTTCATGGTTGCAAGATGGCAGCTCCTGTTCCGGGCATCACGCCCACTGTCAGGGCAGGAAGAAAGGGGAGGCCGGAGCCAGCTGCAGCTGTCCTTTTGTATCAGAAAAGCAATAGCTTTCCCCATACCACCCCCACCTCCAGCTGAATTCCACCCAGATCTTACTGGCCAGACTGGATCATACGGCCATCTCTCCTCGCAAGGGAGGCTGGGAAGTGAGCAAGTCACTTTGCTGGTCTCTGCAGTCAAGCCTGTCAAGGGAATCTAGGGCTTCTATTTCTGGAAGAATGGTTTTAAGTCCTGAAGCAACTTTCCCTATTCTGCTTTTACTTTTTTTATTTTTATATGAAATCTAACTCACCTTGATTTGGAAGTGGGGTGGGACAGCTAAAAAGAATTGTGAGCTGGAAATGAGGAAAGCTTTATCTGCAAGACTACCTTAAGGAAATAAGTGTTAGCCGTTTTGACGTCCATGATGGTTCGGCTTGGCTCCGTTCAATTACCAGATGCCAACTCCAGGGCTGGGGTCCCTGCTCCCAAGTATCGTGTCTGCTCCCATGTGTGAGGAGACAGATCAGTTTCACCTTCATGAAGAGATACTGCATTTGAACTGTAGTGATTCCATATGATGCCCAGGATATTTTGTGGCCATTGTTTCACCAGAAGCCACCCAACCTTTACACTCTTTTGGCAAAAGAGACATCACTTTGCCAACAAAGGTCCGTATAGTCAAAGGTATGGTTTTTCCAATAGTTACGTATGGATGTGAGAGTTGGACCATAAAGAAGGCTGAGTGCTGAAGAACTGATGCTTTCAAATTGTGGTGCTGGAGAAGACTCTTGAGAGTCCCTTGGACAGGAAGATCAAACCAGTCACTCCTAAAGGAAATCAACCCTGACTATTCACTGGAAGGGCTGATGCTGAAGCTCTGATTCTTTGCCACCTGATGTGAAGAGCACTCATTGGAAAGGAGCCTGATGCTGGGAAAGATTGAGGGCAAAGGAGAAGGGGGCAGCAGAAGATGAGATGTTGGAGAGCATCACTGATTCAATGGAGACAAATGAGAAAACTCGAGGAAATAGTGGAGGACGGAGGACCCTGGCATGCTGCAGTCCATGGGGTCACAAAGAGTTGGACACGACTTAGCAACTGAAGAACAAAGTGCTAACCTTCAGCTAGCACTCTGTGGTGAGGTGGGGACACTGAGCTTACTCTCACTGACTGATACAGATCTGTTTCCTGGAGCCTCAGAGTCCTGCTGCCCTGGTCATCCTGCCTCCTCTCTGAGCAGCTCACCTGCACTGGAGAGTGGGGCCTGAAGACCCTTCTCTAGCCAACACTATGGCCATCCATTCTGTGTCCAAACATTTAGTGGTTACGTGGGTCTGATTTTTTAAATATTTTTCACTTCTCCCCTGGGAAAGACTACTTGGTATACTCACTGGTCATTTTCCCTGACTGTTCATGGTTGAAGGGCAGATGAGTAGTTAATGAGAACCAGCTCAAGGAGGAGCGGTGGATTAATTCCCTCACCCATAGTCTTGGTTTCCTCAAGGTAATTAATAAGTCACTTGTTAGATTTCATTTATTTATTTCGGCCATGCCACATGGCTTGTGGGAATCTTAGTTCCCTGACCAGGGATGGATCCTGGGCCTTTGGCAGGAAAGGTGTGGAGTCCTAACCACTGGGCAGCCTAGGAATTCCTTGTATGAATCTATTTAGATGAAGCTGAAAAGGAGGAAACACTGTTTCAAGAGTGGATATTCTTGGGGAAAACACTGACGGGGAAGGGGCACAAGAGGGCTTCGGAGGTGCTGGTCTTGTTCTTTTCTATAATCTGGGTGTTGAAACTGCTGGTCACTTAACCAGTATTCCTCCTTTTCTCTTACTGGAGCCCTGACATCCTTGTTGGGGCTGCGGTGACATGTGACAAGATGAAAACATTTCCTGACCTGCTTTGCAACTAGGACTGTTCATATGACATACTTTTGGCCAATGCAATATAAGTGGTTGATGGGACTTCCAGGAAATCTCTTTCAGGTGGACAGGCTCTGTGGGTCCACGCATTTGACCCCTCCAAAGTGCACTGAGGTTATGGCGCCCTCAGCCTTATGTCCATTCAGTGGTGCCAGATATCCATTCATGTGCTCTTCTGTCAGATTCCCCTGCATGTTGCCTGTTTTGGGGTTTGATTCACTCCTTCAACAGATAATTACTGAACACATACTACAGGCTGGGCATGTGCTGATCAGGGTGGCTACTGATTCAGATGTCCCAGGGCCAGGCATGCAGTTGGAGATGTAGGCCTAGGGTGAAGGGTGAGGGCTGACCGACTGGAGGACCCAGACCCGGGCCAGCAAGCAGGTTGGGGAGAGTCACTGCTCTGCTCTTGCTGATCATTTGACATGTGAGAAATTCAAATCTCAAATTGCAGTCTTCCCATTTTGTCAAGAGAAACCAGAAATCTTGATTTATTTTGATTTTTTTCAAAATTAACTCTGCCATGAGGCAGGTCTTCTATAGCAGAGAAAAACTGGATGAAGTTGGTGTATTAGTTTTCTATTAATGCTGCTGCTGCTGCTGCTGCTGCTAAGTCGCTTCAGTCATGTCCGACTCTGTGCGACCCCATAGATGGCAGCCCACTGGGCCCTGCTGTCCCTGGGATTCTCCAGGCAAGAACACTGGAGTGGGTTGCCATTTCCTTCTCCAATGCATCAAAGGGAAAAGTGAAAGTGAAGTCACTCAGTCGTGTCCGACTCTTAGCGACCCCGTGGACTGCAGTTTTCTATTGGTATGTAACAAATTACCAGAAACTTCGCAGCTTAGAACTCAAGACTTGTGTCAGTCAGAAGTCTAGGTAGACTCAACTAGGTTCTTGCCTTAGTGTCTCACAGGCTTAAATGAAGGTGTCAGCTGGACACGGCTCTTATCTACAGGCTCTGGGAATGTATCTACTTCCAAGTTCACTGAGGCCAAATGTACCACGTGACTGTAAACACAGAAATCAAATCCAGTAACAAAAAATGACCCAGTGAGATTTATCTTGGGAACTTGTTCAGTCGCTCAGTTGTGTCTGACTCTTTGCGATCCCATGGACTGCAGCACGCCAGGCTTCCCTGACCTTTACCATCTGTCAGAACCTATCAAATTCATGTCCATTGAGTCAGTGATGTCATCCAACCATCTCATCTTCTATTGTCCCCTTCTCTTCCTGCCTTCAATCTTTCCCAGCATCAGGGTCTTCTCTAATGAGTCAGCTCTTTGCATCAGGTGGCCAAAGTATTGGAGTTTCAGCTGCAGCAAAAGTCCTTCCAATGAATATTGAGGACTGATTTCCTTTAGGATTGGCTGGTTTGAACTTCTTGCAGTCCAGGGGACTCTCAAAAGTCTTCTGAAACATCACAATTCAAAAGCATCAATTCTTTGGCGCTCAGCTTTCTTTATGGTCCAACTCTCACATCCATACATGACCACTGGAAAAACCATAGCTTTGACTAGATGGACCTTTGCCAGCAAAGTAATGTCTCTGCTTTTTAATATGCTGTCTAGGTTGGTCATAGCTTTTCTTCCAAGGAGCAAACGTCTTTTAACCAGGTAGAGTTAGCATCTGGAAAATTAAGGCAATATGTCATATTAATATAATAAAGGGCAGAACATACTTGGTCATGTTAATATATGCAGAAAAAGCAGTTGTCGGAATTCAACACTTATTCATGATAAAACTCTCAAACTCCAAATATAAGGGAATTTCTTCAGGCAGGTAAAAAAGAGTCTAAGAAAAAAACCTACAGCAAACATCAGACTTACTAGCGATAAGACTAAAGGTGTCTTCCATAGGTGTAAGAAGAAAGCAAGGATGTCCATTCTCAATACTTCTGTTCAATAGCATACTGGATGTTCTAGCCCATCAAGAAGATAAGGAAAATAGAGGAAAGGTATCCAGGTTGAAGATGAAGAAATATTACATAAAACTGTGTTTGTTTGCATATGATTTGATCCTGTATCTGGAAAATCCTAGTGAATCTTAAAAACCAATTAAAACTAATAAAAGAGAATGTCAGAGGATACAAAACCCAGTATTTCTACATACTGATAATGGACAATCTAAGAATGAAATGAAGAACAACAATGCCATTTACAATATAGCACACTTAAAGGAATAAAATACTTAACAGAAATATAACAAAAGATGTGTGAGAGTTAAAGATTGTAAAACACAGCTCACTAAACTTTAAAAGATCTAAATGGGATATATACCATTTTCATGAATTGAAAGAGTCACTACTGTTAAAAATGGCAGCTCTCCCCAAACTGAATTATATATACAATTCAAATCAAAGTCCAAAACCAGTTTTTTGGTGGTAGAAATTGACAAGCTGACCATAAGATTTATATGGAAATGACATACACCAGAATAACAAAATGGTTTTGAAAATCAACAACACAATTGGGGTACTGTTTTACTCATTTTCAAAACTTATTATAAAATAATAGTTGTCAAGACTATGTTACAATGGTGTAATGATAGATAAATATCAGCGGAAATCAATAGAAAGCCTAGAAAATCCTTTGTGGTAAATTGATTTTGAACAAAAGTGCCAAGGGAATTCAACTAGGAAAAGATATTCTTTTTAACAAATGGTTTGGGGACAATTGGCTATCCATATACGAAAAGATTTAAAAATTTATATCGTGTAAAAATTAATTCAAAATCAATTACAGATTAAATGTTAAATTGAAAACTATAAAACCTGAAAAAAAACCCACAGGAAAAAATCTTTGTGACTTTGATTCAGGCAAAAATTTCTTAGATATGATACCAAAAACACAATTCATAAAAGAAAAATTTTCTAAATTGTAATTCATTGAAATAAAAAATCTTGGCACTTCCAAAGATATCATTTAAAAGAAGAAAATACACGCTGCAGCCTGGGAGAAAATATTTGCAAATCATATATCTTATTAAGGACCTGTATCTGAAATAGATAAAAAATTCTTATAACTCAATAAGGCAAGTGACCCAGTTAAAAATTGGCAACAGTTTTGAATAGATACTTCACCAAAGAAGATATTTGTGTGGCTAAAAATAATATTAAAAGATGATCACTCTGATGCCTTTGCAAGAATACTGCTACTTCTTCAAGGTTTTAACCAGATAAACAAATTTTGTGATTAACAGTAAAAAAAAAAAAAAAAAGATGATCAAAATCACTAGTCATTAGGGAAATGCAAATCAATATCACAGGAGATACCACTATACATTTATTAGAATAAAGATCATCTGAAAGTCTAATGATGCCAAGTGTTGGTACAGGTGAGGAGAAATAACCCTCATACATTGCTGCTGGGAATGTAAAATGTAGTACAGTCACTTCAGAAAACAATTTGTTAGTTCCTTATAATGTTAAACGTAACAGTTATAACATGACCCAACAATTTCATCTTGCAGTACCCTAGAAAAATGATAGCATATCCCCATTAAGAGCTTATGTAAATATTCACAACATTATCCATAATAGCAAAAATCTGAAAATAAATGAAATGTTCATCACCTGGTAAATGGATAAAGAAGGTCTAGTGTATATAATCAGAGAAGGCAATGGCACCCCACTCCAGTACTTTTGCCTGGAGAATCCCATGGACGGAGGAACCTGGTAGGCTGCAGTCCATGGGGTCACAAAGAGTCAGACACGACTGAGCAACTTCACTTTCACTTTTCATTTTCATGCACTGGAGAAGGAAAGGCAATCCACTCCAGTGTTCTTGCCTGGAGAATCCCAGGGATGGCGGAGCCTGGTGGGCTGCCGTCTATGGGATTGCACAGAGTTGGACACGACTGAAGCGACTTAGCAGCAGCAGCAGCAGTGTATATAATAGAATACTATTCAGCAGTAAAGAAAAGAACTAACTATTTATATAGCTACAACATAGATAAACATTATGCTCAGTGAAAGAAGCCAGACACAAAAGACTGAGATTTCATTTAAGTGACTTTGTAGAAAGGGCTTCCTTGGTGGCTCAGAGGTTAAAGTGTCTGCCTGCAATGCGGGAGACCTCGGTTCAATCCCTGGGTCAGGAAGATCCCCCGGAGAAGGAAATGACAACCCACTCCAGTATTCTTGCCTGGAGAATCCCATGGACAGAGGAGCCTGGTGGGCTACAGTCCACGGGGTCGCAAAGAGTCGGACATGACTGAGATGGAAAACAAATCATTGGTGGCCAAGAGATGGAAATTGGATTGTGACTGACTGCTCATGGACAGAGGAAGACTTCTGGGGAGTGATGGAAATATTGGGGTGAGAGAGTCTATTCCTAGGTAGGTTGATAAGAAGTCCAGGGTCCCCAAGGAGGAGAAAGGGGTCTGGAGCCCTACAGAAAGAGAAAGGGGTCTGGGGCATCAAGGGGAAAAGGACGAACATTTTTTTTTTTTACATTGCTTTGTCTTGGTCAATATAACAGTGTATCTTGCTTGAAGACATGTTTCTCCTTAACAAGAACCCTCTGACTAATCTTCTTATCTTGAGGTACACTGCGGGAGTGCGTCTGGTAAGACCTTTCTATTGTTAGGTGTATGTTGTGGGAGTGGGTCTGGTAAAAGAATATAGGGTCTTGCTAAGACTTGTGAGTGGGGGCACTCTTTCCCCCTTCTGATATCTATGTCAGAAGCTTTCTTTGTCCCCTTTTATACTTTAATAAAACTCTGCTACATAAAAGCTCTTGAGTGATCAAGTCTGGTCCCTGGTCCAGAAGCTACATCTTCTTCGGAGATCACGAATCTGACATCGTTCACCGTAAGCTATCAGGGGCAGATCAGGTGACAGTTTCATAACTTTTTAAATTTACTAAAAACCATTGAATTACCTGGAGGAGGAAATGGCAACCCACTCCGGTATTCTTGCCTGGAGAATCCCATGGACAAAGGAGCCTGCTGGGCTGTCGTCTACGGGATTGCAAAACTTGGATACTACTGAGCAACTGTCATGCTCAAAATTCTCCAAGTCAGGTTTCAATAGTATGTGAACCGTGAACTTCCAGATGTTTGTTCAAGCTGGATTTAGAAAAGGCAGAGGAACCAGAGATCAAATATCCAACATCCATTGGATCATCGAAAAAGCAAGAGAATTCCAGAAAAACATCTACTTCTGCTTTATTGACTATTCCAGAGCCTTTGACTGTGTGGATCACAGCAAACTGTGGAAAATTCTTCAAGAGATGGAAATACCAGACCACCTGACCTGTCTCCTGAGAAATCTGTCTGCAGGTCAAGAAGCAACAGTTAGAACTGGACATGGAACAACAGACTGGTTCCAAATTGGGAAAGGAGTACGTCAAGGCTGTATACCGTCACCCTGCTTATTTAACTTCTATGCAGAGTACATCATGAGAAACGCTGGGCTGGCTGAAGCACAAGCTGGAAGCAAGATTTCTGGGAGAAATATCAATAACCTCAGATATGCAGGTGATACCACCCTTATGGCAGAAAGCAAAGAAAAACTAATGAGCCTCTTGATGAAAATGAAAGAGGAGTGAAAAAGTTGGCTTAAACCTTAACATTCAGAAAATGAAGATCATGGCATCCAGTCCCATCACTTCATGGCAAATAGATGGGGAAATAATGGAAACAGTGACATTTTATTTCCTTGGGCTCCAAAATCACTGCAGATGGTAATTGCAGTCATGAAGTTAAAAGATGCTTGCTCCTTGGAAGAAAAGTTATGACCAACCTAGACAGCATATTAAAAAGCAGAAACATTACTTTGCCAACAAAGATCCGTCTAGTCAAAGCCATGGTTTTTCCAGTAGTCATGTATGGATGTGAGAGTTGGACCATAAAGTTGAGCACTGAAGAATTGATGCTTTTGAACTGTGGTGTTGGAAAAGACTCCTGAGAGTCCCTTGTACTGCAAGGAGATCCAACCAGTCCATCCTAAAGGAAATCAGTCCTGAATATTCATTGGAAGGACTGATGCTGAAGCTGAAACCCCAATACTTTGGCCACATGATGTGAAGAACTGACTCATTGGAAAGGACCCTGATGCTGGGAAAGATTGAGGGCAGGAGGACAAGGGGATGACAGAGGATGAGATGGTTGGATGGCATCACCGATGCAATAGACATGAGATTGAGGAGGCTCCAGGAGTTGGTGATGGACAGGGAAGCCTGGTGTGCTGCAGTCCATGGGGTCACAAAGAGCTGGACACAACTGAGCAACTGAACTAAGCAGCTGAGCATGCACACACACACACACATTGAATAACCATGTATTAATGGTGAGGTTTATGGTATGCAAGTCATACTTCAGTAAAACTGTTTAAAAAATTAAATCTTCCAATTTTAAAGTGTTTTGGGGAATTCCTTGGTGGTCCAGTAATTAAGACTTCGTGGTTTCACTGCTAATGCTGCTGCTGCTGCTAAGTCGCTTCAGTCGTGTCCGACTCTGTGCGACCCCATAGACGGCAGCCCACCAGGCTCCCCTGTCCCTGGGATTCTCCAGGAAAGAACACTGGAGTGGGTTGCCATTTCCTTCTCCAATGCATGAAAGGGAAAAGTGAAAGTGAAGTCTCTCAGTTGTGTCGGACTCTTCGAGACCCCATGGACTGCAGCCTACCAGGCTCCTCCATCCATGGGATTTTCCAGGTAAGAGTACTGGAGTGGGGTGCCATCGCCTTCTCCATCACTGCTAATGGCCTGGGTTCAATTCCTGGTTGGGGAACTAATATCCCACAAGCCACAAGATACAGCCCCCCCACACAAAAAACCAAAAACAATGTTCTGAAAAAAAAAATGCCCCAAGTTTTCAAGTTTAAGCACTTGGGCTGCCTACTTGCTACATTAGTGCTAAGCTGCATGAATAGAAATTTGAATAAAATAAAATCCTTGTCCTCCAGGAGTTTAAGAGCCAAAGGGAGAAAATGGAACAGTTAACAGTTATGAAACCTATAGTAAATATTTATGTGCAAGGAGGTATGGGTTCAGAGAAGGCCTGGCTCTGACTGGGCAGGATTGGGGGTGCCACAGATGAGCCTGGACACTTGAGGTTTTGAAAGGTAAGTAGAAAGATTCAGGAGATTGCCAGGTATAGGGAGTGGAGAAAAAGGGTGGCTGACATTTCCAGGTAGAGGGAACAGAATGGGCAAAGGCTTGGAGGTATGAGAAATTCCCTTTTGAAAACTGGGAAGGTTGCAGATACAGTTTACTTGGAGATAAAGAGCAGGAAAGGAAGGCAGGGGCCAGATCATGAAGTGTTTGGCAGGCAGTGTTAAAAGTCTTTGGACAAAAGATTAAGCATTAAGAATTTATTTGCTGGAGGAATATGGGCATCCTTCCTGTGGCCTGAATTAAACTGTATCTTGGCAACATCATATTGCACTAATTACAAAAAAATCCACTAATATACTACTTACCATGTGCCAGCACTATTTTAATACTTCCCTGGTGGCTCAGACAGTAAAAGAATCTGCCTGCAATGCAGGAGACCTGGGTTTGATCCCTGGGTTGGGAAGATCCTCCAGTATTCTTGCCTGGAGAATTCCACGGAGAGAGGAGCCTCTCCTCTGTGGGACTGGTGGGCTACAGTCCATGGTATCTCAGAGAGTTGGACATGACTGGACAACTAACATACATAAACCCCTTAATCCCATCTATAGTGGTTCTCAGACTCTCACCTGTGTCAGATTCACTTGGAAGTCTTCTTAAAACAGAGAAACCACCAAGTTTCTAATTTAGGAGGTCTGGCGTAGAGCTGGAGAATTTGCATTTCAGTCTAGTTCCCAGGAGAAGCTGCTGCTGCTGGTCCAGGAGGCACACTTGGAGAACAGCTGCCTTACACATACCTTATAAGAAAGGTATCATTATCATCACCATCTTTCCCATTTTACAGAGGAAACAGATGGAAAGTTAAGCAGTCTGCCCACAAGGGCATATAACTCTCAGTGGTGGGGCAGGTGGTCAATGCCAGGCAGTGTCTGCCATGTTTCCCGGTTCACAGGTTGCAAAGAAGCAGAGTTAAGGGCTGGCATTTTCAGTCCTTCCTTGCAACTGTCAAGAATATATTACACATGCACACACACACACACACACACACACACGTGCATGCACACATATGCACAGGCCTTAACAAACATCTGAGCTAAAAGAATTAGGGATGCTAACGGATGCCAAGTGGGTAGTGAGGGAAACTCTTTGAGAAACTCTTCAGGCCATTCCAGTGAAGTATTATTTTGGTCCTACTGGAATGAAGCCAGGATTCAGACACACACAAGTATCCATGTACAAAATGACTAATTCAATACGCAAAAGGAAATCATAAAATTAAATGTCACAACTCAAAACTGAACCATACGTGAATCCTCAGTCTCTGTTTTCAATATATTTGAAATGCTTTTATATTATGAAAATTAACAATATCTTGAGACGATATAACCTTGTTATATATGCTGCTTTAGGTGGGTAGTCCCAGGATGAAAATGGCAGTTCTTTCATGAATCGGCTTGCTTTTCACATCTTACCCTAATTTGTAGCATCTCCCTGGTTGCCTTCCAATAAACAGCAACTTCCCTAAATCAGTGGCATTATGTTATTTCGGAGATCTGAATCACAGAGACTGTAATCCAAGCCCGCATGCTCCATCTTGTCATTTGTGTGGAGTGCTGTATATCTAATTAAAGCTTCTTACAGGTCCATAAAAAGACCTAACATTAAAAAAGCAGTCTGGGTTAGAGAAAGCCCCAGGGCAGACTGAAGAAGGGGGTTCTCATTAACAATGAACACATTTGCTTAAATTCAAAATTAAGTAATCATATATTAATTTATACTTGAATATTTAAAAATATTGCCTAAGCATAATCAGATCATGTTACCACATTGATGGTGTGGCACTGAAAATGGGTCATGTTCTTGCCAGCAGCACTCCAGCTTCCCAAGAAACACCGGAGATGAATAAATGATTCACCATGTGGCCAGGACTGCAGCCCTTTCTCTGGAAGAGAATTCAAGCCCACTTTATTTAAACCAAGGTATTATTCTGTTCCTTTTTTATTTATTGTTTTTCTATTCTTGTGTCCCATTTTCTGTATAGAATTTATTCAAAACCTGAGTTACGTATTTTCCAAGGGCTTATCTATTAAGACATTGTTTTGTGACAACTGGTCTATTTCAGGGGCTACAGACCTGGTGGTGGAGGTCTTCAACCACTGGAATTCCCTTGGGAGACCATTAGAATGGTATTTTTTTACCCTTTACTTGGCTATGGGGTTCCCTGAATAGTGATACCTCCCTAAGGAGAAAAGTGTAAGGCCTCGCCACTGTTTTCCAGCAACAAAGGAATGAATTCCATAAGCTCCTGCTGATCATACTGCTAGAGTTAGAATGTGTGTCAAAGTGAGATGATTCTTTGAAGGTCTTTGTAAGCCAGTGTTATCCCAGAGTTGGGGCCTCGACTCAGCCCTGAGGGGCAGAGGCCCATAGCCCAAGGCTTTCCCAGCCAGTGACATCACCCCATGCCAGAGTGTTAGGGTAACTTGGAGTCCTCCTTTAACCACCCCCCTAACTTAAAAAAAACAAGCCTTTATTAGATACTTTTTATATAGCAAGACTGTTCTAATTATTTTATTTTTGCTTTTTTTAAAAAAATTGGAGTATAGTTGCTTTACAGTGTTGTGTTTCTGCTAAAAAGCAAAGTGAATCAGCTATATTTATACATATATTCCCTCTTTTTGGATTTCCTTCACATTTATGTCATCACGGAGCAGAGTCCATTCCCCTCTGTGCAACCCCATGGACTGTAGCCCTCCAAGATCCTCTGTCCATGGGATTCTCCAGGCAAAGGTACTGGAGTGGGTGGCCATTCCCTTCTCCCTTCCTGACCCAGGGATCGAACCTGTGTCTCTTCCTGGACCGCGTCTCCTGCATTGGCAGGCGAGTTCTTTAGCATTAGTGCCACCTCGGAAGCCCCCCTTAACTTCCGTTATTATCCTGAGTGTTTGTACCTCCCAACAATCCACTCTTGCTTTCCAGTCATCTTCAGATATGCAAAGTAGATGCCCAGGAGACAGTCTGAAAAAACAGGCTTCTGACGTTTGCAGGTCAGCAGAGACAATTGCTCAAGCCATCTAGATTTCTTTTTTCCCTCCAGTCGATCTAATCACATTTGGAACATCTAAGTAGCGCACCCCCTCCCCCGCCCTCCACGCAGCAGTTTGTGCCCTTTTTTGCTAGGGGTCCTCTCTTGGGGGAGGGGTGGAGGGCTGGGAGAATCCGAAATGGAAAAGCAGGTTGGAGAATCTGGCATCTGGCGTGTCACTTATTTCCAGAAAGCAAGGGAAGTTGATCTCCATGGCGCGCCAGGCTTCCAAGGATGGGAGCGCCTGCCCCTCTCTCTCACCCTCCCGAACTCTCCACTCTGGCCATCGCTAAGCTCCATTTGGGAGCCTCCTGCCTGGTGACCATGGCGCTGAACCATCCGGGGCATAGTTAATGCCTGGCATGTTCTGAGTCCCTGACTTCACATGCCTTAATACTTCTCACGACCTTTCGCCTTTTCACGCTTTTCCTGTGGAGGCAGCCTGGCCAGGCAAGGGTCTCCTGCTGACCTTTAAAGCCAGCGCTGTGTTCAGATGGTGGGCTTTTCTCTTTTTTAAAAATAGCAGAAAATCAACACAATTCCTTCTAATTGGGTTCCCAGAGAGAAGAAACTGTAGAGAAAAAAAATATGTACTTATATTCGTGAACGTATATTTTTTTCCCGCTGTTTGTTTAAACCTGGCCCGGGGATGGGGGTGAACCTTTAGAAGGGTGAAGTGCCTGGTGCCCTCAGACCCCCGCCCCAAGACGCAGAGTCCCGTGAGTACCCGGTCCCTTCCCTCCGATTTCCGCCACGGCTCGGCTACTTTTCTGGGCCATTGTCCCGTGTCCCTAGTGCTTCCTCCTTCATCAGCTTGCTCTTGCTTGGGCGCCTCGCCCGCTTCCTACCGCCAGCCGCAGCCCAGACTCGCTGGGGTCGAGGCGCTGCCAAGATGCCCTGCAGCAGCTCGCGCGCCGAAGCCCGCAGGTGCGCCCCGCCCCGCCCTCGCCGCGGCCCCGCCCCGGCGCCTGCGTCACAATGACGCGCGTCCCGCGCAGGCGCATCTCGGTCCCCCACCCCCACCCCCTCCCCGCGGCCGGCTGCCCGCTTGGTATTATGATTAGTGCTGGGTGCGGGGATTCGGCGGCCGGGAGGGAGTTGTCGGCGCCGCGGCCGCTGCGGACGGAAGCCCGCCTGCTTGCTGAGGTAGGGGCGAGCGCGCAGTGCACCCGGGAGCGGCGGCCGTGGGCGGGGGACGGGCTGGCCTCCGCCGCCGAGTGGCCTCAGCGGTTGCCGGGCTGGGCGCCGGGGCCGGGGCGCCCGCCGCAGGCGGAAAGTAAGTTGCGCGCTCCGCGCTCTCCGCGTCGCGGGCCGGGGAGGACGCGGGCCCCGGGCTGCGGCGGCCCGGACTCCGCGCGGCGGCGGTGCGGCCTGATGGCCTGGAGGCAGGCAGCGGGCGGCGGCGGGGCCCGCACGGGAGCGGGCATTGCGGCGGCCGGCCACGGGCGCCCCGAGGCCCTGCCCTTGCGGCCGCGGCGGGATTGCGGCACCTCGGGAGGCGCCCGCATCCCCGCGCCCCGCCCCGGAGCGGGCCGAGTGCGGCGCCCGCGGATCCCCGCGCCCAGGTTCTCTCTTACGGTGTTTTCTTCACTAAAGGTGTTTTCCTTTTTCAAAGGAATCTGGAGATCTGGCGCAGCAAGGGGATTTCTTGCTAAAACTGCAGCCGTACAATAGAATGGGGATATTGTTGTCTGTAGAGAAAGGGCATCGGGGTAAGGAAGGAGGAGCAGTGCCGTTCCCGAGGGACAGCTAGAATTTTTCAGATTGGAAAACCTCCGTTCTTTTCCATAGTCATCGCCTGTTGATTCCTTTCTGGACCGTTTTACAAAATCCTTCCTTCGTTTGCTTGGACTTGGGATCCAGGAAAGTGACAGCCTTTTATCCTGAGTAGGGTCCTGGAGCTGTGTTGTTCTTAACACTTGGGTCAGGTAAAATTCGGTAGCTGTATAGTGAGTTCGGTTCAAGTCCAGTATTTGGAGGGGTGAGGGAGGATTTAGCAGTAGGGTTCTTCAGCTTTTGGACGTCTAAGGGTATAGGATTTTTCACACTATCTAGTTACTTCCCCCCGTTCCATTTAATTGAGTACATTTTCACAATCTTAGGAGCAGGTGGTAAAGCTGACTTAATGCGTTTCACGTTTTATGGTGAAAGGTGAAGCGTGGCTAGCAGGTAATGGAACTGCAAATGTTCCGCGTCTTGATCAGATTCCACCTGATTCCTATGAAACACCAGATGCCTCAGTTTGGGTTCCTTGTATGGGGTTGAGGCTCTAGTCCCAAATCAGTCTAATTTATCAGAATGTGTATCAGTGTACCTTAAAGCCTGAGGTTGTCAGGGCTTATGTAATCAGTTTGTTAATTTATAATCTTGTTACATTGCTCTCCAGATTTATAAAATCATTCCCTTAAGGAAATCTGTCCTCAACGTCTGCTTAAATATTTTTCTTGGAATTGGATTCCTGAAGAGGAATGTACTGTACTAGTGGTGATTAAAGCAAACTAATTAGACAAGTTTCTTAAAAAAAAAAAAAAAATCACGTTGGTTCTTTTATTCGACCAGTTGTCTCTAGTAGGAAAACAGATGACATTCCCATTCTACAGAACTAAAAATGAGAGAAATGACATTCCCAAGGTCACTTATTGAGTCAAGTCACTTACTGAAGCAGTATAGTAATTGAAAGTTAGGTGCATTGAGTTAACTTTTCTTATTTCTCCATCTTTAAGGTTTTCCTGGCAGGGAACTTTGCCACCTTTCTATTTTTTTTTTTTAATTTGCAGTTTGTTTGTTTGTTTTTTTAATCGTTTTCTTTAGTATAGAAAAGTTACTTTCACTGTATTTTTTTTTTCCTCTGCTCTTCTGTATTATTGCAGTAAGATCCGTTGTAGAAAACATACAAGGACTGAGAAGTTACATAATTTTTATTTTTCTAGAACAGAAGTATACATTGGGCCGTTAAGGTTCAAATGTAATCCCATAATCCTAAAATGAAGGCTTTTGAATGTCCGTATTAAAATTGAAGGGCTTTCAGATATTTCTACTGGTTGCAGGAAATATTGTGTGTCCAAACTTTACTATGGGTGTTTCATACAGAAAGTGAAACTAAATAGAAGGAAAAAAACTATTTTGGGAGCTATTGAGCAGCCCAGGTTCTAAGCATTGGTATAAATAAGGCTTGGTTGCTTCTCTGAAGCAGGTTTTCTGAGCCTAAGAATTCATTACACTGCCCAGGAAAAAGGTACACTTTCCACATGGTCAGAATTTTGGGAATTAAAAACATAGATGAGGAACTCTAAAGAATTGATTTTACTGCATGCCAGCTGTTGGCTTAACCACCAAAATTTAGAGTTTATAGCCAAGATGCTGTTATAAGAAAACTAATTATTCAGAATATAAATACTTCCCTCTGTGTGTGTGTCTGTGTGTGTGTGTGTGTGTGTGTGTGTGTGTATGTATGCGTGTGTGTGTGTATGCAAGACTATTCTTAGAGCAATTTAGGTGGAAGAATCCAGTGGTTTGTAGCAGTTTTGAAGGTAAACTAAACTTATGATCATTTATTCATGGAGCCTTTGTCTACTTTGGGGGCCCTGGGTTAGACGGTGGCAACAGAAAAGTGAATAAAAATGAGATCCTGTCTTTCAGGCTCTTGTGAATTACATTTACACGGAGGTAAACGATGACAGGAGGGTCAAATGCTGTGATGAGGCAGAGGCAAAACCCCTGGGCAGGGAGTCACCCCTGGGCAGTTGAACTGGGGAATGCCTCACAGAGAAGGCGATGGTTGAACTAGTCTTGGACAGGTAGAGTTCCTAGGCAGAGAAAAGGGGAAAGGGCTCCAAGGGTTTAGGGAGGTTGAAAAGACAAGGTCAGATGGTGGAGGAAGGATTTAGATCCAAGTGGGTGAAAGGAAGCTGAGGAGGTAGAGACAGTGCAGCTGTTTTTGTTTTGTTAAGGCTGTGGAAAGGAAGAGGGCAAAGAAGGGCAGTAGGTGTGGGGTTGAAGGGGAGGACATGTTTGGGTATTTTGTTTTAGTTTGGGAAGGGCCAGTATAAAACCTCTCATTTAATGACCTCATGAGTGAGCGCTGGAAATGGTTGTCTGGTCCGGATAATCTGGAGCTGCGTTATTCTCACTGCAGACCATTTCCTCATCTTATTCTCCTGTATATCTGCTTTGGGTTGAGGCCTTCCATCCCGTGGGAAACCATTTCTTGCTGGTGGAAGGGGAGGAACCTGACTAAAGAGGATTCCTGCTCTACCTTCCCTGAATGTTTATTTCTCTGCTGTTACTTCCAGAGCCTTCTGAGATTCTCCTTTGGCACCTCCAGCGTTTGGCCTCCGCTCAGGTAGGCTCTTTCCTGACCACGCAGGCCTCTCTCCCTCTCCTTACTGGTTGTGTCCTCTTCCCCACACTGCTGCCCCGTGACTACAGCAGTCGCTTCAGAGTTGGCGCTGGCTGCCCATGTACCATGTTGCTCTCTGTTCTGGAGTGTCTCCAGGCTCAAAGCAAGATTAGTGGGAGGGGTGTCTGCCTGGATGTCCAGACACGCAACCCCTTAACTACACGTGGGCCTGAAATGTGATGGAAGTTACGAAATCACAGAAATGTAGGTTACAGGACATGTAACTGGTCAAACATAGCCTCACTGGCCTCAGTTTCTCAGTTGTTGTCACATGGTTACCTGTCTCAAACCTAGAAGACTGTCAGCTCCTTGGAGGCAGAGATGCCTCTTCTTTGATTGCTGTATCCCCAGACCAGTGTTAGGCCTCATACGTAGTCAGTGTACCCAAGAAATGTCCTGGTGAAGAAATGTGAAAAATCTGAACTGTGGTTTGCTGCCCATTAATGGATACCATACCCATTGTATCCAAATGGGTTGGATAGAAACTGCTTCCCATTCATAGATCCCAGAGCTAGAGGCAGATCTTCTGCTCTAGAATAGCAAGCGGTAGATGCTCAGGGAATGTTTGTTGCCGTCCTGTATTCCCGGTGTGAGTCAATGCCCCACCTGCTAGCACTCTCCACTAGAGTCATTACAGATTCCCGTCTTTGCTTTGCCCCCTGTGCATTGAGTTTCTGGATTCTGCTTCCTAAGCGCATCTCCTCCATTCCATCCTCCTCATCACTGCCCAGATTCAGGCTGCCCTCACTTTTAAGTCTTGAATCATTTTTCTGGAGGCATTTTTCACTAGTCTCCTCACCTGTGTTCAGGCTCTAGTCTTGCCCTTCCAATCTGATCTTCACTTTGCTGCCAGAGTGGTTTGTTCAGCTGTCATCTCTGATTGCCATTCCCGTGCTCAGGATTCTTCTTTGGCTTCTTAGTGCCAGCTTTCATTTGTTCACTTAATAAAGTGTATCTATATATTTCAGGCAGATGCTATACTCGGCGGGCCCAGGGGTGCAGAGCTGAATAAAGCAGACATGCGTCTTACACAGGCTGAATTTATCGTGTAGTCTAGTGGGGGTTACAGATTATTAATCACATAATCACAGAAATAATTCTGTAACCACAACTGTGACACAGGCCATGATGAAAGAGGGCATAGTGCTGTGAGAGGGCACAGGAGCTGGTGTGCAGGAGTATAGCAGGGCAGGGAGAGGCAGTGGTCTGGATGGTGGCCTTTGTGCTGGCCCTGAAGCATGGCTGGCCAGGTGTGAGCAGCATCCGCTCATGTGCATGGGACACAAGGACCTTCGGGAGTCTGGTCCTTCCCTGCCTCTCTCTCCCCTTGTCTCATGCCCTGTGCTTTGTGTGTGTTACTGTCCCAGTCACACTAAGGCCACTTTTCCACCTCAGCCAATTTCAGTTTTTAGCTTAAACAAAATAATTTCTCTGAGATGCCTCCTGTGAGCTCCCAAAGGCAGATTTAGGGGAAAGAACACCTCTTCCAGCCTTCTTGTCCCTGTGAGAGGTATAAACAGTGTAGGGCGGTAGCCTTCCTGTTATATCCAGTGCAGGCCTCGAGGGGTGGTGTTCTGGGCCAGAGAAGGGTGAGGATAAGGATGTCAGAGTAAGATGGGGAACTAAGTATACAACTCCTCTCAGATGTCAAACTCGCTGAAAGGGAAGCCAGTTGTGAAAAGCTGGGGGGGGGGGGGGAAATCTGGGGTGATTTTAATCCCACTGACACATTGCTGATGTGTATTATCGCCTTTTGCCTTCATAATTGTCCCAGGTGGTGCTTATCTTTGTGTTATAGACAAAGACATGCCTGTTGACAGAAGTGGAGTATCTCCTTGGGCTCCAGATCCTATGGTACTCGTTTATGCTATGATGCTGCTCCTCATATTTGCTGAGTAAATGAATTTTGATGATTTGTAATGTGCACCTCTGGTTTAGACAACGAGAAAATGTGGCTCTGTGTCACTTTGAAATGTGACGCTTAGGTTGCTGTCCCAGCTCTTCTCTGATGTTCCCTCCCCTTCTATGTACAGACTTATCTCTTAGGTCATTATATTGTTTTCATATTGCATAGATAGGGGAAATGTTTAAATAGTATATCTAAGTGGGTTTAATATTTAGACACGTTGGTTCTTTTGTATTAAGGAGAGTACACTTTAGGTAATGTAGGTTTCACTCAGTGTAACGTATGTAGGTAAAGTTCATTTTAGATCTAGGACACTATACTAACAAATATTCATTGGAAAAATTATGAAGCTTAGAATGTGCCATATTTATGGGTCTCTTAAATAGTCCAAAATTATGAAGCTTAGAGTGTGCCATATTTATGGGTCTCTTAAATAGTCCAAATATTGCACAATAATTTTTTTTTTAATAGTGGACAAAAGTTAAGCGATTGAATTTAAGAGTTCTGCTTTGTGTTCTATCTCATTTTCTGCAGGTTAAACAATTCTCTTTGTTGGTATAAAGTATTACGATTACTACGGAAGACATGTAGAATGACAGTGCTCAATCTAGTGTTTCAAGGCATGATCTGATCCTTTGTTCTCCTCTTTTATGAGTATTTGCTAATCCTCTTGTGAAGGAAAATGCTTTGTTAGAAACAAATGGAGAGAATGTAATTTGCAAAGTACATTAAAATTGCAGTTTGGGTAAGGATAAATTTTTTAAAGCAGAAAATAGAGCCTTCTTAAATTGTACTTAAATGATTTGCTTGGTGTTGACTGTTCTGTGCCATTGGGGAGAAATCTTGCCATAACAAAATTGTATACAAACTGTGAAGATGGAAGTTCTTCCCAAGGTGCCATTGCATTTTTAGATGACCAGTAATTCTCAGTCTGTCTTTTGAATGGTTATTTGCCTGTTGTTTCCTTTCTCAAAGTGTAGTTTCTAAACATTTCAAAAAGTTTTTAGTGGAACTGTTTGTTAATAATGTTTATTAGGTGAGTCCTTGGTGTCGCTCTTGTTAGTTGATGGCTGGATCAGGTAACTCGGCATGGCGTGTCAGAATTGGAGGAAAAGCAGAATTGTCAGAATAGATTTATTTTAGTGCTGCTGTTTTCCTGGGAATTAGAAAGGCCCAGATCAAAGTGGGGAGGCATTGTATTATTGCAGGAAAAAATAAAGGGCTCAGGAATCAGCTCAGGCAGCCCTCACCTGGACGTAGGACTGTGGCATAGGAAGGCTTGATCCTGTTTGGCCTTCCTTTCTGTTGCATAGATTGGGTGTGATACTTCCATCACATTCCTGATGGTAAGGAATAAACTACAGAACAGATGTTAAGAATTCAGTGCATACGTAGATTCCCAGTAGTTAAATTGTTTATTCTTTTTTTTTTAATTGTTTACTCTTTTTGAAACCTGCATTAAAACAAAAGTAAACTTCTCAGATGGGCAGTTGTGGCAGTGAAATATTGTTAAAACTTGAAATGAGACAATGAAAAGAAATGTCAACTGTGGTTTTGCTCTAAGACTCATTTCTATATAAACCTGTAAACCTGTTTAGTTATAAGTTAGTAGGTTTTTAGGAAAGTAGTATGGATAATAATGAGAGAATGCAGTAAGTCAAAACAAAAGTCGATATTTTATGGAATCTTAAGATGAACAGTGAACTTTTATAATTGGTTTAAATTTTCTAATGACCTTATTCTTCTGTTGCTTTCATGTTAAAAACCTAGAGTTTTCCTTTCTTTTGAGGCCTCACATCATCTCTGTGATGTGAAGCTGCTTCTGTACATTTTTAACTCTTTGATGACACTTGAATTAATCTACAGTACAGTTGGAAGGGACTGTGGTGAATTTAGTCTAGCAAGTTTTCCATTGATGTTGAGAGACTGAGAGTTCATCACAGTTCCCTAAATGGTGAAGCGCTAGGTAGCTTTCAGGATCAGCCTTCCTAACCCTGTTATATTTATAATCTCACTTCTGCCTGCTGGCCTGACTTCATCCACCCCACCACGTGTACTCTGCTGTCCATTTCTCCTGTTTCCAGAAAGGGTGTCCCACTGCTCCTGGTGAGGGCTAAGGCTTGATCTGTGGGCTGCCCCATCCTTGGGTGTCCTGCCTTTAGTATCCTTTGCTCTTCCTTTGACATAACTTGCCCAGGTTTTCTAAGTCACTAAGTCGTGTCCAACTCTTTGCAACCCCATTTACTGCAGAATGGGGTTCTGCAGTCTTCCAGAACAGCAGTGGTTTTCTAAGTCACTAAGTCTGTCCAACTCTTTGCAACCCCATGGTTTTCTAAGTCACTAAGTCTGTCCAACTCTTTGCAACCCCATGGACTGCAGAATGGGGTTCTGCAGTCTTCCAGAACAGCAATGGGGTTCTGCCAGGCTTCCCTGTCCATCACTGCCTCCCTCAGTTTGCTCAAACTCATGTCTGTCGAGATGGTGATGCCATCCAACCATCTCGTATAATTATCTTTTTATGTGTAGATAACTTATTTGTAAGATTTTCAAGGACTGGGGGACTGTATTGTCCCCCGCAATTTATCCCCCACAATTAGGGCTGAAATATTTGCTAATAAAAAATTAGACTCAGTGTTCCTTCTTTAGCCTGAAGGAATTGCATACTTTGTCCCTCAAAGGAGGCAGAATATTTCATTGAGTATGTCTGTTTATTAAGATTATATAAATATATATATTTCAGGGAAGTTGGTTTATTTCATTGGTGTCAGTTGAAAAGTAAATTGAATGAATAATTATGTACAGAAATTCAAAATTTTAGTAACCTCTGCCTTTCCTAGGTTATAAAGGTAGCACATATTCACTGCTAAAAATTTGAAAAGAACAGAAAAGTATAAAGAGAAAAAAAAGCTGTAATTTTAACATTTTTTAAAGTATATATACAGGCAGATTATATGTTTAAAAAAAATCTGGGATCCCGTGCCATGAAATTGAGTGTGTGAATTCTTTTACTTAACATTTTATTGTGACAATTTCCCATGAGATTGAATAGATTCAAATATAGCAGCAGAGTGTTGTGTTAGGTGTACCATTTTCGTATTGTAGTCCTTTTGGTTATTTCTGATTTTTTTTTTTTTTCAAATATAAATGTCCCTGAACGTTGTGACTTGGTATTTGTCTATTTCTTTAAGACATAAATCTATTAGTAAGATTATTAAATGAAGGATATTAATTATTTTAAGGCTTTTAATACAGGTATTGCCAAATTGCTTTTCAGAAAAGTAATCTATGGTGCCAGCAGTATGAGAAAATTCCCAAATGCTTCTGCCTTTTAAGTCAAAATCAGTGAAATATTAGGTGCCGATATTTTTGTTCATGGATTAGTTTTTTTTTTTTTTTTTTTCTTTTCTAACATTCTTTTTTGAGCACTTTTTCATGACCATCTTTGTCACATCATCAGCAGGGGGTATAAAAAAGATGATACGGAGTTAAAATGAATTTTGACAGTATTAATAAAAGCTCTGGAAGAGAGATTTAGATTAAATTTTTAAATGCTCCATAGATTCCACCTTACATTCTGTTTTCCTGGCAGAGGAGCAGTTGTGGGTTAGCTTTATTTATTTTGGAATAATTTCTGGATGCTAACTTGTGCTTAAATCATTATTTACCATGTGGGCACTTTATACCAGACCTGTCACCATACTAATTTTTAAAGACTCATTTACCCTCAGGTAGAAATGGTGACATGCCTAGCATTTTTCATCACTTTAACGAGAGGCAGTTCTGTTGAAGAATTTGAACTTATTAGCTGTGCTGCTGGTCAAGGTTTTGTGGCTTGGATGTTAACCCCTTTCTCTCTACAAACGCTAAGTGCTACTTTCCGTCAGTTAATAGGTTGTCTGACTCCTCCTTTCATTCAAATCCCTGGAATATAGCTTGCTATATTTAGGGAAAATAAAGATTTCTTAAACCAGCACTTTAAGGGATAGATCTGCATTGGCAACCCAGTCGCTGCCTTGAGAGACTAAAGCAGACTTTTCAGCCTGGCGTTCCTGGTTACCTCCAGTGGCCCTGAGTCCATTAAAATCGACTGCCAGGAAGAAAACTGTGAGGACATACTTTAGTAAACAGTTACTTTACCTTCCCTTGGCAAATGCTTTATTAGACATTTGGAGGTATGTTTTTGCCAATCGGGCCATTTCTCATAATAAATGATTGAAACCTTCTAATTTGCAGTTTCTGTCTTGATTCCATCCAGGGGCTACAGGCTGATCGTGATACCCACATAGTAATATTCACCCAGTCCAGTGAAGAACTCTAGATTCTTCCATAACTTGGGACCTGTTGACTTGTTTGTGATGGTTGCTTCTTTTTTTTTTTTTTTTTGGCCATGCTGTGAGACATGTGGGTTCTTAGTTCCCCGAGCAGAGATTGAACCCAGGCCCCCTGCATTGGAAGTGCCAGATCCTAACCACTGGATGACCCTGGTTGCTTCATCCTTGCCTTATAGCCTATGTTAATTATGCCCAGGAGGAGTACCAGTCCAAAAATGCGGAGTACTGTCTACTTTGGATGAAAAGAACAGCAACGGTGACTGCCACTGGGATTGCGTTTTTGTTTGACTTGGAGGTGACTGATATTCCTGGAGGACTGAGTCTACTGCCTTCTTTTCAGCCTATACTGTTTCTGTTCTAGGTATCTTTGAAATGTTAGCAGTGAGATCAGGGCGGCAATTTTTGTGAAATGTGCGTTAGTTCCTCTACTTGAGTTGACTTTTCCCTAAACGTAGGTTTAGTCTGACATTTCCCATGAGTAAGAGTTCCAGTTTTCATATTTTTGCTGTTTGTGAAAGATACCAGATAATTTCCATGTATAAGAAGCTTAAATATAGTTTTAGCATGGTTGTATAAAGACTCATCTCTTAGCTGTCTATATTGGAGGGCGAGCACTGGCACAGATCATTTTTTGAGGCATGTAAATTGTTTGGAAGGTTTTTCTGTGTTTGAATACTAGTGGTCTGGTTTAACAGGGGAAATTTGTAATATCCCAAAGTGTAGAGAGGCTATGGAGTAGCCTAATTTTTGCATATGGCCTTTTTTTTGTGTGACCTGCTTTCTCATGCGATGGCTTGCTTGGTAATGATGACCCACACGGAACCACCTTTGTTGAGCATGGTATGTGAGTTGGAGACCTTAGTTTGGTATACAGACCGCACTCCAGTGGTAAAGATGTCAGTGAAAAGCTAGAAGTGAGTTTTGACAAGAATAACAGGGTGCATTCCAAATTGACAGTAGGTTTAACAGAGGCTGGTTTTACAACTGTTTTCAGCAGCTTGCAAAATGTGTGTAGGGCCTCCCACACTTCCTTCCTCTTCTCCAGCCACACCCGCACACTTGAGTTGCTTCTGCTCTCTTTAGTAAACTGGGAGAGCATCAGTGTATTCTTGCAACACATACCAGTGCTTGTTTCTCAAACACGAATTTCCATGTTATAAACACCCTCAACTGGATGGTCTGTTTCATTTAGGTCCAGCCGCGTCATATCCATGTATGAGCAAATGCTATCGTAAGTAAGAAGACCACTTTAGAATGGCCTGATTTAGGGCTCTTGCTGTTTTAAAAGATGTCATAATAGTTAATGTAGTCATTAAAAATGGTGATTTAGAAGAACATAGTGCATGGAAAATGTTCATCCTGTAGTAGAGGAAAAGCAGTCCTGTGACTTCATATACAATAAGCTTTGTATAGAAGCCCAGGTGTAAAGAATATAAACTTAAGCCTGAAGAGAGGCTATCCTTGATGAGATTATAGATGTTTTTTGTTTGTTTTTCATCTATGGTGCTTTTCTGTATTTTCCAGATTTTCTAAAGTGAACTTGTTTTGTGGAAATACTTAGAAAATGGTTGCAACTCCCCCCCCATCCCCAGTGTGTATATGTGTGTGTGTGTGAGTGTTACCCCATTTTGTGTCTGGCATGTATTATACATAGAAAATAATTTGGAAGGCTGTGTCCAAAATGTTAACAGAGATTATCACAGAGGGTAGAATAATGGATGATTTTTTAAAAAAATTTCCCCCCCTTTTTTTGGCCAGTATATATGTTCTGATTGTGTTTTTTCTTACATTTCATAGATGTTTCTTTCATAATTGAAACAAAGATACTGAAAGGAAAGTAATTGGTTGGTTGAAAAAAGCAGAATATAAAGAAGAATATAAAGAAGATATTAAGTTATATATAGAATGATCACACCTAGGCTTTGGGGGAGGACGGATACATGTATGAGTATGGCTGAGTCCCTTCACTGTTCACTGAAAACGGTCACAGTATTGTTAATTGTCTGTGTTCCCAATACAGAATAAAAAGTTTAAAGAAAAAAGCAAACAGTTAGATTCTGTGGGATGCTTTATTGAAAAATCATCAGACTTTGATACCCAACTAGAGATTAATTTCTTTACCAATCTACAGTATCCATTTGCAGTTTAATACACATTAGGAAACTAAGCAGTCCACGACTCTGTGCGACCCCGTGGACTGCAGCCCGCCAGGCTCCTCTGGCTATGGGATTCTCCAGGCAAGAATACTGGAGTGGGTTACCATTTCCTTTTCCAGGGGATCTTCCCAACCCAGGGATGGAACCTGGGTGCCCTGCACTGTAGGCAGATTCTTTACCTTCTGAGTCATAGGGAATTTTCTGAAAACAGAGGAGAGATGATAGCTCAGTAAATTCAGTCTCTTGAAGTAGAGTGGAAGACTGAAGGAATTTCTACCTGGTTGGAGGAGATTACTATCATCATGACCGTGGTAGTGGTGGTGGTAGCTGTTATTTACTGACTGCTCCCTCTGTGCCAGGCTGTATTTTAAACACTACCTTTATTAACTGATTTAATTCACCGCGACCTATGCCATGCCCCTGCTACTGACGTTTTCTAACGAGGAGACTAGCCGTACAGAGAGGTCAGGTTTTTCTCAGGTCCAGTGGCTAGTGGCTGGTAAGCTGGCATTCAGATCCAGTCATTAGCCTTAACAGAACCAGTCCTCAGCCAGGCTGGACCATCACACTGCCTTGCCAGACTGTGGATGAAACTGTCTGTTGGAGAGAGAAGCAGGCGTGGGTAATGGGAGGAGCTACTGTATCTCACTTGGAGCTGAAGGAGCAGGTTGGCATCCCACAGTTCACCTTTCTCTAGACGTGGGCCTGTGCTCTTGACTTTGCTTGGCCCCCCCCCCCATCTGTGTGAGCAACTGTCTCCATTGCTCTTCATCCCCTCATTCCCAGCAGTAAACTTGTTTCCACAGCCATCTTTCCTTCTTCCTCCTTTCATCTTTCCTACTTCCCCCAACCTCTTCACGTGCTCTTTTCCCAGAGCTCATACGAGCTTGAGCTTAATGATTACCTGGACTCACCTGTAGTATGTTGTGTAAAGTGCCTTGGCCTAGTTTGAATGTTTAGAACTTGAAATTGTTAATACGATGTTCCAGTGTTGAGGAAAGGCCTGCAAGGCTGTCTTAGTTCCCTCCCTGTGCCCCGAACTTAGGTATCAGTGATCCCCTCACATGCTCTTTGTTCCTGGAGTTTCTGTTTTACTGTCAGATGGAAAGCCTCTAGTGTGGAGCTGTTGTGCATGTCCCCCAGTGCTACTGTTGACTTTTGCTGGCCTTCTGGAGGACGGAGTGCTGGAGAGGTTGCCCTCCTCGGCTACTGGAGTGGGTATTTCATGAGCCAGAGAGGCTCCTGCAGGCATGTTGGGCTCTGAAGCCTGGCTGAGAAGCTTGGAGCCGCAGGCTGCTGCTTGTGGGGCAGGTGGAGCCTCCTGGTGCCTACCTTGCAGGCTCCTGGTGAGGATTCATTGCGTTGCGGATTCGTGCTCATTTCCCAGGAGGCATTTCAAAAACAGTGACTTTACTCTTCATTATTATAATTCCCTCCTCCTTCAAGTGGAGTAATCCTTTTACTCTGTCTGCCTGAACCAATCTCCGTGTATCTGTTCACTGTGAAATCAGTTCAGTTCAGATTGTGTGTTGATTCAGTTGTGTCTGATTCTTTGCCATCCCATGGACTGCAGCACACCAGGTCTCCCTGTCCGTCACCAACTGTCAGAGTTTATTCAGACTCATGTCCATTGAGTCGGTGATGCCATCCAACCACCTCATCCTCTGTTGTCCCCTCTCCTCCTGCCTTCAGTCTTTCCCAGCATCAGGGTCTTTTCACTGTGAAATACCTGTTGCCTAAAGATTCCTTGAATGGGCTGTAGTTGACAGAGGGGAGAAAAATAATGGAAGACTGGGTCACTGAAAACAAATTCTCCATTTTTATTTGTCTGTCTGGGTCCACCCTGAGGGTTTATATTTTAATTTTGAGCAAAAGTTAAAACAAATAGAACTAAACTAATATCTTTGTATTTTCTTTTAGGAAAAAGAAGCAACTAACAAAACACAGTGATAACAAGGATTACTCCACATGCAGCTTGCAGGGTATGTCTTGGAGTTGGTACACAGTCGCCTTTACTTTACATAAGCCACATCTTAACATTCTACATTGGTGTTCAGAATGATTTTCAGGCATTGCAAGATCCTCAGATATCAAAAATGATTTAATTATTTCCTGTGTTAAGTTGCTCAGTTGTGTCTGACTCTTTGGGACCACATGGACTGTAGCCCGCCAGGCTCCACCGTCCATGGGGATTCTCCAGGCAAGAATACTGGAGTTGGTTGCCATTTGCTCCTCCAGGGGATCTTTCCGACCCAGGGGTTGAACCTGGGTCTCCTATATTGCAGATAGTTTCTTTACCGTCTGAGCCACCGGGGAAGCCTAATGGTTTCCTATACTAACTCAAAATACACTTGATAATATGATTAAACTATTTTAAAAGGTGTTCAATAACAAGGATATTTTTCCTTTCACATTTCAGTTATTTGTAACTTCCTGTTTTTTTGGTTTATAATTGTAGTTTGATAGACACTGAAAGTTACTCAGTTGTGTCTGACTCTGTGTGACTCCATGGATAGTCCATGGAATTCTCCAGGCCAGAATACTAGAGTGGGTAGCCTTTCCCTTCTCCAGGGGATCTTCCTAACCCTGCAGGAGACCTGGGTTCGATCCCTGGGTTGGGAAGATCCCTTGGAGAAGGGATAGGCTACGCAGTCCAGTATTGTGGCCTAGAGAATTCCACGGACTGTATAGTTCCTGGGGTCGCAAAGAGTCTGACATGACTGAGCCACTTTCATTTCACTTCACTTTCAGACAATGAAAAAAGGATATGTGTATCCAGAAAAGTACCCAAAAAGTGAATTCTTTGATAGTGAAAGCAGTTAGTCATTTTACTATAGGTAGCTTGTCATTAAGAAGATACCCTATGAGACTTTTCCCCATGAACTTACTAGTAGATTAAAAATTATTTCACTCTGCCCTTTTGCTAACCCAGTTTTGGAAAGAGAAATGATAATGTGAATAGTGATTATCTGTGGGTGTCTGAGACCCTAAAAAAAGATCCTGCCCATATCTGTATATTCCTTTGTAATACATAAATCTTTAAAAAAATAATTAAAATGTAAACCAACTGAAATGTGTTTATAAAGCCTTGATTTCTGTGCCACTTTCCAGGAATATATCTAAAGTGATAGATGAAAAAGTAAATATTATATAACTTGGGGGCAGCCTGAAGAAGTTTTTTTTGAAAGCTAAAGTTGCATATGTAAGCTTGTGCAATGGAAACATAAACTCAGGTAGAATTTTAAGAGTTATTACTGCCCTTATAATTAATCAAAGCTAAAGATTTAAAGATAGTTTTCTGCCCCCTGGAATTAGCTTAGAATTTTTGTTTTTGAAAATTAAATATGCTTAAATTAACTTTATTTTGGGGAACTACTGTCCAAATAAAGCAAGATCTTTCCTCTTGGATTTTCCTGTTATCAATAAAATGAGCAGCTCAGATGACAAGGATAATACACAGTACAGAAGAAATTTGCTTTTTCTCCAAAGAGAAAGCCACATAAGCCGTATCTTAACAGTGCAGGTTTCTCATTTTTAAAAGTCTCAATAGAAATAGGATTTTGTGTCTGAAATTAATTTGCAGAAACAGTGTAGAACAGTGGTTAAAAGCACAGACTTTGGTGACTCTCAGCTCTTTAACACACTGGCCTTATAGCCTAGGCCAAGTTACTCACTGGTTTTGTGCCTCAAAATGAGACTAATAATCCTATCTCTGGGGGCAGTTTTCAATTAAAGCACTCAGAATTACTCTGAGGGTAATTTACAATTACAGAGAAGTTTGAGGTGGCCCCAGATATGTGATTCAGATCATTTTAGCCTCCATGGGAGAATGACTGTGAGATTATTTGTTTAACTTTCACGATATTATTACCCTAAATATAATATTGTTTAGAATGGTCATATGTTTATAAGAGGTCTGTGCTTTGAATTAAGAATTCGATTTGAACCTTCAGCACTTACCTGAAACACAATGCTTTCTTGGCTATAAAATGGGAATAATACTGACCTCTTAGGGTTGTTCAGATCCAATGACACAATCTAATCTGATTCAGTTTTTGCAGACATATATAGTGGGTTTTCAGTAAATGTTAACTGTTAGCTTTTCTTCTGTTCTTTTAAGCAAAAATGAGATTTAAAGGAATTTAATGCTAGTGCTTAAAAAAAAAAAACTTTTATGTACATACAGTTTAGGTTTTTGGGATATTATCACCTAAGTAGGGTAACTGCTCTAAGTACTGTTAGTAAAAAGTTACTGAAAATGTGAAACTGCATATGGGAGCATCAGAAAAGGCTTCACTGCATGGATTAATGTGCACTAATAGGAAAGATCTAGTCTTAGGAGACGGCTGTATTTTTCATGGGATTTGGTTATTCTATTTAATTTTGGTAAAAAAAAAAAAATAATAGTGTGAGTTTAGTCTGTGAGATTTAAAATGATGTCTTAATTTGTATAATAAATATTTAAAAAATTTTCTAAGTCAGGGTCATTTATAAGAACCTATTTCTGTATTTTAAGGTTTATACTATAAAGGTTAAGAATTTTAAACTCACATATAAAATGAGGTTTTTAAAGCCAAATAATCTTTAACATGCAAATAGTTTAAATGCGTGCTTGTGTGTTCTTAAAATGTATGCACATCGTGGTAGGTTTTGTTTGAGAGTTGGAAAACCATAATAGAAACAAGCATAACGGATAAGCACAAAGAATAAGTACCCATCAGTTAGCAAATATTAAAACACCTAATGTGTACCAGATACTGTTCTAGGTACTAGTGATGCAAGAGCAAACAATTTACTTGTAAATATTTTGAAAAAAGTTGCATTTCAAAATTTGAAAAAATTTGATTACTTGTTCTATATAAAACACTGTTCTTGTCGTTAGCAGAGGGTAGAAATAAAACATGGAACCATAGAGTCCTCAAGAACCTTGAGGTCTCAGGATAAAGATGGTGTGTACTGAAGCCTATAAGATTAAGACTACCTGGGGTGGAGGTGTCTCAGGTGCTTTGGAGATACAGGGGAGGGAGGTAGATGAAAATACCCCAGAAAACCAAACTATACTCTTCTGGGAGAGTCAGAAGTCTTTACTGAAGGGATTTTATATTAAATAGTGCTAATTTTGGAATAGCAGGAAGAAGTTGTTGGTTTCTGTCCAAGTGTATATTTG
Organism: Bubalus kerabau; assembly: GCF_029407905.1. Lineage (NCBI taxonomy): Eukaryota > Metazoa > Chordata > Mammalia > Artiodactyla > Bovidae > Bubalus > Bubalus kerabau. The sequence continues at coordinate 16,952,145 of NC_073643.1, forward strand.
TTGTGTTTTCCCTTTCTAGTCAGTCCCAGACTTCTTTTTTAAGATGCTAATTGAAATTACTTTTGGAAAATATTCTTCTTTAAGTGCTTTTTTAAAGCATATCAAACTTGCCAGTTTTCTTGTGACATCACTGAAAAATTGTTTAAACAGATTAACTTTGTATCAGTTTGCAAAATAAAATGGCATTTAAATGATCAGGCTTTATAATGTAAACCCTAAATCTGTAATTAGGTAATTATAAATGCCCCTGACTGATTTTATGTCTCAATATATTTATTTCAAATTGAAGCTATAAAAGGATAAGTCACAGAAAACTTAATTTTATTTCTCTTATTTTGTAGATGTCCATGACGATATTGAAAATGAATTCCTTATTTTCACCAGATATATGAGAAGATCCATTTTAAACAGTCTAAATATTTTTTCTCACGTCGGACCAGCATGGCAGGATTCAAGCGAGGGTATGATGGGAAGATTGCTGGATTATATGATCTGGATAAAACCTTGGGTCGAGGTCATTTTGCAGTGGTTAAACTTGCCAGGCATGTCTTTACAGGTGAAAAAGTGGCAGTAAAAGTTATTGACAAGACAAAATTGGACACACTAGCCACTGGTCATCTTTTCCAAGAGGTGAGATGCATGAAGCTCGTGCAGCACCCCAACATCGTGCGCCTTTACGAAGTGATCGACACCCAGACCAAACTTTATCTTATCCTGGAACTCGGGGATGGAGGAGACATGTTCGATTACATAATGAAGCATGAGGAGGGACTCAATGAAGACTTGGCCAAGAAGTACTTTGCTCAGATAGTTCATGCCATATCTTATTGCCATAAACTCCATGTGGTTCACAGAGACTTAAAACCTGAGAATGTGGTCTTCTTTGAAAAGCAAGGTCTTGTAAAGCTGACAGACTTTGGTTTCAGCAACAAATTTCAACCAGGGAAGAAGCTCACTACGAGCTGTGGCTCTCTTGCATATTCTGCCCCAGAAATTCTGCTTGGTGACGAGTACGATGCACCTGCAGTAGGTGGGTACCTTTCCGTATTTGCTGTCTTGAATTCTACTGGCTGAAGTGTAGTTGGTCAAATCAGTTGTTGTTTATGTGAAAATAATTTCTAAGAGAATTTCTGTTAAATGGATCTTAGTAAACAGATTGGGTTTCATGACTGCTATGTTTCCCTAAAGCTGTCTGAGTTTATTTTACCTTATAGATAGCTAATGTCTAAAGTATATTTGTTAGCACAAAAGAAAAAGAGTGAGTTACCTTTTAATGTAACCTCTCATCAGCCTGTTTTGTTTTTTTTTTTAGGGTCTAGGTGCTTTTCCTATCTTTTTAGATACTTCTAGTTATTTCCTTCCTGTGAATATATTTAAACAGTCAAGAGACCCGTATTAGAAAGGCACTGTGAATATTGTAGTGTATAGCGTGAAGAATTCTGGCATTGGGATCATTTCTTGTGACCTTGAGCAGTGTACCTGAGCTCTCTGCTTCATTCATCATCCAAAGAATAGATCAGATACGGGTATTGAATGTTATCTTGTTTACTTTTCACAGTGACCCCTGTGGTGGTTACTGTCTATCTTCCTGTATAGGATAGAAAGTTGATAACAGAGTGCCTGCTGTGTGGCGAATTCCAAAAGAGTGGCAGCTCTTGGCATTCCCCTGGCCTGCTCCCTTCACTCCAACACTTCCTCACGCTCTTACTCGTCATGAGTTACTCCGTTGTGACAGAGTGTTTATTGCTTTTCAGCTTGTGTCAATTTTGTCCCCTTGGAATCATATTTGTTGTGAAGGTCATTTAGGAATTTATTTTCAGTTTTTAAGGATTTGTTAATCTGAAGGTGTGGTCAGCTTTTAAAATTTTAGGTTTAATCTTAGAAAAATAATCCTAATATTACATGCATATGATATCAAACTTCATAGATAATGAGCCTTTTATTTGCATTCTGATTATTTAAAATGCAGGTTATAGAAGATTAAAGGTACACATTGAAGAGTGCTGATCTTATGCTGAATACTCTGTACACCAAGGCACTGTTTTTCATGTTAGACTATGTGTTCTGGAAAAGAAAGGGTTAATAAATGGATTCTACCCACTACGGATAACCAGGCTTCACTGAAGGCTTTCATTAGAATATTTGAGGCAGACAGTTTTTGATTAGTGGAGACTAATCTGAAAATAGAGGCAAGAATATGCAGATGAGGAAACATCAATGTGTCAACGTGAAAAGGATATTCAGCCTCACTAATAATCAGGGAAAGGCAAATTAAAACTACAGTAAGACACTGTTTCTTACTTTTCATATTGAGCAAAGCTAAAGGCAGACAAAACCAAATGTGGGTAAGACTATAGAACATGAAGAACTCTTGCACTTTGTAGATGGCTGTTTGTCAATAACTAGTAAAGTTAAGTAGACAACCTGAGACCCATTGGTTCTGCTTCCTGTGTATGCACCGTAGAGAAGCTCTCATATATGCTGGAGATTTTCAAAGAGTGTTTTTAGCAGTATTGACTGTTCATCAGCAGGAGAATAAATTGTTAATTATTCATATGGTGAAACTATAGCTTAGTGAAAATTAATGAATTATGTCAGCATGGCTGGAGTTTCACAGTCTTGTTTAAGTGAGAAAATGAGTAAAGAGTACATGCAGTATTAGAACATTTATACAAAAGTTTAAAACATACAAAGCAGTGTGAAACATTGTTTAGGGCTGCAGTACATGCAGTGAAGTATGATGAACGGGAGAGATCAAGGTAGTTAACTTCTGAGGTGCAGGCCTGTCTACAGGGTTTCAACTGTATTGGTGATGCTTATTTCCGAAGTTGGGCAGTGAATGCGCAGGTGTTCATTGTTATGTTCTTTTTTCTCTCCTCTTAAATATTGCATCATAGAACTTTAAATAAGTTTTTAAAAACGAAAAGAAAATTGAAAGGATAATCACCAGTCTGATAAATGGTTAACTTATGTTGGTAAAGTGGAATTGGGTAGAGTTCATTTTCATTATTTGTATTTATTTCCATACATTTTGTGTAATTGTGTGATTGAAATTACTATAGAATTGCTTTGGAAAACAAATGGAAAGTTGCATTTCTGTTAATGTAGTATTAGTTTATTATGCCAAAATCAATCACTGATTTTTCACGGATATTTAGCAAAATTAGTTGGGGATAAAGATTAGAATCTGTCACTTAATTATCAGATATTGTTAAGTAAAACAACTTTGGTTCAATTTTATAATTAAGTTTTTTAAGAGTACACTGATCCTCAACATTGAAAATTAGTTCAGAAATTGTATTTTATTATATTCAAAGATTCAAATTTGATTTTATTTAACTGCACTTTTCTTTCTGTATCATTACTTTTTCTTTCACTTTTTATTCTTTCTAGGACCTTTGAGTTTCTCTTCTGATTTCTTTTTTAGTGTCTTGAAAGCTTTTTTCCTTTATTGTCCTGATTTCTAATGAACATGTCTGACTGTGTGTTGCCTTCTCCCACAGTCTCTGGTAACATCCCAGGAATTTCACTCTGCAGTCATTGTTCATTGCTAAACTTTACTGCTTTGTTTCTTGTTGGGATTTTTTTGTTTTTTTAAAAATTCAAAATGGATACATTTATTTTTCCTTTTAGCTATTTGGTTTTAACTTCTAATTTTAGTATATTACAGTCAAATATGTCTGATTGGTTTCTGCTTTGGAGAATATTTTTAGATTTTCCGTGTGGTTTAGTACATAGTAATTTTTGGTTACGCTTCCCTGTGTGATAAAAATATTTGTATTTTTGGTACATATAGAGTTTTTATACATAATTAAGATTGTTAATTATGTATTTTGTTCCTTTGTGCCATGTTTTTATTCTTATCTGTTATTTTTTGAGAGAATTATGCTAGTCCCTTACTCAAATCTGTCAGTTTTGTATTTTAATCAGTTTTTGCTTGTACCTGTTATTTTCATGCTGTGTTAGGTACATAAAAGTCTGTATAATTTATTTTACATGATGGGCTATCACTTTTAGCAGTATGAAACTGTGCTTATTTGCTTATTGCTTTAAATCCCATTTGTCATTTGGTTTCAGGTATATCTTAAACAATATATGGCTTTATTAGGTGTCCATAATCCATAAGACTTTTAATAGGTGAATTTAGTCCATTCACATTTGTTTTTTTACTGGAATATTTGGACTTATTTGTGCTATTTTGTATTTTTCATTTGCCTTGTTATTTTGTTATTACCTTTTGCTATATTTTGCTGGAGTATTCAGGTTTCCTTTGCTCCTCTAGTGGTTTGCAAGATGTGCAATCTGTTTTAGTGTCTACTCTTAATGTTTAGAGTTAATATTTGGTTCATTCCCTCTACCATACAAAAAACTATAGTTTGCTTTCACTTTCCTTTATTTGCTTTTATTTAGTTTATAAAATAATTTTAATTTGAACTTAATTTTACTAATTTTTTGTTTTACCACTGATTTGCCTCCTTTCTATCTTAGATTACTTTTGTTTTGTTTTTAATTCTTTAGAGAAGATTTGTGAAAAGTTTCCCAAGTCTTTGTCTGAAAGTATCATCACATTTGAATGGTACTTTGGCTGGGTATAGAAGTACATATTGGGAATTGTTTTCTTTCCAACTTTAAAGATACTTTCCAGTCATCTTTGCTTCAGATGCTGCGGGGGCAAAGTCTCATGTGAGATTAATTTTATTTTCATTGTTGGGCTGTACTTTTCGTGTAATCTGTGGTGCATAGTTTCACTTCTAGAAATGCCGTATTCAGTGGTTTTTCTTGGGTGTTCTGTTTGATGCACTTGGTTCATGCCTCATGCTGTGCTCAGGTTTGCTTGGTGCTTGGGGATTGTTAGTTGTGTGCTTAACTTTTTAATTTCTTTTTGGAGATTCTCTTAAACGTGTCATCACTCAGTTGTGTCCAACTCTTTGTGACCCCATGGACTATAGCCTACGAGGCTCCTCCATCCATGGGATTTTCCAGGCAAGAGTACTGGAGTGGGTTGCCATTTTCTTTCTCCAGGGGATCTTCCTGACCCAGGGATCGAACCCGGGTCTCCCGCATTGCAGGCAGACGCTTTACCCTCTATGCCAAAGGGCAAATACACATACCAGTGAGATTCTCTACTGCTGCTAAGTCGCTTCAGTCGTGTCCAACTCTGTGCGACCCCATAGATGGCAGCCCACCAGGCTCCCCCGTCCCTGGGATTCTCCAGGCAAGAACGCCGGAGTGGGTTGCCATTTCCCTCTCCAATGCATGAAAGTGAAAAGTGAAAGGGAAGTCACTCAGTTGCGTCTGCCCCTCAGCAACCCCATGGACTACAGCCTTCCAGGCTCCTCCATCCATGGGATTTTCCAGGCAAGAGTACTGGAGTGGGGTGCCATGTGAGATTCTCTAGTAGTCTGAAAATGCAATGTCTGAGTGACCTCCAGTTGGTGTGGGGGAGGAGCAGAGGGTGGCCTGGTATCTGGTCTTAGTATTTGACAGACTGTCAGTCCACCTCTGCCCCTGTGCCCACAGTCACCACCCCGACCTGGAACAAATACCTGCTTGTTCATGCTCAGTGAGTTACAGAGTGAGAGAACTGGGTTCATTCTTTTTAATTTTTTTTTTTTTTTTGTGGATTCATTCTTGTAATGATTGTCTTAAGTGCAAGTCTCTCCTATTTCCAGACTGTCTTCTGGAAAGGGCCCACACAGATGCTTCTATCAGCTGGTTCCTCTTTTAGTCTGATCCTGTGTGCCATCTACCTTTGCTGTCATATCTAGAGATTTGTGGGGAGAAAGAGAGCTGGATTATACTCAGTGAGCTGTTGATTCCAGTGCCTCTGTTGGCTTTCAAGAATGTGAACTAAGTTGACTTCACCGAGATAGAAGGGAAAAGGAAAAAAATGGGATTATTCAGGCAAGAATACTGGAGTGGGTTGACATTTCCTCCTCCAGGGGATCTTCCCGACCCAGGGATCAAATCTGCTTCTCCTGCATTGGCAGGGGGATTCTTTACCACTGAGCCACCAGGAGAAGACTTTACTCTGCTTTAAAAAGCAAAACTATACTTTATAGGTTTCTTCAAATATAGAAACTCTAAAATGAAAAAAACTGCTTCTCAGATCATGCACAGAACTTTTCATTTGTAAAACCCTGACATTGTTTATATCTTTCTACTTCACTACATTATTTAACTTTAGTTTCAAGTTAAAATGAACTAGATTTGATATCGAAAACTTTATCATCACGCTTGAGATTCAGAGGCTTCCAGGGAAGTTAGTTTTGGAACTGAAAACCCCTATATTAGATGCTTCCTAGTTTATAGACAGTTTCAAGGATGAAATATTAGGTCTCTTTATTAGTTTATTATTTGCTGAATTAATATGCAGGAGAAGTCACTGAAAGCTAAATTACGTAAAACGTGGCGCCATGTTAATACTGTGCAAAGGTTTGGACTTAGAAGTCAGTGTGGATAAGCTTTGGGGGATGTAAACAGAAGATCTGTATACACTGTCCACAATTTGCAGTTCAGTATTTAATAGAGATTATTCATGTGTGGAGTTACAAGAAGGTATGCAGAAAACTAGAGTTCCTTTTATAAATCTATGTTTTGTCCCACATTAAAATCTTACTCTCAGTAAACTAGGAATAGAGGGGAACATTCTCAACTTCATAAAGAACATCTTCAAAAATCTACAGCTAACATACTTAATGATGAATGACTGAGTGCTTTCATCTTTATGCTTTCCAAGTTTGGAAACCAGACAAGGATGTTCACTCACCACACTTATTGGGCGTAGTACTAAAAGGCATACAGAGTGGAAAGGAAGAAATAAAACCACCTCAATCTGCAGGGGACATGATTTTCTGCATTGAAAATCTCGAGATGTGTATTTACAGAAAAATTCCTAGGAATGATAAGTGAATTCAGCAGGATCACAGGATACAAGATCAACACAAAAAAACCAGTTACATTTCTCTATATTAACAAACATCTGGAGCCGGAAATTAAAAATGGTATATTTACAGTCCTTGAAAGAAAATGTATGTATCTAAGAAAACACATATAACAAAATAATTCATGCTGAAAAATGCAAAATGCTAATGAAGGAAACTTAAAAAGTCTTAAATGAATGGAGAGACGAATCATATTCATGGATTGGAAAACCAGGTAGTACAGATGTCACTCTTCCCATTTGATCCATGGGTTTAATCCAGTTCCTGCCGAAAGCCCTGCAGAGTTTTTGAGGACATAGACAACATTATTCTAAAACTTGGGTGGAAAGGCCATGGACCCAAAATAGCTAAAACAGTATGAGAAAGAAGAGCTGGAGAGGAGTCGCTATTATACCATTCTGGAAAATAGTTTGGCAGTTTCTTATAAAACTAATTTTATACTTCCCATACAGCTCTGCAGTTGCACTCCTGGGAGTTTATTTTCACATGAAAATCTGTATGTGGTTGTTCATAGGAACTTTATTTGTAATAGCCCCAAACTGGAAACAGGTCACCTGTCCTTCAGTGGGTGAAATTGTGGTGCATCCTTGCCCTGAAATGCTATGCAGCAAGAAAAAGGAACAAACGATTCATTTAACAGCCTGAATGGGTCTTAAGAAAATTATGCTGAGGGAAAAAATGCCAATCTCAAAAACTTACATACCGCATAATTCCCATTTATATAACTCTTGAACTAAAATTAAAGAGATGGAGAACAGACTGGCTGTTGCCACAGGCTGGAGATGATAGTGAGTGATGCAGTTATACAGGGATAGCATGAAGGAGCCTTGGGTGGTGGAGCACTTCTGTAGCTGGTGTCATTAAATGAATCTATACCTGGGATGAAACTGCATGGACGCTACACACGATGAGTGCATGTAAAGCAGGGAAACCCGAATAAGCTCTGTGGAGTAAACCAGTCAGTTTCCTAGTTGAGGTGGTGTGCTATAGTTAAGTAAGCTGTTGCCACGGAGAAAATTGGGTGAAGAGTACATGGGACCTCTCCGTGCTTTTTTTTGTGTGTGTGGCGGGGGGGGCAACTCTTGTGAATCTATAATTATTTCAAAATAAAAAGTTAAAAAATACTTAATATTCTTTGCCTAAGGTGAAAGTGAAGTTGCTCAGTCGTGTCCAACTCTTTGCAACCCCATGGACTATAGCCTACCAGGCTCCTCCGTCCCTGGGATTTTCTAGGCAAGAGTACTGGAGTGGGGTGCCATTGCCTTCTCTAGGGGATCTTCCCAACCCAGGGATCGAACCCAGGTCTCCTGCATTGCAGGCAGACGGTTTACCACCTGAGCCATCAGGGAAGGCAAGTATTTCAATGTAGATGTTCCTGAGCTGTTGTGTAGGGGTTGTTTTTACTTTATTTTTAACAATAATGCCTCATTATGGTCTGAGAGTGAAGGTCACCATGGCAGAAACACACTGCATTTTTTCATTGCTAACAAATTATTTTTATATTGTATTTTTAAAAATAAAACGAATTGTAAAACCAGATAATCAGCCAAAAATTATCCTGTATCCACTGAGGCCAGAGCATTGAACCTTCACCATGTTGAAAATACATACTTGCATTTATTTTGGAGAAGTGGTTCTTAGGTCTTTCTGACTCAGTAATGCCTTAACATCCGATGAAGTCTATGGACACATCTTAGAATTGTGTTCTTTTTAATTATTCTTTTCTTTGTCCTGACTTACTGCATGTGAAGAACATCTCAAAATCCAGTGTGAATTTAAAAATGACTGTCTGGTCTCCCTGAAAAGAATTACCTTGTGTTGTCAAAAAGTAGATCAGTAAAACATAAATTCAGACATTCTTGACTGTTAATTTATATGCTAATTATATCTTGTATAATATTTGGGAAATCTTGGTGTATTTAAGCCCAGAGCTATAGTTAAGCTGGAGGCCACATATAATGTGCTTAGAGCAGTCATTCCTCAGTCTTTTCTAGTCCTGTGAGAAAATATCTCTACATGCTCTTAACCATGGAAGAGTCTGTCAGAGGGCTTAGGAAATGGGAGCCACCAAAAGACCTGTGATTCTAGCATTATATGTATAAAACATTTAAATATTCTCTGACATTTTTTAAAGGATTCCTCCTTCCTATACAGATAGTGCAACCTAACCTAAACTTGGTGACGGAACTTTGAAATAATCCAAAAAGATGTGAACAGATGAGAGGTTTTTTTCATAGGTTTCCATCAGTCTGCCATTATAGCGTATACCGTGAATGCCTTGCTTTTATTTCAGACTTGTTACAGAAAAGCCGTTATGTACTCGCTGAATGCCCTTGCCAGGCTGCACCAAGTCTGTGTACAGTTTCATTTTTCTCAGCTGTCACTTATTAGAGACAGATGTCTTTGTAATGTTTCAGTATTTTCCAACTTGAACCTTTTCTTCCCAGTCAGAATCTGGCTAAATTTTATATTATTTATTCTTATCCTGTTTGTCATTTGGACATAGGGTCTCGATGAGTGTAGGTTGGAAGACCTTAGGCATACGTCCGAGTTTTAGGCCCCAAACTCCGGAATTTGGGATTACCTATTTTTAAGGGGTGATTTATGCCTCTTCTGTGTGTAGGTAAGGAAGTTTGGTCCTTTTTAAAGTAGCACCTTGTTTTACTCTAAAAAGGAGTCATAGAACCTACTGGTGTAAGTGTGCCCAGCATGAGCTGCACTGGACCCTGAGGCTCAGGCCTAGTCACACGGGTAGCCTCTGTTTGCTGAGAAGTGAAAATACACATCCGTAGAAATGTGGCACACGCCTTCCACAACCCAACTGTGAAACACAGGGTCACATGCTCTGAAAGGCACTTTTTTCAAAGTATAGTGCCATCACTTGTCATATAAAACCAAAAGAAAAAACGAAAATCCTTCCCTAAACTTTCTGAAGTTTCACATGCCTAGGAGAAATGAAAATTATTTCAGAAATCACAATTAAAAATTGATCTGGCATGAGCCCTTTGTAAGTAAAAGCACTTGATTTGGTATTAGTTCTGTCTTCACAGTGTGTTGGCTTTAAATGTGAATGTTGTTTAATTTGAGAAGGAGGTAGCAATGCCTTGAGAAAAATCTTTTGGGTTTTATAAATAAACTTATTGAATTTAATGTCTATAAGGAAGATTCTTGAGCAGGAAGTGTCAGGTGTGGTATAGTCTTATAGGTACCCTGTAGATGGGGTTTTTTAGGCTAATTCAACTGTTGATTTCTTAATGAAAGGTTTGAGAAACATGATAGAAATGATTTGCGTGTTTCTGATGTTTTCCTTATTGCCTTTTTAGCCATGGTATATATTGTTCTTACTGTGTAATAAGGTCAGATCAAATGAAACAGATGACTCTGTTTTGTAAAGTATAACTTACTGTCGAGTGGTATGGTGAGATTTAAACCGGTGGTTCTTAACTCGTCACTCACCAGTTTCACTGGGGGAGATTTAAAAAAGAAAAAAAAAAAATACCTGGGCAACCCTGCTAGAGATTCTGATTCTGATAGTCCTTGAGTGAGGCCCCCCCACCAGAAGCTTTCATGAGATTCCGATAAGCATCCAGCCTTGCCTACCACTGATTCGAATCCATAGAATCAAATGTTTTCAGCCACTAGTGAAAAAATAGATTCCCAGTATTCTAATGTTCTTTTAGAGAATCGGTAAGGAAAAAAAAATTATTTTTAACCTTTAGGTTCAAATGTGGATTCATTTTGATGTTGATAATGGAGCTTAGTTTCTCCCCTCCACCTCTCACCCCCCATTTTTAGGCACACTGTGCTCATTCAGTGAAAACCAAATTTCAGGTCCTTTTGAAAAGTTTTCTCATGCTTCTCCGCTTCCTGGAACTTGAAGCTAAACACTCATCAGGGTCCCCTTGTCCTGAGGAACCCAGAGACTGTCCTGCCTGCTTCCCTTCCACAGTGGTCAGAAAGGTGCTTCACTGCATCGCTCAGAATCAGTTTCTTCGTCCAGAAGATGTGCAGTACCTTGGCGATTTTCTCAGGGCTCTGCCCACTGTTAACTAGATAGGGGTTTCATTTTGTTTTAGGTGAATCTGAGTGCACCTCTTACTCCCTGTAAAATCCTGTAGAAAGACAAAGGTGTGCAGAGCTGGTAATTGAAGGCCCTGTTCGAATAAAAGCCAGAAGTCTGCTCACCTACGCTTGTGTGTGTGTCTGTTGTCCGAGGAGGGCAGATTCGGGCTGGGGTGCGTGTCCCTCTCTGAGGAAGCGGGTGAGAGAAGGCATTCCAGCAGCGGCTGTCCTTTTCCCTGTGCTGCTGCCCTTCTCAGACCCTGACAGTTCCGGGAGAGGCGGCCTCTGGGGCTGGGGCGAGGGCCCAAGAGCAGGGGTTGTCCGCAGCTCTAGGGAGAGATGTAGGGAGGGGGCTTTCTTGGGTCTGCAGCCTGAGGCCGCTGTCTCGGGCACCCAGCGCCCAGGAGGAACACAGTTCTTCTCAGTGCCTTTGAGAACAGGACTCTGTTACGTCACTCCTCTGCTTGGAACATCTTAAAGGCTTGCCATTTCACTCAGTCAAAACTGGCATCCTCACAGTGGCTGGCCTGGCCTTCGAGGTTGGTTCCCCCATTTCTTTCCTGACTTTCCTTCCTAGTTCTTCCTGTCATTGCTCAGCTGCTGGGCCTGCCAGTCACCCTCACCCTGCTCCAGCCCTGCCCTCAGGCCTCATCTCCCCACCGCTTCCGCTCACTTACCTGCTCACTTACCCTCTGTGCTCTGGGGGTCGGAGTAGTTCCTGCCTTAGGGTTGTTGTAGGGATTAGGTGAATGGAGACCCCGGGGAGTCAGCCTTCAGCCATCAGCTCTAAGTGTCTGCACAGCCACCTCTGGAAGAGAAACAGGACGCCTTGCATTTCTGCGGCACTGCAGTGGCCTCCTTTTCCTACCTTGGGTGCTCTCTCCTCTGGGAATGTGTCCTGGCGGAATTTCTGAAATGTTGGCTGCCTGGCGAAACTGGGAGGAAGGGCCTGTGTGCATGTGCTTTCTCGCTCGTGTTTGTAGCTGAGTAACTTTCAGAATGTTAGGTTTGTGTTGAGGGCGTAGATTGACTTCTGAAGAAGGGTGTGTGTGTGTGTGTGTGTGTGTGTGTGTGTGTGTGTGTGTGTGTTAAGGTTAGGTTTTTTTTAAAAGAAAACACTGAAGGTGCTGGTATTTACTTGATAACTGCTTAGTTTCTTGCAACTTCAGAAGAATTGTTCAAAATATACAAAATGGTAACTATTTTAATACAGAAATACATATGAAAACTGAAGCCACTTGTCTTCACCACTTATCTTCACTTCAGGTGTGACACAGGAACCTTTGGGGGTGTTGGAAATGTCAGATTTGGTTGTTTTTTATGCCTTTTATTTGTGGAGAGAAATATACACCTGTTAAAGACTAGTTTGCAGAACAAAGAATCAGAATAATGTCAGTGATGCAGGAAATTCGGAATCCTTTCAGTCAGAGTGCACATTGTTGGACAGACTCAGAGCTCCAGATGCCCCCACAGAGTGACTGTCGTGTGTTTAAGAACTGTGCAGGATGTGTATCTGCTTCCATCAGGGCTCTGGGCTTCATCCCTCTCCTGTGCGTCTCCTGAGGTGGGCCTGGCAGGACTCGTCAGCGACAGGCCCCCACTTTCTGGGGAAACCCTGCTCAACGGGTCCTGGAGCTGTCGTGACTCCCAGGGGGGTTGGGACATGCTTTCACAATCACCTTAACACACAGCTGACTTACTTCTTCCAAGGGCTGTGACTTCTTTCAGTCTGATCCTCATGGTAGCATTGACTTTGGTAGAGAAAGGTGGTTCACTCGTGGCACAGGGCACCTGGAGCTAGGCCAGGTCATCAGTGGAGACTCCTGTGGAGCTGATGCTTCGATACAGCCATAATGCCAATTTGTGTCCTTCACCGGTTTTCATTTCTTAGTCCCATCATTCTGAGTAACCCATTTTCTATATAATCTGCTGTGTCTCTGGAAGACATTGGTGTATCTTAAGTATTTTTATTGATTTATTAGCCTGACAGTGATTTAGTTAAAATTATACCCAGTATACTGCCTAATTTAATATTTCAGAACTTTTAATTCAGAATTATTATTTTTTAATATTTATTTATTTGGCTGCATCAGGTCTTATTGTGGCATGTGCGCATTGGAAAGCAGATTCTCAGCCACTGGGCCACCAGGGAAGTCCCCTAATTCAGAATTATTTTAAACCCTGAAACCTAAGGAAAAATTGTGGGTCCCCAGCATTTGTGGCAAGATCTGATGAGTAGGAAAATAAGACTGTCAAGTTAGATCCTCCTCACAAATGCACCCCAGTCCCCCTGGTGCCTGGGATGCAGCCGGGCACAGAGTAGGCACTCTGGTTTGTTGGATAAAAATAAAGGCTTTTAAATGGTTTTAAAAAAAAGAAAAGGGTGATGAGATGCAGAGGACAGGCATCCTGTTGGCCTTTTCCCTTACGAATTGGGTGGCATGATGCCAAGCATAATCGCTCCAGAAGGCGAGCTTGTCCCGCGTGCTCAGTAGTGAGGTCATGGAGAGAGGGAACTGCGTTTGTCTCCATCTTGTCTGTCTATGTTCCATCCTCATCTCCTGGTAAACACGACGAGCTCTTCCTGTTTGTTGAATAAACATTGCAGAGATAAGGAATGAAAATTTACCATCTTCTAAACTTCTTTACAAAGTTTAGTTGTGGTTGCCCTCCCTGACTCCTCCTGATCTCTTTGGTCACATCATTCCGCCTTTTTCTCGCCTTCTGTTTGGATATTTAATGAGTCCTAGACTCACCACGAGTCTGATGAGAGCTGTGGGGCTTCTTTGGGAGAAATGCGGAGGTGCAGCTTCTCAGGTGTTTTATGAACCATCATGAAGCCCTTTTTAAAATCTAACCTTGGAGCCGCATAAAAAGCGGGCCCACAACTTCTTGAGAGAAAGGATGAGCACAAGCACGACTGCAGTAAACCTCGGGGCATAAAACACAGGTGCAGAATCGTGGCCTTGTTTTTTGTGCGTAACTCTTAAGAGTTCTCATTTTCCTTATAGAGTTTTCAGTTTCCTAGCTATGACTTGGGAAGATGGTAATGGAAAATTGGAGGTCAAGTTTTAAAAGGGCTACTTCCAAAAGGAATGTCATGTCATTTGAGGGAGCACTGTTCTATTTTTAAAAGCTAAAATAGATTTAATTTGTTGGTTATTGGGTATGTTTGATATGATTTTTTTTTTTTTAAGATTTTTTTGATGTGGACCATTTTCAAAGTCTGTTGGATTTGTTACAATAGTACTTCTGTTTTATGATTTGGTTTTTTGGCCCTGAGTCATGTGGGATCTTAGCTTGCTGGCAGGGATTAAACCTGCACCCCCTGCATTGCAAGGCGAACTCTTAACCACTGGACTGCCAGGGAAGTCCCATGATTTTTTTTTAAAAAAAGAAAAAAAACCCACATATTCATTTTTGGGTTGTAACAGTTTTTGTGTATTAACTCTTCACCAACATTTGGAGGTTCTTGTTACAGTGTAAGAGAACGTGGATCGGGAGCTCCAGTAGATGCAGGGAAGCCCCTCAGATGGTGTGACCCCCTGTTCCAGGGTGTAGAGCCCAGTTTTGTACTCAGTGGTTGTTTCTAGAAGGCAGAAACTGATTTAAGAAATCCTTAAGAGACTAATGTACACAGATACCAGTTGATTGATATATCAGACATTAAATATCAGTTCACTGTAAGCTTACATTCTCGCATCAGAGTAGTTGTATTTTCTTAACCTTACCTGTTTTTCAGAGTTTTAAAAAGGATGTTACACCTAAGGTACTCTTATAGTGTATTAAAAGTTGATTGGGCTTAACCTTTTCAGGAACTTTTGTGATCCACTGAAACTCTGGAGGTCATAGGATTCTTGTTTGAGTTGCTGCCTCAGCTCTAGAAGGGACTCTTTCCGATCTGGAATTTTAGTTCACCTATTCCTCTTGTTTCCAAGGCTTCAAAAACATGATTCTGCAGGTTACCATTTTGTTTCTAGATGTTAGAGCAGGGCCATCCGTCTGCTGTAGCCCATTCTGCTCTGCCTGGAAGCAGAAGATTCCCGGAGGTTTTAGATTAGTCCGAATTTTTTCCTCAATCATGAGTTTGTGGGTGGGGCACAATGCCATCTGTCCCGCGGACAGTTGTATTATCAAGTTGTCAGTAAACAGCTTGATGAATTCTTGGATTTGCCATCTAGCTTCAGTAGTGAAATCATCAGTCAGCAGAGGCAAGAATAGAAAAGAGCTTTGTGTTCTGTGACTTCCTAACCTTTGGCTCTTTGAGCTGCTCTCTGGAGTAAAGGGAGCAGCTTTTCGTATGGTGAGGAGGCTTTCTCAAGTTGTTCTTGTGTTGTTTTAGGTAGGATAAGTGAACTTCAGAATCCTTAGCCATCTGTGTTTTGTACCAGTTAAGGAACTACTTACTGATCACTTTCTTTGGATGAATTATTGAGTTGTCCCAAACACAAGCGAGCACCAGAAAGCAAGCAGATAAAGGCTGGTGGGGTGTTGACATGGGCTGCCTCGGCCATGTGTAAAGCCCATGCATTTTGTTTACAGTTGTCATTTTCAGAGTCTCACTCGTATCCTTATTTATTAGTTAATTTTACATAACATTCTAGCAAGATCAATAAATTTGTTTTTCTAACCTTCAGCTCATAGGTAACACAGGGACTTCCTAGAGGCCAGCACACTGATAGCAACAAGAGTTGAGGGAAGAATCATGAAATTGTAATCAACAACTCTTAATTTTGACCCTTTGTTTGTTGTCTAGAGTCCAGCCTTTTATCTGGGCTTGTGGATACTTTGGAGGTAGAGTGAGATACGTGGAAGCATTCTAGAATGGGAATCCTAGATGGAGGATAAGGTGGAGCCATCTTTTATAAGCCAGATGTTTATTATTTTCTCTGTAAATGAATGAACAGAGATGAACCATGGCAAGACCCAGGACACACAGGGCAGCAGAGCCTTGTCTCCGGGAAATTCATGACCAACCTATAAGGTCTTGCTGCATTTCACCGCCCAGCACAGCGCTGGGCGTGTACTTGCTGAACACACATCGGTTTCTGCTGGCGGCCCTGTAGAGTAAGGACTGATGCTGGTGATTAAGTGATGCAGAAAAAAAGAAGAGGCCCTAATGATTTAAAATTCTTCCATTATCAGAAGGCATCATAGGAAGAATTATTTAGTAAGTCGCATTGGAGTAATTAAATATTTCGAGAAGAAGGGATGATAGATCCGTACCTGTGTCATATGTCACAGTAAATTCCAGGTGAATTCAGGATTTGTATGTGAAAAATCAAGCTCCTCCATAGTTGAATATTCATAAGATCTTGGCATTTCTAAACAGGAATCATAAGAAATTGGTGATAGATTTGACTACTTTATGGATATGGTGCATATATGTTTAAAATAAAGTTATAGTGGGAACAAACAGGGGAAATAATTTGTAATATAGATAACTATTCTTACTATAGAATGACCTCTTAAGAAATCATTGAGAAAACTCTCAAGACAAATGGCAAAGAGTTGCTTTACAAGTCATAAGAATAACCAGTGAAGAAGGAAAAGGTTAACCTTAAAGTAATTAGAATATTGGGTACTTAGTGTAAAGGGACAGCAATGAAGACTATGTGGGGGACTCCCCTGGTGTCCAGTGGTTAAGACTGTACCTTCCGGCGAAGGGGGATGCGGGTTTGATCCTGGTCAAGGAGCGAAGAGCCCACGTGCCTCATGGCCCAAAACCCAAAATAGCAGTATTGTAACAAATTTAATAAAGACTTAAACATAAAAGACTATATGGTATAAAAAGAAGGATTATGTGAGTCAGTGGAATTGAATCAAGAATCTGTAAATGAACACACACGTATTGTTTGATAGTTTCTGATAAAACGAACATATAACCCAGCAAGCCCACTCCTAGGTGTTTACCCAAGGCAAATGAAAATTTAAGTTTGCACAAGTACCTGTACACACGAGTTTTTAGTGACTTTATTCATAACTATCTCAAGCTTAAATAAGCTGTGGAACACCTGTGCAAAGGGATACCACTCAGCAGGAAGAAATGATGGATTATTGGCACATGCAGCAACATGGACCGATCTCAGATGCATCAGTGAAGGGAGCCCGACTGCAGATAGCACACACTGCGTGAGTCCATTTATAGGCGAGGCTTCCGGGACAGAGCAGGCCTGCTGTTGCCAGGGGCTGGGCGGGGAGGAGTTGTCTGCAGGGGGCACGGGGAGCTCCCGAGAGTGCTGCCCTGGATCTCCGTGCGTCTGCTGTGATGTGGGTCCGTGACCGTGTATGTTAGAGCTCGCAGAGGCGCACCCTAACGGTGGTGAACTCTAGTGTGTCAGTTTTACGTTGGAGAAATTGGGGGGAAATAACCGGGACAGCGCAAATTAAAACAAATCTGTTACATCTTTAGCCTATCTATTAATAATAGGCTAATATGAAAGATTGTGGTATTGGAAAATGGAGGCTTGCCTCAGGCTGCCAATAAAATCTTACTGTCATTAAACACATATCTCAAAATCTGAAGAAAGTAAATGTTAACTTTTAAAAACAGGAAATATGTGGTTATATTTGGGAGAGCTTCTTAGGTAAAGTTTTAACGTGAAGGAATCTAACAGTTATAATTCTGTGTAGGACCAACCAGATTGTATGTTTATTGTAATCCCTAGAAAGATATATTGATTTTTTTTTAACGTAGGAAAGTATCCGTGTATGTTTTGAAACAACATGGCTCCTGGTGGTTTCGTCACTGAGTCGTGTCCGACTCTCTGCGACCCCATGGACTGTAACCCACCAGGGTCCTCTGTCATGGGATTTCCCAGGCAAGAATACTGGAGCGGGTTGTCATTCCCTTCTCCAGGGGATTTTTCTGACCCAGGGATTGAACCCGGGTCTTCTGCACTGCAGGCAGATTCTGTACCGGCCAGGCCACCAGGGAATTAATTCCATGCATTTTAAAACCACATGGCTAGTTTAGGCTTTATGCATAGAGAACTAACCAAAACGCACATTTCAAGAACTCATATTTTGAATTTTTGAACCTTTTTTTATATAGAGCAAGTACACTGTGTTAAAGTTTATTTCTCTTCATCCTCAAATGAGGATGTTAAAATCTCTTGACATGTTTAACATTTTAGGGAGTCTAGAGAAATGCTGTGTTCCGTTAAAGGACATGCCTCATTTGACTTTGTACCTCTGCACCCAAAAAGCTGACTTTGCTGCATTTTGCTGCATTTTCAAAGAGAATTACAAGAGTCAGCATATGCAGGTGATTTTTATTAACTGGTATTTTAATGGCTTATATATTTGTCTCATGTTAGAACACCTCAGTCTTACACAAAAGGCTCAGTGTTTTTAAAATCAGTTTAAGAAAACATGAGAATGTTCCACTAGCTATTAAACTAAAGCATCAAGTTAGTGGAGACTTCACGTTTATTCTTCAGTCTGCATGACTGGTGTTGTTTGAGATGACATTTTTAGGTTTGGTTCTGAACTTGGGACAGTTTTTACTTTCTAGATCAGAGGCAGATTGTGACATCACTTCGCGGTTGTCATAATCCTGTAAAATTGCTTAAAATGAAATCAGAGGCCCCGAAGTGTCCGTGGTGTGGCAGTGTTCCCCACACCCTCTCCTTGAAGAGCACCCACGTTGACATTTGTAGAAGGATGTCCTCTTAGGCATGTTGCCGTCCTCTTGAGCTTTGTTAGTAGAAGCAGAAAATATTTATCATATGAACCTTTTAAACGTTGTGGCTAGTATTGAAATTGGACAAAAGTTAGAGATTTTTCTCATAAACTTGTAAAAGGAAGTATTTAGGTTTCACAGGCTTTTTGTTCTGAGATCTGATTTTGGAAAGGTATGAGTTTGTAACTGACTGTTGCTTCGCCAAAGTATATAGAAACCAATGCTTTGAGGGAGGAAATTTCTAGGACCCTGGAGTATCCACACTGACTCTGGGAGTGTACACAAGCTGGATGACGGGTGGGTCTGGCTTCAGGTCAGCTTCCCCTTGAGAACTCTCAGGTTTGTCCGGAAGCAGGGAAATGGAGCCGGAGGGTGACCCAGCCAGCAGCACTGCTCTGACCAGGCTTCACGAGGCCCGAACCCTCTTCCTAGACACTGTAGCACCAAGATACCACCAGGAAGACAGTTACCCAGAGCGTCTCTGGACCACAGCTTCGCCCTTGTTCTTTTCATCACATTCTGTAAGACTCTCAGGGGTGTTTGTGAAACTTCAGTGAGTTTAATATTTGAGTTTTCTTAATTCTTGAAGGAAATTATTTGTGCTGAAAATTAAAAGCAATGTAATTCCCATTTATTGCTATTCATGCAGTGGGGAGGTTGGTCTGTGAAGCCCTTAAGGGAGCCCCGCAGAACCGAATGTCCCCGCACCACAGGTTCACTGTGAGCCGGTGGCTCAGTGAATAGGGAATGCGTCCTAGACGTTTTTCAAATTACCTTCTACATTCCTATAAAGAGGTTTCTGCTTGTTCATTTAAAATATGTACGCATCAGAATAGTCTGTTAAACACAGCTAATTTAGATTTACTTTTTAAAACAAGTAATAAATGAATGGTCTTCTAAGGTAATTCAGATAATACAGAAGTATATTTAAGAAAAAGTGTAAAATCCCTTTTGCTTTCTCCTGCCGGTTCCACTGGGGCCTCCCAGTTTGCTCAGTACTAAAGAATCCTCCTGCCGATGCAGGAGATGCTGGAGATGTGGGTCTCCTGGATCGCCTTTGGAGGAAGAAATGGTAACCCACTCCAGTGTTCTTGCTGGGAAATCCTGTGGACAGAGGAGCCTGGAGGGCTACACTCTTGGGGTTCGCAGTGAGTCAGACACGACTGGGAGACTGAGCCACACACTAGCCCCACTGCTGTGTCTAGAGGCAACCATTCATGATCCTTGCAGACTCTGCGGTGACACATGTAGCACTGTTTGCCCAGACATCCTCTGGGAAAGTACCAGATAGGTAGTGGTATCCGCATTTTGAAGAAGAGAAAACGAAGATGTAAGGAAGCTGGGTCACTTGGCTAAGAATACATAACTAATTCGACGGCCAAGGTAGAATTTGGACCTAGGTCTCTGATGCTGTAGCCCAGGCATGCTCTTTTCCTTGGGCTACCCTGAAAGGAATCACACAACTATTATGTTCTGGCCTGGCTTATCTTTCCTTCCTCATCTGTGAAGTCACTTTCCAACTGGTATCAAAATTAGACTTGTAAAGTGACTTAGGAAAGAATGCTGAGTTGGAAGAGTGTCTGCTGCTTGTCTGGTTTGGATCTGGATGAACGTGTGTAGTCGTATAGCATGTGCTTCAAAACCTTTGGCTCCTTGAACTTTTCCCTGTTTTCTCTTGACTTGAAAAAGCAAGTTTGCATAACGCCTTAAACAGCTGACACTGCATCTTGTCCTCATTGACCCCCCACCTCCTGGCCCCACTCTCTCAGAGCCTTCCTTAGTCTCCTTGCCCTCTCGCTAGCCACTGACTGCCCCTGTACCTCAAACTTCTGCTTCGGCTGCCTTCTGGGGGCCCATCCAAACAGTATTTGTAGAAGTCCTGCTGTGTCTTTAGTTTCTCGTTGACTCCATTCAGCAGACTTCCATTGAGCAGACACCGCCTGGGTGCAGGGGACGAACTCTACACTAAGAGCGCTAAGCAGTGGAAGAAGACAGCCTGGGTAGTTACAGCTCGCTGTGGTGATGCTGAAATCGCCAGGCGGCCTGTGTCGCTGGATTGGAGGGCAGTGAGTGTCAGCGGTAGGAGCCTTTGCTTCTAAGTACATGCTGGAACTAGCAGTATCTGCCTCACGTGGAGGTCTTCCCTGGTGGCTCACATGGTTAAGAATCCACCTGCAATGCAGGAAACCTGCATTCAGTTCCTGGGTTGGGAAGATTTCCTGGAGAAGGGAACGGCTCCCCACTTGAGTATGCTTGCCTGGAGAATTCCATGGACAGAGGAGCCTGGCGGGCCACAATCCATGGAGTTGCAAAGAGTCGGACAGGACTGGGCGACTCAAACGGAAGTTAGAGGACCCACAGAGTGTAGGGTCTGGGATGTCTCCAGAGTTTTGATTGGGTAGACGGAGCTGCTGTTTTCCAGGTTAGAATACAAATGAGCACAAATAGGTTTGGGTGAAAGGTGATAAGCTTGGTTTGGGCAGCATTGCTTTTTGAAGTCCCCAGGGAACGTTTAGGTGGATTCAGGTCTGGGAAAGAAGTTTTTTTAAGTAGATGTGAGATGATGACATTCATTCTCACTCTTTCAAGAAAAGAAATGATTCTTTGTTAAATTATGAAATTTTACGGGACTTCCCTAGTGGTCCTGTGGCTAAGACTCTGCACTCCCAATGCAGGGGGCCTGGGTTCGAATCTTAGTCAGGGAACTAGATCCCACATGTCACAGCTAAGACCTGCTGCAGCCAAGTAAATATCTAAAAATAATAAAACTTGGCTTCCAACTGGAGTGTTGATAAAATCAGGAGCAGCGGAGCTATCATAAAGCACAGATGTAGCCACGTTCTGCTTTCCTCTCCTGCCTCACTCCTCAAGATGTTAGTTCAAATTACCTGACAGTTCTCTACTTTTAGAATGGCCTCTAGTTATGTCCCTTAGATCCAGCCACTGATCTTGTTCAGAACAGGAAAAAATCCTTAAAAAATAGAGCTCTAGGTGATTTTGAATGCAGATGAGTAGCTCTTACTGTGTAGATAGGAATTCACATCAGTGGACTATAGGGATTAGGCTTCTGCATCTCATACAAGAACAGAGGCCCTCGATTTTGTTACAGAACTCCTGGGAGCTGCACACTTGTGTAACAGTACTTGCTGTTCTGAGAAAGCATTCCCTTTAACATCAGTACGGGGTCCTGTGTCAGTTGCTAGTGACCGTAGTGGGAACTGCAAAGTGATTGCCTAAATCCTGCCCGTGGTAAGTGGTGCTATGAAAGGTGCGGGTTCCTGCCTTACCTGTAGCGGTTTTAGAACAGTCTATTCTTGTCGCTTGTTTCATGAGTCATGACTCATGGCTACTGATAAAAGAAAGCCAGAGGGAAAACATAGAGGGTTCTACCTAAAGCCTGCCTCCTCTGGTCGTCCCATTTTTGTTACTGTCTAATCCCTGTCCATTTTTCTGCTGTCTAGATGATGCACTTCAAAAATGATTTTTCAGAAACCTTTCAGTAGTTGTGACATCTTCCCTTCTACACCCTTTGGCGGTTACGTTTCTCAGTGTAGCCATACTTTCATTGTTTTGTGTTCGTTTTGTTCTTTGGTTAGCCTGCCTGAGCGAACTTTGTAACACAGACTCCACTTCCAGCCCTAGAAACAGCGTAATTCAGTTGTATTAGGATGGATTGACCTACTGAGTGTTGGCAGATGAGACTTGAGTGCTCATTTTTGTCATCTTGTTTGCAGCTACCTTGGGAGCCAGTGAGGGCCCCAGTAGTTTCCCCCCTTTATACTTTCTTTAAAGTGTTTTTGTCTATGTGTTTGTCTGCACTGGGTCTTGGTTGTACCCCGAGAGATCTGTGACCTTCACTGTGACACGAGAACTCTCAGCTGGCGGTGTGTGATCCAGTTCCTTGACCTAGGGATCAAACCCAAGCCGCTGGTATTGGGAGTGCAGAGTCTTAGCCACTGGACCACCAGGGAAGTCCCTCCCATACTTTATACTAAAAAGACTTCGTTATCTTTCCATCCCTTCCCCTTCCATGAGCTGAAAGTTTTTTTTTTTTTTTTTTTTAAACCACAGGAACTGTATTTGTGAAGTGATACTTTCTTTTTCTATTATTAACCAAGGGTCTATAGTTGGGTATGAAATAAAAACATGTTTCGGATAGTAGTATCAAAATTAAGTTTGATTTTTGAGAGAATTGTTATTTGTGTCCCTGTGGACCTTTAATATGAATAGACAGTTCTGTTAACCTTTTTTCTTTTTTAATGAAAATAAAGTCTGTGTTCTATACTCTCTTACTTTCCCCACTTATCTCACTCCCTCAGTTGCAGACTTGGTGAATTCCTTTTGGTCCTGGGATCTCAAGCTGTAACTGTGATCTATACCTTGGGAGTTTGTAGTTATATTAGCAATTTTTTTTTAATGGAAAAGGTAATTTAAAATATCCACTAAAATGAATTTTTATTAAGCCAAGTACCATTTCCCTCCTCCATTTTGGGTTTAACAATCATTCTTGATTCCGTTTTAAATCCTCTTTCACCAGATGTCTACTCCTGGGGCCCTAACCCTTGAGTTATCACCCCTTTTTTTAAACCTGAGTTGCTAAAAGACCGTCCCTGTCCTCGGCCCCTCCCACCTCTGTTAGTTGCTCTTTTGTGTGTGGGCTTCATGCCTTCTTGAACTTGAATCTACCTTCTTTTTCTGTTACCTGCTGCCTGTTTCTCTGAATTAGGAGCCCTGGAAGAGTAAGGGTGTCTCTCATTGATTTCTGGCCTCACTGACCTGACAGCCGGCACAGGTAAACCAGAGTGGGGTGGCGGCAGCCTCCTTGGGAATGCTTTCTGTGTGCTGGGTGTGCCCTGAATACTTAGCGTGGATTCGATTCTAATCTTTTTAATGCCCACCACAGCTTTAAGAGGAAGTAACGATTCCCGTTTTAAAGATGGGTGACACATTTTTCAGCAACTTGGTTTAAGTCCTACTTTCATTTAGTGACTGTTTTTCTCTCTTTGCTTTGGCTGTTAGGATGGAAAAGTTAATGATTCAGAGACAAAAAGGAAGAAGAAGAGAAATAAAGATTCTGGGGGAAAAAAAGTAAATGGAATAAATGGTCCCTTGAATGATGTCTCCATGAGAAGTCATTTGCCCTTTCCAAAACTTGACCCCCTCAGTCACTCTGCTGTTCTTCTCCAGCTTCAATGCTTCAGACGTCATGGAGCTTTGTAAACTACTTGCCCTAGAATTGTATTGCTGAGTTTCTCAAGTTGTAAGCATTTCCATGTTCAGCAATTATTTGAGCCTGAACTAGAAACAGAACAGTGTATATATTTACATTATTTTTCTCCTTTGCTCTTCTAGACATGCCTTGCTTCATAACAAGCTGAGTGTGTTAGCTTGCTTGGGCAAATGGTCCTGAAGAGAACATTTCCAAATAATTATTGCTGTTGAGGTTACTATTTAACAGCAAAATAAGGTTTTTTAAACAAATTAAAATTTGGGGGTAATTATTAGTTGATATTTATATTATTTGTTATATTTTTAAATCCTTGGTTCTGTATAATTGTACTGTCAGATGTCATCTCCAGTTTAGCATAGAGAGAAAGTAAAAAGCCAAACTAGTTTAACCAGAGTATGAGCTGGCTAGAGAAATAGTAAAGCCAAACTTACTTTATAAAAATGTTTGTTCTTTTTTTTTTTTTAACAATTTATATGGAAAAATATGAATTTGTTATACCTCATTTACATATGTGTTAATGGTTAGGTTTGGTTATGGTAGTAGCATTAAACATTGTCAGTATTTTAAAGACGGGGGAAAGTTTTTAACTATCCTGATACTTATGTTTATGCATTTTATTGGAGTGTAAATGCTTAACAACGAGTTAGTTTCTGCCGTTCAGCGAAGCGGATCATCTTGTGTACACATGTCCCCTCCCTCGTGAGCCCCCTCCCACCCGCCTCCCACCCCAGCCCTCCAGGCATCGCAGGGCGCAGGCTGAGCTCCCCGTGCTTTGCACAGGCCCCGCGGCTGTTGACACATGGCAGTGGTCGTGTCTCCTAGTCTCCCAGTTCGTCCCGCCCTCCTCTTCCCCTCTGTGTCCGCATGCCATTCTCTGGGTCTGGGATTCCTTTGCTGCCCTGGAACTAGGTTCATCAGTACTGTTTTTCTAGATTACACAGACGTGTTAATATGCGATGTATGGTTTTCTCTTTTGAACTTACTTCATTCTGTACGACAGGCTCTAGGTCCATCCACATCTGTAAAGATGACCCAGTTTTGTTCCTTTTTATGGTTGAGTGGTATTCCATTGGACATATGTACCACATTTTCTTTATCCATTCATTTGTCGATGGACATCTGGGTTTCCATGTCTTGCTGTAGTAAATGGTGCTGCAGTTATGGTTTTATGCCCAGAAGTGGGATTGCTTGGTCATATGGGAGTTTTATTTTTAGTTTTTTGAGAAACCTCCATACTGTTCTCCAGAGCCCTTGTATCAATTAGTGCAAGACTGTTGCCTTTCCTCCACACCCTCTCCAGCATTGTTTGTAGATTTAAAAAAATACTTCTGTGTCTTCATCGCTGTGGGAGGGCTTTCTGGAGTTAGAGGAAGCGGGAATTGACTCTGTTGCGGTGCTGGGCTGCTTGTGGTGGCCTCTCGTTGCGGAGCGCGGGCTCAGTAGCTGTGGTGCACAAGCGTAGCTGCTCTGTGGCGTATGGGGTCTTCCCAGACCAGGGATGGCATCTGTGTGCCTGCATTGGCAGGCAGATTCTTGATCCCTGGACCACCAGGGAGTCCCTGTGTGCAGAGTTTTGGATGGTGGCCATTCTGACTAGTGTGACGTGATACTTCACTGTAGTTTTTATTGGCATTTCTATAATAATTAGTGATGTTGGGCATTGTTTTATGTGCCTCTTGGCCATCTGTGTGTCGTCTTTGGAGGAAAGTCTGTTTACCACTTCTGCCCATTTTTGATTGGGTTGTTTATTGTTTTCAAAAATTTTGGTTTTTTGCTATTGAGCTGCATGAACTGTTTGTATATTTTGGAGATAAATTGTCTGTTGCTTCATTTGCAAGTATTTTCTCCCATTCTGAGGGTTGTCTTTTCATCTAGTTTATGGTTTCCTTTGCTGTGCCGAAGAGTTTAATTAGGTCCCATTTGTTAATTTTTGTTTTTATTTTCATTATTCTAGGTGGTGGGTCAAAAAGGATCTTGCTGTGATTTATGTCAGAAACTATTCTGCCTATATTTTCCTCTAAGAGTTTTATAGTGTCTGGTTTTACATTTATGTCTTTTACCCACTTTGAGTTTGTTTTTGTGTATAGTGTTTGGGAGTGTTCTGATTTCATTTTTTTTACATGTAGCTGTCCAGTTTTCCCAGCACTGCTTACTGAAGAGACTGTCTTTTCTCCATTGTATGTTTTTGCCTCCTTTGTCTTAGGTTAATTGACCGTAGGTTTATTTCTGGACTTTCTGTCCTGTACCATTGATCTATATTTGTTTTTCTGTCAATACCATACTGTCTTGATTACTATAGCTTTTATAGTACAGTCTGAAATTGGGGAGCCTGATTCCTCTAGCTCTTTTTTCTTTCTCAAGATTCCTTTGGCTATTTGGGGTCTTTTGTGTTTCCATATAAATTGTAGAATTTTTTATTTTAATTCTGTGCAAAGGTGCCATTGGTAATTTGATAGGGATTGCATGGAATCTGTAAATTATTTTGGGTAGTATAGTCATTTTCACAATATTGATTCTTTGAGTCCAAGAACGTGGTATATATCTCCATCTGTTTGTATCATCTTTGATTTCTTTCATGAGTCTTTTATAGTTTTTTGAGTATAGGTCTTTTGCCTCCTTAGGTAGGTTTATTCTTAGGTATTTTATTCTTTTTGTTGTGGTGGTAAATGGGATTGTCTCCTTAACTTCTCTTTCTGATCTTTCATTGTTAGTGTCTAGGAGTGCAAGAGATTTCTGTGCGTTAATTTTGTATCCTGCAACTTTACCAGATTCGCCGATTAGCTCTAGTAGTTTTCTGGCATTATCTTTAGAATTTTCAGTGTCATTTCATCTGCAGTGACAGTTTTACCTTTTCTTATTTGGATTCCTTTTATTGCTTTTTCTTTTCTGATAGCTGTGGCTGGGACTTCTAAAGCTGTGTTGAGTAATAGTGGTGAGAGTGGAGATCCTTGTCTTGCTCCTGATTTTAGAGGAAATGCTTTCAGTTTTTCACCACTGAGAATATTTACTCTGGATTTGTTGTCTATGGCCTTTATTATGTTGAGGTAGATTCCCTCTCTGCCTTTTTTCTGGAGAGTTTTTGTTTTTTTTTTTTAAATCATAAATGGGTATTGAATTTTGTCAAGTTTTTTCTGCATCTATTGAGATCATCTCATTTTTATTGTTTAATCTGTTAATATGGTGTATCACATTGAGTTATTTGCGTATATTGAGGAATCTTTGCATCCCTGGGACAAATCCCACTTGATTGTGCTGTATCATTCTTTCATTGTATCATTAGATTTTTTTGAGGGTTTTTTGGTCCATGTTCATCAAGAATATTGGTCTGTAGTTTTCTTTCTTTGTGATATCTGTGTCTGTTTTGATATTATGGGATGGTGGCTTTGTAGAATGAGTTTGGAAGTGTTCCTCCCTCTGCAGTTTTTGCAAAGAGTTTGAGAAAGATGGGTGTTAGCTCTTCTCTAAATGTTTGATAGAATTCACCTGTGAAACCATTTGGTCCTGGACTTTTGTATGTTGGAAGTTTTGATAATAGTTTCAAATTCATTGCTTGTGATTGATCTGTTTATACTTTCTAGTTCTTCCCAGTTCAGTATTGGAAAGTTGTACCTTTCTGAGAATTTGTCCATTTCTTTAAGGTTGTCCATTTTATTGGCATATAGTTGCTTGTAGTAGTCTCATGACTGTATTTCTGCCATGTCAGTTCTGATTTCTCCTTGTTCATTTCTAATTTTATTGATTTGAGGTCCCCCCCCCACCTTTTTTTTTTTTTTTGATGATTCTGGCTAAAGGTTTATCAGTTTTATTTATGATCTCGAAGAACCAACTTTTAGTTTTACTGATATTTGCTATTGTTTTCTTTATTTCTGTTTCATTTTTTCTACTCTGATCTTTATGATTTCTTTCCTTTAGTAACTTTGGGTTTTGTTTTTCTTTCTCTAGTTGCTTTAGGTGTAAAATTTGATTGTTTATTTGAGGTTTTTCTTGTTTCTTGAATTGCTGTAAACTTCCTCTTAGAACTGCTTTTGCTGTGTCACACAGGTTTTGGGCCATCATTTGGGTCATATTTTCATTGTCATTTGCTTGTATTTTTAATTTTTTTTTATTCCTTCAGTGATCTCTTGGTTGTTCAGCAGTGCACTGCTTAGCCTTCATGTGTTTGTATTTTTTACAGTTTTTTTTTTTTTTTTTCCTGTGATGATTTCTAATCTCATAGCATTGTGGTCAAAAAAAAAATAATGCTTGATACGATTTCAGTTATCTTAAATTTTTCAAGGCTTGATTTGTGATTCAAGATGTGATCTGTTCTGGAGGATGTTCTTTGTGCACTTGAGCAGGAAGTGTATTCTGCCCTTTCAAGTGGAATGTCCTATAAATATCAAATCTGTCTGGTCTACCTTGTCATTTAAGGTTATGTTTCCTTATTTTCTGTCTGGATTATCTGTCCATTGGTGTAAGTGGGGTGTTGAAATCCCCCTCCACTATTATTGTAAAGTCTGTTTTATCTAAGGTTATTATGACTCCAGCTTTGTTTTGATTCCCATTTGCATGAAACGTCTTTTTCCATCCCCTCATTTTCAGTTTGTATATGTCTCTGGTTCTGAAGTAAGTCTCTTGTAGATGTACATATATATGGATATTGTTTTGTATCCATTCAGCCAGTCTTTGTTTTTTGATTGGAGCATTTAATCCATTTACAGTCAAGGTATTTATCAGTATGTATGTGCCTGTTACCATTTTAAAAATAGTTTTGGTTTGTTTTTATGGTTTTTTTCCTTCTCTTATCTTTCTGCCTAGAGCAGTTCCTTTAGCATTTGTAGTAAAGCTGGTTTGTGGTGCTAAAGTCTCTTAGCTTTTGCTTGTCTGTAAAGCTTTTGATTTCTCTCTGCCACTCTCTCTGGCCTGCATAATTTCTGCTGAAAATCAGCTGATAACCTTATGGGGATTTCCTTGTATGTCATTTGTTGCTTTTCCCTTGCTGTTTAATACTTTTTCTTTGAATTTAATTGTTGTTAGTTTGACTATTGTACATCTTGGTGTGTGTCTCCTTGGGTTTATCCTGCATGGCAGAAGTCGCTAGCCCTGGTGCTTGTCTGCGGCCTGTTAGTAACCCAGATGCGCATGCAGAGCTTCCCCTGGTAGTAACCCAGATGCACATGCAGAGCTTCCCCTGCCACTCCCATTGCTCACGTGACCGCCTGGATCACCTCCTCCCCCACAGTCCATGGAAAAATTACCTTCAGTGAAACTGGGCCTGGTGCCAGAAAGGGCTGGAAACCCCTGCTGTATGGGACTCTCTGTGCTTCCTGAGCTTGGGTGGCTGTCTCTTTGCTCATGTTAGGAAAGTTTGCATCTCTGACCTCTTCAGATGTTTTCTCAGACTCTTTCTCTTGCTCGGGGGCCCCTGCCATTTGAATGGTGGTTCGTTTAATGTTGTCCCAGAGGTCTCTGAGACTGTCTTCAAGTCTTGTCTTTTTTATAAATTCTGCTCCTCAGCAGTTATTTCGACATTCTGTCTTCCAGCTCACTTATTTGTTCTTCTGCCTCAGTTATTCTGCTGTTGATTTCTTTTGATGTGTTTTTCATTTTAGTTATTGTGTTGTTTATCACTGTTTGTTTATTCTTTTGTTCTTGTAGGTCCTTGTTACACATTTCTTATATTTTCTCCATCTGTGTCTCCATTCTATTTCTGAAATTTTGAATCATCTTTGCTGTCATTTCTGTTAATTCTTTTTCAGGTAGCTTGCCTGTTTCCTCTTCCTTTATTTGGTCTTGTAGGTGTTTACCTTATTCTCTCATCAGTGACCTGTGTTTTTGTCATCTCACTCTTTTGATGGGTGGAGCTGTGTTCCTGTCTTAGTGTCGTTTGGGTTGAGGCATTCAGCGCTGGAGTTTGCAGGCGGTTGGGTAGAGCCAGGTTTGGCTGTGGAGGCGGGGTCTTGCTGAGGGTGGGGCCTAGGCTCAGGACCCCTGTGCAGGGGAATAGGTCCTTGTGGGGGAGGTGCAGGGGGCGGAGCTTAGGTTCTATGTAGCTGGAAGGGAGGGGTTTGGCCCAGGACCCCAGCAGGCTTGCCAGGACCCAAGCAGGTGTGGAAAATGCTGTCTGGCTCCCCTCTAATTCCCCAATCCCCTGAAGGTCTTCCCCCATCCTTGCTGATCATCTTACAGTGAGTGGGCACCCTGAACGTGGGAAGCCTGCCCCTGCCCCAGCTGCCCCTTAAGGGCTCCCACCCATCTCACCTCTACTTTCCCTCCCCCTCTCCCTGCCTCCCATTATCCCCCAGGATGCACAAGGCTGGAGAGGGCCTCGGAGGACCCAGCAGGCCCCCCGGGGCCTGAGTGGGCAGCGGAAGCACTGGCCCCATTCCCTTCTGGTCCTCCAGCTCCCTGAGATCCCCCCTTTTTCCTGATGTCCTCACCATGAGTGAGCCCCTTCAAGCCTGCCTCAGCCATCCCTCAGGGTTGCTGGTCCCACCGTTTCCGTTTCCCTCCCCTCCCAACCCCCTGAATTCCACCTGGTCATGAAGG
Source organism: Bubalus kerabau (assembly GCF_029407905.1). NCBI lineage: Eukaryota > Metazoa > Chordata > Mammalia > Artiodactyla > Bovidae > Bubalus > Bubalus kerabau. The sequence goes on from NC_073643.1 coordinate 16,982,593, forward strand.
GGGTTCCTCCTGTCCACTTAGGTGTCCAGGTTCCTGCATCAGTGCCTTGTAGTGCCCTGGTTGTGAGGAGACACAAACTCTGCATCTTCCTACCTGCCGTCGTGACTCCGCTTCAGTGCTTATGCATTTTTATTGTAAGCACTTTAAAATCGCCTCCTCCTTGGGGAGGAGACAGCTAAGTATACATTATAAACAAAAATGTGAATTTCCATCCTTGTGTAATGAAGGTCAGGGGAAGGTTTACTTTACAGTTAATTTCTAGATTATGACCATTGTGTGCCGTGAAGGACACGTGCATTGAAGGGAGAATCATTGTAATCACCACTTGTTCTCAGTGGCTTGAAGGTTGGAGCAGGTGACCAGAAACAGCAGGTTCACGTTGTGCAAATCTGGTTTCAGGTAAACATCAGCTGTATGGTTTTCTTTAAAAATCGTAATAAGGTATTCCTAGAGAATGGCACCCCACTCCAGTATTCTTGCCTGGAAAATCCCATGGACGGAGGAGCCTGGTAGGCTGAAGTCCATGGGGTCGTTGAGAGTCGGACACGACTGAGCGGCTTCACTTTCATTTTCCGCTTTCCACTTTCATGCATTGGAGAAGGAAGTGGCAGCCCACTCCAGTGTTCTTGCCTGGAGAATCCCGGGGATGGGGGAGCCTGGTGGGCTGCTGTCTATGGGGTTGCACAGGGTCGGACACAACTGAAGCAACGCAGCAGCAGCAGCACCAGAGCTGAGGTTAGAAATTCTTCTCACTGAATATTTTAGAAACAGGCGCAAGTAGCCACCATTTCTGATTGTTGACTTTGAGTGAAGATGGCCCTTTGGGTTCCAGAATCAAGATAAAGAAATGCGGTTCAGTGAGTGGAGTGGAATCCTAAGCTTCCTGGTGTCCTGGGGCAGTAAAATAATTCATGCATCCAGCGAGTAATGCCAGGTGACCTCCTGGGGACACTGCAGAGCCAGAGGTTTGAACTGAGGGATCCTCAGGTCCCTTCATTCTCATTTTTATAAATGTTTTATTTTTAGTAGATTTCCCCATCTCATTCAATAATTTCTACTGGGAAAATTAATAAAATTTATTGTACATATAGAAAAATCACAGTGTGTGTAACTTTTGGGTTTCTGCATTTATTGCCCTTTTTGTTTAGCTTGGACCAAGGAAAAGATTTTATTAACAAGTTTTAATTCCCATGGAACCTACATAATTTTGAGTGTTTAACCTTAAGTAAAAACAGCAGTTGAGTGTTAACAGATGCGGTGACCAAGGCCATGTGCCCTGCCACTTGCTCTCTCCTAAGCTTTTCGTGGTCTAGAAAGCTTCTTGAATTGATGTTGTGTTACTTGGACATTGATATTATCATGTCTACACTTTTAGCTTTTGGATGAAATGAATGACTTATGATGTCCTTCCTAAATGGAGTCATTCTTTTTCCATCTCAGTGATGGCTTCATTTTTTATTTAGTGGCAAGAAGTAGCGGGTTATTTGTTATTATAGGAGTTAGTGTAATGCGGGGGTTTTGAAAGTCCTCAGATTATCAGATGGTCCAGCTTTAAAACTAGTACAGGCGCCTGTGCAGGAGATTAGCCAGATGATTACTCAGCTTTTCCTGAAATACTTAGAGTGGTAAGAAACGCACTGACTTTTCCAGTGTTCTCATGGCAACATCTGTATTGAAGTCAGGTGAGCCCTCCCGGTTGCTTATACCTTCAATCCCAGTTCTTTCCTCTGAAGTCATGCATAACCAGTCTTTCTCCTCATTGACATCCCAGCCCAGGAAAATTTTTCTCCTCATGAGCTTTAATTTTCTTGTTTGTCACATGATTTGGTTACCTAACCAGGATTGAGGTTTAAGAACAACCCAGACAATTGTGACCTTAGGCAAAACCCTTTTCATGTTTCAGAGTATTAGTATCTTAGTTTTATCTCTGGTGTATAATGTAATGGGAAAAATGGCAGTGTGTGTCCATAGATTTGGGAATCCTGATAGGTACTTTAAGTTTCTATTCTTGTCACTATTCATTTCTTCATTGAACATTTATTGACTGTTCGCTATGTGCCTGACACTTGGATCTTAAGTGAATATAAAAACAGAGTAAGACAGATACCTTCTCTGCCTGATTGGGGCTTAACTTCTCTTCCCTAGATCTTTTTACTCTGAGTTATAAATTTTTTTTAAAACTTCTGTTTTCTTTGAGTTTTTTTATAGTTATTGGAGTAAAGTTGATTGACCGTGTTGTGCTAGTGATTTAGTTATACATATCAACTCTCTTTTCAGATTCCTTTCCTATATAGGTTATTACAGAGGATTGAATAGAATTCCTCATGCTGTGTAGTAGATCCTTAGTGATTATCTGTTATATGTGTGTGTGTATATTTGTGTGTATACGTTAAACCCAGCCTCCTAATTTTTCCCTCCCCTCCATCTTTCCCCTTTGGTAACCTTAAGTTTGTTTTCTGAAACTGTGAATCTCTCTCTGTTTTGTAAGTTCATTTGTATTATTTTTTGGATTCCACATAAAAGTGATATTACATGATGCTTATCTTTGTCTGACTTATTTACTATGATGATGTCCAGGTCTATTCAAGTCACGCAAGTGGCATTATTGTTTGTTTATGACTAAGTAATAGTCAGTTGTAATATATATGCACCACATCTTCTTTAGTAATCTAGCGATGGGTATTTAGGTTGTTTCTGTCTCTTGGCTATTGTAAATAGTTTGCAAAAAAAACATGGGATTGCATGTATCTTTTAAAAGTATGGTTTTCTCCAGATTTATGCCCAGGATTGCTGGAACATTCGGTATTTCTGTTGTTAGTTTTTCAAAGAACCTCAGTACTATTCTCCATAGTGACTGTTATCAATTTACATTCCCACCAACAATGTAGAAAGGCTACCTTTTCTTCACACCCTCTCCAACATTTATTGTTGTAGACTTTCTGATGATGGCCATTCTGACTGATGTGAGGTGATACTTTAATTAGTTTTGATTTACATTTCTCTAATAATTAGTGATGTTGAGCATCTTTTCATGTGTTTTGGACATCTGTATGTCTTCTTGGGAGAAATCTATTTAGATCTTCTGTCCATTTTTTATTTTTTTAATATATTGAATTGCATGAGCTGTTTGTATATTTTGGAAGTTAATCTCTTGTTGGTCAGATCATTTGCAAATGTTTTCTCCCATTCTGTGGATTGTCTTTTTTTTTTTTTTTACGATTTCCTTTAAGTTTAATTAGATCCCCCCTTTTTTTTTTTCATTACTCTAGGAGGTGGATCCAAAAAGATTTTCCTGCAATTTATGCCAAAGAGTGTTCTCATATTTCCTTCTAAGACTTTTATAGTATTCAGCCTTACATTTAGATCTTTTATCCATTTTGAGTATATTTTTGTGTATGGTGTTAGAGAGTGTTCTGATTTCATTCTTTTAGGCGTAGCTGTCCAGTTTTCCGAGCACCGCTAATTGGAGAGACTGTCTTTCCTCCATTGTGTGTTCTTGCCTTCTTTGCCATGGATTCATTGACCATAGGTACATGGGTTTATTTCTGGACTTTCAGTCCTCCTGATCTATAAGCCTGTCTTTGTGCCAGGTACCATATGGTTTTGATTATTGTGTCTTTATAGTATTGTCTGAAGTCAGAAAGCTTGATCCCTCCAGCTCTGTTTTTCTTTCTCATGACTGCTTTGGTTTTTTGGGATCTTTTGTGTTTCCACATACATTTTAAGATTTTTTGTTCTAGATCTGAAAAAAGGGCATAGGTAATTCAGTAAGGATTGCATTCAGTCATTGGATAGTATAGTCATTTTGACAATATTGTTCTTCCAATCCAAAAACATGGCATATCTTTCCATCTGTGTCATCTTTGATTTCTTTCATCATTGTTTTATAGTTTTCAGGTTATAGATCTCCTGTTTCCTTATGTAGGTTTATTCCTAGGTGTTCCTCTTTTTGATGCGATGGTAAGTGAGATTGTTGCCTTAATTTCTCTTTCTGATCTTGTGTTGTTAGTGTATAGAAATGGAGGAGGTTTCTGTGTATTAGTTTTGTATCTGCAACTTTACTGAATTCATTGATGAGCTCTAGTAGTATTCTCGGGCATATTTAGGATTCTCTGTGTGTGATACCATCTCAGCTGCAGGCAGGGACAGTTTTACTTTGTTTCCAACTTGTATCCCCTTTTTCTTCTCTGATTCTTATGGCTAGGTCTTCCAAAACTGTTGAATAAAAGTGGCAAGAGTAGACATCCTTGTCTTGGTCCTGATCTTAGAGGAAATGCTTTCAGCTTTTCACTGTTGAGAATGATGTTATCTGTGTGTTTGTCATAAATGGCCTTTATTATGTTGAGGTAGGTTCCCTCTGTGCCCACTTTCTGGCGAGTTTTTATCATAAATGAGTGTTGGATTTTGTCAGGAGCTTTCCCTTGGATCTATTGAGATGATCATCTGGTTTTCTTCAGTTTGTTAGTGTGATATATTACACAGATTGATTTGTGAATATTGAAAAATCTTTGCATCCCTGGGATAAATCCTACTTGATCATTGTTGAATTCAGTTTGCTAGTATTTTGTTGAGAATTTTTGTATCTGTGTTTATCAGCGATACTGGCCATGATTTTCTTTCCTGTGATATCTTTTCCTGGTTTTGGTATCAAGGTGATCTTGGCCTCTTAGAATGAGTTTGGGAGTTTTCCTTTCTCAGGAATATTTTGAAATATTTTCTGAAGGACAGATGTTAACTCTTCTCTAAATGCTTGCTGTAATTCACCTGTGAAGCCATCTGTTCCTGGACCTGTGTTGGGGAGCTTTTGGTTTTTTTAATCACGGTTTCAGTTTCATTATTTGTTATTGGTCTGTACATATTTTCTGTTTCTTCCTGGTTCAGTCTTGGAAGATGGTGCCTTTCTAAGGGTTTGTCCACTACTTTTAGGTTATGCCTTTTATTGGCAGACACCTGTTTACAGTAGTCTCTTGTGATCCTTTGTATTTTATGGTGTCTGTTATAACTTTTCCTTTTTCATTTCTAATTTTATTGATTTGAGCCTTTTTCATTTTTTCCTTTTCTGGTTAAAGGTCCATCAATTTTCTTTATCTTTTCCAAGAACCAGGCTTTAGTTTTATAGATCTTTGCTGTTATTTTCTTCATCCCTGTTTCATTTATTTCTGACCTGATCTTTATGATTTCTTTCCTTCTACTTTTTTGGTTTGTTTTCTGAAGTAAGATTGTCTTGCTTTGAACTTCCTTCTTGGAACTGCTATTGCTGCGTCATGTCGGTTTTGGATCATCGTTTTCATTTTCACTTGTTTCTAGGTTTTTTGCCTGTTCAAAATAAAATAAACTTGTAGTCTACTTTTATTCCTCTGAATGTTTTTAGTTTTCTTATTGATTTAGTATTTAACAGTGTGTCTTTGATTTGCAGATATATGGAGTCTGGGAGTGATCCTTTTCATGTTGGTGTGTGGGCAGCCACCCTTCCAAGAGGCCAATGACAGTGAAACATTGACCATGATCATGGATTGCAAATACACAGTACCATCCCACGTGTCTAAAGAGTGTAAAGAGTAAGTAAAAATTATAAAAAGTACATGTGTATCTTCGTTCATTTTAACTTTTGAACCCTTTTAACTTTCTGCTCTTGGTAAGGGTGTTCTGGGAATTAACCCCAGAATATGATTTGAAATTTAACGTTGGAGAACATAATGTATTAGTCTGTGTTTCAAATAAGCTAGTTTTCAAGAAACGCATTATATGCCTCTTCAGTCTCCAGGACTGGTGGATTACTTTCACTTGAAGAATTGCAGTAAGAACTACTTTCTGTTTTTGCTCCTGGAATTATTTAAAGCTCCAGAGAAGAGTTAGGGGATTTGCTTTCCTGAAATAGACTATCAACACACCATTTTTGGGTTTACAGAGAGTGCCTCATAATTTTATTCATGTACTCCTCCCCGCAGTTGACTAAGAGCTCTGTTTGGTTCATGTGACTATAGGAAGAGTACATGCAAGCTGATTATTTGGAATTTAAAGTACTATATATAGCACTGTGATGTATATAGTGATAAATTCATAATGAAATAAAAGAACTGTTGGAAGTTCAGTATTTTGTTAATTTAAAGTTTTTAGTTTCTCCCATCATTATTTTTAAATGAAAGAAAGTCTGATAGGTTGAGGAATCTTCTCTGCAAGTGGATCCCTATCTTAGGCTGTAGTTAAGAACTTAGGAATTCAAACTCTCAAGATTCAAATACTAGTTTCTCAGTTTACTAATGATGTGAGAATGGTGGCACCTACCTTACAGGGTTATTGTGAAAATGAAATGAATTAATGTATATAAAGCTGTAGCTCAGTCTTGGCACAGAAGTAGCACTCAGAATGAGTATTGGTGGTATCATCGTCATCATCCTTATGCCCTGACTGTTACTGTTCTCCATCCCAGGAAGCAGGCTGTTGTCTGTGGGTGTATGTTGTGTGTGTGTGTTAGATGTTTGTCTTTCAGGAGTGTCTTCATAGCCCCTTCTGAGAAAAAACAGAGTAAGTTATTTTTATGATGACATATATCATTCAGAAGAACGGATAAAATGTATATGTGATAAAGTGAGCACCTTTGTATCCAGTAGCCAGCTCAAGAAACAATTCTAATATTTTAGAAGCCTCTTCTTGGCATCTCCTTCTCAGAGGGATTATCTTTAAATAATCATAGGACCATTCAGTTTCTCCTTTTTCCTGTGTCAGTTTTGCTAAGTTTTGTTTTTTAAGGAACTTACCATTTTATCTAAATTATCACATTTCTTGGCCTCAAGTATTCATAACATCCTCTACTTATATTTTTAAAGCCCATAGACTAGTGGATTTGCTGTCCTTTTTTCATTCTAGTATTGACTTTTTTGCCTTCTTCTATTTTTGCTTTCTCTGTTTTTGTCTTGATCAGGCCTGCCTGAGGTTTGTTCATTTTAATGTTGCTAAGAGCTGTCTTTTGTTTTTCTTGATTTGCTGTTGTATTTTTTTGCTTGTTTGTTTTATGCTACTGATATTCTTTTGTCTGTTATTTCCTGCTACCTACTTAATGGGCTAGTCCTTTTTTCCATTTTCTTATGTTGACTATTCCATAAATTTTTCTTTTCTAATGTAGTAGTTCAGCACCGTTTTACCTGCATCCCGCTAGTTTTGATTTATAGTCCTTCTGTTATTCAGTTCTGATTGTTGTCTAGTTTCCATGTGTTTATCTAACCCATTACTTTTAGAAGGATATTTTAAATTTCCAAACGTGTAAGAGTTTTACTAATCAGCTTTTTGTTATTCATTTCTAACTTAATTGCATTGTGATCCAAGGCTAGAGTCTATATGGTACTAGTTTTTATTAAATTGGTAAGGCTTGCTTTTGGATTAGCATGGAGTCAGTTTTTGTAAATAATCCTTTTATTCTGGAAAAGAGTGTACACTTTGTAATTGTTGGGGTCAGACTTCTGTATAAATCCTTAAGACTAAGCTTGTTAATTATATTGTTCAAAATTATTTAAATCCTTTCCTAGTTATTTCACAGCTTTATCTACCACTTGATGAGATATTCTTCCACTGTGTAGAAAGGTATCATAGGCAAATAAAAATATTTATTACTCCCATTAATACAACACACTCAGCTTATTTTTTTGTACTTGGAAGTCTTGTCAGTTTTTGCTTTTGGTGTTTTGGGGGGAATAGTATTAAATCCAGACAAGTTGAAAACTGTTGGGTCTTCCTGGTGAGTTGAACCTTTGTATCACTGTCTATCTCTAATAATGCTTTGGGCCTTAAAGTCAGTCTGTGTCATCTAGTTGTAGCTGATCACACCAGTCTTCTTTTGGTTAGCAGTCATGTGCTATATAGTTTTCCGTTCTTTAAATCTTTTATTAACTTGTTTTTAGGTACATATTTTGTTTTAGCAACCAGGAGCTAGAATTTTGATTGCTACCATCTAACCATGTGAGCATTTTGTCTTTTAATTGGAGAGGCATTCAATGTATTATTGTACTCACTGATAGATGGAGATGTATTTGAAGTCTGCATTCTTAATTTGCCATCCTGTCTTTAAGTCTCGCAGTGGAACTTTGTTTCCATTGCATTTTTTTTTTTTTTTTTTTTGATTGGGAGGTCAGGTTTCTTGTAAATTATAGTCCCTACACAAAGAGTTTGTATTCGCTTTCCTCCTAGTTACCCAGGGGCATTTCCACCCTGAAACCTCTTAAAAGTAACCTTTTCTCTGTGTGTACCACACACATTTAATGTCATTAATTTGGACCACAAACCTGTGTGAGGACCAGCTTGTACCTAGAAGTTCTTAGAGGAAACTCCCCTGTCCCCCTCCACAGCAGTGTTGAGGCAAGCAGGTTTCCATCTTGACATCTTAGCAGGAGATGTGTTTCTCACCTCTCATTCCTCCTCACACTGAAGCTGGGTCCCAGCTCTTTGCTACGTTCTGGTTGTACTTCTCACCTTCGGGAGGCTCTGCACAATCATTATATTCTGCATATATTCCATTTTGAGTTACTCAGTGCAGAAGCAGGAAAAATCTGAACAAGACCAGCTTTGTCATTTGCTCCCAAGAGTCTTACTTTTACTCTATTTTTACTTGCTGAGTAGTTCGTCCATCTCTCCGTCCTTCTATCTTTTCCTGCCTTCTTTCATCCTTCCTTCCTTCTTGCCAACACAATGCCCTTAAACAGAATATATGTCTAAAGGTAGATGACACTTTGGTCGCTTTGATCAGGATGGTCATTCATTCTTCTGGAAACAAGCTAGCTCAGCGCCCTGCTCTGTGTTGCTGGCTGTTACATCGGGTTCTGGCACCACTGCCCAGTTAACTCAGGGGCAGATGTTGATGTCTCGTGTTAATCCTAGATGATAGGAAACTGCATTTGTGTGTTTGGCTTCACTTGATCTGGTGGTTACGATTTTTTATTCCATGAATCTGATGGCACCAAATTTCCTTCATTCCTGTCAGCCCCACCATCAGCACTGGTGAACCTAATGAAATTGATGGTATAAATTTAGGAAACAGTTTTGAAAAATATAGTAGCTCACCATTACTCATCCCTGCCAGGACTTTGCTTTAACAATGGACTTACCTTCCTTTCCAGCCTGATCACACGAATGCTGCAGAGAGATCCCAAGAGGAGGGCCTCTTTAGAAGAGATTGAAAACCATCCTTGGCTTCAAGGAGTGGACCCTTCCCCAGCCACGAAGTATAACATCCCGCTCGTGTCGTATAAAAACCTGTCGGAAGAGGAGCACAACAGCATCATCCAGCGCATGGTGCTCGGGGACATCGCGGACCGCGACGCCATTGTCGAGTACGTCGGCGCTCGCCAGCACAGGGCCGAGGGGCTAGGGTTATTGGGCTGGGCCCTTTATTTTATAAAATAAGATTGTCTTAAAGTTTTGTTAATTTATTTATTTTTGGCTGTGCTGGGGCTTCATTGCTGCGTGGGCTTTTCTCTAGTTGCAGAAAGCAGGGACTGCTCTCTAGTTGAGGTGCATGGGCTTCTCAAATGGTGGCTTCTCTTGTTGTGAGCACAGGCTCCAGGACTCCTGGGCTCAGTAGTTGCTGGCTGAGCCTGGTTCCCAGGCTCTAGAGCACAGGCTCAGGAGCTGCGGTGCATGCCTTGCTCCGAGGCATGTGGGGCCTCTGGATCAGGGAAGGAACCCGGGTCTCATGCATCGGCAGGCAGATTCTTTACCTCTGAGCCGCCAGGGAAGTCCTGGGCTCGCTCTCACTGTGTCCGGGCCTGTGGACGTGGTGTAACGGCTGGAGTTCCCAGTGGGCAGGGCTTACGTCACTTACCTCTGGAGGTCCTGGCCCCCGGCCTGGCTCATGGGTTTTGTTGTCTTTTGCTTTTATTTTTGTGCTAGTGAACGAGCAAACCGTCGCTAGTGGTGTCAGTGGGTCCTGTGGCCGCTCTCCCTTCTCACAGAGGTGAATTGGAGCAGACTGTTTTGTGTCCTGGTAGCTGCGCTGTCCGTTGCTGGGTCCTCCTAAGTCCTGGGTCTCCCTCTGGTCCCCACAGGGAAGCAGGGGCAGCACCCCAAGTTCTTGAAATCAGCGGTTGGCCTGTCTGTAGTCGCACGTTTTCACACGTAAGGGTGTAGGGGCCCACGGCCAAGCCCGTCTGTGTGTACGTTACCAGAGTCATCGTGAGAAGGACCATACGACGTAAGGAGACAGAAGATTTTACTGCCTGGCTTTTTAGAGCCTTTGCTACAGTAACCTGCAGCCCATGAGATGCACACGTTAGTTATAGTTTTTAAAAACCAAAGCCAGTTTTTTATAACCTATGAAGTTTGAAATCAAGGAAAATATAAAGATACAGTTGCTTTAACAATGATTCATTTCTCTAAGAGGTCCTGTCTAAAAATACGAAGTGTTTTGCCAAGTCAAAAGTCATTTAATTCGTTGGGTGAAACAGTTGAGGATGATGGAACGAGGATATACTCTGGGGGGCTCCCCTCAAGGGGGCCACTCTGGCCTGGCTGAGTGCTCCGACCCAGGTGTCTGACCGCCGGGAAGAGGCGGCTGCAGGCTGGACATACCACTGCAGCGGGGCGGGCTGTCAGGCTCAGCTCCCCGGGTCTGGTCCATGAGAAGGGTGGTGTCTTTATAAAGGACGTGCATCTTTAGGGTATTCTGGAAAGAAGAATTTATAAGAATAGACTCAGGCTCATGGTTTTGGTTTAAGTACAAATATCTGCAGGTTTCTGAGTGTGTTTTGAGTTTTCACAGATTGACCCGCAGCTACTGAAGTGACCTAAATAAATGGAGATGAGCAGGACACTTGCTCTTTTTGCCAAGGATACTCACTGTAGGAATGTGTAGAGAATGATTTTTCACTTTTGAGTGGATAAAAGGCTATTTGCATCTCCTTGAATTGGCTTGAGTCTTAAATAAATACATGCAGTGGAGTCCTGTAGAACTGTTTAATTTAGGTAAATTCAATTATAAATCCAAAAGGAGGGACAATTTGAAGCCTCAGGTCTTTCCAGCTGTTCTCAGGCTAGTCTTGCCTGCTGCCCACATTATGAGCAGCTCCTCATTGTAGGGTGCTTCCCAAATTCAAAGACACATTTGTCCATCCCCTTAAGACAAGCCCACAGCTTTATCTGGTGCTCAGTTGAGGAAACCCTCTGAGAAGCCATTCTGGTCCCAGATTTCCCCTCGATGTCTGACTTCAGCATCTCTCAGCGTGGCCCTGGCTGCCCTCCTGAGCTGTGGCCCCACCGTCTGTTTTATGAGGAGCAGCCCCTGTATTGCCTTCCCAAGTGTTCCTTGTGTAAGTTCACTAACTACACGGGGGCCTGAACAGCAGCATGGTGTGTTTCCGGGCCTTGTGGGTCCTCGGTCGTGCACCCCTCCAGTGTCTGTCCATGGCAGGCGGGGGGCGGGGGTGCTGGCTGCCCAGTGGGCATGTGCCCAGCAGTGCCAGCCACATCGAGGACTCAGCACTACTTTTGAGGTGGACGTACCAATTTTATTTTATTCATAAATTTTATTCAAAGAAGAGGCTAATAACATGCTTTCAATAGATTAGTAATGTGTTAGTGTCTGAAAATGCCAGTAAATACATAGTGTAAAAGGAAAAGCTTTTTCTAATTTTTCTGATTGATACTCGTGTTTGAGTGCACATTCATATAACTCAGTTCATAATTCTGTTGGAAGCAAGTAAGCCACTTTAATGAAAGTAAACTTGACGGACATTAAATTTTTAGATAATGTATACATTCTTGGAAAGTTCATTATCTTTTCTTAAGCATCTAAAACTGACACCAGCTCAGTTGCCATCAGCATTTTGGGTTTTTCCTACTAACCGAGCATTTTTATGCAGTTGTTTCTTAGAGTTTTAAGAATGATCTACTACCAGCTTTTGGGTTTTTTTCGCCTTTTGTGGGGTTCCCCCCCACCCCCATAATTTTAAAGAATTCCAGGTCATTGGATTTCATTTGGTTTTACTTAAAAAGCAAAAACTCAGTTGTGTTGTGCAAAATCAGACCTGCTAATGCGGCTTCTGCTGTCTCTCCCTTCCTTCCTCAGGGCCCTGGAAACCAACAGGTACAACCACATCACAGCCACTTACTTCTTGCTTGCTGAAAGGATCCTGAGGGAAAAGCAAGAGAAAGAAATACAAACCAGATCTGCAAGCCCGAGCAACATCAAGGCCCAGTTTAGGTGAGAAAAAAATCTTCACTGATTTTAGTAAGTTACCGTTTTGAAATAGCCACCTTTTCCTCAATGTTTCCTAAGTCTGTGGGGCGAGAGGATGAAGCAGTGACAGCCTCGCTGAGAGGCCCCGTGTGGGCTCCCCACGGGAGGGAGGGGCCGGGGTCCTTAGTCACCGGGGCTGCCCTCCTCTCCTGGGCTCCGCGGGGACATGGGCTGTAGCTGCTGGCCTGGCTGCGAAGACATCTGTGCAGAAGCAGCTTCAGGCTAGGGTGTCTGTCGCTATTTCTGTTCAACTCTTCCAGATCTGACATGTAGAGATGTGTCATTTTCTTTTAAGTTTTATTACGGGAACAAGGCTGGGTTTTCCCTCAGTATCGGGAATAATTTTAGAAAACCTACAGGGCCTCTCTGTGGCATGATGTTATCTCAGGATCGCAGGAATGTGACAGATCAGCTAGTTGATTTATTAGCTACTTCACCTTGGGAGTTCACCTAACCTCTGACTTGGCTTCCTCATCTGTGAAATGGGTGGAATAATGCTCTTTGCTCCTTGGGGGTGTCATTGGGATAAACGAATTACTATCTGTGCAAGGTGGTCTGAACTGAGCCCTTGTGTTCGCTGTCGCCGTTGTGGGCGTCCCCGCAGCGTCATCTTCGGCAGAGCAGGGGCCGCGTGCGTCTCCGCTGTGTTTCCCTTCCCTTCCTTCCCCAGCTTTTTCCTGCTCCTCCTCTCCCGCTACCTGCCTACTCTTCTTTTTCTTCTACCATATTAGCTTTCCATTTAATATCAAAACTTGGGAAGGGTTACAAAAGGGTTACTTTTGTCACCATTATGAAAATTTATTTAGAATTTATCTTTGTTCAGATAAAATAATGAAATTATAGTGGAATTAATAGTGATTCAGAAACAGGATGCTCTTGATTCTTAGTAATTCTCTACTTGTACATCTAACTATATATGAACATATGTGTGTGAATATGTAATAATAAATTACTGTTTTAAAGAAGAGTACCATTGGATTTTAAATTACTTGCAGTCAGCTTGCCACGGGTAGGTTGTTGCTTGGGATGGCGCGACAGAGAAGAGACAAGAAAACATTCCTGGGTGACCAAAGACTAAATATTTGAAAGTTTAGTTTAACTGGAAGATGAATTTGGTAGCTTCATTTATATCCTGGATGTTTTCTTGCATAACGAAAACCAGGCACTCTGTCTGGTGTCAGCTTGGGAAAGGACTGGGCCCCAGGGAAGGTGGGAACCTTACACGTGGGACAAACCAGGAGAAGGTCAGTGAGCGGTTAGGGTCAACCTAGCCCTGACCCGAGCCCTCCTGTGTGAAGAACAGAGTCACCGTGGGCCTGGGCTGGAGCCACCCCAGTGTTTGGGAGAAGGGAACATTTGCAATTGAACTGTTTTATTTTCAATGGGACAGATCAGAACTCAATCTAAAATTGATCAGACAGGTAAATGAATTAAAGTGGCTTTACTTTATTATAGAAATTACATAGCCAACAGTAGCTATAAAGAAGTATCAGCGCCTTCCATGCAGTCTCGTTTTACCCAGCTGGGGATTAGGGAGTGGAGGTGCTGTGGGGCCTGTCCTCCTCCTGGGCCCTGGCCCGCTGGCATGTGGTAGATGTCTGCTGACTTGCCTTGTCTTCGTTGTCAAAACCCCGGACCCTAACTCAATTCCATTGCAGGGTGCGCCTCAGGCTCAGGGTGACCTGTGCAGAAACGTGGCCTGAGACAGGAGGCTGGTGTTAGGCGGCTGAGTTAGCTGTGGGTCCCTGGGTCCAGCCAGGGAAGGCCTGCCTGGAGAGGGTCCATTCTTTGTGTCCTGCCAGCGTGGGCTGGAAGCACGTGCCCTCTGCCTGTCCGAGAGCGTTGAGGGTCCTCCAGGAGCCGACCCTGTCCCTGGGACTGTGCCGTCGCTGCAGCTCGTTGATGATTCTTGGTAGCAAGCTTTCTTGTCTTTTGTTAAGATAAGCTGTGATTTTCTCACGGTGTCATGCTTATTTAGTCTAGCACAGCATTGGACCCGGATATGTTCTTAGTAGATGTGAGCTATTTAACCATCTGATAACTCATGTAAATAAGAACCATTGGTTCAGAGTGATGGTGGATTGGCCGGTACAGCTGCAGGGCTTTGCCTCTTGTTTCCGGGTGGCTTCTGTTGTGGGGGGAGGAGAGAACCCCCTCCAGTCTTTGCCCCGCCCCCCTTGAGAGGCCTGGCTGTGGCTCTGGGGGGTCTGACGTGCCTCCCACCGCAGGGCCACCCCAGTGTTTGCCAGGGTGACATTTTGAGTGGTTGCTCTTTGAGGAATATATCCTGAAAGGAATGTTGGGTGCCATTTCCCAGGGCCCAAGGCCTACCTGGAGTTGGCACAGTTGTGTTGTGAGGACAGAGGACTTGTCCAGAGATGCTGCTTGACCTCAAAAATATTGAACATTCAGCTTCTGTAAACTGCCGAGCAGTGAGCAGCAAACAGGCCCACTCCATCCTTGAGAGGAGGAAGCTCTGAGTTGGGGAAAAGAGGTCTGCAGTAAACTCCTATGGGTTCTTTTAAAGCTACAGCTTGGATTGGGTTTTACGTCTGGGATAACAGTTGGTGGGAAGTGCAGTGTCAGTCTAGCTGTGGCTGTTGCAGTGTCTCCGGTGTCTCTTCTCCTGGGCAGAGAGGGCAGTTGAGAGTTGCAGATGTTTATTCAAAAGAGGCTAGAGACCTCACTTTCAAAAGTTGTCCTTGGGCTACCAAGCAGTGTTCTTACTACTTGGGTGACTCTGGATTGGGAGTAAAATCAAAGTTCAAATAACAGTAGATTTTGCTGTGCAGAACTCCTGTGTGGTCATTAAAAAAAAAACAAAAACATATATATATATATAGAGAGAGAGAGAGAAGGAGCTTATGGGGTGCATAATTTAATTGGTGAAGAGATTTATATGTGCCAGTATTCACTGACTTTGCTCATCAGTAGTTTAAATCCATTAAACTATTTTTATTTTTTTACACACCAACTTTTCACACCACCCTGTAAAATCTGGAGGACTAGAAATTGCAGGTGAATTTTTTAGCAATAATATACCTACAAAGACTGTGATCTAAGACCAGAAGGAGCAAAACCTGTGTTCAGGTTTGACTCTGGCGATAACTCCCTTGCACTTTTGAAAAGGCTTTTGTTGTGGTATAAAACGCTTATGTAGAAGAGACGTTTGCCCCCTTCTGACAGCTGTGATGAAGTTCTCATTTGGTCACGAAGCGGGAAACTGAGCCCCATGCGAGCACATACTCTAGTGTCCTCGCGATGCTTTCAGGATGTCGAGAGGGTTTGCAGGGCTGCTGCTGCTTTTTGTTGCTTTCGTTTTCTTCATGTCTGTGGCTTTCCTCCCAGTGTTTTATATATAAGGCACTTGAGTCAAGTCTACGTATTATTTCATAGCTTTTCCTTTTTTTTTCAATCTGTTACATAGGCAGTCCTGGCCAACCAAAATTGACGTGCCCCAGGACCTTGAGGATGACCTCACGGCCACTCCTTTGTCCCACGCGACTGTCCCTCAGTCTCCTGCTCGGGCCACTGACAGTGTCCTCAACGGGCACAGGAGCAAAGGCCTGTGTGACTCGGCCAAGAAGGAGGACCTCCCTGAGCTGGCGGGGCCCGCGCTGTCCTCGGGGCCACAGGCCGGCCTGAAGCCCGCGGCCAGTGGGCGGAAGTGCCTGTTCCGGGTGGAGGAGGACGAGGAGGAGGACGAGGAGGACAAGAAGCCCATGTCCCTCTCGACCCAGGTGGTGCTGCGCCGCAAGCCGTCCGTGACCAACCGGCTTACATCCCGCAAGAGCGCGCCAGTGCTCAACCAGATCTTCGAGGAGGGGGAGTCGGACGACGAGTTCGACATGGACGAGAACCTGCCACCCAAGCTGAGCCGCCTCAAGATGAACATCGCCTCCCCGGGCACGGTGCACAAGCGCTACCACCGCCGGAAAAGTCAGGGCCGTGGCTCCAGCTGCAGCAGCTCGGAGACCAGCGACGACGACTCGGAGAGCCGCCGGCGGCTGGACAAGGACAGCGGCTTCACGTACTCCTGGCACCGCCGGGACAGCAGCGAGGGGCCCCCGGGCAGCGAGGGTGACGGTGGCGGCCAGAGCAAGCCGAGCCGCGGCGGCGGGGGCGCGGACAAGGCCAGCCCCAGCGAGCACAGCGCCGGCGGCGGCGGCCCCGCGGGGGGCTCGGGCAGCGCCCCGGGCGGCACGTCGGGCAGCGTGCGCCGCTGCGCCGGGCCCGGCTCGTCCACATCCACGCAGCTGGCCGCACGCAGCGCTGGGGAGCTGGTGGAGAGCCTCAAACTCATGGGCCTCTGCCTCGGCTCGCAGCTGCATGGCAGCGCCAAGTACATTCTTGACCCGCAGAGCGGCCTGTCCTTCTCCAGCGTGAAGGTCCAGGAGAAGTCCGCCTGGAAAATGTGCATTGGCTCCGCCGGCGGGGCGGCGCCCGCCCAGGCCGGGGGCGGCATGAAGTTCTTCTCCGACCACGTGGTGGACACCACCGCAGAGTTGGACCGGATAAAGAGCAGGAACCTGAAAAACAACGTGCTCCAGCTACCTCTGTGCGAAAAGACCATCTCTGTGAACATCCAGCGGAACCCCAAGGAGGGGCTGCTGTGCGCCTCCAGCCAGGCCAGCTGCTGCCACGTCATCTGAGCTCATCTGAGCTCGGCGTGCCTCCTGCTCAGAGTGGCCAAGACCGGCTCACTCCACTGGTCCCCTTTCGGTTTTACTCTCTTAAAGCTGCAGTTATTTATTACTTTCTCGTTGTTCGCCTGACGACGTGACAAATGCATGGTCTTTGTGCATGCTGCTAGACACTACTTTTCTTTTCCAGCTGAAAAGTCTCGTGTCATTTTTACATTTATAATTTTAATGTGGATGATCAGGATTAAATTAAAATGTATATTTGGAACCTAATATCCATGGAGCACTTAGAAATTTGATGTTCTGCACTTAACTTAGAGAAAATGCTTTTCCTTGTGAAAAATCTAAATTCCCGCCCCGACCTTCAGTGACATGGGAACTCCGTGCTCTGAGGCATACTCTGGTGTCTGAGACAGAACCAAAGCAATAACCTTGTGATGCCGATAGGCCTGGAGCCCGCAGGCGTGGGGTGCCCAACCTCCAGGGCCTGTGCGGAGCAGAGTGCAGCAAGCGTCTGCACTGACAACCGTAAAACCATGATTTCAGCATAACCCACACCTGTTTGTCTTAAGCTATAGTGTGAAAACAGTTTGGGCTCTTAAAATTTAACTGAAAAAGATGTTCTTGTTTTGTACTAGGTGAGAAAGTACATAGATTTATAAGGCAGCTTCCTCCGTAGTGGTCAGTCACAAGCAATCTCATTTTGCAATGTGATAAAGTGAGCTGAAGATGTCTTGACTCGATTCTAGAGCGTGTGTCTGTCTAACAGAACAAAAGGATGCTTGGTATAAATTCCCTTGAGGAGGGCGTACCCCAGGCTTCCTGGACAACCATGTAGGTAGAAGAAACGCTAGGGCCTAAAGAACATGGAAGCAAAGGTGTTGGCAAAGTCAAAACCCCATTAAAAAAATTTTTTTTTGGCATTTGATTTTTAGGACTTTGATAATTAGGTTGTCTGTTGGTAACTTCCATTCTTTTATGTCCTTTAGCTCAACTACCTATGGGAATTGGCTGGTTAAAAAGATTAAAAAGGTTGAATACACAAACAGCCAACAAAAATGCACAAAGCCTGCTTTGTTTTTTCTTTTTGTTTTTTGCTGGAAGTGTTTTTTACCTTACCTTCCTGCCAAAACAATAATCAAAGAACCCTTGCTTTAAAACTACTCCTGTACAAGACTACTCTTGACCAGATAATCATCTTTCGTGGCTTTTATCTTGTAGGACACAGTATCATTTTGGGAAGGGGCCAGATGCTACTTTTTCTTGCTGTGCCCAGAGGGTCTTAAAAGCAGCGCTTAGTGACATTGGTTATAGGATGTGGCCAGTCCCTCTGGCTTTCGCACGCTCCCCAGCATCCCGTCCTGTCTGAGTGACGGTTGTCTGGTCTGTAGAGTGGGTGGAGCAGCGAAGGACAGCATTCCACTGGTCACGGTTTCTCCAAGTGTACACCGACTCTGCTACTTTAGGATTCATGTATTTTACTCAGAACTCTGAATTTCACAGTATGCTTACTAACCTAAGTAAAGATGATACTCAAAATACCTATTTTACTTTCTAGACCTAGACTAGATAACGTTTTAAGCTACAGCTCTAGTTCATTGTGATGTTTATAATTGAAAGCTATGAGAATAGATGTGTGGGTGAAGCCATAGAACATATTTGCTTGAAATTTATTGAGCAGGGATCTTATAAAGGGCCAGAAATAAGATGTGTGGTTCACATAGATAGTGAGCGTAACATCTGTATTAAACGTCGGAGAGAAGTTTATAAAGGGCATTGGCAATAAACTCTTTGTTGCAGCTGTTTTCCAAGTAATGTAAATACTTTTTCCTGTGATTATGTATAGCCTTGGAATGGCACCTTTTAACTAACCCGTATGTGTTTGGTTTTGAATCGTTTTTTATATTCAAATGTATATATGGTGCTCACTTTTAGGATCAGCAGTGTTGACCATTATGCTGCATAGCTGTATCATAGCCTTACTAGTCATGTGTGGTTGGTTGGCCCTCTGGGTAGACAGATGTTAGTCTGCGTGGCGTCTTACCCCTTGTTCATCAGTGAATGACTGTGCATGTGTTGTATGTCATAGTATGTCGTCACATAAAGGGAGGGAGCAAATAACCATTATGTTAAGGTAATATTGGACCAAACGACTTACTTGCTCTAAACAGTTTCTTGTACCCCTTAACCTGTCTTCAGAAGTTGCAGAGTTACAGTAGTGTGTAAATTAAATATTGTGGAAAAACAATTAGTCTTGTATTTTTCTGTATGTGTGTGTGTATATATATATATACATTATATATATATATATATATAAAATTATGTACTTCTGGCAATTCTATCTGTATTTAAAGTTGTGACAATCTTGACACCGATTTTAAGAATAGCCGTGAGACTGAATCAAATTAAAGATGTCCCTTCCAAGTTAGAATCGATGTGTGTTAAGAGGGTACAGAATTATCAGCTGATTTTGGCTGGTTGCTTCCACTGCTGGTTGATTTTCCTCATTGTATAAACATTGACAGGTATGTGACAAATGGGAAAAAACAAAGTCCAAATAATAAAGTGGCATATTGGTGTTCAGCAATATAAACTGTCCCATGTTCTGTTTCTTCTCATGAGCGCAGCTGTGTGTAGCCCTGGCCTGGGTTAGACCGACGCTCTACATGGTGTGTGCGCGCCTCCTTCGCCAGATGTGACTGGAAAAATGCGATCGCGACTGTTCTCACTTTAAACTCGTGACCGCAAGTCTCAGGTGGGTGTCAGGACTGTCCGTTAATTAAACTGTATTTCCCCAGTTAACCTGCTTTCTTCACTCGACCAGTCACCATCCTCCCGATAAGTAAACCAGAGCAGCTGTAAGTGCCCCGAGCCCCCATCTCTGTCTTCTGCCTTGCCGTGTATTCGCGCGCCCGGTTGTCCACTTGCCCGGCCCTTCTTCTGGTGGGGTGATTCCGAGGCAGCCCCGCCTCTTGCCCGCGCAGACTGCACAGGCGTCAGGGCGCCAGCCTCGAGCACCTCGCCATTCTTTTCTTCGCCTTGCACCATCAATCTTCGCTTTTCCACTGGATCGTTCCTAACAGCAAACAAACACGATTTTATCCCCCTTTCGTGTTTCTGCTCTCCCTCTAGCTGTTGTCCCTTTTCTCCTTCCATTTCTCCTCTCTGAGCCCTTCCAGCCAGGCAGCGCTGCTGTCCCCGCACCAAAACTGCTTTGCTCAAGGTCAGCAGTGACCTCCTCCCTGTGCTAAACCCAACAGTCAATTTTTAGAAACAGCTTTGAGATGTAATCCACATACCACATAATCCACCTATTGACATTGTACAGTTCAGTAGATTTTAGTAAATTCGACGAGTTGGGCAACCATAAACCCAAAAAGAAACCTCGTACCCTTGAGCACATTCTCCCTTCATCCTCAACTCCCAGCCCAGCCTCAGCCAGACAAACCCTGATCCAGTGGTGAGTTCCAGTCCCACGTTAGCGTTTAATGAGCACTCGTCCTTGCAAACTTTGCATTGCTCAGGACCTGACTTCTTGCTGCTCTTCAGTCCGCTAGCTCCACAGTCTCCCAACTGCTAAACTCGGAGTACCGCAGGATTCAATTCTGGATCTTTTCTATATCTACACACAGTCTCTTGATGATCCCATTCAGTCTTTGTGCTGACAGAAAGCCCGAAATACATTTAGCCCACATCTCTGACAGGAACGCCAGATTCCAACTACCCATTTGATTTCTCTCCTTGGATGTGTCTGATAAGCACCTCAATTTGTACAAGTGAATGCCTTCCTAATCCCACTCAAATCTTTACCCTTTCCTAATGCTTCCCATCTCGTAAAAGACAACTTTGAACCTTCATTTGTTCTGCACAAGTCAAATATCTTGGTGTCAACACTCGCTGTCTGATCCCAGCATCTAATCCATGAGCACATCTTATTCATCATCCCAATGCTGACACCTCCCTGCCACCACTCCTAACGTTCTGCTCCGTGACACCATCAGTACTCGCCTCTAAAGAGTTTCGCCAGTTTTGCCCTTGTCTGTCTCCTCCATTCAGCATTGTGAGTGATCCTTCTAAAAGCTAAATCGTGGCATGTTTTAAAAGGTGTTTAATTTCCAAATATTTGAGGATTTTCCACATAAAGTTCCTGTTACTAATTTCTAGTTTAATTGTTTTAGTCAGAAGGTGTCCTTTGTGTAACTTAAATTTTTTACATTTACTGTAATTTGTTTTATGGTCCCGCTAATGGCCTGTCTTGGTGAATGCTTATGTGAGTGCTTGAGGAGTCCTGCTGTTGATATAGTGTTCTGTATGTTCTGTCAGTAATTAAGTTGGTTGATAATGGTATTCACGTCTTCCATATCCTTACTGATTTTCTGCCCCATATAAATGACCGAGACAGGAGTGTTGACGTCCAACTGCAGTGGTGGATTTGCCCGTTTCTCCTTTTAATTCTACCAGTTTCAAGTTAAAATTTTGAAGCTCTGTTGTTAGATTGAAGATTGTTGTCTTCTTGATGAATTGGTCCCTTTCATCATTAGAAAGTGTTCCTCTTTATCCCTAGTGAATAATTCTTTATCCTGGAGTCTGCTTTGTGTGATAATGATAGAGCCATTCTCTTTTTAACTTAGGGTTAATAACCCTATCTGTATCTTTATATTTAAAATGAGAATTTTGGGTTTTTTTTGGCAGTCTTTTTATATAAAGCATGTAGTTGGGTCTTGCTTTTTTGGTCCAGTCTGCAAGTCTTTGCCTTTGATTTAAAGTAGAGGTTCCCAAACCCTGGGCCACAGATGGTACCAGTCTGTGGTCCTTTAGGAAAAACGCCACACAGCAGGTGAGTGGTGAGCAAGCAAGTGTATTTGCTGTCTATTTATAGCCTGCCGCTCCCCATCGCTCACGTTACCTCCTGAGCTCTGCCTCTTGTCAGATCAGTGGTGACCTTAGATTCTCGTAGAAGTGTGAACCCTACTATGAACTGCACACTCACAGGATCTAGGTTGCCTGCTCCTTACGAGAATCACCATCAAACCATCCCCCTCAGCCTCCTCGCCAGTCTCTGGAAAGGCTGGGGACCACTGATTCATTCAGACCTGTTAGCTTTAGTGTAATAGTCAGCATAGGTGAGTGGAAATCTATCTTCTAATTGTTTTCTACTTGTCTCATCTGTTCGTTTTTCTCTTATTTACTGTCTTCTTTTGGTTTAACTAGCACTTTTTATTGGCTAATTGGCTGTATGCCTCTGTTAGTTTTTTTAGTGGTTGCTGTAGGAGTGGGGGGTGTCCGTGTGTGTGTGTTTTTAAGGTAGACTGAGTTTATACAAATGTAATCTACCTTAAAATAATGCTCCTTATAGAACATAATTTTACAGCTCTACACTTCCATTTTTTTCCTCTTCTTTTGTTGTCAGTCATTTTATTTTTATATTTGCACACACGAGTTTGTTTTAGGCAGTTTTCTTTTTAAGAGATGAAACGGGGAAAGTCTTATTACCAAAATCTTTGTTGTTTGCATTACTCATTTTCTCGTAAAAATCTGCATTTTGGTATCTTCTGCTTGTAGAACTTTAAATTTTTAACATTACAGGTCTGCTGATCGCTTTTGCTTGTCTAAAAACGTATTTTTACTTCACTTGTGAAGGATGTTTTCATTGGGTATAGAATTCTAGCTTTTTCATCGCAGCGCTCATCACTGTGAATTTCGCTTTGTTCAGTACGGGATTTTGTACTCATGTAAAAGGTGCTGGGTTTCATTTTGACATGGGGTTATTTGGAGTTGTTCTGGTTTGGGTCTTGCTTTTCAAGTGTTAGGACAGATCCAGAGGGGTCTTTTAGGACTGACTTGCCCACGACGGAGGCAATGCCCTTCTGAGCAGTCCACCGAAGTTCTTTCCACCCTGGCCGGGGAGCGTGAGCTCGTCCCAGCTTCGTGTAAGTTCTCAGTGTCGGTCAGCCTCCAGCTTCAGGTAATTTTCTACCTGAAAACGTGTATTGATCGGCACTCAGTCATAGGCCACAGATTCTGGTGCTCGCTCACTCCTTGTGCAGCAGGAGGAGACGCCAGACTTCAGGCCCCTTCTGCCCTCCATCAGGGATTGGGTCCCTCAGAGTTGTGGGCCTGGCAAGGGATAGTTGAGAAGGGGATGTGGGATCTGGTCTTTCTGGAGCTAATAGAAGCCAGGCGCATAGTGACTGCTGGGGAGTCACTTGTACTCCGGCCATCTCTCTCCCAGCAGTGCTAAAGGTTGGCAAGTAAGAAGAACAACAAACCAGAATCTTGGTCCTTGTGAGTTCATGATGCCCTTAGGGAAGAAACATGGCTTTCAGTTAGCACCAGACGCCCATCTGAGATGGTGACGTCTCAGGGCGCTGTTGTGAGGTGCTATGAGAGTTCCAGGAATGGGGGAGTCAGGGAGGGGGTGCAGGAGGCAGAGGGGAGGAGGGCGGGGAGTTCAGAAGAGGAGCTGGGCAGGTTTCGAGTCCAGGGTTCCTGTGTGAGCCACGGGGGAGAGAAGAACCACCCATTGTTCTCCTTGACTGCTTTATCCCTTCACAGGGACTCCAGAATTTGTGGATTGGGGGCCTGGAAGAAGCGGAGGACCTGGGGGCACGGCTAGAGTGTTGCTGGGTGGGAACACCGGCGTTCGGGCGGGAAGAAGGTGGAGTCAGCACCCCACTCACTCCAGGAGCCCTGCTTATCAGAAGGGCCCCGTCTCGGTTTAATGCTCTGTTCTTAAATTATCTTGAGAGTCTTGTCACTTCACGAGGGCCTGTGCGTTCATTTTGCCTTGGGCCCTGCAGGTTATATACCACGCGGAGGGGTTAGGTCTGTATTCTGCAGGTATGAAGGAGGGGGTGTCAGGCGCGAGGATGGGAGGCTTTGGCGAGAGCAGAGGCCCACAGAGAGCAGCCGAGGCTAGAGACAGAAGCCCGGAAGCCGCCTCCTGTGGGGCTGAGGAAGCCTGAGGACACCAGGAGTGGAGGCCACAGAGTGGGGAGCAGCAGGTGAGCGCCGAGGCCATGGCCGGCAATGGGGTGAGCAGGCTGGGCAGCAGCACTGCCCGAGGCGGAGCAGAGCTAGTGGGGGGTGGGGGACCGGGGTGGAACAGCGAGCGTGTGGGCGTTACTCTGAGCGCCCCCAGAGTGGGGGGGGGAGGCCGGCCCTGGGGGCATGGGGTCTGCCCGTGGGCACGGCGCTGATCTCACCCCAGAGCCTGCCCCTGGGGCGCCTCCTGCTCGGGGACAGATGAGACGGTGGTTGACTTCTGACCTTCCAGAAGGCTGGGCCAAGCCCTGTTAAACCTCTGGGCTATGGGGTCCACTGTGAACCGCACTAGAGCTCCTACATAGCAGATTTCTGTGCATCTCATCACCTCTCTAATTCCCGAATTGTCCCAAATTCGGTGACACGTGGTCCTGAGGGAAGCACATTACCCTTGTGAAGAGGAGCTAGACGCGGGGGCTGGAGACCTGGTCTCGCAACATGTCCTGGGGGTTCCAGCGGCTGAGGCTTCCCTGATGGCTGAGGACCGGGTCTGGGCCCGGGAAGCTTGTGGTGTTGAGAAAGCAGTGCCTTGTTTGGAGTTGTGTTCTGGGGTTGGAGGGGCAGCAGCCACTGTCATTGGCTCCTCAGGTTCCCTTTAGGGTGGAAGCCCTTGTTTTCCATGTTTATAGCCAGACAGCTATGTAAAGGGCGGCGTGGAACTGTCTGCACCGTGATTTTCCTGGTACTGAGCGAATGACCGTCTTCACACCCTGGGCTGGCCATGCAGGCCTGTGCCTGTGCTGGGGGCGGGGGTGTCGTGCTCCCCCCGCAGCGTCCACAGACCTGGACTTGGCTGGCTGTGCCTTCCCTGCGTCCTCCCACAGGAGGTGATGGGTAGTGGCAGGAGCCGTGTTTCCCTGTCCCCGGAGGGAGTTCACCAGCACCCAGGAAGGTCTGGAGAGGAGGCCATGTGTGGTCCACGTGATCTGTGCTGCAGCTCAAGGAAAAACACCACTGTCCCTCTTCTGGTCAGTTAATGGCTAAGGCTCACAGACCCCTGAGCAGGGAGCCCAGCACCCACCCCCCCCCCCCCCACAGGATGCGGCTCCGCCTGACCCGCCCAGATAGCCAGGGGCTTCTGAGGGGTCGTGGGCAGTGTGGGTCATCCGGTGATGGAAAGCGAAAGGCAAGTCTCTTTGATCTGAGAATCCCAGGCCAAACTGCCAAAACCCCGTTCCTCAGGCCTGGGTGGTGGCACCAAGCGTTGCTCTGATCAGGAGCAGGTCCTCTTGGGGGGTCTGCAGCTACACGCTGAGGCCCAGCTGCTGATGCCAGCCTTGGCTGGGGCTCCTCCTCACTTGCTAGGCCTCCTGACTTGACTCTTAGAAAGCTGGGATGAGCAGCGTGCCCACCCTCCCCCAGTGCCTACTCCTGCACGTTGGAGCAGGCAACGAGCAGCTCACCGTTGCTGTCCTTGCGGGGCTGTGAGTTAAACCGGGTCAGGAGGCGTCTGGAGCCCAGGGTTCCTGTTCTCGTTGCTCGTTTCCTGCCGGAAGTGGGGCTGGAGCTCAGGGTCAGGACGGAGCAGAGAGCTGAGCTGGGCTGTGCACCCTCCTGGCCACGCTGCTGAGAGTTCGGGGAGGTCACTGAGGTCCCTGTGCCCCAGCTTCATCTATAAACACAGATGGGAGGAGGAAACCGGAGCTCGGGGGGCACGCCGAGGACGGCAGGGGCTCCAGACTGCCAGCTTCACGGTAGGGCTCCGTGTGCCTAACTGTTTGCTTCTGGTTTCGTGCCTAAAATCAGAGGATAAAAATTTGTTCTCAGATCTTTGTTCTGTTTTGGAGCTGCTGGTGGGGAGTGAGTGTGGCCACCAGGGGGGAGGGACTGGGCCACTGCCTGCCCCCACCCCATCCAGGCCTGACCATGGAGAGCATGGGGGCGCCCATAGCGGGGGTGTTGGCCCAGCCCCCGCCCAGGGGCCCCAGTGGATGTCAGTAGCACAGAACTGAGTGTGCTGCTGGGGGCGTGAGAGGGGACAGCTGGGCTGAGCAGTGAATCCAGCCAGGGCCCACTGGCAGTGTGTAGACTTGGTGAGTCTGTATCTCATGCCTGAGGGAGGCGGAGGGGGTAGGGTGGTAGTTGGGAGAGGCTGCGGTGGGCTCTGCCTGGTTTCCCAGGGGCCTCTGTGCGGCTGCGCACGCCTCGTTTGGCTCGGACCCTCCCAGCAGGGCGTGGATGGCATCACCTCCATGTCCGGGCTCCTCCCCAGGGACCTGCCCATGCAGAGCCGTCTGGTGACCTGGCTCGGGTCCGGAGACCCCAGGTCACCACTGCGTGGACAAGGCCTCGCATGCCCTCTGAGAACCGAGGGGGCTGTGCACACGGGAGGCTCTGGTTCCTGTCCGCCTGCTCCCTGCTTGGTCCGGACACACTGTTGTGTCTCCTCCTGGCACCGTTTCTTTCTACACCTTTTCTTCCGTGGGCTCGGGCTCCACCTCTGGGGGTCTTCTCTGTTTCAGGCGAGCGATGCCTCAGCTCCTGTCAGCCCTGTGGGAAGAGGCGGTGTAGAAGCGGGAGGAGGCTCTCACCAGTGGGTGTCGGGGAGAACCGGTGGGGGAAGGGGGACAACCTGTGGGTCACCATGGGGGCCGGAAGCAGCAGAGCTGGGTGGGAGCATGAGGATCCCGGGGCTAGCGGGGCGGGGGGCTGGATCTGAGCCCGGGGTGGGGCCACATGGGTAGAGGACAGGAGGAGACAGTGACCTCAGGGGCTGAGGGTTCATCCGCTTCATGCAGGTGAGCCCAGTGTGCTGCGGGACAGCGTCACTGGGTCTGTCTCGGGTCAGTTATGGTGACGAGACCATAACTTGTGAGGGACACCGTGGTTTGTTCCAGCCCTGCTCCCGGGCACCTGCCAGGAGCCAGACGCCGCCCTCTCTGGGCACAGGCCACACAGACAAGTTCCAGGGGCCTGGCGGGCCCATGCTGATCTGCTTCCTGCCAGCCCCTGTGGACACCACCAAGCGGCTCCCACGTCTGTCCTCTCTGCAGCCCAGGAACGGGCCCCGGTGGAGGTAGGTCCGCTTCCCGGGTCCCCTGCTGCCTGAGCAGGACTGCCTTAGTGCTGGCTGAGTGATGGGGCTCTGCCAGGTCAGGCTGAGGATGGGCAGGGCGGGCTTCTGGGAAGGACAGTCACGTGCGCAGGGAGCCTGGGTCCGCGCTGATGCGGGGCGGGCAGGGGGGGCCACCAGGAGCAGCTGGGAGCTCGCAGGTGGGAGATGAGCCCATGGGGTCCACGCCCAGAACCCACTGCCGCACCCCCCCCACCTCCCGCCAACTGTGCTCGTATGACTGTCCCCAAAGCATACTCTGGGGGAGACAGAGTCAGGTCCAAGGACCCACCTGAACTTCCTCCTTTCCCAGGAAACACGGGCGCCCTGGCTGGGACTGGAGCCCATTGGAGTGGAAGCTACCAGTCCCTGGTGTTCTGAGCTGGGAGCATGTTCTGAAAGTATCCACCAGGGAGTACTTGTGCCGTGGAGGGGGCTGAGACCAGGGTGAGCAGGGCAAGGCTGACCATAGGTGTCCACACTGGTAAAGGTGGGCTGGGAGAATCCCCAGAACAACCACACGTGGCAGACAGGAGAGTCAGGCTTCCGTGTGAAGCGGGTCTGCTGCGGCCACCCAGCGTTGATGAGAAGGAGGGGATCAAGGGGCCGGGCCCAGAACGAGGGAGACTGGTTGAGACCGCCCACCCTCCCTGTCTTCCCCTGACCAGCTGCAGCGCCCGCAGCTTCCCACAGGAAGGTCCCGCTGGCCGTGACTTCCAGCTCTGCGGGCCCTGTGGGGCAGGGCTGGCTGGGCCCTGGGGTGGTTTGAGCAGCCGTTGGTGGGAAAGGAGACCAGGCCGGGTGTCCCAGGCGGGCTGGGGGCCGCTGCGCCTGTGAGCGCCGCAGCCCCTTGGGCATCGACAGGGGACCCCCCCCCCCCAAGCATGTGTGTCCCAAGCACCCGGGGGCTTCCGCAGGCTCTAGGAGGGGCCCGGCCTCCAGGCAGGCCCGGCCCTTGGCTCCCCTCAGGGCCCCTCATTCCACGACCGGGCCCAGAGCAGAGGGGCCGCTCTGTCTATACACAGGGAAGGAGACGTCAGGTGTGCACGTGGCCTTTTTAATAGCTCGGTGGGCACTGTTTCCGTCGATGAAGGGCTTGTGAACTTATTGCAGGACAGAGCCAGGAGTGTGGAAACACCCGTCACTCTCAGCGGGGGCGTGGCTGATGCCACCCACATCGGCCAACCGTCACCGTGAGGGTGGCGTGGGGAGCTGGTGGTCGGTCCATATGCGAGGCTCCGGAGCGAGGTCAGGCGGCTGGAGTGGGTGTGGAGCTCGGGCAGGAGCCTGGAAGCGGGTCGGCCCACCCTCAGGGCGCCTTCTCCTTCCTGCCTTCCCTGCATTCCTCTTTCAGGTTCTCGGAGGTGAGCTTCATCTGCTGTTGAGAGAACACGGGAACGCGCTGAGCCACGCGAGCCTGGGTGGAGGCACCTCAGGGGCGTCCCCTGACACACACACTGTGGGAGACGCCTGGCGTGGCTCATTGAGGTCCGGGGACACGCACTTGGAACCAAGGAACCTGGGTCACTGATGCGGCCCAAGGCTGCCCGTGAGTCCGGAGCCTGTTTCTGACCCAGAGGAGTGGGAAGCGGTAGGTTTGGGTGGAACGTGCTGTGTGCGCCCAGCTCGGTGGGGGTTTACAGACGCTGAAGTGAGAAGCAGCTGGCACCTCTTCCTCCCTGGACCTCCAGGAGAAGGCGGGGAACCACAGGGCTGGGGGCTGCAGCCTGATGTGGGGCCAAGTCCTTGCTCTGCCCCTGCACATCGAGTGACCTCGGAAGTGTGACCGCTGAGCCTGGTGTCACACCCTCTCCGTGGGTGAGAGGTGCATACCCTGCAGGCTGATGCTGGGGTTACCGCCCCTGAAGTCCCTGGCCCAGAGCAGAGGCCCCAGAAGAGCGGACGTCTCACCAGCCCTCTGTCCCAATAGCCACTTCCAGGAGCATCAGGGACATCTTGTGAAGGCTCAGAGGAAGGGGCCTGCACCCAGGACCGCGGCATGTGAGGAGGGAGCGCTCCAGCTCCAGTCCTGGGGCCCCACCCGGACACGGGGCCCAGACACTGCTGCCTTGGGTGCTGGGAAACGTGAGTACAGCTCTGCACTGTTGACTGAATCAATTACACCTTTGGAATTTGACTTCATGCGGACACACACACACAGATTGTTGATAACAGCTATTTACTTATGGAGAAAACAACTCTGAGCACAAACATGGCTGGGGCCGGGTTCCTGGCTGGCCTCCTGGGAGCCCTGAGTGCCACACAACTGGACAGGACACACACTCCCTCCGCTTTTGGGGAGGAGACCCCTCTGCAGACTGTAAGTCAGAGTCTGTGCCTCCTGCTCCACTCTGAAGGCCGCTCTAGATCTCCAGTAACTCAGGAGGCCCCCTTCACTCCGGACAGTCCTCATCTCTCTCGCCCTGGGTTTAGGGGACCTTTTCAAACGTCTTCTCATGAGAGACAAAAAGGGGTTGGGGACAGAATTTGACGAGTAGCCATTAGAAATTAAAATCTAAACTGATGAGGATAAAATGTTCCCTGGTTTCTCACAGAATCATACAGCCAAGAGTCCTCCTCCACATGGGAAGAAAAATCATAATGAGGTTTGTTTGTTTTTTTAAGTCTTTATTGAGTTTGTTACAATATTGCTTCTGTTTCTATGTTGTGGTTTTTTGGCCAAAAGGCATGTGACCTTAGCTCCCTGACCAGGGATTGAAGCTGCATGCCCCGCACTGGAAAGCGAAGTCTTAACCACTGGACCACTAGGGAAATAGCCACAATGGGTTTTGATCAAACGAATTTTGATTGAAAGGCACCTCTGAGGTTCAGACAGCCTCGAGGTACAGACAGCCCCCCGATCTGTGTGGCTGTGGATAGGCCCTCTCCCCTGAACGACCCTGCTCCAAGTGACCTAATTCTGGAGATGACTCTCTTTTCAGGTGCAAGGCCTGGGAAGAGACTCTGAACCCACCGGGCTGGATGACTCCCACCTGCAGTGCCGGCCCCGCTGAGGGCAGCTCCTAAGGGCAGGGGTCTGCACTGGACTGTGTGGCTGGAATCAAAGGTAGGGACTCTCCATCCCCTGGGCCTCTGGGTTGGGCCAACCCTCCCCTGATCCCCACTTCCCACCCCGGGTCCCGCAGGGCTCCATCTGTCTCGTGGAGTTTTGTGATCCCCAAAGGCCACATCGCCCACAGTGGGTGAGGAGCTGGGGCTCAACAAGGTCTCCCCCTTGTCTTCCACACCCCCAGCTGGGTATGCTGAGCAGAGAGCAGGACCAGACCTTAAGACCCTAAAGAAAAACCTAAGAGGGAACAAACTGCCACAGCCTGCCTGCCTGAGGTGAAGAGTTAAACCGCATGTGAGGTCAGTGAGCGACGCACCAACCTTTCTGGCACAATCGGGGCAGGTCTCCACGGCTGCTGCCTGAGAGATGGGGTTGGAGGCCATCTGGCCTTGAGACGGCTCCCCCGGGTCATCCAGTTGCTTTCCACTGCTCACAGGTCTGCATCCCCTCACAGTGTGCAGTCATGGAACTCGTAATGAAACTGCCCACATCCTCCTCGCCTTCCAGCAAAATGGGGGGCTTTAGCAGAACTAACTTTAGAAGCATAAAAGTTCTGAAGGAAGCTTGATGATTTGGTACTCTGGTCCCTGGACCTTGTTAAACGCAGACTCTTGGTCCCTCCCTGAGATGTTAAGATGCCATCATGCTGGTTTGTAGAGGGAGCCAGGACTCTCTCGAACTTTTACCAGGCCCTCCAAGTCCCTCCATGGACAAACCGAGGCCTGGCAGTCTGATTTGTGGTCTGCCATCTTTTACCAGAAAGCAAACTGGGTCACTGGGCAGGTCCAGACCACAGTCCATGCTGAGGGTGCTGGGGTGGACCCCAGGCTGCCTCCTGCAGCTCAGCTCTTTGGTGAGGGTGCTTCAGCTGCCCTGCTGAAGAGGGTGGGGTGGGAAGGAGCAACCTCATTCCCTTAAAAAAAAAAAAAAAGTAGCTGGCTTCTTTGGGGACTTTAGAATCAAAACCTTTAAAAATATAAGCAGGACAATAATGCTGACTTCTTTCCCATTAAGAAGCATCAGAATGAAGAGCAAACGAAATTTTCCTCAACTCATGAGTCATTAAAACACTCATGTTCCAAATTATTCTTTAAAAAGCACAGACTGATTTTTGGCATCATTATTAACAATGATTATACAGGCAGACCTTTTACTGTGCTTCCCAGTGTTTTTTTTTTTTTTTTTTTTTTTACAAACTAAAGGTTTGTGGGCATTCCTGTGTTGAATGAACAATTCTATTGGTGGCATTTCTTGAACAGCATTATTTTTTAAGGTTATGTACAATTTTTTTTAAAACATAATGCAATTACACACTTAATAGACTATACTACAGTATAAACATTTCTTTTATATACAGGAGAAAAAGAAAAATTCACAACTTGCTTTACTGCAGTGGTCTGGAACCAAACCCACAGTATCTCGGAGGTCTGCCTCTTAACAGGAACCGACTCGCTAAGTGTGTTGGCCAAATGTGCAGCTTAACCTGAGACAAGGTGAGCGACAGGATCCCTTTTCCCTGCAGAGCAGAAAAGTGCTGTCCGAGACCTGCACTGCTCCGCACGTCCACAGACATGGCCTTCCCCTCCCAGACTCGTGGCCTCGCTGAGCCCGCAGTCACTCTCAGGACTCGTCTCTTCACCTGACTCAGGAGGTCAGCTGACGACACCCTACCCGGTTTCCAGTTTGCTGGCAGCTGCTGTTACCGCTTCCCCCAGAAGGGCCCTGCTCGTCCCTCTCCCCATATGCTGCAGGCTGTCTCAGGGCAGAGCGCCACCCTTACTTCCCCTCCATTCTGATTTAATGGAAGGCTCCCCTGGGTGATTTTCTCGTGCAGCTGGGGTGGAGAAGCACTACCCAGAAGGAAGCCACTTTGGCAGTTAAGGTGGGCGGGGGGGTGACGCGGGCAGAAGGGGACCAGGGCCTCCGTTGCCCACAGCTCTGCCCGTGCTTGCCGTCCAGCCCGGCAACCATGCGCCTGTCTTCTCTGCCCGCGTTACTAGCTTGAGATCATGTAGTTAGAGTCAGGGCAGACTAAGCAAGGGTCTGCCATTCCTTGAAAAGAGGAAAGTAGAGAGCAGGCCTTCTGACTTGCACCGCGTTTTCACAAAGGTGAGCTTTGTCTGAGAGACCTAGAGGGAAGTCCCTCCAGCGAGCAGCAGCTCCCCGCACTCCCCGCCAGCTCTCTCCCAGTCTTCCCCGCTCAGCCCCAAACTCGGGAGGTCATCACAGATGGCTCCCTGCCCCTCCCCGTCAGGTCCTGTGGCCTCCGCCTGCCAAGCACACCGCCTCCTCCCACCTTAGGACTCTTGCCCCTCCTGCCCTGAAACTACCTCCTAGAATCCCCCACCCGTCTCCAAAGGCAGCCTGAGCCGTGTTTAGAACAGGGGACCAGAAACATGCCACTCGAGGGCTTCCCGAAGACTCAGGGCTAAGGCTCAAGTCCCCCTTTTCTCTCTCACCCTGCAGCTTTGGCTGTGCTCCCCAAGCACCAGCTCCTTCGCCGTCTGCCTCACCTGCCCTGCTGCTGAGCTTTACCCCTCAGCCTGGCTCCTCCCGGAACACTCAGCCTGGAGGACGCGTCTCCATCATGTCTCTCTCCTGGACTCTACTCAGGCTGTCGGGCTCTCTGTGGAATGTCCAGCTCTCCTCTCCTGACCCCACCCCAGGGCCTCCAGCAGCTGCACCCCCAGTTGGTGCTCTGGAACTACCTGTGGGGGGCCCCCAGCACATTTCCAGCAGCAGCCCGAGAGAGGACAGCTAAGCCGTCGTGAGAACAGCACAGGTGAGTGAGACACACCCACCTTCTTGAAGTTAGCATCATTTTCTGAACCCAGCCACATGTCTGGGACCAGTGAGCACACGCCGTAATACGGGCTGCATGTCAAGTGCCAGGGCTTCTGAGTCTAGATGGTGACCTGGCCTGGTAACAGTGAAGACCTGGGTCCAGCCCCTCAGGCCTGGCTCTGGTGAAGGGAAAGGGGTCTGCAGGTAGAGCTGGGGGAAGAGGAGGATGGAAAGACGCCCGATATCAGCTGGGTCCCTGCTGGAAACCAAGAAGGTCCAGACCCAGCTTCCCCACCCCATGAGGTGTGGTGGCCACAAGTTCAGTAACTACATGAGCCGACCCTGGGGAACATAAGTGTCAATTTGACTTAAAAAAGAAAACTAATGTCTACTTAAATCTTTTGGAAGGAGGCGACTGAAGTGGTGAAGTAGAAGAACGCAGAGTCCACTCCACCCACAAATACATCAAAACTACACTTAAAACTGGAACGATTTTCACAGAACACCAGCCGAGAGCAGCTGGGTATATCAAATACCCAGCGCTGAAAGAAAGACCCCCATGTAACCTGCTAAGACTAGAGGAAAAAACCGGGGCAGGGAGAATCCAGGTGGGGCCTGTGCCCCAAGGGAGGGAGCTGCGACAGAGGACAGGTTTCTGCACCTCGGGAACCTCCTGTGCCAGGACAGAGAGGAGGCTGCAGGGGTCTGGACTTTGCCCACAAGGAGAGTGCACTGGCCGCCAGCAGAGAGAGAGGAGCCGAAACCGACAGCAGCCACATTCTCACGCTTCCCAGCCCAAGACATGCGCCTGGTACTGAAACTCGGGTTTTGGTGGAAGGAGGAGACTTGGGTTGGTGGTGTGGTCCAGGGCAGACCCTGGAAGCCTCGTTCTCAGGGTGCTCACAGTGTGGCGGAGCTCTCCCGGGCTGTGGGAGCTCACACCTGAGTGTGCGCATGCCCAAGGCAGGTGGAGCTGATGCGCGACCTCTTGCAGTGGAGAAAGGTCAGTTTTGTGGCTGTGCACCCTGGGTGGCGGGCAGCTCTCAGAGTTGCCTGTCCCAGCAGGAGTGCTCCAGTCCCACCTCCCTCTCACTGCAGCTTAGATCTGGGGGCTTCTACTCCCAACAACTGGGCAGCAACCCCTAACCTCTAACAGGGCAGTGACCAGCACCGAGCAAAGAGGTGGCTGTGATCGTCACAGCACCAAGCACACCCCACCCTCAAGGGGACAGTGGCCAGCACAGCCTGAGCCAAAGACATGGCTGGTGTCCACAACAAATACAGCCTTTGTACCAGAAATACTAGAGTGACATAGTTCTACAGAGGGGTGTTCCCACATAAAAACAGTCTTTCAGGACCATAGTACATCACGGTTTCTCCTAAATTTATAGAGAAAAAGAAATACATATAAAATGAAAAAGTAGAGGAACTACTCCTGCCTAAGAGGATCCCCTGAAAGAGCAAACAGACCCTTCCAGTCTAGCAGGCCCCAAGTTCCAGAGGGAGGCATAAAAACGCTGAAGTGATTAAGAAGGCTATCAATAGAAATGCAGATCCCTGTAACAAGGAACTGGAAACCATAAGGAAGAGCCAGTCAAAATCAGACAACTCAATTGCCAAGGTTAAAAACCAGCAAACTAAGTAATTCAGAAGAACCAATAAGTGACCTGTAACAGACATCCCCCAATCAGAACAGCAGACAGAAAGAAGGAAAAAATGAAAGAAACATATTAGGTATATAAGATCATACTAAACCATGCCAGCCTATGCATTACAGGAATTTCAGGAGGGGGAGAAAGGGAAAAGTGGATCAAAAATGTATATGAAGAAATTATGGCTCAAAAGTTCCCAAACCTGAAGAAGGAGAAAGGTATCCAGGTGAAAGAAATAATGTCCCAAACAGGATGAATCCACAGCAGGATGTGTCATAATTAAAATGCCAAAAGTTAAACAGGATTCTAAAGGCAGCAAGAGAAAAAGTCAGTTACAAGGGAACCCCCCTAAGGCTACCAGCTGATTTCTCTGCGGAAGTGCTGAATGTGTCTTACCGCTCTCTGGCCTACAAAGTCCTGAAAGGGAAAAATCTGCAACCTAGGACAATATTCAGAAAGATTATCATTTAGAATAGAAGGAGATGGAAAGAATTTCTCAGATAAGCAAAAACTGAAAGGATACAGCAACATTAAGCCTATCCTAAAGGAAATACTGAAAGGCGTTCTCTAAACAGAAAAAAGGAAGAACCTATAGGAAAGGGAAAGTCACATTAGGAAAGGCAGAGACATAAAAGGATTGAAGATCAATTAAATAAGCCAGCACATAATCATTTTCACACACAAAAAATCAACCATAAGATGTAATTTTGTGATTCATCAGAATCACAAAATGTGGAGGAGAGGAGTAGGAAAATGTACATCTTTTAGAATGTATAGCAAACAGTGCACGACTATCAGTCTAAACCAAGCAGATATAATAATTACAATTATAATAATAAACCTGAAATAATAAATTTGAAAACCAGGGTAACCACAAATCAAAAACATACAGTAGACTCACAAGTATCATTAACAACTCAAGCATAATACAAAAGGAAGAAAAGAACAAAGAAGAAATTTAAAATGTCAGTAAATACAGACCCATCAATAAATATTACATGTCAGTGGGCTAAATGCTTTGATCAAAAGACACAGAGTGATGGACTGAATAATAAAACAAGAACCCACCACATGCTGCCTGCAGGAGACCCACTTTAGAACGAAAGACACAGAGATTAAAAGTGAGGGTGTCTTCTTCGGAGAAATGTCTATTTTGGCTCATTTTTTTAATTGGGTTGTTTGGTTTTTTTGATACTGAGTTGCATGAGCTGTTTGTATGTTTTGGATATTAATCCTTGTTGGTTGCTTCATTTGCAAATATTTCTCCAAAGAAGACATCCAGATGGCCAATAAACACATGAAAAGATGCTCAGCATTACTAATTGTTAGAGAAATGCAAATCAAAACTACAGTGAAGTATCACCTCACACCAGTCAGAATGGCCATCATAAAAAAAAAAAAAAATCTACAAACAAGAAATGCTGGAGAGGATATGGAGAAAAGGAAACCCTCCTTCACTGTTTGTACCAATTTACATTCCTACTACCACTACGTAGAACAGTATGGAAGT
This sequence comes from Bubalus kerabau, assembly GCF_029407905.1. Taxonomy (NCBI): domain Eukaryota; kingdom Metazoa; phylum Chordata; class Mammalia; order Artiodactyla; family Bovidae; genus Bubalus; species Bubalus kerabau. Next base: position 17,018,571 of record NC_073643.1, read on the forward strand.
TCCTCAAACTAAAAATAGAACTACCATATGACCCAGAAGTCCTGCCCCCCTGGGCATATACCTGGAAAAACCATAATTCAAAAAGATACACCCCAATGTTCATTGCAGCACATCTTAAAATAGCCAGGACATGGAAGCAACCTAAATGTCCATCTACAGGGGTGGGTAAAGATGTGGTACATACACACAACAGAATATTACTCAGCCTTAAAAGGAACAAAATAGTGCCATTTGCAGAGATGTAGATATGCCTAGAGACTGTCATACAGAATGAAGTTAGTCAGAAATAGAATCCATATTATACAACTTTTTTCTATGTGGAATCCAGAAAAACTGTACAGATGAACCTATCTGCAAAGCAGAAACAGACAGATGCAGAGAACAAACTTACAAATTCTAAGGGGATGGAGTGGCATGAACTGTGAGACTGGCGTTGACTTATACACACTACTGTGTATAAAGTAGATAACTAATGAGAACCTACTGTATACCACAGGAAGCTATATTCAATAATATCCTGTGATAAACCATAGTGGAAAAGAACATGAAAAAGAATATATATACACACATAACTGAATCACTCTGCTGTACACCAGGAACATTGTAAATTAACTATACTTCAATAACATTCAAAACAAAACATGGTTACCAAAGGGTAAGGCGGGTGAGATGGATAAATTCAGAGTATGGGATTAATAGATACACATCACTATATATAAAAAAGATGACAAGAATTACTGTATGGGACAGGGAACTACATTCAATATCTTGCAATAACCTATAATGGAAAAGAATCTGTAGCTGTACACTTGAAACTAACACAATATTCTAAATCAACTGTAGTGTAATAAAATTTTTAAAAAGTCATATTTTGAGCCTGTGTTCTCTGCATATTTGAATTTCAAAGCAAAATTCCCAGGACCTGAAGCCATTTCAAATGAAAACCTCACAGATAACATCTTCCAGTTGAGAGCGAGGGGCCCACAGAAGCCCGAGGCCTGGTTCTCAGCCGCCCTGGGTGAGCGCTGCGCTGCTGCTGCTGGAGCCAGGAACCCGAGCCGCACGTGTTATCAGCCACAGCCGATCAGAGCTGTTGATCATTCTAGACCTGCCAGGGCTATGGGCCTCACGGTTCCACAGGTGGCAGCAAGGCACTGGTTGCTAAGATGGCAAAGCGCAACCAGGGAGAGTCTGCCTCACCTCCCTGGGTTTGGGAAACGTTAGGAAAAATGAAAAGCCCTCATCAGAGCTGCTCTCTGCCGGTGTCCTTTCCCACTCCACCAATATTTTCTTCAAGTCAAGTGATCCTTACCACTTACCCAAAATCTGTATGAAATCACTAAGTGAGAAGTCTTAACAGACACCTCCGTGGGCGCCCCGGGCCTCTGCGTAGGGCAAACACACTCTGTATAGACTGTCTCCCGCAGGCAGTGAGCTCAGGCAGAGTCCAAGTCCTCGTACATCACACATGCTCCTCTGTGCCAGCTTTACGGGCGTCTCGGCTACTGACCTCCCCACTTCTCCCCATTTCCTGCATTTCTCACTGTGCTTCTGTGTCAAAACCTCTTTTTTCCTCCTGCTTTGCTGACATAACTTTTAATGTCTATTACATTCTGTCACCGACTTGTAACTTAATTAACAGTGACCAACACTGGCCACTTGATGCGAACAGCTGACTTAGTGGAAAAGACCCTGATACTGGGAAAAGATTGAGGGCAAAAGGAAGAGGGCAGCAGAGGATGAGATGGTTGGATGGCATCACTGACTCAATGGACGTGAGTCTGAGCGAACAGGGAGGCCTGGTGTGCTGCAGTCCATGGGGCAGCAGAGTCAGACTGAGTGACTGAACAACAAACAACACTTAGGTTACACAGCAGGTGCTGATGTTTTCTCCAAGTTAAGTGATCCTTAACACTTATCCAAAAATCCACATGAAATCACTAAGTGAGAAATCTTAACAGACACCTCCATGGGCACCTGGGCCCCAGCGTAGGGCGAACACTCTGTATAGACTGTTTTCCGTGGGCGGTGGGGCTCAGGCTTACTTACATTACATACAAGGTACATACACTATGTGTTCCTCCTAACTGCCCTATGAGAGGCACACCGTTATCAACAGTTTAAACATGAGACACAGGGAAGTCAAAATCCTGCCCGAGGTCGCAGAGTTCAGAGGGGGTCTGCGCCCAGTCCTTCTGGCTCCAGAGCCTGAGCTGCTAGCCTGAGCTGCCTGGCTCCTGCTTGATAGCATGCCAGCTCTGGGCTGCTTTTGGACCACCTATAACATCACCCCACTATTCACTGGGTTCGCCCACACTGTGAGATTCAGATTCCAACGAATCACACTTCCATCCTGTGAAAGTTTGCCTGTATTTTGGAAATGCTAGGTGAGGCTGAAATTTTGTCCTGTCCCACCTGGCCCAGATTTTTTTCTGCTTCAGCTGAATCTCTCTAAACCAAGGGAGTCCAGCTCTAGAACACACCATGGTTACCCTACCCTGACCTTTAAGCACAAATTGAATCAAGATTTTAAGAGTTGCTTAAAATTCTGGAAAGTTTAAGAGTTAATAAAAAGCACAGAAATCCATTTGAGTATGTTTCAAAGAAAGGCTTCTAAAGGGCACAAAAACAAGAAAGTGTGGAAAATGTGGTGGGGAAGTTAGTTGGCAAAGCACAAGCACTTGAGTCGCTAAAACTTGGAAAAGAAAACTAGTGATGGGCAAACTGCTTGAGGGAGCACCCCCAATGGAGGGAGCATCTCCAACGGAGGGAGCATTCCCAACGGAGGGAAACGTAAAGAATGAGCAAACCTAAAACTGGCAACAAAGTGCCACTTACTCAGCACCTGCTGCAGGGAGTCAAACTGTTCAGGAATCATCTGGGCACAGGAAAGGTTAAGATAAGCCATGTCTCCTTTGCTGGATAATGACAAAAGCGATAACAGATGCTTAAAAGGCCGCCGAGTCGAATGGATGTAATGTGGACATGCCCAGACATGAGAGTGGAGAGTAAGAGCTCTGGGCTCTGGCAGGCCTCGGGGACATGCACCAAGGGGACAGCAGAGCGGTGGGGCGAGGCCAGCTTAGGTGGACCATGCCTTAGCCCTGGCCACTTGGGCCCAGGGCAGTGGGCCCCACCGTGTGGGGTAAGGTCAGAACGCAGATGGCGTCTGTAAGAGAGGAGGGTATCAAAACAAAAAGAACCGGTGTCCATAAGATCAAAAACAAGCCATGACTAATCATGAGGAAATAATATATATAAAAACCATGATGAATACTTCTGGAACATCGCATCATGTAATGTGCATTGTGGCCGTATCAGAGGCAAGAGTGACATCACAGGGATGGCCCAAAATGGCAGGACAGAGAAGACAAAGGTGACGCCAATTCTGTGTAAGAAAGGGAAAAGAGCATTTTGTGTTTTGGCAAGTAATGATGTAAAACTAATACAGTGACTCCCAAATCAGAGGACTAATGACCAAGTTTCTTGTAAAAAATGGAGTTCCTTTTTTAAAGGCAACACTCACTGTAGTAACTAGATCTCTGGGTGTGATGTTATCCTGCAAACTGAAGTGCAGGAGGAAATCATTCAGGCCCTGCTACAACACGATCCCGGGCTGTTTATCAGGAGAGAGAGGTCGCCAGTCTGATCTGTTACCACCAGCCCACAACACCAACACTTCCACAATGCTACCAGGACACTAACCCAGTTGTCCGGGCCATCCAGGTGACCCAGAGCATCTGGTCTGCAGGAGGCACTTCCTGGACAAGACGTGCACAGGAAGTAGCTGCCTCTTGGTCTGGATACAGGCGTGGGAGGAAGGGTGTGCCCTTCCTGTCTGGAAACCTGGGGGCAGACGATGGACAGGGGGCTCTCCTCCTGCAGCAGGAGTTTGTTGAGGTCAGGAACCCCCTGTGGGGTTCACAGGTCACTCAGGTTCCTGGGGACACGAGACCCAAGGAGTCTGGAACCAGCCAAGGCCATGGCATGATCTCTCAGTCCTCATCTTTAATGGGCAGTAACACCCCCAGGCTCAGGGTTCAGGCTGGGGGAGGACACAGGGGTAACAGCACCCGCCCACAAGGGGCCGCTCCAAAGAAGCCTCCCCATCCACCAGCTCCTTCCGTGAGTCCCGAGTCTCAGGAGATGCGACTCGGGGATGGGTCTTCACTGTGGCATGAAGGAAAAACCCAGAGTTCAGAAAACAAAAGGCTGAAGTAAACAGTCCACTATATGACATGTGGGAGACTGTCCACTACCCACACCAGGGCTTCAACCAAGAATTTTAAAAAATTTAAGCATTTCCCCTAAATATCAAGGGGGAATAGCGCTCCATCTAAGGAAGCATGGCTGGTCGCCACCAGGAGAGAGTGAGTGGCTGCCTCTGCGCCCGCGGCAGCCGCGCCCCTTTCTGGCCCCATCCCCACTGCAGATGCTCCTCCCCCATCACAGGCGTGACTTCAGGCCACAAGGCGCCAGAGCACCCGTCACCCATGGCAGCGTCCCTGGCACTGCTGGGTTTTCTCCCATCTACATGGGGTGTGGCCCTTTGATCAACACAACATCTATATCCTCCATTCATGTCATTGTAATATCTAAAAGTCAACATGATGACTAAACCAAGGCCGTGATCACTGTGTTGACTCTGATTTTATTGGCTCCACCCCCAGGGTTGGGAATGGCCAGCTGGGTGCCTGTGACCAGTGGCCCTGCCAGCACTGACGCCCCTTCTGAAGCGCCTGGGTCAAGGTGGGGCCAGAAATGGCGGATGCTTGATCTCTTTCTGCAAGAAAAACACCCCCTAATGGGCAGACACATGAGCCTTTGTTCTCTTGACTTCCTTTTCCCCAAAACAGCTAATTCCCACCTCTAAGCCTCGTGAACAAGGATGAGGCCCCGTGTTGCCTCTGCATCTTCATTTCACTTGAACTCCCCGTCACCTGCATCCCTCGGGGGGCAGGGGTTGGCAGGAGGTACTGGAACTGATGGCACTGGCCCGGCCCGGCCCCCACTGCTCTGTCCCCTAGAGCTGCATGACACACCACCGTGACATCGTCCTGAGAACCCACAGCACCCAACCGCAGGGGACACGTCTGTGGCTTCCCACTTCCTCTTTCGTGCTGATGCCCAGAACTGACCTTTCTTAGAGGAACCAGCTTAATAGTGTGTGTACACGGCAGAAACGCCTGCCTCGGGACACAGCACAGCTTTGTTCATGAAGAAGAAATGACTTCTGTGCAGACCTGTACTCCAGGTGTTTGAGAGCAAAGAACCCAAGACCCCAGTGTGATCAGAGCATCCAGTCCATGTGGTCAGTGCTCTCTTTAGTGCGATCTTTGGAAAAAGAGATCACGGTCCTCTCTGAGGTTAATCTGTCGGCCAGCACAATCCTGCTTACGCCTCGGACTTTCGTTCTGACAAAAGTTCTAACCAAAAATCACGTGGTCTGGAGTGGGTCAGAACTCAGCCTCCTCACTTTGTCATTTAGAAACATGAGCTGCTACATACATGTTGAATTAAACATGTCTTCACCTAATTCAGTTCTTCCTCTACCATCGTCACTGTTTTCTTGTGTGAAGCCAAGAAGAGCAGAGAGCATAAGAGAGAAGCTATTTGCTAACAGGGACTCCCCTGGTAGGAGTCATAAAATACAGATGATTTCTGCCTGTTACCCTGAACGACCTGCAAGTCATTTGTTGAGACAGGATCAATGTTTTAGGAGCACTCAGCCAGGTTTGGGTAGAGTGATATCTGTTGTCTCCAGCAAAGCCCACGGCTGATTCGCAGGTAAGTTATGCGGCTCTAGAAGAGGCAATCAAACCAGTGTTTCCATAAGCTGTTTTGGACATTCAGAACAAACCAGCTTGCACCAAACAGTCATGCAGTTGTTCAGGTTGTGGGCATATATGTTTTTTACCCTTTGAACCAAGCATTCCAGGTAAGTATGTGGCAAGCCACGCAGATAAATGCTGTTATTCATATAGGCTTAATTAGACGGGCATGAAATGACTGGAAGGGAAGAGGATAACATCCATAATGACTAATAAAATAAGCTTGGGGTCAAGGCCTCAGCATTCCTGTTTTCAGAAAGGAACTGGTATCAGTAGGAAGGCTTCCCCTGGTGGGCTAGAAAGCTAGTGACGCCCTGGGTACACACACGGCCACGTGTCCTGAGCTTGGAGGAAGTGATGGCGACCACAAGAGGAAAGCATGTGCTGAAAGGAAATGGAACAAAACCAACAGCAGGTGAGTCGGGACCCAGAGGCCTCGACCCAAGGAGATGATAGCTCTTCTCAAACATGCTGCACACTCAAGCTCGCCCCACGGCGCCAGAGCCCCGCCCTCCAGGGACTGCTCCTCACCCTCCGGGAAGCCGAGTCCCACTGACCCACCGACGCTCTCCAACCCGGCTTGGCATGCTCCGTGCTGGGAAGAACTTGCAGCTCCCGGAAGAGGGTAGGAGACCCCTGGGCTTCCGACCAGGCTGACACACGGGACTGGCCCTTGAACCCGCCTCTTGGGTCTTCTCTCCCGGTCCTCTAGTCCCCTCCCCGCCTCCTTCTCCCCCTCCCTCAACGCCAAGGACAGGGCGGCAGGCCGTGCTTGGCTCTCACCTCCCAGACTAGCATATGGCGGCTGGTGGCCAGTCTCCAGGTCCCACCGCATTACAGGAACCTGTGAGTTCCTGCCGCTCTTCAAAGACACACAAGTGTTGCCCTTTCCACAAAGCCCCACTGGCTGCCAACGGAAGGTGCTGGCCCACACCTTGTGCTCCTGCTTCGCCGTGCCTGGGCGCAGAGGCAGCCCCAGACGGCAGGCTCCCAGGGCAGGGTCCCCTGCAAGGGGGGTGATCAAGATGTGTCCTGATCTGTGGCTGAGCCCGAGGGGCAGATGGAGCAGATGCACAATTCTGTGCTGAGACCAATGGCGCCTGCCCTTCGTGGTGACCACAAATGCCTCCCGGGGCACACTTTTCTTCCCGAGGCTTCAGCATCAGAATCCCTGTGCCTTCAAAGGGCCATTTCTATGGCTCAGGGAGAGCTGAAGCTCTGGTGAGGGGATGAACAGCTTGTGGACGACCTTCTTTAGCACAGAAGCAGAAGCCCACTTACAACCACAGAGATTTGATAGCAGCTTTGGAGCAAAGTGTGGTGGGTTCTCAGGCAGTGAGACCCAAACCCTGACGGTCAGTCATCATCAGTCTGTGCCTGATGATCTTTCATAAAATGAGTTCTCACTTGCAGTGTTCATCTAGAAGGTTTGGGAATTTCTTTTTACAGACTCTAAAATTTGCTGTTATTTCAAACTGACAGAAAAAATTGCAAGCAGACTAAAGAGATCTTAAATAAAATACCCTTACTCGGATTTACCAACTAGTTCCGCTTTGCACTCTATCATTTATATTACCTTTTTCTTAATCATTTGAGAGTAAGTTGTAGACAATACACCCCTTACCCCTAGGCACATCCATATATATTTCCTAAAAACAAAGCCTTTTTCTTACATAGTACAGGAGAATGTTCCCTGATGATTTTGAATGGTGAGGTGATGGTTATTTCCTATTTTATCAAACTTCCCAGATGTTATCAAGTTGACAGAATTCAGGAAGTGTAAAAACAGCTGGGAGTCCCTAAAGCATCACCACAGGATGAGGAGACAGCAGCTGGCTCTTCTGAGGAAAAGCAGGCAGTGATGCCCGCACACTTCCCTCACGTTCATGGCAGATGCGATTTTGATGAGCTGGGGTACAACAGGACCATGTCAACAAGCGTTCCGCTGAGCCGGGATCGACAGTCAGCAGGCCCCTGTGACACCCCGTGCCGGTGCAAACCCCTCCCTCGGAGTGTTGGCTGGACCCAGGACTCGCCTGCAGACCACCGAGCACAGCACGGTGAGGGAACGTCACTCCAGAGACGAGACCGCAGAGAGGCTGCGCTTCCGTCCTGGGGGCCCCTCTCTCACTTGCTGGCTCTGATGGGAGCTGGCGGCCGGGTACGCGCAGCCCCATAAAGGGGCCCACACTTGAGGGATGATGTCCCGGCCCTGAGGCCGGGAGCCTGGGATGGGACCCCCGCTCCGGTCAGCCGTGAGACACCTGCAGGCCTGGCCGACTCCTTGATTACAGTCTCGAGGGGCACCTGGTGAGCCTGTGCAGGTACATGGACACTGTGAGGGGGCCAGCGTCTGTTTTGGGGTCACTTGCTATCCAGCAATAGATGCAGGGGATGGTCATGACGGAATATCACCAAATCTCATCTGAAGTAAAAATATGCTTGACTTCATGAAGCTCCGGTCGGTGGTGTAATCAAGGGTCCAGGGGTCCTGGCCACAGAGGAGGGAGGTGGTCACTTCGCTCTCTCCTCTTCTGACTACTCAACCTCTCTCTCAAATGAATCCTTTTGAATGACTTTTAAGTTTATTTTTAAAATACAAAAATAGATAAAAACCTGCTGTATAACACAGGGAACTCTACTCAATACTCAGTAATGACCCATATGGGAAAAGAATCTAAAAAATAGAGTGGATATATGTATATGTATAACTGACTCATTTTGCTGTACACCTGAAACCAAGACAACACTGTTGAATGCTACACTCCAATAAAATAAAAAAAATAAAAAAAAAAAAAGAATAAAAGGGCCAGAAGAAGAGGTAGGACGATTTGCTTATTTTGGTAACAGTTATAGATGCATAAGTGTTAGTATTGGTTTGTTTTTTTCTCTGTATCTTGCTAAGTAACAACAACAAAAAAATGTTGGCCTGATTAATCATAAAAAAAATACATGTGCATAGTTTAAAAGACTCAGCATTAAAGAAAAAATACTGTGAAAAAAATTCACCCCATCCCTCACCTTAGAGGCAATTTCTTATTAATTGCCAATTTCATGATCATTCTTTCAAAAGATCCCCCCGAGGAAAAAAAAATATGTTGGCATATGTTGCTTTTGAAATATCTATCTTCTTGTTTTTAATACAAAGTGCAGCATAAAATACCCTATTTTGCATTTTGCAAAATAAATCTTGGGATGGCCTGGTAACAGGATTTGCAGAAAGTTCTTATTCTTTTGACTATCTGCAAGAACTCTAGTGTATGGACAGGACAATTCACTTAACCAGTCTCCCCAAACCAGGATATTTAGGTTACAGCTGTGTGGGTGTCCTTATGAACATAAACATATAGTGTCAGTCGCTCAGTCGTGTCCGACTCTGCGGCCTCATGGACTGTAGACCTGCAGGCTCCTCTGTCCATGGGATTCTCCAGGCAAGAATACTGGAGTGGGTTGCCATGCCCTTCTGCAATATGCATATATCTGGGACATAAATCCCTAGAAGTCTTCTCAGGTTACTAAACACCCTAGTTTCTCTCGTTAAACAAAGCTCTCCCCTTCACCTCATATCCAAATGCTGACACTGTAGTTAGTGTCCCCCTTTCCTGCCACACTTGGTCACGTGTCTATCCTGATTGTTTTCTCACCTCTCACTTCCCAACCACTCCAAGTAGCTCCCAGTTCCGTGGACCCACTGCAGCAGTCCCGCTGAGGCCCCCCTTGCGTGCCATACCACTCAATCCCAGGGGCATGCCCTGATCTTCCTCTAGTGTTTTCACAGCCGCATTTGACATGGTGCAACTGCCCTCTTCCTAACACTTCTGCCCTTGACTCTGTGACACGACAGCTCACCTGGCCTCCTGGCCTCCCACCTCTCTATCTGGTGGTCTTCTGGCCTGCCTTCAAGAGCTGGCATTCTCAAAACTCAATTCTTGGCCCTCTTTTCATTCTAGATCAGCACCATCCAACAGAACTCTCACTGATAATAGCAATGTTTTATTAAGTACTCAATGTGGTCAGTGCAACTGAGGACCTGAGTTTTTTAATCTGATTTAATATGAACCAATTTAAATGTCAGTAGCCACTGGTTATGAAATTAAAAGCAGCCATGAAATTAAAAGACGTTTGCTCCTTGGAAGAAAAGCTATGACAAACCTAGACAGCATATTAAAAAGGAAAGACATTACTTTGCTGACAAAGATCCATCTAGTCAAAGCTATGGTTTTCCCAGTAGTCATGTATGGATGTTGAGAACTGGACCATAAAGAAGGCTAAGCCCTGAAGAATTGATTTTGAACTGTGGTGTTGGAGAAGACTCTTGAGAGTCCCTTGGACTGCAAGGTGATTGAACCAGTCAATTCTAAAGGAAATCAACCCTGAATACTCATTGGAAGAACTGATGTTGAAGCTGAGGCTCCAATACTTTGGCCACCTGATGCAAAGAGCTGAATGGTTGGAAAAGACCCTGATGCTGGGAAAGATTGAGGGCAGGAGGAGAAGGGGATGACAGAGGATGAGATGGTTGGAGGGCATCACTGACTCAATGAACATGAGCTTGAGCAAGCTCTGGGAGTTGGTAAAGGACAGGGAAGCCTGGCATGCTGCGGTCCATGAGGTTGCAGAGTCCGACATGACTGAGCAACTGAACAAGCCACCGGTGGCTAAAGACTACCATGGACAGCGCAGTTTGCCATGCTCTCCCTAAGAGAGATCACGTACACCATGGCCTCAGCTATTGGCTCCGGGCAGAGCACACACACACAGCTCTATTTCCAGCCTGGATTTCCCCCTAAACTCACGTAACACACACAACCAAAGTCCACTTGACAGCTTCCTTTGGATGGTACTAAACTGACAGATTAAATTCAAGATCCTCTTCTGAAGCTAGGTTAGCTTCCCAATTAGGGAAATGCATGGATAAAGGAGTTGGTTGACTGCATCCCCTAATCATTCCTCAGCTTAGTCTACCTCTCCACATCTTGACTCCCTTCCCGTGAACCCACCATGGAAACTGATGGGACATGCTCTTTACTGGACCACTGGTATCCTCTCTGGCTCCACCTCCCTGTCTGCCCTCTATGATGTCACATAACGTAACTAAGAAGATGCTCAGGCCCCTTCAGGGGCTTCCTGTGCTTTGGGGATAAGTGGGCAGTCCAGTGTGCAAAGTTCAATGCTGCCAACCACTGGCCAGCTCTCGGTGGCCCTCCGCCCTTCCCTGCAGCCACCCTGGGCTTCTGTCTTCTGCAGTTACCGTGAGGGCAAGATACCATTTCTTTCTGATCCTTTTCATTGTTTTCAACACCACCTTCTCTAACTCTGGGAGGCAAACAAAACCCGTCTGTTAGTCACACCATGAAGATTCCCAAAGAGCCGGCTCCTGAGTCCATGTCCCTTCCATACCAGTGCACAACCGGAAGGGACTGTGCTGGTTGGCCCTTCACCCGCCCTCCTGCCAGGTGGGCAGCAAAGTCTGTTTAGACATGCCCAGTCAGAGGGAGGGCACCCTCTTAAAGCAGACCCTTCCTCCCCTTCCCAGGGCTAGCTCACGTTGATAATTAGAAAGGTCTTCTTTATACTTCCCACATCTGCCCCATCACCCCTTCCAGCCTGACCCCAGGTCCCCCTGTTGGAGTCATAACAGAAATGACAACAGTGAGAGCGGCTACCATTACTACGCGCCTGCACCGCCAGCCTCGCAACCTCTCCACGAGCTGGTACTATCACTGCCGCTAGCTGCGAACACAAGAACCTAAAATGCAGAGCGACCAGCAATCGTCCCCCAGTATCAGAGCATTCTGATTGCTCCTGAACTCTTCCATGTCTTTCCTGCAGTGCCTGGAATTTAATGACACTCTGGTCCTTGCCACGCCAAGTGTGGCCCAAGGAGCAGCAGCAGCAGCAGCAGCTTCACCTGGGAGCCCGTCTGGACACAGAATCTGGGGCTCATTCCCAGACCAGCTGGATCAGAATCTGCATTTTAACAAGATTTAGAGCTTGAGAGACACTAGTCTTGGTGTGCCCAGGACACACAGGAACATACACTTACTAATTCACTAGACCAATGACCAATCACAAACACCTACTATTTGTGCCTGGCACTATACAGGCACCAGGATCCTCAGCCCTTCACAGCTGAGCTTGTGTCCAGCAGAGAGATGGGAGGCTAAGGGAGGGAGTAGGTGTTAGGCAGGAGTGTGGTGGGGGAAACAAGGTGTCACTGGGCCCGGGGGCCACGCGTCAGGGAGGAGCTTGCACCTGATCGAGGGGACCACGGGTCAGGGAGCACTGAAGGAGCCTGCACCTGATCCAGTGTTAAATGAAGGAAGGAACTGGCTGGGCTGTCACTGAGACAGGCTTTCTGAGCAATGGGAGGGTGACACCAAAGAATGAAGGTGGCAGAGAAATCCAGGGAAAGAGTGGGCAGGAGATGGGGATGGGCCCAGGAGGCCTTGAGGTCGCACCCCCTTGTCCTGGAAATTATTCTCTTCCTGCAGCCTCTGGTTATGTAATCTTCTCTGGCCGCCTCACCTCTAGCTTATTTGAACTTGCAGCTAAGGAGACAGGCCTGCTTTTCCACATGTACTTGATCTGGTCAGATTTTTTTTCTGCCTGTACTTTTGTGATTGATTTTTTTTTTAAAGCAAGACCTTCAGTTGATCCTGATTAAATTTTAACTTGTCCTTTTTGACCATCGTCACTGAAGCCTGCTATGATCTTTTTGAACACCTTCATCCAGCACATCCCCCCAACTTGTCCCCCATCTTTCCTTTTCATCTTCGTTTCTTATAGTTCCCTTTGGCTATGCATTTTCCTGATACTCAGAGCTTCTTGCAGACTTTCTATCAGAGGAAATTACAGGCCAATATCCCTGATGAACACAAATACACTCAATAAAACACTAGCAAACTGAACTCAACAATACATTAAAAGGATCATATATTGTGATCAAGTGGGATTTATCCTAGGGATTCTTCAACATATACAAGTCAATCAATGTGATACAACATATTAATAAACTGATAATAAAAACCATATGGTCATCTCTATAGATACAGAAAAAGCTTTTAACAAAATGCAACACCCATTTATGATAAAAACTCTACAGAAAGTAGGCATAGAGGGGACCTATCTCAACATAAAAAGGTCATTTATGACAAATCCACAGCTAACATCATTCTCAATGGTGAAAAGCTGAAAGCATTTCCTCTAAGATCAGGAACAAGACAAAAATGTCTATTCTTGCCACTTTATTCAACATAGTTTTGGAAGACCTAGCCATGGCAATCAAAGAAGAAAAAAAAAGAGGAATCCAAATTGGAAAACAAGTAAAACTGTTAGCATCTGCAGATGACATGGTACTAAACATAGAGAATTCCAAAGATGCTGCCAGAAAACTACTGGAGCATCAATGAATTCGGTAAAGTTGCAGGATACAAAATTAATACACAAATTTCTTGCATTTCTATACACTAACAACACAAGCTCAGAAAGAGAAATTAAGGAAACAATCCCATTTACCATCACATCAAAAATAACAAAATACCTAGGAATAAACTTACCTAATGAGGCAAAAGACCCATAGTCTGAAAACTGTAAGACACTGATGAAAAAAATCACAGATGATACAAACAGATGGAGAGATACACCACATTCCTAGACTGGAATAATCAGTATTCTCAAAATGACTATTTTACCCAAGGCAATCTACAGATTCGGTGCAATCCCTGTCAAATTACCAATGGCATTTTTCACAGAACTAGAACAAAAAATGGTACAATTTGTATGGAAACAACAACAACAAACCCTCAGTAGCCAAAACAATCTTGAGAAAGAAAAATGAAGCTGGAGGAATCAGGCTCCCTGACTTCAGACTACACTACAAAGACTATAATCATTAAAACAGTATGATACTGGAACAAAAACAGAAATATGTATCACTGAAACAGGACAGAAAGCTCAGAAATAAACACACGAACCTATGATCAATTGATTTATGACAAAGAAGGCAAGAATACACAATGGAGAAAAGGCAATCTGTTCAATAAGGGGTGCTCGAAAAACTGGACAACTACATGTAAAAGAATGAAATTAGAATATTCTCAAATATCATTCACAGAAATAAACTCAAAATGGATTAAAGACCCAAATATAAGGCCACACTCTATAAAATTCTTATAGGAGAATATCATCAGAACACTCTTTGACATAAATTGCAGCAATATATTTTTGGATCCATCTTCTAGAGTAATATAAATGAAAACAAAAATAAACAAATGGAACCTAATTAAACTTAAGTTTTTGCACAGCAAAGGAAATCATGAACAAAATGACAACCCACAAAATGGAAGAAAATATTTGCAAATGATGTGACCAAGGGATTAATCTCCAAAATATACAAACAGCTCATGCAGCTCAATATCAAAAATATAAACAACCCAATCAAAAAATGGGCCAAAGGTATAAACAGACATTTTCCCAAAAAAGACATACAGATGTCCAAAAAGCACATGAAGAGATGCTCAGCATCACTAATCATTAGAGAAATGAAAATCAGACTACAATGAGTTATCACTTCACACCAGTCAGACTGGTAATCATCAAAAGGTCTACAAACAATAAATTCTGGAGAGGGTGTAGAGAAGAGGGAACCATCCTACACTGCTGGTGGGAATGTAAACTGGTAACAGCCACTGTGGAGAACAGTGTAGAGGTTCCTTGAAAAATGACTAAAAACAGAGCTACCATATGATCTGGCAGTCCCACTCCTGGGCCTATCTCTAGAGAAAACTGTAAATGGAAAAAATATATGCACCCCAGTTCTCACTGCAGCACTATTTACAATAACCAGTACATGGACGCAATCTAGATGCTCAATGACTGAGAAGTGGATAAAGAAGATATGCAACACACACACACACGATGGAATATCACTCAGCCATAAGAAAGAATGAAATAATGCCATCTGCAGCAACTGAGATAGATCCAAAAGATTATCATACAAAGTGAGGTAAGTCAGTCAAAGACAAATATATGATATCACTCATATGTGAAATCTAAAAAAAGGATACAAATGAACTTATTTACAAAACAGGTAAGTCTGTGAAGATAAGTAAACATAAATAAGTCTGTTATTTATCTCAAAGACTTATTTATCTAACAGATAAATAAGACTCACAGGACACATGTACACCAGTGGCTGATTCATGTCAATGTATGGCAAAACCCACAATATTGTAAAGTAATTAGCCTCCAATTAAAAAAAAAAAAAGACTCACAGACTTCAAAAACAAACTTATGGGAGTTCCCTGGTGGCCCAGTAGTTAAGAATCCGCCTGCCAAAAAAAAAAAAAAAAAAAAAAAGAATCCACCTGCCAATGCAGGGGACATGAGTTTGATCCTTGGTCCAGAACTAAGAACCCACATACCTCAGGGCAGCTAAGCCTGTGCACCGAAACTGCTGAGCCCATGCACTCCAAATACCGTAGCCTGCATGCCCTAGAGCCCACACTCTGCAACAAGAAAAGCCATCACAACAAGAAGCCTGCACACTAGAGAGTGGCCCCTGCTCGCTGCAATGGAGAAAAGCCTGCGTGCAGCAATGAAGATCAGTGCAGCCAAAGATAAACAAATTTATGGTTACCAAAGGGGAAACGTGGGAGAGGGTGATAAATTAGGAGCTTGAGATAAACAAGCACACTACGTTACATAATCAACAAGTCCTACTGTATAGCACAGGGAACTCTATTCACTATTCCATAAAAACCTGTATGGGGAAAGAATCTGAAAAAGAATGGATACAGGTATAACTGATGCACTCTGCTGAAAGCCTGAAACTAACATAGCTTTATAAATCAACTCTAAAATAAAATAAACCTTTAATCTATCAGAACAAGGTGCCTTCCCTTCTACTGCTGCTCAGCATTGTCCCTTCCCAGCCAGTCTCGACTTCTTCCTTCCTACCAGAGCCTGTCTTTGCCTTTAGAACCTGAAGATGCCAGGTGCTTCCAGTCTCCCTATTGGTCAGGGCATGAACCAGTAACTGAATTCTGGCCAGTGGGGCTTGAGGATGAGCCTGCTGGAGGACTTTTGGGTAACGTTTTCTTCCTTAATATAAAGAGGCTCTGAAGAGCAGTACCATTTTCTCCCTTGCCTTTGGATGTGGGTGTGAAGCCTTGATGCCTGGAGCTGTGGCATCCGCCCTGCGACCATGAGGAAAGTCAACGCCCTGAGGGTGGCTGGACTGGGAAGACGGAAAACTCTTCCCTAGTTCCTTAATGATGTCATGGGCTATTCCTAAAACCCTGGGCCAGACCCCCTTAGGGATCTACTGTTGTATTACACTTTGAATCCATTTAATAACATTTATTATTTATAAATAATATTTATTCTTTATATGGGAACAAACCAGAAATATCCCAGGTTATGAAAGTTCCAAAATCTCATTATTCTTACATTCTCCTGTAAATTACTGGGCATTTTCTCAACTAAATGTGTCGTCTCTACTGTTTATAATTCCACCTTGTCTGAAGGCTCTGTCTGGGCATGTTTTTCTCACTTAAATTATAATCTAAAGTTCTCTTAACTGCACCAATTTTCTGACAAGTTCATTCTTCTGGTGTATGTAGAGGTACTGTTGAGGTTCTTAGTTATACTATATTTTATATATTTCATACTGTGATATTTTAAGGTTTGTTCAGAAATTCAAATCACGTTCTTTGACATTCCAGGCAGCTATTATTTCCGTTTCTCTTTGGTTACAAGCTCTTGACCTCTATCTGCACAGGGAAGCAGTTCTACGCCCCTCTCTGCACACAGGGCTCCAACACAGTCCAGAAGCACCTTGAGGCCCTTCCTGTGAGCTGACCCCTGTGGCCCATCTCAGTCTGCCCCACAACACAGCCCACCTCTGGCATCCCCAAGTCCCCCTCGGCCCAGCGAGTGTGCTCCGGCTCTGGTCTCTGCTCCCTCGTCCATTTTCAGATCTCTTTCTTCCTCGTCTGCTCTCATTGGTAAAGCAACCTGGCCATTGCCTCGGTCCTCTCTCCACCGCACTGTTCTGCTCTGCACACAAGCCAGTGCCAAGCTGGCAGAGACAGGACCCTCCCGCGGGAGGTAAGGTGTGGACGCACAGGCATGACAACTGTTTTTCCGATCACACTTCATTTTCACAAGAATCAGGAGGAGTTTAGGGTGATGGGCAGGGTGAGAGGTGTTGGCAGATTTGCTTCTGCATCTTGGAAACACATGCCAAAGAGACTACATCCTTCCCACTTGGCAGTGTGGGCCTTATGCTCATGTCCTCTGGTCCCACTTGGGCCAGTGGCCTGTGTGGTCAGTACAAGGCATCCTCTGACCAGGCTGACGCTTCTTCTTGTTCCCAGGCCTTGCGTGCCGTTGCCTCTCAAGCCGGCCAGAATCTCCCGCCATGGGAACAGCATCTGCTGTAAATACTCTACCAGTAGCTCTGCATTTTTCCTTTTCCCTCGTGTCAAATTCTTCCACCCTCACCTCTTGACTCTAAGCCTCCTCGGGATACTTGTTTTCCTGGCTTCCTTCTTGAATTTTTCCATCCTGCACAGGAATGTTTAATCCCTTCTGAAATGTTAGAGCCTCGACCTTCTCTTCTAACAAGGAGATCAGTGAGAATTTATAGGAAACAAATCACCTTACACTTGCGTGCACTTTCCACATGTGATGGGACTTGTTCTCAGGCTGGCCAGGAGACCCAGAAGCGTCCCTGTCACATCTGAGTGAAGAGGGGCTCGCTGCAGGCCACTGGTGCTGGTGTGGGGGCACGTGGCCTCCCCTTCTCTAAGTCTCACCAGGCTTCCCACCTCACAGGTGGGATAACTGTACTGAGGTCACACGTCTGCAGCTAACAAGCTTTGCAGGCTATAACGCAGGGCTGCCTGGCACCGAACCACTACTTTCCCAGTCCCCTCCGTTTCCACATTTTCTGTAACTCAAGGGAAGTATACATTTCTCTGTGACTTTTCCTTAAAACAGTTGTTTTGATTTCAGGAAACTGCGGTTTTTCTAGACTTGTCTGCAACTCTATTTCTGCTCCTACCGTGGGGAGCAGGGCACGGGCTCTGTAGCTCAACTCTGACATAGGACATCTCCAGCTCTGAGTAACCATCAGTGTTCCAGAGCGCCCCCCCCGCCCCCACACCGGATCATTTTCCAGATGATTCTCCTGCTTGTTTCTTTTAGCTTTCTCACTTCACAAATGACAGATTTGGAAAAGCATGTTTTCAAGTTCGATGACGTGCCACTTATCCATTCGTCCTTTTATGGCTCATGCTTTAGGAGGGTAAGAAATCTTAATGCCTAATGCAAGAGACTCTTGAGAGTCCCCTGGACTACAAGGAAATCAAACCAGTCAATCCTAAAGGAAATTGAATATTCACTGGAAGAACTGACGCTGAAGCTGATGCTCCAATACTTTGGCCACCTGATGCGAAGAGCCAACTCATTGGAAAAGACTCTGATGCTGGTAAAGACTGAAGGCAGGAGGAGACGGGACGAGAGAGGACGAGATGACTGGATGGTATTACTGATTCAATGGACATGAGTCTGAGCAAACTTTGGCACATGGTGAAGGACAGGGAAGCCTGGCGTGCTGCAGTCCATGGCGTCACAAAGAGTCAACATGACTGAGCAATAGAACAACAAATGCAAGGTCACAAAGATTTTGTCCTATTTTCTCTCCCAGATTTATAGTTCTGGGTTTTACCTTTAGGTCTGTGGGCCATGGTGATGTGAAGTGTGGGTCTGTGTTCATTTTGTTGCATATGGAAGCCCAATTGCTCCAGCACCATTTGTTAAAAAGACTACACCTTCTCTCTTGCCCTGTCTTTGCATCTTTGTCAAACATGAGTAGTACAGCCTGGTGTCTGTCTCATACTATTGCTGCTGCTAAGTCACTTCAGTTGTGTCCGACTCTGTGCGACCCCATAGACGGCAGCCCACCAGGCTCCCCTGTCCCTGGGATTCTCCAGGCAAGAACACTGGAGTGGGTTGCCATTTCCTTCTCCAACTCATGAAAGTGAAAAATGAAAGTGAAGTCGGTCAGTCGTGTCCAACTCTTAGCGATCCCATGGACTGCAGCCCACCAGGCTCCTCCGTCCATGGGATTTTCCAGGCAAGAGTACTGGAGTGGGGTGCCATTGCCTTCTCTGTCTCATACTATTGGTTTTCCTCAAATTTCTGTTGCTCCTTAGTGGTTCCTTTGCATTTCTGAAAGAAGGCATCGGGCAATCTTTGGTGGAAGGAGGACTCGGTGACAAGACGGGGAGCCTCCTAGGTTTCCTCTTTCCTGGCCCCATGCCTCCACCTTGTCCTCCCTTCTGGATGGGGGAGGGGTGTGGGCTCCGTGGAAGCCGACTGCATCACCCCCAGCCTCCTTCTCTTTGGGGTGTGCGTGCAGGCAGCAGGAAGGGACCTGCAGCCACAAGGAGTGCAGGCTTAGCATCTTCCAGCCCCAGGTACAGGGCCTTTCCTGCAGCCCCTCCCTGTGGGTCACATAAGTCTAGAATGACTTGGAGATCCCTCACAGTTCCAAAGCTCCTGGCCTGCCTCACCCGCTTCCCAACTTTTCTCCCTCTGGGGAAGAGGAGCTCCCGTAATGACGCTGGCCTGCTCCCCAACCCCCTCCCCACGGTGCCGCCCCCAGCTCCCAGCAGTCGGCTGCAGCATCTCTGCTCCACTTCTTTGTCAGCCTTTCCTAGTCTGCTTTCTGTTCTACAGAAATCTCTTCCCATCTTTTGAGGTTAGCGGAAGGTGCTCTTTCTTATTTTCCCATGTTTCTAATGCATTGTGCTTTTATTTTTCCTTTTGTTTGAAATGGTCTTTGGAGGGGGCAGAAGGACAGGGGCTATTTTGAGCTCGGAAGTCCTACTGGATGGTCACAAGGGTGGGGGACACACGAACTCACTGTCCCACAGAGCGTCCATCAAGTCATCCCCAGAGACGGAGGGTGGGCTGGGCAGATCACCAGGCTGACTGGATGTACCGTGTGTAGAAAGCGGGCTGGCCGGGAAGTCTGGGAGAGTCCGGAGCTTGTGTGGTCTCGCTCTCCACCTGGGAAACACTGCATCTTCTAAACAAAGGCTCCTCTCACCCTTCAGCTCTGTGGGAGGGAGCCAGAGAGCAGGGTGTGGGAGGGATGCTGGAAACCGCAAGTCATGTGTGACTGACTGGCCCGAACCAAGCCCATGGTCTGTCACATCAACAACTTTGTTTCTTTCCCTTAATCATCTTTCACGAGCCTGCCTCTGTTTTCTGGAAAAAAAGTACACATGTATGTATTTGTAACATCAACCCAGTACTCAGTCCTACTAGGCTTTTAAAAACTACATTGAGAGAGTCTCTGTTGTCCTTAAAAGCACCAATACTCTCGGTCCCACAGACTGTTTTTTAAGTTTCTGTAGCATTTTCTTCTGTGGTGAGGCCGGCTAGCCACACCACTTATCAAGGAGCTACAGAGTCAAGTATCAGGGACCAGCATCGTCAAACGTGCAATTTCCATCATGTTCATGATCCAAAGAAGGACACAGTTGAGTCTAAAATTTTTCAGGTTCCCATACAGATTGAAGTTCTCTCATTAAATCACTGTGTAAAAAATACATTAAATTTTTAAAAAGGGGGAAAAAAGTAAACAGAAAAAACACACCACAGATATCTTTCAAGACTCACTTCGTTTGTTAATGGGTTCCTGCTTCTGCCGCTGGTTCTCTTGTTAACTTTGATCTGTGTGTTTACACACATTTTTAATTCATTCAATGATTTCACACACCAGCAGTTTCAATTTGCTTCAGGCAAAACTGGACTGTTAAAAAAGATCCAGGCTATTTTCAGGTTGGAAAAATAATAAATTGAAATTGAGATGATTCTACAGGATTGATTTTTTTTGTTCTAATTACAGAATGGAGTCCTTTCCATAAAAGTAAAAATGTTCAGTTCTCGTATAATACGTATAATGTGCTCAGTCATGTCTGACTCTTTGCGACTCCATGGGCGGTAGTCCGCCAGGCTCTGATGTCCACTGGATTTCCCAGGCAAGAATACTGGAGTGGGTGCCATTTTCTCCTCCAGAGATCTTCTCAACCCAGGGATTGAACTTGTATCTCCTGCGGCTCCTGCCCTGGCAGCTGGGTTTTTACCACTGAGTCATCTGGGAAGCCCATAGTACATATAACAAACAAGATCAGTTCAAATATCCTCCTATATGTCCTAATCTTTCCCTTGCATTTTTTTCTGGTTTGCTCTTTGGCTACACCACACAGCATGTGGGATCTTAGTTCCCCAACCAGGGATAGAACCCATGCTTTCTGCAGTGGAAGAGTGGAATCTTAACCACTGAACAACCAGGGAAGTCCCTCCCATGCGTTCTTAGAAGCGTCCAAAAGTCATCACGTTTGTGGAGGCGTGTTTAACCAATGCTCACTCAGTGGTGAGTGCCAGGCGTGGGCACTGCTATTTTGTCTTCATCTGCATTGGTTCTGAGAAGTGGAATGACCACCCCACCCTCCTGATGAGGAAGTTCAGCTCCGACAGAGAGGTTGCTGTGCCTAGAGTCAGAGCAGCACTGGGGGCGTGGAGCCCCCCGTAACACCCTACCCCCAGCTTTTCCCTCAGCTCGGTGGCCAAAGAACTCAGTAACCACAGACCGGAGGGGCCCTGGTGTGCCTGCTCCTTGGCTGCTGCTGCTGCTGCGTCGCTTCAGTTGTGTCCGACTCGGTGTGACCCCATAGACGGCAGCCCACCAGGCTCCCCTGTCCCTGGGATTCTCCAGGCAAGAACACTGGAGTGGGTTGCCATTTCCTTCTCCAATGCATGAAAGGGAAACGTCAAAGTGAAGTCGCTCAGTCGTGTCCCACTCTTAGCGACCCCATGGACTGCAGCCCACCAGGCTCCTGTGTCCATGGGATTCTCCAGGCAAGAGTACTGGAGTTGGGTGCCATTGCCTTCTCTGGCTCCTTGGCTAGTTTTCCTCAAATTAAGAACACAAAAGGAGCAACTTAATTCTCACAAACATGTGAAATATTACTCTTCCTATTAAAAATTATAAAATATTTCACCAAGACATTGCATGGGAAAGAATTCCGTACAATCTCCGCCCCTCCCCATCCAACTTCTTTAAGAAGTGAGCATTGTTTACCCAACCCCTCCTGTCCTGCCAGCCCCTTGGAGCTCATCATTCACCCTCCACCCACAGCGGGGTCCACTCCCCTGGATCTGGTGTTTATATTCCCACATGGTGGTTCCCCCCAGATGTATTGTGCCTAAGCAATATATAGAATTACTCTGTATGTTTCAAAGCTTTACGTCAGCAGTAGATTGGCCCACATGGGGCTCCACAGTGAATGGTTACTAATGTGCCAATTCCTGCACCCCCTGGAGAGTGGTCTCCCCTCCCAGCAGCCCATTCTGTGTGTAGCAGAGATGCCTTCACCTGCTGGATGCTGCGGGAGTCCTGGTCCTTGCTGTCACCTCCACCCCACAGCTGTCCTGCATCCTGGCCCCATGAGCACAACGCTTGGCTGCCAGCACCCAGGACCTCTTGGCCAGCCCAAGGGTGAGTGCTGAGGTGGGACAAGTGACTAGACTTCCTATCTTCTCCTCAAGCCAATTAGAAAACATACCTCGATGTCCTCACTGAGGATGATCAGACAGCTTACATCTCAATGGGAAGAAATGAAGATATGAGCTACAACAAATCAGCAGATCACCAAGGCCTCATCCACTGTCGGCCAAGGGTGTCAGCTCTGCTCCAGGCAAATGAGAAGGGCATGTTTTCAGGAACCATCCTGCCATGGCTGACACTTGTTTTGTCTTAAAGCAAATGGCCCCTTTCCACACCAACCAGGATTAACCAAGCCTCCTCTGTCCTCCCCAGAGGGAGGGCCTGGGAAGCTTCTAATCCATCCTGCTCAGTGTTCAAGTCCATGGTTGACATATTCCTGCCTCCACTGGCAGGAATGCAAACAGTGAGTGCTCAGCAGAGGAGCTGGGGTGGGGAGTCCCCCGCCGGAGTCGAGCCCCAGCTCTCAGTGGTGCACTGGGCGCCCAGAGCACTGCACTGCCCTCACAGCAGCACCACAGACACTCCATATTTTCCAGGAAAACAATAACACCCAGCATCAGCTGCCAGAGAGGAGCCAAGGACGTCAGTCTTTCTCCCCAGGTTAGACATAACATGGCAGAGAAGAAGCACTTGAGCTCATCTCCTCTCATGAAAACACCAAAAATCACAACTACCTGCTGAACAACCACTGACAAAAAAGGACTGGAGCCTATCAAAAAGATATTCTACATCCAAAGACAAAGAAGAAGCCACAACGAGATGGGAGCAGACACCAGAAGCATGAGGAACTACAATTCTGCAACCTGCAGAACAGAGACCACAAACACAAGAAGCTAGACAAAACGAGATGGCAGAGGAATATGTTCCAGATGAAGGAACAAGATAAACCCCCCAAAGAACAGTTAAGTGAAGTGGAGATAGGCAATCTACCCAGTAAAAGAAGGCTTAGGTTTTTCATTGCCAACTCTGCAGAAGTAACTGCCAGCTTGTGAGAGGCTGATGGAGAGGGCTACCTACACAGGAGGGAGCTGTGGGTGGCCTCCAGGAGCCAAGAGCAGCCCCCAGCAGACAGCCAGCAAGAAGACAGGGTCCCCACGGTCTTACTGACACAAGAGATAAATTCTGTGCATCTCAGGAAATTGAAACCTGACCTCTCTCAACTTAAGCCTCTGATGAGTCCAAAGGCCTGGCCTGCATCTTGATTGCAAGGTGGTAAGACCCTAAGCAAGGGACCCAGAGAAACTGTGAGATGATAAAAGTATGTTGTCTTAAGCATCTAAGTTTGTGCTCATGGTTACAGGGCAATAGAAAACACAGTAATCAAGCTATAAGCTATTTATGCTACATTCTTGATGCACTGAATACATGAATAGTTAAGCAGAAATTATCTCCAAAATTTTTATGGTCTTAAATAAAAGAAAACTGAGAAAATGTCTCAAACACGGGCCATAATTTTCATCTGTAAATTGACCTAATATCCTTTCAATCTTAGGCAAAGTCATAAAATTCCTGTGTGTTGCCTGTATGTAGCTCTTCTGGAAAACTCTTCCTAGTTTTGCAGGATTTTGGCAGCTCTATACTTTTCAGAAATGCTACCTTTTGGTCACATCTAAACACTATAGTTTCTTAATGAAAGTGAAGGAGCAGAGTGAAAAAGTTGGCTTAAAGCTCAACATTCAGAAAACTAAGATCATGGCATCTGGTCCCATCAATTCATGGGAAATAGATGGGGAAACAGTGGAAATAGATGGGGAAACATTGGAAACAGTGTCAGACTTTATTTTGGGGGGCTCCAAAATCACTGCAGATGGTGACTGCAGCCATGAAATTAAAAGACGCTTACTCCTTGGAAGGAAAGTTATGACCAACCTAGATAGCATATTTAAAAGCAGAGACATTACTTTGCCAACAAAGGTCCAGCTAGTCAACGCTATGGTTTTTCCAGTGGTCATGTATGGATGTTAGAGCTGGACTGTGAAAAAAGCTGAGCGCCAAAGAATTTATGCTTTTGAACTGTGGTGTTGGAGAAGAGTCTTGAGAGTCCCTTGGACTGCAAGGAGATCCAACCAGTCCATCCTAAAGGAGATCATTCATGGGTGTTCATTGGAAGGACTGATGCTGAAGAGGAAACTCCAATACTTTGGCTACCTCATGCAAAGAGTTGACTCACTGGAAAAGACCCTAATGCTGGGAAGGACTGGGGGTAGGAGAAGGGGATGACAGAGGATGAGATGGCTGGATGGCATCACTGACTTGATGGACATGGGTTTGGATAGACTCTGGGAGTTGGTGATGGACAGGGAGGCCTGGCGTACTGCGATTCATGGGGTTGCAAAGAGTTGGACATGACTGAGCAACTGAACTGAACTGAAACACTATAGTTCCAAGCAATCCAATCTGGAGAAATCTTGGGATAAACAGGATGCTATATCTTTTTTTTTTTTTAATTTGGCCATGCTGTGAGGCATGTGGTATCTTAGTTTCTCGACCAGGAATCGAACCCTTGGTCTCTGCATTGGAAGCATGGAGTCCCAACCACTGGATTGCCAGGGAAGTCCCGGGATGCTGCATCTTAATTAGAGGAAGGACTCATGAATTCCTGAAGCAGTTTACAGGGAGGAGGCAGATACGACGTGAGACTGATCACCTTGACCCAGGAAGTCCCAATGACCTTCTGTAAATTCAGTGTTAGGACTTTATCAAGATTCAAAACTTTGTGTTAACTTATGAGAAATTGGAAAACTTCTTAAACCTTTTTGAAACTGTAGGTTTTTCCCAAAGAACCTAAAATGTATCCTTGTGTGTGTGTGAGTTGCTCAGTTGTGTCTGACGCTTTGTGACCCCATGGACTGTAGCCTGCAGCTCCTATATTCACGGAATTTTCCAGGCAAGAATACTGGAGTGGGTAGCCATGTCCTTCTCCAGAAAATGTATACTTATTATTGTTTAACCATTGATAGATTTATCTGATATTGCTATATTTTCATCAGCTACGTTGTCAAACGTAAATTACCTAGTTCTGGCCTGAAGAGAAAAACAATTTTCCTCTAATTTATTTCAAGTGGCTCCATAGGTAAGGTAAAATAATGTTAACTGTTCTTGAAAGTGTACTGTGGAGGAGAAAGAAAAAAAAGAAACCAGGACAATGGAGAGGGCCCTGTCAGCATATGAGGAAGCTGATCACACACAGTTCCTGAGATAAACACACATCAGTCACAGCTGGAGCAGGAGCAAGCCCAAATGCCATGGCAACGACTCAGTGCCGCCCTTAGGCCCCTTCGAAACAGGCCTCCAGATGGAGACGGGCCTGGGTGCAGGACGACCTAAGACTCCTGCTCCCGAGGGGCCGCGCCCGCCCCCTGGAGTGCTGGAGTGGTGCTTGCTGAGGGGGAGCCTGAATGACCCAGAAACAAGAAGGAAACACCAAGGCCACACAGTCTGCAAATGTGTCCACTCACCACTCGACTCATTTCCAAGTCGGCAGGATATTTACTTAAAACTATCATGACCACATTTTCGGAGGCCAGTCTTTAAATCCTGCAATACTGAGATCTGGGAGGTTTAAAAAAAAAAAGAGCCATCATCACCTGTTTATTGCAAAGTCTGAAACAAAAGTCATATTGTTATGCTCATAATGTAACCAGTACTTGCAGAATTGTGTCTTGCACACATATCCGGCTGACAGGAACATCAAGTATTAACGACACTGGAGGGCTTACATCATGAATTGTGTGACAACCAACTCCTGGCAGCCAAAACATGCAGAATGCACTCTAAAGACACGTGGGCTGGACGTCTCTCCCAAAAGCAAACTGCTGCTTCATATCCCTTGTTACCAACAAAGCAAGAAAGATGAAGTGAACGCTAAATCCCGGGTACTGTTCGCTCTCCATCAATGGGCTCACAAGCAGCTTTGGACAACGGTGCAGCTGGCCACATGACTACTGTTTGAACACCCGAGGGGAAGCACGGTGGCTCACCCTACCGCACAGTGTGCAGGCCAAATCTCTGTAAGAGCTGATGCCCTGTAGCAACAGGGATACCTGGGTGATCGCATGGCCCAGTTATCGGTTTAGTGATGGGAACAAAGAAGCCAAGGCTGGGAGACTCACCCAAGCTTCTACCATGGCTTCTCCACTCAGAGCTCAGACCGGAATCCAGGCTTCAGCATCATAAACACCTAGGAGGCTGCTGGTTAAGGTCCCTTGACCCAGAGGTCCCCAACCCCTGGGCCATACAGCAGGAAGTAAGCGGTGGGTGAGTGAGAGGCACTTCATCTCTATTTACAGCCACTCCCCATCATTCTCATTACCACCTGGGCTTCCAACAATTCTGCATTATGGCAAGTACTAGAATTATTTCATTATATATCTGATGTAATAATAGAAATAAAGTGCACAATATAAGTAATACGCTTGAATCATCTGGAAACAATCCCTCTCCCCTCCCCTAGTCTGTGGAAAACCTGCATTCCATGAAACCAGTTCCTGGTGCCAGAAAAAGTTGGGGACCATGGCCCTAACCCAAGGAATGTGTCAAACTGACTGCAGGGGTTCTAATTCCAAATAAAATGTTTCTCTCCCCACTCCACCCTTCTCTGCTTCCAGAAACAGGGCCTGTCCCTCAGGATCCCTCACAAGGATGGTACTACCTTCTCTGGGTAAACAGACATACAAACAGGGGGTCACCAGGTCAAGGGGGAAGATGTCACTCTAGAAGGCACGTCCACAACAAGTTAGGTCCTGAACACACACAGAGGAGCCACACTCTGGCTGTGGCCCATCCAGGACACGGGGGTGTACAGCAGAGAGCACAGGGGGCAGGACCCGTGCCTGCAAGTGACAGCCTCCCTGGGGCTATGCCCACAAGCCTTCAAAGAGAAGAAGAGCTACCAGGAAGACAAGGGGACACGGGAGCCAGCAGAAGGAAGAGGATGTGCAAAGGGAGAAGGCCAGGGGTGTCCTGGGACCAGAGTGCCGTTCTGTGCGGCCGGGCAGAGGGTTTGAGTGGGGGAAGTGAGGCGGAAACACGGGACAGTGAGGGGCTGGGTGTCTCCTGAGGAAGGCGGAGGTGCTGAAGGACTCTGAGCAGGAGCATGATGCAGAGTTATGCTGACATCTGGGAGAGCAGCTGTGGCCACAGAGCGGGAGCTGGACCGAGACGAGAGAGGGAGGCAGGGTCCAGGCAGAGGGCAGGTGACACCTTCCCCCAGGGTGAGAGGGGAGCCTGGCGACACACTCCGCATCACAGTCCTGCTAAAAAGAAAGTGTCCCTAAAAAAAAAAAACCAGTGGCAAAGTCCACGTATCCTTTAAAGTCACAAGTCAGGGATGTAAGTTCCTAACTCCAGCAAAGGAAACCCCGAGACGACACTGCTTGTTACCGTCATGAGCAGTTCTTGGTCAGAGAGACTTCCCCAGTGATGTAAAAGAAGAATCTTAGTTCTTCTAAAAACTGATTTACAAGCATAGTTAATTTATTAAGTACACCTTAGAGGTCTGGGTTATATTATTATAGTCCTTAGAAATGATCATTTCTGTACTTTTTAAGACACCAAATGAAAATAGAGACATAAGGAAAACCAGCAGTATATACTGTGATTTTTAAAATGGGTTTGATTTTCAACCCAAGTGCTTCCTCCTTTGAGGAATTCAAAGGCATAATTTAAGGGTCTGGCAAGTGAAGAATTTTAACCAGCACTTAAGAGATATAAGGGATATATACCATGTCCCAATCTGCTCCTCTCACACTGCCCCATGTTTAAGGCGCCTCAAAGGTACACAGCGTGTCTGCTGAGTGAGTGAGTCAAACTGCAGAGCTCCTCACCCTCACCCAGTGAACAGACCCACGTGGGGCACCTGGCCCTGGGGGCAGGACTAGGTCACCCTCTTGCTGGCTCTTCGCTTATACTTGATCACAGGGTAAGAGTTCTGTACTCCAGGTATTTCCTGATTGGTTACAATACTTGTCCAACATTAACCTCTTCTTGCTTTCAAGTTACCTTAACTATGAAGTATTCAGCACTATCTGATGACACCGATTTAAACACACACATCACCACCACCAGTGCCCAGATAGCCAGCATCCATGGGAGAGGACCAGACGTGGAACAGCTGGGGCTGAGGCCACCAGCAAAAAGAGGAAGCACCGCTCTTACTTCCTCTGTAGTTGAGCATCTATATCTTTCAGAATCCTGTTTCCTCAGATACAAAACATAGTTCATGTTACTTTTAACTAACTGCTCCCAGGAAAGAGAAGGAATTTTACCACTTGATTTTAATATACAATAGAAGAACAGTTAATAACAAACAAGAAAACCATTCAAGAGCATATGCATACAACATTACTAAACTGTGAGTCAGATCAAAACCAACTAACTCATACAATTTGTATCTCTTACTCAGGGTGAATGTCGTGTTAACAAAAAGCACTATCAAAGCTAAGTGTCTTTAAGTGGGGGTTGACTTTTTACAACTTTTTACATTACATACGAATATTATTCTTTGTCAGCATTATTACTCCTGAGGATCCATCCTTTGAGAAGAAGATTCAAAGGAGGAAGAGAGTGATTTGTGTCCTTCACTTGTGTTAGATGAGAAGCTGGGATACCACCACACTATTTGCTTTGGAAAATGAACAATAAGATATATTCCACTTTGTGAGATGATCTAACCTCTTCCTGCCTCACAAAGTCTTCCATATTTAACATATGCTGAGAAAAAGGTAAAAACAAAGGGAATGAGAATGTTGCACAAAGTGTTTTTCAAGGGTA
Source organism: Bubalus kerabau (assembly GCF_029407905.1). Taxonomy (NCBI): domain Eukaryota; kingdom Metazoa; phylum Chordata; class Mammalia; order Artiodactyla; family Bovidae; genus Bubalus; species Bubalus kerabau. Next base: position 17,047,761 of record NC_073643.1, read on the forward strand.
TTTACTACGAAGTTACGTCAAGAAGATTTTCCCTTCAAGTAATTTTAAATACATTGTATTACTGTCATTTTAAAATATATTTTAAAATATTAATATCTTCTTGCTGGCCCCATATCTGATTCTGCTGGGTGATACTATTTGAATTCCATTACCTAGATGGTAATGAAACACTCTATGGCTGCAATATCCTGAGTCCTTCTGCATTTAAATTCTCTTAAAAAAAAAAAAAGACATTCCAAGCCGGCAGCATAGTAAACCATTTTTGATGTGCTCTTAAAATCCATAAGGAAGCACGATGTACCTTTTGTAAGACTAATGAGACAGGAACGTCTCCAAGCCCATTGCACCCTATTAGCCTCACCCAGCTGCACAGGCAGAGACATGTGCACCAGCCCTCTGCACTGAGCTGCATTAGGACTTCTACTCTGAGTACAACGGTGCTATACTTGCGAAAAAGATGTTTTCTGTGACCGTTTCCAGATGGAGAATATGACCGCAAGTGGTCTGAAGGATCACTTTCCTCTGATAACTCTTGATAAATGATCGTGGTTCTGGGGATGTGACAGATGGAAGCTAACACCTTTCTCACTGGTTCACCTATAAAAAACATTCCATGACGAGGTTCTGGCGTGTGCACTGAAAACTAATGATTACCTCAACCGTCACATCTACGGCCTTGGCAGTAAGTGCTGCGATTTGCTATTACACGTGAATGTAGTTACCCTGGAAGAGAGCTGGTGCTGGATAACTGGACAGGCACCGATGCCATCTGACTGACACATTAATCCAGGATGTACTGGGTGCTACACTAGGGATCAGAGGGCAACCCAGCCCACTCTGGTGCCACACTTCATACCACTTTGGTGTCTTGTAATTTTCCCATGAGAGAAACTTGCCTCCCCATTCACATTCCTTCAAAAGCAGATCATACTGATTTTGGCCACTGTCTTCCAGCTGAAGACTCATGACTTTGTGTGTCTGAAAGCAAACACTGATGTCTCTGATGAAGGAAGATTAAATGAGATTTAATCCTTGGGAAGCCCAGGGGGCTGGCAGAGGGGTGGAGCTCAGTTTTGAAAAGACATTCTATTTTTCTTTGGTTCTTTGTCCCCTAATCAAATCAATGGAAACACACTTGAGGTAACTCACAGAGCAGGCGGTGGGAGTCTCCACGAGGCTCCTGTTCGTCCTGACTCTCTCCTGAGTGATGCCATCATCAGGGTGCCCAGAACAGTGGACAGTGTATGCCTGGGCTGCAAACAAGCGGGAGGCTTCACGCCTAGTGGAGGCCCACTGAAAGACACCTCCATCTGTACTGCAGCGCTGGAACGAGAGCAGCCTGGAGTCGAGCCACCGCTTCTCAGAAAACTTAGTTTCAAGGGGATTAACTATGGGCTAACCAACCATTTCTTCCCAAGATTTGGGAAGTGGCAGACTTCTTCCCAAGACTGCCACTGTGTTAAGATGTAATTAACTCTCAGGAACTTCGATGTTTTCTCTCTACCGTGAAACTGTTTGATTTGAGTGCCCTGCGTCTGTCTACAGCATAGGCCAGGTACTAGAGGGGTGATGTGTACACGTATTTTATTAAATTTTTTAATATCTTTTTTTTTTTTTTTAAGGCCACACCGCGCAGCTTGTGGGATCTTAGTTCCCCAACTCTGGATTGAACCTGCACTCTCAGAAGTGAAAGTGCCAAGTCCTGGCAACTGGACTACCCGGGAATTCTCAAATCCAAATAACAGACACGTCTGAACTGTCACAAGCTCATGACTTAAATTTAAGATTCCTGAAGCCAGGGATGGAAAAACAAGCAGGTCACACAAGGACACATGAATGAAAACCAAACCCACTCTGTCCTCTGAGTTGGTGATACTAACTAGTTATACTAGACAGCGATACCAACTAGTTACCACTCATCCACCCTCTAACCAAGAACACAGGACTCGAGTGGGAATCTGAAGAAGGCTGAAGAATGTGAGTAAAAATGTGGCAAATTGGAAATGCCAGAGCAGAGAGTTGTTAAGAGAACGTGGAAAGGAGGTCATGAGAGCTGTCAGCCCAGACCCCTGGTGGCACCATCGTCCCGGTGTGACCGCTGACAGTGGCTGACAATAGTCAATGGCTGAGGCACCAGCCCACTTAGCAGCCAGACCTATGGAGCGCCTGGTTCCCACTCTGGATGGCTCTCGGCCCTTCTCAATCAAATGCTCATCTTTATAGTGAGGCGCTCTAGTACCACTTCTCAGTCACAGAGAGAGTACTCCCTTTTGATCAAATGAAAGAAACCATACACGAGGCAAACAATGGCCTTTATTCCCTGCCTTGTTTGAACAATGAAAATGATGTGCACTATGATCTCAAACAAAATCTTGGCTATGATAGAGCCATAAAGACAGCCTGTACTTGGGATTACAACAGTCCAGATACGTCTGGAGGCCGCAGCTGTGGGAGACCTCAAACGCTCCACTTTTTGTTTCCTGTTCAGTCCTACTTTCCACGTTTCTGTGCCTATGTCTGACTATAAAAGAGGCCACAGGAGAGGATGAACAGAGAGTTTTCTCCACCCTAGAATGTGTGAACTTTTCTGGTTCCAGTTCAGTTAAAGACACATTCCTTGTTTGCATCTAGTGGGGCAACCCTTACAAGTGAAAAATTATACAATCATCCACGGAGGCAGAGCATTTTCTTCAGAGAACAGGCAGTTAAGTGGGCTGCAGGGCTGCGTCCCTGACAGCAGGGTCTGAATCAGACCCATTTTCACCTCACCTGCTCTTTCCAGGAAAGCAGCCTGTGTGTCCCTGGGGCACCCGCAGGGATCAGTGGCACTGGGAGGGCTTCACCGAGCCCGCCTGGCCAGCACGGGCCACTTGCAGCTGAAAGGGCAGGGCTCTGAAGCCCCCAACCACACAACAACCCCCTCCACTGCAACCATTCAGAGAAGCCAGGCCTTATGACGGACGTAATCCTCAACAGCTTCCCCAGCAGGAAGGCTGGCTGGCCGCACAGACCTCTGGGCCTGAGCTCATCCCTGGAAAGGGTGTGAGACTAAGTCCTAGGAGGCTGAAAGACAGAAACAGCAGAACAAAAGGGATGCATGAGCCCCTGCAAAGATAAATGGAAGGAAAAGCAGGATAATTTGCTAAAAGGAAATGAAGCCAAAAAAAGAGGATCCAACTAGTAACCCAAAGACAAAGAATGAAGGTTAAGAGGAAGGCTTTTGGACATCAACAAATTCAGAGTGGCTACTCTGTCCTTTTCCTTTCTTGGAAAACTGAAAAAGAAAGAAGAGATAAAGATGAGGAGTGGAAGGGGGGGGGGGTAAAAGAAAGGAGAGCAGCGACTGACTGGCACGCAAAGATTCTATAGAATTTTATACCTGGAGCTCAGCTCTATCATGGTGAATTAATATCATTATTCTTATGAGAAACTCTAGGCTCTAATTCATTTCTACCACTCAGTGAATTCTGCCACTGAATGAGCAAAGACTTTCAAGCATGAGCCCAAGAAGAACCATCCATTGAGAGCCCCACTGCGATTTCTGAAGGAAGGGCTGCCATCCGGTGACCTGCTACCACTCTTCACTTCCAGAATCCACTTCAATCCAAATTAATTTTGGTTGATTAGCATTTTAAGAGGGCTTGTTAGGGGTTAAAATACAGCTGGACAGCAACAATTTTTAAGGAATCCCAGGGCTTGGAGGGATCCAAGACTGCTCATTGCCAGAAAGCAGGGCAATTTTCAAAGTAAGTAGTTATTTCTCTTCGGCAGGATCTCCATGGATGAACTATTACAAAGGAGGATTTTATTTCCTAGTGGCCAACAGTTTCTTGTGGCACTCCACTGAGAAGTCTGTTATCTACCCTGAGAAAACCATAAGTAAAAATGATACATACCTCCCAATGTTCACTGCAACACTCTGTACAATACCCAAGACATGGAAACAACTCAGATGCCCATTAACATGGATATGGAATGGATAAAGGATAAAGAATGGATAAAGAAGATGTGGTACATATATATAATGGAATATTACTCAGCCATAAAAAGGAACAAAATTGGATCATTTTTAGAGATGTATATGGACCCCAGAGTCTGTCATACAGAGTGAAGTAAATCAGAAAGAGAAAAGCAAGCATCATATATTAACACATATAGGTAGAATCTAGAAAAATGGTACAGAAGAACCTATCGCAGGGCAGGAATAGAGACGCAGATGTAGAGGGATATGTGGACACAGAGCAGGAAGGGGAGGGTGGGATGAATTGGGAAATTGGGATGTATAACCACTACCATGTGTAAAACAGACAGCTAGTGGTAACCTGCTGCAAAGCACAGGGAGCTCAGCCTGGTGACAGCCTAGAGGGCTGGGGTGGGAGGGAGGTTCGAGAGGGAGGGGATATTGCATACATATAGCTGATTCACTTCACTACACAGCAGAAACTAACACAACATTGTGAAGCAACTGTACTCCAATTAAAAAAAAAGTCTGTTCTTTATACCCATTTGTTCTATGGTAGAAAATGGTAGAAAAGCCATAGATTTAGAGGCTCTGATCTGTGCCTCCATCTACTTGCTCACCCCATGTGTTTGTTCCTGACATTATGCTCATTTTACAGAGGATGAAACTGAGGCCCAGAGAGGTTTCGGAACTTGTCCAGTTACTCAGTAATGGTAAAGCTGGAATTCCCAAGACACCTATACCTGATGCCAAAAGCCATTTGCAAACCACCCACCCAGTTCCTGGCACACTGTACATCCTCAGAGGATCTACATGCTTCCTTTAAGGTCAGTATTTCGGTAGAGCCTGTGAGAATTACAATTCCTTAGTACACTGTCCTGACTGTAATTGTTTAATCACAGATCATTTTCACAATGATTTGTGCATGCTATCCTGCATACAGTTTAAATAAACCAGATTCAAGTTTTTGCAAATGGTTTTCTACAATATACCTTAAAAAATGGTGAATCCATTAGTCCAAGAAGTTTAAAAAAAACCAATCTGGATTTTTATGTTTCTACTCAAAGCAGTATTTATCACATGTGAAAGTAGAGGAGGTTGGAGTTGTGTTTTCCAGACATTTGGCAGCTCATTTTTCTCTCGTGCCTATGACTAAAACCAGACTTGCAAATTTAAAATATGATTATCATTTTTTTTCCCAAAACAATTTAAACAAAAGAAGCTGCAAATCTACCCACAAAAACACTGCTTTAAGCAACTTGAATGAAGAACTGGAGAGAAACTTAAGATTCAAAATAACAAATAAAATAACAATATAAGATTCCAAACAAATGAGATTTTTTTCCCAAATTTGCCTTAGGGTGGGGGGAGAATGAAGGATATAAAGCTACAGCCCTGAAAACAAAGTTACCTGGCCAGTAGTAAGTGCCTTGTAGACTTTATCTAAAAGGACTGCCACCAATAGGAAGGAAAGAAATGAAAACTCAAAAATGTTTGATGGAAAAATTAATTTCCTCCTAACCACATGCTAAGGATAGGAACACACAACATTATTTAAACAGATCTCTGAAAGAAAAAAGGAGAGAGATGATGTCCTGGTGAACTGAGTTTTGGCATTCAGAGGCATTTTTTCACATTTGGCATTTTGCTCTCTGCTCTCCCACTACCTTCTTCGCCTGTTCTCAAAGTTGTATCTCATTTGTAAATGTCATCACCAAGGACATTTGGTTAAGTGTACAGAAAGCATGAGCTGTTCAAAATCTAACACTAAAGCTTATTTCATGATTGTCCTGGGGAACTACAGAAGCAGAATAATCCAGACCTGTTCTCTGAATCAAACACAAGAACCCTTTTGGGGATCAGTGTAATCAATCAAAAGATAGGTTATTTCAAATATCTATTTCATGCACCTAACAATTAACACATTATCATTTATACTGCCAATTAAAAACCCTGTCAAGGTGATTTCCAATTTCAAAGGTGTTTTAAAGGGAATGTAAACACACTGCCTGAGAGCCCATGTGCCAAGCGCTGTGTGAGGTATTTCACATAGTCATTTCATTTGAAGTCAAATTCTACCTGCTTCTCCTCAAGCCCGGGAGAGGTGGTACAGGGAGGAAGAAAGAACACTGGACCAGAGGCTAGATTCTGGACCCTGCTGAACACTGGAGTGGGTAGCCACTCCCGTCTCCAGCGGATCTTCCCGACTCAGGGATTGAACCCAGGTCTCCTGCATTGTAGTAGATTTCGTTACTGTCTGAGCCACCAGGGAAGGCCATTTAAACTCTGAGTCTCCAAATTTCTCATCTATAAAATGCTAGAGTGAAACCTGCCAGACCTACCCTCCCAGGCTGTGTAAGAATTCATTAAGGTATTGGATTTGCTAGTATCCTCCTGAGAGCCAAGATCAGTAAGAATGTAAACTATTATTATACCCCAGGTCACGTCAAGGCTGGACTCTGTAGATCTTTGAACAGGGCTCCATCTCTCGGTAATGACTGTTTTTTACAGTCTACAGTGTAAAGAGGGGCTTCCCAGGTGGCTCAGAGGTAGAGAGTATGCCTGCCAAAGCAGGAGACATGGGTTCGTTCTCTCGTCCAGGAAGATCCTCTGGAGAAGGAAATGGCAACCCACTCCAGTACTCATGCCTGGAAAAACTCCATGGACAGAGGAGACAGAGGAGCCTGGTGGGCTACAGTCCAGGGGGTCGCAAAGGGTCGGACACAACTTAGTGACTGAACAGCAACAACAGTGTAGAGGGATAAAGAAGTGGAAAAGCCTCAAAGATGGTTCAACAGCAGCAATGGCATCGAAGTTCAAAGAACTATCTTGGATATTAAGTTGAAAGTATTGATGTGGCAATGAATCGATGGAAAAATACAGGCAAATAGCCAAGGCTTTGCTAGAAGGGGGGGCCAAGAGAACACAGGGTTCAGAGTCAGAGACATGGGTGAGCAGCACAAGCACCAGGATTTACTGATGCTCTAATTTTAGATAATTCTCTAATAGTTTATTTTTCTGTTTTTTGGGGGTTCCTTTTAACCTTTTATTACACAGAAGTAGAGATAATAATATAATGAACCTCCATGGTGCTACCCACCACCTAGCTTCAATAGTTATCAACTCACAGCCAAGCTTGGTTCATCTGTCAGCCAGCCTCCTTTCCTGGATTAGTTACCTATTATTGCATTAGTTATCTACTATTGTGTGACAAAATACTTCAAAACTTAGTGGCTTAAATATTAAGTATTTATTCTCAGGAATTTGGAAGCAGCTGGGTGGCTCTGGCTCAGGGACTCTCAGGAAGCTTCAGTCAGAACACAGGCAGTGACTGCAGTCTTCTGAAGGCTTGACAGGCTACAGGAGGGGTGATAAGCTGTAGTCCTCAGGCCAAATCTGGCCTACTGCCTGTTCTTGTAAATAAAGTTTTATTGGAACACAGTCTGTTCCTTTCATTCCCATACTGGGCATGGCAGCTTTTGCTCTATAATAGCAGGACTGAGTAGGTTCAAGAGAGACTCTATGGCCCACACACCTAAAGTATTTACTATATTTTTACAGAAAAAGTCTGTCAATTCCTGGATTAGACTATGTGCTTCAAGATGGTTTGTTCACGTGGCTATTGGTGGTCAATCACGTTCCTAGTCTTGTGGGCCTCTCCACTGGTGGCCTGAGTGTTGGTCTGCAACTTCAGGAATCCCCCAGGTGACTGGCCCCCTTTCATGGCGGGCAAAGAGAGACCAAAGAAAGGGGAAGAGCAGTCCAGACTGCTAGGGGGAAGTTTTAATAAACAAAAGAAATTACATACAAGGATTGTCTTGGATGGCTGCAAGATCTCTGCATCCACCCATCAAAACCTTAAAAATGAATATAAAGGCTTTCACTGGGTTCAGTCACAGCCACAAGACATGACTCCCTCAAGGCTGCATCCCTGAAACCACTCCCAGTGTGGGAATGGTGGGCAGAACGTACACTCCAAGGACGGGGGAGGGCTGAGGAGCCTCGACTGCCTACATCCACCTCTGGGGCCAACCAGCAGTTGTGTCCTCTGGATGACCTACCTAATGTAGAGTGTTCTCACAGCATGGCAGCTAACTTCCCAAAAGCAAATGATCCACAAGGGAGAAGAGGGCAGAAGCCACAATGTCTGTCTTATGACCTAGCCTCAGAAGAGACATACCAACACTTCTGCAGTACTCTACTGATTACACAGACCAACCAGAGTAGAGGGTTGGTGGGGACTCCCAGGGTATGGACACCAGGAGGCAGGGGTCACTGGAGACCACTTTGGAAGGTAACAACCATGGCTAATGACCCTTTCCTTAGACCGTACAGTCTGCCTTTGGGACAGGGTCTTTTCTACAGGCTTTTCAATTTTGCCATTTGACAATCATATGAGTTACGGGACTTTCTGATGCTCCACATTTTTGTGCTTTGACCATTCCATGTCCTCGATATTTGCTGCTGAATTTTAATGTCTGTACTTTAATTTTGACTCATTATGAATTCAGTAGAATTAACTACTTATATTCTTAGAGCTGTTATCAACATGAAATGGTTACCTTCCTTTAGTTAAATATTTCAGGACGTCCTTAAATCTGAATATTTCCTGTTTTCTGCATTCTATTCTTAGGAGAAAGAAGCAAATCACTATATATCCTACTCTAACGTATTTACTTTAAAGGCTCAATTTCCAAGGCTCTCAATCACTGTATTTCCAGCCCAATCTCAGGTTTACATTCACTATATGATACGATATTCAATCATATCCCTGAGGTTCTGTAGCATTGGAAATCCATGCAAAATAATATTATTTATTATATTTAAAAAGAGGTTTTCCATTTTAACAGTTTACTAGTAATTAAAAATGAAAGTAATTTTTAAAAGAGCCTATGGCTTCCTGACACAGTAAGAACTCAATGATGGTTTCCTAAATCCCAAATCTAACACACAGAGGACAACTTCAAAGCCAAAGGACTACAATTTAATAACAGAAAAAGGCACAAAGGGATGAGGCTGTGGCCCATCATCTAATTACTGACTCATTCATTCAACAGATATGAATTCTGTGTCTGAAGTAATCCTGTCTCTAAGATGCTTCTAGTCTGGTAGCCACAGAAATATATCTTTGATCTTAATAAAGCCAATAATACAGTCTTTTAATATCTTAGAACAACAAAGTTACAGTAATAAAGATAGTATGGTACTGGCACAAAAAACAGAAATATACATTAATGGAACAGGATAGAAGGCCCAGAGATAAACCCACACACCTGTGGTCACCTAATCTATGACAAGAGAGGCAAGAGCATATAGTGGAGAAAAGACAGTCTCTTCCACGTGTGGTGCTGGGAAAACTGGATAGCTACATGTAAAAGGATGAAATTAGAACACTCTCAGACATCATAAACAGAAATAAACTCAAAATGGATTAAAGGCCTAAATGTAAGTCTGGACACTATAAAACTCTTAGAGGAATACATAAACAGAACACTCTTTGACATAAATAGTGGCAAGATCTTTTCTGATCCACTTCCTAGGATAATAAAACATAAAAACAAAAACAAACAAATGGGACCTAATGACACTTAAAAGCTTTTGCACAGCTAAGGAAACCATAAACAAGAAGACAGACAACCCACAGAATGGGAGAAAATATTTGCAAATGAAGCAATGGACAAAGGATTAATCTCTAAAATACACAAACAGCTCATGCAGCTTAATATCAAAAAAACAAACCAATCAAAAAATGGGTAGAAGACCTAAATAGATATTTCTCCAAAGAAGACATACAGATGGCCAAAAGGCACATGAAAACATGCTTAACATCACTAATTATTAGAGAAATGCAAATCACAATTATAAGATATCACCTCACTCCAGTCAGAATGCTGCTGCTACTGCTGCCAAGTCGTTTCAGTCGTGTCCGACTCTGTGCGACCCCATAGACAGCAGCCCACTAGGCTCCTCTGTCCCTGGGATTCTCCAGGCAAGAACACTGGAGTGGGTTGCCATTTCCTTCTCCAACGCGTGAAAGTGAAAAGTGAAAGGGAAGTCGCTCAGTCGTGCCCGACTCTTAGTGACCCCATGGACTGCAGCCTACCAGGCTCCTCTGTCCATGGGATTTTCCAGGCAAAGTACTGGATTGGGGTGCCATTGCCTTCTCCACCAGTCAGAACAACCATCATCAAAAAGAACTATAAACAATAAATACTGCAGAGGGTGTGGAGAAAAGGGAACCCTCTTACACTGTTGGTGGGAATATAATTGATACAGTCACTATGGAGAACAGTATGGAGGTTCCTTCAAAAACTAAAACTAGAACTACCATATGACCCAGCAATCCCAGTCCTGGGCCATACCTGGAGGGAATCATAATTCAAAAAGACACATGGACCCCAATGTATACTGCAGCTCTGTTTACAATAGCCAGGACATGGAAGCAACCTAAATGTCCATCAACAGAGGAATGGGTAAAGAAGATGTGGCACATATAGATACAATGGAATATTTCTCAGCCATAAGAAGGAATAAAATTGTACCATTTGCAGGGATGTGGATGGACCTAGAAGTGAAGTAAGTCAGAAAGAGAAAAACAAATATTGTGCATTCAGGCATTTATGTGGAATCTAGAAAAATGGTACAAATTAACCTATCTGCAAAGCAGAAGTAAGACAGAGATGTAGAGAACCAAGGTATGGACACCAAGAGGGGGGAAGCCAGGTGAGATGAATTGGGAGATTGGGATTGACATACATACGCTACTATGTATAAAAAAGATAACTAATGAGAACAGTGGAGAAGGAAATGGCAACCCACTCCAGTGTTCTTGCCTGGAGAATCCCAGGGACAGAGGACCCTGGTGGGCTGTCATCTACGGGGTTGCACAGAGTTGGACACAACTGAAGCGACTTAGCAGCAGCAGCAATGAGAACCTATTGTATAGCACATGGAACTCTACTCAGTGCTCCTGGTGACCTATATGGGAAGGAAATCCAAGGAAGAGGGGATACATGTATACATATAACTGATTCACTTTGCTGTATAGCTGAAAATAACAGAACACTGTAAAGCAATTATACTCCAATAAATTTTTTAAAAATACATCTTAGAACATTTGTTTTTTTTTTAAAAAAATAAATAGATGCATTTCTAACAGCCCACGCATTTATGTGGAGAAGGAAGACCTGCCCTCACACATGTGGGCCCTCAAGGCAGTATAATCACTAATCTAGTATAGAAGCTGAGACTGGAACTCTAAGAACTTTTAATACCTTACCAGAAAACATCTTTCTTTTCTTTTTAAACATGCAGTTCTAAGCATTATGAAATTTCTAGAATAGTTTATTATAGGGTGAATTTTTTTCTTTACAAACACAGACATATTTTAATGACATACGGTCCAAAGCACAGGGCATCACTCCCATAGCACAGTGAACCTGCGGCCCTTCTCTGTTGAGGACTGCTCTGCTCCCAGGCCCTTTCTGCCCTCACTGCGGCTCATCAACTCATACGGTGACTAGGAAGATGCTACATTTTATTCTGTTTCATGGCTTATTCAGTAATTTCCAGAGGAAAAAATAAATCTGGTCCTGATTTAGCCATGTCTTTTACATCTGTGGGAATAATCAAATATACAAATGTTAAATTTTTCCCAGAGGACTAGGAAATGAGAGTAAGTAGCAATTTATATAGATTGTTTACTAGGGAGACAGAAATGATCAGAGGCTTTCTTGGGCTTTCGTGAAGCATCTTATTCTAGTGTCTGGATGCCTTCATGCACTTTAAAACATTTTTTCTTCAGTCAGAGTAAAAACTGCAGAGGGGAAAAAAAAACCCTAACCAACAGTGGCAGGGACAGGATTATTCCAGAGTCAAGCAAAAACTACTTCAGAATTCTATCTGGCTTGATTCAGGGTTATTTTATGGTCTCTTTGGGAGCTACCCTTTTTACTGATATCAACCATAGTCGGTCCTTTCAGAAAAAGTAGGATTTGGGCTTCATCAAGGCTAGGCATGGAGTCCTTCTAAAGTGCTCTCATGTAATTCCTCAGAATGTATTCCCTTCCCCAGTGATCCCAGAAAGGCATATGACCTAACTGTTTCCATTTTTGCCCGAGCACCTATTTTAAGATTCCTCTTTTTTTGTCCAAGGACATCATTTGTCATTTACCTAATGTATTAGCTTCTGAACTATGTATGAGTCAACAAACTCAGTTTGATTAAGTGGAGATTTAGTCAGAGCTGGCTGAGGGGACTTGGGTATGAAAGGCGTCACCTGGCCAAGGGCAGAGGGGTAGATACACAGAAGTGGATGCCAGGCCCCTCTGTCACACGCCAGAGGGGGGCTCTCCGGGGAGGAAGGGTCTGAGCAGCTGGCGGTGCCTGGGGTCACTGGGTGGTCAGGGTTACGATACAGGGGGATGCTTGGGGATCCATGAGCAGTGTGACTCTGTGAGACCCAAGAGTAAGAGGAGACCTGCTTTGGGGTCTCAGTAAGAGGTACATGAACCAGTGTTAGTGCACTAGTTACCGTGAAGACAGTTATCATTTATGAATTGGAGAGCAATGCACCATGTGAAAAATCAAATGGCTAACAGAGCCCACCTCCGAGCGCTGCTATCAGGAGTCGCAGCCCACGTGGAAGGCTTAGAAGAGTGCCTGGCTCAGCTGTCCTCCCATTGCTTGCTGTCTGCTACCACCCTCGGTCATCGTCACTGCCCGGCTGTGCTCTTATCATGAAAACAGGCGGGGCTGCTGCAAAGGTGGAAGTGACGCGCCATTCCCTCTGGTTTCTTGGCACCGTTTCACCAACCGTTTCACTCCTGGTTTGCCCAGTGAGTCAGGGCACCCAAGCCTGAGGTGGTCCTCCTCCGTCACCAAACTCATCTCCCTGCCACTGCCCTGCTTCACATGGGTGTGTCACACTGTGTCACTGCTGCCTCACTCTGCCCGTGTGTGCAAGGGCCATCTGTGGAGACTCCGAAACGGGGGGTCAACCCACTTGCCCTGAAGCTGCACGAGGCTGTGAGACAAACTCCGGACATGGGAGAGAGGGAGAAGCCAGCTCAGAGGGTCTGCTGGAACTGTGGACTTCAGTTTACCTTTAGGTCGCTTGGGCTCAGGAAGCTGGGGCCGACTCGGCGCCCAGGGAAATGGACCATCCCCTCCCCAACGATGGAGGCTTCGGCACCAACTGCCTCCATAACTGGCTCCTCAGCAGCCAATTCTTTATCTGGATTCAATATTTCCTTCTGAACGACACGTTGGCAGACCAACACGTGATTACATACTCAATTGTCAGATACTTTAACATCCTCATTCCTCACTGTGAAACTCCTAACTTTCCATTAAGAATGCAGATCTCATTACCACACCTTGAGAGCACAAATAGGCAAGGAAAGGGAAGTTCAGAAGCTCCTGGGAAACGTCAGAAATGGCTTAAAAACACGCAACCCTAGAAAACAAAAATGTTACTTTATGCAGGCTGGCCCAACCGGCCAGCTGGTCAAAGTCTCACATCTGGTTAGAACCCTGGAGGGCCATAATTCACATCGTGGCATCTTCTTCAAGTCCTTATTTGTTCTTTCAACTGATTTCTGAGGCTGTTTTCTTTCTCAGAGGCTCCACTGGACCAGCTCCCGGGCTTTCCGTGGGCGCGTGGCTCCTGAGAGGGCGGTCTGCCCAGAAGGATGACTGTACTGAGGATGCTGTGTCCTTGTGCTCCAGGCCAGCCAGGGAGCAAATGGTACCTGGATAAGACTCCTTTCTATTTTTAACTGGATCTTAAAAATTACTGAGAGTTGAATACATCAATTTGAAAAGAAATAAAAGGGCATCACTAGGCTGATATTTACTGTCTAGAATTCTCTGTAAAGGTCTCACCGACTGAAGTCTAATCATTTCAAGATGCCCTTTGCAAAGCAAACAATTTTATTTTCCCCAGTTTGCCTCTCACCTTCAAGTATAGCTCATTTGCTTATGTATTTAGAAATGCCACAGTTTCCTATCTGATGCTGAGAAAAGAACTGCTCTGGGTACCCTTGTTCTCCATGCGCACTCCCCCACTCCCCGCGGCCCCTGCCCCGTGAGCTAGAGGAACAGCCAGGTCCATAGAGCACAGTGGGTCCCCCAGTGGGTCCACACCTCCCGCGCTGGAATCACTTGGGTGTTCACTAAAACATGCACGTTTCTGGCCCACGAGTCCAGCCTTTTATTTTATTAAACAAAAATCTGAGGTGTGAATATGCTACCTGACTTATTCCTGGGGCAGAACCTGACTCAGAATTTGCTCCTTCTCAGCATTCACCTGGCGGTACTTGGGATCCAGATTTGCTGGGGGCTGGGGTTGAGGAGAAGGTTCCTGGAGAAAAAGGAAGGGTCTTTTAAATGTAGGTAATCTGGGTCCACCTTAGACTTAGGGGAACAGAATCTTCATGGTGTGGTGCCTAAAAATATGTTTTTTGTTTTTTTTTTTTTGGCTGCACCACACAGCTTTCGGGACCTTAGTTATCCTACCAGGGGCTGAACCCTAGGCAGTGAAAGCTTGGAGTCCTAAGCACTGGACCACCACAGAATTCCTAACACATGCGTTTTTGAAAGTTTTACTTTCAAGATGTACAGCCCAATGTAAGAACTTTCCAGGGCTTCCCTGGTGGCTTAGTGGTAAAGAATCCGCCTGCCAATGCAGGAGACACAGGTTTGATCCCTGATCCATGTAGACCCCCCCTTCTACAGAGCAATGAAGCCCGCGTGCCACAACTATTGAGCCCGTGCTCCAGAATCTGAGAGCCGCAGCTGCTGAGCCCACACGCGGCAACTACTGAAGCCCATGCACCCTAGCGTCCATGCTCCACAACAAGAGAAGCGGCTGGAATGAGAAGCCTGCACACTACAATTACAGAGCAGGCCCCGCTCTCCGCAACTGGAGAAAAGTCCGTGCAGCAAGAAAGACCTAGCACAGCCAAAAATAAAATAAATAAAATTACACGTAAAAAAAGAACTGTCCAATGACTTAAATTTCTCAATCACGTTTTGTCCATAAAATGGAAATGGAATTGAAAAGTAGCAATTCAAATATAAATTAAACACAATATAATAATTATTCATGAATGACCTTTCCTATTGACAAGTCTGTTGTCAATTTCTGGTCACTTGACAGTGAAAGAGTCTGGCGACTGGCTCGGCATTAATGAGATTTATTCTTAAAAATGTTTTCCATAACTCCACTTCTGATCAGGGCCCAACTGACCAGAAGTTGTGGCAGAAGCCCTCCTCTCTGCCTTTAGTCCACGGCAACAGCCCAGTGAGGTGAAGCTCCACTTGTTTACAAAGCACACAGGTAAACATCGGAGTGAAAAAGAAAAAGAAAAACTCTATATCCTAGAAATGACATCAGTTGGGCAAGTAAACTAAAGACATGCCACTGAATTAGAGTTTTTGAAAAGCACAAAATGGGTGACCTTCCACACCTATGACCTTCCAGAACCTCCGCACAGTGAGACTAAAGAGGAAACATGATGAAAATCTTTGTCTCCAACTGGCAGCAGCGTGAGCTTAGTGACCCAGGCAGCGGTGTCAACCACACAGCAAAGCCCTGGGCCAGAAGGAGACAAGAGAGCAAGAGAGGACCTTCTGCCCAGGTTGTACTCTGGATGGTTTTTAGTCTCAGATTATAATTTTAATGAAAACCAGCAGGGGTGGGAGGTCGGGAGAAGGATGCTTTTCCTGGGTTTGCAGTCCGGGCCCTAGGAAACCACAAGTACTCAACATGACTCCCTCCCTACTTGGATCCAAGACACTGGAGCTGCATCTGCACAGATTATGTCACCTTCAGGGCAAGCAGAACACCCTCTATGGAGGCATTTGATACATATACTGAGTCAACAGGCCTCCCAGGTGGCGCAGTGGTAAAGAATCCATCCTGCCAACGCAGGAGACGCAGGAGATGCGGGTTCAATCCCTCGGTCAGAAAGATCCCAAAGGACAGAGGAGCCTGGGGCTACAATCAATGGGACTGCAAAGAGTTGGACACAACTGAGCACGTGTGCACACACACACACAGAGTCAACACCTCCTGGATATCTCTGTTCCACCAGAGACTTAACAGTAAAATCAACACCAAAATCACATTTTCCTAGGGATGTTAATCAGAGAATCATGTCTATGGTCCTCTGGAGAAAAGGCCTCAGAGAGGCTTAAAATCACTTACAGGTTTTCATCTTTTAAAAAAATAGACAACTTTAGGTTAATGTTTCACTTCTCAATGAAGATGAGAGTAAACCAAACTCATCTTTGACTTTGGACTTTGCTTCACTGTCAGCTAGGTAGTATCTGAAGGTGAATCCAGGAGCCGAGAGGACTGGGGACATTACTTAGTCACATCCATAGTAAACACTAATATCCATCAATCCCTCCAAAGCAAATATGACAAATCTGAAGTAGGACTTTCAGGTAAATATGTTTAGTAACATGAGACGTGCTAGTCATCTCCAGCATTGAGAAAGACCCTTTGCTTTTTAGAACAAATTCATGGCAGGGTGAAATCCTAAGTGAGAGGAGAAGAAAGCTTAACTAACATGAAATAAGACCTCCTTGACCTGGAGGAAAGGTGTGTACACAGCCAGCCTGCCCCAGTCTATGAAACTTCACTAGAAATGGAATCAGTGGAGAAACCTGATTTACCAAAACTCTTCCACAGACAATGCTGTTCAATTAAAACAATTTCTGCTTACATCACCCCTAAAAGTTTTGAATGCCAAATGCCCTCCCATACAATTTTAAGCTGACATCTAATATTTCATCATAAATTAAAATAGCTGCAAAATATATTTTCTAGCATACTGTGAATATTGACATTTTAAAAGTAAATTCTAAGGTCACTCTTTTAAAGGTATCCAAGAAATGCTTAACATTATAGTGATGTGATATCCACCACCATCCATTCAAGAGACACAAATATACTCCTAATGATAAGTAAAAATTTTGTTTTTCCTTTTCTCCTTCCTTGAAGTACTATTTTCTTTCTACTTCTTCCAAAGAATCTTAGCCTAATCAAATATTTTTTTGCTTGAAAGTCTTTATCAATCACTTTTTAATACTTTGCTGTAATAATTTTATGCACAAAATGGAAACTTAAGAAGATTTTAAAATTTCCTATGAACAGAAGTCTCAAGATAAATATTTAAAGTTTCTTCTGGTCTGACTTATCATTACAATTATTATTAGCCAACCCTCAGCATGAGAGAAAATAATAGCAAATGAAACAACTGACCAAGGATTAATCTCCAAAATATATAAGTAGCTCATTTGGCTCAATACCAGAAAAACAAACAACCCAATCAAAAAGTGGGCAGAAGGCTGAAACAAACATTTCTCCAAAGAAGACATACAGATGGCTAATAGACACATGAAAAGGTGTTCAACATTGCTCGTTATTAGAGAAATGCAAGTCAAAACTACAATTAAGTATTATTACCTCACACGGGTCAGAATGGCCATCATTGAAAAATCTACAAACAATAAATTGTGGAAAGGGTATGGAGAAAAGGGAACCCTCTTGCACTGCTGGTGGGAATGCAAAATGATACAGCCACTATGGAAGACGGTATGGAGATTCCTTAAAAACTAGGAATGAAACTACCACACGACCCAACAATCCCACTGCTGGGCATATACCCTGAGAAAACCACAGCTGAAAAGGACACATGTACCCCAGTGTTCACAGCGGCACTACTCACAATAGCTAGGAATGGAAGCAACCTGGACACCCATCAACAAGTGAATGGATAAAGAAGTTGAGGTACATACACACAATGGAGTCTCACTTAGCCATCAAAAAGAATGAAATAATGCCACTCGCAGCAACATGGATTGACCTGGAGATTATCATTCTGAGTGAAGTAAGTGAGACAAAGACAAATATCATGTGCTATCACTTGTATGTGTAATCTAAAAAAAAAAAATGACGCAAGTGAACTTATTTGTAAAAATGAGAAACAGACTCATAACCATAGAAAACAAACTTACGGTTCCCAAAGGGGAAAGGTATGGGGGAGGGGTAAATAGGGAGTCTGGGGCTGAAATATATTCATTACTATATCTGAAATACCTAACCAACAAGGACTATACTGCGTAGCAAGGGAAGTGTGCTCACTATTCTGTAAGAACTTAAAGAATTTGAGAAAGAACAGATGCATGTGTGTGTATAACTGAATCACTTTGCTGTGTGCCTGAAACAAATGCAATTGTTAGTCAACTATATCCAAATACAAATGAAAGAAAATAAACTGGAATCTTCTATACTTACTTAAACTGGTTAACTTCAAGGCTGCAGGAAGTGCTGAGCCGCAATTCTCCGATTTATGTCTCCTGGCATTTGCTAAAGAAATACATTCTTATTCTCAGGATAGCTGCCCTTACCTGCTGCTTGAGCGCCTCCAAAGATTCAAATTCCAATCTGGCCAGTTTCATCTGGATATGCCGTGGCTTATCAGGTATGGCAAATGCAAGGATGAACTTCAAAGCCAGGAGCATGTGCTGCAAAGAAGAAAGAGCACACGTTGCCGGGACACACTGGACCATGTGGGCAAGGAGACAAATTAGCACCTAAACACTGTGATCCTGTTTATTAATCTTGGGTCACTTCTAACTAATGGCCTGTGATGAATCACAGATCAACCAGGTCCATAACTTATATTTAATTCACCCTACTGTGGCCACTTAATCATTACTGACTTACTTTGCTTTCTTCTTTTAAAATCAGTTATTCCCTTAAAATGATACCATATGCTAGGCTCAATGAAAAATGAAGTTTGTTCTAAAAAGTCTACCACAAAATGCATTCTTATACTTGTGTCTTAATTCCCAGTGTATTTAGGGTGCCACACATGCAGTCACACGTTCCTCTCTGTGTAACCACACCCTCCACTGTGCTGTGCTTCAGGCTGAGTTACATGGAACATGCATATGCCTTAAACAGCAGGGGCCTTGAGTCCTCTGCTTCCCCAGCAGTGTCTGCTGCAGTGTCTTTCATGAAATGACAATCAATAAGTATTGATGAGCTGACTGACTAATGTACTACCTTATGCTGCAGGCTCCATATATTGTGAGGCAGAATACAGACAGGTAGAGTATGTCCTCTCCCTTTATAACACGGGAAACTTAGAACCTGGCTATTTTATTTCTCTTCTCTACCAACGCCATATAGAGGTTCTCTAAAATAATCATATAAGGTTTGTGATTATGCTTCTTTCTCTGCAGAAATAAGCCAGCAGGGACCACCTCGTCTGCTAAGTCTGCTGCTCAGACGTGCAGCCTCGACTCAAGTGTTTCTCTAATGCTGCCATCGTCTTGTGACCCAGGGCCAACACCCACAGAAACCTGAATGATTGTAAGAATAAAGTTGCCTCTTTGATGATGGCATGAATTAGTAAATATCAAAGGCTATAAAATAAAAATTCAACGTAGGTATTAGGCATGAAGAAAATCAGTGAAGGAGAGAGAACAGCCTCTAAGATATGTTGCACTGAATAATTAGCAGAAAAGACAGTTTAAAAAAAATAAGTGATTTCTTTACTGTGATATTTTCAAATGAGGGATGAAGGATAAATAACATGTGGATATCTCCTGGGAGAAGCATGAACTAATGGAGGAAATCAGCATCACGCCAGAACAAGCAATTATTCAATACAAAGACTTGAAAACCGGCAGAAGCCCAGGGCAGGCCGGGGACTGCCTGGCATTAACAGGAGGTCTGGAGTGGACTAGGGAAGGGTAGTCTTCTCTGAAATGTGACTGTCATGACCAAAGAAGGCATTGGAAGATACTGACTAGGTGTCTGGAATGTGAAAACAAGGAAATAAAACAGATGACATCATGTGTTGCAATTCTGAACCAAGTGAATTAACAGGAACCTGGATATAATCTACAAATAAGAAATGAATAATTCAGAAAGAGCTATACTGTGTCATTATTTCATTCCACTGGACTACTGAGATATAATTTTATATAAGACTTAACCTCTTTAGCAGAAGAATTAAGACAGGAAATCGCCTTTATTTTTTATAAATGGCGTGGTGTGCCCTCAGGTTGCCAGAGCCCCACCATGATCCAGGCATGGGCCCAGCTCCATTTCTCCTAACAAGTCTGTCCCCATTTTCTCTTCTTTGGAGTCTCAGTAGGAATTACTGAGAAAGAAGACCCTGCCAAGGTTTTCCCTGGCACACAGGGGACTTGTGAGATGTGTCAACTCTTCTTTGGGAACCAGGACCAGCTACTGGGAGACCAGGAAAGGCTGCCACAGACCTTGGTCCTCATGGTTTCCATATGCTGCTGCTAAGTTGCTTCAGTCATGTCCAACCCTGTGCGACCCCATAGACGGCAGCCCACCAGGCGTCCCTGGGATTCTCCAGGCAAGAAGACTGGAGTGGGTTGCCATTTCCTTCTCCAATGC
This sequence comes from Bubalus kerabau, assembly GCF_029407905.1. Classification (NCBI taxonomy): domain Eukaryota; kingdom Metazoa; phylum Chordata; class Mammalia; order Artiodactyla; family Bovidae; genus Bubalus; species Bubalus kerabau. The sequence goes on from NC_073643.1 coordinate 17,068,175, forward strand.
ATGAAAGTGATAAATGAAAGTGAAGTCGCTCAGTCATGTCCGACTCTTAGTGACCCCATGGACTGCAGCCTACCAGGCTCCTCTGCCCATGGGACTTTCCAGGCAAGAGTACTGGAGTTGGCTGCCATTGCCTTCTCTGGGTTTCCATATGAAATGTCCATAAAACTCTCTTGAATTGAAAAGAACTTGATACTGATTAGACAATACTAGTTAAAACAGGAGGTCATTTTAACATGGTTAACACACTTACATAGCAACAACCTTTGGGGTTCTCTATAGTGAACCACTCAAAGGAGAAAGGGAAAGATATACTCATCTGAATGCAGAGTTCCAAAGAATAGCAAGGAGAGATAAGACAGCTTTCTTAAATGAACAATGCAAGGAGAGATAAGAAAGCCTTCCTAAGTGAAAAATGCAGAGAAACAGAGGGAAACAATAGAATGGGAAAGACTAAAGATCTCTTCAGGAAAATTAGGGATACCAAGGGAGCATTTCATGTAAAGATGGGCACAATAAAGTACAGAAATGGTATGGACCTAGCAGAAGCAGAAGAGCTGAAGAAGAGGTGGCAAGAATACACAGAAGATCTGTACAAAAAAGGTCTTAATGACTCGGATAAACATGATGGTGTGGTCATTCACCTAGAGCCAAACGTTCTGGAGCATGAAGTCAAGTGGGCCTTAGAAAGTATTACTACAAACAAAGCTAGTGGAGATGATGGAATTTCAGTTCAGCTATTTCAAATCCTAAAAGATGATGCTGTGAAAGTGCTGCACTCAGTGTGTCAGCAAATTTGGAAACCTCAGCAGTGGCCACAGGACTGGAAAAGGTCAGTTTTCATTACAAGCCCAAAGAAGCGCCATGCCAAAGAATGTTCAAACTACTGCACAATTTCACTCCTTTCACATGCTAGCAACATAATGTTCAAAATCCTTCAAGCTACGCTTCAGCATGTCCTATCTTTTTGTCTTTTCATACTGTAAAGCTATGACCAACCTAGACAGCATATTCAAAAGCAGAGACATTACTTTGCCAACAAAGGTCCATCTAGTCAGAGCTATGGTTCTTCCAGTGGTCATGTATGGATATGAGAGTTGGACTATAAAGAAAGCTGAGCACCGAAGAATTGATGCTTTTGAACTGCAGTGTTGGAGAAGACTCTTTATAGTCTCTTGGACTGAAAGGAGATCCAACCAGTCCATCCTAAGGGAAATAAGTCCTGAATATTTATTGGAAGGACCTATGCTGAACCAATACTTTGGCCACCTGACGTGAAGAATTGACTCATTGGAAAAGACCCTGATGCTGGAAAAGATTGAAGGCAGAGGAGAAGGGGATGACAGAGGAGGAGATGGTTGGATGGCATCACTGACTCAATGGACATGAGTCTGAGTAAGCTCTGGGAGTTGATGATGGACAGGGAGGCCTGGAGTGCTGCAGTCCATGGGGTCACAAAGAGTCGGAATGAACTGAACTAAGGCTTCAACAGTACATGAACTGAGAACTTCCAGATGTACAAGCTGGATTTTGAAAAGGCAGAGGAATTAGAGATCAAACTGCCCACGTCTGTTGGATCATAGAAAAATCAAGAAAATTTCAGAAAAATATCTACTTCTGCTTCACTGACTAAGCTAAAGCTTTGACTGTATGAATCACAACAAACTGTAGACAGTTCTGAAAGAGATGAGAATACCAGACCACCTTACCTGCCTCCTGGGAAACCTGTATGCAGGTCAAGACGCAACAGTTAGAACCGGACATGGCACACAGGACCGGTTCAAAATTGGGAAATGAGTATGTCAAGGTTGTATATTGTCATTTTGCTTATTTAACTGATATGTAGAATTCATGATGTGAAATTCCAGGCTGGATGAATTATAAGCAGGAATCAAGATTGCTGGGAGAAATATTAATAACCTCAGATATGCAGATGACACCACCTTAATGGCAGAAAGCGAAGAGGAACCAAAGAGCCTCAATGAAAGTGAAAGAGGAGAGTGAAAAAGGTGGCTTAAAACTCAACTCAAAAAATTAAGATCATGGCATCTGGTCCCTTCACTTCATGGCATAGAGATAGGGTAAAAATGGAAAGAGTAACAGACTTTATTTTTTTGGACCCCCAAAATCACTATGAACTGTGACTGCAGCCATGAAATTAAGAGATGCTTGCTCCTTGAAAGAAGAGCTATGACAAACCTAGACAGCATATTAAAAGCAGAGACATCACTTTGCTGACAAAGGTCCATATAGTCAAAGCTATGGTTTTTCCAGAAGTCATGTATGGATGTGAGAGTAGGGCAGTAAAGAAGGCTGAACACCAAAGATTTGCTGCTTTTGAACTGTGGTGCTGGAGAAAGCTCTTGAGAGTCCCTTGGACTGCAAGGAGATCCAACCAGTCAATCCTAAAGGAATTCAACCCTGAATATTCATTGGAAGGGCAGATGCTGAAGCTCCAGTACTTTGGCCACCTGATGTGAAGAGCCGACTCACTTGAAAAGACCCTGATGCTGGGAAAGACTGAAGGCAGGAGCAGAGGGCAGCAGAGGATGACATGGTTGGATGGAATCACAGACTCAATGGCCATGAGTTTGAGCAAACTCCGGGAGTTGGTGATGGACAGGGAAGCCTAGTGTGCTGCAGTCCATGGGGTCGCAAAGAGTCGGACACGACTGAGCAGCTGAACAACAACTCTACAGTGTACTTTCCTAAAAATACCCTATTAGAAAAATGCTTTTAAAAGCCCATATGCAGAGAAATCATTTTCTTTAGAATTATATTTTCAGCATAGGTTCCCAGTAGACCTACTTATTTCAAGCTTTTAACTTCCCACTGAACAGCTCTGGGGTCACGCTCTTGAAGAGCCTCCACAAGCCACACAGCCGAGCGTTCTTCACTGGCCCCGGCACCACTGAAAGCCAACAAGGAGGCAGCCCTGGGTGCATTCCCTCTGTTCACAACTAAGTGTCCTTAACTCTGCAGCAAAAGAGAAGATGTCTGGCTCCCAGTCTAGGTGGGGAGATGAGTAAAGACAGGCCACCATGTTGCCAGGTGGGAGTATTACTGCTGGGTCTACACTGGGACCAGGGGCACTTAGACCAGCAGGAATCCCAACTTTCACTAGGTCAGAGAGGGTTCCCTGAAGGGAGTGAGTTTGAGCAGAGACCCGACCGATGAGAAGGAATTATCTCAGCAAGGAGAAGGGGGCTGAAGTGTTTCCAGAGAGAGGACACACACATAAAGGGCTGGGGGTGCTGAGGAGAGAGGGGCTGCAGAGGCAACCGGAAGCCAAGTGACATGGGAGCTGCATAAACTGGCAGAGGAGTGAGGCTGCGCTGAAGGCATGAATGAGGATGACTCCATCAGACTTCTTTGGCTGTGGTGGGGGGGAGTGAACAAGTGTGCAAGTGCAGGCAAGTCAGCAGGGACACTGGAGTGTGTGGGAGAGCAGTGGGGCTGCAGCTCCAGGAATCACTGGGGGGCTTGTCAGCAGAAGACTCACCAGGTCCCCTTGACTCGTGCACTCAAATGATAAGCCCAGGCTGAGGGGCAGTTGAAGGGGAGGAGGGGTCTGCACGGGCTATAGATTTTTAGCTATCTGGGGGAGTGTCTAAATGCAGGTAGACATCAGCACGCGGTGTGATAGACGGGTCTCAAGTTCGTGGGAGGGCTGGAGACAGAGATCTGGGATCACTGATGTGTAGGCAAGGGGCCGATGAAGCCACGAGAGTGGACGAGTTGCCCAAGGCTGTGCGGTGAAGGAGAACAGATGAGATGCAGCGAGACAATGGCGGAGGATGGAAGCAGGGAACTGAAACATGAATGACAGGCAAAGGGGAGGGGTCAGCAAGAAGCCTGAGAGCAGCAGGCAGGGGCAGGCAGAAACCAGGCAGCTCCGGAAGGACGCACGCAAAGCGGAGAGAAAGTAGCCAGTCAAGGCGGGTGTTGGAAGGTCAAGTTTACACGAAGCCTGAGGAGGAACGTTTGGGGGTACCCAGCAGCAGCCTCGGGTGGCCCTGGTGGGAGTGGTCACAGAGGCAGGACTCAGAGGGCTGAGAAGAGCCTGGTGGGTGAGGCTGGAGGAGGGAGGGACCAGCGACAGGCTTCAGAGAGTCTGCCTGCCAAGGAGGGCTGAGGGCCGAGGGCCCATCTGGAGGGAGACCTGGGCTGGCCGGGGGTTTGCTCTTTAAAGATGTAAGTCCTCAACATGAGAGAGGCTTTGGGGCAGAGGAGAGAACGGCCAAAGCTGAAGATCCTGGAAGGAGTCCCAGGGAACAGAGCCAGGATGAATGCCAGGTGAAGGCTAGCCATAAACAGGGAGTCTGCACGGTCCCTGGCGAGGAGCGATGGGTGACCATGAGTGTCAACAGCACTGAAGGGAACACGTTTGAGACCACAGAAATTTAAAAGGCACTTATTGCTTAGAATATGCAACTTAATACTTAAAACGAGGATGGACAGGTGAGAATCACATGTAGGGTCCTCACTTTTTTTTCACAGAACTAATTGCAAATCATCAGTAAATATACTTTCCTCAAAACAGGTAATCACAGTCCTCAGCAGGGGGGAAAAAAGGGTCTCAAAGAACAAAATAAAAATGCCAGCTCTTTTAGCTAGACTGGAAAAAATATCAACATCTCCATAATGAAAGTTTGTTTGGATGGTGGCACTTTGGGTGATCTCTTTATCTTTAGTCTTTAACAGACATGCATTATTTTTGTGCAGGAAAAAATATTTACGTGGAAAAGAACACAGGGATTCTATTCCTCATGTAACAGATGAACTACACGGGCCCCACCCGGTAAACAGACCCAAACCATACAACCTGTAGTTCAGAGTCTGGCTTTTAATCTCGAGCCCAGGAAGCTGGAGACAGCAATCACTGTACATTCGTACAGTCTACAAATACACAGAGTGCACTGCTGCAGGGCCAGATTGCTTTGATGGTGGCCTTCTTTCACCTTATCTCTCAAAATCTTCTGAACGTCGATTATTCCCCCACTTGGCTACAGTTTCAGAAGTTCCACCTATTATAGATTTATTTAGATTAATGCGTATCATCTTTAAAAAGTGAAAATACTCTGGGAGGGTTAAGAAGCATCACCATTCACAAATTAATTAATTTAATTGGCTGGAGTTAGCAGACATTCAGAGAAGGCAATGGCACCCCACTCCAGTACTCTTGCTTGGAAAATCCCATGGACGGAGGAGCCTGGTAGGCTGCAGTCCACGGGGTCGCTAAGAGTCCGACACGACTGAGTGACTTCACTTTCACCTTTCACTTTCATGCACTGGAGTAGGAAATGGCAACCCACTCCAGTGTTCTTGCCTGGAGAATCCCAGGGATGGCGGAGCCTGGCGGGCTGCCGTTTATGGGGTCGCACAGAGTTGGACACGACTGAAGCGACTTAAAAGCAGCAGCAGCAGCAGACATTCTGGGGCTTCCCTGGTGGCTCAGCTGGTAAAGAATCTGCCTGCAAAGTGGGAGACCTGGGTTTGATCCCTGGGTTGGGGAGATCCCCTGGAGAAGGGCACGGCAATCCACTCTAGTATTCTTGCCTAGAAAATCCCCACAGACAGAGGAGACTGGCAAACTGCTGTCCGTGGGGTTCAAAGAGTCGGCCTAAGTACAACTAAGTGTCGCTAAGCACAGCACAGCAAACGTTCTCTCTCGCTGTATACTTCCCCACCCACCAACCCATGAGTGCTAGGAAGTGGGATGGGGAAGGCACCACCACAGTAGCTTCCACACAGGGAGCCAGCTTCAAGGAAGAGGGGTAAAGAGAAGCAGAGACGGTTATGTGGCAGCCTGGATGGGAGGGGAGTTTGGGGGAGAATGGATACATGTACATGTATAGCTGAGTCCCTTTGCTGTCCACCTGGAACTATCACAACACTGTTAATCAGTTATATTTCAATATAAAATAACAAGTTAAAAAAATTCATTGTGGGGAAGAGAGAAAAGCAAATGATTCCTTATTGGAAACAAATAGAAAAAAAGAAAGAGAGAAGCAGAGAGCAACCCACATTGTCTGAATGATCAGCAAAGGACAAATTAGACCCCACTTTCTTCTTATTGAGTTCTTATACCAGGATCCAGAATTCAAGATGAGCATCATGATAGATTAAGTAAGCTTTTGTAGTCTAGCCTAGAAACCTAAATAACATTTATAGCACTGTGTTTCAAAAGATCAATTTTTAAAATCTCGTTTATATTTTTCCCACAGAAACTGTGTTTCAAGGCTGGGAACTATTTTATGCTAACTGAACAGAGGAAAAAAATTGTAAAAAACATTTTAGCTATTTTTACTTGTTTTCATAAATAAAAGAAAGCCTAAGATAAAATACAAATCTGCTCAGATTTGAAGAAAAACACCCTAGAAATGAATAGCTGAGCTGGATTTTCATAGCCTGTCTGTGAAAAGAGAAGACATTTTGTGGGCCATGATTGTGATTCTTTGCCAACTATTCTCCTTTAAAGTGAAACTCACAAACTTTATTCTAAACAAAGTAAAGGAGAAAAGAAAAAGTGAGGGGTAGGGTGGGGCAATGGGTAGAATGCTGAAACTAACCAATACAAAGAAGTTGGCGACCCATAACAACATGCTTCAAATAGTGATTATAGCGTGTCTTAGCTGGGAAATGGAAAAGAACAGGCAGGACCAGAGAAAGTTGGTACTCAGAAGCTACACGCTATCTGGCGCCAGTGGTAAAGTTCTGCCATCGCCACGTCGCTCACCTGTGGTCACTGCAGGGCTGTCAGACTCTTGGGAGTCTAGTAGCCAGGTGCACAGTGAGCAAGTGGAACCATTTTTATAAAAACTAGAAAATTCATAATATGATCGACGGTAGCAGCTGTGTTTGTAGCAGTGTGCCCCAAACCCTGTGTCTGCTGACATTGAAAATGCAAATAGAGATAAATTCTTGGAATTCTGTAAAGTTAATTTGATTTCTACAGAGGTAGGTCTGCCAGGTTACCTCTTTTCATTCAGAGCCCACTGAATAAAAGAAAGTCCTTCAAAAAAGCATCCTCTCCTCATCATCAGATAAATTAAATGCCAAGTGCCAATTAATAAATGATTAATTAAACTGAGACTGAAAAAATTATTGAATCAAGCCCTTAAGGGAAAAAAACTCAGTGATTTTCATTTTAAAATGGTAGATCAAGCATGCACACGTCTTATCCTACCTCCCCAGGGTCTCCTGAAATGACAAAACATATAATCTAAAAAGAACAAGACTGGATAGCAAGATAATTTGCCAGAACTTCTGGATATAGGGCTTGTGGAATGGAAAGTGCTGCTCAAGTCTCCTGAGACAAAGGCAGGTCCTCCCAAAGGAGACTCAGAAGAAAACCAATGTGGGATTCAGCCTCACAAAAGGAAAGGATTGGGGCAGGGAGTTAGCACCAAAGTAAATGCATTAAAGAATTGCCTTCAGAAAACCTGGGGCCATAGGAGGTCCTTTCTCATGCTACCTTGTGAGACTGGTTCAAGGTGGCAGAGTAGAAAGATGTGTGCTCATCTTCTCCTGCGAGAGCACCAAAATCATGCCACCCTGTAACAGAGAAACCGCAAGTTCTACTGTTGAACTAAAGCCAAAGACTTGCCCTTTAAAGAAAACATGTCGTCTTCTGGGAGAGCTCCTTGGGTGGGATTGCCAGGCCCAAGAAAGTTGAGACCAAGGTCATACCAGACTCCTACTAAAGACTTGGCTGGCACAAGTGGGAGAAAATATCTACTCTCAGCTTCTCCTTCAAGAGTAGAGAAATGAAACATACATCAATGTTCCATCCTATCAAAGGAATTCCCTAGGAACTGGTTACTGTCTCAGTAGACTCAGAGCACTGGAGAGGATCCTTCATACTCTGTGCCTGGGGCGGGCGGGGGCAATGAGAACAAGAGAGAGATTGTTGAAAATACCAGAGAAACTGCAATACTAAAGTTAGACACCAGAGGGAGCAAGAGATTACAAACCCTTTTTTCAAAAGATAACAAGCAGACTTCTCTAACTGGGAAACTATATGAACAAATCCAGCAAAGACACCATCTCCAGAAAAGGTTTGAGACATTCCCAGAATCTCTAGTTGGGCTGACTAATGGAGGTCTCTGCCTGTACAAAGCTAGTCTGTAAATATTGGGAGAGGTGGCTGTTTTTTCAAGTGCCCAAATCTCAGCAAAATTGAACAACACCACAAACAGGGAAATATGACACAATAAAGAAAAATAATAAATCTCAAAAAAGACCCCAAAGAAACAGAAATCTATAAATTATATGGCAAAGAATGCAAAACAATCATCTTAAAGAAGCTTAATGAATTACAGGAGAACACAGATAAAAAACTAATCACAATCAGGAAAATGATGAATAAACAAAGTGAAAATATCAACAAAGAGATAGAAACTATTAAAAAAAATAGAGAACTAAACCAATTCTGGAGCTGAAGAATGCAATAACTAAATTGAGAAGTTCACTAGATGGGTTCAACATCAAACTTGCTCAAGGAGAAGAAAATAACCATGAACCCTAAGACAGGTTATCTGAATTACTGAGTCAGAAGAGCAAAAAGAAAGAAGAAAGATAGATGAAGAAAGCTTAAGATTCGCAGTGGAGGGACTTGCCAGGTGGTCCAGTGGTTGAGAATCCACCTTCCAGTGCAGGGGATGCAAGTTCTTTCTCTGGTTGGGAAACTAAGATCCCTTATGCCATGGTGCAACTAAGCCCACACACCACAGCTGATGAGCCCAAGCAACACAAGCAGAAAGAAGCGCCTGTGCTGCGATGAAAGCCTGCGTGCTGCAACGAAATCCCATGTGCCTCAACCAGGATCTGACGCAGCCAAAAATAAAACAAGTAAGTATTTACAAAAAAATGATACTTAATGTACATCAGCCAGGTCTCATAGTCTCCAAGCTTCAACAGTGTGAACCAAGAACTTCCAGATGTATAAGCTGGATTTTGAAGAGGCAGAGGAACCAGAGATCAAATTTCCAACATCCGTTGGATAATAGAAAAAGCACAAAAATTCCAGAAAAACATCTACTTCTGCTTCATTGACTACACTAAAGCCTTTGACTGCATGGATTACAACAAACTGAACAATTCTTTTTTTTTTTTTTTTTGAACAATTCTTAAAGAGATAGGAATAAGAGACCACCTTACCTGCCTCCTGAGAAATCTGTATGCAGGTCAAGAAGCAACAGTTAGAATTGGACATGGAACAAAAGACTGGTTCAAAATTGGGAAAGGAGTTATGTCAATGCTGTATATTGTCACCTTACTTATTTAACTTACATGCAGAGTACATCATGCGAAATGCCAGGCTGGATGAAGCACAAGCTGGTATCAAGATTGCAAGAAGTATGGATAACCTCAGATATGCAGATGACAGCACCCTTATGGCAGTGAAGGGTGAAAGCAGAGAGGAACTAAAGAGCCTCTTGATGAAAGTGAAAGAGGAGAGTGAAAAAACTGGCTTAAAACTCAACATTCAAAAAACTAAGATCATGGCATCTGTTCCCATCACTACATGGCAAACAGATGAGGAAACAATGGAAACAGGGAAAGACTTTATTTTCTTGGGCTCCAAAATCACTGCAGATGGTGACTGCAGTCACAAAACTAAAAGATGCTTGCTCCTTGGAAGAGAAGTTATGACAAACATAGACAGCATATTAAAAAGCAGAGACATTACTTTGTCAACAAAGGGCCGTCTAGTCAAAGCTGTGGTTTTTCCAGTAGTCATGTATGTATGTGGAGTTGGACCATAAGGAAGGCTGAATGCCAAAGAAACGATGCTTTCAAACTGTGGTGCTGGAGAAGACTCTTGAGAGTCCCTTGGACAGCAAGGAGATCAAACCAGTCAATCCTAAAGGAAATCAATTCTGAATATTCATTAGAAAGACTGCTGCTGAAGGTCCAATATTTTGGCTACCTGATGCAAAGAGCCAACTCACTGGAAAAGACCTGATGCTGGGAAAGACTGAAGGCAGAAGGGGAAGGGGACAATAGAGGATGAGGTGGTTGAATGGCATCACTGACTCAATGGACATGAGTTTGAGCACGTTCTGGGAGATGGTGAAGGATGGGGAAGTCTGGCATGCTGCAGTCCATGGGGTCGCAAAGAGTTGGACACAACTGAGCAACTGAACAACAATGTACATCAGCAAGAAGACCAATATATGCATCGTGGGAATCTCAGAAAGAGAAGAGCGAGAAAGAGGCAGAGAGCTTATTTGATGAAATAATGGTCAAAAACTCTCCAAATCTGAGGAATAAAATGGACATCCAAACTCAAGAAATTTAAAAGACTTCAACTAGGATGAACCCAAAGAATCTGATACTGAGATACACTGTAATAAAACTGTCAATGGACAAAGAGAGAATCTTAAAAGTAGCAAGACATGTGTCATGTTCAAGGAAGATCCCATAAGATTATCAAAGGAGTTCTTAGCAGAGAAAAATACAGGCCAAAAGGGAGTAAAATGACATATTTAAAGGGCTGAAAGTACAAACCTGCCAACCAAGAATACTATATCCTGCAAAACTATCTTTCAAAAATGATAGAGAAATAAGACCTTTCCAGATAAAAAAAAGCTAAGGGAATTCATCACCAACATCTTCCTTACAGGCAATGCTCAAGAGAGTCCATCAAGTTAAAAGAAAGAGTGCTAGACAGCAACACAATAGTATATAAAAATATAAAACTTTCTGGTGAAGGTAACACATTGACAAAAACAGTATACAGTAGTGGTGTATCACTTTTGACTCTGGTGTAGAATTTAAAGGATAAATTCATTAAAATAACTATAACTATAAAATTGTGTAATGAGGGGAAACATAAAAGAGTAGAGATTTTGTACATGACTGAAGTTTTTTTTTAATCATTTTTAGAATAGACTATTATAAGATTTTTTATGTATTCTCCATGTTAACCACAAAGAAATACCTATAGAAAATAGATAAAAGAAAAATGAGAAAGAAATCAAACCAAGATGCTACCAAAAAAACAGCAAAACACAAAGGAGTACATCAAGAGAGGAAAAGGACAAAATAACTGTAACCATACAGAAAACAATGAATAAAATTGAAATAATAATTTTGCTTCCACAAGTAATTACTTTAAAGGTAAGCAGACATTCCCCGATTAAAAGACATAGAGAAGCTGAGTGCAATAAAAAAGATCCAACTACATGCTAGCTCTAAGTGTCTCACTTTAGATATGAGAACATATATGATGAAAGTGAGAGGACAGAGAAGGATACTCCATGCAAATGGTAACAAGCAAAATGAACAAAGACAAACAAAAATAGGTGGCCATACCTACAAAACAGATTTTAAAGACTGAGACAGACAAAGAAGGGCATTATACAATGATAAAGGGTCAATTCACCAGACACAATAATTATATATTATTAACATCATAGTACCCACATATATGATGCAAAAATTGACAAAACTGAAAGAAAAAGTAGGCAGTAACATAATAATAATAGGAGATTTAAATACTCTGCTCTCAATAATGGATAGAGTAACAAGACATTAGAGCAATAAGAAAATAAGAGGACTTGAACAAACCTGTAGACCAACTGGACCTAACATGGGCAGAACACTCTGCTCAGCAAGAGCAGAACACATATTCTTCTAAAGCACACATGGAATATTCTCTAGGATAGATCACCTGTTAGGCCACAAAACACATCTTAACAAATTTAAGAAAAATGAAATTCTATCAATTATCTTTTTAGACAACAGTGGAATGAGTCTAGAAATCAACAGCAAAAGGAAAGCTGAAAAGTGAAGAAATGTTAAGTGAAAATTAAACAGCACACTCTTCAACAACCAACAATGGGCCAAAGAAGAAATCACAAGAGAAATTAGAAAAAATTTTGAGATAAATGAAATACAATATACCAACACTTAAATGGGATTCTGCAAAAGCAGAACTAATAGGAAAATTTATAGTCTTAAATGCCTTCATTAAAAGAGGAAATATCTCAAATCAACAACCCACTTTATGGCTCAAGGAACAAGAAAAAGAAGACCAAACGAAATCCAAAGTTATCAGAAGGAAGGAAATAATAAAGATTACAGCAGAAACAAATGAATTAGAAAATAGAAGGCAATAGAAAAAAAAAATCAATGAAACTAAGAGTTGGTTTTTTGAAAAGACCAACAAATCAACAAACTTTTAGTCTGACTAACAAAGAAGAAAAGCTCAAATAACAAAAATAAGAAACTAAAGAGGAGACACTACAACTGATGCCAGAAATAAAAAAGGATTATAAGAAACTACTACGAACAATTAGATGCCAAAGAATCTAGGGGAAAAAGACTGATCAACTCCTAAAAACATAAAACCAACAAAGACTGAATCATGAAGAAATTTTAAAAGCCTGAACAAATATAGAACTAGTAAAAAGACTTAATCAGTGATTAAAAAAACTTCCCAGCAAAGAAAAGCCCAGACCCAGATGGCTTTACTTAAGAATTCTACCAAATACATAGAGAAATTAACACCAATCCTTCTCAAATTGTCCCCCAAAAAGCTCAAGATAAACTAACACTTTCAAATTCATTCTCTGAAGTCAGAATTACTTTAATAATACCCAAACCAGACAAACATACTGCAAGAAAACTGTAGACTAATATTCCTGATAAATATTGATGCCAAAATCCTCAACAAAATGCTAGCAAAGTGAATTTAGCAGCACACTGAAAGGATTATACACCTTTATTTTTAGCCAAGTAGTTTTTATTTCTGGAATACAAGGATAGTACAACATATGAAAAGAAATCAATGTAATACAACACATCAACAGAATGAAGGGGGAAATGATCATTTCAACTGAAAGAAAAAAGCATTTGACAAAATTCAACTTTTTCATGATACATCATATTGACTGTATTCAATCAATAAAAAGAAAATAAGGAAAGTACCTAAACATAGTAACGGCCAGCTATGAAAATCCTATAGCTAACATCCCTCAATGGCGAAAAGCTGAAAGCATTTCCTCAAAGATCATGAACAGGGCAAGGATGACCTCTCCCACTCCTGTTCAACATATTACTGGAAATCCTCGCCAAAGCAATTAGGCAGCTGCTATAGAACACAGTATGGAAGTTAAAAACAGAATTAGAATATGATCCAGGAATCCCACTTCTAGGTACATATTCCAGAAGAAAAGAAACAGGGTGTTGAAGAGATATTTACATATCCACGTTCAATGCAGCACTAATCACTGCAATAACCAAGAGACAGAAGCAACCTAAATATCCATGGGCGGATGAATGGATAAAGAAAATGTGGTGCATATATATGGGGGATTATTACTCAGTCATTTAAAAAGAAGGCAGAGAGTTTCAGTTTAGCAAGCTAAAAAAGCTCTACAGAGATCTATTTTACAAAACATGCATACTGTTAACATCACTGTACTGCACACTTAAAAATGGTTAAGATGTTCATTGCAGCACTGTTTACAACAGCCAGGACATGGAAGCAACCTAGATGTCCATCAGCAGATGAATGGATAAGAAAGCTATGGTACATATATACAATGGAGTATTACTCAGCCATTAAAAAGAATACATTTGAATCAGTTCTAATAAGGAAACTGGAGCCTATTATACAGAGTGAAGCAAGCCAGAAAGAAAAACACCAATACAGTATGCTGCTGCTGCTGCTGCTGCTGCTAAGTCGCTTCAGTCGTGTCCAACTCTGTGAGACCCCACAGACGGCAGCCCAACAGGCTCCCTCGTCCCTGGGATTCTCCAGGCAAGAACACTGGAGTGGGTTGCCATTTCCTTCTCCAACGCATGACAGTGCAAAGTGAAAGTGAAGTCGCTCAGTCGTGTCCGACTATTAGCGACCCCATGGACTGCAGCCTACCAGGCTCCTCTGTCCATGGGATTTTCCAGACAAGAGTACCGGAGTGGGGTGCCATTGCCTTCTCCCCCAGTACAGTATACTAACGCATATAAATGGAATTTAGAAAGATGGTAATGACAACCCTGTATGCGAGACAGCAAAAGAGACACAGATGTATAGAACAGTCTTTTGGACTCTGTGGGAGAGGGAGGGCAGGGGATGATTTGGGAGAATGGCATTAAAACATGTATAATATCATATAAGAAACGAATCGCCAGTCCAGGTTCGATGCAGAATACAGGAAGCTTGGAGCTGGTGCACTGGGATGACCCAGAGGGATGGTATAGGGAGGGAGGTGGGAGGGGGGTTCAGGATGGGGAACACCCATGGCAGATGCATGTTGATGTATGGCAAAACCAATACAATATTGTAAAGTAAAAAATAAATACATAAATAATAGAACTAAAAAAAAAAAAAAAAAAAGAAGTAATTTGCCAGAAATGAGCTATTAAGAAGAGAAAAAAAAAATGGTTAAGATGCCAAATTGTATGCTAGGTGCTTTATGCACAGTTAAAAGATTCAAAGGCCAAAAATCCCAATGGTTTCCCCCCCCTCCCCCTGCTAAAAAGCCAAACAAGGAGCAGTGCTGATGTCCAGGGTGGCAGACACTCAAGTTCTTCAGACCGAGTGAGGCCAGTCAAATCCTTGGGTGGCCAGTCTGTTCCCTGCTCCTGAACCTTCCGGGACTCTCCTCATGTAGAATCCCCTACCAGGAGAGCCCTTCTGGGGAACAGACCTGCACACCCACGCCAGCAGAGGGAAGCCACGGCAGCTCCTGTCTCACCATCCCAGCCACCAGAGGTCTAGAAGGCTGAGGACCACTAATGCAAAGAGCAAGATGAACAAACAAGAGTTGACCCTTGAGGACAAAAGCAGACAGTTGGGGAGCACTTAAGAACTCGAAGTTTACTGCCCACAAGTGCTGTATGAAAAACAAAAATTATTCAAGGAGTTACTTTAGGAAAACGAAAATGGAATGAATCTAAGAGGACAACATGGAAAACAAGAAACAGCAGCATCTGACCATGACTTACAAGAGACTAAAAGAAAACAGGAGATGACCCTTTGGAGTTGAATGCTTAGGAGGTTCTTTTTTTAGAAGCAAATTATTAATCCTAGGGTTATATTTCCTTCTCTTCAGGTTCAATAACATGATTGGTTAAACAGTATATAATATTCATAACATTATAAATTTTCATTCTGTTTTTATAATCAACAGGGAGACAAATCATAGCCAATTATAATTATAATCTAGAGTATAAAAATAATAAAGGAGCCAGCAAAAATTGGGAGAGAAGAGGGCAGTGGAAGCCAAAGAAAGATTACCTAACTTAATAGTCTCATGTTCATGGAGAAGACACAATATTGCCTAAAGTTGACATATTAAGAGACACATCTTTTAATGAAATTTTTAAAGCTGTAACACAATCTCTATAATAATTTATAAAATAATACTATAATAAAAATTTAGAGGATAAAGTAGGAGATGAGATAAGTGGGCTAAATAATTCTTTTATAGCAACCAATATTGTCTAAGTTGACAGATCAGAAAAGGAAGTATATTACTGAAAGTTATATTGATGAATACAGGGGGAACCCAAACCAGAAACTGTTAGCAGTGACTGCTTCTGGGTAGAGAGAACAGGAATGGTGCAGGAGCTATTCACAATAGTCAAGACACATAAGCAAGCTAAGTGTCTACTGACATATGAATGGATGAAGATGTAGTACATACATATAATGGAATATTACTCAGCCACAAAAAAGAATGAAACAATGCCGTTGGCAGCAACATGGATGGACCTAGAGACTGTCATACTTAGTGAAGTAGGTCAGAGAAAGACAACACAGGATACTGCTTATACGTGGAAACCAAAAAAAAGGTTACAAATGAACTTATATACAAAACAGAAATAAAGTTACAGAGGTAGAAAATAAATTCATGGTTACCAGGGGGTAAGAGGTGGGGAGGGATACACTGGAAGATTAGGATTGACACATACATACTATTAATATGTAAAAAATGGCTGAATAATGAGGACCTATTGCATAGCACAGGGAAGTCTACTCAATCCTTTATGGCCTATATGGGAAAAGAATCTAAAGAAGAGTGGATATATGTTTACGTGTAACTGGTTTACTTTGCTGTACACCTGAAACTAAGACAACACTGTACATCAACTATACCCCGCCCCCCGATGATGATTTCTTTCAGGGTCTTCAGGCCCTAACCCTGGTGAGTTGCTGCCGGAAGCTGAGAGGCGCAGTGCCTAGGACCCCAGCACACTGCTCTCCCGACCAGAGTCTCTGCCAGGGGCACGGAGATGTGCGCACAGGGCAGGACTGGGAGCTGCCGCCGTCACAGACGGCCCGGGCCTCTGCTCGGCCCACTCGATCAGTCAGGTGAGGGAGCAGGGTGTAAAAGGCTAATAGAAAGCTGAATCTCAGGGAAGTGGACAGGGTAAAAAGCAATAGGAAAATGTTGGGAGAACCAATTAAAACAAAAAGATAAAAGTAGTTGATTACTATAAAAACATGAAAAGTTTTTTATCTCCTCTCCCTCTGTCTCATCCCTTAACACGTTATTGACCAGAGATGTATGAATACCACAGGCATTGGTTTCCACAAAAATCTCCTGGTCAATCACATGTTAATAATACAGTGGTTTGAAAAAAACATGCCAATTAAACTAAAAGCATAAAAGGAAATAATTTTAAGGGTTACAAATAAATTAAGCTGAACACCTCATCAGCTTTTCCCTTTAAAAATATAATCTCCATTGTCGGGGCCTGCGAACAGAAGACACTCCTTGTGGGTGAAGGACACAGACTGCTGAGACTGTCCTTTGTTGCTGGGGTGAAGAAGCTGGCTTTCCAGGCTTTGGCAATCCCTGTGTCACCAAAGAACACATCTACCCAGTGTGAAAGCTCGTTGCCCTTGAAGTGATTAATTGATAGGCTCTCTGAGTTTCTCTCAGCTCTAAAGTCTGTGCGTTTCCCATATACAGCTTGTAAAGCTTGTTCTCTTCCCGATCAGAGGTACACTTCATGCACAAAGCTGGTTCTAGGCCAGATTTGGTGATTCTGAAAGGAAGCGGAATCTGCAGGAGGGTTATGTTTTATTTGGAGTTTGCTTTGTTTTTTCAACAATTATTTTGATCACTTGACAAGTAAAAAAATTCAAGCAACAGTTAATAACTGTGTGCCTGCAAATGCTAACCAAGGCCTGTGAAGCAAAGTGATACCCTGAGACTGTGGTTTCATTTCACTATATACTTACTTCATCTACATTAAGTGGACCATCAAGTGAGAAATGAAGTCACGCTGGAGAGACACACAGTGTGTGTCCCTAGACATGAGACGCAGGGGCCAGCCTCGGTGCGCTCGACCACAGGGTGGTGGCTCTGCCACAGTGCAAGGTGGAATCAGCCTCCTGGAGTCACCTGCCTGAGGCCTGGCTGGTCAGTGAGAGTGGACCCAGCAGCCCTGACTGCTCACCTGGCCCCCTCAGGCAAGGAGGGCAGGCTCAGGAGATCAGGTGGTGCGAAGTCTGGCAGGAAGGTGTAGTCTGGAGCCAATTGGGCTATCCTTCCTTCCTGGCCTCCCCAAACACTGCTTATACTCAGATACACACAGGTACAGTGCACCCTGGAAGAATCTCGAAGCTGGGTGGAGGCAGGGGAGTCTCCAAGGCCCAATGGCAGGGGGGATTTCAAGCCACAGGTACAAGGGGGAAAAACAGTTCTTCCCCTTCACTGAGGGGGTGGCAGGATGTGTTCACAGCTACAGCACAGACGTGACATGAGCCTGTGACCCCTGAGATGGGTCTTCATTCACAGACTTTTTCTTCTTTCATCTAAGTCCTTTGTTGTCTTCCTAGTTTCTACCGCCCCTGCTCTAACTCATATGCTGTGGCCTTGGGAACAATTTGTTCAGTGCAGAACTAAAATGAATTAATAACTAGTCATATTTAATCACACTTCCTTGAGTCCCAATGTAAAGTGAAGATACATCTTCACTACATACAAGGGAAGATAGCATTTCTTTAACTCTGTTGGGCAAAAGCTCTCTCCCTTCTCGTCAGGTCCACCTGCCTGCTTTGAACTGGTCTGAATTTGACAAGGCCCTGTGTGAACTTGACCTCCGCAACATGCCCCCTCCAGGGGGTGAAGCTACTATGTACTCTCGGCCAGGATCTCTGGAAGGTTCATGCCTCTTCCTTCTTCCCTAAAGCATCACTTTCCTTTACTCCTACCACACTCTGGTCATTATGAAGCTCAATCAGGCATGTACAGGAGTAAACAGAAGCTACAGCTTTCATGTAAGGATCCCCTGGTGGACAGTGATGCCTGATGCTGTTATCAGGTATGCACACACTTTAGAGTTCAAACAATCTGCAAGTTTTTAAAGTTACCTCAAGGGCCAGAAACTGACCTTCCGTGACTATGTGTCACAGCTGAGAGCAAAATTCTAGATATTCCTTTCTACAAGGCACTTCTTCTCCCCGTGGGACCCTCCTGGTGGTGCCCTGTGAACGCACAGCGGCCACGGCAGAGCACATGCTTGGGGACCGGGCAGACCTACATGCAGACACCTCCCACAGGCTACTGTGCACGTCAGAGCTCCGTGGGAGCCTTGCTCTCTTCAAGCAACAGAGCACCCTCACACCCGATGTGTGCTGAGTAGTCAACACATAGAAATGCTAATTCTTGGGGACTTCCTTGGTGGTCCAAAATTGGGAAAGGAGTATGACAAGGGGTGTATACTGTCACTTTGTTTATTTAATTTCTATGCAGAGTACACTGTGCGAAATGCCAGGCTGGATGAATCATAAGCTGGAATCAAGCTACCCAGGAGAAGTATCAATAACCTCAGATATGCAGATAATACCACTCTAATGGCAAAAAGTGAAGAACTAAAGAACGTCTTGATAGGAGTGAAAGAGGAGAGTGAAAAAGCTGTTTTAAAACTCAATATTCAAAAAACTAAGATCATGGCATGCACTATCACTTCCCAGCAAATATAAGGGTAAAAAGTGGAGGCAGTGACAGATTTTTCTTGGGCTCCAAAATCACTGTGAGTGGTGACTACAGTCATGAAATTAAAAGATGCTTGCTCCCTGGAAGGAAAGCTATGACAAACCTAGACAGTGTATTAAAAAGCAGAGACATCACTTTGCTGACAAGGGTCTGTCTAGTCAAAGCTATAGTTTTTCCAGTAGTCATGTACAGATGTGCAAATTGGACCATAAGGCTGAGCACCGAAGAATTGATGCTTTTGAACTGTGATGCTGGAGAAGACTTTTGAGAGTCCCTTGGAGTGCAAGGAGATTCAACCAGTCAATCCTAAAGGAAACCAACCCCGAATATTCACTGGAAGGATTGATGCTGAAGCTAAAGCTCCAATACTTTGGCCACCTGATGCAAAGAGCCAAGGAGAAGGGATAACAGAGGATGAGATGGTTGGATGGCATCACCAACTCAATGGACATGAGTTTGAGCAAGCCCCAGGAGGCAGTGGAGGACAGAGGAGCCTGGCGTGCTGCAGTCCACGGGATCACAACAAGTCGGACGTAGTGACTGAACACTGGTAGTCCAGTGATGAAGACTCTGTGCTGCTTGGACGTTCTTGGTGGTACAGTGGATAAGAATCTGTGTGCTTCCTCTAGAGGGGTACTGGTTTGATCCTTGTTCAGGAAACTAAGACCTCACATGCTGTGGGGGGCAGTCATAAATGAATGAATGAATGAATAAATAGGGCCTCTTTGGTGGCTGGGTGGTAGAGAATTCACCTGCCAATGCAGGAAACACTTGAGTTCAATCCCTGGGTTGGGAAGATCCCAGATGCCACAGAACAGCTAAGGCCGTGGACCACAAGTACTAAGCCTGTGCTCTAAAGCCCAGGAGCTGCAACTGAGGCCCACCCACTCTAGAGCCTGTGTTCAAGAGAAGCCACCAAAATGAGAAGCTCTCCCATTGCAACTAGAGAGCAGCCCCCACTCACCACAACTAGAGAAAAGCCAGCACAGCAATGAAGACCCAGCACACCCATAAATAATAAAATTATTAATAAATAAATAAAACAGAGCTCAGTTTTGGCCGTTTAAAAAAAAAGAAATGTCAATTCTTTCACTTCAGGTGTACAACAAATGATTCGGTATTTGTATACACTGCAAAATGATCACCACAGTAAGTCTAGTTACCATCATCACCATGCATAGTAATGAAATGTTTTTCTTATGCCGAGAACTTGTAAGATTTACTCTCTTATGCAATACAGTATTATTAACTATTGCCACTACCCTGTACATTACATCCCCATGACTGACTGCTTTTACACCTGGAATTTCTTGCCTTTTGACCCCTTCAACCTGCCTCTTTGGCAACTACCAGTCTCTACAGTTCTCTACATCTGTGAGCTTAGTTTCTGTTTGTTAGAGTCCACATACAAGTGAAACCATACAGTATTTCTCTTTCTTTGACTTATTTCACTTAGCATAATGCTATCAAGGTCCATCCATGTTGTCACAAATGGTAAGATTCCATTCTTTTTTATGGCTAAGAGTATTCCATTCATGTGTACATGTGTGTTCTTTACTCACTCATCTGCTGACAGACACAGGTCGTCTAAGATCTCACATGCTGTGGGGGGCAGTCATAAATGAATGAATAAATAAATAGGGCCTCTTTGGTGGCTGGGTGGTAAAGAATTCACCTGCCAATGTAGGACACTTGAGTTCAATCCCTGGGTTGGGAAGATCTTGGCTATTGTAAATAATGTTGCAATGAACACAGGAAGGCATATATCTGAATTAGAGTTTCTGTTTTCTTTGGATAACTATACAGAAGTGAAACTGCTGGATCATATGACAGTTCTATTTAAAAGTTTTTGAATAATCTCCCTACTGTTTTCCATAGTAGCTGCACCAATTTACATTCCTACCAACAGTGCAGGAGGGCTCCCTTTTCTTCACACCCTCTCTAGCAATATTTATTTGTAGAGTTTTTGATGACGGTCATTCTGACCAGTGTGAAGTAATATCTCATTGTGGTTTTGATTTGCATTTCTCTGATAATTAGCAATGTTGAGAACCTTTTAATGTGTCTGTTGGCCATCTGTATGTCTTCTTTGGAATTTATATCTTCTGTCCATTTCTTAAACTGGATTGTTTATTTTTTGCTATTGAGTTGTATGAGATTTTTATATATTTTGGATCTTAACCTCTTACCAGATATATGATTTGCAAATATTTTCTCCCATTCAGTAAGTTTCCTGTTCATTTTGTTGATGGTTTCTGATGCTGTGCAGAAACTTTAGTGTGAAGCAGTCCAATTTGTTAATTTTTGCTTTTGGTGTCAGATCCAAAAGATTCTTGACATTACCAAGACTGATGTCAAGAAGTTCACCGCCTGTGTTTCCTTCTAGGAGGATGCCACTCTCTTTTACAGTTTCAGGTCTTAGATTCAAGCCTCTGATCCATTTTGAATTAACTTTTGTGTATGGTATAAGATAATAGTCTCATCTTATTCTTTTGAACGTGGCTGTCTAGTTTTTCCAACATCATTTATCTGAAGAGATTGCCTTTCCCATTGAGTATTCTTGCCTCTTTTTTAAAAAATGATCTTATTTATTTTTGGCTGTGCAGGGTCTTCATCTGCTGTTCAGGCTTTTCTCATGTTACAGTGTGTGGGGGTTACTCTCTAGTTGGAGTGTCTGAGCTTCTCAGTGTGGTGGCTTCTGTTACAGAAAACGGTCTCTTAGGGCATGCAGGCTTCAGTAGTTGGGGCACATGGGCTCAGGGCTCAGCAGCTGTGGCCCCCGGGCTCTAGAGCACAGGCTCAACAGTTGTAACACATGGGCTTAGTTGCTCTACAGCATGTGGGATCTCCCCAGATCAGGGATTGAACCCTTGTCTCCTGTACTGGCAGGTGGATTCTTTACCACTGACTGAGCCACCAGGGAAGCCCTGTTCTTGCCTCTTTGTCATAAATTATTAAACACACATGCATGGATTTATTTCAAGGCTCTCTATTCTGTTCCACTGATATGTCTGTTTTTAATGCCAATACCATACTGTTTGATTACCACAGCCTTGTAATATAGTGTAAAACCAGGGGCTATGTAATGGCTCTAGCTTTGTTCTTTCTCAAGATCGCTTTGGCTACAGTCTGTGAGATAATAGAAAGAATATATTTAGTCTCTGCCCCTGATTCCTGGCACAGAGCTACTAAAACCCTTGTAACTTCCTATATTTTAAGAAAACTAGGAACATCTCTTTTTCAAATACCGACCTTTGACCTGTTTCTGACACAGCGCTCCTAAAGCCTTTGTAATTTCCGGGGTGGCAGGAGTGTCTCTTGCTCTATTGAGATAATTCTGGATGTGCTGCTAGATGCTTCCTGGGTGAAGATTGGCCACCAGAAGGACCAGGCTAATATTATAAGATTGGAATTTTCAGTCCCACCTCTCATGCTCTTGAGAAGGGAGAAGGGCTGAAATGGAGTTAATGATCTGTCATGCCGACGTGATGAAGCCTTCCTATAAGTACATGGTTTGGAGAGCTTCCAGGTTGGTGAACATACAGAGAGACTAGGAGGGCAGGGTACCCGGGGAAGGCATGGAAGCTCCACTCCCCTTTCCCACCTACCCTGCACTGTGCATCTCTTCCGCCTGGATGTCCATCTGTATTCTTTACTACAGCCTTTCATAATAAACCAGTAAATGTACGGAGACTTTTCCTGATTTCTGTGAGTCACTCTAGCAATCAATCAAACTTGTGGAGTGGCTGGTGGGCACCTCCAATTTATAGCAAATAATTCAAAGGTACAGGTACGAAACTGGACTTGAAGCTGGCACCTGAAGTTTGAATGTCCAACCTGTAGCTTATTGGTCAGAAACACAGCTGATATCCTGGGCTTTTGATTAGTGTCTCATTGTTGCTGTTGTTCAGTAGCTCAGTCGTGTCTCATTCTTTGCGACCCCATGGACTGTAGCCCACCAGGCTCCTCTGTCCATGGAATTCTCCAGGCAAGAACACTGGAGCGGGTTGCCATTTCCCTCTCCAGACTCATGTCTGAAGTGTGCCTTAATGGGAAGTTTTGATGGAATGAGCTGTAACTAGTCTTTAGTGGTTCCATACAAATTTTAACATTTTGTTCTATTTCTGTGAAAATGTCATTGATATTTTGATAGGGGTTGCATTGAATCTGTAAATTGCTTTGGGTAGTATTGAGACAGGCTGGGACCTGGGACCCTTTGCCAAAATGCTCCAATGCTTATACCTGGACAAACATTTCAAGAAACTAAATACAAAGAAACTATAAGGGACTAAAAACAACTGGATACACGCACAGTTGGGGCAAATTATGGACAAAAAGATACGCAAAGACCAAAAAAACCCAACTGCCACTTCTGAAGAGCCCTGAGCAAAAATAGGGTGTCAAAAGCAAAAGGAGGGTACTGCGCAAGCCCCTTGCACACAGCACCACCAACGGGGTGGGCAAAACACCTAAGCCACCTCCCCAGCCCAACCGCTGGACACATCCTTACCCTCACCCCATATAAGGAAACAGTTGCCCCACCTCGAGGGAGCAAGGGAACCTGTTGTTTTTACTCCCTCCTGCAGCTACAGGAGCCCCAATAAAGTGTCTTGTGAATTTCCTGTCTGGCCTCTAGTCAATTTCTATTGATTGGGGAAGGCCAAGAACCCTGGTAGGGATCAGAATGGACATTTTAACAATATAAATTCTTCCAATCCAAAAGCATGCAATAGCTTTCCATTTATATTTTCTTCAGTTTCTTTCATCACTGTTTTATAGTGTTTCAGTTCAGTTCAGTCGCTCAGTCCTGTCCAACTCTTTGCGACCCCATGGACTGACTGCAACACGCCAGTCTTCCCTGTCCATCACCAACTCCAGGAGCCTACTCAAACTCATGTCCATTGCGTCGGTGATGCCATCCAACCATCTCATCCTCTGTCATCCCCTTCTCCTCCCGCCTTCAATCCTTCCCAGCATCAGAGTCTTTTCCAGTCAGTTCTTCGCATCAGGCAGCCAAACTATTGGGAGTTTCAGCTTCAGCATCAGTCCTTCCAATGAATATTCAGGACTGCTTTCCTTTAGGATTGACTGGTTGGATCTCCTTGCAGTCCAAGGGACTCTCAAGAGTCTTCTCCAACACCACAGTTCAAAAGCATCAGTTCTTCAGTGCTCAGCTTTCTTTACTGTCCAACTCTCACATCCATACATGACCACTGGAAAAATAGTTATAGTGTTTAGTGTATAGGTATTTCACCTCTTTGGTTATAGTTATTCTTTTTGATGCACTTGTATATGGGATTGTTTTCTTAATTTCTCTGATAGTTCATTGTTAGTATATACAAATGCAATGTATTTTTGTATATTTACTTTGTACACAGCAACTATACTGAATTCATTTATTAGTTCTAATAGTTTTTTTTTTTATAGAGTCTTAAGGTTTTCTATATATAAAATCATGTCATCTGCAAACAGTGACAGTTTTATTTCCTCCTTTCCAATTTGGATTCCTTTTATTTCTTTTTCTTGCCTAACTGCTCTGGCTAGGGCTTCCAATACTAAATTGAATAAAAGTGGTGATAGTTGGTTGTCTTCCTTGATTTGTTCCTGTCACCATCAATATGACATTGGTTGTAGGCTAGTCATATATGACCTTTACTGTGTTGAGATGTGTTTCTTCTATATCCACTTTGTTGAGAGTTTCTACACAAATGTTGAGAATTCATCCACTCATCCATTCATCCACAAATGGATGCTGAATTTTGTCCAATGCTTTTTCTGCATCTATTGAGATGATCACACGGTTTTATCTTTCATTTTGTTAATGCGTTGAGTGATTTGAACCAACCATGCATATTGTAATATATCCCATTTAAGCAGGGTGCATGCTCTTTTTAATGTATTGTTGAATTTGGTTTGCTACAAGGATTTCTGCATCTATGTTCACTGAGGATATTGGCCTGAAATTTTCTTTTCTTGTGGTGTCCTTGTTTAATTTTGGTATCAGGGTAAAGCTGGTCTTGTAAACAAAGTCTGAACCATTGTCTCCTCTTTACTTTTTAGGAAGAGGTTGAGGATTGGCATTAAATCTTCTTTGAGTATTTGGTAGAATTCACCAGGGAAGCCATCTGGTCCTATACTTTCATTTTTTGGGAAGGTATTTGATTACTGATTAGTATTCTAGTAACTGGCCTCCTCAGATTTTCTATTTCCTCATGATTCTGTCTTGGAAGGTTGTGTTTTTCTAGGCATTTATCCACTTCTTTGAGGTTGTCTGATTTGTTGGGAGTACTGGGGCTGGAATTTTTGGTGAAACTGTAGCCCTTCCTACCAACCTCAATGTAATCCTTTTCTTTATCTGATATGAAGGGGCTATTCAGCTAATTTTCAGGTCTTTTTCAGAGGGAACTGTTTCATATGTAGCTATAGATTTGGTGTGTCCATGATAAGAGGTGAGTTCAGGATTTTCAGAGTTGATATTCTTGAACCACACTCTAGAAATGTTAATTCCTAAAGTGAGTATTTTACTATTTTGTCAAATTGGACTCTCTGACCATCTTCAACTCATTTTGGGACTGTAGACTTCAGTGGTAGCAATTTAACTAGCTATTTTGTTGAAGACATAAACTACTGCAAAGAATGTTAGTGTCCTACAATGGAGCCTCCTAAAAATCAGACGGTATCTATATATAAATGAAAAGACAAAATAACTCCACTTAATTTTGCTCTTTTATAAGTCTTCATTACAATTCAATTAATACTGCTTATTTGGGTAGCTTAAATGGTAAAGAATCTGCCTGCAATGTGGGAAGCCCGGGTTCAATCCCTGGATTGGGAAGATCCCCTGGAGAAGGGCATGGCAA
This sequence comes from Bubalus kerabau, assembly GCF_029407905.1. NCBI lineage: Eukaryota > Metazoa > Chordata > Mammalia > Artiodactyla > Bovidae > Bubalus > Bubalus kerabau. Next base: position 17,093,997 of record NC_073643.1, read on the forward strand.
CCTACTCCAGTATTCTCTTTCCTGGAGAATTCCATGGACGGAGAAGCCTGGCAGCTACAGTCCAAGGGGTCACAAGGAGCTGGACACGACTTAGCAACCAACATATACATACACAGGCATACACAAATGTTCTACAGAAGGCCACAATGTCACTGTCTGCAATTTTCACTCTGAACAAATGTTTCTAAGCAAAATAAACTTCTAAATCGAGACTCTGTACCAGGATATACTGGGCTTCACATTTCAGGCACCAAACTGTGCCAGTGGCATCAGATAATTAACTGGGTGATGATGACAGAAAGATCCTAACCTGCTTCTCAGAATCTGCAGGCAAGAAAAGCCTGAAAGATGGGGCAGGAATGGTGGGGGGGGAGGGCAGATTTCTGCCTACCCCACTGTGGATCTTTCACTTATGGTATCACTGAACAAATAATTGGCCTGCTTAATTATTAAAACATTCTACTTTATATGTTTCCCTGAAGCAAAATGTTATCATATTTACTACTGAACATATGCTTCAATTTACTATTTCTGTCACTGACAAATTTTATAAAACCAAATAAAAATTCCTCAAAAAAGACATACAAGCATTTCTGGTTTCAGCTCTAACAACATGTAAAGAGCTTGGAAGATGTCACTCCTGTCAATACAACAAGAAAAAGCTGGACTGACTTAAAATTAATGACTTTCTTGACCTGAGAAGTGAGGACAAATCACCACCATAAAAACCTGGAGAGACAAGTGCATCTAGAGAACTCTATCAACCAAGATCCAGCTAGAACAGAAGCTGCAGGAGCCATAAACAAGCAGGAACACTCAACTGGTAATTTGGATGAACTGCTAGTGGTGGAGTGGGACTAGCATGAGCCAGAAAGCCCTAAGGGTTGTTGTCTTATTGGGGCGGGAGGCGCACATTCACAGGCTTTCACTCCAGGAACTCAACCAGGTTCCCACAGCGAGGGTACAAGCAGGATCCCCTCATGGGTCTTGCACGAGCAGAGGAGTAGGCGTGAGGAAATACTGTTCAGAACCTTCTCCGTAACAATGGCTTACTCTCCAGGAGTAAGGACTTAGCTGGGGAAAATTCCAAAACTTGATTTCAACTGGAATATGGAAAAATAAAAACAAAAACATAACATAGTCAACAGAGGTCAGGGTTTCAAGGAAATAGACTTGGAACTCTGCAGGCAGGGAAGGGGAAGGAAGTGGATGGAAAAGCTATACTTGTCCTGAAAGAGTGCCCCCCTAAAAGACAGATTTAATCAGAAGATTACAGAATGCGTCCCCACCCCAACACACCAACAGGGTTCCAGCATAACCACAGTTAATTATAGTTACGTGGGCTGCAAGACACAGACTCTCCGAGGAGAAAAACAGGGAAGCCCAAAGTAGAGGGGAAACCAACACAAGGCTCTTAGAGAAACGTAGATCCTGTGGCACCTATAGCCATAGTAAACAAGGAGTACAGCCCAACTCCTAGCCAGACTAACACACATTCTTAGACTAAAGGCCTACTGACTGCCTCTGATGCCTGACTAAAGCATGTCTGGCTTTCAACACCAAATTACAAGGCATGCCAAAAGGAAAGGAAAACACTCTGAAGAAACCGTCAGAACCAGATATAACAGATTTTGGAATTATCAGGCAGGGAACTTAAAATAACTATGATTAATATGTTAAGGGCTCTAATGGTAAAAGTAGGCAAAATGCAAGGACAGGTGGATAATGTAAGCTAAGAAATGGAAAATCTAAGGAATAAACTGAAATGCTAAAAATCAAAAACACTAAGAGAAATGAAGAATGCCTTCGATATGCTCATAGGTAGACAGGACACAGCTAAGGAAAACCCAGCAATCTTGAAGATAGGTCAAAAGAAACTTTCCACGCTGAAATGCTAAGAGAAAAAGAATGGGGGGAAAATAAAAATAGTCATTCCCTGGGGGACAATATTAAAAGGTGTATCATGTGCATAACTGTGACATCAGAAGGAGAATAAGGAGGGAATGGAAAAGAAATAGTTGAGGAAATAATGGCTGAGAACTTTCCAAAATTAATGACAGACTCCAAATCAAAGGTCTGAGAAGCTCATAAAACACGAAGCTGGTAAATACTACAATATCTACACCTAGTCACATCATATACAAACTGCAGAAGACTGCAAACAAAGAGAAAATCTTGAGAAAAAAAAAAAACAGCTTTCCTTTAAAGGAACAAGAATAAAATAGCACACACTTCTCATCAGAAACAATGAAAGCAAGACGAGAAAAAAAGCTAAATATTCAAAGTGTGGAAAGAGGGAATCCCTGGTGGTCCAGTGGTTAGGAATTCATGCTCTTACTGCCCAGAGTCCAGGTTCAAGCCCTGTTGGGGGAATTAAGGTCCCACAAGCTGTGTGGCCAAAAAATAAAGTGTGGAAAGAAATCCCCACTAAACTAGAGTTTACATCCAGTGAAACTATCTTTCAAAAGTGAAGGAGAAGTAAAAACTTTCCACTATTTCAGAAGTTACTACTCCAGAAGTCTGAGAGAAAGGGAGAGAGGTGGAGTATGAATGACAGCACACTACCACCTGCCCTGCAGCAAATGTTAAAGGAAGCGCTTCTGGCAGAAGGAAAACGACCGTAGGTCAGAAACATGGATCTACAGAAAGACAGAGTGTCAGAGAAGGAGTACGTGAAGGTAAAATATGACATTGTATTTTTCTAATTAATTCATCTCAAGATAACTGCTTGTTTAAAGCAGTAACTGTTACTGGATGATTATAGAACATGGATAAGTTAAATGAATGACAGCTATGTTTTAAGGGACAAGAGGGATGAATTGGGAAGACATTATAAGGTATGTATGTACTAACTACATAGCAGGTGGTATCGTACTATTTGAAGGTGGACTTAGATGAGTTTAAACTCTATGGCAATCACTACAACGTTTTCTTTAAAAAAGAAGTACAGTTAACAGGCTAAGAGAGGAGATAAAATGGAATCATATAAAATGCTTAAGTATTAAAACCACAGAACACAGAAAAAATAACACCTGTAGCCAAGAGAAAACTGAACATGGTAGATATTAATCCAACTACATCAATAATCATTTAAAAATGCACAATCTAAATATACACGTTAACGGACAGAGGATATCAGAGAGGATACAAAGTAAGGCTTAACTATATGCTATCTGCAAGAAACCCATCTTACACACAGGGACTCAAGAAAGGTTAAAAATAAAGGAACGTATGCCATTCCTAATGTCTAATACCATTCTCCAATTTCTTAAAAAAACCTTGAGTCTCTTGGTGAACTGGTTGATTCTAAGACTGGGCAAGAGATACATAAAATGAGACTGGAACATCTTATAGTGGCAGAAAATAAATACACACAAACACGAGCCAACCAAGAGAGCCCCCAGTGGCCAAAGCTGGAACAATGTGAGCAACAAAATAAAGTAGTATTGTACAATAACCCAAAATACAAAATAAAAATCCACAAGCCTGGGTTTCCCAGGTGGCACAGTGGTAAAGAATCCACCTGCCAGTGTAGGTGATGCTGGTTTAATCCCTGGGCTGGGAAGATCCCCTGGAGGAGGTCATGGCAACCCACTCCAGTATTCTTGCCTGGAGAATCCCACGGACAGAGGAGCCTGGAGGGCTACAAAGTCCAGGCGGGTCGCAAAGAGTCAGACATGACTGAGCATAGACACACACATGCATCCATGAGCCTCTGCTAATACATATAAATGACCAAATAACTAAATGGGGAGAAGAGACAGATCTCCCTTGTGGAGAACTCCAAATAATTCATATAGATAGCCCTCAAGATCACTACACATTAGGGCTCGAGTGACTTCATGAAGCAAGGAATGCTTCCCACCTTCCGTTTCCCAGGGCTCATTAGGATATAGCATCCATGCCTACTCCTTGTAGAACTTACCAGCAATATCCTATTGTTTGATAGATGTTGCCTTAACAGAACATTTTATATCTTTGCCAGAGGAAGGAAAATAGAAAAGCAATTGCATAAAGGCAGTGGATGTAGAAGAAAGAGGAGTGGGAAAAAAATAGAGTGCTTCCAAAGAGACGTAACTTCATAGGACTGAACAGGGAGTTGGTGTGAAAGAAAAGGGCTAGAACTTTTTATAGTTACCCATTTAAAAAACAGACCAAAGATAAAATTTTACATTTTCCAATGACACACTTTCTTAGAGGAAATATTAGCTTGCTACTTTTCTCTTCTTACATCAACTAGATACGTTTAATGAACATTATTGTTAGAAAAGTTAAAAGAATTGAACTTACTTTTTTGGCAAAGTCAGATTTTCACTGGGAATATTAAAGTCCCCTCACAATTAAAAAATAACAGCTTTCCCAAGAGAGGAATTTTCATACACAAATAATAATGGAAATGGCAACCCACTCCAGTATTCTTGCCTGGAGAATCCCAGGGACAGAGGAGCCTGGTGGGCTTCTGTCTATGGGGTCGCACAGAGTCGGACACGACTGATGTGACTTAGCAGCAACAGCAGCAAGCTTTGATAATAGCAAAAAGCAATTTTTCCTGGCTATTCTGAGTTTACCATAAATCTGAACATTTTAACTTTTTTTTGTCTTTTGAAATACCTATTTGAAGGTAATACAGTTCTATGATTGGGGGGTGGGGAAATGCATATAGTAAAAAATTTCCTTCTTGCTCTCGCCGCTGTCTGCCTGCCAAGGGTCATGTTGTGCTCAGGGGCCACTGATGGAAGTGCCAACTACAGAAGGTCACTCACCACCCTGTTCTACAAGAATGAATTCATTTGCCACTGCAGTCACTGACCTTCAACACACCCTGAAAAGAATGGCACAGAACAGACCTTCAGATAGATATTTTCAGGAGGAATTTTTTATGAACTTGGGTTCTTGCATTTTCCCACACTAAGACAAGCATTAAAACCATGAACTAAAATATATGTTCCCTGTGACTAGCAGCAACCTTGTTAACAAGATGTGTGCTTGATTACACATATCCATAGCCAAGATCGCCTATATGCTTAAGACAGGCTGGGATCTGTGACCTGAGACACTTTGCTGCAGTATTTGCACCTGACAAATGTTTCCAAGCAACAAAATACAAAGAATCTATAAGGGCTTAAAAATAACTGCATGAATGTGCAGCTGGGGCAACTTATGGACAATAAGATACAAGAAGACAGAAAAAACCCAAATGCTCCTTATGAAGAAACTGGAGCAAAAACAGGATGTTGGGAGCAAAAGCAGGGACTGCCCATTCCCCCTGCACTCAACACCACCAAAGGGGTGGGCAAACCCCTCTGGCCCAACTCCTAGGCATAACCCTACCCTTACCCCACACAAGGAATCAGATCTCCTCCCAGCCTCAGGGAGTAAGCATGTGTTTTTGCTGTCCCCCTCTACTGCAGTATGAGTCCCAATAAGGCCTTGCCTGAATTTCTTGTCTGGCTTCTAGTCAATTTCTAGCGATTGGAGAAGGCCAAGAACTCTGGTTGGTATCATGCTGACCTCCTCCCTTACTTCTTCAGAACAGTTTCTCAGGGCTATCCCAGAGCCTATCCCAGAGCCATAGTCCTCAGTAAGACACTGGATAATCTCAACTCACACCTCTTACATTGTTAGTTGCTTTTTTCCCCCAAGTCAACACAAGTAAATAGGACTATACTATTGTTATTCTTCATCTTAACAAAAAAGGAGTATACAGCAATAGTGTTCTGCATTTTTATTTTTATACATATTATTGGAGCTCTTTTCATATTCCTACATAGAAAGCATCCTTAATACTGAACCAGTGATGGACATTTATGTTATTTTCAGTATTTGGTTATTATTAGGGATACTGCAATGAATATCCCCATATGTTTATCATTTTGTACACATGCCAGTATACTTGTGGGATAAATTCCCAAATGTAGAATAGTTTTTCAAAGGATACGTGTTATTGTAGTTTAAGCAGATTGTTCCAAACTGCTCCCTGTGTGGTGTTGAGCCAGTGTGCACTTCCAGCAGCTGAGTTCGAGGATGCCTGCTCCTCTGCAGCAGGCTGACTCGGGATAATATCCCTCTTGAGGATTTCCAAGAGGAAATCTCTTGGAAATCTCTTGTCACCTGTCTGATAGGTGACAGCCTATGTTTCAGTTTAGTTTCACTTTGCATTCCTTACTCAGTACTGTTGAGTATCTATTTATATGCTTAATAGTCATTTGCATTTTATTTGTGAACTTTCTGTTCAAACCGAAAAGCATCTGAAAAGACAGGGGTTGAAGAAAAAGGAAAAAGGAAGGAGAGGAAGAACAAAGTACACTTAGTTTTGTACAAGCACAAAGAACTTGACTTCTATCTTAAATTTAATGTAATTGATATTAGAACATGTTAAATTATAATGATTTTTTTTTACTATCTTAAGAGATTTTATTTTTAGAGCAGTTTTAGCTTTGCAAAGTAATTGCACAGAAAGTACAGAAAGTTTCTATGTCCCCTTCACTCCCCCCAAAGGTTTCCTCTATTATTAACATGTATGTTACCGTGCTACATTTGTTACAACTGAAGAACCAATATTGATACATTATTATTAACTAAGGTCCACAGTTCACATTTGGGTTCACTGTATGGGTTTTAACAAACTGCATAATGTCAGATCAGATCAGATCAGTCGCTCAATCGTGTCCGACTCTTTGCGACCCCATGAATCGCAGCACGCCAGGCCTCCCTGTCCATCACCAACTCCCAGAGTTCACTCAGACTCACGTCCATCCAGTCAGTGATGCCATCCAGCCATCTCATCCTCTGTCGTCCCCTTCTCCTCTTGCCCCCAACCCCTCCCAGCAATACCCACTATTAATAGGTTTACCACCATAAACATCTGTCAGCCACCTCCTCATCCCACCCACTTCCCTCCCTAACAAACTCCTGACAGCCACTGACCTTTCTCCTGTCCTTCTCGTTTTGCCTTTTGTAGAATGTCATCTAGGACTCATAGAGCATGCAGTCTTTCCAGATTGGATTCTTTCACTTAGTAATACATATTTAAGGTTCCTTTCTATCTTTTCATGCTTGATAGCTTATTTCTTCTTAAGGGTGAAAGCACTCCATTGGATACATGTGCCATAGTTTATCCAGCCATTCACTGAAGGGTATCTTGGTTGCTTCAAAATTTTGGCAATTATGAACACAGCTGACATAAACATTCACATGGAAGTTTTGTGTAGACATAAATCAGGTAAATATCTAGGAGGGCAATTGCTGGAATGTATGGTAAACCTATATTTAGTTTTTTAAGAAACTGCTAAACTGTTCTCCAAGAGGCTATACCATTTTGCATTTCCCACTAGCCATGAATAAACTGTTGAGTTTATTTATGGGTTGTTATGTTAATTTCTGGGTTGTTATGTTGAGTTTTAGGAATTCTTTGTATATTTTGTATACAACTCCTTCAGGAGATATGTCTACTGAAAATATTTTCTCCTAGTCTGTGGCCTGCTGTCTTGTCACTCATTACCTTTTGAAGAGAAGTTTTGTAATTAAAAAAATTTCAAGTCCATCTTATTTCTTTCATGCTTTTGGAACTGTATAAAAATTCACTGCTAAACACTAGGTCACCTAGATTTTCTATATTATCTTCTATAAGTTTTATAGTTTTTTGTTTCACATTTAGGTTTCTGATCCATTTGGGGTTAATTTTTGTGAATGATGTAAGGTCTGTTAAATATATATACATTCACGTGTAATTATGTTCAGTTGTTTTAGCACCCTTGCATCCTGAGTTGAAAAGACTATCCTTTCTCCATTAAATTGCCTTTGCTCCTTTATCAAAGATCAGTTAACTGTTTATTTGAGTCTATTCTGTTCAACTGATATGTTTATCTCTTCTTTCACCAATACCACACCATTTTGATTTCTATAGCTTTATGGTAAGTCTTGAAATCAAGAAGTGTCAGTCTTTCGACTTTGTTCTTCCTTTTTCAGTACCGTGTTGACTATTCTGGGTGTTGTGCCATTCCACAAAAATCTTTAGGATCAGTTTGTCACGATACAGAAAATAACTTGATGGGATTCTGATTGGGACTACATAGAATATATAGATTAAGTTGGGGAAAAATTGATATGTTAACAACATTGAGTCTCTTCATCCATGAACATGGACTATCCAGACAGATTTTTACTTTATTTCATCAGAGTTTTACACTTTTCCTTATTAAGACTTTGCACGTATTTTGCTAAATTTATACCTAATTCAACTTTTATTTTGGTACTAAGGTAAGTGGTGATTTGTTTTTTATTTCAAATTCTAATTTTTACTGCTAGTATATAGGAAAGCAATTGACTTGATCTACTAATTTTTACCACTGTTTTTAGAGTCAAGTAGAAAAAAGTCGTCCATATGTTGGTGAATGCAAAATAAAACTACAGAAAATCTGATCCCTGAGTCTGTGAAAAATAACATATTCGGCTCTCTACCCATACCAGAATCACACATCTTAGAGAGTTCCCGTAATGATAAAGAAATTTTATTTAATAACTTTTCCATTTGTGATACATTTGTAAAACTCAAGCAGCAAACTTGAAATAAGATTCCTGAACAAAATACTCAAGCCACATGAACTAAAGTCATATTAAGGGCACCCTGTGCATTAGCAAATGTTGATGAGAAGAACATGCATGTAGTCTCGTGATGCAATAGAGCAGTAGGTTATAAAAACACTTCTATTAAACTGTGCTACAGTTCTGAAAAACTGCATCATGGTCATAAATTCTTTACGCTTCTAATCCATTCACAGATGAACTTCCATGAGTGGATTAGATATCTGACAAGTCCAGGTACAGTCTTTTTTATTACTTTTACTTAGGCTTTATAATATATAGTATTAATAGTATATATATTATTCCAGGGAACTAAAATTACAAAATCATAAAGGGTTTTGGAACTCTTAGCTGTTCAGTCAGAGTGAGTGAATGGAAGTAGCTTTCAGTTGTTGGTGGTTTTCTACTCCCAACCGTATAAGGCAGTTTGGCCATCTGGTAAACTCTCAAGATTTGGTACTAAATTATTTTTCTATTTAAAGATCCACCCTCAAAGGCTAAAAAGTCAACTGTGCAGCAATTCTAAACCAAGCTTACCTTATCTCTAAACAGGTTCTCCTTTAAAACAAAACAAAACAAAACAGCTCTGATATATGATGTATCATCATCCCATTTGAAGCGTACAATTCAGCGGCTTTTAGTATATTCAAAGAAGTGTGATTGTTGCAACAATCACCACAATCAAACACTGTCCTCACACCTCCAGTGACTTCCCTGGTGGTTCAGTGGCTAAGAATTCAACCCCTGGTCACAGAACTAGATCCCACACGCTGCAACTAAAGATCCTATGTGCCACAACTAAGACCTGGTACAGACAAATACGTATTTTTAAAAAATGTTACTTCCTTACACCTCCAGAAACATCTATTCCCTTTAGCCATCATTGCTTCATGATCCTCATCTCCTGGGACCCTAGGTAATCATTAGTCTACTTTCTGCATCTATAGATTTGTCTGTTCTGGACATTTTATATAAATGGAACCATACAATAGATGGTCCTTTGTGACTGGCTTTTCATTTAGCATAATGTTTTCAAGTTTCAACCATATTGTACAGCATGTATTAGTAGTTCATTTCTTTTTTCCGTCTAATAATACTCAATTGTATGGACTAACCACATCTTACTTATCCACTGATTAGGGGATGGACATTAAGGTTGTTTCCATTTGGGGTCTGTTATAAAAAATATTACTATGAACACTGATGTACAAATGTTTCTGTGGACACATATTTTTGTTTCTACTGGGCCCACATATAGGAGTGGAACCGCCACACTAAAGAAAGGTGGCAGAGGAAAAGCAGGTGATATAGGGCCCTGGAAGCCAAATGAAAAAAGTGTTTCTAGGAGAGGGGAGTCAAGTCAAAGTAGAAATGAATGGTTAAAAAAAAGATCATGAAAGAGGTGACTGCGTGTTAGCACTAGTGACCTTGAGAGTGGCATCTGGTGGAATGATGGTCCAAGAAAAAATGAAGAAGAAGAGCTGGAGGCAGTGATCATGGCCAACTTTTTTTAAAAGGAGTTTGTTTAAAGAAAAATGGGGCAAAAATTGGAAGGAGATGTGAGGCTGAGGTGGGAGAAACACCGGTATGTTAGTGTTCTGATGGGAATGATCCCATAGGAGAGGGAATGAGATAATGCAGGCGAGAGTGGGGGACTGCTGGGCCACCTGCTGGAGGGACCTGCTCACAAGTGGGGAGGTGTCCTTCATGGGGTACAGACATGGTTCTCCTGTAGTTACCAGAGAGGTGGGTAAACACGGGCACAGGTGCAAGTAGCACAGGGGATGGGAGTTTTCATCTGGTACCTCTGTTTTCTCAGCAAGGTGAGAAGCGAGGTCATCAAGCAAGGGCAAGGGAGGGGAAGGAGGTAATGGAGGACTGAGAGAGGAGAAGGCATGGAGTTGTCATCTCAGTGAGCAGGAAAGATAACAGGCCATGAAAAAACACATGACCTGCCAGGCAGTGTTGAGGGCCACTGAGGTCAGCAACTGGGGGTTTAAACTGAGGCCAGTCACATGGCTGTATAAAGGGGTCAAGGGTATGACTGGAGGTGAGGGGCTGAAGTCAGGGGAGAGGTTAAAGAAGGCGGCTGCTATGGCAGTGAAGGAGGGAGAGGAATATTTATTAGAGAGAGCAGTCAATAGCCAGACCCTTGAGGGCTCAAGGAGTTGGAGGGAGTGACCTAGGGAGGCAGGACGCACACAGTTGGCGGGATGCCAGGGCCATCTCCCTGGGCATGTTCCCTCCACTGACCCCTCTGAGGACCAGCTGAGTTAGCTCACTGCTCAGACTGGCTGGTTCATCTTTCCTCCTTTTACCATCTGAGGACAACTCCTAGAACTGCACGGGCACAGCCTGCTTGATCTTCTCAGAGTCTCCGAGTAAGCTGAGTGTGCAAAATTTCCAACCATGACAACATGATTCACCACGTGCTGGTTCCGAACGCTTTTCTTCATTTTTGGTACCAGACTCTGTCTCTAGGTCTTAGGGCACAAAGATAAAGAAGACATATATAAACCAAGTTATAAAATCCTGTAGAGCGGTGTGCTCCAGTACAGTCATTCCAGAGCAAGGGCCAGCTGCAACAGGAACAAAGAATTGTGTTCACTCTAATTTCTGTTGCATGGAGATGAAGAAAAGCAAAGAGAATTTTTAACATTAAAAAAAAAAGCTTAAATACCTGCTACATGATGAAATACTTAATTTCTTTAAATAGAACTCAATGTACTACTTTGCCCACTCCTCAGATAACTCAGCTTGGTTCCCTCCCCGGGAACTGAGCACCCACCAAGCAGTGACATAGTCACCAACACCTGCGGAGCCATTAGGAGGAAAGGAAAAGGCCGCTGAGAAAACAGACTCTTCAGATTCCTAACAGGAATTTCAACTGCACATCTGAATATCGTCTTTTATACAAATGTGTATATCTTAAAGCTCCAAAAGTTCAATGTTACACCAGTGGCACTAATTTTTACCTTTGGGATGCTAAACATCTGCTAAACCTGGGCACTGTCTCCACCTGTGCTTCAGTGTAAGCTTGTGTACGCATCCGCGAGGGAGCACATAGCAGGCTGCACAGGCTCATGAAGCAGTGGCTTTAGAAGCACGGAGCTGAGGCAGGTGTCCATCACTAGGAGCATGGATATGTAAATTCTGGTACATTCAAACCATGGAAATACATGCAGAAGACAATGAACCAGATTTATATGTGCTTTCCAGGTGGCACAGTGGTGGAGAATCTGCCTGCCAATGCAGGAGACCTAAGAGATGTGGGTTCGATCCCTGGGTTGGGAAGATCCCCTGGAGAAGGAAATGGCAACCCACTCCAGTATTCTTCCCTGGAAAATTCCATGGACAGAGGAGCCTGGTGGGCTACAGTCCATGGGGTGGCAGAGAGTCGGACACAAATGAGCACACAGATTTATACATGGCCACATAGATGGGTATCATAAACATAACACTGAGCAAAAAAGAATTAGGTAGACATTGGGAGCCCAAATCCATGCACATAAATTAAAAAACAAAAACAGGCAACACAATTAACAAAAAATGAGTAATAAAAATGAGAAATATACCAGCATGGGTGCCTATGCTGGGTAAGGGCCACAGAAGTGGAAATTAAAATACAAACAAAGATGCCAGTGCCGTGAATCCAAGAGTAGGAACAACTTGATTTTGTGTGTCTGAAGTGGTGGTTGTCATAGGGAAGGGGAACAGCAGTTAGTAAGTATGGATTTTGTGTACTTGCAGATTTCCAGTATGTCTAGCCCTTGTAAATCATGCTCCGGAGACATCTACAATGTGCCGTGACCTGCACCCCACAGTCTATCACAATTCTATCACCATCCCATGTTTTGCTACAATCGTCATCTCGATGTAAGGATGGTATTTAATAGGAACTAGAAAGCTAAATTAGCTCATGCTCAATCTAATGCAGAGTAAAGCTTTGAAATAAATTCAGAAAGAATGGTAGATGAAAAGACTCCTATAGAATGAACTTGACACCGTGATGAGTAACTTAGCACATGAAATACCACACAGCAGACTCTGTAAACCACATGTATCCAAGCTCATCCTGACAGCTAGAGCTGACTGCAAAAATGTGTGTGTTTCACTTTAGAATAAGTACATGCTTCCTACAGGCTTCTGGTTTCTAACACACTTTCTGTTCTCTATCTCTAAACTAAAAATTATACCCTAAAATAAAACCAGCTACGAGGAGGAGACCAGCACAGGTGGAAATCAAATGAACTCCTGTGTCGTGAGAAATTGCCATTCATGAGGCTCCGGCTCCAGGGAGATGATACAATGCAAAGCCTGGGGCCGGAACAGCTCCCGGTCTGATCAACCAAGGCTCACGGCCCCCATTCCTACTCCAGGGGGAGGTTTTGTGTGATCCTGGAACAATTGCTCAGGTTTCTTTGCCTCCCTTACCCTGAGTGACACTGAGCTCCTGGCAACAAAGACAGCCGATGAATGAGCGCTGGAAGAAGGGTCAGGAGCTCTTGTTTCGTTCCCAGTTTATTACCTATAAAAGGGGCGATTACAACCAATCCCCACTGGGCTACATATGACCTCTGTTACTTGGAAAATAAAAATATGAAAACCCTGGAGACCTGTTATAAATGCTGATCCTGGAGTCCTTGTCAAGAGACCCCTTACAATGGAGACTATTGTTCAACAAGATCCATACAGCGGACAAATCTCCTTAAGGGGCTAAGACAGACACACTTTAGAAAAAACTGTTCTAAGGAGAAGTTGAACAAAGACTCCTCTAAACCTGTTTTCCTGTTCTGAGGATGTTCTTAGCACAAGACAAGGCGGCCCTGAGAAGCTTTTGAATTTAAGTTGAAATAATTTAATTTGCCCCACAAAATTCCTTCACATTCTCCTTTTGCTTACTGTAACAATAAAATATCCTGAAAATATTTCTACATAGACAATATTTCTACATGAATTCTCTCATGAAAATTATGAACCCCATTAACAACAAATGAAGTAGACAGGAAACACTAAGTATTAAATCTCCCATCAGTCTTAAACCAGTTTCTAGCATTCCATGAGCTTCTCAGTCCCTGCAAGGCTGAGAAAGTCGCTGAGCATCTGAGTTGCACGGAACACGGCGGGACCTAAGGACACTCGAGTGCAGTGGCAGCACCGTCGGCGCAAGGCAGGCGAACCCCACCTAAAGGCATATGGTGGCTCCAAGGGCGAGGGCGGGCCGACCCTGTCACCGTGCACCTTCCCTGACCACTCCTGCCGTGGTGTCACTTCATCTTTTGTTCTATTCTCTTGGAAGCTATCCCTTCAGGAGGCAGTGTGGGTGTGCACTTGGATCCCAGTTCCATCCTGCATGCATCCCGGTAAGGGGAGGGTAACAAACCCGAGCACCACCCGTTCGGTGGATAACAGATGAGGTGGTGTTACTAGGGAGAGGCCACGTTTACACAGACAGAGTCATCGTGAGGAGGGTGAGGCTTGGTGACTGAATGTGGTTCCAGAGGGCCCATGGGAATACCCGTGTGGGCGCCGCTGTGGAAGAATGACCTGTGGGAGAAGCTCGGAGCAGGGAGTGGTGAGTGAGGGTGCAGAGAAGGGGTTGTCAGAACCACTGAGAAGGGTTGTCAGAACCGCTAGGTCCCATCTGGGACCCTCCTGAGGATGATGCTTCTCAGCTGGCCCCATAGGCTGGCGAGAGCGTCCCATCAGTGCCTGTCAGGAACTTCTACTCAGTCTTCCAATCTCTGTAAGTGAAAACCTGCCTTCTTTGCCTTGGAAAAGCTCTTCCCTGGATGGTGGGTGCTGATGGGGCAGGGGGCACTCAACCAGGACAGAAGGGACAGGGCTCCAGGCCAGTGGACTGGTTCTAATTTGGGCATTGCCATGGTTTGCTCCATGAGCACACTCCATGTGGGTGAGGAGACTGCCCACTCCATACCTCAAAAGTAGTAGGAATTCTAAATACAAATAAATGTAATTTAATGTTTTTAGTTATTACTACATCTCTGTAGCTGAGGGATGCAAGTATATTGTCCATCCCCATTTGTCCATCACCTTGGAGAAAAGATGAAAACCACTGAGAATCTTCACATCCATAGCTGCTAGGCAGGTAAAGAGCAAGAAAGTTATATGGTCTGTGAAAATCTAGAGCATGTGGGTGCTGCCCTCCCCCACCACCAGCAATGCCCACCTTCTGCAGAATGACTCCCCCAACATCCCCAGAGCACGACATGAAGCCGGGACCCCCATCACAGCACTGTCATGACACACAGAGAGTCTGCAGCCAGCCAGTGAGGGTGTGTACAAACAACTAGCCACAGCTGAAAAGTAACACAGAAACATTTACACGGGGCCTGCTGCTGCTAATTTGTTCAAGGGCTTTGACATGTAGTAATTCATTTAGTGCTGACAACCATCCTATGAAGTAGGTACTCTTACTTTCTCTGTTTTAAAAACCAAGGCACAGAGAAGTTAAACAAATTTCCCAGGACCACAGAGCCAAGGAAATGGCAGCATTTGATTAGAAATCAGGCACACCATAGACTACAGTGTAGAGCAGTTAAAAAGAGAATGAAGGACACTGATTTAAGATGGGAGGCTGAAGATTCCTATTTCTCTCTGATATCAAAAGACTATCAAAAGAACAAAGAAATTAAAAAGGCACAACTCATAATAATGAAGAAAATGGGAAGGAGACCATTAAGAACATGGGATATTTCTACAAACTTCTGGAAATCCAAAAACAGATGAAAGAGTATAAGGTGAGGAAACGGAGTGGAGGGAACTGGGCCCAGAGCCCCAGCGGAGGGAGCTTTAGCTGTGAAGGAAGCTGACCAGTTAGAAACTGGGCAAGTCTCCAGACCTGCACACTCCCTCAGGACGGTGGGCACGGTGACAGGGGGCTCCTCCCCTCCCTACAGCCCTGTGTGCAAATCTTTTACAGCTAAGTAACGACCCTTATGCACGTCCACATGTGCAAGACACGGGACACACACACACACACACACACACACACACACACAAAGACATTTTTACTAAACCCAGGAAGGGAACTTTCTTGGGGTGAGGAGACTAAGGAGCTGAGCAACATGGTCTGTATTCTGGTTGTGGGGAATGGGCAGCACATTTCACCCGTCAGAGTCGTCTATCATAGAGCTAAGCCTCTGCTAGCAAGAAAACGTCACTTTTATGACGATATCCTGAGCCAGCCGTGCTAGAAACAGATAGCCAAGAATCACTAGACACTTGAGAAAAGCCATCATGGAAACAGAGAAACAGACAGACACACTGCCATCCACATATACCCCAGGGTGAAAGAAAGAAAATGAACCTCAGAGGAAACGTAATTCAGGTAACTCAGATAATTCAAGGAACAGAAGATATGCTTGTTTGTTTTTTTAAAAAAGATGATAGCCTCAGAGAGAATGAAGAAAATTTTGCATTCATACAGACAGTGTAGACTCTCATGAGAAAGGAAAAGCTAGAAAACCAGAAAGAATTCGTAGAAATTACCAAATGTTTGTCAAAATGAAAACTTCAACAGGACAGTAAGGTAATCTAGTCTAAGAAATTTACAAAATAGAATTAAAAGAGGCTAGAAAAAAACAAGGCTCCCAGTGACTCAGCCATCAAGAATCCGCCTGTAATACAGGAGATACAGGAGATGTGGGTTTGATCCCTGGGTCAGTGAGATCCCCGGAGGGCATGGTAACTCGCTCCAGTATTCTCGCCTGGGGAATCCCACAGACAGAGGAGCCTGGAGGGCTACAGTCCATAAGGTTGCAGAGTCGAACATGACTGAAGTGACTGAGCACACACAGCACAGAAAAAGAACCAATTAAACCAAATTAAACAGAATGAAGAAAATACTAACAGAAAATAAATAAATAAATAAAATAGAAAACAAAAATATAGAAAAATCAGTAAAACCAAAAGTTAGTTCTTTGAAAGATATATGAAATTGATAAACCTCTAGCTAAACAGATTAAGAACAAAATGGAGTATTACTCAGCCATTAAAAAGAATACATTTGAATCAGTTCTAATGAGGTGGATGAAACTGGAGCCTATTATACAGAGTGAAGTAAGCCAGAAAGAAAAACACCAATACAGTATACTAACACATATATATGGAATTTAGAAAGACGGTAGTGATAACCCTGTATGCGAGTCAGCAAAAGAGACACTGATGTATAGAACAGTCTTTTGGACTCTGTGGGAGAGGACAAGGGTGTGATGATTTGGGAGAAGAGCATTGAAACATGTATAATATCATATGTGAAACGAATCGCCAGTCCAGGTTCGATGCACAATACAGGATGCTCGGGGCTGGTGCTCTGGGATGACCCAGAGGGATGGTACGGGGAGGGAGGTGGGAGGGGGCTGCAGGATGGGGAACATGTGTACACCTGTGGTGGATTCATGTTGATATATGGCAAAACCACTACAATATTGTAAAGTAATTAGCCTCCAATTAAAATAAATAAATTTATATTAAAAAAAAAAACAATAAAAAGGAAGACATAAATACCAGTATCAGGAAGAAACAAAATCTGAACAGCTTTCTGTATCTATTGAAGACATGATGCATAATTTAAGAATTTCTCAGGCCCAGATAATTTTACTGAGAAATTATGTCAGACATACAAGGGATAAATAATACCAATCCTATATGACCTCTTGGGTTTCCCAAGTAGCTCTGTAATAAAGAATCCACCTGTCAGTACAGGAGACACAGGTTCAATCCCTGGGTCAGGGAGGTCCCCCGGAGAAGGAAATGGCAACCCACTCTAGTATTCTTGTCTGGAAAATCCCACAGATGGGGGAGCCTTTTGGGCCACAGAGTGGCAAAAAAAGAGTCAGACACAACTTAGCAACTGAGCATGCACAAATACGACCTATCTCAGAAAAAAAGGGGAGAGGCTTCCCTGGGGGTCCAGTGGTTAAGAATTTACCTTGCAATGCAGGAGATACCACTTCAGCCCCTGGTCCAGGAAGATTCCATACGTTGCAGGGCAACTAAGCTTGTGTGCCACAATTACTGAGTCCATGTGCCACAACTACTGAAGCCCAGACACCTGGAGCCTGTGTTCCACAACAAGAGAAGCCACCGAAAGGAGAAGCCTGAGCGCTGGGACTAGAGAGTAGCCCCAACTCGCTGCAACTAGAGGAAAACCTCTGCAGCAGGGAAGACCCAACATACCCAAAGATAAAAAATTAAAGACAACTTCTTAAAAAAGACTCAGCAATTTCACTATGAGGAATTCACCCAAGAACAATGAAGACATATATACATGAAAAAGCATGTACAAGAGTGTTCACTGCAGCTTCATTCATAATAGTAAAAATACAGAAATGACCAAAATGTTCATCAACTGGCCAATGGATAAGAAAATTGTGGTATATTCATACCATGGAATACTATTAAGCAATAAAAAGAAATATATATACACAGTGACATGGATGAATCTCAAAAGCATTATGTTGAATTTAAAAAATCAGACACAAAGAATACTCACTGTGTTGTTCCATTTATATGAATACAAAAGACAATTCAATTTATAGTGATAGAAAGCATTTCAATGATAGTCTTTGACTGGGAGTAAGAGGGACTAGGGCTTCCCTGGCAGCTCAGCTGGTAAAGAATCGGCTTGTAATGCAGGAGACCCTGGTTCAGTTCCTGGGTTGGGAAGATCCCCTGGAGAAGGGATAGGCGACCCACTCCAGCATTCATGGGCTTCCCTGGTGGCTCAGACAGTAAAGAGTCTGCCTGCAATGTGGGAGACCTGGGTTCAATCCCTGGGTTGGGAAGATCCTGTGAAAGAGGGCATGGCAACCCACTCCAGTATCCTTGCCTGGGGAATACCAAGGGCAGAGGAGCCTGGAAGGCTACAGTCCACGGGGTCACAAACAGTAGGACATGACTGAGCAACTAAGCACAGCACAAGAGGGACTAATTGCAGAGGGAAAGGAGGGAACTTGCAGGAGTTATGGAAGTAGTCTCAGTCTCTTTGTGGTGGTTCTTATATGGGTGTATACAAATGAGAATTGTGAACATTTAAAATGGGTGCATTTTGTGGTATGCAAATCATACCTCAATAAAAATGATTTAAAACCATACACAAAATGATGCAGAGAATCCTTGACTCGTCCAATTTTATCTGCAATATTAATTGTGTCAGGTTGAGATCTGCACAAACCAAACTGTAAAGATACAGAGGAATTCAGAGTTTTCTGTCAATATACAACTATGGAACTACGTGGGAAAACACTGACACTTCATTTAGCTTTCATCTTAGGATTGAGCATAGGTCTTCTTTTGAGTTGCCTGAGGAAGCGTAATGCAAGTATTCTGGGTCATATTTTAAGTTTTAATTATAAATCCTTTCACTCTACAAGTTATTTACTTCAAGCAAAATTATTTTCCTGCCTTAGCTATGATGTCATAACTTTTATGAGTGCCTTCTCATAAACATTATGCAAATATCACCGTTTAAAAGATTAGCTCTGGGCACTATGCTGGATGGGCGGGTAATTCTAAAGGATTCCACACTGGTCTATTCCACTCGTTAGTTTCACAGTTCCCACAAATATTTCAGTCACCACTGTATCCCTAGCGTGCAGCACAGCACAGGCACACGGGCCCCTGGGAAATGCTGAAAGGATGAATGAAGGAACTCTCTCTAACCGAGAGATATTCTTGCAACAGGAAATGCTCTGGAGGGATGGCAGGTTCTTGTGCAGGAGCTAAACAGAATGACCAAGCACAGGAGATGGCAGAGACCAGAGAAAGATCGGCCCCATAGCACTCAGCATGTCTGTACATGGTTCAATATGGAACCAGGACTGTAGAAAAGAGAGACCTTATGGGTTTTCAAGCCCTAGCACAAACTGTGAATATTAATCAAGCTTTACAAAGCTCCAAGAGCACCTGTGTGCAATCTCAGGCTGTCAGCCTGTGGTGGTTGGTATGGCAATCTCTAAAATGTCTAGGTAGGTTTTCAATTCTCTATCAAATGGCTTTTCATGTTTTCACCCTCCTGACAATTTCTTCAGGTTGATACTGACTTCATCTGTTGATTCATCAAATCAATCAGACTTGATGGCCAGAGAGAGATCTGTTACTACCCTCTTTTATAATATTCCAGGTCTGATGTTAAGATCATCATTTCACTACCTGTACTGTTAGAGGAGTGAAAACTTGAAATGTTTCTGGAAGTGCCAAGAACTATAACTTTTATATTTAGAAAGGAAACCACTCCAAGTAAGAGATGCATGATGGTCATAGTAAGAGGCCTCTTCTCCAGGACTTCTTCAAGGAAACGCAAGGCTGTGGGTCTCCAACTATTCCTTTAATCTTTTAATGACTAAAAGTACTTAAATATTCTTGTAATCATTCATGTATGTCTGTGTATATATTTAAGTCCTTAGACATATTTTTTACATCATCTAGCTTTCCCTAGTTAGACTGCAAGTTCCATGAGGCAAGGGGCTTAATCTGCTTGTGTGATGGTGAGTGCCACCTGGAAATATTGTTGGACCCACTGTGGGTAATCAGGCAGTGTAAGGTCTAGCAAATGTTGTTGCTTAGTCACTAAGTCATGTCCAATTCTTTGTGATCCCATGGGCTGTAGTCCACCAGGCTCCTCTGCCCATGGGATTTCCTAGGCAAAAATACTGCAGTGGGTTGCCATTTCCTTCTCCAGAGGATTGTTGCAACCCAGGGATCGAACTTGCATCTCCTACACTGGCAGGTGGACTCTTTACCATGGAGCTATAGGGAAGCCCAATAGCAAATGTAGATACTGCTTAACTTAAAAGAAGGATCAGCAATTACAACTGTATTTTTAAAATTACATTGTAGTTTGTAGCCACTTTATTTACAACTGCCCCAAATTGGAAGAAACCAAGAGTCCTTGGGTAGATGACTGGATAAACGGATTAGGAGGAACAGCTATACAATGCAGTATTATTCAGTGATGAGAAGAAATGAGCTGTCAATTCATGAAATGACAGGGAGGGGATGACCCTGGTGGTCCAGTGGCTGGGATTCTGCACTCCCAATGCAGGGCGCGAGGGTTTAAATCCCTGGTTGGGGCACTAGATTCCTCATGCCCCAACTAAAAAGAGCCTGCATGCCACAAATAAGACCGGGCACAGTCAAATACATAAATATTTTTTAAAGAAAAGACAAGGAAGAACCTTAGATGCATATTACTAAGTGAAAAAATTCAATCTGATAAAGCTACATATTATATGATTCCAATTCTGTGACATTCAAGAAAGGACAAAAGTATAGAGACAGTATAAAGATCAGTGGTGGCAGGGAGGAAGGGCATGATAAAGAACTGTAGTGCAGGAGATTTCTGAAAATGCTGGAACTATTTTCTATAATACTATAACGGTGGCATCATGCATTTGTCAAAACCCATAGAATATACAACACAGAGTGAACCCTAATGTAAACTGCGGACCTTAGTTAATACTATTGTATCAATATTAGTTCAACAGTAACAAATGTACTAAACTAATGAAAGATGTTAATAGTGGAAACTGCTTTGAGTTAACTCTGTACTTTCAATATAATTTTTCTTCAAACAAAAACTGATCCAAAAAGTAAAGTCTGTTAATTTAAAAATTACACTAGAAATCAAGATTTCAGTTTTTAATATTACATCTTTCAACAGATATATTCTGATTGCAAAATTATTTTCCATTAAAATATTTTTAGAAGGATGTTATAATGATTTCCTCTCTTACATAACACTGCTGTAAGGGCCCAGAAAAAATACTCAAAAAACACTTTTCCCCAGTTGGAAACCTATTTAAACATTCAATTAAACATCAAATATTCAATCCCATGAATATGGGGAGGGGGAAACAATGGAAACAGTGAGAAACTTTATTTTGGGGGGGCTCCAAAATCACTGCAGGTGGTGCCTGCAGCCATGAAATTAAGATGCTTGCTCCTTGGCAGAAAAGCTATGACCAACCTAGACAGCATATTAAAGAGCAGAGCTGTTACTTTGACAACAGAGGTCCATCTAGTCAAAGCTATGGTTTTTCCAGTAGTCATGTATGGATGTGAGAGTTGGATTATAAATAAAGCTGAGCACCAAAGAATTGATGCTTTTGAACTGTGGTGTTGGAGAAGACTCTTGAGAGTCCCTTGGAGTACAAGGAGATCCAACCAGTCAATTCTAAAGGAAGTGAAAGTGAAGTGAAGTCGCTCAGTCGTGTCTGACTCTTTGTGACCCCATGGACTGAAGCGCTCCAGGCTCCTCCATCCATGGGATTCTCCAGGCAAGAATACTGGAGTGGGTTGCCATTTCCTTCTCCAGGGGATCTTCCTGACCCAGGGATCGAACCCAGGTCTCTTGCATTACAGGCAGACACTTTAACCCCTGAGCCACCATCCAACCAGTCAATCCTGAAGTAAATCAGCCCTAAATATTCATTGGAAGGACTGATGCTGAAGCCGAAGCTCCAATACTTTGGCTACCTGATTCGAAGAACTGAATCATTGGAAAAGACCCTGATGCTGGGAAAGATGGATGAGGATGAGGTGGTTAGATGGCATCACCGATTCAATAGACATGAGACTGAGCAAGCTCCAGGAGTTGGTGATGGACAGGGAAGCCTGGCATGCTGCAATCCATGGGGTCTCAAAGAGTCAGACACGACTGAGTGACTGAACTGAACTGATTCAATCTCAGGTTTAACTAACAGGAAAAGTGTATCCAATTTAAAAAGAAATACTAATGGGAAAAAATCAAGTATAAATAATCAGTTATTTTTATAACTGATTATAATCAGTTATTTTTATAACTGATTATAATCAGTTATTATTCTCCTTACTCACATATTTTGAGAAAACTAAGTTCCAAAATTTCAAAATTCTATGCTAAGGAAATGGAATATTCCTTGCAAGTCTAGATTTCCTACTTTGGTCTGAAACCTCCTAATGCCTGTCTGTATCCTACAGAGGATGGGTATTTGGATGAACATCAAGGATGTCACAATTCTGCACTGTAACCAGTCTGAATGATATACTCCATTGATATCCCCACACTTTGATAAAATCCCCAAAGTAAAGGCCTGTGATTAATTAATATGGCTCTAATTATTAAGAATACACTTACAACAATGGCTTCAGGAAGAAACACAACTCCAACTGACCCCACTTTGAATTCATGTCCTCAGGAGGGGTCTTAGGGCCTGGCATTTGCTCTTTTTCCCTGGTCCATTCAATCTCCCACTCTCCTATCCAACTCCACATATCTCCAAGTCCAAATCCAACATCTAATACCTCTCTCCACTTCCTTGCTTTTGGCACTGACCTTGCAATTTCATGGAGAGAAGAGAAGCTTTCAGAAGAGAATACGTGTGAGTTCCCACCATCACTCAACCCCACTAGCTGCCTGGACCCTCCACTGCTCTCTCTGGATTGAGGTCCAACCTGTCCACCTGCATTTGATCCCATTTGTCCCTCTCACACAGTCAAAGGCATCAGTCTAGCTCTTCTCACCCTTGAAGAAGCTGCTACAATGTTGTGAGTGACAGCAACAAGGTGTGACTTTGAATCTGCTCCAATTCATTTTTTAAAACCCCTCACATATACATCATTTATGAAATATTCTTACAAAATTGTTTAAACTTAATTAAATCAATCCTCCAGCTCTAATTTCCAATATAATATAGGAACAGAGGAACTAGTTTTTAAAAAAGAAAAAAGGAAGAAAGGAAAGAAGGAAGAAAGAGAGTGAGGGAGGGCAGAAGAAAGAGAAAAAATGACAGATCTACACTGTGAAACAGCCTATAGGAAACTGACCTAGATGCTTCGTAAGTCAACACGACAGTCACTTCATCAAAGAAAATATGTGATCACAAATGAACACCTAAAAACATTGGTCAGTAGAGAAACACAAGGGCAGATAACACAACACACCTATTAGCTGCTGCTACTGCTGCTACTGCTGCTACTGCTGCTAAGTCGCTTCAGTCGTGTCCAACTCTGTGCGACCCCAGAGACGGCAGCCCACCAGGCTCCCCCGTCCCTGGGATTCTCCAGGCAAGAACACTGGAGTGGGTTGCCATTCCCTTCTCCAATGCATGAAAGTGGAAAGTCAAAGTGAAGTCGCTCAGTCATGTCCGACTCTTAGTGACCCCATGGACTGCAGCCCACCAGGCTCCTCTGTCCATGGGACTTTCCAGGCAAGAGTACTGGAGTAGGGTGCCATTGCCTTCTCTGACACACCTATTAGAGTGGAAAGCTAACAAAAAACAAAACCTGTCAATACCAAGTGCTGACAAGGATGTGGAGCAACTGGAAATCACACATCGCTGATGAGAATGCAAAACGTTACAGTCATTGTGAGAGACAACTGGTGGTTCCTTACAATTTCAAATATTCCCTTAACATATCGCACTGCAATCCCACTCCTAGGTATTTTATTCAAGTGAAATGAAAACCTATATTTACACAAAATACTCTGGGCAAATGGTTATAGTAGCTCTACCCAAAATTGCAAAGACTGGAAACAATGAAAATATTCCTTTTCTACAGAAGAACAAACTGTGGTGCATCCATACAATGAACTACTACTCAGTAACACAAAGGAACTATTAATAAGTGCAATAACATGGATGGATTTCAAATGCCTTATGCTAAGAGAAAGAAAACAGACCCAAAAGGCTATATGCTATATGATTCCGTGTGTATGATATTCTGGAAAAGGCAAAACTGTAGTGAAGAACAGGTCAGTGACTGCCAGGGGTTAAGGATGGGAGAGGCTTGAGTACAGAGAAAATCTGAGCTCTCTTTTTTCTAATCTCTTCATTTCTCTTAATGGAAGTCTGTCAACACATTGGCTCATGAGAGAAAGCCAGTGGGCTCAAAAAATCCACCAGACTTAATTATCCAGAAATAAGACTGTTTCTCCAAGTCAATAAATGGAGGACTCCAAGCAGGAGGGGAAACATTTCTCCAGAAATGAGGATTTTCTTATTGGCAGTTGAAAGCTCCTTGGTTGGCAATGAGCTAAAACAATCTCTCTTTGATTATTACCATTTTAACTTATTAACATTTTAAGCTGGCTAAACCAAAGCTTTCACTAAGAGGCACCTTCACTAACTTTGATGTTTCACAGTATATTTATATGTTAAAAACTGTTCTTTGTATAATTCAGAGAAACTAAACAAAACAAAGACTGGTTAAAGGGAATGAATGTATATATAAACAAATATCAACTGCAGTAAGAGAAATCACCATTTAAAAATACTACCTTTTAGAGTTATTTTAGAAGGCATGTATACATTTGGCTTTTATGCTTAAAGAAATGTGCATTTATGGTCATGATAGATTTAAGTTGCCATGTAATGAAATGCTGTTATCATGCAATAAAACAGATGGTCCCTAAGATCCTTCTAAGAAACCTATCTAGTCAAGTGAAAGTGTTAGTTGTTCAATCATGTCCAACTCTTTGCAACCACATGGGCATAGCCTGCCAGGCTCCTCTGTCCATTGAATTCTCTAGGCAAGAATATTGCAGTGGGTTGCCATTTCCTTCTCCAGGGGAATCTTTCTGACCTAAGGATCGAACCCAGGTCTCCTGCATTGCAGGCAGATTCTTTACCATCTGAGACACCAGGGAAGGGAAGTTTAAACCTCTGTTTTCTCTCCAATTTCATTATCACCAGTTATTTTGCAAAATTTTTTCGTCCTTTGGATTTTAGCTTAATTAAATATATAATAATGATTTTTAAAAATGTAAAGACACAGAAAATTCAAAGGGAAAGAAATTACCCAGATCTTAAAAGCCAAAGAAAAAACAGTGTTGTTAACATTCGGATTACAACCGTTCAGGCCTTTTCCTATAGAAATGCATACATGTAAACATACACATTTGTAAGTTTTTCACTTAGCATTATATCAAGGTTGTCTTCCCAGTGATAAGGCTTTATATACAGTTTTATTTTCGTAGTGGCAAGGTATACTATTATAAGGAGAGGCTAACATTTAATATTAGACAAACAGCAGCTTTTCAGTCTTCAACCTTACATTCAACATTGTGAAAAACTTTTGAGTCTCCACTGTTATAGTTTCTTCCTTTGGTGTCATTCTTATAGTAAAAGGTTTCCCCATTCAAAGATCAACTAAATATTCACTTGTAATTCCTTCTAGTACTTTAATGATTTTCATTTTTATATTTATATCTTTAATTTTTTGAATCTATATCTAATGCTTAATTAAAAGAGGGGATTTAACTTTAATCACCCCCCACAAATAGCTAGCCAGTTGTCCTAACACCATTCAATAATCAATTTATCTCTTTCTTTGGACAGGAAATACCTATCATAACATACATCAAATATATGTATATCTACATTTTTGTTGGGCTTCCCTGATAGCTCAGTTGGTAAAGAATCCATCTGCAATGCAGGAGACCTGAGTTCAATCCCTTGGTTGGGAAAATCCCCTGGAGAAGCGTAAGGCTACCCACTCCAGTACTCTGGCCTAGAGAATTCCATGACTGTATGTCCATGGGGTCGCAAAGAGTTGGACACAACTGAGTGACTTTTACTTTCACAGTTTTTACACTCAGTTGGACACAACTGAGTGACTTTTACTTTCACAGTTTTTACAGCTTTCTATTCTGTTCTATTTATCTGTCTGTCTATTCTGGTGCCAATACCACAGTTTTCAGTGGCTGCAGCTTTATAACACATGATAAGGCAATCCCCTTCCCCTGCATTATTTTTTCCAAAACTCTTCATAGTCATTATCTCAGCATTTATTTGACCTGACTTACTAGACAGCATATTAAAAAGCAGAGACATTACTTGCCAACAAAGGTCTGTCTAGTCAAGGCTATGGTTTTTCCAGTGGTCATGTACGTATGTGAGAGTTGGACTATAAAGAAAGCTGAGCGCCGAAGAATTGATGCATTTGAATTGTGGTATTGGAGAAGACTCTTGAGAGTCCCTTGGACTGCAAGGAGATCCAACCAGTCCATTCTAAAGGAGATCAGTCCTGGGTGTTCCTTGGAAGGACTGATGCTAAAGCTGAAACTCCAATACTTTGGCCACCTGATGCTAAGAGTTGACTCATTGGAAAAGACTCTGATGCTGGGAAGGATTGGGGTCAGGAGGAGAAGGGGACGACAGAGGGTGAGATGGTTGGATGGCATCACCAACTTAATGGACATGAGTTTGGGTAAGCTCCAGGAGTTGGTGATAGACAGGGAAGCCTGGCGTGCTGTGGTCCATGGGGTCGCAAAGAGTCAGACACGACTAAGTGACTGAACTGAACAGACTTCAGAATTAGATGTTTTGATATGCTGTTTATTTACTGTTATTTTATGTTAACTAGTCTTCTCTGGTGTTAGATTTGAGTGATGTATTTTCTTTTTGGCTATTTATTTTTTCCATATAACTGTCATGTACTTAATCACATTTAACTAAGAACCAAAAGGAAACAGAAGCAACTCAATAAAAATAACTGTCGAGAGACCTGATGGCTGTCCCTAAATTTTTGTTTTATCACAGCAGTATCCTGTGCCAAGTCTCGAATGTTATTGAATCCTAGGGTAGACACAGCCCCTGCTTCTCCCAGGCCAGCTGTTGTCTCTTCGGTTAGCAGGGTTTGCAGTGATTTGCTGGAATTTGTGGAATTTAATCCTCATGACATTGCACCAATCTTCTCAGGAGAGGGAAGTCACAGATTGATTCCGGGTGGTTTTCCTGAAGTTAATCTGTCCTTCTTTCCCTCCCATGTTACATCAGGTGAAAACTCTGTGCTTATAGGATGCAGTGGGCACCAATTCCCTGCCAGCTCCCTGTTTCTGTACCAGTGGAGTTACCCCCCCCCCCTTTCTTTTTCTTTGTAAGCTTCTCCCCTTACCTCACCATCTTATCAGGAAATCCTGAGTTAGATCACTTTGTGGAAATCTGTATAAGCAAACTGTACCACTAATAAACATGAAAATAATTAGAGAACCTAAGATTAATTGTTAAAGGGGCCTTTTGTAGAGAATAGTCAAGGGCTAAGAAAAAAACAAACAAAAAAACTAATACTGGGATTTCAGAGGCTTTTGAAACAAACTGATCAATTTTTATTTCTATTCTTCAAAACCTCACTGAAATGACAGCCCGCAGTGTCCAGACCCCAGCAAAGCTCAGGAGGCAGGGCTCTGGGATCTCTGTAGGGCCAGCTGAAGTTCTGCAGGAGGACAGAGCCTCCTCCGAGTCCCTCTCTCCCAACCCTGAGAGCCAGGCCTCCAGCCCAGTGGACGACCACAGACTGTCTCTCCAGCAACCCCAACAGTGAAGACGCCCCTACATTCAAGAGAGAGCCGGAGACGGAGACTAGGCAGGGGACAGAAGAAAACTTCAGAGACCACACTGCCTTCAGGAAACAAAGTACAGAATACTAGTTTTAAAAGGCAGTGGGAAGGGGTATTCCCTGGCAGTCAAGTGGTGAAAGCCTTGCCTTCCAGTGTAGGAAGTGAGGGTTCAATCCCCACTTGGGGAACTAAAATTCCACATGTCTTGTGGCCAAAACACCAAAACATAAAACAGAAGCAAATTTGTCACAAAAATTTGTAACAAATTCAATAAAGACTTTAAAAATGGTCCACGTCAAAAATCTCTAAAAAAAAAAAAAAAAAGAGGGCAAGCGAACAAAGAAGAGCTCTTGGATGCTGAACATCTCATAGCAGAAATAAATTCGATAGAAGAATTAGAGAATGTTGCTGAAGACATCTTTGCAAATAGACAAAAGCAAAGCAAAACACACCAAAAAAGGAGACAGGAATTGAGGGTGGGGGAGAAAATGCACAACAAATGATAAGTCCAGATGATGCAAAAGAGGCCCAGACATAAAGAAGTGAGATGATGGGGAAGAAAAGATTTTTAAAGAGATAAATCAAGACATTTCACAGAACTGAAGAACAAGACTGCAAATGTCAAATTCAACTGATGGTAAAGAAAACAAAAACACCAACCCACAGAGGCACATTATTATGAATTTCTAACCACCAGGGCCAAGAGACGACTGTGGAAGCTTCTAGAGAGGATGAACAGGTCACATACAAAAGACTAGGGGTAAGACTGGCATCAGCCTGTCAACAGTGATGCTGGAGGCAACCAAGCAACGTCTTCCAAATTTGGAAGGAAAACAGGCATGAAGCTGTTTTCTGACATACAAGACTCCAAAATTTCTTGAATGCTCTTGCCAGCACAGGAAGGGGACTAATAAAACGTATGGGATGAAGAAGAGTAAATTCTTAAGACATTGCAAGTGAGGGTGAGAACTGGGAAGCATATTCAAGGAGTAGCCTGACCAGGAGGAACAGGATGACATGGATTACAGGAACACCCTCTACAAAGAAAAGAACACTGACTGGTCACTTATCAGCTCAATTACGTTTAAGAAAACCTGATCACAACACGCTACATGCTCATCTATAAATAATACCTGCACAGTAACATAATCATTTAAAGATTAATTTAAGCAAAAGCCGTGATGTAAAACTACACAAGGAGGATGGGGCAACAAAAGTATATGGTGGGTATAAAAGCATTCATATTACATAGAAGGAAATCAGTAACACTGAAAAACATTTGGAAATGTACAGGTAACATGCAGAAGAAGAAAGGGCTAAAATGTTGAGTCACTGACTCTAGGATATTAGAAAGGGGCAGTGACCTCTTATTTTGTTACCACTTTCAAAAGAGTATTAAGTTTTTAAGATTATGAGTATGTGTTACTTGCAAAAGTTAAGTATGATTAGAAAAGGAAATGGACTGTGTGGTCAATTATAAGCAGAAAAATGTGTAAAATCTAGCTTCTAAAGTACAATTAGTACTAAGGTTGACCCTTAATTTGTGCCTTTAGAGAACCAAGGGAACTCTGGGCTGCAAGCATGTGATCAGTTATCTGATTCATGCCACCTACCCCCAAGAGTGAAACCCACCAGTTCATAAGCATCTGCTCCAGGAACTGCTCTCAGGACAGCCATGCCCTCCGGAGTGGGTATCTCAGTGGACGACACACTCAGGTGAACGTGCTCACAACAAGCCCTGGCCCCCGAGTCTCTCCCTTTTCTGAGTTACTACTTCTGACTGCTCTCTGCCTCCTGAGGGGCTCTCTCCACTTTCCAAAATGTACAACCTAAGTGGCCAAGAACAACAGTTCCAGACTTAACCCCCCTCACCAGGAGGGCAGCCAGACCGACACAGGCATCCCTGGCCGGTGATTCCAAACCCTCCAGGGAAGGCTGCACAGTGGAGGCTGGGCTGCATGCTCACAAGCTCACCACTGGGCAGGCAATGGGGTAGGGTGCGGCAGGGCAGCTCCCACCAGGAGCCCTGGCTGCACCCACTGCAGTCAGGGAGCAGGGAGACCAGCTTCCAGAAGATACGGGTAATGGGCAGGCAATCCAATAAATAAGACATCGATGTTAGAGCAAGAGACTGTTTATTGAATTTATGCCTTACAAGATTCAATTTGGGGCCATGTTCAAGAATTATTTAATTATATCTCCTCTTAGGAACAAATGATCGCATGCTCTAAGCTTCCTGTGCTCTGGGCACTGATGAGTGATCAGCACCAAATGCTACAAAGCAGAAATCCAACAAGACGATCATTCTTCAGGGGAAAAAAAAAATCCATTCTTTGTCAAGGTTTGTCCATTTGTACTGGAAAGTGACTCAACACAGAGAAAAGAAGGCCTTTTCTCAGTGAGTTTAGTAACCAGATATTTTTAAAGTGTTTGGAGGAAATCTTGCAATTTTTCCTTCATGTGACAGGTTTTGTTCTTTTCATTCACATTTCATCAAAGGGACCATACTTCTGCCACCGCTGCTGCTAAGTCACTTCAGTTGTGTCTGACACTGTGCGACCCCATAGACGGCAGCCCACCAGGCTCCCCTGTCCCTGGGATTCTCCAGGCAAGAACACTGATTTCCTTCTCCAATGCAGGAAAGTGAAAAATGAAAGTGAAGTCACTCAGTCATGTCCGACTCTTAGTGACCCCATGGACTGCAGCCCATCGTTAGTCCCTGCAGATGCACCCTGGGGCCTGGTTCCCAACCAAGCTGAAGACACAAATGACTGAAGTGAATGACCCCAGCACCTTGTCTGGCTCTACAGACTCATAAGCCAGGACTGTGTATGGAGGGGCACTATATGAGGACCCTGAAGACCAGGGGCAGGAGGAGGCGGCGGGTGTTCACAGGGACGCTAGAGATCACACAGGCTGGCAGGATGGACTCTTCGACCATTTCCATTTCAGGTGTTCAGAGCATTCTGTGATTCAGTTAGTGAATAGTACTGGTACATGCTGGAGAAAATTATTTTTCCTTTTTTTGTGTGCTAAAGAAGCATTTTGCTACTAAAAAGGGGGACTCTATTTCCAGGTGACTAAATAGGAGGGCACACACACAAAAAAATCTTCTTCTGCGAGCATAAGAAAAGTACAGTGACATCCACAAAATTAATGATGTAATGTTTTGTTCACTTTGTTAATATTGCTAATGGTGCCAGAAAATTAAAGTGTTACTTGGTGTTACTTGGCCTGACTCATTAGTATACAGTGCGTAACATCTTTAAAATTGATATTACATAACAAAATTAAAAACCTGTTTTTATATTCTCTCAAGGTCATTAGTGGTCTTAATTTAAAAAAAAAAGATGGTCTCACAATAAATAAACAACTACTTAAACATTTACGAATAAAAATCTCCTTTTGTTGAAGAGCTCTTCTATTATAACTAATCATAATCCCATTAAGTACCTTCTGGATCAATACGGAGCTTTTAAGGTTTTGGAAGGCCTTGAATACTATTTTTCTGATCTTCACAGAAATTATATTAAGCAGACACACAGATGAGGAGAAGACAACTTGAAGCTCAGAGAAGACCTGCTTAATGTCACCCAGTTTTCAGGGAGTTGGGGCTAGAACCAGGCTTTTGACAACCAGTCCTGTTCTCCTTTTTCTTACTAAATCTACTGACATTTCCAACAGCAAAAGCCTTAGCTGGTATATGTACAGCTCTTCCCTCCATTTGTTCCTTCCTGTTGCAATATGCATTCAGCCTGAAAATAACTGCAACTCTAAAACTTTTCCTATAAACACCAGCAAAATAAAAAGCAAAACATCAAAAGAACCCATATCCTGGCAGTTTGGAAGACAGAGGGAATAAGAATCTGCCTGAGGGACGGGACGGGGAGGGAGGTGGGAGAGGGGGTTCAAGATGGGGGACACATGTACACCCATGGCTGATTCATGTCAATATATGGCAAAAACCACTATAATATTGTAAAGTAATTAGCGTCCAATTAAAATCAATCAATAAATTAAAAAAAAAAAAAAAAAAAAGAATCTGCCTGCCAAAGCAAGGGACACAGGTTCGATCCCTGGCTGTTAGATTCCACATGCCACGGAGCATGTAAGCCACAACCACTGGACCCATGCCCTAGAGTCATCAAGCTGCAACTACTGAAGCCCACGAACCTAGAGGCTTTGCTTTGCCACAAGAGAAGCTACTGCAATGAGAAACCCCAGCACCACAATGACGAGTCGCCCCCATTGGCCGCAACTAGAGAAAGCCCGCACAAAAGCAACAAAGACTCAGCACCGTCATAATATAATAAATAAAAATAAAATCATAAAGGTAAAGATTAAAAGCTTGGTAACCCTTATTAACATTGGGCAGTAGATACTATCAGAGAAAAGACACTTGCTATATACTCAAACCAGTCTAAACCATGGAGAAGGATGAAATGCTACCCCAGTTCATTCAAAGAAACTAGAACCTACATAATACCAAAACCTGATCTTTAAAAAAGACCAAATTTACTTATACATATAGATGTAAAACTTCTAAATCTATATAGTATTGATAAATAGAATCCAGCAGTGAATTA
This sequence comes from Bubalus kerabau, assembly GCF_029407905.1. Lineage (NCBI taxonomy): Eukaryota > Metazoa > Chordata > Mammalia > Artiodactyla > Bovidae > Bubalus > Bubalus kerabau. Next base: position 17,126,508 of record NC_073643.1, read on the forward strand.
ACTGAATAATATAAAATGACCAAGCAGGTTTAATTTCAAGAATGCAGAAATGCTCACCATTAGGAAAGCTGCCAATATAACTTATTACATTTTTTAAAGTAAAAAAATACAAACCATATCAATAAAACATTTTTATTGAGCTAAAAAATCATTTGGTAAAATTCAAGTAATTCTGAACTAAACAAGCAAGCAAACAGCTACCTAAAACAGAAGGTGAAAAGATACATAAATAAGATCAAGACCATTACTACAAACCTATAACAACTTATTAAATGGTGAAACACTTAGGCTATTACCATTTAAGTCAAGACTAAGACAGAGATATTTACTATTCAGTATCGTTTTGGAGGCCCTAGCTAATGCAATAAAAGACGATGCAAAATAAATAGTGTAAGTGTTAGCAGAGAAGAGAAAATATCTGTATTTGTAGCTTTGAGTAAAAACCTAAGAAACAACTGCTGCTAAGTCACTTCAGTCGTGTCTGACTCTGTGACCCCACAGACGGCAGCCCACCAGGCTCCCCCGTCCCTGGGATTCTCCAGGCAAGAACACTGGAGTGGGTTGCCATTTCCTTCTCCAGTGCATGAAAGTGAAAAGTGAAAGTGAAGTCGCTCAGTTGTGTCCGACCCTTAGCGACCCCATGGACTGCAGCCTTCCAGGCTCCTCCATCCATGGGATTTTCCAGGCAGGAGTACTGGAGTGGGGTGCCATTGCCTTCTCCGAAGAAACAACTAACAACCAATTATTATTAAGAAGAGAGCCTAGTAGTTGTTGGATACAAATATATATATATATGTGCAGAGTACATCATGAGAAACGTTGCCGGGAGAAATATCAATAACCTCAGATATGCAGATGACACCACCCTTATGGCAGAAAGTGAAGAGGAGCTAAAGAGCCTCTTTATGAAAGTGAAAGAGGAGAGTGAAAAGGCTGGCTTAAAGCTCAACATTCAGAAAACGAAGATCATGGCATCCGGTCCCATCACTTCACGGGAAATAGATAGGGAAACAGTGGAAGACTTTATTTTTGGGGGCTCCAAAATCACTACAAATGGTGACTGCAGCCATGAAATTAAAAGACACTTACTCCTTGGAAGGAAAGTTATGACCAACCTAGATAGCATATTCAAAAGCAGAGACATTACTTTGCCAACAAAGGTCCGTCTAGTCAAGGCTATGGTTTTTCCTGTGGTCATGTATGGATGTGAGAGTTGGACTGTGAAGAAAGCTGAGTGCCAAAGAATTGATGCTTTTGAATTGTGGTGTTGGAGAAGACTCTTGAGAGTCCCTTGGACTGTAAGGAGATCAGTCCTGGGTGTTCTTTGGAAGGACTGATGCTAAAGCTGAAACTCCAATACTTGGGCCACCTCATGCGAAGAACTGACTCATTGGAAAAGACTCTGATGCTGGGAGGGATTGGGGGCAGGAGGAGAAGGGGACGACAGAGGATGGGATGGCTGGATGGCATCACTGGCTCGATGGACATGAGTTTGAGTAAACTCCGGGAGCTGGTTATGGACAGGGAGGCCTGGTGTGCTGTGATTCATGGGGTCGCAAAGAGTCAGAAACGACTGAGCAACTGAACTTAACTGAATATATATTTAAGTTTCTCTTTATACTAGTAAGGTATTCATCATCACTCATTTCCCCTCAAGGCCTCATTTTCCCTTTCAAAGAGTCTTTAATAGCTTTCTGGCTGAAACCATGACAAGGTATGGTTGCCAAATCACTCTACGGGCAGTAAGATTCAATTTGCCCGTGTACTGACAGTGGTAACTATTTCACGGCAGCCACCTGATGACAGACACTGTAGCAGGCAGTCAATTTCAGAGGTGTTAAAACGTGGGGAAAATGTGCCCTTAGAATCAACCAAACGAGGTGGAGTAATCTGTCGAGCATTTATTCTAAGCTATAACTTTATAGACAAACGCAAAAAGTTATAAAGTTATATACAGTTTGTAAAGCTTTATATAGTTATAACTATATATAATTTATAAAGCTTATAGTTTATATAGTTATAAAGCTATAACTTTACTCACCAAACCCACTCTTGAATGTAACTAATCTGAAGATGAGATTTGTCTTTTAAATCCCAGACAGACATGGGCACACACACACATGTACACAGGCACACACACTCCCCCCCTCCCATAGATAAGTTTCCAGATCTATATGACTTTCTTCTAGGTCAACCTAGAATGGGGACCAAAGACACAAAAGATGAAGCATGCATAAAAGGTTTATGGAGGGTGGGGGGGCTGATATGACAAACTGAATCACCTCGTATTTTTCAGCAAAGAACTTTGTCATACACTGGGGTAAGGAAATATAAAATGTTATAAATTTCAGACATATTTTTTAAAAGGTGAACAGGGTCTTACCACGATAAGGCCATGCCTGTGAGATGGGGTCAATGAACTGTGGCTTTGGTAGAAAAACTAAAAGCATTCACAGCCCTGGGTCCTGGGTCAGCCTCACTGAGTCTGCAATCCCAGCTGCTGAATGGGTTACAGCAGAGATAGCAATTCTGTTCCCTTCGGGTAGGTGAGGAAGCCGAGAAGAAGAAGCAGATAGAATAACTTTAGATAAGTCTTATCATAAAGGTGCAACAACATTTTTTAAAATCACTGGGCTATTTTGTGCTTCCTTCTTTCCACACATTTAAAATGGCTTAACAGAATTTCATGTACTACTTTTGTGGGTTAGATATACTTGATGTGAGCTGCCTGATGCTCACAAGATTCTCCTTGTTAGACTGCAAGGATGCTTTATCAAGCTTTTGACAGGTTTGAGTCGGATACATGAAGTCTGCAAATAAAGTCTGTGTGTGTTGTTAGCTGCTCAGTTGTATCCAACTCTTGCGACCCATGGACCACAGCCCGCCAGGCTCCTCTGTCCATGGGGTTCTCCAGGCAAAGTTTGAATGTTAAGTAATTTTGTACTGGGGTTAATAGTTTAGGGAATCCTAATGTGTTTGTTTATAAGTTTATTGGGTATTAATCAAAATATAAATAAAAGTGATGATCTCATGTAAAATTTACTAGGTTTACAAATAAAATAAGCTTAATAAGCTGGGTGTTAAGAAACACTTAAAAAATATTCAGTTTTACTAACTTGAATGTTAAAACACAAGTATTTTGAGCAATTCTTTCCATGCACTCAGACAATGAAACACAAACAAAACTCCACTGATGGAAAGACAGAAAATCGAAAGGATTGAAGAGGTGAAGGGGTCTGAGAAATCTTGAGGACAGAGCTCTTCAGAGGTGAGAGGGGAGGAGAGGTTGAAAGAAGCCATGACACAATACTAAGACTAAGATTCCTAAGACTAAGATTCCTACCCTGATGAGAGAGACGGTTGGATTATTCACCTTCCGATTGGCCAGAGCCCAGCATGATACCTACATGTGACTGCTACATCTGCCTGGGGGCTGGTGGAAGGAAAGAGGTGGAAGCTGACAGTGAGTGTTATGGGGAAGATGGGGGAGGAGAGCTGGGGACCCCTTCCCAAAGGGCCAGCACAAGGTCCTCACTCAAATTACTTCCCCCACTTCACGCTCGGTGACATGGAGCATAAGGAGGACAAGAACACTGGTGTAGACAGCAGTTCTGATCTGGTGATTTCTCCTTTCCATCTTAAAAGCAAACCGAAGATCATTAAAATTACGCATGTGTAAACCCCTAATCGAAGGTATCTTTTTCTACAGCCAATAAAATCAAACTGTTATCTGCTAGAGGATTCAGAAATCCGAACAATAAGGGCTCCCTCTAGTGGTGTAAAAACCCTTAAATACCCTCAGATACTTAAAAGGATGTTCCCACTTTATTTTAGTCATTTTTATATTTTTGTATCGCCTAGTCCTTCTCCTCTTGGAAAATCCAAATCCAACAAACAATTCGCTGCAAATAGTCAGCCCAGCAGATGAGGAGAGGAAAATAGGCTCAGAGGCCAAATGTGGCAGCTCCCAAGTCACAAAGCAAGTTTATTTGCTCCCTTCAGGATCAATCAGAAGCTTAAGCAGCCATGAATGAAGAGGTGGGGACAGGCAGAGCTAAGCCATGTGACGTGAAGGGACTGGACACAAAAATCTGTATTAGGCAAACAGAAGGGAGCTGTACCATGACATAAAAAATTAATTTTCTCATACGGCTATGAAATCATCTCTTAAGAAATCAAAAGGATTCGTTCCTAACAGGCTTTGGGCCAATGTGCAGGCTGCTTTAACAGTTAAGTCGGCTTGATTTTCTTCAGTGCTGTCATGTACAGAAAGCTCTCATCACTGCCCAGTCATGCATCTTATCAAAGACTGTACTCCACTGAGGCGGTTTTATGGCGGAGGTAAAAGGATTTTTTTTTTTTTTTTTTTTTTTTTTAGCAAAACTGAGCATGGCTGCCATTTGCATTGAAGCTTTGAGTCTTGTTACATAATGATGCAGTAAAGTGCTGGGGAGCTACAGGTGCAAAAAAAATCAACACAAAGAGAGGAACTGAGGAAAAAGCATGAAACACCTCCACTAAGAATGTAAATAACAATTATGAAACAGATGGGCAATGTAATTGGTACCTAACAGATTACAGCTCTGGCTGTGATGGAATCTATTTTCTGCCACTGCTATGGGAGATAGTCTTTCTTTTTTAAAAATTGGGTTATTTCACCTGGTTGAGAGGAGAAAGCCTTTTTAGAAAAGCATTCTTGAATCAGTTTCTCAAAAAATTACCAACTAGTCCAAAGCCTCTTTCAAAGATGATGGTAAAAATCTGAGTGAGGTTCTTCTGAATTCTCTAAGTACAATGACAGTTTCTCTGATTTTAGTAAAACTAAGGAAGAAAACATGAAAACAAAAGCAGCTTTCTGGCACAGTATGAGACAGTGTCAGCATAAGTAAGATCCTGTGACTGGTAACTGGGTTTCTGAATACTGTATAAGGTTTATACTAAAAAGTGCCATTTATAGTTGAAAATAAATACAATTAAATTCCAATGTGTCTGGTAATTTCTATAAAATGCTGCACACTGGATGCCTGGTCAGAATAAAATTCTCTCTTGTGCAACTTTTTCTATGGGAAAATCAGAATGAAATTAGAACTGCTTTAGTTACCGGAGCACTTCTCCGGCTGGGCTTGAGGACTACCTACAGGCTGGTTCCCCTTGATATTATCTCACTCGTGGACTGACTGAGGTGCATGTGTTTTCACGAGATGTCATCATTGCTGAGGGTTTACTTGTGTACAGTGACACCCCAAATTATGCCACATCAAAGCCCTTTACTTGTGGTGTGCTGCAAAACCTCAGCCAGCCCTCTTAGTCACTAGGAGTGAGCTAAGACATTTCCTTCACATTCTCTTTTCAGTCAGTCACCTGTCAAGTCGTGGAACCCAAACACTGTCACTTTGTGACAGACACTCCAGAGGAGCAGGTGACACACACACACAGTCAAGACACCGAAACTGTCACGTCAGCGGGGTTTGCTTCTATCTGGTAATTATTCTGCAGTTTTCACATCCGGTTTTTTTTTTTTCATGTTTAAGAAAATAATATGGTCCCTCGGGGCAGAGGTTGTATCTTTTTTATTCGTCTCAAAGGGCCAGGATATCATGAGTATGTGTAACAGGAATAAAAGATACTTATAGAACAAATGAATTTTCTGTTTCAGTTTGTAGCAGAGACAGATGTAACTTGTTTCTCAGAAGAGCAAAAAAAGGTAAAGAATTGAACATGTAAATGACTGAAGGAAAAACCCTTCCCTCCAAACATTTTTGTGATGAATATTAATAAAATATATTTAGGAGACAGTGTTCCTGCAAAACTGCAATTTAAGATGAGCACACTTTGGACTTCCCTGGTGGCCCAGTGGTTGGGAATCCTCCTGCCAATGCAGGGGTCACAGGTTTGATTCCTGGTCTGGGAAGATTCCACAGGCCGCAGAGCAGCTAAGCCCACGTGCCATCACTACTGAGTCTGCGCTCTAGAGCCCATGCTCTGCAACGAGAAGCCAGTGCAATGAGAAGCCTGCACACCACAGCTAGACAGTAGCCCCTGCTCGCTGCACCTAGACAACGCCTGCACGCAGCAATGAAGACCCAGTGCAGCCAAAAATAAATGAAATGAGCACACTTTAATACACTTCACCATATGCTTGTTAATCCTCGACTTTTCAAAAAGAGAAAATGCTATTACAGTATTATCTAGATCTTATTCGCCAAGACTCATTTATAATGCTGTTCTCATCTCAGAAATGACAATTCCATTTTCTAAGTTCTCAGGTCACATCTGGTCCTTGATGTCTCACTTTTTTCCTCCCACCTGCAGCCTAATATCAAATCCTTTTGGCTTTGCCTTGAAAATATATCCAGGACCTGCCCACTTCTGCCACATCCACATTTACTATTCTGGCTGAGGGTCATAGGTCACTGCCTGCCATGGGCTCCTAACTGGTCCCTCTGCCTTTACCCTTATCCCATTACCATCACCACAGCAGCCAGTGACCCCATTAACACATGGCCCCAACCACTCATCCCCTGCTAAGAATCTCTGGAAGCTCTCATGTCACCCGAAGTTAAGCCAGTCTTTCCCTTGACCTTAAAAGCCCTATATGACTGGTCTTCTCACCCTCTCTACTCTATTTCTGGACTCATCTCCTTCCACACTTTCCCTTGCTCACTACGATCCAGCCACATGTGCCTCTTTGCTTATCTTGAACAGAGTGGGCTGAGGCCTGCCCCTGGATCCTGCCTCCGTGTCCTCCTCTCTGGGCAGCCTTCTCAGACCGAACTCCTAAAACTGGATCACTGCTCCCATCACGATACTGCTCACCTCCCTTCCTCACTCAACCTCTCCCCTTAGCACTTATCACTTACATGTACTGTGTATTTTATTTATTTATTCATTATCTATATTCCCCCCAACATAAACTCCATGAGGGCAGAAATTTTTGTTTTTCTTTTGTGTGTTTTATGCTGTATCATCTCTTTCAAGAAAATGTCTGGCACTGAGTAGGTGGTAAGAAATCCTTACTGAATTAACTGAATGAGTTACAATTTCTATTTACTCAAAGACTCTAGAGGTCACCTCAGTTTCATATGAAGACAAGTTACGTCAGTGCTTTTTTTGCTAATAGACTTGATGTTGTTACTTTTTCACCCAAGAGTTGATGAACAGTTTCTCTCTGCATCCCCAGTAACAGGAAAAATCACTACATACCTTCTTCCTCTTACCAGAGTTCACAGAAGGTGGGGAAAAGACAACAGAATTTTTCTGAAGCCTTGTTTGAAGCAGGGTAGGCGGTATAGGCCTCTCAGCTCTGCTTCACAGGAGGGAGGGACAGAGCCTTGGCGAGGCTCAGCGCCCCCCACCACCACAGTGCAGGGTCACAGGGCACCTGGGCACCCTCCTCACCCAGAACGCTTCCTCACCCAGCACTGCACACAGACAATACATGTGGGAGGGACCCCACCAAGAGCCTGCCACTGCCAGCCCCTCCTTGCAAGCTCAGCCCTGCCTGGAGGTCCTCACAGTTGAGACTGAGCCCTTCACAGAGGGCCTAGGACAGGAAGCACTGCAAAGCTCTGGCAGTAGCTGGACTGTGGCAGAATCACTGGTGGCTCAGCGGCCAGGGAAACTCAGGCTGATCTCTAGGTCCCAATGGATGGGGATGGCCTTCTCCAGAGTGGAGGGTGAACATGTTAAATTTAGGGATCCAGGGAGCCGCTCTGTTACTACTGACTGTGATAAAAACGGAACGCCACCAGCACATGAGTGTGGTTTTGAGAAGAAAGCAAAGATTCTACAGTTAGGATGTGAATACTGAAGCGAATAAACCACCACCAACAAATGCTTACAAATAACATGGTCACACGAGAAAGAAACATCCTAGGTGGCTGTGAAGGGTAGGAGGAAAACGGAAAGGTACTTATTTTAGAACAGTGGAAATAAATTAGAGTTGGAATAATTTACAGTATTTTCACAACCAAGAGAAAGCTGCTGATGTTTGAGATAAAACAAAAGTGGGAGAAAAGAAGGGAATAAAAAATAAAATAAAACAGAAAAATGTTCGAATCCTACTAAAGGTACACCTTCATATTTTTCAATTTTTCATTTCATTTTTCAGAAACAACCAAACACTAAAAAGCCATGAATGGGACCTCATCAAAATGGAAAACTATTTTCCCATGAAAGCTTATCTGAAGCTACAGATGGGGAGAAAATATTTGCAAACTACACGTTCAATGGACTACCTTCTAAGGACACACAACAGGCATTTAAAACTCAACTGCGCAAAAAGAAATTCAGTTAGAAAATGGGCAAAGGTCATGAGCTCATAGTCCACTTTAGAGGATACAGAGATGGCGAATAAGTACCCCAAAAGGTTTTCAACATCATTAGCCATCAGAAAAATGTAAATTAAAACCCAAATGGGGTATCAATATAAACCTATGAGTGTGACTAAAATAAAAACCTGTGATAACACCACTCTGACAAGGATGTGGAGAAACTGGAGCACTCATACATTGCCGGAAGGGATGTAAAAGTCCATAGATACTCAAACAAGCTGGCAGTTTCCGATACGACTAAACATGCAGTGATCATACAGCCCAGCCATGTTACCCTTGGACATCTATCCAGAGACATGAAACATGTTCACACAAAATCTGCACCGACATGCCATGGCAGCTTGATCTGTAGCAGCTACAAACCCGAATCAGTGCAGCTGTCCTTCGGTGGGTAAATGGCCGCACAAGTTGTGGTGCATCCCCACCATGGAAAACTACTGATACTCAAAAATAAAAAGGAAAAGCTACTGATTCACATAATCACTTGGATCACTCTCCAGGGAACTGTGCTGAGTGAAAAAAAGCCAATCTCAAAAGGGTCGGCACTGTATGATTTAATTTACCTAACATTTTTTTAAAGACGAAATTCTGGACATGGAAAACAGATTGGTGGTTTTTCAGGATTAGGAGATGAGGGTGGAGGGAAGGATGGTGCGGTTACACAAGGACAAGATGCTTATGGTGACAGATCTGCTCTGTAACTAGACTATGATGGTTTATACACAAACCTCCCCAGGTAAGAAAACTGTACAGAACTGCACACACACACACACACACACACACACACACATCTGCAAGTAAAACTGGTGAAATCTGAACACGATCAGAGGGTTGTCTCAATGTCAATATCGTAACCTGTGACATGACTGTAGTTCTACAAAATGTTGCCATTGGAGTAAAGTGAGAGAAAAGTTCACAGGGTCTCTTCATATTATTTCTTACAACTGCATGTGAACCTACCACTATCTTGTTACAAATTTCAATGAGAAAAATCATGAAGTCATTACTTCAACATGGTCTGATTAGGTGTCTTCTTCTAAGTGCCTTGGCCCTAAATAAATTTGTCACTATGTGCAAGAGAGCAAGCGTGTAGAGCTGGAAAATGTATTTGATTCAATTGACAGTTAATTAAACTCACTAGATTTACATTTAAAACTCGCCAATTATTCTAAGTCAGCTAGAAACTGCATTCTTCATGCTATACACACCTCCAGCTAGACAGGAAAAAAAAGGTTACCTTTTTACAAAGTAGAACACAATCATATTTAGTTTCAGTGCAATCATACTGTTTTCAAGATGACAAAAATTAACTACGTACTGTTTCATTTCATAGTTAATTAAAATCATTAATAAGCAAGAATGGTAGCGTTTGATTGTGACCAATTAGGGAATTTCTATAAGCAATATTCAAAATTTCATGATCACTTTAATGTTTTTATTTTTTTAAAGACTACAGCTTTAAGTGATACAAAGACAGTTAATGCAAAAGAGTTAATGCCAATAAAATAATGGAGTGTAACATGCACAAAATAAAAAGTATTACTATATTTCCAACATAATTTACTTATACACTACGGTTCTTTAGCTTTTTTTTTTAACTGCTGCTCTTGTAACACAAATTAGATTTCTTAAATCCACAAAATATAGCCTACATATTAATCTATTAATTTGAGAGTATCTGCTAAATCTCAGAAAAATGTTTTAACAAGGTCCTAGCTCTAGACTGACATTCCCAATTCTATTTAGTCTGAGAGTGGAGTCTGCATAAACTCTTCCATATTGAATCAATGTCTAACATCTCATTCCTGTCTCAGCCTGAAAATAATCTTTTAGAACATAACCCTAAGTATCTCTCTTCACCTGCAAACCATGACAGCAGACACACAGAGTCCAGATTTTGCTCGTGTCTCTCAGCATCACCAGTCTTCCTATGTGGGCTGCCACCTTAGCTCCAACTTTTAGTTTTTGGATGTGCAGTCTGAACCAGCCCAAAAACCCCAGAGGATCAGAGAAGCTCACGTCTGTGGTCTGACAAGAACAAGACCTGCAGGTTTCTCTGGAGAGAGAAAATGCCTTCCTGAATTCAGAAACCTCTCCCAAAGTGTGCCTGCAGGGCTCAGGGCACCAGCTCCCCGAGGCCCTGGGGCCCTGCCTGCCTCTGGGGTGTGTTTCTGGGCAGCACGGGACAGTGAGGTCCTTGGGGCAAGGGCTGAATTGTAAAGAAGCTCAGTGTTGTCACATAAACCCAGGGGTCACAAGCTCCTTCTGTGCTTCCTTAGAGAAGCTATGCTATGCTAAGTCGCTTCAGTTGTGTCTGACTCTGTGCGACCCCAGAGACGGCAGCCCACCAGGCTCCCCCGTCCCTGGGATTCTCCAGGCAAGAACACTGGAGTGGGTTGCCATTTCCTTCTCCAATGCATGAAAGTGAAAAGTGGTAGTGAAGTCGCTCAGTCGTGTCCGACTCTTCGCGACCCCATGGACTGCAGCCTACCAGGCTCCTCCGTCCATGGGATTTTCTAGGCAAGAGTACTGGAGTGGGGTGCCATTGCCTTCTCCGCCTTAGAGAAGGGTCCTGGCTGTAAGCTGGGGTGGGTGTGGGGAGAAGGGTGAGCACCCCCAAGGGGAGGACAACCTCGCTGTTAGAAGTGGCTGCAGCCCAAGGCAGCTCACTCTCGTCAGTGCGTGATTCTACCAGACTCACTGCTGGCTTCATGCCTCTGAGCTCTGCTCTGTCACCCAATTAACTAGCCAGACTCCTTCTGAGAAAGGGGTCCACCCTCTCTCAGCCCTTCCTGAGTCAGGGTGAGAGCCCTGGGAGAGCACAGCACCAAATGTCTGCAGGCTGAGTACAAAAGGGGAGAGCCTGGCACAGAAACAGACCTCTCCTGAGGTGGGCAGCCAGTGCCCCGCTAAGTGTTCAGGAGACAACTTACCACCACACATGAGAACGTGAGGAAACCACCTGAGGACCAGGAAAGCAACACACGACCAGGCTGGAGAGAATGGTGCCTGCTGCTTGCACAGGACTGGGAACACTGCCTGTTCCCCACCAGCCAGAAAACCTAACAGGTCTTCAGACAGCGTATTCAAGAGAGTCCTGATTCAGTACCAGGAAATAATTAAGGAAAGAAGTTAGAAGCAGACATGGAGCAATGGATTGGTTCCAAATTGAAAAAGGAGTACGTCAAGAACTAAAGAGCCTCTTTATGAAAGTTAAAGAGGAGAGTGAAAAAGTTGGCTTAAAACTCAACATTCAGAAAACTAAAATCATGGCATCCAGTCCCATCACTTCATGGCAAACAGATGGGGAAACAATGGAAACAGTGACAGACTTTATTTGGGGGGGGGGGTTCTAAAATCACTGCATATAGTGACTGCAGCCATGAAATCAAAAGATGCTTGCTCCTTGGAAGAAAAGCTATGACCAACCTTGACAGCATATTAAAAAGGAGACACATTACTTTACCAACAAAGGTGCGTCTAGTCAAAGCTTTGGTTTTTACAGTAGTCATGTATAGATTTGAGAGTTGACTATAAAGAAAAGCTGAGTGCTGAAGAATTGATGCTTTTGAACTGTGGTGTTGGAGAAGACTCTTGAGGGTCCCTTGGATTGCAGGGTGATCCAACCTGTCCATCCTAAAGGAAATCAGTCCTGAATATTCATTGGAAGGACTGATGCTGAAGCTGAAACTCCAATACTTTGGCCACCTGATATGAAGAACCTACTCACTGGAAAAGACCTTAATGCTGGGAAAGATTGAAGGTGGGAGAAGGGGACTACAGAGGATGAGATGGTTGGATGGCATCACTGACACAATGGACATGAGTGTGAGTAAGCTCCTGGAGTTCATGATGGACAGGGAAGCCTGGCGTGCTGAAGTTCATGGGGTCACAAAGAGTTGGACACGACTGAACGACTGAACTGAAACAGGATAAAAGGATTTTTTTTTTTTCAAAAGGATACCGTGTAGTTAAAAGAAAGCAGGAGTTACTATATTAGAATCAGACAAGGCAGATTTCAAAACAAAGAACACTAGGGTAAAGAGATCATAGCATAAAAATAAAGGAGCCAGTTCATGAAGAGGACAAAAGAACTATGTGCCTAATAACTGAGCTTTAGATAAAAATAAAAAACAGGGAATAGTGATCGAATTATGAGGAGACACAGACACAAAATTTCAATAGGAATTTCAAAACTGTTCTCAATAACTGATAGAAGAGGTAGGTAGAAAATTGGCATGGATATACACTTCACACCATCAGCCAACTCACCCACTTGACGTTTAAGGGACTATTCCCCCTAACAACAGCAGAATATGTATTCCTTTCAGGTACACGAGGAACATTTACCAAGAGAGACCATACTACGGGACACTGAAGTCTCAATAAATTAAAAAAATTCAAATCAGACAACGTGTATCCTCTGACTACAACGAACAAGAAATCAGTAGCAAAAGATCTGTGAAGAACCCCACGAACATCTGGAAATGAAATAACACAGTTCTAAATAATTTATGGATCAAAGAAGACATCAAAAGGAAAATCAGAAAAGGTTTTGAGCCAATTAAAAATGAAAACAGCATCTGCCAGAGTTTGTGGGATGCCTCTAAAGCACCTGAGAAAACAGCTTCCATCTGAAGAAACCAGAAAGACAAGAACAAACTAAACCCAAGGTAAACAGAAGACACAATACAGATCAGAGCAGAAATCAAAGAAACAGAAGAGTAAAACACAGAAAATCAATGAAAAGGAAACTTTTATTGATCTTTAAGAATATCAATAAAACTGATACCTTTCTAGCCAGACTGAGGAGGAAGAAGAGAAGATGCAAATCATCAGTCTCAGGGATAAGAAAGGCACCTCTTGGTGATGGGGAAAGAGAAAGCATGCCTCTGAAACTGGAAGCCTGTCCTGGAATCAGGGCAACACTGCATTAGACCATGACTGGCTACGCAAGCACACGAGTCATTGACCCCAAGTGGAAAAGCCAGGGGGACCTGTGGGAAAGATCGGGTCTGAACTGAACCTTGAAGGACAAGGGGTCCTATGACAAGCAGATGCTGGATGGGAGAAAAATCCAGAAGAAAGGAAATCCCAGGGAAACAGAGGGATTTGGTGTGCATTCAGAGGCAGCATGGTGTGGTGTGGTTGGTGTGGTATGTATGCTGAAAGGCTGGAGTGATGGTACCGTGGGGAAGAAGGACCATAGCTCAGAGGCAGATTACAAAGGACCTTAAACTCCTTAGTAACGAAGCTAAACTTTATTTTTTAAGAAAGGGAAACAGGCAAAAACTTTTCAGCTTCTAAGTGATGGGGTGAGAACTCTGCTTTTCAAAGGTGAGATTGGAAAGGAAGAGCCTGAAGTCAAGGACTGCAGTGAGGGGCTCGCTGATGACCCCAGCAAGGCATGGCCACAGTGGCCCGCTGTGAGGCAGCCATCACCTCAGCAAGGAGACCAATGGAGGCAACTTCTGGAGGCAGAATCAGCAGCGGGGAGACAAAAGAGATCTCCAAAGGGAAACTGAAAAAGGTTCCCTGGTTTCAAAGTGAGTTACCATGAAGGTAATGATCGTATTTGTTGAGATCTAAAATCACGAGAGCCAAGGAAGCACGAGGGTAGGGGCCCAGGGAGGTGGCTGTGCTCCCTCCTGAAGGGCTGAGATGGGGATAAAGGTAGAAGGGCCCTGGGGAGACGGCCAGAGGCCAGCGCCAGCAAACGGGGGCACAGATTTATGAGTCAGCTGCTCAGACAAAGACAGCTATGCTACAAGAGAGCAGTGACCATGCTCTAATGACATCAAGCCCAGGCTTCTGCAGGAATTAACTACACAATCCATCTTTTCCAGTTTTTAATCTAATCTCTTCTAAAGACCTGACATTTCACACAAAATGATTTTACTGCATGTCAAGATACAGCTCATAAATATTCCAACATTTTTAAGCTAAAGCGAGTACACTTAAATTGGGGTTTGGTTAACTAGCCCCTACTTAGGTCTCCTGCAGAGCTTCTCCAACATCCGTGAAGGACCGACTTAGTAAATTCACAGTCCATGATGGTCCTATCTACAGTCCTATGTGCTCAGACTGAAGTGTGTCCCACCCAAATTCATATGTTGAAACCCACCCCAAAGGGACTGTATTTGGAGATAGACAGGGTTTACAAGGAAGTAACCAAAGTTAAATGCAGTCACAAGGGTGGGGCCTGATAAACAGAGCTAGCCTCTTGACACAGAAAGGGGCAGTGGGGCGGGGATACTCTCCCCTCTCCATTCTCTCAATGTACTCGAAGAAGAGGCCATGTGAGCACATGGTGAGATGACAGTCACCTGCAAGCTGAAAGGAAATGGCCTCAGAATAAAATTCTACCTTGCTGATGCCTTGAGCTTGGCCTTCCCAGCCTTGAGAACTGTGGGAAATCAATTTCTGTTGTTTAAGCCACACAGTCTGCAGCACTGAGCTACACAGCCAGAGCAGACTAATCCACACTGCCTGCCTTGCACAACACACAGCTCATGGCACGAGCTGAACACTACTCTAACTGGCCCGTGCCTCTGTCAACAAGATGAGCTGCAGGGAACCGCAATGTCAAACTGCCTTGTGTGTGTGCTTAGTCGCTCAGTCATGTCTGACTCTTTGCAACCCTATGGATTGTATAGCCTGCTAGGCTCCTCTGTCCATGGGGATTCTCCAGGCAAGAATACTGGAGTGGGTTGCCATGCCCTTCTCTAGGGGATCTTCCCAACCCAGGGATCAAACACAGGTCTCCTGCATTGCAGGTGGATTCTTTATCGTCTGAGCCTTCAAAGTGCCTTAGAAGTTTCTAAATGCTTCCCTTCAGTTTCTGTGCTTATCTCACTGTGGAGCAGAAATGAACATTTTGTGGACTCACATCAGTGCTGCAGACCGGTCTGCAGACTGTGCTACAACCAACACTGACTTGGAGTCTTTCTATGAGCTTTTATTTTTCATGCAACATTTAGCTTAAACATAGAACTAGGAAAAAAAAGGCATAAATTTTAAACACATTTAGAAACCAGATGTATGCCTGAGGTGGGGGGACTAACAGAGCAGCTCAGGATTCTATTGTATCATATGCAGGCAAGATCCCTCAAGACACTGCAGAGTGCAGCTTCCTAAAAATGAACAGCACAGAGCCTTGTTTATGATGTCCCTGGAATCCTGTTTCTCTTTAGCTCATCCATCAGTCTCTGTAATCATATCTACAGAGCACATTACAATTTGATTACAAACTCACAGCTGGAGTATTACTTCTTTTTCAATTGACAATACATATATCAAACCCACAAAACAGACGTTGTCAAGAGACTCCAACTCAGACAGATGAGCAAATTAACTCCATGATCCTGATGATGAGGTGACGGCCCCCTGGTTCCAATGCAGAGATGTCTAACTTTCTGATGGCCATTCCAGAGGATCTTCAGTGAAGTCTAATTTATATATTTGGTTTTCATTCCAAACCATTATTGGTTTGTTTTTCCTATAAAGTGCTGTTTGCTTATCTGAATTTCAAAGCCTCAGACAGCTTTCATACCTCAAATGAGAACCATGTTCATCCTTTCTGTTCAAACGGAAACAGGCCGGAGATCAAGAGAGATAATCGTGGTCTCAACCTTGCATCATGCCTTCACAAACACACAGGTGCATGAGATCATAGAATACATATTTTTGGACTTCTGCGAAAAGCTTTGCTAGCTGAACTTGACTCTTCTTTTATATCCAAGAAAAAGAGAATTGAGTGCTACTTTTCTCACTTCTTTTCAGTTCTTACAACTGTAGTAGGACTTGGTGAGGCAGGCCCAATTGGAAGAGAAATTCGAAATGGTAAAGATCCCAACAAACAACCAACAGCAATCTCCTCCTAACAGAGAGGGATACCTGTTCACCTAAATCATCTCCTCATCCTCTGGACACAGAGTTCCTAGCCTCCCAGTGGCCACGCTGTTTCCTAATGGCCGTGGGCAATTTTCACAGCCAGCAGAATGTGAAGAAGTAAAAGCGTGATCCTTCCAAGCCTGGTCCATAAAATCCTCTCTCTTACCATCCTGCAGTTCCCTCCTCCCAGCTCTTACATTTAGGCCATTGGTCCACTTTGAGTTGGTTGTTGTATATGGTGTTAAGTGGGAGACATTCTTTTGTATGTGGATATCCAGCTGACTCTGCACTATTCTTTGACAAGACTGTTCTTTCCCCAATTGACTAATCCTAGCAATCTTGTCAAAAAACAACTGACTATAAATGTGTGGGCTGATTTCCTGACTCTCAATTCTATTTTATATGTATGTATATTATATATGTATATATAGTAGACTATATATGTATATACATCTATATGTATTTTCTCATGACACAGACTTGATTACTTGACTTTAAAGAAAGCTTTGAAATTGTGCTAAGTGTGAGTTCTCCTGCTTTTTTGTTCTTTTTCAAGATTGCTTTGAGTCCCTTGCATTTTCATATGGATTTTAGGATCAATTTCTGCAAATAAATTATCTGAAATATTAATATGGATCATGTTGAATCTGTAGATCAACTGGGGAATAGTGCCATCTTCATACTATTAAGTCTTCCGTTTTACTCTTCTTTATACTATTGTAAATGGAATTGTGTTCTTAATTCATTTTTGGTTTGTTCATTGCAGCTGTATAGGAATACAACTGCACTGCTTTTACATTCTGTAAACTTGTTGAATTAATAAATATAGTAGTTCTAATAGTTTTTTAAGTAGATTCCTTAGGAATTTCTATTTACTAGATCATGTCATCTGCAAACAGACAGTCTTTACCATGAAGTATGATGTTAGCTGTAGGTTTTACACAGCAGCCCTTTTCAGCTTGCAAAAAGGGATAATTTTTAAAATGCTGCAGTCAAGGCTTTACTAATACTCACAGGGGACTCTTATGTTTGAGAGCTTAGTCTGGCCATAAAATGATATATGGGAGAGAACTCATATGCTTATTTCTAGGAAAAATGCAAGTATGAAAATGGATTAGCTGATCAAGATGCCCTTGATACAACTGAGATGCTCCACAACCATGAAAAGACACTGAATATCACTAGTCATCAGGGAAATAAAATTCCAAACCACAATGAGAGACCACGTCACACCCACTAGAACGGTGGTAGTTAAAAAGAAACAAAAAAAAGGCCATAAAACAAACAGAAAATAAGTGTTGGTGAGGATACAGAGAAACTGGAATCCTCATGCACTGCTGGTAGGAATGTAAAATAGTACAGGTGCTGTGGGAAATAGTTTGGTAGTTCCTCAAAAAATTAAACATAGAATTGCCATATGATCCGCAATTCCACTCCTAAATACTCAAGAGGAACTGAAAGCAGGGACTCAAATACTTCCTTGCTGATGTTCATTGCAGCATTATTTACAATTATGCTAAATAAGCCAGAGGAAAAGGGACAAATAATTATACCAATTCACTTATATGAAATACCTAGAACTGGCAACTTCATAGCAAATAAAGGTGAGGTTAGGGGGGACTGCGTGACCAGGGACTGGGGGGTTACTGCTTACTGGATAGTATTTCTGTTTGGGTGATTAAAAAAGTTTTGGAAATTTAAAGTGGTGATGGTTGCAGAACACTGTGAATGTAATTAATGTCACTAAGTTGTATACTTAACATGGTAAATTTTGTGATATATATTTCACCACAAAATATATACACAAAACATATACTTTAAAACTAGGTCCACACATGAAAAGATGCTCAACATCACTCATTATCAGAGAAATGCAAATCAAAACCACAATGAGGTACCATCTCACGCCAGTCAGAATGGCTGCAATCCAAAAGTCTACAAGCAATAAATGCTGGAGAGGGTGTGGAGAAAAGGGAACCCTCTTACACTGTTGGTGGGAATGCAAACTAGTACAGCCAAAAACTGGAAATAGAACTGCCTTATGACCCAGCAATCCCACTGCTGGGCATACACACAGAGGAAACCAGAATTGAAAGAGACACATGTACCCCAATGTTCATCGCAGCACTGTGTATAATAACCAGGACATGGAAGCAACCTAGATGTCCATCAGCAGATGAATAGATAAGAAAGCTGTCGTACATATACACAACGGAGTATTACTCAGCCATTAAAAAGAATACATTTGAATCAGTTCTAATGAGGTGGATGAAACTGGAGCCGATTATACTGAGTGAAGTAAGCCAGAAAGAAAAACACCAATACAGTATACTAACACATATATATGGAATTTAGAAAGATGGTAACGATAACCCTGTATGCGAGACAGCAAAAGAGACACAGATATATAGAACAGTCTTTTGGACTCTGTGGGAGAGGGAGGGCAGGGGATGATTTAGGAGAATGGCATTGAAACATGTATAACATCATATATGAAAGGAATTGCCAGTCCAGGTTCGATGCAGGATACAGGATGCTTGGGGCTGGTGCACTGAGATGACCCAGAGGGATGGTACGGGGAGGGAGGTGGGAGGGGGGTTCAGGATGGGGAACACGTGTATACCAGTGGCAGATTCATGTTGAAGTATGGCAAAACCAATACAATATTGTAAAGTAATTAACCTCCAATTAAAATAAATTCATATTAAAAAAATAAAAATAAAACTAGGTCCACAGTTATCAGTACACACACACCTGAACCACTTTCAGTACCAATGTTTTTGTTGTTCTTATCTAGGCAAAGCCCTGTGACCTTAACTATGCCACTGCATACAGAGCACAAGCTCCTTTTGTTCAGTATTGCGACCACTCACTCATGTGCAAGCCAAGAGCTTTCTATGATTCATATGCAACAGGGATGCGTCACACCAGTGACAGGATGATGCCATTCTGCTCTCTCTCCTTACAGGTACTGATGCTGGAAATCTACCTCCATCAAGCAGGGTTCTTATTTGCAAGCCACAAACACCAATTTTGTTTTACTTGGGCAAAGAAAAGATTTGTTAAAAGGCTATTGTGCAGCTCACATACCCTCCAAAAGATCTAAAACACCAGGCGTGGCCATCACACGGCAGGAACAATGTTCACGATCACGCATACAGCTTCTCCAGCAAAGGAGCCGGGGCTGCAGCTGCTGGGCACAGACCTAACACCCTCGACAAGAGCCACCACGGCAGTCTCCCTCTGGATTCTGCATGGTCCCTGCCTCGGGGTCACTGGCTTCCAGTTCAAAGTCTGGAGTGGCAAGGTTATAACCGACTGAATATAGATCATGGGCTGTGCCCATGCGCTGGAGGAAAAGAGGCCAGGAAGGGAGCACCTGGAGCTGTCCACTTCAAGATGGCGAGGGGTCCT
This sequence comes from Bubalus kerabau, assembly GCF_029407905.1. Lineage (NCBI taxonomy): Eukaryota > Metazoa > Chordata > Mammalia > Artiodactyla > Bovidae > Bubalus > Bubalus kerabau. The sequence continues at coordinate 17,146,148 of NC_073643.1, forward strand.
CAGCCTCATGAAGTCGGTCGTTCTTTGGACACAGGAGGGAGCCTTAGAAATGAATAATTAAAGAAAATGATATGCTCACTGCACTATGTCTTCAGGCCAACCAATGTGCAAAAGTAACAATTTAGGCTAAATCTGCCTGAAGTGGGTTCTCAGTGGAGGAAGAAGCACTAAGTCTCAGGCAAGCAAGAGCTCAGTCCTTTGGAAGAGCCAGGAGGAGCTTAATATGATTAGGGCATGCAGAGGAGAGCGGGGGGGGGGGGGGGGGGCAGGGCTGCAAGCTTCTCTATCCTGGGCCTGCAAAACTCAATCTGAACTTGAATCCTAAAGACGGTGGACAGCCAGAGAAGGCTTTCAAGCAGAGAATGAGATCAGATTTGTGTTTCAGAACAAGCATTTGGCAACAGAATGGACTGGAGAGCCCCAAGCCAGGATGCCAGTTAAGAACTTGCTGTAACTCAGGCAAGAAATGGCGAGGACCTGCTCTAAGGCTACGCACAAGGCGATGAGTGGAGGGGATTTTAGTTCAGATGAAATGACTGCTGGACTGACGGGGAGTGAGGGAGAGTCAACTCCACCTTCCAGCTGACAGCAGGTGGATGTGCCAGACAATGCAGTTTTGGAAGCCCACTGGGTGACATTCTGCTGGAGGCAGTCTGGGTGTAGAGATGCCCAGGTGGGTGGTCAACAGGGGGTGCTGCAGCAGAAGAAGACTGCTCACCAGGGCCACAGGGAATGCCCAGGGAGTGAGGAGGGACAGGAGAGGAGGAATGGCTGAGTCGTCCAGAGGAGGGGAAGTCCTGGGAGAAGGTAGAAAAGGAACAGCTGAAGAGGTGGGAAGAAAACGTGGAGACCAATCTCTCAGGGCAAAGAATGAACTTCTAGGATGAACTGAGTCATTTACCTCCAATGAGTGCCGTGCTGTGTGTACCACGTTTAGTCATCCTCCTAGGCTATTGTTTAAGCAGTTCTCCACATGGTAACGATGACACTTCAAGTTTCTATAATGGTTGTATGAGTGCGTTTCTAATTAAGAATACATTTTCTACCTAGTTCTGAAGACTTGGGTTCTTGGGGGGAGAAAAAAAAAAAATCCCAAGCAAATCTGAGGAAAGTAGTTTGGTCAAGTTTCTAAGTCAGTGCTCCAACTTCCTTAACCCCACCCTCTTCTGCGTATGTTCTGAGATGTGACTTCAAAGTGGTCATACCAGCAGCTATAGTCCACTGCTTACCGTGTTCTAGCCTGGCTGCAGTTCTTCTGGAGTCCAAGAGACCAGGAAGGTCTCCCTAACATACATCTTTTCTTCTCCAAGAGCCCTGTGCACAGCCCACGTGCATCAGTTGGGCCAGGGGAACAAGCATGAGGGAAAAGGGAACATGGATTCCCCATGCGGGCAACTCACAGACATGGATTTCTAGCTCATCAAATTGTCCACTGGCCTCCTCCTGCCTGTCATACAAATACTCGAGATTCTGCAGAACCCAAAAACAAATTCAGGATCTTCTGCCAAAACACAGTCCCCTTTTAGCACTGCTTGTCTCAGTGAGTGGTTCTCCAACCAGTATCCAAGCCGGACACCTCTGGTCACTCAGAGAACCCCTCTACCCTAACACACTCCACATTCAATACGTCACTGAGGCCTTTGAATACTGCTTCTCACATGTGCCACTCCAGAAGAGCTGCTGCCCACTATGGTCCAGCCTACCCGGAGCCCTGCCTGGCACCCTGCAGTCAGTTTCACTCTTGACCCCCTGAAACCTCCTCCATCTGAGCATGGGTGAGAACCACCCTCTATTCTGCACCTCAGCCATTCTTCATTTATCTCTATGAGCATTTGGCACTTTGTATCCACACTACCTAAGGCTCCAAGAGGCCAAGGACCAAGTCTGACTCTGCTCAGGGGCTGGCACAAGGTGTGTAGGCCCCCAGATCTGCTAGGTGAACAGATGTCCCCTCAAGGGACGTGGTCAACACGCCACAGTCAGAGGTCAATGAACCTACCCTCTCTGACACCACAAAGAGCTGTAACCACATTTGCTGAGGAGGAAGTAATGGAAAGAGAGTAGAATTATTAAGTAAGAAAAAATGTTTTGCTTTCTCTCCACTTTCCAAGTTCTTAAAATAAACCTGTAAATGGCAGAGAAAGGGAGCTGATGCATTTAGGAAGGGCAGGGACAAGGTTTTCAAATTTGCTCCTCTCTTTTCTTCCTCTGTTTGCAATATCAAAATGCCAGCAGTTCATGAGGAATTTAATGGAAATGGTCACTCCAAACCTTGGGTTGTCTGGAAACCACTCCTTTCAAACCCAAGTATCTGCTGCCACTACAATGTGCCAACATCATCTCTGCGCTTTGGATTTATTTAGTTTGTTTGTTTTGCAATGGAGTTATCACTTCTATCTTCAAATGACAACATTCAATATACTCTAGCATAGTCACATAATATACTTAGAAAGCATTATGTTAAAAAAAATCACTGAAATCAGCACATTTTAGGGAAGTAAAACCAATTGAATGATGAAAACGATGAAGCTTTAAAAAGACTGCCAACTTATCTCTTCAGTTAGGGATATGACTAACATACGGAGTGTAACATTATCTTTCCCATTTTAGACTCACTTTTGGAATTAGCAACACACTAATTGTCTTGTTCCATCACCAAATCGTTAAATATCTTCATATTTTATTAATCTCTCTAATAAACCATCACTCTGACAATTTCTTTCCTGGATTTAGAGATGTAATGTTGATGATTATTTGTATAAAGCTAGAAACGGCATGTCTGGGGGGCACTGCGGCTCACTGCCGGCCACATGGGAGCGTCACGGTGCAAACCAGCACAGTGATTCCAGATGATTAATTAACAGGTCGGAGGGAAAAACTGCTAAAAAGAGCCATCGCTGGCAAACGACTTCAACAGACTGAGATAATTGGAAAAGTATACTTAGAGAACATGGCATGCGATGCAATTTACACAAAATGTTAAAAGGGACAAAAATAAATGGCAGCAGACATCAGGGAAGGTGTTGCTGTTGGGTGGTGGTGAGTAGAAAGGGCAAGAAGAGGCTTCTGGGAAAATGCTCAACGTCTTAGGAGTATGTTCACTTCCGGAAACTCATGTAGCTTGCTACTCATAACCAGTAACTATATGTATGGTACATTTTAATAAAAAGTTCCCCAGAATATTCTGAATATTGACTTAAAATATCCTGCAAATATTACAGAAGGTAGCATCTACATTCTTATTTCAACCCCACTTTCAGCAGAGGATCTTTAAATTCTCTTAGGGTCTAAAATAATTTCTAGCTTGTTTTTATTTTACTTCAACAAGAGTGGAAAAACAGTGTATGTTTATAAAATACATACATATAATGGATATAACACACACACAGATCATGCTACTTTTTAATGGCTTGGGGAAAAGTTACAAAGGATTTAATTCACAAATTTAAGACTGGTAAGTGTGTTGAATTTCTGAGAAATTTTTTCACATTTTGTTCAATGACTATATATTTATAAAAATTAAAATTTAAAATGCCCCTTATCCAATTAAATTATTACAATAAGTCCAGCGTGCTCCTTATAGATGATATATTAGATATAACCTATTAAGATACATATATTAACAGGAATATATTTTGTAGTAATAAGGTACAAATTAGAATAAGTATAGTGATAATCAAAATAATATAAAATATGCTGTAAACTAAACATAAAATGAAGTAATCTTCTTTAGTTCATAAATGAATTATCATATATTATGTGTCCAAAAATACCAAACTAAATTTGATTTTTTTAAAAGATGTAAAGTATTATTAGAGAATGCTGGTTTCTCACAAAATAATGCAGCCACCTAAGTCCAAATCTGTCCATACATTCTCAAAATAATAATAATAATAAATCAGATGAATGAGGAGAGAACAAATGAAACCATCCATTATTCATGCCTGCAATATAACTAGGAGATAGGGAATGCTGTGAACTTCATGATACATGAAAATAGGGAAAAATCCATATCTAGTAAGGTGTGAAGAGCTCACACCTGTGTGGGAAGTCAAGTCAAGGACTCCAAAAAACATGTTGAGAGAAATAGAGTTGGAATGATACTGGAATAATGTTGGGGGCCGGCGTGAGGCACTCCGCCCATGGCAAAGGTCATGAGGAAGGAGGCTCGACATACGCAAAGGCGGGATCGAGCCTCAGGAGTCCCCCTGGAAATCCTCAAGCATCTACCCCCATAACCAGAGCCTGCCTACTTTACTACTTTGCGCTCTCCCCTACACCTCTGACTTTACGGGGGGCTGTCCCCCACCACCTCTTTCAGAGAAGGAGTTAACTTAAAGCTCTAGTTAATAATAATTCCTGGGCGTGATAGGAGTGTTTCAACCTACAAACTCCTCTGAAGGTTCTCTAGCCTGCCTGACAGGCTTGTCCGGCCACATGTGATTGATTGCTCACAGCCTCCCAACTGTGAGAGGCACGAGATGCTTTAAACCTTCTAAAAACAGGTTCCTTAGAAAAGTTAGAAAACCATAAGTATAATGGGCTGATTAGAAATTGTATTGGTGAAGGGTTTTTCATTTGTTGAGCCAATGCTTGTTGCTAAGTCTCCATATCCCCTGCCCTTACACACATTAATGAATATATAGAAGAAATAAGTATTAACCTTTGATATTAATCACGTTAGACCTTAGGCTAAGTAAATTCTTTCCTTAACTAAAACCCACTACACCCTCTCCCTATAGGAATGTAACTTTATTTGGGTGGCGTCTGTTTAAGAATAATCACCCCTGGAGAAATAAGTGTCCTGGTTGACTGACCGCTGTCACAAGGAGAGGGTCATAAATTGTCAGCAGGCCCCCTGGCCAGAAGATGATGTAACACCCTTAAGACCTCTGTATACATTTGTATGAAGCACCTGACTTTGATAAAAGTCAGGACTGCTGACCCCACGTGACTTTTGCATAACATCTCAGTGTATAAAAGTAGACCATGGAAAATAAAGAATTGGGATCAGTTCCTTGAAAGACTGGTCTCCCCATGTCTCTCTCTCACTCTGGCTAAGTCTCCATCTGGAGCGCGGAACCCACCATGCTTACTAATTATGCCTGGCTTCTAAGATCCGACCGGGGAGGCCTCAGTGTCTCCTCTCCTTCGGGAGAACGGAAGGACGCCTGTGGCCTACATAAGTGGTGCAAGCTTCTTGTCTTGAAGTTTTATTGGTCCCCCGCGTAAACCAAGCTACTCAGCCTCTTTTCTCCACTGAATTTTCCTCCTGAGCTATCCTCATTCTATTACTCTTTATATCTTTGATGAATGAATAACTAAATAGGTCGCCGACGCCGTCCCCGCTTCGAATACCCTGGATCAGCCGGGGCTGGACCCCGGCAGAATAAGATCATCCCCAGAAAAAAAAAAAAAATTCTACTGTGAGTGAGGAACAACTGAGAACAGGTTTGATCAATGGTTTCCTGGAGAATCACAGGGATGGGGCTTCAAAATGAACAGAACCAGAAATGTAGTCTTAGGAAGGCACTATTTCTTGGAGAAAGATTACATGGAAGGATCGGCACCCAGGGAAAATGGTGATTATGGGAAAGAAGAAAGTAAAAATTACAGTCCTTCAGAAACACTTCAGAGCAATGCTCACACTTCTCACCACAAAGAAGGTACTCATTTTAAAAACAGCATTGTACCAAGAAAAGGAAGCACTCTTCAACCAAGGAACTGAGTACACACTCAAACCTCTTATCCTGGCCAACCAGAACTGCTACTGCTAGCCCAGGGAAATTAATCATTTTCAAAATGAACAAACAGCAGATAATATCTGTATAAAATTACTATAAGAATAAAACAAACAGTGAGTCGCGGTATGTCAGTTTTTCATTTTGTTTCCTTCACAAAATAAAAAAGAAACAAGAGCCAATCAACAAACAAAACGTGAACTAGATGAAAATTATAACTTAAATATTTGAATCTAAATAAAATAGTCTTAAACGAACACTTATAAATGTGAAAGAAAACCTCTAAGTAAGAAATTTTGAAACTCAGAACAGAAATATCAAACAAATGAACAAACAGAAAGATAAAAAATGAGAGTGACACCCAGTAAACAATTAGTAAAAAAGACAAATGCATCTTAGAAATGGTGATTAAAGTAAAAAAGGGCCAAGGGAGAATGGATAGAAAGGAAAATAGAATAAGGAGCACTGAAGAAAGGCTTAAAAAGCCTATGGGACAAAAATAAAATAGATGTCAGAATGAAAGAAAGTGACTGATATAAAAGACAGGCAAAGAAGATTTCACATAAATGTAACTGGAAAAATAATAGAACACAATATTGAAAATTATTAAAAAAGAAGACAGAAATAAGAGACATGAAATGGCATTGAAACGACCACCATTGTCTGTGATCTGGACTAATCACCTCTGAGAAATATACCTATAAAGTGATTAGATTTTAAAGATAAATTTAAAAAATAATACTAAACTCCTGGGCCTCAAAGCAAAATGACTACGTCACACACAAAAGGAAAAAAAAATCAGACTGGCATCAGTATTTGATAGCAATAAATCAAAATAATAATGCAGTAGCATTTTTAAGAAACTTTCAGAAATAGTAACCAAAAGATGTTGAATCCAGCCAAGTTGTCCTTCAAATATAAATGCTATAGCAGAATAGTCTTAAACATTCAAAAAATTAAACACTCTTCTCAGAATCTTTGGCTACTCAAAGTAGGGTTCATGGCCCACAGCATTGGCATTACCTGGGACTTTGTAAAGAATAAGAATCTAGGCCCCACCTGAGAGGTCCAAATGACTAGTATGCCCAGTATTGTTTCAGAAGCATCATACTAGAGAACAAGGGTCAGAAAAAGAGGTGAATCAGGAAACTCTGCCAAGATAGCTGATGGCAAGCACTGATGGGATTTAACTGCTTAACCATGGACTAAAATTATATATATGTAATTGCTGAATATTCTGACAAAGTACGAACAATATAACTGAAATAATGCGAGTATAAAGAAGAATACACTAACAGTCAAACAGATAATACATAATCAAAGGATGTTACTTAAAATCAACAAACCAAACAGTAGAAATCTAAGTAAAGGCAAAGAGAATTAAGGACGTTACAGGAGGTAAAACTATAAAGCTGTAAGAGAAATCTTTCTAAATACCTCCCATGAAAAATGAAAGTAAGGAAACAGATGATACAGAGAAAGAAACACAGTAAATATAACATAACATAATACCATATATATGTAAGTAAAATAACATGACCATGTTGAGACCAAACATATCGTGCATCTCAATTAATGCAAATAGACTGAACACACCAATTAAAAGCAAAATATTTCAAACTTCCTTGCAAACGAAAACCCAATTCGAGCCTGTATATAAGAGACATACCTAAATCAATGTAATTCAGGAAGGCTAAAAATAAAATAGACTAGATAAAATGGAAATCTTAAGAAAATAGGGTATACAATTTGAATATCAGACAAAGTAGAATTTAGGTCAAAAGTTACTAAAAGTTACAAAGAAATATTTCTATGATAGTAAAGGTCACAATTCAAAATGAAAACACAGCAGTTATAAATCTCAGTGTACCAAATAACACGGGACTACATTCATAAACCAGAAACTACAGCAGACGCGTTGTAACAGGAACATACCACTTAAGAGAACACTTTGACAGCACTCTTGAACCAAAAAAAGTGGACAAAGGGTAAGTAATAGTTTAGAAGATCTAAATAATATGTTCAACAGAGTGGAGTTTTTGGAAACATAGACAAAGATATTGATAATTTTACATACGTACTAAGACTATATCTTTTTCTCAAGCACACACGGACCATTCAAAAATCATGGTGGTAGGTTAGGTCATAGAAAAAGTCTCAAACTCAAGTAGCACGGATGTTTCTAAAAGATAAAATCTGAATATTCTTTTAATTAAAACCTAAATGTGCAATACTACTAAAAAACTCTAGGCAAAAAGATTTTTTAATCTTTTGATATTTTAAAAATAATAAATTTTCAGTCATAAATATGGGTGCTCTGTTTACTTCAGCCACATGCTGTTTAATTAATGTTCAACTATTTTGAAGACAAAATGACAGATTCTCAAGAATCAACAAACATTTTTAAAGCAAATGCCATTTTACTTTGGAAAATATTTTTAACATTTTTTTAAAATTATAAATCCTATCTTAATCTTTGTTCAAAGAATATACCAAGGTCTACTTTATTGTAATCTTAGATCTGTAAATTATTCCAGATTTTCCAAACTGCTTTATGAGGATGAAGGTAAAATAAGGGTCTGTCCATGACTCATAAAAAAATCTCTATCTTCAGATGTCTGTGGCAGAGTTTTTTCTTGCATAAATATTTTAAAATAAAAATGTTAACATTTTATGTTTCTGCTTTGTAATTGCTATAAAAGTATACACTATATAGGTCTCAAAAATAAAAATGTGTGATCTCACAATACTATTTTTTATTGTACTTAATTAAAAAATATTAATGAGAGAGCCTACAGCACTATCACAAGTCCAGTGATGTTCTGCTCAATAAATAGAATCCTCGTTACTGAGAGTCACCACAGATATGTCTCTAGCTAGAAACCCACTGATTCATTTGGCAGCCCCCTAGGTGACATCAACTGTATCTTGCCCACCAGAAAAGTAGAATCACCAACAGCTATAGGATGAAAGTCTCAAATACCCCGAAAGATACTAACAATGCAAAAGTCTAAGAGTCCTAGGGACGAGGACTCAGTCTTTCTAAATAAAGAGGCAATAAATGGCAACTGATGCTTTAATGACTGCAAATGCTTTTCCTTAACTTAAACTTTGCATATAAATTTTCAAAATTTGTATTATGTTTAAAATAGCTCAAAATTCTTCCTAAGGATTTAGGGGGAAAATTCGAGCAGCCATCATCACTGATATGCTATTCTCACTCAGTTTGGAACTGATTTTATACTAAATGTGAAAATACAGGCTGGTGTTTCTATGGAGAGAAGGGTAGGTAGGACTGAGAAATAGTCTAACTAGGTCCTTGGAAATCCCAATGTTTATAATAGCCATGCACTAGTTCATACAGTATAAATCTGATTCCTTAATTAATGACATCCACAGTTATATCTCTACTTGCAAGAATACATAAAATTCTTTAAACAAAGCTATTTTGTTTTTAAATTTTACTTTTATGCCATATAATAAAATTGACTTTTTTAGCATACAGTTTCATGAATTTTAACACGTGCACAGATTTATGTAAACCACCACCATAATCAGGGTACAGATCAGCTCCATCACCCTCAGAAATCCCTCAAGCTTTATCTTCATAGTCACACAAAGCAAAATTAATTTAATTCACATTATTTTAATGTTTTCTTCCCCACAAAAGAATAAAACAAAACAATCTCTCTGAAACATCTGGGAATCCCTGACCCAAAAAACACAGTGATAAGGAAAGGTTTACATTGTTCAGGTCTATTTTCAGTCCTCATGAAAAGAATTCACAAAATGTATATGCCCTGCTCTAGAGGCATTGCTCTCTGATTAGGAACTTACTGGTCCTTGTTCCACAACAGACAGACGTTCTCTGTTCTATCTTTGTGGCCTGTGGCTAAAACAGAGCCCCATCAAGAAGGGGTTTATTACACCTCTGCTTGCTCCCAGCCCCAACACTCAGCTCAATACCTCAGGGAAACAGGTGGAGAACAGTTGAATAAGGAAGAGGCCTGAAATAGGGGAATGCCAGCAGAAAAGGGGTGGCCATACATTCCAGAGGATGCAAATAAGAAATGAAGGGTAGAAGAAAGCTGAGGAATAGTAGGGGTGAGGAAGAAAGAGGAACACAGTAGAAAATGAGACTGAAAAGGGGGTTGAAAACCCAGAAGGTTAAGGCAAGTTCATTCAAAGAACTGGATCACTGAGGCTCTAAGTCACCCCACTCTCAAACACTCTCTCCTGAGGAAAAATTATTTGAGGTAGGATTTCTAGGTCAAAGAGTATACCTATCTCACATTTGTTTAAAAGTCATGAGGCTTATTTAAAGGAAGAAAAACCCTCAAAAACTCCCTAATCTAGTGCATTTTTGTTGAATTATACTGATTCTTTTATTGTAGTTGCACAATGATCTATTTGAAATTCATTCTTATTTTTAAAATGATAAAAAATGCACAAACCACATAGATGCTCCTTTGCTTTGGCCCCAATCCAATCCTGGCACTATCCTTGGCAAAAAGCAGGTCAAAATATTTGTTATTAATAATCAGCTTTTGCTGTTTCTCAACTGTAGGTGAAACTGATCTGAACCTGAAATAACAAGCACGTCAGTCATGGGCCTTTAGCCTGTCATGTCCTCGTGAGGCAAGGATTTCTACTATCCTGAAAAGGTCAACACTGCTTTGTAAAATACCACTCAAATCATGAATTCTAAAGTTCAATAACATTGGCTGTCCTCTTACATATGCACTCCTTTATACAAATTTTTTTTTAAATACCAATAGCATTCTTAGTTGTACTAAACAACTAGGTGTAAAACAAACTCATTAACTTCTGCTCATGAATCCTTATTCTTACATACGTATTTGTTTATCTGAATATTAAATATTCCTCAAAGTCTATATAGAAACCTACCACACTGGCTGCCCCCATGAAAGAGAATTTGTGGATTGGGAGAAAGAGGTAGGATTTTTTTTCACTGTGCTTTTTACCTTACACGTTCTGAATCTTCTATATGCATTTCTATTCAAAGAATAAACACCAACAGTTTTAAATAAAGATCATTACTTCTGTAAGAACATGGCTTTGTAGTTTCCACACTGCCAGCTAACAGAAGTGAAACCATATCAATAGATGCTGTCAGGTGTCAAGCACATGGAAGATGAGCCCCTGCTACCGTCCAAACAAAAGACGCTATGAGAGGGAACGCCTCCTCCACATGGAAGATGAGCCCCGCTGCTACCGTCCAAACAAAAGACGCTATGAGAGGGAACGCCTGCTCCAAAAAACTGATTAGAAGTTATACAAATATGGAGAAGGAAATGGCAACCCACTCCAGTATTTTTGCCTGGGAAATACTATGGACAGAGGAGCCTGGAGGGCTACAGTCCACAGGGTTAAAAACTAAACAACTTAGCAACTAAACAACAATCTAATAATATAAGCAGAAATGTTTTATTTCCTTATAAATCAAAATAAATAGATAATTTGACTCATTAATAAGAATTAAAAAAAATTTTTTTAAGTTATACAAATAAAAAGAGCATAGAAGGAATGCTTGGAGCTGGTTCTTTCTCTCAAAAGTAGCAATGCCCAACTAAATACCTTCTGCTGTTTTCAAAATTCTGTTCACTTGTGTGTGTGTGTATGTGCACACGCACACGCGTGCACGCACACAACAGAACAATGCAGCTGAGGTCATAAACAGCACGGTCTCTAAAGAGTATAATCCTCTAACCCAGACAACCCTCCAGACGATTCCAACATGCAGAGCCAAATGATAGAGGTGACCTCTTTGCAGGACAATCCTCCACCCCTCCCCATCGTCCCAGGATCCACCCGGAAACGGACATCAAAAGAGCAGGACTCTGGAACACCAGAGGTCCAGAGTCAAGAACGGGCACTGTTCCTCCTCAGAAGCACGAACATTATCCGAATCCAGTGACTCTTAGAAAGGAAAGAATGAAGTATTTAACTGCCGTGCTGCAAACCAAAACAGGTCAGGGCACTGTTTCTAGTCCACAAGGAGAGAAGGCTTGCTCCAGAAGGCAAATCAACTGTCAGTAGCACACTTGGAGCTCGACTGACAGTTTTTCCATAGCTAGACACTTTCAAGGAAGGAGGCAGCCTGCTGACTTACATTTTGGTATGAGCTCCTATCTTTCTGCAAACTACTAACCCACAGTTCTCAGACCAGCCCAGAGTGAGTACCACATGGAGTATTATCACTGTAAATTACGACGAGTACAAAGGACAGGAAGTCTTAGTGATACATGGACCAAAACAACAGAGAGAAAAATCCTGAAAATCCAATACCATTTGTTTCAGCTAATGTGTGAATTAATAACTATGGTATCAGTTGACAAAGGCTTGACAAAGTTCCTTCCCAAAGACTTTAGATTAGAAACCTTTTCTTTCTCCCAAAAGAATAAACAAACAGGGCTTGGCACCCTAGCCATAAAAAGTCACTGAACCTTATTTTAAAGCGTAAAAACTACAAGATAAGCACTCAATAAATATCTGTTACCTAACTGATCAATCAGCTTTCAACTGGACCATAGTCACATACTATTTAGTCTTTTATATTTTAAAAACTGTTCTACAGGCTAAATCTTTAAACAGCCTCTTGGCTCAGAATATTTTATAGGCTATTTAAAAAGTCCTCAGAAAAACTAAACTCAGGAGTAAATTTAATATTCTTTTTTTTTTTCCCCAGAGACAGCACAATAGCTCAGTTTTCTGTAGTTAACATATTCTGAGTTGTTTAAAACGTTTTTAGTTTGAAATTACTTATTTAAAAACTACCAAATGCTAACTTGATGGTTTTCAGTGACTCAACTAACATTGATCTTGATCCCTCACTGAACCCTTCCCACTGTGCTGCTTCCTATTTGTCCTAGAATCCTGCTGATTCTAGAAGCACATGAAGGGTACCTTATGCCTCTAAAAGGCTTAACAGCAGTGCATATCACTTTCCACACAATTATTTGCATTTCTGTACATGACCTCCATGCAGAAAAGAGTCTGAATACAATAAAATGTATTTATTTTTTGTGTTATTATTCTTTGTGTTTTTGGCATGACCAGTGAATTCTCCAAAGTCTGAGAATTGTGGCTTACCTCCTTCATTTCCTCTCACAAGCAAAACAATACTGAAGGTGAACGGCTCCTTTTGTGTTGAAACAAAGTTATGAGGGCTCAAAAAGGGAAAGCCAAAGAAGCCTACTTTTCTCATTCCTTTTATTATTATTGCACTGTCTCTAAGAATTCAGCTATAAAATGTCACTTGGAGTTTGAAGAGAGCCACTTGATAAAATCAAATGATAGGTAAAATTTTAGATTAACTGGTATTAGGTTGTTTCATTCTTAATTTTGGAAAAAAAATATTTCTTTCATCTTGTAGAGGACTGGGTTAAGTAAACAAATTCTGAGCCACAGACAAAAGGTTTCCCAAAGCATGTTTTTCAATATTTTCATACATTTAAAATTTTATCTTTTTAATATGTGTAGAGTAAAAATCACTCATTTGGGGGGACAGCTCTTTAAGTTTTAACAAATGCACTGAGCTGTGAGACCATTATCATAATCAGGATAAAGAACAATTCCATCACTCCAAAAAAAATGCCCCTTTTGCTATATACCTCTGTAGTCAAGTACACACCTTACTTCTAATCCCTGACAATCACTTTCAGTCAATTTTCATGTTCGAATTGAGACAGGGTGCAAATCTATGCGACAAATTTAACCGCACAGGGAAGACCATGCAATGCGCTCTCCCCACAGTCCTGCCCTCCGTCCTTCCTGAGCCCTCAGTGGAAGAAGAGCACTGACGCAAATGAAAGCTGCTCTTTTTCCCTGTGGTTCCTTTTCTACAACTGACTGTGAAAGACTATTAATAAATTTTATTCTTTCTGCTCCAATCCCATCACCTTTCTGATGTGAAATACTCAACTTGAGTTCCTTGTGCACCAATGACCATATCATAGACTTAATTATTAGCACAGGCGGTAACCGATGAGTTTTCCTCTGAAGTGCTGAGTAGAAAGGACAACGCGAGTGCTACAGCCTTCATGCACATGTAGAAATGGTTCTCGCTGGGGCCCACTGACATCAGCACAGGGATAATCATCTCTCTCTGTTCCGCAGCTCACCCTCCACCCCGTGCTCAAGCTGCCAGAGGAGAAACTTGATCTTTAGGCTGAGAATTGTTGTATCTTATTTTAAAGAAATACATACACACATGTGTGTGCATGCATCCATATGTATATATGAATATGTGTATGTAAAACATGGCATTTACATTTTTTCAATTGGCATAGAAGAGTTTTTAACTAAAATATGTAAGGTAAAAAGACATTTTCTTACAAAACCATCAACATTCAAAATCTTTCTTTCCCTTCCTTTCATGGTTCTTAACCATGTTTGTAAATAGTTCACTTTTAGTAACATTTATAACATAATGGGATTGGGAACACATTTTATTAACTAGGAAGAAATTACAGTGGTAATATTAACATCTTGCATTTATAAGCACCTTGGAGTCTATAAAAACACTCTCACAGAGTGTCTAATTTAATCAGTCTTTACCACATGGCCCCTTGGGGGAAATACAAAAGACACTAAAGCCCCACCGAACCTTTTAGGCTACAGACCAAAGGGAGGAAGGGAGGAGGAAAACAGAAGTAACAGCAACATAAAACAACACTGCAACATATCAAAATAACTACAAAAATCAGAAACTGGTAAAATTGGTATCATTTCACCAAATCCAATTAATGTATCAATTTCTATGACACTAAAAAAAATAATATTCAAGCCTGGTTCAATCTTTAATACAGAATTCTAGTGCAAAGAAACAGTTAAGCGTTTCTCGAAGTGAGATTTGACCTAGATGACTAACATTTTGGGTTTGAGTACTGCTCACATGGGAAAACTTTTCTAAAGAAAAGGGATGGCTAAGTAGGGTTTGGATGCTGAGAAGAGCTCCCCTGGTGGCTTAGTGGTAGAGAATACGCCTGCAATGCAGGAGATGTGGATTTGATTCCTGGGTGGGAAGATCCCCTGGAGGAGGAAATGGCACTCCAGTATTCCTACTTGGGAAATCCCATGGACAGAGGAGCCTGGCCAGCTACAGTCCATGGGGTCGCAAAAGAGTTGGACACAGGTTAGCAGCTAACCAACAACAGATGCTGAGAAACATGAATGTCAAGGCACTGTTTTCATTGAGGGGAAAAGCAAGAAGATAAACATCAAAAATGACGACTTAAGTGCTCTGTTAAGTGCTCTGCCTGTGAGTCGAGATCTTGTTTCAGAGCAGGAGTGTGGTTTCTCTTCTATGTATCAATACTTTCAGTGTAGACCAGAAACAGCAGGTTAAATGGAAGTCAAACAGTAACTTATATGAAAGCACAGGCAGAAAGCTTGAAGATCGGGTCCTTAAGAACAACTGTTCCGACGCCTTTCTGTTCCTGACAGAAGAAATAAACTACCAGGACGCAAGCATAAAGCGCTGGGACCTAACCAACAGGACCACAGGAACCAAAAACACAAGGCGGATTGGAGGATAATGGAAAGAGGATGTGGCAGACCCCAGCTCCTCTTTGGACCTTTGGGGAAAGAGAAGAGAAACCTGGAGGCTGCAGAGACAGAGGAGGGTGTGGAGGACAGCCAAAGCTGTCTACATCCACAAGGCCAGGCTTCTGAGGCATGAACCCACTTCACCAAGCAGCTACCCCCTCATAAGGAAAGGGGCAGAGACATGGGAAGTTCAATTCTCAACCTATTCATTTTCAGGTATCATTGGGAATGGCCAGGAAGAGCTGACATTAACGAGGGGAAATGACTATTGTACTTCTGCCTCTGAGCATATGAAAAGGGACCAATTTGTAATGAAATGTACATGCAATGTTAAGTCTTCCTCATGAACTCTGAGCCCTCCATCCAATTCTCCACCCATTACCCCTCACCCCCCAGTCATGCTCTTCACTCTAAGCAAACCCACATGGTCTGTGATGGCACCATTCCCGTCACTCCTGCCCCAGGAGCTGGCCCAGTGTCCCACTCTTCCTTTATAGAGGTCCCCTGCCATACAAGGCCTCCCCAGATGAACTCTCCTGATACTATGAAGAGTGGAGATTTCTTACACTCTTAAAATCTACTTTCAATTTTCTGAAGCACAACTTGCTGGCCATCTTAGGGGGAAAAAATAAAGCCCAAATGCTTTCTTATCTTCCCATTCTCCAAAGAATAAAATAGAAAAGCAGAGAAAGGAGGCAGATTTGACTCTGAATTGGTTTATGTATCTGAAAGGGAAGTCTGCTGTCATGTAAGGAGGTGGTTGGCAGATAAAGCCACGAGGAAGCCAATGAACTGAGCAGGTCTGTGGCTGAGGGTGGGAAGCACAGGCTGGGATGTAATAGGAGATACCTGAGGGAACAGGTAATTGACAGGAGGCTCTGAAAGCACTTACAGGGGACCAGAGTGACAGTTCTCAAAGATGAATAACCCAAGTCATTTTCTTTATCTGTGGATATATTGAGTATTTGCATTTGAATATACAGGGCATTTTCTAATTTCACTTTAAAGAAAATAATGTAGCTAGACTTTGAAATTATGACTTAACAGAGTACAGAAACTGTCGAGTTTTCTAATTCTTAATACTTTCAAAATTCTTTTTCTGAAAACAGCTCCATTCTGAGTAAAAACTGATCTCTTTCAGAGGTGTGAGACCTGCCTTTTCCTAAACTTGCCAGGGTAAGAAACAGGTTAGGTTACCAGTGTTAATATCTTAAAAGAATGCAAAGCAATTTACAAACATTAACTGGACATCAACAAAGTCATATTTAAACGGATTATGTACTAACATTCAATTTGGAGGGCACTGGGTCTTTCAACAAAACAAATATTTCCCAATTGACAAACTTAAAGGCCAGGCCACTAATCCCATATTCTCCAAGGACAGAAGCTCTTTTAGGCAGTTCACCTAGGTCAAAATTCCTCAGCTAATACAAAAAGTTAGTCAAAATAAGGATCTATTAAAAATGCCAACTGTTAATGTTATATTTTAGCAAACATTTAAATGTACATTTATTTGCAAATCTTTTAATGTGGAGCCAAGGCCTTTTCTTTGAGGAGGATCCAGTGACGGAGTCTGTCGTGGTCTTCTAGGCATAAATAACACCCATAAGACAATGACAAAGATTCCCAGGTTTGTTTTCTTTCAAGAAGAGTGAAAATTTTAAGACACTCGTGAAGCAGTATGAAAACAGAATCTGGAAGCTGCCCACATTTTTATGATTTTCCCTAATCTTTTATAATTGACTCATCTTTATCCAATCTGATAGTCATTTGTCTTCATGGAGTCTTTCCAAAGGTTTTCATGAAAATGATGGCTCTCTCTATTTTAGCACACACATTTCATCAGTTTTCATTCCATTTAATTAATTTATGCCAATCACAGTTGCGAGAATACCACACATAAACAGACTTGGGAACTAAATGCCTCTTGGTGAGTACTTCACTCAGTGAGTGGACATCCTCCCCATGGACCCCCACCAGCAGGCTGGGAGAGTCTATGCCAGTGGGAAGACTGTCAGGAGGGGATGGGAAGAGCTGGTTCACAAGGGGGAGGTTAGGAAAGTGGCCTTCTACTTACTGCACTGTGATTTAGCTCTTGGAGGATTCTGTGAGCATTTCTAAAGCCAGGACTATATCTTGGTATGTGAGTATGTGTTAGTCACTTAGTCATGTCTGACTCTTTGTGACCCCATGGACTGCAGCCTGCCAAGCTCCTCTCTCCATGGAATTCTCCAGGCAAGAATATTGGAGTGGGTAGCCACTCCCTTCACCAGGAGATCTTCCTGACCTAGGGATCGAACCCAGGTCTCCCACACTGCAGGCAGATTCTTTACCATTTGAGCCACCTTGATAATGCCTGCCATATTACAAGCACACAATAATTAATATATCCAATGAAAGAATTTACCTTGACTGTCTTTAATTATTCCCACACTGTTAAGAGAACACAGAGCAATGTTTCATTTTGATAATACTGAAGAGGGGGACAGTGCAGTAAAAGACCAGAAAATTACCAAGATTATATGAAGCAAAAGGAAGAAGGAAAACCTCCAGTTCAATAATTCCATCCCAAAGGACTCTAACCCAAAGGTCAAAAATCTTTACCTTCCCAGGAGCCCAACACATGCTCTGACACTGGGAAGTGGAGATCAGATGAAGAGTTGGTTGTGGGTTCCTTCCTAGGCAAGTTTTTAAATTGAAATCCAAAAATTTAATCAGACCTTTCATCCAGGTGAAGAGATTGTTATGGGAACAGGTATTTTCCTCTGAGACGACAATAATAACTAACAAATACGAACACTTAACCTTGCCAAGCACTGTGTTAAGAACACCAAGTGCATTTATTCATTTGTCAGCATAACAATTGTACTGAATTGTTCAAATTCATTCAAAGACACGTAACTTGTCAAACTGGAGTCAGGATTTGAATCCAGAGCCTATGTTCTTAACCACTGCACCATACAGAAAAGTCAGTTCACCTTTTCTTATAAATAATATAATTTTAATATTTTGCCCAGGGATTTTGTTAGTGTATTTCCCAAACATACAGCAAAATCTTTCATTAAAAAGTTGATGTTAGGGACTTCCCTGGTGGCCCATGGATAAGAATCTGCCTTGCAATGCAGAGGACACGCGTTTGAGCTCTGGTTGAAGAACTAAGATCCCACATGTCGCAGAGCAACTAAACCCATGCGCCCCCACTACTGAGCTAGGGTGCTTCAACTAGGAAGTCTGAGGGCTACAAAGAAAGATGCTGCATGACAGAATGAGGATCCTGCATGCAGCAATTAAGACCTGATAAAGATAACTAAAGTTTTATTCTGCTAATGCAGAGATGGTTAGAACTGCAGTTCATATCCCCTGAGCTTTGACCAGGTGCCCAGCTCTGTGTTTGGCATTTCACATGCACAATATCTCGCCTTGTAAAGGTGATAACAAGACCTGCGTTATGTTCAGCACCTGCTCCATGCCAGACGCTTCTGATCAGGGATACACACATTTCATTTCTTACTCTACTCCTCAGAGCATTCCTGGGGAGGATGCTGCACTGGCCTCAGGCAGTCAAGGAGATGAGCTTATGAGACAAGGTGACTGGCCCAGGGCAACAATGCATTAAAAGGCAGTGCAGAAATAGAATCTCCATAGTGGGAAATATCTCTGTGTATCAGTAGATACAGATGTAAATCAGTCAAGAGGCAGAGAGAGCAAGCACACATATGGCAAAATGTTCCAAATTAGTAACCCCTAATAAAGGGATACATAGGAATTAACTGTACTATGTTTGCAACTTTTCTTTAAGTCTGAAACTAATTAATTTTTTAAACAGGAAAATGAAGCCTTGAGTCAGGGCATAAAAGAATGCTAAGGTTTCGGTTCCCTCTCGGGAGACACCTTTAGTCGTTACAAAGAGATGAGAATCAACTCTGTTTCCTTTGTTGTTGTTTCGTCACTAAGTTGTGTCCCATGGACTGCAGCACGCCAGGCTTCCCTGTCCTTCACTATCTCCCGGAGTTTGCTCAAACTCATGTCCACTAAGTCAGTCATGCTATCCAACCATTTCATCCTCTGTCACCCCCTTCTCCTGCCTGCACTAGAAAAAAAAAAAAATTACCTAACTTACATTCTTTTAAAAAAAAAAAAAAAAAGGAAGAAGAAGAAACTGCAATAAAGTGATCTTTTAAAAACTATCAGTTAAACATGCACAGTGCAGACTGGTTTGCTGGTCACCAGAACCTAACCATCAGAAATGCAGTGTAATTTCTAACATGAAACTATCACAACATTGTTAACTGGATATACTCCAATATAAAGAAAAAGTTTTTTTAAAAAAGAAATGCAGTGTAATTTGTAGGTGAAAAGTTAATTCATTTTCACCCTAGAAAAAGAACAGCATTTAGTAGGTGAATTGTTAGCATTCAATATGTTTGAAGCATCTTGCCAAGTTTAGAATTAAAAGAAAACTGTGAGCGCATTTAACACTAAAATAAAAGATTATCAAACATTTGACATTTACAGGAATTTAGGCCATTTCTATCTTTTAGGAATTGGAGATCTTTGTATAATTCTGCATTTAAAACAGTGATCCTTCAATAAAAAGTGAGCTAAATTTGTCTCAGAAGTGAGAATGATGATGATTATTTAAGAGAGGCTATTTAGGTACTAATTTAATCCTGTGGGATGAACTTGATGAAGTTCCCAGCATTTGACTATTTTAACCTAGAAAATGGTATTTTTATATGATTCCATGATATAGTTTCATATATTAGTAGGCTATTCTCTTAGTCTAATAAATTTCTGTAACTATTATACAAATAAAAGTGTCATGATTTTTTAAAACACTAGATGGCAGTAAATACACAAAAGTTGTAACATGATACAGCTACCAACATAAAATAAAGATTATTTTTGTTTTTTATTCAATTTTACATTGCACACTCAATCAAGTTAAAAAAAAAAAAAGAAAGAAACATAGGATTTTTAAATCCAAGACATCCCTGGTAGTCTAGAGGCTAAGATTCTGCATTCCCAATGCAGGCGGCCTGTGTTTGATCATTTGTCAGGGACCTAGATCCCACATGCCTCGCAACTAAGACCTAGTACAGCCACATAAATAAATTATTTTTAAAAATTCTGACGAGTCAAAAACCTAAATAAAAATTAAAGTTTCCTGGCTTTGAAAATGTGAACCAGAAAAGATGCTGAAATGACCAATTAATCCACAATTTAAATATGAGAACACTAATTCTCAACATCAACTATATTAAACTGTTGCATTTTCTACATCTTCTTTGTTTTGTTAACAGATTCTCATCACATAAATGTATTTAAATGTTACTTAATTTGGAGGAAAAAACCTTTAAAATGTCTTAAATTTCTTTTTCCATGAAGATGTTAAAAATTATATAAGAATCCACTTTACATATACTTATGGCTTATTTATTATAGCCTTTTCAAATTAGTGAAATTTCCACTTTTTCATGGGCCACGAATGTATATATAAAAGTACACCATGTTGTTTATTTAATATACTACTAACAAAATATCTTTTTAAATATTTAACTCAATAGTAACATTTTACCTAAATGATAGGAAAAATAGGAAATAAAATATGATTTCAATTTGGAAAACATATTTGTGATCAAAGAGAGAAATCTTAGAAATATTAATCTGATCCATTAATTCTGTTGATGGACTTTTCATAATATTCTGAATTTAGAATGTCAGTACAATTTTTTTTTTAATGTATATGGTAAGAAACCAAAAACTTACATTTTCTAATTTATTTGTAAACTTTCCACTTTTGGGATTCATTACAAGACCAGATGGCATTCAGCTCAGGTCTCAGCAACACTGAAATAAAATTAGCTAATGTACTCAATTTTTTTGGTTACTTTTAACACTTTCGCTGAGCTTGATTTTGTTCTGACACACAAAATTCTCTATTATTTGAAATTTCATGTTTTGGCCACACATGGATCCCATGCAGCTTGTGGGGTCTTAGATCCGCAACCAGGAACTGAACCTGCACCCTCATCAGTGAAACATGGAGTCCTAACCACTCAACCGCCAGGGAATTTCCTAAAATTCTTAATTTAGAAACCAAAGATAGGTCCACTCAATTATATGAAAGTAAATAAAATAAAAACAAATAAACCTTCAAATACAATACTGTGGCAGAAGAAGAGGACTTATTTCAATACCAATCTGTGCCAATATAACCCAGCTTTTGAGCAATAGTTTTAAAACATCAGAAACTAAGTAGCTATAGTTACTAAAAGCATTTTAAAGCAAATGCACACCAAAATAGCCAAAACAATCTTGAAAAAGAAGAACAAAGTTCGGCAGTTTCATATTTTCTGACTTCAAAACTTAACTACAAAGTTATAGTAATCAAAGCAGTGTGGTACTGGCATAAAGAGAGCTATTACTTGTCTCCAAACTCATCAAATTGTACACATTAAATATGTACAGCTTTCTGTATGTCAATCATACCACAATAAACTGGCTTAAAGAAAAAAGACAGATATACAGACCAATGGCATAAAGAGCAAAGAAATAAACCCCCACATATATGGTCAAATGCTTTTTGACAAGGGTGCCAAGACCATTCACTGGGGGAAAAGACAGTCTTTTCAACAAATGATTGTGGGGAAACTAGATATTCAAATGCAAAAGAATGAATCTGGACCCTTTTCATATACAAATTTAGTTATACAAAAATTAAATCAAAGATCTAGACTTAGTATCTAAAACTATTAAACTCCTAGAAGACAACATAGAGCAAAAGCATCATGACATTAGAGTTGGTAATGAATTCCTGGATATGACACCAAAAGCAAAAGCAAAAAAAAAGAAAAAAAATAGGTAAGTTGGACTTCTGTGTATCAAAGGATAGTATCAATCAAGTGAAAAGGCAACCCACAGCATGGGACAAGTATTTGCAAATCATATATCTAATAGGAGACTGACATCTAGAATATATAAAGGATTCCAACAACAACTGAAAAACCAACAACACAATTAAAAAATGGGCACAGGATTTGAATAGACATTTCCCTGAAAAAGATACACAAATGGCCAAGAAGCACACGAAAAGATGCTCAATCACCTCACACCATTAGGATGACTTTTCCAAAAAAACAGAAAATATCAGTGTTGTCAAGGATATGAAGAAACTGGAACCCTGTGCATTGCTAGTGGGAATATAAATAATGCAGCTGCTATGACAAATGGTGTAGCAGAGGTTATGACAAGAGGTTCCTCAAAAAATTAAACCTAGAATTACCACGTAATCCAGCAGCAACTCTCTGGCTATATACATAAAGGAAGTGAAAGCACAGAACTCAAACAGATATCTGAACGCCCATGTTTGTAGCAGCTTTATTCACAACAGACAAAAGGTGGAAGTGCAGTGTGTCTGTCCATTGATGGGTCAAGAGATAAATAAAATGTGATATATAGGCATATATGAGTAGCATTTTCAATCTTAAAAAGAAATGAAATTCATAACATAAATGAACCTTGAAGACATTATGCTAAGATGAATAAGTCAGAGGATAAATATTGTATGATTCCACCTACATCAGGTTTCTAGAGGTTACTACAGGCTAGAGGCGGGTAGAATGTGGAGTTGGTATTTAATGGGTACAGCACTTCAGTTGGGGAAGGTGAAAAAGTTCTGGAGATGGACGGTGCTGATGATTGCTTAACAATATCAAGGTACTTCATGCCACAGAACTATACACTTAAAAATGGTTAAGAAGGTAAATTTCACATAATGTGTTTATTAATACAACTAAAAAATTATAAGAGCTTAAAATGGTAAATTTATGTTATTTATGCTTTACTACAATAAAAGAGAAAGAAAGAAAGTGAAAGAGCAGTACACATTTATCTATTACAACCTCCTGGCCCTTTGACTTATTCTGGGTGATTGCCACATTAGTAATGATCTCCATATTAGTAAATATTTGTAACATTACAATTATATCCTCATCAAAACAAGCACACACCAAAAACAATCATTCTTCTCTTATAGGACGTTAGCCTTGGCAACCAAAGGAAATACTTCTTATTCAGAGGTGTAAACGTAGAAGAAACAAAACAGCCTGAAACACTGCTGGCATTTTGGCCTATGTGGATTAATTTTAAACACCTTTTTTCTATGTCGTGACTGACTCTAAATGAGCCCATGGCTGTGCTTTTGTCTCCTATGCTTCACGTCATCAGGAACACCTAACTGACGTCCTCAGAGTAGATTAAAATAGGGTCAGAATTCTGAGTCAGATGTCCCCACCAGCATGGAGGAAGATGCTTTTCTAACTGCTCTGGGAAATCAGAATGAAGTCACATCCAGGACTTTTCAAAACAGGCTACAGAGGCCCCAAGAGCTCACCAAAGGAAAAAGATATTGACAGGAAAGGGTCTGCTGTCTTTGAATGATATCCATGGGTTTCTGCTCCACGGACCATTTACTTGGCATGTCCTTCTGCCCAGCTGCATTTCTGGTAAATGTACTGAACTAAAGATATCTGTGGGTGTGTACAGTGTGGTTTTAGATATCCATTTCTTCTTGACTACATTAAGCAGCAGAATTCTTCACAACATTGTAAATCAACTATACTTCAATGAAAAAAGACAAAACAGAAGGAGCAGAATCCCTGAAGACAAAAATAAAAAGATGGCTTTGTCTTCTCTTAGCACCAGATTCAGTGAAATATACATAGAGTTAGCCGCTCAGTCGTGTCCAACTCTTTGTGATCCTGTGGACTGTAGCCCACCAGGCTCCTCTGTCCATGGGATTTTCCAAGCAAGA
This sequence comes from Bubalus kerabau, assembly GCF_029407905.1. NCBI lineage: Eukaryota > Metazoa > Chordata > Mammalia > Artiodactyla > Bovidae > Bubalus > Bubalus kerabau. The sequence continues at coordinate 17,170,274 of NC_073643.1, forward strand.
ATACTGGAGTGGGTTGCCATTTCCTCCTCCAGGGGATCCTCCCAATCGAACCCACGTCTCTTACATCTCCTGCATTGGCAGGCAGGTTCTTTACCACTAGTGCCACCTGGGAAGCCACACTCAATACTGAGTGTAATTTATTTAATTAAGGAGTGAAAAGGATGAGCACTGGGCATCCTTTTGTGTTGTACAGCCAGGACTCAGAAAATGTTATACACTAACAAATATAGATATATAACTAATACTGAAAATAAATTTATCCAAAAATATCCATCTTCCCTTTTTAAATGAACACTGAAATTCCCAGCTTCCTTTTTAAAACTCAATTAATTCAACAGTCATCTAAACACTGAACTGCATCCCTATAGTGTTTCAGTCACTACTCTATTTTCTGAGATAGAAAAGCAGACATCTTTCAGTTCTCATGAAGCCAGTGGTGCACAGGAGGGTTGAGATGAGGTCCTGAAGGTGAACCCCATGATGGGATTAGTGACCTTAAAAAAAAAAAAAAAAAAGACACCAGCGAGTAAGAAGGCAGCTCTCAACAAGCCAAGAAGGCCCTTACAAGCACAAAATCTGTCAGCACCTTGATTTTGGACTTCCAGACTTCAGAACTGTGAGAAATACATGTCTTATTTAGGCCAGCCAGTCTACAGAATTTTGTTAGAGCAGCCTGAGTGAATACAAGTCATTGTAAAAAAAAAAAAGTTTCAACAATCAAGTACAAATCCTCTTGGAACAAATGGAAAAACAGAAAATCTCAGCAAAACAAACAAAACCCAGATGTTATAATTACAACACAGAACTAAATGGAACTTTTAGAACTGAAAAATGTAATCCCACAAACTTTTAAAAACTCAGTGGATGGGGTCAACAGTATAGTGGAAATGACAGAGGAAAGAATCAATAAACTTGAGGAATATGAAGAGAATTCACCCAACCTGAGCAGCAGAGAGAAAACAGGTCAAAAAAAAAAAAAAAAGAAAAAAGAAAAAAAGAAGATGAACAGAACCTTAGTGATCTGTAGGAAAATAAAAAAAAAAAATTTTTTTTTCAGATTATCAGAATCCCAAATGGAGGAGAGAAAGAAGAAAGAGTATCTAAATACTGTTAGATAAGGCCTGAAATTTCCCCAAATTTGGTGAAAGAATAAGCCTAAAGATCTAAGAAGTGAAGTAAACCCCAAACAAATAAATCAATCCACACCAAGACCCATTATAACTCAATTTGGGGAAACTAAAAATAAAGAAAAAACTTCGAAAGCAACCAGAGGAAAAGTGCAACAGTACCTACTATCAGTCTGAATGAAAACAGATTCCTCACCTAAACCTTGGAGAAGGAAGTGCCAGAATATTTTTCAAGTGCTGAAAGAAAAGAATTGTAATCCACGAATTCCATACCTTATGAAACTATCCTTCAGGAATCAAAGAGGGGGAAAAACAGTGATCAGATAAAGAAAAGCTAAGAGAATTTGTTGCTAGCATTGGTTAAAGGAAGTTCTTCAAACAGAAAGGTTACAACACCGTTTTCCAGGCCTGCCATGACAAAGTATCAGGAACCAGGTGGTTTAAACAACAGAAATGTATTGTCTCACAATCTGGAGACTAGGAGTCTGTAAGTCATGGCTTCAGGGGCCCTGCTCCCTCTGAAACCTGGATGGATGACTCCTCCCTTGGTGCTGCCTGGGTTCTGGTGGTTAATGGCAGTCCTCGGGGTTCTGTGGCCTGGAGCTAAAGCACTTCCATCTCTGTCTCCCTTGTCACAGGGCACTCTCCCCTGGGTTTCTCTGTCTCTTCTCTTCTTGTCAGGACAATGGTCGTACTGGATAAGGGTCTCCTCTACTCCAGTATGACCTCACTGGAACTACTTAGAGCTGTAACAACTCCATTTCCAAATCAGGTCACATTCTGAGGTGCTGGGGGTCAGGAATTCAACAGACTTTTGGGGGAGACACAATTTACTAATAACAAGTTACCAAAGAAAAGCTTACAGACTGTAGGTTGCCATTCATATAACATAACATTCTCAAAATGAGAAAATTATAGAGATGGAGAAGAGATTCATGATCACTGATGCTGTGGTGATGAGGTGAGCTGAGGGACCAGAATACCAGTGTGACTATAAGGGGGCAGGAGGAGGGGGACCTTTGTGATGATGGAAATGCACATATGTTAACTGTAGGGGTTTAATGAATCAATACATGTGATAAAATGACAACCCCACACACACACTATACCAGTGTCAAGGTCTCCGTTTTGAAATCATGTTACAGTTACGTAAGTTGTAACCATTGGGGCTAACTGGGTGAAGGGTGCATAGGACCTCTGTACTATCTTTTCAACTTCCTTTGAATTATAATTATTTCAAAATAAAAGGCTTAAAAATGTAACAAAGTAAAGATTAAAGTCACAATTAAAGAATAATAAGTTTCCTACAGAAAACTTAAGGTTTTTCCTCACAAAAGTTTTTAATCAAGGCTTTTATTTCTGTTGTACTCTAAAGAACCAATTTAGATAATGACAGTAAAATAATTGCTTGAATACTACAGGAAGAGACTAAAATGCTAAGAGGAGGCATAAGGGTTAGACCCTCCGGACAACAACAAAGTTCCTGTTAAAACTGATTAAGAGATCAGTTCTGATATCTGATTACGAGATCACTGATACAAAAGAAAACACTGGCCTAATGAACGGGAATATATAGGAAGACTGGGCCAGCCAGGAGTCTAGAAAAAGTGACGGCAAAATCAAGAAGTGGGAAGTGTTGAAAATCATCCATCACTGCTTAGAAGCTGATGATGGACACCGAGACCTGGTTCAGACAGAGCTCTGCTCTGTTTGAGGGAAGGAATGATTTTTAGGTTTTCTGAATCTCTTAAGACTATTACACTCCTCTTTCTCTGCCACTAAATTCACTAAGAAACTGTCTAATAACCAGTTCCACTTCTACTTGAACATGGACTGTTATAAGCATTGGAAAAGTCTCCTTATGGCAAATAAACTACCTGGTATTCTGGTCAGTTCCTTGAGTCTCATGATTTTTAAGTGAAAGCCAGCCCCAAAGCTGAAAGCCCCTAATGAGCTCCGGACGTGCTGACAAAGACAACCTCCAAGATCTGCAGAGTTAAGGGCTGTGTCTTAAATCAAGAAGATGTACTGTGAGCCTGGTTGGTTGGCCACCCTGTCTGAGGGACCTCTGTCTTGTTCTTTCACTGCCACAGGTGGTAAGTCACCTTGCAAATAGCTCTCCAAAATCCTGTTCAGCCAACAAAATTCAAAACAGGCTTACTTTTATCTACAAAACATTCTCTTTCTCTTCTTACTTGCTGCTATCTAAAATCCTTCTCCAAAACGCATACCCTACACACAACTTCTATCATGAACACACATTCCTGCCAAACATGCTAAAAGTGCAAACAGAACAAAGCAGAATCTCTTTCTTCTACTACCAGAAATGTACAAGTTCATAATTTCATTTCTTAGGGTTAGCCCTAAGTCCTGAATCACCGCTCTGTGACCCTACTAAGTTCTGCTTTGACAAACTTTTACTACTATTCTATTTTTTTTTGTATTTAAAAATGAAAGATCACAGTATCCTTGACAACTATAATCACAACAGGAAAATTCCTGCACATTCTTCCATTTGTTATTGATTAGAGCTTCATTTTCAAGATGTACAGTAATCTGTATTTAGAAATATGATAAACAAGTTAAATATCAAAGAAATACACAGACAGCCAACTTATACTTTGTATGTGATATTATGAGTCTTCCTATTCTTTACATCTTGGAGTTTTAGAGCATTTTACGATGAATCCCATACCTGCTGCAAATGAGACTTTAAACAAGTCATGATCAAAAAGCATTTCTTAGGATTTACTTGCTTAAGAAAGTAGAAGTTACAGATTCCCTAAAACTGACTAAAAAAAAAATATTAAGTCCACAGAATTCTATTTCAAATATGATTTATCTCCTTAGCACTAGACACACCAGCGCAATGCATGGAAAAGTAACAGTCCTGTTTGTACCATGGTGACTATTTTGTACGTAGACAACAACCAAGAATGCACAGCCTGGATCCTCCTGTGTTCCCATTACCTGAACTGCTTTGCCTTCTAACCAGTTAATGCAAGTCACTGAACTGCCCATCACTGACAGGCAGAGACATCACTGCCTTAGAAAAACATAGGCATCTGACATACAGACTATTTAAAATAGACTTAAATGTTCACTTACCTCCACGGCTACTACGATCAAAATGAGGTCTGTTTTTGACTCTGAGAAGAGTGCATTCACTTGTGGTGACATTCCAATCAGAGCACAGTTGGTGACCACAGATATAACACTCATTGTTTCAAAAGCCAACTGAAAGAAAAAAAAATGTGAAATGAAAAATCACAATTGCGTGTGTGCTCAGTCGTGTCCGACTCTTTGAGACCCCATGGACTGTAGCACACCAGGTTCCTCTGTGTATGGAAATTTTCCTGGCAAGAATACTGAAGAGGGTTGCCATTTCCTTCTCCAGGGGATCTTCCTGGCCCAAGGATCAAACCCATGCCTCCTGCATTGGCAGGCAGACTCTTTACCACAGCACCACCTGGGAAGCCCAAAAACCACAATCACTGTGTCCGTATGTCCTCCTCCTTTTTCATATTATTTAAAGTCAAAGAAAAAGTCTTTCCTTAGCCCTAAAGATTCCAAGAATATGTAAAACTTTTTCTCTATAATGCCATGATTTTATTTAGGTCAAAAAAGCCATACTGTTAGAAGGTATTTCAGATACTTTAGGCTTGAATATCCCAAACAATATGCTCTATCTTTCCAACTGGAGGTGTCCAGGGACCTGAATTTGGAACACATCCAAGAAAAATACACTATTAAAGTTACTTGACTCTATGCATATCTAATGGGAGAAGGCGATGGCACCCCACTCCAGTACTCTTGCCTGGAAAATCCCATGGATGGAGGAGCCTGGTAGGCTGCAGTCCATGGGGTCGCTAAGAGTCGGACACGACTGAGCAACTTCACTTTCACTTTTCACTTTCATGCATTGGAGGAGGAAATGGCAACCCACTCCAGTGTTCTTGCCTGGAGAATCCCAGGGACCAGGGAGCCTGGTGGGCCGCCATCTATGGGGTCGCACAGAGCTGGACATGACTGAAGCGACTTAGCAGCAGCAAAAGTAGTGCAATCAGAGGGAATGTTTTATATTCAAAAATAAAGATGACTTTAAACAGAATTCATTTTGTGAAACTGTCCTACTTAACAGACCACACATCACATCTGGTTCAGCCATACCCAAGGCACCAGTTACAATGATTCCTTTCTAGTGGCATTTACCAAATCACCTGTAGAACTTTAGAAAAACACAGATACCAGGCCCCACTGAGACCTACTAAGACCTCTGTGATGCAGGGTCCCACGACCAGTGCACATTACTGAGTGTGGACGGGGGAAACGTTGTGACCATTGTTCTTTCTTTTTTGTGTACACAGCACTTGGTGATCACTACTTAAGAACTTACTAATTCTAAGAAATGCAATTACCACTAGAAATATAGAAGCAAAACATGACTGAAGCCCAACTTAATAAAATCTTGTCCCATGAAGATTATCTAATCTCAACTTAATGAAATCTTGTCCCATGAAGATTATCTACCATCTTGTATTTTAAAAAATCCTTTGTGTAATCTTATTATTTTTTGACAGTTTTCTTTATAACAAATCTATGTAGGACTTTACCTTCTCCTAAAATTGCTTTAAATTTCTATTTATTTAATTATTATAAATTCAATCAAAAATCAAATGTTACCAGTGTACAGGGAAGAGTCTCCTTGTCCCCTTTCTCCCCCTTGTCAGTTTCTGTTCTTTCCACAAGATAACCACTATTATTAATTTCTTATATAATTTTCCAGACACTTTGTCTGCAAACAAATATAAGCAAACTTGCACAAATACTTTCTTATTCTCCTCTCAGCGTAATACACATTGTCAAGTCCCTTGCTTTGGTCACTTAAAATGCTGTGGAAGTTATTTCATGTCAGGACACAGAGATCATCATTCTTAAGTCATAACTTAAGCCTTAAGTCACTACTGCTTAAGTATTTTATTGCATGAATATAACAAGGTTTATTTAATCATTTCCTTATTGGTTATTATTACAAACAATGCTACAAGTAGAAACCCTGCAAACACATCCTTTAAGAAGTGTGGAAGTAGGATAAATTCCTGAAAGTGGAACAGTTGAGTCAAAGGTGCCACTGTATTCGTTACTCTGACTACCAAGCTGAACTCCCCAGGGTTGACCAGTTCGCCTTCCCATCAGCAGCACAGGACAGCGTCTGACTTCCTGCATTTCTAATACACTTCTATCTAAACTTTTTGATTTTTAAATATCACTTATCATGAGTTATAATTTACATATAATAAATTGCACTCATTTATGATATACACTTTATTAAGCTACACTCACCTGGGAAACCACTATCACAAACAGGATATTTCCATTTTCCCCCAAAGATTCCTCACAATGCTTTGCAATCCACCCCTCTCTTCATACCTGGCACCAAGCAAACTTTGATCTATTTTTTCATTACTATATATTAGTTTTTCCAGAATTTTATATAGTTAGATTCACACAGTATATATGCTTTTATGTCTCCTTCTTTCACTCAACATGATTTTGAGGTTGATCCATATTATATGTTATCAGTAATTTATTCTTCTTTTTATTGCTGAGTAGGACTGAGCGACTTCACTTTCACTTTTCACTTTCATGCATTGGAGAAGGAAATGACAACCCACTCCAGTATTCTTGCCTGGAGAATCCCAGGGATGGGGGAGCCTGGGGGTCGCACAGAGTCGGACACGACTGAGGCGACTTAGCAGCAGCAGCAGCAGTGCTCCATTGTATGAATATATCATGATTTTTTTACCCACTTACCTAGTGGGTTGTTTGGTAAATTGGGTTGTTTCCAGTCTTGGACTATTCTGAATAAAGTTACTATGGATACTCCTGTACAGTCTTTGCAGGGATATGTTCTTTCCCCTGGATTTCTAAGAACAGAGGTGCTGGGGTATGGTAGGTATATGTTCAACTATTTTTTTTTTTTTTTTACAAATTGCAATTTAGTTTTTCAAAGTAACCATTTACATTTTTATTGGTAATATATGAGAGTTCCAGGTACTACACATTATTGCCAACACTTGGCACCATTAGTCTTCATTTTAAAACAGGTATATAGTGCGATCTCACTGTGGTTTTCTTGTGTATTTCCCCGGTAGCTAATTCTAAATCTTTCCTTGAGTTCATTGATCATTTGCATATATTCTTTGGTGAAGCATTTCTTCAAATCTTGTCCATGTCTTTATTTAACTGAGTTGCAAGAGTCCTTCACGTAATCTGAACACAAGTCCTCTGGCAGATGTATGTGTTGTGAATATTTTCTCTCCTTCTCTGTCTTGCCTTTTTTTTCCTCTTAACTTTTGAAGAGCAAACTCCCTTATCCCCTCATTTGGAGATTTAATTACCCCAATACTATCAGTAGACAGTTGATGCTTTTCTCCATTTAACAGATTTTACCTATCACATACTGAATTTCTGGACTTTGTATTTTGTTCCATTGATCTGTCTGAATAATGCACCAGCACCACTCTACTCTAACAAGTGAGTTTATGTAACACATTTTAATACGTAGGAAGGTATGTCCCTGACCTTCCTTAGAGTTTTCCTGCTATTCTACTGTATTTCTTTTGCCCTATGAACTTGACAGTAAGTTATCTAATTAAAAGAAGAACTTCCATGGGGATAGTGCTACATTTATAAGCTAATTTTTAGGTTAATTTATTTGTAAATTAAAGGAGAACTGATACATTTAGGATATTGAGTCCTCCTATATTAGACACTGCTGTGTAACAAATCATCCCAAACTCTGTAACTTAAAAACAACAATCATTTCTTTAGTTCATTATTCTGCAGGTGGACAACTTAAGACTATGGTTACCTAGGCAATTTTTTTGGTCTAGCTGACCTTGACTGGGCTTCCTCATGTACGTGTGGTCAGTGGGTGGGTACATTGGAGACATAATTGGCCTGAGGAGGCTAGTTAGAATTTCTAGAACAATATTCAATAAGGGTAGGAACAGTGGACATTCTTGCATTGTTCCTAATCTTAGAAAGCATTCAATCTTTCACTAACAAGTATGGTTGTTAGCTTTAAGCTTTTTGAAATAGATGTTCCTTATCAAGTTGAAGCAATATCCTTCTATTACTATGTTTCTGAGAGTTTCAAAAATGAATGAGTGTTGGATGTTGCCAAATGCTCTTTATATATACTGACTGATATAATCATGAGATATTTTTTTCTTCTTTGGAATATAACTATGGTAGACTACACTGGTTGATTCTGAATACTGAACCAGAGCTTGCATCCCTAGACAAAATTCCACTTGTCATGGTATATAATTCTCCTCATATACTGCTAACTCTTATTAGTTAAGATATTATTAAGCTGTTCTTAAAGAGATGGGAATACTAGACCACCTTACCTGCCTCCTGAGAAATCTGTATGCAGGTCAAGAAGCAACAGTTAGAACTGAACATGGAACAATAGACTGGTTCCAAATTGGGAAAGGAGTACATCAAGGCTGCATTTGTCACCCTGCTCATTTAACTTATATGCAGAGTACATCATGAGAAATGCTGGGCTGGGTGACGCACAAGCTGGAATCAAGACTGCTGGGAGAAATATCAATAACCTCAGATACACAGATGACACCACCCTTATGGTACAAAGCGAAGAACTAAAGAGCCTCTTGATGAAAGTGAAAGAAGAGAGTGAGAAACTTAATTCAGAAAATTAAGATCAAGGCATCCAGTCCCATCACTTCATGCCAAATAGATGGGGAAACAATGGAAATAGTGAGAAACTTTATTTTTTTTTTTTTGGCTCCAAAATCACTGCAGATAGTGACTGCAGCCATGAAATTAAAAATGCTTCTCCTTGGAAGAAAAGTTACGATCAATCTAGACAGCATATTAAAAAGCAGAGACGTTACTTTGCCAACAAAGGTCCGTATAGTCAAAGCTATGGTTTTTTCAGTAGTCATGTATGGATGTGACAGTTGGACTATAAAGAAAGCTGAGCGCAGAAGAATTGATGCTTTTGAACTGTGGTGTTGGAGAAGACTCATGAGAGTCCCTTGGACTGCAAGGAGATCCAACCAGTCTATCCTAAAGGAAATCAGTCTTGAATATTCATTGGAAGGACTGATGCTGAAGCTGAAACTCAAATACTTTGGCCACCTGATGTGAAGAACTGACTCACTAGAAAACACCCTGATGCTAGGAAAGATTGAAGGTGGGAGGAGAAGGGGACAACAGAGGATGAGATGGTTGGATGGCATCACTGACACGATGGACATGAGTTTGAATAGGCTCCTGGAGTTGGTGACGGACAGGGAAGCCTGGCGTGCTGCACTCCATGGGGTTGCAAAGAGTTGAACGTGACTGAGTGACTAAACGAAACTGAAAGCTGTTCTGTATATTTATTCACAACAGATATTAGTTTGTTATCTTCTTTTATACTCTGTCCTGATTTACTACCATACTGATACTAAATTCATAGAATGAATTAGACAATATTCCTTCCTTCTCTGTTTTTTGGGACAAATTATGTAAAATTGATGTTAATTTCCCTTTAAATGTTAGAATTTACCAGTAAAACCATTTGGGCCAGGATATTTCTTTTTTGGGGATTTTTAATAGCATATTCAATTTCCTTGTAATTCTGAGGATACTCAAATTACCTATTTCACATTGAGTGAGTTGTGGTAGTGTACTTTTGGAGAAACTGCTCTATTTCATTCAAGATGATATGTAGCCAGAAGATACAAAGAACTGACTGAAAATGAAAACACAGCATGTCAAACTTTTGGGGATATGAGTAAAGCAGTGCTAACAAAGAAATTTGTAGACCTAAAGGCATATACCAGAAAAGAGGAAAAATCTCAAATCAATAGTCTGAGCTTCTACTCAAGAAACTAGAAACAAAGAACAAAATAAACACAAGAGAATCAGAAAGAAGGAAACAATAAAGATAAGAGTACAAATCAATGAAATTGAAAGCAGTAAAATAACAGAGATCAATGAAACAAAGAGTTACTCCTTGGAAAAGATCAATACAATTGTCACACCTCTAACAAGACTAATAATAAAGAAGAGACAATTCTCACACTTCACACATTCTCTTTCACCCATGATTATTTACAAATGTGTTGTTTAGTTTTTAAGTGTTTGGTGATTTCCCTATCATCTTTCTGCTACTGATTTTCAATTTGGTTCCATCATGGCCAGAGAGCCCACTGTGTATAAGTTCAATTCTTAAAAATTTTTAAGTTTGTTTTATTCCCCAGGAGATGGTACATATTGTTGCAAGTTCTATAAACACTTGAAAAGAAAGTATATTCTACTACTGTTGAGTAGAAAGTTCCATAACATGGATTAGATTCTCTTACTGGATAGTATTCTTCCAAAACTCTCCATAGAGCTTTTATTTAAAATCACAATGCTTCATTTTTAAATTTTTTTAAAAAAAAATAATTTTTTTTTTCAAATAATTACCTGCCATACACCAATACTGGCTGAGGGTTGTGAGAATGGACGTTTGAGGACTCTGCACATTTTTAAGGCATCTGAATTAACTTCAGTGAGATTATTTAGCACAGCGAAGGCAGCTGCCAGTGGGTAAACACAGGAGAAAAGGCTCACATAACCAAACTGCAGGAATAACTCCAAGTAATCATCAAAGGTGCCCTGAAAATATAAACAAGAAGAAAACAGGCATTGTTTTAATATCACTTAATAAGAGCTTTAGCAGTCTTTTGAAAGCAGTCTTTCAAGGCAGGAACCTCTAACAACAACAATAACAAAAATCTCAAGAGTTTCTCCCAATTCCTTCTTCTCAACAACAGAATTTAAATTCAAAGACCATTTTATCTTCAAGTCCCTGAAATAAAGAATAAAAAATGATTTTGCTGCTCATATCACATCAAATCACTGAAATATTACATTTTTTTCCTAAGGTAACTTACAGCAAAGCTAAAGCAATTTGCTCCTGACCACGTAAAAAGAAATGATCCCGTATCACTATTAGAAATCTTACATGATGGTCCCTTCACATCATGGGTACCACGAATCTCTGCCCCTGAACTTCCATTAATAACTTGACGGTGGTGTCGCCAGCAAAAAATGGCAAAGTAAGAACATCCAGAAGTTTTCCTCTCCATCAAAGCAAACAGAAACTAACTATAAAATTTGTCAAAATTCACTTTGTTAGTATTCCGGAAATTAAAAAAAAGGCTTGTATCAATTATGGAAACATTTAGTCAAGAATAACAGCTCAATTTTGAGTCTCACCTTCTGCTCCCCAGTTCTGTAGCAGCTTCGAAAAATAAGAATAGCATGCATTCCCATACCAGAGGGAGGAGAATGTGGCTGCAGATCTTTGAAAGTCTAATCCGAAAGGAAAGCATTATCTGGCCTGCCTCTAGAAGACTTGACTCAAAAGAATTCTCCCTATTTAACCACATTGAGTCTTCGGGTGCTAAAGGTCCTCCCCCACAGATGTTAATTGAATTTTTTAACATCAGACTTGACCTGCATACACATTTCTCAGGAGGCAGGTCACGTGGTCTGGTATTCCCATCTCTTTCAGAATTTTCCACAGTTTGTTGTGATCCACACAGTCAAAGGCTTTGGCATAGTCAATAAAGCAGAAATAGATGTTTTTCTGGAACTCTCTTGCTTTTTCAATGATCAAGCAGATGTTGGCAATTTGATCTTTGGTTCCTCTGCTTTTTCTAAAAACGAGCTTGAACATTTGGAAGCTCATGGTTCACATATTGTTGAAGCCTGACTTGGAGAATTTTGAGCATTACTTTACTAGCGTGTGAGATGAGTACAATTGTGCGGTAATTTGAGTATTCTTTGGCATTGCCTTTCTTTGGGATTGAAATGAAAACTGACCTTTTCCAGTCCTGTGGCCACTGCTGAGTTTTCCAAATTTGCTAACATATTGAGTGCAGCACTTTCACAGCATCATCTTTCAGGATTTGAAATAGCTCAACTGGAATTCCATCGCCTCCACTAGCTTTGTTCATAGTGATGCTTCCTAAGGCCCACTTGACTTCACATTCCAGGATGTCTGGCTCTAAGTGAGTGATCACACCATCGTGATCATCTGGGTCATGAAGATCTTTTTTGTATAGTTCTTCTGTGTATTCTTGCCACCGCTTCTTAATATCTTCTGCTTCTGTTAGGTCCATACCATTTCTGTCCTTTATTGAGCCCATCTTCAATGAAATGCTCCCTTGGTATCTCTAATTTTCTTGAAGAAATCTCTAGTCTTTCCCATTCCACTGTTTTCCTCTATTTCTTTGCATTGATCACTGAGGAAGGCTTTCTTATCTCTCCTTGCTATTCTTTGGAACTCTGCATTCAAATGGGTATATTTTTCCTTTTCTCCTTTGTTTTTTGCTTCTCTTCTTTTCACAGCTATTTGTAAGGCCTCCCCAGACAGCCATTTTGCTTTTTTGCGTTTCTTTTTCTTGGGGATGGTCTTGATCCCTGTCTCCTGTACAATGTCACGAACCTCAGTGCATAGCTCATCAGGCACTCTATCTATCAGATCTAGTCCCTTAAATCTATTTCTCACTTCCACTGTATAATCATAAGGGATTTGATTTAGGTCATATCTGAATAGTCTAGTGGTTTTCCCCACTTTCTTCAATTTAAGTCTGAATTTGGCAATAAGCAGTTCATGATCTGAGCCACAGTCAGCTCCTGGTCTTGTCTTTGCTGACTGTATAGAGCTTCTCCATCTTTGGCTGCAAAGAATATAATCAATCTGATTTTGGTATTGACCACCTGGTGATGTCCATGTGTAGAGTCTTCTCTTGTGCTGTTGGAAGAGGGTGTTTGCTACGACCCATGCATTCTCTTGTCAAAACTCTTGGAGGTTTTGCCCTGCTTCATTCTGTACTCCAAGGCCCAATTTGTCTGATACTCCAGGTGTTTCTTGACTTCCTACTTTTGCATTCCAGTCCCCTATCATAAAAAGGACATCTTTTTTGGGTGTTAGTTCTAAAAGGTCTTGTAGGTCTACATAGAACCATTCAACTTCAGCTTCTTCAGCATTACTAGTCAGGGCACAGACTTGGATTACTGTGATATTGAATGGTTTGCCTTGGAAACGAACAGAGACCATTCTGTCGTTTTTGAGACTGCATCCAAGTTCTGCATTTTGGACTCTTGTTGATTATGATGGCTACTCCATTTCTTCTAGGGGATTCTTACAAGAGGAAGTGATCTTTAATAACTGGAAAAAGGCACCTGAATTGAAGTGGGAGGCCTGGACACTGGTGACTCTGACCTATCACCTGAGCAACATCACCACTCCTCCACAGGACCCAGAGGCCTGCTGCTCACACAGCTACCCCAGAGGGGCCAAGCAGCGCTCTACATGGTGCAGTGACGGGGTGAGGGAGCCATTCACGCCAGCTTCCAGCCTTCTCACTCTCATGATCATTCAGTGCACATGCAAAAATGACAGCTTAAGAAAAACACTCACTGCAGTATTTTAAAGCAACATGAAACAATTATAAATTCATAATTTTAAGTATTATTACTGTATTTCACAGTCTTCCACCAAGATACACACGCCAGATTCAATAGATGAGAGCTTTAGTAGAAGTCAGATTCTACTTCTAGTCAGTCTCTTTATTTTTTATTTTACTAAAATATGAAATACCCAAACAAAATTACTGGGGAATTACAGAGTACTGGGGATAGCAGGAAGTGCTTCTTCCAGATGTTCTGGATATTTGGATGAAAAATGAACCCAGGGATTTTGAGTGAGTTTCACTGACTATCTGCAAGCCTTGCCAAAGAGTAATGCCAACCGCCTATGTTTTGGGAGCTGGCAGGTTGACACTCAGCTGGGGATTCAGTGGTGAACAGTTTTTAAACAACTCTTTGGTTGCATTTGGCACTAGAAAGAATTTCCTTATGTTCTGTTGCAGCATTGAGATGTGGTTTTTAAATACACCCAGCAATATAGCATTGATTTATTTCTCTGAAGAGTGAAGAAATCAAGGGTTGGGAAAGAGTGAAAATCTTAGCAATCAAGCCATTGTTACCACAATTCATTCTTAAGAAATCCTGAGAGCCTATGCTTGGCTTTCAAAATTGCGTTATTTCAGCTCGTAAAATAAAAGGTTGAGGCTCTACAGAGATGTGTCGATGACAGTTTCTCTCCGATGCTCCACAGGGCAGCCTCCAGAAGTCACATAAACATCATCTGGCCTTTCTAGCATCCAGAACCCAGGGAGCCCCTTCCCCACAGAACAGCACACCCCACATTCTGCATTTCCATCTCACAACAGGATTTGCAGTGGTAGTATTTACATGGTAACACCATCAGTACTTTGACACTTCTGAGTACTTTTGGTTCAGTCAATTCAGCAGACCAGGGACATTATCTTTCATCAAGAAGCAAAGAAAAAAAAAGCAAATTTAACAAAGTAAACAACTACATGTTAAAAAAATACACTAACCAAGATAGCTGCAAGTTAGCAAAAGAACAACTTACTAAGATGATTCTAAGGACCTATTCACAAACTTTAAGAACAAAGCAACTATTTATAATGCTATGGTATATCCATGACATAGTAATTTTACATATCTAATTTATTACATGTATGAAAACCAAGTTTCAGGTTCCAGGGGATTCATCCCACCAGCCCCTCACACTGCCCCTGGAGAAACATCACGTCTCACAGTTTCCCACCCAGAGTAAGTGAGAAGGAAAAAAAGTACAGGATGAAGGCAACAGGCAGCACACAGCAGGGCTGAGGCGCTCTTTTCCTGAAGCTGTCCTTTATTCAACATTGAACTGAGTGCCTGCTGAATGCCAGGCTCTCTGTTAGCAACAGAGTTTCCACAATAAACAGCATGGAAACCCTATCCCAGTGACTGAGAAAGGAAAATTGCTAGCAAATGGCACAAACCCTAAAGAATATTAGCATATTCAACATCACAATGTGGAATACTGAGCAAGTGAAGTTAATCACTTAAATGCAAATGTGGTGGTCCATTAAGAAACTTATGAAAATACTAATTGAAGGAGGTAAGATACAGAAGCAAAAAAAAAAGTTTTTTGATAAAATTCAACATCATTCATGATAAAAATTCTTTTCAAATAGGAAAGAGAAAAAACTTCTTAAACTGGTAAAGTTACTGCCACAAACATAGAACATACATAATACTCAATGGTCAGGGGGAAAAAAAATCAGGAACAAGATAAAGATTCCTGTTATAACTATTTGTGTCCAAATTGTATTGAACATATTAGTGAGTCAAATAATAAAAAGTTTAAAGACTGAAGGAAAAAAGAAAATAGCCATTAGCGAAGGGGGGCGGTTAAGAGTTTGGAATCAGCAGACACAAACCATAATATTATATATAGGATGGAGAAACAACAAGGTCCAAGTAAATGTGCACAGGGAACTATATTCAATATCCTGTAATAAGCCATGTTAGATAAACATGTATATATATGTATTCCTTTTCATATATATATACTTGCCCCCTGAAAAACCTGTATGCAGGTCAAGAAGCAACAATTTGGAATGGATATGGGACAACAGACTTCTTCAAAATTGGGAAAGGAGTATATTGTCAGTCTGTTTATTTAATTTCAATGCAGGGTACATCACACAGAATGCCAGGCTTGGAATCCAGACTGCTGGGAGAAATATCAGCAACCTCAGATATGCAGATGATACCACTCCAATGGCAGAATGTGAAAAGAACTAAAGAGCCTCTTGATGAAGGTGAAAGAGGGGAGTGAAAAAGCTGAATTAAAACTCAACATTCAAAAAAATAAGATCATGGCATCCGGTCCTGCCACAGCATTTGCCACGTCATGGCAAATAGATGGGGAAACAATAAAAACTGTGACAGACTATTTTCTTGGGCTCCAAAATCACTGCAGACAGTGACTGCAGCCATGAAATTAAAAGACGCTTGCTTCTTGAAAGAAAAGCTATGACAAATCTAGGCAGCATATTAAAAAGCAGCAACATCAGTCCATATAGTCAACCAACAAGGTCCATATAGTCAAAGCTATGATTTTTCCAATAGTCATGTATGGATGTGAGAGTTGGACCATAAAGAAGGCTGAGCACCAAAGAACTGATGTTTTCAAACTGTGGTACTGCAGCTGATTCTTGAGAGTCAGCAAGGAGGTCAAACCAGTCAATTCTAAAGGAAATCAACCCTGAATGTTCACTGGAAGGACTGATGCTAAAGCTGAAACTTCAATACTTCGGCCACTTGATGTGAAGAGCTGACTGGTTGGAAAAGACTTTGATGCTGGGAAAGACTGAGGGCAGGAGGAGAAGGGGACGAAAGAGGACAAAATGGTTGGATGGCATCACCGAATCAACAAACATGCGTTTGAGCAAACTCTGGCAGATAAAGAAGGACAGGGAAGCCCGGTGTGCTGCAGTTTACGGAGTCGCAAAGAGTCAGACACAACTTAGCAACTAAACAATGACAACAAAATAATTGAATTACTTTGATGTATAGCAGAGATTAACACTGTAAATCAACCACACTTAATAAAATTACAATTGAAAAAGAAAATATCAGGGGACATATGTATACCTATGACTGATTCATGTTGCTATTGGGCAGAAACCAACACAATACTGTAAAGCAACTGTTCTTCAATTAAAAATTAATAAATTTAAAATTAAAAAAGAAAATGTCCATTTTTCATTTGTAGCTGAAAAACTGTCTACATAGAAAAATCCAATAAAATTTTAAAAAGTTGGAAATAATAGAATTCTGCAAAAATTCTGGATAAAAAATATAAAAACCAATGAGCATTCAGATATGCCAGCAACAAACAATTAGAAATTATTTTTAAAGAGCTACCATTTATAGGGAACAGAGTAGTCTCAGTATCTATCACAGATGACCTATTCAACACAAAGCCAAAAAGAACCTAAGCAAAAAAGAGTCTTTGCAAACTGTCTGTCACCCAGTCAGTATGTGATCTACCAAGGCAGGCCTACACGTGAAGCAACGCCCCCACCACCCTGCCCCATGGAAGCCTCCTGATGGGGTATATGGAGGCCCACCTCCAGAACTGCTGAACCTGAATCTCAGGGGGAAGCAACGGGACAAACTGGCTTCACAAAAATTCACGCTCTGGAAAACAAAAAGGTGCGGGGATTACTCTAGATCTGCAATTTCCAAACCTTCAGGTCCCCGAAGCCCTAAACTCTTTCAAATCACTGATGCTATCAAAGACTTTTTGTTCCTAAAAGTTATTATACCTAGCATTATTTACTGTGTTAGAAATTAAAAAGCAAAACTGAAAAAAATATTTCTCATTTACTCACTTCAAAAATAAAAAGCATATTAACATAAATAAAATATTGTTTGAAAAAATAATTACATTTTCCAAAATAAAAAAATGTTGAGTGTGGAGGATGGTACTCACTTACATCTTTGACACACATTTTTGATGCCTAGCTTGTGAGAAGGCATATCGTTTGCTGTGTGTCAATACAGTATTCTGGTTGGAACATTCACCATGAAATTTCAGCCTCACACAGCTTGCGTTTGGATATGAGCCACTGCCAGGAGCGGGAGAGCAGTGCACAGTGAGATCTGAGGGGCTACACAGCCCTGGCCCTGTTACTGGAAGAACTGGGTCAGCAGACCCCAGTGGATGACCTCTGGTGGAGACATTATGGAGAATTTCTTTTTCTTTATACTCTGTCTCACACTTTCCAAGCTTTCTACAGTGAGTAAGCAAGTATTACTCTTTGGAATAATGTTTTAATCTCAGTCAAACTCCTTTTTCCCAAAGCTTGGCAACACTGTTTTAGATTCATAATGTAGCACTCAGGATGATTTTATAGAAAATATAATTCTAAGCTCACTGGCTTCAGTAAGGAAACAATGTACCTGGGGGTAAGGATGAGTGCATAGCAAGCAATGATCTAGAATAAATGCATCCCCAAAGCACAACCCCATTTCCAAATAAATGGAGAGAGTCAAAACAGTAATAACTCGTGTTGATCTTGTGAAAAGAGTGAAGGAGGAACTTATAGGAGATGAGGAGGGAAGAACGGTCAGATAATGCAGGACCCTGCAAGCAAGTTAAGTTACTAAGGAGAGAGACATTTAAGCCCAGCGTGCACTCAGACCCATCGCCTGTTGAGGGAAATTAGTTCACTGCTTCCTTTACTTCACATCAGAGAGCCCATGCTGAATAACAGAAAGACCCTGAATAGAAAAATCTTGAATCTTATTTCTTATTTAGGCACCAAGTGATTAACAACACAGAGCTTTACCTATTATTAAAGTGAGAAAAGTGGCCTTCCATCGTTAGCAATGGGCTTATAGTTTCTGAGTACAAAGTGTCCAGAGCACACAGTGGCTCCACGGCCGTCTCGCCTCTCCCCTGCTCTGCCGTCTCTGAAACAGCCCCACCACCCTCAGCAGAGCAGTCTCACAGTTCATGGGACTCATCCTTTGGATGTTAGGCATACATTTCAGGCTCAAGGCAGCAGCGTCTTGACACACTGTTCTTTTTAACTGTGAAGTACTTCATGATAAGGAAACTGGCTGGAAAGCAGTCATACCTGAGATGATGAATATGTACATATTTGTCGTACACAGTCTGCACATGACTATTATTATTCACTTTCAATGTTTAATTCGGCAGTATCCAAACTTACCAAGTAAGTTCCCATTTCCTTTTCCAGAACGACCTGTTCATATAATGTAGCATCGATGTCTGCCTTTAAAGCTTCCACCTTCTTCTTTACCCGAACATGGTGCTTCTTTTGGAGCCAATAAGGAAGCAGAGATTCTACAATTTGGTTAAGGATCTGGGAGGTAATCAGGAGAGTGGCCAAGCTCTAAAGAGGAGCACATAAATGATATTTGGCAATGTGACTTAACAAAACCAAAGCATGTGTACAATTATGCAGTTAAAAAAAAAAAAAGGAATCTAACAAATAATATATTATTATGTTATAAAAACTAGTATCAGAAAAGCTAGGTATAAAAAAATAAAGAGCTAAGTGCTAGAATGATGTTTCTAATCTACTGGTTCTTCACAAGACAGACAAAAATATAAAAAGATTATAATACAATAATACAAATAAGATTATAATAGAAAACTAGTTATAAGTTGGGAGGATGACAAATTAAATTGAAATTCTGTTTTTTACAATCTCATGTGAGTCTAAATGATGTCACCAACTTTGAAAGTTTAGTCAGAACTTACTACAAAATTAATATATGCTTCCTCACTGTATAAAAACTTAAAAAACAGAAAAAAAGTCAGCCTTAACTGCACAACCATGTCAGAACCACTGCTAACATCTTACTTAAGTATTTCTTCCTAATGATATGTAAAAATAAAAGTAGAAACATTTGTATGTATACAGCTTTGTAGATTTCTTTTCTCACTATCCTGTGAGGACTTTCCCATGTCATGAATAATTCCTTTTTACTAGCCCATGCACTGTGGTTGAATGTAGGCACTATTTTCAACTCCCATTGTTATAAGTGCTGCTCCTCACCTACGTGCAAGAATCTTCATCCCACCTTTGATGATTTACTAGGAATGGAATAAGGTTCTTAGGAAAGGTACTCAAGTGGTTTCCAGAGGTATTGTGTCAATTTCCACTCTTCCCAGGTAGGCATCAGGGTTTCCAACACAAACCACCTTTGCTGATATTAAAATTCTTTGTTTCAAAGAGTTCTTCCCTGCCCCTCATCCCCTGTTAAATAAAGGAGACTCTCAAAAGCATAAGAAATGAGGGGTCATATCTCACTAATACACTAATGGTGGGACTGGAGAGGTATGTATGTCTAACCTATTGATTTCAAATGTATTCTTTTCAAAAATAATTTGTAAAAGTAACATTATATCTAGTTTAGTCACTAGGAACACGGTATTTTACTTTTATGTCAGCTTTTAGAACCGTAACTACAAAATCTTTTTAACTTTCTGTTATACAAATTTTTTAATTTCTTGAAAAATGATCCCAAGCTCTCATATAAAGATTAAGAAGCCTAAACTTTGAGACACTAACAATCGCAGTACATCAAAACCAGAAAAGAATAGCCCTTACTGGTATGTGGCTCAAGTATTAAAAAAAAAAATTATTTAGAAAGCAGTAATTTATACTTCATTTATTATTCACTATGATTATGAGATCCAGAAATGGTAACACAACAAAATATATGTCAGACTTTCATAAATATCTCAGAAATGAGACAACACTGCATAGCATCTGCTGGTCTGCAGAGTTTAACAACTTACTAGTTTAAAAATGAAATGTGTAAGACCATTATACCAATCAGCCCTACCCCAAGCACACCAAAGTTCAACTGATGAATTCATTTTTTGCTGTTAAAATTGCTTTTACAAGCTTTGGTATCAACTATATATTTGATTTTAGTGCCCTAAATGATTAATTTTGCACTTTGGTTAGCTTCAACTAATTTCTTTTCAGTTGAGCACAATACCTAGTGCAATTGCTAATTTTTTTTTTTTTTAGAACTGGGCTTAAAAATACACAAAATTTAATAATTTTGTCAAGATAATAATGGGAAGACCATTACATTACTATACTATACGAAAGCACCTTGCAAATAAAAAAAATCTATACCTTCTGTTTTTCACACTCACCTGACGCAAAAGCTTCATATCCCTCAGGACAAAGGCAATGTAGAAAAGTGAGGCAAAGCAATTCAGAAAATTGAACTGTCAAAAAAAAAAAAAAAAAGAGAGAGAGCGAGCAATATTTAATATTTTGTCACTGAACTTTACTACAATTTGTGGAGCCCTATACCAAGGCCACAGGTGCAGTGCCCCATACCAAGGTCACCTCTGGAATTGAGAGAGCCCCATAGCAACCATTGCCATGAGCCCTCCTGATCTAAACTGGCCAGCTCCCTGACCCCTTATTAGGTAAAAATACCCACCTTAACCAACCACCTAATGCCACCCTTCTAGCAGGAATTTTCTTTGTCTTGAGGCTATAAAAACTGGCTACCAACCCAGGAAAATCATCTGCTCTCCCTTAAGCCGACCCACTGTTCCCACTCTAATAAACTCTATTCCCCTCTCATTCTGCCTCTTGTTTGGAAATTCTTTTCCAACCCACATACAGACCACGACACAATTGTAAATATCACATTTAAAGACGTCATGAGGGACTTCTGGCCCCAACAAGATGGCAAAGACCTGTTTCTCCTACGCCGCCGCCCCCCCTCCCCCATGTCAGGAAGCACACCTACGAACTCCAGAAATATCACGAGAGGCAACCAAAGCGGAACTCGGAAAGGTGCTGAGAGGACTGCACAGCACCAGCACATCTTACGTCCCTACTACTTTCTTATCAAAGAGAGAATTCAGTATCTCCCACCCCCAACCTGGTAATCTGGGCATCCCCGGGAGGCACAGTCCCTGCCCACCCTGCTTACAATAGGAGTTCTACAACAGGCAAGCCCAGTGTCACTAACAGCGAGCTGCCAGGGCATGTGCTCTCTTTCCTCTCTGCCTGCCGGGCCTGCCACTCCCCGTCCCACAGAGAAGATGCCTGGATGGATGGGTCAGCACCCAGTAAAAAGGGACCCAACCCAACAAGCAGCCCGGCCCCGGAAGCCTCTCTGTGCCCAGGAATCTGAGACTTCCCACTCTCCCAGAGACACACCTAGGAAGCCGGGTGGCAAGAGCGAGAGAGACGAGCCACAGCAACCAGCTGGATAGCACCTTTGTCACCATGGGCCTGAGACTGCCCTGCCCAGACACATGGTTCAGGGGTCAGGGCTGTAGAAGTGGGGGTGGGGATCCCACCATAACAACTGCCATCTCCTTTTTTTATTTTGGTGGCGCCATGCGGGCATGTGGGATCTTGGTTCCCTGAACAGGGATGGAATCCATGCCCCATGCATTGTAAGCGTGGAGTCTTAACCACGGGACCACCAGGCAAGTCCCCCAACATGTGCGTTTCTTCCTTTAGTTCACCTGCTCAAGAACCTGCAACTACCTCTGGGACACAGGAGATTCCTTCCTGTCCCCCAGCCCCATGCTGGCTCCTTCAGGCTTTACAACACTGCTTTCTGAGACCGAAGACTGCTGCTGTGCACAGTGTGCGCCAGTCGCTGGAGAGAGTGAGCAGTGACATAACGTGGGGCAGGGGTAGGGATGGGGGTGTTAAGTTACGGTAGAAGTAGAATAGCAAAAGCTCGGAAGGCTGAGAAACACCCTCCCCACAAGATTAAAAAGAAGGGAGAGTCGGGACTTTTCTGAAGGTCCAGTGGTTAAGACTCCACGCTGCCAATGCAAGGGGCCTATGTTTGATCCCTGGTCAGGAAACAGGAAACCAAGATTCCACATGTAAAGTGCATGGACCAACCAAAAAAAAAAAAATTTTTTTTTTTTTTTTTTAAATTAAAAAGGAAGGGAGAGACCTAACACACACAGGAGAGGATTAGCAGACTCTCAGCAATGAGTCTTTTTACAAGACAGTTACCTGACACTGTATCTGGCACCAGCAGAGAATAATCCAGTCTTAAAAATGGCTAAATTCTTTAAGACAAATGGAGTGTTTTACCTCTAAGGGCAAGAGCCCTGTTTTGTGATCTTTTTCAAAGAATCTTTTAATGCATCACACATTCCCCTGCTCACTTTCTCACACAGACAACACAGAATGTAACATCCTTGCTGACTCAGCACCAACATTTTGAATATAAATTATTTTACAGGACTAGAATGAGGCCCTCAGAGCCTTTTTAGATACAGATGGCTGCTTGCCCCTTTTCCAATGTCCAAATTGCTAAAGCTGTTGAAGTCTCATTACTTATTTATGAGAGGTTTTCTATTTCCTTCCCTACTCTTGCTTCTATAAATGTTCCTACTTGCAGAAACCTAATCACCTTCCTAATGATGGCTTCTGATCCTTTAAGGATGGAAAAACCAGATAAATAAGCTTCTCAGAATGACTTCTGGAACTGGAACAAAGGCTCTTTCTAAGCGAGGGCCTGGATTCCTCTCTGGGGAGTAAAGTACATGGACTGTGTTAAATCAATTCCAGTGCAGAACTGCAGAGTTCAGAGGACTCTTTATGCACCTTTCTTGATTCTCAGCTATGTTACAGATGGCTGAGGTAATCTCCTTTTACACAAGGTGCTTTCAAGCCACCTCTTTGTTATTTCTAATAATGGTGGGAAGAGGCATAATTGTGAGCTTTTACATAAGCAGCAAGCAGGTTACACAGTACTTACCCTCCATCCCTTCCCTTCTGCCCTTCAAAACATGCTAGAAACCTCTTGGACTTTGGAAATTCCTTAGACAAAATTTTTAAAAATAATAATTTAGCACTTCATCACTAAACAATAGGTGGGTAACTGGAACGATTGGTGTACCTGAGTCACTGAAAGGAAAACATGTCTACAGTGTTTCAAACAACTGGAAATTGGCTATAATACTAATTTTTATATTCAAAGTCTTATATCATGACACATTTGTAATAAGACTGCTGAGTGTGTATGTAAATACACTTATTAATCAATCCTTGCCTTCTTGGACAAAGTATATTAACTACTCTTACCTGATATTTTAAATTACAATCAAGTCTTCATATTTATAGTCCTAAATATTAAACAGTATACACTTGTTTCATAATTACAATGGATCTGTACATAAAAGTTCTACTTACCACTAACACTTTCAGAATTAGGTGATTCTGGTAGGCAGATTCCAATCTGTGATTCTCTACAATATTAAAAAGGAGAAGTAATGTCAGATAAGAAAGTGGAACGGGAGCTGTCGTGAGGTGAGGTGAAGCCTGTGCTGAGGGCAGCCACGTCCAGCCACAGAGCCTCAGCCAGTAACCGCGCTAGACAGTCCATCACGGCTACTGCTTCCCACCAAGAACATCAAACAACAAAGAAACTAAAGACACATTTTTCATTTTTCAAGGTACTGAAATAGCACTGTGGTCTGAAATTATTTTTTAAAATATTAATGCAACAAAGAAATGATCCCACAGACAGCCACCAGAAAAAGACTGTGTGAGCAGTAATAGTAAAATTGAGAGCAACCTCTGAAGAGCAGTAGGGCAAGAAATCAAATTTACAAGGATTAATTTAAAAGGAAACTCAAGTTTCCACCCTCACTCAGCAAAGGAGACACTGTGCAGGTCCCAAGTTGGTATTACTGTTTAGTTGCGTCCGACTGTTTGTGACCCCATGGACTGTAGCCTGCTAGGCTCCTCTGTCCAAGGGATTCTCCAGGCAAGAATGCTGGAGTGGGTTGCCATTCCCTTCTCCTTGGACTCTTCCAGACCCAGGGCACGAGCCTGCATCTCCAGCATTGGCAGGCGGATTCTCTACTCCTGAGACACCACAGCAGGGCAGAAGGACAAAAAAGGCAGATTCTGAACAGAAGTATCACCTTGCACAGAGAGGTAATGTTAGGCTGACCTGGATTTGAACCTAAACTCAGTCAGTCAGTCACTGTGTGACCTTGGGCGAGTTACTTAACCTCCTGACACTCAGCCTCCTTGACTACAAAACAGGCCTGACACTACCCTTCTTCCAGGGTTACTGTCAGGATTAGAAATATTACAAAAACCACAGCTCAGCTCAAGGAAAGCACTCAGCAAATAGTAGCTAGCAACTATGCTCCAATAAAAATTTTTTAAAAAATCTTATGAGAACAAAAACAAATAAATGATGTGTGTTAGTCACTCAGTCATGTCCGACTCTTTGCGACCCCATGGACTGTAGCCTGCCAGGCTCCTCTGTCTGTGGGATTTTCCAGGCAAGAATATTGGAGTGGGTTGCCGTTTCCTTCTCCAGGGGACCTTCCTGACCCAGGGATCAAACCCAGGTCTTCAGAATTGCAGGAAGATTCTTTGAAGGCAGATTCTTTACCGTCTGAGCCACCAGAGAAGTCCCAAATAAATGGTATCTGTTGTTATGTAACTAATATAAAGAATTTAAAATATCTGTATGGTCCAGAAGTTCAGGCCTAGACTTCTTCCTAGGGGTTAATATACTAATAGCATATTAATTTGTCTGACTGAATAAACTAATTAAAGAGAAAACTGCCTATCAAGACCCTTTTTAAACTATAACCAAGTTCATCTTTTACCACAGAGACAGACAAGAACAGCCTCCCTTCACTGAGTTCGATGGCAGGCCTCTGCCCCACACAATTACACACGTGGTTTTCAGATCCTAGACACAGAGTATGGTGATGTCTCAGTCAGTCTTATCCCTAGCAGAAAACACAACAGAGTATGAGAAGCACAGGTTGGATAAGCCTGGCTCTGCCATTTGCTGTCTGAACCTTGATAACACTCAGTATCTTTCTCCATAAAAATTGTGAAATAACTTCTATTTCATGGTGCCCTGAGGAGGGGAAAATGAGGAACTATGGATAAAGTGCTTAGCAGGGCACCTAGAACATAGAAACTACCAATACTTCAGAGCTGTGAGAATCGTGACCTGGAGATCATGGGAGTTCCCAGAGCCCGTGAACTTCTCCTGATGTCTCCACAACGAGCCCAGAGCAACATCTATCTGCTTTGCAAGGTAGCAGTTCTAAGAATCCTATGATCGAAGCAATGTTTCTTATAGGCAGATAAGACATAAATATAAAGCGTCAAGTCTTACCCCATGAGGTTAAAAACTCAGCAGCGTATCGATAGAGGCGGTTCATGATCTCGATCACGATGGCGTAGATGATGCTGGGCATGTACAACAAGATGCTGGTCCACTCGGACCCGCTGTCCTCGTGCAGACCCAAGGCCCAGGCCTCCATGTCGAAGTAAATCATCATGACAAACAGGGAGAAATAGAGACAGAGGCACACGAAAGGCAGGGAGACCAGGTAAATGCGCAGCTGTCTCTTGTAGCTGGGGTAGAGCGGCTCCTCCCGGCCAGTGACTGGGTTGATACCCAGGACTCCGTGATACCCTGGCCGGGGCTCCTCGAACTTCCTCTTCATGACCAGGGTACCCCACCGGTAGGTCATGCTGGCACAGCCTCGCTTCCACACTTCCAAGATCACCGTGGACCAGATCAGGTTAAATGAGGCGAAGATCACATACTTGTCATAGTCTTCCCATGCAAACAAGTAGTAAGGTAACCCAATGATGGCCATGGGGATTAAGGCAAACGTGAAATACTCCAGAAATCCAAAGTAAAGAGCGATGGTTTCTCCAAAGTAGCCACGAATTCTGTCTACAATCAGAGGGGGAAAAAAGAGACCTTTAGCACAGGCTGCCAAAGACTTTTTTAAAAAATAATTTCAAGTAAGCTTATTCACTTTACTTAAGTGGGGATCATTTAACAACCTATTTCCAAATCAGTGTGTAATAGTAAATTCATCCTTCATCAAGTACAGAAGTCCTGCTTGTCTGCAGAGCAAGCCTGACACCTCCCTGGGCTTTGGGCTCAAGCCATAGCTCCTGGGGCTGCTTCTCTTTACCGCCTTACTGATGGATGCCCTCTTCACAAGGAAAAACTCACCTTGGGCTCATCCCAAATCTCCAAGGTTCCTAGTTTAAATTCAGCCATGGCCAATGAACCATCATTTTATTTTTTTTTACTGGCCACACCTCTTGGAATGCACAACTTCCCCAACCAGGGATGGAACCCATGGCCTCTGCAGCAGATGCACAGAGTCTCAACCACTAGACCACCAGGAAGTCTCACAGCCAATGAACCATCTTAATTTGGGGGTTTACTTTATGGTCCCCATTTTTCTCACACTTTAATACTTTAGCATAATAGGGGTTATTTTCAAAGAAGACTTCCCATCCATAGTATCCTGCTCCCCCACTACCCAAAGCTATATATTTTCATCATTGTGTCATGGCAAAATTTTCAGTACCCTGAAGAAAAATTTATTCAAAAGCACAAACAATATTCTACATGTTAACTTCTAGAACAGCCATGGAACACATTTATCTAAACTTTCATACACCCACTGGGCAGAAGAAGGGCCAAGCAACATCACTGTTAATTGTCTGTGAACTCGACACAAGCTAACGCAAAAGAGGTCACACACACTGTGTCCTTTGTCAGCCACATCTACATGGGCGAGTTCTTAGACTGCAAAAGCGCCCTGCATTGGGACCAGGGTGGGATGCAGGCGGTAAGGGAGGTGTAATACTTAGAATTAGTATTTCTTGGTTAATTACATGCAGTTTAAAAAAAAAGAAAAACACAGTGTTTTAAGATAATGCATCAGATCAGTCTATAGGGATGGTTCAGACTAAACAAAGATACTATTTTCCTCTATCTTTAATTCTTCTATTAACTCAGGAGCATGTTAAAATTTAAAAAAAAAAAAAAAAAAAAGAGGGTATGACAAACTAACCTCAAATGAAAATCAGGTTAAAAGATACCCAAGCAATTAAAAAAAAAAAAAAAAAGACACTCATGGGCCTTGGCTCCAAATCAAACCACCTCTCTCTCTTGATCTCAGGACAAGTTCAAGATCTTCCTGAGCCCCAGCTCTCCCAGAGGCCTCAAGACCACTACTACACCTGTGCTCAGTCTTCACCATCAACTCGCTTTTCCCCATTCACTTTCTAAGATATAGCTACTGGAGACTGTCACTTACAAGACCTAGAGGTAATATTTAAATTTACAGCCACCTAAAGGCTAAACAAAGTGAAAAAAAGTCATATAAGTGAAACATAAAATGATTTTTACATCACCTAGAACCATCAATATTTTTCCTTTCAAAGAATTCAAGTAAAAACTCAAAATGCAATTTCAAAATTGGACCCTAAAATGATTTTTTGCTCATTATGACAATATTATAATGACCGTTTTCAGAAATGGAAACTGGAAAGAAAA
The DNA here is from genome assembly GCF_029407905.1 of Bubalus kerabau. NCBI lineage: Eukaryota > Metazoa > Chordata > Mammalia > Artiodactyla > Bovidae > Bubalus > Bubalus kerabau. The sequence continues at coordinate 17,198,248 of NC_073643.1, forward strand.
TTTTAGAGGAATTCCTTTAAACAAAGTCAAAAAGGCATGTTCTTTAAAGAAAAATGGACAGTAATACTTATGGTGAAAGCTATCAACCTAAATATAATTTTTACGCTTAAAAAAATCACTAAACCAAAAAGCCTGAACATCCATATTGACATAAGTTTACACAGAATAATGTTCAACATCCACTGAATAAATTAATGGTTATTCTTCCAAGTGTCTTCACAGAAAATGGACAGATCCAGTAATGCACACCAAGATCCTTATGAATTATCTCAAAAGATGCTTAGGCCTGGTAGTCTGCTGCTAAGAATGAGCAGAGCTTGGCCCACTCCAAATAATTAGTTCTAAAGAAACAGCAATTTTCCAATACGAAATATTTATGGTCAAAGTGGATTCTTACAAACTATGTTCTACAACAAATCAGACACACGCTCAGGATGGCCACTCTGGATTGTCTGCGTCACTGGTGACATTTAATAAAATCCTGAAATTCACTTCATCTAAAATGATATTAAGAATAAAATAAATAGATCATGCAACCCACCTTATCCTCCTCACCATTTTTTTTTTGCCCACACACAGCTGCTGAGTCCTGCCCATCACAGCATTAAATATCCACCCAAGAAGATCACCACTGCTGTGTCCTCCTCTGAGAGAGGCGGCACTGACACGTACCTATGGGCTGAAACTTCAAGGTAAATCGAGTATACCAGGTGTCCTCAAGCTTCTTCAGGGCCTCATTGTCATGCAGTGGGAACACCTGAACCACAATGCCAGACGTGAGCAGCCTCCTCACTGCGGAAGGAAATTATGAGATGGGTTTGAGATTTCTCGTGACACACTTTCATCAAAGGCTACCCAGACTCTCCAGGAAGAGAAAAGGGCTACATAAAGACCAGTACTATCCTGCCTGCTCCCAAGGGGTATTCTGTTCTTCAGGATGTCAACATCTTTACTATTTCCTTTGTATATGAAAGCAATACAAGTTGATGTAAAATTTTCAATCTTACAGAAATGCACAGATTAGAACTGGAGAGGCCCTGGTTATTCTCTCCCTCCCACAAAAAAATAACCACTGTAAATAGCAATTAAGTGTCTAAGCTGACTTCAAAATAAACATCCATAAATATTTATTTTAGATACAAAAGGAACCATTCGCTACACATCATTCTGTAATCTTCTCATGGAGTGGTAGTAAACGATGAATATTTCTCAATGCCAATGTAAATAGAACATGAATATCCTTTTACATGGTGTCATAATATTCCCTTACATGAAGTGCTAAAATTGAACTAACCTTCTATTGAAAAATATTTCCTTTTTTGCCTATTATAAATAATGTTAAAATTCTTGTAGATATAACTTACCCCACGTGCCTATGATTTCCTTGTTATATATACTTAGAAGTGCTAGGTCCAAGAGCAGAGCATATGTGTATCAAACTTAGATACATATTACAAAACAGCCTCTAGAAAAATTTTACTCACCTGTCTTCCCACTACAGTGAAAATAAGATGATGTTCAATTCATGCTCACTGATATGGAGTATTTTCAAAACCATTTTTCTCTTTTCTAATCTGCTAACAAACGCTTACCTTCACAACCAGCAAATACCGAAAAAAAAAAGACTTCCTGTTTTCAGCAATCATTTGGTATGATCGTAACACTTGTGCACATATCTAGGCGATGAGACAGGCTGGGACCTGGGACCCTTCACAGAAGTGTTTGCACCTGGACAAAAGTCTCTTGCAGCAACAGAATATAAGGGACTAAAACCTATCTTACACAGGCCAGGTGCAGTTGGAGCAAATTATGAACAGTGAGATTCAAAAAGGCCACAAACTGCCACTTCTGAGGTGCTGAGAGCAGAAGCAGGGTACCGCCCTGATCCCTGTACACAGCACCACTGCAGGGGTGGACAGAGCAGGTAAAGCCGCCCTCCATCCTGACCCACCAATCCGCGCCCACCCTCATACCTGACCCCGTCCCCTGCCCCGCACCCCCAGGAGCGAGCAAGGGCATCGGTTACTGCTTTCCCATGTGCTGCAGCATGAGTCCCGAGAAAGCCGTGCCTGAATTTCACCTGGCCTCTTATCATTTTCTGTTGAATAAAGAGGCCAAGAACCAAGGTCAGTTACAGAAAGACAAACATATTTAACCGAAGACAATATCCCCCAGTGATAGTAAATGAACACGGGGTAATCTTTCACCCATAATTATTTAGAGTGACTCTGGGTGGGCGGGTCTTCGGGTCTTTCCGAGGAAATGTGTTCTGTTCACGGAGAACTCAGATGCACTGCCTGGTGCCCTATTTGGGGAGATGGGGTACTTTTCACACGAGTTCCCAGCAGTCTCTTTCTAAAGACTTTGGCCGCTTATAAAATGGAACTCATCAAGAAAGAAAGGCCTGCTGTTTACATCCGTGGATAAGCGCTGAGTTCTTTAAGGTATATCAGCTCATCTCTACTGAGGGCAGCCTTCTTCATCTCCAATCTCCCTTGTTCCACAGACAAGTGATGAGCATATCAGGCAACAGGCCCCCAAGGAGGACAGCAAGTAAGTATCTGCAGCATGGAAGAGAAACACGATTTAAGTTTTCCATGTAGATATACTACATGTAACAGAGATGGCATCTCAGGACAGAGGTCCTATTACAAACCCTTCAGTGTAATTTTAAAGAAAATGTAACCTCTTAGAAATGGGGGTGGGGGAAGGATAATAAAGAGGAGATATTTGATACTATCAAATTCTAGGAAAAATTTCCTAATTCTAGGAAAAATTATCAATATGATCACGAAGGATAATGTCTTTGGTTAAATTTGTTTGTCTCAGATACGTGTAGAAGTATTAAAATCATACTGGTCAAACGACTGCTGGAAGCAGGAAGTGTTTTTCTGATTTTGATACTTGCTGTTGGTGAACGTAGGCCTTTGTTATCAAGTTAGAAAAGATAAAACTGATTTTGAAGATATAAGAAAAAGTATGGATCTCAAAAAAAAAAAAAAAAAAGGATTCTTAATAGCTGGTTCTCCTTACAACTATATCTCATGCATAAGTTACACAGAGGGGAAAAGTCTTGAAAAGCTAGGGGTGTGATAAAAAGCCTTGTTCTCCATGACTGAAAAAGGTATATACTCAAAATATCAACAGCTAGAGAAAAAAAGTATATGGTTTAAGTTATATCAGCTCTGGTGCTGTCAAATCCATTTTTTAAACATTTTTATTCTAAAGCGTTTCAGTGAATTGTTTTCTTCAGCTAAAGGAGTGAAAGTCAATCACCCACATGAGTTCTCATTCTTAGCTCTTACTGAGGGATGCACAGCTGTATCTTATTCTTCTATCACTATCCTTTTCAACTACCACATCAAGTTTAACTTTGAACTGACTTATGGCATCTAAATTACTATTTTACTATTTCTAAGCTCTTTTTAAAGGAATTGTTCCATTCTGCTATAGAAGACATTCAAGGCCTGCATAAAAAGCCGGTTGTAAACCTCTAAAAATAGGGTTGTAACTAAGGGACTAAGAGAGACTTTAAAGCTTCAAGTCCTAAATTACTGGGCTTCTCTTTACCACCAGTGCCAAAAGCATGGTTCTGGTTTCAGCTTCTAAAAATAGAAGAGGTGTTTTTTTTTTTTTCTTCAGTAAGTCCTTGGACTTTTTTCTTGTCAGCTAAAAATGTAATTAACATGAGTCTTACCGTCAAAGGAAAATATACTGCTGTCTGTGCCTGTTTAAAGAAAGGAACAATTTAGGACTTCCTGGGAGGTCCAGTGGCTGACTCTGTGTTCCCAATGCAGGGGGCCCAGGTTCGATCCCTGGTCTCTCTGGTCGGGCAACTAGATCCCACATGCTGCAGCTAAGAGTTCGCATACCGCAACAAAGATCCCACGTGCCGAAATCAAGACCCGGAGCAGCCAAACAAATAAAAATAAATATTAAAATATAAAGAAAGGAACAATTTAAACCAAGATTCCTTTAAGAATGCTGAATGGTGCACTGTCAAGCACTAGGACTATTACTATTACAGCCGTTTAAGAATGAGTCACACTAACCACAATCTAATTTAAGGGAGACTGTAACTTGGCTTATACTAGGACCCTCTAAATAAAATAATGCAATGACAATACTAACACAGCCTTCAGTTAATGTGACATAAAAGTAAACACAGAAGTCCCTCTAACAATTCTTACAGTGTCTCCTTGAGACAGGGAGGAACAGGTGATGCTGCCTGCAATCCAGCAGAGGGGTGATGAGCACACAGCACCCACAGGGAGAGGAGGCTGCACGGGGAACACAGGGCCCCTGCCTCCCCTGCCACTGGCCCTAGTCCCAGGCCCTGCCTGCATCTAGGGCTCAGATGTGAACAGACCCCTCCTGTCTTAAAGAGGAACAAACTGCTTCTCAGGGATACCTGTGTTTTCAAAATGCATTTTTATATTCTGGTATTGTTTTAGTCCCTGCTTAACATAATAACTGAAAATATGTATGTGGCAAAACACAGTGTGTGTAGAGACATACAGATATAGATACACAGATATATGGTATGATACCCAGCAATACACACACGCACACATCAGTGGTTTATCTTATATGCATGCCTGCTACAGGATATTTACTTGACATTCTCTCTATTATTCTCATAAGGCAATAATTTTAGAAGACAGAATATATCTGACCACTCTAATTTATCCATCTGTATACATAAGATATTCAGAGGTATAAGTCGCTTCAGTCGTGTCCGACTCTGTGCGACCCCAGAGACGGCAGCCCACCAGGCTCCCCTGTCCCTGGGATTCTCCAGGCAAGAACTCTGGAGTGGGTTGCCATTTCCTTCTCCAACGCCTGAAAGTGAAAAGTGAAAGTGAAGTCGCTCAGTCACGTTCCAATCTAAGCGACCCCATGGACTGCAGCCCACCAGGCTCCTGCGTCCATGGGATTTTCCAGGCAAGAGTACTGGAGTGGGGTGCCATTGCCTTCTCCGTCAGAGGTAGTTATTGTCCTCAAAAAGAATAACAAAAGAGATTGCCACACCCCATCCATCAAAACATGACAATCATCTGATAGACATTTTGAGACAGAGCTTTTACCTAAACTAAATAATATCCCTTAGGATAAAGTTAATATATAAGAAAGTCTCCACTCTCTCAACGCCTCTTTATAAAGAAAATTTTTCGCTAGGTTACCTGCATGACTGTTAATTATAGGAATCAATAGGCAAAGGCAGTCAGAGAGCCTGAGATCTCAGCTCATATAGACAACTAGAAAAGGGATGCCCCCAGATGGCCGCTGATGACTAAGACACACATATAACCAGAAACAGAATGTGGCCCTCCTGGTGACAAGTGGTGGCAGAAAGACATCCCTGTCCTGTTCTTCTTCATGAGGCCAAATTAAAAACAACAAAGGAAATAAGAACCATAAAGGGAAACCCTACCTTTGATGATAGTAAAACAAATGAACAAACAAACAAAAAAAACTATAAAGTGAAAAGAGAAACTGAAAAGTGGCCTTAAAAATCAGCCCAGAGTTCTAAGCTAAGAGCAAGCTGGGTCCAAGCAGGCAGGGGGCAGGATTCTCCCGCACACTGAGGGGTGGAGAACTACTGTCCCCGTACCCAGAATGCAGGCTAAGGGGGTGCTCCTTGCCTGGGACCACAGCCAGGCCAGAGACACAAGGCTGGAGGAGGGAAAGGGCATGTCTGCCGTCTTGGGAAAAGCGCTGCCTACTGGTGCGGAGGGATGGACACAGGCAGCACAGCAGCTGTGGTCTTGGTTGGCCACAGACAGACGGAAAGGTCAAACCCAGCAATACTCCTCTTAAGAACAGGGCTCCAGGGATTTAACCCTCCCTGGTGGTCTAGTGGTTAAGAGTCCACCTTCTAAGGCAGGCGATGAGGGTTCAATCCCTGGTCTGGGAATGAAGATCCCACATGCCACAGAGCAGCTAAACCCATACACCACAACTACTGAGGCCAAGCAGTGTAACAAAAACATCCTGCATGATGCAACTAAGACCCAACACAGTCAAATCAATGAAGAAATAAAGAAAAGGGCTCCACGGAGGGTCTAAGATCACTCAAGGAGAACACACTGTCAGGCAGAATCCCAGTTCCTGACCACCGCAGTTCCTGACTGGAGGCCCCCCAACATCCCCTCTTCCCAATATACACACTTCCTTCCCAGAAGAGCTGGAGTGGAAAAAATAGGGGTTCATTAAAAAAATAAGCAAATGCCACAAAGAAACTGACATCAAACTATGCAAGAATACTATCAGAGAAAAGAGGAAAGTCATTTTTTAAAAAGGCTGAGAAGAAACACAGCGAAAAAGTTACAGCATAGAGCAAAGAAAAATTATGGCATTCTTCAAGTTCATGAAATTAAAGCAAGCCACATCTCTGAAATTAAAATCAAGGAAAACCTATGAGAGCTGAAAGGGGGAGACTGGAAAAGCAAAATATCAGAAAAATAAAACTATTACAGATACAAAGAAAGTCACAGTAAAAGCTACTGAAGAAGTAAAGACTCAAAGAACAAAGCTGGAAAGTGGTGGACATGCCTAAAAAATTACATAAAAACTTTAAAATATTTCAGAGAATATATAAGACATATATATATATAAGTATATACATTACATCGGAGAAGGCAATGGCACCCCACTCCAGTACTCTTGCCTTGAAAATCCCATGGACGCATGAGCCTGGTGGGCTACAGTCCATGGGGTTGCACAGAGTCCGACACGACTGAGCTACTTCACTTTCACTTTTCACTTTCATGAACTGGAGAAGGAAATGGCAACCCACTCCAGTGTTCTTGCCTGGAGAATCCCAGGGACCAGGGAGCCTGGTGGCTGCCGTCTACAGGGTCGCACAGAGTCGGACACGACTGAAGTGACTTAGCAGCAGCAGCAGCATACATTACATACATATACACACACACACATACACAAATGGCATTCTTAAAGACAAGAACAGAAAATAAAACCAAATAACTCTTCAAAGGTAACTGAAGAAAATGTTTTTAAAATCATGGTAATCTTTAATCTGCACAGTAAAGACGATATGTCCAACAAAAAACTGCTACAAGATAATTAACATCAAGTCATACACAGATAACTGGAAATGCAGACAAAGAGGAATGATAAGCACCTACATTCAAGTTTCTAGACACCTCCCAAAAGTCATACAGGTCAAAAAGGAGAGCAAGCAAAAGCATCTATGCCACATGACTAACTCAGAGACAGAGGAAAGTACATAATGCAGTTTACAGGGAAGCTAGGCAGTAGCGAATGAATACACTCTTGGTTCCCGAGTGTACACGGGACATTTTCCAAGACAGACCATATGTTAGGCCTCAACAGATTTAAAAAGATATGGATTATAAAAAGTATCCTCTGACCACAGCGGGATGAAGTTGGAAATCAATAACAGAAGGAAAACTGAGGAATTCACAAATGTGTGTAAAGTAAACATCACATTCTGAAACAGCCAGTGGGTCAAGGAAGAAACTACAGGGGAAATTAGGAAATACCTAGAAATGAATGAAAACCAAACACAATATTCCAAAACATATGGGACACAGAGAAAGCAAGTCTAACAGGGCAGTTAGCAGCAATAAATGCGTATATTTAAAAACAAGAAAGATCTCAAATAACAACTTAACTTTACTATTAAGGAATTAGAAGAAGAAGAGTAATTTAAACCCAAAACTAGCAAAAGGAAGAAAAAAAAAAAAAAGACTGGAGCAGAGATAAATCAAACAGGATAGAAAGATAACAGAGAAAATTACAAAAGCCAAAAGTTGGTTCTTTGAAAAGATCAACAAAACTGACAAATCTTTAACTAGATGAACTGAGAAAAACAGACCACATAAAACTACTAAAATCAGAGATGAAAATGGGTGCGTTACTATTGATTCTAAAGAAATCAGAAAGATTGTAGAGTATACTATGCATACTTGCACACCAACAAACTGGCTAGCCTAGAGGAAATGGACAAATTCCTAGAAACACAAAACATAGCAAAACTCAATCAGGAAGGAAGAGAAAATGTGAACAGATTCATAATTATAAAGCAGTAACTAAAAAAAAATCTCATGACAGAGAAAAAACCAGAACTTGATACCTTTACTGGTGAATTTTACCACTATTTAAAGGAAAACTAATACCAATCCTTCTCCAATTTTCCCCAAATATTTAAGAGGAAGGAACACTACTAACTCACTCTATGAGGCCAGAATTACCCTGACACAAAGTCAGACAAAAGCACTACAAGAAGAGAAAACTATAGACCAATATCCCTTATGAACAATGATGCGAAAATCCTCAGCAAAATACTAGCAAAGTCAACTCGGCAACATGTTAAAAGGATTATATACCATGACAAGTGGGATTTATTCTGAGAATTCAAGGATAGTTCAATATACTAAAATCAATCTATGTGATACATCACATTAACAGAATGAAGGGGAGAAAAAAAAAAAACCCACATCATGTTGAATGGTGAAAGAATGAAAGTTTTCCTCTAAAATCAGAAATAAGACAAAGATGGCCACTTTCATCACTTTTATTCAACATGTTATTGGAAGTTTTAGCCTGAGCAAATAGGCAAGTAAAGAAAATAAAAGACAACAACACTGAAAAGTTAGAAGTAAAATTGTCTCTGTTCACAGATGATATCATCTTAAATGTAGAAAACCCTAAAATTTCCACAAAAATACTATCAAAGCCAATAAATGAAGTCAGTAAAGTAGCAGGACACAAAGTCAACACCTAAAAATCAGTTTCATTTCTATACACTAACAATGAACTATCTGAAAAGATAATTTTGAAAACAATTCTATTTTCAATAACATCATGAAGAATAAAATACTTAGGAATTAACTAAGGAGGTGAAGGGCTTCCCTGGTGGCTCAGATGGTAAAAAATCTGTCTCCAGTGTGGGAGACCCAGGTTGAATCTCTGGGTGAGGAAGATTCCCTGGAGAAGGGAATGGCAACCCACCCCAGTATTCTTGCCTGGAGAATCCCATGGATGGAGGAGCCTGGAAGGCTCCAGTCCCTGGCATCACAAAGCAGACATGACTGAGCTGCTAACACACAACACACAAGAAGGAGCTGAAAGATTATACAAATAAAAACTATAAAACAATGCTATAAGAAATAAAACATATATAGAGACATATCCCATATCCATGGGAGTTTATCTTGTTAAAATGTCAATACTACCCAAAGTAATCTACAGATTCAATGCAATTCCTACCAAAATCCCAATGATGTCTTCTGCAAAATTAGAAACACCCATCCTAAGAGGCGTATCAAATTTCAGGGAAACTCAAACAGCCAGAACAATTTTAAAAAACAAAAGCAAAACTTCCTTATTTCAAAACTTACCACAAAGCCATAATAATCAAAACAGTGTCATACTAGCATACAGACAGACTATACAGGCCAAAGGAATAGAATAGAGAGCTCAGAAACGAACCCTATGTGGGGTTCATATGTGGTCAAATGATTTTTACAAGAGTACCAGGGCGACTCAATGAGTGAAGAATAGTTTTTGACAAATGGGTGCTAGGAAAACTGGATATACACATGCAAATGAATGAAGTTGCTTAACACCATACACAAAAATTAACTTAAAATGGATTAAAAACCTAAACATAAAATCCAAAACTATCAAGTTCCTAACATAAAACACAGAGAATAAGCTTCAGGATGGTGTCTTTGGTGATAATTTCTTAGATATGAACCAACGGTACAGGAAAATGTTAAAATTTTGTGCATCAAAAGAGAGTATCACCAAAGTAAAAACTGGCAGCCCACAGAATGGGAGAAAACATCTGGGGAAAAACATTTGCACAGCATATATCTCATAAGGGATTAATATCCAGAATACATAGAGAATGCCTAAAACTCAACAATCACACCAAAAACTTGATTCAAAAATAGGCAAAGGACATGCATAGACATTTCTCCAAAGAAGACATATACTCAGTATCAACAGTCACTAGGTAAGTGCAAGTCAAAAACTACAATGAGATGGCACCTCATACCTGTTAGGATGCCTACTATCAAAATATCAGAACATAATAACTGTGGGCAAGGAAGTGGAGAAACTGCAATGCTGTACACTGCTGGTGGGAATCTGAAATGGTACAGTCCCTGTGGAAAACAGGATGCAAGTACTTCAGAAAAATTAAAAATAGAATTACCATATGATCCAGGAAGTCCATTTCTTGTTATATACCAAAAAGAATTGAAAGCAGGATCTCAAAGAAATATGTGTATACCCATGGTCATTACATCATTACTCACAATAACCAAAAAGTGGAGGCAACCCAAGCAGCCACTGATGAAGGAATGAATAAACAATATATGGTACCTACATGCAATGGAACACTGGGTAGTCTTAAATAGAAGGGAATTCTGACATCTGCTACAACAAAGATAAACCTGGAGGACATTACACCAAGTGAAATATGCCACTCACAAAAAGAGAAACACTGTGTGATATCACTTATTTGAGATACATAGAACAGTCAAAACCGTCAAGACAGAAGTAAAATGGCGGTTGCCAGGTCTTATATCAAGACAAGGTGGGAGAGTGATTATTTAACGGATACAGAGTGTCAGTTTCACAAGACAGAAAGAACTGTGGAGATGGACTGTGTTGATGGCTGTAAAACATTATGAATGTATTTAATACCAGTGAACTGTACATTTAAAAGTTTTGGAAATGGTAAATTTTATGTTATATGTACTTCAGCACATTAAAAAAAAGAGAGAAACTTAAGAGATAATAACAAAAGAGTGATCTATGATTGGATCTTGGTTTAAACAAACTATCTGGTGACAAGTGAGAAAGTCTGAATATGGACTGACTTGGGCGTCCGTCCTTCTGGATGACACTGACTATTACATGGAAAGGAGACTGGGGACACAAAAACTGATATGTTTAAAGAATTTCTTAGGTAGCAAAAATGTTCTGGGCCTTGCTATTATCTGGGTTTCAGGAAAATTTGGAATTACATGTCATAAATACTTTCAGTCTACAAACTGATATTTTCATTCAAACAGAATTAAACAAAATCAGAAAGTTACAAACTGCTAATTTGCATTCAGGTATGATGTCCCACTGTGACTCTTAAGTCTTTCTATGTTTGTATCTGTTCATACCCAGTGAGATGAGAGGAGATGGGAAGAAGGCTCCAGGAAAAGACCATGTGTCTAGTTTTTATTCCTCTACAGATTTTCATTACACTATAATGTCTGGGCATACGGTAAACTTGGCTAATTTTAACTGAGTAATATGCAAATGCATTCACACTGAATTTTAAGCTTACTGAATGCTGTGAACCTTGATAAAGAAGAAGTTGAGAACCATAAAGAACAAATAAGTTGATCTAAAGCTACAATATCATGAAGGGTCTAAAGGCAAAATATATAATGGTGAAAAAATAAATTATTGTTAAGTTGTGTAAGTTTTTCAGTAAGGGTGGAAAAAGTCATTATAGTTTGTTATTTACATATACTAAGCAAAATATAATTGCATTATGGAGGAGCCTGGTAGGCTGCAGTCCATGGGGTCGCTAAGAGTCAGACACAGCTGAGCAACTTCCCTTTCACTTTTCACTTTCATGCATTGGAGAAGGAAATGGCAACCCACTCCAGTGTTCTTGCCTGGAGAATCCCAAGGACGGGGGAGCCTGGTGGGCTTCCATCTTGGGGTCGCACAGAGTTGGACACGACTGAAGCGACTTAGCAGCAGCAGCAGAATGTATATTCATGAAATTAGTTGATACAATGACTCACATAATGATTTTCCTGGATACAATTTTGCCTGGGGGTAACCAGGGATCATTTTTTCATCTCTGGCTCGAAGATTTTCAAGTTCATGTTTGATAATGAATTGACATTCTGCCATGCTGAGGAAATCATCATTATCATCTAAAACAAAACAAAAATTCATAGTTATTTTCTCAGTATTAGCCAAAATAAAATCTAAAATATTCAAATAAACTGGGATTATGAAATAATGGTATAGACAATAAGTAATTACCATAAAGAGTAATCCAAGTAATAAAAATTACATAGAAAAGGATATAAGAATAAAAATATTTTGTAATGCCTTCACATAATACAGTTCTTCAATCATTACGCTAATGATTATATGGTTCAAACAACCAAATGGTAGACACTTGCTTGCCCTCATTTAACTGAAATGAACAGAAAGTAATATATTCTTTAATTTTAACAATATTTTAAATTAGGAATGGATCTGAAGTTTGCCTACAAGGCAAATTCTCTTCCAAACTCTCAAGCCCAGGCCAATTTCCTTGTGGAATCCAACATCCCTCACATAAATGAAGAAGAAAGTCTGATAAGAAAATAGTGTCATTTTTTGACAGGTGAATCCCCTCAAATGTGAATTTCACCTCAATCATTTATTTGCCAATATATAAAAATCCAGAGTGACTGAGTCTGAAGAAGTCCAATTGTATCTTCTAACTCTGAAAGGCCCTGGAAGGGACCAGTTCTGAAAGCAACCTCCCACTCTGCTTTCACAGCCATCCTGGATTTCACAGTTCTTTCCAGAAATCACTCTCTTCTGAAACCCCCCCTTTGAGGCCAGAACAGAAGCAGGATAGGGGATTACAGGATATGAAATACTACTGTGCTTCTTACTTATATCAATCTAATGAACATCACCATTCTAAGACTTAGAATTATACAAATAAGTGACATATGTCATCTTAGTTTATGTTCATCTATTCCAGAGGTTATAAAGTAAATCTGCAACCCCAAACCTGATCCCACCTGGTTTGATAAATAAAATTTTATTGGTACATAGCCTCATTCATTTGCTTCTTAGGCTGTAGGCTGCTTTTGCTGGACAAAGGTTGTGCTGAATAACTATGACAGATCATAGTGTCCACACAGCCTAAAATATTTACTATCAGGCCCTTTACTGAAAAACTTTGCTGTCCCCTGATCTGTTCATCAAAGACTTCCTTTTGATAAATTGATTCTGATAGAAACAACCTTGGAACTTACCATCAAAATCTTTGAAGCTGTGTCGGGTTCCATACGTGAAGGCTCTCATGGTGTTATCACTGCACTCTTTTACCAATCCCACTGCTTCTGCCCCCAGCAACAATCGAATCTTGGAGGCACCGACAAGATACAAGTTCTGATTTTCTAGTGTTTCTTTCTCATATTTATTTAACAACGGTCTAAACAACAGCTGAGCACCTTCGGAAACAAAAGATGAGCAGAATCTTAGAAACTGATAAACATAAAAGTTTCAAATATGAAAGCCTTTTAAGTAAGTATTCTGTTTCTAGTTTAGCAGAAGGCAAATAAATTATATTAATGATTTAAATCCATCTCCCAAATAAATAATAAATAAAAGTTAAGTTGGGGAAGGCAGTTCTTTATAGCTTTTTGAAATAAATGCCAAAACTGGAAAATGTAGTAAGTGGCTTGTCAGTTACTCAAATTAGAAGTAGATATTAGACAAGAATAAAATATTTGTTAGCTCTAAATATAAAATTGCACTAAGTAAAAATATGAAGCAAAAGGATATAATATAAAAAATACAAAAGTTTAAGAAAATTAATTTGAAATAAAATATCCCAATAAAAATGCAACAAATGTAACACAATTATAGAAGATTACAGATTGTGTGAATGTTAAATACTGAAAAATAAAGAGTGAAATAATTTTTCAATGATTTTTCCCATAAATATTAATACATTCAATTAGGTTTAAAGTAGATATTGTTACTTGATACTGTATATGTAATTATTTCACTTAAAAGATTGTAGAAAAAGGAATTTTTCCTAATTTTTAATTTCTATCTACATCAGACTTTTTAAGGTATGTTTATATCTTTACTATTTATCCTGTATGAAGTGTTGACAGGAGTTATAAAAATACCAATCAGATGGAACAGGATAATGAGCAGAACTTATATTTTACTTACCCAGGGGGTTAGTAAGGTTAACTTGCTATGGCATTATTATTTAGGTACTTTACAACAGAGGCGTTAAAGGCTTTAACTAAAAAACAAATAAAAGATCTACTCAATTTAAAGAAAACACAAATGGCTCCTAAACAGAAAATCCTTAATGTCATCCATATTAAGATAAATGCAAAATACCACCAATATGTTATTTTTCACTTCTCACACTACAAAAATCAAGTTAGATTGAAAAAATAGATGGTGGGGGTGTTAGCCACGAAAGTGCTCCACTCCACCCAGATATCCCCTCCAAAGAATTTGCTGTAAGAAGCAGAGCTGACCGACAGCCATCTGCTTGTCCCCCTTTGGCTGCAGCACCCCCACACCTAGGCCATGGGCTGAACCCCAAGGACAGTGGAATGAAGCCATTGTGCAATGCTGAGCCTGGCTAATATGTTCTCAGAACCATGCTATAGTCTGAGGCTTTTCCTATCCAAGTCTCCTTCCTTTCCTCTCTCCTTTCACTAGCTTCAGACACGCACCAAAGTCAGAAGGCTATCACTGTTTAAGCCTGCTCCTTTCTACTTTATCTTTCTACAGATCCTCTCTACAAACCTCCTGTGCATTAAATCCCACTTGGCATCTCTTGCTTGAAAGACCCAAATGACACAGCATGTAGGGAAGGTACTCTCAGACATGGCTAGGGAACAAAAACTGCTATAACCTTCATGGAGAACCATGAAGAGAACCATGAATGTTGTTCTGAAAAAGAGCACTCTCTCATCACAATCCCCCACCCCTGAAGCAATGATTTGTTCATGTGATTCCTTTAGGATTTGTTTTCATGTCACCAGACAACATGCTTTTAGAGCTATTTTTTTTTTTTAAACTTTGGCAAATGAGGATTAAACTCTGTTTCCAACCCACCTCCCTCATTTCTACCCACCATTCTCACAGTATCATTATATCATCCTTTTCATTCCATCAACAGTACTTTCATTATTATGGCTAAATACATTATAGTTGAGCCTTACAATGTGTTATGATTTTCCTTTCCTACAACTTACCATTTTCCCAAAAGTTGGTATCTAGCTTGTTTCATAATGTGCTTAGTTTATTATATACTTACTGATAATTCAATCCCCCAAGCTAACTGATTAAGTCTTCCCTCAATACACTGTCATGAGAAAGAGTCTGACAACAATATCTTTTCAGAGATCTTATCTTTACTCTACCCTCACACTTTGTTGGCAGCTGGTGAGTTCAGAATTCTAGACTGAAACCATTTTCCTTCAGAAATGAAGATATTCCTTCACTGCCTTCTAGCTTCCAGTGTTTCTGACCTAGTTTCTTTTTTTTGGAAGTCCGTAGTGTCTTCCTGTCCCCAGGATTCTGAAACATTCCAATCATATACGCCAGTTTCAGCCAGTCTGGGCATTGCATGGGCCCATTCAATCTGAAAAAGCATACACCAGTCCTGAGTTTTTCTTTGATGATTTCTTCCTCTCCTTTTTCTCTGTTTCCTTTCTAGAACTCCTTTTATTCAGAGGTATATACCTCCTGGACACTTTTAGGGGGTGTTTTCTGTAGTTTTATGAAGTGTCTGATGAAGGACTGATGCTAAGGCTGAAGCCTCAATACTTTGGCCACCTGATGTGAAGAGACGATTCACTGGAAGAGACCTTGATGCTGGGAAAGATTGAGGGCAAGAAAAGAAGGGGATGACAGAGGATGAGATGACTGGATGGCATCACTGACTCGATGGACATGAGTTTGAGCAGACTCAGGGAGATAGTGAAGGACAGGGAAGCCTGGCGTGCTGCAGTTCATGGGGTCGCTGAGACACAACTCCGCGACTGAACAAGGACAACAAAGCGTCTGCTCGTGTAAAATGCCCTCCACCTCCTTCCCAGGTCCAGCCCCCTTTTTGCCAGAGAGCTGAGGGTTAAACTTTGGCTTCTTCCATGAAGTCATCCCTTACCACACTGAAAAGCATCACCAAGCATCACTTCTTCCTTCCATTTACTTTCATAACAAGTACACTTACGAGACTCATTTTTAAGTATCATGCGCTGTTTTGTAACAGCTTTTTCATTAGCTTTTTGCCTACTCCTTTGACCTCCTGGATCTAGCATTCAGTCTCCTTACCCTGATAGTAATATCTTTGCTGGCAGAGACATGTTTCTGTTCCTCTTAGCATCACAACCAACACACAAAGAATACGCGAAGACATTCATACATTTGACAAATATTTATTAAGTACCCACTATGC
Organism: Bubalus kerabau; assembly: GCF_029407905.1. NCBI lineage: Eukaryota > Metazoa > Chordata > Mammalia > Artiodactyla > Bovidae > Bubalus > Bubalus kerabau. The sequence goes on from NC_073643.1 coordinate 17,214,479, forward strand.
ACCAGGTACTGTATACAGGTACAGAGTTTACAGCTGTGAACAAAATCACTCAGGCTGTTTATGGTCTAAGAGAGACTTACAACCTAACGTTGACTTAAGACCTCCTTTCAAGTCCTAGGTATAGAACAAAGAGCAAAGAAATGACCATGAATTTTAAAAATAGATCAGCCAGAAAACTGTGGAACACATTTGTAAATACAGTTTTATTCAAGTGGGCATGACTAAATCGGAGTAATATTTATTTTGCTCACCTCCATCTTTCTTTTTAGCGATGATTCGGTTTTTCAGCCATTCTTTGGTTTCTTCCTTGACATCCTGAGCAAGTTCTATGACGACCAAAGGCGTGAAAGAACTCTCATGAGTATCCAGAGCAGATAAGGTCACTTTCATCTTTGACAAACCTGCTGAAAATAAGAAGTAAACATGGGTTCTCACGGAAAAAAACAAATATAGACTATATCTGTATTTTCTCTTAAAGAAAATTAACCACAATTCACCACAAGTCTGGCTTCTTAGACAAAAGGAATTTTCTCATGATCCAGATGGATCACATGCCAGGCTCACCCAACGGTTCACAGCACCTGTGGGGGCCAGGCCCTGTACAAAAACAAGGGCACACCACCCTTGTCTGTAAGCAGATCAGAATATGGTGGAGGGGACATTCAGGTAAGTGATGGGATAACAGTGTAAAAGGTACTCTCACAAGAGAACTAAGAAAGTATTTACAGACGGTGTGACGGACCTGAACAGGACTTAGAAAGTTGAACGAGAGTTTGCCAGATGGACAATGGATGGCATCCCAGGTAGAGGAAATAGAGTGCCCCCTACAAAATAATGATGAAAAATAGCCAAGAGACTCAGAGAAATATAAGTGATCAGTTACGACTGGAGCATGAACTCTGTTTTAGGGGAGGGAGGATGGGAATGGACTGGTACCTAATGAGGGTCCTGACTATTACAAAGCAACTGCGCCTTGTCAACATACAACATAAGTCACCAATTCATTATGAGCAGGGAGCTGACACACTCCAGTTTCAAGTTGCGGTATGCAGTCTATGTCCCCAGCACCAGCTGCCCCTCCCAGTGTCCCTAACTTTCTCAGAGGTATCATCTTTATCTCTGTTACCAAGCCTGAAAATTGTCACAGTCAATCTGGAGACCCACTGATGGTATCAGTCACTAAGGCCTAAAGACCTCCCTTTAAAGTGTTTCTCATGTCAATCTCTCTAACTCAGTGATTCTCATCAGGGGCACTTTTCAGACTTTGGACTCCTTTATTCTAACTTTGTACTTAATGGAAGTTTTAATGACTCCAAAGCACAAGTGCAAATCGATTATTGGGTACAATCACAGAAGGCGTGACCAACAACGCAGGGCATCTTTCCTTTCTTTGGAGGAACTCACAGTCTTGCAGCAAGCTGATCAAACAGACTGAGACTGGCCTGGACTCATAAGCTTTTGTTTTTCACTAACAGAGAATAAGTTTTGTTTGGGGCAACACAGGTATTATAAATTAATGCTGGATGCAAATTATACTACAAATACACCAGGAATGCTATTTCCAGGTATCAGCCAAATGAGAGTGAGCAGGCTAGGCTGCCAAGTCAAAATAGGACTGAGTTCTCACCTTCAAATAGCAATAATGTGGTCAGGAATTATATAGAATGACAAAAGAGTTAGCAATTAGAGCTACAGGAACTCAGAATACCTCATACACAAAAGTTAATGGTCCAGCAAAGAGGGAAGCGTGTTCTATGCAGGGAACAACACGTGCAAAGTCAATGAAGTGAGGGTAAAGTCCTGACCAGAGCAGGGTGATAACATGTTTGTAAGCTGCAACCATATGGGAAAGTCTGCTGCCATTTACATCTGACTCGACAGTCAGTAAGAAGTCACTGGAGGTTTTTGAGCAGAGGACTATGTGTCAGGGTGATATAAATCCCAACTGGTACATTTAGGGGGCTTTTGTCCTGGTATGTTTTCAATTCCTTTGAACCTCTTAAATTCCTCGTAACAAAAAGTTTGGGAAAAGGTTAATCTACCAATAGACTATAGAGGCTTACCATCATCATCTTTTAACATGGAAATATCAAATACAACAAACATTAATCATGGGGTGACTATGGGCCAGGTCATGATGGAGTCTAAAGGTACAAAAGTAAATAAGGTCGACATCTTACTTTGAGAAGCGAGGATACATCAAATCATTCTAACACACAGACTCGGTGCTGGGTTGACCAAAAACTTCATTCAGGTTTTTCTACTGCAGCTTACAGAAAATGTGAAAGAACTTATTGGCCAATAACCGGAGGGGCAGGGGCAAACTGAGGAGGGAAAATGACTTTCTGGGAAGGGAGCCTGAGAACTAGAAAGCCTTCACCTTGGAGAAGATCCACAGATGACTCCACGGTTTCTAACCAGGGACATGGGAAGAATGGCTGTATATGAGCAAAGAGCAAAGATGGAAGGAATGGTGAGGATAATGTGACAGTAAAGGAAGGGCTCAATGGGGCATATGTGCACAGGCATCAAAGGTCAAAGCCTGTCCGCCTTTATGCACTGCCTAATGTAAGTGAAAGAAATGGCAACCCACCCCAGTATTCTTGCCTGGAGATCCCATGGACAGAGCGGCCTGGTAGGCTACAGCCCATGGGGTCGCAAGAGTAGCACACAGTGACTAAACCACCACCAAAGTGAGTGAGAATTACTCACAATCAACAGGTCATAAAACAATCTTTCTGAGAAACTAGAGGCAGGTTTCAGTTCTCAACAAGCATCTGAGCTCTATCTAGAAATTCACAGTGAATACTTGTTCCTTTCAGTCTCGAAGCATGACCTTAACCTTAAAAAGATGCCCCATATGTTACAGACAAAATGTCACAATCTCTGATATACAAAGAATTCTTACCAATCAACAACAGGAAAATACAAGAAAAACTGAAATGACAAGTCACAAAGAAGAAATAAAGAGGACAACACACTTGAAAAGATGTTCAAAGTTACTAAGAAAAGAATGCAAAGTAACAATGAGATGTTTTCCCTTTTCAGATTTGTTGAAAAGTGGACAGAACCCAGATGGTCTGGCACAAGAGCAGAAAAGTTGGCATTTTCACATATTGCTGTCAGATGTTGATTCCACCTTCCCATAAAGAACAGTAGCAATCTGAAAAATGGTATTAAATACACCACTCAAGAGAACATTGCCAGTTCTAGGAATTTATATTGTTGTCCAACTGTTCAGTCATGTCTGACTCAGATCACTCCAGGCTTCCCTGTCCTTCACTACGTCCGGGAGTTTGCTCAATTTCATGCCCACTGAGTCAATGATGCCATCCAACCATCTCTTCCCCTGTGGCCCCCTTCTCCTTTTGCCCTCAATCTTTCCCAGCATCAGGGTCTTTTCCAAAGAGCTGGCTCCTTCACATCAGGTGGCCAAAGTATTGGAGCTTCAGCATCAGTCCTTCTAATGAATATTCAGGAATTTATACCAAAACTATAATAAAAAATGTACACAAAAGAAGTTCATTACAAGTCTTTTTTCTATCTTTCCTATAACGTCAAACAGGAGAGCGGCTAAACAAAGTCTAACTATACAACAGAATCATTAATACCAGGATACAGATCCAACTCCATTAACATGAGAATGTTTCATAACACACTATAAGGTAAAAATGCGGAGTGTGACCCCATTTATGAATATATATAATCCACAGTAACTGTAAAATGACAACACTAGCTACTGCATTCAAAGCACTGGGCTATGTTTTTCTTTTTCTTTTTTCTTTTTTGGCTGTGCTGCTCTGCATGCAGGAACCTAAAGCTTCCTGACCAGGAATGAACCCATGGCCCCTACAGTAGAAGCTCAAAGTCCTAAACACTGGATCACCAGGGAATTCCCCAAGGCTATACATTTTTTGGCTCAGTCAGTAAAGAATCTGCCTGCAATGTGGGAGACCTGGGTTCGACCTCTGGGTTGGGAGGATCCCCTGAAGGAGGGCATGGCAACCCACTCTGGTATTCTTGCCTGAAGAATTCCCATGGACAGAGGAGCCTGGCGAGCTACAGACCATGGGTCACATAGAGTCGGACACGACTGAGCGACTAAGCACACGAGTCTCACACCAACCTCGTGAAGAAGGAACTTCAATGTTTTCACTTTACAGATGAGAAAACTGAGATGAAAGAAGTAAAACAGTCCACATCACAGTCGCAAAGCGGGGAACTGGGCTTCAAAACCAGACAGCCTGATGCCAGAGCTCACAGCCTTAACCACAAGTGTGTATATATACCTACTCATCACATATGACAGACTTGTGTATTATACACACTTGTGTTAGTCACAGGTGGGTATGTGCATTTAATAAAAATTCCATCAATGATTAGGCAGATATATTTTTCCTTGGCCATTTCCAGGTAGTAGGATCCATGATAATTTTTATTTTCTTTACATTTTTCTTCCTAATTTGAATGTTAGTGAGCACGTATTTATTATGATTAGAAACAAATACCTTCTATGTTTATAAAATAGAAGACTCAGCTTTTCAATAACAGGTGGAAAATATACACTGCAGTAAAGACCAAAAGATACTTATAAAATGACATATGCAATATAATATTTTGCTTTACTCCTAAAATTAAAAACATATTAACTTTGAACACAAGAAGTTGCCCAGCTTCAAAAGATTCTTTTGTTTAGTTTTGGGTAAAAGCATATAATGGAGAAGGCAATGGCACCCCACTCCAGTACTCTTGCCTGGAAAATCCCATGGATGGAGGAGCCTGGAAGGCTGCAGTCCATGGGGTCGCTGAGGGTTGGACATGACTGAGCGACTTCACTTTCACTTTTCACTTTCATGCATTGGAGAAGGAAATGGCAACCCACTCCAGTGTTCCTGCCTGGAGAATCCCAGGGACAGGGGAGCCTGGTGGGCTGCCATCTATGGGGTCGCACAGACTCAGACATGACTGAAGTGACTCAGCAGCAGCAAAAGCATATAAACTGAAAGAACTTGTTACCTATTCAGGAGACTGGCAAAACCACTGCAGAAGCTGGACTAGGATAGAATTTTTAGAGCAAAAGGAGCCTTAGGGATCAATTGGTTCCCAGACTACACATTATTTCACGTTAATAAAATCTGAAGTTACACATGCCCAGAGGCGCAACTCCACGTCCAAGGAGCAGTGACTGCGCAGGCGCAGAAGGGCCAAGAGGAGCTACTCCATGTTCAAGGTCAGGAGGGGTTGCTGTGAGGAGATACCCCTTGTCCAAGGTAAGGAGCAGTGGCTGCACTTTGCTGGAGCAACCGTGAAGAGATACCCCATGTGCAAGGTAAGAGAAACCCAAGTAAGACAGGTATTGCGAGAGGCATCAGAGAGCATACACACAAACCATACTCACAGAAAACTAGTCAATCTAATCACATGGACCACAGCCTTGTCTAACTCAATGAGACTAAGCCATGCACAGTATGAAAGGGCAAAATGATAGGATACTGAAAGGAACTCCCCAGGTCAGTAGGGGCCCAATATGCTACAGGAGATGAATGGAGAAATAACTTCAGAACGAATGAAGGGGTGGAGCCAAAGCAAAAACAATACCCAGTTGTGGATGTGACTGGTGATGGAAGCAAGGTCCAATCCTGTAAAGAGCAATATTGCAGAGGAACCTGGAATGTCAGGTCCATGAATCAAGGCAAATTGGAAGTGGTCAAACAGGAGATGGCAAGAGTGAATGTCGACATTCTAGGAATCAGAGAACTAAAATGAACTGGAATGGGTGAATTTAACTCAGATGACCATTACATCTACTACTGTGGGCAGGAATCCCTTAGAAGAAATGGAGTAGCCATCATGGTCAACAAAAGAGTCCGAAATGCAGTGCTTGGATGCAATCTCAAAAACGACAGAGTGATCTCTGTTCGTTTCCAAGGCAAACCATTCAATATCACAGTAATCCAAGTCTATGCCCTGACCAGTAATGCTGAAGAAGCTGAAGTTGAACAGTTCTATGAAGACCTCCAAGACCTTTTAGAACTAACACCCCAAAAAGATGTCCTTTTCATTACAAAGGACTGGAATGCAAAAGTAGGAAGTCAAGAAACACCTGGGGTAACAGGCAAATTTGGCCTTGGAATATGGAATGAAGCAGGGCAAAGGCTAATAGAGTTTTGCCAAGAGAACGCACTGGTCATAGCAAACACCCTCTTCTAACAACACAAGAGAAGACTCTACACATGGACATCACCAGATGGTAACACTGAAATCAGATTGATTATATTTTTTGCAGCCAAAGATGGAGAAGTGCTATACAGTCAGCAAAAATAAGACCAAGAGCTGATTGTGGCTCAGATCATGAACTCCTTACTGCCAAATTCAGACTTAAATTGAAGAAAGTAGGGAAAACCACTAGACCATTCAGGTATGACCTAAATTAAATTCTTTATGATTACAGTGGAAGTGAGAAATAGATTTAAGGGACTAGATCTGATAGATAGAGTGCCTGATGAACTATGGACAGAGGTTCATGACACTGTACAGGAGACAGGGATCAAGACCATCCTCATGGAAAAGAAATGCAAAAAAGCAAGATGGCTCTCTGGGGAGGACTTACAAATAGCTGTGAAAAGAAGAGAAGCAAAAAGCAAAGGAGAAAAGGAAAGATATACGCATCTGAATGCAGAGTTCCAAAGCATAGCAAGAAGAGATAAGAAAGCCTTCTTCAGCGATCAATGCAAAGAAATAGAGGAAAACAGAATGGGAAAGACTAGAGATCTCTTCAAGAAAATCAGAGATACCAATGGAACATTTAATGCAAAGATGGGCTCAATAAAGGACAGAAATGGTATGGACCTAACAGAAGCAGAAGATATTAAGAAGAGGTGGCAAGAATATACAGAAGAATTGTACAAAAAAGATCTCTTCACAACCCAGATAATCACGATGGTGTGATCACTCACCTAGAGCCAGACATCCTGGAATGTGAAGTCAAGTGGGCCTTAGAAAGCATCACTACGAACAAAGCTAGTGATGGAATTCCAGTTGAGCTATTTCAAATCCTGAAAGATGATGCTGTGAAAGTGCTGCACTGAATATATGCCAGCAAATTTGGAAAACTCAGCAGTGGCCACAGGACTGGAAAAGGTCAGTTTTCATTCCAATCCCAAAGAAAGGCAAGGCCAAAGAATGCTCAAACTACCGCACAATTGCACTCATCTCACACGCTAGTAAAGTAATGCTCAAAATTCTCCAAGCCAGGCTTCAGCAATACGTGAACCATGAACTTCCTGATGTTCAAGCTGGTTTTAGAAAAGGCAGAGGAACCACAAATCAAATTGCCAGTATCTGCTGGATCGTCGAAAAAGCAAGAGAGTTCCAGAAAAACATCTATTTCTGCTTTATTGACTAAGCCAAAGCTTTTGACTGTGGAAAATTCCACAATAAACTGTGGAAAATTCTGAAAAAGATGGGAATACCAGACCACCTGACCTGCCTCTTGAGAAACCTATATGCAGGTCAGGAAGCAGCAGTTCGAACTGGACATGGAACAACAGACTGGTTTCAAATAGGAAAAGGAGTACGTCAAGGCTGTATATTGTCACCCTGCATATTTAACTTCTATGCAGAGTACATCATGAGAAATGCTGGGCTGGAAGAAACACAAACTGGAATCAAGATTGCAGGGAGAAGTATCAATAACCTCAGATATGCAGATGACACCACCCTTATGGCAGAAAGTCAAGAGGAACTGAAAAGCTTCTTGATGAAAGTGAAAGAGGAGAGTGAAGAAGTTGGCTTAAAGCTCAACATTCAGAAAACGAAGATCATGGCATCTGGTCCCAGCACTTCATGGGAAATAGATGGGGAAACAGTGGAAACAGTGTCAGACTTTACTGCTTTGGGCTCCAAAATCACTGCAGATGGTGACTGTAGCCATGAAATTAAAAGATGCTTACTCCTTGGAAGGAAGTTATGACCAACCTAGATAGCATATTGGCATTGAAGCATGTATAATATCATGTATGAAACGAGTCGCCAGTGCAGGTTCGATGCACGATACTGGATGCTTGGGGCTGGTGCACTGGGACGACCCAGAGGGATGGTATGGGAAGGGAGGAGGGAGGAGGGTTCAGGATGGGGAACACATGTATACCTGTGGCGGATTCATTTCGATACTTGACAAAACTAACACAATATTGTAAAGTTTAAAAAAAAAAAAAAAAAGACGCTTACTCCTTGGAAGGAAGTTATGACCCGCCTAGATAGCATATTCAAAAGCAGAGACATTACTTTGCCAACAAAGGTCCGTCTAGTCAAGGCTATGGTTTTTCCAGTGGTCATGTATGGATGTGAAAGTTGGACTGTGAAGAAAGCTGAGCGCTGAAGAATTGATGCTTTTGAACTGTGGTGTTGGAGAAGAGTCTTGAGAGTCCCTTGGACTGCAAGGAGACCCAACCAATCCATTCTAAAGGAGATCAGTCCTGGGTGTTCTTTGGAAGGACTGATGCTAAAGCTGAAACTCCAGTACTTTGGCCACCTCATGCGAAGAGCTGACTCATTGGAAAAGACTCTGATGCTGGGAGGGATCGGGGGCAGGAGAAGAAGGGGATGACAGAGGATGAGATGGCTGGATGGCATCACCGACTCGATGGACGTGAGTTTGAGTGAACTCCAGGAGATGGTGATGGACAGGGAGGCCTTGCGTGCTTCAATCATGGGGTCGCAAAGAGTCGGACATGACTGAGCAACTGAACTGAACTGACTGAAGTTAAACAACCATTGTAGCAGAAAGAGGACTGAAATCCAGCACTCTTTCAATGATACCATGCCGTATGCAAAGAACCCTTTTTCCCCCTTTTTATGAACTTAGCCAATAATGTTGGTTTATAGTCTCACCACAGCAGTGGCCTGCTCCAAACCCACCTCTCCACATGGACGGGCCCAACAGAGAGGATATCAAGTGTAAGTTGGTAAAAATAAGAAACCTCACGGCAGCCAGGGCTAAGCTGAGTTCTGCAATCCACTTTCATCAGAGGGTCTTAATTGGAGCTGGCTTCACTGTTACAATGCACACTAGACTAGTGTGTGTGTATGTTGTTAGTCACTCAGTTGTGTCTAACTCTTTGCGACCCCACAAACTGTAGCCTGCCAGGCTTCTCTGTCCATGAATTCTTCAGGCAAGCGTACTGGAGTGGATTGCCATTTCCTTCTCCAGAGGATCTTCCCGACCCAGGGACTGAAGCCTGGTCGCCTGCGTCACAGGCAGATTCTTTACCACTTGAGTAGTACGAGGAACCAAAAACCAGGTGGGAGGACATGGTGGGTTTAAGTGTGGGCATGGCAGAGGGCCTCACAGTTCCTGTTGGGGCCAATCTGAAAACAGGCAGTGATTGAACACATAGATTTCCCAGGCACAAGAGAGTAGAATGATTTCTGCTACCATAGCCAGTGTCCCCTTTTATCCAGAAAGTTGGCCAGGCCAACACCCAGGAATAACTACACGACACAGAGCAGCTAGGTTCCATATACCCTCGGCACAGGGTCAGTAGACAGCCATCCCAAACTCTTTCTCCTTTATCATGTATTGAATTGCACACAGGGCTAAAGGAGACCTACAAAGGAACTGGCTCCTGGTTGCTTTTATGTTAGCTATTGGAATCACCTGCCTATAATAAGAGCGAAATCCTGACCACATGGTGGCCGAAATGCACGTGCGCAAAGAAACTCACTGTGATTCAACCAAGAGGGCGGGGGGTGTTCACATATTTTATCAAGGATCAAAAAAAAAAAAGAATAACAACCCCTTACTTTTCTTCTTGAGTTTGGGTAAAGAATAAAAGTCAATGGAATTATCATTAATTCAAAGATTAATAATAAGTAAATGGACAAGGCTGTCTTTAGGAATCACCTTACGTCAGACTCAAGGAGAAGCTCTGATCAAAATGACAAAATTACTTTCAGTCATAAAGTAGAACAGGAACATGTCAGTGAAAGAAAACTGAAGGGCTACACTGATCAAGCTGGAAGACGAGAGAGATTTCCTAGGAGAAAAGTTGCAATTTGGTGCACTGGGACGACCCAGAGGGATGGTATGGGGAGGGAGGAGGGAGGAGGGTTCAGGATGGGGAACACATGCATACCTGTGGTGGATTCATTTTGATATTTGGCAAAACTAATACAATTGTGTAAAGTTTAAAAATAAAATAAAATTTAAAAAAAAAAGAGTTAAAAAATAAATAAATAAATAAAATAAAGGCCAGTGCTAGAAAGAAAAGGGACAGGACCCCTCCTAGGGCTCCCGAGGTCTAAGACAACTTAGAGACAGCCTCTAAAACCTTGGCAGGTAGTTAATTATGAGAGCAATTGTGAGACAGTCCCCCTTGAGACCTAGGGCAGCTGCCCCTCCGAGTCAGCTAAGATGTGGGCAGATCTGAGAATGGAACTTGAGCACCGTACACCTCCACCCCTCACTAGAGTTCCACACAGACACCCCCAACACAGGGAAGATGCTGAGGCCCATTCCCTGAGGCACATACCTGGGAACCTCCCGGCCTCAGGACTCCACAGAAAGGTGTGGGAGAGTTGAGACATGATGCCATAAAGACGACCTGGTCACAGCAGCCCAGACCTGATTACATGCTGCACTCAATAGTCTGTCTACATTTAGCACCCCAGACACTGTCAAGATTTCTGCTTCTTTCGGCTGGAATAATGTCTGAGAACCTAGAGCAACACTGAAACTCCTCCCCAAGCACAAGACCTGGCACACAGCTGAACCGCTCCTAAGTGATAAAAGAATGAATTCACCTGATGAACACACCATCATTTACGAAGATATTTAGGGAGAATTTTCAATGATCCAGGAAAATGCTAAAAATACAAAAGGAAAAAACCAAAACACAAAGTAAAACAATATGACCCTAATTATGTAATATGTACATTTAGTTATTTAGAATTCCCTGGTAGCTCAGGCGGTAAGGAATCTGCCTGCAGTGCAGAAGACTCGGGTTCAGTTCCTGGTTGGGAAGATCCCCTGGAGAAGGAAATGGCAACCCACTCAAGTATTCTTGCCTGGAAAATCCAAAGGGCAGAGGAGCCTGGCAGGCTACGGTCCATAGGGTCACAAGAGTTGGACATGACTTAGTGTCGAAACCACCAAACGTTTAGTTATGCAAAAAAATAAAAATAAAGAAGAATTGCATCAAAATATCAGAGTTGGTGACATAACATGGAGTTTTAATGTTCATCCCTTATACTTTTCTCTATCTTCTGAGTTTTCTTACAATGAAGAAAAGTTTCACTTAGCTTGTTGATTTGTTTTTTTAAGTGCACATGCTTTCCAATTTACCAGGACTTTTCTTTCCCTTTCCAGTATTTTAGGGTCTTTTCAATTTCATTTTTCATCTGCAGTTCTACAATTTAGCAATATCTGGTCATAACAGATACGATCTACTTTCCACAGTTAATTTACAATTGTCTGTCACACTCACAGAATGGGCTGTTAGAAAACATCTAGTTCTCTAGCTCCATGTAACTTTAAATGGAAAGTAATCACAAAAGAAAGATTTAAGTTTTTTTTTTAAAACCCCACAGGATTCGATTTTTAAACATTAAAACTCCACACGATTTAAAATATTTTAAATATTTGTGATGTTTTTCAGTCCGAATAAACCTCAACTCTGAACTCTGTAAGGGTGGGACCTCCATACACGGTCTGGGTTGCTGGAATAGGGTTTTACAGAAGACAGCGCCCATCAACGCTGGCGCGGCCAGGGATCCAGGTAAATTAGGCGAAGCACCCGGTTCAGTCACAGCTCTCAGGTGTCCCAGGCACTACCCTTGATTTGCATCTATTATTTAAGCTGCACGATGTGTCCCTGTTGAAAGCCTGGAAACTCGATCACCCCAATGTGAGAAACAGCAGAACTCACAAGCTGGCTGGGGTCACACGCGTTCCGACTGTCCACGGAAGCGTGAATCACCGGCCCCCGTGAGCTGGTCCTTCCCCAAAACGCCCTTCACTGGGCTTCGCCGACTTCTCCACCCCGAATCACCTCATTCCCCATAGGTCTGCAACACCTCAAGCCCCCGCATCCTGCCTCCACAAGCCACCAGAGTTCAACCTCACCAGATTTCTTCTATGAACCCTCCACCTCAGACCAACCTCGGCCCTCTGCAGCGTCCAAACCTGCGAATGCCACTCCCACCTGCACTCCTCCCCGCTCCGCTCCCCGACTCGAAAAATACCCAACCTCGGCGTCCCTCCCGGTCCCATTTCCCCACTCCCGGATTGCCAGCCCCGGAAGGTACACCGGGAAGGAAGGGTGGCGGCCAGGAGTCCCTGGAAGCGTCGCGCCGCCGCCCGGCAGCCCACACTCAACGACCCGCAGCGACCTGGGCTCTGGCCGCCGAGTGTCAGGGGTCGCAGGCCCCCTACCCCACTCACCCGCCGCCTCAGCGCTCCACGTCTTCGGGGGCGGGCCCGAGAGCCGACGAGTCCCGAAGGCCCGGCGAGCAACTCTCGGGGCTGGAGGCAGGCGGGGGCCTGCGAGGCGGGCGCCGCTGAGCGCTGGCTGTGGCGGGCGTGGCGGGGCCGAGACGCAATCTCGCGCAGGCGGGGCGGGGCCGCGGTGGGGGTAGGCGGGGCTTGGTGCTGGGGCCTCGCGGTGAGTCACCCCCGGCGGAGAGACCTGGCTGCCCCAGAGAAACGCTAGACGAGCCAAACCCCGCTGTCGCCTGCAATGAGAGCTGAGGCTGCTAAGAAAAGGGTTGCCTTTGGGGCTGTCACTCCGCGTGGCGGCGGGACCACGGAAGGAGAGGCGGGGCCTCGCAGGGCTGTCCAGCACGACGGGGGCAGGACCAAAATGGAGAGGCGGGGCCTCCTAGGACTGGGCTGTCACTCCAAGAGTCCAACGGCGACCCCTAAAGAAATATGCCCCTTTCACATTTTCCTCTTTTTCTGTCTCTTAAGGCTCAAACTGGGGCTTCCCGGGTGGCTCAGTGGTAAAGAATTCTCCTGTCAATGCAGGAGACGCAGGAGATGCGGGATCGAGCCACCGATTGGGAAGATCCCCTGGCGAAGGAAATGGCAACCTTCTCCAGTATTCTTATCTGTAAAATTCCATGGACAAGAGCAGCCTCGCAGGCTGTGGTCCAGGAGGTTGCCAGGAGTCGGACACGACTGAGTGAGCACAGAAGGTCCAGAATCCAACTTTCTTGTCACTTTCAAATATAAGTCTCATTTTAGTTGTAATTCACTTTCAGGTAATGAAAACTCCAAATCCAGTATATTATTAAAACTTCATATCCAATACAGCCAAATACCTTATAGATTATAGCCTCCTAGCCCCGCCTTCCCCTACCTCGGAGAAAACCTCTTACTCTCCCTTTTTTCTGCACCCTAGCTACCTTAGTCTCCCTGCTCTATTCACCAGACACCCTCTACCACTTTTGCCACCTCCCACCTCGGGATCTGTGCCCTGGGGTTTTGTTCCCTCTGCTTTCAAAGCTCTTTGTTAATTAAGGAGATGATTTATTTCCTTCCTTCCCTCACAGGAATCTGGAATCAAATCCCATCTTCTCACCGAGGCCCTTTCTAACTATTCTTTAATACCTGCTCTCCAGTCCATCCCACCATCTTACCTTCAGTTCAGTTCAGTTGCTCAGTCGTGTCCGACTCTTTGCTACCCCATGAATCGCAGCACGCCAGGCCTCCCTGTCCATCACCAACTCCCGGAGTTCACTCAGACTCACATCCATCGAGTCAGTGATGCCATCCAGCCATCTCATCCTCTGTCGTCCCCTTCTCCTCCTGCCCCCAATCCCTCCCAGCATCAGAGTCTTTTCCAATGAGTCAACTCTTCGCATGAGGTGGCCAAAGTACTGGAGTTTCAGCTTTAGCATCAGTCCTTCCAAAGAACACCCAGGACTGATCTCCTTTAGAATGGATTGGTTGGATCTCCTTGCAGTCCAAGGGACTCTCAAGACTCTTCTCCAACACCACAGTTCAAAAGCATCAATTCTTCAGCGCTCAGCTTTCTTCACAGTCCAACTCTCACATCCATACATGACTACTGGAAAAACCATAGCCTTGACTAGACGGACCTTTGTTGACAAAGTAATGTCTCTGCTTTTGAAGATGCTATCTAGGTTGGTCATAACTTTCCTTCTGAGGAGTAAGCGTCTTTTAATTTCATGGCTGCAATCACCATCTGCAGTGATTTTGGAGCCCCCCAAAATAAAGTCTGACACTGTTTCCACCGTTTCCCCATCTATTTCCCATGAAGTGACGGGACCAGATGCCATGATCTTCGTTTTCTGAATGTTGAGCTTTAAGCCAACTTCTTCACTCTCCTCTTTTACTTTCATCAAGAGGCTTTTGAGTTCCTCTTCACTTTCTGCCATAAGGGTGGTGTCATCTGCATATCTGAGGTTTTTGATATTTCTCCCGGCAATCTTGATTCCAGCTTGTGCTTCTTCCAGTCCAGCGTTTCTCATGATGTACTCTGCATATAAGTTAAATAAGCAGGGTGACAATATACAGCCTTGACTACTCCTTTTCCTATTTGGAACCAGTCTGTTGTTCCATGTCCAGTTCTAACTGTTGCTTCCTGACCTGCATATAGGTTTCTCAAGAGGCAGGTCAGGTGGTCTGGTATTCCCATCTCTTTCAGAATTTTCCACAGTTTATTGTGATCCACACAGTCAAAGGCTTTGGCATAGTTAATAAAGCAGAAATAGATGTTTTTCTGGAACTCTCTTGTTTTTTTGATGATCCAGAGGATGTTGGCAGTTTGATCTCTGGTTCCTCTTACCTTAACATACTTCTTTTTTCCTTAGTGCTCATCACCTTCTAACGCTTTATATTATTTTTTGTCAATCTTTCACTAGGATGTAAGCTTTACAGGGGCAGAGATTTTTCAGTTTTATCCATGATACATCTCCAGTTAAGGATCCCAGTAATGCAATAACTCTTAAAAGGAATGAGAGAAACAGTGACCTGGCGCTTTCTCCTGCAGTTCACTGGAGACAGATGCCCAAAGTCCTACAATGCCAGAGAAGCTGGGTCTGCTTTTCTGTCCCCTGACCCTGCTTTGTGTTTTCCAGGTTCAAGACAGGAAAGAGGGAGACCAGGGATAGAGCACAGAAGCCTAATTACTTGGAAGGGACTGTGTGTTGATCTTTCTAGACTCCTAATGTTCTGTCATAGCAGCTTACAACTTATTGATCAGTTCTCCTGTGGCCATCACGGCAGGTGGCCAGAAGTTCTTTTCTCTTCTGAAAATCAGGACAAATTGTTTAGAGGTTCTATAGGTTTAGACATTGATTACTCAATAGACTTTTTTTTTTCAGCTGCACACTTCCTATTTTCTCATTCTTTGAATTTATGGCCATCTCTCCATATAACATCTTCTGATATTTATATGCTGGAAGGACTGGAAAAATAAAAATTGAATGGAAATATTAAAAATGCCTTTCACAAAGAGGGTCTCCTTTCATCTCTACAATTAAAACATCAAAACTGTAAATATGACAAATTAGTTGTTGGAAAACACAAATGATAGACTTCAGTTAATGATATGGACTCCTGTATCAGTTAGCTGTGGCTGTGTAACAAACCACTACACATTATTAGGGATTCCCTTATCCACCACTCTCCTTTGGGACATTTCTTTCATAATCTCTAGCACCCAGAACATCCTTTTTCCAGTTCTGCTAGCCAGAAAGATAAAGAGCTCCTCTGGAGTTTGCTATCCTTTATATCTGTTGTGCTGCTCTGTGCAGCTGGGGCAGCCCTCAGGGCAATGTTGAGGAGAGAGAGAAAAACTGACAAGAGATCCTCCCCCTACTTCATACAAGTGTCCTTCTTCCCATCTCCTCTGACCAGAGGGATAGGTTTTCTATCAGGGTCTAATTATCCATGTCACTGTACTATAGTAATGAAGTACTGTGACTATGGAAGCTCCAGGACAGAGAAGGGAGAAAAAAAAACAATCATGAATTTTCACCCCTTTCTCCACCTCATAGCATCCTTTTCATATTTTGTCCAGAGATTTAAGAGGTAATCAGTGGCAGACATAGGCTGCAATGGAGTTACTCCATTTTAGAAAGAACCAGAACTTATCAATTTAATAAATGAAAAAAAAGTATGAATTTATATTTCTCTTTTTATGAATGATGAGACATATGCATTTCATTTGCTACAAATTATTTATGTATTTTGTCTACTTTTCTACTGGATATAGAAATACTTCATATAATCATAAAAATAATTCCTTTCTTAGAAACGAATGTCAAAACTTGTTCTCAGTTTGACATGCCTTTTGAGTTCTCTTATGCTATTTTACTTGCTTTGTTTTTTTCCCTTTGATTGTTTTGGTTTTATTGGCCATGCAGACTTTTCCCATTTCTAATTGGTCAATTTTTACCAAACTTTTGTTTTACTACTTACTACATTTAGTTACATTATACTTAGACCTACACGTCTCTTGTATTACTCTGAAAATCCTTCTATGGTTTCTTCTTCTTCTTTTTGGAAGAAGAACATTTTATTACTTTTATGTACAAAAAACTCAATAATGTGCACTTGACCAAGTTTGGCGGCTAGTTCTTTGATCTTTGCCTTCTCCGGCTTGGCAATATGAGCTACTGATTTTGAACCCTGGACACTGCCTCCCCAGTGATGGTAGATCTCACCATATCTGTCATTGTAATTGATCCTGATGACTTCCACCAGTTTAGCCAGTGTGCCCTTGTCTTCTGAGTTGACTTGCGTGAAGGCCACAGTGTGTACAGGTCTTCCCATGGACCAGACGCTCCAGCCTG
Source organism: Bubalus kerabau (assembly GCF_029407905.1). Taxonomy (NCBI): domain Eukaryota; kingdom Metazoa; phylum Chordata; class Mammalia; order Artiodactyla; family Bovidae; genus Bubalus; species Bubalus kerabau. The sequence goes on from NC_073643.1 coordinate 17,231,300, forward strand.
GCCTTCTCCTTGATTATGAAATAGGGAACCCCACCTTACAACACAGGGCAGGCAGGAAGACCACAATCTGGAAAACAACATTAACTCTAGAGTGTATTTTGAGCAAAAACAGTAACTTAAAAGCTAATGTAGAGAACCTACTGTTTAGCAAAGAGAACTCTACTCAAGGATCTGTGGTGACCTAAATGCGAAGAAAATCTAAAAAAGAGTAGATATATGTATAATGGATTCACTTTACTGTACAGCAGAAACTAACACAATGGTGTAAAGCAACTATATTCCAATAATTTTTTTTTTTAAAGCTAACATGGTAGCAACTGCTCAGGGTTAAAAAGCTCATGTATTTCCACTTGAAGGTTTAATTGAGAAATTCACATGATTGTAACATGGTTTCTTCCTAATGTTTCATGATCTCATTTTTTTTTCCTTTAAAAATTGGACCCATCAGGAATTTATTTTTGATCCAAGTTACATAATATAGATCTGACTTTACTTGATATCTTGATAGCTATGCATCTGCCGTACCTCGTTTACTAACTAATCCATCTTTCCCTGATAGATTTTAAATGTCACTGTTACCATATATTAAATTTACTTCTGTATTTTTTGACTTTCACAATACATCATTTTGTTTCTTTAAACTCTCCAATATAACCCACCCCGTCTTGAATCCCTCATTCCCATCATGACTGTCTAGGAGAGCAGCCACTGAAGCCTCCCCTTTAGTAAACTTGTTCATTCCAGGCAACAATGCTGCTGCTGCTGCTGCTGCTACTAAGTCACTTCAGTCGTGTCCGACTCTGTGCAACCCCATAGACAGCATTCCACCAGGCTCCTCTGTCCCTGGGATTCTCCAGGCAAGAATACTGGAGTGGACTGCCATTTCCTTCTCCATCAGGCAACCACAGGGGATTTTTTATGAAACTTTTTCCACTGCATGCTCTAGATTTGCTATAACCCATTTCCCCTGGTAGCTCAGCTGATAAAGAATCCACCTGCAATGCAGGAGATCCTGGTTCGATTCCTGGGTTGGGAAGATCCCCTGGAGAAGGGATAGGCTACCCACTCCAGTATTCTTGGACTTTCCTGGTGGCTCAGATGGTCAAGAATATGCCTGCAATGTGGAAGCCCTGGGTTCAATCCCTGGGTTGGGAAGATTCCCTGGAGAAGGGAACAACTACCCACTCCAGTATTCTGGCCTGGAGAATTCCATGGACAGGGGAGCCTGGTGGGCTACAGTCCACGGGGTCAGAAAGAGTCAGATGTGACTGAATGACTTTCACTTTCACTTTTCGGGCTTCCCTGGTAGCTCAGTTGGTAAAGAATCCACCTGCAATGCAGGAGACCCTGGTTGGACTCCTGAGTTGGGACGATCTCTTGGAGAAAGGATAGACTACCCACTCTAGTATTCTTAGGCTTCCCTGGTGGCTCAGTCAGTAACGAATCCACTTGCAATGTGGGACACCTGAGTTTGATCCCTGAGTTGGGAAGATTCCCCTGGAGGAAGGCATAGCAACCCACTCCAGTATTCTCTGGAGAATCCACATGGACAGAGGAGCCTTGTGGGCTACAGTCCATGGGCTTGCAAAGAATAGGACATGACTGAGTGACTGAGCCCAGCACAGCATATTTTCCCCTAGTGGCAAGTTCACCATTATCTTCAAACCTAGCCAGGTCAAACCCAATCCCAGATTCCCATCTTGACGGTCTCATTTCTGCAACCACTTCCAATATCAAGTATGTCAGACAAATTTCAATGCCCGAAAATTTCAATACAGAAAACAGAAATCACCCTGTGTATTTTACACAGGAAGAGATTGAATAAAGAGAATTAAGTCCTTACCAAATCATTGGGAGGCCTGGAGAAGCACTTTTAGGCTAGATATCTTGGAATGAATAACACTGCCAAACTGGTCCACCATGGGAGCTGCTACTTCTGAGGCTACTGGAGCCATGCTAGGGCTGGAGCCACAGCCTCTGCCTGAGGGTAGAAGAGGGGCATCTTATCCTGTGATCCCGGATCTCAGAGTTAGATCAAAAAGCTGCCACAACCACTGCTGCTTCTTGACACCTGGGAAGCTTGAGAATAAAGAAGGAACTAGCTGCAATGAAACCACATCCTTCTCCTCCTGTGGCAGGGCCAGGAGCCACAGGAGGACGGTTTCCTAACTTCCACCTTCCTGATCTCAAGTGAATACATCTAATTAGGGAACCGGATGCTATTTTTAGGCTTCCAATCCCTTAGCTAGCACTTCTTCATAAAAATCTTTCCCATTTCTTATGAAGTTTATTCCCAGGTAATTTACCTTTCTCATCACTAGTATAAATAAGATCTTTTCTTCCATTATAGCTTCTATTTGGTTGTTGCCTGTTACATGAACATTATGCATATTAATTTTATGCTCTGAATAAAATCTTTTACAGTTTATAAGTGGTTTATTCATTGACAATCTCCCATTTTAGTCACAACATCTGAAAATTGTACTTTTCCTTCTTTCCTTCTTGTCTGATTTCTGACATTAATACGCTCACTCTTCCCTACAGCATGGGATTCCCAGATGGCTCAGTGGTAAAGAATCCAACTGCTAACTCAGAAGATGCAGGTTTGACCCCTGGGTCAGGAAGATCCCCTGGAGGAGGAAATGTCAACCTACCCCAATATTCTTACCTGGAGAATCCCATGGACAGAGGAGCTGGGCAGACTACAGTCCACAGGGTCGCAAAGCATTGGACATGACTAAGCAACTGAGCATATCCCTAGAGTACAACTAACCCCTGCACTCCTGTTAAGACTTGGTTTAAGATGGCATTCTCTCAATAAGTCCTACTCTGATCTCCCTATTGAAAAGTGTAACCTACTCTCTAATCCTTTGAAACTCTATCTTGCTGTTTTCATTCCTGCTTTCCATGGTCCTTACTGAGTTTTCTTTAGTGTCTGTTCTTTCACGGACTGCTACCAGTTTTCCTTCAATTCTTTGATGACTTTTTCTCTCCCCCTTCACTTCTTTCTGAAGTGCTACCAGCTCGTGTTTTATCTTCTGTCTCACCTTTTCTCATGTGAGCTGCTTGCAGGCTTTGGATGTTGGTAGGGTTCACGTTCCTGGCTGGAAGGAGTTTTTCTCATGGCTTGGCATTAAGCGAGTGAATTTAGCCTTTATTTCTTCTCAGTGAAAAAATAGGCAGGTGGAAGGCTGCTCGTAGCACGGTCCTCCTCTCTCCGAGCTCACTGGCAGGCTTTCTCCTGAAAATACATGTTATTTCTGCCTGCGCCTTCCCTGAGCTTTGCCCTCTTTGCTTCTGCCTTCATTCTCTGCATGCTGCTCTTCGAGCTGAGGTTGGCTTTGTTCACCGTCTACTCTGAGCCCTCTGCCTTGGAGGATCCACCAGCCCCACCTGAGATCTGCTCCCATGACATGGGTGTGCTGACTCCACCCCTGCCCGTGTCCTTACGGAGCCTCACTGCCCTGGGGATCACTGCCGTCAGTCTTGTATGGTTTGGAGCCTCAGATGTCTCCTTGTTTTGTCAAAGATGAGTGTTTTAGTCAATTCTGGCTATCATGTGCGTGCATGCTCAGTTGTGTCCGACTCTTTGTGACCCCATGGACTGTAGCCCATCAGGCTCCTCTGTCCACGGGATTTCCCAGGCAAGAATACTGGAGTGGGTTGACATTTCTTCTTCCAGGGGATCTTCCCAACCCAGGGATCAAACCCACATCTCCTACATCTCCCTCTGGCTACTACAACAACAGCAAAAAAACAAAGATGAGCGACTTAAAGAAAAAACAGTTTTGAGGTTTTCCATGCTGCTGCTGCTGCTGCTAAGCCACTTCAGTCATGTCCAACTCTGTGTGACCCCATAGACGGCAGCCCACCAGGCTCCCCCGTCCCTGGGATTCTCCAGGCAAGAACACTGGAGTGGGTTGCCATTTCTTTCTCCAATGCATGAAAGTGAAAAGTGAAAGTGAAGTCGTTCAGTTGTGTCCTGACTCTTAGCGACCCCATGGATTGCAGCCTATCAGGCTCCTCCATCCATGGGATTTTCCAGGCAAGAGTACTGGAGTGGGGTGCCATTGCCTTCTCCAGAGGTTTTCCATATTGACATCTAAAAATAAAAAGCAGAAATTTACTTTCATGTATTAAAAGACCCATCTCATCCTCCTAGAAAGAAATATGTAAACTGTTTCCTTCCTCCCTGTAAGTGTTGAATACAAGCACCTATTTGCTAGAGTAGATGAAATATCATATATATATATATTTAGTATCTTGGCGAAAGTAATTGTTTTAATTTCTACCATGTTTTTACTGGAAACATATAACAGAGAAATGACCATTTGACATCTGCCAAATAACCAAGGACACACTATGGCTCCCAGTGTTATTTCAATTTATTGTCTTAGCAGGGAGCAGGCTAAATGGCTCATGGCTCTTTTCTGCGTCTTCTGTGTATCTAACACATTCCTGAAATAAAGCCATTGAAATAACAGAATTCCTCTGTGAAATTGTTCACCTGAGGAGAACTGCTCATCCTAAATATTTGGATTTTGATTAAGATGAGTATCTTCAACAATCAAAACCTCTATCATTAGTGTCAAGAACTATAAAGGGTATGACATCTTACCGTACTTGTGAGCTAGTAAGTTAACCCATCAGTTTCACAGATGCCAACAGAGGACAAGAGACCCCTGGGTCAGAGACAAAGGACTTTATTACTCATTGCACAGTGGTCAGTCTGAGCTCCATGCTTCTGTCAGCTCACTTTGTCCCCATGGGAAGAATTTGTGGAGCAGTCTAGATAGATTCAACACACACACACAGCCATGGCTAAGAAACTCTGGGTTTAGGTAACTTCTAATGGGGCAGTAATAAGCCTGCTCAACCTTGACCCCTGAGGCAGATATTATCTTTATTATTCTAGATAGAAAACAAACCTGCCCTCTGCTCCACAGGGAGAAACCAGCTCCATTTCAAGGCTGTTTGCTATACAATCCATCCTTCAAAACATAGTTTGGAACCAATATGTCAATGCCTTTACTCAGAAGACCCATGTGGAACTTTCTCCCAACAATTGGGAGTAGCCTTGCCATCAGCTCGACTCAGGAGCTTTTCCAACAGAAGTGTATTCTGCAGCCTGGAAAGGCAGCCAAACCTCAGAGTCACAGACACTCTGAGGACAAAGTTTACTGGATATCTTCTTTCTGTGTTTTTCAATCTTAAACTACACAACACAGGTACTTAGTACAAAAGTAAAAACTAGAAGTGAGTAGGCAGTAAAATGCAGGTCTTTCTCCCTATGCCCCAGTGAGTCAGCTTCTCCCCTCAGAGGAAATCAGGTGATTTTGAGTTTCCTGGAATTTCCCTTCCTCCTGCCCTTCCTTCTTTCCTTTTGTCTTTCTACCTTTCTTTCTGTCTCTCTCCCCTTTCTCTTCCTTTTCCTCTTTCTTTCCCTTTCTCTTTCCCTTTCTTCCTCTCCTTCATTCTTTCCACAAACATACACACAACACATAAACACATACAAAAAACACACAAACACACACAAAAACGCACAAGGGTTGGATGTGTGTGTATACTCAAGTTTTCCCTCTACCTGGAATTCTTGTTTACTCCTCTGCACAACCCAACCCACCAGAAACAATTAAAATTAAGACAGATGAAAAATCTATAACCTAAACACTCCAGTTCCATACAGTGACTTTCAAAATTCCTGCATTCCCTAATTCCTGCATTCCACACTGACTCACTGAACTCATACATGTAGGGCAGTTAGGATCTAACCACACAGTTCTAAGCTAAAGAATGCAGCTGCGCTTTGAACAATGCTGGGATTAGGGGCACCGACCACTGGCAGTCAAAAAATCTGTAGTAGGTTCCACTCTGCAGACTCAACCAACCAGATCATGTAGTACTGTAGTACATATTTATTGGGAAATAAATCACATGAAGGGGACCTGTGAAGCTTATACCTATGTTGTTCAAGGCTCAACTGAAGACTTCTCTGGTGGCTCAGACAGTAAAAGAATTTGCCTGCATTGTAGAAGACCTGAGTATGATCCCTGGGTTGGGAAGATCCCCTGGAGAAGGGAATGGCAACCCACTCCAGTATTCTTGCCTGGAGAATCCCATGGACAGAGGAGCCTGGCAGGTTACAGTCCATGGGATCACAAAGTCAGACAAAGCTGAGTGACTAGCACTTTCCCTTTCAACTGCAGTTAGAGCAGGAAACATAAATGTACTATAGGAGATCAGAAGCTGGAGGGACTGCTGGGAGGATCAATGGTAGATGTGACATCCAAGGTGGCTCTGAGGAAAGGAACAGGGATGCATGTGAGCTGGGTGGCAGCTGGCAAGTGGAGGAGTAGACAGGCCTTAGGGAAGAAGGAAGATGTGAGCAAAGGTACAGGGAGGCAGAAAGGTGAAGCACACACTGGAGAAACAAGGAGCAGTCCATGGAGCTGGGCAGAAGGCTGGTGAGGAAAGAGGAGTCGTTCATGGTGAGGCCTCAAATGTGACGCTGCTGCCAATTTTGTTCTTCCTGGGCATGATGAGTGCAGCAAAAATGACTGCTTTGGTCCCACCACAAGACGAGGTTCCTGAAGCCACGTGGAACAACTCATGCATCATTCAGGACATCTTACTTCTGGCATCTACTTCTGTCATGGCAAGCAAAGCTTTCTGAGCCTAACTTGAGCTCCCGAGCCCCCAATGTTGCTCATTACTCACGTCAAAAGTTGGTGCTCTGAACCCTGGAAAGCCCTATACGTCTTCTCGTCTTCTTTCATATATACTGGACATAATTTAAAATCATTCAGGGACTTCCCTGGTGGTCCAATGACTATGACTTTGCAGTCCCAATGTAGGGGGCCCGAGTTTGATCCCTGGTCAGGGAACTAGATCCCATATGCCACGGTGAAGACCCAGTGCAGCCTAATAAATAAATACTTTTAAAAAAAAGAAACTTCTGTTGTTTATAAAATAAAATCCTTCCATCTGACATCTTCCAGGATATCCTACAGATATTACTCTGCTATTTAACTGTTGTCCAGTACACCTAAGTCCATAGACAAAAATGAATTATGACTTTTATAAAGTCCCATGGTTCATTAACCTATAGAAATAGAAATGAGGAATCAAATAGATGAAATAGAAAAAGGGAATGTGTTAGAGGTCTGTGACTTACTGTGACTCATAGTTTGGGTTTCTTTTGTTCCCATAATTCAGAAGTTCTGACAGGTTCTCAGCCCAGTGAGTGAGAGGTAAATATTCTCATATGGCGAATCCTTAACAAAAAAGCAAAAAACATACACCCAAATCAGTGTTGTCTTAGTGTGGGTTTCCTCAGGAGAAGACCCTGAGACAAGGATTCGCAGGAAGCAGTTCATTTGGGAGGACAGCCAGGGGGCACTGGTGGGGGAGTGAAGGAGGGAAGTGGGGAGTGGAGGGTCCAGCAGGCCATGTGTGGCTGGAGGGGACTGAACCCACCCTGGGCAACTCTGGGAGCCAGTGGAGAACACACTACAGTTTCCTGCCTGAGAGGTGAGGCAGTTGGCTGAGAGCTGTTGGCTGGAAGAGGTTTGTGTGCGTGCATGCGTGCATGCTAAGTCACTTCAGTTGGGTCTGACTCTTTGCAACCCTATGGACTATATAGCCTGCAAGACTCCTCTGTCCATGGGATTCTCCAGGCAAGAATACTGGAGTGGGTTACCATGCCCTCCTCCAGGGGATCTTCCTGACCAAGGGATCGAACTGGCATCTCATACGTTTGTTCTCTGGTAATTTTGGCTGCAATTCCTGTTGGGAGCACCACAGGCACCCTCAAGCTACCAGATACAGTGCTGGCCACTAAACAGTCAGGAGGGGATACAGGTGGGTTACGCCTGTATCTGCTACAGGGGTCATTACAGGGCCAAGGGAGTCCTTTGATGCATGTTATACATTCACAAATGCTTCCAGATTTAAGTGAAAACATCATCTCCACGGGCACAGAAGCAGTTATAGAGACATACACACGGGATTGAAGGAAGGTGTCTATCAAGCAAATTTCACTTTGTTTCCCTTCAACAGACATGGTAGTAATGGTTATATATGATGAATTTAATATTTGTCATTATCCTGTAATTAGTATAACTATATTGTCTTGCACTTTTGTGTTAAAAGATGTACTTCATTAAATGTGGATGTCTAAAATATTTAATTAACAATTTAAATATTTTATATCCTTGCTTTGACTTTTTTATTCTTTAATATATTTGGAACCTTGAAAATTTAACCGGAACCTCCGTCTCCATTGGAAAGGTCTCCATTAAAAACAAGAGAATCATGGAGAAGTTAGGAGTCTTTAGGGCCCTCTCTCTATACTATATGTCATCTGAAAATAGTGATAGTTTTTCTCCTTCCTTTCTGATTTGGATAACTTTTATTTCTTTTTCTTGCTTAATTACTGGGTTAGGACATCTTTTCATACAGTTTTTAGCTTGTAATCATGTAACTTTTATATATTCAAAAGACTTTTTTAAAAAGACAAAAATAAATCCCCCACGTAGAAAACAGTTTGGGACAAATGAGCCTAACTTTATTTGAAATGTGGCAACATAGCTACACAGAGAACAGAATTATTTCAGTACTCTGATCATCTACTCCTGGTGGGAGCTGATCTAAGGGTAAAGGAAGAGAATGAAATCTCAGACTTTACTCCAAAATGTATTATTAATATAGTGTTATAATTCTAATCTAGGAGAAAACAAATATATCATTGGAATTAGGACAAAACAAAAGTTACAAATCAAGATTTTCAGTATAACAGATGCAAAAACAAATATTTAGTCACAGAAGTTAAAACACTGTAAAGTTAAAATGTCTATATGAACTCATCCTTTAAGAGTATGTATGTCTTTCCTAGATCTGTACACTGGACAGTCACCCCAAGATGAATCACTTTACAACACACCGCTTGAAGAACTGATGTTGAACATATCAGTCATTAGACACATTTACATTCAATGGGTTTAAATTTCACAGTTCTCACTAGTAGTTGCATGTTTTCTGGATTGGGAAGAAATGGTTGGAAAGTACACTCCCAGTTCATACTGTGGAAAGAGTTTACTGAAGCTGCTCCTCTCAACCAGATCCACTCTGATGACACTTTCAGATGAGCATAAAGCATAGTAAAGAGAAGGCATCTGGATTAATGTTGGCTGAAGAAGAATTAAAACTATTGGCGGCAAAGCATCGCCCCGTCCAGTAGAGAACTTGCCATCTCTGACTAGCACCAGTTCATCCCCTCTCCCCACATCACCACCCCAGTTAGCAAGCACCCTTGACTTCCAGGCCCCTGCAAACCAAAAAGACTCTGCAAAGTTTGCTTCTAACATTCCCGTTTTTCTCATATATAGCAGAAGGGGAGATTTATACACTCCCAATAAAATGATGACTTCTTTTACTTACAATATTCTACTAAACAAAACTCTTTTAAAATACACATTTCCATTGCCACATTACAGTGATAACCAATATTCATAATAATGACCTTGAGGGTCCATCAGACTCTGAGGAAACTAATGAATAATTAAGAAATGGAGACAGTTTTTCAATAGGATTTCATGCTTAGTGCTTTTTGTATTCTAACAGCTTTAATAGATGGTCACGGTTGAGTGTCTAATTCCCCAGTCATGTGAGTAAGTTCAGTTCTGTTCAGTCGCTCAGTCGTGTCCGACTCTTTGTGACCCCATGAACCGCAGCACGCCAGGCCTCCCTGTCCATCACCAACTCCCGGAGTTCACTGAGACACGGCCATCGAGTCAGTGATGCCATCCAGCCATCTCATCCTCTGTCATCCCCTTCTCCTTCTGCCCCCAATCCCTCCTAGCATCAGAGTCTTTTCCAATGAGTCAACTCTTTGCATGAGGTGGCCAAAGTACTGGAGTTTCAGCTTTAGCATCAATCCTTCCAAAGAAATCCCAGGGCTGATGTCCTTCAGAATGGACTGGTTGGATCTCCTTGCAGTCCAAGGGACTCTCAAGACTCTTCTCCAACACCACAGTTCAAAAGCATCAATTCTTCGGCGCTCAGCCTTCTTCACAGTCCAACTCTCACATCCATACATGACCACAGGAAAAACCATAGCCTTGACTAGACGGACCTTTGTTGGCAAAGTAATGTCTCTGCTTTTCAATATGCTATCTAGGTTGGTCCTAACTTTCCTTCCGAGGAGTAAGCGTCTTTTAATTTCATGGCTGCAGTCACCATCTGTAGTGATTTTGGAGCCCAGAAAAATAAAGTCTGACACTGTTTCCACTGTTTCCCCATCTATTTCCCATGAAGTGATGGGACCAGATGCCATGATCTTCATTTTCTGAATGTTGAGCTTTAAGCCAACTTTTTCACTCTCCACTTTCACTTTCATCAAGAGGCTTTGGAGTTCCTCTTCACTTTCTGCCATAAGGGTGGTGTCATCTGCATATCTGAGGTTGTTGATATGTGTCCTGGCAATCTTGATTCCAGCTTGTGCTTCTTCCAGCCCAGTGTTTCTCATGATGTACTCTGCATATAAGTTAAATAAGCAGGGTGACAATATACAGCCTTGACTACTCCTTTTCCTATTTGAAACCAGTCTGTTGTTCCATGTCCAGTTCTAACTTTTGCTTCCTGACCCGCATACAGATTTCTCAAGAGGCAGGTCAGGTGGTCTGGTATTCCTATCTCTTTCCGAATCTTCCACAGTTTATTGTGATCCACACAGTCAAAGGCTTTGTCATAGTCAATAAAACAGAAATAGATGTTTTTCTGGAACGCTCTTGCTTTTTCTATGATCCAGCAGATGTTGGCAAGAGGCTTTATTGTGTTTCAGTGGCCCTGCCATGCTAAGTTTTCATGGTGGTATTAAACCAAAATCTGAGGTGTGTTACAAATCCTTAGCCAACTCAAGCACAGCCATGCAGGCTGCCACATGAGCTGCAGCCAGAGGGAGTTGCGGATAGCTGGAACCACTCAGAATTCATCCTTTTCCTTCTGGATTAAAAAATAATAATAATTCTGGGAATTAAGTATTACTATAAATGAAATCATATGCCAAGATATTGTTCTTATTGAGGAACCATTTGTTACCCTTAGCCATACTAACATGTTTAAAGAATTTGACAGAGGATTGATAAAATCTGTTAGAACTAATAAATAAATTTGGTAAAGTCACAGAATACTACATCAATATACAGAAATCTGTGGCCTTTATATTAATAACAAGCTATCAAAAAAAGAAATTTAGAAAACAATTCCATTTACAATTTCATCAAAAAGAATAAAATACTAATTTTATGTATAGTAGTATGTATCTCGGAGAAGGCAATGGCACCCCACTCCAGTACTCTTGCCTGGAAAATCCCATGGACGGAGGAGCCTGGTAGGCTGCAGTCCATGAGGTCGCTAAGAGTCAGATACGACTGAGCAACTTCACTTTCACTTTTCACTTTCATGCATTGGAGAAGGAAATGGCAACCCACTCCAGTGTTCTTGCCTGGAGAATCCCAGGGACGGGGGAGCCTGGTGGGCTGCCATCTATGGGGTCGCACAGAGTCGGACACGACTGAAGTGACTTAGCAGCAGCAGTATGTATCTGTTAATCCCAAACTCCTTATTTATCCCTCCTCCTCTTTCCCCTTGAATAATCAGAAGTTTGTTTTCTATGTCTGTGACTCTGTTTTGTAAATAAGCTCTTTTGTGTCGTTTTTCAGATTCTACCTATAAGTGATATCATATACTTATCTTTCTCTGACCTACTTCACTTAGTATGATCATCTCTAAGTCTGTCATGTTGCTGCAATTGTTATTATTTCATCTTTTTATAACAAATATTACGTAAACACATTTTTATCCATTCATCTGTTGGTGGGCACTTGGGTCGTTCCCATGTCTTGGCTACCATAAACAGTGCTGCTATGAACATTGGGGCGCATGTATCTTTTCTCTTTTTCTTATGGAAGTAGAGTTGATTTACAATATTGTGTTACTTTCAAGTGTACAGCAAAATGATTCATTTTTTAGATTCAGATTCATTCCCTTTATGGCTTATTATTAAGAATAGTTTCCTGAGCTATACAGCATGTATCTTTTTGGGTTAGAGTTTTCATCTTTTCCAGATATACACGGTTTCTCCATTTTTAAGAGCTCTTTGTGCACTTGCCCTCATTTGTGAAATAACTTGCAAATATTCTCTCCCAGTTTGTCATTGGCCTCTTTATTTTGTTGATGGTGTTTCATCCTGTTTGTTTCTAGGTAGTAAAATTTATTAACGTCTTCCTCCTTTATGTTATTCCTCCTTTTGAGAGGCTTTCCTCACTTCCAAGTTATAAAGTAATTCACTTGTTTGGTTTCATGTTCTACATTTGGGTCTCTGATCCATTTGGAGTTTATTTCAAATAGTGTGAAGTTTAGACTCATTATCTTTCTTTTCCAGATGGCTTTTTCTCTGTCCCAACACCATTTATTAAAAAGCCCATATTTTCCTCAGACAGGAATAACTTGATTAATTTTAGACATTAACTTAAAATAAAGGAGCACACAGAGACTAAGGAACAAACATCAGTGAGAAATGAGATCCACAAATAGACACTTTCACTCTAGGGGGAACTGAACCTCTCCCCCACTATTTGGAACAGCGCTCACAATGGTAGACAAGTGCTGTCCTCCACTGGCCGCCCCAGAAACATGCTCTATCCTGCCCAGTGTCTGCCTCAGTCCTGCCGACACCACTGTAAAGGCCCTCCTAGACCCTTTCACTTACACCTCGCTGCCTCTGAGAACGTGGTCTGTGCCTGCCAGAGCCTGACACACCAACAGCATCACGAATACACACCAACCTATCAGCAGAAGGGGAGGCAGTAATGGTTCCATTCCATCACCGCCAAATTAGAAAGTTTACAGAGTGAAGCTGAAAAACACTCAATTAGGTCTCACTTCATTTAAAAGTTCAGTGAGGTGGGATTTGCCTGGTGGTCCAGAGGATAAGACTCCGTGCTCCCAGTGTTCAATGCCTATTTTGGGAACTAGATCCACATGTCACTAAGAGTTCGCATGCCGCAACTAAGACCCAGTGCAGGCAAATAAATAAATTTAAAAATACATATTTTTTTTAAAAAGAAAGAAATTCAGTGTCATATTATTTATCTTGATCATCTTCCTTATTTACTATACAAAGCTCTGGTCTAATTTGTGACTGGTTTCGTAAATCAAGTCCACCTTCAAAGGCTTAAGGTCAATTTCCTAGGACACTAAAGATAGTATTCTCTGCCTTTGAAGAAGATTCCACTAAAAGCATTCCTAAAATGCTTTGTGCTGGGATTTCCTCTGGGGTGATTGCTTTCAAGTCACATCGGAGAAGGCAACGGCACCCCACTCCAGTACTCTTGCCTGGCAAATCCCATGGATGGAGGAGCCTGGTGGGCTACAGTCCATGGGGTCGCTAAGAGTTGGACACGGCTGAGCGTCTTCACTTTCCCTTTTCACTTTCATGCATTGGAGAAGGAAATGGCAGCCCACTCCAGTGTTCTTGCCTGGAGAATCCCAGGGACGGGGGAGCCTTGTGGGCTGCCGTCTATGGGGTCGCACAGAATCAGACACGACTGAAGCAACAGCAGGAGGAAGTACAGGCTCTGGCGCGTGCGTGTGTGCTCAGTCGCTCAGTCATGTCTGATTCTTTGTGACCCCATGGACTAGCCCACTGGGTTCCTTTGTTCATGGAATTTTCCAGGCAAGAACACTGGAGCGGGTTGCCATTTCCTACTCTGGGGGATCTTCCCGACCCAGGGATGGAACTCAAGTCTTTTGCATCTCCTGCACTGGCAAGCAGATTCTTTATCACTGAACCACCTGAGAAGCGCACAGGCTCTGGTATGTTCGCTTAAAAAACAAAATCCCTTGACTTACAGTCAAACCCCAAATGCTACTTCCTGAGTTCATTTCTTTACCCTGATATTTCTGTTCTTAGCTTTTAAAAGGCTCCAGCAAAAGTTTTTAAACAGCTCTGCTGGTTACAAGTTGCTTAGTTGACCACCAGCAAAACTTCCACGGGAGGTTTATTATTCTACTACTGAGTCATGTTCAAAGTTATGACTTAAACTTTGGTTCAGTGAATAGTGACCTTGGGAATAAATCTTAACTGTCTTACTACTATATAAAGTAAAAACAAAAGCTACCAGGAGTTCTATTTCCTATGCTTATAAAAGGGACACTTCCCAGTCCCCTATTTTGAGCAGGGATGACAGGGAAGGGGGGAGAGCAGAGACGGCACCCCCGTCTGGTACCTGTCCTGCTCCTCTATACTCTTGTCTTACAGCAGGTGTCACTCTGATTCTGAATTTGTCTGTGAGTTAAACGAGTAACATATCAATGAAACAGGAGGGAAGTGAGCAGGGTACAACCTTTAAAAGAATGACATAGCCCAAGGACATGACATAAACTGATTAGAACCAAGTGGGTCCAAGATGGCAGCTTCCACTAGAACTTCCACTAGACCTTGAGCCTCAGTATACACTCATTGTAACATATCGGCAAGCTAAGTGACACACCCACAGGCACCATGACAGTTCCAAGACTGACCATGAAGGTCAAAAAGTGGGCAGTGGCCCAATTCCTAGAAATTTCCATCCTCTTCCCCAAAATAGATGGAATACTCTTCTCATTCATTAGCCAACCCATCCCTATAAAAACTGACAATCCCATACCCTGGGCCACTGTCACCTTCTGAGACGGCCCAAACTCTGCAGAGTGTGTTTCTTCCACTTAGGCCTCTTTCCTATCACTTTGTCTCTCACTGAATTATTTCTGTGACGAGATGTCAAGAACCTGAGCTTCAATAAGTCCTGAGACCAGGTGTGTGATGTCAGTTAAAAGAATATTGGTTCAAGACCCAATCGGGGTTTGGCTGGGTTCGAGTCCTAGTCCATGGATTCAAGTCCCAACCTGAGTTAAACAGTTTCAGCAACGTTATGGTGAAAGGGACTTCAGAAGTCATCTAATCCAGCCTCCGTATTTTACAGGGAGGAAATTGTAGCCCTAAAAGAATGATATTCAGAAAGCCATAGTCATGCTGAGTCAGAGGTCTCTGTGTTCTTTACATGGACCATTAGGAGTGTTTAGTTCCAGCTCAGTTCCAAAATGACAAATTGGTATTGGTTACGTGAAATCCTCCCTTTCAAATACTGCAGTCATCCCTGTCGTGAAGGTAAACACTAACTTGTTGCAAAAGGTGAGAAAGAGGGAAAGTGCCCTCTCCTCCCAAAGGAGAAAATTCTTTCCCACCTTCCAACCATTGATGTCTAGAATTCAGTCATTAGAGCATCATTCCTTCACCTATTGAGTCCAGTCCAGGAGACTGGGTTACTTAGTATTCAAAGTACCCAAATCTGTCTAATTCCAAATTACTTTCCAGTCATATTCCCTTGGGCTCTAGAAGGAGATAGACTACAGGGTTTTGGATTTTTTATGCAATCACTGTGCTACAGTGTGACATATGCATAGACTTGACTCTTTTGGATCTCATCTTCTTCATTTGTACGTAGGGATAATACTAGCTCAGAACTCAGAGGTTTATATAGAGATTAAACAAGCTTACTACATAAACAGTGGTAACTGTTTAACATTAAAGCTGCCTGAGGTCATTTACAGCTAACAAGAGGCTGACCAAAAAACTTAAAAAAAAAAAAAACCCACAAAAACTGGGAGTGCGATATTCACTGGGGGTTTTGTGAAGCTCAGACATATTCCTGGGAATCTAGATGCCACATGCACATACAGGGCAGTGTGCATCTTTCATCTCTGCCTGAGCTTGAAGTTCTATGCAAGTAGGAAATGAAGACTAACACCAACACATAAATTGCCTGCCCCAACACACACATAAAACCTCTAAGGAAAGGCTGGGAGACTTACTGGATACAAGAGTATAAGGAAACCACTGTCCAGTTATTAGCTCACCACCAAACTAATTAAGCAGTACTTTGGCAGCCACACAAGGCAAAGAATATAGACTTTAAGAATTAGATCAGGAAAATCATGATGCCAACCAACAGCAGCAGCAGCAATAACAAAGGTGAACAGTGAGAACCATAGTAAACCCTGGGGAGGGAGGAAAAAATAATCTGATTTCCAGAGTTACCATGTTATATGAAATGTTGTTTTCAACAAAATTTATGTTATCCAAAAGTAAAAAATCCCAAGCAAAAGACCCAGTAAAGTATGATCCATACACAGAAGAAAAGACAAAAGAAAAAAAAAAAGCAGTCCAGAGAATCTGTGCCTGAGGAAGCACAGCTATTGGACTTGCTGGACAAAGAGTTTAAAACCAACTATTATTATATGAGAAACCTGTATGTGGGTCAAGAAGCAACAGTCAGAGCCAGATGTGGAACAATGGTCTGGTTCCAGATTGGGAAAGGAATATATTGTCAGCCTGCTTATTTAAATTCTATGCAGAGTACATCACACAGAATGCCAGGCTGTATGAATCACAAGCTGGAATCAAGATTGCCAGGAGAAATATCAACAACCTCAGATATGCAGATGATACCACTCTAATGGCAGAAAGTGAAGAGGAATTTTTTAAAAGTCTTTTGATGAGGGTGAAAGAGGAGAGTGAAAAAGCTGGCTTGAAATTCAACATTCAAAAAACTAAGATCATGGCATATAGTTCCATTACTTCGTGGCAAACAGAAGGAGAAAAAAATAGAAGCAGTGACAGATTTTCTTTTCTTGGGCTCCAAAATCACTGTGGACAGTGACTGTAGCTACGAAATTAAAAGACACTTGCTCCTTGGAAGAAAAGCTATGACAAACCTAGACAGCTCATGAAAAAGCACAGACATCGCTTTGCTAACAAAGGTCTGTCTACTCAAAGCTATGGTTTTTCCAGTAGTCATGTATGGATGTGACAGTTGGACTGTAAAGAAGGCTGAGCACCAAAAAATTGATGCTTTTGAACTGTGGTGCTGGAGAAGACTCTTGAGAGTGCCTTGGACACCAAGGGGATCAAACAAGTCAATTCAAAAGGAATTCAACCCTGAATATTCATTGGAAGGACTGATGCTGAAGCTGAAGCTCCAATACTTTGGCCATCTGATGTGAAGAGTTCGTTCATTGGAAAAGACTATGATGCTGGGAAAGATTGAAGCAAAAAGGAGGGGGGTGGCAGAGGATGAGATGGTTAGATAGCACCACCAACTGAATGAACATGAATTTGAGCAAATTCTCGGAGATAGTGGAGGACAGGGAAGCCTGGTGTGCTGTAGTCCATGGGGTTGCAAACAGTCAGATACAACCTAGAGACTCAACAACAACAAATTATTATTAAAACATTCAGAGAAGTTAAGGAAGCTGTGTTTAAAGAATTAAATGTGAAGAAGATGTCAACCAAGTAGAAAATTCATAAAGAAACAGAAATTATTAAAAAATAATCAAATTTTTGGAGTTGAAAAGTGTAATAACTGAAATAGAAAAAAAAATCACTACATGGACTCAATATTTGAATTGGCCAAGAAGAATCAACCAATTGAGATTATCTAGTTTGAGGACCAGAATGAAAAAAATGAGCAAAAATAAACAGAGTATCAGAGACCTGCAGGGAAACATCAATCATACCAAAATATACATAATTGAAGCCCTAGAGGAGAGAATAGAGAAAAAAGAGAGGAAAAAAGGATAGTATTTTTTTAAAAATATGGTCCAAAATGTCACAAATTATTTGAAAACATTAATTTGCATATCAAGGCAACACAACCAGTTTCAATTACAGCAACCTCAAAGAGGTTCACAACTAGACACCTCAGAGTTAAACTGTGAAAAGCCAAAGAGAAAACCCTGAAGTAGCAAGAGAAAAGCAACTCATGTGCAAAAGACCCGCAAAAAGATTAGCAGTTGACAACTCATCAAAAACCATGGAAGCCAAAAGACAGGGTGATGATTGATACACTTGAAATACTGAAAAAAAGACTGCTAACTAAGTGTATATTCAGCAGAACTATCCTATAATAATGAAGGAGAAATTAAGACTTTCTCAGGTACACAAAAGCTGAGAGAATTAATCACTAGCAGACCTACCTTATAAGGATACTAACAGGAGTCCTCAGGCTGAAATGAAAGGATACTAGACAGGAACTTGGATTCCCATGAAACAATAAAGAGCACCAGTAAAGGTAAATAAATACATATGTAAACATAAAAGAGTATAAATGTACCTTTCTTCTATCTGATTTAAAAGATAACTGCTGAAGCAATCATTATAAGACTGGGCTGATGTGCTTATATTTATATTAAAAAGCAGAGACATTACTTTGCCAACAAAGGTCTGTCTACTCAAGGCTATGGTTTTCCCAGTGGTCATGTATGGATGTGAGAGTTGGACTGTGAAGAATTGATGCTTTTGAACTGTGGTGTTGGAGAAGACTCTTGAGAGTCCCTTGGACTGCAAGGAGATCCAACCAGTCCATCCTAAAGGAGATCAGTCCTGAGTGTTCGCTGGAAGGACTGATGCTGAAGCTGAAACTCCAGTACTTTGGCCACCTCATGCAAAGAGTTGACTCATTGGAAAAGACCTGATGCTGGGGAGGGACTGGGGGTAGGAGGAGAAGGGGACGACAGAGGATGAGATGGCTGGATGGCATCACTGACTTGATGGACATGAGTTTGAGTGAACTCCGGGAGATAGTGATGGACAGGGTGGCCTGGCGTGCTGTGATTCATGGGGTTGCAAAGAGTCGGACACGACTGAGCGACTGAACTGAACTGAACTGATGTGTTTATAATGTATAAAGATGTAATTTATCTGACAATAATAGACAATGGAGGGAACAGAGAATGGAGCCATGCTAAAGTTTTGTTCAGCATTTAGTTGGAGTTATGTTGTAATTTTGTATACTATTAAAATTAAATTGGTATTAATCCAAACTAGGTAGTTTTAAGTTACAACATTTTAATTCCCAGGCAATCTATGGGAAAAGTGGCACCAAAATACAGTAAAAGAAATAAGGGAATTAAAATAATACATTATAAAATGTTTATTTAATACAAAAGAAGACAGTAATGAAGTAACAGGGGAACAAAAAAGACATCAGATATACAGAAGAAAAAAAATTAGTGACAGATGCAATTCCTACCGTATCAATGGAATGCATTGGAATACATTTTGGAATTGTATGAAACACAAAGGGAATACACGTCCCACTCAAAAGGCACAAACTGCATACAAACAGGATTCAACTAAATTGAAAGACATAAATAGGTGGAAAGTAAAAAGATGGAATGGAGAAGGCAATGGCACCCCACTCCAGTACTCTTGCCTGGAAAATCCCATGGATGGAGGAGCCTGGTGGGCTGCAGTCCATGGGGTCGCAAAGAGTTGGACATAACTGAGCGACTTCACTTTCACTTTTCACTTTCATGCATTGGAGAAGGAAATGGCAACTCACTCCAGTGTTCTTGCCTGGAGAATCCCAGGGACGGGGGAGCCTGGTGGGCTTCCGTCTATGGGGTTGCACAGAGTCGGACATGACTGAAGTGACTTAGCAGCAAAAAGATGGAAAGACACATAGCAGGTCAACAATACCAAAAGGAGAGCTGAAATGGCTATACTAATATCAGAAAAAATAGGTTTTAAGTCTCAAATCATTACTAGTGCAAAAGAAGGACATTTTACAATGATAAAGGATTCAGTTCTTCTGGAAGACATACCACATACAAACATGCATGGAGCTAATAAGAGAGCCACCAAACACAAAATTGAAGGGGGAAAATTCAACAGTTCAGAGACTTCAATATCCCACTTTCAATAATAAATAGAAAAACCAGAGAGAAGATTAACAAGGGGACAGAAAACTTAAATAGCTCTATAAATCAATGAGACCTAACAGACAGTATAGAATACTCCACCCAGCAACAGCAGAATACACATTATTCTCACGTACACGTTTAACATTCTCCAAGATTTACTCTATGCCAGGTCATAAAACAAGCCTCAGTACATTTAAAATAACTTAAAACATACAAAGAGTGTTCTCTGACAACAGTGTAATAAAAATAGAAATCAACAATATAGAAGAAAATCTGGTAAAGTCTCAAATATGTGGAAATTAAGCAACACACTCCTAAATAACTATAGGTAAAAGAAAAAAAATCATAAGGAAAATTAGAAAATAACATTAATGAAAATGAAACATGAAATAGTAAAACATATAGAATAAAGCCAATGTTTTGACTGAAATTTACAGTTGTAAATGTCTGTATTGAAGAAGTAACAGTTTGTATCAGCAACCTAATTTTCCACCTTAAGAAATTTTTAAAAAATAAGAGCGAACCAAACAAAAATCAAATGGAAGGAAAAAATAAATACTGGAGTGGAAATAAAGAAAATAGATAACAGAAAAATGATGGAGAATATCAAAGAAACAAAAAATTGGCTCTCTGGAAAGATCAATTAAACTGACAAACCATTACCTGGCCTATATAAGAAAAAGAGAGAAAATGCAAAGTACAAATACCAAGAATGAAAGAGGGATAAGCACTATTAGCCTTTCAGAAATAAAAAAGAATATTGAAATACTAAGAGCAATTATATGACAACAAATTAGAAAGCCTAGATGAAATGTACAAATTACTAGAAAGACAAAAACTAACTCAATAAGACATTAAACACCTGTATCAATAAGAAGTAAAGAGACTGATTTAGTAATTTTTTAAAAATTCCCATGTCCAGATAGCTTCACTGATGAATTCTGCATAACCTTGAAAGAAGTCTTGGCACCAATCCTTTACAAATTCCTTCAAAACTATGAGGAACAATTCTTAACTAAATATATAAGACCAATATTACCATGATACCAGAACCAGACAAAGACGTCACAAAAGAAGCTAGACCTACTTCCCTTATGAATGTGTTGCTGTTGCTATTCAGTTGGCTCAGTCATGTCCAATTCTTTGCGACCCCATGGACTACAGCACGCCAGGCTTCCCTGTCCTTCACCATCTCCCAGAGACTGCTCAAACTCATGTCCATTGAGTCAGTGATGCCATCCAACTATCTCATCTTCTGTTGTTCCCTAGCCTTTAATCTTTCCTAGCATAAAAATCCCTTACAAATAAGCCAAATGCAGCAACATATTAAGGGGAATATATACTACAAGGAAGTACAATTTATCCCAGGATTATAAAGGTGGTTTAACCTGTAAAATATACATACCTACTTAAAAGTATATATACACATACACATAATATTAATAGATTAAAGGAAAAATCCCCTATTTCAATGGATGCAGAAAAAGCATTTGGCAAAAGCAAACATCCTTTACGAACAAAAACACTTCCCAAATTAGAAATACAAAAGGATTTCCTTAACGTTATAAAGGACATCTGAGAAACACTCACAGCTAACACGACACTGATGGTGAAACACTGGATGATCTCACTCTTAGATCAGGACTAAGACAAGAAAGTCTACTCTTGCCACTTTTACTCAATACCATATTAGAATTTCTAACCAGGAGCAATTAGGCAAGAGAAAGAAATAAAAGACATCAACTTTGAAATGGAAGAATTAAAACTATCTCTATTCACAGATGACATGACCTCATATATTGAACATCTTAAAGAATTCACAGTAAAACTATCAGAATTAATATAAGACTTTTACTAGTTAGGAGGGAACAAGGTCACAGGATATAAGATCGATATACAGAAATCAATTGTATATCTATTTGCTATCAATGAACAATCTGAAAAGGAAATTAAAAACACAACTTTGTATACAGCTTAATAAAAATAATAAAATACTTAGGCATTAATTTAACAAAAGAAGTTCAATACATGGATACTAAAAATCACAAAATATCATTGAGAAAAATTAAAGAAGCCCTAACTAAATGGAAATACATCTCATTTCACATTTTATTCCTTGAAGTGATCATAGATATGAACAATGTCTGTCAAAATTCCAGCTGCCTTTTTCCACAGCATTTGACAACTGACCTTAAAATTAATATGGAAATGCAATGAACCCTGAAGAGTCAAAACTATCTTGCAAAAGAACAAACTTATTTTATTTACACATCTACATTTCAAATTTACTAAAAAGCTACAGTAATCAAGACATCATGATACTGACATAAAGATAGACAAAGCAATGGAATAGGATTAAGTCTTAGGCTATACCCCTACATTTATGGTCAATTAATTTTTCAAAGGAGCTAATGGGGAAAAATAGTTTTTTCAACAAATGATGTAAGGACCACTGGATATCTACATGCAAAAGAATAAAGTTGGACCCCTACTTCATACCGTACTTAAAAACTTAACTAAAAATGTATCAAAGACATGAATGGAAGGGTAAAATCATAAAACACTTAGAAGGAAACATAGGATTAAAATGTCATGATCGTGGGTTAGGTAATGGGTTTCTTAAATATGACACCAAAAGCACAAGCAATCAAAGAAAAAAACAGATGTTCATAACAATTTTAAAGTTTTTTGGGATAAATGATACCATCATTAAAACTCTCACTCAGAATGGGAGAAAGTATTTGCAAGAAATTTATCTGATAAGAGACCCACATCCAGAATTTATGAACTCTTGCAACTCACAATATAAAGAAGACAAATAATTTAAAAACAGACCAAAAAGAAAAAAAGACAAAGACAAAAAAAGAAGTAAAAACAGACAAATGACCTCCTGGGTGGTCCAGTAGTTAAGAATCTACCTGCCAATGCAGGGGACACAGGTTTGATCCCTGCTCTGAGAAGATTCCACATGTCTTGGGGCAACCAAGCCTGTGCACCACAACTACTGAGCCTGTACGTCCAGAGCCCATGCTTCACTACAAGAGAAACCACAGTAAAGAGAAGCCTACGCATCTCAACTAGAAAGTAGCCCATGCTTGCTGCAACTAGAGAAAGCCTGAGTGCAGCAATGAAGACCTAGCACAACCAGTAAAAAACAGACAAAGGATTTGAACAGTGATTTCTTCACAAGAGATATATAAAGAGCTAACAAGCACAAGAAAGAGGCTGAAAATCAGTAGCACTTATTGTCGTTCAGTCACTAAGTTTTCTGACTCTTTGCGACCCCATGGACTGCAGCATGCCAGGCTTTCCTATCCTTCACTATCTCCCTGAGTCTGCTCAAATTCATGTCCATTGAGTCAGTGATGCTATCTAACTATCTTACCCTCTGTTGCCCTCTTCTCCTTTTGCCTTCAATCTTTCCCAGCATCAGGGTCTTTTCCAATGAGTTGGTGCTTTGATCAGGTGGAAAGGCTAATCAATACCATGATGAGATACTATTTCACATTCAGTAGGGTGGCTTTAATCAAAAAGGATGACAAGGGACTTCCCTGGTGGTCCAGTGGTTAAGACTTCACGCTTCCACTGGAGGGGGCATCAGTTCAATCCCCAGTTGGGGAATTAGGATCTGGCATGCTGCGATGCTGTGCCATGCGGCTTTAAAAAAAAAAGGACAATAAGAGGATGTGGAGAAAATGGAATCCTCATATATTGCTGGTGGGAATGTAAAATGCTGTGCCTGCTTTGGAAAATGTTTTTGCTATTCTTCAAAATGTTCAATATGAAGTTACTAGATGATCCATAAAACCTACTCCTTGGTATATACCCAAGAGACTTGAAACTGATTGTCCACACAAAAATGGGTACATAAATGTTCATAGCAGCATTATTCATAATAAACAAAAACCATAAACAAATCATATGTCCATCAACTGACAAATGGGTAAATAATATGTGGTATTTAGAACTAACACCCAAAAAAGATGTCCTTTTCAATGTAGGGGATTGGAAGTCAAGAAACACCTGGAGTAACAGGCAAATTTGGCCTTGGAGTACAGAATGAAGCAGGGCAAAGGCTAATAGAGTTCTGCCAAGAGAACACACTGGCCATAGCAAACACCCTCTTCCAACAACACAAGAGAAGACTCTACACATGGACATCACTAGATGGTCAACACGGAAATCAGACTGATTATGTTCTTTGCAGCCAAAGATGGAGAAGCTCTATACAGTCAGCAAAAACAAGACCAGGAGCTGACTGTGGCTCAGACCATGAACTCCTTATTGCCAAATTCAGACTGAAATTGAAGAAAGTAGGGAAGACCACTAGACCATTTAGGTATGACTTAAATCAAATCCCTTATGATTATACAGTGGAAGTGAGAAATAGATTTAAGGGCCTAGATCTGATAGATAGAGTGCCTGATGAACTATGGAATGAGGTTTGTGACATTGTACAGGAGACAGGGATCAAGACCATTCCCACAGAAAAGAAATGCAAAAAAGCAAAATGGCTGTCTGGGGAGGCCTTACAAATAGCTGTGAAAAGAAGAGAAGCGAAAAGCAAAGGAGAAAAGGAAAGATATAAGCATCTGAATGCAGAGTTCCAAAGATTAGCAAGAAGAGATGAGAAAGCCTTCCTCAGTGATCAATGCAAAGAAATAGAGGAAAACAACAGAATGGAAAAGACTAGGGATCTCTTCAAGAAAATCAGAGATACCAAAGGAACATTTCATGCAAAGATGAGCTCGATAAAGGACAGAAATGGTATGGACCTAACAGAAGCAGAAGATATTAAGAAGAGATGGCAAGAATACACAGAAGAACTGTACAAAAAAGATCTTCACGACCCAGATAATCACGATGATGTGATCACTGACCTAGAGCCAGACATCCTGGAATGGGAAGTCAAGTGGGCCTTAGAAAGCATCACTACGAACAAAGCTAGTGGAGGTGATGGAATTCCAGTTGAGCTATTCCAAATCCTGAAAGATGATGCTGTGAAAGTGTTGCACTCAATGTGCCAGCAAATTTGGAAAACTCAGCAGTGGCCACAGGACTGGAAAAGGTCAGTTTTCATTCCAATCCCAAAGAAAGGCAATGCCAAAGAATGCTCAAACTATCGCACAATTGCACTCATCTCACACGCTAGTAAAGTAATGCTCAAAATTCTCCAAGCCAGGCTTCAGCAATACATGAACCGTGAACTTCCTGATGTTCAAGCTGGTTTTAGAAAAGGCAGAGGAACCACAAATCAAATTGCCAACATCCGCTGGATCATAGAAAAAGCAAGAGAGTTCCAGAAAAACATCTATTTCTGCTTTATTGACTATGCCAAAGGCTTTGACTGTGTGGATCACAATAAACTGTGGGAAATTCTGAAAGAGATGGGAATACCAGACCACCTGACCTGCCTCTTGAGAAATCTGTATGCAGGTCAGGAAGCAGCAGTTAGAACTGGACATGGAACAACAGACTGGTTCCAAGTAGGAAAAGGAGTTCGTCAAGGCTGTATATTGTCACCCTGTTTATTTAACTTATATGCAGAGTACATCATGAGAAACGCTGGACTGGAAGAAACAAGCTGGAATCAAGATTGCTGGGAGAAATATCAATAACCTCAGATATGCAGATGACACCACCCTTATGGCAGAAAGTGAAGAGGAACTCAAAAGCCTCTTGATGAAAGTGAAAGTGGAGAGTGAAAAAGTTGGCTTAAAGCTCAACAGTCAGAAAACGAAGATCATGGCATCCGGTCCCACCACTTCATGGGAAATAGATGGAGAAACAGTGGAAACAGTGTCAGACTTTATTTTTTGGGGCTCCAAAATCACTACAGATGGTGACTGCAGCCATGAAATTAAAAGATGCTTACTCCTTGGAAGGAAAGTTATGACCAACCTAGATAGCATATTCAAAAGCAGAGACATTACTTTGCCAACAAAGGTTCGTCTAGTCAAGGCTATGGTTTTTCCTGTGGTCATGTATGGATGTGAGAGTTGGACTGTGAAGAAGGCTGAGTGCCAAAGAATTGATGCTTTTGAACTGTGGTGTTGGAGAAGAGTCTTGAGAGTCCCTTGGACTGCAAGGAGATCAAACCAGTCCATTCTGAAGGAGATCAGCCCTGGGATTTCTTTGGAAGGAATGATGCTAAAGCTGAAACTCCAGTACTTTGGCCACCTCATGCGAAGAGTTGACTCATTGGAAAAGACTCTGATGCTGGGAGGGATTGGGGGCAGGAGGAGAAGGGGATGACAGAGGATGAGATGGCTGGATGGCATCGCTGACTCGATGGACGTGAGTCTGAGTGAACTCTGGGAGTTGGTGATGGACAGGGAGGCCTGGCGTGCTGCGATTCATGGGGTCGCAAAGAGTCGGACACGACTGAGCGACTAATCTGATCTGATCTCTGATGTTCATATAACAGAATATCATTTGGCAATAAAAAGGAACTAAGTGTTGTTATACGATAAAGACAAATGCTAAATTAAAGAAGTCAGTTATAAAAGGCCAAATATTGTATGATAACATTTGTATGAAATACCCAGAACAGGCACATCTGTAGAGGCAGAAAATAAATTAGTGGTTGCCTAAGGCTGGTGGGAGAAAGAGATGCTAATGTTTCCTTCTGAACATGAAAATGCTCAGATGAAAATGTCCTGAAGTTAAACACCAGTGATATGCTTATAACACTGTAAATATACCTAAAAGCATTGAACCAGACACTTTCAAAGAATGAACTTTATGGCATGTATATTATATATCAATAGATATGTTAGAAAAAAAAGATGACTGCATACCCTATGTTAAAGTATCCAGTGCTATGTCTGTCTATAAGACTAGTCCCTCATCCTCTCCACTTGGAGTGTCACGACTCCTGTTAGCAGCGTCCACACACATAACCTGACAAGGTCCTTCTCACTCACGTATCCTCCTGTGGCTGACACACACACCTCCACAAGAGGACACAGAATTTCACAAGAGCAGTGGAGTTGAGCAGTGAGAATGGAGAAATCACCAAGTACAACAGAATCTGGGTGGGAGGCAGAGGTGTTTGGAACGTTCTGCACCCAGGTAAGAGGGCATGATGGGGCAAGATTGAAATACAAGTAGTGTAAAGGAAACTGCTTAAACATTGAGGAGAACCACTGATTTACAGAGCAAAACCATCAAGGATATCGCCTGGTGTCCTTCTGGGGTGGTAAGAAAAAGAAGCAACAGGAAATCAGACTTAAAAGAATTAACAGGGCCTCCTCTGGTGGCCCAGTGGTTAAGACTCTGTGATTCCATTGCGTGGGGCATGGGTTCATCCCTGACTGGTAAACTAAGATTCCATGTGGCATATGGCATAGTCAACCCTGTGTACGAGACAGCAAAAGAGACACTGATGTATAGAACAGTCTTATGGACTCTGTGGGAGAGGGAGAGGGTGGGAAGATTTGGGAGAATGGCATTGAAACATGTAAAATATCATGTATGAAACGAGTCGCCAGTCCAGGCTCGATGCACGATACTGGATGCTTGGGGCTAGTGCCCTGGGACGACCCAGAGGGATGGTATGGGGAGGGAGGAGGGAGGAGGGTTCAGGGTGGGGAACACATGTATACCTGTGGCGGATTCATTTTGATATTTGGCAAAACGAATACAATTATGTAAAGTTTAAAAATAAAATAAAAATTTAAAAAAAAAGTAAAAATTAAAAAAACAAAACAACAACAACCAACTGCAGTAACTTGAACTCTGGGGGGATATATCATAAAGAATTTCAGGAAAAAAGCAATCAGAAATTCTTTTGCAGAAAAAAAAAAAGAACTTCAATAAAAAGCAAGACTGTCATCAAATAATTTCTGGGTAAGGATTAGAGGGAAGGTTTAGGGAAAGTACACATGCAAGAATTAAAGTAGTGGATCATGATTTTCTAGGTTTTAGGTTTACTTGAATATTTCTTCATAGCCCTAAATAATTATCTTAAGCCAACTGTGTTCCGAATTTGTGTTAATTCAGCATCTTTTATTTCCTGTCTGATAAGTTGTGTGCATTAGGTTGTATATATTAACATTAATGTAAGAAATGAGTAATTTACTATCTCTGAAAGAAGTCAACAGCCTCCAAATTACTTGTGGAAGTTGTGTTTACAATAGCAAATACCTGTGTTAATTTCATTTCACAAGAAACACAATAGCATTCTCCTTCAGGGAGCATCTTCCGATGAAGTGAATAATAAGCGCTCATCATTTATTCCTTGTCTCTCTGATGTGCCAGCAAGTCTGTGTTCCTTTCAATTAATATTCTGCTTCTCATATAAAAGCTGTTTGGCAGTAAATGTGATATTTTTGAAGAACAGTAAAATTAGGTGAAATAATGGATGCAAAATTTGGACAAAGCTTAGGATAAAAAGACTATTCATAATGTTTTTCAAATGACTATATTCAGTTCTATCCAACTCAACCTACAAATACTAAATATCAACGATGTGTCCCAAACTGCCCTCAGTTTCACAGAATTCATTATCTTGCTGAGAAGAAAACTTACGCAGGATGATATAAAAAACAACACAAAACAAAAACAAGGTTATGCCATAAAGACATGCTGTAAAGCTTTACAAAATTCCTCCTTTAGGACTTCCCTGATGGCTCAGTGGTAAAGAAACCACCTGCTAATGCAGAAGACATGGGTTTGATCCCTGATCCGGGAAGATCCCACATGCCGCAGGGCAACTAAGCCCATGAGCCACAACTACTGAGCCCACACCCCAGACCCTGGGAGCAGAAACGACTGAGCCTGCACACCCTAGAGCCTGTGCTCCACAAGAAAAGCCACCGCAGTGACAAGCCCGCGCACTGCAACTAGAGAGCAGCCGCCGCTCTGCAACAAGAGAAGCCTGTGCAGCAACAAAGACCAATACAGACAAAGATAAATAAATAAAATTTCGAAAAAGAAATACATTCAGAAAAGTTCCTCCCTTTAGAACAGCCATTGTGTTCAGTTGTGCAGTGCATGTTCTATTCCAGTCTTTGAGGGGCACCATTCACATGGTAGATATCGTAGATTTGTAATTTATTACATTTTTTTGAAGAGGAAAGCAAAAAGTGTCTTGAGAAAGGATGGGGCTTTTCTTCTAAACTAGCACACAGATGCTACAAGAGCTAGAGGCAGCTTTAGCAAAGTCATTCAGTGCAGGCAAGATGATGGATTTTTTTATATATATACTGTGAAAGTGAAAGTCACTCAGTCAACTAGTCAACTCCATGGACTGTACAGTCCATGGAATTCTCCAGGCCAGAATACTGGAGTGGGTAGCCTATTCCATCTCCAGTGGATCTTCCCGACCCAGGAACCGAACCAGGGTCTCCTACATTACAGGCAGATTCTTTACCAACTGAGCTGTGAGGGAACCCTATATATATATATATATATATATATATATATATATATATATATATATCTATCTATCTCTGAGAATTACCCCCATGAGAATTGGAGCAACTGGTTTATGGATGATTACATTATTCAAATCATTATGAGTAAAGGTGGGAAATGTGCTCATTGTAAGCAAAATAGAGAGCGGACTCCTATCTGAAACATTCATTAACTTTTACATTTCCCAACTTGAGGATGTTTAATGATACATTGATAAAGACTTTCTAGCATGCACTTTCAGTGTTATTTACTGAGTTTTGGTTTTGTTTTCAGAACAGTTTTAATCTATTAATAATAACTGCAAAGAAGCAAGATCATGCATAGATGACCAAAATATCACTTTAACATAATTTAAGTCATTTACATGTTAAAGAACATGTTCATTTAAAATAGTACTTTCTATCATAGCTTCCGGATTTTTATTTCAAATTCTGATTGTATGCTCTTTAAAGTGCAAACATCAGCTGAGGAATCAAACCTGTATTTTGAGTGCTAAGGATAATACAAAAAGAAGTACTTAATGTCTCTTTGTTTTCTTTCTCTCAAGAGAAAAAGAAGTCTTCCATTTGAATACAGGCTAAATTGTAGTGACAGTTAAAAAATTAAGAAAAGATTGGGAATTGCAGTTAAAAGAATGAAACGTATCATCTTGGATTTGGAGGACTGAATTGTTAATTTGGCAACCTCTTTTTCTGTAAGTTGTTAAAATGGTTAAAAATGAATATGAGAGACCAAAATTCTATCTTGTGTTGGAATGCAACCAGGATTCTATATATTTTGTCTAGAGATAATTGCTCTCTTCTTTCATTTTCAACCAAAAAAGAGATAACGTTATGCTGACAAGACACTCATGAGGAGAAAAGAAAAAAAAAACAGTGCCTATATTTATATACGTCTTTATCATACATATCAATCTTATCCTTTATCATCAAGCAAGTTTTTAGTTTTTAAATTTTTTTTGAAAATTATTTATTTCTTTTTTGACCGTGCTGGGTCTGTGGCTCAGCTGGGAAAGAATCTGCCTGCAATGCGGGAGATCTGGGTTCAATCCCTGGGTTGGGAAGATCGCCTGGAGAAGGGAAAGGCTACCCACTCCAGTATTCTGGCCTGGAGAATTCCATGGACTGTATAGTCCACGGGGTCGCAAAGAGTCGGACATGACTGAGCGACTTTCACTTCCCTTCCCTTCACACTGGGTCTTGGATGCTGTGGGTGGGCCTTCTCTAGCTGTGGTGAGCAGGGGCTACTCTCTAATTGTGGTGTGCAGGCTTCTCATTGCAGTGGCTTCTCTCGCTGTGGAGCACAGGCTCTAGAGCGCAAGCAGGCTTCAGTGGTTGCAGTTCACAGGCTTAGTTGCCCCATGGCACGTGGAATCTTCCCACACCGGGGATTGAACCATGTCTCCTTCACTGGTAGGCAGACTCTTACCCACTGGACCACCAGGGAAGTCCTTTAAATGAAATTCTATGGCCTAAATCTTGAGATTGTTCCTAATCTTCTAGTAGGTTGGGAGACTTATGGCTAAGAGCCTAAAATTTTGAGCAGATTCTGCTGGTATTTTTTACATAATATTTATATGACCAGATCAACTTGATTTTCAAGTTTCCAATTAGGGTGAAAAATAATCCATCTGTTCCAATTCTCAGAAGTGAAACTGGGCAAAAACAGTGGATTCACCATTCTTATAATTAAATGACCCAAGTGTATAACTGATTTACAAATGTAATTGACAGCTGAGGTCTCAGTTGTTCTAATTGAATAGTTACACCATTACTTGGATGGGCCGATTGGCAATAGCAACAGAGTACTCTGACTGGTGACAGTTGCTTTATGGCTCTGGAGTGTATCCTTGGCTGGTATCCCAGTGGTTATTGCTTCCCACTAAGAAGGCCAACAAAACTAGTCTTGTCAGGTTCAGAGATAAAGCTGCCATTGCTAGCACCTTTCAACTGCCCTTTAATAGAGGCAGATCTGTTACCACTGCTGGAAACAGAACTCCAAAAGAGTGCCTTAGCAGTGAAGGCTGCGAAGGGGGTGGGATAGCCTTTTATCTTCCTCATGGGATAGCCACCACTCTGCTAGGACATATATGACACAAGGAGACAGAGAAAAGTCCTTTTTATTCTGGACGGAGGAGCCTGGCGGACTACAGTCCATGGGGTCACAGGGAGAAAGATATGACTGAGTGACTGACACTTTTACCATTTCTCTGTATACTTGTTGGTAAGCAATGGAACTTCTCTATTCCTTGATTTCTCTTTTGTATGATGGAAATTATATGAGCTGTGAAGAGTGATGGAGGGGACTTCCCTGGTGATCTAGTGGTTAAGAATCCATCTTTCAATGCAGGGGAATGGGTTTGATCCCTGGTCGGGGAACTAAGATCCCACATGTCTTGGAGGAACTAAGCCTATGCGCTGTAACTGCTGAGCCTGCACGCTGCGACTAGAGAATCCATGAACTGCAAGGAAAGACCCCTCATGACTCAGTGAAGAGCCCGCATGCCACAACTAAGACCCAATGCAGCCAAATAAATACATAAATTTACAAAAAATGAAAAGAATGATGGAAAGATTAATTAGCTTAACCAGGCAGCATTTTTAATTCCTTGCAAGTGTTACTTAAAACTGGCTGTAACTCAGTCAACTAAAAGGGTTTATTTGGTCCCCATAGTATACAGACTACAATAGAGTTCTAAGTATTTCTGGGATTTATAAATGAAGTAGAAGACAAATTTCTATTCTCAAGGAATTGTCATAGTTCAGGTGAGATAGGACCAACCCCAGTGAACAATGGTAAGCAAACTAATGAAAATACAACTAACTGCAGCCACTAGCTAGGACTCTGATGTTCCTCCAATGGCTCCATGAACCAGATTCAGAGGTGATGAACAGGAAGGTCTGCTAGACTCAAGGAAGGAAAACTAGGTTTATAAAATGGATTCACTCTTGAGAGTTTAATTATTTTGGGAAACCCTTTAGCATAATCTTATGCTGCTGTGTAATTTTGTCTGAAAGGCTTGATTACAGTGAACAAACAAATTTTGATTACACTGAGAAAACAAATTTTGATCACAAAAAAATGCCAGATTCAATCTCATATAGACATGTGTCATCACTAAAATGATCCATTTTATTTACATACAACCTCCTCTCAAGAAAATAAAGCACAAATGTACATAAATGATAGTTTAAATGCACAGTTTGGGGAGACTGACTCATTAATAATGCTATTAACAAATACTAACGTAGCAGACAGGGACTTCCCTGGAGGTCCAGTGGCTAATACTCCCAATGCAGGGGGCCCAGGTTTGATCCCTGGTCAGGGAACTAGATTCTACATGCTGCAACTGAGTTTGCATGCTGTAACTAAAACAAAACAAAACAAAAACAAAAAACTCATATGATGCAACTAAGACCCAGCACAGCCAAGTAAATAAATAATAAAGGAGCAAATGGCAATATACACATTGCATGTGGTACTGAACTTGGAAGATTAATAACAGCCCATTTTCCTCATTTGCAGCTGAAGAAATTATATTAAATTAGAGACGACACAGAAAAACAGCAGAAAGTAGCTAAGCAACACTTTCAAACTTCAAAGGAGAAAAGCCCTAAATTTAGCTTTTAAACGTATATTCATCAGCACAGCTAAAAAAAAAAAAGTCTTCCAAAACTGATTTGCAGCATCTTTTAAAATAAAAGCCCAGAGCAGGTTGTAACGTCTAGGTGAAATTCTTATTCAATGTGTTGTGAAGCTGCAAGCCACCTCTACTGCTATGTGCCTTTCTGGATTATCCACTCCATTAATCTCTATCAGAGTGTCCCATTTTCTCCCAGAAAATTTGCTTAATAATCTGGATTGTGCTTATGTAGTTGTGTTCACTTTGGGATCATCATTGCAATCTGCTGTGTAATTCAACTTAAAAGAAAACAAGCCTTATTTGAGACACTTTCATAAATCATTACCATACTTGATTTATCTAATAACCAGGTCTCTGTCTTTTCAATGCTTAAATGTGCTAAGCTATGCCTGTGTACCTTTACAGAAAATTGTTAATACCCTTGTCATCCACTGCTTGGAAAATTTCTAGTTGACTTGTGCTCTTTCTCTCTTCCATGTGAAACCTTAATTTTCTGGCTTGCCATCTGCTTTGTAATTCTCCTCCACTAAGATAGTGTAGACAGTGAGAAGCTCTTAAAAAAAAAAAAAAAAAAGAGTCCTGATATGAAGTGATTGCCAATTTCTGGGGGGTAAATACTCTCAATTTCAAAATCTCACAAGGTTTAACATCCATCTCACAAAATTCTTGAATATTTTAATAGTAGACACTCATGAACCAACAAGAATCAGCTCCAGCAACAATGGTGAGCAGTAAGGTCATTGCTAGTTTTGCACTGACTCGGAACAGCATTTTCATGAACTTCGAGCTCACTCACATCACCACAAAGTTCCTCCAGCTGTGGGCATACACAATCATAACATGTTTCAGTGTGGAATCAATGATGGGTGAAAATTGCTCCCTCTGTGCATCCCTGCAGAGTGAAAGCTAAATAAGCCAATTTCCTGAATTACTTAGAACCGAGTATTTATTGCATCACAAACAGATATTTCCCACTTGTCAGAAAATGTAATAGAGCCAAGACACCAATTGCTGTTTGTTTTCTGCCACAAGTGCAGACTAAACGGAATGGATATTCAATAAACTGTGTTAAACTGAAGGATGCGTTTTCAAAATGGTAAGGGCGGTAAATGAACAGGCAACATAAATGTCAGAGGGAATTATGGGTATGAACACCTTCTTTCTGCTACTGTATAAACCAGCCCCTGTTACAAATGTTCAGTGGCATAATGACTACATAGATGAGTTTTGCTCTCGGAAGTTCAAACACAGAAAGGCAACTGACATTTTCAACGTCAACAATTTGGAGGGCAATATTTTTCCTGATTTATGAGAATACCTATTATTTCAGCATGAATTGACCCGAAAAAAACCCAGCCAGAATAAAAGGTAAAAGACATGAAACGGTGAGAAAAATCCTTTTTAAAAACACTGATTCTACTGAAAAGGAAAATCTAGGACTCCTCTATTGTAATTAAATGAAGAGGAAGGTGGAGAAAAGGGATACGATGAAAATTCTCTCCCCCAATCATTCTGACTTCAAATCTTCTGGGGCCAAAAGACATGACTATAAACTGAGTGCTAGCCCCTCTGGCTTCTTCTTTCCTCTGTTTCCTGCTCCAGCTGCAATGGCATTTGAGACTGAAATTAGACCATCACCTCTATCACTTCCTTCTCTATCCAACTTTGGGTTTCCTAAGAAGTCATGCAATTATTAGAAAGACCTTAGAAGAGGAGCTGGTACAAGCATGGGATTATTTCAACGGTTGCACCTATCTGACTCTGGATCACATGTTTTTGGGGGAGAACTGGCCTTGCTGTATGTCTGGATATTCATCCACACATCTGTCTTTCTGGTGTTGGAGACCACTACAAGCCATGGTGACAGAGGAGTGGACAGCATTGCACAACTCTCACTGTGCCTCGCTTGTGATCTTTCTCTTTATGTGTGCCTGGGCTACTCTTACCCCTCACACCTATCCTTTCCCTACTGCTCAGCTCACTTCCTCTTTGGCAGCAGTGTGTTGTGAGAGTAGACTTTCTGATTACAATTTTCCTGTTGTGATGGATTCCTGTAACAGTGGTGTGAAGACCATCAAGTTATAACCTTTTTGCCATTCTCAGGACCCAAGCCAAATGCCGTGCTTATCAGTATATCAGAATGAAAACGAGTGTCACAGTTTGGAATCTGCAGGAAGCAGTGTCCGAGACAGAGTTTAATGTTCAGGGTGTGCCCTCAAGATCACACTGGTGGGAAGGAGGGGAGAAAGTGGGATCTGGTGGAGGGAGAAGTTTGAGCTGTGACACAAGCTTGATAGCCGCAGCCACAAGGAGTTCTGGAGCAGAAATGACTCAGCAGAATTGTTCCACTTTGGGTGCAAATGGTTGGTCCTTTAATATCTCTCCTCCAGTCTTCATTAGCTGTGAGTCTTCCTGAGAAGGACATGCCTTTGATGAGGCGGCCCGCTGTAGCTGATGCGCTCCCAAAAGGACGGTAAGCTGGGAGCTGTTCCACTGAAACTCTCACCGCAGCTGGGGTAGTAAGTCCCTCCGCGAAGAGGGGTTTGAGCACCACATCTCCATGGGCACCACTACATATCTCTTAACCCTGAAAAATACTTATCA
This sequence comes from Bubalus kerabau, assembly GCF_029407905.1. Taxonomy (NCBI): domain Eukaryota; kingdom Metazoa; phylum Chordata; class Mammalia; order Artiodactyla; family Bovidae; genus Bubalus; species Bubalus kerabau. Next base: position 17,266,770 of record NC_073643.1, read on the forward strand.
TCATTCACACAGCAGATAGCCTTTATAAAGAGCATGACAGGCTACCTAGTATAAGTAGGTAGTATTAGCAAGTAGGTCACTTATATGTGGAATCTAAAGTGAACTTATTTACAAATCAGAAACAGATTCCCAAAGAAAACAAATTTATGGTTACTAACAGGGGAAGGGGTGCATAAGGGACAAATCAGGAGCTGGGATCAACAAAAAGAAACTACTATATATAAAAAATAGATAACCAACAAGGTCTAGCTGTAGAGCACAGGGAACTATATTCAATATCCTGTAATAAACAATATGGGAAAGAATATGAAAAAGAATATATATTCTGTTCACCAGAAACTAACACAACATTGTAACTATACTTCAATTTAAAAAAGAAAAAAATAGTTAAAGGAAAAAAAGAGACTACCAAGTAATACATTAAAAACCATTGGTTTAAAAAAAAAAAAAATTGGTGATTTCAACAAGTGGTGCTGGGACAACTGGATATCCATAGGAAACAAACGCAAAAACCGTTCACCCAAACTTCTCACTTTATACAAATATTAACTCAAAATGGATCATGGACTTAAATAAAACATGACGAAACCATATGACTTTTAGAAAAAGACAAAGGAGAAAATTTTAAAGATCATAGGTTAGGCAAATAATACTTAAACAACACCAAAAGAATAAGCCATAAAACAAATCAATACATTAGATTTCATTAAATTAAAAAAATGTTTTCTCTGCAAAAGCCCATGTGAAAAGGATAAGAAGACAAGCTGCATGTAGGAGAAAATTTTTGCAAACCACGTATCTGACAAAGGATTAACAGCTAGAGAATATTAAAAATTCTCAAAAGTCAAGTTAAAATGGGCAAAAGATACAAATGAATAGACATTTCATTGAAAAGAATATACATATGTGTATAAATAAGCATGTGAAAAGATGCTCAAAATCACTAGTTATCAGGGAAATGCAAATGAAAACCACAACGGGACATCATTACTGGTCTACTGGATAGCTAAAACCAAAAAAAACAGAACACCAAATATTGGTGAGGATGTGGAGAAAGTAAATCAATTACATTTTGTTGTTGGGAAAAGAAAATGGTACATCTAATCTGGAAAACAGTTAGCAGTTTCTTTTAAAAAAAAAGAAATATGCAACTATCATGTGACCAGCAATTACACTCCTGGGCATTTATTCCAGAAAAATGAAAACTTAGGTTTCTGCAAACATCTGCACACAAATGTCTATAGCAGCTTTATTTGTATAATAATATCAAAAAAAGAAAAAGAGAGAGAGAGAGAAAACAACCCAGATGTCTTTCAATACATGGCTGATTAAACTGTGGTGCATCCAACCATGGAAAACTACTCAGCTATAAAAAGAATTAACTATTATGTTCATTCAATGACAATTAAGAATTATCATAAGAATTGTCCAGGGAGTTATTCTATAAAAAAAAAAGTCAACATCAAAAGGTTACACATGGTATGATTCCATTTATATAGCTGAGGGTGGGTGGGTCTGGCCTTTCTCATGTGCACATGTGTGTGTTTGTGTGTGTGTCGTCACTTCAGTCGTGTCCAACTCTTTGCAACCCTATGGACTGTATAGCCCGCCAGGCTCCTCTGTCCATGGGATTCTTCGGGCAAGAATACTGGAGTGGGTTGCCATGCCCTCCAACAGGGGATCTTTCTGACTCAGGGATCAAACCCGCGTCTATTACGTCTCCTGCATTGGCAGGCATGTTCTTTGTTGTTGTTCAGTCGCTAAGTCAGAAAATAAAAATCTGTCTTTGTGACCCCAAGGACTGCAATACACCAGGCTTCCCTGTCCTTCACTATCTCCCAGAGTTTGCTCAAACTCATGTCCATTGAGTTGATGATGCTATCCAACCATCTCATCCTCTGTTGCCCACTTCTCCTGCCCTCAATTTTTCCCAGAATCAGGGTCTTTTCCAGTGAGTTGGCTCTTTGCATCAGGTAGCCAAAGTACTGGAGCTTCAGCATCAGTCCTTCCAATGAATATTCAGGATTGATCTGCATTAGGATCAGCTGGTCTGATCTCCTTGCAGTCCAAGGGACTTTCAAAAGTCTTCTCCAGCACCACAATTCAAAAGCATTGATTTTTCAGGGCTCAGACTTCTTTATGGTCCAATGCTCACATCTGTACATGACTACTGGAAAAACCATAGCTTTGACTATATGGACTTTTGCTGACAGTGTGATATTTCTGCTTTTAAATATGCTGTCTAGGTTTGTCATAGCCTTTCCTTCCAAGGAGCAAACGTCTTTTAATTTCATGGCTGCAGTTACCATCCACAGTGATTTTGGAACCCAAGAAAATAAAAATCTGTCACTGCTTCCACTTTTCCCCCATCTTTTTGCCATGAAGTGATGGGACCGGATGCCATAAGCTTAGTTTTTTGAATGTTGAGTTTTAAGCTAGCTTTTTTCACTTTCTCCTTTCACTCTCATCAAGAGGCTTTTTAGTTTCTTTTTGCTTTCTGCTTTAGAATGGGATCATCTTCATATCTGGAGTTGGTGATATTTCTCCTGGCAATCTTGATTCCAGCTCGTGACTCATTTGAAATGCCTGGCATTTCGCATGATGTATTCTGCACATAAGTTAAATAAGCAGGGTGACATTATACAGCCTTGACATACTCCTTTCCCAATTTTGAACCAGTTGGTTGTTCCATGTCTGGTTCTACCTGTTGCTTCTTGACCTGCATACAGGTTTCTCAGGAGACAGGTAAGGTGGTCTGGTATTTCCATCTCTTTGTAGTGATTCACAGTCAAGGGCTTTAGCGTAGTCAATGAAGCAGATGTTTTCCTGGAATTCCCTTGTTTTCTTTATGATCCAATGAATGTTGGCAATTTCATCTCTGGTTCCTCTGACTTTTCTAAACCCAGCTTGTACTGCTCAGTTCATGTACTGCTAAAGCCTATTTGAAGGATATTGAGCATAACCTTGCCAGTATGCGAAATGAGTGTAATTGTGCAGCAGTTTGAACGTTCTTTAGCACTGCCTTTCTTAAAGACTGGAATGAAAACTGATCTTTTCCCAATCCTGTAGCCACTGCTGAGTTTTATAAATTTGCTGACATACTGAGCACAGTACTTTAACAGCATCATCTTTTAGGATTTGAAATGGCTCAGCTGGAATTCTATAACCTCCACTAGCTTTGTCTGTAGTAATGCTTCATAAGGCCCACTTGACATCACACTCCAGGATGTCAGGCTCCAGGTTAGTGACCACACCATCGTGGTTAATCCAGGTTATTAAGACTTTTTAATATAGTTCTTCTGTGTATTCCTGACCTTTTCTTAATCTCTTCTGCTTCTGTTAGGTCCCTCCCATTTCTGTCCTTTATTGTGCCCATCCTTTTAGGAAATGTTCCCTCAATAGCTTCAATTTTCTTGAAGGGATTTCTAGTCTTTCCCATTCTATTGTTTTCCTCTATTTTTCTTTGCATTGTTCACTTAAGAAAGCCTTCTCATCCCTCCTTGCTATTTTTTGGAACTCTGCATTCAGTTAGGTATATCTTTCCCTTTCTACCTTGCCTTTCACTTCTCTTCTTTTCTCAGCTACTTGTACAGCCTCCTCAGATAACCACTTTGCTGTCTTCCTTTTTTTTTCCCTTTGGGATGGTTTTGGTCACCACCTCCTGTGCAACATTACAAACCTCTATTTATAGTTCTTCAGGTACTCTGTCTACCAGATCTGAAAGTGTGGAAGTGAAAGTTGCTCAGTCATGTCCAACTCTTTGTGACCCCCAGGAGCCTGCGTGGCTCCTCCTCCTGTCCATGGAATTCTCCAGGCCAGAATACTGGGGTGGGTAACCATTCCCTTCTCCAGGGGATCTTCCTAACTCAGAGATTGAACCCAGGTCTCCCGCATTGCAGACAGATTCTTTACCATCTGAACCACCAGGGAAGCCCCAGATACTGGAGTGGGTAGCCTATCCCTTCTCTAGCAGATCTTCCCAACCCAGGAATCAAACTGGGGTCTCCTGCATTACAGGCAGATTCTTTACCAGCTCAGCTACCAGGGAAGCTCCTGAGCTACCAGGGAAGCCAGATCTAATCCCTTAAATCTATCCATCATTTTCACTGTATAATCACAAGGGATTTGATTTAGGTCATCTCTGAATGGCCAAGCACTTTTCCCTACTTTCAATACGAGTCAGAATTTTGCAATAAGGAGCTCATGATCCGAACTACCGTCAGCTCCAGGTCTTGTTTTTGCTGACTCTATAGAGCTTATCCATCTTCAGTAGCAAAGAATATAATCAACATGATTTTGGTATTGACCATCTGGTGAGGTCCATGTGTAGAGTTGTCTCTAGTGTTATTGGAAGAGGGTGTTTGCTATGACCAGTATGTTCTCTTGACAAATCTCTGGTAACCTCTGCACACTTTATTTTGTACTCTAAGGCCAAACTTGCCTGTTACTCCAGGTATCTCCTGACTTCCTACTTTTGCATTCCAATCTTCTAAGATGAAAAGGACATCTTTTTTTTGGTGTCAGTTCTAGAAGGTCTTGTAAGTCGTCATAGAACTGGTCAACTTCAGCTTCTTCAGTATTAGTGGCACAGACTTGGATTACTGTGATGTTGAATGATTTGTCTTGGAAGCAAACCAAGGTCATTCTGTTGTTTTTGAGATTGCACCTAAGTATTGCATTTCAGATTCTTGTTGACTGTGAGGGCTACTCCATTTCTTCTAAGGGATTTTTGCCCACAGCAGTAGACATAATGGTCATCTGAATTAAATTTGCATATCCCCATCCATTTTAGTTCACTGATTCCTAAAATGTCGATGTTCACTCTTGCCATCTCCAGCTTAACAACATCCAATTTACCTCAATTCATGGACTTAATATTCCAGGTTCCTATGCAATATTTTTCCTACAGCATTGGACTTTACTTTCACCACCACACATATCCACAACTGAGCATCATTTCTGCTTTGGCCCAGACTCCTCATTCTTTCTGGAGCTATTAGTAATTGCCCATTGCTATTCCCCAGTAGCATATTGGAAACTTCTGACCTGAGGGGGGGTGGGCGCTCATGTTCTGGTGTCGTATCTTTTTGCCTTTCCATACTGTTCATGGGGTTCTCGTGGCAAGAAAACTGGAATGGTTTGCCATTCCCTCCTCCAGTGGACCACATTTCATCAGAACTCTTCACTGTGACTTGTCCGTCTTTGGTGACCCTGCGTGGCATGGCTCATAGCTTCATTGAGTTACGGAAGCTCCTTCACCACAACAAGGTTATGATCCATGAAGGGCTCTCCCAACATAATATCTGCTTAGTCAAAGTAACTGGTGAGAAGGTCACCAGAAAGAAGTGGATTTGGAAATAGGGCAACAGGTTGGCCTGGAACTCTTGTGGGATGAGCTCTCAGATCACCATCAAAGTACAGGGAGGTAATGATTGGAGAAGTTCTGGCCCAAGCATTGCCTGAGGTTGGTGTAGGAAGGACTGCCCAGCTATAGATTGCATCAACAGATTTTGTGCCTCCCAAGAAGACACAGTCCAGGAACTCCGGGGTGGTGTGGAATTAAAAATGGAGCAGCAGGATTCCTCCACTACAAGCAGCACCCAGAGGCCAGGTAGATGGCTAATTCCAGCTTGGATGTGTTGCCATGGTCACGGCCTGCTCCACCACCAGCAGAAGCAAGGTGATGCTACCCCCAGAGTGGGGGAAGATCACGAAATCCCACAGCTCTAGCACTGCTGTATCAGTTGCTGAATAGATTTAAGTATTGGATCAATGGTGATTTAATTTTTTTTTTACTGTGCAGCAGCCATAGGCATCTATGAGAGCAGGCTTCAGGTCCATAAAGTCTTGTGGGTGTACACTTGCCAGTTCAACTTTCTGAAGGTGCTGCAGGACTTGCTTTCATATTCTTAGGTTTGATACTGAACTCAGTACCACGGGACTGGGACTGTACTTCATGCAATAGAGTCCTCAATAACCAGTCTGGCCCTTACAGAAAGAGATGCCCTCTGTATAGATATGGTCTGATAGATGGAGATGTTAGAGAGTCAGTTTCTGCAAACACACTGCAAGTCTCTAGCAATACGCTGAATTCCTGGGACAGGGCTTTTATATGTTCTTCTCTTCCCTAACGTAGTTATCAATTGGATCAGATATAATAAAAATACTTATCAGTTATTGATATGCCCCAAAAGATAGTAAGTTGCCTTTTCCCCCCTCAATCACAGAGGACACCATCCCTATCCTCAAGGAGCTTCCAGTGTAGTTGGAAGAATATTCAATAATGTCCATTAAAAAGTCACAACAATTAGACAAGGCTGAGAATCTGAGTACCAGATGAGTGCCAGAAACTCTCTGGGCTGGGCGGCTTAGAGGAGAGAGAAAGAGGCTACAGAGAGAGTAGAATCAGGGAAGGAGAGCGAGGAACTGCATCTAAAATAAAGGGTAATATATTACAGTGTGTGCGCGATGCATGCTAAGTTGCTTCAGTCAGGTCCAGCTCTTTGTCACCCTATGGACTGTAGCCCGCCAGGCTCCCCTGTCCATGGGATTCTCCATGCAAGAATAGTGGGGTGGGTTGGCATCTCCTCCACCAGAGGATCCTCCTGACCCAGGGATCAAACCTGTGTCTCCTGGGTCTCCTGCATTGGCAGGTAGGTTCTTTACCACTAGGGCCACCTGGAAAGCCCAAAATATTAGAGTAGGTTCAATGAAGCGGGAGCCTTATTTCAATCCATTGTTTCTTAGTGCCTAGAAGAGAGTGGTGGGATGGCATCACAGACTCAATGGACATGAGTCTGAGCAAACTCCCAGAGATGGGTAAGGACAGGGAAGCCTGGAGTGCTGCAGTCCATGGGGTCGCAAAGGCTGAGACACCACTGAGTGACTGAACAAAACAACAAAGAACAGAGTGGGCACGTAGTGGGCAAATGGTAAATAGGAAAGAATGAGCAGTAGGCAGTGATAGCAATACAAACGCAGACAGTATCTGATGGCTAAAAGACTTGAAAGCAGGTCAAGAAATTTTGATATTTACATTCGTGATGTCCCCTCAAGAACTCTTAAGTATCTAAACGCTGACTCTTCTCACCCCTCCCTTGGGTACAGAGAGCGGGGATGGACGGGGGCTGCTGGTATTGGTCACTCCTGTAACTCCAGGGTCTGGACTAGTGCCCCGCATTATCAATGAATACCGACTGACTAAAAGGTCAGTCGCCCTCTCCCTCTGGCTACCCACCTGCGGGCAAGGGCCGGCCACAGGCCACTCCGCTCCTCCACCAAAGCATTTCCATTCGAGAATGCAACATTTACTGAATGCTAGCCGGGCTCTTTCTGGGCAAGTCGCGCCTCAGTCCCCAAGGTACTGCTAGGTACTAGTCCAGTGCCCAGCACCTGACACTCAAAATCAGCGGATGATGCATTAATACAGTCATTATTGAAGCTGGTTACCACCTAACGCTGCCGGACGAGTCTCACCGGATTCCTGCAGGTGGACGGTCCCGCCTAGCGCTCAGAGAAGCGCGCGTCAGACAAGATGACGCCTGCGTGGCTGGTGGGTGGGACGGCATGGCCCGGCACGCGCACGCGCGCTACCGCGCCGTCCTGTCCTGCAAGTGGGCGGGCGACGCATGCGCGGGCGGCGGCCTTAAGGCGGCCGCTGCCCCAAGCATCCCAGTCGGCCTGTCAGCCGGCTAGGAGGTACTGTCTGACAGTGGCGCGGCAGCCATGGCGGCAGAGGAGGATGGGGTGGACTCAGCGGACGCGAGCGAGAGGTCAGTCCAGCGGGGCCTGCGTCTGGCTCGGGCGCGCGGGCAGTGCTAAGGACTCTAACCTGCCCGGTCGTTCGGTTGTCCCTCCCCGGCGCGAATCCGCGCGGCGCGGGGAAGAGAAGCCTCTGGCCCCGCTCTGCCCTCAGCGGGCGCCCTTTCGGGTCTGAATGTGACCCTGGCTGCGCCAGGAGGCCGCTTGACCCCCACGCCGACGGGTCCCGCGGGGTCGTGTGAGCGGCTCCGCCGGGCGGCCGCGGGAGTGGCTGGCACCCAGCCCTGCTGAGGTCAGTTTTGCGGCAGAGACGGCTGCGGACCCCAGCCCTACCCCAGCTGGACCCACGGGCACTGAGCGGCGTCGCTGCACTTGACTCGAATCACGGGAAACGGCCGAGTCACTCTGTCCGCTTCCGAGCGCGGCTTCCGACCTCAGTTAAGCGCTGCGCTCGGCGCAGCCGGGAGCGAGGGTGAAAGTGCAGTCCGGCTGGGTGTCTCCGGAGCCTGAGGAAGGGGCGGCGCTTCCTCGGAACAGTGATGGACCGAGAGTCCAGGTTCACCCCAGAAGCCGCGGGTCGGAAGGGGCTGTCGGGGGGAGGCTGAACGCAGAGTAGGGGAAAGGGGCTGGGGGAGTGAGTCTAAGGCTTTAGTTTTCAGAAAATGTGTAATTTGCCCGATAGTTTACAGAAAGAAAGTTAACACGATATGGATAGCAAGTTCACTCAATGATCTTTCAAACAGAGATCTTCCTTTGCTTGCAAGTGTTCTGGTTTTACTGGAGAAATGTGTGTGTTTGCTCTTCAGAAGACACATGTGTAGAAACCTTTATGAAAGTGGGAGAAAGATGTCTAGTGGGAAGCTTTTCTAAAAAAATTTTATTCATTGAAGTACAAGTGATTTGCTATATTGTGTTCAGGTGTACATTAAAGTGATTCAGTGCAGGAAAAAACATATATATATATATATATATATATATATATTCTTTTCAGATTCTTTTCCATTATAGGTTATTACAAGGTATTGAAAATAGTTCCCTGTGCCGTACAGTAGGTTCTTGTTTATCTGTTTTATTTATAGTGGTGTGTATCTGTTAATCCTAAGCTCCTAATTTATCCCTCCTCCCTTTCCCTTTCGGTATTCATAAATTTGTATTCTATATTTGAATCTGTTTCTGTTTTGTAAATAAGTTCATTTTTATAATTTTTTTTTTTATTTCACATGTAAGGGATATCCTGTGATACCTGTCTTTGATTTTGTTCCGTTAGTATGGTGATCTCTAGGTCCATCCATGTTGCTGCAAATGACGATTTTTCATTCTTTTTTTAAGGTCAGTGTTCCCTTGTGTGTATGTGTGTGTATATATACACCACATTTTCTTTATTCATTCATCTGTTGATGGACATTTAGGTTACTTTCCTGTCTTCCAGGACTTATAAATAGTGCTACTGTGAATATTGAAGTGCATATATCTTTTGAAATTAGAGTTTTCATCTTTTCTAAATATATCCCCAAGAGTGGGATTGCTGGATCATATGTTGTTTTTAAGGAACCTCCATGCAGTTTTCCATAGTGGCTGCACCAGTTTACATTCCCATCAACAGTTAGGAGGGTTCCAATGAGAAACTTTTTGATATACAAATATATTGTTTATTTTATTGTTTTCTATCTGTAGTTTCGTGCACTTGGCAGTAGATGAAAAGCAGTTAATTAGTGGAAAAATTACATTGCTATGAACATTATTGTATTATTTCTCAAGGCCAGTCACTCAGATTGGAAAGTAAATAAACTTATATGCTAATCCCCCTATGTGTTTAATATTTTGACAACAGTTCTACTTCAGATCCTGGGAGAAGTTTGCGTTATGAAACATAACCTAAGTGATAGAGGATAATATAAAGTCCCATGATAGATGGGGTGTTTGGAAAGATGACAGAAGGGAAAAGTTGTGAAATACTAGAAACTAGGTTCTTCCCTTGACTTTTGTTTATATGAGTCACTCACTTCACTTCACAAGTCTGTTGTTTTGGTTTTTGATGAACTTACTTGTTGAGGAAAGGTGCCTAATGTCATGTGATCACAAGTAGGAACCTGTTAGCTTATCACCATCTAGTTCGTCACATTTTTGGCTCTGAGACTACTTTTATGGGGTCTCTTTGGCCTCCATGTTGTTGGGAGGCTTGTGAGTCCAGGGCACAACCAGGAAAGGAATTTGCAGTTTTGATTGACAGCAGGAGGTCCCTGTAGATAGACTGTAAACTATCCTTAGCAGCTGACCAGTCATAGGCCCTTGTTAGAGGCGGGCCTCTTTGGTGCTCTTGATGATACACTTGAGCAGTATCCAGTATATAAGCTGGTGTGGCCTTGTGAACTCTACTAATCAAGTACCTGCTTATGCTGGGTGTTCCATAATGTATTCATATTAAACCTTAAGGTTGAACTTATGTGCTAGGTATTACTGTACCCATTTTTCAGGTGCAACTGCAGCTGGGACTACAGCTGGCACTCCACCAGTGCGTAGTGGGAGTAGATAGGAGCTCCCTCGGTATCGGGATTTAGTCTAAGGAGCTTTCCCACATCTCTGCTTGCTTCTCACTGGGATTGGGCTTACTAGGATGTTTAGTTCTTATTTCCTTTGCTTCACTGATACTTTGTTATTTTTTTTTTTTTAATTGGTTAATCAGCAGTCCAACTGTCCCAAGAACAAAGTGGATTGTGAAAAAATTGAAGTCTTTGAATCAGGTTCCTTATTCTTAAGACATTTCAGGTTTAGATGGGGCAATGATATTAACAAAGGAAACAATTATAAAACAGTCATTTGAAGGCTTTTTGTTCTTCACTTGCTAAATCATGTCCAATTCTTTGCAGTCCTTTTAACTGTAGCCCCCCAGGTTCCTCTGTCCATGGAATTTCCCAGGCAGGAATACTGGAGTGAGTTGCCATTTCTTTCTCCAGGGGGTCTTCCGGACTCAGGGATCAAACCCACATATCCTGGTTTGCAGACGGATTCTTTACCACTGAGCCACACTGAGAAGCCACAAAGGCTTTTTGGATCATATGATTCTTATCCTTTCCTTCCTAGTGTAGACGGACATGCCTCGGAGCCATTTGGTTTTCAACATCTAATCCTTTTCAGTTGCAGTACAGTTGAGAAAGCAATACGTAACAAGAGTTAGATAGACATCTGTTAATTACTGCAAGGTTTGTCCCAGAGAATGTTTACGTATCAGTTGGGTTTAGAGGAAAGCTGTCATGGAATTGCCTGGTTGCAGCGTAGACCATAGACTAGCCAATTTGCTGTGGTGGTCTATAAAATTTCAAGAATTTTGCCAACAGTTGGCAACTTGAAATCAGTCATGGTGGTTGTACTTACATCATGGAAATCATCAAATAGTATCAATAAGGGATTTTTTCCCCCTTCCTCTCCAGTTGGGTTTACCCTTCTGGATTTTCATTAGAGTTTGATTGTGGTTTTTTGCCTTGGAGATAAGATAGAGAAATCCACTCTCCTATCTTTTAAAAGACTTCTCAGATCAGTGACCCCTCTCTGTTGCCATCTCCCCTTTCCAAATCCTTAACTCTTGACTTCTTAAAAATCACAGAACTCCTCAGTGTCACATTCCAGTGGACTTCTATTTTTCTTAATACTTACCTTTCTTGGGTCCTTTTTAGTGTTTGACACTAAAGATAGCTACTCCCTTTGGAGACTTTTATCAGACATTCTAATTCTTATGACATTTTGCTTCTTGTCTTACCTGAGACCAGTAGTTAATTTTGTTTTTTACCCCCATTCACTCTCTGAGATTCTGTCTCCATCTGTGTTTTCATTGTGTTGTTTACTCACAACTGCTTGAGCTATCCTGTCTGTAGGGAGGGCTCAGAACTCCTTAGGATGAAGCCTTCTTCAGTACTCTAGTGATGTTTCTAATTGCATATCAAATTGTGTATCTAATTGCATATCAAATTGTTTGCAACTGGTTTCTCAAATGAAACAAGTCCCAACCAGGATCTCATTTGCACCTCCTTCCCTTGAACTAAACCATACAAAAAGCTCAGTGCATCTCCTTGACTTCCTGTTTTTGTTAGGGTACTTAGGTATTACCAGATAATCACGATGGTGTGATCACTCACCTAGAGCCAGACATCCTGGAATGTGAAGTCAAGTGGGCCTTAGGAAGCATCACTACGAACAAAGCTAGTGGAGGTGATGGAGTTCCAGTTGAGCTATTTCAAATCCTAAAAGATGATGGTGTGAAAGTGCTGCATTCAATATGCCAGCATATTTAGAAAACTCAGCAGTGGCCACAGGACTGGAAAGGTCAGTTTTCATTCCAATCCCAAAGAAAGGCAATGCCAAAGAATGCTCAAAGTACCACACAATTGCACTCATCTCACACACTAGCAAAATAATGCCCAAAATTCTCCAAGCCAGGCTTCAGCAGTACGTGAACTGTGAAATTCCAGATGTTCAAGCTGGTTTTAGAAAAGGCAGAGGAACCAGAGATCAAATTGCCAACATCCTCTGGATCATCGAAAAAGCAAGAGAGTTCCAGAAAAACATCCATTTCTGCTTTATTGACTTTGCCAAAGCCTTTGACTGTGTGGATCACAACAAACTGTGGAAAACTTCAAGAGATAGAAATACCAGACTACCTGACCTGCCTCTTGAGAAATCTGTATGTAGGTCAGGAAGCAACAGGTAGAACTGGACATGGAACAACAGACTGGTTCCAAGTAGGAAAAGGAGTACGTGAAGTTTGTATATTGTGACATTGCTTATTTAACTTATATGCAGAGTACATCATGTGAAATGTCAGGCTAGATGAAGCAGAAGCTGGAATCAAGATTGCTGGGAGAAATATCAATAACCTCAGATAGGCAGATGACACCACCCTTATGGCAGAAAGTGAAGAGGAACTAAAGAGCCTCTTGGTGAAAGTGAAAGAGGAGAGTGAAAAAGTTGGCTTAAAGCTCAACATTCAGAAAGCTAAGATCATGGCACCTGGTCCCATCACTTCATGGCAAATAGATGGCGAAACAGTGGAAAGAGTGGCTGACTTTATTTTTTTGGGCTCCAAAATCACTACAGATGGTGACTGCAGCCATGAAATTAAGACACTTGCTCCTTGGAAGGAAAGTTATGACCAACCTAGACAGCATATTAAAAAGCAGAGACATGACTTGCCAACACAGGTCCATCTAGTCAAAGCTATGGCTTTTCCAGTGGTCACGTATGGATGTGAGAGTTGGACTATAAAGAAAGCTGAGCACCGAGGAATTGATGCTTTTGAACTGTGATGTTGGAGAAGACTCTTGAGAGTCCCATGGACTGCAAGGAGATCCAACCAGTCCATCCTTAAGGAGATCAGTCTTGAGTGTTCAATGGAAGAACTGATGTTGAAGCAAAACTCCAATACTTTGGCCACCTGATGCAAAGAGCTGACTGATTTGAAAAGACCCTGATGCTGGGAAGGATTGAAGGCAAGAGGAAAAGGGGATGACAGAGGATGAGATGGTTGGATGGCATCACCGACTCAATGGACATGAGTTTGTGTAAACTCCGGGAGTTGGTGATGGACAGGGAGGCTTTGTGTGCTGCAGTCCATGGGGTCACAAAGAGTTGGACATGACTGAGTGACTGAACTGAACTGAACTTAGGTATTTAGGTTCTTCTGGTCCTCCAGATTAAGAGATGTGGTACTGTCTTTTCACTCTCCATCCCTCACCTCCATTGATCCAAACACAGAATTTATTACCATGTCCAGTAGCCTCTAAGTCCAGCATCACCTTTCCAGCCCCGTTGTCACCTGGGGGCCCCTTGGTTCAGACTCTCATTACTCCCTTTTCTGAATTATTGCAGGTTTTAGGGACATGTTCTGTGCCTATGCTTTCCACATAACTTATGTCTTTTAGTTACTTTTACACCCCCAGGAGGCGCAGTCTTATATGTAGCACAGCCACCCACAGTAGAGGGCTTCCCAGGTGGCTCAGTGGTAAAGAATCCGCTGCCAGTGCAGAAGATGCAGGAAATGTGGGTTCGATTCCTGGATCGGGAAGATCCCCTGGAGAAGGAAATGGCAACTCACTCCAGTATTCTTGCCTGGAAAATTCCTTGGACAGAGGAGCCTGGAGGGCTACAGTCCATGGGGTGGCAAAGAGTCAGACACTGTGAGCACTCATGCAGTCAGTCGCACACACAGTGTGGTCTTATTATATGTCCTCAGCCTGACTTCCAAGCTCTTTGCAGGCAGTGAGGCTGCTAACTTTGGAGTCTTATTTCCTTCCTGTGTTCTGGGCTCAAGCCAAGCTGTGTCTTTCATTATTTCCTACACATGTTCCTTGCTTACCTCCCATTTTGCCATGAATTGGTTCAAGTTGACTTCTCTGACCCCAAACAGATGGTGATCTCCCTTCTTTTAAGATCCGTGGGTGTTTTCCTACACTTTCTTTATGGCGCCTCCATCATGTCCTGTAGTATCGTTTTTCTGCACTTGTTTTGTCAGATCATTGAAGACAAAGCTTTTATGTTACTCAAATGTCTGGTTGAGTCCAAAGGGGCTTTATAAATAGAAAATTTCAAAAAATTTTAAGAATTAAACATTTCAACTGTTTTAAATTTATGCTGACACAAACATTATGATAAAAAATGTCCTAGTACTTGATTATTCATTTTGCAGTTGATTTAAATTTTTTCATTCCAAAATATCAAAGTACATCAATAGATACTGTTATAAGAAATTCAAAGTTTAAATTTGACTAGGATGAGTTTGGGCAGTTAGAATCATAAACGTAAATTATCTCAGAGAATTGTGAATATGGTTCTTCTCCTCGACCTTGGATGAACCAACAGGGAACCATGCTTCACTGTTTAGCCTGTTCTCCAAAATGTCAGTTACAGACCAGCAAATGCAGATGTCATTCCTGTGACAGAGAACCTAACAAAAGATTTTAAAGTCCCATGGGTGGTACACTTAGTATAAACAACACTGACTAATACATTTCAGAATCAAATGTGCCTCTGAATGAGTCCTTAAAGTCTGTATTATTTATTATAGACATTCAGAAACATTTTATAGTTAGATTTTTGGTCTAATTGCATAGTTCTGTAATTTCTCACTCTTGATTGTGAATCATGAAATAATTGTCTAGAAAAGTGTTTTGTTTTTTTTTTTCTTAAAGTTTATTCAGTTTGAGACTAGGATCTTTAGTTTTTCATTTTCTTTATGTAGTGGATAAACTCATTTCAAAACTAACAACAAAATGTAACTTGGATTTATTAAGTAATGTAAAATCTAAAAGCTCCACGTGTAGCTTCTTAGTTATGTATGTTGGATGATGATGGATGTCTGGTTCCCCCAGAATGGCTTTCTTACTGTGTGCAAGAAGGTATGAAGCAATTGGGAGAAAAGATTGCCAGCACATGGAAAAAGTTATAGGTTAGGAAAATAACCTTAAAAATTGTACAAAAATATTTTTAAATAGAAAAAATGAAAAAAAAATAGTTACAGGTTAAAAAGTTAAAAGAATGCTAATTAATGTGTTGAAATATTAATATATTCAAGAGCCTATGTTGTCATTGATCTAATGGTTATGATAATTTGCCTTCCTAGTATCATTTATTTAAAATAAAGTGCCATGTTAATCACTTAAATTATGACTTGTGTGAGACATACTCTTTTTTTTTCTTCTTCTTCTTTTCCTGGGTAGGATTTAAGAAGTCATTTCCCAGGAAAAAAAGGTCTTCATTTGCCCAAGGGTTATCATTTTCAGTCTGGAAGTTTTCAGTCATTCACTGGTTAAGGAATTATTTCAGAGGAATACATATATTCATAACTCTAATCAGTTTGGATATTTATAATAAAAATAAAAACCTCATAGTTTCTCTAAATGAGGTAGATAGAATACTTGCTTAGAGTAGCTTATAGAGAGCAGTAATAAACATACTTTTCTTTCTTGATAGTACCAGTCAGGATAGGCCATTTTAAACAAACCTGTAATATAATGAAATTCTCTTTACTTGTAACCTAATTAGAAATGTTATTTAAGTAGCCAAAACTATGTGGAAACTGACCAGACTTCTGTATATTTTCTTCAGAATACTTTGGAACCTTTTTCACTGTTTCACAATATTTACAGTTTGTGCAATTCATATTTAGTAATACTATGGATAGTCAAATGCCTTAGAGAAGAAAACAGGAATTACTAGGAAACTTAAATGTTGATAGCCTAGGATACAAGTACAATGTTAATGCTATTTTTAAAAAAAGAGAGAGAGAGAAAGAGTACATAGAAAATTCAGGGGAACAGTTTCAGTTTTTTTTTTTAGAACTCGGGGTACTTAAAATCAGATTCTTGAGTTAACAAACTGTTCATAAGCACATCTTATTTGGCTTTCCTTAGAGTTGCCACCTTTGGTATAGTGTTTTAAAGCTTTTCTTACTCAGAAGTCTGCTCACTAAAAGTATTGTTTACATGTTACAGGTTGCAAAGCAAGTTTATTTAGTATTTTCTTTAGATGCTTTAGGGCTTGAGTCCTCAGCCTTCCTAATGAGGTTGGTTCTCAATAGATAAGTCAGTGTATGATAAAATCTTCCTGATGCCATAGATAGATAGAGTCCCTATCATGAATGTCTTATCTTTATATTACAGCTGACACTTCTCATCTCTTCTGAAGTCAGGGCCTCAGCAACGTATGATGGTGTTTACTGTTCATCTGCTTATTAGAGAAGTAAATTTTTGCTTTTCTGTGCATTTCCCAAGGTTCTGAGGAGGCAGCCCTGTATCTTGTCCACTGTGTCATGGCTGTGGTAAATTGGATTGCTCTTTTGGATTTTGTGCCCTCAGAAGTGTGGCTGGACACCTGACAGACTGCAGACTGTGTGCTTAGTCCCAGTCTCATCTTGCGCACAGTAAGCCGAGAAATGCAGAAAGAGCTCGGAATGGCATAGGAGATTTTGTGGAAGAGGCAAAGGGTTTCTTTGAAGATGAGGTCAATTTACCCCAAAGAGAGGAAGTGAGGTTGGATGGGCGTTCTAGAGAGTTGAATCATAGAGGTTGCCAGCTAAGGTGTGGGAACTCAGGAGCAAAAGCTTATAAACTGAAGGGAGGAAAAGGTAGACCCTTGCTGTCACTCTTTAAAAATGTGCTTTTGAGCCTATTATGCACTAACACTCAATCCTATAGAATAACTCTAAGAAAAAAATTAAGGCACTTTATATAAAACATTGTCATCTAGTTAAGGCAAAAACGGATTAGACAGAAACATGAGGGCCAAGGGAAGAGAGGTATCTTTACAGTTCCATTAACAGTGAAGATAAACTTTTACTGTATTTTGTTAAATATGTATTTTTCAGTTTAAATACACTTTAGAAAAACTCCACTTAAAAAAAATTATCTGCTTTGTTGAAAAAGCTGCTGTAAAAAACCTGGAGAGTTATTATTGGCCCCTCTTGTGGTTGAAGAGCCCTTGTTTTTAATGTAATGCAATAAAAAGCCTTGCAAACATAAAAACATGATTTTGCCCCTTTTCTTTGAGTTAAGGCAATCACTGGGAGGCAAAATGCATAGACAAGACAATCGTATTCCTTAAAAATTGGTTTTGTGATGACTGATGAATAGGTGAAGGTAGGCATGATTCCTGTATTAACGGCTGCCACACCACATTTTAAACTCTAGTGCCTTGTGCATAGTAGGCATTCAAAAACTGAAATTTTTCATGTATAATTTGAATACTGAAACAAAGATTGCATTTGTGTTTCCTCTGCCCCAATGTGTCTATGTTGTGAGGGGGAACAATAGTAGATTATAGTTCATTTTACTTGTATTTGTTGTTTTTGTTGTAGAAAGAAAGAAAGAAAGTGAAGTCACTCAGTCGTGTCTGACTCTTTGAGACCCCATGGACACCAGGCTCCTCTGTCCATGGGATTTTCTAGGCAAGAGTACTGGAGTGGGTTGCCATTTCCTTCTCCAGGGAACTTCCTGACCCAGGGATCGAACTCAGGTCTCCCCCATTGTAGACAGACGCTTTACCATCTGAGCCACCACTGGCCTCTGATTCTCTTAGGCCAAGAACTGTGCTGTTATTGAGGGATATTTGCTGAAAAAAATTAATGAAATTGAGTTGTGAGTAACTTCCTATTGGTACTAATTCATGTACTTGTGGCTAGACATAGGTGTTGATGACCATCTTGTCAAGAACTTTTTTTTTTAATTTTAAGCTCTGAAGAGCATGAGATTCTTTTAGTTGCCTGTTAAGCTGCAACTAAAAAACAATAGTTTTAGTTGCAGCTTATCAGGCAGTTGAATAAATTGAAAATTTCATTGCTGAAGACTTCAGTTGTTTTTCCTTTATAATTTGTCAGTCGTTTACATATTTGCAAATAATCTGATAGTAGTAATGCTTTCTGTTATCTTGATACCTTGATAATAAGTTATAGGTAGCATTTTTCAGAGTTGCCTAGAGGTCTTGCTGCTCCTAAACTGCTAAGTCACTTCAGTCGTGTCCGACTCTGTACGACCCCATAGACAGCAGCCCACCAAGCTCCTCCATCCATGGGATTTTCCAGGCAAGAGTACTGGAGTGGAGTGCCATTGCCTTCTCCGGCCTAGAGGTCTTACCTCCTGTTAATTCAGAAGCTTTGAAACCGGTTGCAGAGAATGTTAGATTGGAGCCTCATTTTAATATAGGCTGTTATGGATATTCTGTTCTATCCTTCTTTTTTATTACTGAGGCATAATTGACATATATCTTTGTATTTGTTTCAGGGGTATAACATAATGATTTGGTATTTTTATATATTGTGAAATGATCATCACAGTCCTAGTCTAGTTAACCATGCAAAGTTATAGAATTTTTTTCTTGTGATGACAACTTTTTTAGATTTGCTCTCTTAGTAGCTTTCAAATACAGTACAGTATCAGTAACTATGGTTGCCATGCTATACATTGCATCCCCATGACTTATTTTATAGCTTATTTTATGGCTTCCTTATTTTATAGCTTATTTATATTTTACTCCCTTCACCCATTTTTCCCACTCTCCTCCTCTGTCAACCACCAGTTTACCTCTGAGCTTTATTGTTGTTATAGTTGTTTTGAAAGATTCCACATGTAAGTGAGATCATATGAATTTGTCTTTCTCTGTCTGACTTAATTCACTTAGCATGATACCCCTAGGTTCACCCATGTTGTACAGATGTTAATATTTCACTCTTTATGGCTGAATAATATTCCATTGTGCATATGTTTTGTGTAACATACACTCTTTCTCTATCAGTTTGTTGATGAACACTTAGGTTTTTTCCCATATCTTGGCCATTGTATTATAGATTACGCTTCAGTGAACCCTGGGGTGCATATATCTTTTCAAGTTACTTTTTTTTGTCTTCAGATAAATACCCAGAAGTGAAACTGCTGGATCCTAGGGTAGTTTTATTTTTTGAGGAAACTTCATACTGTTTTCCTTTTTCTCCATATTATCTCTAACATTTTTTCTTTCTTACGTTTTGATACTAGCCATTCTAACAAGTGTGAGAGGATATCTCATTACGGTTTTGGTTTACATTTTTCCGATGTTAGTGATCCGAGCATCTTTTCATCTGTCTCTTTGCCATCTGTATGTTGTCTTTGGCAAAAGGTGTATTCAGATCCTCTGCCCAGTTTTTAACTGGACTTTTTTTTTTTTTTTGCTGTTGAGTTGCATGAGTTCTTTATGTATTTTGGATATTGACCTCTTATCAAATTTATGATTTTCAGATATTTTCTCCCATTTTGTAGGTTGCCTTTTCGTTTTGCTGAGGGTTTCCTTTGCTGCACAGAAGCCTTTTAGTTTGATGTAGTTGCACTTGTTTATTTTTGCTTTTGTTGTGTTCTTTAAAAACTGATACCTGAGTGTTTGGCTTCCAATCAGCCTAAATCTAGGTGCTGACTGAGATCCTCCCCTTTGGGACACTGTGTTGACACACCCTCAACTACTGGGAACTAGTAAAAATAAAATTAGCTTCTTGGACAATCACAAAGGATTTAAAGACAGCCAGGAGCTAGGGCAGGGCTGAACACTAAGATTCATCTCCTGCAACCAACTCTTTACCATTGGGAGAAGTGATTGTTTTTCATCTAATGCATAGAAGCCAACACAGAGAATCAAGCAAAGTGAAGAAACAAAGGAATATGTTTCAAACGAAAAAACATGATAAAACCTCAGAGGGGGAAAAAACCCTACCGAAATAGAGATAAGTGCTATGGGACCACAGTCATAAGCCTCCCCACTGGTCCCCGGATCTGGAGGTGTCCCCTGGGCAGCAGTCACACAAATCAGGGCTCCAGAGGATTGGACGAGCTCCCTTCTGGAGGATGCTGGTGAGCTATAGCATGGCAGAGGGTGAGTGTAAAAAGGCATCCCCCAGCCTGTGCTCCGTGAACGCACCTCTGTAGTTGCTCATGTGTGCCACACCAGAAACCTGCTGCTGAGGCCAAAACTCCTGGACAAATAAACAGGCCTCTTCTGAGAGAGACGAGGGGTGTGTTTTGTCTGTGTTGGTGTCCTGGGGGTGATAGTCTTCAAGAACTGTCTCTGTGATTGTTACAGCCCCATGGCACCCAGGAACACAAGCCCCTCTGACTGCCAGAGCCAGGGGAAAGAAGGGGTGTCCTCTGGATAGCAGACCTAAAAACTGGGTCACCAAACAGAAGATGGCAGGGAGCAGGAAGATGATGTCCACCAGTCTCCATCCCTGGGGAGCATCCCAGCAGGCCCCTGCCCCTTCTGCCGTCGCTTTAAGACTAGGAAGTGAGTCTCTCACATGAAGCCGGGGTGCTTTCAGGGGGCTGCTTCTGCGCTGGGCCCTGGTGCCTGTGAGGCTACACACAAGCCCTTTGAGAACCGTTCTTTGGTGTGCCACACCCCACGTGTGTCATGGCCTTGAGCCTTAAAACCAGACATTTTGGGGGCTCATCTTTCAGGTGCCAGTCTTCAAAGCCAGGGAGCCCTATGTGGGTTATGAGCTGGTTGCTCCTCAGGGAGAAGCTCTGGGTTTTGCATTACCTCCTGATTGTGGGTAGCTGCGCTATATAGTCAGAGAAGGCAATGGCACCCACTCCAGTACTCTTGCATGGAAAATCCCATGGACTGAGGAGCCTGGTGGGCTGCAGTCCATGGGGTCGCCAAGAGTCGGACACGACTGAGCGACTTCACTTTCACTTTTCACTTTCATACATTGGAGAAGGAAATGGCAACCCACTCCAGTGTTCTTGCCTGGAGAATCCCAGGGACGGCGGAGCCTGTTGGGCTGCCATCTATGGGGTCACACAGAGTCGGACACGACTGAAGTGATTTAGCAGCAGCAGCAGCGCTAATAGTAGTGTTTACGGTGAGATTGTGTCTCAGCCTTTCCCACCTGCTTCGAAGTGGTTTCTCTCTGGTTTGCCCCTTTTATGGAGGGCTTGCTCAGCCAGCTTTTAGGTTGTTGTCAGAGGAGACTGTTCCATCTATAGCTGTGGATTCAGTGTGTGCATGGGGGAGATGAGAGCAGGATCTTCCATTTAGAACTGGAACCCCAGCATTCTTCTTTTCACATATTGTCTCCACAGTATAACCCACCTGCTGTGAAAACCTGACCAAGTAAGTACATTGGCTTATGTTGTTCAGTCGCTCAGTCATGTCTGACTCCTTTGTGGCCCCATGGACTGTAGCCCGCTAGACTCCTCTGTCCATGGGATTTCCCAGGGGAGGATACTGGAATGGGTTAGCATTTCCTGCTCCAGGGGATCTTCCTGAACCAGGGATCGAACCTGAGTCTCTTGCATCTCCTTGATTGGCAGGTGGGTTCTTTACTCCCTGAGCTACCTGGGAAGCCCACACCTGCTTATAGTCCTGTCCTGTAATCCTCTGTGTGTATGTGTGTTCATATGCATACATACATACATAGTTATGAAACTTACTATGAAGTCTTTATATCTAAAGACAAGAAGAAATATGACTAGCAGATAAAAAGTAAAAATTTATGTATATGAAGAAATAAGTGTGAAGCACCAGGCTTCTGATCACCTTCCTAAATTGTTCATTCTGTTGATTACCCTTTTCTTGATTGACCTTTTTGCACTGACATTTGTTTGGTTTTTGTTTTGTTTTGGGAGGTTCAGGCCTGTAACTTGCCCATGTCCTATCTTCTAATGAGAACCGGTGGTACTGGAGGTGCTCTCTGCCTATAGAAATGATCCTCATTTGCCTTCCTTCATCTGCTTCTTTTATTTCTTATGACCAAGGCCTTCATTTCACACACACAGTTATGAAGCACTCACATGGCCATCAGCCACTTAGTGTTTTTGGCACTGGCATTATAAGAATGATGTTAAAAGTGGGTTTAGCATTCGTTATGCTCACAGTGCAATAGGGCAGATAAATAACGTAAACAAGTAACCAGAGCAATGATACTAACTGTATCTGTGACAAGGGTCAGAGGAGTGACTAATGACTCTTGGCATCAGGATCAGGGACAGTAAGTACCTCAGAAAAGACAAGGTGTTCTGGACAGAGGCAGAGCCACAGAGGCATAAAATATTATGAAATTTGGGGAGTTATGAGGTACTGAAAAAGTACAGTGTGAAAAGACTTAAGATGGGGAGAGGTTAATCTATGGATGGAATGTGAAGCATTTTCTGCATGGGTCTCAGGAATATGACTTTGTTCTATAGGTAATGACAACTCCTCAGACGTTTTAAGGAAGGTGGTTGCCTGAGAAAAAAGAGTTTTGAAGTCACTCAGTTCAAGTCACACCTCTATTTATGGCATTTACTTACAGATGGCATCACCGACTCAATGGACATGGGTTTGGGTGGACTCCGGGAGTTGGTGATGGACAGGGAGTCCTGGCGTGCTGCGGTTCATGGGATAGCAAAGAGTCGGACACGACTGTGCAACTGAACTGAACTGAACTGAACTTACTAGTGGTATACTCTTGGGCTTTTTGCTTGACATTTCTGAACCTCAGTGTTCACATCTGTGAAATGGGTGTAGCCTGAACTGAGAGTATCTTGGATTTTGAGTGACTTAATCATTCAGCAAACTTTATTTATTGAGCACCTGTTATACATAATGCCTAGAGAAATTTTATAGGGAAGGGAAATGCAGTAGGATGAGCCTACAAACCCTAGAAAAATGTGATAGATGCTGTATCAACCTATTCAGAACTTAGCATGTTTTTCTATTCAATGTTATTCTTTTCTTTTTGAAAGATTTTTTGTTGTTGTTGTGAACCATTAGGAAAGTCTTTATTGAATTTGTCACATTATTGCTTCTGTTTTATGTTGTCATTTTTTTGGCCATGAGGCATGTGGGGTCTGAGCTCCCCAACCAGGGATTGAACCCACACCCCTGGCATTAGAAGATGAAGTCTTAACCACTGGACCACTACGGAAGTCCCTCACAGCTATTCTTATTACTGTATTCTCTATTGTTATTGGTGGCATCTCAGACAGAAACCTAGGAATCCTCTAGTATCCCTTCTTTGTAACCAATTATCAAATTCAGACTGTTTATCTTTTTTTTTTTTGGTGTAAAATTTTATTATGATGAAATACACTTAAGTTTTTACGTGTTCATTTGCTGAATTTTGACTTACATGCATACATCCATGTAAGCCAATTTTATGTTAAGATGGAGAGCTTCACAGTCATCCACTTCTGATTCACTGCAAGCAGTACACTTAAGGTGAAGCAAAAAACTTCATGTATATTAATATGCTAGGTATTGGGATAGAAACTGAGCGTTCAGTGAGTCCTTACCTTCAGAGATCTTTCAGTTAGGTGAGGATACTGATGAATAAATGTGAGCTTGAGGACACAACTTGAGAATTAAGAAAATAGAGAGCTTGATTACAGGAGTCCATCCTGCCACCTTGATCTAATCCTCTTTGGGTATGTGGGAGACACGGAATCTAATCTGAGGTTGATAAGAGTCTAATGAATCATGGGAAGAAGGGGAGAGGTGTATTCCAAGGATATTCAGGTCCAGGAAGCAAGAGGACAGGGAATGTTATATGTCTAGAGGACAGAGAATAAGAAATGCCAAAAATGACATTAAAGCTTCAAGTGAAAGGCTGAAGCAAGGCTGCAGTTCCCAGTGCAGGTCAACTAGAAGCAGCCTTACCTTTGAGACAAGCAGTTAATGTAAAATGACAATTCTCTGTCAATTCTTATCTTTGCGCTCCCTCTGAACCTTATATAAAACTCTTATTTTATGCCTCATCAATGTTAGTGAATCATAGCTATTGTTGTCAGTATAATATCAACTACTATTTATTGAGTGCATTTACTCTACCTTGGAACATACTTCCTGCTTCAGAAGACATGCGGCAGTGGGAAGGCATGTAGTAGGGGCACAGGTAACTGGAGTGCTGCCGCTCGGGGTGAGGAATACCAGCAGCCACCAGAACCGTGAAGAGACTAGGAAAGAGTTTTTCCCTTAGAGCCTACATTGGGAGGGTGGCCTTGCCAGCAGCCAGTTTTCAGCCCAGCGACGCTGAATTCAGACTTTGGGTCTCCAGAGCTGTGACAGAATGAGTTTCTGTGGCTTGAAGCATGTGGTAATTCGTTAGAGCAGCCATTGGAAACAGTGCCCTTGTCACCTCGCCACATGCATGGCATACTTCATTGTGTACGTGTGCTCATGCCTTTCCTACACGGGGACTGCCTGAACCACCACTGCAGCTTTCGAAATATCCTCTGGTTTCGGTTCAAGATGGTGAAGTAGAAGGCTGTGTGCTCATCTCCTCCTTCGAGAGCACCAAAATTGCAACTAGCTGTTGAACAGCCATCAACAGGAGGATTCTGGAACCCACCAAAAGAAAGATACCCCACGTCCAAAGACAAAGAAGAAGTCACAGCAAGAGGATAGGAGGGGAGTGATCACGATAAAATGAAAATCCCAAACCCACCAGGTGGGTGATCCACAGACTGGAGAATAATAATGCCAATGAAGTTCTCACACTGTTGTGAAGGTTCTGAACCCTACATGAGGCTTCCCAGCCTGGGGATCTGACAAAGGGACTGGGAATCCCCAGGGAATCTGGCCTTGAGGGCCAGCGGGATTCAATTATAGCCTTTCCAGAGGACTGAGGGAAAACAGACTCCAGTCTTTGAGGGCACAAACAAAATTTTGAACACACGAAGACCCAGAGGAGAGCAGCAGTAACCCCACCGGAGACTGAACCAAAACTAGTGTTGGAGGGCCTCCTCGGGAGGTGTGGGTCGGAGGGGCTCACTGCAGGAATGGGGGCACTGGAAGGTCCCCCTTGGCGTAAAGCCTCTTGGAGTTCACCATTAATCCTACCATAGAGTCTGTAGACCCCAGGGCTGGGGTGCCCCAGGCCAAACAACTACCAGGGAGGGAGTGCAACCCTACTTATCAGCAGATAATTGGATTAAAGCTTTACTGAGCAAGGCCCTGCTTGCCAGAGTAAGACCCAATTTTTCCCATGCCAGTCCCTCCCATCAGGAAGCTTACAGAAGCCTCTTAGCCTCATGCATCAGAGGACAGACAGAAGCACAGTTTTGCAGTGGCTAAAACAAAAACTGTATTACAGAAAGTTAACCGCGATGAAAAAGCAGAAAGTTATGTCCCAGATGAAGGGACAAGATAAAACCCCAGAAAAACAACTAAATGAAGTGGAGATAGGTAAACTTCCAGAAAAAGAATTCAGAATAATGATAGTGAAGAAGATCCAGGATCTTGGGAAAAGAATGGAGGCAAAGATTGAGAAGATAAAAGAAATGTTTACCAAGGACTTAGAAGAATTAAAGAACAAGCAAACAGAAATGAAGAATACACTGCTACTGCTAAGTCGCTTCAGTCATGTCCGACTCTATATGACCCCATAGACGGCAATCCACCAGGCTCCCCCGTCCCTGGGATTCTCAAGGCAAGAATACTGGAGTGGGTTGCCATTTCCTTCTCCGATGCATGAAAGTGAAGAGTGAAAGTGAAGTCGCTCAGTCGTGTCCAACTCTTAGCGACTCCATGCACTGCAGCCTACCAGGCTCCTGTATCTAGAAGGAACCAATAGCAGAATAACTGAGGCAGAAGAATGGATAAATGACCTGGAGGACAGAATGGTTGAAATCACTGCCACAGAAGAGAATATAGAAAATAGAATGAAAAGAAATGAAGACAGCCTAAGAGACCGTCTGGGACAACATTAAACACACCTGCATTCACACTGTAAGGGTCCCAGAAGGAGAAGAGAGAGAGAGAGGACCTGAGAAAATATTTGAAGAGATAATAGCTGAAAACTTCCCAAACATGGGAAAATAAATAGTCAACCAAGTTCTGGCACCACAGAGAGTCCCAGGAAGGATAAACCTAAGGAGGAACACGCTGAGACACATAGTGATCAAACTGACAAAATTTAAAGACAGAGATAAAATATTAAAACTGAAAAGGAAAAAAATGACAAATAACATACATGGGAATTCCCATCAGGCTGTCAGCTGATTTCTCAGCAGAAACTCTACAAGCCAGAAGGAAATGACATGATAGATTTAAAGTGATGAAAGGGAAGAACCTACAACCAAGAATACTCTACCCAGCAAGACTCCTTCAGATTTGATGGAGAAATCAAAAGCTTTTCAGACAAGCAAAAGTTAAGAGAATTCAGCAGCACCAAACCAGCGTTACAACAAATGCTAAAGGAACTTTTCTAGGCAGAAAACAGTAGAAGGAAAAGACCTACAGGAAATAGACCCAAAACAATTAAGAAAATGGTAATAGGATCATACATATCGATAATTACCTTAAATGTAAATGGATTAAATGCACCAACCAAAAGGCTGGGTGGATGCAAACATGTGCATGTATGCCCTTCCACTTACCACACCACTCTGCTCGACCCTCCCTCAATTGTATGCAATTATTTTATACTGTTAATCATGTTCCAATTATGGCTTGCAGTCGTAATTATCTTTTATTTTTTGTCTGTCTATTTTATTGTGAAAACTGATAAATATCTTTTACTATTGTGATTACATAACTATGATCACAGTATTACTCACTTAATACTATGTATCATGATTGATCAACAGGAAAATAATAGAACTCTGTATCACCAAAACTAGGATCTAGTAGAAGAACCTGTCATCACTTTTTAAAATCCAGATGCGTATCAGAATTATCTTGAAATTTTTTGAAAAGTACAAATGCTCAGGTATTGCTTTTTTTCTCCAGAGCTCCAGATATGTTTCTAATGAGCAGTCATGTTTAAAAACAACTGGACTATATGATGATCTTTTACTTTTATCTAGTTTGTTTCATTTTTTCTGTTTCATATTCAGTGCTCCCATTTCATTTAGTTTATGTTCTCCAGTTTCTCCATCTCTTCTTTTTTGGGGGGATGTTCTTTCTCGAGCCTTTATCAAGTGTAGTAGAAAAGCTTTTGTATACATATATATATATATATGTATGATATATGTATTTTATAAACATGAATTTTTGCCTAATTGGAAAAATCATGACATTTTGATTCTATTTGTTTGACTTAGTATGAATAGAATGCTGGATTTCTAATTAAAAAATAGATATGCAACAAAGGTTTACTGTATAACATAGGGAATTGTAGTCAATATCTTACAATAACCTATGATGGAAAATAAATTCAAAAATAATATGTGTGTATTTGTATACCTTGTATACCTGAATTACCTTGCTGTGCACCTGAAGCATTGTAAGTCCACTATACCTCAATAAAATATATTTTTTTTAAAAAAAGAAAGAAATACCCTATTTTTGAAGATCCAGTCCAAAAACAACTTCCTGATCCCTTTAGGGAGAATAAATCACTGTTAGCTCTGTTTGGTAACTGATACGCCTGAAGTGAATAGAATAGTTCTGTAAAGATAGCGTGTGCTTAATAAGTAACTGTAGAGTGAGTTCATTCTATCATGTATTAGAATTGTTGGGTCTCGGGTTTCTTCCATTAGATTTTTTTTGCCTTTTTTTTATTTTTAGAATTGAGATATAATTAACATGTTACATTGTTAAGTTCAAGATATACAGTGTGTTGATTTATCCATTTATATATTGCAGCATGTTTCCCACCATAGCTTGGCTATCACCTCTGCCACATCACATAATTCTCTTTTTTGTGTGTGGTGAGAACATTTAAGATCTAGTCTCTTAGTTACAAAGTCTACAGTACAGTATTGTTGACTGTAATCACTATGCCATGCATTCAGTCTCCAGAACTTATTCATCTTCTAGTTGTAAGTTCTTACCCTCGCCTGGTTTAATTTTTCCTTATTCCTCATCTTCTTGTCTCCATCCCTGTTGCCCGAGCCTTCATTCTGGCTGTCGCGTCTCTTCTGGAATCTGCTTCGTCTTCTCGAATTCATTTCCTCTCATGAGAAAGGTCACACTTTAAGCGATACTGGTCAGGTGCTGAGCTCTTGGGGACTGTCAGGTGAACGCTGATGTCCTGCGTCGTGCCAGGATGTGCCTACGTTCTGCTGCTGAGTCAGGATCTGAAGGCTCCTCCTCTGTTTGCTTTGCTACGAGCCTCACTGTGCCTTTCCTCACCTCTTGCCCAAGGCCTGCTTGCTTGTTCTCTCTTTAGCTATCTTCCTCCAGATGCCTGGGACATTCTCATCATTTGCTGTTTGCTGGAATCCAAAGCTTTTAATAGTTAACCAGGTCATGCTATGGTAGATTGAACATGGGCCCGACCTCTGCGTTTGTTTTAGGAATGTGTTCTACTCTTAACCATAAGATTTGAAGCCTTTTTTTTTTTTTAATCTCATTCTTTAATAAGGTTTCTCTTCTCTCTGCCCTCATAGAAAGTGTGTTTTATATTTGCTGTGAACCTGCCATTGAAATGATCGAACTCATGGTCTTTGACTTTCTGTACTTCCACCCTGATGAGAAACTGTCTTGCAGTGGGGTGAGGGATGCCTTTTTTCTCTTTTCTTGTTCTGTCCATTTTTAGTCTACTTGACTGTGTGGAGTGTGACTATCCGTGAAGGTAAGATGGACTTTGAGATCTACATGGAGGTTCTCAGGTTGAAGGTGTCCGTATCTCAGTTCTCTATCACAGTGCTATGTACCTATTTGGTGAATTTGTCATCTGCAGACAGCTTCCTCATCACACAGTGAACTTTCTATTCTGCTTTTCTTCTCCCTGTGCAACAGTTGGGAGTTGAGAAGAGCATGAACTCACCTCTTTGTATTTTGTTTTGATGCTCTAGGTCAGGATGGCTAACTGGTTGGCTTCCCACATGGTGCCCTACATCAACCTCACACCTTAAAGAAGCTGAAGAGAAAATGTTAAAATGTAAGGTTTTCTTCTTATAAGTGAACTGAGCCATTTACTAAAATAGGTCCAATATACTGCATTGTCTTGAAACTGAAGATAAGATTCTGTGGTGTGTTAGTTGTTGGCAAAAGAACTTCTTTTTTTCCTTTTTCATGTCATCAGTAAGTGTTTAAGTGTGGAAAGAAGGCAAGGGTTCTCAAACCTTTTGTCTTGAGGTCCTTTTATACTCTTTAATTAAGAAGTACCCCAAGGGTCTTTGTTTAGTGGTTATAGCTATCAATAGTTACTGTATTAAAAATTAAAACTGTATAAATTAAACTATGGTAACATTAATTTACTTTAAAACCCTAGCAATAAACGCATTGCAGCTTAAATAACGTTTTCTAAAAATAGCTACTTTCTGAACAAATGTATCAAGACAAGTAACATTGTTTACAAGTTTACAGATCTGTTTAACTTCTGGCTTAAGGTAAGACCCCTGGATGCCTACATGTGCTTCTGCATTTAGGCTGTTGGTCATCACTTACCATGTGTTCTCTGGAAAGCTCCACTGTATACCCATCAGAGAATGAGAGTGGAAAAAACAGGTAACGTCTGAGACTGTTTTGAAAATAGTTTTGACCTGGGAAAGCCTCCCAAAAGGGTCCCCAACTCACCAGAGGTCCCCAGACTGTGCTTTGGGAGCAGCCTGCAGCCTTTGTGCTGCAGCGCAAGCAGCCTTGTCTATTGGAATAGATAGTGGAGTATAGCCATGTAACCTGGTCTAGGCCCAGGGCTGCAGCCAGGGCTTACAGGATCTTGGGCAAGTGCCTTTTCTCAGTCTTCTAGTTTTTGCCTATAAGAGGAAGTGGCTGTGTTGATCCTTAGAATTCTTTCTGGTTCTAGGATTGTAGGATTCTTTATGTTGACATTCATAGTAGTATGGAAACTTTTTTGTTTTTGTTGTTTCTTGTGAGTGCTGACGTTTACCCAAATGTGTACTCTCAGAATATTCCTAGGTATCTGTGGATATACTTTCAAGCAATGTTGTTTACTGGGCAGTTTTGTTAGAGGAGGAGGTTAAGTGGTGTACATCTGTGATTATTGTGTATGTTTGTGCAGATACTTACACCTGTTTTTCATCCTCTCTGCCACAAATGAATTTTGTTGTAAATTTGAATAATTCAGGAATAAGTGACCGTAACTGGATATATCCCTGGAAGGGGACATTTAGCCTTTTTACATGTATTTTTAACATGAAACTCCATTAGGTAATCTTGTTCTCTCCAAAGCTGGGAAGGTTGTCATTGTGGTTTACTAAATGAAAAAATTCTTGTCAGGAGATTTAAAAAAAAAAGGGCAGGAGCACTAGGAACTCATTTCATGTATCTGATGAACATAATGATTTCCTCCTGCTAGGTTCTAGGGATGCAGATAGGAGAATTGGCCCCTGCTCCAATGTCAGACACAGGAGCACCAACTAATACAGTGAGATGAGCTCTCATAGAGGTCACAGGTAGTTTTTATAGGAATACTCACACGATATCTGTGTTCAAAATGCCAGTGTGGGTGGGCTTGGCACTAACACCAGCTCACCTCCCTCTCCAGACTGCTGTCATTTCCCCTCACTCAGGTAACGTGGACTTTGTTAATATTCTCAACAAATGCTGGGTTTCCCTTTTGGCCGCCACGTGGGGACAAAACCGAAAATGATTTCTCAGGTTAAAGGCAAGAAACTTGTGGTTCTCCACTCTTTGTCCACTGTAGACATATATGCACAAATCCTTAAGGGATATATCTAAAGTGTAGCTGTTCAGTTGATAATGTGAGGTAAAAGGATTTCAAATTAGTTCCATCTTTAGTCAGTTTGGGGGGAAATTTAAAGTATTTAGTCCTGTAGCACTGAGGATAAGAAAGATGTTTTATCTACACAACTGTGATTATTTTCTCTGGAGTATTTACTTTTGTGGATCTGAACTCAGACTACCTAGCACTCCCATTGAAGAGTTCCTGCCATGCCCTGTGATCTTTTTCTACTAAACTTTGTGGTGACTTAAGATTTCAACACATGTTCAATACGCATACTGTTAATCCTTCCCCAAATTCATGATGACTTTTTAGGAAAAAGTATTTCTTTTGAGTCTGACTTCAATCTTTAATGCTTAACCTTCAAGTGTTCTACACATACAAGGTACTATTACTTTGTTATTGTCGGTAAAGCCACAATCCATAAGGTCTTAAAATAATGGATTCAGTGACCACTGTGTCCCTCTCTAGCACCCTCCACTGATGGATGTGGAAGGAAGTCCAAAGAGCTAATATGACTTGCCAGGAAGCCTAGGACACAGGTACTTGAGACTTGTCTGAGA
The DNA here is from genome assembly GCF_029407905.1 of Bubalus kerabau. Classification (NCBI taxonomy): domain Eukaryota; kingdom Metazoa; phylum Chordata; class Mammalia; order Artiodactyla; family Bovidae; genus Bubalus; species Bubalus kerabau. Next base: position 17,298,174 of record NC_073643.1, read on the forward strand.
TAGCTCTTCCTACTAAGGTGTGAGATATGGTCATTAAGAATTACTTGGTTCAATAAAATGTGTACTTTTTTTTTAAGGGCTGACATAATAAAGGCTAAAATCATGTAAATGCATACTAGGTGGTTCCTAGATGATTAATTTCCCGTTGCTCTGAGACTACTCCCCTTCTCAGAAGTCGTGAGGCTAAACAGAATTTCTCTTTTTATGTTTCTGTTAGGTGTCCCCTGCACATACAAAAAAGAACCTGTTCGTATATCTAATGGAAATATAATATGGACGCTGAAGCTCTCTCATATTTCAAATAAGACTCCGCTTGTCCTCCTCCATGGTTTTGGAGGAGGCCTTGGACTCTGGGCACTGAATTTTGGTGATCTTTGCACCAATAGACCTGTCTATGCTTTTGACCTGCTGGGCTTTGGACGAAGTAGTCGACCCAGATTTGACAGTGACGCAGAAGAAGTGGAGAATCAGTTTGTGGAATCCATTGAAGAGTGGCGATGCGCCCTTGGGCTGGACAAAATGATCTTGCTTGGACACAACCTAGGTGGGTTCCTGGCTGCTGGTTACTCACTGAAGTACCCATCCAGGTGAGTAGGGGTGTCAGAAGAGAGGCACCCAGGCATCCGTTTCCAGTTCCCCTCTTTGGTGGTGGTTGGCGTCTGATCCTTCGAAAACAGACATTCTCTTAAAGGAGCCTGTAGGTCGAACAGCCACAGCTGATGGCCAGTTTAGTAGCAGAAATAATATTGTCAGGTTTTCCTGTTATATCTGCTACGTAGGAGGCTTGTGAAAGGACTTTGTATTTATTAGAATATACACAATGTAAGCCACAAGTAAAAACTGTTGTGCTGTTATTATTTACAGTTATTATCATCATTAGACCTATGGATCCAGCAGGCTTTTCCTAGTCTTTTCTAGGTTTCAGGAAGCAGCAGTAAGAAACCAGAGAAATTAGAACACATAGGCTCTCGTGCTGTCTTTATGGCTTAGAGGAAATCACTTAACTCTAAATTTTAGTTTCCTCATCTCTGAGCTACAGAAAATATACCCACATTATATCTTGTAGCATTTTTATTCTACTGTGCCCTAACCTTTATTGCTATAGAATTTTTTTTTCAGAGTCATTCAATTAATGATTGTTTACTTCAGAATCTTTGTAGCATCTCCTCCTTCCTTTACCATATTTTCTTATGCTGTTTCCTGTTATTTATGTTGCTAATCTGAGAGGGATTGGGGGCAGGAGGAGAAGGGGACGACAGAGGATGAGACGGCTGGATTGCATCACTGACTCGATGGACATGAGTCTGAGTGAACTCCGGGAGTTGGTGATGGACAGGGAGGCCTGGCGTGCTGCGATTCATGGGGTCGCAAAGAGTCGAACACGACTGAGCGACTGAACTGAACTGAATCTGAGAGGAGGTCACATTGGAGTGCCCAGAAAATAGAAGCAAAGCTCATTTTTGCTTTGTTCATCTTTTTGGAAAGAAAACAAAAAATTGTCAGCATTTTTGTGTTGCCAGTGTGTTTTTCCACTGGAGTAATGGACTAATCCGGAATTGTGACCGACTTTGAGGCTGACGTCTGTGAATGGAATGATGGTCATTTTCAGAGTGTGTGGGGGCACCTGTCAGGCCGTCCATTGCATAACTGCAGGTGCTGTTGACACAGCACAGTCCTCTCTGCTGGAGGGTAAAACAGTTTTGCTAACTGGTAGGTCTGTCTCAAAAGAAATCCAGATTTCCTTCTTCTAGTTGGCTTTTTGGGATTACTGTCTTTTATCAAGTCCTACTCTCAGTGATAAACAACTGCCTGTATGGGGAAGAGTGATTACTCTTCTGGTGTAAGGCAACATGGTTAACTGTGGAGGCTGGGCTTCCTCTGTTTCTGGTCAGGTATTTATTTTGCTTTTATTAGAGTGTCATTACTTTACAGTGTTGTGTTAGTTTCTGCTGTACAACAGTGTGAATCAGCTCTGTGTATGCATATATCTCCTCCCTCTGAGTCTCCCTTCCCCCGCATCCCGCTTCCCAGCCCTCTGGTCATCACAGAGCCCTGAGGGGAGCGCCCGGTGCTGTACAGCAGCGCCCCACTCGCTGTCTGTTTCACATGTGGCAGCGTGTGTATATCAGTGCTGCTCTCTCAGTTCATCCTACCCTCTCTTTTCCCTCTGTGTCCACAAGTCCATTCTTCTTGTCTATCTTGTGGTATTTATTCCCTGGAGGTAGGATGTGGCACTCAGTGGGCCAGGCTCTGGTCATGAAACCATACGTCACAGGTTCCTGACCCTTCATGGCTATCTGCCATTTAGGTCACTTGGTGAGATTTTCATTTGCAGTTGGGAAATGCTCTAAAGAAATAAGATGCTTCAGTGATTTAGAAGGGAATAACCACTTGAAAACCATCTATAAAAGAGAATAAGGGAGCAGAACAAGTATGTAAAATAAAGCCAGTGATCCCTGCATTGAACTGACTACGTTTTAGAAAATGATTCTTGAATGTTTGTGCCTCATAAAGTGTGAGGACCAAGAACCACTAAGTATTAGCAATGGATGAATGAGAGAATGCTTGAAATAATTAGCATGTTTAAATTGGCTGATTGCTGCTAAATATTGAGTGAAACTCCACAGAATATGTTGGATATGAAGGCCTATATTTTTTACTGTGTAAAAATTCCATCTTGAAACACAAGTTGATTTCACTTTGGGTTTTCAGAGATCCCAAGTCATGAGTGAAGACCAGTGTGTTTTTTTCTTTTTACTATTAATGGTCCCTACTTGTGCCAATTTCTTACCTTACAGAAATTTTTCCTCCTCCATTCTGACGAAGCAAATTGGTTCAGATTTACATAGAAGATCTGATGTTATGGCTAACTGAACAATTTAGCAGATTCACAGATCCAGACGTAGTTAAACACAAGTGATGGCCACCTACATTTGTTCATAATTATAGCAAGCTCACAGTCAGTGAGGTTTAGCAAAGTTGCACTCATACTAAACATATGGGTGGTCGTCAGGGTCACCGTCTGTGTGATCCGAGAGGTTTTACCTGAGCCAGAAAAGCTGCTGGGTGGCATATATGTATTTCCTCTGGTGCAGTAGAGTAGTCTGTTTTGTATTGTAAGGAACTACCTACTCTAAATGTCACTTATCCAACTTTAACTTGATCCAAGCACCTTTTTAAAAACTTGTGTTTAATTATTTTGAGAGAGAGGTACAGAGATTCCGTATGTAATCCCTGTTCTCACATGTGCATGGCCTCCCCTACAAGGACCATTTTTATTATGCTGTCATGAGTTTAAAATAAATTTTTGCATTTCACAAAGACTTTGGTGGGAGGGTGAGAGGAAGGGGAAAATGGTCTAATAGAGACCAAATGAAATTCAGTTAATTTCCTTCACTCATTGTGCGTCTTGTCTTTCTTTTTTTTTTGAGTGGACTTTGAGAATACCACTTTCTGCTTTGCCGCCTCAGGTATGACAGATAGAGTTTTCAAAGTTTTTCTCCTAAGAGAACCACAGCTCTTTAACTTCTGTTGTTTCTATGCGTGGAGAACACATAGACACAAAGACACATTTTTTTTACTCACTGGGACTTAAGTCCCAATCTATATATATTAATCCTGTCTTTTATGGGTAGCCCCGTTCTTTCATTCTTGATTTATTTTTATAGGATGGTTTGGGGAGAAGAGCAAAAATTCCTAGATTAAAACACTTGTTTTGGAAGGATTCCAATGATAGAGAACAAGTAAAAACTGATTTTTTCCAGTTTTTGGTACATTAGGTCAACCTGTGTGCTTGATCTCTATGAGCAGCAGAGTGCCTCTGTCCGTAAAAGTTGTTCTACCTTGTGGCAGTGACCCCATATATTTCCCAGATTCTTGATACTGATTATCAAGAATCAGTAGTCAAAGATTCAGCAATTGTGATACTTGATGTAAAAGTACCTGGCTAAATCCTCCATTGAAATACCAGTGTTGAATGAAACACTCTAACATTATAATCCAGCAGGTTGTGTGTGTTTAAATAATGTTGAGTGACTTTGTGTGCCTGTAAGGCTTACAGTGCATTGGGGGAAGAGACAGAAATAACCACATGAGTAGCATGGCAGCTGTGAGATCTCTTGATGAATACCTGGCCCTGGCTCAGGGTCCATTATGGTACTCTAAAGTACAACTGGAGCTGACATGGAGGTCTCAAAGGAAAGTAGCAGGAGAGCATTCTAGGCAGTAGGGACAGAAATTGCAAAGGCCCTGTGCTAGGGGGACCCCTTGGCCATTCTGGAAGAGCAGTGCGGTGGATGGGCAGAGAAGTTACGAACTGACTAATAGATTATTCCATATGGAGGCACAAACCCCATGTTCCTTCCCCAAAATGACCTTAGTTCCTCTCAGTTCTCGTACCATGATGTGTAATAATTAGACAGGTTGCCTGTGATTTTACCTGTAGATTGGTGTGCTGTATGACAAGCAGGAAGCACTGTGTGAGGTGTCCTGGGCTGCCATGCTACACTACAGAATCTTCATCAAGCAGCGTCTGAGCACCGTAAGGTGGCAAGAGGGAGAGTAGAGTAAACCAGCAAAAGTAGCCAAAGATACCATCTCCTTTCTTACATCTCTCTGTTCCTTTTTAATTTTCTTTTACTTCTGGCTCCTGCCACTCAGGATCCCATGGGCTTTTCCGGTGGCTCAGTGGTAAAGAATACACCTGCCCAGTAGCAGAGATCCAGGAGACGGTTTGATCCCTGGGTCAGGAAGATCCCCTGGAGGAGGAACCAGCAACCTGCTCCATTCTTGCCTGGAAAATCCCATGGATAGAGGAGCGTGGCAGGCTACTGTCCACGGGGTTGCAAAAAGTTGGACATGACTTAGGAACTAAACAACAACAACTCAGGATCCTGTACAAAGACAGTCTGTTTTTTATAGGTATTTGTTATAAACTAAGGAAAAGGACACTGTGAAAACTTTTATTAACTTAGAAAGTGTTTAGCAAAGAGATCATTCCAAGTCACAACAGAATAGGTTACATCTGGTCTTTTTCACTCAAAGGTTTTCAGATCATCTTGCGTTTGATCTTGCCTGGCTGTCTCCTGACCATGTGGAGCTGGGCTGATCATTTCTTATTGGTTCCTCTTGAGATGAAAGACTGAGTGTTCTATTTGACCCAGTTAGAGGTATTTAAGTTCATTGTTCTGTGCTCCATCCTTCCCTCAGTAGCTTGTAACTAATGGGAAATACCTGGGGCTAACTGCATCTTGAGAATGTCTCCTTTGTGTACTGACTTCTTTCTTGTCCTTTTCCTTGTTTCCTAGTACGTCCTGTAAACTCCTTTGTACATTTTGGTTCTGGGTCTGGCTGTTTTGTTGTATTATTACTGGCTGGTGGCTGACTTTATGTCACATGAATGTCTGGTTTGTATAGCCTTGTTGGCATATAGGCTCAGCTGTCCCATAAGCATGTTGGAGCAGGTGTTATCTACTTCTTAGGCCTGGAGGCTGTAATCTGGTCATCATCTTCAGACACAAGACCTACTGTAATGACTAAGCTGGAGAAGAATGCTTCTTTATGTTTTGAAACTGATGAACTGTTCTCTTGTTCCTGCTTGCTGGTTCTTTGTTTTTCTTGTAGTTTGCATTAGTCTCTGAATCTCGATACAGATGTCTGATAAGCTGACTCATATGCTGTCTGGCTAGACCCATTCTTTAAGCCTAGGTGTGAACTGACAATCCCATCAAGCTGTCTTCTCTGGGATATTAGAAGGTGGGTTCTGGATTACTATATGAGTTTGGATCCCAGGAAGAGCAATGGTAAAGAATCTACTTGCCAGTGCAGGAGACACAGGTTCAATCCCTGCATCGGGGAGCTTCCCTGGAGATGGAAATGGCAACCCACTCCAGTATTCTTGCCTGGAGAATCCCATGGACAGAAGAGCTGGCCGGGCTATAGTTCATGGGGTTGCAAAGAGTCGGATGCGACTAAGTGAGCACTCACACACACATACATTAAAAGTAAATAATTCCTGTCAAATGAGTCACACAGTACATCTCAGCTTTCTTCTCATGTCATGAGATGAAAGATGGGGCTGAGTATTCTCCAAGAGTCCATGGAGCTCTATGCTCTGGGTCTGTTCTCTGAAGCTTTCTGTCTGAGAAAATGCTGTCATAGCAAAGTACTCATTACTAACTAATCTGTGCTGACAAAAATACTAAAACTTTTTATTATTTATTTATCTATTCTGGCTTTTCTGGATCTTGGCTGCTGTGCGGGCTTTTCTGTAGTGGTAGCGAGCGGGAGGTACTCTCTGGTTGCCGTGTGTGGGCTTCTCATTTCAATGGCTTCTCTTCTTGTGGAGCACAGGCTCTAGGCACATGGGCTCAGTAGTTGCGGCGCACGGGCTTGGTTGCTCCGTGGCACGTGGTATCTTCCCAGACCAGGGGTTGAACCCATGTCCCCTGCATTGCCGGATGAATTGTTGAGCACTGGACCACCGGGGAAGTCCAAAAATAATAAAACTTTTTGCATTGGGAATAATAGCTATCTATTCCCATATTCTGGTTTTTTTACCTTTCTATTTCAGTTGTGACTTAGGAAAGGGACTTCAGAATCAGTGTCCGTTCATCCTTGGGAGATCTTTGCTGACATCCGTTGGCTGTTTTGGCTACAGTTGAATGTTGTTGAGGATCCTGATAATGTGTGGTACCGTGATGCAATCATGAGGACGTGGTCCTGGGTTTCCCTCATCGGAAAGACGCTTCATTAGATGGAAAAATTAAAACTCTTGATGCCGCGAAGCAATTTGATATGACTTCGAACTGAAGGAGTTCTGTCTCTTTAATCAGTAAAGAAGAAAATTAGGAAAGAATTAGGAACAGAATCTCATGCCAGGATGTCATGATGTTATGGGTAGGGTACATGCATTCCTGTTCATCAAACTGAAATCCCAAACTAGAGGGTGTATTTTTGGCCCATAGTATTGAATTATTTTCATGTTTGTGAAAAGTTCATTCAAAGTCCTTTTGAATCCACCCAAAGTCCTAATGCTTGTTAAACTTGTAGAATAATTTGGCTCATAGGAAATAACTATTTTTGGTGCCTGAAGTTATTTTATGAGTGTAATATTAATCTCCAGTCATTTCTGCAGTGTCAACGTTGAGGTATATGGAACCGTATCATTTGCCAGAGTGTAGCTTAAACAACAAATACCGTCTTTTCTGATTCTCAAGAATAGCTACAGTTATCATATACCCTTTCACACATCCATTATTATCTGCATTTAGATAGATTAAATATGAAGCCCTCCTTCTACCAGATACCTCTCAAATTCTACCGAATCTCATCAGTTCACATATAATAAGAGCGAGATGTAGCCTGTTCAGTCCTCAGTTTTCTCTTCAATGCCAGGTGTTTGAAGGAGGTTCATTCTACCTTTTTATAAATCATGTAAGTTCTTTCTAGTCCTAGGGTGAATTTGCCAAATGATCTTTAGTCTGTTCTTTCCCGTACAGGGTTAGTCATCTCATTTTAGTGGAGCCTTGGGGTTTTTCTGAACGACCAGACCTTGCTGATCAAGAGAGACCAATTCCAGTTTGGATCAGAGCCTTGGGAGCAGCGTTGACTCCCTTTAACCCTTTAGCTGGCCTCAGGATTGCAGGGCCCTTTGGTGAGTGCTTTTATATCTGTATCCTATGTGTGTGTTTGTGCCCAGTCACTCAGTTGTGTCCCACTTTGTGACCCCACAGGCTGTAGCCCACCATGCTCCTCTGTCCGTGGAATTCTCCAGGCAAGAATACTGGAGTGGGTTGCCATTTCTTTCTCCAGGGGGTCTTCTCGACCCAGGGATCAAACCGCATCTCTTGCATCTCCTGCATTGGTAGGCAGATTCTTTACCACTGTGCCACCTGGAACGCCACATATTTGTATCCCCAGAGAGCACAATGTTTATAGAGAACAACAGAGGTGTATTTGCTGAATACCATTGTTAGTTAAAATCTTGAAAACAAAAACAAACCTTACTTTTTCTCCTCCTCCTCTAAAAAGTACCAGTCAGTGCCTAAAGATGACTGAAACCAGGCTCCTCTCCTTAAAGAGGAATCTTTTTATGGTAAACATTACAGATAATTAGCAGGCAGTTCAGTTCAGTCGCTTAGTCTTGTCCAACTCTTTGCGACCCCATGAATCACAGCACGCCAGGCCTCCCTGTCCATCACCAACTCCCAGAGTTCACACAAACTCATATCCGTTGAGTTGGTGATACCATCCAGCCATCTCATCCTCTGTCGTCCCCTTCTCCTCCTGCCCCCAATCCCTCCCAGCATCAGAGTCTTTTCCAATGAGTCAACTCTTCGCATGAGGTGGCCAAAGTATTGGAGTTTCAGCTTTAGCATCATTCCTTCCAAAGAAATCCCAGGGCTGATCTCCTTTAGAATGGACTGGTTGGATCTCCTTGCAGTCCAAGGGACTCTCAAGAGTCTTCTCCAACACCACAGTTCAAAAGCATCAATTCTTTGGCGCTCAGGTTTCTTCACAGTCCGACTCTCAACATCCATACATGACCACTGGAAAAACCATAGCCTTGACTATATGGACCTTTGTTGGCAAAGTAATGTCTTTGCTTTTGAATATGCTATGTAGGTTGGTCATAACTTTCCTTCCAGGGAATAAGCGTCTTAAGCTAAGGATAAGGTTAGGCGACCTTGAACATTCTGAAAAAGGCCAAGCCAGGGATGTCACAGGTAGTGTATCTACTAGCCTGGGGCATGGGAGGAAGTGATCTGTTGGGGAGTGTTTAACCAGCTGATGATATCCAGCTGACAGGTCACAAAGACAGACCTAATCGATGACCTGGGATAATAACCATCACTCAGATTCCTTTCTTGCCCTATAATGTTAGTGTTAAGAAGATAAAGTCATTCTTTCCTACAAAGATTTGGGGGAAGTCTCTGATTTAAGTTCATTTCACTCTCGACTCCTCTGTCTCAGCCTCACTCACCTCGTTGTCATGGATGGTGACAGTCTGCACCTCTGCCTTTCCCTCTTACGGCTTGTGTCAGTGAAAAGGACTTTAGGCTGGAAGTAACAGAAGACCTCAGCAGCCTAAAGCAGAAGGCCTTTTCTTGTTTTCTTAACAAGCAGTCTGGAGGCAGGTGGTGTTAGCATTTTTTTCTCGAAGCTGGCTCCTTGGTGAAGGGTCTGGGCCTGCGTATGTGATTCTCTTGACCTTGTACCTCACAGTTCAGCGGTTGCTATTACAGGCAGCGTCAGCTCGTCAAGCAGCACTACGAACAAGAGGAAGGGAAAGCATAAGGCTCTATGTCAGGGAACAAGGTCTCCCCTAGGACCCCCAGCAGGCTTCCCCATGTGTCTCTGCCCACCCCTGATGTTCTTCCATCAACCAAGAAGACTCTTCTGTGACTGATCAGTCAGCCTTCATTTATTTCCAGAGGTTCGAGTGAGGGGCCTGCTTTCCTGGGCACGTTGTTGCCTAACTGACACATGGAAGTCAGGTTCGCTTAGCAGGAAAAGAAGATTGGCCTGGTGGGTGGGTGAGGGTGTGGCAGCAACTTCTGTGTAGGTGGCTGCAGACTCTGCCACCCTCTGCCCAGGCCCAGCCCCTCCTTGTCCCAGTGCCATCCCTTTGGGGTATGGAGAGCAGCAGGATGCAGGAATGAGAAGAGGGCATAGAGAATGATTTGGTGACCACGCCACACACCCTTAGTACTGATGTAGATAACCTCTCTTCACCAGTCCAGTTCAGTTCCGTTGCTCAGTCGTGTCCAACTCTTTGCGACCCCATGGACTGCAGAAGCCAGGCCATCACCAACTCCTGGAGCCTACTCAAACTCATGTCCATCTTGTTGGTGATGCCATCCAACCATCTCATCCTCTGTCGTCCCCTTCTCCTCCTGCCCTCAATCTTTCCTAGCATCAGGGTCTTTTCTAGTGACCCAGTTCTTCACATCAGGTGGCCAAAGTACTGGAGTTTCAGCTTCAGCATCAGTCCTTCCAATGAACGCTCAGGACTGATTTCCTTTAGGATGGACTGGTTGGATCTTCTTGCAGTCCAAGGGACTCTCAAGAGTCTTCTCCAACACCACAGTTCAAAAGCATCAATTTTTTGGTGCTCAGCTTTCTTTATAGTCCAACTGTCACATCCATACATAACTACTGGAAAAACAATAGTTTTGACTATACGGACCTTTGTTGGCAAAGTAAGGTCTCTGCTTCTTAATATGATGTCTAGGTTAGTCATACCTTTTCTTCCAAGGAGCAAGCGTCTTTTGATTTCATGGCTGCAGTCACCATCTGCAGTGATTTTGGAGCCCCCCAAAATAAAGTCTGTCACTGTTTCCATTGTTTCCCAATCTGTTTGCCATGAAGTGATGGGACCAGATGCCATGATCTTAGTCTTCTGAATGTTGAGTTTTAAGCCAACTTTTTCATTCTCCTCTTTCACTTTCATCAAGAGGTTCTTTAGTTCTTTTTCGCTTTCTACCATAAGGGTGGTGTCATCTGCATATCTGAGGTTGATGATATTTCTCTCGGCAGTCTTGATTCCAGCTTGTGCTTCTTTCAGCCTGGCATTTCACGTGATATACTCTGCATATAAGTTAAATAAGCAGTGTGACAATATACAACCTTTACGTACTCCTTTCCCGATTTGGAACCAATTGTTGTTCCATGTCCAGTTCTAACTGTTGCTTCTTGACCTGCATACAGATTTCTCAAGGGGCAGGTCAGGTGGTCTGGTATTCCCATCTCTTGAAGAATTTTCCACAATTTGTTGTGATCCACACAGTCAAAGGCTTTGGCGTACTCAATAAAGCAGAAGTAAATGTTTTTCTGGAACTCTCTTGCTTTTTGATGATCCAGCAGATGTTGGCAATTTGATCTCTGGTTCCTCTGCCTTTTCTAAATCCAGCTTGAACATCTGGAAATTCACAGTTCACATAATGTTGAAGCGCCAGCACCCCTCATCCCAGTAGGGCTCACCAGCTTAGGTGTCAGGTCCTCCTTTGATAAGCTGCTTAAGAGCTTTAGAGGTCTGAAATGTAAATGGATTTTGCTTGATCATAGCTGTACATGTAGCAGTAATGGGGCAAGTAAAGGATGAGAGGAAATCAGGAGATAGTGACGGGGTGGGAGAAGGCCAAGGAGGGACCTTTCATGCCCTCTGCCTCCCGTTGGTGCTCACACAGGGTGAGAGGGCGGTATAGAATGTCTCCTGCATCATGAGAATCCTTGGTGGAGCTGTGTGGTTCCTTCAGAGAATCAGGGAGGCAGGTGAAGGAAGGAAGACCTTGCTACAGTAACGGGCAGTCGTAGCAGAGAGGGAAACCAGCCAGTCCTTGGGCCCTAGAAGGAAAACAGTGACTTGAGAAAAGGTTCCTACTCTTCTTCCTCTTTCCTCTGGGGCCCTGCCCCTGCCTCTCACCTCAGGGGTGGGGCCGTGGGAGCCACTGTGGATGACTGTAGTGGGCAATACTGCTAGTGTGCCAAGCAGAAAGTCTGAATGCATTTTCCCCAGAAATATTTATATCCCAGTTTACTTCATTTGACTTCCCTTGTGGCTCAGATGGTAAAGAATCTGCCTGAAATGCAAGAGGCCCAGGTTCAATCCCTGGGTCAGGAAGACCTCCTGGAAAAGGAAATGGCAACCCACTCCAGTATTCTTGCCTGGAGAACTCCATGGACAGAGGAGCCTGGAGGGCTACAGTCCATGAGATAACAAAGAATCAGACACAACTGAGTGACTTTCACTTCACTTTACTTCATTTAGATGCTCCTGCTGCTGCTGCTGCTGCTAAGTTGCTTCAGTCATGTCCAACTCTGTGTGACCCCATAGACGGCAGCCCACTAGGCTCCTGTGTCCCTGGGATTCTCCAGCCAAGAATACTGGAGCGGGTTGCCATTTCCTTCTCCAATGCATGAAAGTGAAAAGTGAAAGTGAAGTCACTCAGTCGTGCCCGACTCTTAGCAACCCCATGGACTGGAGCCTACTAGGCTTCTCCGTCCATGGGATTTTCCAGGCAAGAGTACTGGAGTGGGGTGCCATTTAGATGCTAATGTGTTGTAAATGTGGAGAAGATACAAATTATTAAGTTAATTTTATGGTATGCCTTGTTGTATTCACCTGCCTTGTTTAATATAATTTATTTTCCTACAAAAACAAGTCTTAGGCAACTGTTTTTGACTCCTGAAGCATATCTGTAAGTCAGTATATGACAGTGTTTCATTCTTATTGTAATCTTTCCTTAGGGAACTTGAGAGCAATTTCTAGGATCTGTGCTTTTGTGAACCTAAAGTGCGTATTTGAACATATGCCTAATGTAGCATTTAATATTTATTATAGAAGCAAACACTGAAATCTTCTCTTGTTTAGTATCGTTTAGTGACTCAATCGTGTCCAACTCTTTGCAACTCCATGAACTGTAGCCAGCCAGGCTTCTCTGTCTTTGGGGTTTCCCAGGCAAAAATACTGGAGTGGGTTGCCATTTCCTTCTCCAGGGGACCTTCCTGACCCAGGGACTGAATCTGCATCTCTTGCACTGGCAGGCGGATTCTTTACCATTGAGCCACCAGGGAAGCCCCGAAATCTTCTCTACTATTATATAAATTAATTACAACTTAAAATGTTTGTTTTCTATTATATAGGTTTAAGTCTAGTACAGCGTTTAAGGCCTGATTTCAAACGGAAGTATTCTTCAATGTTTGATGATGATACAGTGACGGAATACATCTACCACTGTAATGTCCAGACTCCAAGGTAAGAGTCTCGATTCTAAATTTACTATGTTTGTGTTTTAGACTTTTCTTTTTTGAAAATGTGTGAACAGTCCAGGAGATATTTATCAGTATGTAAATGACTCAATTTAAAAGGACAAGTAGTTCTTAATTTTCTCATCTATTCATGGAGAACCTGTGATGTAAAACACTGTACTGGATTCTGATGAGAGATTAAAAAGTCAGATGTACTTTCTTCCCTTAAGGGGCCCATGGACAAGTTGAGGGAAGTCTTGGTCTCTGGCGTCTTATTAAGGTGACCAGAGTTGAGAGATCATAAAGAATTTCAAATAAAACAGTGTTCTCAAACTGAGTATGAATGTTGTACAAAAATGGAGCTCTGGTATAAACAAAAGTAAATGGTCTTCTATACCATAGATCTTCTTAGAACCATTTATTATTCCAAAGGGTTTTAAATCTCCCAGGTGTGTGGCAGAGACAAGGCAGCCTTTTCAAGTTCATTTGCTGATGGCACCCTTCTGTACACAGCCCGTCTTCAGTACTGTGCATCAGCCTGAGAAACACTGAGAGCGGAGAGGGGATGGGGAGTCTATATTAATTTTGACAGTGATTAGGAGAGACAGCATAGTAGCTAGAGGAAGCAAGAGAGCCAAGCAAAGGTATAGCTTATTTAAAATTAAAAAAAAAAGACTTCTAGATGTCAGATACAAGGTGCCAGTGGAGAGAATGGAGCTTGAAAGTCTTGAGGAGCTGGGAGGAGCCCCGAAACCAGAGCCTAGAGTCGGTATGGAGAGGATCAAGAACGGAGTGTGATGGTGAGAGCTCTGGTTTCCATTCTTCTTTCTGTACCAGAATTGTTGAAGTAGTTTATCAGAAATGTGGTGTCTGAACCCTGTCTCTGAGACTGATTCAGCGGTTCTGGGCTGCATCTTTACCAAACACTTCTGATGATTCCAGTAGAGGTGGGCCATAGACTATACTTAAAAATGTAAAAATGGTTTCTCATCCTTTCTAATCCAGACTTGGGTGAAAGGCTGAGAGGTGAGCTGCAGAAATAGCTCCTTCACTTTTTTTTTCTTTGCCTCTCTCACTCATCTCAGGGCTTCTCTGGTGGCTCAGATGGTAAAGAATCTGATGCCAATGCAGGGAATCTGGGTTCAATCCCTGGGTCAGGAAGGTCCCCTGGAGAAAGAAATGAGAACCCACTCCAGTATTCTTGCCTGGGAAATCCCATGGACAGAGGAGCCTGGTAGGCTACCTTCCATGGGGTTGCAAAGAGTCAGACACAACTGAGCAACTAACACCACTTCTCTCAAAGAATATGTACACCTACTTTATTAAAAAGATTGAGGCCATGAGAGCACTGGAGGTATAGCTGTACCTTCCATCTTTTTGATAAAGTAGGTTATAGGTTGTCTGCCAAAGGGGAGGGAGGCTGCAGAGGTTTGGAGTCTGCAAGTGATTGATGTTTTGTGACTCACCAGGCACTTGACTTGGGTGGATTCAGTCTGAACACTTCACTGACTTGTCCTAGCAGTTGTTAGTGGCCTGTTCCAGGGAACTCATCTGTCTTCCTGTGTGGTCTCAGTGTTTTGTTCTTCACCTACTCACATTTCACAACCACGTGTGCCCATGTAGGCCTAGTTTGTGGCTTATCCTGTGGTGGAACTTGAATTCACAAATGGCCATTCACAAGTATGCCTAGTACCACAAAGAGACCAGAGAAGTGACCGCAGAGTGGATCTGTCTGAGGAGTTTGCCAGATGTTTTGTATTCTTTTATGTGATGGTCAGTCAGGTGTGGCCCACACGAGAGGACATAGGAGACGCTCAAGAGAACAAAGTTTAGTATACTCACAGGTGCTGGAGTGGGGTCACTGAGGAAGGCTCACAGAAGATGCAGCAGGTTCTGATCAGGTGGCAGAAGGCAGGCGTGAGGGGAACTCCAGGAGGGAACCTTTACTGGGTTCTGCGGGAGAGGCAGGCAGCGCAGGGGTGGGCAGCGTAGAATGGACTGCTTAAGTTATTTCAGCGGGCTCTAAGATATCCAGGCGGTTTCTAGTTGTTTGGCACCTGGCCCTGGGATGACTAAGGCAGAGGAACATCACCTCCTGGGATGTGCAGGCCAGACAGAAGAGGCGCAGCGCCATGTTAGTTAGTTTGCATATGAAGGGGTGGTCCCAGCTGAGTCCTTTGGTATCTCTAAAAATAAGTTAACCCCAAGAGGCAGTCTCTTCCCAGCCAGAACAGTTTTTAGGGGGACTTCCCTAGGAGTCCATTGGCTAAGACTGCACGCTCCCAAGCTGAGGTTCGTTCCCTGGTCAGGGAGCTAGATCCCACTTGCCACAACTAAAGACACCAAATGCTGCAGCAAAGATTGAAGATCCCACATGCTGCAACGAAGACCCAGTGCATCCAAATAAATAAATACATGTTTGTTTTTTTAAAAAAGGTTTTCAAAGGTGTCAAACATCATAATATGCAGAAATTTAAAATATGTAACAATTCACAAAGAATACTTAATCTGAATTTGTTCTTATCTTGGTGTTGATGTTGCCATTGAAGGTAAAAAGCTGGTGTCATGAACCTGTGGAAAAGCTGCCTTGTGAATAAGTTAGAGTGGGGGAAAAAAAAAGCATATTTCCACTCTCCCCAAAGGAAATTTGATAATTGTATGATAGGGACTTAGGGTTACATGTTTTGATTTGGAGGAGGATCATTATTTGTAAGAGATTTTTTATTTTAGAGGTTAAAACATCCTTCTTTATCTAACAAAAAAGTATATCTTCTGTGAGGCTTGTTCCTTACACTTCCTAGTAAATTATTTTCTGTGCAAGCTGCAGTCTTTCTTAAATGGGGGAGAATCTGAATATGAGCGTGTTTTAATAGAGGTGAGAGTGTGATGTGCGCTTATCCCCCAGAATCATGCATATGATTTTTCTGTCTTTAAGTGGTGAAACTGCGTTCAAAAACATGACTATCCCTTACGGATGGGCAAAAAGGCCAATGCTCCAGCGAATTGGCAAAATGCACCCTGACATTCCAGTTTCCGTGATCTTTGGTGCCCGATCCTGCATGGATGGCGATTCTGGCACCAGCATCCAGTCACTACGACCACAGTCATACGTGAAGACGATAGTAAGTGTGTGGTGTAGTTTTGGTTCTCAATTGCACGTGAAGCCTGTTCTATTACCTTTGCTTTCATTGAGCCCTCCGGTCATCCCTGTGCCTTCACATCTTGGTCAGAGACCTGTAGTCATGTGTGATGGGGGCAGGGTTTGATCCAAACAAATCTTCGTGTCCAGATAGCAAATCGCCATTCTTGGGGCCTTGTCAGTCCTGGAGCAACAGCATCTCTAAGGTGGGAGAGACCAAAAGAGCGACAGACAGGTCCAGTAGCATCTCTACCACCTCCCAAGGCAGCACATTCTCACCTTGGCTAGTGTTTCTGTTGGCCCTACTGTTAGAGATCAACCTAGAATGTTATTTTTGCATCTTAAAACTTTAGTAAGATTCACTGGATTTTCTCTTTATTCCCAGATCCTTTATTTAATCAAATATATACTAGTCACTGAGGATTAGTATTGCTTTTTCTTTCCTGTTTCATTCACGTATAGCCGTTGTCAGTTTCATTGCTCAGTGTCTTTAAGTGTGTAAAAGCATTCTTAAATGCTTTTACTCGCTGACCACCTGACCGCTTTTGGTTTCCTAGGCCATTCTCGGAGCAGGCCATTATGTGTATGCAGATCAGCCGGAAGACTTCAACCAGAAAGTGAAGGAGATCTGTGACACCGTGGACTGAGCACACTGCAGATGATGTGGGAAAGCCACACACCGACACACTCCTCAGCAGTAATTCACCGTCTGGGACGCAGAGTAAGGAATCTGACGCGAGAACCAGGCAGTCTTCCTGACTGTACTTTGCACATGTTTTCTTTATGAAGCTGCTCATACATTTAAACCAGTTAGTGCCTTCTAGAGGAATGACTTTCCTTTGTCCTACACAAAATCAAAATATATGAGTCTCCAAATCCAATAACTGTAATAAAAGGTTATTTGTCCCTCTGCCATACTGAAAAACTGTAATTTTTCAACTGAAATTTTTATTTCTATCTAACTTTGCTAGGTCTGGTACTTTTTATATTGCCATCTATATTGCCAATTTTAACAAGTGATTTTCTGAGTTTATTATTTTATATACTCCAAAGGTGCACTTTATTTTCCTTGCTTATATATACCATGTCCAATAACTGATAGAATTACTCAAAATTCAGTGTTTTTATGTAAAAATTTGTTATTTTCTTAGAATACATCACTTCATTTTTGAAATGGAGTGTTGAGACAGGGTTTTGGTTAGGAAGGTGGGAACTGATTTCTAGTATTGATTTCTCTGAGTATTTCATGTGCTGAAAAACCTTAACTAAAAGTCTCTCCTTTTCTCCCCCATTAATACTGTTATTCTTTTCTGTGAGCCAGGATGCAGCAAAAGGAACAGATTCCCTCACTGAGGGGACATTAAGACTATTACCTTCCAGTAAGCCAATCATATATTTTCATTTAACTCTTACAGACGGGTGCTAAAACTGGATTATATTTTTACCACTAAAATATAAAAATTGGTGGTGCCATTATGTCTCATGGCACCAGAAGTCAGCTAATATTGGTTGGTTTTGTTTTTTTTTTGGAAGAGTTTTGTGTTGATTAAATAACTTACATACTTGAAGTTATATGACAAAAGTTCTGTAAGGTGATTGAACTGTGCAACAGTAACTACCATCAAGTGTAGCACTTTCTTGCTGTGTTACTACAAGGGATGCTTCTCTGAAACTGTGAAAAAGCTCCACGTGGTACCTGGCTACTACTGAGAAGACCCTCTGCAAAAGAAAATGGCAGAGGGTGGTCACCAGCAAGGCATCTTTGCCTTCTGTTTTGCTTCACGTTGCCGGTCTAGGAAAAAGATGGTTGTGTAAATAAAAATGGTGAACTAGAGCAAACAATGACTTCATGGTTTTGATTGTTGCATTTGAAAAATGATCAATTAGTAAAGTTTTAGCTGTTAGGAAATGAAGTTGATGAACTGTGAGGAAGACCAATTATTCTGTTTTCAACATTATCTTCCCATACAAAAAAAAACCCAGCAAATTTTACTGAAGCACAACAGATGGCTTCCCAGTGAGCAGTTTGTGTCTCTGTTTTGGGATGGACTAGGTTAGGACAGAAGGTAACAGGAGAGCTAACCCTAGCCTGGAGAATAAAAGTAGCATTTACTTTTTAGATTCAGAACTATTAATGGTGCAAATAATGTGGGTTATTTTGGTATTTTTATTTGACATACTCTCCAGTCTGTTCATTTTCCTTTGCTGGGCGAATGGCAGTTTTCAGTTGCCCAAGAAGGTTTCTGCACAGGGAATGTGGTCTTAACCCTTAGAGGGAAGTTACCAGGTTCACTTAAATGGGGCTTCTGGCCACTGATGTTCCAAGTGATTTAGGGAAAAGATGTACCCAAATGTCAAGTGGAACTTATCTTCCTACTGACTGATTTTGCTTTCTTTGAAAATTATTGTCATAATTCTTTTTTTAAAGGCGAATTTTACCTTGGGCTGTTGTGTATGTCATTTTGTGACGATTGAGCTAGCCCAGAAGTTCACAATCCTTGAGTTCCTGAAAATACAGTTGGTCCTAAATGTTTTCTTTTCTTAAAAGAATCTATTTCAGCATTTGACTTTGCTACATCATGCACAAGGTACCTTATTTTACAGAAAAAAATGTGACTGTGACAGTAGCAGTGGGACCAGCGTGAGTTGTCTTGTCTTTGGTGTGGTCCTGTTGGTTTCCACTAGTTATCATAGGACCATGGATGCAGTGAGTGTTGAGGGACACTTGTCTACATTCTTCCCTCGTGGGCCTTTCCTTGTGGCTCAGCTGGTAAAGAATCTGCCTGCGATGCCGGAAACCTGGGTTCGATCCCTGGGTTGGGAAAATGCCCTGGAGAAGGGAACGGATGCCCACTCTAGTATTCTGGCTTGCAAAGAGTCAGACACAACTGAGCGACTTTCACTTCACTAGTGTCTGCATTCTAAGGGAAGGCTGTTCCACCCCTGGCTTTACCTGTATCCATGTGTCCACAAGGATGATTTCTGTTTTCTTCTAAAACTAGTTTTAAAACAAACAAACTCTAGTTTATCTGGAGTTGGTTTTAGAATATTATCTAGAAGTACTTTTGAAATTTCTCCATTCATATAACATCGTATATTTATATTTAAAGGGCATACTAGATTCCAATTAAATAAGTCTTTTCCTACATAAAGGTATTGTAAAGAATAAACAGTAATAGCCAGAGGAACTCAAAAAAAGAACAGTACAGAAGGAGGGATAACTCTACTAGATATATATCACACTATAAACAATGGAGGAAAAGTCCAGGAATTTAGTGTATGATAAAGGAATCATCTTATTGGTGGAGAAAAAGACTTTAAAAAGCGATGTTGAGACAAATGTCGTTAACCATATGGAAGATAATAAAATTGAATCCATTTCTCATACTGTACAGAAGGATAAAATCCGAATGGATTGGAGACCCAATTGTAAAAATGAAACCTTCTAAATAACTGGAAGAAAACATACCTGAATTCCTTTGTGACCTGAAAGTGGGGAAAACATTCCTGTGACTGAAAATCCAGGAACAATAAAGGGAGGAATTTATATGTTTAACGAAAAGAGTTTTGGATGGCCAAAAAAAGCAAAGTTAAAAGTAAATAATAAAGTGGCAAAAAATATTTTCAGCATTTATCACAAAGGGCTGATATAACCCTAATACATAAAGAATTTCTAAACTTTGAAAAGAACCAGAAAGAATGGGCAAAAAGATATGGACAGTTCACAGAAAATAAAATGCAAATAGCTCTTAAACATATGAAGATACACATAAAAAGAGAAATGCAAATTAAACCACCAAGATAACCTTTCTTCCCTGTTGAGTCGCAAAAAGTGCAAGTTATACAGTGCACTCTGTTAGTGAGACAGTGAGGAAACAGGCACTCCAAACAGTACCGATTCCTGTGGGTGGAATTTGTTAAAAATTCTCAAATTAAATATGTTTATCCCTCAACCTTACAGTCTCACTTCTAAGTATCTGTCTGAGGTGTACTGGTAAAAATATGAGTCGGCGTACAAGTAAAAATCTTTATGACAGTGCTGTTTATTACAGCTAAAGAGTGGAAGCCAGCCAAATGTCCATCTAGAGGGGATGGATGGAAGAAACATGGCGGATTCATAACAGTGGAATACTGCACAGATGTTTTTTAAAAAAATGAGGGAGCATCTTTAGGAGGAAGAGGGAGAAAGCTTCAGAACCACCCACCCTCCCCACCGCCCCCAATGGAGACTCATCTCAATTGGTCTCTAGTCTTATTTTTAAGGATTCTGCTGTTGAATGCCTGAAAAGGGTGGTGAGATGGCCTTCAGGTTGTACCGACTTTGCTAGCATTGCTAACCAACTGTTGCAGGCTCTGAAAATACAGTCTTGAACTTCTGCCCCTTCCCTCCCCCCAAAAATGCTGTCCTGGAGTCATCTTCAGAGAAGAGGAAGTGAAAATGAAGAGCAGGAGATTGTGTTACCTGATTGTGTAAGAAAGGATGAAACAAATGAAAAAATAAACATGTATTTGCTTCAATTTTTAAAAAAAAAAAAAGGCAGTAGTAGGATTAGTTACACTAGTAACTAAGAAATCAGTTCTCTTGGCAGGGTGTGAGGGGCTGGGTATGGGGGTGTGGTGGTAATGGGTAGGGAGCTGGCTAGAGGTGGCACCTAGATCTGTATCTTGTTTTATACTTTTTACTTTGGAATCCAGTCAGTGTTTTCTGTCATTTAAAAAATCAACTCTTAAAATGAAAACTTAGGAAATTTCCTGGCGGTCCAGTGGTCAGGACCTGGTGCTTTCACTGCTGTGGACCCGGGTTTGATCCCTGGTCAGAGAACGAAGACCCGCAAGCCTCATGGGGACCAAAAAAAAAAAAAAAAACAGCTCAAACTTAACTAGCTATGAAGTTGGTTGTGTAACCACACATAGAAGAATTAGTTTAAGCAATTACAAAGCCCAGCATTTTGTTTGCACTTTTCTAATGGAATATATCCTATAAACTGAAGAACTACAGAACTGCATTTAGTATTTTTATTTTCAGCAATGGTATTGGTATTGTCATTCTAAAACTGTGTATTTACATGTGATAAACCAAATATTATGTCAAAGGAATTAAGAGCCAAGGTTTTTGTACAAGAGAGGAAGAGATACAAGAATAAAATCAAGTAAAAACCCTGTAATTGTATTTTTCACTGAAAATACCAGCAAAATATAGTGATCTATTTTTATCTTCCTAAGAAATGCATATTGCATAGCTTTACCCATTGAAAAGGCCTGGTAGCGATCAGAGTCCAGGAGCAAGGCGTACCCTAGCACCCAAACTGTCCCATTAAAAGGGGCAGGGAAGATTCAAAATGAGGTTGGATGATCTTGTGTCTGAAAGCAAGGAAGCAGTAAGAGTAAGGTGATGTCAAAAGGACCCAGGGGCCAGCTATAAGGAGCTTCCATTGGCCAAAGATGAAACAATTTGAGCATCAAAAAAAAACAGTTGACATGAATCTATAAAAATCTGTGAGGTCATAATAATCCATCAGCCATCTCTGGAGACTACTAGTGCACCAACTTAGTATTTTCAAAATTGTTGCTTGGAAAAATGAAGTATTTATTCCTGACTTCGTTGTGTATCAGATTAACTTGATGAGAGAGAGTTTTTCACTGAAGGATCATAACGAAATGCCAGAGATTTGACAGGATTAGGAAATCACCCTTTTGTTACCTGTAGTGAAATAATGGACCTATGCTGCTGAAAGTATTTGGTAAAAAATTCATGGGGAACGCCAATAAAGACGGCTCAGGTTGATAACATCTGAACCCAGTGATCAACATTTAGGGTTACTAAAAAAGGAACAGCCAGAAGCTGCATGCCTCTGACCTATTGTAATAGCAAGAACCCAACACCAGGCATGATGAATTGTTGTCCAAAACAAAGTTGACCGCAATCTGAGCAAGCCTTTTACATCTGAGGACCAATTTGTGAAAGCACAGGATACTGAGGACCATGTTAACAGGCTTAATCCAGAATATGGAAATAATCCATTTATGAAAGCATAAAACATTGAAAGCATAAAACAAAGATGGTTGTGGTAGGACTTAAAAGTTTGGAGAAACTTAAAGGATTTGTTTGGATCCTGATTTGCACAGTACCAACTTAAGACATTTTGGGAATCAAAGAAAAATTTAGGACAATTGGATATCAGATGATATTTCATGGGGTGAAATAGGTGTAGTGACTATGTGCTGTTGTATTTTTTTAAGCTGTTATTTGTTAGAGGTATATATTAAGTATTTGTGGTTAAATTTATAACTGGTATTTACCTGAAAATATTCCAGAAAGAAAAAGGCAAGGAGCAAGAAGTAGAGAAAATAAGCAGAATGTTATGTTGAAGCTGAGTGACAGATACATAAGGGCTTATGTATTTAAGAGTTTATTATTCTATTTCCTTTACTTTTATGCATAGTTGACAATTTCCGTAATAGAAATTTACAGAACAAAAGAGAATGGAAGAATGGAGTAGACTGGAAGTTGCCAGTATAGACAACTTTGTTTTTAGGAGTAAAGAAAGAGCAGAAAAAAGTGAGTAATATCCGGAGGAGGAAACCTTATGATTAACTCTACAGAGGAGGGATATGATGATGCAGAAAAGGATGGTTAGGGTGATGTATTAGCAAAGCTCAGGGCAGCTAGGGACTCGCGCATACTACTGGGGAGACTGTAATCACCCCTTTGAAAAATAACTTACAATACTGGGTTGGCCAAAAAGTTCATTCGGTTTTTCTGTAGGCTGTCATAGAAAACCCTGAACAAATTTTTTGGCCAACCAAATATACTGTGAAATGGTACACGCCCCATACCACTTTATGCAGCAGTTTTGCTTCCAGTGTCTAGTCCCACAAATACACCAACACCAGTGTGCAGAGACAGCTATCAGCTGTTCATTGCCACTTTGTAGTGTGAAAAATCTGGAACCCAATATATGACTGATTTAGTTCCACACTGGAGTATTTATATAGTGCTAAAAATGAGGTAGATCTCAATACATACATGTATCAAAACTTACCCATGTTCTATAATTTGCAATAACTTACTCATGTTCTATAAGTTGGAATAAATGAAATATATGAGGTAGGTCTATCTATAAAGTGACAATATGAAAAATTTCCAAAATATCTTTAATGAAAAAACACAAAGGAAAACCCTCCAAAATTCAGAATAGCATTTCATATATATATATATACACATACGCATATGTGTGCATGCTAAGTTGCTTCAACCGTGTCCAACTCTTTGTGATAATATGGACTATAGTCTGCCAGGTTCCTCTATCCATGGAATTTTCCAGGCAAGAATACTGGAATGGGTTTCCATGCCCTCCTCCAGGGGATCTTCCCAATCCAGGGATTGAACCCATGTCTCCTGTGTCTTCTGCATTGGTAGGGTTCTTTACCACTATCTCCACCTGGGAAGCCCCAGTGTACATATACACTCATAAATATATATATATATACAGAATATACTTACCATGTACTCATATATATATATATATATATATAGACTTTTTGATGAGTTTGTTAATAATAGCTTTGAAGAGGACAATTCCTTGTCATACATGTTTTTGTAAGTTTTGAGTCCTTGTACCTTCCTTATGTTTTGATAAAAAGCTTGTAAAATATAGAAAGACATCTTGTTTACATATGAAGCAGGTAGGAAAATAACTGAAGGGGCCTGCTGGCTCAGTGTTCTGTGTGGATGTGAGACCCAGAGTGTAGGGAGAGGGCCAGGTGTTCAGAGTATGAGAAGCTGTAAGTCTCAGTCATTTAACTGTTGAAAACTGGACTATGAAGTTGTAACAGGCCTCTGTTGGCCTTTAGGTATTAATAGAAACATAGCCCCAACGTGAAGCTGCCCTCTTTGCTGTCTTTTGCATAAACATGTTGAAAGGGGGACTTGAATTAGAATATCTGTCTCCCTGTATATGAAACTCTCCCTCTATTTCTGTCTCTTCCCCATCTCACATGCACCCCATATTTTTCCTGTTCCTCTAAAAATTCTCTAGGAAAAAATGTTTAACATAATACTTAGAACTGGTTAGAATGTCTTTTTTTGGCTAGAGTCTGGCTTTTAGGATTACTTGATGAGCCCCCAGATTTAAAATTGAAAAACACCCCAAAATAAATTCATTTATTTATTTATTTTGGCTGCTCTGGTTCTTAGTTATGGCAATTAGGATCTTCAGTCTTTAGCTGTGGTGTGTGTGACCCAGTTCCCTGTGACAAGGGGTTGATTGAACTTGAGCCCCTTGTATGGGGAGCACAGAGTTTTAGCCACAGAACCATCAGGGAAATCCCTGAAAAACATTCTTATCAAAGTAGTTTACTAAATAAATGGGTAAAGAATTTTATTCTACCAACTATTTTAATCCTTAAAATAAATTTCTATATACTCACTTAAGGCATAGAGTTTTCATGAAGTGCCGGTTAATTGTTTGAAAATCTAAATTAACCCAGGCCTTCTTCCTTATTGAACAGTGCATCTGTTTTGAGAGAAGTGTTGCTTAGCTGACAGATGTGAGGGCTGAGAGTTCTAAATCAGGTTTGTTGCATTGTATGACTTGGGACACTTGTGGAGACGGGTATGAAAAGCTGAATGACTGGCCCATGTCCTCCTTGGTAAAATTAGATGTGTTAGTCACAATGACCAGGACAAGGTGATAGGTGCATTACAAACATTACTGCTGTGTTTGTTGTGTTCCTGATGAGCTATAGCCTAGTTTTTAACCTGTGAATGTTTTTATAGCTGGAAGTTACAGCAGTGGAAGCGATTAAATATTGTGACCAAGACGCCAGACATGAATGACTGGTATTTCACCTTCAGACATGACTGAAGCGACTTAGCAGCAGCAGCAGCAGTGCCAACCGGCTTGCTATATCTCTGCTGACTTATGGAAACCCCAACACATCTTTAACTTACATCTATTCAAGTCTTGAACATGCTGCTTTCCATGGGGTGGGTGGGATCCAAGGAGGAAAAGCTGGTGGAGGCGGGAGGCCTTGTGCTGAACTGTGGGAGACTACTGAGGGGCAGCTGTCCTGTCCCTGTGTGATGGGACAGACCATGAAAGTTTTCAGCGATGATCTGAAGGAGGGAAGCATCTCCTCTGTGTCTCCACGTGACTTCACAGCTTCATGTGCCCAGCACCAAAAATGTGGGTAGCTGATACATTTCTCTTGGCAGACAGACATTGCATCTTCAGGTGCAGTCTTTTCAGCAAACATCTGAGCATGAGGTGTGGACCGAGTCAGCTCTAGAAACAGCGAGGCTGAAGCTCTATGCTTGAATCATTGAGGATGCTTGTTACAAGCATGGAGTTGAGGCCCTCCGTCCAGGAGATTCTGATGCTGTTGATCCATGGGTGGGCCTAGGAATCTACATGTTAACACCCCACCTCCATCCCCAATACATCTGACATAGGAGGGTTGATTTTTTTTGTTTGGTTTATCGTTTAATTTGATTGGGTTCAAACCACTACAAACACTTCTCTCTTGGTGACAGCTGAAATCTCAATTCAGTTGTTACATCCTTAGCTATAATCTGGACCTGGCAACCAGCTGGAAGTTTGGACAGAGATTATATACAGACTTTAAGGCTCCCTTCTTTGGCTCTCCCCTTTATAGAATTCCCCATCATTTTGCAGTGACCATGCTTGCCAACAAAGGTTCATATAGTCAAAGCTATGGTTTTCCCAGTAGTCATGTACAGATGTGAGAGTTGGACCATAAAGAAGGCTGAGCACTGAAGAATTGATGCTTTCAAACTGTGGTGTTAGAGAAGACTCTTGAAAGTCCCTTGACTGCAAGAGGATCAAACCAGTCAATCCTAAAGGAAATAAACTGTGAATATTCATTGCAAGAACTGGTACTGAAGCTAAAGCTCCAATACTTTGGCCACCTGATGGGAAGAGCCAATTCATTAGAAAGGACCCTGATGCTGGGAAAGATTGAAGGCAGGAGGAGAAGGGTACGACAGAGGATAAGTTGGTTGGATGGCATCACTGACTCAATGGACATGAGTTTGAGCAAACTCCAGGAGTTGGTGAAGGACAGGGAAGCCTGGCGTGCTGCAGTCCATGGGGTCACAAGGAGTCGGACACGACCTAGTGACTGAGCAACAACAATGCTTGCCCTATACTGTGCTGTCTGGCTCTTGAAGCCAGAAAGACTGCTGGTTGTCTACCAGAGTCCTGGGTTGTGGCAGAGTTCCTCAAGCTAAGAGTTGTGAACATGCTGTTCTCTCCATTCCAAGTATCAAGTCCCTTCCTGACTCTGCTTGCCTGTGTTTCTTCTCTGGTGCCTTCAGGGAGCTGTTTATTGGTCTTGTTCAGTTTATAGTGGTTACAGATGGGTGGATTGGTCTCCAGTCAGATCTTCCCCAGCTGTCCTAGAAGCAGAGCTCTTGGATCAGACTTTGAGATCATTGTTGTCTAGCATTCCTTTTGTACAAGCTTGGGACCTGGCTAGGGAGAGGCTTCCATCACTGCAAGACACACTTGCATCTTGTTTCCATACTTAGTCTATGGAGAGTTCTCTGTACTGCAGAAAGGTCAACAAGAATTAGCCAGTGCAGGAAAAGTCGTGTGGGATTTGCACTGCTTTTAGAGAATCTGACCCCAAACCTAGCTGAGATGAAAACCAAACATAGTTTGCAGTCAGTACCCTATCTGGAAACTGTCATTTCTATGTCATCTCCCTAAAGCAGCTTCCTTTTAAACCTTTCTATATTTAGCTTTTGTGGGCCTCACACGCCTTGCTTACCATGCCCACCAGTGGCTCCAGAGCTTGCAGTGTTGTGTTGGCCCATTATTTCCAAGGCCTTGGCCCTCCCTAGAATTACATTTCTCATTCTTACAGTTGGAGCCATGCTGACTCTTTATCATCTAATAGCCATAGGGCTATACATTTCTACCAAGCCAAAAATAGCGAAATGCTTATATTCTTGAGAAATGCCAAATTCTCAGAAATCAGGAAGGTTCTAACAACTTCAGATAGTAAAGTACCCCAGTATTCTGCATTGCTCAAAACCCCATGGCACCAACTGTAGAATAAGATTAGTGACATCTTTTTAGTCTGATAGCACAAATCTTGAGGGATGAATACTTTTAAACTTCTGCATGGCTGATGAACACGATCCACAACTCCCTAAACCTAACCCGTAACAACCCTAGGAAGTGATGCTCTTGATACATTCTCTCCATAGCTCCACTCCCTAATGCTGATAAAGAAGGAATCTGAAAATAATAAGCTGGCTCTACTAAGGGGTTTGTTTACTATTATAATGGAATTTTTTAATTAATATAACATGGAATTCTATGACTCACAGTCCTGTGACCTGTGAATTGGAGCTGACATCCAGCTCACTCTTCATCTTTGCCTGTGGGGACAGGAGCCATCCATTAGGGCAGGTGTCACACACAGAGCTATTGAGCAACCACCACTGTCAGAGATACGAGACCCAAGGAAGAGGAATGAGGCCTGGGGGCTCAAAATGGATATCACCACGACTTGCACGTAAAGCCCTGGGTGTCCGAAGATAAACCCATCCTCAGCATTCAAGCAACTGGCATTCTTACCACACTTCCAACCTGCTCTTTATAATCTGATGTGTGGCTCAGAATTCCTTGTAAAAGCCAGGGTTTCCTGGTTCCTAATCTGTTTGCTGGAAGAGAGACTGAGCAGCAAGGAACAGCAAAGAATAGGTTCATTTTAAAATATAAGCTTTTTATCTTTTTATTGCAACTCAAACCATCATGGCCTTGGATGGAGCTTCCAAGAGATCCACTCTTAGGGAAAAGCAGTAGGTCCCCTCCCTGTAAACGAGCAGTTAAAAGAATGTTCAACGGCGGTGACCCTGTGATGAGCTTGGCAGAGAATATACAATTGGGAATCTGGTGGGTTTGAGGAATGGAAAGATGGTCATCAAAAATACCTTATCTCATCCTCACTATCTGTTCTGGGTACCTCATAAAATTTTATATTTCCCCCTATGGACAACAGGTGGATGTGGAAGTATATATGGAGAATGTGGAGGATGGAACCAGGTACATTTGAAAGGTGTCTCCAAAAACCATCCCCATTTTACCAAGGAGTAAAATGAAGCTCTGAGAAGTTAAGTGACTTGCCCAAGATCGTAAAGCTACAGAGTGGTCAGCCAGGACATTGGTAGCAAAATAGTCTCATTCCCTTTAGAGGTTTTGTTTTGTTTTGTTTTAATTTGGACTTCCTTCTGCATATTGTTGCCACCCATTACAAATAATGTGTGGATTTGTCCTGCTGTGTGTTTGAGTGAACAGGATCTTTACAGAAAAGTACAGACACCACAAAGGTAATTCGGTCATCTAGCCAAGTTTTGATCTAAATCTCATGAAACTTCCCTCTCCCATGAGCCAGAAGTACAGAGATGTTTTCAGAATGATTACAAGTTTCTCTGTGTTGGAAGGTGCACCAAAAAATGTTGTAACAGTTCAGGCCAAATTCAACGCTAACCGAGACTCCAGTCAGGAAATTGAGCAAGGTGTACACTCTCGCCTACTGGGTCATAAGCTCTTTGGGAGTCTGTTTCTGCTCATCATTATTGTTGTGTACTTTTGTTAACTATACTTTAAGGTAAACATGTTGCATTGTTCCAAAGGGAGAGAGACTGCATCTGGCCTAGGGGGTCAGGAAAGCTGAAGCAGGAGGTGGCATAAGAAGAAGGTATGCAAAATAAAATTAAGTGGAAAAAAAAAAAACACCAGAAGTTGCTGCTAAGAAGCTGGTGTTTAAATAGTATTCATCCTTCATGAGAACTAACATTTATGGAACACTATAATGTGCTAGGAGCTTTGAGACATTTAACTTGTTACAGCAGACATGCCTGGTGCCCTGCACACATGGCTTTTGGAGAGGCAGCTTCTACTGGCTTTGGCTATCAACTGGTTCACCTTGACCTTTCTCCTGAGGACCACTGTTGGCTGATGGGAAAACCCTTGCCTGGAGATGTAATCTAGAAGTCAAAGTTAAGGAAATCTGACAAAGAGATAGAAAATAGGAAAAAACAAGTGATGAGGGCTATGAGTATTGGATTTCCCAGGTCTGTCTTACATCTAAGCTTCCTTGGTGGCTCAGTTGGTAAAGTTGCCTGCAATGTGGGAGACCCAGGTTCGATCCCTGAGTGGGGAAGATCCCCTGAAGAAGGAAACGGCAACCCACCCAAGTGTTCTTGCCTGGAGAATCCCATGGACAGAGGAGCCTGGTGGGCTGCAGTCCATGGGGTCACAAAGAGTTGGACTCAACTGAGCAACTAACACTTTCACTTTCATCTTCCATCTAATAAACATTTCAGAAAGAGGAGCTTTAAAGTTTTTTTAAATAGAGAATAGAAAATAGTTGGGTGTTTTTTTTTGTTTGTTTTTGTTTTTTAATTTCTTTCTGTTTTTTTAAAAGTAAATTGGTTTGAGGTGCCCTCAGGTGGCAAGAAGCAGTAATGGGGAAAAGACACACATGGCCATCACCTAGTGAAATTTCAACCTCTTACAGATGCCAGGGATCCTTGGCTAAGTATAAAGAAAAAATCCTACACGTTTCCTCAAGGAGACATAACACGTGAAGTTTCAGCAAACAGACTGCTTGAAAGTCTGATTGATCATCTTCAAAATGGGAACTGTCTACACAATTCAGAAGAAAATTGATGCTGAACCTAAAATTCTATGCCCAGTTTACTGAGAACAAAGTAAATGTGAGAACAAAATAACAGTGTTCTTGTGTAAAACTCCATAGTGGACTGGATGTATAATTTGTGGGACTCTGAGCAAAATGAAAACGTGGGGCCCCTTGTTAAAAAGTTCTAAGACTTTGAAGATGACAGCAGCAGACCATTAAACCAGGTGTGGGGCTCTTCTGAATGCAGAGTCCCAGGTGACTACCTGGGTTTGCAAGATCATGATGATTCCCTGGACACAGAAAAAACTTACCATCTATGAGCTCTTTCTGGAAAAATGAAAAATGAATTTTAAAAAGAGGTGAGGGGGGGAATTCCCTGGTGGTCCAGTGGTTAGGACTTGGAGCATTCCCCAGGTTCTAGCCCTGGTTAGGGAACTAAGATCCTGCAAGCTGTGTGGTGTGGCCAAAACAAAACGTGAGGAAACAAACTAAAACACCAAAATACCTTCCTAGTAAAACTTATAAGCCCTCTGTGGGCCATAGTTGGCTAACCCCTGATTTAGAAGCACATGACATAGATCAGGAGGGTTCAGGGCGAGACAGATGTAAGAATTAAGGTTAGCAGGACACTCATTGCCTCATTCACCTCAGATTGTGTGAAGAGCGTCCCATGAAGTTGTGCAGTGTACAGACTGCACAACTGTACACGATAGACTTGAGGGTAAGGTTTTTTAAAAAGCAAACCTTCCAATCTAGACTGTCGTACCCTGAGAATGTCTGAGTGCTAGGGCCCTAGACAGCACCCTGTTCCTCAGTGGAGTGGGAGTGACAGATTTCCTCTTCCTTGGAGAGGAAAGTGGGGATAGAAGAATATACTCTCTTTTCAAAAGGTAATGCACTTCTAAAAATATCAAGTTCTCAGCATCACACAATGTCTTACTTCCCAGAGGATGAGGAAGTCAGACCCACCCAGTGAGCTGGTCTCATGGAATTTGGCCTCCCTGCTTCGTGGGGCCTGTCCAGCTCTGCCACACCATGGAAACAGGGGCAGCCACACAACCCTCCTGAGGCAGAATCACACATCTCAGAAAGGACCAAGAAGGTCATAGTTCTTCTCACTTTCCTGGAACTTCATCCCTTGGCCTCCTGGGACAGCTGGGCACACAGTTGTGCAGTAAAGCTGAGGTTACCTTTGGCCACACTTGGCAGCAGCTGCTCCAGCAGATCAAGAGCAGGACAAAGTGCAAGAGAGAGATTGAAGCAGGTGCCACTTTGAGCAAGTTTGATCAGGGCTGGATAAGAAAGATGGAAAACTCATTTGTCTGACATGCTCTGAGCTGTTGGCAAAGACAATCACCTGGAGTTCTGCTCTGGACAGGGGAGTTTGCCCAGCAAATGCTGGGACGTGGGTGTTGTGCTCGGGAGTTGGAAGCTAAATGAGTCAAAGCTGGAGAAATGAAGTTGGAGCCGGAAAGGGAGGTGTTAGAGCAAGGGGCATCCTGGTGGGAGACAGGGCAGGCCACTGCTTTTTGAGGGTCTTGCCTTCTTGGCAGGACCGTGGGTATCACCTACCAGAGACACACACAGGCCTCACTCTGGTGAAAACAGCCGCATCTCCACCAGCTGCTTTTAAAAGTTCTAATCTCAGCTGTGGAGCTGGGAATCTATTCTGTGACAACAGCCTTCACAAGACCCACCCAGAGATTCAACAGAAACTTCTCATAGTTTGACTCAAGTCCCCATGAGTGTCCTGCTTCAGAGCTGGTTATTTACTCAGGGACTGAATGGATTGCTCAGGAAAAGTATGACACCAGGAAGGAGTGATTGAAATTAGTTTTCTGAAAAAATATCCCCAGAGAGAAAAGCCCTCACACAGGTTCTGAGACTCGCACAGGTGAGCTGCTTTCTGCTACTGCTGCTAAGTCGCTTCAGTCGTGTCCGACTCTGTGCGACCCCATAGACGGCAGCCCACCAGGCTCCCCCATCCCTGGGATTCTCCAGGCAAGAACACTGGAGTGGGTTACCATTTCCTTCTCCAATGCATGAAAGTGAAAAGTGAAAGTGAAGTCGCTCAGTCGTGTCCGACTCCTTGCGACCCCATGGACTGCAGCCTACCAGGCTCCTCTGTCCATGGGATTTTCCAGGCAAGAGTACTGGAGTGGGGTGCCATTGCTTTCTCTGGAGCTGCTTCCTGGAGGCAGACAAATACTGGATTGAAGGATTCCGATACTGGTAGTATAGCAGAACAACCTTGGGGTCTTGTTGGAAATTCTAAGGCCCTGCCTAGTGAATCAGGTCCTCTGGGCATGGAGGCCAAAAACCCATATTTGACAAGTTTCCTGGGTGCTTTAGACATCCAGCCTGGTTTGGGAAACCTGGCCTAGGGGACCTCCAGAGAGTCTTCCTGGCCTGAGATCAGAGCTGAAATGACTGCCCCAAACTTCCCACATTCCTCCACCACTCCTGCCCTTATGCCTGCCCATGCCACCGTCCAGAAGATGGAGACCAGGAGCTCCTGGTCAGGACATGGTTCCTGCTTCTAAGAGCCCCCAGTGCAGTGTTTAAATCCTGGTACCAGCTACATCCTCCTCCACAGCCTCAGACAGGAAGTTAGGGAAACCAGCCCTTGAATGGCATAAGTATGGCAAAGCAGGAAAGTAATAAAGAGTTATGCACTCAGTGTGCAAACAGCAGCCTGTCGCCCGTACAGGTTGCCCTAAGGGACGTTGGAGACAGCCCTTTCCACTGGACACTCATGACTGGCATGCTGTCCTCTGTCTACACTCCAGACAGGGATATGTGGTGCCCTTAGAAAGCCCGAGGGCACAGCAGCCGGAGTCCACATTGGCCAAATTGTAACGTCCATCTACACCAAGCTGCAGAATGAGGAGCATGTGATTGAGGCCCTCCACTGGGCCAAGTTCAAGTTCCCTGCCCGCCAGAATATCCACCTCTCCAAGTGAGGATTTACCAAGTTTAATGGATGAATTTGGAAACATGGTGACAGAAAAGCAGCTCATCTCGGATGGCTGTGGGGTCAAATACATCCTAATCATGGCCGCCTGGGCAGTTGGCGGGCCCTGCACTCCTGAGAGCCTTGATTCTGTCTATTCCTCACTCATGCCCACCAATAAATCCTACTTGCCTGTCAAAAAAAAAAGAGTTATCCTGCTGCTTTGGTGGTGGTGGTGGTGGTCATGATGGTTTGCTTTTGTTTTTAATTGATGCTGGGGAATATCCAAAGGAGCCACATCAGGCCACTATAAAGGCAGTTGGTACCAGGGATTGTTCACTTCCATTTGAACATGTTTCAGATTCCATCAGTAAAGTCACGTGTCTACAGAGAACGAGAAATGAAAGGGAATTAAAGCTTCTGATGGAAGAATAAGAAAATATGCTAAAATATGCAGAGTGAATATGGGGAGTAAGTATACAAAGTCAGAATAACTGCCCATAGTCTAGTGTTCAATACTGAAGACATAAATACGTAACTAGACACACAAACTAGAAATACATTATAAGTTAAAGATGAAAATTTGTGCTAATGGAAAGAGGATTCAATCTAGAAAATCATCCGGGCAGAACATTCTGTTAAAGTTGTAGGACTCTTCAGTTTTGGTGGACTCCTCCAGTGAAACCCAGAGGCTTGGAGATCTTTTGGCTTTTGTTGGAGCTTTTAAATTACAAATTCAACTTCTTTAATGGTTGAATAGACCTTGAACCACTAGAGAAATTGAATTCAGAATGTAAAAGCTCCAGAAAAATCTCTTCTGGTTTCAGCTCTGACACATAAAGAACTTAGAAGTCATTACTCTCATTCTTAAGAAACAGCTGAAAAAAATTGCAAGTCAAGGACTTTTCTTGAACTTATCACAGGACTGAGGTCACAGGCCAAACAGCCATTTCAAAACCTGGAGAGACAGACAAATCCAAGACTCACAGCCGAGATCTGCTTACCTGGGGCAGAAGCAAATGGTGAACTGGGGCAGATGGTCTTCAAAGTTAGACAAAGGGATGCTGTCTCTTGCAGCCCCTGGAGGAGGACCTGGCAACTCACCCCAGTATTCTTGCCTGGGAAATCTCATGGACAGAGGAGCCTGGTGGACTACAATCCATGGAGTTGCAAAGAGTCGGATATGACTGAGCAACTGAGCACGCACAGATGCGTGCTGTCTTTAGCAGATAAAGGACTCACACCCATGACGGGGAGACCACGCAGACCTCAGAACTCCAGACAAAGACTGTGGATAGGCAAGAGGAGACATAAAAATGCTCAAAACAATTGTTGAAAAATTTTCAAGTTCACTAACAATTTGAAAGAAAAGCAGAGTAAGCCCCTGAGATAGGTTTCCTAAATTCTTGCCGAGCTGGCTGCAGCAAAGACTCAATCTGGTGACCAGATCACACTGTACATCCTTTGTGGAAAGCAGTTTGGCGGCTGCTGTCAAGAACCTTAAACACTTGTGTGCCCTTTCACTGGGTGCCTCCAGTTCTAGGAAATGATCATAGAAAAGCAATTGGGGTCAAAGGCTCACACCCAAACATGTTTGTCTCGCACTCTAGTGATAGGGAAGTGCCAGAATATGCAAAATGCTAGCAAGGAATGGTTGCTTAAACAGTTCATGGTATCCATTAAAATGAATGTGGAGGACTTCCCTGACAGTCCAGTGTCTAAGACTCTAAGGCAAGGGTATGATCCCTATTCAGGGAACTAAGATCCCGCTTGTGCTGTGTGGCCAAAAAATTTAAAAAAGAATGTGGAGGATCCACTAAAATTACACTTTTGAGTTCTTGATCATAGGATAAAATGCTTATGGTGCAGTCTTTTAAAAAATTTTTATTTTTAATTGAAGGATAATTGCCTTACAATCCTGTGTTGGTTTCTCTTTCAATATGATGCAGTCTTAAGGGGAACAAAGAACACAAATTTGTGTAATTCACATATTTTCACCTGCACCTAAGAAATAGCAGTCAAAAAGAAACACAAAATTTTAGAAGGGGTTTCCCTAACAGTCCAGTGGTTAAGACTCTGCCTTCCCATACAGAGGGTGTGGGTTCAATCCCTGGTTGGAGAGCAAAGACCCCACATGTCTCATGGTCAAAAAACCAAAACATAAAGCAAGCAACGAGTTTTATTATAACAAGTTCAATAAAGATTTTTTAAAATGGTCCACATAAAAAAAAATTTATTTCTGGGTAGTAGCTGGTAAGGAGATTGGAAAATACAGATAAATATTCCAAAGACTCCAATTTTAGTAATAAACAAGCTATTTTATGTGAACTTCTACAAATCTTTTTTTGTTGAGCCTAAAAACCTTTTTTGGAGTATAACAGTCAATCAACTCAATGAAAGTTAATTAACTTGAACAATGTGCTGAAATTATTAAATTGATAAGAAAACTCATTGAAATTTTAAAAAGCCCTATGACTACTTACCGTGATTATATAAATTGTACATACAGAGAAAATTATTTTAATGATGGGCGGAAAGGGAGCGAGGAAAGGACTATTAGCCTATGTTGAAAGTAGTGTGTGTGTGTGGTGGAGGGTTCGTGTGATTCCTTTATGAATTCACATCAGCCATTCTTTCTCCATTTTTCTATCCCTTTAAAAATATTTTAAACACAGAATGACAGAATAATATAACCCACTCCTAGATTCAACACATGTTAGCTTTTTGCCCCATTCAGATTCTTCTGTTTCTAAGGAAATAAACATGATGGACACATTTGAATTCCCTCCTTATACCTCCACCCCCTCCAGTTTATTCTCTCCACCACACCCCGCTCCTGCCACACTCACGTCTGTTGGTTCGCTGCTTTTCTATCACATGAGAGAAGCAGCTGTCAAATCCTAGCTATGAACGTCACTTATTTGTGCATCGGGTACAGCAGGGGGCTCAGGACTGCCCCTGCCCTAAGCCTTTCTAGGCAGCCTCTGCCTGCCAGGTGCATCCCTGGGACTGTGTCCCTCAAAGGGCACCCCAGCCGCTCAGGGCCCCTGGATGCTCTCTCTCTAAGCCCCAGGGGCTGTGTGACCTGGAAAAGCCTTCACTGCAGAGCAGCCTCTATCTCGGTACCAGAGGCATCCAGGCTGTGAGCTGTGGTCCCTTCGGGCTGGAGAGTGGGAGGCTGGACAGCATCTCTGGACCCCTCCCCCCATGGCAGCCTGTTTTTCTAGCCTTCCTTTTTCATCTTTCCTATGCTGACTGAGAAGTGTTTCCCCACATTTCATCTTTTGGGAACTGCAGTGGTTGAGGAGGTGGACATGGGGAGGATAGTGAGGAGCTGGGGGTGTTACTGTGTGTCTGCTAGGCGATTTACTTCCTAGCACCTTAGGTGGGCACTGATGGTAAAGAACCCTCCTGCCAGTGCAGGAGACATAAGAGGTTCTGTTTCGATCCCTGGGTAGGGAAGATCCCCGGAGGAGGGCATGGCAACCTGCTCCAATATTCTTGCCTGGAGAATTTCATGGACAGAGGAGCCTGGCGGGCTATGCTCCATAGGGTTGCAAAGAGTTGACACGATTGAAGTGACTGAGCATGCGCACACACAAACTGACTGATTTTTGAAAGTGCCCTCTGGATGCATCATGTGGAAATGACGCTGGGAAAGGCATTCTGACCTTGGCCTGTGTGATAGAGAGCAGTGACTCCCCTGAAGATGGTCATGTCTCAGAGAAAGACAAATATATGGTATCATTTATATGCAGAATCTAAAACAAAAAGAATTATAAAAATAAATTTATTTGCAAAGCAGAATCAGACTCACAGACTTAGAGAAGGAACTTATGGTTACCAATGGGGAAGGGTGGGAAGGAGGGATAGTTAGGGAGTTTGGGATCCACATGTACACAGTGCTATTTTAAAACGGATAACCAACAAGGACCTACTGTATAGCACAGGGGATAATCTGTAACAACCTATATGGGAAAAGAATTTGAAAAAGAATAGATACATGTATAACTGAATCACATTGTTGTACACCTGAAACTATCACAACATTGTTAATCAACTATACTCCAAAATAAAAAGTGAAAAGAATGTATGTATATGAATACCTGAGTCACTTTGCAATAGCAGAAATTAACACAACATTGTAAATCGACTATACTTCAATAAAGTAAATTTTTAAAAAAGCATTATTAAAAAGGCTGTGTCATCATTTATGGAATCTGTGCAGGTACTGTTATGAAGTTGGGGGAATTGAGTGGCAGATGGAATTAAATTGCTAATCAGCTGACCTTAACAGAGGGAGAGTCGCCTGGATGAGCCAGGTGGGCCCAGTGTCATTACTGAGGTCTTTAAATGTGGAAGAAGGAGGCAAGCAAGTCTGCATCACAGAGACGTAAGGGAGCCTCAGCTGAGCGTTGCTCACTTTGAAGGTGGAGGACGGGGCCACGAGCCAAGGAGAGCAGCAGCTCCAAGACGCTGGAAAGGCAAGGAAATGAATCCTCCCCTTAAACCTCCAGGAAGGAGCTTGGCCTTGTGGAAACCTTGATCTTGGTCCAGGGAGATTTGTTTTGGACTTCAGAACTCCAAACCTAGAAGATAGTGAATTTGCGTGTTGTGTCAAGCCACTAACTTTGTGGTCATCTACACAGCAGCAACAGGAAACGAACACACTTGGAAGTTCTAGGATGTCATCAAGGGTTAATTTGGGGAGTAGGGAGCCACTGAGGGAGGGCACTCGATCAATCGTTCTCTTTAAAGGCCTTGATCCTGGGATTTGGGGAACTGGACACTTGGTTTTATGAAAAAGGAATCCAGAGGCTTAGAGTGAGGGATAAGCACTTGACTATTGGAAGAACAGAGGTAAGAATTTACATCCAGCTTCTCAAAAACCACAGAAGCAGGAAGACCTGGAGTGGAGTGAAGTATTTAAAGTGTTGAGAGAAAGAGCCCACTAACCTAGAATTCTGTGCTTTGTGAAACTTATTTTTCAAAAGTGAAAGAGAGATCAAGACTTTCTCAGACAAATGAAAATGGAGGGTGTTTGTTGTCAGATCTGCCTCGCAAGAAAAAGCTAAAAGACGTTTCTTCTCTAAGAAGGAAAATAACACAGATCAGAGACTCAACTGACATAAAGGAATAGCGTCAAAGAATAAGTAGAGGTTAAAAAAAAAGCTTGGAATTTTCTTAATCAATCTAACAGATAAATTTGCTTAGCATAATACTGACTGTATTTCCTGCTGTGTCATTGTGCTTGGGCCACACAGCTGAAGTGGTGAAGGGAATGTTCACACCCTTGTCAGCTTGGAAAGGCAAATCCCTGCTGAGAGCTTCAGCCCTACCCCCACCCGTCCCCCTCTTGGAGCTGAGCTGTCTGGAGCCTTGTTGGGGTGTGAGCTGTGAGCATCTTCACATCTGCCTCACCTTAGGTGGGACCCCAGCACATGCGGCACCTGAGCCAGCCAGGGGCATAAAAGCCTGGCCATTTGGGCCACACGTGGATGCTGCCAGGCGTTTCTTGTTGTGGAGCCCTTTGCGAGATGAAACTAGTCTTTGGACAGCAAAGACAGTCCTTGGAGAGACAGGCCACATCTAGGGGCTGGAGGAGGCCAGCTTTGCATTTCAGGTAATATTGCCAGGCTGCTTTTGTTTTTCAACACAGCAAGATGCAGTCAGAGCCTTCCCATCTTTAATGATTGTCTCGGTTTTTGAAGGTGAGGCGTGGGGGCTTGCACATGCGTCTTGATAAGGGAGAGCTCCTGGATCACGGACTCCTGCAGAGAGCTAGCAGCCTCCTGCCCTGGCTCAGTCATGCTCAGGCGCCTGCCTGGCTGTACATCTCATCTTCCTGTCCCTGCTACCCCCAACCGCCTGCAGGCAACAGAACGAATTCAGCACTGGGCAGGGGCAGCACATTGTCACCCGATTCACAGTCTGAGAGGGAAGCTGACCTTACCCATTCAAAGGACAGGGGTAGCCATTTGTCCCCACTCATCACACCTTCCTCCGAGATCCTCCCTCCACTTCTAGGGGCAAAGGAGGCACACCAGCAGGGTAGCTGCCAGTGAGGACGAAGCGGATGGGGCAGGGCTCAGGCAGCCATGAATAAAGACTCAGCAAGCTACAGGGGCTAGGAAACAATAGGGATTCCGATACCAGCAAATCATTTTTGTAGGCAAGCCCCTGAACACTATGTTTATCAGAAATTCTCTCTCTAAATCTGCAGGAATTTTAGGATGTCAGTTTTATATGTAAGGAGCTTGTAAGTCACCGTTGCATCCTGCTGCTGCTGCTGCCGCTAAGTCACTTCAGTTGTGTCCAAATCTGTGCGACCCCATAGATGGCAGCCCACCAGGCTCCCCCGTCCCCGGGATTTTCTAGGCAAGAACACTGGAGTGAGTCCATTCCTTCCTAACAATACACAAAAAATCGAATAGTCTAAATCAACTCCTGGATCTGTAAGAGGGGAGGACACCGTCAAACCACTGCCCCCCAAGACTGGAGAGGCAGACCGGTGAAAATAACAGGTACTTAACTCACTTGAGCAGAGACTCAGGAGTGGAAGCCAGCATGGGAGCCAGTGCCAGGGTAGGAAAATCTCAACACAATTGATAAATTACTGCAGCTCAGTGTGGACAACTCAGAGTTCAAAACTCAAGGGGAACCTGAAGACTCCAGGGTTGTTTCCCACAACACTGAGATTTACCTCTTGGAGCTCTATCAGATTCCCACAGTAAATACCTGAGAAAAATCTACTCAGGAGGCTGGCAGGTAGAGGGGGAAAAAATCATTTTGCAATGCTTCTTCAAAAGGCTGCCCCCAGGAGAAACTAGTTAACTAGAGCCTAAACCTGCTGGGGCGTTATCAGAGCCTGAGTGATCTAGGGGAAGAGAAATACCCAGCTCCAGCCCACTCAAGCCATCCTGTCCCACCTAAGGGGAAAAGAATAAACTCTTGGGAAGTCCACAGACCAGGAGCACTAAAGGACTGAGACCAACTGCAGGACTATAGAACACCGCCCCTCCCTCCCCCTCAGCACCACATTGCCAAAGGCCTATTTATAGCAGTTCTTTTTTAATTTTTTTCTTAAAAAAAAAATGAATATAGCAATTCCTTTTACCCAGTACATCGTGTCTGGTTATGAAACAAAAGGTACAAGGCATACCGAATGACAACACAATTTGAAGAGAAAGAACAAGCATCAGACATGGCAGGGATGGAAAAGTTTAAAACAACTAGGATTGACATGGTAAGGGCTCTAATGGGTGAAGTGGACAGCATCTAAGAGCAGATGAGCAATGGAAGCAGAGAGAGAAAGCCTAAGAAAGAACCATAAGAGAAGTGCTAGGGCTAAAAAATACTAACAGAAGTAAAGAATGCCTTTGATGGGCTTTTTATTAGATTGGACATGGCTAAAGAAAGAACTTGAGGTTATCTCAATAACCAAAAAGCAAAAGGAACAAAAACAGAACAATATCTGAGCACTGTGACACAACTACAGAATTGTAATATGGTAATAGGAATGCCGGGGGAGAAGAGAAAGGAACGAAAAGACTTGAAGAAATGATGGCTGGGGATTTTCCAAAATAATCTCAGACATCAAACCACAGATCCAGGAAGCTTGTAGAATTAACAAGAGTAAATCCACCCACCCTTTAAAAAAAAAAAGTTATATCTAGGCATGTCATTTTTAAAGTACAAAGAGAAAGATTAAAAAAAAAAAAAAAACCCTGAAAGAAGCCAAAGGAGAAAAAAGAACTTTACCTATGGAAGAACAAAGGTAAAAGTTATATCCAACTTCTCAAACACCTTGCAAGCGAGAAGACAGTGAAGTATTTAAAATGCTGAGAGAAAGAAGTCACCAACCTGGAATTCTATACCTCGTGAAGTTCTTTTTCAAAAGT
The DNA here is from genome assembly GCF_029407905.1 of Bubalus kerabau. NCBI lineage: Eukaryota > Metazoa > Chordata > Mammalia > Artiodactyla > Bovidae > Bubalus > Bubalus kerabau. Next base: position 17,338,594 of record NC_073643.1, read on the forward strand.
AAAGGAGAAATAAAGACCTTCTCAGACAAAGAAAAATTGAAGGTGTTGTCAGTAGATCTGCCTTGTAAGAAAATGCTACCATTTCACACCAGTCAGAATGGCTGCGATCCAAAAGTCTACAAGCAATAAATGCTGGAGAGGATGTGGAGAAAAGGGAACACTCTTACACTGTTGGTGGGAATGCAAACTAGTACAGCCACTATGGAGAACAGTGTGGAGATTCCTTAAAAAACTGGAAATAGAACTGCCATACAACCAAGCAATCCCACTGCTGGGCATACACACCAAGGAAACCAGAATTGAAAGAGACACGTGTACCCCAATGTTTATCACAGCACTGTTTATAATAGCCAGGACATGGAAGCAACCTAGATGTCCATCAGCAGATGAATGGTTAAGAAAGCTGTGGTATATATACACAACGGAGTATTACTCAGCCATTAAAAAGAATACATTTGAATCAGTTCTAATGAGGTGGATGAAACTGGAGCCTATTATACAGAGTGAAGTAAGCCAGAAAGAAAAACACCAATACAGTATACTAACACATATATATGGAATTTAGAAAGATGGTAAATGACAATCCTGTATGCTAGACAGCCAAAGAGACACAGATGTATAGAACAGTCTTTTGGACTCTGTGGGAGAGGGAGGGGGGGATGATTTGGGAGAATGGCATTAAAACATGTATAATATCATATAAGAAACGAATCGCTAGTCCAGGTTCAATGCAGGATACAGGAAGCTTGGGGCTGGTGCACTGGGATGACCCAGAGGGATGGTATGGGGAGGGAGGTGGGAGGGGGGTTCAGGATGGGGAACACATGTACACCTGTGGTGGATGCATGTTGATGTATGGCAAAACCAATACAATATTGTAAAGTAAAAAAAATAATAATAATAAAATTAAAATTAAAAAAAAGAAAATGCTAAAAGACATTTTTTTCTAAGAAGGAAAATAATAGAGGTCAGAAACTTGGGTCAACATATAGTAAGGAAAAGCATCAAATAAACAATAAAGGTAAAATTAAGAACTTTTATTTTCTTTTTCTTAATCTCACAGATAAATTTGCTCAAAATAAAGCAACCATGTGTTTGCTGATGTAGATGATGCTGTGAAAGTGCTGCACTCAATATGCCAGCAAATTTGGAAAACTCAGCAGTGGCCACAGGACTGGAAAAGGTCAGTTTTCATTCCAATCCCAAAGAAAGGCAGTGCCAAAGAATGCTCAAACTACTGCACAATTGCACTCATCTCATATACTAGTAAAGTAATGCTCAAAATTCTCCAAGCCAGGCTTCAGCAATACGTGAACTGTGAACTTCCTGATGTTCAAGCTGGTTTTAGAAAAGACAGAGGAACCAGAGATCAAATTGCCAACATCCACTGGATCATGGAAAAAGCAAGAGAGTTCCAGAAAAACATCTATTTCTGCTTTATTGACTATGCCAAAGCCTTTGACTGTGTGGATCACAAGAAACTGTGGGAAATTCTGAAAGAGATGGGAATACCAGACCACCTGACCTGCCTCTTAAGAAACCTGTATGCAGGTCAGGAAGCAACAGTTAGAACTGGACATGGAACAACAGACTGGTTCCAAATAGGAAAAGGAATACGTCAAAGCTGTATATTGCCACCCTGCTTATTTAATTTATATGCAGAGTACATCATGAGAAACGCTGGACTGGAAGAAACAAGCTGGAATCAAGATTGCCGGGAGAAATATCAATAACCTCAGATATGCAGATGACACCACCCTTATGGCAGAAAGTGAAGAGGAACTCAAAAGCCTTTTGATGAAAGTGAAAGTGGAGAGTGAAAAAGTTGGCTTAAAGCTCACACGAAGATCATGGCATCCGGTCCCACCACTTCATGGGAAATAGATGGGGAAACAGTGGAAACAGTGTCAGACTTTATTTTTCTGGGCTCCAAAATCACTGCAGATGATGATTGCAGCCATGAAATTAAAAGACGCTTACTCCTTGGAAGGAAAGTTATGACCAACCTAGATAGCATATTCAAAAGCAGAGACATTACTTTGCCAACAAAGGTTCATCTAGTCAAGGCTATGGTTTTTCCAATAGTCATGTATGGATGTGAGAGTTGGACTGTGAAGAAGGCTGAGCGCCAAAGAATTGATGCTTTTGAACTGTGGTGTTGGAGAAGACTCTTGAGAGTCACTTGGACTGCAAGGAGATCCAACCAGTCCATTCTGAAGGAGATCAGCCCTGGGATTTCTTTGGAAGGAATGATGCTAAAGCTGAAACTCCAGTCCTTTGGCCACCTCATGCGAAGAGCTGACTCACTGGAAAAGACTCTGATGCTGGGAGGGATTGGGGGCAGGAGGAGAAGGGGATGACAGAGGATGAGATGGCTGGATGGCATCACTGACTCGATGGACGTGAGTCTCAGTGAACTCTGGGAGTTGGTGATGGACAGGGAGGCCTGGCGTGCTGTGATTCATGGGGTCTCAAAGAGTCAGACACGACTGAGCGACTGAACTGAACTGAATTGTCTTATGTACATATATATGCTTTTGTATGCTTATATATCAGAGAAGGCAATGGCACGCCACTCCAGTACTCTTGCCTGGAAAACCCCATGGACGGAGGAGCCTGGTAGGCTGCAGTCCATGTGGTCACAAAGAGTCAGACAGGACTGAGTGACTTCACTTTCACTTTTCACTTTCATGCATTGGAGAAGGAAATGGCAACCCACTCCAGTGTTCTTGCCTGGAGAATCCCAGGGACAGGGGAGCCTGGTGGGCTTCCATCTATGGGGTCGCACAGAGTTGGACACGACTGAAGCGACTTAACAGCAGCAGCAGCATGCTTATATATAAGTGCGATGAGTGACAGCAATGAAACAAGGGAGGGAGGAATAGGATGATTTTATTAGTGCAAAGAAATGCAACAGATTTCTGTATATTAATTAATCATATCCTGCTACCTTGCTGAATTCATTTATTAGTTCTAATAGTTTTTATGTGGAGGTTCTGTGTCATAGAGGATCATGTCATCTGGAAATTGTTGTAACTCTTCCTTTCATCACTTCCCTGATGGCTCAGATGGTAAAGAATCTGCCTGCAATGCAGGAGACCCGAGTTCGATCCCTGAGTTGGGAAGATCCCCTGGAGAAGGTAAGGCAACCCACTGCAGTATTCTTGCCTGGAGAATCCCATGAACAGAGGAGCCTGGCAGGCTACAGTCTGCGGGATGCAAAGCGTCAGCCAGGACTGAGTGACTAACACACTTTCACTGCTTCAGGTGGCGCCAGTGGTAAAGAATTGCCTGCTGATGCAGGAGATGCAAGAGATGCAGGTTTAATTCCTGGGTCAGGAAGATCCCCTGGAGCAGGAAATGGCAACCCACTCCAATATTTTTCCTGGAAATTCCATGGACAGAGGAGCCTGGTGGGCTACAAACCATGGGGTCTCAAGGAGTCAGGCACAACTGAGCATGCACACCATCCATCACCACTTAAAGGGAAAAAGCCCATGTATCATTCTGAGGGATAAGTGTGTATCACACTCCCACTTCTGTCAAAACACACTCATATTCAGTTTCTCCCCCATTTAAGAAAAACCACAGCTCTGATCTGTAACCTTTGCTGATTTCCATGTTGTAAACATTCCACTCACGGCTGATGTCAAGCTACCAAGGTGACATGACTGCACGCAGGAGAGTGGCACGGGCTCGCTGTTTTATAGCATTGCCACCCTCAGACACAGTAAACATAAATATCCTCAAAGCACAGAGAATAGGAAACATGGTGGAATAATTGGGGAGTGACGATTTTGAGTATTACCTTTGTTTTTAATACCATTTAATTGTAAATTTACATCACTTAATTTTATAATGGTTGTGTTTGACAACCCGCTCACAAAATTCCTGAACATTTACCAACCAGTTCTCGTGGACCAGGGGAGAGCAGGCTGCAGCACAGTGCCACATGTGTGGCCATTTAGCAACTCAAGAGTCATTCCAGAGCCCTCATCCCAGATGCCACTAGGCTTAAGTCTGTGGGTTCAAATACTGTACCAGATGATCTGTGTGCGCCTCTTTTCCCCCACCCTCAGCCTATGTTCTCTTTTGCAATATCTGGAGGTGGCAGATGAACTTCACTTCTTGGAGGGGAAGAGCATCATATAGTGGAGAGAGCACAGGCTTTGGAGTGAGAAACAGCAGGATTGTTCAGTTCTGCATTCATTGTGGTGTGACTTTGACTGAGCTAGTTAACATTTTGAGCCCCAGTCTCTGCTCCTCTAAAATTTGGGTCATAGTGATTATTTCACAAAGTTATTATGGCTTTGATAGTGGTTACTAACTATAATCCAGTCCCCTCTTTTACAGAGTTACCAGATTTTTAGCCAGACATGTACCTGTCTGGATGAAAAACTGCATCTCCCAGTGTCTACTGCACCTAGATGAATATGTTCTGATTGATGGGATAAAGGTGGAAGTGATGTGTGTGATATCCAGGCTGTACTCCTAAAGGGAAGAAGCATATCTCCCTTTCCCATGTTCTAGCTTCTTGCTGGCTGGAATGCTGATGTGATGGTGTGGGCAGAAGCAGCCATCCAGGCCATGAGGGAGAGACCTTGTGTTAAGAGTGGCAGAGTACTCAGGTAGAAGGAGCCTGGTATCACCTGGCAATTGTGGGTTCACCTTACCAGCCTTGGATCACCTATTTAGCCTTTTACGAGTGACAGGAATGGCATTTAAGCCTCTATTATTTTGAGATATTCTTTAAACCCTTTTTTATTGTGGTAAAATGTAAATAACATAAAATATATCATTTTAAATGTATGATTCAATGGCATTAAGTACATTCACAATGTTGTGCACCTATTACCACTATTGATTGCCAGAACTTTTTCATCATCCCAGACAGAAACTTGACCCCTTAAACAATAACTCTCAATTTCCCTCTCCTTCACTCCCAAGTATTCTCTAATCTACTTTCTGCCTTTTTGAATTTGGCTATTCAAGGTGCCTCATATAAGTAAAATCATATTAAACTTGGCCTTTTCCATTTCATTTATTTCACTTTGGAATAAGGTTTTCAAGGTTTATTTGTGTTGCAGTACATATCAGAATTTTGTTCCTTTCTAAGGCTGAATAGCATTTCATTTCATTCACTATTTAGCTATAGTGAATAATGCTGGTATGAACATTAGTGTACAAATTATTTTGGGTCTCTTTGTTAAAATCGTGGAGCCAAATACGACTAGTATCAGCCTGAAATTAAATAATGCGGAGAAAATATTGTCCCAGTGACTAGATGGTCCCTACTCATTCTTTGAGAGAGAACAGGTCATGGGGTATGATGAAGCAGTTTGGGGTGAAACCAGTATGTGATAGAGCTGGCTCATGTCAGCTCACACAAGCCAATGTGAGCTTGATTTTAGAATCTTGGTGACCTGAAATCATTCATGGTGGGAGGATTTATACCATGATAACTGGTGAAATGTACAAATCAGGGCTTTTTAAAAAAAATATTTATTTAGCTGTATTGTGTCTTAGTTGTGGCATGCAGGATCTTTTCAGTTGCGGCATGCAAACTCTTAGTTGCTGCATGTAGGTTTTAGTTCCTTGTCCAGGGATTGAATCCGTGCCCCCTACACAGGGAGGCGGAGTCTTAGTCACTGGATGACCAGGGAAGTCCCCACTTTTTGGTTTCAGAGAGAGCTGGTTGTTGAACACTGACTAGTTCAACACTGGTGAGACCCCACTGGGGAAAGCCCTCCCTAGCTGGAGGCCCAATCCTTTACTGCCCACAATACCTTATGATAACCCCCTCTTAGGTGGAAATGTGAACTCCATTACTGGACAGTGTGGATTGTTGTGTTTGAAGACTATGTGGACATTTATTTGTACATCTAAGTACCTATATCCATTCTGAAACTGCTTAAGGTAACAGCAGAGAGGACACTAGTTAGATATGCCAGAAGTTGGCAGCTAAGAAAATGCATGATTTTTCATGCTCTCTTCTCTGTTGAGCCATACCGAGGCTTTGTGTTATGATGGCTGTTAATGAGAGTGGAACCTCCATCAGCACCCAAGTCCCTGATGGATAAGCAAAGAAGCCCCAGCTGATATGTGGTGAACAGATGCCACAGCAAGAAATAAACCTCTGTAGTTTTAAGCCACTAAGATATTGGAGGTGTTTGATCTGCATTGAGTGCGCGCGTGCTCAGTCGCTTCAGTCGTGTCTGACTCTTTGCAACCCTATGGGCTGTAGCCCGCCAGGCTCCTCTGTCCATGAGATTCTCCAGGCAAGAATATGGGAGTGGGTTGCCATGCTCTCCTCCAAGGGATCTTCCCGACCCAAGGATCGAATCTGGGTCTCTGGCATAGCAGGTGGATTCTTTACCGCTGAGCCACCGGAGTAGCCTGTTGATCTGCTCTGTAATCTAGTTTATCCTGACTGACAACCTCCAGATGGAGCTGCCAGGTAGGTAACTGCATAAGGAAATACTATTGGGCTCCACGTAGGTGGCACTGAAATATCTGGGATTAGACAAGGTTGCCAAGGGAATGAGCATAAATAGAAAAGAAAAGAAGTCCAAAGACTGAGCCCTGGGGGCTCACCAGTGTGTAGATGTCAGAGGGAGGAGCAGGACCTGGGGAGGCAGGGGGAAGCCAAGAGAATGTGTGATCCTGGAAGGCAAGTGTATCGGGCAGGAGAGGGGCAAATCCGTCAGGCTCAGCCCAGAGCTGTTCTGACACCAGCAAGGGCGGGGGTGCTCTGGTGACCTGTGGTGGGTGGAGTGAGAGGCTGAATGGCACCAGCTCACAGCAGACAGGTGGGAGGCAAGCAAGAGACAGGAACTGTTGCAAGAAGGAGGGTGTACTTTTAGGGCCCTAGAGTGGGCTCCTAACACGCAGAAATGAATCGTCCCGGAGACACGTGGTGACAAAGCAAAAGACTATTGGGAAGGGGTGCTCGGGCGGGGAGCAGCAGGATAAAGGAACGCAGGAGAACTGCTCTGCCACATGGCTCTGGTCGCAGGGTTTATAGTAGTAGGGTTAGTTTTCCAGTTGTCTCTGGCCAATCATTCTGACTCAGGGTCCTTTCTGGATGCCCTTGCGTCTCTCATTTAAGGTGGATTCCAGCTGGAAGACTTCCGGGAGGGGCCAAAAGAGGGCGGAGTCGACCAACCTCCCAGAACCCTTTGCGCTGGAATCCATCTTGACTGAGAGATGGACCAGGCGGCAGCCCCACATTTCTTTCCAAGACCTCCTGTTGTGAGACAACTCAGGCAAGTGGTTATCCTCTTGTCTGGCCAAGGTGGGAGGATTTCCGTCAACTGTACCCTGACAGAATTACACGCCACTTTTCAAGGACTGGTCTGCTTAAGGGAAGGAGAAATTGGACAACACTTGGGAAGGAGGGGGGGCTGAGAGGGTTGTTTTTTAAAGACAGAAGAAGTAAGATGGTGTTTGTATGATGGCGAAAGGAATGGAGAGGGGAGAGTTACGGTGTGTTGAGCCCTGAGAGAGGGAAGCTGGACCCAGTCAGTATGTCCCGCTCTAGTACCAGAGGGACGGGGACTGAGGCAGAGCGCCGAGGAGGGGTTGGGGAGGGGCCGCGGAGTTTCCCTCAGTGGCCTTTGCCTCCCCCGGGCAGTAGGAAACTGGTCAGAGCAGGGAAGGGACTCGAGCCCGAGGTTGGAGGGACAGTAGAAGCAGAAAGGCAGAAAGCCCTGGAACAGTCAGGCCTGAGGTGGGGGCGGGGCTGCTGCTTGGCCCAGGGAATGCGTGCGCCTGCTGCCGTTCCTCCAGCCCCTCGCCCTGCGCAGGATCCTCAAAGTGAGGAGCACGCTGGTGTCTCGGCTGCTCTCTCTGATGTTCAGTCACTACGTCGCGTCCGAGTCTGCGATCCCATGGACTGCAGCACGCCAGGAGGGGACTTCCCTGTCGTGGAAATAGGGTCTCAGAAGGGAAGGTATCTAGAGCAGAGAGTGAAGCTAGAACCGGAAAACATTTCTCTTATGCCCTCTGCAGTCAGATGAAAGTTGCCTGCCATCCACTGCTTAGTCAGTCAACAAACATGCATCTTATTTACTAAGCACCTATTAAGCTGCGGACCCTGAGCGGTTGCTGAGGATATTAAAATACGGTCTTTCCTTGTTGTTGTTCAGTTGCTCAGTTGTGTGCGACTCTTTGTGACCCCATGGACTGCAGCACACCAGGCTTCCTTGTCCTTCACCATTTCCCGGAGCTTGCTCAAACTCATGTCCATTGAGTCAGTGATGCCATCCAACCATCTCATCCTCTGTCATCCCCTTCTCCTCCTGCCTTCAGCCTTTCCCAGAAATCAGGGTGTTTTCTAATGATTCAGCTCTTCACATCAAGTGGCCAAAGTATTGAAGCTTCAGCTTCAGCATCAGTCCTTCCAATGGATATTCAGAGTTGATTTCCTTTAGGATTGACTGATCTGATCTCCTTGCAGTCCAGGGGACTCTCAAGAGTCTTATCCAGCACCACTGTTTGGAAGCATCCATTCTTCAGCGCTCAGCCTTCTTTATGGTCCAACTCTCACATTCATACACAACCACTGGAAGAACCATAGGTTTGACTATACCGTCTTTCCTACTAGACTGATGTGGCTGGAACTCATTCAGTGATGACACTCTGAAGAGGGAGCTTGTCTTTCTGCCCAAGGGGAGAGGACAGACAGCCTCAGGAATGGGCCTTAAAAATAAGCAGTCTTTTTTTTTTGGAAGAAAGGTGGCAAAGGCTTTCCTGCAGAGGGAACAGCATCTGCCAAGGCCCCAAGATGTGATGTGCTTGGCCTGCCAGCCACGCTTGCCATACAGGAGGGTCCCACAAGAACTGCCAACTCTGCTCTCCTGCTCAGACCCTCTCAGTTTCTTGAACACACCTCACCTTGTTCCCTCTGCCCTAGCTATTTGCAAGACTGATTCCTTATCCCTTAGATCTTATCTCAAAACCCTGTAGGCCTCTACCTAGAGCACCTTTGGACTCTGTCTGGAAGGCCTCTCTCCCACTCACCTGTGCTCCCTCCTCCTGTTTGTCTTTTCTTCATCTGTCCCCCGCCCCACCTCTAGCCTTTATTCATGTCTAATTGGTAAATAAAATCATAAGATATTTAAAGCATATGATGTACTGATTTGATACACATCCATGTTGTGAAATAATTCCCCCAGTGAGTTAATTACCACATCCATCACCTCACACGTTTGAGTTTTCTGTGTGTGTGGGAGAACATTTGAGCTCTACTCTTAGCAAATTTCAGTTATACTATACAGTGCTGTTAACCAGAGTCACCATGGTTTACATTAGATCCTCAAATCTTGTTCATCTCATAGCTGAAAATCTATACCTTTTTAACTTTTACCAGCCTCTCCCTATTTCCCCCACCCCCAGCCCCCAGCAACCACTTTTCTACTCTTGGTTTCTTCCTTTCTTTTTTTTAGATTCAACATATAAGTGGTACCATGTAGTATTTGCCTTTCTCTTTCTAGCTTACTAGACTTAGCACACTATCTGCTAAATTCAGCATGTTGTTGCCAGTGGCAGGATTTCCTTTCTTTTAAGGCTGAATAATGAATATTCCATTGTATGTAGGTACCACGTTTTCTTTATCTGTTCATCCACCAATGGACACTTTGTTCAGTTGTTACCTGGTAAAATCTCTGGCCAGGCCCAGCACATCTGCTCCCATTCCCTCTTGCACTGTCCTTCACTACACTTATCCTATCCCACAAAATTGTTGTTGTTGTTCAGTCACTGAGTTGTGTCTGACTCTTTGTGACCGCATGGGCTGTAGCATGCCATACTTCCCTGTCCTTCATTGAGTTTTCTCAGACTCATGTCTGTTGAGTCGATGTTGCCATCCAACCATCTCATTCGCTGTTGTCCCTTTCTCTTCCTGCCCTCAATCTTTCCCAGCATCAGGATCTTTTCCAATGAGTTGGCTGTTTGCATCAGGTGGCCAAAGTATTGGAGCTTCAGCTTCAGTATCAGTCCTTCCAATGGATGTTCAGGGTTGATTTCCTTTAGGATTGACTGTTTTGATCTCCTCTCAAGAGTCTTCGCCAGCGCCACAGTTTGAAAGCATCAGTTGTTTGGTGCTTAGCCTTCTTTATGATCCAAACTCACATCCTTATATAACTACTGGAAAAGCCATTCAGTTCAGTTCAGTCGCTCAGTTGTGCCTGACTCTTTGTGACCCCATGGACTGCACCACTCCAGGCCTCCCTGTCCATCACCAACTCCCAGAGTTTATTCAAACTCATGTCCATTCAGTCAGTGATGCCATCCAACCATCTCATCCTCTATCATCCCCTTCTCCTCCCCCTTTCAATCTTTCCCAGCATCGGGGTCTCCAGATGCGTCAGTTCTTCACATCAGGTGACTAAAGTATTGGAGTTTCAGCTTCAGCATCAGTCCTTCCAGTGAATATTCAGGACTGATTTCCTTTAGGATTAACTGGTTGGATCTCCTTGCTGTCCAAGGGACTCTCAAGAGTCTTCTCCAACACCACAGTTTAAAAGCATCAGTTCTTTGGCACTCAACCTTCTTTATAGTTCAACTTGCACATCCGTACATGACTACTGGGAAAGCCATAGCTTTGACTAGACAGACCTTTGTTGGCAAATTAATGTCTCTGCTTTTTAATATGCTGTCTAGATTGGCCATAACTTTTCTTCCAAGGAGCAAGTGTCTTTTAATTTCATGGCTCCAATCACCATCTGATTTTGGAGCCCAAGAAAATAAAGTCTGTCACTGTTTCCCCATCTATTTGCCATGAAGTGATGGGACCCAATGCCACGATCTTTGTTTGTTTGTTTTTTTTTTTTCTTTTTTTTTCTTTCTAGCGACCCTGTGCACTGTAGACCACCAGGCTCCTCTGTCTATGGGATTTCCCAAGCAATAATAACTGGAGTGGTTTGCCATTTCCTTCTCCATGATCTTTGTTTTTTGAATGTTGAGTTTTAAACCAACTTTTTTACTCTGCTCTTTCACTTTCATCAAGCGGCTCTTTAGTTCTTCTTCTCTTTCTGTCATAAGGGTGGTGTCATTTGCATATGTGAGGTTATTGCTATTTCTCCCAGCAATCTTGATTGCAGCTTGTGCTTCCTCCAGCCCAGCGTTTCTCATGATGTACTCTGCATATAAGTTAAATAAGCAGGGTGGCAGTATACAGCCTTGACGTACTCCATTCCCCATTTGGAACCAGTCTGTTGTTCCATGTCCAGTTCTAACTGTTGCTTCTTGACCTGCATACAGATTTCTCAGGAGGCAGGTCAGGTGATCTGGTATTGCCATCTCTTGTAGAATTTTCCATAGTTTGTTGTGATCCACATAGTCAAAGGCTTTGGCATAGTCAATAAAGCAGAATTAGATGTTTTTTCTGGAACTCTCTTGCTTTTTTGATGATCCAGCAGATGTTGGCAATTTGATCTGTGGTTCCTCTGCCTTTTCTAAATCCAGCTTGAACATCTGGAAATTCATATACTGTTGAAGCCTAGCTTGGAGAATTTTTAGCATTACTTTACTAGCGTGTGAGATGAATGCAATTGTGTGGTAGTTTGAGCATTCTTTGGCATTGCCTATCTTTGGAATTGGAATGAAAACTGACCTTTTCCAGTCCTGTGGCCATTGCCGAGTTTTCCAGATTTGCTGGCATATTGAGTGCAGCACTTTGACAGCATCATCTTTCAAGATTTGAAATAGCTCAACTGGAATTCCATCACCTCCACTAGCTTTGTTCGAAGTGATGCTTTCTAAGGCCCACTTGACTTCACATTCCAGGATGTCTGGCTCTAGGTCAGTGATCACATCATCGCAATTATCTGGGTTATGAAGATCTTTTTTGTATTGTTCTTCTGTGTGTTCTTGCCACCTCTTCTTAATATCTTCTGCTTCTATATCTTTGACTAAATGGACCTTTGTTGGCAAAGTGATGTCTCTGCTTTTTAATATGTTGTCTAGATTTGTCATAGACAGCTCCTTCTTCCAAGGAGCAAACATCTTTTAATTCCGTGGTTGCAGTCACCACAAGAAAAAGGCAATGGCACCCCACTCTGGTACTCTTGCCTGGAAAATCCCATGGACGGAGGAGCCTGGTGGGCTGCGGTCCATGGGGTCGCTAAGAGTCAGACACGACTGAGTGACTTCACTTTCATTTTTCACTTTCATGCATTGGAGAAGCAAATGGCAACCCACTCCAGTGTTCTTGCCTGGAGAATCCCAGGGACGGGGGAGCCTGGTGGGCTGCCGTCTATGGGGTTGCACAGAGTCGGACACGACTGAAGTGACTTAGCAGCAGTCACCACAAAGTTGTTATTTTACTCATTTTCCTGCCTCTCCTACCAGAATACAAGTACCACAAGGTCAGGTATTCTGGTCTCTTTTATTCATCGTGTAACCCCAGGGCCAAATGTCCAGCATAGCGTTTATGCCCCAGAAATCTTCTTGCTTCAGGGAATGAGGGGAGGAGACAGCATCTTGAAGAGATACACTTCAAGGTCGGGAGACTCTTCTCCCCACTCCCTCCACAGCTCCTCCTGCCTCTTGTTTCCTTTATAGCCCTCATCCACTCTGAGGTTCTTTATTTTTTTGCTCTTCATGTAAGGGGTTGAAGATCCATGGGGCTAGTTTTTCTGTTGTTCTTATTCATAGTGGTTTCCTCCAACATCTGGAAAATGCTCATCACAGAGTAAGAACTCAGTGTGCAGTGAAGAAAGAATGAATAGGTGTGTGTGACTGTCTTGCACATCTGGAGGTGGCAGGGGTCACACTGAGCATTGGTGTTGGTGTGTGGGTTGGAGGAGCCAGCCCTTCCTATTGTGAGAAGTTATGAGAAGTGCTTAGAAGTTTTGAGTTATGTATGAGGAAATGTGTGTAGATATGTTAACACACACAAAAAAATTCTGTAAATGGTGGTCAACATGTTTATTTTCAGTTTTATCTATCTATATATCTGACATAAGTGGGGGTTTCATAGAGAAACTTTATAATTCCTGGCTACAGCAAAAGGCAGTACAGAGGGTCTCCAAGGAAACTTAGATACTTGTTCTACAGAGCATTAGATTTCTTAGGGTTTATGGCTGGTTCGTAACTGGCCTAAATCTCTTTCCAAAGCCTTCGGTGAGATCTATAAATTGCCTGGTTCTCCACATGGCAGGAGCCCGATGTTTCTGAGAAATCACAGCTGCTAATTGCCTCTTCCCTGGGACTCAGAGAAATGAATTGTGTGCAAGGGGGATGATTTCTCCCCACTTCACAGCGCCACCTGCACCTCCACCTCCAGGAATGGGACTGGTGGATGGGTCTGAAACCCAGATTTTTGGTTTTGCTGATATCAGATTGAGGCAGCCCTGAGGCCCCTCTCCTCTCCAGGTGGTCACCCCTGGGCACTTGGCCTTGGGGGCCCTCAGTGGAAGCATGGTTCCCAAGTCCATCCGTCAGTGGAATTTTCTGGCTCTGTGAGTGTGAGCACTTGCCCCGTGGTTCTATTAAAGTGCAAATATGTCTCTGCAGCTGTAGAGAAGGTTTCTGTGGACACGAGCAGCAAGGCGACATCAGGGGTGTGTCTGGTCGAAGTTTGCTTGTATCACTCGTGAGGCAGCCTCCACCCGTGAAACAGATCTGTGCTAGTACCTGCTCTTGCAGGAAGCCCTGTCCCTCTGAGAGATGCTTGCTTCTGAGGGGGCCAAGCAAAGAGGAACCTAGAGCCTGGCTTTAGCGCTGCACAGTAGAATTTCCCACAAATAAAATAAAGAATGTTCTGAGTTCTTTACTTCAGCCAGTCTCTGAGGTGCCCTTCCCTCACAGAATCCCTGCATCATCTCACTCAGGAACCACTGTGAGATACTTTCCACACAGAGTTATCTGGCTGAGCCTGAGGAGTGCAGTGGGGAGGGATGTGGGCTGGGGTTCCTGGGAGCAGGGCGCCATAAAGTGAGGGCTGTTTCTGAGATTCACGGATCCAGGATTTCTTTTTTTTTTTTTTTTCCATTTTTAATTGTTTTAAGTGTTCATTCAACAGAATATGTTCATTTTTTTTTTTTTGAGAAGTATAGAACAAGATTATTTATTGGAGGACAGTTGCTTTACAAAAAATTGTGTTAGCCTCTGCCACACATCACCACAAATCAGCCACAGGTATACACATGTCCCCTCTCTCCTGAGCCTCCCTCCCATGTCCCTCCCATCCCACCCCTCTAGGTTGTCACAGAACATTGGCTCGAGCTCCCTCTTTTACACAGCAAATTCTCACTTACTGCTGTTTTACATATGGTCCACAAGCCTGTTCTCCATGTCTGCATCTCCACTGCTGCCCTGCAAATAGGTTCGTCCGTACTATCTTTCTAGATTCTACATGTATACGTTAATAAACAATATTTGTCTTTGTCTTTCTGACTTACTTCACTTTGTTTAATAGGCTCTAGGTTCATTCATCTCGTTGGGACTGACTTGATTGTATTCTTTTTTATAGCTGAGTAATATTCCATATATATTAATTGTGTGTATATATACCACAGTTTCTGAATCATTCATCTGTCAGTGGACATAGAGGTTGCTTCCATGTCCTAGCTATTGTGAAGAGTGATGCTGTGAACACTGGGGTACACGTTCTCTTTCAGTTACGGTTTTCTCATAGTGTGTGCCCAGTAGTGGGGTTGTTAGGTCATATGGTAGTTCTATTCCTAGTTTTTAAAGGAATCTCCATACAGTCCTCCATAGTGGCTGTTTACATTCCCACCAACAATGCAAGATGGTTCTGTTTTCTCCATATCCTCTCCAGCATTTATTGTTTGTAGATTTTTTAGTGATAGCCATTCTGACCTGTGTGTGGTGATACCTCATTGTGGTTTTGATTTGCATTTCTCTAATAATGAGGGATGTTGAGCATCTTTTCATGTGTTTGTTGACCATCTGTATGTCTTCTTTGGAGAAGTGTCTATTTAGGTCTTCTGCCCATTTTTTGATTGGGTTGTTTGCTTTTCTGGTATTGAGTTGTATGAGCTACTTATATATTTTGGAAATTAATCCTTTGTCAGTTGTTTCAGATCCAGCATTTCTAAGGAAGCCTGGGTGGGTGGATTTTCAAGTCCATGGTGACAGTCACCAGACACATTTCTTTTCTTTCTACATAAGGTCATATTAACAAGGATGCTATTTTGTTTTCCCTATTCTGGTATAATTTCCCCACAATGGTGAGACAGGGAAAAATCCCTCTCTCTCCACTCTGGCCTTTGCTTCAACACACTTTGGTATAAGAAGGTGTGAACTGTAAGTGCCTGGTGGGTATCATTTTCCTTCTGTCTGTGAGTGGGAGGAGCTGCAGAAGATGTTAATTCACACACATCAAAAATGCACACTTTCCTTTGGCTGCCAAAGAGAGAGCAATGGAAGCTAGCACAGAGCTTCAGGCTAATCAGTTAACTCTTTGCAAGAGATTTGAAAGAAAAAAAATCTCCAGGCTAAGGAAAGTCACCACAGCTTCCAAAAACTCAAGCAACTTTTCTCCACTGTAATGATGCCAGAAATACTCTCAGAGGACACACCAGTGTCTGTAGGACCCGGGGAGGGGTGTTAAAACTCCAGGTCGCCCCCAGGCAGAGGCTGTCACAGCCAGCGTTAGTGAGAATTCTAGTTTCGATCTCCCATCAATCTGGGGGTTTGCTGTTCTGTTGTCATTGTTTCTGCTGGGGTGGTACCTTGTTTGAGACGGTTTACACGGTGAATAGTTGAACCTGAATTTGAACTCAGACTCTGTCTCTTACAACCAAGGGATGTCCCAAGTCTGGTTCTTCAGAAGCAGGGGCTTTACATGCAGTGTTTAACTGGTAAATACTCCCAGGAAAACCCAGGAGAGACTGGGGAAGTGGGACCCTGCGGGGAGGGAGCTGGGAAGGGATGAAATATGCAGCATCAGATAATATCCCACAGAGGGAAGGCTCTCACTTGGCTCCATTCCCTGGGAGCTCTGGGGTCAGTGTCCCATTGGGAGTAAAGGCCCTAGCCATTTATCCATTTCCTGGGGTCACAGTTTACCCCCCCTGCCTCCAGCTCCCCAACATAACACACCATCATAAACCTCCTGGTATTTTGTGAGAATTTCCATAGGACTTGTGTACACAGGAGGGGGCTTGCTGGGTGATGGAGATTTTGCTCACCGCTGCCTGAAAGCTGTCCAGAGAGGTGGTCGCAACTTTGCCCTCCCAGCTGTGCAGGGTTCCACCTCCCCACATTTCTAGCTTTGCCTTTCGAGTGGGTGTGAGCAGACCTCTTGCTTGAATTTGAATTCCTCCGATCACTGCTGCCCTAGAGCTACTCTTCACGTATTCATTGGCCGTTTGGTCTCCCCACCTGTGTGTTGCTTGATGACCACTTGGTTTCCTCCTGAAACTGGTGGCATTAGAGTTGTCGATTTGTAACCGAAGATATATTTGAGAGTCTGGATACGGGTCTTTGGATTTTCGACACTGCAAATACCTTCTCAGTTTGTCATGGTGTGGAAATGTTCTCTCCTGTCCTTTAACCAACCAGACGTGCAACTGTTGAGTCACAAGTGTTAACTGAACACGTACTGTGCACCAGCCCGTGCGAGGTGCTTGTCCTATTTCCCTCTGCTTGGAGCAGACCTCAGACTGCGAGGCGGGTGGAAGCGGTTCATCTGGGCTGTGAAGACAACACTTGTAGGGTGTGATCTGGGGAGAGGGGAGGCCGCCGGTAAACAGTGTGTCATCCAGCAAGCTACCCTGTCACGCGAGGGGGACTTCCTCCTGCGGAGACGTCAGGGGCTTAGCGCCATCCTCCTGGAGAGGGAGGGAGCCAGGTGTTTATACACCAGTCAGTTGTTAACTGTGGAGGGTGGGGAGGGCGTGAAGTCCCCAGCACTTCAGGCTTGCTGCCAAGGCAGTCAAATGGGCTCTAGCAGCAAGAGAAAGGTCTCCCCAAAGCAGTACAGGGACTTGGAATCCCCTACCTCCTGCCAAGGGTGCCCTGAAATGGTGAGGGTATGTAGACAGGGCACCAAGAGCGCCTGCCACCCTGCTGTGTCATAGCATCCCTAGCCCAAACATCAGACAAAACCAAAACAGAAACTCTCATGAGCAGGCATGATTCTAGACATTTTTTAAAAGATTGGGTGAAGTAAGCAGCATGGAGTTAAGTGGCAGAGCAATGATTCAAAAAGATAATTACCTGAGGAGTTTATAAAAGGCAGGTTCTAGGCCTGGGGTGAGGCCCAGAGATCTGGATTTTTTTTTTTTTAACTTTTAAACTTTACATAACTGTATTAGTTTTGCCAAATGTCAAAATGAATCCGCCACAGGTATACATGTGTTCCCCATCCTGAACCCTCCTCCCTCCTCCCTCCCCATTCCATCCCTCTGGGTCGTCTGATGTAGGTATTTGTGTTAGTTTATCTATTTTTGTAAAACAAATGAGCTCAATACTTAGCTGAAAACAACAAAACATTGTCTCCCCCAGTTTCTGAAGGTCGGAAATCCAGGGTAGCCTGCTGGGTGGTTCTGGCTCAGGGTCTCTTACAAGTTGCTGTCAACGTGTGATTCATGATCAAGTTTGCTCATGTGTTCCTCATGGGCTGTTGGTGAGGGAACTGTTCAGTGTCTACACCTACATGCATGATAAAAGTGTGCAGAACTTGGGAATTGCCTGGTGGTACAATCATTAGGATTTGGTACTCTCCCTGCAGTGGCCCTGGGTTCAATCCCTGGTCTGGGAACTAAGATTCCAAAAGTCACGGGGCACGGCCCAAAAAAATGTGTAAGAACTCAATACACCCACACACACACACACACACACTTGTACAAATAAAACTGGGGACGATTGAACCACGTCCACATGGGTTATATCAACACCAGTGTCTTGGTTGTGATAATGCAGTGTGCTTTTGTGAGACGTTCCCATGAGGGACCCTGGCTAAAACACACATCAGGTCTCTGTATAATTTCATACAACTGCATGAGGATATACAGTGATCTCAAAAAGTTAAACAAAACAAAACTCAGGCAAGAATATCCACAGCAGCCTCATTCATAATCACCTTCAACTTAAAACCACCTCAAAGCACATAAAACCAAAGTACAGGTAACCAGACCGAGGTAGACTGACCCAGTGGGACAGCGTAGAACGATAAACATGAATGAAGTACAGCTCGCTGTACAGAGTGCGAATGAACAGCGCGTGACACGGAGTGAAGGAGGCAGGGCATGAAAATGCACACAGCGTGGGCCCATCCACATATGTAAAAACCTGGCAAAACCCAGTCTACACTGTGAGAAGTCAGGAGAGCATGCCCTTTGTGGTTGGCTGTGCTAACAGAAGGGATGCCCCAAGGGGCTTCTCAGTCCTGGAAATGGTCCCTCAGTCATCTGGGTGCTGGTTACCTGGGTGTGTCCTTTTTGGGGAGATTCATCAAATCATTCATTTATGATATGTGTGCTTCTCTATAAGGGTGCATCAGTAAAAGTTTCAGAAATATTTAACTTATGAAATCAGTCCTGAATATTCATTGGAAGGACTGATGTTGAAGCTCCAATACTTTGGCCACCTGATGCAAAGAACTGACTGGAAAAGACCCTGATGCTGGGAAAGGTTGAAGGCAGGAGGAGAAGGGGACGACAGAGGATGAGATGGTTGGATGGCATCACTGTCTTGATGCATATGAGTTTGAGTAGGCTCTGGGAGCTGGTGATGGACAGGGAGGCCTGGTGTGCTGCAGTCCATGGGGTTGCAAAGAGTCCGACACGACTGAGCGACTGAAATGAACATATGAACTTGGAGGGCATTACACTAAGTAAAGTAAGTCAGACAGAGAAAAACAGATACTGTTTTGTATCAGTTACAAGTGGAATCTAAAAAATACAACAAACTAGTGAATATAATAAAAAGGAAACAAACAGGTATAGAAAACAAACTGGTATAGAAAACAAACTAATGAATATAATAAAAATGAAACAGACTCAGTTACAGAGAACAAGCTAGTGGTTACCTGTGAGGAGAAAAGGGGGTAGAGGATTAAGAGGCACAAACTATTATGTATAAAATAAATAAGCTACAAAATATATTGTACAACAGGGATTATAGCCAATATTTTATAATAACTGTAAATGGTGTATAACTTTAAAAATTGTGAGGGACTGTGCTGTAGACCTATAACATATAATATTGTATAGCAGCTATATTTCTAAAAAAACAAATAATACTAAGTTATCTTAATACCTAGTATTAATTGAGTGCTACCTGCCAGGCCCTTTCCTAGCCACTTTGTGTATTTTGTCATTTCACTTTTTGAGGAAGTTTTCATTATTATCCCCACTGTACAGATGAGAACACTGAGGTGAAGGGAAGTCGTTTTCTAGGGCCACCCAGCTGTCCTGTGAAGGACGTGGATGGAAATCCCCAATGTTCATTATTACTTTGGATTCATAGACAAGGCCAAGCCATTAGCAGCATCACTGAAAGTGGTCCTGTTCACTCAGCAACACACGATTGCCCTGGTAACACAGAATGTGGCCCTTTGCCCAAAGGAGGAGGACCCCTACAAAGAACACTTGTGAAATACAAGCACTTTATCTTTCACTGAAAGCCAGGATAAGCCCAGGGAAAGGGATGAACTGTTAATTAATAAACACTATAATTAAGTAGGGAGGCCTCCATTCAAACCACCAGGATTGTAGTTGACCATGGAAGTGTGAAAATGACCATGATTAATGAACTAGCTAATAGCGTTGTCCCCTTAATGACATTCTTTCATGTTGTAGCAGGAGCACATGTGGTGATGGCAGATCTGCCAGTGGGCAAACCAATGTAGCTTTCTTTAACTGTTTCTGGTTTCTACCCTGGAGTGCCATTCAGGTGGTGAGACATTTTTAGTCAATTCAGGGCTTTTTCCCTTCCCCTTGTCCCCGGGGGAGAGTCACAGGGTGACGGTATGTAGGGTGTAGGCCTTGGCGGTGGTAAGGGGGCCATCTGGCTCCCATTGTCACGTGTCCACCCCAGCATCCCAGGATGACAAGCTCCAGATACGACAATGCACACTGACATTCTGGCACACTGGCTGCTGCCGAGACGTCCTGTCCCTCCTTGGTGGACAGTCCTCTCCCCTGATCTGCTACTGTGTTCTCCTTGTCTGGGGAAAGGACAGTTAGGTTTTCTTCCTCAGGGCAGCCCACAAGCACGACTGATTGATGAGTGTGCAAAGCCCGCTCCCTTACTTGAAGATGGTGTCATGTTCTTTTTCCTGACATCAAATACACTGTTTATCCCAACAACAATTCTGCAATTTACCATCAACAACTGGTTGTCCAGCAATTCATTCAATAATGACACTAACTCCCCAGAGTCAGACTCCAGGCTTAAGGGTTCAGTTCTACAAGATTGCCCTTACTTCAGAGGCCAGCTTCAAATGGGGTGTCTGGGCCACCCACACTTCTGCCTGGCCTCCTACAAATAGAGGGGATGCCATGATCCCCTCAGGTTGACAGTGTGTTAGAATCATTCACAGGAGAGTGCTTGCCTACTATTCCTGCTTTATGTAAATGCTACAACTCAGGAATAGCTGAATAGAAAAGATGCAAAGGGCAAGGAATGGGGGTGAAGGAGAATGTAGTTCCCATGCCCTCTCTGGGCCACCACCCTCTTAGGCCCTCACTGTTCACCCACCTGGAAGCTCTGCACCCTATCACTTAGGGGGGTTGTAGAGGTACATGGAATGATTGAGTCAGTCATTGGCCATTGGTCAATCGTTGGCCATTTGAATCTAATCTCAAACTCTTCTCTCCTTTCTGGAGGTCAGGGAGTGGGGTTAACCATTCCAACCCTCTAACGATGGCTTAATCTTTCTGGCCACCAACCCCCATTCTGAAGCTCTCTAGAGTCCCCTAGTCACCAGTCATTCATTAGCATCCCAAAGATGCTCTTCACATTCCCTTGCCTCTCCAGTCCCTACAACTCTCAGATCATTTCCATTGGTTAGGATCCCCTGAGATACAAGTAAGAAAACCTAACACAAACCAGCTTAAATGATTTCTGGATTGGTCATCTAGAAGCCCAGGGGATGGGTGGGCTTTAGGGTTAACTTAGTCGGAGTCCCAACTCTGATGCCTAGGCATTGCTTTTTGCTTCACTCTCCCAGATATTGGCATCATCTTCTGTTTAAGGACAGGTAAAGCCCAGGCAGCCCATCTACAGCTCACATTCAAGGGAAGAGAGTGATACAGAACCAATTCAGGAAGCTTTTCAGCAGAGTGAGGGAAACTTCCCCCCAGACCTGCTGGCAAACTTTGCTTAGAATCTCAGTGGCCTGAATTTGGCCATGTGCCCCTTTCTGAACCCATCAAGCCCAGCCCTGGAGCTGAGGGTGGTATCTGCTTCCCTCCCAACTCTTAGGCTGTTTATAAAAGAAGAATTCATGAATAACACATCAGGGTGCTCCCCCCTTCCTGAGAAATGAGGGAGGGGGGACTTCATGCAGGGTGGACAGATGGTAATGTTCACACACGATATTACTATCCAGTGGCTGGGATGGGGACAGGGCTCAGGAGGCTTTCCTGGGAACTCCTCAGGTTCAATATGTTGCTCAGCCTAATACAACAGTCAGATGCTCTGTGAATGGTTACACAAGTTTACATTCTAAAAGAATAGTGGAGGGTTCTCATTTTTTGACATTTTCACCAGTACTTAGTATTACCTCCCTTTCTAATCTCATTATTACTTTAATTTTCACTCTCTTGAACTCTGGAGAGAATGCTCATTTTATCATGTCTGGGCAGACAGTTCATTTCTTCCCCAGTAAATTGCCTATTTATAGATTTTCCTGGTATATTTCTTGCCCATTCTCTACATATCCTAGACCAGGGTCAACAACCTTTTTCTGTAAAAGGCTGGTTATGAAATATGTCAGATTTTGTGGGCTGCACAGTCTGTCACAACCACTCAACTCTGATGATATAGCACAGAGCAGCCACAGAACAAACAGGCATAGCTGTGTTCCAGTAAAAGCTTATTTACAAAAACAGGCTACATATACTGAATATAATTCTCTGTGCTCTACAGCCGGACCTTGTTGTTTATCTATTTTGTATGTAATAGTTGGTTTTTGCTCATCCCAAACTGCTAATTTATCCCTTTCCTGTCCCCTTCCCTCTTTGGTAACCATAAGCTTGTTATCTATGTCTGTGAGTATCATATTTTAGATTCCACATACAAGTGATATCATATATTTGTCTTTCTCTGTCTGACTTACTTCACTTGGTATGATCATCTCTAGTTCCATCTATGTTGCTGCAAGTGGCATTATTTCATTCTTTTTATGGCTGAATAGTATTCCATTCTGTATGTATAGCACATCTTTATCCACTCATTTGTCGATGGACATTTAGGTTGCTTCCATGTCTTGGCTATCATAAATAGGGATGCAGTGAATATTGGGATGCATGTGTCTTTTTGAATTATGCTTCTCTGGGGATGTATGCCCAGGAGTGGGATTGCCAGATCATATGGTAGTTCTATTTTTTCATTTTTTAAGGAACCTCCATACTGTCCTCCATAATGGCTGTTAGCAATTTACACTTCCACCAACATTACAGGAGGGTTCCCTTTTCTCCAGGCCCTCTCCCACATTTGTTATTTGTAGAGTTTTTGATAATGGCCATTCTGACCAGTATGAGGAGTACCTCATTGTAGTTTTGATTTGCATTTCTCTAATAATTAGCAATGGTGAGCATCTTCATGTGCCATCTGTATGTTTTCTTTGGAGAGAAATGTCTATTTAAAACTTCTCATTTTCTGATTGTTTGTTTATTATTAAGTTGTATCAGCTCTTTGTATATTTTGGAAGTTAAGCCCTTGTCAGTCATATCATTGCAGATATTTTCTCTGAGTTTTTAGGTTGTCTTTTCATTTTGTTTATGGTTTCCTTTGCTGTAGAAAACCTTCTAAGTTTGGTTAGGTCCCATTTGTTTATTTTTGTGTTTATTTTTGTGTTTATTTCTGTTGCCTTCGGAGACTGACCTAAGAAAACACTGGTATGATTTATGTCAGAGAATGTTTTGCCTATGTTTTCTTCTAGGAGTTTTATGGTGTCGTGTATTAAAGTTTTTAAGCCATTTTGAATGTTTGTACTTAATCTCCTTCACCTGTTTCACCCAGCTCCCAGCCCCAATCCTTCTGTATGTGAGTCAGCTTCTGTTTTGTTTTGTTTGTTCACTTGTTTTTTTTAGATTCTGCATATGAAACATGCAGTATTTTTATTTCTCTGTCTGACATATTCACTTGTCATAATATATTCTAAGTCTATCTGTGTTTTGTAAATGACAAGATTTTATTTTTTATGATTCAGTAATATTCCATTGTGAGTGTGTGTGTGTGTATATATCACACACATATATATATATACATCTTCTTAATCCATTCATTTTCAATGGACATTTAGGTTGCTTCCATATCTTGGCTATTATAAATAATACTGCAATGAACATAGAAGTGCCTATATCTTTTTTGAATTAATGTTTTCATTTTCTTTGGGTAAATACCCAGAAATGGAATTCCTGGATCATAGGGTAGTTCTTTCTCAGTAGCTCAGCAGTAAAGAACCCACTTGTAATGCAGGAGGTGTAGGTTTGATCCCTGGGCTGGGAAGATTCCCTGGAGGAGAAAATGGCAACCCACTCCAGTATACTTGCTGGGAAAATCCCATGGATGGAGGAGCCTGGCAGACTGTAGTCCATAGGATTGCAGAGTCAAACGTGACTGAGCACGTATGCACTTGGTCGTTCTTTTTAAGTATTTTTAGAAACTTCCACACTGTTTTCCATACTGGCTGCACCAATTTACATTCCTACAAACAGTGCACAAGGATTCCCTTTTTTCTGCATCCTCACCAACACTTGTTATTGTCTTTTTGAGAATAGCCATTGTCGCACGTGTGAAGAAATGTATCATTGTGGTTCTGATTTGCATTTCTGTGATTAATCCCTTCATTTTAGACAATGCAAAATCTCCAAGTTTTCACCCAGCTGTTAGCTTTGTCTGAAATGTTCTCTTTCTTTCTTTGAACAGAATCCCTAATTTTGATGTAGTCTAATGCTTCCTGTTTTCATCTGAAGGTTGTGCTTTGGGGATTATGTTAAAAGACTCATCCTTGTCATCCCAACAATGCAAAGATATTCTGCTCCTTTCTTTCCCAATAACTCCTTATTTCTGCAAGCTTTCACACTGAGTGTAGCCTTGGACATGTCAGGTATTTCCTTTTGTGTATGATGTGGGATGTAGCTTTATCTTTCTCCCTGTAATGAACTACTCTCCTCACACACATAGTCAAACCATCCATCCTTTCCCCACTCACCTTTCTTGGAAAGAAGAAAGGAGAAGCTGAAAGGCTTCCTCTCCAACCAAATACTGGTCCTCAGCGCTTAGCCTGCTCACCATGTCCAGGCCTAATGGCCTCTTTCTGTTCCCCTGTTCATACTCAGGGCCTCTGGCCTCAGTAAACATTGGACAAGCTTTCCATGGACTGTTCCTTTGAAACTGTGTGTAATTATCAGTCAAATCCATTTCACTTACCTTCAGGAATCAAGATCATTTTAAAACTTGCATGTCCTCTGAGTGGCTGTACCCTAAACAATAAGATGTTGCCCCGAGTTGTTTTCCTTGGAGTCACTTGTGTGTAGTTTGAACTAGTTTAGACTGGGTGGGACCATTGACCCTCTAACTGGGCATGTGCGAGTGTCCTCGATGACCCTTTGAACATGCAGAGACCTATAGCATAGTTAAGCCTGTGCAGAAGGATGACCACACCTTTCTCCAATCACCTGTCCCCATATTCCCCACCTTCCCCAGGCTCCCTACGCCTCAGATCGCCCTGTGTCTTCATTCATTATCCCATAAATACCCCCAACCACTTGGTTTTAGGGAGGGGGATCTGAGATTTTTTTTTCCCCAGCTCCTCAGTTGGCTACTTTGGGAATAAGCTATCTCTTTGCTGCAAACCTTGGCATCTCAGTGTTCTGCCTTGCTGAGAGTCTCTCAAAACGAACCTCTTTGCCTGGGCTGCTCCCTTGTTGCACAAAGGGTCCTTCCTCATGCTTCAGACCTTATGTCAAATAACAGCTCGCAGATGTCTTACCTGAATACCAGCTCATCTGCTCTGCTGTTTAACCTGATTGGAAATTCCCACTTTCACTTGCTTACCTGTTTATTGTCTGGCTCTCCCTATCACAGTGTGGGTTCCAAGCAGGCAGAGGCCGGAACTGCATCACTCGCCAGTCACTGCCTCCACTGTGCCTGACACTCAGCAGACCTGAATTAGAGTTCTCAGGAAAAAACAGAACAAATGAGCAAGCGTAATTGATTTTTCAGAGGCAATGGGTCATTAGATTGCACCAGCATTGTCCAATAAATTTTCTCACCGTCTTTGACAATGTACAGAATTAGAATTAAGGTTTGTCCTTCAGCCCCACCCTCCCGTACACTTTCATCATTTAATGAAACATCTCAGGAGCTGGAGTGTATTTATCACACCTGCATTTATTCACAGTTCGATGAGAGCCCTTGTTAACTCCCTTAAAATGTCTGATTGAATTTCATGTGGAAGCGAATGCCACAGATTAAATATATGTTGTGTGAAGCAGCTTCCCATTTTATCACAGTCTGTGTGCTGCCAGAAAAGCATTCTGCATGTTAATTAAGATAGCTGGGGAATTTTTAAAAGATTTCTTTTTCTCTCTTTAACTTTCTAATGCATTCAGAGAAAGGGAACTAAGGCAACTCTTTGCAAAGCTGTAAAAAATCAGTGTCAAGTCGATGGCTTGCAGGGTCCCCGTGAGGTTCAGTGACAGGCCTGGGCCCTGTCTGTGGGTGTCAGCGGCAGGCGGATCCTGAGAGCTGGCTGCAGAGGAGCTGGGGCATACTGCAAGGAGGAGGTTCTGACTTCTGGCTTCAGTAGGAACAGTGCCCTTTTGGCTAAGACGGGAATTTCACCCAGAGAATGGTTAAGCAAGAGGGATGTGGTGTGAGAAGTGATCAAATCCAAGTGAACAAGATGAATTGGGATAGTGGGAAAGTGGAAAAACCCGACCTTCCTCCCAATTAAAATATCAGCCCAGCCAGGACAGTGTGGCAAGACCGAAGGGGCGCTGCTGACACCTGCTTTGCATGCGGAGGAACAAGGGCACGTTGGTCTCCCTGCCGCTGCTGCTGCTAAGTCGCTTCAGTCGTGTCCGACTCTGCGCGACCCCATAGCCGGCAGCCCACCAGGCTCCCCCGTCCCTGGGATTCTCCAGGCGAGAACACTGGAGTGGGTTGCCATTTCCCTCTCCAATGCATGAAAGTGGAAAGTGAAAGTGAAGTTGCTCAGTGGCAATGGCACCCCACTCCAGTACTCTTGCCTGGAAAATCCCATGGTCTCCCTAAGGGGCCCAAATTCAGAAGGTGCATAGTGATGTGAAAACAGCAGGGGCTTGGCAGCATGGGTCAAAATCCTGGCTCAGCCCCTTGCTTGAACAAGTCACTGACCGGTCCCCAGTGTCTCCATCCCTGAAATGAGCACGGGGTCACTATGGGTCTAGGAAGCTCGGGTGCTGCTGGCACCTGGCCAGCCTGCAGCAAACGGCACTCGATGCCACTAGGCGAGAACCTGAGCTCCCTTCTTGCGGGAGGACCCAGCGCCCTGATGAGTGTCTGATCCCCCTTTCACCTTTCCGCTCCTCCCATCCAGCCCTCACTCACCGTTAAAACACAGCCGGCCGTTTAATGGCAGAAAAGATGTGAGGATGACATGGGGAGTAGTTCTAACTGAATGATTCCAGTGAGCTCTGGTGAGGGGGGAAACACTCACAAATAGTTCCAGAATACCGCTGCTTACTCGAGAACACCTGACCCAGAGCGTAGGAGCCAGGCTTTATCAGAATAGTGTTCCAGGTGGGGTGACATTGGAAGCCACAAGCAAATGTCTGCCCAGAACCGACACAAAATTTCTCCTGCCTGACACCCTGTCCTGGACCCTGTGTATTGCCGTGCCTTTCCCAGTTGTGACCAGCAGGGGGCGGCACCTCTCTCGTGTCCATGTGCACAGTCCTCTGGGTAGGGTTCCCTGCCTCCCAGTCAGATCTGACTCCCTTCCAGTCTCAGCTTCCTGCCTCCTCGCCCCTCTGAGATGGGACCCTGGCTCTTTCTTCCTGTGTCTGGTAGACTGCAGGGAGGGGCTGTGGCTGAGAGCTGAGCTGGGATCTACCCCGCCTCTGCCCCCCAGGCTGGGGAACAGATGCCCTGGCATTCTTGGCACTGGGTTAACTGCTTGCTCTGCTTCCCAGTGCATTCCACGTAGGACAAGCCCTTGGAGAGACCCAGGAGGGTCCTGTCTCCAGCAGGGACAGAAAGGCCTTAAGGGACCCTCAGTCATGAGATAGCCCCATCAGAGATGATACAGCCCTCTGAGGGCTGTCTGAGACCAGGGCTGACACACACCCTGAAGATGTAATATGCTCTGAAGAGGTGACATGCCTCTCACCCCACAGAGGAGACACAGCCCGTGGAGCTCAGCATACCCCGCCACTTTGGGCGTCAGAACCACCTCTGTGACCCAGCATGCCCCGCAGTTTCTGCCCCACAAGCCCTGCTCCTAGGTTCCAAGATCACAGTCCAGAGAGCAGTGGACAGACAACCCACAACAGAGACCTGGGCCAGCTTAGCTCGGGCCCCAGCCTGAAGGTGGCTGCTACCCCTGGGTTGGGACCCTACTCAGGAGGAAGGGGGCCTCCAAGCCCCAGCTCTCCTGCCCACCAGAAGCTGTTAGTTTCAAGTCTGACAGACAGAGATAAGCGACAAGAACTGGTGAGAGGGAGAGTCATTTCTGATGCATGAATAATGAACTAATTTAATCCTGGGTTCCTCTTAGGCCTCCCATTTAGTCATTTGTTCCATGTCTTAATGGCCTGAGTTCTTTATCAGGCTGTGACAGAGGGGAGCTGTGAGTCACCACACCAGGGATGTGACGGTGACCTATATACCAGGACCCAGGAAGCAGGTCCTGATAGTCAGGTGTCAGCTCCACCCTCCCTGTCCTCCTGTCTCTGCACCCAAGTGTGGGAAGGAGGCAGGCTTGGTGGCCTCTAGGCACATTTGCCCATGCAGAGCTTGTCAGCTGGGTCATATGCAAGCCCTCTGATTTTTTTAGGATCAATGTTGGGGGGAAGATGGGGATGATAGAAGTCCAGCCCCTGCCACGCAGGCCACCTTCGGCTGCTCTGTGAGTGGGATAAGGCCTGGGCGTCAGGCTGCCGCAGTTCTGCTCATGTCCCAGCTGGCCACCACTTTCTGTCTCTGTGACCCCGGTGCATTGCTTCACTACTGAGCATCAGAAAAAATGCTCCCAACGGTGAAGGCTTTCACCTCCGCCTGGCGGCCTGCATCTGTTCTTTGAATCAGAATCTGTTACCTTCAGCCTGCTAGGTCTTTTGCGTGTATTTTTCACACAAGAATACTGAGCCTGGGGAGAGGTGAAGCCCCTTCAGGAAAAGGGTGAGAGAGTGACTGGTGAAGAGGGAAGGGGAGATGAGCGCCTGAGAAGGCCGGGAATCGGGACACAGGCGCTGCTAGGTCAGTCCCTGACCTCCTCCTCCGGCCCTCAAGATGGCCTCACACGGGATGAGCAGGCAGGGGGTGGGCAGACTGCCGTGGCCACTGAGAGGCAAGGAAGGAAATCACAGCGGTGGGGGGATCTACTTCTGTGGACAGGACATTGGAGAGGGTGGGGAGAGGAGAAGAGAGGTGTGGGCAGTGGTATTTGCATAGTTAGTACCCCTGTTGGCATTTAACCTGCGAAACAAAGACTATTGTGTCCATTTTACAGGCAGATAAACTCAGGGTGGAAAAGTTATTAATATATGGTTGTCTAAGCAGCAGAGCTGGTGCCAGTGGCCCTTGTCTTCCTCCAGTCTCTCTGCCTCCTGTCCCATGCACAAGGCCGCCTGCTCTGTGATGACGGGTGTCCTCCAGGGTGGTCTGGCGGTCACTGGTCATTGCCATGTACAGCACACTCTTTGAGTCTCCTCCCACTCCTGGGAGAAAGGCCGGAACAAGGACCACTACACACACACACACACACACACACACACACACGGAATGTCTTATTAAAGCATAGCATACAGACAACTGTGCATATTGCAAGTGCACAAGCCCTCTGAATAGTCATAAGGGCTACAATTTTAACCTCATTTCACCCAAAGAAAACTGGAGTATAGGGAAGTTAGGTCATATCCCCAAGTCTGCTCATGTACTGAGCAGTGGGGGCAGCATTCCAGCCTACATTTCTCTTTAAAAA
Organism: Bubalus kerabau; assembly: GCF_029407905.1. Classification (NCBI taxonomy): domain Eukaryota; kingdom Metazoa; phylum Chordata; class Mammalia; order Artiodactyla; family Bovidae; genus Bubalus; species Bubalus kerabau. The sequence goes on from NC_073643.1 coordinate 17,367,926, forward strand.
AGAAAAATTTTATTGGAGTCTAGTTGCTTTACAATGTTGGGTTAGTTTCTGCTGTACAGCAAAGTGAATCAGCTATATGAATACATATATCCTCTCTTCATCACCACAGAGCATTGAATAGAGCTCCCTGTGCTGTATAGTAGGTTCTCATTCGTTACCTATTTTATACATAGTAATGTATTTAGGCTTCCCTGGGGCCTCAGACAGTAAAGAATCTGCCTGCAATGCAGGAGACCCAGGTTCGATCCCAAGATTTCCTGAAGAAGGGAATGAAAGGGAATGGCCACCCACTCCAGTATTCCTGCCTGGAGAATTCCATGGACAGAGGAGCCTAGCAGGCTGCAGTCTGTAGGATTGCTGTATGTCAATCCCAATTCATCCCATTCCCCACTGCCCCGCTTCTACCTTTGGTGTCCATACGTTTGTTCTCTATGCGTGTGTCTCTATTTCTGCTTTGCGAATAGGTTCATCTGTACAATTTTTCTATATCCCACATGTATGCATTAATATATGATATTTGTTTTTCTCTTTCTAACTTATTTCACTCTGTATGACAGGCTCCGGGTCCATCCACGTCTCTACAGATGGCATAGTTTTGTTGTCTTGGAATGGATTTTTATATTTAAAGTTTTGATTTTGATTTCTTCGGAGAGCGATGCAATTTAATGGAAAACAGCAATGCTTTTATCTTACTAACTTCATTACCACAAGTGGTTACATGAGAAGGAAGTTGGACGCTGTAAGTCATGCACTCTTCTGGATTAAAACTCTTTATTTGACGGATGAGAGTTCTGTTGAAGTGTCTTAAGGAGAATTTGTTAAAAACTTGCAGGGTAAACTTCAGGGTGCAGTCTAAAGTTTGCAGAATCGGAACGGCTCCAGGAAGGAACATGTCCTTGAACCGTTTATTTTTGCAACATTTAATTTAGCAGCCATTATTTACATCAACACTTTGGAGTATTTTGGAGAATCAACAAAGCCTTCTTAAGAGCGGACTGATCCTCTGCTTGCAAGTCTGTTTTCTAGCTGCGAAATGGCTTTTTTAATCCTGCTTTTCAGAGGGAGGAAAACATTTCTGTTCAGTTAAGTGAAGGAAGAGGGGAGCTGTCTTCATGGTGTGCAAGGGCAGCGACCGCCCCGGAGGATGATCTGGCCCCTCCCCTTAGAGGAGGGGAGCAGGGAGAGGGTCTTTGGAATCTGGTGAATTCCCACTCATCTATGTTTTCGTGGGACCCCTGGGTGAAAGCAGGGGTGAAGGGTGCATTAGAAAGCCCCTTCTGGTTTCACGAGAACATGATTTAGGACAACTAGAAACTATAACAATTGAGTCATCTTTTCTCTCCAAAGAGATGGCTGGGGACTTTCCCACCTGCCTTTGGAGCAGAAGCAACAAAACCCCAGTCAATTAGCCAATATCCATCGACTGAGGAGGACCGCATCTCGGTGTGGGAATGGCTGGGGAAGCAGCCTGAAAGGAGATCCATCTGGCAGGGAAGGGAAGATGAATCCAAAGACCGGGAGATCTGGACCGGCTGGGCCACACTGGGCTTTGCAGACAGGGGCACGGAGGGCCGGGATGAGCAAGCGGCAGATGTCACCCCTGCTTCACAGTCCTGACCTCAAGTCCAGCAGCCTCAGGCAGACAGACAGTGGCTGGATGAGCTGCTCTGTGCCCCAGGCAGGAGGGAGAGTGCTTTGCCAGCAAAACCTGCAAGTCATCCTGCGCAACTGCAGGGCTGCAGGGGGCGGGAGGAGGGGAGCATCTCATCCGTTTTCATTTCCACATAGAACTCCCTGCAAGGTTTCAGTGCAGTCTGAACCACAGGCTGACTTTCTCCATCACACTCACAGACGCACAGACGTTCTGTTCTCACCCAGAGGGTTCACTCTCCTGCAGTCACAAGCACTTAGAGAGGATGCATTTGGTTGGGTCCATGAAGCGATGGCTGGATAGAGTTTACTGTTTTAATGAAGCTAGTTGCAAACCTCTAAAAATTAGGAAATTTCACATATAAGGCCAGTCTTCCTGCTTCTCTTGGAAGCGAGAAGCTCTGGGACTCTGGGCCAAGTCCCTGCACAGTCTTGGACAGAGTGTGTCGTCTCTAGGGACCGCGGTCCCTATTTCTCCCATTTTCCACATACCATGTATATACCTGGCTGTCCAGGGCCACAAGTTCATGAGCACTCAGCTTGCACCTGCAGAGGTGGATGGCAAGTGGGTGGCCTTCTGCCCCCTGGACCACCTTCCCAGGGAGGGGTGCCTCCTCTGCCTCTAGCATCCCAGCCTGAGGCCATCATGGCCCTTCGCACCCTGTGTTGAAGTGATCCGTTTACACCACAAGGATTGCAATCATTTATGGGCATTGGTTTAAATCTCCTTCCTCTTGCGTGGGCTCAGATTTGATCTCCTTTGGAGACACATACTGAGACATGATTCCCCTCTTCTGTGACCCAAGGAAGGCTGAGTAGATCCAGTGATTTATCTTGTTTTGGAGATGAAGAAACCAGGTCTCAGAACAGTCTCCCAGGGTGACACAGCTCACAGGCACACGGGATGATCCTTCAGGCAAAGCCTCCTTCTGGAGCACCATCCCCCATGGGAATGGCCCCCGCAGCTCCCACCGGCAGGGAATCAGGTGGTGGAGGGGCAGGGGCAGTGACCCGGGGAGCTGCCACAGCACAGGCACACCCGGCCCCCAGAGCACCCTTCCAGAGGGATCCTGTGCAGGTGGCTGCCCCCAAAACCTGGGGGCCAGCAGCTCAGTCAGCCCATGCCCTGCTCGGCCTCCACATTCAGATCTCTCAGCACTCCACGTTCACGTTCAGAGCGCTGAATCGGGACTCAGCGGGAGAGGGAGTCAGTTGCACTCACCCTTGTTTCCAGCTCAAGGCCACCATCCAGGAGCCGCTCCCTCTGCAGGATGGGAAGTGGGCCAGGAAGACAGAGTAGGTAGAGGAGAGTGAAGGACTGTGAGAAAAAGCTTCTTTATTTCTCTAACTCCTTTTCCAGTCTATTCAGGGCCATCCTGGGTGTCCCATGGCCAGAAGGCAGGCCCTGCAGCTCTGGGTGTATGTGGAGGCTCTGGGCTGACATGGATGACAGCTTTGAAAGGGTGTCATGGAAGAACTCCTGAAGACTGTGATCTTTCTTTTTTTAATTTTTAAATTTTTTATTATTTTTTATTGAAATATAGTTGATGTACAATTTTATATAAGTTTCAGGTATACAATATAGTGATTCACAGTCAGTTGAGCTTATACTCCGTTTATTGTTATTATAAAATATTTGCTAGGGTTCCTGTGTTGTACAATATATCCCTGAACCTTATTTTCTACCTAATTGTTTGTACCTCTTCATCCTTTACTGCCCCTCCCTCCTTCCCTCTCTTCACTGGTTACCATCAATTTGCTCTGAGTCAGCTTCTTTTCTGTTATATTCATTAGTTGGTCATATTTTTTAGATTCCACATATAAGTGATATCAGACAGTATTTGTCTTCCTCTGTCTGCCTTATTTCACTTAGCATAATACCCTCCGGTTCCATCCATGTTGCTGCCAATGGGAAGATTTCACTCTTTTTGTATGGTTGAGTAGTACTGATCCTGAGACTGACGAAATTGCCCAAATGGCATCCTGTTATCTCACCTATCTTGCCTATCTTCTCAAAGCTGCGAGACCACCAGATTCCAGACCTCTGGCTATGTGACCACCCCTTCAGAGAATTTTTCATTGGTGGGGTATGAGAAGAACTCTGTCAGAAAGGGAGAATGCTGGTTCTCCTTAAGGGCCAGTCACCCTCTCTTTTCCCTCTAATAAATTTCCCTTTTCTTGCCTGACTGCCTGGCTCGCTTTCTTTTTCTCTGCACTCTCCTTACAGCTTATGTATCTTGGCAGTTGTAAATAATGCTGCTATGAACACTGGGGTGCACATCTCCTTTTGAAATAGTGTTTTTGTGGGTTTTATATATATATACCTAGCACTGAAGACTGTGATCTTGAAGCATAAGTTTGCAAGCCCAAGGGGTGGTGTACAGTGCACGTGTGTTGTGTATGGGGGTCAGGTAGGTCCCCCTCGTAAGGGCTCCAAGTGACCTCACATGTCCCCAGTGAAGGGTAGTTGCTTTGGGCAATGCTGGTTGACCAGTTATCCTGATAACAGGACGCTTCATGTATTGGAAAAATAAGAAAGGATTTGTTTTGTTTTTGCTCTGCCTGTGCCCTTTTCCAGCTGCTGGGCTTCAGGTAGCCCAGAACCTCTCTGTCACATGGGGGGACTGCCTCCTGCCCTCCCCGCCCTTCCATTTCACTGTGACCTCAATATGATGGCATTCATGTTGTGAAAGTATTTTGCAAGCTGTCCAGGGCTTTGCCAAAAATGAAGTACACGGTTAAAACCCAAATCCTTCATCACAACCATCCGAAGCTCAGCTGGCTGTGTGGGGAGCCGGCCTTCTCTGGGCACTGTCTGTCCAGTCCTATTTCATTTCCTCAACAATTGGCATCAGCCTTAGCCTTCTCTTTTGGGTTAATAGGAAGTGGCATACCTTCTCAGAGTATCAAGTGGGCTAGAAGACTGGGATGGGGGAGATCATGACTTTTCTGTTAAAACAAATACACATGATCATGTGGAATGTAGAAGTTCATGAATTTTAATGTTAAAAAAAAGAGCAAAGAAATGTCCCTGTGGAGAGATGGGAAGTCGAGGCTGCATGGCGCTGCTTCCTGAGAGGACTCGGGGACTTCAGCACTGTCCTCTGCGGTTACAGATGTTTTAGTGGGAAGCGTGGGACACATTGTCAAGTGCAGGAGGCTGTGTGCTGTGCCGGCTCTGCAAGAGGAGCAAGAGTCAGGAACGAGCCTGGCCTGGGGGTGCCCCGCAGAGGAGCAGCGGCCTTCCTAGGCTATATGGGAGTGCAGACAGAGGCATCAGAGAAAGAGAGCTCTGGTCTGGTTGGAATGATGGGGATAATCTGAGGAGGCTTCCTGGAGGAGGAGGAAGGGTGGGACATGAGATTTGAGGACTCCAGGAACACATGCTCAGAAGTGCAAGTCAAGCTTGGTCACTGGCAGGAGAATCAGACCTCGCTAAGGGTTTGGAGAGAGGGCACGTGGCAGATGCGAACAGGACCCCTGGTGAGGAATCTGGGATGAGTACAACAGGTCTTGGAAGTCCCAGAAATTATTTGAGCAGCAAAATGACAGTGTTGAAATTCACTCTAGGGTGATGAATTTCGTGTTGGAGATGGATTTCTAGTTGTTTCTTTTGCTCAGATAGTTGGCCAAACCAGGGCGGGGGTGGGAGGGTTGGGGGATAGTCCTTTTATGGTTCTCTCCTTCCAGAAGAAAAGAAATCCCTCTGATTTCTGAGAGAAATATTCTCTTAGTTTAAACGCAGCCAACATTTCACAAAAACCTTTATTTCTTCTTGTACTCAGATGGAACTGTGGCCCAGAGGGGCCAAGGACCTCGCCTCCTGTTGCCCAGCAAATTTGAGATGACATTGAACAGCAAGAGTCACAGGTCATTGAGGTAGATGGGTCCCGGCAGGTCCTCCAGAAAGGCGGGCGCCATATGCATCACACAATATTGCCATGGAGCATGATGCTTTTCTTTATGCATGAGCTCTCTACAGGAGCCCCAGCCCACAGGCTGAGCAGATGGGCATGGCAGCAACCTCCTTCCTCACTGCTTGTGGGGGGATTTGGCCCCTCAGATCTTCTAGACCAGTAAGACTTCACAGTAGACTTCAAGTCTTGCTGAAGAATAAGATCCACCCCGCACCTGGACACGCATCTAGTCTTTCCACCTGGAATGGAACATGTAAAATACCTCGAGACTGTAGCTAGAAGCTGGCGGCCAAGACCCCTGTGCTGGGCAGGGCCCAGGGCAACCGAACACGTCTCAGCCTCTGCCCCCACTGCAGCCTCCTTGACCCCCATCTTTTATTTATTTATTTGTTTGGTCGCGCTGGGTCTTAACTGGCATGCAGGATCTTAAGTTACAGCATGTGGGATCTCGTTCCCTGACCAGGGATTGAACCTGAGCCCCCTGCATTGGAAGTGTGGAGTCTTAGCCACTGGACCACCAGGGAAGTCCCACCCTGCCCCTCGTCTTATCCTGTTCTCTCCTTACCACTTCCTGGGCTGTCATCAAGGCTATGAATGGCAATATGATCAATACTCCAGCTCCATGTATATCTGTTAATTGACTCGTCAAACATGTATGAAGTGCCAGCTGGATTTCCAGCACCCTCTAAATGGTTGGGTAGAGGAAGGAACATCACAGAGGCAATGCCCACTCTCCTGAGGGAATTGGGAGCAAGATGTGGAAATAACCTTAGCACGCACATGCGCGTGCACACACACCCACACACACCCACACACACCCATCCGCCCACCACAGCAGGCTAAGATCTCTCTGCACCACAGAGGAAAAGTCCAAATACTTCAGGAGAGGATTCCAGGCCATCAGTTTCAGCCCCAAGAGGTGGGCGACAGGGGAGAGCTCTCTGAGGATGGGCCCTTTGTGCTCAGACCTAGACGAAGAAACATTGGCCGTTGGCCGAGGGAAGGCAGAGGCTTTGAGGGGAGAGGGAGGATTAGGTGTGAGAGCCCCAAAATGAAATCCCAAGCTCAGGAGGCAGCAGAAACCCTGAGAGGCAGGTGTGGGTGGAGCTGGGACCAGCCGGAGCAGTATTGGGGTGTTGGGCGGGGTGTGGCAGTATCCCAACCTGGCCTCACTGCTGTGGGCCCGGCAGATACTCAGAGCCCAAAGCCTGCCTTTCCTGACCTTGCTTAGATAAACCCCGATGTCGGCTGGGGCTGCCCGGTCTGCTCTGATCACAGCCGCCCCCGGGGCCTGGTTCAGATAATGGGGATTTCTTCTCCGTCTTCTCTGCTCGTCTCTGACTCTTCTGATACCTTCACTTTTATTTTTATCCATCACTGAGCACACATCTTTCTTGGTTCTACTCCCTAAGCAACCACAGGCACAAAACAGTTGCTTCTAACAGAATCTTTATTAACGATCTGTGGATTGTGAAGAGTCTTGTCAAACATGCTCCCAGACAAGTTAGAGTCGAGGGATCAGGCTCCCTGTCCTTAACCCTTGGCTGCTCAGCAGCTACCTGGTCCCACTTGGCACCAGGCACGTGTCACCTTCGGCTCTCCTCTGCCTCCTCCCCGTCCTCCTCCTCCGGAGAGCACCAGAGTCTTCTCTCTCTCTTGCTGTCCCTTCACTCCTGACCCACAAAGGAGCTCCCCGACTACCCAGGGGTCTTTGGTTTAACCAGGAGCTTCCCTCCTTAGAAGACAGTTGTGGCTCTAGGCAGCACACCCTCTCCCCAGTCCACCACACATATCTGCAGAGGAGGGACTTTGGAGGACATCCTCCCCACATCTGTCATTGTACGACCGAGGCCCAGGGCTCAAGGAGAAGGGGTGACTTGCCAAAACCCTAGCTGTGATCAGATCAGGGCCTGGAAGACAGAATCCTCTCCACACTGTGTGAATATGTGTGTGTGTGTGTGTGTGTATGTCGGGGCCGGGGGTGGGGGTGGGGTGGCGTCAGGGCAGAGGTCCTGGGCTTGCTGTCCCCAGCTTTGGTGTGGATCCCCAAGCGAGGCGAGGTGAGGCAGCAGACTTGCTGACCTGCGCTGTTCTCCTCCCCAGCCCCTCGATCCCCACAGCCATGCACACATGCCCAGCCCATAAATATCTTATTTTGTGTTCCTGCCAGCCCCCACTAATAGGGATAATGCTTCCTGAGGAGCAGCCCAAAGCTGCATTAGTCGCAGATGTTTGATTGATTTAAAACAAAGAGCCTGACCACCAACCTCTCTCTTCGGTTTCTCTTCCTGCCACTTTGCTTGCAGGGTTATCTCTGAAATGCAATTAAGGGGCCTAAAAGTACATTTTCAGGAAGATGCAGAATTGATGAGGGGAGCTGGCCCCTGTGGGTGCCTCGGATTGTTCCAGGTCCAGGGAAGGGAGTGGGGACCCTGCCCAGAGCTGCGACCACGCCCACCAAAGTCCTGGGTCTCCAGGGTAAAATCCGCAGCCAGCAGTCCAGGAGGCTTGGTGGGAGGGGCTGCCTTTCCAGTGGAGCTGCTGCCCCTTCTGGGGTCCTGTGGTTTTCAGCTCTTTAGGGGAGGCCTCCGGGAGGGAGCCGGGACCACGGGTCCACAGACTGTTCTGAGGGCTGCCAGCTACGGAACTTCCGGCGAACATCCTATGGGTGTCAGGTTTGACCAGGACCAAGCCTAGGGATCTTGGGGCTGGAGAAAATGGTATTTACCAGAATGTCTTTTAGGAAATGTTGCAAGGTTGACAGGAAGTGTCCGAGATGGCGAGCATGTGGTTTGGAGAATGCCCAAGGGTGGCCCAGGTTGCAGAGGCATCTGCTTGGCAAGTGGTGTGTGGAGTTGGGAACAGGGGCTGACCCTTCCCTGTCCTCCACTTCTCTGCTCCCTCCGAGACATCCCCCTGTGTTGAACACACTGTTTGAAAATGTGAGGTTTAAAGGGATACTTAGCCTGCGCAGCCTGGAAACTCTCCCCATTCCTGTTTACCAGCACCAGAAAGAGAACAAGATCACCTTCTGCCAAGGTCACTGGAGAAAATTCACCCTGGACATTTCATTCCACCCAGACCAGGAAGAATGGGCCAGGCGTTGACAGTTGGAGTGCAGAGAAAGGGCCTTTCTGCTAATGGTGCACAGGAAGAAGTGAGAATTTGTGGTGTAGGTATGGGAAGTAGCAAATATTTGGTTTGCTGAAGCATTGAGACAGCCGTGGTGAATTTCAGTGTCGTGCTCAGAAGTTTGGGATCTAGTTGCTTGACAGTGGTGAGCCATAGGTGGCTCTAGGGAGAGGAGAGACAGAGTTAGAAAGAGGCTTCTCAAAGACTTCACTAGTGGCTCTGACAGCAAAGAATCTGCCTGCAATGTGGGAGACCCAGGTTTGATCCCTGGCTCAGAAGATGCCCTGGAGAAGGGATGGCTATCCACTCCATTTACGCTCGCCTGGAGAACTCCACGGTCAGAGGAGCCTGGCGGGCTACAGTGCACAGCGTTGTAGAGTTGGATGCGACTCAGTGACTCACACTTTCACTTTTCTCCTAAAGACTAATCTGGTTGGGAATGGGGAGAGAAGGTAAATGCCTTTGTGATAATTATCAGCATCCCTGAGTCTCTGAGGGGGAAATTTATCCCAAACTATAGAACACACAGCTTTGATGTTCAATGGGACAAGTACCTCAGTCACCTTACCTGCTGCCAACATGTCCTCCACCGTGTCTGTCTCTCCACCCTTCTGGAAACTTCCAGACAATTCCAGCTTTCCCTGTTTACCCACTCTGCTTCTTTGAGGAGCTCATGGCACTCAGTCACACCATTCCCCCGTCATCTGCTGAACTTTCAGACCTTCCCCTCATTCATCCAAGACTTGAGCAAGAAGGATTGCTCTCTTCCTCTGGCCTTTGTCCTAGGAGATGTCAGTTTCTGGCTCCCAGTCCTCTCAGCCTCTCAACCTCTTCAGCAACCGTCTCCTTCACTCTTAGCACCCTCCCAGCTGCAGCCTGGACCTCATCCTCACTGTGACTGCATGGCTTCCAAAGCCACCAAATCAAACCCATCTTAATCGAGGGTGTGGCACACACTGTGGCCCACTGATTATTTTTGTGAATAAAGTTTTATTGGCACACAGCCCTCCCCATTCATGTACTTACTTTGGATGGAGTTCAATAGTTACAACAGAGACTGTATGGCCCACGAAGCATGAAATACTCACTATGTGGCCCTTTACAGGAAGGACCTTGATTCCTAAAGTCTGCATCCCACATTTCTCTCCTTTCTTCCCCCCCCCCCCCCTCCTGATCCAGGCCAGGTTCACAATGTTGATGCCTCTTTCTGCTATTATCCCCATTCTGTGGTCCCCTCTGGGTAAGCCCAACTACCCACTTCCTCTTTCCCTACTGCAAACTGAGAGCTACTGCAGAGACTTCCCCCACAGGGCAGATTGATTCCATCCTACATTTTTTCTTTAATTTTCTTTATTAATTATTTGCTGTGCCATGTGGCTTGCAGGATCCTATTTCCCTGAGGTGAACTCTCCTGGTCTTGTGGAAGTCATTTTCTTTCTTTCTTTTTTAAATAGTTATTTATTTGACTGTGTGAGGTCTTAGTTGCAGCTGTGGGATCTTTAGTTGTGGCATGTGCAATCTGGTTCCCCGACCAATGATTGAACGTGGGGCCCCTGCTTTGGGAGTGTGGAGTCAGCCACTGAACCACCAGGGAAGTCTCTAGAGGTGATTTTCTATCTGATTTCTGCGTATTCCTGGCATTTAGACTGGGAGCAGAGGCAGTGTCTGGTTTGGATCCCCACTGGGCCTCCCCCATGCCCAGCTCAGTGTTTGGCCCACTGTGGACACTAAATCAATATCCATTGTATATCTAACCCAGTCATAGTGGGATTGGGTCAGTTCACTGAGTACAAAAGCAGTGATTCTTGATGGGAACAAATGTCAGAATCTCCTTGAGAGGATTTCCAAAGCGAACCTTGTCAATGGTTTTATCTCCATCCTCAAGATTCCTTCTTGAGGGGAAAAGGGTGATGTGTGAATATTTTATTCCTTTCTCTCACAGGAAGATGAGTTATATGAATTTTGTGGCTATTTGGTTGGCAGTAAAGAGTCCTTGGATGACAAAGTCTCTGGCATCATATGACCCTGGGTTCAAATTTTAGCTTTGCCATTGTACAGGCCTGTTTTTTGTTTTTAATTGAAGGATAATTGCTTTACAATATTGCATTGGTTTCTGCCATACCTTAACATGAATCAGTCATAAGTACATATATGTCCCCTCCCTCCTGAAGCTTCCACCCCTTCCCACCCCTCTAGATTGTTACAGAGCCCCGCTTTGAGTTCCTTGAGTCATACAGCAAATTCCCATTAGTTATATCTGTTTTACACATGTTAGTGTATATGTTTCCATACTACTCCCTCCATTCATCCCACCCTCTACATCCTCCCCCTCCCCGCTCCCATGTCCATAAGTCTGTCCTCTGTGTCTGTCTCTCCATTGTTTCCCTGCAAATAGGTTCATCAGTACTATCTTTCTAGAGTCTGTATATATGCATTAGTATGTATTTGTTTTTCTGACTTCCTTCAGTCTGTATAATAGTCTCTAGGGTCGTGGATAGACACGACTTTTTGAGTCTCTTTGAGTCTCTGTTTTCTACTTCGTTAATTAGGGATCAGAAGATCTATTTCTTAGGGAGATCTGGGGAAATGCTAGGTGTCTGACGGTGGACAGAAGCCATGTGAGACTGACTGCCCCTCCCTTCCTGACTCACAGTCAGAAAGTCACTTGTTTCAATGCCTTTTCATCCTGTTTGTTATTCCTTGAACAAGGTTGCTGAAGACCCTCCCAGGAAGCTTTATTTCAACTTCGCCCTCTTGCCTTCCTGGGTCTTACTTTGGTTTGTCTTCCATTCTGCAGATCCTGAGAGGGAGGCGGAAAAGATGAAGTTGTTTGTCAGAGGTTTTTGCTAACCATACAATTGGGTTTTCTGCAGAATGATTCATGGAACTGAATTTACAGCTGAAGTTGTAGATCTGTTTTTAGAAATTATTAGCAGGCATTAAACAAAAGCAGGCTTTATTAATAATTCACCAGAATAAAAAGATATGGTGTAATATCTCACAACTGTAACCTCTAATGCTGGGATAAGTATTCCATTTATTTGTGGGTTTCTTCTGTTTTTTCTTTCCTTTGACTCAAGAAAGACCCAAATCCTCTGTACACTAAAAGAAAGAAAGGTCTAAGTGGGTATATTTATCAGATGAGCAGAGCATGATTCTGCCTCTAGAGTCAGAGACACAGGACACATTCTGGGTGCCTGTGCTGTGCTGTGCTTAGTCGCTCAACCGTGTCCAGCTCTTTGCAACCCCATGGACTGTAGCCCGCCAGGCTCCTCTGTCCATGCAGATTCTCCAGGCAAGATTGCTGGTGTGGATTGCCAGGCCATCCTCAAGGGGATCTTCCCAGCCTAGGAATTGAACCCAGGTCTCCCATACTGCAGGCAGATTCTTTACTGTCTGACCCACCAGGGAAGCCCAGAAATAAAGTGGAATCATCTGAAGCAAAAATAGGGAATGACGGTCTATGTTAGGGGTGTAACATTCTGCTTCTCAGGCCCCTGATATTTTTTGTTTTTCTTTTCTTTTTCCTCTGCTTTGCTTTAGCTTCAAAGCCTCATTAATTCATGGATGTAGCAGACCCCACAGCCACACCCATATCTTTCTGTCTCCACAGGAGCACAGAGGAAAGGCCATGTTTTGATGACCCAGAGAGAAGGTAGCTGACTGCCAGCCAGGACGGGAGGTCTCACCGGAAACCAAGCCTGGCACATCAGTCTTAGACATCTAACCTTCAGAAATATGAGAAAAAATGTCTGTTGTTTAAGCTACCCAGTCTGTAGCATCTTGTTATGGCAGTCCAAGCAGACAACAGATGTATTAATCTTCACCAGTATCCCATAGCCCTCTGACCTTAGACATGACCAGAGGTTTGATCTATGAAGCAGGAGCAGGAGCAACATCTGTGAGCCATGGTTATAGAACATTATTAATCAGGACATCTCACACTTTTACTGGTGTCAGTGCTGTGAAGACTCAACCCTTATTTCAGTAAAACAGCTCAAGCCATCTCCAGCTTGCTGAAGTCAACCTTCATAACACAATGGCCTTAAAGTGTGTATAGGAGGATATATACCCCAGGATAACCAGGAATCACTTGGAAATTAAAGACAGTAATGGTGTACTTGGCTTCCTTGATGATAAAATATGACTCCTGTTGTCTGAACTGTATAGTAGTAATAAGGAAATAGGTGAAACAGAATCAAGAAATGAAAAATATATCCTAGTGTGCGTGCGTGTGTGAGTGCTAGGTCACCTCAATCATGTCCGACTCTTGTGATCCCATGGACTGTAGTCTGCCAGGCTCCTCTGTCCATGGGATTCTCCAGGCAAGAATACTGGAGTGGGTTGTCATGCCCTCTCCAGGGGATCTTCCCATCTCAGGAACCAAACCTGTGTCTCAAGTCTCCTGCATTGACAGCCAGGTTCTTTACCACTAGTTCCCCCTGGGAAGCCCACATCCTAGTGCTTTTGTATTTTAATGTATAAAACAATAGTTATCTAGGAATTCCCTAGTAGTCCAGTGGTTAGGGCTCTGCGTTTCCACTGCAGGGGGCATGGGTTTGATCCCTGGTCAGGGAACTAAGTTTCAGCATCCCACATGCCTTGTTGTGAGGCCAAAACAAACAAACAAAAAAGTAAAAACAACAACAAAATCCCACAAAAATCGGAACAGCTGGTATTTACATGAAATGAGATCATGATATTTTATTTGATAAATTAGAGTGACATCACTGATGATCCATCAGTAGGAAATAAAGTTGGATTCTTATGTTACACTTCACACAAAAATATATTCCAGATGTATTAAAGACTTCAGCATAAAAAATAAAATTGTGAACTTTCCATTTCCCGCCAAGATGGCATAACCCAGTTTCTCCCATTTCCTCTTACAACTAAAAATCACAACACATTTGTTTAGGAAGACTCTGAAAGGTGGAAAAAAGAAAGGCTACCTAAGAACCTCTGTGCTCTGATTCCACCTTCACGTGCTCTGGTGGTGTCAGAGACAGGGGCCAACAGGGAAGTAATTTTCCTTCCCACTTCCACTGTGTGGAAGCAGGAGTTCTCAACATGTTATTTCCCTTGCAGGGATAGCACTGCTGGGAGCCGGTAGGGAGCTGATCTTCCATCCCCCACCAGTAGAGGGAGGCAGTGCTCCAGTCCTCTGCCTTGGCAATATCAGGGCCATCCTGGGTACCTGATCCTGTAGCCCCACCCCGCAGTACAAGGCTTCACAAGGTGGTGGCAGGCTTGTCCCTCCACCCTTCACCCTCTGCTCTGGGTGTCCGCAGGCCCAAAGGAGGGCTGGACTACCACACCCACCTGGCATTATGAAATGGAGTGAACAGAGTGGGAGGTGGGAATTGTTGGCACTCTGCCTGCCAAACCCCAACCCTCTCCCCCCCCACCCTCTCCCCCCACCCACCAATTCCCCCCGCAGGGCTCAGTGGGGAACTGAAGTTGCACATTCATTGGAGGCGAAAGAGGTGGTGCTGGTCAGTCCCCCCTTTCTAACTAGGAAGCCCTCCATGGGGCCAGGAGGCAGCTGAACCTCTACTACATCTGTCTGCAATGAGGCAGTAAGAATCAGTGTTCTTTGGCTGGGGTCGTGTCCCTGGAGCCCAGAGGGGACATATACATGCCACACCTCCAAATCAGGTCTGCCTGCTGAAAAACAAGATCAAATACGATCCAGAGCCTCATGATATAATATCCAGAATGTCTAGAACACAATAAACTCATCACATCAAGAACCAGGAAATTGACAGCTTGAATAAGAAAAGACATTTCAGTTCAGTCACTCAGTCGTGTCCAACTCTGCGATCCCAAGGACTGCAGCATGCCAGGCCTCCCTGTCCATCACCAACTCCCGGAGTTTACTCAGACTCATGCCCATTAAGTTGGTGATGCCATCCAACCATCTCATCCACAGTCATCCTCTTCTCCTCCCCGCTTCAAACTTTCCATCAGGGTCTTTTCTAATGAGTCAGCTCTTTGCATCAGGTGGCCAAAGTATTGGAGTTTCAGCTTCAACATCAGTCCTTCCAATGAATATTCAGGACTGATTTCCTTTAGGATGGACTGGTTGGATCTCCTTGCAGTCCACACACAGATAAATCAGATGTTCAGATGTTGAAATTATCCAATAAAGAGGTTAAAGCAGCCATCATGAAAATACATCAGCAAGTATTGAAACATTCTCGTGAAGCAAATTTAAAAATCTCAGGAAAGGAAAAAGTTATTTAAAAAAGAAGAAGAGCTAAAAGGGGATTATAGAAGTAAAGAATACTAAGTGAAATAAAATTATAAAAATCCTAGAGAAAAATTTAGGTGACTATATCTTTAACTGTGAAGAGTCTGTTTTTTAAAAAACATATTAATTTCCTTATTTTGGCTGCATCGGGTCCTAGCTGTGCCATGCGGGATCTTCACTGCTTTCTGTAGATCTTTTATTTCGGCTTAGTTCCCCCACAGCATGTAGGATCTAGTGCCCTAACCACGGATCTAACCTGTGTCCCCTGCATTGCAAGGTGGACTACCAGGGAAATCCCAGGAGTCTCTTCTAACTAGACAGAAAGGTGAGAAACTAAACCCTTTTGGTTAAGTTTGTCTGGTGCCCACAGATATTTAAAGGTGAAAGATGGAAAGCTTTCACCCTAAGATCAGGAACAAGACAAGATGTCTGTTCTCACCACTTCTATTTGACACTATATGGAGATTCTAGACAAGGCAGTTAGGCAAGCAAAATAATTAAAAGACATTCAGAGTGAAAGGAAGAAGTAAAGTTGTCTCTATTTGCAGATGTTATGATCTTATACGTAGAAAATCCTAGAGAATTAAAAAAAAGTACTAGAACATGAGTTCAACAAGGTTTCAAGATACAAAAACAATATATAACAATTGTGTTTCTAATGGACTGGCAATGAACAATCCAAAAACAAAATTAATAACAATTACAGAGAAGGCAATGGCAACCCACTCCAGTACTCTTGCCTGGAAAATCCCATGGACAGAGGAGCCTGGTAGGCTAATTTACATGAGTATTAACAAGAATAAATACTTGGGAATAAATTTAACAACAGAAGTACAAGACTCGTACAGTAAAAAAAACTGCAAAACACTTGCAAATAATGAAAGAAAAAATGCTATGGATGATAAGATCTCGTGTTATGGATCAAAAGACTTAATAAGGCTGGTAATAATGGCCTAGTGGATATGTAGACTCAATACAGTCCTCATCAAAATTCATGGTGTTTTATTTGCAGAAATTGACAAGCCGATCTTAAAATTCACGTGGAAATACATAGGACTCAAAATAGCCAATGCAACCTTGAAAAAGAACAAAGTTCTCAGTTTCAAAACATCCTGCATTGTTGCAGTCATCCAGACAATGTAACACTGACAGAAGATAGACATGCAGATCAACAGGATCGAATTGAGAATTGAGAAATAAGTCCTTGCATTTATGGTCAATTGATTTACCACATACCTACTCTTCAGTCTTTCCTTGTGGCTCAGACTAAAGAACCTGCCTGCAATGAGGGAGACCTGGGTTCAATCCCTGGACTGGGGAGATCCCCTGGAGAAGGGTTAGGCTACCCACTCCAGTATTCTTGCCTGGAGAATCCCATGGACAGAGGAGCTTGGCGGGCTTTGGTCCATGGAGTCACAAAGAGTCGGACACTGAGTGACTAACACTTTCGCTTTTTTCACCCTTCAGTCTCTCTCTTCCCTCCCTCAACCAGTTCTACCCAGTGGTAAACTGAGTCCCTCTCCCTACCTGGCCTCAGTGAGGCCAAAACGTAAGGCAGTTCAACCGAAAAAGGATCGTGTTTTCAACAAATGGCGCTGGGACCACTGAATATCCACATGCCAAAGAATTAATTTGAGCCTCTATCTTATCCCATTTATAAAATTTAACTTAAAATAGATCATAAGGCTACATAAAAGAGCAAAACTATAAACCTTTTAGAAAAAATAGACAATCTTCATGACCTTGGATTATGCAATGATTTCTTAGACATGACACTAAACCATGTAAGTGACCAAAAAAAAGGGAAATTGGACTTCATCAAAATTAAAAATTTTGTGCTTCCAAGGAAACCATTAAGAAAGTGAAAAGAAGGACCTGCTTGGTGGTGCAGTGGTTCAGACTCAGCTTCCATTGCAGGGGGCGAGGATTTTATCCCCAGTCAGGGTTTCCCAGGTGGTTCATGGTAAAGAATCTGCCTGCAATGCAGGAGAACTGGGTTTGATCCCTAGGTCGGAAAGATACCCTGGAGAAAGGAATGGCTACCATTCCAGTATTTTTGCCTGGAGATCTCCATGGAAGGAAGAGCCTTGTGGGCTACAGTCCATGGGGTTGCAAAGAGTCGGACACAACTGAGTGACTATCACTTTTTAGGGAACCAAGGACCCCACACTGAAGCACAGCCACACGCACACACAGAGTGAAAAGACAAGCCTACAGAATGGGAGAGAATATTTGCAAATCATGTACCTGATAAGAGACCTGTGTAATGAATATTAAAAAAAAACTCCTGCAACTCAACAACAAAAAGACAACCCAATTTAAAAATGGGCAGAGATTTTTCTCCAAAGAAGATACAGAAATGAACAAAAAGCATATGAAAAGATGCTCAACATTATTAGTCATGACAGAAATGTAAATCAAAACTTCAGTGAGATACCACTTCATGACCCCCAGGATGGCTGTAATAAAAAAGATAGTTAATAACAAGTATTGTTGAGGCTATGAAGAAATTGGAACTCATACCCTGGCAAGGTAAAATGGTGCAGCTGCTTTGAAAAACAGGTTGTCAGTTCCTCAGAGTGTTAAACACGGGGTTACCATATGGCCTAACAATTCCACTCCTAAGTTATATACCCTAGAGAAATGAAAACTTCTACACAAGTGAGACATGAATGTTCATACCAGTATTCTTTGCAATAGCCAAAATGTGGAAATGATTGAACTTGTATCTTTGAGCTTCCTGGGTGACTCAGGGATAAAGAATCCACCTGTTAAACAGGAGACGTGGGTTAGATCCCTGGGTTGGGAAGTCCCTCTCCCTCTGCCTCTGTCCTGCTCACCATGCCTGAGGATTTCTGTTGGGTTTTGAGGTAAGAAAACTTGCTGGTTTTCCTCATGTAACCTCTCAAATCTGTCCTTCATGTTTTGATGCCTTTTCCCCAACTTCCCATATATTAACAAATAATTTAAATAAAATTGATGCCTACTGAGTTAAGTAGACCAGCTAGCCCCCAGTGGCCAATAAAACATGCATGTGGGGACTTCCTTGGTAGTCCAGTGGTTAAGACTCTGTGCTTCCACTGCAAGGGGGCTTGGGTTCAATCTTTGGTCAGGGAACTAGGATCCCACATTCTTTGTGGCCAATAAAAGCAAATACCATCATGATAAATGTTAAAAAAAAAAAAAACAAAAAAAACATGCACGTGGCTGAATCTAGCTTGTGAGCCACCACTGAGACTTCAGGTATCCCATGCTGCTGGATGTATTAGCCTGGGATTCTCAGAAGCTCACCTTGAAATGGGGATTTCTGCACAAGGGATTTATAGGAAGTGTTCCCAGGAAATTTTGACGGGAGAGTAAGGAAGCAGGATGGAGAAGGGAAGGGGCCCAGGTAAAGGTGCTGGAACAAGCAGAGTCCTGGCAAGGGTAGCTTTGCCTTATCCTGCAGGAGACTCTGCTTCAGAGCAGGTCTTGCCAACTGCGGGCAAAGGAGCTGTAGGCTCTCTACTCCCATACTCATGGGCCATTGGCTAAGGGCTGACTCTGGGATAAGACAAATATCCAGGGACCTCCGTTTCTCCATTGCACACAGACAGTGAGGCTCCAGAAGCCTGAGGGCAGTGTTCCAAGAAAAACTGGCAGGTGCTGGCTGTGTGGGGGTCATTGAGGAAGCCACCCAAGGAGCATCCTCTTGCCTATGAAAATACCTGGGTGTGTGATCACAGCAGTAATTTGGAAGAAACTGATATTGAAAAGAGTGAGCTCTAGGGATCGAATTTCCCTAAATCACTTATAAAAAATGTCGTATGGCCGGAAATACTAGTAACTAGAAGCTGGTTCCTTCATGGCTCATCTTGGCAGCCAATACATTAAGAAGTACTTATAAGTTCATGACAATTGACCCAAATGCAAATAGACCCATGAAACTCAGAACAAATGATAGAGTCTAAAAGTCCGAACCAAAGATGTAAAGTCCATTGCAGATTGGAGGAGAGTAAGGAGAAAGACACAAACGATGAGAAATGTGCTAGACCAGTCCTTGTTATAAGAATGAGGCCTAACTCAGCTCACATTTCTAGAAAAGAGTGGGAGAGAGGTGTAAGAATCTCCCTCCAATTCCCAGCTGCTGCCCCAGATTCCATGAGGGCTCAGGCGTGGATGCCCCCAGCACCCTTGGGGGAGAACATCTCCACTGTATTTCTGCATCAGGCCTTGGAAGGTCTTCTGCCATCTTGAGACCAGAGATTTTTAGATTTTCCATCAGGGAATATAATGGCTTTCTTGACAGTCCAGCAGACAGTATGGGACCCTCTTTTATTTTCTGTTTTTTGTTGTTGTTAATCACTCTAGCCTGACTCATGTGTTCTCAAAGTCCAGTTGCCTGGACTAAATAAATATCCTCAGTCTGCCCTTGAGAATGACGTAGTAATGAACTCAGGATTTTGGAATTCAACTCCACAAATGTTTATTAAGCATCTACTATGTGCCTAGATAGCATATTGAAAAGCAGAGACATTACTTTGCCAACAAAGGTCTGTCTAGTCAAGGCTATGGTTTTTCCTGTGGTCATGTATGGATGTGAGAGTTGAACTATAAAGAAGGCTGAGTGCCAAAGAATTGATGCTTTTGAACTGTGGTGTTGGAGAAGACTCTTGAGAGTCCCTTGGACTGCAAGGAGGTCCAACCAGTCCATCCTAAAGGTGATCAGTCTCAGGTGTTCATTGGAAGGACTGATGCTGAAGCTGAAACTCCAATACTTTGGCCACCTCATGGGAAGAGTTGACTCATTGGAAAAAACTCTGATGCTGGGAGGGATTGGGGGCAGGAGGAGAAGGGGACGCCAGAGGATGAGATGGCTGGATGGCATCACTGACTCGATGGACGTGAGTCTGAGTGAACTCTGGGAGTTGGTGATGGACAGGGAGGCCTGGCGTGCTGCGGTTCATGGGGTCGCAAAGAGTCGGACACGACTGAGTGACTGAACTGAACTGAACTGATGTGCCTGGCATTGCGATAGATCTTTGTCATTTTTGTTTAGTCACTAAATCATGGCCAACTCTTGCGACCCCATGGACTGCAGCCTGCCAGGCTCCTCTGTCCATGGGATTTCCAAGGCAGTAATACTGGAGTGGGCCATCATTGCCTTCTCCAGGGGATCTTCCCACCCAGGTCTCTTGCATCTCCTGTACTGGCACAGGATTCTTAACCAATGAGCCACAAGGGAAGCCTATGATGGATCTCAGGGGTATAATATTAACAAGATTTGGGGAGTTCTTTGTTTTGGAATTCCAGTGGAAAAACAACCAACAACTTGATGGTGATTTAGTCACTAAGTCATGTCTGACTCTTGTGATCTCATGGTCCATAGCCCACTAGGCTCCTCTGTCAGTGGGATTCTCCAGGCAAGAATGGAGTGGGTTGCCATTTCCTTCTCCAACAATCAACAACTTAGTGGTCACTTAGTTTCCCTTCCCACTCTATAGAGAAATTTTTGGACCAAGGCTGAGTTTGATGTGAGTCAAAGATTTTGTATCCATCCATGTATATATATATATAGATATATGTTAAAGAAAAATTGGTGAGGCAGTTGTGAGCTCAGGGCCATTTGCAAGGCTGTAAAACCAGAATGCAAGTGAAGCCCTTAGATCAGAGGGAAGGGGAGGAGGATTTTATTGAACTGAAAGAACAAGAACTAATGGGAAAACACTTGGGTGTGTGAGATCAGAAGCAATTTGAGGAATTAACTGACAGATGTATACTACAGTGTTATTAGTGGTTTTCTCCAGGGGATAGGATTTTGGTTGAGTTTAATTTTCTTTTTCTTTTTTCTCTCTTTTCCTTAGTTTCTCCCTCTCTCCCTTCCTCCCTCCTTCCCTGCCATCCTTTCTGCCTTCCTTCCTCTTTCTTTTTTCTTATGCTTTGTTAGTATTGGATACATTTTCTACGATGTGCCTCTCTCGACTTTTGAAATAAATGGGCTTTATCTTAAAAATCTAATCAAAACCGAGAATATAAGGTATATTGTATTTGAGGCTAAAGGTCAGGCCAGATTGATGCCAAACATAAGCTAACTCTGCAATGTTCCCCTTTGTGGAGACCCCCATTTCTCCACATCTCTCCTCTAGGCTCCCAGCACTTTGCTGTATTTAGATTGGTGGCATCAGCTCAGGGGAACCAGTATCTGCTTAAACAGATCCTATTTAAAAATGTCTATTTATTAAAAGGCTTTCCTGGTGGCTCAGTGGTAAAGAATCTGCCTGCCAAGTAGGAGACTCAGGCTCTATCCCTGGGTTAGGAAGATTCCCTGGAGAAGGAAATGGCAACCCACTTCAGTATTCTTGTTTGGGAAATTCCATGGACAGAGGAGCCTGGTGGGCTACAGTCCATGGGATCTCAAAAGAGCCTGACATGACTCTTTATTAAACTATTGATTAAAATAGTTTTTAAACCCCAATCCATATTCTTACCATTTCCCCCTCTTTTCAGTTCAGTCACTCAGTCGTGTCCAACTCTTTGCAACCCCATGAATCGCAGCACGCCAGGCCTCCCTGTCCATCACCAACTCCAGGAGTTCACTCAGACTCACGTCCATCGAGTCAGTGATGCCATCCAGCCATCTCATCCTCTGGCGTCCCCTTCTCCTCCTGCCCCCAATCCCTCCCAGCATCAGAGTCTTTTCCAATGAGTCAACTCTTCGCATGAGGTGGCCAAAGTACTGGGTTTCAGCTTCAGCATCATTCCCTCCAAAGAAATCCCAGGACTGATTTCTTTCAGAATGGACTGGTTGGATCTCCTTGCAGTCCAAGGGACTCTCAAGAGTCTTCTCCACCACCACAGTTCAAAAGCATCAATTCTTCGGCGTTCAGCCTTCTTCACAGTCCAACTCTCACATCCATACATGACCACAGGAAAAACCATAGCCTTGACTAGACAGACCTTTGTTGACAAAGTAACGTCTCTGCTTTTGAATATGCTATCTAGGTTGGTCATAACTTTCCTTCCAAGGAGTAAGCGTCTTTTAATTTCATGGCTGCAGTCACCATCTGCAGTGATTTTGGAGCCCCCAAAAATAAAGTCTGACACTGTTTCCACTGTTTCCCCATCTATTTCCCATGAAGTGATG